>NC_073247.2:144405000-147131250 GCF_029281585.2 Gorilla gorilla gorilla
GACTGAAAACCACTGGTCTACACAGAGGAAGGACATGGTAAGTGCATCACAATGACTCTATGAACTCAGGCTCAATGGCCTGGGTGGCTTCTTTATACCTCTTTTCGTCCTTTTTCATCTCCTAGAAGCCAGAATTGGAATGAAGAATGGCTACTGGCAGGCAGAGATTCCCCACCAGGAGGCATTTGCAGGGGAGAGGGACAATATGCCTTTTCCTTGGTATTCCTGTTGACTAACACAAATGCCTTGTCCATTGTAGGCATTCAGTAATGAATGGTTGCACTGCCTCCCAAATTACAAGAAAGCAGAAAAAAATAACAACATTATGCATGTGTTTCCTCACCACCAAGTGGGGGAATAGAAACCCAGATAATCAGGTAAGGAAACTCGTGGCCTCCAGACTTGGTGTGTGTTTTTAGGACAAAGCTGGGTATGTGTAGTTAGCCCCTGAAAATATGGCTGCCAATGAGGGGCAAGTGAGAAATGAATGGTCGGTGAGACACTAGGCATGTGGTTGGGAAAGGACATAATGATCTGTGGGAGAAAAGGGGCAACCTCTGCAAACCTGGCACATAGATGGCAAGAAGACATTCTCAGGGAAAAGGGTAAGAGTCTGTCAACTTCACTTATATGGAGATGCATTTTCCCCCCCAAAGTTACTGAAAACCACCATGAAGTATGTTTTTATAATTATTTATTTTTTGTAAGGTCTTTGGAGACATTATATTGCTTGTTTTCATATCCTCCTGGTGATGCCAGGAGGAGTGATGAGAATGATTACCTGCATTTCACAGAAGAAGGGGGAGCAGTACTAGGAGAGTGGGCAGTGGCAGCATACTATTAGGTTGGTGCAAAAGTAATTGTGGTGTTTGCCATTAAAAGTAATGGCAAAAACTGCAATTACTTTTGCACCAACCTAAGATTTTTCTGACAAATATCACAACTGAACAACATACCCTGGTGCCTAGGGTGAAGGCACAAAATAGCTTGATCATCCTTGAAGGGTCCATAGGCACGTATAGGGGAAGTGAAGATAAACATGCAGACGTTGGGTACAGAACATCTCATTAAAGCCTGTGGAGCACAAATCTCCTCCCCAACCATGATGAGAAAGAAGGACACTCTTGAAGAGCCACTTGGAAGCAAGCCCAGCCTTCTTAATTCCATTAATTATGGTCTTTGATGCCAAAAAAGCGAAACTCTTTAGACTCCAAAGCTGGGAGAATCATTACCTTGGCTCAGCTCCACAATCCAGCCATGCTGTGTCTGCTGAAAGTACCCAGACATCACCCCAAAGAGAACCTTCAATATTTGGGTATGGGCAACACCATCTAAGCTACTGATGAACTCTCCCTGAATCAATGTCATGGAGTAGTTCTCAGGATTAAATGAAATAATGCATGTATTTAAAGCACTCCAAACAGGGCCTGGTGCATAGGAAGCACTCAATAAATGTTATTTCTTATTATTTAAAAATTCCAGTCCCTTGCTATATTTGGCAGTCTCTGGCATCTTTGTTGGAATTGAAGTCTGTAAGTTTCTCTACCTGCCTGTAAAGGTGTAAAATATGGTTTTTTTCTTTTTTTTTTTTTTTTTGGTCAGGTATGTAAAATTATTTGACTCTAATATCAGAGCACCTTGTGCTTTGGCCAAAAAATACTTTAGGATTTAGAGTTAAAAGGGCCCTGTTTTGAATCATGGTTCTACCACTTACTATCTATGTGGCTTTGGGCAAAAATATGCTATTTCCCTCAGCCTTAGTTTTCCAATCTGTGAGATGTAGATATAATTCCTGCTTCCTAGGATGGTGGGTAAAATTAATTAAATGAAATAACAAAAGAGAAGGCTGTTTGCAAATGATAAAGTACTTTACAAGCAAATTCTTTTTTAATTAGGAATTTTAGGCTTAGCCAGACTTGCCTCCCTTCTTCCTTATATCCCTGAATTCACTATGAGCTTTGCAGACAGTGATGGCCAAACATATTACGCCTGCCATACTGCATGGGCCTAGCCAGTTGATCGTTTTGATTAAATGATCCAGTCAACTCAAGAAAGCAGTTTTCTCAGTGTCCTCATCTCCTCCTCTACTCAACCCCACTCAGGTGATCCAAAACACTATCTTCTGTGATTTCATATAAATGTATCCTTCAAGCAACATGATATTCCTCTCAGAACATCTTCACCATCCACAATCTTTCCAGGGACGCTAGGCACCCATGCACTGATGATTTGTGCTTCAAATGCATGTGACATCTTAATTATCTAGTGCAAATGCTACTTTAAGCAAGCACTAACAGATGGTGGCCTGAATTTTATAGCATTGCCAGCATTTTCCAAGCAAAATTTATAGTTCAGTCATCAGTGAGCTGAGTCCAGCCTCATTTTTCTTTTTTCGTTTAAACTTCAGCAAGCGACCATCCTGAAAACCCAAATCATCTTTTGTAATGGAGTAATAGCTATTGCCCAGTAACGTTGTTTTATTTCTGTCCTCCCCACTTCCCATTCTTAGGTTGCTTGCCCACAACATACATAGTAGTGAAAGTGTCAGAGCCAGGTGCTGGTATTGGAGTGCCAGGCAATATTGCCCTTATTCTCAAGTTGAAATACTAAAGATAAGGTGATATTTCACCACTCCCCACAGCCCTTGTAGAAGCTTTTAGCTATATAATCCTATCCCATCTAACTGAGGCCTCCAGCAGCAGGACCAGTCTTCTAATATTTGTGAATCAAAGTCTAGTCTAATATAGTCCCTAAGCATGCAGGATGTCTTCAGAAGGGGTAGATGAACTTAGCCTCGTAAGACAAGCTCAGATGTGATCTGAGTATTGGCCCTATCACCTACTACGTGACCTTGGACAAGCCAATGTCTTGAGATTCCTCCTCAGTAGAAAGGGCTAATAACCCTTACTTTATAGGCCTATTATAATAATTAAACAAGATAATATGTAAAGCATCTTGCACAGTGTTGGACACACAGAAAGTACTCAATAAATTATAATGCATAAAAGTACTATATTTTTGCTGTATGTAAAGAACTATTCCCATCTCTTTACATGCATTAACTGATTTAATATAAATCAAACCCTTCCTCAAATGTCACCTTTAGTGATGTTTCCCTCAACTACTTTAAATTTACAAGTTTCTTGCCTCCACCATTCCTTATACCTCTCCCCTGCTTTTTCCAAATTATGACTTATTCCCTTTTAAAATAATACGTCTTTTACTTGTTTAATGACTGTATCCCTCTATTATAATGGGCATAAGGACAGGGAATTTTGCCTGTTTTGTTCTCTGCTGTATCCCCAGAGCCTAGAGTAGCATCTTGTACCTACTATGCACTCAGTACAATTTTTGAATGAATAAAGAATTTAATCCTCAAGAAAACCCTATGAAGCATGCACTACTAATAGCTTCTTCTTAGAAGTGAAGAAACTGATGCATAGGGAGAGCAGGTAACCTTCCGAGAGGAATGCTAGGCTTTTAAGGCAGTAATTAGGCTCCAGCATTTGCTGTCTTAACCATTATACTATACTACCTCTTTCAAAGAAGAGAGAGAGAAAGAGAACATGAATGAAAGAATGAGAATAATGAGAAAAGTATATATGATTCTATGAACTTTAGGGTTTATTTTTCTTCTTGTTTTTCACTTTTTCTCCTCCACCTCCCCCTCCTCCCCACGAATAGGATCTACTTTTCTCTGATGAAATATATCTGTGTAGTACTATGGGAATCTAGCTTTGGACATGCAATAAAGGCAGGGATCAACCATTTGTTCCCAAAATAGCATCTTCAGAGGACGCTTCCATTGTTCAACTATCTCTCCATTACTGTATGTGTCTTTTTCCAAACTTAAGTGGGTAGAAATTATTTACACACCAAAAAACTCATAGCTATTTGTATTAGTCCGTTCTCACACTGCCATAAATAACTGCCAAAGACTGAGTAATTTAGAAAGGAAAGAGGTTTAATTGACTACTCACAGTTCTGTATGGCTGGAGAGGACTCAGGAAACTTACAATCATGGTCTAAGGTGAAGGGGAAGCAAGGCACCTTCTTCACAACGTGGCAGGAGGAAGAAGTGCTGATCGAAGAGGTAAGGGCCCCTTATAAAACCATCAGTTGTTGTGAGAACTCACTATCACAAGAACAGCACGAGGAAACCGCCCCCATGATTCAATTACTTCCACCTTGTCTCTCCCTTGACACATGGGGATTACGGGGATTACAATTCAAGATGAGATTTGGGTGGGGACACATAGCCTAACCATATCACTATTCAACACTGTACTAAAGGCTTTAACCAGTGCAATAAGGCAAGAAGAAAAAGACATCCATATTGAAAAGGAAGAATAAATCTGTCTTTAGTCACAGATAACAATCATCTATGTTGAATATCCAATGAATATCCAGTGGAATCTACCAAAAAAAAAAAAAGCTCCTAAAACTTAGTAAGTTTTGTAGAATACAAGATTAATCTACAAAAATCAATTATACTTCTGTTATCTATTAGAAATAATCAGAAATTGAAATAAAACAATACTATTTACCATAGCACCAAAAGTGTGAAATATTTAGGGATATATCTGACAAAAAAAAAAATAGGAAAAGCGTGTATCCTGAAAACTATAAAACACTGATGAGTGAAATTAAAAAAACCCAAATAAATGGATAGATACCCTGAGTTCATGGTAACTCAATATTGTTAAGATGTCAGCTTTCTCCAAATTTGATATACAGATTCAAGGCAATCCTTGCCAAAATCCCAGCAGGCTTCTTTTTTCTTTTTGCAAAAATTTATAGACCGATTCTAAAATTCATATGGAAATGGAAAGGACATACAATATCCAAAACAAGTTATAAAGGAAGAACGGTTGGGTGCATTGGCTCACACCTGTAATCCCACCACTTTAGGAGGCCAAGGCAGGAGGATTGTTTGAGACCAGCCTGGGCAACATAGTGAGACCCCATCTCTACAAAAAAATTAGCCAGGCATGGTGGCATGTGCCTGTCATATCAGTTACTTGGGAGGTTGAAGTGGGCCATGATTGCACCACTGTACTCCAGCCTGGGTTGGCAGTCTTATCTCAAAAAAAAGAAAGAAAAAAGAATGAAGTTGGAGAGCTCACAGCATCTAATTGCAATACTAGTATAAAGCTATAGTAATCAAGACAGTGTGGTGCTGGCATAAGGATAAACATATCAATCAATGGAATAACACTGAGTCCAGATATAGACCCAAACACATATGGACAAATGATCTTCAAGAAAGTTGCCAAGGTAGTTCAAAGAAAGCTCAGTTGAGAGCCAGAAAAATGGGGTGGAAGAATTAATAGATCAATGAACAAACAGATGAGGAAAGCAAGGAGGGAAAAGTGAAAGAGAAGGAGAGAGAGAGAGAGATTTGCTTTTTATTACGTGGAGAAAAATAGCGTACTGTTTAACATCACTCTTCCTTGCATTCCTAGTCTTTCCCAATAGGGAGAGAGGAGAGTGGAATTCCAGACAGTACCTGGGAACTGGACAGAACCCTGAGCTCTGCTAGAGCAATATAAGTGAGAATTCTCAACCATGTATGACACAGAGGTAGAAAAAGAGTCACTGAGGACCCCTGTTCTAGAGAGCAGCAGCACATTGCCTCCCTGATTTTTGTATGGCAGTTGAGGGGAGAGAAAAATGGTTCCTGCTTTTCAAGGCTTGATTAACAGAACACTCTTCTGGACTAAGCTATAGAAGCATGACCAGCATGGAAAGTCAAATATGTTGGGTTGGGGGGGTGGATTTATTATGTCACGAAGTGTACTGTATATCCTAACCATCACAGAGATGCAGGTGAACTTGCTAAGAAACATTTCCATGGCTGGACTCTTTCTTCCTGGATCTGTTACTCATTTCTTGTAGCATCTAATCTATGGGCACTGTTTATGTTATGTTATTATGTTATATTGTTATTATGGTGCTGGGGCTTTTGCTTCCACATTTCAGTAACTGGCAAAAGCAGACAACCAGAAAAACTAAGCCAACCAGAGCTCATCAGAATCATACTGGCCAGGTCACACTGTCCCCCACTGCCATACGTTGGCAGCTGAAACAAGCATAATCACTAGTTGACATTTATTGAGTGCTTGTCACGAGCCAGGCACTATGAGAGCCTTACTTAGTTTATGACATTTAATCCTCACCAACAGCCCAATGAGGTAGGTACAAAGTTAATGAATGGTAGAGTCAGGACTCAAATACAGGTCTATTTAACTCCAAAGCTGATGTTCTTTCAAATACACAAAAGGCTGCCTAATTTATTTAAAGATATCTTTGAACAGCCCTTTGCCACAGCTGATTAGCACTAGGTTAAATATCAAAGCATGTCCAGCCTATGTTATTTATCCCCGGTTATTGAAAGTCTTTTTCAAATAGCTTAGGCTACTTTCCTGCCTTATTAATAAATGCACTTTCTGGGATAAACTGGAATTTTTTGTTGTGATCAAAGATCTCACACTATTCTGGATGGGGGACTACTGAAGGAAAAGGTAGTTAGGCTATAAATGAATTCATCCTTGAGCACACTCCACTAAAAGCCATCTTTAGGAATACATTCTGACATCAGTTTATGCTTTTGTCATTCGTCTTTTTCTACAAAGGTGCAATTGCAAAAAAAAAAAAAAAGAAAGTAAAAGAAAAAATAAGCAGTAATATTAATGCTTTCATTTGTCACAAGCTTTTGTGATATTAGACTTAGTCTAATAGCTAAACTAAGGAACTATTGACATTGTCATCACATAAAACTACAGCAATTACTGGCAAAGTCAAATACTTGGCCAGTGGATTGCTATCTTCATGCAACATACAACCATTTTGAAGAGAACACTCACACACACATACTTTCATACACACACAGTGGCGAAATTAGTGGCAAAATTAGCAACAGTCACAACCCAATGTCTTAGAAAAAATACATGGGTCTCAATTAGAGGATAAAACATAATCACGATATAATATGCAGGACTCTGGTGCCAGCAATGGACATAGAAACAGCTGAAGTCAAACATGAAAATGCACCATGCTGAGTCCAAACAGAGCAAGCAAGACTTCATTTTATCTTTCATTTTTTTCTTTTCTTTTTTTTGAGATGGAGTCTCACTCTGTCACCCAGGCTAGAATGCAGTGGTGCAATCTCAGCTCACTGCAACCTCTGCCTCCTGGGTTCAAAGGATTCTCCTGCCTCAGCCTCCCAAGTAGCTGGGACCACAGGCGTGTGCCACCACGCCCAGCTAATTTTTTGTATTTTTGTAGAGATGGGGTTTCACTGTGTTAGACAGGGTGGTCTTGATCTCCTGACCTCATGGTCCGCCCACCTTGGCCTCCCAAAGTGCTGGGATTACAGGTGTGAGCCACCACGCCCAGACTTCACTTTATTTTTCTAAAGCTGAAAAGTTTTTCATTTGACTCCTGCCAGCCAAAAGCAAAGGGGTGCTGGTATGTTTAGTTTATTTATGAAGCTATGCGCTCTTGACTACTCTTATCTGGATACTACTGAATAGATAAACAGGTTTGTTCACTATAAGGTACTTCTGGCAAAGGCAGGTTAGAGCCGGTCTTACCAGAGTCAGCTCCAAGTAGATTTGTGGAGTAAGCAGCGTTTGACGTGATCATCTCATATTCCCCTTCTGTACACCTTCTTTTTCTCCATTTTAATATCCCTCCTTCCCCTAGCTTAATTCATTTAACCCATCACTTATAGTGCTTAATTCAACATTTATAGTATCGTTTGCCAGGCACTGTGCTTGGTTGCTCTGCCCTGGCCCCATATTTGTGGCCTTCACTAGTACTTGAAAACTGGACTTGGTCCTTGTTATTCCCTAGCCTGAGCCTATGTGAAAAACATCTCAGACTGAGAGGAGTGATCGAGTTCCATCATCATCTCAACTTTGGGCAATTTAATTTTTAAGTGGATGCCTCTGAATGTCATACGTAGATGTAGATATATGTGTGTCTGTTTGTCTATCTACCTATCTAATCTACATCTCCTTAGCTTTGGTTGGCTGATTCGAGAGAGAATAGCTATAGTGATATATGAGTTCTCTATTGCTTCATTGATGGAGTAGATTAGAGGCTTGAGATGGCTCAACAATACTGTTGAGGAAAGGTAGCTGTCCAAATAGAACCAGAAATACCATTATTTTAGAAGAAAAAATGAAGCAGTTGAGAAGTACATGCTTTTTCCTTTCATCACCGCTACTGCTACATTTTTTTAAAAGTAGGATGATTCTAATTTTTCCAAAAAGTCTCCATTTTCACAGTAGCTGGCAGAGCCCACACAAAAAGAGGGAAGAGCACCTGGCTGGACATCCTGAGATCTGGCTCCTGGCCTCCCTTGGTGCAATTAGCTGAAGTATCTTGCTCTCTGGGAGAAGAACTGTAGCATACATTGCAGTGGAAAGATCATGGGACAAGTATGAGAAGACCAGGTGTCTAGGCTGCCCTCTGCTAGTAGCTAGGTGTGTGCCTCATGGAAAGTGACTTACCTTTCTTGAGTCTCAGTGTCCTTGTGTTCAGCAAAATAATTGGTCTCATGTAAAGTATGAAAATGTTCCAATACCAAATGAACATTATAAAGGCTCTTGGTGGCTACTACACATGCCCAGCTTTGACAGTTACTTGCTTTCTGGGGATAATCCAATGGGTCAGCAAATGGATTGACTGTGGTCTGCTGTGTTGGCCAGAATAACAGGTTCACATTACCAAAGGGAACCATATGTGAGGCTAAATGCAGTGGTCTGGCCTGATTGGTCATGGGTCAACCTCTGCAAAACCTATGCTTCCTGATCTCAGTGACACAGTTCTGCACTGAATTTTTTTTTTCTGTCTTGTCAATTTGGCTCACTGTTGGCATAGAAGAAACTGCTTGCACCTCCCTGAAAGTCATTTCCAGGGTAGTCTGGCTCTGCTGCTCAGACATATCCCATTCCATCTGTTCCTCCCTGAAACAGAGGGCTGGCTACCCAGCTTCACATCCAGGCAATGAAATAGAGCAAGCAGAACTGACGCAACATTCAAGCTGTAGGTTTCCTAAGTGACTCAGCATGCTACACTGAATCTCAGTAGGCTCCAAATGGATTGAAAGTTGGAAAAACGTGGAATTAGACATTTCATTTTAGCTTTGACCTAATCCACAACTCCAACGTGTTCTGACCAAGACACAGAGGATTCTGCCCCTCTGGAGTGACCGACTTGCATTTTCTTTCTCCGACCTAACCTTGCTACATGAAGGGTAAATGGATAAAATTAAAGAGCTCAGGGATTGCTTCTCAGGAGCCTTTATTGATATCCCCATATGACCTATTTCCCACCCCAACCCTGGCATCAGCTAGGGATTGTAGCACTTAAATACCACGTTGTCATCCTCTGTCCTCCCTACTAAGACTGTGAGCTGCTTGGGGGCACCTATAGTATTTTATATTTATATGGCCCCAGAGTCTAGTGCAATGGCACAAAGTAAATGCTTAATATATTTTAATTACTACTACTATTATTATCATTGGTGACAAAGAAGGTTTTTTACCAAAATTGTTCATTTGGATACCTCAGGTGGGCATATCATTATCCTCTTGGAGCCTCAATTTCCTCATGTGTGCAATAGAAATAATAGTGCCTGTTTCATGAGCTTTTGGTAGGCAAGGATTAATGAGACAAAATGTACCAAGTGCTTGGGACACAGGTTGGCCCATAACACTCAGTCAACACATATTCCTTATTTTTAGCCATGATGCATATTTGGGGCAGCTTGACTTTTGCTTTTTTGTTTTCTTCAAAAACAGAGAAGACTGAATTTCTTTTCAGAGAAGAAAAGAACCCTCCTTCTATCTCCCAGCCTGTGTCTGGCCTCAAAATAACATAGGGAAATTCTTAAAAACTGCTCTATATCCTATTGTCATTAGGTCAAATAACATCAGAACATGGCATCCTCTGTGCTGGTTGTTATGAAAATACACCACGGGGAAAAGCCTTGGGGTGGAGACATCTACCTATCCCCTCCTCACCACCACACACACCAAAGCTAAGGAAATGCATAGACAGTGCAGCAGGAACTGGCAATCACAACCCTCTCTGAACTAGAACACAGTGCCTAAACATCCATAGGCACTGTTCTATAAAGTGTGAAAAATGCCCTTCATAGTCTCACCATATGCACAGAAGGTCAGTACTGCTCCTGATGAAAATGATATCCCAAGAAGGAGAAAATGTACAGTAATGGAAAAAAAGAAAAGTCTCCTGAAAACTGATGGGAGAGGACTAAGAGGAGGAGCACAGTGCAAGAAACCCTGGCACACATATCTAGGAAGAGGATGTTGGAGAACTTGTAATTTTTCACTAACAACCAATAAAAACAATGAAGAATTCAGAACTAGCTCAGTCTATGAGTCACTATACATGAAAAGTAAAAGTTACCTATCTCAAAATGTGCAAAGAGAGAGACCCCTCACCATGGCAGAAGCTTGGGATGTGACCAAGTATGGCAAGTGAGATATAGATCATTTTTTATCTCCTTAAGAATGTATTTATTCAGCCCTCCCACTGTTGAAAACCTGGGTATGGTATTAGGTATGCATTCTCTGTCATCTTAACTCAGATTCTACCAATTGCTCCTTTTGTAGCTCAAATGGAGATTCTTCACTCAAAAAGTAAGACAGTGAACTCCTGCAAAGCCAAAAGAAACAAGGGAAGGCCCCTTTGGAAAGGCAACAGCAAATCACAAACATCCATAATTATACATCAGGGACTAATAAATGGAGATTGTGCCCTGTGGTTGTTGGTGTGACAGGTAGGTACAAGGTGCCCAGGTAGGGTCTGCCATTATTGTAAGCACGGAGTTAAAAGAAGTTCTGCAATGCCATCCCTGTTAACTAAGAGTGCGTGTTAACAATGAATTGGGACTAATTTGAAAACATTCAGCTGCCTGGGAATGTGTGCATCAATTCCCTTCCTTCATAATTTATACAGCATTTTGATTATGGTGCTCAGCAATAAATAACTGAAATGAGTTCTAACTGCTTGGAGATTTAGTTTTATGTCTTTAACATCGTTTTTTATATTCTGCAAGATAACCCGCATTCAACTTTATATGCAAACCTGAAATGGTATTCAGAGGAAAAGAAGGAAAAAAAGGCAGCCAATAGATCTTTCACTTTGGGAATTGAATATAAGATCATATTCAAAGTGCAGCATTTACGGTCCAATGCTGAATACATAAAATATATGACCATTACAAATTCACCTTTCATTGCAAAGCTGTGCTCTTGTAGTGACATATCTTATTGCTAGATTAGAGCTTTTAGCATGATGAAGGTATCTTTCATTTTCTCCTAGATGCAGGCTGGGTGCTCTTTCTGGACTGAGTTTCTGCCTGTCACAATGCCCCACACCCTGGAGAGAGAGCTTACAGAGAACTCGAGCCATTCACCACAGGGTTGAAGCAACTTCCAAGGGGAAGTGTCTAATTAGAGGTATGTCATCTGCATGGGATCACACTGCCTGAGTTTGCCACACTTTGCTGAAGCCAAAGGGAGAGATTGGCTGGTGTTGTCTTCTGGAATAAGCCCAAAAAAGGTCAATCTAATATCGCAAATATTCAGCCCATACAAGTTTTGGTAATACCAAAAAAACAGCTTCATGTAGGACTTGGTGCATGTTAGTTACTAGGAAAAGAATATACATATCATATAAATCAGTGATATGGTTAAAACATAAATGTACTTAAACCAGGAAATTTATGGAAAAGCTTACCAGATTCTTCTAACTCAAGCCTAAACTCAGTGTATGGATCAGGACAGGTATTCATGGACTTTGTAAGTCATAAATCAGTGCTGCTGCTGCTGCTGCTGCTTTAATTCTTAAAATTTGTAATCCAACTCTTACATTGCCCTTATGGACTTATGTCCTTGCCCTTCACAGTCAGCCCTAAGCTATCTTTCCAGAGTCATCTCCTGACTTTTCCATCCCTCTCCTCCCTCTTCCCTAGTTCTTCATGCACCCAATATTACTGACACATGCCTTGCTCGTTTCAATTCCCCAGTGACGAGCCCAGTGGGAGGCACACAGAAGACACTCCACAAATCTTTGTTGAATGAATATGAATAAATGACAAAAGGAGGACAGCACTTGACTTTTTGACAGCTATGTCAGATGTACAGGAGCACTTTTTCACTTACTTCCCACTCTTAGATGTGTTCCGGGTCTTTGTGGATGACGGAGAGTTGGCGCCTGCGTTAGTGTTTGGAGAACCCCGTTTATCCTTACTATACCCACAGAAAGAATAGAAAACATATGCACAACAAGGACCACAGAGACAAAAAGCAATTAGTCACTTCATTTAAAGACTTTCAAGGCCAGCCTGCATATCCCCCCACCACCCCCTGGCCAATCTCTCTCTCTCTCTCTCTCTCCTGTCAAAGTATGATCTTATCCAGTTGTGCCCTTTAAAGGTAGAGAGTGGGAACCACTGGTCAAGTTCAAAGAAAGCTATCCTTTTGGCATTCAAAGCTTGAGCTCATGGATTCCATCAATGATAGCACTAAAGCCCAGGCCCCAAGGGGGCCTCTAGTTTTAAAAAAAAAGTATAAAAATAACAAGTCTTTAAAATAAAATCCTTTCTTTCCAGGCACTGAATTCTCTTCATTACATGTTCAGTTCTGAAGCTGCTGACTTTTAGTGAAGTATGTGGATGCCAAATGACTTCTAAAAGTCTTTGGGAGATACTATCAGATGAATTAATAATTTTCACTCATAATGTTACATGGGAAGTCCGTGAATTCAGATATTCTTTCAGGAGAATCACCACCTGCTTCATGAGTAATTGAATTTAAATCTCCACCTTCAATAACTCCACAGCTTATGTCAAACCTTGGAAACAATTATGAAATAAATCACAAGGAAGGCCTGCTTAATCTCATCAGGTTAATAAACGCAGACGAATTAATCACCTAAAGGTAAACAAAAAGGAATAATTGATTGGAGTCTTCTTGATTACTTTATTCTATTTCCTTTATCAAACTATTTTACCATTATCTTCAGTTCAGCTGCTCTGCCTTGAAATTATTCCTTTACTTCATCTTCAGATTTCCATGGAAACCAATTCAAAGCCTTTCTCTCCACTTGAAGATGTGTGGAATTATTTATCCTGATTTCATCAGGAAGATTTTTTTTTTTGTTAGTAAGTTCTACGTCAGCATAACCTTTTATAAAAAGTGAAGGTAAGAAAGAAAAATATGTATCTTTGCTTTTAATGTGTATAATAGAACCTTCCAGTGGCAAAGAATATTGTCTCAGAAAATGTCAAACATCTTTTCAGATATTTATGAACCTTTTAAGTATCTCCAAAATAGGTGTCTGCAAGTAGCTGTATTTATATGTGGGGTGGGCTGGGGGTCACAAAAGATATTCTGCCATGCACCCATCAGCTTCAAATGACTTCATGGATATGATTGGAACAAGAGATAATGATGGGTTCCTGGTGATTGCAAAGGTAATAAAGATGTGTGTGGGCATGGAAAAAGGCTGATCAGGAAAAGTCAGAGAGATAGCAACTGTCCAAGCACTTAAGAGTCAGCGTCTAGGCTGGGCGCGGTGGCTCATGCCTGTAATCCCAGCACTTTGGGAGGCCAAGTCAGGCGGATCACGAGGTCAGGAGTTCGAGACCAGCCTGGCCAACATAGCAAAACCCCATCTCTACTAAAAATACAAAAAAATAAATAAAAAATTACCCGGGGCATGGTGGCGGGCGTCTGTAATCCCAGCTACTTGGGAGGCTGAGGCAGGAGAATAGCTTGAACCCGGGAGGCGGAGGTTGCAGTGAGCCAAAACTGTGCGATTGCACTCCAGCCCGGGCGACAGTGCGAGACTCCGTCTCAAGAATAAAACAAAACAAAAAACGTCTAGGGGGTATGAAAAGCAGCTCTTAGAAGTGGGAGATACCCATGTGAGCTCTGGCTCTGCTGCTGGAGTGGATGGCTCTGGAGAGAGTGGACACACATTCTATCCCAGAGGGCGGGGGGGGGGGGGGGGTGCAGAAATCCACTGGAATGAAGTGCTGGGATTCCTGCACAGTGCAGGGACCATTACCCCATACCACTCACAGACTCACCAGAATGTGGCCACATTCTGACTGGGGACTGAAGAATTCATTTGGTGCTGCCTCTATCCGTCCACGATGACTTCCTGGCAAAGGATTCCTTAGGGACCTGAGACCAGGGACCATCCTGGCTATCCTCCTCACAAATTCAAAACTGTCTCTTCCAGAAGTTTGGCATAGCCTGATGCAAAGAATGTAATATGCTAATATGCTCTGTGTCACTCTTGCACCCTGGTCACTGGCCACTGAGCCTTCCTCCTCCTAGCCCCTCACTTAAGCAGTAGGCAGTGGGAAACTTGGCTGGAAGCATTCAGATACAAGGGATGTTTTTGACATGTCTCATGCACACTACTGGGCTCAGAGTAGGTGGTCATTTAAGTCATCACTAAATCACTAAGTGCTGAGTCACTAAGTTCATTCATTCACTTTTTTTTTTTTTTTTTTGATAAAGCAAAATCCCCCACTGCTAAATTCCCATGTCTGCGCCTTGGGCACTAGGGTCCTCTATAGTTTACATTATAATTGACCCTGTTTAAGCTCAATGCAGGACACAGTAGGACATCAGGGAAAGCTATCAGCTGGCAGCGGCAGCCTCATTATTGTCAACTGGTGCTCTAGCGGGAGGTGGTCCTGGAGCAGTAATCCTTTAAAAGATAGGAATAAGGGCCCCTCTAACCTACTGCCAAATCCCCCAAGTGCAGATATTGGGGAAATGAAAACAAAAACATTCTCAGGAATAAATCACACAGGGAAGGCATTGCACCAAGAATAGGGGTAAAATTAATCAAGTAACTGGAAATGTTTGTTCTGTGCAAATAACAGATCCATTAACAGTGATGAAATGTATCTGAAAGGGGGATCAAGAAGAACTTGTGGCTGGCTTGGATCCTCGGAGCTTAATTTTGTAGATGTACTAATGACTGTGGTATAGAAAAGTTTACCTAACATTGACAGAAAAAGTCTTCATTCCTCCACCAAAATCCAGGTCAGTTAGATAAGCCTGGGCAAGATGCCATAATTCTGAAACTTTGAGAGAGAAGGAGATCTAAAGCAGTGATATCAAGGACACTGCAGTTTCTAGAAGGGTCCCATGAGAAATAAAGAGAAAATACTGCAGCTGCAGACTGTCTGGGAACTTCAAAGATCTTTGGGGCAAAGACCTAAAGATTAAGATCCTGCCAAGAACTCTGGTCACTGAAACATCCCGCAATCCCAGGGATTTACAAGAATAAATCCAACCTGTTTCAAAGACACATAGATATAATTTTGGATATATGAGATTGGTGGGGGGGTGGGTGCTCCTTGATTTAGAGTTCCTAACTTACATAACCGAAACAGATCTACCCCAGTAGTCATTCTTTTGATTTGCCCATCTCTAGACTACTTGTCAGCCCTCATCACTTTCATCTTGTCTTTGAATTGTAATCTCAAACCTTATGTCATACAATTTCCAAGGCTATGGATCCAGGCTTCCTCTACCTCACCTGAGTAGCTATCCTTTTCTACGGATAAGCTGCTTTCCTCTCTCTAGTGCCTCACAACCAAGCCTCATTAAAGGCCTGTGAAAACAATTACAGGTGAGTTTCTGTTGGGAAAAGTTAATGAGTGCTAGCTCTCCTTCTGTCTGGTTGGCTGTCCATCTCCATCTATCAAGAAAACCCTTTCCCACAGGTTCCATAAATGTCTCCAGCACTACAAAAGTGAAAAAACAATTTGCAGTATTATGCACATTGTATTCAGGTGGGAAAATTGCAACTAACCCAACTCTTCAGCATTTTCAAAGTGTTTCTGATTGAATGATTTGATGCTGAAATGGTATCCAGTGTACTTAAACCAAAATGGCAATCAGACCCACTCCAATCTGAGTTTTGCTGTTTGGTCAAAGCTAATTGTGGGAGAAGAACCCCGTGGCTTAAAACACACCTGACTCACTTTTTTGATGGGTGGCATATAGAAACTTCTGCATCTCCTTTGTAAGCTCTTTTCGGAATTAATTCATCTCAGATCCCTGAAAAACAGTTGTGCTGATACAACCACAATAGTACTGAAATTTTAAGAATTAATTTTCAGGGTCCCAGGAAATTGAAATTGTATTTCAAGAGAACAGGTTTGGCTATGATATTTATTGTCTACATATCTTTTACTAGGCACTTAGCATGTGGTGCTCGTAGTGTTGCTTATATTTTATTATTTATCTGTCTCTCCAACTCACTTTTAAATGGGCAGTCAAGAGGTATTCATTGAACAAATAAATGAAAAAGCTGCATTTGGGCTCAATGGAAAGAAGTGTCATGATTGAGTATCAATGTCTTGCACCAGTTTGAGAGAAGGAAGTGGTGACACATGTCACATATCTTCCATCCCTGAAGAGGAATGGTCTGGGAGAATTGGACTCCAGTCACTGAAGGTTGGTCATCATGTGCATCACAAAAAAGGTGAGCTTAGAAAGGATTCTCAAGCAAGCTTGCTTGGATGGTTGCAGAGTGCCTCTGAAATAACACATCTGTTGCATTTGTATAGTCCTTAATGTTTTCCAATGTGTGTTCTTGTAAGTGATAACTGAGATGAAACCCACTTTATTGTTGAGGGTTTGTTTCAAGTCTCTCTGAGGGAAATACTGGCTATTCTTTACTCCCTAGAGATGCCTCTAGGCTCCTGAACACTCCCTGACTGAAAAAATGCACTTAAAACAGATAGACTCTCCCAGGGATAAAAGCTCATCTAGTCGGCCTCCCCAACAGGTGCTTCAGGCTCCTCTCCAACAGATACACCAAGTCGTCATCTTTTGAAAGGTTTTTCAATCATGGTTGTTTCCCCATGAAAACTTGCTTTTCTCTTTTCTAAGAGACTCACATTTCTGAAGTATGTTTGCCCTTGTTCTATTGTTGAGCAAGACACCTCTTCAAATATTGATTTCCTTTAATTAAAGCTGATAATACTTTCGCATTTCATTTTTTTCTATCTTGTTAGGTTATGTCCTGAGTGGTTTTCTTTGTTCCAAACTTTTTCACTTCTTTTGCCCGAGGTGTCTAAATTAGAGTCCTTGCCCCTTTAAGTATCTTACGCTCATTATCTATATTTCTGATAATCACCTGGCAAAGATAGTTCAGTTCATTGAGATGTGCTTTTATTTAGCATCCTCTTCTAGTTTCCCTTTGCCTAACTATGGATAATAACAGGATTTCTGAGGGAAGGGAAAAGCTCATTTTTATTGCTATGAAGCCCAGTGTAACTATGATCTCTCAGAAGCAACCTCATAAGTTCAAAGCATTTATTCAGGAATCCCAGGTTCTAATCCTGGCTGCCAGCAAGGCATTTAACTTCTTGCTGTCTTAGTCTTCTTATCTACAAAGGAGAGGGAATTATACTGATCAGGTAAACCATTCACAATGAAGCTCACAGTTACTCTGGAATTGAAAAGCTCTTGGAAAAGGCAACCAGGGCGCTCACATTATCTTGCCCTCTCCCCTTCCATTAACTTTTCACTCTAGCAGCTCACCACAGGGCATCAGGGACTGCAGCAATGGGCTCATTTATTTTTGTTGCTATTTTGCTCTCTTCACCTCTTGGTACATGTTGTTTTTGCCCAGAGAGTGACAGTCTCGTCCCTGAATGCCTCATTGGGGTCAAGAAAGAACATGAGTCAGTTTCTAAATTATATTATTTTCTCATTTAAGCTGACTAATCCCATGTGTCTTTACCAACAGTATGGACCGTAGTTACAGACTATCAGAGGCCAATAGAACGGTATCTAACAATTGTAAGTGGTATTATAAAACTGTTGCGTTCGCATCTAACTCTGGGCTTCTCCATCACATCAGGGATTGAGGAGCAGAAACCATAGTTATGGAATTGGATGGTTTGGGGTAATTGAGATCTGAAATATAATGAGAGGCTGGGCTGGAATGGCAGTTATAGGGGTGGAAAATAACTATGCCTGGCATGGCAAAAGAAAATATGACAGAACTTGGGGATTGACTATGTTTGGGGAATGAGAATAAACCCTAAATGAAAGTCACTGAGAAGGTTTGCAAGTTGGATGACTGAGAACAAATTTACTCTGCCAGTGAAAGAGAGAGTAGTTGGGAGGGAGATCTGGACTAGAGGAGAAGATGACGGATTCAGTCTGGGGCCTATCGAGTTGGGGTATTGATGGACAGTGTCCCAGTAGGCAATTAGAGAAATGGAACTGGAGCTCAAGAAGAAAGACAAGGCAGATGTGCGGTCATTGCTCCAAAGTGGGACTCAAAGCCATGAGATAAACAGTGAGGCCTGATGAGACAGTGATCCACTATGATTAAGGAGTGTTTCAAGAAGCATCCTATGCCAGAATCTGTTTACTCCCACCTCACTCTATGAGGATTTACAACTGCGTTACAAAGACTTGTATGCCAGAGGTCCAAGTAAAAGCATCTAAATCAGGTAACTTAGTTATTAGAGATTAATGCTAAGGTTAATGAGGGAAAGTGAAGGCCTCGTTCCTGGTGCAGGCCAGTGGCTTTCTTCATCCCATGCCCATAGCCTGTTTCTCCCCATTCTCCCAGCCCACCCAGATTGCTTACAGATGACAAGGCAAGCTGGGTACCAAGAGATTGGTGGCAATCATTGGCAGCCCATTCCTATAACAAATACCTCACAGAGTACATCCTATGCTGTTTTCACCTTGGTGTAAGAAGGACACCCTGGCAAATGAGCAAAATTGAGCTTTCTACCTTGGCTTCACTTGCAGTTCACATCTTTTCTCTTTACCACGGACTAACTGAGTACTAGAATTTATACCTCCAATAGTACTAAAATCTCCTTTTTTTTTTTTACTTGATTCCCTTCCCTCTTGATTCTCAGTCTCTGCACGTGTCTCACTAACTGGCAACCTCAGCTACCCTCTCTTAGCATCCTTGGTTTTGGGGCAGAAAGCAACCTGTCTGGGAGTAAATCAAGGGCTTTGCCCTTGAAGAGCCAAAGTATCCCAAGCTTCCTGAGTGGAGTTTAGTGTATTAGGCCAGTTTTGAGGGACCTGTGGCCATCACCTTTCCCATACTGAGGTAAGCTTTTGTTGTTAGCCCTGCCTCTGCAACTTCTTACCAACTGAATCCTTTAATGTCTCTGGGTCTCAGTTTCCTATTCTGCCAGTCCTACTTCTTAAGGCCATTACCTAGTTTTGAAAATTATACAATGTTAACCAATTTATCCACTCAGAAAATATTGAATGTGTTTACTCTGTGCCCTTTAATGTGTGTTTACTATGTAGCCTTGGGGATACTATGATGAGTGTGACAAGGTTCCTGCCGGCAGGTGGCCCCAAGGCTAGTGGAGAAGGCAAGCATGTTAACAGCTACATAACAATGTAATGTACCAAGTGGAATAAACAAGTGTGAAAAAATGCTAGGGAAATAAAACAGGAAACAACTGCCTATGCTTGGGAAAGTTAGGGAAAGCAAAGGTAAATGTGAGTTTCCATTATGAAAATTAGGATTTTTGTTTTTGAAGAATTGTAAATCAGAAAAATGAGTTATGAGAATTTTCACAAAATAGAACGAACTTATGCTTATCCTTAGTTTGAACCAGTTCTCTCTCAATAGTGGGCTCATAGACTTAATCATACATCAGATAACCTAGAGTATTTTTTAAATGCAGGTGGCAGGGACCCCCAGAGTTTCTGATTCAGCAGGTCTAAGATGGGACCTGAGAATTTACAATTCTATCAGGTTCCCAGATGATGGTAATGTTTCCTGTCTATGGCCCACACTTTGAGAACTACTGCCTCACAGGAAGCATGAGACAACCACACTTGGTGGAAATTGAAAGAGAACAATCAGCTGTATCCACTGTCTCTACTTTCCAAACATCAAAATTCAAATCTGCTGGATAAAGTGCCCCGCTGTAGGGCTTCTGAGGAGGGCAGATGAGAATGCAAAGGGCTGCTGACATCCATCTCTGCAAAAGCTCCTCTTTCCTGGGGAAGTGGCAATTACTGCAAACACCACAGAGTGGAGCTCCATAGCAGGTGAGACAAAGATTGGATCTGACAGCATTAGTTGAGCCCGAAGTTCTATTTACTGAACATGATCCGGCATAATTAAAAATTCACAACTGGAGCCTAGTTGGTGAACATTACACATTAGGGAGTCCCCAGAGTAGGCCAGAAAATTCTCAGTGAACTTTTTAGGAAAAGCCAAAGGAGCCAACTGCAATGGCAAGAATTAGCACACGGAGAACAAAGAGAAGTCAGTCAGCCTATTCATTTGGTGGTGAGATTCTGATTTTACACTACAGAATGATACGAACTAAGTGTTGGTGGAGAGGCTCATTTCCTCCTCCCTGTTGAATTACCACTTTGTTTCACTTTCTACTTAATATGTTCTTATGGGATTTTCAAGAATGTCCACTCTGCCTGCACATTACATATTAACTTCTTTAAGGACAAGGGCAAATTGTATTCACATCTGTTCACAATATCTCTGATCACACTTGCCACATACAAGGTTTTCAGCACCTGCTGATTGAAAACCATACCTGGTAAATTGGGCTTCTAACATGTTTACTGAATTGAATTGACTGACTGACGCAAACTAGGTTAGAGGTTTACTAAAGGAGTCATGTGGCTTTGGCTTTTTGTTCAAATTATATGTTAACTCACACTTTATGACGAAAAAGTGACAGCCTATTGCAGAAGTATTTCTTAGCTCTAGTGCCCACAGATAGGAAACTCAAGTAGAGTAAAACCAGTGAGAATTAGCAACTTTGGAGAATGGTGTTGCCATACTAACTGGAAGCAGCCCTGGTGTTGTGGAAAAAGCTTGGGCACTGAAATCAGGAAGAGCTGAGGTCATATTCTGTCTTTATAGCTAGAACTTGAACAAGTTGGGTCATTGAGGCAGGGTTGGTCCTACTTAACCAAGACTGCTGATTTTGACACTGGGGCATGGGGTACCCATTCTCTAGCTCCATGTTGTGCCCAAAGCCAAGAGTATTCAAATATTTCCTTGTTGCTGAACTTGGCATCTTGAGTACTTTCTAGGGGGCCAAATGCATCTAGCACCTAAAAGTGCATCTGGGCTAGGTGTGGTGGCTCATGTTTGTAATCCCAGCACTTTGGGTGGCTGAGGCAGGAGAATTGTTTGCGCTCAGGAGTCCAAGACCAGCTTGGGCAACATAGCAATACCCTGTCTCTACAAAAACAAAAACAAAATTAGCCGAGTGTGGTGGCACATGCCTGTCATCCTAGCTACTTGAGAGGCTGAGTTGGGAAAATGGCTGGAGCCTGGGAAGTCAAGGCTGCAGTGAGCTGTGATTGCACCACTGCACTCCAGGCTGGGCAACAGAGCGAGACCTTGTCTTAAAAGCAAACAGTGCATCTGGCTCCTTAGAAATCAAGTAGAAGGGCCATGCCAACAAGATATTGAAAATGCCTTCTGGGGTAGAAAGGAAAGTTCTCCTAAACTATGCGTTCATGTGTCTGTTAAAAACACTGACCCTTTAAACCAAAGGACTTTGTGCTTTTCTCTTCACGTTTATTTACAGGGACAGATGAAACTATTTCAATTTTTAAACTACTTAGTTATCACACATTCAGGCATCATACCTTTGTTTGAATGTGTGTTATTTCTAAGTAGGGTCTCCTTTGCAAAATATTATCTATTCTGTGATCTGTATTGACCACTTTTAATTTTCCTTTCCAAGTGAAACCCAATTGTCAGCCTCTTTGTATTGTGCTACAATTTGGAAAATTGAGCATTATTTTAGTGTGCATGAAAACAGAAGACTAAAATTCTGACAATTTATGAAAACAAAGCACATCTTTTTTATATCATCCACTAATCACTGTTAAACGCTAAACCTTGTATAACTTAAACCAATCTACTTTGCTTCATGCACATGAGTTTTTAATCACAGTCTGGTTAAACCCAAGATGCTTAACTGAGCCAAAGAGTGAGGCTCTTTATTGACCCCTCCCCAGACAAGGGAAAGACGCCTAGAAATATAGAGTTAGAGGAATCCTTAGAAATAGAAAAGTAAGGTCCAGAGAGAAGGGATGTATTCAAGGTAAGTATCCAAGGATGCAGTACTGACTTGACAGAACTTAGCTAGCATATAGCAGACAGGGCCATAGCCACCACGGAGTACAGAACAAGGCCAGAAGGTGTGGGATCAAAGATGCTGTAACATGAATTAATTGTGGCTCCATTTGCCAATATCAGCCATACAAGAAGGGTGGGCAGTCTTATCAGGGAACCTGCCCCTATAGTCACGTAGGTTCTTTTCTATTTTCCCTAAGCATCAGCCAGTTTGAGAAATAAAGGGACAGAGTACAAAAGAGAGAAATTTTAAGGCTGGGCATCTGGGGGAGACATCACATGTCAGTAGGTTCCGTGATGCCCCACAAGCCGCAAAACCAGCAAGTTTTTATTAGGGAGTTTCAAAAGGGGAGGGAGTGTACGAATAGGGTGTTGGTCACAAAGATCACGTACTTCACAAGGTAACAGAATATCACAAGGCAAACGGAGGCAGGGCGAGATCACAGGACCACAGGACTGGGGTGAAATTAAAATTGCTAATGAAGTTTCGGGCACCATTGTCATTGATAACATCTTATCAGGAGACAGGGTTTGAGGGCAACCGGTCTGACCAAAATTTATTAGGTGGGAATTTCCTCTTCCTAATAAGCCTGGGAGCGCTATGGGAGACTGGGGTCTATTTCACCCCTACAGCCTCGACCATAGAAGATGACCACACCTTGGGGGGGGGGCCAGTTCAGAGACCCACCCCCAGGTGCGTATTCTCTTTCCCAGGGATGTTCCTTACTGAGAAAAAGAATTCAGCGATATTTCTCCCATTTGCTTTTGAAAGAAGAGAAATATGGCTCTGTTCCACCTGGCTCACCAGCGGTCAGAGTTTAAGGTTATCTCTCTTGTTTCCTAAACATTGCTGTTATCCTGTTCTTTTTTCAAGGTGGCCAGCTTTCATATTGTTCAAACACACATGCTCTACAATTTGTGCAGTTAACGCAATTATCACAGGGTCCTGAGGCGACATACATCCTCCTCGGCTTACGAGATGACGATTAAGAGATTAAAGTAAAGACAGGCTTAGGAAATCACAAGTGTATTGATTGGGGAAGTGATAAGTGTCCATGAAATCTTCACAATTTATGTTTAGAGACTGCAGTAAAGACAGGCATAAGAAATTATAAAAGTATTAATTTGGGGAACTAATAAATGTCCATGAAATCTTCACAATCCACGTTCTTCTGCCATGGCTTCAGCCGGTCCCTCTGTTTGGGGTCCCTGATTTCCCGCAACACAGCCTTCTTTTTTTGTTGGGGAGAGTATGTGGAAGAAGATGACATGTTCAGTTTTGAGCTATGTTGAGTTTTGTGTGCCTGTTGGTACCTCTAGGTAAGATGTTTAGTTGGCAATTGGATAGATGGGTGCAGAACTTAGCTGGATATAGAGATCTCAGCTGAAGAATGGTCTTTAGAGATTTGGGAGTCTATGGTAGTTCAAACCTTTAGAAGAGATTACATGAGGAGAGTGTGTAGCATGAGAAGAGAATAGCCTTGGAAGAAGATTAAGGAGGACAGGCCAGAGAAGGGAAAGTGGGCTCAAAGGAGAACAACACCAGAAGGCTTGGGATCAAAGGAGAAACTAGATCTGGGGGCATGAGTATTCCCATCATAACAGACTCATTTGCTGATGGCTGGGCATGGTGGCTCACACCTGTAATCCTAGCACTTTGGGAGGCTGAGTCGGTGGATCACCTGAGGTCAGGAGTTCGAGACCAGCCTGGCCAACATGGTGAAAACCCTGTCTCTACTAAAAATATAAAAAAATTAGCTGGGTATGGTGGTGGGTGCCTGTATTCCCAGCTACTTGGGAGGCTGAGGCAGGATAATCACTTAAACCTGGGAGGCAGAGGTTGCAGTGAGCCAAGATCAGATTGCACCATTGCATTCCAGCCTGGGCAACAAGAGCAAAACTCCGTCTTAAAAAAAAAAAAAAAAAAAAAAAGTCTTGTGTTTTGGGTTTCCAGCCATTACATGTTGCTTTTTCCCTGGTGCACTTATCTGATTAGCTGTGGTATTTCGTCAGTCATCCTGTCCTTCATCCCACCAAGGAGCCTTTGTAATTACATGCAACCTGTTCTCAATTCCTGGCAAAGATGACCTGAAGTATGCTGAAGGAAGCAACATGTGCCAAACAAATATAGAATTATTGGCTTTGGATATATTTTTGTTAGTCTGGCCTTATTTATTGCAACAAAAGTTAATTAAAAAAAGAAACTGTTTTAGTACCTCAACTAGATGTCATAACTGTTTTAAAGTTTATGCAATTATGGTTATAACTTCCCAAAGAAACAACAAATCCACCTTTGATTATTGTTCCTGGTTTGTTTCCTTTATTATGTAGAAAATCAGAAATGGGTCGTTTTGCTCTCAACTTGGCTTCAAAACGTCAAGAAAGTCTTGGCTCTGATATAATCAGAATTTAAGGGCTGGGCATGGTGGCTCATGCCTATTATCCCAGCAATTCGGGAGGCCAAGGCAGGAGGATCAATTGAGGCCAGGAGTTTGAGACCAGCCTCAGCAACATGGGGAGACCCCTGTCTCTACAACAAATTAAAACATAAAAAAAAAAATTTAAGTCAGCCTTATGCCACGACCCACTTGATGAACACTTCCAAAAGCCTGTGCTTCCTGAGAGTCATGATATCATCTCCATCACCTCTTTGTAATATAGGTTGTCAGCTTTCAAACAATGGTCCTCTGGTTCTCTCCAGCCACAAAACAATCAACTTCTTACTTAATAAAGTCTTTAAACCTATACAAACCTGGTGTCCACCCATTTCTCTATACTAAGCACTCTAATCACAGTGCAAGATGTCACTGTCTGGAGGCACTTCTTGGCTTAGAGCAGACGGAGAAGTGGAGAGGTAGAAAACTCCAGTGATAAAAACATGAAAGGTAGAAATCATGCTTATTATTTAAAATGTCTAATGTCTAAATGACATAAAGAGCAAACTCCTTGCAGAGAATGTTCTCAGTACTGGCGGAGCAGATGCTACTGTAGGAAGAACCTGCCCTATCCCTGACTTCCCTTAACGTTGGTGAGAAAATGGCAGTCTTCACTCTGTTACTGACACTGTCAAGGAAGAGATGCCATAAATGTTAAACCATATTAAACAATTTTCAGACCCCCTCTCAATGGAGGATGTATGAGTCCAGACACCTCAGAAATATACGTTTTACAGAATGATTCTATGTGAGATGGGAAGATAATGTAAGCTGTGAAAGGCTAGAACCTTCACTGGGGCTCAAGAATGTCAGTCTATCATCATGCCTTGGGGAAGTACACCAGACCTTCAGATCTGAAAGGAGAAGGCCCTGCAAGTAGCAAAGAAGTTTCCAACAGCAGAAAGTAGAGTTGGCATATAAGGGAACAAGATAGTATTTATCTCAGGGAATCCCAGAATTGGGAAGAGGGGCATCCAGCTAGCTGCCTCAAAAGGATATAAACAATCCTTTGTGGCTTGGGGGCAAAAGAAATGGCTTTAAAAAGCTGTTCAGTGCTTCTCCTGGGATTCTTAGAATTATGGATTTTTAGACTCCATCCACTCTAATGACGTTTACTTTTTTTTTTTTTTCAGAGCAGTTTATTAGTTACCTTTGACATTCTCAGCTTTGTCTATGGCTTGTGAGAGGCCAGTTCAGCATTAAAGTTTCAGAAGCCCAAGGGGGAAATAAAACCCCAGAAGGGGAGTATGCCCCTCTTACTCTCAAAAAGTTCTGCTGTTTCTTTTTAAAAATTTCCCAGGCCAGGCACGGTGGCTCACACCTGTAATCCCAACACTTTGGGTGGCTGATGCAGGATGATCGCTTGAGCTCAGGTGTTCAAGACAAGTCTGGACAACATAGTGAGGGCTCGTCTCTAAATAATAATAATAATAATAATAATAATAGTAATAATAATAATAAAAATGATCCGGGCATGGTGGCACTTGCCTGTAGGCCCAGCTACTCCAGAGGCTGAGATGAGAGGATCACTTGAGCCAGGTAGGTCAAGGCTGCAGTGAGCTATGACCACACCACTGCACTCCAGCCTGGGCGACAGGGTGAGACCCTGTCTCAATCAATCAATCAATCAATCAATCGAGGTAAACAATTAAAAATTTCCCTTAAGGACTCTTTCTCTACTCATCCTTTGTATGCCTAGGTGGGCATTTTATTTCAATTAAGGGGTCATGTCCTTTACAGCCTGCTTGCCAGGATGTATCCATGACCTATGGATAACAATGGGCTGTGGAGAACCAACTGCTTTCAGGCATGGGCCCTGACCTATCTAGTTTTAGTTTCTGAGCACAGTACAGAGCCTTTGTTTCCTGCTCAGACTGTCTCTTCTGGAATAGGCTGTCCCCTTCAAGAAATTAGCAGATAGAACAGAGGCAATTTTTAATCCTGTCAAGCGATCGTCACAAACTGAAAGTCAAGTAAGACACCAAGTAAAACAATCCTAGCATCCGTAACTGCTACAGGTCAGCACTCCTAGTGCTGGAAGGTTCTGGTTTAAGTGGAAATTTTCTTCTTGACAGCTTTATACAACCAGCTCCAGAGATAAGAATAAATATTAGAGAAATGCATGCCGCTATTTGCCTCCCCATCCCCACTTGTCCTGATATTTGGGGGCATACAGAAATTATAATTCATGACTAACATAGGGAAAAAGCATCAACTCTAGTGTAAAAATAGGGGCTGTAACTAACAGAAATCCATTTTATTTCAAGGAGCACCAGGTCAGAGCAAGTGGCATGGGCCAGGAAGAGCACAGGTTGGTGTGTTCGGACCATCACAGACTAGGGTCAGAGCACTATTTTTTATAGTTTATAACCCATCTAGTACCCCAATTTTGAGAAAGCTTATCCTAAAGCATACCTGTAATATGACCCTGGGGAAGAACAAGATCAGTAGAAATATTTTGGAAGGGATAAGAGACTCATTCTCAAAATCTTAAAGAGCAAGATTACTGAAATTGAATGCTGGGGTTAGCTCTGAGTTTCCTAGCAATGAAGGCAATAAACATTAAAAGAAACACACTGGATAATAGCATTCTCAACTTGTGATTAAAGAGAAGGTATCATTTTGTCAGGAGAATCAAACTTATTCCTGGTGCCAAAACTATGAAGCACTGATTTTTACAGGATATGTAGGAGCAGTCTCCACAGGACAGTGTCATATATATACATATATATATATATACACACACACATATATACATATATATGTATATACATATATATGTATGTATATAGAGAGACATTTTAAAAAGTCAAGTTAATTGGGATATACTTTCCATTCAGTAAAATTTACTCATGTCCATTTTTTCTAATAGCAGCTGGGGGATACCACATTGGAAGGTAGGCCAGTAACAGCTAAGCTAAAGTGGCAAATGGGCAGCCTTTCTGTGATCTAACCTGATCCTGGAAAGATGGTGAAAAACCAGGAGGCATGAATTTGAATGCAGGCCTTGGACCAGTGGCTCCCTAAAGCACCTGCTCATGGGACAATAGGAAGGATTGCTCCCACTGGATCACCTTGTACCATTGCATTTGGGGCTTTCCTTGGCAGCCCCTTCCCTAGCACAGCTCACCTGTCTGGATCCTGCCCTCTCATCAGCAGTGTTATCTGCTGTCTACATCCTTTTGGGGGCTAGGGAGACTTAGCCAAAGGCTGCAGAGAAGCACTCTGATTTTCCTTGGGTCTCTTTCTAGTTCTTTGTTCAGGACTCATGGGGTGTTGCCCTGTTGTCCAGCTCTAGCACTTGTTTTCTTTTATCGTCATCTACTTCCACTATGTGCAATTCTTTTTCTATGCCTCCTAGCAATTCCTCATGAAAGCCATTCCTGGGAACAGGGCATTGGCTCATCACCTAAACAATAAATTCAACGATTTGATGCTCTCTGAAGACTAAGAACCCACTTTTTTCTTTCTTGTCTATAGGTTACCGAGGAGCACAGTAAAGAAGTAGATATCTTTTCCCAAAGGCATATTCACCTGTAATCAAAGAGGACACACACAAAAAGGTACCAGAGCAAACAGAGGCTCCCTCTTAAGACCTTAACAAATTAAAACCCATATTAATTAATTCTCTGGCCCTTTATTTGCTTCTGGATTAAATATACTAAGGTGATTTTTCATTCTGACCCAGGTTGTCACAAGCTCAATAATTCACTTAGGGAATTCTGACATCATGTATTTGGCCCTGCATGTCTATGGAGTCAAAAGGAAAACTCATTAGCAAGCAAGATATATTAATTAAACTTTTGTAAATTTACACTCATGAAGGATGCTAGCTCCATCCAGATTGTTGGAAGGAGAACCATGCTCATAGTTACTTGGCAAATGTGGAGCCAGTGTAGGCGGTGTGACAAAGTATTGAAGCAGATCTTTAGCAAGTGCACGAGGGCCTGTGTTGTACCCAATGCATGCTGGTCCTCTCAAAGTTGTTACCCAGAGAAGCTGTATACAGATTCCAAGGATACTGCTGGCGTTCACATTTCCAGAGCTGTTCCCTGGGAACTATCTTCATAGACAGTTATGAGCCACATGAGAAATATCACTCATGACTGTGTAGTCACACCTCACTTCTGGCCCCCAACCATAGGACCCAGTCTGATCATCCAATTAGTACATCATCATTACCTTCTCAGGACATTTGACTGATTCCCAAAATTCAATCCACTCTCAAAGGACAAAGATATCTCTCAACCAAGCAGAGTCAAGAGAACATGCTACAGCTGTCAAATGTACTAACCAATACAGCAACATGCAAATGTTGAATATGTTGAAGAAATCAGCACCCTTTTCCATTATGTCAGTTCTGCTATGTTTGTTAAAAATAAATCCATTGCATTCCTTTATTCACTATAGTGCTTTGGCATCATTTTCCCTTTGATTAGAAATCAATCCTAATATTAGTATTCCTAGATAACTGTTCATTAATTTTCACAGTAGATATAGGTGAAAGGACAAGATACCAAGCTGAAATGTCCCCTGCCACCAACTTTTAGCTCCTCTCAGCATGTGATCTTTCACTGACTTCTTTAATGAAAACAGTTCTGCTGACAGGTGAGAAAATGGATTCATATGTCAGTGCTTTCAAAGGTCCATTAAATATAATGTTATTTAAAAGCATATTAACTATCCTAACCAGTGTCAGACAACAACTAGGGAAGTGCAGGAGCTTGAAGACTAATGTAGATTCTTAGGATGCTGAATGCAAATGTAAATCACAACCCTCACTAATTAAAAGTTTGGCCCTTTGATTGCTCCTGGAGCAAGTTCACAGGGGTGATTTTTCATCTCTGCTTGGGTTGAGACAAGCCCAATAATTCACTCTGGCATTCTGACATCACTTGCTTGGCTCTGCTTGTCTGTGGAGTCAGAAAAAGTATCTCATTAGGGAATGAGAGGTATTAATTAGGCTTTTGTAAATAGCAACAGTGTGTGATGCTAGCTCCTGATTTCATCCAGATTGTTGAGAGGAGTGCCACATGCAGAGCTGAAAACCTGGAGTTCTTATTCTAAGCCATCACACCAGTCCCCCCAAGTGATTGGTATGCCTTGGTTCATACAAATGAAAAATAGGATAAAAATAATCCAAGCTTGCCACCTGACTTCACAGAGTCATGATGCTTATAAGTGGGAAATGGCAGAGTACAATAATATTTTTTATAATTAAAATGTGGTGATGATTCTGGTGCTATACTCATTATGGCAGTATAGGCCTTATTGTATAAGTTCACAGCTCAGATCTACTGTTGTTGCAATAACAACCCACTTACCACCTGCTACGGGCAAAATGCTAGTGATACAAAGATATATCTATTATGTGTTCCATACTTTCAAAGAAAATTACTGAATTGTAATATGGAATTCTAGGACACTCCAATGAGCCATCTTCCTTGACCCTTCAAGCTCAGTCATAGAATGTTTAGAAGAAATAAAGAAATAATTAGTCCATGCCAGTCTGGCTTTCTGCATCCCTTCTAGACCAATATGAGTCCTCTGTTGTGACCATTGTATTCAGCGCTTTTCGTTCTTTGCCAGTCTTGAGCTTCTTTGCCATGCCGCCTGTATGTCTTCTGTCCACTTATCATCTCTCTTTCTCTGGGCAATTTGGAATCGGAGTTGAGACCAGGTGTCTTGGGGAACTCAGCAGAAGGGGAAGGGAGGAGGAGTTTTGATGGTCCCCTCAATGCACTACTTTCTCCTGGGAGAAGGCAGGATAATAAAAAAGGAGAGCCAGGGAACCATGCTCATTTGGATATATATGTTCTGCTATGTTAAAGCAGAAGCCTCATTACCTTATTGTGTTGCTGGGCTTAATGAAGGCTCTTGCTGGAGGAACAATCATACCTAGGGGCAATATAAACATTCATTGGCCCCAAGAAGGGCACTCTTTCAGCCGCTGGGGGAGGAGAGAGTTAATGGAGAGTGGCAGCTGGCGGATCAATACTTCTCTGAATGAATTTGATCTTAAGTGACACCCCTTTGGGATAAAAAAAGGGCTGACTGGAAATTATTCAAGGTTATCAGCTAAACTATAGTTTCTAGAGTATTCAGGTGCAACATTTGGAACTTAAACCGGTGGCCCTACAAGAAATCATGACAAAAGCTGTGTTGTCTATAACCAGCCCAAACAGAAGACACTAGTCAACATTTTTTTTTTTTTGAGACAAAGTCTTGCTCTTGTCCCCCAGGCTAGAGTGCAATAGCGCAATCTCGGCTCACTGCAACCTCTGCCTCCCAGGTGCAAGTGATTCTCCTGCCTCAGCCTCCCCAGTAGTTGGGATTACAGGTGCCCACCACCACGCCCAGCTAATTTTTGTATTTTTAGTAGAGACGGGGTTTCATCATGTTCGCCAGGCTGCTCTCGAACTCCTGACCTCAGGTGATCCACCCGCCTCGGCCTCCCAAAGTACTGGGATTACAGGCGTGAGCCACCATGCCCAGCCAACATTTCTGATAATCCTCATACAAATCTTTAGTCTAGCAACCAGACTCATCAGAAGATAACTCTGTTTTGATTTTAGAGAAGGTTCCTGAAATATAAATTTAAGCTAGTTATAATGATTTTAGCAGAGCAGAAAAGCCAGGGGATGGGGATGACAGGAACCTTTCTCCTAGGCTCCACAACAGCCAAAAGTAAGAGAGCTACGAAAACCCATGAAAAATGACATGGTCTCCAAAATAACATGTAATTGAAAATATATGGTCATAATGGTATGAAACTATTGATTCAAAATGTAAGAAACAATTATGAAAATTACAAAAGTACAGTACTGCATTAGTCCATTCTCATGCTGCTAATAAAGACATACCCAAGACCGGGTAATTTATAAAGGAAAGAGGTTCAATTGACTCACAGTTCAGCATGACTGGGGAGGCCTCAGGAAACTTACAAGCATGGTGGAAGGGGAAGCAAACACACCTTTGCATGGTGGCAGCAAGGAGAAGTGCTGAGCAAAAGGGGGAAAAGCCCCTTATGAAACCGTCAGACCTCCTGAGAACTCACCCCCTATCATGAGAACAGCATGGGGTTAACCACCCCCATGATTAAATTACCTCCCACCAGGTCCCTTCCACAACAAGTGGGGATTATGGAAACTACAATTCAAGATGAGATTTGGGTGGGGACACAGCCAAACCATATCAAGTACTCATTAAAGTAATCTAGTTTGAAGAGACAGTGATGCAAATCTGAAGCTTAAAGGCCCTTGGTCCTCTTAGCTAGCAGAATAAATTTCAGCAAGTCACAGAATTCTTAGATCTAAGCTCTAGCTAATACAGGTGCTCAGTGAAGAGGCAGAAGGCAGAAAACTGCCTTAACTGTATGGGCTTCAAAGACAGCTAATCAATGCAAAATATATCTTGAAACTGCATAAGAAATGATTCATAGGTTGAATGTCCCAACTTGTAAAATGTGTCCTTCCTGACCTTCCAATACTGATCCTCAACCCCTTCATTTACCTCCTGGTCATCTGTCCCAAGCTGTAATCAACCCTCCTTCATCCTAGTGCACAGATCCAGAGAAAAGGTTCGGGTGAGCATTTAAATTCCTGTTTGAATCCCATTATTCAAAAATGCCCTTGGAAAGCACAGCTTGGTATGGCATTTTGGTGGGAGATGCCATAACAAATAGATAAGTAATTAGCCAGAAATCGGTACAAACAACTGCTTGTCTCCACAATCTGCCTGATAGGAAGTCTGTTGCTGTAGAGGTATTATAAATTAGAATCTACAGCATTTTTTTTAAGTCAAATTGCTGACTTAACCATTCAGGCTTTAACTACAGCTAATCAATACAAAAGTGTCCTCAAACAGTCTGGGGACCCCATTGTTTGCTGCTGGTTATATGAAGCTGGTTGTTACAAAGAGCAAATGAAAAAAATTCCCCTTAATCTCATTTTGAATTGCTGGGAAGCTTAATATTACATTTTAGAAAATTGAAATATTTGACGTACCTCTATGGAATACAATTTATAGTTAGACAGGAAGCATAATATTCCACTTTTGTAACTTGATTCTAAGTACAAGTCATTGAATTAAGTTATATTGAACCAGATTATCCCAATGTCTAAACTCCCCTCTGGTTAAGAGCTGGGCTCTAGAGAAAGTTATTTAACACTTTCAGATCATGAAGATACTTCAGTTTGAAGCAAGCTTGTACAAACCGCAGCCTGCAGGCTGCATGCAGCCCAGAATGGCTTTGAATGCAGCCCAACACAAATTCGTAAGCTTTCTTAAAACATTATGAGATTTTTTTCGCTTTTTTTTTAAGCTTATCAGCAATCATTTGTGTTCGTGTGTTTTATGTGTAGCCCAAGACAATTATCCTTCTTCCAATGTGACCCAGGGAAACCAAAAGATTGGCTTAAAGCAAGGGTTGACAAACTCTTTATGTAAATGGCCAGATAGTAAATCTTTTCAGAGTTGCAGACTCTGCTGTTACAGTACAAAAGCAGTCATACACAACATGTAAATGAATGCATGGCTGTGTTCCAACAAAACTTTATTTACAGACATTGAAATGCGAATTGCATATATTTTTCAAATGTCACAAAACATTGTTCTTAATTTTTTCACCTGTTTGAGAATATAAAAACTATTATTAGCTTACTGGCCATACCAAAAACAAACAAACAAACATGTAATGGACTGGATTTGGCCCGGGGACATAATTTGCCAACCTCTGATGTAAAACCCTAAATTGGCAACTTCCCTAGGAAATGGAAAGAGTCTTCAATTTCCCAAAGTACTGACTTCCAAAACAGAAAGTAGTTGAAGCTCTGGGAGATTCAGCTGTTTTATGTTCAAACATTAGCTGTTTATCCCAGAGAATGCAGGAATTTTGAAAAAAGAGTCAACTTTGGTTTGTTCCTCATACAGAGGTTTCTCCCTTAACCTCTTCCTTTCTCCTTAGCCTGTTCTCTTTATCTTCTTCTGTTTTGTCTCCACCCCAGTAACAACAGTTTCTTTTTCGTGTTTTTGGAATTCAAGAGAAGTATCTGAAAATCCATTATCAGCATTTATTCCTGACTTTAAATCTTCCATTGATTTGTCTCCTATATCTCCTCACTGTACCTTAAGTCTATTCCCATTCTGAGACGATTTTATTTTACACCCAGAATATTTTAATGTTTTTATCTATAAATCCTTTAAGAAATTACAGGAACATAAAGTGAAACCTTTCTCAGCCCTCTTTTTAAAAAAGGAGTTCAAACTCCTCTTTGGGTAAGGGATCCCAGTCTACAACACACTATCCTTTAAAATGCCACCAGTAGAGCCATGGATAACAATGGGAGTTCAACACAAGATGTTATGGTGAAAAGCACTATGCAGACTATAAAGTGGTATCTATGTTATCGTTGGTCGTATTATTATGCCAAGTGCCAAGGATGCTAACTTGTGAAAGTGAATTTTTGTGAAAGAGGCAATGTTTTCACTGGGCTACTGGAGTTATTCCCAAGAGACAGATGAAGTACTGCTCCCATCGAAGAAGGCAAAGCAGCTGGGTTGTAGACCCGATTCTAGCTCTGCTTCTGCTAAGGCCAGTCAAGGACAAAGGGTAAGTCATTAACTTCTGTGAGCCTTCCTGCTTATCTTGCAAAATGGAAAGGTTTGGGCAGACCCTTAAGGGCTCTTCCATGTTATGATCTCTAAGGGTTTGGGCTGTAAATGACAACGGAGGAGGAAAATGAACCTTGCTGAGCAACTACTAGGTGCTACCTCTTAACGTCAGAAAAATGATCACATGAAATAACTCCCTTAACCGCTCTTGTCTGGTTGTCCCTAGGCATTATAGGAGCAAAGCAGGTTGTGGTTCCACAGTCAGTTACTTCATGTGTCAAGATTGCCTGGTTGCTGCCATGGTCTTCCCCAAAACAAAGTTTAGATCTTTCTTAAAATTTGTGACTATTTATTACATATCTGGAAGGTTAAGCACAGCGCAATCCCAAACAAGAAAAAGTCAATAAGCCCTAAGGTTGTTTTACAGAAATGTCTCTATGGGCTGTAGTATTTGAATGCTTTGGGCAAAATAAAACCCTTCAGGACAAAAGCTACTTCTAACACATCATTGAAAAGGCAACAACCGCTGAGGGCTTTCTCTATTCTTTATCTTGAAATCCAGGCAGTTTCTCCCCAGTTCTGTTAAAAATAAATCTCTTTACCCTCACTAGACAAATCTTAATAAGTTGCATATTTTTAACAGCTCCACACTCCTTGGGTATCTTGTCTTAGTCTGACAAGGTACAACATCATGAGTGATCCATATGTGAGGGACAAAGGGGCACTGTGGCTGGCAGGTGTTACCCTCTGACTTCTGCAAGGCTCAAAAGCACTGGCTAAAACCCATCGGGTGAAGAAACAACAGGAAAAGTATCTGTTTTCAAGTTTGTTGCTTGGAGTCTGGGAGGCAGGGGAAGTTAGTTGTTTATAGAACAATTTATGGTTACAATTTCAATGGCTGATTACTTGATTTCTTCATCCAGCTCTTAATCACAGATCAAACACTGGTTCCAATAATGAAGTAATTTTAGGCATGATTACAGTCTCCTACTGAGGACTTTTGCCTAGGAACAAGGAGCTCCCAGCCCACGCTCAGTTTAACAATGATCAGGACAAGTGATGCAACTGCAGTTCTTCCGCCCGGGTGACACAGCCCTTAGGACTATCACTTCCCCCCTTTCACACTGAGAGTTGTTTGCTCAGTGTGGTCAGTGCGGTGATGGTGAGAGTATGGTATTTATCCATCACAGCGCCAACCCGCTCCCTTCTGTGCTCCACAGTTAAGCTACTATTATCTTTGGAAGAAACAGCTGTTTTCTCCTTCCCCTGCTTGACAACCGTACGCAGCTCCTTATTGCCTACCTAATCAGGTCTATGTCTCAGCATGGCTTTCAATACCCTCCGAGATGGAACCTGGCCTTACATATTTTCTAAATGCCACACCACAACCCTTCCCAGATCCTCCATGCTGGTCCTTGCCTCTGGGCCTTTACAAAGCCACTTTCTCTAACAGGATAGCACTTCCCCATCTTCTCCTCTCCACAAAATCCTGTTTCTCTTTGAAAACCCACATCTGCCTTTCCCGTTGAATAGTCTTCTCTACAGCCTCAGGCAACAACAAATCGCTTCCTCTTGGCTCCACTTTGCTCAGACCTGATTATATTGCACTGATTCATAGGCTCTGTCTGTACCTTTCTCACTATTTCCACCTTCTGTGGATTGCAGGCTTTTTGAGGGTATATGGACCATGTCTCATGTCCCTATTTCCCCCAACTCCTTTACACCCAGGCTGTGTGGTTCTCGGCAAATGTTTGTTGAATGAGCCTGGATGGCATATAACTGTTAAGTGTGTATTTGATTTATAGCAGAGGGGGTAACAGAAAAATCCTCTTTTGTAGGGGTATGAAATGACCTCCTCCACTCCTGGTAGAAATAGCTACCTATTCTTGGCCACACTCGTGATACCATTTTCCCTCCCACATAGGTAAATGTCTCATATGATGAATATGGTAGATATCAGGACAGGCAGAGCAGACCCTGTGGACTGACCCAGGTGATAGGCTACAAGTCACAATTACTTTCAGGAGATAGAGGGCTTGAGGTCTAAAACTCTGACATTTGCAGGCAGAGCTGGTTTAAGAGCAATACTAGAAATGGGATCAGAGTCCTGCCACGGCTTCCTAGCCATTGGTGTAGAGGCCAATGCTGCAGAAGTGACCTTCATAAAATTCTCAGACAGCAAAGAAAGCAGGATTTACTAGTGGTGTCAAAAGGATCTAGGAATAAAGAGTTTCAGGGAAGGCCAACCTTCTCTAACTGGTGTCTAGGGAAAGATCTCAGAGGGCAGAGCCTGGAAGGGGGAGCAAGATACAAGAAGAAAAGCCATTCCTACAGTGGTGTTTTGAACTCCAGTAGATAGTTAAATAAAGGAGAGGCGATAAAGGAGATGAAGGTTGAGCTCAGTTAAAATTATTAGGGAACCCCATGTTCAATGTGGTTCAATGTGGTTTTTCACCACCAGCCGAGTGTTAACTATCTAAACCACCTGTTAAATATCTGTCCCTAAAGTCATTAAGATTTTGCTTGAACCCAAGGATAGCTTTTGAATTTAAATAGCCCTTCCAGTCTAGAAAGGGGATTTTAAAAGGGAAGTGAGCTAGTAAATACACAAGCAGAGATTGAACTTTCTTATCTCCCTAAGACACTGAGGATGGTCTCAGCCTCCCCCACAACCTGTGTGCACTGAAAACCTCTAAATCACATGTACAGCACCATGTCACCCGTCAATACTCAGGGAATGGGTCTACAATAAATACACAGATTTTGTTTTTCAAACATATTCCCTGAGAAAAACTGAGAAAGCAATCACAAACATTCAGCAATTTAACGTGTTTTAACATAACCAATTGTTTGAAAATAAGACTCGTGCCCTCATCCCACAAACACTGAGTGCCTACTGGTGCCAGGCACTGTGGAGAGTACTAGACAGACAAAAATGAATGAGACAACAGCACCAGACTCGAGCGGTGCACAGCCTGGTAAGGGATACAGATGATTCAAAAACAATGTGGCTCCTCTTCTACCACTTGACTACAGCTGCCCTCTAAGAAGTCATCAGTGACTTCCTGCTGGCCAAGACCAGTGATGTCTTTTTAAGAATTGGACTCCTTGGCAATCCTATTCCTATGACATTTCAAGAAAGACTGGAATGAACATAAGGACTCAGCCCTGCAGATATCTAGGGGAAGAGCATTCCAGGTAGAAAGAGGAGCAAATACAAAGGCCCTGAGGCAGCAAGAGGCCTGGTATATTTAAGGTAAAGCAAGGAGACCTGTGTGATTAGAGAGAAATGGGCCTGAGGCAGGGTAATAAAATATAAAGTCAGAGATGGAGCTTGCAGGAACCTTGCAGGGTTGGTTGTTGAAGGAGATGGAGAGCCACTGCTGGGCTGGGAAAAGAGGAATGACAACATCTCAATTAACATTTTAAAAGGGTTATCACTGTGGTTAGACAAGACTGTAGGGGTCCAATAGAGGAAGCAGGGGAGCCAGCTATTAGGCTTTTACAGAAGCCCATGTAAGAAATGATGGCGGCTTGGACTAGGATGACAGAGGTGATGGTGGCGAGAGGCGGTCAAATTCCAGATATATTATGCAGGTGAAGTAGACAGAATTTGCTAGTGGATTAGACATGGCCTGGGGGAGAAAAAGATATGCAAAAGATACCTTGAAGATTTTCCCCTGAGCAACTGGTAAGGACAGAGATGCCACTCACTGAGGCGGGGAAGATTGGGAGAGGACCACGTTCCGGGGAAATGTCAGGAGTTTGTCTGGGGGCATGTGAAGTTTGAGATCCCAACTAAACCTCCCAGTAGAGACAGGAGTGATGTGAGAGTTGCAGGAGTCTGGACCCCAGGGACGAGGTGGCGCTGGAGATATATGTGGAAGCCAAGCCTCTCTTGTGTCTTTCAGCATCCTCTCTCACTAGCTACAATGACTCAACCAAACCCATCCGCCACTTGGTATAAGAGCAAGCTTGACTGCAGCCAGCCTGGCTTCTTCATTCTCACACATCATGCCCACCCTAGCCTGTGTTCTCAGGGCTCACTTGTCCTGTAAGAGTAAGGCTTCCAGTGATGGCAAAAACCTCTTAAGAAAGTACTATGGTAATGGGTGCAATACAGATTGTTATCCTAATGCACTATCTTTCTCTAAGGAAACACAATTTTGATGGAGTTGCTTTTCATAGATTCTTATAAAATGTACTAGCATCAAAATGTGAAGCTCTAGATGTATTCAAAATGGTGTCCCAGATACCAAAGGAGTTTCTTGAGAAACAAATGCTTAATCAGATTTTCCCAGAGGGGTACCTACTATCAGCTCATGTGCCCTCAGATTAAACTATTGGGGTATTATTTTGGGGAAGGCTGATAAATTATAAGCAGTCAAAGTAAGAAAAATCACACTATATTACATCTTGCAAAAACCAATGGAAGTGAAATAAACCAGATACTAAAATCCATCTGTAAGTCCTCATCATTTTGCTGCACTCACTTGAGTGCACTGTTAGCACCTTACTAAAGTCATTCGCTGGCTGGGAGCTCGACAAGTACTAATTATTCTCTTCATTTCCATGCCCCTGCAAACAAGACTCACAAAAGTTTAAAAGTGGTTGCCTTTGAAAGCCTGGTGAACACAGTGTGCTTAAAATTATCCATAGAACATTACAACCAGACAGATATCCAAACAGAAAGTTGGACAAGAATATGCATGGTAGGTTATGTGAGTTTTTTCATCCTCAAGTGTTAAGAGTTAGAAGAGTAGGCTGAGTTCTTCCATTTGGGCATCAGAGGTCATTTGCAGATCCTGACATAACTAATCCTCTGAGTCGGTGGAGGAAAGGGTCGGCCAAGCCAGTCGGAAAAGGTCTGAATGCTGGCCTCCAGGAAGCTGGGCAAGTGCCAGGTAAAAGGAAATCTGCCAAGTTTTCACCATGGCAGTATCAAAAGCGATGAGACGATTTTGTGGATCTGGCTGCTGCTCTCTGTGTTTCACAGTTCACTGGTCTACCACGATTTGAGCTTTGTTCTATTTTTGTGAAACTTGTGTATGCATGTATGTGGCCAGTCTGTCTGTCTCCATGCCTGCCCGTGTATATCTTTACCTACCCACCTGCCTGCCTTTTCATTTACCTAGCAGCTAAGAGTAGAACCAGGGAGTTGGTAAGTTCTATAGAGTCATATTCTAGTCCATCCCTTCATCTTACACATGAAGAAACCAAGGCCCAGAGAGCAGTGACCTGACCAAGGTCTCTCAGTAAATTTCATGATAGAGTTGGAAGGCAATCAGTAGGGTGGCTGATTTTCAGTTCTTGGTCTCTGTCCACCTCTGGCTCAGCCTCTTGCTACTTTCTCTCTTTGTGTCTCTTTATCTCTGCATTTCTATTCCTGTGCCTGTCTCTGTGTCTCTCACAAACACATGAGCTTTGGGAAATTAACCTTGGTTTGGCAGATGTTCTACTGTTTCACTACTTTCTTACAAATGAATACATTCTTATAAATATTTAGTAGACTCCCATTATTTTACTGCAGTACCTCAGCTCCAAACTTTGGTCATGTTTCGGTAATATTCCCTTTTGTAAAAAGGTCACACTAAGCGCCTTTATTACGACACAGATGTTGCTTTCCCTGTGGGATTATTAGGAAATATCTCAAGGCTAGTTTCTTAAATTAATTTTTATGATACCTCTTCTTCCCACAAGTTGACCCTTACCTTAGAGTATTTAAAATACTGCACATATTTCCCCATGGCAAATCAAGAATTCACTTTTAATTTGATCCATACCTTCCAATGTAACTTGTTGATAGTAAAAAAGAAAGGAAGAACATTGCTTGCATTTTCATCAAATAACACTGTAATCTATTACATGTCATATACAAAATACCTTTTAACTTGAAAAGTCACAAAAAGAGAATACTCTCTAGGGGATTTTCCCAATCCTGTAGAATGTGACTTGCCACTTTCTGTTTTCTTTGGATTTATGAGAAGGGAAATGAGCATATCAGGTGTGTTGGATATTCTTTCCAGTTTGTTGTCTGTTTTAGATTATAAGCTCCCAGAAGACAGGGCTACATTAATCCTCTGTTCAGTGTCTATTTAGTGTCTTATGCAAACAGTCAATGAATCTGTGCTTTTGGCTCAGATTTGCTACTAGAAATGGAGCTGGTGTTGCAAAAAGAAAAAAAGAGAAAGAAAAATTAAGGCCGGCTCTTCACAACAGGTCACATGAGAGTTATTCTGAATCGGTCTGCTTCTACATTCAGGAAGAAACCACAGAATATTACCTATAAAAGCTACTTATTTTGAAACTAGACCTCACCATTCTACCTGCCTTTAAAACTGGCAGATAGACTGAAAGTGTATGCATGTGAATCATGCCAAGAGTCCAAAGATATTTATATGAGGTGAAGAAATGAACATACCTGCCCCATCACTAGCTTTAGCAAACCATAGAATAGTTCCCTTAGTAGTTTCTGACCCAACGACTCAACCTAGAGCAGACTCCTTGAAGTACCAAGTATCCACATTTATACATATTAGTATGCACCATATTCTACCACAACGGTTAGTTCTATCTCCCAAATTCAATGTGAGCTCCATAAAGACAGGATCTGTCTCTAATTCACCTCTGTACTCCCAGTGCCTGGCAGAGTAGTTGCTCAAGTAAACACCCATGGAGAATATCAATGCTTCTCAAGACAGGGAGCTAACATCACACTAAAGATGTAATTAAATGGCTATCATTGGCTTCTTCTCATTTTACAAAACCATCTCTATTAGATATCCTTTAATGGGGACATGCCTAGAACGATCACTAAACGGACATGGTAGATATCACTTAAGTTAGTACAAGAAGGAGCACACAAGGGGTCCTCAATTCTCCTATCATGGCTTCCTTTGTCTGTTCATCTTCATCTTGACATTCTAGCTTATAACATTCTTGCCTTTCCTAGACTCAAATTGATTGTATCTCATCGAAGTGGTGTATTAGCATTCTACAGATTTATTTGATACAAAATAGCATAAATGAAACTCCACTTTATTTGGACTAATGAAATGAGAGAACTAAATTATAATTATAATTGTGACAGAATCAAATTTCACATGTTACTGCTGTACTACATAGTTTGGAATGTCTCTGAATGTTTATTTTATGTACCAATATAACAGCTAAAGTACATTTGCCAATGATGACAAGGGTTGACCAGAATTGAGGAGAGGCAGAGAACTGGAGACAGTGCTGTTGGTAGCTATAGATGCCTAAATGTTTGCCAAGGGATAACACCCATTGCTGGAGCCCTTTCACTGCCTTTAAAAACATGGGCGTGCTTATCACTAGTTAGTGTAGTATATATTTTTACTGACACTCAAAAATATTACAGTAATTACATATATACCCTCATTTGGGGGCAAAACTTTTATTAATCAATTTGACCTTCCACTATATATTTATAAGACCTGGCCCCATATCATTTTTGATGTTTCCAAAAATCAAATCCATCCACAAAGGATAAGTTTGCCCCACAATGAGGTTATTCCAAAGGCTACATATCCCCTATCTAGCACTCCACTTAATTCTTTCATAACATTCATCACAATATGGACACATTTTGTTGACTTGCTTCCTCCAAATTATCTATATCTGCCACCAGAATATAAGCTCCCTGAGAGAAGGAACTATATTTGTCTTATTCAATTGTCATATCTCTAGCATTAAGAATCGTGCTGAATTATGATAGGTGCTCAATAAGTGTATCTGTAATGACTGAATTAATTAATGTAGTAGTACATTTTCAATCACATTACTGGATAATCACCAAGTTAAGAGGCCCCCTCCAGTTTCTCCAAATCTATTGAAGGACACTACCTGTTTTCCCTCAGCCCCAGAATGACCCAGAGCCAATTGACCTATGATTGTAGGCCATGAAAATTAGTGAACAAAAGTACCCATTGCCAAGACATAAAATACCTCCTGCATGAGAAGGGGAAATCAGAGATCCTGTGCTTGAGATTGTTGTAGGACAGAAAGCTAGGGGCCTCTCCCCAACCCCTATGCCAGTTATCCCACTTTGACTCCAAATAGGGAAATATTCAGGTACTCATGTTAAATTACAGTTACTGTGGGTTAAATTTAAAATCACCCCCAAGAGTGTTGTTTTATTTATACATATTTTGATAGCATTGTAAAGGAGACACTGAATCTGCTCATATAGAGAGGAATAAATGAGGCTTTCTGGACTCTCCTGGTGGATTGCTTTACATGTGATTTCATGATCACTGAGTATTAAATCACATGGCTCTTCAACAATAAAACATTGTGTTGTTTTCAGAGACTCTTCCTCAAAAAGCTCTTATCCCATTTCATTTTCTCATATAAGATGCAAGCATTTATAATTACAACTAATTCGTTTTTTGAGACTCTATTTCATCTCTTATGAATTTCAGAAAACCTCTATTAATTAGGAGAGGTTTTTCCAGCAAAAGAATATCACAGTGACCACTTTCCCCTGCACAGGTTCAGAAAGTGGGTTATGGTCTAAAAGGTGTGAGTCAGAAAATGGCTCCTGCCTAAAGCATCACACAATGTCCACTTCTTCCCTGTAGCTTTTATTCCTTTTCATGCAAACAAGCAGCAGTGAGCTTAAGAAACACTTTACTTTGCCTCATGCATCATCTATGACATTGTCAAATCAATTCATATGAAAAAACGGGAGAAAGACTATGCACAGTCTCCTCACACAGCCTCATGTGGATTTATATGTCAATATAGAAACAATCAGTAAAGGCCATTAAAGACCTATTTATGCCAGTTTAGGATGACTCTGACATTCCACCACTGTACATAGTAGCCTTCTTTTAGGTCTCCTGACAAATGAACAAGAGCTCCCAGGGAAGAGAAGGCAAACTGTGCCCTGTGGTGAGCAGAAATCAAGTTAGAATTGTAGAAGCCATGAGAAGAAAGACCAATGCACCACCAAATGCCGTTTACGGATGGTTTGTACCATACCCATTGCCCAAATTAGAAAAGTGGAAAAGTTTTGAAACCACACAAGATATTGATGAAGCTCCCTTGTAATTCTAGTGTCTGGCTGATGAGGCAAGGTTGAGAAAATCAATGGAGGTCTGGAAAATCAATGGAGCTCATTGAATAGTAAGCCAATGAAAGTGAAGGGACAGGAAGCTTCATGGTAGCACAGTGACTGTCATTTTTTTCTGAGGTGCAATTTTAAGATTTTGGAGAAGAGCCATTTGTCAAGAGGAAATCTTTCAATTCCAAAAGAGGAACAGAAATAATCTAATAGTTTCTAACTTGTTAAATAGCGTTCTCCATTTTATGTGCACATAAGATCATATATATATATGGTTGTGCCATGAGTGCCCTGGTCAAGACCGTGAGACCAAACTAATGGAAAACATTAGAGATGAAAAACCATACAGAATAGAAAAACAGAAAGACAAGGAGAAGGCCACAAATATGCCTGGAAAGAGACCCAAAGTACTGAGAACCCTAAACAAAAGACATTTCAATCTTCAGATGGAGAATGGGCTACAGCTGTCATTAAGAATGAGCATTAAAGAGATGATGTGTACCTTTAAATATGGATCCCCAGTCTATAGCCGCAATCCTCTCTTTCTTCATTTTATTTTAAGCTAAATCTTGAGTTTTAGGCTTTATTTCCAATCCAACCACTCTCACTTCTATGCGATCCTGTACTATCTGTCAGCTGGCCCCAACCCCTCCAAAACAAAATTCCTTTTACCTGTTTCTAAGGGATTTTGTCCACCTTTGTTGATAAAGTTCTTTGAGCATAATGAATTAAAAGTGCTGGCAACAAACGTAGCGCTAAGAATTAAACGGCAAAAGCAAGCCAAAAAATCAGCGAGTTTAGTTAATTACCAATCAAGATACTGGATAGGATTCAGTTGACTTGTGTTCTTCTCTTGCATCTGCCACTAATTAGCTGCACGTACTTAGATAAGTCATTGCCTTGATGTGCATCTATTTTCTCACCTGCAGAAAATAACAGCCTTTTCAATTAAAATCATACAAGGACTCGCTGTGCTGTGTGCCTTCCTCACTTCTTTCTCTATACCCCACTCCTTTTCTATGTGAAGAACCTCTGTGACTGTAAATCAGAGTTGCATTTCTAGGAGTTTCCAAACTCTCTTGGTTCCTCTTCTCCTGAAGATTCCTTTACCACAGAATCATGCTCAGCTTTTCTCTGGATTTTTAAAAAACTGCTTTCCCAAAATCTAGTCATGGAGTTGATTGTTGTATTTAGAACACAGCCAAGTATCTGAGTGATAAGTGGAATAGTAAGTGACGACACAGAAGTTTTAAAGAAGGGAGATGCAAGGGTACTTGGGATATTGGCAACATTCTGGTGCACCTTCTCCAAACCCACCCCACCTGCTTCCCCATCTTCTCCCACAGAGCTCAATGGGACAGGACAGGAGGTGCGAGAGGAGTTAGGGAAGGCAAACTTTCTAACTCCTACCTCAGTTCCTACCTGGGGCTTTAACTAGGTGCTGAGGAAGACAACAAAATGATGGCTGGAAGAATCCGAATGGCCTTCTAAGAGTTAACATGCTTTTCTTGGCACCTAACTCACTAGCAAGCAACACCTATGCCATAGCATTTTGAAACCACCAAACATTTTAGTGGTGTTTGGCTTTTTAGTTTTTTGAAGATTCCCCGTGGTCAAGCTGAAAAGACAATGAACTTTCAGATATTCACATTTAAGAAACTGACAATTGAATCTGCTGTGCTGAATTGCTGCTCTAGCTGGCAGAGGTTAAAACAAGACACAATGTTTTAAGTTCCTGTGACATTTACAAGAATTGTAAAGCTAGCTTTTGTCGGAAAATGTATGCTTAATCTAAGCACTTCTGATACACTGGAAAATGTTCCTGCATATCCACTTTACAAAATTAAACAGCATATTGAAAGAGATTTTGGCTCCGTCTCTGAAAACAACTAATTGTACTACTTTCGAACTAAAGAGAACCTCCAGGATCATCTATTTAACTTTGAACACTAATTTTAACAATAGCTTTTCCCTTTACAGAAATAGGCAAAGCCAAATGCTTACTAACTCTTAATGCTTGCGTTTTTCTTTCAATAGGTAGTTTGCCTTGAGTAACAAAAATGCACTGAGTAATCAAGTAAAATATCCTTAAAGGATTAGCATCCATTTATATTCTATAACAGGGAAGAGCATGAACATGCTGAATTCTAATACTGACTACGACAAGAAAAGTGTGGAACACATATTTGACAGGAGGCTACATTAGTTTACTCTTCAGGACTAGCTGAAGGGAGGTTGTCCTAATAGTAGAGTGGCAAGAAGCAACAAAATGAGAATGCATACCGAGTCCAGGATATCATGAAATGGAGGAAACCAAAGGACCCAAAGTGTAACTGAAGTCTGTACAAAACCAACAAAAACAAAGAGCAAAATTCACCTCCTTAGGGAGGCCTTCTCTGATCACTCTCCAACTGTCTGACCATTCTCTGTCCAATGTGTTTGATTTCTTCATGGCACTTACCACTCTCTATGATAATCTTGTTCATTTACTTGTGTACTTTGTTTTCAATTTCCCTCCAACACACACACACACTTTAAGAAACACAAGAGCAGGGACCTTGTCTGTCGTATTGTCCCCCATGTCTAGAACAGTGCCTGGATCATAGTAAGTGCTCAATAGATACATATTGAATGAATAAATCTAAGAAAGGAAAGAGAAGTTATATTATGATTGATGAAAACCATGAGAATAAAGGCATTTGAGACTCTAAATTCAAGGATGTTTTTAATCATTCTTACCTCCAGTGAGAATAACAGAATGTCTCTAACTCATGCAAGGCAAAGGAAATAGAAGCACTGGCCAATGTGCACATCATTATAATGAGAGGTTTTGTGCCGTGAGAGATCTGAAGGAGAAGCTAGCATAGTGGAACAGAGGGTGGCTGCCATCTACATAGCTCTGACAGGAGCTCTGGGCATCCAAGTAGATCTCTAGGTTTGCTGATGCAATGAGGGATCCTTGGGACCTGAGAGGGACCATGAAGGGGACTTTGAAACTGACAGGTGGGACCAAGAACACTTGGAATTGAGACTTACAGACAAAGGCCCATGCCAAATTTCTGAAGGGGAGAATGGCATGCAACCACGAAGTCAAGGAACTCACAAGTAGATGATTCCTACTTGGAGGACAAAATGGTCTTCAACTATGCCATATGGTAGTAGCTCAAACAGGAGTGACTGTACTGCATTTTGAGAAGGTAGAGAATGGGACCATTCTTCTGCAAAAGGGATATTGTCCTCTGTGCTAAAGATATCAGCCCTGAGCCTGCAGTTTCTGTAGAAATAACTCATTTACAACTAATTCTCCTGACAATAGTACACACATTAACCAAGAGTTGTCTATTCCTTTACTCTAATTAAGTTTTAGGGTTAGACGTAATCATTCTTACCCTGGCCTGGAACACTGGCAAGCCAACTTGAAATGTAAAACCCCAAAGCAATTCAATATTTACTAAATTTAAAGGAAGTAATCAATTTCTAATTCAGATTTATGTACATTCCTTTCCCACTTTAACACTGTCTTATTTCCCTTAAGTTCCTCTTTGGTCATTAAGATTGTCAGCAAGATTATGGCCATTGAACAATTTGTGACATGTTGCAGATATTTCTAAACTAAATTAAATTGTCAATGTACCTGCATATAACAAAAAAAAATGTATTAGACATTTAAGGACAGAGACCCTATATGTTCTATATTCACAGCTGTGTTGCTCCACAGAGAGCTTGGCATGTTCTGTAAATATCTGCAGAATGAATGAAAGAAAAAAATCTATCACTGATAGAATTATTTGCACACATTCAAAATCTCAGGCACACCTGACCCAGCATATGCGTATGTGTCTACACACACATTTGCTCTCACAAAATTCCCACCTGCTCATCATTCAAGTTGAGTACATCATCTTTCCCCTTGGCACGTGCGTTTCTTAAACAAAACACTGAAACAAGATTAATGATAATAAGTGTCCAAAGAAAGACGATTTTGGCCAGGCATGGTGGCTCACGCCGGTAATCCCAGTACTTTGGGAGGCCAAGGTGGGTGGATCACCTGAGGTCAGGAGTCCAAGACCAGCCTGACCAACATAGTGAAACTCTGTCTCTACTAAAAATACAAAATTAGCCAGGTGTGGTGGCACATGCCTGAAATCCCAGCTACTTGGGAGACTGAGGCAGGAGAATCGCTTGAACCCAGGAGGCGGAGGTTGCAGTGAACTGAGATCGCGCCATTGAACTCCAGTCTGGGTAACAAGAGCGAAAAAAAACTCATCTCAAAAAAAAAGAAAAGAAAAGAAAGATGATTTTAATTAACATTTCTTCCAAACATGCCAATCTTCCAGCACCTAAAAACTGAACTCAATTTTCGTCTTAGGAAGCTGTTCCCTTATCCCTAGAAAATAGAAACCTTTTAAAGTTCCAACTGCCAGTTGACATCTCCAGTGCATAATAACAGAAATTCACAGTTTATCTGTTATGCCTCCCCTGGAAAGCTCAGTTTGAAGCACTTTGCTAACTTAGACCACTGTTACTTCTGCTCAGACTAATGCTCCACACTTGTGCCTCGTTTTCAACCCTTAATACCTCTGAAGCTAGATTCCTCCATCTGCATTCCTGAGAAGGATGACAAAAGCCAGACTATGCTTTCAGTCTCCTAGGACATCCTGCCCTGGAAATTCTCAGCAGGCAATTGGAAATTGGAGTTAGCCTGGAGCTCCGGAATGAATTAAGGGTTGGAGAGGTCAATTTGGGAATCATTAGTGTAGAGGTTAAAGGTGAAGCTACGTGAGGAGATGAAATTACCCAGGGAGAAAATATAGCAACAGAAGAGAAGCAGATCAATGACGGGACCTTGGTAATTGCTCTATTTAAAGGGGCAGTGGGGGAGGGAGAAGATGTGGGCACGCGTGTGTGTGTGTGTGTCTGTCTGTCTGTGTACATGTGGAAAAGAGATCCCAACAAAGGAAACCTAAGGAATGTAGAGAAGACATCAAGATAGATTATGAATGCTTTCAAGCAAGAGAATATGTGCAAAAGTGCCAGAATCTCCAAAGAGGTCAAGAAGACTGAGGCCAGGGAAGAGGCCATTGAATTGTGAAACATGGTGGTCACAGGTAACCTTTGGGAAAGCAGTCTTTCTGATGCAAATCTTATGAACTTGTGTGCCCAAATATGCATGTGTACAGGTGTATGTGTAAGTACCCCAAATCACTGTAAGATTAAATATACTATTGAGTGAGGCTGCCACTGGGTATGCCAAAAAAACGATGGTAATAACCACCATTATTGACTGTTTACTATGTAACAGGAACAGTGCTAAGCACTTGATATGCACGATCTCATTTTAATCCTCAAAACAAGCCTATATACTGGCTACATTTCACATATAAGAAAACTACCTGAAGCCAACAGAGATGAACTAAATTACCCAACGTCACACAGCTGGAAAGTAGCAGTGCCAGGATTGGACCTGAGGTCAGTTTGACTCTAAACGCCTAGACTGTCAGTCACTTATGTAATGTTTCCACTATAGTAATGTTAATTAGGTAATCTATGCATGAAGGAAAGAGAGCTGATATTGGTTGAGTGTCTCATTGCCAGGTGATTTGCATAGAACATCTCCTTTCACACATATACCATCAACATTATGGCTATGTTTAGGTAAGCCTTATGAGGGCATATTTTTAAAATTCTGATTCAGTTGTTTTGAAAATAAGTTGAAACTATATGATTCCCAAACAACCAGTTATCATTCAAACTTACTATAATAGTTCCCAACGTTTGAAAGGTACAAAAAAAAAAAAAAGTGTGGCATCATTGATTTGGTGGTTGTTATCAAGATTCAAATTACTGACAATCATACTCATCTGAAAAAGGAGGGAGTGTGACGGGATGATCTTAAAGCTCCCCTCCAGCCTGGACTTTCTATGATTCTTATATGCAGGCCTAATGCCAATAATTTTAAAGATATGAAATATGTAGTAGAATGTAAATGCAGCAGCAGAACTGATTGGCATGTCAGCATCCTTTTATTAATTAACTTTATAGAGGTCTATTGTTAAAATATTATAAAAATAAGTCTGGCTGTTCAAGGCATTGATTGCTAACTGAAACTTGGAAACTCCATTACAAGATGATACACTGAAAATCCAACAAAATAATTTGCTTACAGTCAACTGCAGACCCTATGATACAGTTGGCTATAGGAAAAAGAGAGAGAGATTGACAGGCACTCTGGCTATTAATGTTTTTGCTGTCCTTAGAAAAACAAATGAGGTTCTGGTCTGAAGCAATTAGTATCGCTGTTAATTGTGCAAGTGTGTAGCAATAATACTAGGCATTTGGGATGGCTTCCACTGATTGTTCCCTTCTTTCTCTGGATTACAAAAATCCATTCAGACAACTAAAAAATAGCAAGTACTTATGCAAATTGTTAATTATGAAGCAGAGATAATCATAATCTTGTATATTTATGAAACTGCATATACAGTGGGGATTACCAAAAATGTTATTTGTTTTATTACTTTACTAGTGGTTGAAAAATATGCTAGCCTTGCAAATAGTTTTCACACATCATTCAGCTCACCAAAATTCAAAAAGGGCCCCATTGATATTTACCAAAACCGTTTCTTTCCCATCTCACCATCTGTACTCCTCTTTTTTTCTCTCATTAAGACCAGGTATTAGTTGCTCTGGCAATAATCTGGTCCAACTAATCAACACCATAATAAAAATAAAGAGTGTGTCAGGATTTGCTTTGTTATACAGCAAAACTGTTTTAAAGAGATGGTCCTATCATCTAGCAATTTTAAAGCAAAAAGAAAACAAAATTCTCAAGACTTCCCCATAAAAGCTATTATAGGGATAGTGGTACCTATGTTATTGACCATTGTCTTAATGGTCATCCGCTCCATTTCATTTTACAGGCGAGGAAATTAAGGCTCAGAGTAGAGCTAGTGCTTGACAAAAGTCACCTCATTAGTAACAGAACTTGGTACTTTGCCTCCATGACACACCCAATCTATGATATTTAAATGTTCTCCCATACTAATACTGTGTGATTAGGTGTCTATGTGTGTCTGTGCCATTTAGCTCAATAAATTATAATCTGACTACAAAATTAAACACTAAATTTACTATTCTCAGCTGTCAAGTAAATCCACTGAGGCTCTAATGGGAGTATGGAAGCCCAGCTACAGAAAGCTAAACTGGGCATCCCCAAAATGGCTCAAGTAGTCTATTTTAATGGGAGTCTGTCCTTGTGGAGAAATGCCAGAGCTACAGTCTTTGCTCTTGCTAACCTATTTGGCCAGGGAGCACAGGGTGGATTGTAGGTGGGTATTAAGAAAAAACAGAGGCACTAGTAAATATTTCTGGAGCCAATAAGCCTACAAAAAGCCAAAGACAGTACTGGTGAGCATCACGACCTTAGAAAACAATGTGCCAAGCGACTAGAGCACACATTTCCAAAATGACTTATGGTTCTTGCTAGCCTCTCCGGTTCTGGTGGCAATATGATGGTACAGCTCTTAGCAACAGTTGTTGCCTGCAGGGGCATCATTTGGGAGCATTCTCAGCGTCCGTCTTCCCCATAGAGAGGAACTTTCTTGTATTTGATTAGATTTGCTCTCCTGCAGGCTTCATGTCAAAAAGGCCTCTGGCCTATGGGATTACTTGTAAATATGCAAGTCTACGTATTCACATACGTTAAAAGCCCTGATATTTTCAAATAATTGATTTCCCTTCAAGGAAATGCTGACCTACTTGTTCTCTAAATCACAATCCAGCCTAGGGACAGGCAGACATGCCTGAAGCACTGTAAAGAACACTTTGCCAACGGTTGGGGTCTTCTCAACAACACACTCTACTGTGTCACCCTATTTCAGCAAAAAGAGGAAAAAGAGCTAATGACCTACTGCACACCTGTCTGGGGTGGTCGCCCTGAACATTCATCCCCCTTCTGAACTAAGTCAGCCTTCAGAACTGAGACTCCAAGCCTGGGTAGTTTCAGCTGTTTTAAACTAAAAAAAAAAAAAAAAAAAAAAAAAAAAAAAAAAAAAGCCCTGGAAAGAATTTGTCCAAGCCAAAAACTTAACTATTTGTTGTGCTGAAATTAAACTGACAGGCAACTGCAGAGTCTCTTTTTTCTAGCTTACTTGGGTTCAGTCAAACTAAAAATACATTGTTACTTACCTTGCTGCATCTAGAATCTGAAAAATCCTCCACCTGTTAAAGGAACAGTAAAACCAGTCGCTAGCAAGAGCTTGGTAGGAGAGGAGATAAAATAATAAAAGTTTTCCGTTGTGCTTTAAGAGCATATTTCTCCAGCTTCCCAAACCTTAGGGAAACAGCTCATAGATGGCTTCTCCACTTTGTTCCCCACTGGCTCCTCTCAAGTAATGGGGAGATTCCCAATCAGAAGGCTAAAAGGGGCAAGGCTGCACTGAGAGCCAGATTCCTGGAGTGCTGTGGTCTGGGAATGATGGATCTACCACTCGCTCATGCTAATTCCATTCCCCTTCACAGAGAGCAATGGGAATCTAGGTAAAAAAACAAAAGCCAATAAAACAAAACCCAAACCAAACCCAACCCTGTGGCATCACTGAAATGGAAATGACTGATTGAAAGGTCCTAGGAGGAATTGGCAGGGATTTTTCATATTATCAGGAATATACGAAACACAAATAACAAAAGGAAAATAAAGAACAATTAAACTTTACTGATGCTCTTTAAAAAGATGAAAATTCAAAGCACACATAAGGTGATATATAAATCATCTCTCTAGTCCCTTCCACCCAAACACAAGACATCCATCAAAGTAAGCAATGTCTCCCCATTCAAAAAACATGCTTAGCTGTTTTTATAATGTATGTCTTAAGGGTCACAAAACACTCATTCCACTGTGTGAATTTCTGATATTATTAGCAGGCGGAGACTGTGAAGTTATACACAGGTCAGTTGCTAATTTGAGGGTTCAAATGGGCTCAGTTAGCCTTTTGTTTTTTATTATGCCAGAACAAGGAATTTTACAATGTAGCAACACTTCTTTTATGCCCGAAGTGGGCTATATAGCCTGTGCATTTTCTTGGGAGAAATGTTTCTTTACAGCAAATACGCTTTGCAGGCCTTAGAAGTGAGTTAAGAGAGCCTTTTTTAACAGCATGGCTAGCAGCAGAGCCTTTGAATCATCATTTGAGAAGCAATACATGGCTCTTTTATTATCAGTCTCTGGTGTGGTTAAGCCCCCTTTCCCTGTTTCTGAGCTGTTAAGACTGCTGGGGAAGCAAATGTCATGAGAAACAAAAGCGATATACTTGGTGAGGCCTAACATCAAATCTGTTAGACAAGACACTCCTATTAGTGGACTTACCATCCAGAGCCCAATGTGCTTGTCTTCTACTCCAGCCGCAAGAAATAAGTAATCTACAATGTACTGACCTACCCCATGATTTAGAGTCCGTACACAGTGAAGAGAGGCTATGATCCCTTCCACAAAATTTGGCCTTGTGAACAAAAATAACACAACTTTGGGTGAAAAGACAAAACACACACACACACACACACAAACACACACATACGCACAAGAAAATATTTTTAAAAGGAAAACATAAAGCCATATATTGATTCCTAGGATCAGAAAATTCCAAAGTTAAGTATGCAGCAGTTTCCAAAGCCATAATTTTTATTTCACTGTACTAATAGAAATTCTCAAATGATGTTAAGTGTATAAATAATTGATTTATATGGGAACGGGATCAAATTTAACTTTAATCAAGGAACTATTATTGTCTCTTGAGTTTTTTTTATTTCTAGGTAAACTTCTTGACTGCCTTATAAAATTTGCCTGGTGATGGCACTGAGAAGACTTTTGGAAGCTCATTGCCTTACCTGGCAGCCCAGGTGGGAAGAGGTGGAGTATTGAGTGACGATCCATGAAGACATTACAGGTGCATCAATCAAAAGGGTGGCCAGTCATCGGAAGTGAGCCAAAGTTCATAGGGAAAAGGTAAAACAAAAGATACATACTAATTAGAAGAGAATGAATTAATTTTAAGAACTCATTTTATGCATACGCACACACACTCTCTTTGGGAAGGTTGTTTAATGAAATCCTTTAAAAAGGCCCTTTAATCATGATGTTTTATTAAAAATTATTTATTATCTATTATGTGCTAGCCATTGTTAGAGGTACTGAGGATATAGTAGTGAATAAAACAGACAAAAATCCCTGACTCTACAGAGTTTACAATCTTGTGGAATATTTTTAGGCCATCTGCTTGGAAAAGAGTTCTACAGAAATGTACTGTATATTATCAATTCTAGGAAAGAGTTTCTCCCTGTTTTATTTATGACTTTGTTTATGTATGGAGAACATACTTGATGGCATCAGATTAAACATTAGCATTAGAAAGAATTCTCTTTTGGATTGGAAGGGACGTTACAAATTCATAATTTCTCCTTGTGGAAAGCCCTCCCAACAGGCTGTAAATCAGGTTTCTTTTCAGCTGGGCTATTTGCTGCCCAGAGAATGCCACTTGCTTGCACCTTGAAATACTGTAAAAACAGGAAGCCTCTAAGTGGCAGTTTCATAATACTGTAGTCCCACATCCCAACAGAATCTTTCTAATTTGTTGCTGTCATGTTCTTTAACAGGTGGCCTGGCTGACACTCTAAGATGGGATTCATCAGCCTTCAGCAAGCCACATCCTGGGAAAGCAGCAGCACTGGAAGGACAAAAGGAGCTGTGGTTACCATGCCCATAACCCAGACACTGGCTGGAGAAAAAGCCATAGGAATAACCTTCCTCTGAGCCAGGTTCCAGAAGATGTGACTAAATGTCACTCAAATGGTACTTAGGCAACTGACTAAGCATCCAATCAGCAGGGAAGGCAAAAGATGAAAATGAAGAGAACACATATATAGCACTGGAGTAATGGGAATAGCGGGAGACTTGGGAATCCAAAAGCTCCAGATGTGGATTCATCCTAATCAGGAACCTCAGACCATGACACTTATGCTTGGCATTTACATTCTCAGGGTGGGTGCTTAGGGCTTGAGAAATGAAAGTGAAACGATTCACTTTCGTATGAAGGATCCAAATTAAGACTTGGAAAACCCAGGATGAGGTAAAAATCCAAGAGCCCTTGACTGAGAATCAGGATCCCTGGTTTTTAATCCAGGTTTTACCAATAACTCATTTGATCTTGGGCAAATTCTCTTCTCCACTCTCCCAGTGGGCTGTATGACATGAAGGAGCTTAACAAGATGGTTTCTAAAATTCCCCCAGTTCCAATATTTTTTCATTCTCTAATAGCTTTCCCTTGAATTTGCGTGCCATGTTACTTAGAAGTATACCAATCCCTAGTCATTTTCTCAGTACAACATGCTATTAGTAGTTCACAGAGCCCAGAGCACAGCCTTCAAAGAGTTTATGAGTAAATGAGAGTATGTCCAAAATCATAATGGCCAAATTTAAATGCAGCTGAACATCATTCTGTCCAGAGAAACAGCTTTGTTAATTTGAAACGTAGAGTGGCAGATTCTTTATGATGGAAAAAGTATACAAGGAAACTTAATTGAGAAAAACAAGAAAAATCGAATTGATGAACAACTGACCCTCTTGCACCACCACCATCCTCTACATTTCTCTTTCTGTTCACGCAGGTTCTTCATCTGCCAGGAGCCTGGGATATTGGTGATGGCTGTTCATCAGCAGAGACCTCCACAGCCACACACTTCCATATAACGGCTAGAGAGAAGGAAGTTGTTAAGAAACCCACACCAACACTGTTTGGGTCAGATTGCAAATCTGCAGCAGATAGTACACTCTATGATAAATAACTGCCTACCACTGTTCCAGAGCTGCCAAGCAAATGGTCCATTCAGCCTCTCTGTTTTCTGACACTGAACTGGTGTGCTCACCCTCCCTGTAACTGCCACACCAAGAGCTGACGTGTTTTAGAATTTCCACGTTCTCCCATGTAGAATGCCCTTCCACCATCATTCTGGTCTTCACCTACTCTACTGCTGCTCAGAAACCCACCACTTCCTTTTGTATCTCAAGCCACCTTCCTCATTTGATCTCTGAAGGCCAAATACAGTATATCCTAGCAAAAAATGCCTTATGTTAATACATGCTAAATTTTATTTCCCTAAATGGAAAGGGGTGTGGTGCCCCCAAAGTCCCAGGCTAAGGACTCTTGCTCAAACTGGTGGAGGTGAATGGAGGAGCCAGGCAAAGGGCCTGGGTGTTTCTTAAGGCCCTATGCAAAACAAGCTGCTGGTCTTTTTTACTTGCAAAGTGTTAAAATGCTTGACCTCAGCCTTTTGCTTATGCACAGTCCTGAGGGGTGGTGTGGGACCATGAAATAAGTCCATTAGTCACACAGCCTGGATTCTGGTCCTAAGGCTCTTTCACTTACCAACTGCATGACACTGAAAAGGCACCTTAATCTCTCAGCCCTGATTTCCTCACCTACAAAATGGGGACAAGGTGGGGCATGGTAGCTCACGCCTGTAATCCCAGCACTTTGGGAGGCGGAGCAGATGGATCGCCTGAGGTCAGGAGTTCGAGATCAGCCTGGCCAACATGGAGAAACCTCGTCTCTACCAAAAATACAAAAATTAGCCTGGCGTGGTGGCAGGCGCCTGTATTCCCAGCTACACAGGAGGCTGAGGCAGGAGAATCACTTGAACCCGGGAGGAGGAGGTTGCAGTAAGCCGATATTATGCCACTGCACTGCTGCCTAGGTGACAGGGTGAGACTCTGTCTCAACAAAGCAAAACAAAACAAAAAAACCAGCAAAAAACAAAGTGGGGACAAGTATAGTGCCTACAATGGTGATGATCACCATCTTTAACAACAGATACGGTATCGGAACTGACCAATCAGAAGAAAAGACAGCCCTATCACAGCAGAAACCAACAGCAAATGACATGGGTAGGTAGGCCCATGTGTTTCGGTCTAGAAGGGTAGTTCCTAAAGTACTTGGGAGGATTAGATGTGATCATGCCTGTAAATCATGTAGCAGAATGTCAGGTCCACAGTCATCATACAATATGTTTTAGGCATTATTACTGTCACCTAGGGAGGAAGACCAATCAGAGAATTGTCTAGAGGCATAGTGAGTCTGCGGCAGGCCTGCCACACAGCTCGCAGCCCCCTGCAGCTGAGCCATCTTGTTGCCCTGGGAAAAGAACCAGCTTTTCAAAAGCAGAGCTCAAAGACATGTGCATGTAAAGGCCATGTGGAAAGTAACCACATCACTGATATGGGAGAGGGTTGTCCCCTACATCTGTGTTCTACTGTTTGACTGCTCTTAATTCCTCCTTGTTCCATGCCAAGTCCACTGGAAACCATGCATACCTCATGAGAGGGAGCTCCTTATGTTTGGCATGAGAATACTGGAACCCAGAATATTCTTTCAAATATGTATTCTTTGAGTATTTGTTTTAACCTCCAAAGGAATAGCCTTTGGCACAACTGTGAAGTTCCCTGAGGTTGTCTTGACTGCTCTTTTCACAGTGTCTGCCCTCCCCCGAGATACTAAACCTGGTTTCCAGACCTACCCTCCCATCCTTTCGTTCCCTGCCAGCTGACAAGGATTCCAACCTGATCCTTGCTTTTGGGCAAGAGCATCTCAAGACTTCGGAGCCTTCTAGATCCAGAGGAATGATCCTATATTGGTTTGATCTCCAGTCCTATGACATTTAAAAAGGACATATTTTTGATAGGGATGTGTCCTCATATCTTTCCACTTGTACTACCTTAAATGACACAATCCATAAACACAGAGCTATTCTAACTATGTCAAAAACCCTTAGGTTCAGAGCCATTGGTCACTTATTCCCTAGAATGGACATTGGAGGAGAGAGAAAAATATAGCACAAGGTAACAGAAAGAGGCCTGGAATAGAAATAAAAAACTGATACCCAATGCCAGCTCTGCCATTAACTGGCTGTGAAACCCTAGGCAACCCCATTCCCAAATGAAGATGGCTCCCCGGTTCCCTATCTCTACAGTGATGGTGTTGGACTAGCTGATTTCCCAAAGGTCCCTGTTCATGATAATATATTTTTTTTTAGATGGAGTCTCCCTCTGTTGCCCAGGCTGTGCAGTGGCTCAATCTCGGCTCACTGCAACCTCTGCCTCCCAGGATCAAGCGATTCTCCTGCCTCAGCCTCCTGAGTAGCTGGGACTACAGGTGCCTGCCACCACACCCGGCTAATTTTTTGTATTTTTAGTAGAGATAAGGTTTTGCCATATTGGCCAGGCTGGTCTGGTCTCAAACTCCTGACCTCAAGTTATCCACCTGCCTCAGCCTCCCAAAGTGTTGGGATTACAGGCATAAGCCACCGTGCCCAGCCAATAACATTCTAAGACTTTATAATGAATTTGACTCAATCAGGAACATTCCTATGAAGGATAGCCTGGGTTCTTACAAGCAGAGACTTAGACAAAAACACTCATGCATTTCTCTAGCAAACGCTGGGGCCAAAGTCAGAGTAGATAAGTCTGTCTTCAGTGTGCCACTCTTCCCATCAAGTGCCCAGAGCCCCTGCCCCACACTGGCTCCTCAGGGAAGGACACATGGGCATGCCTGAGATTCTGGCTGGTGCCTAGCACACAAGTGAGGGATCAGGCTTAACTTGGACATAATGAGCGAATTTGAGGGGACCTACTGACGGCTTAGTGTGGTAACTCTCTGAGGTTATATTTGGACTGAGCCATAAACCTAAAGCAATGACTAATACAGGCAAATAAGCCCCTCTGTGCTGGCAAATCATTTTGGTACCATCCTACTGACAGCATAGAGTCACCTTCTACCCCAGGGTGCCTACCATATCTTGTTCGATTCAGAACTCAAGTGGCTGCTATAAATGACTGATATGGGAAGTTCTGGCGGAACACAGTGGCTCATGTCTGTATTCCCAACACTTTGGGAAGCCAAGGTGGGAGGAACTCTTGAGCCCAGGAGTTCAAGACCAACCTGGATAACATAGTGACACCCCATCTCTACAAAAAATACGAAAAATAGCTGGGCATGTTGTCATGTGCCCGTGGTCCCAGCTACTCTGGAGGCTGAGGCAGGAGGAGTGGCTTGAGCCCAGGAGTTCAAGGCTGCAGTGAGCCATGATCATGTCACTGCACTCCAGCTTGGGCAACAGAGTAACACTGTCTCTAAAACCAAAACAAAACAAAAGTTATTTCTGCAATCATAAATCACAAACTCGGGGATATGTCTTCTAGTGATCTTTTAGAGACCTCTAGTGTCACCCAACTCTTCCCTGACCCTGAGACTTTGAGAGGGCAGGGACTTGCCACAGATCACAGAGCACATCAATGCCAGAGACAAAACCAAGTCCACTTGTCCGTTTACTTGACAGCACATCATCCACCCTGTGTCCATCAGAGCCTGCCTAGGGGCAGCAGACAAGCAAGCACCTGCTCTCCCAGACTCAATCACACAACCCTTCAGAACAATTCACAGAGCAAGGGCTGCAAAAGATTGGGAAAACAACCATAAAAGACCCCAAGGATTTGAAATTCTTCTTTCTCAGTAGCTGTTAAGTTGTAAACACATTCTCCTATGCTTCTCTCCACATTTTGTTTTCTGCCTAAATGCGCTTTTACTACATCACATGGTAACAATCAGAGCTTCTTATATCTCTTTCATTTTGAGAAACAATGCCTTATACCTGGATCGTGTATTGCCAAAGCACCAACTGCATTTTGGAAACCAAGTGGATCTGATAGGGAACACTGCCAAACAGCCCTTTTCAAATAGTGTTTTATCTGTTGGTGATCCAGTCAATTCTCAGTTGCACATGTCTTGTCTAAGCTGTTTGTCTGTGGTCTGCAGTCCTTACAGAAACTGCCCCCTCCTCATCTCCTCTCTCACACCCCTGCCCAGCAGATTTTAGTAAAAATTTCCCATTTTGGCATCATAAGAGTGCCCTCTAGTGCTGATCTAATTAACAATCTAGACACTGAAGGATTCTTGTTTTCGTGGAAAACGGGTTTGTCTATAACTTGTCCTTGGCTATGGCAGGATACATTGTTTCTGAAAACATTCCCACAGCACCTATTTGACAATTTAGTCTTTCAGAAAGCAGTGAAAAGGATGTTTTGCCATCGAACAAACAAAGTAAAACGAAATAAAACAAAATTGAAGGCCATAAAATAAAACCTGGCTTGTTTTCCCTTCCGAGAAGCCTTTCCACTCATGATGTGGGGGAGCTAGTTGAATTATAAAAAAAAATGTGCATAGGTACAGGCTGACTTCTTCAACTGAAACTTGACAATGATTTTCATATGTGTTTTGGAGTTCTCCAAACGCAAGCACCTGTATTTGTATGGTAGGTTCCAGTGATGCATTTCAGTTTGATCATATATATACAGTATTTTTGACTTAAAGGAAAGAAAGAACGAATAAGGAATCCCTTAGAAATTTTCTGGGTATAACAGGGCCTGCTTTCTGTTAATAAAGGCCGAAAAGTTTCATTTACAAGGTAAGTATATATATGTGTACTGGGAGTTATTTTATCCCATTTCATTTCCATGTTTCAGATCGTTGGGTCTGGAAGGTCCACAGATGATGCTATTTCAGCACTGTTTCAAATCAGAAGGAAGGTTTTCATTGTATCTTTTACACAGCTTCACAAGGGCTGCTACTCTATGGAATCCAAAATATTTTATGCTGACACAGACCAAGGATGGCAAGCTGCCAACACAAGATATAACTGCTTCATTCACATTTTTACACATTTAAAACACAGAGAACGAAAAACTCCCTAACAAGTAATGATTTGGCTAGTGCTAAAATAAGGATCAAGATCATTCTCAGGGAATATTCCACCAAGTCACTAAAAGGATCAGACAATGGAGACACATGAAATGGTCCATTTGGATACATGTCACCTGCTTTCAGCAAAGGAGCTTAGGTCTCTGCTGAAGTCAAGGCACGGTGAGAACCACTGGATTTGGTCTGAAACTTCCTTCCAGCCAGCCCCAAATGAAAAGAGGCCATGTGCTAGAGTGAAGTGAGCACAAGCATAGGAGTTGATGGAACTATGTTCATATCCCAGCTCTCCTACTTTTCATTGGTCACTTCAAACCTGTTAGTCTAATTTTTCTCAATAAAACTGTGACTTCCTTGTGATCAATAATACCTAACAGGGCACAAACCAGGTGATTAATGAAACCTGCTGAATTTAATACAACCAATGGTTTTGATGAAAGATATGAAAACTACATTGTCCAGATGTTTCCAAAGATCTGAGTGTCCGGGGTCAAGTACATGAAACATCTGGATAATTAACTTCATTGTCAAAAATCCATGAAAAAGGCTTTAAGCCATTGCTGTTCTTGTCCCCATGCACCTTGCTAGTAGTCTTTGTCACTGTGGCAAATCCACACATCCAGGGCTGTGCTTGAGACCCGTGGCTAAAGGATTCTTTCTGTTTGGCAGGTGTAATATTCATAACTGGATTAACACCGCTGCTCCCGATGGAGGTGCTACTTTTGAAATATCATGACCACTTCAACAGTTTTGTGGGCTGCAGACAACTGTCTACATGAAGGTGTAGCACCATTGTGAGCGCAAACTTGCTTTCCATGAGGAAACAGGTATCCTTTTATTGGAGGAGTCTCAGTTTCACGTCTTACCTGTAGTTTCAAAACCAGGACCAAAAAATACCCAGTGCTTTTTCCCCAAGCATATAAAATATGGACCAAGTTTGCCAAACCATCTGGCACAGTACACAAAATATCTTTTCTAGAATTATTGGAAATTTTACCTAAATGACAAACAATAACAATCATACCATTAGCTAACATTTAATGAGTGCTTACTATATGCCAGATGCCACACACTATAGGAATTATCTCATTTCATCCTGAACAAAAGTCTATACTCATTGCCTAAATGAGAAAACTGAGGATCAGACGGACTTGCATGATAAGTGGTAGAGTCTGGATTCAAATCCAGAGTTGTAGGGTGCTGGGACCCAAGCTCATGAGCCACTCAGCTGTACTAACTGTATTTCATTTTGCGTTCACAGCAACCCTGTGAGGTAGGCGGCATTCTTCTCACTTTACAGGGAAGTCAGAGAGGCTCAAAGAGAAATTTGCTCAAGGTCATACAGTTAATAAGTGAAGGCGCTGAGATGGGAATATTCAATGTTTCCTATCTCCAAATCCTACGCCTTGTCTAATTCTAATGCACTGTGTACCATGCCTACACAAGGCACTAATGTGGAGAGGGATCACTGTATATAATCTCTCTGGGCATATCACACCTCCACTGAGAGCTGGGGACTGCATCCTACTTACTGTACAAGGCTGCAGCACACTCTGAAGTGCTTCCTGTTTGCCTCTCTTTAGGCCTCTCATGGGACTATTTTTCATTTTGAATTCCAGAATTCAAGTGCTTGGCTATGAGTGCCAAGCACTTGAATACACAAGGAACAGAGGTAGTAGCTCATTTGAAGATGAAAACCTGGTATAAATCTTCACCATAGCTATGCTGCTCCCCTAGGACATAAATCAGGTAGCAGTGGATGGGCCAGGGACCCAGAGGGAAAGAGAAGTTGGCAGACAGATCAGGTCTCTCTCTCTCTCTCTTTGAAGCAGTGGGGGGTGAGGTGCTCCTTGCTATTATACCTATATTTCTTATCTATAGGAAAATGCAATCAAATTACATATAGACAGAATCCAAAATGTCCAAGCCAAGATAACCAAGGGGGGGAAGAAACTGGAAGAAGCTAGAGTATGTGACTCATTCCAGCAGGGCCCATGTAACTACAACGGTAAGAAGGGCAATGTCGCCTTGGGAAAGAGTTGTGCTTGCCAAATGATCAGGGCCATCCTCTAGCACAGTGAACCAGGCCATTCAGAATTTGACCTTGACATCGTTTAGAAACCTATCAAAGTTGGAAGGTACCCTTAAAGACCATCAAGCCCAAACTCTGCATTTTATAGGTCCTGAGAGAGAAAGGGACTCAACCAAGGTCACACAGTCATAACAGGGTCAAAACCATCTCTCAGACCTTGTGAATTCCAGTTCAGGAATCTTAAAAGTACCAAGGTCCCTCTACAATAAAATGAATGCAGCAATCTATGCTACAGAGATAGGAGGAAAAAGGTGAGTTGAGAGCCAGTGGCAGAGATCCAGGCATGAGGACTGGATATTGTTTAATTAGAAGAATAGCCCCTGTATGATGCTCTTTCCTATCTCCTTTTACAGGTGAGGAAATCAAGGCTCAGAGGTGAAGGCCTTGGACAAGGTCATGCATCTAAGACATAAAGAATGGGACTTGCAGGTTGATCTGACTCCAAAGCCTATGTGCTTTTCACACTAGCAATGTTTTGGCCCCTTCGTTTCTCTGTGGCTATCTCCCAATTAGAAATGATGCCCCTTCAAGTTACAAGTGAGTTTTCACATGTCCATTTTTTGCAATTGTAATGAACATTGAATGAGCCCTCATCTGCAAACCCAGATCTGACAAAGCCTTGGCTGATGCCTGATTCCCACTTCCCAGGAATAAGTTTGGACTGCCCTTGTCTTCAGGATCCAAGGAAAACAGGCAGAAAGCCATCAGAATAGCTTGTCAACTCCTTCGTAACCACAGAGGGCTTTATAATCTCCCCACAGAAACTGCTGTACCACCTAAGGTTGCTGGGGCTGCCTGTCTGACTGTGACATCCAAGCTACTCTCTAGCTGGGATGATGCTGTGGGAGTTTCTTCCTGCCTAAGGGCAAAGGATACAGCTGCAGTCTGCATCCAACACTAGGCAGTACTTGCCTCCACACACAGCCCCACCATGGTTTCCCTGTAGCCATGGTGTCTCTTCTTTCAGAAAAGCTGATAGACACTGAAGTAGTGGGGACAGCCCCTGGAGTAGGAAGAAGAATTCAGAACTGCTTATTTGAAGTTGAACTTGCTGAATTGCTAATTGTATAAGTGGCACATCATTAGACTGCTTGCTCATTCTTCCTCAAGAAAATGTGGACACCCCATATATCCTACAGGCAGTGCAGAAATCATCAGGCAGCTGGGTTTGTGTAAATCGAATCCTAGTTTCCCACTGACATACATTCTGATCAATCTCCAACTGCCCAACAGTTGGCAGTTGCCCTTCACACTCTGCCTTTAAGCTACTCTGCCCCCAGCCCCTCATCAAGTAGGTAATGATCTGGAAACTCACACGAATTGCTGCTGAAAGGAAAACCCAATTTAAAGGGATCTTTCCAAAACAACCAGAAAATAAATAACAAAATGGAAGGAGTAAGTCCTTACTCATCAATAATAACATTGAATATAAATGGACTAAACTCTTCAATCAAAAGACATAGAGTGGCTGAATTTATTTAAAAAAAATGACCCAATGATTTGTTGCCTACAAGAAACACATTGCACTTATAAGGACACAAATAGACTGAAAATAAAGGGATGGAAAAAGATATCCCATGCCAATGGAAACCAAAAAAAAAAAAAAAAAAAGAGTAGGACTAGCTATACTTGTATCAGACAAAATAGATTTCAAGACAAAAACAATAAGAAGAGAAAAAGAAGGTCACTATATAATGATAAAGGGGTCAATTCAGAAAGAGGATATAATAATTTTAAATATATATGCACCCAATACTGGAGCACCTAGATATATAAAGCAAATACCATTAGAGTGAAAGAGAGAGATAGGTCCCAATACGATAATAATCAGAGATTCCAACACCCCACTTTCAGCATTGGATCTATCTTCCAGACAGAAAACCAGGAAAGAGACACCAGACTTAATCTGCACTATAGACTAAATGGATCGAATAGATACTTACAGAACATTTCATCCAATGGCTGCAGAATACACTTTATTTTCCTCAGCACATGGATCATTCTCAAGGATAGACCATATGTTAGGTCAGAAAACCAGCCATAAAACATTTTAAAAGCCTGAAATAGTATCAAGCATCTTTTCTGTCTGCAATGGAATAAAGCTAGAAATCAAAAATGAGAAGAATTTGGGGAACTACAAAAATATATAAAAACTAAACAATATGCTCATGAATGACCAGTGGATAATGAAGAAATTAAGAAGGAATTGAAAAACTTCTTGAAACAAATGATAATAGAAGCACAACATCCCAAAGCCTATGGGATACAGTAAAAGCAGTACTAAGAGATAAGTTTACAGCTATAAGTGCCTACATCAAAAAAGAAGAAAAACCTGTCTTCAAAAGGGAATGATCTAACTTCTTGCCATTTGGGGTGACTGTTGTAAGCTTTCATTAGATTCTGCTTATCAGGTTAAGAAAGTTCATTTTAATTTTTATTTGCTAAGAGTTCTTCAAAATCATGAATTATTTTGGAATAATAAAAATTCATTTCCCCCATCCATTGAAATATTTATTTCTTTTCTTTTGCTGAAGTGGTTGAATTATACTAATTAGGTTTTCTAGTGTGAACCCATCTGAAATTGGACTCAATGCATTATTTGTTTTATATATTGCTGGTTCAATTTAATAATAATTGATGTAGGTACTTTTAAATTTATGTTTTAAAATAAATACGGCTTATTATCCTTCTTGCAAAAAAGAGGAAAAACTTCAAATAAGCAACCTAACAATGCATCTTAAAGAACCAGAGAAACAAGAGCAAACCAAACCCAAAAGAGTAGAAGAAAAGAAATAACGAAGATCAGAGCAAAAATAAATGCAATGTAAATGAAGAAAACAATACAAAAGATCAGTGAAACAAAAAGTTGGTTTATAAGACTATTTTGTGATGCATGAAATAATTTACTATTGCAAAGTTGGGGTTTTTAAGGACAGTTAAAAGCTTTCAGGTATGCCAAAATAATGTTGAAAACTTTTCATGATTAAAGAAAGTCACAATATGCATTAAAAAAGGGATCAGGTAATTTTTAAAATAAATCCATGCTCTAAATGTTATTTAAAAGTTTTCAGGTTGTTCCCCAGAATGTTTTTGAAAAACAGGGGTTTTTGTAAAACAACTCTATGGAGAAATGTTAACATTTTCATAATAAAACTAATAGAGTCCAGTCCTGAGAACAATGCCAGATATACATAGTAGAAAAAGACCACAAATATTTTTGAATACATGAAGTAGTATTTTCCATTAGGTTTAGGTCCCAATTATGAATTAGGAACAGTCATGTCATTTGATAAAATATACAGTGAGGCTAAAGGAAAGAATGCTTTGTAGAATCATTGTGCTGTGAAGGTGATTGAGATTTCAAATATTCAAACATATAGGTGTATTAAAATAAAATTATGTTATAAATAAAAAAACAAAAAAAACAAAAAGCAAACAAAAAAACCAAAAAGTTGGTTTTTCTTACTAAGGGAAAAAGAGAAAAGATCCAAATAAATAAAAAATCAGAAATGAAAAAGGAGACATTCCAACTGATAGTGGAAAAATTCAAAGGATCATTAGTGGCCAGTATGAGCAAGTATATGCCAAAAAATTGGAAAATCCAGAAGAAATGGACAAATTCCTAGACACATACAACCTACCAAGACTGAACCATGAGGAAATCCTAAACCTGAACAGACCAATAGCAAGTCATGAGATCAAAGCTGTAATAAAAGACTCCTAGTAAAGAAAAGCCCTGGACCTCATGCCCTCACTGCTGAATTCTACCAAACATTTAAAGAAGAGCTAATACCAATCCTACTCAAACTATTCTGGGAAATAGAGGAAGAGGGAATACTTCCAAACTCATTCTACCAGGCCAGTATTACCCTGATATCAAAACCAAAGACACATCAAAAAAAGAAAACTACAGGCCAATATCGCTAATGAATATTGATGCAGAAATCCTCAACAAAACACTAGCAAACTGAATTCAACAATATATTAAAAAGATCATTCATCATGACCAAGTGAGAAATATCCTGTGGATGCTAGAATGGTTCAACATACACAAATCAACCAATGTGATACATCATATCAGCAGAATGAAGGACAAAAACTATATGAACATTTCAATTAACGCTGAAAACACATCTCATAAAATTCAATCTCTCCATGATAAAAACCCTCAAAAAACTGGGTATACAAGGAACATAGCTCAACATAATAAAAGCTATGTATGACAGAGCCACAGCTAGTATCATACTAAATGAGGAAAAATTGAAAGTCTTTCCCCTAAGATCTGGAACATGACAAGGACGCCTGCTGTCACCACTGTTAACCAATATAGTACTGAAAGTCCTAGCTAGCATAATCAGACAAGAGAATGAAACTCGTAGTTTTGGCCAAGCACAGTGGCTCACGCCTGTAATACCAGCACTTTGGGAGGCCGAGGCAGACGGATCACAAGGTCAGGAGATTGAGACCATCCTGGCTAACACAGTGAAACCCCATCTCTACTAAAAATACAAAAAAAAAAGTAGCCAGGTGTGGTGGCGGGCGCCTGTTAGTCCCAGCTACTTGGGAGGCTGAGGCAGGAGAATGGCGTGAACCTGGGATCATGCGTGGCTGTGGCTGAGATCGTGCCACTGCACTCCAGCCTGGCGACAAAGCAAGACTCCATTTCAAAAAAAAGAAAAGAAAAGAAAAGAAAGAAACAAATGATGGCATCCAAATTGAAAAAGAAGAAATCAAATTGGCCTTGTTTGCAGATGATATGATCTTATATTGGTAAAACCTAAAGACTCCACCAAAAAACTATTAGAACTGGTAAACAAATTCAGTAAAATTGCAATTACAAAATCAACATACAAAAATCAGTAGCATTTCTATATGCCAACAGTGAACAATCTAAAAAAGAAATTTAAAAAGTAATCCCATTTACAATAGCCACAAATATAATCAAATACCTAGGAATCAACTTAGTCAAAGAAAAAGATCTCTATAAAAAAACTATGAAACACTGATGAAGGAAATTGAAGAGGACACCAAAAAATGGAAAGATATTCCATGTCCATGGATTGGAAGAATCAATATTGTTAAAACGTCCATACTACCAAAGCAATCTACAGATTTGATGCAATCCCTATCAAAATAACAGTGATATCCTTCACAGAAATAGCAAAAAAATCATCCTAAAATTTCTACAGAACCACAAAAGACCCAGAATAGCCAAAACTATCCTAAACAAAAAGAACAAAACTGGAGGAATCACACTACTTGATTTCAAGTTATACTACAGAGCTATAGCAACCAAAACAGCATGGCACTGGCATAAAAACAGACAGGTCAATGGAACAGAATAGAGAACCCCAACACAAATCAATACATGGACATTGAACTGATTTTTGATAAAATTGCCAAGAACATACACTGGGGAAAAGACAGTCCTTTCAATAAACGGTGCTGGAAAACCTGAATATCCATATGCGAAAGAATGAAACTAGACCCCTATTTCTTGCCATATGAAAATCAAATCAAAATGGATTAAAGACTTAAATCTAAGACATCAAACTCTAAAACTACTACAAGAAAACATTAGGGAAAGTTTCCAGGACATTTGTTTGGGCAAAGATTTCTTGAGCAATACCCTACACGCACAGGCAACCAAAGCAAAATGGACAAATGGGCTCACATCTAGTTAAAAAGCTTCTGCAGAGCAAAGGATATAATAAATAAAGTGAAGAGAGAAATAATATAATATAATAATATAATAAATAAAGTGAAGGGAAAAAATATTTTTAAACTACTGACATTACAAGTGATTAATAAACATAATACATAAGGAGCTCAAACAAGTTCATAGAAAAATCTAATAATCTGATTAAGCAATGGGCAAAAGATTTAAACAGACATTTCTCAAAAGAAGACATGCAAATGGCAAACAGGTATATGAAAAGGTGCTCAACATCACTGATTATCAGAGAAATAAAAACTATAATAAGATCTTATCTCACCCCAGTTAAAATGGCTTATATCTAAAAGACAGGCAATAACAAATGCTGGCAAGAATGTGGAGAAAAGGGAACCCTCATACACTGCTGATGGGAATGTAAATTAGTATGACTGCCATGGAGAACAGTTTGGAGGTTCCTCAAAAACTAAAAATAGAGCTACCATATGATCCAGCAATTCCACTGCTGAGTATATATGCAAGAGAAAGGAAATCAGTATATGGAAAAGATATCTGCACTCCCATGTTTGTTGCAGCACTGTTCACAATAGCTAAAATCTGGAAGCAACCTAAGGTGTCCATCAACAGATGGATGGATAAAGAAAATGTGGTACTTATATACAATGGAGTACTATTCAACCATAAAAAAGAATGAGACCCTGTCATTGCAACAAATGGATGGAACTGGGCCATTATGCTAAGGGAAATAAGCCAGGCATAGAAGAACAAACATCACATGTTCTCACTTATTTGTGGAATCTAAAAATCAAAACAATTGAACTCATAAAGATAGAAAGTGGAGGGATAGTTACCAGAGGATGGGAAGTGTAGTGGAAGGGGGTAGGGGGAAGGTGGGGATGGTTAATGAATACAAAAATAGAAAGAATGAATAAGACCTAGTATTTGATATCTCAACATGGTGACTATAGTCAATAATAATTTAATTGTACCCTTTAAAATAACTAGGTGTAATCGGGCTGTTTGTAACACAAAGGATAAATACTTGAGGGGATGGATACCCCATTTTCCATGATGTGATTATTATGCATTGCATGCCTGTACCAAAACATCTCAAGTACCCCAGAAATATATACACCTACTATGTACACACAAAAAATTAAAATTAAAAATTAAAAAATAATAAAAGATAAAAAGTAAAGGAATCTTTTCCTAGAGAAACCCTTTGAATCTAGCCAGGCAGTTACTTTATATTTTAGATGAAGGTCTCTCCCAAAACACAGTCACACTTGTTTTTGATTCAAATTATATTCTTTACTTTTCTGACATTTATCTAAATTTCTAACAGCTTTATGAAGGTATAATTCACATACCATGCAATTCATCCAATTAAAGTATACAATGGGTTTTAGTATATCCACAGACATGTGCAACCATCACCACCAGTCCATTTCTGAACATCTTCAGCCACCTCCAAAGAAACCCCGTACCCTTTAGCTGTCCCTGGCCTATCTGGCTATTCCTTCCAGCCGCTACTACCAGTCATGTACTTTCCATCTCAGTGGATTTTCCTATTCTGGACATTTCAAATAAATGTAATCATATAACAGTGACCTTTTGTATCTGGCTTTTTTTTCACTCACATAATGTTTTCAAGGTTCATCCATATTGTAGCATTTGTCAGTACTTCATTCCATTTCATGGCCTGGATAATGTTCCATTTTATAGATAGCCACAGTTTTTTTTAAAGTAAAATGCATCTAAACAGTCTCATCCCCTTATTAAAGCTGAGATCTCTCTCTTACTCTTTTTGAATCTCCATAGGCCAAATCTCCTATTTTTCTACATCCTGTCCAATTTTTAGATCTCATTTTTGAAAAAAGTGTTTTTAGTGAATAGTAATGAAACCCTAATCAAAACCCCAATATGACTCTTTATGGAACTTAAGTTTACTTTAAGGTTCATTTGAAATAAATAACCTTAAAAAAAAACTAAAACTAAAACAATCTCATCCCCAATCACTTGACAAATCCATAGATCTGTTCTGAGCACCAGCTGTAGTAGAACTATTACTAGCACTATTGGGGGGGGGCATAGAGATGAATAAAGAGGAGTCACAAACATATTCATTCATTCATTCAGCAAACATCTATTGTCTCCTATGTGCTGGGAATGGTGCTTAGGCGCTTGGAATTCAAGGGTGAACAAGACATGGTTCCTGCTTTCCATGAGCCCACAGTGAAGACAGCAATATGGGAAACCATATATGATATCTCCATACATGATAATAGTTATATACTCAATAGTATATAACTATTGAGTGTCTACGAGTTATTGGAAGCCCATTTCCCACTCTGGAAGAGTTCACGGCCCAGGCTTGGGTTCTTTATTCCACACACATTCATAAGAGAAACTAGCTCGAAAGAGGGTAGCAGCCACGGATTCAGGTGTTTTGTTTTGTTTTGTTTTGTTGTTCATTTGTTTTGAATTTTTTATTGAGGAGAAATTCATGTAACACAAAATGAACCATTTTAAAGTGTGTAATTCAGTGGAATTTAGTACATGTTGTGCAGCTGTCACCTCTATCTAGTTCATCACCCTAGAAGAAAACCTTGTACCCATTAAGTAAAGCAGTCACTCTCCCTTCCACCCTCCCCTCAGCTCCTGGCAATCATCTGTTTTCTGTCTCTATGGATTTGTCCATTGTGGATTATTCATATAAATGGAATCATACAGTATGTGGTCTTTTTTGTCTGGCTTCTTTCACTTAGGGCATCAAGTTTCTGAGGTTCATGCATGTTGTAGCATGTACCAATCAGCATGTCAGTCTTTTTTACAGCTAAACAATATTCCATTGTATGGACACAGCACGTTCTGTTTATCCATTCATCCACTGATCGGCATTGGGGTTGTTTCCATTTTTTCACTATCATGATTAATGCTGCTATGAATGTTCATGTACAAGTTTCTATGTGGACATGTGTTTTCATTTCTCTTAGATATATACCTAAGGGTAGAATTGCCGGATCATATAATACTCTAACTTTCTGAGAAACTGCCAAAGTGTTTTCCACAGCAGCTGCAACATTTTACATTCCCACCAGCAATGGACAAGGGTTCCGGTTTCTCCCAGGGATTCAGTTTTATTTCTTACTTTCAGAGAAGAGTTTCACTAAATTGGAAACACTCAATTAGCCCAAATGATTGACCCTAACGGTGGGCTTTTGAGTCTGGGCCTCTTAATTAATGCCTAGGCTGGTGGGAGAAACAAAACAAATAAGGACAAGGCAGCGGGTGTGGGAGCCTCCCCTCCTCCACAGCTCTGAGAGTACTTCTGCGCATGCTCACAGCCTAACGCGGGCATGTTGGCAAGATGGCTGTGGAATTGTCCCCTGACCCACATAGATGGGATTCACAGCATCAGGCCCAGCAGAGGGCTGAGGAGAGAACATTCTCGGCTATAAGAGCCAAGCCTAGGAAAACCCAGGAGGTGATTTTATAAAAGGAATAACATGAAATCAATAATGACTCTGGCAATAAGGGAAAGAAGAGCACGGCCTTCTTTATTAAACAAGAAATTGGAGGAAGCTTCAATGGGTTGTGAAGGCACTTAGATCCCATGGTATTCAACACTGGCTCCTGTCCCTTGGAATGAAAGTTCGACATAAATCTAGGAAATAAATAATAATGATGAATGTCTAGCTCTAAAGATGACGACATAGAAGTATATCACTGAAACTTGCCCTTATGGCCCATCTCTCTGCTTCAGTGATCAGACAGCTCAACAAATATTGAATCCCCTCCAACTTCAGCCTGTATCACTCCCTGGGAAGGTCAGTCCCATTGTGAAGTGGCATTAAATCTTTCAAGTCATTCAGTGGCATTTTCATGTGCTAAGACTGTCACTGTCAAGATGACATGCCAGTCACTGTCCAGGAAGAGCTGAGGCACAATGCCAAAGGACCCTCCTCAAAGCCCAAGAGTTTGCATCCTTAGGGGAGAAAAATCCGAGTGATAGGATCTCAATCAGCTTCCAAATCCTTATATCTTCAGTAACCTAAGATTAAGGTGGGTGAATTTCAAACACTTTTAGAAGCAGACTCCTTTTTTCAAATAAAATCTTCCAGGATCTCCATTATATAAAATAGAAAAACCGAGCTGCTTTAAATAAAGAGGGGATACAGTGAAGGGGGAGGGAGTGAGAGAAGAGCTGCCATTCATTGCCCAGCAGGATGGGCACTGTACATCTCCAGGGAGTGCAATTCAGGTAGAGAAGCAGTTCTCAAAGTGTGGTATAAAGACACTGGTGGTCCCCAAAATCATTCAGGGAGTCCGTAAGGGCCTCTCTTTTCCAAATATATGTCTGTGTGAGGCTGGATTTTCTTCATATACTTCAACCGAAACAACATATCACAACAGATCAAATGTAGAAGCTGATATGAGAATCCATGTATCATCTATGGAGCCAGATATCAAAGACATTTGCAAAATATAAAACAATGCCACTCAATTATTTTTTTTACTTTGGAAATAGGTTATTTTTAATAAAAATATGTTAATATGCAATAGGTACTATTGTTCTTTTAAATGGATTAATACATATTTTTGAAAAATTCTCAGTTTTAAATTCTAATGCAGTCAATATCAATAGATAAATCCCACATGAACCAAAGCTCTTTGAGGTCCTCAGTCATTTTCAAGAGTATAAAGGAGTCCTGAGATGGAAACGTTTGAGAACTGGTGACATAGACTATGATGTGAATGGCAGTTTGTTCTTGAGGCTCTAGGTGGTCAGTTAGAGGGTCTGGGTTCTGCCTGCCCAGCCTCCTCTTCCACCTTCCATACCCCTGAGGCAGCCCTCAGGGTGCCTCCTCAGAACCCTGAGAGTCCAAGTTTGAAAATAATTGATTGAGTCCAGCCTCCTCATTTTAGAGACCAAGAAACTTAAGGAAGCTGAGAATTTTGGATCTGCAAGTCAAGAAGAGCAGAAGAGCTGGGGTTACATCCAAGTCTTCTTCAGGGAGCTTCTCTTCCCTTACACTGCGCTGCCACTACAATAACACAGCAGCTATCATTTGTTGCACTCTCCTCTGTGCTCAGAAGCTGTGCTAAGAAGCACTACGCCCTGTGCATTCCAGACTGAGCCACCCGCTCAGTGCCTCCTTGTTTCCACTCAGCAAGCACATTTGGCCTGTAATGCTCCATGTTTGCTAAAGCAACAAGGAAAGAAAAGCAGGCAACAGGCTGCCCTCCCTCCTCTACCATATCCATGTCTGAATCAAGCCGGCTCTGGCCTTCTCAGTGCAAGGAATTTAACCGGGCATCAGCTTCCCGAGAACATCTTGATAAGCAGCATGCAACCCACCAGAGAGGGATTTTCGAAAAGCCAGGAATCAATTAATTTAATCAGGTTCCTGCATAGTTCAAGAAAAGCCCACGTGGGCAACAACTGGGAGGTTAAGAGCAGCGTCATGGCGGCTTGCCACATTGTGACTCCACAGAGTGTTTCTTTGTGCCTCCTGCCCTCTGCACAGCTCCCATCCTGTGAAATCACTCTGCTCGGAAGGGGTGAGCTGAAAATGCAGTTGAGCTAATCCCTGTGCCACCAGAATACAGCAGCAGGACTCACAGTTCCTGAAAAGGCCCCTAAAATTGCCCATTCATCTTCCAGAATGGCAGAGCTGGGAAGGCCCACAGAGACTGGCCAGCCAGGGAACTAAGCTAGAAGTACACATCGGAGTGACCTGGGAAGCCATTGAAACACACAGACCTGCAGAGCCCTGCCCCAGGGGAAGCCCTGCTTTAGTTAGCTGGGGATGGACTCTGTGTGTGTGTGTGTACACATATACACACTCCTGGTGGGTACCAATGAAAACTCAACACCCTCTCCTCATCCTACAGATGGGGAACAGAGATAGAGGGCAAGAGATTTACTTTAGGATACACAGAGAGTTCAAGAAACAGCTGGGATGAGAACCCAGATATCCTGACTCTCATGCTCCCATGCTCAACTGAGGGGAACTGACTCCCATGCTCAATTGAGGGGAAAACTAGTGTATGCATGCATGTGTGTATGTCAAGGAGTGGAGGAAGGTGAGGGAGCATTCAGAAATAACGAAGCCACTTTTATTTGATTCATCCTCTTCATTTCACATTCTCTCCCTTTTCTTCCAATGTAATCACTGACTGGGTCCAAGCCTCATAGTTTATAGATGAAGAGCCTGAGGGCCAGAGTGGAGATGGGAGTTGCTCTCTGTGCTTTCTTGCCTGTGTTCCTTCTACTACATTTTGACCCCTAAGATACATCCTGAGAGAAATATATTATCATAGACGGTATTTCATTATTATTCCTCCTACCAAGAGGCAAATCTTGTTAGAAGCCAGCACACTCAGGCCGGGCGCAGTGGCTCACGCCTGTAATCCCAGCACTTTGGGAAGCCAAGGTGGGCGGATCACGAGGTCAGGAGATCGAGACCATCCTGGCTAACACGGTGAAACCCCGTCTCTACTAAAAATACAAAAAATTAGCTGGGCGTGGTGGCGGGCGCCTGTAGTCCCAGCTACTCAGGAGGCTGAGGCAGGAGAATGGTGTGAACCTGGGAGGCGGAGCTTGCAGTGAGTGGAGATCGCACCACTGCACTCCAGCCTGGGTGACAGAGTGAGACTCCGTCTCAGAAGAAAAAAAAAAAGAAAAAAAAAAAGGGAAATTGGGGAAGCCAGCACACTCCGTGGTTCTATAGCATCAGCCTGCCCTGGGAGCTACTCTGACTGCTTTTTTTCCAATCTAAACTCATATTTCAGGGCCGCCCTGGAAATATTGGTAAAGCCAGCACTGCTAATACAGGCAAACGATGGCAGTCCTAAAGGGTAGCGTTGCACTGAAATAAATTATTTGCATAGGTGGGATTTCTCTTTTAATTTTACTATGTTAAGGTTACAAATTGTTTTCTGGCCTTTACGTATAATTAAATATAGATGCTCTTGGAGCTTAATGTCAGTTTAAATTTTAGTCTTTGGAAAGTAATTTGTTTGCACGTTCAATGAACAAACCATTTCTTATTGGTTTCAAAGACCCAGGCTCATGCATCATGAATCAAGGTTGCCTTTATCAAAGCTAAAAAGGTCAGGCAAAGTAGGCTTCTAACTCCAGTTTAGCCACCCCCTACAAGAGAAAAATCAAGGTTTTGGTTCTCTGTCTTAAATACACATATGACTTAGTTTCGTTAGGCATAGGAATAATAATACAAATGATTCATCTGTTCCCTCTCCACACACACAAAACCAGTTAAATACTGCTTGATATGGTTTGGCCGTGTTCCCATCCAAATCTCACCTTGAATTGTAATAATCCCCACGTGTCAAAGGCGAGGCCAGGTGGAGATAATTGAATCATGGGGCTGGTTTCCCCTATGCTGTTGTTGTGGTGGTAAGTCTCACTAGATCTGATGGTTTTATAAATGGGAGTTCCTCTGCACAAGCTTTCTTACCTGCTGCCATGTAAGATGTGACTTTGCTTCTCCTTTACCTTCTGCCATGATTGTGAGGGCTCCCCAGCCATGTGGAACTGTGAGTCCATTAAATGTCTTTCCTCTATGAATTACCCAGTCTCGGCTATGTCTTTATTAGCAGCATGAAAATGTGCTAATATGCTGCTCATTATGCTACCAAGGATCAAACCAGTGGGAGGGCTTTGAACTATTCCTCTGCTCTCTGGGCCTCAGTTTCCTCATATTACATTTAAAGAGATCTCTGAAGTTCTTTCAGCTCTGATAATCTAAGGTAACTAGACATAGAAAGGCTATCCCTAGCAGTGATTTTAAATGACACTGGTTTGTCTTAAAAAGCAGTTTATAAGGCTTGAAGTGTTTTAGGCCAAGCAATCACTAAGGACATTAGAGCCATGAGTTCTTAGGCAACCTTCTTCCTCTACCTTTCCTCCCTTTGTCCTCTACTCTCAGAAAGATGTCAGCTGTCTCTGTCCCTTTCTCAATGGCTCCAAGGATATTCCCACTCCTTTAGACAGCCCTGCAGTTCCAGAAATCTCTTCCTCTCATGCATTTTCCAATCTCTTAGGGTTCCCCTACTAAATGTGCATGTACACTAGGGCTCATAAGGAGTTATTTGCTCATTGACAATACATGACCAAGATATATTGTTAAGTGAAAATAAGAACAGGCTATTAAACAGGATATCTAGTATGATACTATTCCCCCTACCCAAACCTCACAAGTAAACCAATCAGCCACTCTTTCTGGACATGGCTTAAGTCTAGACTAGCTACGGGTCTCTTTTGCTTGTCTCTCAAAGTTAACAAAGCAGAATTTTGGAAGTCACCTCACAAGTACTTACTAATGAGCTCTCTGTTTTATCTTTCTTTGAGCTAATCTGAGGTATTAACATTTGCAGAAACTCTCTTTTTCAAAAGATGTTGAAACTCTACTTCAATTTGAATTCCTTACATAGTTAAGACCATAGGATTCAGAACAGGAAAAAGCTTTAGAGTCTAAATGTTCCATATTAGAAAGATAAGATTTAACAGTAAGCATGGAAAGGTCTAGAAGAGTGTTAGCAGTGGATCTGGAACTGAGGTGATCTCATGTAGAGTCCATCTGATGCTAAGTGTTTTATGCTATTTTCTCATGTGATTCTAACAACCATTCCTTTATATAAGGTATTTTCATTTCATTTTACAGATGAAGCACAGAGATTAAGCTACTTACCCACGATCAAAGCTAGCAAATGGTAGAGATGAATGGAGACTTGAACTTAGTCATTTCTTTCTAAAGTCTATGAACTTTACCTATATTTTAGGGTCATGTGAAGTAAAAAAAAAAGCAACAGTCTAGGAATCTTAGACTTGAGTTCTAGTCTCAGCTTAACTACTAATCCTCTGACTCCCTGAGACAATGAAAACTCCATACTAGATCACCTCTTAGGTTACTGGCAGCTCTCAAATTTCTTTATTCTTAATAGAATCAAGAAAACTTGCAATTAATATGCAGACGGCAGAGAAAGGATGGTGACGGAATAGCCTAAGATGACAGTGATGTTTCTATCTTGGACAAAAAAGTGGCACTTCATTAACAAAACGGGAAGGCATGATGATGAGTTTGGTTTCTGATTGGTGGGTCTAGAAGGTTGGCAACACATACTTATAGGAATGTCCATGAGGTCTTTAAGAAATCTAAGAAATCCCAGTTAGAGAGAGGGAGAAAGCAGACCTAGCAACGAAGAAAAGCAGGGAAAAAAAATCACAGAAATAACATATCGATCAAGCCAAGACAAGATAGCATTTTAAAATGGGAGGTGAAATAAAGTGGTCAGAGTTGGTGAAAACTAGGTGAGAGAGCCAAGTCACTCCCACTTGTGAACTCTCACAGCCTTTTCCCCTCTCTGAAGATATGCATTTCCCCACATGGGCTCCCAAGGTAAGGGTGAATCTCCCCCTTCCTTTAGATTCCTGGTTGTAATAGGCACTCAGTGTTCTTCCACCGAATTGAATTGCACTGGGCTGACTGGTTTCAACCACCATAGCCTTACAGGCTGTCTCTTTACAAGCAAAGCCAACAGGCTTCCCGAAAAACAGAAAGGCAGGAACAAACAGCTACAAACCAAACCACCATCTTTAGGAAAGGAAAATGCCATGTTGGCCCTTTCAGCCAAACCTGCATAGGCCTGGATACCGTCTTTAGCTGTGTCATCTATGAATGAGAATAGAAAGAGCAATGACAGAGAGATCTGCAAAGATACAGTATGTGACTAGAGATCAGTACAGCTACAATGGGATGTGTCTTTTCCAGAAAGAAAGTTGGTGGGGAGATGGGGATGGGGAGTGGTGGCTGGGGGTGTGTGTGAGAAGAGGCCTAGAGAAATATGAGAATAACAAAAATTAAATAAATAAAAAGGCAGTTTCATTGTCATTTCAATTTGGGAAACCAAATTGTATTGTTTTCTTGATTTTTCAAACACACTTGAAAGATGTAAACACAAGAGCAAAAACATAATGAAGTCTTGTCAATATTCTGAATCAGTTGTCAACAGAGCCATCCCTCAAACACAGCTGTCATTTGGTGCTCCAGCTTCCTGGGAAAGAGGCTTGTACGTGCCCAGAATCATCATTGTCACACTGACGGGGGATGGTATCAAGGCAGCCCAAGTAAGGCAGGCTAGGATGCGGGCTCCATAGGCAAGATGCATGTTTCAGTGCCTTTTGGGCAAAAGCTCCAGGATCTAGAAGGTCAAAGCAGGTGTCAAAAACATGTAAAGATTCCAAGAAATTCCAAAGAAAAAAGCATGCAAGACACCAGGTAGGAAAACCGACCCGTGACAAAAAATTCAGGCAGTTAATCATGCCTGTGGGGTCAGGAAGGTTGCAAAGGTCTGAGTAGGCCAGTAATCTGAAATAAAGGTGTGTGAGGAAAGTTCCTGGCGTCAATCACTACAGCTTAAACAGGAAGGCGGGTCTCAAGGCTTTCTCCAGTTCTGCTTTCTCTGGATGTCCACATGCAGCTGGGATATAGCTGGGCTTTGGCCCGAGGACGCCACAGAAAAAGAACTGTTGGAGCTGGAGACCCAGGGCCTTGTGACTTTTCCTGATATCAGGATTGAGCACTATTCATCTTCTCCCTTAAAGAAAGAGGAATTTTGCAGCACTGCAACTGTGTGCTTTTATTTTTTTTTTTTTTTTTGAGTCGGAGTTTCACTCTGTCACCCAGAGTGGAGTACAGTAATGCGATCCTGGCTCACTACAAACTCCACCTCCTGGGTTCAAGTGATTCTTCTGCCTCAGCCTCCTGAGTAGCTGGGATTACATGCCATGCGTGCACCACCAGGCCCGGCTAATTTTTGTATTTTTAGTAAAGACGGGGTTTCACCATGTTGGCCAGGCTGGTCTCGAGCTCCTGACCTCAAGTGATCCACCCGCCTCGGCCTCCCAAAGTGCTGGGATTACAGGTGTGAGCTACCGTGCCCGGACAACTGCAACTGTGTTCTAAGCAACCAGACATTATAGTGAAGGCCACATAGGGCCTCAGTTTCCATTTCTGTAAAACAGGTAAAGGGGTAAGAATTATACAAGAGTATCATTGAAAGCATCTGACTCCAAGTTTGACTGATTTAATCAAAAGTCTTAAGAATAGCCCTCTTAACACTAGGTCTGATACTCAAAGTCTCCTGAGTGTCCCATCAAAGGAATGAAAACACACACATATAGCTTCTGTTAGTTTGCACAATTTTTACTCTTTTCTTTTAGGTTTAACGTCTTTTAAGTACTCTCTATTCTAGATTGCTTAGCCTATGAATTGATCATTTGCAATACTCTTAAACACAGGTAGCTTGTCTTTCTAATGATATGGTGTAAGTTTCAGGGTCTCTGCCAGGGGTGGTATGTAGTAGCGCAGAGTGACTCCAGTAGGGTGACAGCTCAGGATGGCAGCAGGGTTCATTGTGAATCACCTCCCATCTTACAAAAGTGGTCATGCTGTATATTCTTATGCATATGCATTGCCCACCATGATACTATGCATGAGGTAGTCACACCGTTGATATTGCTGAATGAGAGAATTAATAAATATATACATGAATGAATGATCAAACACACCTAAGATGGAAGGGTGGTATCAGGTGATGGGCCTGAGTATCTTATATAAATACGAGATTCCTCCTTGCCCCTCTTGAAAAGAAACCTCAATGCAGACCATTTTCTTTGTGAAAGGAACAAAGTGGACCCATATGCCCACATTGGTAGGGAGTTAAAAAGATAGAAAAGAATTGAGTTTGTAAGAATATTGGTAGGAACAAGACACTTGGGTCATCCCATGAAGGCAATTTCAGTTTGGACCAAAAGAGGACAAACCTGAATTCACAGAATGAATGCTTGAGCTGTAAGGTACCACTGAGCTCATCTGACTTAACGATCTCATTTTACACATGGAGACCCTGAGGCTCAGAAGGGAGGTACCACTTGACATAGATCACATAGTTCGACCCTGTGGGGAGTCGAGCAAAAAAATCTTAGACTGAGAATAACCTGGGCTTTGGGAACCTGGACAAACAGAAGAACATAGTGAAAAATGGCTTCAAACCTAGTCTTCATATCAACGTATGGACCTGAGAGTCCCTTCCTGGTAACTCACTTGGCCCCTTACGTATCCTAACATCTGCTAGACAACAGTTTCTGGTGCTCTTGGGAAGGGATGTGCACTGCTGTCACGAGAACTTACTGGGCAAGGTTGGGCTAATGGAGTGGGACAACAGTTAGCAGTTGGATGGAAGCAGACACGCACAAAGCTTTTGGTATTTCCATTCGTTCCCACTGGGGCCCTCCCTTTATCTTCTAGTTCCTCCCACCCTTAGTAACACGGTGGGGAGAGATGGTCAGGAACTATGGCAGGAGTCTACCCCTGCAAGCCCATCTGCCAGAATAAATTCAGCTTAAATACCAGTTTGACTAACTTTCTAATGGAATCAACTAATTGTTTCTTTGAATCATTTCACTGAATTTCTCAGGTCCATTCCGGGAAAACAGTCAAACCAGCGGAAGGGGCAAGCACAGGTGTTTGGCATTTCTCTAGTTAGAACATACCCTGCCCCCACTAGGGCAAGAATGAAGGCTCCAAAGCCAGGGCAGGCAAGTGCCCACTGCAGCAGCTGGCAGATTAGGCGTGGGAGGGCTGGTGTGACTTCCTGCTGAGTTTCTGAGACTGAGTTCCTGGAAGTAGGTGCCTCTGCACCAGAGAAGATGCCTGCAGGGTTTGATCAGGACCTCATGGTGTTGGCTCCCGTGGCCAGTGCCCATCCTGTTCTCAAACCCACTGAGCTGTTTCTGTTCTCTGCCAACCCTTGGGTCTAGGCCAGAGCAGGTTTCTGACCTAGTCCTGACCTGAACCGGCAGCCCTCAGTGAGTCACCTCCCTCTTAGAGCTCTCACTGCACTTGGAAGAGTCAGCCTATCCTGTCTTTTCTGGCTTGTTCTTCCTTTCCTGTGTATTTCTCTTGCCGCCTCTGTGAGAAGGAAAACTCTACTGTGTCTTCCTTGCCCTTCTTCATAGTCCCTGGAATGGGATGTGGACCATCCGTGTACAGGGATAACCAGTAATGGACTGAATCTCAGCTTCCTTTGCCTAACTCACAGATAGCATCCCAAGGTCATAGAAAGTTGTCTTCCTGCCTGTTGCTTTCCCATGACATTGACAAATCCGAGTGGGTCTGTGACTAGACCTTGCAGTGGAAGTGTACAAATGCTTTCCCAAGGCGGGATGCAGAGTTGTGGGAAAAGAATGGAACAAGATTGCTGACAGCTCTAAGGGAACCTCTGCATTTTGATATCAATGGTTAATCTACTGTGTCACATCTCTTAAGAAACTAAACAAAATGCAGTGACTGCTATGACATTGAAGCTGTGTTGCAAAAACGATATTGTAGAGCAAATAACTATCTTATAGTGGCTATTTTATGCCTTATTGAACAAGCAGCAGTTTATGAAAACAACGTTTCATAAATATGGTTGCAGATTCCTGAGTGGAGACTGCTAGAATTTGCAGCAAGGTGGACTCATTGGTTTCTTCATTCTCCCCCTGAGCTCTTTCCATGTTCGCCCTACTCTGGACCTTAGCTAGCATGTGGCCCCACATCCAAGCACATATTTCAAGGTCTAAGAGACGATGTATGAGGTATCATGGGAGGGGTCACAGCTATAGCAAGACCAACATAAACTCAATAAAAGGAGATACTTGAATGAAACTAGACCCTGGATTTTGTGGAGGGCTGGAACAAGCCTCAGAGTGGGAGTCAGGAAACCTGGACTGCAGTCCTATCTTAACCACCAGCTACACAAGTCACTTTACCACTGGGAGTCACTTCAACTCAGGATCCTCATCTGGAAAATGCAGATAAATGTACTTGTTCTCCCTGCCTCCCAGGGTTCGTGAGAGGAAAATGTGCCTTTAGAAGCTTCACAGACTATAAATCATTAGACGCGCACCAGGGATGGGATTATCACTATCATTTACTTTGAAGAAGCTGTTGCCAGAGGCGGTGAGCAAGTTCCTTAACCACAGTATTTAAAGAGAGACTGCCTGAACCAGTGTGTCAGGTAGTCACCGAGGGGATTTCAGTGGCATTGGTGGGGCTGACACTAGATGTACTCCAAGGTCCTTTTAAGCTGTAACTCCATGAGTCCAGAATGTACAGGCTTTTAATCATTTTCTTAGTAGTGACTGCATGTTTAAGCTGGACTATCATTCCCTTAGCCTCATTTTTTATTCTATAAATTGTGGCTCATGCCTGTAATCGCAGCACTTTGGGAGGCCGAGGCAGACGGATCACTTGAGGTCAGGAGATCGAGACCAGCCTGGCCAACATGGTTAAACTCCGTTTCTACTAAAAATACAAAAATTAGTCAGGTGTGGTGCTGGGTGCCTGTAATCTCAGCTACTCCTGAGGCTGAGGCACGATAATTGCTTGAACCCAGGGGCCAGAGGTTGCAGTGAGCCGAGATCACATCACTGCACTGCAGCCTGGGTGACAGAGCAAGACTCCATTTCAAAAAGAAAAAAAAGGTATATTGTACAAAGAGGAGATATGATTAGTTTTGTACCCTGAGAGAATTTTTAAAAAAATATTATGCCATAAGCGTTTTCCTAAAACCTTAAATCCTTAAATATTTGCTAAGAACATGATTTTGGATAAATTGCTATGTAATATTCTAGCCTATGATTATACCTTAGTTTAAGAAACACTTTTTAGACATTCAGAGTCTTGTTTTTTTCTATAATAGGGAAAGTTAAGATTTGTAGACATAAACAGTAGTGTCTGATGATTTCTTATGTGAAATCTAGTAACAAAGCTATGGGGTCAAAGCGCATAGACATTTTTAATTCTCTTGATTACATTGTCAACATGTTCTCCATAAAGGCTGAGTAATTTATGACTCCCACCAGTAGTGTAGAAAAACAACCATTTCACGAAATCTTCGTCAACCCTGGGAATTTTGATTTTAACATTTCTCAGCCAATTTTATATGCAAAAATAATTTCTCTTGTTAGTTTTAATTTACAGTTCATTGATTACAAGTGAAGTTGATTTTTTGCCTTTTGTTTATTACCTACTTGTACGTAATCTGTTGTGAATTGTCCTTTGTATCAGCCCCTTTTAGAACCTACTATTCACACTGCTCTGCAGATGTAATCAGAGTTTTGAGCCATCAATACCAAAGGAGAACAGGATTTTCTGAATGAGCTGAACCCCATCAGAAGTTCCTAGAGCTTCTCTCCCAGCAAACCATTCACAATAGCGGGGGTGTGGGGGTGCTGAAATCCGGCAGTGATTTGTATTTCCCTGCGTTTACTTCTCCTGCTCTGCTTCTTGTATAAGAGCTAATGAGCAGCAAAGCTGACAAAAGACTAAGAAAAAAGAGAAGAAAGGGCATAGTTAATCCCTTAAGTAGGATTGAGGAATGGGTGGTGTTTGCCTTTAGAAAGGGGGAAAAAAATTCAGGACTTTTTTTTTTCAGCCATGCAGTTCCCAATATGTACCACTGGATGGCAATCCTCTATTGGTTAGGCAAAAAGCTCCTACCTGCCAAGACTAGGGAAACTGAGGAAGCAGCTGCTGAAACTGAGAGATAGGCACATGCAAGGCAGCTAACAGTTGAATACAGGTGGCCTTTAGACACCACTGGGAACATGGATCACTGATATGCAAGGAAATGAAAAGCAAGGAGTATATATTATAGACAGTGACACAGACAGTGGCTGAAGAGAGTCACAGAAGGGAATGCATTTCTTCTTACTTCATTTGTTCCTTCTTTTCCTCTGCTCTATATTGGGTATAATTTGATTTACCTTTTTCTGCTTGAAAAGGCAAAATTACCTCCTTTGGGCATACAATTGTCAGTAAGTACTGCATGCTTCTGGGAGATGGAGTGGGGTGGATGCTGCTCTTGCACTATGGGAACCCTGAATTGCCCAAGCCTGGCCAGCTGAGCCGGCAAAGCCATTCAGAAAAGCAGTGCCACAGTTCCTGGGAGCAGAGAATAGAAAGCAAACCCACAACCTCTTTAAGACTTGTTCTAGCCCTAAAGGCAGCATGGTGTAGAAGAAACAGCACGGGTTTTGTTTTTGTTTTTGTTTTTGAGACAGAGACTTGCTCTGTTGCCCAAGCTGGAGTACAGTGGTGTGATCTTGGCTCACTGAAGCCTCTGCCTCCCAGGTCCAAGCAATTCCCCTGCCTCAGCATCTCAAGTAGCTGGGACTACAGGTGCACGCCACCATGCCTGGCTAACTTGTGTATTTTTAGTAGAGATTGGATTTCACCATGTTGGTCAGGCCGGTCTCGAACTCCTGACCTCAAGTGATCCGCCCACCTCAGTATCCCAAAGTGCTGGGATTACAGGCATGAGCCACCATGCCTGGCCAACAGCATGGGTTTGAGGGCAATTAGCCTCAGATTCGTTTCAGCTTGGATTCTTATAGTTATGCGGTTTTGGGCAAGTTACCACATCTCTCTCAGCCTTGCCGTCTTCCTCTATAAAATGGAGGATAACAGCACCTACCTCACTGCGTATAAGAGATACTGCCACTGTTGTTATTATTAATACATCCAAGTTCCACCCAGGGATGCAAAAAGCATACTTATAATACTCATTAAGACCCTGGGATCTGGCAGTACTAAGTCTGCAACTTACTAGCTGTGTGTCACTTCCATGAGTCATCCCTCCTCTCTATCTGTAAAAGGGATTAATAACAATGCCAACTCCATAGGATATTATAAGGATCAAAAGAGAAAATGTACACAAAGCATACAGCACAGTGCCTGTCACACAAGACACAGTCATTGGTAGGTGCTATTCATGGCAGTAGTAACAGTATTGTAAAAAATCTCTCCCAGTATTCTGAGAGCACAGTCAAGAAAAAAGACGTGCACATCTAGTGCTGAGATGAAAAGGTCTTGTATGGTCAGCCAGTGTGTGGAACCAGGCAGGTCTGAGAAAGAATGGGCAGCAGGACACAATCCAAAGACGGAAGCTGCTATTTCAAACTGGGGATCGTTTGCCTACAATGTGGTTTTGGTTCTTTTTAAAGGTGCAAGACAGACGTTTGCACTTGGATTCAGCTGTTTCTCTTAAGTCACTAAAATAGTCAAAGGTCAAATCTGGAAGAAACCTTCCAATCCAACACCCTCTGGAAACTGAAACCCAGAGATGGGCAATGGCTTGCTTCCCTAAGTCGCAGGATGAGTCAGTTGCCTAGCAGGAAATGGGTTCCAGATCCCAAGACCATCAATAAGGGCTCCTCCCACTGTGTACCCCACCCCTAGACAGGCTACCACATGGCTAGTCCTTTAGAGAGCCCATTGCATAAAGGCCAAACAAGGACTTCCCCAAATTGGGGTGAGCCATTGTTGTGTATCCTCATCTAGCCCATCTAGCCTTATTGTAACCAGCCAAATCTTCCCAACAACAGGTGCAATATAGGTTTTTTGTGTGTTTCTGCCCATTCAAAATCTGACTCTTATTTTTGTATGCACCGATTTAAGGAAACAATTACATGGATAATCCACAAGTCACACATGTATATCTGGCTTTCCGTGTCACTACGTAATTTCCCTAATTTATGAAGTTCAGACAAATACTTAAAATCATACACATTTCTCACATTCCTCAACACTTAAAGGATTTAGGAGTTCAAGGTAAGCCTTATAGAGTCCTGTCTAGGCACCATGGTAACATTTCAGGTAAATGCCTCCAGATGACCAGCAGTGCATGTTTGAAAGTATAGGTGCAGCAGGTAGGGTTTTCAGGAAGGCTAAATGAAGAGCACACATGTCAATTCAAGACTCACAAAACCACAAAGAGCAATGGGGGAGATGGTGGCATGATTAAGCACCATCATGTGTCTCTGCAACACACAACGCCTAATTAAAAAACGCAACCAAAATAATCAAGAAAGTGGGATACAAAGAGCCAATGACTGGCTGGAATCATGGGCCAAAACCCAAGAGATATTTGACAAGGATAAAGGTCAAGCTGCAATCCAAGGTTTTAGAATATCAATTAGCTAGAAGCTGGGGGAGACCTGGTTTCACAGCAGGCCTTACAATAGGACCTTGGGGCTTTCATTGACGGGAAGCTCTGCAGAAGCAAACAGGAATGAGTGGGGCAGGGTTATGAAAAGGCTAGGCCCCAGGGCATGGATCTAGGGTTCATTTTGTATCCCACACTCCACATGGGAGTAAATGGCAAACCAAAACACAACCAAAAAAAGGGGACTGCAATGACTAGCACTAAGGAAAATGCGTCCTACTGAGGAGTGACTGAAGAACTAGGGCAATTTCCCAGTAACTATCATATTGATGGCGATTGATAATCATAAAAACCAGCATTTATTGACCACTTACATACCAAGCCCATTGCTAAAGGCTTACATCACCTCACCCTTCAGCTATGAGAGAGGGCGAGGGAAGTGGGACCTACCAAGAGATTTTATACTGACTTGCCCTAGGCACCCAGCTAGGAAGTGGTAGAGCCAGAATTCAAACCCAGATCATCTGACACCAAAGTCTGTGTCCTATCCACTGCACCAATTGCAGCGTTTTTTGTTTGTTGTTTGTTTTTGAGCCTGTTGCCCAGGCTGGAATGCAATGTGCAATGATGTGAACATGGCTTACTGCAGCCTCAATCTCCTGGGCTTAAAGAATTCTCTCATCTCACCCTCCTGAGTAGCTGTGACACCCAGGTACTGAGCAAAGGTGTGCTGCCACGCTTGGCTAGTTTTGTCTGTGTGTGTGTGTGTGTGTGTGTGTGTGTGTGTGTGTGTGTGTGTAGAAACGGGTCTTGCCATGTTGCCCAGGTTGATCTCAAACTCCTGGCCTCAAGTGATCTCCTGCCTTGGCCTCCCAAAGTGCTTGGATTACAGGCATGAGCCACCGTGCCTGGCCTGCAGCATTCTATTTTATAAGAATCATCAATGCTACCATTTATTAGATGCTTCCTATGTATATGCATCAAGCATTTTTCTAAGCATTTTCTGTGTCTAACCTCACTGAACTCTCCCATCAACCCTATGAAGTACATAATATATTTACTCCTATGGCTGGAGGAAGCAACTGAGGCTCAGAGAGGTCAAATCACTTGCTCAAGTCCACACAGCTGAGAAGCTTTAGAGTCACTACAGAGCTGTGCTCTCTTCTCTCCTTAAGAAGAAACTTGGAGGTAATAAGCTACACGGCCCCTGAGATCTGAAGGACTACAGTATGATGAGGAAGAAGATTCACCCATAGTCATGGTACCCCAGTGCACTTGATATCTTTTTTACTCAAATGTGGTTCCAATAGCTTGTGTCAACTGGGCTCCAGTGATTGCTAAGCAGATGCTTTTGGCATCAGCTGTTTATCTGGCCTCCCAAGTTATAGCACTGTAGTTTCTTCTTGAGTGGCTCCACCAGCCCAGTCAATCAAATAACCTATCAGCCTATCAGTTCACTCAGCTGAATTGTTTTTTTTCACTCTATTGATCTGTTTGGCTGCACAGAATACATTGACAGGATGCCTCAGGGTTATGTAAACATACCCCTCCTCCTACTGAGGGCTCTCTCTGTAAGCCTCAAACCTCAAAAGCCCCAAAGTCAAAGATCTGTTTCCACCATGTGCCCACTACACATTCAGACCAAAGAAAATGAATGAATGGAAGCCAGGTATCAAACATTCTCTCACTCACAGTTTAAAATTACTTAGAACTGCTCTGGCTATACTATTATGAATGTACTTTGGAGGTAACTTTTTTATGATTTGGGTTTTTTTTATTTGTTTGTTTGTTTTAACTTTTAGTTTAGATTCAGGCGTTACATGTACAGGTTTGTTACCTGGGTATATTGTGTAATTGCTGAGGTTTGGGGTAAGAATGATCCCATCACCCAGGTACTGAGCAAAGTATCCAACAGGTTTTATTATTATTATTTTTTTTGAGACAGAGTCTTGCTCTGTCACCCAGGCTGGAGTGCAGTGGCACAATCTTGGCTCACTGTAACCTCTGCCTCCCAGGTTCAAGCAATCCTCCTGCCTCAGCCTCCTGAATAGCTGGGACTACAGGAGCACATCACCGTGCCCAGCTAATTTTCGTATTTTTGGTGGAAACAGGGTTTCACCGTATTGGCCAGGTCTGCCTGCCTTAGCCTCCCGAAGTGCTGGGATTACAGGCGTGAGCCACCGTGCCCAGCCCCGATAGTTTTTTTTTAAAGACCTGAAATTCTGTAATCTGTGAGAAAGGACTAGATACTCTGCCCAAGCAATGAAATCAAAGTCAAAATTATGAGTGTCTGGGGCCTTATAAAGCATGATGGGAAGAGAATTGCCTTCCCCAAATACTTTGTACCCTTACCCATGTGCTTGATGTGGACCCAGACACAACTTAGACTGAAGCAAAGCTCTAGGTGAGAGCAGAATGAGTATTTTTCTCAAAATCTGTTGTGTCTCAAACCTTCACAGAGTTGGGGAAAATCCTGAGAGTTCTGGTTTCAAGGGTCACTGGCTTTTAGAATCCCTTAGAAAGTAACTGAGAACAAGGAGAGAACACGTTATCACCTTCTACTTAGATCAGTGGTTCTCAATTCTGGCTGCACATTAAAAAAACATCTAGAGAGTGTTTCCAAGGCTGACCCATGAGATTCTGACGCAACTGGTATGAGTAGGGCCTGAGCAACAATTGTTTTTCTTATTAACTCTGGTATCAGTTTCTGTTTTTTTCTTACTTAAAATCTTAGGTGAATTTTCAACTTTACATAAAAAGGTTTGAATGTGCAGTCAGCATTGAGAATGACAGACAACGCTTCCTACAACAGCCTTGGCTACAGTACAAAAAAAGAGATGTTTTGCTCACTTTCCTGGAGCAAATGAGTCTAAGTAAAAGATACTGCCTCCAATGACCCAGGATCCTACGGTACACGGCTTTTAGGAATGGGAATATCTTTGAATGTAAACCTGTAGGGCTTACTCCAAGGCCAGAGAATGAAAACCAAGCTATAGATTGGTGCAAAAGTTAATGTGGTTTTTGCCATTAAAAGTAAGGGCGGCCGGGCACGGTGTAATCCCAGCACTTTGGGAGTCTGAGGCAGGCGGATCACGAGGTCAGGAGATCGAGACCATCCTGGCTAACACGGTGAAACCCCGTCTCTACTAAAAATACAAAAAAATTAGCCGGGCGTGGTGGCGGGCGCCTGTAGTCCCAGCTACTCGGGAGGCTGAGGCAGGAGAATGGCGTGAACCCAGGAGGCAGAGCTTGCAGTGAGCCAAAATTGCACCACTGCACTCCAGCGACAGAGCGAGACTCCGTCTCAAAAAAAAAAAGGTAAGGGCAAAAACCACAATTACTTTTGCACCAACCTAATACATTTAGATGAGAAAAAACATTCTGACCTGAAGCTCTGGCCTCCTCATAATCAGCCAATCCCCATCTCACTCCCTCTGCCTAGGAAGATGCCTCCCTCCAATAATGTTTAGGTGAAGGACAACAGAATTCAGCCATGGCCTTTCAGTCTAACTGAAATCTATTGAACAACCTGTATCTTGTTCCTGAAGTCTACAGTCACAGACATCCAAGCAAAACAATCCCATGGACCCACCAGGGATTGCACAGGTGGGCCTATGGCAGACATACCACCACAGAGCAGGGCTCTTCAGGACTTGAGCTAGCAGAGTCCCATGAAGTATCCTGCCCAGTGAATAACAAACAACTCGTTTGGATTTCCCATTTCCCTACCTACAGTGGTTGGTTTTTCAATTCACCGAGGAAACAAGAGTCAAACTTTTGTTACCATGGGAATCTGAGTCCTCGGTCATTTAAAAAACACTGATTGTCTACTTTGGGCTAGACCCCGTGCTATCCACTTGGGACATGGAGAAGACAAGGTCCCTGTCCTCAAGAAGTTCAAAGCCCAGAGAAAGAGACAGATGAGTCAACCATGACAGACAGTTGATAAAGGCTAAGGTGAGGAGGGGTTGTGCAACTCAGTCTTGGAAATCAGGAAATGCTCCCTGGAGGAGGTGATGCATGAACTGTGCCTCAGTATGATGGTTTGAGGACAAAACCTATGCCACAAGGGGACTTAGGTCTATAACATGGCTTTGTCCACCTGAATCTCCTCTGTAACTGAGGAACTTCATTGATTCTCTACTTACAAGGCATGTAACATAGGAAAGCTCGCTGGAAGGGAAATGTGACTAGAAATAGATAAGGCTGTTTACCTAAGGGAGGAGAGCAGCAAGTAGGTCTGTCCCTCTTTTCTATAACTTTCCCTATTGGCAGCAATTAAAGCATGCCCCTGCCTCTCCAGGAGACTAATCTGCTGCTTGGGACTGCTGAGAGAGACTGCAGCCCATAGTTGCAAAGACTAGAAGAAAGAACCCTGAGTTCAAATCTTGGCTCTATCTCCATGGCTGTGTGACCATGAGCAAGTCCCTCCCTCTCTGTGGGCCCCAGTTTTCCCATTTGTACAACGGGGAGGGAGGTTGGGCTCAATGTTCTCCAAGGCCCCTTCCAGCCCTAATGCTCTCAGATCTTTTGCTTGCCCAAGGTTAGACAGGCACAGGGCAAAAACAAAAGTCCAGCCAGAGAGGAGTCAGCTGTCTCATCTATTTGCAGATGTTGGGACCACCAGAGGATGCGCTTCTTGGGGCTCCACACTCTCCAGGTGGGAGGCTCATTCTCCTCCCCACTATGGGAAGGAAACTGCAGGCTGGCCAGGTTTGGAAAACAAAGCCATGTGGAAGGCATGCCATGAGTGACAAAAATCCTATGTTATTTTCTTTGATTTTTTTTTAAAAGGTTGACATTTTTCAAAATAAAGCTGTTACTTCTCTGCCACAATGCATGGGCCAGTCAGCGTGTTCATGAATCAGACATCAAATATTTTCTTTCTTCCCCAACATAGCTCTCTCTGTGGGAACAGAGAGTCTAGTATCAATAATACCATTAGAGGGGAACTACCCTTCAACATACCTAAGCTGCAATTCTAACCTGCCAAGCAGGGAAAAAGTGATCCCAAATCCTATATCCGTTACTGTCTACTTCTTTTCTTTTGAAGGACCCTTTGATTTCTTTCTTTCTTTTCATCTTCTTTGGCTTTTCAAGCCTATCCTGAACACTTTGGTGATACTCAGGAGGTCATTAGGCGTTTGCCTCTTGTTAAGCCTCACTCAGGAAAGGACCACTGGTAATAGAACCAAAATAAATCTTCTCACATTTAACTCCTCTCTCCCACAAAGCGGCTGTCCTTGGCTGCCACCACTGTTGCCACAATTTAAAGGAAGGTGGCTACATACCAACCTTTGGTGCCCAGGGAGGAGCCATCCACAATGACACACACTTGGCCATCTACGAATGCTGACCAGGATGGAGCTGAGTCCTAACGCACGGATCATACTTGGGAAAAACCTTTCTACAGCCAGATGCTCTTTTTTCTACAGCCTGTCACCCAGGCTGGAGTGCAGTGGTGCAATCGTGGCTCACTGCAGCCTTGATCTCCTGGGCTCAAACAATCCTCCTACCTCAGCTGCCCAAGAATCTAGGACCACAGGTGTGTGCCACCACATGCAGATGATTTATTATTATTACTATTATTTGTAGAGACAGGGTTTTGCAGTGTTACTCAGGCTGGTCTTGAACTCCTGGGCTCAAGCAATCCACCTGCCAAAGGCATATAACACAGGCAAGCCTCCCAAAGTGCTGGGGTTACAAGCATGGGCCACTGTTCCCAGCCTCAGACACTCTTGATTTCATTTATTCTCTGGAAAACCTGTGCCCATGGGAGGCCTCTCATCTCTAAACCGAGATTCCCCAAATACGGCAAATGCATGCATGCCATTGCTCACACAGTTCTCCTCGCTTGGAATAGCCTTCCCACCTGACCCAGCTCAAATATCACCTCCTCTGAGCAGCCTTTCCTGACCCTCTCCCCTCACAGGCAGAGTAATCCATCCTTCCTTCGGATTCTCACAGCACACTTTGTTCTTGCCGCTACCATGGCACTTATTACATTACATTAGAGCCAGGTGGTGACGGCTTTTTACCTCTGAGTGACTGTGAGCTTCTTGAGGACAGGGGCTTCATCTAATATTGGAACAATTAGCCTTGGGCTCAGCCCATAAAATTTTCAGAGCTTGAATTGAAGGGGTAAATTCAGACTTCAGCAATGAAGTTGGAAAGCAGTCCTCCCCAGCCATAAAATTCTGTAACTGTACAAATAAAATATGGTCCCACAGACACACTTGTTTTGGGGGCTTGAGGAGATACATATTTGGCCATGTTAGACTGGTCTAAAAATCACAATTCCCTTAACTAAACTCACCAGATGGTTGGCAATCAAGCTCAATCACTTAGTTAAGGTGAACCAACTTGATATGTCTGTGTCAGGCAACAGACAGCTGGCTAAGTGACTGACACCCCTGAGCCGCAGGCCACGTGCTTATGGGGAATGGAATAGTGTGTGGGGGTTGGGAGAGGACCAGGGAGTCTGGATGCATTTATTTTTAATTGGGTGATGCACTTGTATAAAAGCAAATTGGAACCCTTGACAGAGTCATTCAGCAGTATCAAAGATCTATAGTCACTGCAGCCTGGTCGGGGGAGTGCTACTAGTTACAGTTGCTTGGCTGTAAATAAAATCTCCCCTGGAATGAAGCATTTTAATTCGAAGTGATTCTATAAGGAGCAGCTGAAAAACCTTTCAAGGAAGCTGGCAGTGTTAAGAGGAACCTCTATACCAATAAGAAAGGGCTTTGAAAAGAGCTAATGAAGTTTCAGCACGCAGCCCTGAACATGAGCTAGGCCCATTTAGCTACTGGTCAGTGTGTTTCAGAAACAAAGCAAATTAACCGGGGTGGGGGGCCTAGGGAGGCCACACCCCCCAGCTTCCTTCTTGAAGTTTCCTGCAAAACACCAAGAGCCAACAGCCTCATCCCCAGCCACTCTCCCACCACAATCTGTAGGGCCAGATCCAGCCTTCTCTCCAGACTGGACACAGTCGAGTTTGGGCATGTTACTTGTAACATTTTTCTCCAATTGCAGTGCCTGGTACAAGACCATGAACCTGGTAGGTGCTCAATAAATGTTGACTGACTTGAATTTCTGGAGGAAATTTTTGTTTGGTTTTCCTAGAAGTGAAAGATGCCCATCAAGAAAAAAACAAAAAAGAGATCCAAGGAAACGCTGCAAAGGCGACTTTGCTGGTCAGTATCACACCAACAGGAAATGGGGTAAGGAGTGAGCAAGTAAACCAAAAGCCACAACAATCTATTTTTAAAACTACAACAATATGTGGGCTGTACAGTAGTGCTGCTAGCTTTGTTTTCATCTAAAGACATCTGTTTAGAGTTTCTTTGGCTCCAGCACTTTATTTTGTGGTGTGATGGGCCAAGGGTATGGGAACTGGGTAGAATCACGTGGATATATATGTGTGAAGTTCCCCAAACAGGCATAATGTTGTCTACAGAAGATAAAGGAGCTCTCAGGATACTGCAATTTAACAAATACCCAGGAAATTCCCCTGTCTCTAACTCCCCACCACCTCTAACCTGTAGCTGGGACCTCATATTACACCATTAGTATACCAAGCCTTTGGCTTCAGTATTCACCCCTGTGCTTGGAAGCTTAGTACATCTCTCTTGATGTTTTATTCAGCGAAGGTGGGGAGTATGTAATAAGCCACAAACACCAGGCTGCATGATCTGTTGCTACTCAGATCTTTGACAGCATGGCAAACCAGCTCCGAGCCGATAGTGGGAGGGATGGTAGCTTAACCAGGGGATGAGGTGCAGGGCACAGACTCTAATCCAAAAAGAGAAAGGAGGCAAATCATAGACACATGTGGTCCTGGTAGAGCAAGCTAAATGGAGATTTCACAGGCCAAGAATTTGTTCTGGAAACGCTATTCATGGTTTCTTAATCCACAGTCTAGTCACCCACAGCTCAGCCCAACCTCTGGGTACACAAAGAAAGATCTGGGTAGAGGACAGCTGCCATTCTGGATCCACCCCCACTCCAAAGAACTCTTAGAAGCAGTGTGTCTCCTGAGGTGGGGTGGGGCGGGGGGGCTTATTTCCTGTGGCAACAGCTGCTTCTGTCTCCCACTTTTCAATGAGGTCATCTAGTCTTCAGCTGCACAATCAAAAACAGTAAAGAGCAGGCCTCTGGAGTTATGATTGTCATTAAAACTAAACTCCATCAGCACATTCTCAGGACTGCACCTGGGAAGGCAGATGCAGGATGCTGCCCATTCTCAGGGCTGCTCCTAGCTCCCAGGGATCTGAGTGCAAAGCCCAGACAGGGGTCATCACACATTCCAAATGCAAAGAATTTACGGACAGGGGAGGAAGGAGGAGCAAGACTCTGAGCCACTTTCTTCCGGAAACCCTTTCTTGACCAAAGACCTCCCCTTCTTCCTGTGAGCATGGAAAAGGAAGGACAAGAAATCTCAGCCCTAGGGGATACCACCTTGGAAAACCATCATTTTTCACACTGTCGCTTCTGGGATTCTCCCAAGAGCAAGCTATTGTTCCTGAGCCATTTCCCATGTATTAACCAGAACGAAGGACACACTCCAACAAAGCTGGCAGGCCTCCTGCAACATGTCTCCAGAGTTATTCCTGGGTCTGTACTCTAGTGGAAGTGTCCCCTACCCCAGTCCCAAGCTGCAGAGTTTCAACGATGAGAGCTATCATCCAGTAGGCACCTTTCCTGCACCAGGCAATGGGATGAGTGTTTGAATTAGCTCCTTTAATCTCACAGCAACTCTACCAGCATCCTCATTTTATAGATAAAGACACTGTGGCTCTGTGGGGGCTACATGACTTGCCCAGGTCACACAATTAAGAAATTCTGGGACCCAAACCCAAGTCTCTCTGAAACCAGAGCCAATGGTCATACACATGAAACTGGACAAAGTCTCTGGCATTCACTCTGCAGCATTTCCCCTGCTAAATCCCATGTGGTGGAACTGTCAAAGAACTGACACCAGGCCTGGCATGGTGGCTCATGCCTGTAATCCCAGCACTTTGGAAGGCCGAGGCGGGCAGATCGCCTGAGGTCAGGAGTTCGAGACCAGCCTGGCCAACATGGTGAATCCCCATCTCTACTAAAAACACAAAATTTAGGCGGGTGTGGTGGTGCACATCTGTGGTCACAACTACTTGGGTGACTGAAGCAGGAGAATCGCTTGAATCTGGGAGGCAGAGGTTGCAATGAGCCAAGATTGCATCACTGCACTCCAGCCTGGGTGACACAGTGAGACTCCGTCTCAAAAAAAAAAAAAAAAAAAAAAAAAAAAGAACTGACACCAGATTTAGATTTAGCCACTTCTTCCAATGAGACTCAGACTGCCTAGCTTTGAACGATCCTCTCACGCAGATGCTGATCAGAAATGGGATGGTATGCTCTGTGAGTTAGTATTAGAATCACCTTCTCCCAGATCCCAATTCCTCGCAAAACACATCTTTCTGCCAAGTCAAGTCAGCTCAATGTTGTACTTTCATGGCTGCAGTTTTCCCTGAGGGAATAAAGTGAAAGCAGTGTCTCTACCCAGCTTTCTGCTCCAGGCTGGCAGCTTCTTCGCCCTGAGGAAGACAGTGAGGAGAAGTCCGTGCCTACGACATTATGTCTTGATTGAACACTTGTCCTCTCTAATTGGTATTGATGTAAAAAGAGGGAAAGGAGGAAAGAGAGCAACAGGAAAGACAAAACCCACTTTAGTCATGTCATTTTCTAGGACAAAGGTCCAGGCTTCCAGAGCTCTATCTGAGAGGCAGGCCCAGGCAGCAGAGGGGCCAATGCTCTTTGCAAGGATGGCTTTGCTTGGCAGGAATAAAGCAGCTGCAGGAGAAGCTTATGGCTTTGCTTGGCAGGAATAAAGCAGCTGCAGGAGAAGCTCTGGCTGCTGGGCACAGCATTATAACCTTTCTTGGACTATACTCTGTTTCTGTGGCTTAGGCTTCCAACCACTGCCTCTTCTCTTCACAGGGCTGTAAAACTGCAACTTTGGGAAGTGCACACTGAGCTTCATCTAAATTCATTCCTTGTCAGAAGCCAAGGAATGTAATTCAGCTTATGCTAAGGAGAAGGTTGTGGAGGAAAGAATACTATGGATTTATTTATATACAAATAAAGAGAATGCAGTGTGTACAGGTGATAGGGTTTGGCTGTGTCCCCACCCAAATCTCACCTTGATTGTAATAATCCCCCATGTCAACATGGGGAGAGGTGGAGATAATTGACTCATGGGGGCGGTTCCCCCCATACTGTTCTCGTGGTAGTGAATAAGTCTCATGAGATCTGATGGTTTTATAAATGGGAGTTCCCCTGCACAAGCTCTCTTGCCTGCCACCATGTAAGGTGTGACTTTGCTTCTCCTTTGCCTTCTGCCACGACTGTGAGACCTCCTTAGCCATGTGGAACTGTGAGTTCATTAAGCCACTTTACTTTATAAATTACCCAGTTTCAGGTATGTCTTTATTAGCAGCATGAGAACAGACTAATACAACAGGTATCTCCTAGGAAATCCAGTGCTACAAATGTATTTTGCACTCAGACAGCAGGGCCAGGATGAAGGTGAGGCAAGCAAGGTGCTCACCTTGTGTGTAAAATTTAAGGGGGCACCAAAACATTCAGCCATCAAGATACTTTTTCAAAGAATGTTTTGTATTTTAGAATAGTTTTGGATTTCTAGAAAAATTGTGAAATAGTACAATGAGTTCCCATAAGCCCCACACCCAGTTTCCCACATAAACATCTCTTGATTAATAAGGTACCTTTGTCACAATTAATGAGCTAATATCAATTTGTTATTAACTAAAGTCTATGCTTTATTTAGATTTCCTTAGTTTTTACTTTTTTCGGTTGCAGGATCCCACATTACATCTAGTTGTCACATATCCTTGAGCTCCTCTTGGCTGTGACAATTTCTCAGACTTTTCTGGATTTTCATGACTTGATAATTTTGAGGAGTACTGGTCAGCTATTTTGTAGAATACCACTCTATTGGAATTTTTCTGATGTTTTTCTCATAAGTAGGCTGTGGTTATGGATTATAGGGAAGAAGACCACAGAGATAAAGTGCCATTCGCATCTCATCATATCCAAAGACACATACAATCAGCATGATTTATGATTGGTGATGTTCACATTGATCACCTGGCTGAGGCAGTATTTGTCAGGTTAATCCATGGTAAGGATACTTGTCTTTCCCTTTCCATACTGCACTTTTTTTTTTTTTTTTTTTTTTTTTTGAAACGGAGTCTTGCTCTGTCGCCCAGGTTGGAGTGCAGTGGAGCAATCTTGACTCACTGCAACCTCCGCCCCCCTGGTTCACGCCATTCTCCTGCCTCAGCCTCCTGAGTAGCTGGGACTACAGGTGCCTGCCACCACGCCCATCTAATTTTTTATATTTTTCGTAGAGACTGGGTTTCACCATGTTAGCCAGGATGGTCTTGATCTCCTGACCTCGTGATCTGCCTGCCTCGGCCTCCCAAAGTGCTGGGATTACAGATGTGAGCCACCACACCCGGCCTGCACCCTTTTTTTTTTTTGACAGGATCTTGCTCTGCTGCCCAGGCTGGAGTGCAGTGGCATGATCACGACTCACTGCAGCCTCAACCTCCCAGGCCCAAGTGATCCTCCCATGTCAGCCTCAAGAGTAGCTGGGACTACAGGCACATGCCACCATGCCTGGCTAATTTTTAATTTTTTTGTAGAGAGGGAGTCTCACTATGTTGCCCAGGCTGGTCTCAAACTCCTGGTCTCAAGCAATCCTCCTGCCTCAACCTCCTAAAGTGCTGGGATTTCAGGCATGCGGCACCACGCCTGGCCCATACTATACTCTTTTACAGGGAAGTCACTATTCGCAGTTCATACTTAAGGAGTGAGGAGTTACACTCCACCTCCTTGAGGGCAGAGTATCTACACAAATTATTTGGAATTACCCTGCACAAAAGATTTGTCTATCATCCATTTATTTAACCATTTAATTATATCAGTATGGACTCTTGGATGTTTATTTTATACTTTGGGTTATGGTCCAATAATACTAGTATATTTTCTCAAGTTTTTATACCTTTGGCTGTTGGTAGCTCTTTTAGTTGGCTCCTGTGACGTTCTGCTTTTTGTTTTTGTTTGTGTATTTGTTAATACTTCCTTACTTTCTGGCAATACAAGATGTTCCAGGCTTATCTTGTGTATTTTCTGCCTCAGTCCTAGAATCGGTCATTTCTCCAAGGAGCCCTGGTTGCTTTTATTGAAAAACAGTATTAGAAAACAAACAAAATTTGGATTCTACTTGAATAAATAATATTTAAGGCAATGGTTTTTTTTTTAACTCAAGAAAATATGGCCCACAGGATGGCTGCCTGATTCTGTATATAAAGTTTAACTGGAACCAAGGATGGTGTTAGGGTGGGTCAAGAGAGGCAAGGGCAGAGTTGGAAACTGTATTTAAAATTTTGATATTTGTTCATTTTGGATTTGTCTACATTAATTTTGAGTCTTTAAAACATATCATTACAGCTACTCAGGAAACCAAGGCAGGAGGATCACTTGAGCTCAAGAGTTCCATGATTGCGCCTATGAATAGACACTGCACTCCAGCCTGGGCAACATAAGTAGAAACTTCTCTTTTAAAAAATCATATCATTAAAATGTTATTTATGTTGATTACTGATTTTTTGGTACCCCCTTTAGTTTGGGCCTTGTTGGAAAGCAATCTGGCTTCAGGTCAGTGGCCCAACTGAATTTGTTACTGCTTTCTGAAAAAGGGTGTAGCTTAAGGCCAGTGTCTTCCTGGGCAATGGAATCTCCGAATGGAGCCACGTATTAAAGCCATAGAATTCCAGGCCTCGGCCCAGCCCTCCAAAATCATGACAATGATCTACTTCTGGTGTTTGGCAACCACTAAGGTAAGCTGTCTAACACAGGTCTGTGGATAGGGAGGTGGTTTGATAAAAACATACTCCAAAATGATCATCCTTTACTTTGTGTAGAATAATGGCAGTTGTTCTAAAATTTCAAATAATACTGAAGGATGGGGAGGTGTACTTGTGGTTCTAATTAGAATCTGGGTCTTTAAAGATGACATTGATCCTGAGCATGTATGTCCCAGAAATTCCATTTTGGATTAATGAAAGCTGGAGTCTGTGCCCTGTGCATCTTCTCTTCCTCTTCCACCAACTCAACAAGATGAGGGGAAAGCAGCTCCTCATTTAGACTTTCTCTTCATCTGCCCACAGATAATGTGCTGATCTCTCTCATTGACTCCTATGCCCTGAAGGCTCGCTCTCCCTCTCCCACCTCCTTTCCCCCTTTCTTGATCTCTTGCACTCTCTTGCTTTTGCTCGCCCAGCCTCCTGGCCCCATAGATTCCCTTTGCTGTCACTGGTGCTTTTTTTCAAGGTTGCTGGCACTCCCATGTGTGCTCTCTTGCTCCTGCATGAGCTTTCTCCATCCATCTTGGGCTCTTTCCCTACCTCTAAAACACTGGCTTGCTGTCACCTTCTCAGGCCTGACTGTGATCTCGTTTTCTTTATTGCTTTCTCCTACTCTCTTTCTTTCTCCCTGTCTCTCTTCAAGTGGCTCTCTCTCACACGTTCTTGCTCTCCCATTCCCCTGTGCATGGTGTGTGTGTGTGTGTGTGTGTGTGTGTGTGTGTGTCTTTTCAGTACCCAAGAGTCATAAGTAATTTCCCTAAATACAGAGTACCCCAGAGCAGAACAAGAACAAGGCTGATCTCACAGGGAGAACAGGAAAGATAATAATTTTTTATTCACAAGAAGAAAAATGCCACTGGATCCAAGGTTCTCAAGAGTGGTCTCAGAAAACGTAAAGCCCTGGGGGTAAAAGGTGCTGTAAAAGACATAGATGTGTAATCTAACATTGTCTATTACAGATAAAGCCAATAGCCTCATTAGAAGCAATCAAAGTCACAAGGAGCATCCTCTGGAGAAACCCTAACAGCTGGGGCTATTTAGGACTAATTGCTTAACTCACCCTTAGGCACAGGAAGCTGAGGCTGAAGGAGGAAGACATTTAACTCACCTCAAATGTGTTACTAGCAAAGGAACTTCCCAAAGTAGAAGAGCCAGCATCTCTGAGAAGTCAGAGAGGAGAGGCTTCTGAAGAGTTGCTAAAGGATTTCACAAACAAGCCTCGAGCACAGAGTCACTGGTTAAGCCCCTGATTTCTGCCACCAAAGCAGTCGGGCAGGCTCACTTCCTCACCTCCAGAAACTTCTCTCTGGCCACTCTCTGCCAGGGAGCAAAGTTGTAACATGATTCGTGGCACCTGGGCAGATGCTGGGTTCATGTGTAGGTGTGGTGAGAATGCAGAGTGGAGTGAGGACATCCTGAAGAGCAAAATGGAGAGAAACCAGAGGGAGCTCCAAGTGGGGGCTGGCCCTTTGTGTTTTCTCTCTCTCTCTCTCTCAGCACCCCCACCCACCACGTGCAACTTCCCTTGCACCCCCATAAGCAAAAAGTTAGGAAGGAATGATTTAGGCAGTGCTTTAGTGTTTTGTGACACTTCTAAAAGTCTTTTTAGACAAACATAGGCCAGGGGCCAAAAATAAGACTTGGGCCGTTCCTCTTTGTGATATTTGCCTTTTATGAGAGATTTAGCCAGCATGTTTTGGGCTCGTTTATAGGACTCCATCTAACTGCAGCAAAATACAAAAATCATTCAGTTTCCAGAATGCAGTCTGATTTTTCATAAATACTTTCCTTCAGGAACAGAAAGGGCTAATTCAGAAGGAGACACTAAATCTCCTACCGAGTGAATAGGAGGCAAAATTCATTCTTCCCCAATTTGAACACACATGAGAAAAACAAAATACCCTTGGGCATACAACTTTCAGAAATTTCTATTTATTAAAACCCAAAGATGGGTCTTCAAAAATACTTGTCAAATTTACTGATGTGGATGAAGTTAACCCATAAATGTTAAAACTCATCCTGCAATTTTACTTAATGTATTTTCAGTCACGGATAATGGCCAATAATTAAAAACTTTCTTAGTAAAGTAGGAACTGTGAATAAATAGAAATGAGTGAGAAGACTTACTTCAGGGTCACCTTTTCTGAATGAAACTTCTTATCTTTTTCAACAGGCACCTCCTCACCAGGTGATTCTGCTGCAGGCTAAAGTGTGCAGATCAGTGATTTAATGCAAGACCCAACAGAGGAAGCACATTCAAGTTACAGACACTCTTCATATATTTCCTTCTGGAATTCATATGAGAGTCCCAATCACCACCCATCAAAGCAAGGTTTGTCCAATTACGTTAGTCTTCTCTACTCACTTTTCTGGTCTTAAAGGCTACAGAAAAGTTGCCCAAGGCAAGGTCATGGTTTCCTAAGAAGAGGATGCTCTTGATGACATTGACCAAAGCTTTGCACCCCACACAAGCAGAAAACCTGCCTCAACATTGATTGCCAAGTAGCCTGCAGAGCCTAAAGAAAGGGTCTCCCTTTCAGCTCCCAAGGCCAACAAAAGCCTTCTCAGGCAGGCCCACAGCTCCAGGGGCAAACTGGCTGACCTACAAAAGCCTTCACGTACATTTGCCAAATCCCGTAGTATTTTCACCACTGAGTCCTCTTAACTGTTGGTCCTTCTTCCCACTTCTCACTTGAGCATCAAGCCAAGTGGAGTTCCCCTCCTTTCCCCTTTTCAGCTGACTCATCAAGCCTGTCTCGTCTGCACACAGCCTGATATAGAAAGCCTATAAACCATCCCCGTGCAAAGAAGTGGCCAGCTCCACTGTATTTGAGTGCTGAAGAGCTGGGCCCCTCCAACCTGGGTGGTGTGAGTAGATGGGCAGCTGCAGAAATAGACAACCAGGAACTTCAAAGGGTCACATTTCCCCTGAGGGTTATTTGGTGCCTCCCAAGACTAAAATTCCTTCCTTGGAATGTGGCAAGATGGAAATTAAATGCAAAGAGGCTGACCTGCTAACCTCTTCCTAGGCTTTACCATCATTTGTTTATAGGGGGTTTAGAAAATCTTTCCCTCCCATTACTCAAAGTTTCAAGCTCCTTTTCTCTCTCAGCTACCAGGCAAAGAAAATAATGTGAAATATGGGCTATAAGTATTAAAGGAGTAATTTCTGTGTTGGCCTGAATGAGACTATATCACTTCTGATTTTTCACTTCACTCTCTGATAAGGCAGTCCCAGAATATCAGAGTATATTTCTTTTATTTAGGAATATGTTTCTGATTGATTTTTGGAAAAAAGCTCACTATCTAGCCTTCCTGAACTTCTCAGATTTATGGAATGGCATATGATCTGAAAGCAACATTAAAAAAAGATTTGGTAGGTGGGGGTGATGGTGAGTGATTGTTTAATGCATACGGGTCTCATTTTGGGGTGCTGAAAATGTTTTGAAACTAGATAGTGGTGATAATTTCACAACATAATGAGTGTCACTAAATGCCACTGAATAGTATAATTTTAAATAGTGAATGTTACATGAATTTCACCCCAATAAAAAAAAAGCAAACAATTTGGCAATGGAGAAACTTGTTCTGCCTCCTGAGCAGCAAAGAAACATAACCTAGAAGATGCAAAATCTTCAACAGCAACAACAACAACAACAACAATACAATCAGCTAAGATCACCACGCTTAATGATAATCGCAAACATTTATTGATCACATGGGCCAGGCACTGTGCTAAATTACATGCCCTATTTCACTGAATCCCCACACAACAATCCTATGAGGTAGGTTCTATTTATGATTCACTGGGGAAGTAGAGGCTCAGAGAAGTTAAGTAGTATCCTCAAGGTCACATGGCTAATAAGTAAAGACATGGCTCCAACTCACTACTATCTAATTCCAGAGTACATGCTCTTGATGGCATGTGTAGGTGATCAATCAGCGTGCATATAGGAGGAAGAGTTTTCTGCATCTATAAAAGCTCGGTTTTTGAGGTGAGTGGGGTGAGCTCCTTGAAATGGCACACATGAGAAAAGGCAGAATTCGTGACCACAGCATTGGCCACCAGAGCAGTAATGTGGGGTGAGGCCAGGGAGAGAGTAGATGATATGGTTTGGCTGTGTCCCCACCAAAATCTCATCTTGAGTTGCAGTTCCTATAATCCCCATGTGTCATGGGACGGACTTGGTGGGAGGTAATTGAATCATGGAGGCGGTTACCCCCATGCTGTTCTTGTGACAGTGAGTTCTCACGACATCTGATGTTTTTATAAGGAACTTTTCCCCTTTTTCTCATTCTTCTCCTTCCTGCCACCATGTGAAGAAGGACATATTTGCTTCCCCTTCCACCATAATTGTAAGTTTCCTGAGGCCTCTTCAGCCCTGCGAAACTGTGAGTCAATTAAACTTCTTCCCTTTATAGATTACCCAGTCTCGGCTATTTCTTTGTAGCAATGTGAGAACGGACTGCATCTACTCAGAGCAAAGAAAAGTTTTAGCAAGGAGAAAGTGTGCATGTACAACTGTGTGTATACATGAGCATGTGTGAAGAGAGAGAGGACACAGGCATGGGAGAGAATGAGCACTTCGGGTTCAGAGGAGGGGGCAGGGCGAGTAAATGCCCACATTTCCACTCTGCTCTCAACACACATAACTCACCCTTGCAGGCTGGGAATCCCTCACTTGTAAGTGTGCTTGCCTGAGGGAAAAAAAGGAATTTGAGGCCCGGGCCAAAGGCGTTATGCTTTTTTTTCTTTAAAAACAAAAACATATGTAAGCAACTGAAATAAGGCTCAATAAAACCTTGATAACTAACAAGACTTGCAATTACCCAATTTGGGGTGATATGATTTGTAGTCATTCAGTTTAACTAAAAAGAGGGCATTGTTTCCTGGGATAAGATATGGGTGAAAAAAAAATCACTTTTTGCCTAAGACTCTTCCATCATATGCAAGGAATAAATGGTGGAAAAAGACTTTTGCCTCTGCTTTGGAGCTGAGAAGCCTGCAGAGACCTGGCTAACTGACCCTGGAAACTTTCAGAAAGGTACAGAAAATGAAGCAAAATTACCCTTTATCTGTCTGAGCACAATTCACTAGATTAAAGCCCTCCACAGGCAAAGTACATCCATTCTTGGTGCAACACCGTCTGCAAACTCTCAGAGTGAAAAGAACTTCTGATTCTCAGGGACTGAAAAGGGTCCTGGGAAATGAGTGCCCAGAAGTCAATGGGCCTGCTGCTGTGGGAGGGGAGAGACTGCCAATGGGATCCCACTGAGAGAGAAACCCCAGGAGCCCACCCCAGCAGGGGGCGAGCCAGCACCAGGGCATCCTGAGAAGCCAATCCTGGAAGTGGGCACGAAGGCCTTTGACCCTGAAAGCATGGATCCCAAGCCCTGCCATTTCCCAGGTCAATCATCCTCTCGCCAGCGTCTCTACTTCCCTGTGGGCAGAGGCAGATAATGAAGTGCCTGTTCTGGCTCATGCTGTTGCTTTACAAAGGGAGTTTTTCTGTAATTGGTCCATGCAAGGAGAGTTATTACATCTTCTGAACCGTTAGGTCCCAAATGGCAATACCGAGGCACAATGGCTATAGTCACAGCCTTTGGAGACAGTATATTCATAGCCACTTCCCGTAGAGTGACAGGGAAGACAGAAATGGCTGAGAAATGTGTGCACTGGCCTTATGAAACACGGGTCTGAATCTTCTGTAAAAACTCCATTGAAGTTTTCACCCCTTGTATTACTTATGGATCCACAAGCTAATTCCTCCTTACCCTAATTACTTCATCTGTACAATGGGGGTAATTATATGCATACATCATGAAGACATTTGTGAGGATTAAATGGGATAATGCATGCAAATGGGATAATGCAGCTATTGCTTAGTGCAATAGCTGGCGCATGATGAGCTCTCAAAGAATATTAGCTATTACTGATATGAAAAAATTCATCATTATTATTCAGCATTATAAAGCAGCTTGTGTCTTCTGAAGAACAGACACTACTCCATTTATCAGATGAGTACTAGATAATCCATCATGTTTCACTTATTGTCTTGGTTTGAACTCAAAGTCAAATTGAATGTTCAAATTCAGTAATTCTAATGCTACTAGATATTGAGCTCTTTGAGGGCAGGAGCCATGTTTTACTCAGCTCTGTATTTTTAGTGGCAATCCCAGGGCCAGGTTCACAGTGCTTATGAAATGTGTGAGATGACTTCCACCCCAAGTTCTTGATAGAACCATTGTTCATGTCTTCTTCTCCCTTGAGTTTCTTCCACAAGGTTTCAGATCTTTTTGTAAACTTCAAATTACTTAATAGACAGATTTTATTCAGATCCTTTTCAGAAATAGGTGGGGAATAAATAATACTGATTCTGAAATATTTATTTACAATAACCCTACATATCTCACCTAAAATGGAGAGTGGTGCATGTCCAAAGTAGGATGACAATGTTACTGAGGATCCAGAGGGAAAGGAATGTGGAGTCCAGGGACAGGGACAAGAATGGCAGAGGCCACAAAAGACCCAGAAACAAGCTTTCAGACATATTGGTCCATATTGGCATCATGTCAGCTGCTAATGACCCTTTCCAAGAAGTTGGCTTAAAACAGCATTTCCCCTTGGGCCTCTGTTGCTAACATAGCCCAGGAGGGAAAACTCACTCTTCTTTTTTTCCTATTCTTAATGTTTTTGGAAAGGGTAAGGGACAGGGAGTTGCCAGCAACCGAGCATCATGGTTAAGAATTTTTCTACTTTTCAATTGACTCAGCTTCAGTCTTAACTCTGTCACTTACTGTCATGTGACCCTGAGTGAGTTTCTTAACCTCTCTGAATGTCATTTTCCTCCTCTGTAAAATGCCGATGACAATAATGATATGATCCTCACTAGGTTGTTGTGAAGATTAAATTAAAATTATGTGAAGTGTCTGGGACATAGTAAGAGTTCAATAAATGTGAGTTGCTATGATTATGTGTCCTGCAGTCATTAGCTACAGGCTCGAATAACTGAGCACCTCAGGATGATGGAAAGACCGGACTAGAAGCCATGGGTTCAAGCCTTGAAGAGTGGCTTGTGGGGTCAGGGATCAGAGATTAAAGGGCATACCTAGTTACTCATTTGTAGCATGGTAAAAATGTAGGATCTATCTATTTCCCACGAGTAGAAGTTTTAAGAATTTAATGAGCTAACGCATGTGAAAGTACTTTGCGAAATGCAATCATTCTGTGCAGATGTAAGTGGTATTCTCACTGGGCATTCCCAGAGAGAGGGAAACATTATGTTTAGCTCATAAATACTTGGGTTTTAATCCTCTGAAGGCTTTCCTGCTAGCACACCGTGGTACGGAAAAACAGCAGACAGTGCAGACTCGAGATGTTCTCTGTACACCGAGCTGGGCTCTGCTCTCAAACCCCTCCATGTCCCACCCTGTTCAGGAGCTTTTAAGATGGCCTTGTCATTTTTAAAGGTTCTTTTCACCAAGCCATCAGTTTTAGGCATCATCTTGCAACTGTGACATGTCTAATCTTGCTCACTTGACGATGCTAGGGCCATGGTGAAGTGACTGAGGGCTTGGAGCTGCCTGTCATAGCTAATGGCTCAGCCCACACAAGACTTAGAGGCTGATTGTGTCATCCTCTGTCCAGTTGGCAGACAGAGAGGTGTGAAGAGTTGTCATCCATCACCAAATAGAAAACAATCTCTCCTGATGGAAATAAAACAATCAATACGTTTGGATTTCAATCACAGAGAATATGTTTTCTCAGAATAGGTCTTAATCAGTGTGTGCCCTGACAGCATGTTGGTGTGAAGCATAAGCTGTGCAAGAACAAATGTCACTTGGAATACCAAAATAGATTTAATAGAAGAAACATACATCAGAATGTATCTTTGTTCCCTACCTCCTTACAGAATTTGTGAGACAATTCTTGTAACATGGTTACCTGACTCACTGGACTGCCAGCATTTCAACATTAGGAAAGAATGAATTTTCCAAAAAAAGGAGTGGTGCATTTCTATTTCTGGGAGACTCTCCCATATTTAGAGCTAAAAAGAACCTTAAGATCTTTCAACCTAGTTTGCTCCTTTTATAAAAGGAAATGAAGTCCCAAAAGGGCAACTGACATGCCCAAGGTCACACAGCCAGTCAGTGGCAGAGCCAGAGTATAAATCCAAGAAATACTAATCATTTTGGAATCAGAAAATATGCAGTAAAACAGCAACTAAAGGCATTTGAACAACCATTGACATTTTGGTAACACTAACAAAACAATGGTGGGTGGTCTATACTTCTTATTCTAGATGATTCCTAAAATCCCTTCAGCATTGGCAGTCTGGGAGTTTATGATGTGACATTTGCATTACATCTCTTGGGGACCAAATCCCTGTTCTATGAGGTGTAAGTTGTGGTGACACACATTGAATATAAACCTTCAAGCAGACAGTTGAAAAGTAGAAAATTCAACCAGCCTCTTGTTTCGTGTGTTCTGATGGGAAATGCCCCTCCTTATTTAATTGTCTGTTGAGTGCCCCTGCAAAAATCGACCTCCTTCCAGGCCAAGCTCAATCTTCCCTACTTACCAAGTTAATGAACACCCACTCACAGGAATGGGCTTTTTCTTTCTCCAAGAAACAAAGGTGTGATTTCAGGAAATGTCTTCCATCTGGTTACGATTTTTTAAAACAACAGTAATTGCTGGGGTGGTTTTGGGGGTGTTCTTCTCAATTCTACATTTTTGGACATTTTCTCCCAATCGTACTGCAGAACAAACAAGCCAGAGAAGATCCAACACTTCCCAGTTTTATTCTCTCACCTCCCACTTGCTCAGACCAGAAAGAGTAAAGAGATTCTGGTCTTGAGTATTTCATTTGAGGCTTCTCACTTCCAGAACTTCAGGTGAATATAGCAAGTGTGGTTTTAAGTACTACAGAGTGCTAAGCACTGGGTAAGACCTGGGCCACGGTGTATGAGTTGGGGTGCAGGATGGCTACAACTGCTCCCCTGTCCTTCAGCAGCTTGCAAGCCTGGAAGAGAGAGATGCAAAATTCTCACTAGAATTTGTTGCAGAACAAAATGCCTTCTATGGGAGGCACAAGTGGGAGAGATATAAAATGAACAATTATTCCAGTGAAGAGGAAGATCACAAACACCTCAAGGACAAGAGAACATTAGCACTAAGCTTTAAAGAATGCGTGTGGAGATACACGTGTGTTAATGCAAGGAGAATCTTCTGTTAACACTAATTACCATTTAATAACCAGAAAAACACATTGTAGACTTTGTGTGTGTGCGTGTGTGTGTGTGTGCATGTGTGTGTGTGTGTGTGTGTGTTTCAATAGATTTATTTCTATTTTTTATTTTTACTTTTTTGACACATGGTCTTGCACTGTCACCCAGACTGGAGTGCAGTGGTATGAACATATCTTGCTGAAGCCTCAACCTCCTGGGCTCAAGTGATCCTCCCACCTCAGTCTCCCGAGTAGCTGGCACCACGGGCGTGCACCACCATGCCCAGCTAATGTTTTTTGTAAAGACACGGTCTCATATTGTTGCCCGGGCTGGTCTTCAACTCCTGGGCTCAAGCAATCCTCCCACCTCAGCCTCCCAAAGTGCTGGGATTAGAGGCATGAGCCACTGCACCCGGCCCTAGATTTTAAAATAATATTACTTAACATTTCTTGAGTGCCAACTGTAGGTTCAGCACAATACTAAGTGCTCCACATTTATTATCTCATGTAATCATCATAGCAACCTTACATGGACTAGTATGTATTATTCTCCTTTTTAAGTTTAGGAAACCAAGGCCCAAGGACTTCCAGCTAGTCAATGGCAGAGCCTGGATTTCAAGCCAGGCAGTCTGACTCAAAGCCAAGCAGTTTTCTAAAGGTGTGGGCTGCATATACCACTAGCCTTAGACTCACGTGGCAAAGCCTGTTAAAAGTGCAGATTCTGAGCCTCGGCCCAGACTCAGGAACCAGAACCTTGTTATGTGGGGCACAGGAATTTGTATTTTCAACAAGACCCCAAGGTGAAACTAATGCAACTAATGTTTGAAAATCACTGTAGTACAGCATTCACTTGCATGGAGAAAGCTAGAATATTACTACAGGGATCCCAGAACAAATGAAGAGCAGTCAAAATTATTGGTAAATGAATCTTTCACCATTAATTTAACTAACTAAAATAACAAATTCATTTTATATTTTGAAATGATATGATTGATATCATATCTAAGAAAGGCAGGCCTAAAAGGCTGGCCATCTGGGATTTGAGGGGAACAAAAGAAGTGGTTAAATGGAAGGCAGAAACTATAGAAAGGAAGGTGAATCAGTATGCGAAGGCAATGGCTCTGGAGGACAATGTCACAAAGTGGAATCTTGGGGTCCTGACAGTCTAATCCTAGCCCTGCCACTAAACAGGCCAGTTGACCTAGAGCACTCAACTTTTGCAGGTATATTAGTCTGTACTCACACTGCTATAAAGACATACGTGAGACTGGGTAATTTATGAAGAAGAGAGGTTTAATTGATGCACAGTTCCACAGACTGCACAGGAAGCATGGGTGTGAGGCCTGTGGTGATGTGGTTGCATTTTCATACCACCAATTCTCACCTAATTTTAATATCATGAAATGCACTCAATTGTAAATCAATACCACATGTAATGAAGTCTTGCTTCCATACTCAGAAGATATCTTTATTAGGCACTTACCATGTTCCAGTGAATGGTTGAGGTACTTTTACATGGATTATCCTATTTCATTCTCTCAATAACCCTATGTAGCAAATAATTATTGTATTATCATTTTGCAGCTGAGAACAATGGGGCTCTGTGAGGTTGAGTAACTCAACTTGCCCAGTGTCACACAGCTGGAAAATGACAGAGCTTGGATTGGAACTCGATTATCTGACCTCAACGACCTGATTACAAAGGACTTCTATAGCAGTCCATGCAAGATCAGCCAGTTCTAGGTAGGCAAAAAAGGCCAAGGACAAAGAACATAGTCTCCCTCAAAGAGAGGTTCAATGGAACAAATGCTCCAGCAGACTTCAAGATGACTGAGACCTTCCATCCTCAAGGGGCAACGCCACCGCTGCTGTCAATCCTGCTACTCCTCTCCCTTTTCTCTTTTTGATACAAGGTCTCGCTCTGTCACCCAGGCTGGAGTGCAGTGGCGTAATCACAGCTCACTGTAGCCTCGACTTCCAGTGCTCAAGCAATCCTCCCACCTCAGCATCCTGAGTAGCTGGGACTACAGGCACACATCACCATGCCCAGTGATTTTTTAAATTTTTAGTAGAGAAGAGGTCTCGCTGTTTTGCCCAAGCTGGTCTTGAAGTGATCAAGTGATCACTGTCAAATGGGAATAGTAATAATTTCCAAGGTGTTTGCGAGGATCATCAGATACTAAGGATTTTACTTGTTTTTATTTTCCTTATATGATGTACACATTGTTTACATTGAAAAAAATTATTTCTCCAAACTAGAGTCTAAGTTCCATGGGTATGGTGGGTCTGATAAAGTAACCAAGTGATCCTCCCACCTCGGCCTCCCAAAATGCTGAGATTGCAGGCATGAGCCACCCTGCCAGGCCGCCACTCCTCTCAACTGCCCTTTATTGAGCCTCTATGCTCGGCATGGTGCTCCTATGCTTTGCATGCTTAATCGCATTTAATTTCTGCTCCCCTTTGAGGTGGGTAGTATGATGCTTGTTACTTTTTGAATGATGAACCTGAACCACAGAGAGGTTAAGTAACTTGCCCAAGATCATAATTCCTAAGCAGGAGGGCTGAGATTCAAAACAACACCTGGCTCAACACAAAGGCTTTCCTTTTAACCATGATGTTGTGGTGCTTCCACTTAACTTAGTAGACCTAGCCAGGGTCTCTCAGAGTTGATACATCTTTACGTTGAAGGTTTTGCTAATGACCCAAGGTATCTATATCTCCCATGGGCTCCATTAAGTCAAATCTCAGGGTGGCAGCAGTTTGGGAGGCCGAGGCAGGCAGATCACTTGGGGTCAGGAGTTTGAGACCAGCCTGGCCAACATGGTGAAACCCCATCTCTACTAAAAATACAAAAATTAGCCGGGTGTGGTGGTGGACACCTTTAGTCCCAGCTACTCGGGGGCTAGGGTGGGAGAATCACTTGAACCCCAGAGGTGGAGGCTGCAGTGAGCCAAGATCATGCCATTGTACTCCAGCCTGGGTGACAGAGTGAGACTCTGTCTCAAAAAAAAAAAAAAAAAAAAACTCAGGGTGAGTGGGATCTACCTAGTAAAAGAGATGCCAAATACTTTATCAGACCCATCATACCCATGGAACTTAAGATTCTAGTTTGGAGAAATAATTTTTTCAATGTAAAGAACGTGTACATCATATAAGGAAAATAAAAACCGGTAAAATCCTTAGTATCTGATGATCCTCACAAACACCTTGAGAAGTATTACTATTCCCATTTGACAGATGAAGAAAATGATCATTCACTTGTCCAGCAACTGAGCTATGCAAAATGCAGGACTCTGCACAAAAACTGAGAATTCTTCCACTGGAGTGTAGTGACTATTGGGAACAGGCTTGGCTTTCCAGCTTCCTTATCATGTTCAACCTCTCATCTCTCTTACTTTCAATAGGCTTACCCATTGGTGTGGTTTTTGGATTTTGTGGATCTTTACATTAGAACATACTGAGTTTTCTTTCTCAGAAGAAATGTCTGCCAACATAAATCCAAGTCATGGGCTTCTTCTAGTACTCCTTTTTACGTTTCATCAAAATTTTACTTTTCATCAAAATTCTGGGCATAAGCAACATTCAAATTTGCTTCTTTTATGTGGTGTGATTAAAAGTCCTGTGTAGTGCCTGTACGAATCATCCACCCTCCTGAAAGCTTCTCTGTAATAACATTTCCACCTTTGAATAATGTGCTGATCCATTGATTAAATCAGTTTCAAAGGTTGAATCAGCGAGGTAAAATTGGCAGGCAGGAAGGTAATGCCAGACACTAATTCCCTTTCCTCGGGGTGAGCTCTATAAATGTGTAGCAATAGAATAGCTTTGTAATCTTCAGGGAAGTCTACAGTGCTGAAATTAAACCCATCAGGCAAAGAATACCTTTTCCCAACCACAAATTATCCTGCATTTTATGAGCAACAGGTAAACAAGTAACTTTTGAAAGCAAGAAGACAATAATATTTTCCATTCTGCAAAGGTTTTATTTCAGAAGGGCCTGCAGCATTAGTACTTTAGAAGAACAGTTAATTTGTCCTCATTCTTTTGAAACCTGGAGGCACCCAATGCATGGGCTCCAGAAGGAGAGAAGTCAGCACACATCACCGAAATAGACCAGTTTCCACCACCTAACAGGAAAGCAGCTCAGGGGGAAAAGTGTGTTCATCAATTGCATTTCACAGACATCCTCTGCAGCTTTTCCAGCCACTAACTTTTTTTGCCAGACACTTAGAGCCCTTGAATGCTTGTTTAATTTCAGACTACAAAAGTCATTATTCAGCGATGGCACAAGAAACAAATATCACCCACTGCTAAAAAGCTTTGGGCTTGGTAGACAATTCCAGGCCAGCAATAGGCATGTTGTCACGGTTCTACCAAGAAAAAATACACTCCAGGTGCCTCAAATGAGGTAGGCGCAAAAGCGGAAGTGACCAACAGTTGTGTAGATCAGAATTTGCAATTGCTTTGAATGTCTGGTTTTAATAAGTCTTGGTGTCACAGGATGTGGAGAGCCAACACTGTCTTCTGCAGCAACCCATGCCGAGACTCACTTTCTCTGAGACAAGGGGCAAGCTACCCTTTTGTTACTCATTTATGTTTGGTACAACTCGCTTGTGATACGTTCTTCACCAAAAAGGTTGTCATTATCATCAGATCGTCATCTTAATTTGAGACTGTAGTAGCACTAAGTGTTTTGCATTTGTTACTTCATTGAATCATCACAAAACCCTTGGAAGATAGGAAACATCATTACCAAAGCAATGGTAGTTATCATCCCCTGAGTGCTCCTATAGTGTTATGTGCCACACACTCTCCTAAGAACATTATACACATTATCTCATTTCCTTCTTACAAGAACTCTGTTATTCACCCTGTTTTACACATGAGAAAAAAGAAGATCAGAGACATCAGGTAACCTCTCCAAAGTCACTGCTATAATGGGTAGAAGAATCAGAACTGGAACCCAGGTCGTTCAAATTCCAGTTCGCACACACTTTTCCCTGCTACTGGATTTTAACATTCTGGGGGGCCAAGAACTGTGTTTAGTTCATCCATGCATCACTCATAGTACCTAACTCAAGCTCTGACACATAATAGAGAATTAATAAAATTTGGATTGCCTCTCTGAGGTTATGCCAACACCATTCATCCAGTCCACTCTTAGCTCTGTAAAGATAATTTATAAATGTATGTAAATAAACAACCTGCGCCACTGCTTATTCTTCCCCCCAAATCCCAGTACTATTATATTGAGAGAGCTCTCCCTAGTGTTTTTCAATTCTCTTAAACAAACTGGCTTCCCCTCTGGTGGTAGTGGTCATTCTGTCTCTCCTTGGAGGCAAAGGGATGTATTGGGTAAGTCTTTCAGTTCCTTGGGTCTGCCATTTTGGAACTTCCTTCAACTGCATTTGAGAAATATTCATCTACTGCAGTAAATGCTTAAATTAGTAGGGCTCTTCTGGTGGGCAGTGTGGCTAACACAACACAAGCCATAAAAATGTGTATACCCTTACAAATGATGTTCAAAATGGAATTAATTAATTATAATTATCAAAAATAGCAGAATAAAAAGAGAAAATATCTTAAATGATCAATAAGGAAATAGTAAATTCTAGTAGATGCTGAAAGTGAAGTCTTATGCAGCCATTAAAATTTTTATTTTCAGAGAATATTTAATGACCTGGTAAATGGTCATAATACCATGTATGGTGAGTAAGATGGTCCCAGACACTAAAGTCTAGGAGAGGAGGCATGGACTATGCCAACAATTATAAACCTAATTATTATAAAGAAAATTAGGATCATAATTTGTATCTTACCACAATGCAAGGCACATAGTAGGTGCTCAGTAAATATGCAACAAGTGAAAGAAAGAATGAATGCAAGCAAACAAATAGTGTAAGAAACTAAAGCAAAATGATACACTTTGGGTTGTGAGACTGCAGGTGATCTTTATTTTCTTTTTAGTATTTTATGGATGTTTAACTTTGTTTTCTAATGAACAATGTATTACTCTTAATATCTGAAAAATATCTTACTGAATGGATACTACCTACAAAAGAAGAAGAGGAGCCAAATCTGTTCATGTAAAGAGAAAAATATGAGTGAGAAAAGTAAGAACTATCTGGAGAACCTGGGGGTATTTTTCAGATGAGATGTTATTTTTTTCCCATAGGATGACAAGAAGCAGCTGTTGAAACCCCCCTTTGTGTTCGGCATATAACTTTAGAAATGAAGACAACTTTTAATTCTTCAATTAGGCTCAAAAGAAGGAAATGGGGAAGCACATCACAAAAATGGGCTTCTTGTCCTTTGAGTTCAAATTCAAAGTATAAGTTGGTTGCTTGAGCTTGGGCCCCAGGAATCCCTGCTCGCATGGGAAGCCTTAGGAATAGAACACAGGCAAAGCCTTGGGAAAAATACTGTCACATCAAATCGTCTTTGAAGTAACTTTCATAATGAGACTTGAAGATACTGTATTTGCCTAAAAATAAAGTTTGGAGTGAGTTCAAAATTTGTAATTTATGAGAGCCTTTGGCATATATTGGATGACTTCATTTTGATCTCCTCTTTGATGTGATGTATCAATCGATTTTCTTTTCTCCTACCATTGTTCTTGGATGTGTACAACAGAGCCCTTTATTTTCAGAAAAGCAATTAGCATGAAATGTTACTTATGGTGTCCTAAACTATGTGTTCTATAAATGGTAAATTGTTGTAATTACCAGAAGATGAAAGTCATATATTGGATACATTCTTATAATTATTATAAAGAAATGGCCTGGTCATGGACTGAAATCAAATTACAGATGCATAAAATTCAATTTCACTTTTCTCGAGATCTGTGTAAAAGCTGAACACACACAAAATGTGGTTTCAAATGTAACACGCTGGCACAGAAGCAGTTTCTGCACAGACGCTGTGAAATGACACATTTCTAGAATTTTCCATGCCATCTCAAGGCCCAGTTGTGTTTTCTTGTGACCAACACACTCTAAATTTAAAAAGTGCTAACATCTGGTTTAGCAGATCCCCAATCCCTCTTTTTCATTTGCTTTATGAGGAAATAAAACAACAACACACCAAACTAAAGATGCAAGAAGGGAAATATTGTGCTGGCAAGGCCATTTCTGAGGCAAAGTATAAGACTTTCACACTTGTTAATATATATATAATTAATATATGTATATATTGCATACAGTATAAATAATTGTATGCAATATAATTATATTGTACACAATATAAATAATTGTATGCAATATAATTATATTGTACACAATATAAATAATTGTATTCTATATGATGATATTGTACACAATATAAATAATTGTATGTAATATAATTATATTGTATACAATATAATTAACTGTAATGATTAATATACAATATATAAAAATATAGAATTACATTATTAATATAATATATACTTAATATAATATATAATATAATATATATTATTTTTATATTATATTATATAACATATTATATATATTATTTTTATATTATATAATATAAAATATTATACATATTATATTATATATTATATAAAAAATATTATATATATTATATTATATATTATATATAAAATATTATATATAATATTATATATAATATATAATATTATATATATTATTTTATATATTATATAATATATAATATTATATATATTATTTTATATATTATATAATATATAAAATATTATATATATTATTTTATATAATATAATATAAAATATATATTATTTTATATAATATAATATAAAATATTATATATATTATTTTATATATTATATAATATAAAATATTGTATATAATATTTTATATATTATATAATATAAAATATTGTATATAATATTTTATATATTATTTTATATATTATATAATATAATATATAACATATATTATATTATAGAATATAATATATAACACATTTTATTATTATAGAATATAATATATAACACATATTATATATTATAGAATATAATATATAACACATATTATATATTATAGAATATAATATATAACACATATTATATATTATAGAATATAATATATAACACATATTATATATTATAGAATATAATATATAACACATATTATATATTATAGAATATAATATATAACACATATTATATATTATAGAATATAATATATAACACATATTATATATTATAGAATATAATATATAACACATATTATATATTATAGAATATAAAATATATATTTTATATAATCCAATTATATTAATATATAATTTAGATTATATATTAATATATAATATATTAATGTAATCTTTTATATTTATATATTTATGTAAAGATATAAAAATAATATACGTATAATGTTTATATATCATAATGCATTAACATAAACTTTCGTATTTTTTAGATTTACAATCTATAAATATATTAGAAATATATAATATATAATATTAAAGATATTAATATATTAATCATGTTAATATATTGACTATATATACTAAATAATATATAAATGCATATTATAAATATGTAATATATAATAAATATGTATTATATATTTATAATATAATATATACATATATTTATAATCCAAAAGTCAACATTAACTCATTAACATTATAGGATGGTTATATAAAAAAGACCAGGAATAACCAGTGTTGACAAAGATGTGGAGAAATTGGAACCCTCATGCACTACTGGTAGGAGTGTAAAATGTTGCAGCCATTTTGCAATACAGTCTGACAGTCCCTCAAAAAGTTAAATTTGAAATCATCATATGACCCAGCAATTCCACTCCTAGGTATATACCCAAGAGAAATGGAATCACCTGTCCACCCAAAAACCTCTATATGAATGCTCATAGCAGCTCCATTCGTAATAGCTGAGAAATGGAAATAACCCAAATGTCCATCAATGGATAAATAGATAAATAAAATGTGATTAACTCATACAATGGAAAGTTATTTGGTCACAAAAAAGAAGTGAAGTTCTGATAGTGCTAGAGCAGGGATGCACCTTGAAAATATTTAGCTAAATGAAAAAAGCCAGACACAAAAGATCACATAGTGTGTGATTCTGTTTACATGAAATGTTCAATATAGGTAAATCCATAGAGATAGTAAGCAGATTTGTGACCACCAAAAGCTGGAGGGAAAAGGAAATGTGGAGTGCCTGCTGACAATTATGGGATTTCCTATGGAGGTGTGAAAACTGCTCCAGAATTAGTAGTGATGGTGGCACAACTCTGAATAAACTAAAAACCACTCAACTGTATGCCTTAAAAGGGTGAATTGTATATCTTAGGAATTGTATTTCAATAAAGCTGCTATTTTAAAAACTCAATATTAAATGGATGAACTGAAAATAAAGATGATTATTCAAATAATGTCTGTGTCAAAAATGGAAAGTTTATGAATTCCACAGCATATGATTTAAAGGGGGAAATGTAGAGCATCTACTGTGTTCCAGACACTGTTTTAAGGGCTGGGAATAAAGAATGGACATAACAAAGTCCCTGCCCTCATAAATTTCACATTCCGAGGACTCAGCTTTACACAATCTGGCAGATGGGTGTGACTTTAGGTTTGGAGAAACTCCCAGAAGAAGGTTTAGGGGGTTGAGAGAAAAGCTCCTGAACCTCCTTGTTCATTTATAAAACAGTGCTATTTGCTGTTTTCTGCTCTCCACCCCAAACATTTATTTTTAGGACCAAGTGCAAATAGTCTTGCTTCTTGAAAAATTGCTCCTACAGACCGTGTCTCAAAACTGCTATGAAGCTAAATCCCAGCTTCTCATGCAGAGAGACCTTATCTATCTGGGGAAAGCCAGAGTGAGTCATGAAAGGCATGGACGACTGAAGTTGAGGTTGGTTTAAGCACCTTCAGGGAACAGATCAGCATGACCTATGTTTACAGATTTACAGGAATCATCACAATTCATTTTATGTAAACTTGGGTTGTTGAACACTTTAGGACTGCTCCAGTTTTAAAGGAGTTTCCCCTTCAAAGTAGCTTTTTTTTTCTTTTTTGATCTGGAGTCTCGCTCTGTCGCCCAGGCTGGAGTGCAGTCCCGTGGTCCTGGCTCACCGCAGCCTCTGCCTTCTGAGTTCAAGTGATTCTCCTGCCTCAGCCTCCAGAGTAGTGGGGGTTACAGGTGTGCACCACCACACCCAGCTAATTTGGGTAGTTTTAGTAGAGACGGGGTTTCACCATGTTGGCCAGGCTGGTCTCGAGCTTCTGACCTCAAGATATCTTCCCACCTCGGCCTCCAAAATTGCTGGGATTACAAGCGTGAGCTACTGCACCCGGCCCAAAGTACCGTTTTCTTCATGATCCATCTCTGCTCCATGGACTGCAGTGGTTACCACTGCTGACGACACTAAGTAGCCTGTTTTCCAAAACACTCTCATCACAGCCAGGGGCATCCTGTCCATCAACCTTACTTCCACTCTTTCCCTAAATATACAGCTTCTCTGCTTCCCTCCACCAGCTGAGCAGAGCACCTAGCTTTTCCCTACAGACACCATGCTAGTTCTGTTCTCATGTTACTCAAAATGCCCATACCTTTCTCTCTACATTACTTTTCAAAACCAAGTATAAATTCAACCTCCTCCAGGAAACTTTCTACAGTTCTCCAGACCATAGTGACCTTAGGTGTGCCACACACAGCTACTCAATTACCTCAGCTCAGTGGTGAGCTCCTTGAGGTCAGCGATCATATGGTTTGCCGCTCTTCCTCCAGTTCCTCTCACACAATAAGAGGCATGTAGAAGCTTCAGGGCTAGTACTGATTCTACGAGCTTATCCTACCTCAGATATATGAAAGGGTACATTGAGTATTTCCTTTTCTAAGTGAAATTACTAAAAAGATTTCTTTATGAGACATAATGCAAGAAAATGGGGGTGTTGTTTCTGCTTCTTTCCTATATAAACTGAGCTTGAATAATACTGAGCCTTCCACTGACTCGCCATCTGCCAAGGCCACATCATTTTATTACCAAATGGCAAGCTGATTGAGCTCAGATTCACTGAACCAAACTATGGGACTTTTAAAACTGTTCTCATGCCATTTTCTACCTTAATTTTTAGATTTTAATAATTTTGAGATTAGTTGTGCTAGAGATCATCTCTATCACCTTTCCACTACTAAACCAAGTGAATTTTCCTCTTGCAGCTAACTCGTGCTTCAATGATATCAGCCACAGTAGAAGGCTCATGTTTTGCAGCCATTTTTGTTTGTCTTAGGTCCTGAAAAAAAGAAGTCCTGAGATCATGTTGTTGCCCTAAACATTCAAATACTCAAATTTAGATGCTGATTATGTGGAGTTCTTCATGGACATTCTACATGCCATGTAGTTGTTAAACTCATCAATGTAAATACTATACATTTTGACAAAATGAAAGAAAAGTTTTTTTCAGGTGCATGCAACAATTGTATGATCATGGGGCGGATGGCGAATAAGATAATACATTGCCATATTATTGGAGGAGAGAAAGTGCCGGCAAAATTGATTGAGAACATTTTGAAAGAAATATGAAAGTGGCACAACATAATTGAAAAGAGAATTGTCGCAAGACACAGTTGCAAAGAGAGCTGTCTGAAGAATATGGATTTTAGTCCCAGGAGCTAATCTAAAAGACCTAATGAAGTATATTAATGTGAAGAACAAGATAATTACTTTCAAAGACAAATCTGTGGCATCTACATCTTCTGATCTCCAAATCACAGGCAAAAAGAAGAAAGAAAAACAAATCTGCAGAATCTACCCTATGACATGAGTGATGTGATGTCTAGTGCACACAAAGCTTAGGAGATGCTATTGCTGCATTAGGAATCTGTGTTCACTATTTCAACTTGTTTTCCCCTCTCTCTTTGTAAAAGCATGGATAAGGGGAGTTACAGGCCTTCCCCCATCCATCCTCACTCCAAACCATCCTACACACTACTGGCAGAGTCACTATCCAAACCCCCCTTGCATCCTGCCGCTCTTTTAAAGTGGCATTGTGGCAACCAGCCTACCTTATTTGCCTCATTGTCCACTATCTGCATTCCTCTCCATTCACTCAAGCCAGTCAGTTTAGTCACTAGGCCATCCCACAAACCCACCAAATTGCAGCACTGCAGTCTTAGAACTATAGCACATGCAATTTTCTATACCTGCAATAATCTTGCCACTTATCAAAATCCCACTCAGTTTTTTAAAGGTCCAGTTTAAGTCTCTGATTACTCCAGTTCATTCACGCCAGTGAATTCCACTCCCTCTTACTTCCTCATTTGACTGTCTCATACTAATTTGCATGACAGATCACTTTTTACACCAGTGGTTTGCAGTAGGAGGCGATTTTGCATCACAGAAGAAATGGAAGGCCGTGGAAATGTCTAGACATTTCTCATTGTTACAACTAGGAAGGGGGTACAACTGGCATCTAGTGGGCCAGGGCCAGGCCAGGGATGCTGCTAAACTTCCTACAATGCACAGGGCAACCCCCTACAACAAAGAATTATCTAGCTCAGAATGTCAATAGAACAAGTGTTGAGAAGGGTTGTCTCTTCAACAGGATTGGAAGCTGTCTGAGCAGGAACATTGGCATTCCCTGTGTCTAGCACGGTGCTGAGTACCTACGATAGCATCCCTCGATAAATGTGTGTTGATTATATGTCACCAACTATCTGGTTGAGTAAAAAGAAAAAAAATAAGTTAAAATGATGCATTTGGCATTCTTCTACTTTTAATGAAGTTTAAACATCACTTTTATTTTATTTTATTTTATTTATTTATTTTTTGAGACAGAGTCTCACTCTGTTGCCCAGGCTGGAGTGCAGTGGCACGATCTTGGCTCATTGCAACCTCTGCCCCTAGGATTCAGGTGATTCTCCTGCCTCAGCCTCCCGAGTAGCTGAGATTACAGGCATGCCACCACCACACCCAGCTAATTTTTTTTTTTTTTTTTTTGTATTTTTAGTAGAGACGGGGTTTCACCATGTTGGCCAGGCTGGTCTCAAACTTCTGACCTCAGGTGATCCACCCACCTAGGCCTCCCAAAGTGCTGGGATTACAGGCCTGAGCCACCACACCCGGCCTAAATATCACTTTTAAAGAATGGCATTTTAGACTAATGCTCCATGTCCTTTCCTCTTAAGCTCTTTATGAGATGGATAGCCCTTACTAAGGAAATGGGGACAGCGAGTAGATGAGGGGCTTGTCTGAAGTTGTCGATTATGATGGAACTTGAGAGAACAGTTCTCAGTCTTTCATGTTCCACGTAGTTGTGTCTGAACAGAATAGAGACAATTAATTCACTCATTCAGCAGACTTTGAATGAATTCCGATTATGCAGCAGACACTGGGCTATGCTCACTTCTCCAGTTTTGGTATGATGCATTTATTGCTGCAGGCCAGAAGTCATGTCACTGTCATGGCATACATTTTCCCATGAAAATAATGCTGCAATCTTGACCAGAGATTAGGCTCCAAGTATATCACAGATACGACTATGCATGTAACATAAAGGCAATCACAACCAAATTATAGTGTAGCTTCTATAATAAATTAAAATAGACAATTGTTCTATAAGTTCTTTAAATAAACAATGGCCTCTGGATACAATGATGTATGTATTCAACATGCAGAATACAACTCTATTAAATATAAATTCAACTCAATCTTAATAAAATAGTTAAAAATGTATATCAGATGCTGGATTGAGCAAAAAACGTTTTTTTGTTTTGTTTTGTTTTGTTTTTTTGTTTTTTGTCTTTGAAATGGAGTCTTACTCTGTTGCACAGGCTGGAGTGCAGTGGCACAATCTTGGCTCACTGCAACTTCCACCTCCCAGGTTCAAGTGATTCTCCTGTCTCAGCCTCCTGAGTAGCTGGGATTACAGGTGCGTGCCACCACACCCAGCTAATTTTTTTTTTTTGTATTTTTAGTAGAGATGGGGTTTCACCATGTTGGTCAGACTGGTCTCAAACTCCTGAGCTTGTGATCTGCCCGCCTCAGCCTCCCAAAGTGCTAGGATTACAGGCCTGGCCAAAATGTTTTTACTTTCTACTAATTAGAGAGGACTTGGGAGGTAGTATGTGAAGCTGAATTTAAAGCCCTAAATCTTTTCTAAAAGTTGCCTTAAAGGAGTTGGAATTGGCCTTTTCTTTTTCTCCAAGGCCTTCTTGACACTTGGCTGCCAGCTATCAGAACATTTCACGCTTCCTGAAAAGCTATAAAAACATTTAGCTGATCATCAGCACTATGTTTCTTTTTTCAAAAGGTGCTTCAAAACATTTTTCCAAAAAAATGTAAAAACAAGAATAAACAGTATCCTGGAATGGAGGAAGAAAACAGAGAGAATTGCTGTGTGGGTGTTTAATTAGGCAACAACCACCTGCCTGAGCAGCACAGGGAAAAGCAAAGGGGTGCACAAACTGCCAGCAGGGAATGGAGGACTGGATCAAGTCACAAGGAAAATGGTAGCAACTCAGGCTGGAATACATGCTATGTGTGCTTGGGCAATGGCTGTGATTTAGCAGCAGTTCAATCCACTCTGAAAACAAGACTCCATCTTTTAAAACCTGCTTCATACCTCATTTATGATATTTTACATCCTTTCCCCAGACCCATGAGGACCATCTAGTAAGTGAAGCTGCTCTGAAGTAGATTAAATGTGCAAGCTGCATCCTAGCAGTTAAGCCCCATCTAATCTAAGAATTAGTGAAAATTCATAATTTGCACTGGATGCAAATATCACATTACTATCATTTCAGGTAAAATGCCTGAGAGAGTACAGCAGAACTGTCAGATGCTGATATCTTACAGGGTAGTCTGAAATTGGATCAAAACCTCTATAGTTTTTTTTTTAGCTCATTAAGACATGAGCTGCAAAATAAACTTAAGAGAAAAGAATGCAAAGCTTCTCTAAATTAATGGAGGCAGAGGCAATATTTGCAGAGGTTAATTTGAAGAAGATTCATTTGGGATTGTTTCAGCAAGCCCTATGATCCTCCACATTGGCCCCATCTCCCCTGCCACGTCCAGAACACATAATAATGATGAAAAATCAGCATTTCTTGAACCTTTACCATGTGCCTGGTCTGTGCTAAGTAGTTCACAGGAATAAATTCCCCTGTTCCTCCCAATAACCCTATAAGGTTGGTACCCTTACTACTGCCAGTTTACAGATAAGGAAACTGAGACTCAGAGAGATAGTGGATAGCCCAAACCCACACAGCTAGCAAGTGGCACAGTCGTAATTCTAACCCAGTAGGCCTGCCGCCTGAGTCCCTAGCTCCAGCTCCACCCACTGTCAGTCACCCACCTTCACTCACATCCCTTCTCCAGATGGTCCTCCACATCTGTGAGCTGCATTTCTCACAGGAGTGGATGAAGCTGCCCTTACGGGGGAGGCATCAGAAACCACCATGCACATGCAAGATCAGCTACATGGAATACATGTTGAGCCCATCTCTGATTTGCACAGGAGCCAAGCTTCACTGACTTTGTTCAGTCTCCATATGGCCAGCCCTTTACACATCAAGAGTTCTGGTACCTGGCTGCCATCTCCCTCCCTGTGTTTAAGATAAATTTTTCCTCCTTTGCCTCCCAAAGGATTGTGACCTTTTCATCATCCAAATAATTTTTAGACCTACCCTCTCCTTCAGTATAAAACTGCCCTCATGCCTCCCTTCATCCTGGCTGAAAACAACGTCTCTGATGTGAGCGCATAATAGCTACCATTTATAGAGCACTTACCAAGTGTCAGGCACTATGCCAGGCACTTTGCATGCATCCTATCATTGAACCCTCATAACTATTCCTTGAGATAGACACTAGTATTGTTCCTATTTTACAGATGACGACATTGAGTCTCAGTTAGATCAATTGATTTGCCCAAGGTAACCCATCAGGGCAGTGCCACAGGCTGGATTAGGGCCTGAAGCTATGGCTCGTTGACAGGTCATTTTACTTGCCCAGCCTCAGTGCACTCACTCATCTGTTACATGATGAAAATAAGAGTTTCCACCTAATGGAGTTGTTGTGAGAATGACATGAGATAATGCAGGCAAAGACAGCACAGTGCCTGAACAGAGTAAGCCCTTGACAATGAATATTCCCCTTACTGACGAGCAGGATTCATGAGGTGGGCTGCTACTCTGAGCCCCCAGCCTCAAGATGACTGGAAAACTGAATACAGATCCAGGCTAACTAGCTGAAGCTGAGCCTTGAGCCTGTCTTAGGAGCAGGGGATAAGGTGCCTTTGGGTTTTGTTTCTGTGCCAAGATGTTATTATCCACCATATACCTACAATCGAGTCTATCTCCACACCATCTAGGTGAGACAGCATACTGTGGCACATGCTATTGTGGACTGTAGCTGAACACATTAGCAAACACTCTGGATTGACATGTCCTCCAACCATACCTAGCTATAAGGTTTCTCACATACACTGTCTTACCAAAAACTAGAAAGGATAAGACTGTTTTCTGTTGGGTCAGTGATGAGTCCAAACTTCTGACAGGAGATAAAGGTAGTCATAACATGAAAAGATATAAGACAATAACCCAATTGGTTTGAAAGGTTAAAAGGCTAGGTAGACATAGAATAACTTCATATGTCCTAAGTGAAATATTCAAGGTATAAAGGAAGATTCTAAGTAAAAAGAAGGGGTGTCTACTTCTCCCTTGCAGAAAATAAGAGAAAGCTTCATAGAGGGGAAGACAGGTGAGCTGGGTCTTCAATGATGAGTTGAAGGCAGGCCGAGATGGTGAGGGGAGGGGAATAGCTTTTCAAGCAAAAAACAAAAACAAAACCACAACACAGAGGTATGTGAGGAAGATGAGTATTCTCAAGAATGGTGAGAGTAGTGAGAATTTAAGGGGGAGAGGTGACTAGACAGGTGTATTAGTCCGTTTTTATACTGCTATAAAGAACTGCCCGAGACTGGGCAATTTATAAAGAAAGAGGTTTAACTGACTCACAGTTCCACATGGCTGGGGAGGCCTCAGGGAACTTAAATTGAGGTGGAAGGTGAACGGGAAGCAAAGCACGTCTTACATGGTGGCAGGAGACAGAGCACAGGCAGGGGAAACCGCTACTTATAAAACCATCCGATCTCATGAGAACTCACTCACTATCACAAGAATAGCATGGTGGGAATTGCCCCCATGATTCAATCACCTCCACCTGGTCTCTCCCTTGAAACATGGGGATTATGGGGATTACGGGGATTACAATTCAAGATGAGATTTGGGTGGGGACACAAAGCCTAACCATATCAACAGGTGAACAGAGGTCATATGAACAAGAGCCTTGTATGGCAGGCCAAGGATCACAGCATTCATCCTGTGGTTTCAAATATGTTCTGCAGAAGGTTGTGAGCAGGCCTCATGCTTAAAAATATGAGTGTTTGGGAGGAGGGGTGATTCCATGATGAAATCCATTTGGGATGCTGAAGTATGTAAATGTAAGCCTGTTTTTAACTTAAGGGATTCTCAGGACATTTAATACGCTATCTGAATCTCCAAAAGGAAACAAAAAGTATAGTACACAGAAAGTTTCCAAAGCTACTTGACCACAGTGGTCCTATTTTTCACAGAGTATCCTGGAAAAATAGGTTGCAAATGTACTTTGGAAAATAGAGGTTCTGAGAGCCATGGAACAGTTTAATTAGCACCTCAAAAGATCTCTGTCAGCGGCATGGAAAACAGACTCATGCAGTGAAGCAGATTCAGAGAGACTTTTCAGGAGGCTCTTGAAAAGAATCCTCACTTAAAGAAGGAGTCTTGGGCATAGAGAAGAGAGAGATCGTCTTTAAGAAATAATCACAAAACAGAATGGAGAGAACTTGATGGACTGATTTAGATGAGTGTGTGAGGGAAAAGATACACCCAAGTTGCTGGCTTCATAGATCCTGCAAAGGGGGTTGAATGGGGTGGTGGTTAGGAGAAATGCTGGATTCCTTTTGGGAGTGTGTGGAGCCTCTGTAGGATATCCCAGATGAATAAGTCTAGTAGGCAGTAGATGGATAAGCCTGAAGCTTAGGAGAGAGGTCAGGACTGCAGAGGTAGATTTGAGATTGATCAGCATAGAGCTGGTACACCTATGAGAATGAATGAGATAGTCCAATTCAAGAGAGAGAGAGAGACCATTCGTGCTAAATACTATGAAGGCAGGTTAGATAAGGACTGATTAGGGTTGGGTTTGATGGTTTGGTCATCAAATGACCTACAGGAGTATTGCTTCATTGGAGATGCTGGGATAGAAGCCAGATTCAGGAACCAAAGAAGAATGGAAGGTGAAACTATGGAGAAAGCAAATCTAGGCAACATTTAGGAGAAAAAAAGTAACAATATGTATATCCTTTTAAAAAGACATAGGGGAAGAGGGTCATGAGAGGTGAAGTAAAAGAAGCATAACTTCAATTACATGTCAGGTTAACCCAGGTTCTTACACAGTTTGTGTAACCTTGAGTAAATCATGTCAGTGACCTGGGCCTCAGTTTCTAAATCCATAAAATTGGGATAGTAATCATAGGCACCTCAGGGCATACTCTGAAAATCAAATTATTTGCTAGGGTAACATATGGGTGAATGAATACCCTGGTGCCTGGTGCTTGGCACACAGTGGGTATTCCACAAGTGTTCAATCTCATTTCCTAAATCACAGAGACAATGAAATAATGCTGGTGCTGTTTTGCAGACTCAAAATCTTGACACAGATTTGTGTGATAGATGGAGAGGGTGTCTGTAAATCTCTCTCAAATTTGTCTCTTTGTCAGGATCCTGAAACCTGCCCAGGCACGTGAAGTCTCTTCTCTCCCAAGCCCCAGTCCTTGTTTGTTTAAGTCATTCGCCACCATCTGAAGCAGCTGGAACTTTCCCCTTCATCTCTACCCACCCACACACACCCAAAGTAGGCCCTGGGGTCCCTGGCAGGGCAAATTTCCTCAACAATAGCTTTCTTTCACCCAAATGCACACAGGGTCCTCCGGAGGGAATTCCCAGGGAGACCCCAAGCCTGGGAATTTCAGTCTGGAATTGCTGCACTCTAGGAACCCCTCCCTCAGGTCCCAATAACTCTGCCTCAGGAAGCCCTCTCCAGGAAGGCCAGCCCAGGAGCACTGAGGTTTGTATTGGGAAAGTTCCTGGGAATGAAGCCTTAAATGGAAGATGAGGCCTTCTTTGCTTGGGGCCTCCTAAAAGTCTCCTCTCCATAGACTTTTGCACACTGGGAGAGTCATAAAGTAATGAAGGCAAGCAATTCTTTTGAATGCAGAAGGCAAGGGTTGCCAAAAATATTCGTCTGGAAAGCTAGCAATATTAGCTGGAATCAGGCAGGAGAGGGAGGCAATCCAAACCACCGAAGCAAGGTGCCGAAGGAATTTGGCACAGGCATTCGGAGTATTGAGGCCAACGTATACACTTCTCACTCTTGTCACCATGAAGAATGTGACTCTCCCTCTAAGTTGCAAGCGGATGGGTGAGCAGAGCAGAAAAATATCCCCAAATTCAACAAGACACTCTAAGTTAGGGGTTCTCCACCTCGGTTGCACATGAGTCATCTGACAAGCCTTTAAAATTACAAATGCCCCGATTCTCACTTAAGACTGAATGAATTAGAATCTTAGGATCTGGGAACTGAGCCTCAATGTCTCTTTTTGCTTGTTTGTTTGTTTGTTTGTTGAGGCAGTCTCGCTCTGTCATCCAGGCTGGAGAGAAGTGGTGCAATCTCGGCTCACCACAACCGGCGCCTCCCAGGTTCAAGCGATTCTCCTGCCTCAGCCTCCCAAGTAGCTGGGATTACAGGCACACGCCACCACGCCTGGCTAGCTTTTGTATTTTTAGTAGAGACAGGGTTTTGCTATGTTAGCTAGGCTGGTCTCAAACTCCTGGCCTCAAGTGATTTGCCCGCCTTGGCCTCCAAACGTGCTGGGATCACAGGTGTGAGCCTCAGTGTTTCTGAAAAGCTCCCTGGGTGACTGAAATTGCAGCCAGGGTTGAGAATACTTCCAGAACATGTAAAATGCTCAAGCATAATGCCTAACACACAATGGTTGTGAGCTAAACAAGAGCCCCCTCTTCTGCTTTCTCAGCAGACACCAACCACACCATTGAAAGAAACTGCATTTGGTCGGGCTGGCACCACATCAAAAAACAATCCCACAGATTGTCAAATGAGGTCCTAAAGAAATGACCAGATGGTATTTGAAATCTTTACACATTAGGCTCGACCACTTCCAGGTGCCAGACGTGTCCCTTGGGAAAGCTCTCTAGAATCTGTCCTTTTCTGTCCCACTCTACCTCGTCCTTGGTTCGGTTCAGAAAAGTGGATATCCTTGTCCAGAGATATGGACCCCTGAGTCACTGCAGATTGCAGGCCCCAGTTGTAATAGTGACTGAAACACAATAGTGACTGAAACAATTTGTTGAAACACATTGACAGCTAACAATGTATTAAAAGGCTCCTTAGCCTTTCAATATTTGATATAAACCTTCTCACTCAGTTACACTTTTCAATTTAAAAGCTACATTTGAGTCTTCTCAACTTAACTGAGGCAAAAGAAGACAATTAAACGTTTTATCAAAGTCAAGTCTTACTGATAGCTTTCAACATACCCCCAGAGAGACCTTGCATGGCAACTCTATCACACAAGACTTCAGGCTGATGCTGAGGCTCAAGTGTGGCCTTGGAAGTGTTCAGAAGACAGAAACGTGGAGAACTGAAGCATGAAATTGCTTTGAAATGATGAAACAAAGATGCATTTTTCTTCCCAATCAAATCATCCCTGGAAATCCTGACAGCAGGTTTACTCAACGACCTTGAAATCTAATCTCTAGCATTGCTGGTCATACTTTGGTCCCCTGTTCAGCACATCACCCTATAATGCAGCCCATTTGACTATAAATCACTCCCAAAGGGACACACTAACATCATTGGACACTAGGAGGATGGCTTCTAACACGATCGCTGAATTGAATTGAAGCGCAAAAATACCTTCTGCCAGCTCCAAAACACTCACTGCTCAAATGGCAATGCCATGATGGAAGTTAAAACTGGGGGCAGACCAGCCCCAAAACTAGGCTGAGTTCATGTGCTCTCAGAGGTAGAACCATTCCAAAAACGTGGGGACAGGGAGACTGAAAAGTTCATTCTCATCCTTGCAATTACTATGGGATTATGTTATTTACAACCAACTGAGGGAGCACCGTCGAGTTCTGGTTACCATAGTAGGAAGGGCACTGCACTGGGAGACAGCCGAGTCCATTCTTGGATCTGCTGCTATCCAGCTGTATGATTTTTGAGAGATACAGACAAGTGATTATACCCAAGGTCTACAGCACCACTAATGAGCTGTGTGACCCCATAGGCAAGTCACTTAACTTCTCTGTGTCTCAGTTCCCTCATCTGTAAATGAGAATCATAATAGTTTCTACTTCACTGGGTTGTTCTGCGATTAAATGGGGTAATATACAGTAAACGCTTAGAACAGTGGCTGCCACGTTTGCATTACTTTGTAAATTTTAGTTATCAGTACTTTGTTTGTAGCTATAAAATGAAAATTGGACTCAATGACCCCAAGCCCCCTTTGAGCTGGATGACTATGTTCAATTTATGTGACATCTAGAACCTCTGCCAGATGTGGAAGTTGAAGCACCAGCTTATGGTAGGAATGCCAGGGCCAGCCTGCTTGCTTTTACAGTAAAATCTTGAAGATGTGGCATAATTGGGGAATGAATCATTCTGGTTAACCAAGTCTTCCAAACTACAAAGGTTCAGCACTTTACATTTTCTCAGGAGTCACTCAGCTGTCCCTCCTACCACCACCTTGAGCTTTGTCATTACTTTTAGTGGTGAAACTGGCAATTACCCTTGCACCAACCTAATAGTTCTCCTCTCTGCGGTTTTGCCATCCTCAAAGCTGCATCTTTAATCCTTGTCATTATCTTCTTTCTCTTTGCTTCCTGTCTTTGTTTCTATTCCTTTTTTTTTTTTTTTTTTTTGACAGAGTTTCACTCTTGTTACCCAGGCTGGATGGAGTGCCAAGGCCCTGTCTCAGCTCACTGCAACCTCCGGCTCCCGGTTTCAAGCGACTCTCCTACCTCAGCCTCCCAAGTAGCTGGGATTACAGGCGCCTGCCACCATGCCCGGCTAATTTTTGTATTTTCAGTAGAGACGAGGTTTCACCATGTTGGTCAGGCTGGTCTCGAATTCCTGACCTCAGGCAATCCACTCGCCTTAGCCTCCCAAAGTGCTGGGATTACAGGCGTGAGCCACCGTGCCTGGCCTATTTCTATCACTTTGTTGATCCCTTTGTTCTTCCTTCTTGGATCCACATATTGTCTCTACCTGGACCCTCTCTCCAGCCTAACCCCTCTTAGCTTCTACTCATTTTCACGTCTCAAATTAACCATAAATCCCAAGCTGCGTCAAAGGTCCCTAATATATGCTCTCATAGCACTTGCTTCTTCTTTTAGAGCACTTACCACCATTAAAACTATATACTCCAAAGTGTATATATATATATACATATATATGTATATATATGTATGTATATATGTATATATTTATAATATATTATTATATTTATATATATCTATATAATATATATATATTTTTTTCAATACAGAGTCTTGCTCTGTCACCCAGGCTGGAGTGCAGTGGTGCGATCTCGGCTCACTGCAACCTCCATCTCCCAGATTCAAATGATTCTCCTGCCTCAGCCTCCCAAGTAGCTGGGATTACAGGCACCCACCACCACGCCCAGCTAATTTTTGTATTTTTAGTAGAGATGGGGTTTCACCATTTTGGCCAGGCTGGTCTCGAGCTCCTGACCTCATGATCCACCTGTCTTGGCCTCCCAAAGTGCTGGGATTACAGGCGTGAGCCCCCGTGCCTGGCCTATATACTCCAAAGTATTTTTAACACAGAGGCTCACGCCTGTAATCCCTGCACTTTGGGAGGCCGAGGCAGGTGGATCACCTGAGATCAGGAGTTCGAGACCAGCCTGGTGAGCATGGCAAAACCCCCATCTCTACTAAGAATACAAAACTTAGCTGGGTGTTGTGGTACATGCCTGTAATGCCAGCTGCTCAGGAGGCTGAGGCAGGAGAATCACTTGAACCCGGGAGGCAGAGATTGCAGTGAGCAGAGTTCAAGCCACTGCACTCCAGCCTAGGTGACAGAGCGAGACTCCATTTCAAAAAAAAAAAAAAAGAGGTATTTTTGGATGAATTGATGACATGTGTTTATCTGTCCATCATTCATTCACTCATCCCTTTGGTTATTCAAGGCATTTCTCTTTGTTTGGTTATGAAACTAATGATAGGGTATTGAATAACCTTTGAAGTCTCAGTGTTTGGATCTTTTTTCATGTTGTTTGCAGAATGATTCTTTGCAACCAAAAGCATATTCGGAAAATAGAGACAAGCATACCTCATTTCATTGTGCCTCAAAGATACTGGGATTTTTACAAATTGAAGATTTGTAGTAACCCTGCATTGAGTAAGTCTATTGGCTCCATTTTTCCAACAGCATGTGCTCACTTCATGTCTCTGTGTTACATTTTGGTAATTTTCACAATATTTCAAATTTTTTCATTATTACTATATCTGTTATGGTCATCTGTAATCAGTGATCATTGATGTTACTCTTGTAATTATTTGGGGGCACCATAAACTGCACCCAAATAAACTGGTGAACTTAATTGGTAAAAGTTGTGCGTGTTCAGACTGCTCCACTAACTAGCCATTCCTTCATCTCTCTCCCTCTCCTTGGGCCTCGCTATTTCCTGAGACACAACAATACTGAAATTAGGCCAGTGACTACCCTCCAATGGTCTCTAAGTGTTCAAGTGAAAGAAAGAGTCCCACATCTCTCATTTTAAATCAAAAGCTGGAAATGATTAAACTTAGTGAGGAAGGCACGTTAAAAGCCAAGATAGTCTGAAAACTAGGCCTCTTGGTAAAAGCTAGGCCTCTTGTGCCAAACAGTTTGTCAAGTGGTGATTGATCAGGAAGAGTTCTTGAAGGAAATTAAAAGTGCCACTCTGGTGAACCCACAAATGATAAGAAAGCAAAACAGCCTTATTGCGGATATGGAGAACATTTTAGTGGTCTGGATAGATCAAAACAGCCACAAAATTCCCTTAAGCCAAAGCCTGATCCAGAGCAAGGCTCTAACTCTCTTCGATTCTGTAAAGGCTAAGAGTGCTGAGGAAGCTGCAGAACACAAGTTGGAAGCTAGCAGAGGTTGGTTCATGAGGTTTAAGGAAATAAGCTGTCTCCAGAACATAAAAGTTCAAAGTGAAACAGCAAGTACTGAGTTAAAAGCTATAGCCAGTTATCCAGAAGACACAGGTAAGATCATTTATGAAGGTGGCTATGCCAAACAACAGATTTTCAATGTAGATTAATCAGACTTATATTGGAAGTAAATGCCATCTAGGGCTTTCATAGCTAGAGAGAAATCTATATTTGGCTTCAAAGCTTCAACGAACAGCATCACTCTCTTGTTAGGAGCTAATGTAGCTGATGACTTTAAGTTGAAGCTAATGCTCATTTACCATTTCAAAACTCCTAGGGCCATTAAGAATTATGTTAAATCTACTCAGTCGGTAATCTATAAATGGAACAACAAAACCTGGATGACAGCACATCTGTTTATAGCATGATTTAGTGAATATTTTAAACCCACCATTGAGACCTACTGCTCAGAAAAATGATTCCTTTCAAAATATTGTTGCTCACTGACCTGGTCACCTGAGAGCTCTCATGGAGATCTACACAGAGCTCTACAAAGAGATCAATGTTGTTTTCATGCCTGCTAACACAACATCCATTCTTCAGTTCATGGATCAAGGAATAGTTTCAACTTTCAAGTCTTATCATTTAAGAAATACATTTTGTAAGGCTATAGCTGCCATAGTGATTCTGATGGATCTGGGAAAAGTAAAGTAAAAACCTTCTGGAATTGATCTACCACTCTAGATGTCATTAAGAACATTTGTAATTCAATGGAGGAGGTCAAAATTTCAACATTAACGGGAGTTTGGAAGAAGCTGATTCCAACCCTCATTAATCACTTTGGGGGCTCAAGACTTCAGTGGAGGAAGTCACTGCAGATGTGGTGGAAACAGCAAGAGAACTAGAATTAGAGGAGGAGCAAGATGTGACTGGATTGCTACAATCTCATGATCAAACTTGAAGAAATGAGTAGTTGCTTCTTAAGGATTAGCAAAGAAAGTGGTTTCTTGAGATAGGATCTACTCCTGGTGAAGATGCTGTGAATAATCGTGTTGAAATGACAAGAAAACATTTAGAATATTATATAAACTTAGTTGATAAAGCAACAGCAGAGTTTGAGAAGATGGACTCCAATTTTGAAAGAAGTTTTACTGTGGGTAAAATGCTCTCAAACGGCATCACATGCTACAGAGAAATCTTTTGTGAAAGGAAGAGTCAATTGATGTGGCAAACTTCACTGTTGTCTTATTTTAAGAAAGTGCCACAGCCACCCCAACCTTTAGCAACGACCACCCTGATTAGTCAGCAACCATGCACATCGAGGCAAGACCCTTCACCAGCAAAACAATGACAACTCATTGAAAGCTTAGATGATAGCCTCTTTTTTTTAGCAGTAAACTCTTTTTAAACTAAGGCATGTACATTTTTTAGTCATCATAATGTTATTTCACACTTAATAGAACACAGTATGTTGTAAATATAACTTCTATATGCACTAGGAAACCAAAAAATTCATGTGACTCACTGTTTTGCAATATTCATGTTATTGTGGGGTGGTCTGGAATGAAACCCGCAGTATCTCTAAGATATGCCTGTATTCAAAAGTATTTTCATATAAATGGATGATACGTATTCATGCATCCATTCATTCACTCATCTTTTCAGTTATTCAAAGCATTTTGGTCATGAAACTAATTATAGAGTATTGGATAATCCTTGAAGTCACAGTATTTGGCTCTCTTTCATAATGTTTGTAGAATGATGCTTTGCAACCAAAAATGAATTCAGAAAATAGATACATACATATCTCTAAAAGTAGCACTGTTCTGGGTAATAAGGCATTAAAAGAGTGACTGACAATGGTTAAACTTTAAAATGCCTATTACATTTTCTTACATGTTGGTGAAATAATTTTGTAAACCCTCTTCAGGCTGGGTGTGGTGGCTCAGGCCTGTAATCTCAACACTTTGGGAAGCCAGGGTGGGAAAATGACTTGAGGCCAGAAGTTCAAGACCAGCCTAGTCTGGTCAACATGGTGAGATCCCGTCTCTACATTTTTTTTTAATTAGCCAAATGTGGTGGCATGTGCTTGTAGTCCCAGCTACTTGGGAGGCTGAGGCAGGAGGATTGCTTGAGCCCAGGAGTTTGAGGCTGCAGTGACCCATGACTGCACCACTGCATTCCAGCCTGGGTGATAGAGCAAGACTCTGTCTCAAAAAGCTAAAAAACCCTCTTCAAAGAAAATCTTAAGATATGTTTGTGGTCAAAGACATGGAATGGTGACTATCACTTCTCACTGTATAGTATTTTGGGTAATATATTCTGGGAACCACCCTCAGAAAACTTGTAAGTATACCATTGTCTATTTTGCCAAAACCTTTAATTTTTACCAACATTCAAAATACTTGATATCACAGTCAATATTTAACTATTGGATAAATATTTTTAGTTGAATTAAAGGAGTACTGACTTTCCAGCATGGACCTCCAGTTCCCTCTTCATAATTCTCATCGCAATATGATCTCCTAGAAATATGAGCTTATTGATGAGGCTTTAACAAAAGATATCTATGTCCATCAACAATGGTTAGAAATCACTATCCAATTTATAAAACGAGTATTTTCTTTTTCAGATGTCAAAATAATATTTTGTTACTTTGGACTGATTCCCTTTAAAGTCAGAAACTGGGTGTAGTTTGAGGTGTGAACTAGCAAAAATGTTTTTCTTTTCTTTTTTCTTGTCCTTTCTTTAAATAAGCAAAAAGAAGATTTAACCAGTGAAGTGTACAGCTCAATGTTTTGGGTTTGTCATGTTAAACCAGGGTTTTAAAAAAGCTACTCCTTTTTCTCTTGAAAGTTACAATTTCCTAGTGAGAGCCCATTTCTACAAAAAAAAAAAAAAAATCAAACAAATAGCTGGGTGTAGTGGCACATACTTGTAGTCCCAGCTACTTGAGAGGATGAAGTGGGAGGATCACTTGAGCCCAGGAAATTGAGGCTGCAGTAAGCCATAACTGTGCCACTGCACTTCAGCCTGGGCAACAAAGCAAGAGTCTGTCTCCAGAAAAAAAAAAGTTACACTTTCCTATATAAACATTAAAAATTACTTTGTAGCAGCTCCTTTCATTAATAGAATATCTGCATTGTTGTAGAAGAAAAGTACCTAAGCTATTTCACTCTCAAAGGGAATAGCAATCTGAATTAGGCTTTGTCAGGTCCTGGAAAAACATGAGAATGGGAATAATTGGGTCCTGATCCTCATGATAGAGCACCTACCCAAGTGGGCACAAGGTGGTTAAGTGTAGACACAGCTTAAAACCAAAAGTTCTTGTTTCCTCTCCTCCGCCATGGCATCAATGCTCTTCAAGGGAGTTCTTTGTTTTGGGAATTAGAACTTTAAAAACTAGGTAGCAGCAAGGTAGGCTGGGTGGAACCTGAAGGTCCTAAGATCTGAGAGGAGACAGGAGTTAGGAGCCAAAACTAAGGTTAGGAACTGTTAATCTAGCTCAAGCTTCTGAACTGCAAGTGCACATCAAAATAATCTGAAGTAAACTTTTATTTACATAACAGCTTTATTGAAATATAATTCACATACCATACAATTCTCCCATTTAAAGTGTAAAATTTGAGGTTTTTAGTATATTATCAGTCATGCAACCATTGCCATAATCAATTTAAGAACATTTTTAACACCTCAAATAGAAACTTCATATCCTTTAACTATTATCTACCAATCTCCCTCTTCCCCCATCACCTGCCAACCACTAATCTGTTTTCTGTCTCTATGGATTTGCTTATTCTAATATTTCATATAAATGGAATCATACAATAAATGGCCTTTGTGTCTGGCTTCTATCACTTAGTGTAATGTCTCCATAGTTTATCCATGTTGTAGCATATATCAGTCCTGTTTATGAATAAATAGCATGCCATTATATGGATATACCACATGTTGTTTACCCCTTCGTCAGTTGATGGGCATGTAGATTGCTTCCACCTTTTAGCTGATGTGTTTTTAAGATATAGTGAGTTACCAATTAGCACCCAAAATCAGGTCCACAACAACTCTAGAAGAATCCCTGGGAATGTTTCCCATGACAAGTTGCAAATCTCCAAATCAACTCCTTTTTTTTTTTTTTTTTTTTTTTGAGATGGAGTCTTGCTCTGTCACTCAGGCTGGAGTGCAGTGGCGCAATCTCAGCTCACCACAACCTCCGCCTCCTGAGTTCAGGCAATTTTCCTGCCTCAGCCTCCTGAGTAGCTGGGATTACAGGCACCCACCACCACGCCTGGCTAATTTTTGTATTTTTAGTAGAGATGGGGTTTCACCATGTTGGTCAGACTGGTCTCAAACTCCTGACCTCAGGTGATCCACCCATCTCAGCCTCCCAAAGTACTGGGATTACAGCATGAGCCACTGCGCCCAGCCCAAATCAACTCTTTTTACATGCCAGCCCCTGTGCTAGATGCTGGGCTTGTCGACCAGAATGGAATACGTCCCTGATTTCAGGTAGAAACAGTACTGAAAGAGAGAGAGATGAGGAGAGAGTGTTTTCTTCTAATGGTTCCCATCTTCCTCCTGTATCTTTATTGGCCTGCTACAGAATTGGTCAGAGGTTTAGCTTTGTTGACAGAAGGTGTCAACCTAAATACTTACATAGGAACATTTGGCTTGACTTCTATGCCTGGACTTATTACATTTAATAATATTTGGTACCCTGAGCATGGTGTACAGATGTCAAATCAAGTACAATTAGAGTTGGGGTGAAAACGTTTGATATTTTACAATTAAACATTTTTCAGGACAAGAAATCAAAGTAGCTATGTTCCTGATAATGTGTAAAGGAAGGAGCCTGAGAGAATGCTAACCAAAAGCAATTGAAATCTCACTTTGTTCATGTTAACTTCTTCCTTTTGGAATTTCAACTACTTAATTATAATCCCGAAACTGTGTTTGATTCATTCTTGACAAGACCATATGTGCCCGTTTTGCCGGATTCTAGTAAAATAGATATTCCGTGCCAGGTTTCACCACTCTGCCATTTGTAAAATTAGCAATTTCAGGGAAGCAAAAGGCTACTTGCCGTTTTGCTGGATCAGCACCTCATTTGGTCTGCGTGCATATGCTGTGAGTAGAATTAAAGAATGCACAATTTTGTCTCTAGATAAATAAATTTGAATGCAAAATAGATGCAAAGCTGTGTCTTGAGAGACAGGGTTCATTTAAATCTCAAACTAGCTCTCATATCAGAAATGTAGCGCTTGGACTTAGATGAAGGCTTCCTTCTGCTCTGGAAATGTGCTTTAAGGACGAGGGAACCTGTCCACCAAGGGGGTAGGATAGCACCAATTTTCTCTCCTCCAAAGGACAATGTCAATTATGTGACTACCCTTTGTTAAATTTCTTATAATCACTTATGTGTATGTGGAGCTTTAGACTTCGGAAATGCTTTCACATATGTCTCCTTATTTATTTATTTATTTTTGAAACAGGGTCTTACTCTGTTGCCCAGGCTGGAGTGTAGTGGCATGATCATGGCTCACTGCAGCCCTGTCCTTCCAGGCTCAAGCGATCCTCTCACCTCAGTTTCCTGATTAGCTGGGACTACAGTTGCATTTCACCACTCCTGGATGATGATGATGATGATGATTATTATTATTATTATTATTTGTAGAGACAGGGTTTTGCCATGTTGCCCAGGCTGGTCTCAAACTCCTGGGCTCAAGCAATCCACCCACCTTGGCCTCCCACAGTTCTGGGATTACAGGCGTAAGCCACTGCACCTGGCCCTCATTTAATCTTTGCAATGATCCAGCAGTGCCTAATGGGAAAGGATTATGCTAGTCACTGTGCAGTTGCAGAAGTTGTAATTAAGAAACTTGCCCACAGTCATACACCTCAGACATGGTAGAGCTGGCCTTGATGTTAGTCCTTCTGGCACCCATCGCAAGGTCCTTTCCACTGCCCCGAAGTACTGGGGGCCACCTTAGGATTGTCACCTTGTCTCGTATGCATGGGTCTTTGTCCTGAAAACACACTTCCAGACTGAAGTCCCAGTTTGATTCCCTAAGAACCTGCAGGCAATGGCATTCATAGGCGGGAGCAAAGGGAAAGGTAATTAAACTGGGAGACATAGAAATCTGTCGTCTTCAGCTTTTCCCCTCTTTTCCCTAGCTGGGACTACTCCTTCCTTCCACTTCACTGAGACTGAGAGGGAAGGGGATGGTGCTGAAGTCTTTCCCCCATCACCTACCAACCACGAATCTGCTTTCTGTTTCTATGGATTTGCCTATTCTGATATTTCATATAAATGGAATCATACAATAATATGGCCTTTTGTGTCTGGCTTCTATCAAATGAGTGTAATGTCTCCATGGTTTATCCATGGAAGGCTGTGAGTATTTCAAAGCCACCCTCTGCATTCTTCTTACCATTCTTTGACTGTGCTGATAGGGGCTGAAGGAATGTGGAATCCTCCCTGTGAGAGATTCCTGTGTGGCCCTACTCCCAGAGCTGCTTAGACAGATCTGGCTGGCTGCACAAGAGCCACAGCCGACGTGCTCAAAGCCCTTCCGTAGAAGAAGCTGTGATCCTTTAGTGAAATTTACATGTACTTTTCTTCACTTACTGGACTTCCTAATAGTATAGAGAACAAAGGCCTTGAAGTCACAGAGACCTTTTTTTTATGAAACAGAGTTTCACTGTGTCCCTCAGGCTGGAGTGCAGTGGTATAGTCTTGGCTCACTTCAGCCTCAAGCTCCCCAGGCTCAGGTAATTCTCCCACCTCAGCCTCCCAAGTAGCTTGGACTACAGGCGTGCACCACTATGCCTGGCTAACTTTTGTATTTTTTTTTTTGGTAGGGACAGGGTTTTGCCATGTTGCCCAGGCTGGTCTCAAACTCCAGGGCTCAAGCAATCCGCCCACCTTGGCCTCCCAAAGTGCTGGGATTACAGGCATGCACTACCGCACCCAGCCTCAGACAGACCTTTAATCAAAGCAGCTCTGTGACTTCTTAGCTGTATGACCTTGAACAACTTAATGTTTAAGTCTCAGTTTTCTCATCTGTAACATGGGGATAGTATCCTCCACCTCACAGGATACATGTGAGGATGATATGAGATGATGCTGGTAGCATAGGGCCTGGCATGTGGCACTTACCATTGACAGATATTATTTTAAACAAATTCTCAAAGCTTAATAATATTTATTGTGCATGTTCAGGGAAAGGTTTGGGTCAAGGGTGAGGCACACTTCTGAGAATCTTCTCCAAGTTTCCCCTCTGCTCAGCAGAGACTGATTGCCTATGGATCTGCAAATCACATCTAACTTGTTTCTGTTCTCCTTATGAAAGCTCGTTAACTATGAATATTTTCCATCCAACCTACTGAATTCCTACTGCCACCTGGATACCATTTTCCTCTTTTTAATTCTTGCTGCCCTTTATGGCACCATAACTGAGTCTGGCCTAGGGTATGCTCTAAGTACCTACCATGTGCTTTCAATAAAAAGAGAATGACTGTGCTCTGATTGCACTGAAAGTGGCAATCACACATGGACTGGTAAATTTAATGGGAGTGTTTTCTAAGAAACTTTCATTTGGACTTCCAGTGCCCATCACATAAAATGCAACGATCAGGTTGGAACAGCAGTGTAGCTTTGAAATAAGCAAAGGTCCATTCACCAAATAGGCCTTAACTGAGACATCTTCAGAGGTGCCCAGCCAGATGGTCACTATTAAAGTCAATAGGCTTTGCATGGCAAGTGGAGCTCTGGGCTCTGACAATTACTTTCAACCATTCCCCTCACGTTAGGCTACTGATGCAGCCCCAATCCATGGAGCAAGGGCAACAGAGCAGTTAAAGTCCCTGAAAGGGACAAGACATGCAACGATCTTTTGGAGCCAATTACCCCCTATTTCATCAGTGGGGAGTGAAGCACTACTACACTTCTTATTTTCTTCAGCCTACTTTAAGTAACTGAGAGCTTAATGTAAACCCAAAGTGCTAAAATCATATAAAGGAAAGGAAAATTTAGGGTGAAGGCGAAGGGGTGGATTTGTAAACACACTGCATTATATTCTTTGAGCCAGAAAACTTCAGTAGTCCCCGATTAGCCTGCCTGCTTGTCCTTAGCAAGAGGATTCTGGGAAGGTAAAAGCACCCTGACTAAAGCGGGGTATTGGGCTCAATTCAAAGGAATAAAAGTAACTCCAATTTCAAGAAGTCCATAGCCCACAGGTGCTAAAAAGACACAAAGATTCAATTAATCTGCCATATCCTTTCTCCTTGATTGTAGTGGGTACTTGGTTGATGGAGAGAGCTATGAAGTTGATGGGAAGATGCAAAGCTCAAAGCTAAGTCATAGGGATGGAAGCTGCAATGCCAAGCCCTTTATATATTCCAAGTCAGATGAAAGCTCAAGCCTTCAGACTGCTGAACTGCAGATTGATTAGCTTACCACCCCGTAAAAAGCGCTTGCCAAGAACACCATCACTATTGGAATTCTGGGCTTTCCCCTGTCTGAAACTTGACAGGGAGAATGGAATTCCATTTAATGCCTAACTTGTAAACGTAAAGCTGTCACTTTAAGACTCTGAGTGCGAACAGAGGTTTGGACCTAATTCCTTCTCTCTAGTGATGGCAGTGGAGTGTGTGTATGCACATGTGTGTGCATTAGGAGAAGAAGGAGATGGAGAACAAGAGGAAAGTTCTCATTTGTTCCTCTGAAAGAAGAGCTGATCTGAGTATTGATCTAGTTGACCATCTAGAAACAGTGACAAGAAAGGGAGTCAAGTTGAGGCCGGGTGCGGTGGCTTATGCCTGTAATCCCAGCACTTTGGGAGGCTGAGGCAGGTGGATCACCTGAGGTCAGGAGTTCAAGACCAGCCTGGCCAACATGGTGAAAGCCAGTCTCTATTTAAAAAATACAAAATTAGCTGGGCATAATAGTGCATGCCTGTCATCCCAGCTACTCAAGAGACTGAGGCAGGAGAATCGCTTGAACCTGGGAGGTGGAGGTTGCAGTGAGCCCAGATCGCGCCTCTGCACTCCAGCCTGGGCAACAGAATGAGACTTTGTCTCAAAAAAAAAAAAAAGGAAGTCAAGTTGAAAGAAAGAGGTAGGGCGGGGGGCGGGAGTGTCCCATTCCCAAGGGGAAAGCTGCTTTTCCCTTCAGTACACCCCATTCCTCCCCAATGCTGGATGCTCTCAGGAGACTGCCTGGATACATGCAAGGAAGGAAGCAAAAGGGGCCCCTACTGCATATTGTTGTTTGGAACCTCAGAAGGATGCAGCATTATCGTAGAAGTCCAGGATTTTAGCGACTTGAAAAGGAATGCAGATCTTCAGATTGAGATTCTCATCCAATACCCATTCCACCAACCAGGAAACTGAGGTCCCAAGAGGAACAGGGACCTCCTGGGGTCACTCAGCAGAATAGCCAGCAGGGATCCTTGTTTTCCTGTTCACAAGTCAACGCTTGTCTCACCAAGCTATGCCGCCTCTTTGTAGTTTATGATTTTTAGCATGTTACTTTTCTTTACATTTTTGAAAGTGCAGTCACTTGTGTGTTACTCATTCAGGCTTCACAGCACACTGATGTATTCCAGTATTGTCCTATTTGTGCTATTTTACAAAAACGTCCCCTGAAGCATGTCAAAACATATAGTTAGTTATTTTAAAGGGAAAAAAGGCTCAGTAAACCTCTACAGAATACATCTTTTGAGTTTGCATAATAAAAAGTTGATTCTGTTAAAATCAAATCATTTAAAAGTCAAGTGTTTGGCTTTAGGCTGATCTCAAGTTCAAGGTGGACAAGACTCCAGATCTGATGGAGCTACCAACATCCTGCTACAATGTCCCAAGCTCTCACACTTCCAAAGCACTCAGGGGACAGAGTTACATACCTTCACAGTAGCACTTATCTCAGGGTTTTATAATGATCTGTTTACTTCTTTTCTTCCCTAGCTGACTGTGATGGCCTCAAGGGTGAGAATTCCCTCATGTCTATGTCCCCAGAACCTTGCAAGGAGGCCTGACCCAGGGTAATTGCTCAGTAAATGTTTGCTAAATAAGTTATTAGAATAGCATTATTCCACTTTACAAAGTTCTACCTATGTTGCCCAGGCTGGTGTTGAACTCCTGGGCAGAATCCTTAAGAGGAAGAGCAGCACTATTAACAAGAGGTGAGTTTCTAGGCTTTAGAAGTCCTTTCAGAGAAACTGATGGTTAAACTTTGGGAAAAATTGCAATGTTCATAAATGCACTTATCTGACTGATTAAAAATGTCTCTAATTAGACACTAATTAGACAGGTGAGGTGCTATGGAGTAGAACAGTGTTATCCCATGTAAGCCCCTAAATCCTGATGCCTGGGTCACTTTATTTCATCCAAGACATTTTTAGTGTCAATGTCCCCATAAATCATCATGTTCTCTTTTACTTTTTTTTTTAAATTATTTTGAGACAGGGTCTTGCCCTGTCATCCAGGCTGGAGTGCAGTGGTACAATCACTGCTCACTGCAGCCTCAACCTTCCAGGCTCAATTAATCCTCCAACCTCAGCCTCCCAAGAAGCTATACTACAGGTGCATGCCATCACGCCTGCCTAATTTTTGTTTTTTGCATTTTTTGGTTGAAACAGGGTCTCACTATGTTGCCCAGGCTGGTCTCAAACTCCTGGGATCAAGCAATCCACCCACTTTAGCCTCCAAAAGTGCTAGGATTACAGGTGTGAGCTGCTGTGCCCAGCCCTCTTTTATTTTTGAGCTGTTGAATCTACTTCTGCCACAGAATGGTTTTGTGAGCAGTATGTATGTCATGATAACCTCTCTGAGCTCCACTTTCTTCATCCAGAATGTGGGGATAATATAATTATCAACCACATAGGATTGTGGAGGTGATTCAATGAAGTAATGTGTGTGAGATGCCTAGTGCACTTCAAAAGTTCTCAATAAATCTAATGATTTATCTGCTTCTCTCATAAACACTTCACAGGACACATTGTTGTATTTACCTCTTTACCTGCTGGCAAAGGTTGAACTAAAAGTGAACAATAAAGTTGAAGGTGAGGTGAGATGCAAGGAAGGACCAATTCTCAAGAGTCTGGAACATGCCATAACAGTGCTGTAGAGCATGGGTCCCCAACCCTCAGGCCACGGACCAGGTCACACAGCAGGAGGTGAGCGGTAGATGAGCGAGCTAAGCTTCATCTGTATTTACAGCCATTCCCTATCACTTGCATTACTGCCTGAGCTCTGTTCTGCCTCCAGTCAGATCAGTAGTGCCATTAGATTCTCATGGCAGTGCAAACCCTATTGTGAACTGCACATGTGAGGGATCTAAGTTGTGTGCTCTTTATGAGAATCTAATGCCTGATGATCTGTCACTGTCTCCCATCACCTCCAGATGGGACCATCTAATTGCAGGAAAACAAGCTCAGGGCTCCCACTGATTCCACATTATAGTGAGTTGTATAATTATTTCATTATATATTACAACATAATAATTATCAAAATAAAGTGCACAATAAATGTAATGCACTTGAACCATCCTGAAACCATCTCCCACCCTCTAAGCCCATGGAAACATTGTCTTCCATGAAACTGGTCCCTGGTGCTAAAAAAGTTGAGGACCACTGCTGTAGAGCACCTCACTCCCACCATCCCCTATGTTGACTGCTGCCCCACATGTCTGCCTAAGCCCCAGAACCCACCTTGAAGTGGAGAACTCCATCATACCATGATCTGCAATTGTGAGCTCCAGAGGGACTACATGCTGACTGGCCAGTTTCTAACTGGGTGACAGAGTTTGGTTTTGTGCCCCCACCCAAATCTCATCTCAAATTGTAATCCCCAGGTGTTAAGGGAGAAACCTGGTGGGAGGTGATTGGATCATAGGGGTGGTTTCTCCCATGCTGTTCTCATGACAGTGAGTGAATTCTCATGAGATCTGATGGTTTTATAAATGTTTGGCTGTTCCTCCTTCACTTTCTTCTCTCACCTGCTGCCATGTAAGACGTTCCTGCTTCCCCTTCAGCCATAATTGTAAGTTTCCTGAGGCCTCCCCAGCCCTGTGGAACTTTGAGTCCATTAAATCTCTTTTCTTTATAAATTATCCAGTCTCGGGCAGTTATTTACAGCAGTGTGAAAACCAACTAATACACTAGGTATTGTTCCTGACTCCTGACTGTGGTGTTTCAAGGGGTATACCCAGAAACCCATGAAACAGGATCTTGGCTCATGCCTCCTGGGAGAAATTCACCAACAGGAAGAAGAGAATTGCTTGAACCCAGGAGGCAGAGGTTGCAGTGAGTCGAGATCGTGTCACTGCACTCCAGCCTGGGTGACAAAGCAAGACTCTGTCTCAAAAAAAAAAAAATTCTATAGTTATAATATCCTCCTATTTTCTTGCTCAGTCCCATTTGCAGCTTACTCATTCTCCCTCCTTTCTCTTGTGTTGGATTCATTTTATATTCTTTGATTAGTTTTACTGCCTTGAAAATTGAATATTGATTATGAGATAAAGTATGGAAAGAAACATTAACATTTTTTACTTGAAAAGAAGACTTGGCAGGATTGTCCTCTGATGGATTACACAGTGAGCTTCCTAAAGCCAGACCACCCCGCAGGCCAGTAGAATTGCAGCGCCAGGTGGATGCTATCTGTTTCCTTCCTCCCTTGGTCCAACAAGGGACTACAGCTTAGAATGGCCTTCTCTTGGGTTCCTTACTTGCTAGGGATCTCCACTTTCCCAGAGAACTTCTGCTGCCTGTACTTTAGCATGTAGCACTGTTAAGTTCATAGCATAGTAGTAAGAAGGAAAACATTAAATGTGTGCATCCTCAAAGGATTTGGAACAAAGGATGGTTTTAGGATGCCCTATGAAACCATCTTCCCAAGTAAGGATTCCTACTATTATTTTAAAAATTGATACCGAAGGGATCCAATTAAACATGTGGCTTTTGTTTTTTATTGACAACAAAAATGATCTAACAGATAAATACAGGATGAGATGTTTATCCTCTCCAGGGTAAATATTAACGTGAAGCTGTAAGGTAAATGGTGGGATTTTTACAGAGGTCTAAGTAGTTTATAGATTTTAATTGGGAGCTGTTCTGAATGAATGCAATTAACATTGCTTGTAATATAAAATATCTGTATAACATATAATTAAATATATCAACTCATTAATGAAGGCATGTGTCAAAGGCAGGTGATGATGACAAGGAAAGCCATAAGTGGTACTACAGAAAACTACCATGATGTTGCTATAGCTCACGGAAGACTAACCAAGTGAGAAGAGAAAAATGAAACCTTGGTTATGCAAAAGTGGTGACACTCACTTATGTAATCTGCTTATTGTTTTTGTCTAAAACCCGGGCAGCACAAGGATAACAGATCTCAATAAGTTTGTGTCATATTTCCTTTGTCATCAATTGTCTTGGACTTGAAGAGAAGCCCGGATGCATCTTTTCTCTGTCCGCAAGTGTGTGGTCTTCTCATACGGCAAGGCTGCCTGCCTTTTCAGTTTCGCAGATGAAGAGGACACTGTAAAGCAGTAACACTTTCCCAGGAAAATACATCTTCATTCCAAAATAAACTATGAGATTCTACAAACAGAGCAGAGCAGCTATTTCCCCTAGAAGATGACTCGTGGCTAAACTTCTGGGGGAGCTAACGAATATTTGAAAGGCAAGCGATAACAGGTGAAAATGCACTCAGATACTGCCTGGGAACCGCAGGGCACCAGGAATGCACCTTCACCTCTGCCTCTCGTATTTTGCATGCAAAAACACCAAACTGAGCCTCTGTGATTTTTCCAGGCTCAGGAAAGTTTCAGTGTCAGGAAGAGTGGCTTTAGATCTGCCTTATAATGATTGGAACCAGGACTGAAGAAAGCCTGGTGAAGGAGAGGAGATCAAGCAGAAGGGGGAAGGGGCTCAAACGCTCTCCTTTCACTGTAGTTACCAAGCCAGGTTTGGGGTCTCCCTAGAGGAAACTGCCTTGCTAATAAACTTAATCTCCCCAACCCCATTCTGTCCTTCCTCAGGAACATGATCAACAGGGCTGCTTGATGACAGCCATGAGAAGGAGGCCAGGTAAAAGAGACATTTCAAGGAAGTCAAGACAGGCCCAAGGCCAGCCCTGCCCAGTTACAGATGTTCGGTCCAGTTCCTTCCAGATCCGAGGCTCTCTACTTGGTTAGCTAAGCAGCCAGCTTCTCTCCTTTGTTTGCCCCTTATTGGCCCCCTACTAGTTAGAGCTTCTTCGCTTACTTTTCCTAGTCTCTTCTTTTTCCTAGTCTCCCAGAAAATAGCTCCCTTTTACTTGTTTTCCTAGTATCTTGCTTTACCTCTAGGTCTCTAGCTCTGCCATATCTGCAAGATATGACCTAATGGACACCCATACAAGAGAAGGGCCCTATAGAAGTTGACATGCATGGTACAGAAAATGGGGTGTGAAGGCAGCAGACGTGCTTTATTTTATTTTATTATTTGAGTCAGAGTCCTGCTTTGTCACCCAGGCTGGAGTGCAGTGGCACAATCTCGGCTCACTGCAGCCTCCACCTCTCTGGTTCAAGCGATTCTCGTGCCTTAGCCTCCTGAGTAACTGGGATTACAGGTGCCCACCACCATTCCTGGCTAATTTTTGTATTTTTAGTAGAGATGGGGTTTCGCCATGTTGGCCAGGCTAGTCTCGAACTCCTGGCCTCAAGTGATCCACCCACCTCGGCCTCTCAAAGTGCTGGGATTACAGGCATGAGCCACAGCGCCAGGTCCTCAGATGCATTTTAGAATTTCAAAAATTTTCTTAGAATTGCCAGCTGCTGTCTTGGGTAAGTGACTTCCTGAGCCTCAGCTTCCCCGTCTATAACATACGTATACAAATACTAATCTACCTCAGAGAATTATGAGTAGCATTACATGAAATAGTATTTGTGAGCCCTCTGCACAATGCCTGGAACATAGGAAGTACTAAAAGGTTATTGTTTTTATTAATCAGGAGGTGTGACTTTGACACATGCTTCCCTGTACAAAGAAACAGCTTAAAAACAGCTCTCACTGGCCATGGCAGGGGATAAAACTCCAGACTGTTATTTTTATTACTAAATCAAAACTATATTGATAATTTATATATGAAAATCAATGCTGAACTAAAATAATTGGCTTTATTTACACCTTCGAGCCTATGCCTGTTATAAAAGTGTGACTCCAGTGAATAAATATGGCAAAAGGACTGTTGACAGGTTTTCTCCCTTAAGCTTCTTCTCTGAGCTTGGGAGGCCAAAAGATTCTGTGGGAGTTCACAGCTCAGTGACACTGCCATGATTGTCTCTTGTTGGCCATATCCATTGCCACCATCCACTGCTTAGAACCCTGCCCCGAGCAAGTGTGCAGATACCTGGACACTACATACCACCTAGCCCAGAGGAAACACATGCACCAGAGGCTGGAAGTCCCAGTGCTCTTCTTGGCCTCATCTTGAGGAAGAAGGCAGAAGCCCACAAGTTGCTATACTACATGGTGTCAGCATCTCTAGCCATACTCACTGCTCTTCTCCTGCTTCACCCATTCATAAGAAAAAGGGGGGTGGGCATGGTGGTTCACACCTGTAATCCCAGCACTTTGGGAGGCTGAGGCAGGAGGATCGCTTGAGCTCAGAAGTTTGAGACAGCCTGGGCAACATGGTGAAACCTCATTTCTACAAAATAAAAAATTTTTAAAAATTAGTTAGCTATGTGCCTATAGTCCCAGCTACTTGGGAGGCTGAGATGGGAGGATTGCTTGAGCCCGGGAGGTTGAGGCTGCTATGAGCCGAGATCAAACCACTACACTCCAGCCTGAGCAACAGAACAAGAACCTATGTCAAAATAAATAAATAAATAAATAAATAAATAAAGGAAAAAGACACAGGGCATTGGCTCTGTTACTTTACTGAAGTGGTAGTTTGGACATTGAAACTGATTCTTCTTTAAAGCAACTTGTTGAGATAGGCAGATTTATACCCTGTATAATATCATCAAAATGGAAGTCCACTGCTACAGTGTACAAAGAGGAAATTCTGATATATATATACATGTATATATATAGCTACCAACTGCCACTGTCCACAGATGTTCAGTGTGCCTCTCAGAGGACAGTAAGAAAGGAAAGGCAGTCTAGAAGGTGAAAGGAGCCAGGACCAGCCCTGCAAAGGAGGTTCAAATATGAAACCTGAGGGTGTGAGTCAAGACTGTTTGGTAGATTGCAGATCCGGTGACCTTGGAGTGTTAATTCTATACACACATGGCCACCTTTGGCCTTCGCTGGTCTTTGTCAGTGTGGTCTTCTGGTGGTAGCCAGAAGTACGGGGCACAACATGGGCAAATCAAATGTTAAAAAGTACATCTCTCCTTAAGACCAGTCCCTTAAGTGTGAAAGCCCAAATATAGGAAATGAGAGGAGGGGAGAAGTCTCGGGTCTGAGAGATTTTCTCAATAAGATCTGGCCCAACAGCTCCTCTACAGCCTCCCTGCCTCCCCCATCCCCCCTGGGGCAAACCAGTCTCTGACCCCTCTCACCAGCAGCTTTCCTAGCCTCTTCCCTGACAGAGACACCCAGATTGGGTCATCTGCATAGCCCGGCTAAACACATACCTACCCCTGGGAGGCCAGACGTCCAAATGTCCCCCCTCTCCCAGCCCCAAGTATACCTCATCCCTACTGAAAAGGCATCTCACTGCGACCACAGGCCAGACACAAGATGAATCTGAGGACCAGAGCTCCAGAGCTTTTAGCTCCTAAATGGGAAAAACTCCTGCCCCCACTTTCACATCCAAAAGTGGGCATTATGTTTGTGTGTCCGGATGGCTGCACGTTTTGTAAAGCATATGAAATTTAATATCTCACAAGTATTCAAATCTAGTTCCAGTACTCAGACACCCACTAGAGGCCACCTTAGTTGAATAGATTGAGTAGATTGGGTTTATTACACAATGTTTTGCCTTCAAACAGGATATTGTATCTACATCGGCAAGGAGATATTAATATCAATATCATTCCCTCAGATCTCCAGGCTCCTTCCAATCTTGATATTCTAAGATTTTATAATTCTCTACAGAGATTGCCTTTTGGGGGAGAACAGGGTGTTATGGTGGTATTTGCTCAGATGAGACTTTGCCTTGGTATACCACATTCACAACCAACCCAGAGAGAGTCCTAGTACACTAACACAAGCGATTCAATTCATCTTACAAGGAGAAACTAATCATCCATTCTCTCCTCCTTGCAGAGAAGGTACTGATAGAGGAAAAGAAAACAAGAGAATCTGTAAATTCTCCTAACCAATATTGCTACTACTTCTAAATTCTTTCTGATCCCTCGAAGGCACAAAGTGAGTCCTTAGCTAAAACTGCCACAAAAGTCTCATCTCATTTGTCTTACATGGACCTGTGTAATTTATTTTTTTTTCTTTTTGTTATGACTTGTATAATTTCTTCCTTTGTAAATCACTCTCCACACACAAACACACGCAGTCAGAGTTTTGGAATAACAGTGATGATAATATGCAAATAATTCCTGAACTATCTATCACAGTGATGTTCCAGAGACATGGCTAAATGTCTTAGGGCAAGTGGTTGGCAAGGTGGCAAATATTTAGGCTTTCTAGGCCATAGAATCTCTATCACAACCACTCAACTCTGCTATGAGAGAGCAAAAGCAGCCATAGACAATATATAAATGAGTGAGCACAGTTGTGTTCCAATAAAACTTTATTTATGGACACTGAAATTTGAATTTCATATAATTTCCCTATGCCACGAAACGGCACTCTTCTTTTGATTTTTTTCAACCTTTTAAAAATATGAAAATCATTATTAGCCCACAGGCAAGCTGCAGGCCGTGGTTTGCGGGCCCTGTCCTAGAGGAAAACTGTGTAGCATCTTATACCCCTAATTGAGAGGGTAAGTAAATTATCATAATTATGATGACATATGAGTTCATGGTATCTGCCAGGGATAAGGCTAAGCTAACGAAATGGGGTCTTTGGTTTAGTCTTCACAACTAACCTATGTGATTGGGACTATTGTGCCCATTTTACAAATGAGGACACTGAGACACAAGAAAGGTGAAATGAGTTACCCAAGACTGCACAGCTACTAAGTATTAGGTTGGTGCAAAAGTATTTGCGGTTACTTTTAATGGCCAAAATGGCAATTACTTTCGGACCAACCTAATAGTAGATCCAGGATTGGAACCACACCTGACTGACTCCAAGGCCTGAGCTCCTTACCACTCTCTATAGAAAGGGAGTGCCAAATCCACACTCATTAAACTACCCCAATTATGTGAAATCCTGTCCCAGGAAGATGTGAATACAGTGGCTCCAAATAAAAATTGTATCAGGTACATGAACTAGTGGGCCTGAGATGGCCACAATTCACTTAAAATTTAAAGAGTTGAAACAATTTTCATTACGTTTTCAGCGAAGCCCTTAAAAAGCTTGATTCTTCTCATAGCTAAACTAAGATAAATCACTAAAGAGAGCCTAAAGAATAAAGGGGGTCCAATGAGTAGAGCTGAAGGGAGATTAGTGCTGTCAGGGTAGGGGAGGAGGAGGAAGTGGACAGTGCCAGGGCTCCTGCTTATAGGGACTTATTTCTGTCTTTACTCAATTTCTGATGCTCTTTATCCAGCTCAGGTCAGAGTAGGCCAAAAATGCTGAATGTGGCAAAATTGAAAATGTTAACACCTTAAAAGACATAGAACGATTCAGGAAACAGCTGATAGATTCTTCACTGTGAGAAGCGAAAACTCTAGGAAAAGAAAAGTCACGAGGCACGATTTTGGCTGAAATGCAAGCACTGCGAAAGGACGCTAAGGAAAGTGACTAAAAGCAGAGAGTGCTGGGCATCAGAGCAAAACGGCGCTAGCATTGAACAGCTCCTAGGAGGGTCATGTCACAGCTGAGAGTGCACTGGCTGGCATTCCCTCCAGAAGGCTGGGAGAAACTCAGCAGCAGTGGTTGGCCATTAGCGCCCAAAGGAAAGCCTCCTGAAAACTCTTCTGTGACAGCACACAAGGATCCCTATAAGACAATTCCAATTTGGCTGGCTTGGTGCATTTACTTCCAAGCTAGATGTGTCTCTGCAGCCTTTCCTTGCCCATTTGGAAATCTCGCCCTTGTGGAGCTGCTGAGAAAATGGCTTTCTCTAAAATCCCTGTTCCAGAAGATCAGGCAGGTGAATGAAACTCACTATCTGAATAAGACACAGGATGAATAAAAACAAGAGAGATATACAAAAAGGGAGATATTCCACTCAAACCCCTAACTACTCCCTGAAAGCCTCTTTTTACATTTCCAAATGTCACACTCCACACTTAAATTAACATGCCTTTCTTCCTAATAGGGAAAAAGTGTCCAATTTATTTTGATATTTCAAAATGTGCCTGTAATATAAATGATTCCTGTAACCGAAGGCCACAGGGCAAAGGAGATTATTTGACATGGAAACCCTGAAGTTTTTACATCCCCAGCCCCATGTGTCATGGGAGGGCATTATCAGGCTACCCCACTTGCCTGGGCTCATGGCTCCACTTTCTCCAAAATCCTAGCACTTGGAAAATCTAAATTGTCAAAGACAATGGGGAAAGAAGGCCTTTCAGAAGCAATGGATACTTTACAGAACTGTAGGAACCTATCATTGCTTTTGGGGTCAAGATCAAATTCCTACCCACTAGAATAAGGAAGACAAAAAAGTGGCATGAGTTTAAATTCAGGTTCCCAAGGAAAAAGTCAACAAAAATGGCAAACAAAGAAATTAGAGCGAAACGGCTAAGAGATGCTAAATGACTGCTCCCAATTCCATATGTGTGGGACGCACGTGGTGAGGGTTCTCAGGTCAGTGCACTGGACCACAGCCTTCCCTCTAGAGGCTCTCGGGTGGGGCAAGGGTAGAGAATGACCATCGCACCACTACCTTCACACAAGACTACATTAGTGCCAGTTACAACCAGTCCCGATTTAATAAAATGTGTAAACTAGGATTTCTCATGCATCAAACGCAAGAAGTAGAAGGTGGGACCCTGGCATTCATTTTTGTTTGTTTGTTTGTTTTTTGAGATGGAGTCTCACTCACTTTGTCACCCAGGCTAGAGTGCACTGGTGTGATCTTGGCTCACTGCAACCTCCACCTCCTGGGTTCAAGCCATTCTCCTGCATCAGCCTACAGAGTAGCTGGGACTACAGGCCTGTGCTACCACGCCTGGCTAACTTTTGTATTTTTAGTAGAGACTGGGTTTCCCCATGTTGACCAGGCTGATCTCAGACTCCTGACCTCAGGTGATCCTCCAGCCTCAGCCTCCGAAAGTGCTGGGATTATAGGCATGAGCTACCATGCCCGGCCCTGGCATTCATTTTTTAAACAAGCCCTGTAGGTGATTCTGATGCAGACGGTTCAGGGACCACACTGTGAAAAACACTATTTACTTATCCTGCTCAATCAGAATCTCTGAGAATAGATCCCAGGAATTAGCAGAAATTCATTCAACAAATACGTTTTGAGTACTGACAATGTGGTTGGCACTGTGGTTCGTATCAGGAATGCAAAAGCATCATGGTCCCTGCCTTTCCTGAGCTCGGGCATTACCTGCAGGCCTCTGATCCCACATTTTAACTAAGGATCTGAGCAATGAAAACCTCATACAACTGGCTAAATAACTGAAGTTTCTTCTTATTGTTTCTTTTCTTTCGTGTCCATGTTCTCTTTGCTTGGATTACTATTCTAAGAAAGGTATTGTCCAAGCAACAACCTCAACTTTATGATCCTATCACATGGCCCATAAACCACCTCGATGCTTCATTCCATTACCATGAGCTTCCCCAGGACAAAAATACAAATTATAATGAGCAATGCAAAACAAACCAACAATGCCTTCCTGACCTGCATTGAAAAATAATACTTTATCAGTTTAATCCAACTCCATTGTTCTTTGTAACAAGTAAATGATTATATGAGATTGTCTGAAAAGCAGACAGAGAGCATTCGTTTCAGCATCTGCCTCTAAGAGACCAAGAGGCCTGAATCATAAGCTGGAAATAAGGAGAAGAATAAGTGCTCCCTTCCCCACTGAGTCTTCAGTTTTCTGAACGTTCAATGATGCTGGTTCCAATCTTGGTGTTAAGAGATACTAGAATAATATTTCTGAAAATATTAAGGGATAGCCTGCATCAGTATCACTTTAGGCTGGGCATGGTGGCTCACACCTGTAATCCCAGTGCTTTGACAGGCCGAGGTGGGAGGATTGCTTGAGCCCAGGAGTTGGAGATCAGCCTTGGCAACATAATGACACCTCACCTCTGTAATTTTTTTTTTAAGCAGCTAGGCCTGGTGGTGCATGCCTGTAGTTCCAGCTATTTGGGAGGCTGAGGCGGGAGGACTGCTTGAGCCTGCGAGTTTGAGGCTGCAGTGAGCTGTGATGGCACCATTGCACTCCAGCCTGGGTGACAGAGTAAGATCATGAGAAAGAAAGAAAGAAGGAAGGAAGGAAGGAAGGAAGGAAGGAAGGAAGGAAGGAAGGAAGGAAGGGGAGAGAAAGAGAGAGACAGAAAGAGAGAAAGAGAGAAAGAAAAAAATCACTTTGAGAAGCTTGCTAAATATGTAGATTCCGAGGCTTTACTGAAACCTACTGTAGTAGATTAACTGCATTAGTGGACCCAGTGACCTCTCTACATCCTTGCTATTGCCCTCTTTGTACACCCCTCCCACTCTGAATCTCCACTCAGCCATGTAACTTGCTTTGGCCAATAGGACGTTAGCAAATAGGATGCAAGCAGAAACTTGAAGAGCTCATGTGCATTTCTTCTTGTTCCCTCATATTACTGTGCTTGCTTGCTTAGACCCCTGCCACAGCACAAAAACAAGCCTGGGCTGATGTTTTGAGGATGAGAGGCCACGTAGAGCAGATTAAAGTCATCCCAACTGAGGCCATCCTGGAAAAGCCAAGCCCTGGTTAACCCACTGGCTGACTGCAGCTGAGTACATCTATGATCAGCGAAGCCTGGCCCAGATGAGCAGAACCATCCAGCCAACTCATAGGCTATAAAATAATAAACAGTTATGTTAAATCACTTAGTTTTGGGGGTGGCTTGTTACATAGCACAAACTAGCTGATATACCTACTACATTAGTTTGATGGAAGAGATGATTTTGTGAATCCGCATTTTTAACAAGTTCTCCAAGTGATTGGTTCTCATGCGCTTTCAAGTTTGAGCATGTCACTATTGTGTACACAGCAGTGAGAAAGAAAGTGATATGTCAACTGGCTTAAATGTAATGCACACAAACCTGAATCATAGTTCTGCTAAGAGGTAGCTCTTACACGAGGTGTCTGCTCTGGATTTGCTATCTGTCAGCAGTGGAAAGAGCCACTACTCTAGGTTATGAACAACCCAGGAGACCCCAGTCAAGCTAAAATGGTGGCTATAGAAAGTTTTTTTTTTAATGGTGGTAAAACTTATTTTGTAAGTATATAGTTCAGTGGCATTAAGTACATTCACATTGTTGTACAACCATCACCACCATCTCCAGAACTTTTTTCACCTTTCCAAATTGAAAGTCCATACTCCATTCCTCCCTTTTACAACCTCTGGCAACCTCTACTCTCTGGCTCTATGAATATCACTACTCCAGGTACTTCATACAAGGGGAATCATACAGTGATTTTGTAACTGGCTTATTTCACTTAGCATAATGTCTTCAAAGTTCACCCATCCGTCACTTACCATAATGTCTTCAAGGTGTAGCTGTGTCAGAACTTACTTTGTTTTAAAGGCTGAATAATATCCATATATATATATATATATATCACATTTTGTTTGTACAGTCTTGATACAGGCATGCAATGTGTATTAATCACAACACGTAAAATGGGATATCTGTCCCCTCATGTATTTATTATCCTTTGTGTTACAAATAATCTAATTATACTCTTTTAGTTATTTTAAAATGTACAATTAAATTATTATTGACTGTAGTCACAAATATCTATTTAAATCCTTGCTTTCAGTTCTTTTGGTTCTGTATTCATAAGTGGAATTGCTGGATTATATGGTAATTCTACTTTTAATTTTTTTGAGAAAGCACCATGCTGTTTTCCACAGTAGCTGCACCATTTTATATTCCCACCAGCAGTGCACAAAGGTTCCAATTTCTCCGCATCCTCAACAATACTTACTTTTAATTTTCTTTTAATAATGGACATCCTGGCCGGGCGCGGTGGTTCACACCTGTAATCCCAGCACTTTGAGAGGCCAAGGTGGGCAGATCACGAGGTCAGGAGTTTGAAATCAGCCTGGCCAACATGGTGAAACCCTGTCTCTACTAAGAATACAAAAATTAGCCAGGCATGGTGGTGCACGCCTGTAATGCCAGCTACTCCGGAGGCTGAGGCAGGAGAATTGCTTGAACCCAGGAGGTGGAGGTTGCAGTGAGCCGAGATCGCACCACTGCACTCCAGCCTGGGCAACAGAGCAAGACTCCGTCTCAAAATAATAATAATAATAATAATAATAATAATAATAAAAAATAATAATAATAATGGCCATCCTAATGGGTGTGAAGTGGTATTTCAATGTGATTTTGATTTGCATTTCCCTAATGATTAATGCTGTTGAGCATCTTTTCATTTGCTTATTGGCCATTTGTATATCTTTTTTTTTTGGGGGGGGGAGAGATATTCAAGCCCTTCTCCCACATTTAAATAAAGTAGGTTTTTGTGTTTGGTTTTGTTGTTCTTGTTTCCATAAGGATTTTACATAGTGTAAAAAGAGCAATGTTTCTTAGGCAGAGAATTCTAAATTAAAGAAAATAATCAATCACAAATGCCTCAGACTCTGTTGGAAAAAGCCTTTAGTTTATCTGTGCCCCTGTGCATCCTTGCTTCAAAACCCCATCTCAGAGGAAGGGCTCAAGTCCATAGCTAACCATCTCTCTGTGGTTTCCTATTTCCTTTTGGTCCTCTTGCTACCTCTCCAATCTTTATCCGTTATCCCCCGATTTCTCCCCTTTTACTAGCTCTTTCTTCACTGACTCACTCCTCTCAGCCAAAATAAATGCTCAACTTTCTCCATAATTAAAAAAAAGTTATTCAGGATCTGTTTGTCTTCAAGATTCTGTCATCTCTCTATACCTTACCAGACAAGTTTCTAGAAAGAGTTGTCTACATTTACGTCTCCAGGTCTCCATTCCTCATTCAGTTTCCAAACCACCGCCACATAATTTCCACCCATAATATTCTACTTGGTTTGCTTCTTATTACTCAATAACCTCTTTAATTACTAAATTACTTAATTACTAAATCCAAGGGACATTTTTCAGTCTATCTAACTTGGCCATTCTTTAGCGCTTAGCAATGTTGACCTCCCTTTCCTTATTGAAATTCCCTTCTCCCATGATTTAGATGCTCTCTCTCACTTACTCTTGGTCCTCTTGCTACCTCTCCAACTGTTTCCTCATGGTTCAGGTTGTTTGTTACATTTATTCCGCCCAGATCACACATATAGATATTCCCCAGGGTTCCATCCTTGTTTTCCCTCAAGCTTCAGACCCATATGTCCATCTGCTTACTGAACACGTGGAGGACTCAGAGAAAGTTAGATTATAATAAAATTGAATTGACTTTCCTTCCTTTTCTAAACCGATGCCCAGGCTTCTTATCTCAGTCCATCAGTTCAACCCATCACAACATACAGGCTGGAAAAATCATGCCTTAATTGTTGACTCTCTTTGACTCTTGCTCTGACCACATCAAATTGGTCACATGTCCTGTCTTGTCAATCCCTCTCTTATATGTGTCCCCTCCTCTCCATTACCACGCCCCTAGTTCATGTCCTCGCTGCCTTTTACCTACCGTAAAAGCCTCACAATTGACTTTTTTGCCTCTGATCTCCCCTCCATTTAAGTTGTCCCCTACACTGCCACTAGAGAAAGCAAATAAATAAGTGAATAAATATGCAGTTGGATAAATAAACTGCAATGAAAATATGTTTCCCCATGTTCAAGAACATTTATTTAATTTAATTTATTTATTTATTTATTTGAGACGGAGTCTCGCTCTGTCGCCCAGGCTGGAGTGCAGTGGCACAATCTCAGGTCACTGCAACCTTTGCCTCCCAGGTTCAAGCAATTCTCTGCCTCAGCCTCCTGTGTAGCTGGGATTACAGGCACCCACCACCACGCCCGGCTAATTTTTTTGTATTTTTAGTAGAGACGGGGTTTCACCATCTTGGCCAGGATGGTCTCGAACTCCTGACCTTGTGATCCACCCGCCTCGGCCTCCCAAAGTGCTGGGATTATAGGCGTGAGCCACCGTGCCTGGACTTCAAGAACATTTAAAGCTCCCATTTTCCATAACATCCAAGCTGGTACAGAAGTTCAGGAGTTGGTGTGGTATATGGAGGGGGAATAAGCATTAGCATCGGAGAGAGACTTCAGTTTGAATCTAGAGTCTGCCACATATTGGGTGTGATATTGATCAATTTACATCACCTCTCTACACTGCTTCCTCAGGATGATTGTGAGAATCAAAATAGTTACCCATACATATCTAGTACTTGGTATTTTACAGAGCCTGTTATATAGTTTTTTTGTTTTTGTTTTTCTTTTTCTTAGACATTGTCTCACTCTGTCACCCAGGCTGGAGTGCAGTGGCACGATCTCGGCTCACTTCTCTGCCTCCCAGGATCAAGTGATGCTTGTGCCTCAGCCTCCCAAGTAGCTGGGATTACAGGAGTGAGCCACTGCGCCCAACCTCAGAACCTGGTATATAAAAGGTGTTCAGTAAGTATAAATTCTCCTCCCTTTTCCTACTGAGCATGGCCCCATCTATATTCAGGCTCGTCTCCCAGGACATCTTGCAAAACCCTATGCTCTGAACACATACAACACTTAGCCTTTCCCAAACCATGGCAAATACTTTCTTTTCTCCACTTCTACTGTTACCTCAGCCTGGAATGTCTTCTTCTCTCACCCTCTTCAGTCTGATGAAATCTGGCTCACATTTTAAAACCCAAGTCAAATGCCACAGCCTCCTTGAAGCCTTTCTTATATCCTTTATGCTTCATACATACTTTATTTGGGGCACTTCCTGTTGCTTGCCTTGATTTATAGCTACATATCTGTTCACCTGCCTTCCTTACCTGACTGAACTTCTTAGGCATTTGAACTCTGTTTTAAACATCATTTTTATACCTAGCCCCTAACACTCAAAAATATATGTTGGAAGAAACGAAATAGAAATTATGTATGAATACAGTCAGGATTTAAAACCTGAAGAACAAATATTTAAAATATACTTTAGGACATTATGAAATGTTTTTATATTTAATAACTAGGTAATGAAATAATAATAACAATCATTTTATGTATCGATTATTCTGTGCCAAACACTATTTTAAGTACTTCATGTAGAAACTCATTTAATCTTCACAAGAGTCCTATAAGGTAGTTACAATTATTATTTCAAAACAACAAATGAGGAAACTGAAGCTGAGAGAGGTTAAGTAACTTGCCTGAGGTCACACAGCCTATAAAAGGTAAGCTGAGAATCAAATCCAAGCAGTCTGGCTCTAGAATCCATGCTCTCAACTGTTACTATGCTCCAGAAGTTTGTATTGTAATTAACATTGCAACAGGCTAAGATGGCACAATACATGAGTTTTAATTTTGGCTCTGTTAGCTTTTTGTTCTTGGGCAAGTCATTTCTTGTCTTTGGGCTTCAGTTTCCTCATATGTGAAATGAGAAGATTATATCTGATGATCTTCTTAGTGCCTCTCAATATCAACATTCTGTGATGTTATGATAAGTACGCTTCACCTGCCTGATGTCTCTTTCAATAGCTTGCTATCCTCTCAAAGGCAGGTACTGTGTTTTAGTCAAATTTGTATCCCCACAGTGGTTGCCTAGGGCTGTGAGTAATAGGGGGATGGGAAAGTGATGGCTAAAGGATGCAGGGTTTCTTTATAGAGTGATGAAATGTTCTAAAATAGACTGTAGTGATGGTTTCACAACTCTTCGACTATACCAAAAATCACTGAACTGTACATTTTAAATGAGTGAATTATATGGTATATTTATTATATCTCAATGAAGCTATTAACAAAAAAATTATATCCCCAGGCCCCAGCACATAGCGTTACTCAACAAATGTTTTTTGAGTGATGAACAGTTGTACTACATGGCTTTTAATCTTAAGATTCTGAGTCTATTAATGGAACAATTTGTGTGTACTTACCAGTTCTTTGCATGTGAACTGGCACTTCTAAAAGTGTGCTCTACTTGGCAGTTTAAATAACCCCTTTGCCAACTTACTTTTTTCTTGTCATAGACGTTTCAAGTTTGTTCTTCACACTGTTTGAATTATTACCTTTTGAATTAATAGGGGCTCAATTAAAGAGGTTTAACTATATTTCTGATAACAATGTTCACTGCTATGCTGCCCACGAACAGATTAAACTAGTCCCCAAGATTCAAAGGTTATAAATTGCTCTGAGTTCTTCAAGTGAGAGACCTAATAGGAAAAGATGGTGTCACTACTGTAATTAGTCTTCAGGTACAAAATTAGTTATTTGAACCAAATGGGTAGGGAATGATTGTCAATGACTGTTTTCCACCTCAAATGAAATAAAAGGAGCATATTAATTACTGGGAATATAGTCTGAAGTTTGTGCAAGGGTCTCTACTGGAGGGAAGTTTTCTCAAAATATTTGCTGGCTTATAATTAGCTCATGCATCTGATTGACTTAGGAAAAAAGAGAAAAAAATCTGAAAAACAACAACTTTGAGACCAAATGTTAAGCGACTGTACTTGAGAAAACCCAACTCCAAAGACAGCAACTTTAGAGTTCACTGCCAACAAAGAGTAATGAAGCTTCCGGGCCCTAGGAAGTCGCGCTGCCAGCTGGGTTCTGTGCCTCAGTACAAAGAGGCCCATTAGGCTGAGAGGCAGACAACAGAACCAGCACGGACTCAGGGCTCTAATCGGCGGTGATTAGAGAATAAAATGAAAAGTAAAATAAGATCGCAGCAGGTAAAATTAGGGAAACAGTGGAGGCCACAAAGTTAAACCTTGGAACATGTAATCAAGGTGATTAAAAACTCAGGCTGCTCCACCTTGTTACTCACCATCTTGCCAACTCACCATACACTCTTCACAATCACAGCCAATTTTTGTTCTGATTTTTAAGAATGCCCCATCCTAGAGACTCAACTACAGTCAACTTGCATTGAGGTGGTTGAACAGGATTCGCATCTCCCCCCACCTTCCCCTCAATAAGCTTGGCATACCTTGTAGAGACCTACATTTGAATCATGTCAATATGCAGAGGGTTTGGGTGGCTTCTGGTTGGTCACTTGGAAATAAAAGGCAGGGGAGATTATGCATAGTAATCAGGAAATGAAACATCACATAGATTCATGGGGCCTGCAGAGTTACCTAGCCCATACTCAGGGGCACCACATAACCAATTGGAACAATCTAGTGAGCCAGTTGGGAGAAGAATGGGCTTGGAAATCAGTGTAACAGCCCTCCAGGGAACACTGATTGAAAGTAAAATGCCTATGCTTTGCCAAGCCATTTGTCTTTAAAAACTCTAATAAATTATCTTTTGACCATGTTGATTCTTTTCATTCGTCCAGCCAAGACTTACGGAGTCACACCTTTGAGAATGATTCCTAAGATGAAATCTACACAGAGCTGGCAGTGTGCAAATCAATTCAATTGAACAAATATCAATAAACATCCCATTATGTGTCGGGCACTGTGCTGGAGATATGCAAGTAAATAAAAAGGAAATTTCAGTCAAAAGTGATTAAAAGCAGGAGCTAGACTGCTTGGCCTCAAATCCCAGTGCTGCCACTTATTAGCTTTATAACCTCTCTTACTCTCAGGTTCCCCTTCTGTAAAATGGGCATGATAATCATACCTACCTCTGATAGCTATGGTGAGAATGAAATGAGTTTGCTTAAGTTCATGCACATATTCATGAATCATATTCATGCCTGGCAAGTGCTACATGCACTTTAGGATTATGTGGAAGTTACTAACCCTCTTGTGTGTGATGGACTTCTTCAAGAAGTTGATGAAAACTCTGGCCTATCTCCCTTGAATATACACACATATTTTTGCATCCAGTTTGAAGGGCTTTATGGATACTGAAAGGCTCTACAAAACCTAGGTGAAGAGCCCAATTTTGTGGAAGAGACTCCCAAAAGGTTTGTAATCCTAATACACGTGTGCCCCGACCCCTAGTTATTAATAGTTGTACTGTGTGACACTCTTTCGGCTTTCAAGAGAGACAATGCAAGAGAGCGGTTAAAAACACGGGCTGCAGGGTAGAAGAGCTCTATGTTCTAAGCTTGACCCACCACTTACTGTTTGGTTGAGTGACTTCAGGCAAGTCACTTAAGTTTTTTGAGCCTCAATTTTCATATCTGCAAAATAGAGTATTACCCCACAGAGTTGGCAAGAGGGATGATGCCTTGGCATGTGTCTGGCACCAGATAAACACTGCAAAACTGTCCCTAATACTAATAATATACATTAGGGATAGGCAATAACTGCCATCAAAATATAGAATGATGATCAGGAAGGAACTATTCTGCACTAGGATTAAAACAAGCAGCTGGAGGTTTTGTCTCTTGAAAATTACAAGCTCATGTTTCTCACCTACAACTAAAATCTGTATTCATCTGTAATGGAAATGTGTGCAAAACAGCGCTTGCTGTGGAAGAGCAAAAGGCAAGAGGTTGGTGTCCACTGACTTTCTCAATGCATAAAAGCCAGTCTATTTTCTGTATTATCAGAGCTAATGCAACATGCCAAGAGAAATAGGTAGGTGTGACCAATTGGGAGTTTCTTTCCATTCCATCAGACTGTTGAGTATCTCACCATATCCTTTGTCATCCAAATCAGCAGTGAAAAGCACTGTCAGCCAACCCCCAGCACATTCAGCAGATAGGTTGCTTAATTAAGTATGCCACTGAATGGGCTATAGAATTCTATTGCTGATTCTGACAGGTGAAAGACAGAAGGGACAATTTCCTGGGTTTTTATTTAAGATGTATTTTCAATGTATCCTCCACAGAGGGTGTCCCAGGCTGCATTAATTTTTATGTTTTTTTTTCTAAACTCAACTCTACACAGAATGAGCTAGTTGATGAAAACAAGTTTAAAATCAGTAATGCCCCCATTGTCCCCACACTGAGAACCAACGGGCAATGGGTGGATTAGGCCATTATGAAAGATTTAGAGGATGTTGCAAAGCAGTGTTGGGAAATAGGCTCTCTTTCCACCATTCTCAGTGTTAATGCCTTTAAATCAGGAGTGGGGAACCATTCCTCAGTACCAACTGGAGGTATAGCATTTGTATGTAGCAAACGGACCTAACAAGTTATAAACCATGCTGAATTTAGGGATTATGTGAATGTTGTTAAATGAAAACTTGCAAAACCTGGGATTCACCAGCTTTGAAAAGAAAATGCTGGAGACAAAAAATTAAATACAGTACAATACAACGGTCTGGCACACTGAGCGAGGAGCTCACCAGAACTAGCTAGTGTCCAGGCCCCATCAGTAGCACCAACTGCATGTGATGTGTACAAAAGACAATATCCAGAGAACTAAGAGTATGACCCATGCTTCCCAGAGATCCAACCTTTCTGAAATAAATGGTAAAGAAAGACAAGGTTCCAAAACAGCATTCTCTTTTGGAAGAATTTGAGGATTGGAAGAAATCCTCCCTTCTACTGTCCCATCTGGACAGAGAATTGCAGTTGTCATGCTCCATGTCCCCTGCCATCCCAGAGCCAAGCACTTGACCTGACAAAAAAGTGAACTTGCAAGAGAGCCCTCTCAAGCACTTTGCTTCCTCCCTTTAGTCTAAGCTGCTGCATATATGATAGCATGAGTCCTTAACGCCAAGACTGCAACAAAACACACCGATAGAGCCCACCCAGTAGCTTAGCAACTGTTTTTATTTCTTTAGGCTTTTTTGAGAAGTAGAGAAAAGAAAAAGAGCTTTGTCAAAGTGAATGTCACGCCACCGTATTTCTTCCCACTTCACGGGGGTGGGGGTGAGGAAGAGGCTTGGCCAAATGTTAATTGTGAGCTCTGAAGCGTTTTATTCTAAGGCCCAAGGACGAAGGCTGTAAGGCAGCAAGGGTGGCTCTTCCTGCTTTTACAAGGCACTATGCAAACTGGCTGCCCTAGTAGGCACCTCGAGCCTCCCCAGCCTGAGGTCTATTGAAGGCAAGCAGACTATGCCCCTTAATGCCAGACAGTTTTTTTTTTAAGAGAGAGTTTGAGAGTCTGAGCCTCTCAATGCAAAGGCCCCCTGCTTCACTGCTATTGTCTTCGTCCAAAATAGACGATAGGGCCCAAGTCAAAGCAATCACCCCTTTTTCAAAATGCAGAAAGTTGGGCATTGCCATAGGTCTGTCCTAGAGCTAGGGTAGATGGAGGTAGGTAGGAGAGGGGGCAGCCAGAGGACTGATAATGATCCCTAGAGATTTCTGAACCCAGGGGCCAGAGAAAGGAAGAATGGAAAAGAGATTTTGCTTGTAGGCATCGGAGAAAGCCCATGCAACGTGTGAGAAAGTACAGACAGCAGGCTGAAGACCAAACCACAAGACTAGCATGCAGGGAATGGTGGAGCTATCCAGGGAGCTGTGGGCAAAAGGAGCTTCAGATGGCTGCTATCGAGAACCACCAGCATGAGCTAAATCTATGATGGTGCATAAGCGTGAATGCTCGCTGTGGTAATTGATAGGAATATTTGGGGTAATGGGGCATGAGCACTGTAATCAACCACAAGTTGGATCAAGGGCCGGAGGTGCTCTTCCATTCAATCAGAATTGAAAGGTCATTAGGCTGATGATAGGGTATACAGTGTTAGTGTGATGGCAAACTGGGCAGGATATTTACTCTAACTCCACCCCTGTGAGCTGGAACACTGAGAATGTCCTGTTTCTACCCTCCACAGCCCAGGACATTCAGTGTCACTGCAAGGAGGAAAAACTCCTTGTTTTTTGGCATCAGTTCCCATTAACAAATTAGGATTTATTTATGAAATTCAGATCTCCTCCTTCTCAAAGTGATTTGAGTGATAATTCTCATCACCTCCCCCCACCGTAAAACCCTCATTAACAAAGATCGATAACATTCCTTTTAAATAAGAGAATATCTCTTACTTATAGTTACTGAGAGATCATCAAAAGCAGTTTTTCCTCACTCTAATGAAATCATACTTCCTGCTTCCCATTCCCATTCTTTTTTTTTTTTTTTTTTTTTTTTTGAGACAGAGTCTCTCTCTGTTGCCCAGGCTGGAGTGCAGTGGCGCGATCTCGGCTCACTGCAAGCTCCGCCTCCCAGGTTCACGCCATTCTCCTTCCTCAGCCTCACAAGTAGCTGGGACTGCAGGCACCCACCACCACGCCCAGCTAATTTTTTGTATTTTTAGTAGAGACGGGGTTTCACCGTGTTAGCCAGGATGGTCTTGATCTCCTGACCTCGTGATCCGCCCACCTCACCTCGTGATCCACCCACCTCGGCCTCCCAAAGTGCTGGGATTACAGGCGTGAGCCTCCGCACTTGGCCCCCGTTCCCATTCTTTAGAGGCAAGAAGAGGCATCTGAGTGATCCCGGTGACCCCCTCCCCACCCAGGCCCTCCAACCCCCAGGGTCTACGTTCTCAGAATCCAACACCAGAGCTGGAGAATGCCAAAATGAAGAATCTAAAAGAGTCCAGTTCTAACAAATATAACAGCTAATACTGTACTCAAAAAGCATTTGCTGGCACGGCATGGTGGCTCACGCCTATAATTCCAACACTTTGGGAGGCTGAGGTAGGAGGATTGCTTGAGCCCAGGAGTTTGAGATCAGCCTGGGCAACATGGCGAAACCCTATCTCTACTAAAAATACTAAAATTAGCTGACAGTGGTGGCATGCGCCTGTAATCCCAGCTACTCGGGAGGCTGAGGTGGGAGGATCACTTGAGTCTGGGAAGTGGAGGTTGCTATGAGCTGAGATCTCCCCACTGCACTCCAGCCTGGGTGACAGAGCCAGACCCCATCTCAAAAAATAAATAAATGAAAGCACTTGCTATGTGCCAAGCAATGTTCCAGCACTTGACAATACAAACTCATTTAATCTTCATAATAACCCTAGGAGTAGGTACTTTTATTGTCCCTGTTAACAGGTGAGGGAACTGAGCCACAGAGTGTGTAAGTGACTTGCCCAAGTCAGAAAGTTAATAAGTGGTAAAGATGCAAATATCCAGAGGTCAGCTCCAGAGTCTGCACACCTGTGTCATAAAAACTCAGAAGAGCTGGCTCTGTCGAGTAGGCCAAAGTGATTTCTGTGTCCCTTTCTTCCCCTGGCCCAGAGCTACCTCTCCTTCCATCCCTGCCCGTGGTCTCAGAGAGGACACCCTCTCTGATATCAGAGCCGCATCCTGCTCAGCAACTCAGGCTTGCACTGAGGAGCTGGGCAAACCAAGACCATGGAGGAAGGAGAAGAGTAAGGCCCAGTACAATCTCTCCTCATGCTCTAGCTAAGACAAAAGGATCCTGGCAGCTCCCCAAACTCTGCCTGGACTCCTGATACGTGCTATGTCAGTTTCAAATATATCCAGATTATTACCCCAATACTTCACCTGAAGTGTCCTAATGAAATATGAGTGGATATTAACTAAGCTATAAAATCCATAAAAATGCTGCTTTACAAGAGACATTTACCTATGAATCAGCAGTTGGGTTAATTCATTATTTAGCAGGGTTGTTATTTATAGCATATTACAGCTTGGTAAATTATTTATATGTGCTTGTTTCTGTGCATGATTTTCCCTTAAGAGAGTGAAAATGTTTATCAACCATTCAGGGAGGTTGTTTCAGTCAGAGGCCTATTGTCAAAATAGCTTGGGCTAGTTTCTCTTTCTTACTTCCTGCACAAGATTCTCGTCTGGAAGGAACAGGGGCTGAGAGAACTATAACCAAATCAGGCATTTAGCCATTACTGGGGAGCCAAGAGTCCACTGTAAAGCAGCATTTCCCATTGTGTGTTCTGCCACAAGGCCCGTGGAACATGGACTACGAAATAAAGGCTCTGTAGGAAGACTAGTTTGGTTAATACTGGGTTAAAGTCAAAGTTACAAACTGCAAGACTTTGATAAAAAAGTTTGAAAGCTGTATAGCCTTTAATATACGAACGAACATGTCTTTTAAGTCTCCAAGAGGAAGATATGGAATGGCTTGCCTGTGGAGTCCTTTTTATGCACAAATCTCATGGGGACTAACCTATGTTATGAACACTCCTCTAAGAAGTATTTCTCATGCTGAAATGGAACTTACATATTTTTTTAATTTTTTTTATTTCAATAGCTTTTGGGGTACAAGTGGTTTTCGGTTATATGTATGAATTATATAGTGGTGAATTCTGAGATTTCAGTGCACCTGTCACCTGAGTAGTATATGTTGTACCTAATGTGTAGTTTTTTTTTTATCCCTGGCCCACTCCCACCCTCCTCCTTCTGAGTCTCTAAAGTCCATTGTATCACTCTGCATGCCTTTGTAGACTCACAGCTTAGCTTCCACTTATAAGTCAGAACAAATGAATTTTGGTTTTTCACTTCTATGTTACTTCACTTAGAATAATGCCTCTAGGCCAGGCACGATGGCTCATACCTGTAATGCCAGCACTTTGGGAGGCCAAAGCTGGTGGATCACTTGAGGTTGGGAGTTTGAGACCAGCCTGGCCAACATGGTGAAACCCTGTCTCCACTAAAAAAAAAAAAAAAAAAAAAAAAAAAAAAAAAAAAAAAAAAAGCCACCTGTAGACCCAGCTACTTAGGAGGCTGAGGCATAAAAATCACTTGAACCCAGGAGGTGGAGGTTGCAGTCAGCTGATATCAATCACACCACTGTACTCCAGCCTGGGCAAGAGTGAGACTTCATAAAAAACAACAATAATAATAATAATGGCCTTCAGCCCCATCCAAGTTGCTGCAAAAGACATTATTTCATTATTTCATTTTTAATGGCTGAGTAGTATTCCGTGGGTTATATATACCACATTTTCTTTATCCACTCATTAGTTGATGGAGAAAATTTCTATTTTGGTAAATTTGGGGCCTGAACTCTGCCATCTTGTCCATCCCTGAGATATTGTGAAGTGGAATAGTCAACATGGACCAATCTATTGATGCAATACAGAAACAATCTAGCCCAGCTACACCTAAATACCTCTAAGAAGTATCTGCACTGCATCATTCAGTGCACTATTGTATTTTGGGGGGTTTGTTCATTGCTTCGTGTTTTTTAGTCCTGTCCTCTAAAATGACTACGCTTCACTATGGCAGGGACTGTCTTCTGCCTCTTTGGTCCCTCCTTGTACTGCATAAGCATGACAAGCACCAGGTCCCAGCAAATGCAATGATAAGCAGCAAACATTAAGTAGCAACTAGCTATTTCAGGCCTTAGCTTTCTAAAATGATTTTGCTTCCAAGCAAAAGTAGAAAAGCAGACAGTGTATCTTTGAACAAAGGCCATAAAGTGAAATGATGGCCAAAGTCAGAAGAAAAAGGGTAAAGGAATTCAAAGTGTTGGGACCTTTGAGGCCAGACTTAGAGGGACTGACTGCTCTATGTTGTGAATTGTTTGTCAGATAAGGAAGGCAGCCTGAATACCTGCCAGAAGGCCTGGCCTCTATTCTATGGTTACTCTAAGCATTTTGTTGTTGTTGTTACTCTAAGTATTTTTATTCTATGATTTATTCTCCAACTGGAATCGTATTCCAAGTAAGGGATACCATTAAACTTTAATTTTAAAAGTCATTGCTTTTCTTTTAAATGCGAGTTTAAAAGATTTACTGCATTAAAAAGTGCCATTTTATTATATTCAGCAGGGTCAACATTTTTTCCATTTTAAGGACATCTGATTTTATTGAAATCCATAAGGCTATAGAGGCCACTTACCAAAAACTCATTTTATAGCAATCATTACTGAAATCCATCTCTTAATTCAGGGATACCTTCATCTATGATAAAGTTTGTCAACTGTTAACCCTAGAAAGCTAAAACAACTACTTAGTGATTGAAATACACTCCCTAATCTGAATTTGTTGCTTTCTATGGAGAAGGCCTTTGGCAAACACTAGCATAGCTCATTGGGTGGAGAGAGTCCTGATGTGGGCCCAAGCTCTGACACTTCTAAAACTGTGTGACTCTGGGCAAAGTCCTTTCCTCTCTAAGCCTCTGTTTTCTGTTCTATAAGAACAGGGCCTTGAACTAAAAGGTCTGTGAGATCCCAGTATTCTAGTATGATACTGGGGTATACGAGGAGAGAGAAAGGAGGAAACCAACTAGTGGAACACTGGGTTGTAAAGACCTGAGTCAGTGACGTCAGTCAACTTCCAGGGGCATCATGCTAAAAGGCCCATTTGTATCTGTTCAGAAGACACAAACTGCAGAGAATCCTTGGCCTGGAAATTCTCTGTCATATGTTGAGGTGGTACGTCAGCACTTGGGCGGCACCTTTGTCAATAGGGCTGGGGGGCGTCCCATTAATCAAACACAGAGATCACTGCTTCCAACGTTCTCAGGAGTATATCTCCTGATGGTTAAAGTAAATGCTCTGAACTCAGAAGGTTCTGTATTCAAAATTTTGCTAGGCCAACTTTCTGGATGTGTGACCTTGGACAAGTACTTCTACCTCTCTAGAGATTCCACTTTCTCATTTGTAATATTCAGTGACAAAAAAATGCAAAGAATTTGATACAGGGACTGGACCCTAATCAGGAACATGCTAGCTGCGATTATTATTTTCATTCCTGTTGTTAACTGAGGTCTCTTAGCCATCTCTCTATATAGTCTAACTCTCTTTAATACAGCCAAAAGGAATCCCATCTTTCTTTCCACAATTTCCTTTATGTGAATTCTCAGTTATAGCCAAGCTAATCTACTCTCTGTGTCACAATGCTTCTGTAGATGTGCTCAAGCTGTCTCCCCCACCTGAACTGCTTGTTCTCCTCTTTCCCCATCTCAGACAAATATTACACTTTGTCCAATGTCCCCTGTCCTCCATGACCATCTCAAATAGTAGGGATTACTTTCTCCTCTAAACTCACAGTCCTAAACTGCCAGAATCACTTGCTTGAGAATTAATCACAAAAACTGCCTTGTGCTTGGACACATTATAAATTACAAACAAAATGATTTCACTTTTCACGTGTGACTGCTTTACGGTAGAGGCTGCACTGCACCCTTTTGTCTCCCCACTCTAGTGCCTAGCACAGAGCATGGGACCAATAAACATACTGAGTCATTTTTTGTTCTGGTTTTGGTTTTGCCTATGAACAAACGTGGCTCCATCTTTATAAGAAAGACTCCACTAGAAGTTTCTTTGGGCCTGTGCTGGCCAATGTGATCGCCAGTAGCCACATATAGCTCTTGAGCACTTGAAATATAGCCAGCCTAAAAGGAGGTGGGCTGTAAGTATAAATTACACACCAGATTTCTAAGACTTAGAACAAAAACGAGTAAAATATCTTATTAATATTTTTATATTATTTACATGTCAAGGTGATAATATTTGGGGCCTACTCAGTTAAATTAAATATATATTATTAAAATTAATTTCACGTTTCAACATTTTCAAATTGACTACTAAAAATCTTTAAAATTATATATATGGCTCACATTTTATATATATATATGGCTCACATTATATATATATATATATACATATATATATATACACACATATATATATAAAGGGCCACTGCTGTGGCCCTTTAAAAATATAAAGCATGTGAACACACTGATAATTAGATGCACTAATTATTTTACCACTGTTCTTTTCAGAGAACACCTATAACAGCCTACTGGTATTTGAATTTCATGTCTGTTCTAATCTAACACTGTAGGTGTGAACTGTTCACGGGTCCTTGGAGGGAATGGGAGCTCCTGATCCGTATGCCAGCTGGGGACCTGTCTACAGAGTCCTGGTAAAGGAATGTACTATGGTCAGGCCATCTCCTTCCAGCTTGATGTGTTTTTGTTATTAATTAAGATGACTGAAAACTCCTTGGTGAAATACTAAAATAAAATATGGCCAAAAAGGTTTCCACATGCAAGTGGGGAGGGTGGCAAAGGAACAAACTCAGTGACCAATGTTGGATAATTATATTGATTTTAAGGCAGCAACTGGGCATTTCCTAAGGCACTTCTATTGATAAGAAATCACTCAAAGGCCCTCCATCCATTTACAAGGACCATTTGTATCTTTATGCTGACAGTGGCTACAGTGTCTTCCCAACAGAACCCCATCTTTGTCACAGCATTATTCAAGCCTAGAAATTGTTGAGTGCTCTGTGAACACAACTTCTATAGGTGCTGTGGGAGCTGCAAAAGATAGAACTCCAACACTGAAGGGTCCTGTAAACTTACTATGGTTCATGGTGTCAGGGAAGGCTTCACAGGGCATGCCACACTGGATAAGTGACAGTTTGTTATGGCACAGGATGTTACAGCAAAGGACGAGAAAGATGTGAAGGAAAAGGAAAACAGGAGGAGGATGTGTGTCCTGGAATGTGTCAACAGTGGGAAAAGAGGGGAAAAAAGAAAGAAAAGAGGGAAGGAAAGAGGCAAAGAGGAAATGTAACTGTGAGACTCTGGACATATTTCAATTCCCTCCCTTTAAAGGGAGATTTATATAGATCAATCTCATAAACTTATTGCAAATATTAAATGGATTATTACATATGAAAGCCCCTAACGTTGCTCCTAGCCTCCATCTTTGTTAATTTCCTCCCCTCCTTGCCTTTCATGTTGGGCTTACACCTCTTGGTTTCTGACTTGGGACGCTGAATTTACACCTACAACCACTGCTGAGCCGTAAGTTCTTGCTCGTGATGTTCCTAACCTTGATGTTGCCCCTCGATTTTGCTGTTAGAGAGGATTTCAGGTGCTTCATAACTCAGGAAGAGCCAGTCTATCTCAGAAAGGATAGCTTTCACGGAAAATTGGGAGCCATGATTTTCATCAAAATGAACAACAAAATGAACAACAAAATGACTGTTTAGTCTCAGCAAGGGAGTATTTACTGTCTGAACCTGTATTTCGAACTCAATTGACCAAAACAAACATATCATTTTATCTGCCCAATCCTAATCACTCTGGGAGATCCACTTTTAATCTACTTCCTAGGGACTTGCCATGGCAAAGTACTGCAGGATTTGCAAACCAAGCACTTCATACCCTCTGTTTTAACTCATCTATAGAAAGAAAACAGCCAGGAGCATTTGGGGGTGGGGGTGTTTCTTTAAAGTCAGCATGGCTCCTACTTTATTTCTGTAACACACCTTCATTGTCACCCCCTACCTGCTACCGCACATGGTTCAGAACAGATGGTAGTGGTTTTGTTAATTCTTGAAGGGAAAAAAAAAGGTAGTGGATAAGCTGCACATAGTCACAAAGTGATCCCTAAGGCAACCTGGGCACAGGATAGCTAAGCTCAATACAGGCAACTGGACAGCAATGAAATAAAGACTGTGCATATCTTCTCGGGCCTGCCAATGTGAGGTGGCAGAAATCCGAGCGACACCAAAGCCATGGCAATCTCCCTTCAGAGACTGCCTGTCAAATCATTTCAGATGAGAGAAGAACATTTCCGAAATCACTCAAAAATGAGGGACTTTCAGAATAGTGGTTACCTTGGGGGTGGGTGGAGACACCGACTGGGCACTACATACCAACTAGGCACTAGAAAACTTCCTGGGGATAATGGAAATATCATATTTTATATATATATATATATATATACACACACACACATACACACACAAACATAGGTGTGATTTATATATATAAATATATACACAGCATATATATATTTATATATTTAAGTATATATATGCTGTACATATATTTATAATTTAAGTATATAAATATATATATGCTGTATTTATACATTTAAATATGTAGCTATATATATGCTGTACATATATTTTATATATAAAAATCACACCTATCCTTTTTTAACCTAGCATTATAACATAAGAATTTTCTAACATTAATTACCATGTTTTCATTTTTAAAAAATGATGACATAATAGTCTATCGAGTAGATTCATGTTAATATAATTAACTACTTGTTGCTGGAAACCTAGATACTTTCCAACTTCCTCTTATTCTGATCTGGAAAGATCTAAGTTAATATCTAAGCTGGAAAGTATCTAAGTTAATCTTGTGTTGGATCCTGTAGGTAAGGAACATATATATATATATATATATATATATATACTTATATTTATATTTATCTATGTAAATATATGTGAAGCACATATGTTTATGCATAAATTAAGCCTATGTGTATATGATTTATACTAACATATAAATCATATATAATATTAAATATATAAATCATATGTGATATATCATATATAAATATAAATGCTGCTCAGATAGATCAGTCTATGTATCTATGTATTTATGTACGTATGTATCTATCTGTCTACAGAGAGAGAGATCTGGGATCTGGGTGGCATTTACCCAAATGTAGGTATGTAAAAATTCCCCATGCCTATGCACTGAAGACTTGTCCAGTTTATTGTATGTAAATTATACTCATTAAAAAAATTTAATGTTAACTGTACCCATGTACAGGTCCAGAGGAAGACTCAAGCCTTGCCCCTGCCAGCCATGTCAACTGGCACAGCCCTTCAGGAAGGCAATGTGCCACTACATATCAAGGGCCTTAAAAGAGGTTGAGAATCTTTGACTCAGTAATCCCATTTCCAGATGTCTCTTCTGAGGAAATCATTTGAAACATGAGAAAAGTGATGTGCAGGGTGATGGTGAAACAAATCACTGGATAGAAGATGTACTTGCCCGTGTGTGACTAGGTTATGTTCTGTGAACATGTCAGGTTAAAAAAGCAGGATACAAAAGCTTGTTTGTTCATGATGACTTACTTGTACTGACAAAAAAGGAACAGAGAGAACAAAAAAGTCAAAAAGTACCACACAATTGTCACAATATTTATGTTGTGATGAGGGAATTTTTTGTGATTTCTTTTGTGTCTCTCTCCTGTGGTTGCCTTAGAATCACTTTGTGTCTGTGCACAACATAGCCACCACTGGTGTTTTCTATGAAGTATGGTTATATAATTTGCAAAACAAAATCAGGGAGCAGAGAACCCAAAGGTTTCTGGATGGATCTGCCCTTAACAATTGCATCAGGTAATTGGTATCAAGCCAGACAAATTAATAAAATGATACTTCTCAAAGTAATTCCATACCTGCGTGACTTCTCTTATATTTGTACCATGATTTAAATATTTTCCAGAGTGCTTTTACATATAAACATCAAATTCTGAGAAAGAGGGAATGATAAAATGCAAACCTAAAGGGGCCTTTGGATTGGATCATACAGGGCCCACTAGGATGGACATGGGACCAGGTCACCCAGTGCCTAAAAAGGCAAAACGACTATAGGGGTAAAGTCCTTCAGATCCCTGTCATCTCGTAAGAAATTCTGATCCGGTTCTAGCCTTGATTTATTCTGCTAGCTGGAGCAATTCCAGGGCAAGCAAATTGAGACTCACATTTTTTCCACCGCCTATAATAAAAACAAGCATTTTTAAGCATTCTTCATCATCCCCTGCTACTTCTTACATTTTAAACACAAAATTTTACATTCCTGTCACTTCTCAGAACTTCCAGAGATTTTCTCCTTTCTACCTGTAAGAAGTTTGAGAACAATTTCATTTTTCCCCTCCAGGTCTTCCATTAGCCAAAACCGTTAGAAACAGCCTGAACCTTGTCTTTATGAGGCCTCCTTCAAAGTAGGCTGTCACTGGGGTTGATGGTCCGGTTACAAGATTGAAGACTTGGGCTCTGTAAAGAACTGCTCTTGAAAAGTCATTAGTGAGGTCCCCAAGGCCCAAGTTTTTACACCCAGTGCAGGAATTCCCAGTGCATTTTACCCCCAGTGAATACATAAATTCCATTAATCCACATGTACCTTTCTACTATGGCCCAAGAGAATGGCTACATATGCAGAATACAAAAGAAGGTAGTGAAGGGGGCGACAGGGAAGACACTAGGGGTTGTTTTGTTTGATTTTAAAGATTTCAAAGAAGATGTATGTCAAGAAACTATCTCAGGACTTTTGTTTTTCCAGAACTTTCAATAACTTTCTTTCCTTTAGGTCTCTGAGGCCTAACTGGAAATCCTGTGACAAACTATATGTACCTGTAATTTTATTATGCTGGATTAAGGGCCAAATAATAAACACGAGGAGAAAGAGATTTCCCAGAAACCTGACAAAGAGAGGACAGAAAACAACTCTGAAATACTGTGATGTTATTATATAGGCAGAAGAATTCCACTAACCGACTTTGTAGCATAAAACAAAACACTTAACTAACCCCGGCATCGGTCTTCTAATCTGTAAAATAGGGGTTCCAACAAAATAGCCTTCCAGTTTCCAGAATTTCTGGTACAAAATGAGAGCCTAAGAGGATATTCAAGTGGGAGGCTCAAGATGTCCAAGACAAGGAGGACTAACAACGTGCGGGCCTCTCCTCTGTAAGTCCCAGCCACTTACAGACATTCTACAGCACACGAGCTTGTCCAACTACCTTCTGGACACTGCCTCTCAGTTCTCAGAACCGAGATACTTCGGAAATGGTTCTCATCTACTAAAATGTACCCGACAGCTGTACTTAATGAGGCTGGAAGGAACACTTCGGTCCTGTTCCAGGGGAGAAACAAAAGGGTCAGGCCTGTCTTAGGCAGAAGCCACCCAGGGCAACAATGTTTCTCTTCACAGTGAGCTTTCCCACCTGTCAACAGATGCTTAAAGCAACAGGATGAATCTGAAACAGCTGAGTTGGACACCAAAGTAGAACAAGGCAGCTGTTTCTTGCCTTTCAGTATAAAAAGCCTGGCAATTATGTTGAGAAGGACCTGGTGGTCCATAAATATGATCGCTTTGCACATTCTCTTCTTTCTGTGGTTTTTAGGGCTTGAGTTATTTAACTGAAATAGCTGCAGAACAACCAAAAGGTTTATGCTACAGGTAAGCCAAAGAAGCAAACATTATAGGAGACAAAGGATAATAATAAATTACCATGGTGAGGCGAGGAGAGCTAGGGAGTCTCTGAGCTTCAGAATTAAGCTCCAATAGAAATAATAGATTGTATGACGTTCACTTGCAAAAGTTCATCTCCAACCAGTACTTAAGTACTAATCATTTGAAGATCACTTATCTGAATGTTTTGATAAAAGCTAATATAAATAATAGATTTAAGATCAGGACATGTAAATTAGGGGTGCATTATGATTACAAAGATAATTTTTAATTTATATTCTGAAAGTTTCAAAAGCTCTAAATCTAAACAAGGATAGACGTCAATTCTGAGAAAACAGTTTAGTAAAAATTTTTTTATCACAGATTTTCCAATATTTATGCCATGTGTTTTATGTATACCATTGTGTTTGGCAATTTCATTACAAGCCAAAATATTAATGAAAAGGTTAAGTATTGATATTTAATCCAGAGTACACGGGGCCACATACTCTATGCTACATTTTCATCTAGTTTAAAAATAATTTTTTCTCTTACTTTTTAAATTATTTATATTTTCAATTCCATGAGCTAAAAAAGTTGGCATTAATTCATTTTTGTTTATTTGCCTTTCCAATAGTTTTTATTTTAATATATGAGACTACATATGTGATCATTAAACTTAATCACTGTATTTTAAAATGTGAAAAAATACAGAAGAAAAATCAGTCCCAATTTGCTACTAACTTATATACACTGTTAGCCTTCTGGAAAGTTTCTTTCTGTTCTATTTTTGTATGTATAAGACTTGTTCTTGTTGTCAGTAACAGCTTTATTGAGATATAATTTACATAACATACAACACATCCATGTAAAGTGTACCATTCAGTGGTTTTTAGTATATTCACTGATGCAACCCTCACCACAATCAATTTTGTAACATTTTCATCACTCCCAGAAGAAACCCCACGTCCCTTGGCCAATGATTCCACAACCCTCATTATTCCCAGACCCTGGTAACTACTAATCCACTTTCTGTCTTTATAGATTTGTCTATTGTTGTTGTTTTACATTTCTAATTATACGATATATTTTTATCCTTTTTGACCTAACATCATAACATAAGCATTTTCTAACATTAATTACCATGTTTTCATTTTTTTTTAATGATTACATAAGTTTATCAAGTAGATTTACATTAATATATTTAACTACCTGTTTCTGGAAACTTGAATACTTTCCAACTTCCTCTTATTTTGATCTGTTAATGTTGTGTTGGGCCCCGTACATTAGCAATTGATCCAAGATTCATTCATTGGAATGTGAGTGCCAGCTGTGACATTAGGGCAATGCCAGCCCTCCTGCCAGCCTGTATTTCTCCTTCTCTGTCAGAGTTTAGTGCTTGGCTAGAATTCTGCCCATGAAACACTTGGCATGTAGTGGCTAACCTTGTCAAGGGGAAACTAGGGATCAAAAGTGACCCCTGTGACCAGCTGTCAGATGCCGGATGTCTAGTGTCCTGATATCTTCCTGATCTGATCAGTATCACACCCAGAATACTATTCCTCCATTTGGCACTGTAATCTGATGCCCTCAGGCTGCAGCCAGAAGCACAGAGCAATTAGGAAACCTGTAAAAATCTAGTCCCCACTCGGGGAAGTAAGCAGGAGGCTTCCAGGAGCATTCACAGGAAGGGAAGTTGCACATTCCACTCTCCCCAATGTGAAAAGTGATGGGACAACACACAGCAAACCTGGAGGGAACATAAGTTTTCAGGGCCAGATCTTTTTTTTTTTTAATTATTATACTTTAAGTTTTAGGGTACATGTGCACAATGTGCAGGTTAGTTACATATGTATACATGTGCCACGCTGGTGTGCTGCACCCATTAACTCCTCATAGGGCCATATCTTAAACCTGATAATGACCGCTGTTAAGGATGAAATGTTAATAACTACAGGTAACACTGAGCATTTACATGCTGTTTATATGCACAATCACATTCTATTATCCATCCTCATTTGGCAGATACAGAAACTGAGGCTCTCCTGCTATGTAACCTGCCCAAGGTCACACAGCTCTCTGCAACCCCATCCTCCCACTCCCTAAAAAGGTGACATAGGCAGGACTCAACTCCATTCTTTTCCCGTGCCAAAGTTCAAGCCCTCTCATTCATTTAAATGCCATCCACCTGCTATAAAAGAAGAGGAACGAGGCAATATCATGTGTTTATTAGAACACTTACTATGCACCAAGCCCTGGGTAAAATACTTCCTCACACATAAGCACTCAATACATGTGTGAGTTAAAGGCATGCCCATTTTACAGTTAAGCAAACTGAGGCTTTGAGAGGTTAAATGATCTGTTTCACCTCTCAGAGCTTAATGGATGGCCCAGCTGTGATGAAATCCCTGATTCCAACTAAAAGAGCTTATTGTTATTCTGTGGCTTAAAGAAAAATGCCTCTGCTTTAGGTCATTCATACAGTCAAGGTCCTGTGGCAACATCATTATTTGAAGACCCAAGGCTCAGGAAATTGCACTTTGGCCAAGTTAAAGAAAAGCAGGCTAAACTCATCTCAGGGGGCAATGAGTTCTGAATACTTCATTTCCAAGTGTAAGATAAACTCAATGAAAAAGATATAATTTTCTTCGTGATTTGAGAATTGTACATCACACATAAATGTGCACTTTGTCAAAGCTTTGCAGTTCACCTTTACGCTTTACAGCCCTCTTGGGAAGCAGAAAAATATGACAATTATGCAAATAGCAGTGTTGAGCCAATTACATGGAAAAGTGGTTGTACTGAAAGGCAAAAAGGGTTTGGCAAAACTTAAGCTTCCCTTCTTAACAATGAAGAGTTTAAATTCAAATACATTTTTGGCAAACATGAGGGCATAGGTGGCTCTCGCTTTCTCCCTAAGTGATATTAGTGCCAGAGGGCTCCTAGTCCTTTGTTTTCAGCTTTTAATAACCCAAGTGCTTTCTAATGGTATTTTAAGTGAGTTGCTAAAATGTTCAGAATTCATTTCTCCATATTGAGCTTCACAGAGATGATTCTCAGCAAGCAAATAAAAATAAGCATTTAAAAAGATTTCTTCTCTCATCAAATGGTGAAGAAATCCATTCCTTTTAGCCTGTTCCATGCTTGAAAAGGTTAGTGTGGCCTTTGGAAAATACCAGGCTGTGCATTCCATACACTGTTAATGATTCCCGGGATGCGCTGACACTTTTGAGGACATCTTAACCTTTTTAAAATGGGGCCTCCATTGTCTTACCTTAATAAGCAGTTTGCTCACCTTATGTCTTACAAAGGCCACCATGGTGGAAAATACACATGAGATGAAAAGCTGCACAGATGAGTGATATAACAGAAGGAGGAGGACGGAGCACCAATTACATAAAACACAACCTGCAGAGCACCTCCCCCACCCGTCTCTGACCCCAACCCAGTAAAGGCAGTAATGATAGCGGCTCTCTTAAACAGTACCCGATGATTACTTCTCCTCTCAGTATCTTCCTGGACGTCCTTCTCCAAATTGTAGCTGTATGAAGGTAACTCAAATACACATTTATGTATCTCCTTGTAGTCACAAAACTTCAGGTTCACCAAGTGGTCCCTGTGGTTTAGAGAACCAGATTGATAAGAAATCTGCTATAAACATTTTAGGTCACGCCTGTAATGCCAGCACTTTGGAGGCCGAGGCAGGCAGATCACCTGAGGTCAGGAGTTTGAGACCAGCCTGGCCAACATGGCGAAACCCCGTCTCCACTAAAAATACAAAAATTAGCCGGGCAAGGTGGCAGGCGCCTGTAATCGTAGCTACTCGGGAGGCTGAGGCAGGAGAATCGCTTGAACCTGGGAGGTGGAGGTTGCAGTGAGCTGAGATTGCAACACTGCACTCCAGCTTGGGTGACAGAGCAAGACTGTCTGGGGTGGAGGGGGGAAGAAATCTGTGAGAAACATTTTACTTTCCTGTTTCGATGCCTCACATATTCTGGGGGCAAGAGCTCTGAGCTGTCTGGAGTACGCTTTCGAATTCTTGAACCTATTAATCCCTCATAAATCTCTACACATTTTTTAGGCTCTTCAAGTGAAGCAGTGGACCACACATTTTTTAGCACAGCTCCAGAGTCCCCTATGTGGAGTTAGCTGGCCCCTCTTCCAGAGTCCCATAGTACTTTCTTCCCCCAGCAGTTTAAAACTTTTACTGAGCATCTGCCATATGCAACACTTTGTGCTGGGTTCTTGGGTTACAGATGTGGCATCACATAGTCCTCGCCTTCAAGGAGCTCAAGACCAAGTGGGTTGCACTTCTGTGGGGTTTCTGTAAAGTTAAAATAGTTAATATGAGACCTTTTTCATGTGTAATTTACAATCTATCCGTAAACATGAGGGAGTCTCAAGGGTACTGGCAACAGGGCACCTTAAGGTTGCTAGGGCAGGGGGCCCCTGTGCCCACAAATGGGAAGGCTGGAAGGCCATTATGAAGATGGAAAAGGCCATTTTGGAGCATTCTTGGACTCTCTGCATCCCATGTAGAGGAGGTGCTGCTGTGAGAAGCAACAGCTCTCCTCTCCTCTCATAGTCCTTTGCACACACTTCAACACAGGTTCAACATATCTCATAGAAGTGTCCACTCTCATATCTGCCCTGGCCAATGGCCAGTAAATTGCTTGAAGGAAGCAGCTGGACCTATCTGTATCCCAGATCCTTTTTCTTTTCTGTATCCTCTTTAACAACTAGCATACTACATGGCAGATTCTAAGCCTTTCCTATTGCTTCCAGATGAACAAATAAATAAAGGCAAGTGAGTTTAGGTTGGTTAGTGGCAGGCCTTGATTATAAGGTCAAGGAATTTGAACATAGTTGGACATAATTTTTCATGAGAGGAGTCAGAATAAGTAAAGCCTCTAACAGGGAATGTATATTCATTTTTGTGTCCTGTAGAATTAAAAATTCTAGCTTCCGCAGTGTAAAACAAGATATTAAGAACTCCTTTGAACAATCTGTTTGTGGGAAATAAGGAGTCATTTAGGATTCATCAGAGCAAAGAGGTTTACTTGAGCCGTGAGGTGGAGAGAAATGGCATTATAAATCCATTTTAAAAAGAAAAGCCAAAAACGCCTAGAAAGCATTTTGCAGTACAAGAGAAAAGCAATTTACTTGTTACTGCTTCAATTTCTTAAATCATCTGGCTTCATAGATCAACACTAACTCTCTTTAAATCTACCAAATGAAATTCCATCCAATGACTCATTACCCAGGGCAAGCCACAAATTGTGATTTGTGATTCCAGTAGTTCCTCCAGGAAATGTGAGAAAAATGATTGTCCAGGAAAACATTATAGCCGTGTGTGTGTGTGTGTGTGTAAATAGACACCATTCACGTGCCTGAGTCTGCTCCATGATGTCCAGATTGGGAAGACTAATCATAAATGGCCCTGTGACTTCCTAGACAGGTGTTTCTGACTGAATGCTGGCCCCACTGGCCACAGTTTTGCAGTGAAACTGGCAGAATGCAGAAAGCCTGGCTTCATTCTGATTGAGTTCAGGCAGTGTCACTAAATCTCTACCTCAAACAGGAACCCTGTGTGGCAGGTTCCTGTGAAACAGTCCTTATTGTTTCCCTCCATTAGCACTTCTTCCATATCCAGGCAAGCCATTCTTTACAGAGTAGAATTTGGGAAAAGAAAACCCCGAAACTCAGATCTAATCTCTCATTCAAATTGTTCCGCACACTTCTAGAACTATGACTGCAGGTGCCCAAGGAGAGTTCAGAGAGTTCTCAGCTTGACCCTGTTTCTCAGAATCATCCTTTCATCTCACAACCATTTTTTGTTTGCTGTACTCTGTGCATTATTTGATCCAGCCCCATCTTGTAAGGAGTCATTGCTTAATCCATGACTTTGCTGTGAACAATTAACATGAGACGCAAATAGCCATAATAAATATATATTTTTTTCTCCTCACAAAAGCACAAGTTTCTTTATGGCACAGGCATAGTTGCCATCATCAAGTGGTTATTTAGTCTGATGCAGCATATTTTACAGCAATTATGTTTTTATGGCTGTATTCCTTCAGACTTACATAGAAACGTCATTTTAATTATCATAAATTCTTTAACTATCTGACTCTTCTGTGAACACAAGCTCTCCCCGCCCACCCACTTCACCAGATCCTGGCAGGCCTACAGCAAAGCTTTACAACACACTATTTCCCTTCTTGCTCGCGAAACATATCTGCCCTGCCCTCTCCACCCTTTTACTGCCAGAGAGAGTCATCAGTTCTGTCCGGAAAGATGTCACTCATCAGATGAGATCCCAGGAACCATCCGCTGGTTGCCCTGTATCTGAAAGCAAGTAGGTCATTAGCAAAGAAGTATCTCAGTTCCACTATCTAGCACCAGATGGTGATTACAGTGAAGGGAGCTATGAGATCTCCAAATGATAGGCCTGGATTAAAGGGATGGTCTAAGGAGGCTTTGGCTCCTAAGACCCAGAATTATAAATTATAGTATCTGAATTGAAATTAAACTCTACTTGGCAACACCGAATTTAGTATTTTATCATTTTAACTTGGACTTGATTTTTTTCTCACTAAAAAAGGACTTACATAGAAATTCCAAAAGGACATATATTACTTCCAAATGAATGCAAGAAGGTTTTATTTTTTGCTGAATCACACTTGACTATAGAAAAAGTGGTTCTGGATTTCAATATCGTGAGCTGAAAAATTCAGTTGTAAATGACAAGTCAAGTGTGAGGAACATACCACCTGCCGTCACTATTTTTTTTAAAAAAACACCCCAATTAAAAAGCGGGCAAAAGACATGAATAGTCATTTTTCAAGAAGACATACAAATGACCAACAAGCATATAATAAAATGCTCAACATCATTACTCATCAGAGAAATGCAAATTAAAACCACAATGAGATACCATCTTACACCAGTCAGGATGGTTATTATTAAAAAGTCGGAAAAAAAAAAAACAGATGTTGGCAAGAATGCAGAGAAAAGAGAAAGCTTATACACTGTTGGTGGGAATGCAAGTTAGTACAACCTCTATGGAAAACAGTATGAAGATTCCTCAAAAAAAAAAAAAAAAAAATAGAACCACCATTTGATCCAGCAATCCTACTACTGTGATTTACCCAAAGGAAAAGAAATCATTATATCAAAAAGACATCTGCACTCATGTTAATCACACTATTCACAATAGCAAAGACACGGAATCGATCTAAGTGCCCATCAACGGATGACTGCATACAGAAAATGTAGTGTGCGTGTACATATATATGTATATACACACACACACCGTGGCATACTATGCAACCATAAAAAAGAAGGAAATTATGTCTTCTGCAGCAACGTGGATGTAACTGAGGGCCATTATCTTATGTCAAACAACTCAGAAACAGAAAGTCAAATACCTAGCGTTGTCACTTATAAGTGGGCACTAAATAATGTGCACACATGCACATAGAGTGTGGAATAATAAACACTGGAACCTCGGAAGGGTGGGAGTGTGGGAAGGGGTTGAGGGATGAGAAATTACTTAATAGATACAGTGTACATCATTCCAATGATGATTACACTAAAAGCCTAAACTCCATCACTAGGCAATATATCCATGTAACAAAACTGCACTTGTAAACCTTAAATTTATACACATAAAAAAAAGTTACCTATGAGGATCAACAATTGTTCAAGATGATAAGGATCTGCAACCAGAAGAGGAGGGTAAAAAACAGCTCCCCATGGAAGTGGGAAGATGCAAATGAGTATCCTCTTCAAATTAGAACCTCTGGTCGGGCATGGTGGCTCATGCCTGTGATCCCAACACTTTGGGAGGCCGAGACACGTAAATCACTTGAGGTTAGGAGTTCAAGACCAGCCTGGCCAACATGGTGAAACCCCATCTCTACTAAAAATACAAAAATTAGCCAGGCATGGTGGTGCACGCCTGTAATCTCAGCTACTCGGGAAGCTGAGCAGGAGAATCACTTGAACCCAGCAGGCAGAGTTTGCAGTGAGCTGAGATTTTGCCACTGCACTCCAGCCTGAGCAATAGAGTGAGACTCTGTCTCAAAAAAATAATAATAAATAAATTAGAGCCTCTGCAGAAGTAGTAAGAGCAACTGAAGAGCTGTGAACTGGGTCAACCACTTGGCTCTTGACTATGAAACAAGTATCTTTAGTTCTAATTTGATATTATACCCACAAAGATCCAGTTAATTTAACAATTGAATTTAGTTGCATGAGGTAGAGGGGAGACTCAGAATCATGAGATCAATAATGCAGGTTCCCAAAGTCAATCAAGCCCAAATATTTTGGAATGAGGCAAGCGTTGGGTTTCCCTCCTCCCCACTCTCCCTTTCTCTTTCCCTTTGTCACTCCCTCCTCCTCCTCTTCCCCTTCCTCTTCATCCTCCCTCTCTCTCCCTCCCACCCTTTCTCTCTAAGTACCTAACATATGTTATTAATATTACTGGGATTTTAAAAGCCTGTATATTGCAAGAATGTTTTGAGGATTAAATGGAATTGGGTGTGTGAAAATGCCTAGTACAGTGCCTGATACATTTTGGAAGCTCATAAAATATTAATTTCACTCTATTTCTCCTTTCCTTCCCCTTTTTTTCCTCTTCCTACTTTGCCCTTCCTACAGCCATTGTGTCCTTATCTGGCCATGACTAAGAATTGAAGTCAATTCTAATATATGTGCAGGTACAAAAATGCATAAACATTAGCACTTATTCTTAAATCATTCTGTATGCTGCCTGTTCTTAATGATAAAAGCAGTTATGTTGAACATTTTCTATTTCCCTCTCATATATAATGCATACCATGTTTGTGTTTTATTAACTTCACAGGGGTGGTTCATAAAAATCGCAAAGCAATTTTAAAACTGGAGTGGGCCAGTGGAAAGCAGTAGGCTTACAGAGCTTAATTCTTTTTCAAGTGCAACAAAGTTGTTCTTAAATTCTAGTTACAAGTGGTGAGAAAGCCCTAACAGAGGAAATGAAATCACATGATCTCATACAATCACCCAATTTCATACTTTGAAGGAAATTCAGTCTCTCAATTATTTCTATGAGAAATAATGAGCTAGTACTCTTACGTAGAACTATGGGAGAAACTTGAGACTTACCAACTTCAGAAGAGCTCCAAAGATTTATTGTTCATTTTTCCAAAGGTCTCCAATGAGACTGCTTTTCTTATCTGGAGGTTTTTCCCCCCAAAATCAAGAAAATATCTATAATCAGTATACATATTGCTTAGTTGCTGCATCCTTGGTCCTTCATATACTCCACAAATACTCTTCTAGTACCTCCTCTGTAGAAGACCCTTGGCATCTTGTGAATCTCCCTACTGGATATCAAACTGGGCAACAGAAGTACCGCTCACGTTTCTGTAAAGAAAATCGACAGGCATGATACTCTTTATGAAGCTCAGGGTAGGGAGGCATTGCTGGCAATGAAGCTTATTATGGGAATTAAATGAGGAGCCTTCTTGCCAGCAATAGGGCTCCCAATAGAATTAAGAGCAAACTAAAAGGGTGCTGGCAGCAGCAGTCAGTTTGGTGAGCTACCATATAAAATGGGGAGGCCCTACTGTGACAATTCTCAAAAGTACACTTCAGTTGAACTTGATACCCAAATAGCCAGTTAAAAGGTGAAAAAAGCAAGCAACCACGCATCATGTTTTATAAAGACAAAACTCCGGCTTTGCTGATTTGTTTTTACAAAGCGTAGTATTTTTTTACAACAAAATTAGTCAATTATTTTTATAATCTATAGGCCGTCATACTAGGTTAAACATTTTCTCTGTTTTCTTAGAAATAGGTTAGTGAAACTGATGGACACAGCTAACATGCCCATCAGGTGAAGATCAAAGGAAAGATGAAGGTTGTATCTTTTAAAGTTTAAGAAGATTGAAGATGAAAGACGTTGGGTTAAGGAGGAAACTGGCAATGAAGACATGATATCAAACGCAAACGATTAAAGGTTAGAAAAAATCCAACCCATTGAATTTAGAGGTTTTGCCTACATAACAGGAGGGGAAGCACTTGAGATAATTCGATCACTACATCAGCTAGTTCTGACTGAATAGATCAAATCACCCTACCACTTTCCAGCAGCCACAGTGGGCTTTGAGTCCATTCCACACAGAGCCACAAACAACAGCTCAGGCTAGCGAATGCTCCCTGACAAGGTTTTCCACCTCTCTGTGGGAACTGTATCTGCTCAATTTTGGTTTCGTTGCAATTATACACAGCCTAATTTCAGCACATTCATTTTTCACACAGCAGTTTCATTTATTTATTTATTTTCATGTTCAGCGGATTGGTCCCTAATCACCAAACAGCTTGTGCGCAAGTACCCCTAAATATGTTAACTCGAACTCATAATGCAAGCACATTGTGCTGCTGTAATGACTTTTCATTACCACCTCTAATTAAATGTTTTGCTAAACTATCAGGAAAATATTTTCCTTTTGATTCCCAGAAAATCCCGAGAGAGAAGGACAGAGAGAAACAGTGCTTCCAGGCTGGCCTGTTCTCTTCCTCCCCTCCCCCTGCCCTGAATAGACAGCCCTGTGGATGAGGGCAGGGGCCTTTCCAGATTACCACACACAGTAGAATACTCTCACTGGTCATCAGTGCGCCCGACAGAAGCAGCCTCTGAAGGAGATAGATCCTGGTGACTCTATTCCCATATGAGGGGCCTGCCATGACTGGGATGTTTAAGCCAGCCCAGTCTTTATCCACAATTCATTATAGACTTGGAACCAGAGGGGGATCTCTAGCTCCACTACAAGTATCTGGATAAATGGCTACTGATTTAACAACAAGGCATTTATAAGAAAATGATGTTGAGAAACCATTCTATTTCTCCAAGGAGCAGAGCCACCACACATTTACACAAGGATGTTCTTGCTTGTATACACATACAACACAGTATGCTTCTAGGCGCAGTTGCATTCCAGGCAGCCCCGAGTGGCAGTCTCCCATTTTGGCATCTGTTGGCAGGAGGTTATCTCCACCTCCTACTTGGCTCACACTATCTTCCTCATCTTATAAATAGCAAGTGACCACTTTCTGCTGCAAATAAATTCTTCATAAGTATTATATCCATTAAAGGTTCTCAATGCTACCTGAACTAATCATGTTTACCATTTCATTTCCAGAATGTCCAAATAAAAAATGCTGAAAATTCCTTCAAAAACAAATAATTGATCATGAATTAAATAAACCACTTAAGTATTTTCATGTGTGAACATTGCTAAGTATTATACCACTTACATGGGTTTTGGTGTTCATTCTGAAAGCATCAAGATGTCCTTCATATTTTGCAAAGCAACAAGAATAATAAAGTTAAATGATGTGTGTGTTTTTTTTTAAATTCCTAAAGAGAAACTTACTCATCTACATACATGTGCATAACAGTCCTGATTTGGGCATCAATGTGATGCCTTTTTTAAATATAAAAAAGTGGGTATAAATAGATTCACATGCCAAACCTCCAAACACAGCTTGGAGGAGGCTTTAGCAATCAACAGTTCATTATGAGTCAGCAGTGTGAGGGACTATCACAGAAACTAGTTAATTGGGCATTACTAGAAATATATTACCTAGAACGAGGGGATTGTAGATGATAGCATTCTGATTTGTGCTGGTCAGAACACTCCCGAAATGCGATCTTCAATTCTAGCTGCCATAACTTTATGAGGGACAAAGACAAAACAGACAAAACAACCAACACAGGGAAGAGTCTGTAAAGCACAAATACATGAGAAAAGTTTGGAAAGGCTCTTTTCCCTGGGGAAGTCGCCTTAAGGAAGGCATACAAATTGTGTTCTTATATTCAAAGGACCATAGAAGAGGGGTGGAACTTATTTTCAGTTACTTTAGGGAGCAGAAGACAAACAAATAAAATGAATTTGGGGAAAGTTACATAGAGATAAATTTCCACTCAATGTGGGGAATAATTTCACAACAATTCCAGCTGTGCTGCCTCATGAAATCCTACATTCGCTTTTATAGGAAGGTTTACATGAGATCAGTCAGCAATTGTTTATCAGAATCCCTGTGAAGAGTTCACACATCTTCTAGAGAGGCGGCTTTTAACTTTTTGGGGGAGTGGGGATGAAGGAGGTTTCCTGGACTCATCCTATAGAAAATAATGAAAGCGCGGAATCTCTTCTCAAGAAAAATGCATAGACACATAGCCTTTTCAGGGAAGCCACTGATTAACCCAGATGAAGAACCATTGAGCTAGAGGGCTGAAATAGAGGGGCTCCAATGTCTCTTCCATCCTGGATAGCCATGATCCTCCTGTATTCTAAGTCTTGATCTACAGGTACAAATAATTACATTTCTGATCTTACAGGGTATTTAAGTTGTGAACTCAAGATCTGGAACTAAATTTAATAAAGGTTCTGCCTGGATGAGCTAATTTTTCCCTTCTCATCTTCCTCTCATTTCTCTTAGCATCACTACTGTCTCTGCCTTCAGCTCCACTTCCAAATGGGGTGCTCTACCAGGGCAGCCATCAGCAGAATGAGCTCTCCAGCTAATCCACTGACTTCCAGCAGACCACTCTTTACTTTTCTGGCCACCTCCCAACACCACAGGGACTCCTATAAGTGGAACCAACACCCACGGACCTGATGCTGATGGAGCATAAACAAGCTCTTGACAATATCAGTGAAATTACAGAGCCATATTTTTAGGTCAAGTCTCCATCACTGAATAATCTAATCCTAAGGATAAAAATTATATAGATAAAGAAATCTCAAGGCTATTCTCTCGATTAAAGTCAGTTTAGTTCCATTCAATCAGCATTTCAGCGGCATCTACTATGCTGAGCACCATACGTCGTGCTAGATGAATAAAGTTTCCAACTTTATTCATCACTGGAAAACTGGAGTTTTCCAGTGTTGGTATCCTAAATGAACTACTAAAATAGAATATTCTGGGTGCTATGATAGAGTCTCTCTAGGGTTAAAACTCAAAGTTCTGGAGAAAATATAAATTTTAAATATATATGTGTAGTTATAATATATAATTATTATATATTAACAATTAATAATTATAATTATTAATATATACATTATACATATTGTGTATTTCATCGAGAGAGATTGATTCAGAGGATCAGTCTCAATCACTGATTAATCTAATCCTAAGAATAAAAATTACATAGATAAATATCAGGGGATATTCTCTCAATGTCAATGTCAATTTAGTTCAATTATATGTGAATGTGTGTTGCATGTGTGTATATATCATATAAGCAGCTGAAATGTAAAGCTTAGCTTTCTAACATCTCTACGTATGATGAGAGACACAATCAGCCATAATTCAAAAGGGAAGAACATAATTTAGCATCAGTTTAATTGCAACAAAATTGAGGTAGAAGCTCTCTAAATTAAATATATACAAAAAGCTTTGGGAAAGGTCTCCACACTTATTACCTGGCACATAGGAGGTGTAAAAGAATTCTACTGAAAGAATGTAAATAACTGAACAACTCTCAGAGTTAATCAGGAAGCAATTCTCAAAATCCCTATGAACATTAGAAGTTACCTTACAACTCTAGGTTGAGAGGCTATTAGTTGTGCACATAAAAAATCCAGAAATCCCATCCGGCAACTTGAGCTTCTTAAAATATTTCTTCCAGCTCCCAGACCATGACAGTATATATAGAAATAGATGCCTTATTTAGCAGTCTCAAAAGTCCTCGGTGCCTTCCTTGACTCCACACTCAGACACCAAAAGACTCCCATCAAATACGTTATTCATAAGAAGTTTATTTTCTCAGCCCCTAACAGAATAAAAGTCACAAAATGAAGGGTCTTTTACACAAATTAAGCTCTAGACCAGGGATTGGCGTGCTTTTCCTGTAAAAGGCCAGAAAATAAATATTTTAGGCTTTGTGGGCCATAAGGTCTCTGTTGTAACTACTCTAGTTTTGTTTCAAGAAAGCAGCATAAATAACACATAAATAAGTGTGGTTGTGTTCTGATGACCCCTCCATAAGAACAATGAAATGTGAATTTCATATAATTTCATATAACTTTCACATGTCACAAAATCTTCTTTTGACTGTTTCCTACCATTTAACCAGGTAAAAACCATTCTTAGTTTGTGTGCCACAGAAACACAGCAGGCAAGGTAGAATGGCTGTAGCTTTTGGCCTCTGCTCTACTGTTGGGGATCAAAAATTGCACATTTGTCCCTTGGAAAAAACATTTTAGTTGTCTGGTAATTTCACTCCAGTGAAAAATTTCATCTCAAGTGAATAAGATAATCAGAACTCTCTTAGTAGGACCCTTATACCAAGCTCATCTCAAGTGGTTTGTTTGCAGGATGCAATATCATTGAAAGCTGAAATGAGAGTCTGATGATCTTGACCAACAGTGGAGCCAATGTGGTCATTAAGTCAGCAACTCTAGCATTGTTTGGCCTGATACAGAAATCAGAATAGATGCAAGAACTTTTTCCTTAAAACAGATCCCATTCGAGACAGCAGGACCTGCCTACCAGTCGCAGTGATTCTCTATCTGTCTAGGCATGTGGAACTAATATCACTGGAACAGTGCTAGGAGTGAATGGATTTTGCCAAGCAACAACCTATGCATCCTTGTTTTCCCCCACCCCATGCTCTTATGAGTGTAGATACTTTTCTTTCTGCTGATGTAGCATTTGGAGACTCCATTTGCAGAGCAGTGGTGCTTGGCTAAACTCTCTCTTGCTAATCTAATTGGGTGGGAGAAGATACAAATGCCATTCTAGATCACACCAGCTCTCTACTAAGGAAGTCTGGGAGTACCAAAAATGTAAAAAAGAAAAAAAAACTGAGCACAGCACCTCCTAATGATCATCAGTCCACCTGCCATGGAATCCCATGCCAGTCTAGGAAAACAATTTGCTTTTGGTTAAGAGGAAAGTTCCCTGAATTTGGTATTAATAGTCCATCAGAAGCAAGAGGGGTTCATGCATGAAGCTGGAGGTACTGCAGATATGTTCGTTGATGATATATATCAAGTCCAAGAAGGTCTTGAAACACTACAGCTGTATGATTTCTAACCAGATGAAATTAAATAGGAATAAGCAAAAGATCCTGACTTGAGTCAACAAAGCTACCTTCACAAGTACAGAGAAAAAATTTGGAAGGAATATGGACACAAGTGGCTTGAAGCAGGGTTCTGTAACCTTGATGCTATTAACATTCTGGGCTGGATAATTCTTTGTCATGGGGGGCTGTCTTGTGCATCCTTGTTGGATGGTTAGCAGTATCTCTGGACTCTACCCATTAGATGCCAGTAGTATACCATCCCCCAAGCCATAAAAATCAAAATTGTCTCCAGACATTGCCAAATGTCCTGGGGATGTTGTGGGGGATGACAGTATCACCCCGGTTGAGCACCAGTGGCTTAGAGGAAGCACAGACAATAATAAAATTTTTATCAAGTACAAGTTGAATAGGAATCTCCAGTATGGTGAGACCACCAAAAGAACTAACGGAATCTTGGACTCCACTGTTGAATCAAAGTTAAGTATAAAGACGGAGATCATCAACACTAGTGAGACCACATCTGAACATTGTTAAGAGGAATATGGAAGAACTGGAGCCTATTTCTATCAGAGGGACCAAAAGGGAGAGGGATAATCAAATCCATGTTATCAGAGGAACAGATGTGCAACTTCTCACCCCACCCTCAAGTCTTCCTTAATTCAGGTTAATCAACCTCACTGCAGCTGAGATGGAAAGGAAGGGTGAGACTGGAATGTGACATAAAGCTCCGAAGGGCTGGCATAGAGAAGAACATTAGACTTGTTTTGTATGGTTCCAAGAAGCCCAGCTAGCATCAGTGCATGACAGCAATGGGAAAAAGATTTCAACTCAATCAATGGAAGGTGTTCTAATGCCCTGTCTTTGAGAACATCATGCATAGGCAAGGATAACGACTTGGTTGTAGAAACAGCTGGTGCATCAGATGGGGGTGGGTGGTGGAGTAGATGACTTTTAAGGGATCTTCCAGCCCTTAGATTCTAATGAGTAAGTAAACGGAATGCTGCCAGTGCTGTTTTTTTTTTCTGAGCAGGCTAAGAAGGCAATACCCTAAAGCACATATGCTAAAGATGCCCAGTACTGTATTTAACACGAGATCAGAAAGATCATCTGTTCTCACTGTTCCTTTGAAAAAATATGGCTTGTCTGATAATCAAATAAGGAAGCACCATCCAATCTGCCTTCCTCAGCACTGTCTCCATGCTCAGAGATGCATCCCTCCTGGGTAGGATGGATGGCAATGAGCCTGTCATAGGACGAAGCTTGGCATCAGCCCATGCCCAAAGCTAACTCAAAAGGAAACAAAGAAAACTGTTTTCCACATCCTTTTTGTTCAAAGGAGTAGTGTCCTCTAGAATTCCTGGCCCTCTTCCACAGGGTGGTGCCTTCTACTTTCCTGGCACTTAGCCTCAGTGGCGCTCAGCACACATTCATCTGGCTGTCACTTGGGCCGTTTTCATAGATGAGCGCCATGGACTCTTGGAGACTGCAAAAGAGAGGTCTCTTAACTCCCGAAAACACAAGAGCCCAGAATATACTGCTTATAATCACTCACAGATTGTTAAGAAAATTCTATGCAGGCTCCAAGAGAATCCTTACTGAAACTTGTTACTGAAAGCCAACAGCATGTGGCAGGAAACCCTAAAGTAGTGGAAGTACCAAAGTGTCTAACTCTGGAAACAGCACTCTCCCTAAACTCCCACATTCCAATGACTGCAAATTGCTAAAAGGGCCATGATTGGAAAGATGCATGCTTACAGAGTCCTTGATCTTTCCTCACATACTCAAATGTACCCAGATTCCTATATAGCTTATCTTAAAATGGGAAAATGAGAAAAATCTCTTTGTCCTTGAGCTAGTAAAAAAAAATTGGGTGTGCACAGGGGAAAGCTTGATAACTGGACAAAATTCAAATGCATAGGTTTGGAGAGGTCTTCTATTTCCTTCATCATTAATGACTGATAAAGCTCGGCAAGCCAATAAAACAAAGCAAACAAAGATGAAAATCTCTTTTTAATGTCCGTTTTTCTCTCTGTTGTAATTTTTAATAAATTCTTTCTGGTAATATTTTGATTGCAAAGATAATTTTTGCTTTTATTGCTTTAGGCAACACAGCATATTAACTCTCCAGTCCCCCCAATGGCAATGCAAAGACACAGTCAAAAATGTGGATGCAAGAAGAAGAAGGTATTTTAACTACACATACTGTACTGCTGGCTTTTAAAGAGCCAAAGAAAGAGGTGTATACAGGAAAAAAATCAAGTGGGGAGGTTGCCAGGCAAACACAACTATCTTTTCAAATAAAAATCATTATAATCACAGAAGCCTATGTTAGATCACAGGGGTTACACTAACAATATCAGACAATCATTCTGACTGCTGGGAAACACTGTACTGCAAACATTAGCACAAAAAAAGAAATACTTTTCAGTATTCACCCTCAGCAGAACCCAAGTACTCAATAGTAAATATCTTTGGAAATGTTTCAGTGGGGCACACTGACTTTATAAATTACTTACTTGGTGACATTAAAAATGTCAGTAGATCTGCTTTATCTAATACACGAATAATAAGGTTCGATGCATATTTCTTTTACGAACCTCCTATCAACCAAAGGTACATTAGCATCCATCAAATGACCTTTGTACACAAAACTGCCTATGATAACATCAGAAAACTTTTAGAAAAGCTAGAAGATAGCAGTGTTAAACCATCTAAACATTATAAGACTACAAACTAATAATCTTCCCACTTGCAGAGACTTATAGAAGAGAGAGGTGCTTTCAAAATCATCCAGTTCAACCTTTTTATTTTTGCAGAAAAGGATATCAAAGTCCAGAGAGGAAAAATGACTTGACCAAGATCACATAGCATGAAACGAAAAAACAAGTTAGAACCTAAGTCAACTACCTCTTAGCAGAAGGCTATTTCTCCATGCACTAACAGCACCTCCTCATTTTCTACATCAAGATGAGTTGACTTTTGGCATCTAAGAAACCAAGAGACAGATTTCAGTGGGACTTTGTGTTTGGGAAAAAATACATTGTATGGTTTTATAATGTTCCCTAAAAAGTTTATTTTTAGAGTATTTTGTGAGAAAGACTTTCATTTTCTTTTTCTTTTAAAGCCCACATCGTAGCCAATGTATTATTATGTAAATAATGACATGCTCTGGTGAGCCAATTTTCCTCACTTTTTATTCTCTTTAAAGCTTACCTCTGGCCTAGAATTGGTCTCTGGCCACCAGATGAAGGTGCCAGCACATTTTCCCACACTCTCTTTTTCTAAGAAGCAGAGAGTCAGAAAGAGTGAAGGCCGACAGACAGTGCAATATACCAGTACAAATCAAGCAATCTGAGCTCCAGTTTGTGTGACTTTTGCAAATCTCAATTTCTTCTTATCTAAAATGAGGGGAGCACCTATGAATCAGTTGCTAACGACACCGGGACCAAGCATTTCGAATTTGGTTTACTTGCACCATTGCCCCCTGGGGAGACAGAAGAAAGGGATGGAGGTGGAGATAGAGGCGTTAAAGCACAGGTAGGAAGTCTACACATACAGATGTATGAACATAATTTACTTTAACTATGAAGTCTGAAGTCCAGATAATAAAATGCTATTTTCTACATCTACACACACACACACACACACATGCTCCCACATCATACACACTGATGTATTCTCATCAATGCATCATCAATACAACCTGATATATTCTCTCCCAAGAGCTAGGTCAAAGCTGCCTGGTTTGATTTTATGTGCAGAGCAACTTCTCAAGCACTAGATGTTGAACATCAGTTTACCTTTCCCTTTCTTTAACAATCCTGTGTAAATGATTATTGTTCTACTAACCTAACATTTTCTGCCATGAATTGTCCTCTTCCAGCTTCACAATTAATGGTCTATTTTTTGTAAAATTGAGAGGCATTAATCTATGTAAAGATTAGTAGAAGAGCTATAAAATCTGTGTTATTAATATAATATTAACCTTATCCAACCTGTGCTGTAAGTCACTGAGTTCCTAGGATCTCAGCACATATCAAGAAGCTAAGGTTATTTCCACATAATACTAAGAAACACAGTACAAACCATTAAAGAGGGGTGGAGAGAATAAAAGAGAAAATTTAGTATTAATCAAGTTTCTCTTTTCTATTCTACCTGAGGGTAACCAAAATGCAATCCAGAGACTCCAAAATCAACTTCAGAAATAAACACCCACCATTATGTCCTTTCTACGTAAGACACATCTTGTAATGCCTCCCATAAGATAAGTAAGTGTTAGAAATATTCTAGTCTCTGGCACCAGAAAGGCCTGGGTTCAACCCCTGACTTGCCACTATATGAGTCTGGGAAAGTCGTTTAACTTCTCAGCTTCAGGGTTGTTGCAAGGGTGAAATTAAACAATGCATGGAAAGGATCTAACACATAGCAAGAACTTAATTGGCATTACTGCCCTCCTCTTGAGGGTTAATGTGGGCAATGGAAACAATATCCATAACCAGAGACAATTTAAATATCACATCATAAATTGGCTGGCTTCACAGATCTATATCATGCATTTCCAACAAGGGTGATATTGTCCATAAGGGGAAGAAAATTGATTTGGGGGGAAAGTGAAAAAAAAAAGATATTACAGTAGATTGTGGCCCTTCACATCCAATCCTCCTCCCCTAAATCTTTTTCCTTAGTATTTAAGTTCTCTCATTAGGATTATTTAAATTGAATTTCCTCCTTAGGGGATGATCTTTTTCAAAAGGTTGTGAGGCCAGGCAGGGTGGCTCACACCCATTATCCCAGCACTTTGGGAGGCTAAGGAGAGAGAATAGCTTGAGGCCAGGAGTTCCAGACCAGTCTGGGCAACACAGCAAGACCGTGTCTCTACAAAAAACTTTAAAACTTAGCTGGGTGTGGTGATGCACGCCTGTAGTTTTAAATATTCCAGAGGCTGAGGAGGGAGGATCGCTTGAGCCCAGGAGTTCAAGGCTGCAGTGAGCTGATTGCACCACTGCACTCCAGCCTGGGCAACAGAGTGAGACCCTGTCTCTTAAAAAAAAGAGAGAAATTTGTGAAACACTGATATGTATCCTTTGCATTATTGAAAAGATGCACTCCTGGAAATTTTCACCGTTTCCCTACGCTAGGACTCAAAAAACTGCCATGTTATCAGTACAAGGGACAGGAGTAACTCCAAAGGGCATTTGACATTATGCATGATATTACACGCTGTATAAACATGACATTGTCTCTATTTTTAATATAATCATAGTAAATTCCATTTATTGGGGTTTACCTCATAAACCTTATATGTCCTTCTTCCTAGCATCCAATTTCCAGCCCTATTTCTAACCCATTTCAGAAAGACAATATCAATGTTACTCACCTTTTCAATTAGGACTTGGGCTAAACAATTCTATATCAGAACATTCTTGCAGTAGATGTAGATTAAATCTAAAGCTTCATCCTTGCCTATTTGCATTGTTATCCACCCATAGAAATTCACTGCGTTTTCAAAGGTGACCTCCTTGGAATAAATCCATTCAGCTGTCTTTAATGAATCTGTAGGTGTCAAAGTCTTCTCCTACCCTGTCATCAATTAATGAGCCTAGGGACCCATCCCTGTATAGAATTCCGATTATGGCCCTGTAGTTACCTAGAGCCATTCTATAAAATGGATAAATGGATGTCACAGCTAGTTCAGTCCCTTAAGTATCAGGGTTCTGATTAAAGTAGGAGAAGGGTTCAGAATGAGATGAGGCCAACACACAGCTGATGGCCCCAGGCTCTGCTACCTGTCCTTGATCATCCCTGAAATCTTGGAGACACTAGGTAACTTCAACTGTAGATTTATTTGGTCATTTGTTTATAGCCAGCTGCCAATAATCTGTAGTCCTGGGGTACAACATAAACATGGATAACTAAAATCTATAATCTCCCAACACACCATAGGCAAGAGTGTCAGCTCCTTCCTCATTAAACTGTTCTACCTGCACAAGCTGTTAAGATAAAAAGTAAAATCGTTTCCATCTATCCCCCCATTTTCAGTTTTACACAAAATTTGTTTTTGTTCTTGTTTTGAGACAGTGTCTCTTGCTCTGTCACCCAGACTGGAGTGCAGTGATGCAATCATAGCTCACTGCAACCTCGAACTCCTGAGCTCAAGCAATCCTCCTGAATCAGCTTCCTGAGTAGCTGGGACTACAGGTGTGTGCTAGGGTGCCTGGCTTTTTTTTTTTTTTTCTTTTTTTTTAGAGATGGTCTCTTGCTTTGTTGCCCAGGCTTGTCTCGAATTCCTGGGCTCAAGCGATCCTCCTGCCTCAGCCTCCCAAAGTGCTGAGATTACAGGCGTCAGCCACCGCACCCCACCCTACACAAACTTTAAATCTGGAGTTTACAAAGGTAAAAGGTAGGCATTCAGACAATAAGAAGTAAAATGAGACAGGATACTCCCCAGTAAGGATAATCAGACTATGAATAATCAAGAGCTGCACCCATTGTTACCCAGAAACATCAAGTCTTCTCATGTTTTACATCAAGCCCTACATTATGATTGTAAGTGAATCAGGGTGGGGAGCTTACAATCCTAGAGTTGGCACTGTGGGAGGCATGAAGCAGAAGCTCAAGAGCCAGTTAGGGACTAATGTACATCAAAAGCACAAATAGGCCAGGCACGATGGCTCATGCCTATAATCCCAGCACTGTGGGAGGATCACTTGAGCCCAGGAGATTGAGACCAGCCTGGGCAACATGACAAAACCCTGATTCTACAAAAAATACAAAAATTAGCTGGATCTGGTGGTATGCACAGGTAGTCGAAACTACTCGGGAGGCTGAGGTGGGAGGATTATCTGAGCCTGTGGAGGTGAAGGCTGCAGTGAGCCTTCAGTGCAGTGGTGATCACACCACTGCACTCCAGCTCAGGTGACAGTGAGACCCTGTCTCAAAATAAACAAATAAATAAAGCACAAATACCCCAAAACCATATCACCATATTCCCCATTTGGAAAAAGGACCAGCAGATCATCTTAACAGCGTTTTGGAATCTGTGCAATTCTCACAGCTTTTACTCTATCGCTAGTCACAATGCTATTCTTTGCTGAGATTTTTAAAGACTGCCATCTTCATGATCCTACAACATCCATCTTTTCAGAGGGATATCTTGTTTGAGGAGACTCAGACTTAATTACTTTTCATCTGTCTTAAAGAATTCAGGTACTAACCTATTCATGTCAATGTGAATAAAACAGCAAAAAGTAGTTGCTATGGCCAAGTGCTGTGAAATAAGAAAAGCTGTGTTTCTTGTCCTGGTATCTGCTTCTAACAAACAGCAGGATCTTGGATAAGCATCTGTACTTCAACGCCTTCACCTATGAAACTCAGACAATAATCTCTGCCCTGCTGGGCAGAATAAAATAAGTGCAAAAACATTTTAAAGAGCACAAACCATTACATGTGTTTAACTTATTGCAAGACACTTGAATCTGGAAGTTAAGCATAATATATTTGTGGTCCTTTACAATTTACAGTAATATGACAATAAATTAAAATAATTTTAATAGACACAAGGATCTTTTAAGTGCTCATTGTGAGAAAAAAGTAATGTTGCTTTCTTATGCCCTTTACAAACCTTTACTCTGGACTCAACTGACTAAAATTAACAACTAGAATTGTTTTGACTTGTTCTAACACAGACGAACCGAATTTCAAATCATTCAACCTCACCTCTTCTCTCCTTCACTCCTGGCAGCCAAGAAGTGAATTGTGTATTCCGTCTGGCCTTTTGATAATTTCCAAAATGCTAGAGAAAATGGTCAGCTTTAAATTTCCCAAGGTGAGTTCTAGAAATTCCGTGCTTAATGTACTTTGCTCTCTCATTCAAATGTATTTGAACTGAGTTTAAAATGTCCATGTGGGAAAAGTTCAACCCCCGTAGCCTGTTACCTTCAAATCTTCCCACTCAGTGGATTGAGTAGAGATACTTCAAGGGGTGAACCTTCACTAAGAACCTCTTCAATAGCTCTTCAATCCATAGACCAGCACTGGGGCTCTCCAGCACTCACAATGATTATAAGAGCCATCATTTGTTGAGGTTCTACCATGTTCTATGTGCCAAACATCACACCAGTGCTTTATAGACATAGTCTCATTTTATTCTCACCACAATCCTTCCAGATAGGCATTATGCCTATTTTAAGATAATGAAACTGACTCTCAGAAAAGTGAAATAGCTTGCTTAAAAAGACCAGATTTTAAGTTTCATGAGAGCAGGAACCATGTCTATTTATTCACCAACATAAACTCCCCAGTGCCTGACATAATGTCTGTAAAATAGTAGGTATGGCATAAATATTTGTTTAACAACTGATTCAGTAAAGTGGCACTATGAACACATTGCTATATCAACACAAAATTCACTGGGGCTGGAGGACTGGAGAAGGGATGATGTATTAATATGAAACAAGTGATTTTTCAATAACATTAACAATAATAAACAGTTCCCAGCTACCCACTAACTAGAAATTTGTAAAACTGTTGGACTGTGTTTAATCCTCTACTCCCTACATTGGCATGGCCCAAATCTTGGGACCACCTCAGTTGCCATTTGGAATTCAACTACAATAGTTTAAAATGACTCTCGCTGTTCCTTGCTCATGCAGAGAAGTGACTTTCTGAAATAAAAGCATTTCCTTTCCATGCCAGGCAACTAGATGTGGTTCCGGGAGTTGGTCAGTGCTTTCCTTATTGCTAATTGCAATGCTCACAGTATCCTGGAAACAACAACCAAAGGCAGGCCGTTTTTTGAGTTACTGTGTACATTTAAACTTGACATGTGTTAAATTATGGGTCGAAAACAGAATCTTCATCCACTTAGACCAACGCTGTTTAATAATTAAACCTGAATTGTAACAGTATGCATTCCAAAAAGAACACATTTAGTTGTCTTGCTCAGACAATATATTAATACCAATCTTACCTTACTATCATAGTCCCCACCCTTATCTGTAGTTTCACTTTCAATTTTCAGTGAGCCATGGTCACTCACAGTCAGGAAATACGTGATCACAGTATAAGATATTCTGAGAGAAAAAGACTACATTCATATAATTTTTATTACAGCATATTATTATAATTGTTCTATTTTATTGTTGTCGTTGTTAATCTTACTGTGCCTAATTTATAAGTTAAACTTTATCATAGGTAAGTATGTGTAGGAAAGAACATAGTATATATAGGGTTTCAGGCATCCGCCGGGGGTCTTGGAACACATTCCCTGCAGATAAAGGGGGACAACGCACCTTGAAACTGAAACTTAAACAATGTGAGAATGATCACTGGATTGCAAACACTATAAAAATCATACAGGAGTATATTTATCTTTTCTTCAGATTCCTTAAAGTCATTCCATTTTTTAAAAGCTCTGTTTTTTCAATAATGACCAAATGCTGCTTCCAAAAAAGAAATTTAAGAGATAATTATTATTAATAAACTAATAATCCTCCAGCAATGCTAACTACAATCCCTCTGATAGCCAGGGGAAAAAAAAGAAAGATGTAAAAACAGTAAAAGCTATTTTGGGGAACTCATTAAAAAAGAAAAACAACATCCCCAAAATAAACACTCAAGCTGCGTCAAATCAGGTACCAAATTGTTTGGAAATGAAATTATCTTTGAGAGGATATTTACTATAAGCAGTCAAGATTTAAACAAATAAAATTATGAGAGAAAAAAAGGCTCAATTTTGTCCTGAGTATTTATCATGGTTAAACAGGCAATCTCCTGCAGCTTGAGAATCCAAGGCTATAACTCTGGGGGATGCTCTCAGGACAGAGGACTAAAGGAAATAAATGAAAGAAGGCTGATGTTATAATGGGAGAAAATACTTCAAAAACTGAGTAACAGCTCATTGTGAGCTTGGCACTCAAGACGGAAATACAACAGCCATTATCTTTGGGCTAAACAAATTGATGATATAAAAACAAAGGAATGATCTAGGCAAACATGGATATAAATATACCCAAAGGTGAACCATTGAAAAAGGGCATCCTCGGCCGGGCGTGGTGGCTCACGCCTGTAATCCCAGCACTTTGGGAGGCCAAGGCGGGTGGATCACGAGGTCAGGGGTTCAAGACCAGCCTGACCAACATGGTGAAAACCCGCCTCTACTAAAAATACAAAAATTAGCTGGGTGTGGTGGCGGGCGCCTGTAATCCCAGCTACTCAGGAGGCTGAGGAAGGAGAATTGCTTGAACCCAGGAGGCAGAGGTTGCAGTGAGCCATTATCACGCCACTGCACTCCAGCCTGGGCGACAGAGTGAGACTCCGTCTCAAAAAAAAAAAAAAGAAAAAAGAAAAAGAAAAAGAAAAGAAAAGAAAAAGTACATCCTTGTTATTTTCCTTACAGTACTGAATATTAGGCAAAAATAGATGACCAAGAAAGCAATTAAAAGTACGGAGGTTGATTAAAGAAAAAATAATAGGAAGGAAAAATGGAAACATCTGTGAAACCTTCAGTGTACACAGAAGAACACACTTGGTCCGGAGAAGGAAGTGATTTGGTTGAGTCCACACACCGCTAGTAAATGGCAGATCTGGACAAGAATAGAAAGTTCCATGATGGCACAGACTTTTGTCTGTTTTTGTTCATTGGAACAAAGACTGAAACATAGTACAGTCTCAATGAATATTTGTTGAAGGAAGGGAGGAAAGGTGGAAGGAAGGATAAATTCAATTGAATTCAAAAAGTATACATTACACAATGTCCTTGTGAGGAATTCCAAGACAGTGCACGGCATGGCACCTAATCATAAATTTGTGAAATTGTTGGACTGCCTTTAATTACCTACTCCCTAAATTGACATGGCCCAAATCTTGGGACCATCTCAGTTGCCATTTGGAATTCAGCTACAACAGTTTAAAATGACCCTCACTGTTCTTTGCTCATGGAGAGAAGTGACTTTCTGAAATAAAACATTTCCTTTCCATACCAGGAAACTAGTATGTGGTTACCTGAATTGGTCCAGGAGCTTACAGTCTATCTGGGGTAAACAAGATGTACACAGGAAAGGATGACTCACCACCAAATGTTATACACTGAGAGCCAAATAAATGGTGTGTATGTCAACCCTGCAGAAAGTCTGATGAACAGAGACTCAGCTATGAACTGTTGTAGACAGGGAATCTTGATGGTGAAACAAGAGGCACTAAATGCCAGTAAAGCCTCTTGACTTCCCGGTGTAACAGGATCTTGTCTAATGATATTGATGAAAAAATTCTTCACAGTTTTCAAAGTGCTTTCAGTTTGCCTTACCTCCTGTGTCCCTAACAAAGTACTAGGTGGTGGGCAAGAATGGGATGCTGATCCTCATTGAAAAGTAGAAAGAAGACGTATTCTCTGAAATGAGAATTCAATCCAGAACGGTATGTGATGGCACCTATCCATCTCGGGGAAGTTGAGAGTCTTAATGTGGATGTTGTTAGCATATGTGAGATAAGAAGACGCAAGATTGGCACAGACAAGTTTAGAAAAAGGGATTGTTTGGCAGTGCAATAGAATCAAAGCACATCCAGGAAATGTGGAGATGGTGGAGAAGAGGCAAGCACTTCCTCTAGCACACAAGTTCATCTATTCTCCCCCTTGTTCTGCAACAGTAGACAATATCCCCTCCTGGGATAGCTAGGGCTACCACTAGCACATACTGGTGTCTTTATGTGGAATATCAAAAGGTAACTTATCTTGGCACCCGTTCTTCTAGGTCGGCATGGCCTCATTCCAGAGCACAGGGCTTAGTGAGCAAAGCACGGGCTGCATTTCAGCTCCCATTCATTTTCTCGGCCAGGTGTCTTTGTACAATGCACAAACTGAACACCCAGATATGTTGGCCCTGGAAATAGCCCATTCAGTCTTTGACCTGCTATATTAGAATGTGCTTCCTTTTACAGAGTCTAAGTACACCTCCCAGTGGGATTTGTTGTGCCCTTTCTAGCCACATGGGAATAGCTAAGCTCCTCTTCCCAGAGACAGTCCTTCAAACACTTAGACTGCTTTTGTGCCCTTCCTCAATCAAGCTACCCATGTAGCTATCTCCTTGCAAAGAAAACCAAATCAGCCCCAAAGCCACAGCAGAACTACAGTGCCATTGAAAACACACTTGTAGCAGAGCTATCATAAAGGGACTTGAAATATAAGGAAGAACTATATACAGACAAGGATCATGACAGATTTATCAACACTCTAATGGAAGCAATCAAAGCATTAAAGGTGAGGAAAAGCAGAAGTAGCTGAATATGCAGGATACATGCACTCGAAAGAGCCCCAGAGTAAAAATAAAGAGGAAATGGAGAATTGGAGGAACATTAGGACAAAATGAGGGGGAAAGTGTAGTGGAACTATAAAGAATTCCAGACATACAGGCTAAAGGATAGGGATATGAACTGCTTAGGAAAAGAAGAAAAGAAAAGAGGAGGGGAGGAAAGAAAGGGAGGGAAGGAGAGAGTCAGAGGAAGGAGGGAAGGAAGGAAGGGAGGAAGAGGGATGGAGGGAGGGACAGGAAAGAAAGAATGAAGAAAAGAAGGCAGGAAGGGAGGGAGGAAGGGAGGGAGCGAGAAAGAAAGGAAGGAAGGGAGGGAGGAAGGGAGGGAGAGAGAAACAAAGGAAGGAAAGAAGGAAGGAAGAAGGAAGGAAGGAAGGAAAGAAGGAAGGAAGTGAGGGAGGGAGGGACAGAGGGAAGGAAGGGAGAGAAGGAGGGAGAGATGGAGGGAGGGGAGAGGAAAGAATGAAAAGAATTGGGAGGGAAAAGAGAAAGGCAAGCAGGGAAAGGAGGGAGGGAGGGAGGGAAAAATGGCTCCTTATATCCATACCCAAGTCTAGTTGTCTGGTTTGGGTGTCAGAGTTCACTAATGAATGTGAGGCAGGAGAAGCCAAACCAATGCCTTCCAGATCATTATGCATTTACCATATTTATTGAAACAGTAGCTCTGTATCAGGCATCTGTGCATGTGTGGGGGACACGGTGGGTAATTTGTTGATTTTTTCCCCTACGGGAAATCCACATCAAATGAGCTCTGCAAAATCTGGCTTGAATGATGCTCTCCCTAGTAATGGGCATATCTGAGCTTATGAGCGGCATATTGTCAGTCTGTAGTTGATTGGTTTTATAGTGCCTCAGATGGGCTTTTTCCAAGTCCAGGGCATTTGGATTTTCTTCTGGTATTTCATGTTCATAAAACTCAGTTTAATTTGCCACAGCACATTCTACCAGATGGCCTCTCCTTTCACTTTCAGTACCTCTGCTAAATCTGCCCACACAGAGTCTTTGTGCATCCTTTCTCTTGCCAACCATCACACAGTAAATCTCCTTGCATAAAGCAGTGCTTTCTTCTACAGATTATGTTTGACTGAAGGCTGGATAATTCTGATCACTTGCTGCTCATCAAAATGAGGAGTACATGTCTGAGGGCAAAGGAGAATAAAAGGCAGCTTCCAACAGGAAACAATGCTTTATGAATATCCTTCATTTCTGTGACTGTGTTTCCATTTCTAGTTTGAGTTTATTGAGAAAATAGGACAAAGGTAAATAAAAATAAAAACAAGCCCCATGACCCTAACATACCAACTGTTTTTGTTTGCCTTGAGTTCCCTTCCAGTCTGGGTCCTTAGGCATGTGTATCTTTTTTTTTTTTTGGACATGGAGTCTTGCTGTGTCACCCAGGCTGGAGTGCTGGAGTGCAGTGGTGCAATCTCGGCTCACCACAACCTCCACTTCACAGGTTCAAGTGATTTTCCTGCCTCAGCCTCCCGAGTAGCTGCGATTACAGTCATAGTATGCCACCACACCCAGCTAATTTTTGTATTTTTTTAGTAGAGAAGGGGTTTCACCATGTTGGCCAGGCTGGTCTTGAACTCCTGACCTCAAGTGATCTGCCTGCCTTGGCCTCCCTAAGTGCTGGGATTACAGGCATGAGCCACCACCTGGCCCTCATGTGTATCTTTCGACAGGATTGAAATTTTAGACAAGATACAAATGTGTATCCTGCTGTTTTTCATTTGCCATTATAAACATTTTCCATGTTGCTACACAGTGGCCATAATTATCACTTTAACAGATGCATAATATTCTACAGAGTATATGTGTCATAATATATTTAATGGCCTTCACCAATGACTCAGCATTTTAGATCGCTTCCCTTCCTTTCCTTATTAGGGCTAACTGTATAAATTAAAATCTTCACATTATTTAATATATGGCCTTTCCTCTACTTTAAAGGTTTGATGGTAAAATGAGGTGAATTTTCCTTAGGATTTTTTTCTCAGATAAATTTTCAGGGGCGGATTATTAAATCAGACTGAATGAACATTTTTATGGTTCTTGATTACTTCATCAAATTTGCTTCCTAAATCAGAGTAATTTTAGCTGCCGCAGGCAGCATATACAGCAGTTTTCTGCCTTATCTTCAACACAAAGAATTACTATTTTCTTAAATGTTTGCAAATTCAAAAGGCATAAGATGCTATCTTGTCATCACTTAATTTGTACCTCTTTGAAAAGCCCTAATTCAACTATTCCCCATAAGCTCAATCACTAGTTATATTCCCTGGTGTGTGAACTGTCTGTTCACGTTCTTTTCCATTAACTTTCCCGGGTATCTTAAGGTTTTCTTATTGATAATGTAATTATCACCCTTATCTTTCTTATTCGTTGCAAATATTCCCCAAATCTGTTTTCCTTTTTATTCTATGTATATTTTTATTGTTCATTAGTCTTTATTTCTTAAGCAGTCAAATCTGTAATTTTTTCCTTCATGATTTGTTCAGAACTTACCATGGAACAGATGGTTTCTTAAATGAATTTTCTGCTGTTTCTTGTGATTTGATTTTTTAAACAAGTTTGTTCTTTAATAATTGAATCTTATGCCAGTTGAAATATATTTTCATACAATATACTAGGTTAGGAGCTTATGAATGTTTAATTGATAACCAGTTTTTCCCAAGTCATTAGTTAAATAGCTCTTCCTTTCTTATTCTTTTGTGATGCTCAGTTCATCACAGTAATATATGAATATAAATATAACACAAGAACATCTATTTTCATACCTGTACATTTTTTCTTCTGTTCCATTAGCCATACTTCTATTTTGGGACCAGGGTAGTGCTGTTTTAATGACTGTTGTCCTTTATTGTATAATTATCAGTTTTATTTCTTTCAATGGTTAATTGCAAATGTACCAGAGGTGTTTCTTAACAAATTTGGATACAAAAAGAGCAGGCACAGTCTAAATAGTGGCCATACACTATAGGGATAAGGACACTGACTTCAAAATCAAATCCCTGCTCTGCCATTTGCAAGTTCTGTGACCTTGAGAAAATTATTTAATTTCTTTGAACTGTAGCTTCTCTACATGTAATATGAGAATCAAAGTACTTGTATCTGCATCATCTCAATACCATAGCCACTGGCCACACTAGCTATTTACATTTTAATTAATCAAAACTAAACAAAATTAAAACTTTAGTTTCTTAGTCACACTAGAAACATTTTCAGTGCTCAATATTCACATGTGTTAATGGCTACCAGAGTTAGGTGGTGCTAGTATTATAAAACATTTCCATCATCGCAGAAATCTTTATTGGCCAGACCTGTGTAGGGTTGCCGTGACAACTAAATATTTCATGGAAAGCACTTAGTACACAATCTAGCACACAGTAATCACTTTATGGTAACCGTAGTTGCAGTAGTGAAAGTTTGAACCATGAAGTACCTACAAGGAAAATGGAAAGGATCTACATCAAGAAAGCTTATCTGCACCTCAAAGTAAGAGATCATTTAGAAATCAATGGCTGAGGAAGCTGAGGAAATTCACCTGTCTGATCAAGGTGAACAAGCAGGGCCTCAGCCCCAGAATACAATTTCAAAAGGTGTTCGGATTCTTCAGGATTGGGATCTGGCACCCTCTGCAGAACAACCTCTCCTGGAAAAGAGGTGGTTTTCTCAGAGACAATATACATGGAAGTATTTCAACTCTGTTCTCCGTGGAACATTCATTGTCTGTAATTTGGTGTCTTGAGTGAAATCCTCACACAAGAGTGCCTCTTAAGGGTCTGAGCAATCAGTGTCAGTTGGCAATATAATTAGTAAATAAACAAACTATCACATTAGAGTTATAGATCAGTGACTTATACATTTGCCTGTTTTTTCCACTTCTATTACATATTTATTTATTTAAAGAGACAGAGTCTCACGCTGTTGCCCAGGCTCAAGGGCAGTGGCACAATCATGGCTCACTGCAGCCCCCAATTCCTGGGCTTAAGTGATCCTCCCAACTCAGCCTCCTGAGTAGCTGGGACGGCAGGCACACAGTGACACACCCAGCTAACTTAATTTTTTTTTTTTTCAGACGGGGTTTCACTGTGTTGCCCAGGCTGGTCTCAAACTCCTTGCCTCAAGTGATCCTCCTGCCTTGGCCTCCCAAACTGCTCGGATTATAGGCATGAGCCACTGCATCTGGCCAAATTTGGTTCTTAAAATCATTCCTCCAAAGTTTGATAAACTCTGGGTGAGCTGATGAAACTGAATTGAGGATCAGCAAAGTAAAAGACTTCAGGAACTTAATCAAGGGAGTTTCTACCCAAGAGACTCTATTTAAAAAGAGCTCTTCTTTCCTCATAAGCATCGTATCCACTGTAAACAAGAACCACTTATCTTCATCCCTAAAAATATCCATCAGTATGCAGACAATTAAATATTGAAGAAGGCTTACTATGCCTTCTAAACATTACTCATGAATGAACAGGCAGCAATCTTTGCTGTTCTGCAGCCTCCGCTGATGATACCCAGGCAAACAGGGTCTGGATTGGACCTCCAGCAAACTCCAGCAGACCTGCAGCAGAGGGGCCTGACTGTTAGAAGGAAAACTAACAAACAGAAAAGAATAGCATCAACATCAACAAAAAGGACATCCACAGAGAAACCCCATATGAAGGTCACCAACATCAAAGACCAAAGGTAGATAAATTCATGAAGATAAGGAAAAACCATCACAAAATGGCTGAAAATTCCAAAAACCAGCACGCCTCTTCTCCTCCAAAGGATCACAACTCCTCGCAAGCAAGGGAACAAAAATGGATGGAGAATGACATGGACGAATTGACAGAAGTAGGCTTCAGAAGGTGGGTAATAACAAACTCCTTCAAGCTAAAGGAGCACATTCTAACCCAACGCAAGGAAACGAAGAACCTTGAAAAAAGGTTAGAGGAATTGCTAACTAGAATAACCAGTTTGGAGAATAACATAAATGACCTGATGGAGCTGAAAACACAGCATGAGAACTTCACGAAGGATACACAAGTATAAACAGCCAAATTGATCAAGCAGAAGAAAGGATATCAGAGATTAAAAATCAACTTAATGAAATAAAGTGTGAAGACAAGATTGGAAAAAAAAAGAAAAGAATGAAAAGGAACAAACAAAACCTCCAAGAAATATGGGACTATGTGAAAAGACCAAACCTACACTTGATCGGTGTACTTGAAATTGATGGGAAGAATGGAACCAAGTTGTAAAACACCCTTCAGGATATTATCCAGGAGAACGTCCCCGACCTAGCAAGACAGGCCAACATTCAAATTGAGGAAATACAGAGAACACCACAAAGATACACCTGCAGAAGAGCAACCCTAAGACACGTAATCATCAGATTCAACAAGGTTGAAATGAAGGAAAAAAATGTTAAGGGCAGCCAGAAAGAAAGGTTGCGTTACCCATCAATGGAAGCCCATCAGACTAACAGCAGATCTCTCTGCAGAAACCCTACAAGCCAGAAGAGAGTGGGGGCCAATATTCAACATTCTTAAAGAAAACAATTTTTTTTTATTATTATTATACTTTAAGTTTAAGGGTACATGTGCACCATGTGCAGGTTACTTACATATGTATACATGTGCCATGCTGGGGCGCTGCACTCACTAACTCGTCATCAAGCATGAGGTATATCTCCCAGTGCTATCCCTCCCCCCTCCCCCCACCCCACAACAGTCCCCAGAGTGTGATGTTCCCCTTCCTGTGTCCACGTGTTCTCATTGTTCAATTCCCACCTATGAGTGAGAATATGCGGTGTTTGGTTTTTTGTTCTTGCGATAGTCTACTGAGAATGATGACTTCCAATTTCATCCATGTCCCTACAAAGGACATGAGCTCATCATTTTTTATGGCTGCATAGTATTCCATGGTGTATATGTGCCACATTTTCTTTATCCAGTCTATCATTGTTGGACATTTGGAATGGTTCCAAGTCTTTGCTATTGTGAATAATGCCTCAATAAACATACGTGTGCATGTGTCTTTATAGCAGCATGATTTATAGTCCTTTGGGTATATACCCAGTAATGGGATGGCTGGGTCAAATGGTATTTCTAGTTCTAGATCCCTGAGGAATCGCCACACTGACTTCCACAATGGTTGAACTAGTTTACAGTCCCACCAACAGTGTAAAAGTGTTCCTATTTCTCCACATCCTCTCCAGCACCTGTTGTTTCCTGACTTTTTAATGATTGCCATTCTAACTGGTGTGAGATGATATCTCATTGTGGTTTTGATTTGCATTTCTCTGATGGCCAGTGATGGTGAGCATTTTTTCATGTGTTTTTTGGCTGGATAAATGTCTTCTTTTGAGAAGTGTCTGTTCATGTCCTTTGCCCACTTTTTGATGGGGTTGTTTGTTTTTTTCTTGTAAATTTGTTTGAGTTCATTGTAGATTCTGGATATTAGCCCTTTGTCAGATGAGCAGGTGGTGAAAATTTTCTCCCATTTTGTAGGTTGCCTATTCACTCGGATGGTAGTTTCTTTTGCTGTGCAGAAGCTCTTTAGTTTAATTAGATCCCATTTGTCAATTTTGGCTTTTGTTGCAGTTGCTTTTGGTGTTTTAAGCATGAAGTCCTTGCCCATGCCTATGTCCTGAATGGTAATGCCTAGGTTTTCTTCTAGGGTTTTTATGGTTTTAGGTCTAACATTTAAGTCTTTAATCCATCTTGAATTGATTTTTGTATAGGTGTAAGGAAGGGATCCAGTTTCAGCTTTCTACATATGGCTAGCCAGTTTTCCCAGCACCATTTATTAAATAGGGAATCCTTTCCCCATTGTTTGTTTTTCTCAGGTTTGTCAAAGATCAGATAGTTGTAGATATGTGGCATTATTTCTGAGGGCTCTGTTCTGTTCCATTGATCTATATCTCTGTTTTGGTACCAGTACCATGCTGTTTTGGTTACTGCAGCCTTGTAGTATAGTTTGAAGTCAGGTAGTGTGATGCCTCCAGCTTTGTTCTTTTGGCTTAGGATTGACTTGGTGATGCAGGCTCTTTTTTGGTTCCATATGAACTTTAAAGTAGTTTTTTCCAATTCTGTGAAGAAAGTCATTGGTAGCTTGATGGGGATGGCATTGAATCTGTAAATTACCTTGGGCAGTATGGCCATTTTCACGATATTGATTCTTCCTATCCATGAGCATGGAATGTTCTTCCATTTGTTTGTGTCCTCTTTTACTTCCTTGAGCAGTGGTTTGTAGTTCTCCTTGAACAGGTCCTTCACATCCCTTGTAAGTTGGATTCCTAGGTATTTTATTCTCTTTGAAGCAATTGTGAATGGGAGTTCACTCATGATTTGGCTCTCTGTTTGTCTGTTGTTGGTGTGTAAGAATGCTTGTGATTTTTGTACATTGGTTTTGTATCCTGAGACTTTGCTGAAGTTGCTTATCAGCTTAAGGAGGTTTTGGGCTGAGACGATGGGGTTTTCTAGATATACAATCATGTTGTCTGCAAACAGGGACAATTTAACTTCCTCTTTTCCTAATTGAATACCCTTTATTTCCTTCTCCTGCCTAATTGCCCTGGCCAGAACTTCCAACACTATGTTGAATAGGAGTGGTGAGAGAGGGCATCCCTGTCTTGTGCCAGTTTTCAAAGGGAATGCTTCCAGTTTTTGCCCATTCAGTATGATATTGGCTGTGGGTTTGTCATAGATAGCTCTTATTATTTTGAGATACGTCCCATCAATACCTAATTTATTGAGAGTTTTTAGCATGAAGGGCTATTGAATTTTGTCAAAGGCCTTTTCTGCATCTATTGAGATAATCATGTGGTTTTTGTCTTTGGTTCTGTTTATATGCTGGATTACATTTATTGATTTGCGTATATTGAACCAGCCTTGCATCCCAGGGATGAAGCCCACTTGATCATGGTGGATAAGCTTTTTGATGTGCTGCTGGATTTGGTTTGCCAGTATTTTATTGAGGATGTTTGCATCAATGTTCATCAAGGATATTGGTCTAAAATTCTCTTTTTTGGTTGTGTCTCTGCCCGGCTTTGGTATCAGGATGATGCTGGCCTCATAAAATGAGTTAGGGAGGATTCCCTCTTTTTCTACTGATTGGAATAGTTTCAGAAGGAATGGTACCAGTTCCTCCTTGTACCTCTGGTAGAATTCGGCTGTGAATCCATCTGGTCCTGAACTGTTTTTGGTTGGTAAGCTATTGATTATAAGAAAACAATTTTCAACCCAGAATTTCATATCCAGCGAAACTGAGCTTCATAAGCAAAGGAGAAATAAAATCCTTTACAGAAGAGCAAATGCTGAGAGATTTTGTCACCAATAGGCTGCCTTACAACAGCGCCTGAAGGAAGCACTAACATGGAAAGGAAAAACCAGTACCAGTCACTGCAAAAACATACAAAATTGTAAAGACCATCGACACTATGAAGAAACGGCATCAACTAACAGGAAAAATAACCAGCTAGGATCATAATGAAAGGATCAAATTCACACATAACAATATTAACCTTAAATGTAAATGGGCTAAATGCCCTAATTAAAAGACAAAGACTAGCAAATTGGATAAAGAGTCAAGACCCATTAGTGTGCTGTATTCAGGAGTCCCATCTCATGTGCAAAGACACAAATAGGCTCAAAATAAAGGGATGGAGAAAGGTTTACCAAGTAAATGGAAAGTAAAACAAAGCAAGGGTTGCAATCCTAGTCTCAGATAAAACAGACTTTAAACCAACAAAGATCAAAAAAGACAAAGAAGGGCATTACATAATGATAAAGGGATCAATGCAACAAGAAGAGCTAACTATCCTAAATATATGTGCACCCAATACATGAGCACCCAGATTCATATAGCAAGTTCTTAGAGACCTATGAAGAAACTTAGACTCCAACACAATAATAGTGGGAGACTTTAACACCCCACTGTCAATATTAGATCAGCGAGACAAAAAATTAACAAGGATATTCAGGACTTGAGCTCAGCTCTGGACCAAGTGGACCTAACAGACATCTACAGAACTCTCCACCCCAAATCAACAGAATATACATTCTTCTCAGCACCACAAGGCACTTATTCTAAAACTGACCACATAATTGGAAGTAAAACATTCCTCAGCAAATGCAAAAGAACAGAAATCATAACAAACAGTCTCTCAGACCACAGTGCAATCAAATTAGAATTCAGGATTAAGAACCTTACTCAAAACCTCATGACTACATGGAAACTGAACAACCTGCTCCTGAATGACTACTGAGTAAATAACGAAATTAAGGCAGAAATAAATAAGTTCTTTGAAACCAATGAGAACAAAGACACAACATACCAGAATCTCTGGGACACAGCTAAAGCAGTGTTTAGAAGGAAATTTATAGCACTAAATGCCCACAGGAGAAACTGGGAAAGATCTAAAATAGACACCCTAACATCACAATTAACAGAACTAGAGAAGCAAGAGCAAACAAATTCAAAAGCTAGCAGAAGACAAGAAATAACTAAGATCAGAGCAGAACTGAAGGAGATAGAGAGACGAAAAACCCTTCAAAAAAATCAATGAATCCAGGAGGTGTTTTTTTTTTTTGAAAAGACTAACAAATTAGATAGAAGGCTAGCCAGACTAATACAGAAGAAAAGAGAGAAAAATCAAATAGACACAATAAAATGATCAATGGGATATCATCACGGATCCCAAAGAAATACAAACTACCATCAGAGAATACTATAAACACCTCTATGCAAATAAACTAGAAAATCTAGAAGAAATGGGTAAATTCCTGGACACATACACCTTCCCAAGAGTAAACCAGGAAGAAGTCAAATCCCTGAAAACGCCAATAACAAGTTCTGAAATTGCAGTAATAGCCTACCAACGAAGGACCAGATGGGTTCACAGCTGAATTCTACCAGAGGTACAAAGAAGAGCTGGTACTATTCCTCCTGAAACTATTCCAATCAATAGAAAAAGAGGGACGCCTCCCTAACTCATTTTATGAGGCCAGCATCAACCTGATACCAAAACCTGGCAGAGACACAACAAAAAAAGAAAATTTCAGGCCAATATCCTTGATGAACATTGATGCAAAAATCCTCAATGAAATACTGGCAAACCGAATCCAGTAGCATATCAAAAAGCTTATCCACCATGATCAAGTCAGCTTCATTCCTGGGAAGCAAGGCTGGTTCACCATATGCAAATCAATAAACATAATCCATCACAAAAACAGAACCAATGACAAAAACCACATGATTATCTCAATACATGCAGAAAAGGCCTTTGATAAAATTCAACAGCCCTTCATGCTAAAAACTCTCAATAAACTAGGTATTGATGGAATGTATCTCAAAATAACAAGAGCTATTTAGTACAAACCCACAGCCAATATCATACTGAATGGGCAAAAGCTGGAAGCATTCCCTCTGAAAACTGGCACAAGACAAGGATGCCCTCTCTCAACACTTCTATTCAACATAGTATTGGAAGTTCTGGCCAGGGAAATCAGGCAAGAGAAAGAAATAAAGGGTATTCAAATAGGAAGAGAGGAAGTCAAATTGTCTCTGTTTGCAGATGACATGATTGTATATCTAGAAAACCCCATCGTCTCAGCCCAAAATCTCCTTAAGCTAATAAACAACTTCAGCAAAGTCTTAGGATACAAAATCAATGTGCAAAAATCACAAGCATTCTTATACACCTATAATAGACAAGCAGAGAGCCAAATCATGAGTGAACTCCCATTCGCAATTGCTACAAAGAGAATAAAATACCTAGGAATCCAACTTATAAGGGATGTGAAGGACCTCTTCAAGAAGAACTATAAACCACTGTTCAAGGAAATAAGAGAGGACACAAACAAATGGAAAAATATTCAATTTTCATGGATAGGAAGAATGAGTATCATGAAAATGGCCATACTGCCCAAAGTAATTTATAGATTCAATGCCATCCCCATCAAACTACCATTGGCTTTCTTCACAGAATTGGAAAAAACTACTTTAAAGTTCATATGGAACAAAAAAAGAGCCCATGTAGCCAAGACAATCCTAAGCCAAAAGAACAAAGCTGGAGGCATCACGCTACCTGACTTCAAACTATACTATAAGGCTACAGTAACCAAAACAGCATAGTACTGGTACCAAAACAGATACATTGACCAATGGAACAGAACAGAGGCCTCAGAAATAATACCACACATCTACAACCATCTGATTTTGACAAAACTATCAAAAACAAGCAATGGGGAAAGGATTTCCTATTTAATAAATGGTGTTGGGAAAACAGCTAGCCACATGCAGAAAACTGAAACTGGGCCCCTTCCTTACACCTTATACAAAAATTAACTCAAGATGGATTAAAGACTTAAACATAAGACCTAAAACCATAAAATCCCTAGAAGAAAACGTAGGCAATACCATTCAGGCATTGGCATGGGCAAAGACTTCATGAATAAAAGACCAAAAGCAACTGCAATGAAAGCCAAAATGGACAAATGGAATCTAATTAAACTAAACAGCTGTGCACAGCAAAAAAAAAACTATCATCAGAGTGAACAGGCAACCTACAGGCAACCTACAGATTGGGAGAAAATTTTTGCAATCTACCCATCTGACAAAGGGCCAATATCCAGAATCTACAAGGAACTTAAATTTACAAGAAAAAAACAAACAACCCCATCAAAAAGTGGGTGAAGGATATGAACAAACACTTCTCCAAAGAACACATTTATGTGGCCAACAAACATATGAAAAAAAGCTCATCATCAGTGGTCATTAGAGAAATGCAAATCAAAACCACAACGAGATACTATCTCATGCCCAGTTAGAATGGTGATCATTAAAAAGTCAGGAAACAACAGATGCTGGAGAGGATGTGGAGAAATAGGAACGCTTTTACACTGCACTGTTGGTGGGAGTGTAAATTAGTTCAACCATTGTGGAAGACAGTGTGGCAATTCCTCAAGGATCTAGAACCAGAAATACCATTTGACCCAGCAATCCCATTACTGGGTATATACACCCAAAGGGTAATAAATCATTCTACTATAAAGACACACGCACATGTATGTTTATTGCAGCACTGTTCACAATAGCAAAGTCTTGGAACCAACCCAAATGCCCATCAATGACAGACTGGATAAAGAAAATGTGGCACATACACACCATGGAATACTATGCAGCCAAAAAAAGGATGATTTCATGTTCTTTGCAGGGACATGGATGAAGTTGGAAACCATCATTCTCAGCGAATTAACATAGGAACAGAAAACCAAACACCACACATTCTCACTCATAAATGGGAGGTGAACAATGAGAACTCATGGACTCAGGGAGGGGAACATAACTCATAGGGGCCTGTTGGGGGAGTGAAGGGCTAGGGGAGGGATATTATTAGGAGAAATATCTAATGTAGATGACGGGTTGATAAGTGCAGCAAACCACCATGGCATGTGTATACGTATGTAACAAACCTGAATGTTCTGCACATGTATCTTAATACTTAAAAGTATAATAATAAAATAAGAAAACAAATATTCCTCATATTGTCAGCAGTGTAAAAATGCTCTTCTTTCCAACAAATGCGTTAAGCTCTAGCCACTGTGTTCCCTTGCCTTCCAACACCTTTTTAGGGGGTCACTTCTCACCAAGATTAGTTGGTATGTGCTAAAGACATGAGCACATTCCAGTATTATTCTGGGGCACGAAACCTGCATCTACTGGGAGTAGGAAGATCTCCAAATGATTCACATCAGTTGTCCTTTACTGGTGCAGATAACTGATTGATAGTCGTAGTCATTCATAGTCCGACTCAAGATATCAGTTTAAAATCCCATATAAATAAGGTCCTTGTACTAGATTTTGAAAGTCAGTCTTTCAATTACCTCTCCACTTGTTTAAACTACCTGTATGGAAAATATTGCAAAGAACAGACTGTCTCCTATGAGCTTTTTTAAGCCTCAGAATGTCAAAGCTGGTGAGGGACTTAGAAGGGACTAAGAGACTCCTCGTTTTACAGATCAGGATGCAAGAGGGAATGGAGGAGAAGTGACTTAACAAAGGTCACAGCTAATTACTGGCAGAGTCACTAGAACCAATATGCACTCATTCCCAGCAGAGTGCTTCTGGAACAAAATCAAGTGCTTCTGTAGTATTTTGCACACATAACAATAATTCTTGGCATTTAACAGATCCCTTAATGTGATCATATAAACTCTGTAGGTTTGCTTATTATTTAATACATACAGTGTTCATAACCAGAAAAGGTTTATTGAGAAGCTGACTCCTTATCCCTTTGGGATACTAAGAAACTACCAAGATTGCTGTGTTTTGAAAGCAGGAAAAAATAAATCAATGTGAGATCGTTTCAGAATTTTATCACACAAAGAGGCTTTACAACATAGACACTTTTAACAATAAAAAAGGTAACCATGATAAAATCGATAAAACGCTCTCTTTCTGAACAAGCTGATCAAAGCTCTGCAGAGGCCCAGAGCTTTCTTCCAAGAGTCCTTCAGGAGTAAAAGCAATGCACTGCTGAGTCCCATGGCTAAATCACATGAATGCCCAGCCATTCCCAACCCAGCCCATCACCTCCTGCAATCTCTCAAAACTGCATTAAGGCCAGTTAAACATCTCAGGAACCAAAAATCATAAAGAAGAGGAAAGCGTTGGCACTAGTAAACACTGAAATATGTAACATGGCTATTTTGCGATGGGGTGCTCAATGCCATGTCTACATGAGGCACTAATTGCTCTGTTTTACTCTATTACTGCTACTGTAAATGCACAGGATCAGGCTCGATGCTCCACTCACTCCTTTTCTACTATATGGGTGATATAAGCTTGTTGCTCTTTCTAGCCCCACACATCCTCTTACATTTCTTCCAGGGAAGACAGGAAACTAAGTTATTCTATGGGTGACAACAAGAAGCTTTGGGTCATCACTCATGCATCTATCTTAATATCATGTTATTCCAGAGCCCTCCTTCCCAGCAATTTTCCCATGCCCTCAGACCTCTGGTTATGAAAAGATATTAAAATATCAGCATTTGGTTTGAGAATTAGATGCCTCTGTGGCAAACTTCATTAAAGTGCATTTGCCTGAAGCATCCATTCATATTTACGGAAATCATATGCCCAGCACTGTGTATGCATAAATGAAATATGCACTCCCTGCTCTTAGGAAGCTCACAGTTTGGTGGATCTGGGTCTTATTAATCCCTAAATTCCAGCATAGACTTAATTTCAAACACATTTGTTGACTGACAAGGGAGGGAGAGAATGAATGGATGAATGAATGAATGGCTTTAAAGACATGAGCAGTCATTGGTTAAAAAAACTTATGAACTTGTTAAGAATAGAAGTATCCATATACTGAATGAGCAGCAACAAGCACTAGGTACGGGATCTGGAGAGGAGAGAATTGCCCTGGACCTCGGGTGAAATTGTGAGCAGCCCTCAATGCAGGTTCCTATGAGATGAAGCCAAATCTCACCGTCCTCTTGGCAGACAAATTGTCCTCCAAGTGAAGAGACATTGTCTTTATGCATTTGACAGCCTTCTACACCTCTCTGCTTCTGAGAGCAGTCCCACACACTAGATTTCTCTTCATGCAGCCAGAGGCCTTGTACACTGCCCTCAACGAGGTCTATCGATAACCCTGAAACTACAGGCTTGCCCTAGATCAGAGAGGGCACTTCCAGAGCATTCCTGCTCTGGCCTTGGGAATGATCTGTGTGTACTTTAGACAAACATGTGATCCATAAAAATTTGCAAGAAGAATTTGGCCTAGAGCTGCCCCTGCAAAAAAGAAAGATTTTGAATCAATCAACACAACCAACTATGCAACTCTGTTTCAATTTTAAAACACCTTCCGGCTGGGCATGGTGGCTCACTCCTGTAATCTCAGCACTTTGGGAGGCCGAGACAGGCGGATCATGAGGTCAAGAGATTGAGGCCATCCTGGCCAACATGGTGAAATCCCGTCTCTACTAAAAATACAAAAATTAGCTGGGTGTGGTGGCACACATCTGTAGTCCCAGCTACTCAGGAGGCTGAGGCAGGAGAATTGCTTGAACCCGGGAGGCGGAGGTTGCAGTGAGTGGAGATCATGCCACTGCACTCCAGCCTGGCAAAAGAGCAAGACTCAGTCTAAAAACATAAAACAAAACAAAACAAAACAAAAAAACACCTTCCTTAGGGCACAAGAGAAGCCAAAGAGAGCCGTCATGATAGAGACCTCCACACAACAGCCCAGGATGCCAGATCATAGTCAAACTCCACAGTAATGATGAGAAGTCTCTCATGGTTCCTTGGGACCCCCACATGTGTTTCCACCCTTTCCAACTGGCTATGTGAGAATAGAAAACCCAAATCCCAGCTCAGTCTTGGTCTAGCACAACATCTGGCCCAAGATGACTGCCAAAGACCTCCCCAGACTTGAGTGGTTGTTCTGCCATGTGGGAGAGGCTCCCCAACACCTCCTCCTCTGGAAGGGGGGGGCCCATGGCAGAAAATGGGCAGCAGAGAGTCAGGGATGTTCTCTCTGCCTCTACCTCAGAGACAGCCAAGAGTATGAAGTCCAAGTAGAGCAGAAGTCCAAGAGTAGAGGAAATGAACTGCATCACCCAGTGACAAGAAGCTGTTGACTACTCTCTAATGAGAAGCATGATTCTATGAGCAAAGCAATGAAGCTACAGGGAATGCCAAGGCCTGTGACAGGAAACAGGTAGCTAGGGAAGGAGTTCAGATTGGAGACTATGGTTCCAGCAGGTGGCATGTATTGCCAACTTGATTGTCACAGCAGGCACCCAAGTTGTTTATGCATCCCCCAGAGTAAAGAGTGAGCAAAAGGGCAAACTGATTTTAAACATGGGAGTTTAAATGTAATGTCTGCTTCATTTCAAAGTTCAGGTTCATGATTTAAGTGGTTTGAGGATCCTTGGTTAGAGTTCACGTCTCTGGAGATGGAGCTTTGGTATCTGTATGCCCAGCCCTGCTGGAGGGGTAGTGAACAATCTTAAAGTCCCCAATCTGCAAAGGCTAGCGGGCTGGAATGTGAAAAAAAAGTCAGGACCTCAGCCAGCTGTTTCCTTGATCTCTCTCAGCCTGTGTCAGCAGAGCCAAGGTGTCTGGGCATTTTGTTATGGGCTGAGGATCTTGTAAGCTTACAATTGGCACAGATCTTTCTGGAAAGCTCCTCTTGGGGAGCCTCGATGAATGGCAGGGGAGACCTTGAATGAATTCATTTTCCTTAGCTGATAGAAATGGGGATGTAACACCTCTGTGGAAAAACACACTTAAGCCCAAAGTCTACAGCCAAAGGCTTGGACTAGAAGTAGATGTTTTATTTTAAAATCCAGCATGCTTTGAAGATCACAAACTTTGCAGGGGGTGGAGAAAGTGAAGGGACACACTTGGTTCTACAGGACACTCTGTTTGCTGTTAGCCCATAAAAATACTGCCTCAGGGTATTCAAAAGGATGTGAAGTGATCCAAGAAAAAAAAAAAAACTCACTCAGCCTCTTTGGAAGAGATTTTGTAATTGAAGGTTTTTGCCAACTGGTCATTTCAATGTGGGAGATTTAAAAATGACCATGGTCCTACAATGAGAGGCTTCAGTAATGAGAAGATCCTGAAATACCTCTCTTCCAAAATGCAGGTCTATAATCAGGTGCTGTGACAAATATGTGCTTGCTTGTGTAATCCTCTGAGCACCCCAACTCCTTTGTGTTGAAAATGTCAAGGTACAAAGGGGATTGGAAGATGGGCAATTTGTGTGAGAATGGAAGGCCTAATCTACCTTCACCTTAGGCAAACTTCATTAACCTTTGAGATACCAGTCCTCAACTACTAGAGAACTGAGACCCATCCAGAGTTACACAGGCATCAGGTGCTAAGTTAATTGGAATCTGGATCTCCTGACCTTCCTGAATCTTTCAGTAGTTCTTTCAGGGGTAGAGCTTTAAGTGAGGCTATTTGTGATCTGGAGACAGAATAACAGCTTATTTTCAAGTAATCAGCATTGCGGGTTAGGTGTTTACCATTAGGATTGTCTTTCCTTGCAAGTTTTAGTTTTGAGGCTTTATTGCCTTTGGTCCCAGGAAAGATAAATCAGCCACAGGGTGGAGAGGTTCTGGGAAGTATGTGTGGGTGGGAAAAAGAGGGATAGAGGGAGGGAGGCGAGTGCACAGTCCTGAAGGAACACCCACTCCTTTATGGTGGGAGGGGGGTGAGAGACAGCTGAAGAGGCAGAAGAGTGAGCGACTGCTAAGGAATTAGCTCTGGTTCCAGCCCACCAGCAGGGGCCCCATCACTCCTTGATGTTAACCCTTGGTTTACCTTGGCAAAGAAAAATCACACTCCTTTGCTGGCAGCTGCCATTGCTGTTTCAATACAGATAACACCTTCAAGTGGGAAATGTAGAGGGGAAAACATTTTTCTTAGTTTTCTTCTAAAAAGCCAAGGCAGGAGTATGTGTAAGTAAATATGATATTTCCTCTACATCAAGGACATGAATTCTAAAAGAATAATATTTAGTCCTTTTTATTGGCTGCCATTCAAAGGCCTGGAAACATTTACTAGCAAATTTAATTACTCTGCATTTTATAGCTGAGAAGTTGGAACTAACAAGGCTACACTTTTTTTAAGTTGCCTAATCCAAGGTACAAGCAGCCTGATTTAAATGCACATCCCCCAAGGGCTGGAAAAGCCTCACATCAGGACAGTCCCGAGAGGGGAATTCATATCCAGGCAACATTTATTAAACACCTCCTATTTGCTAAGCACTTCTACATATGTTATTCTACTTAATCCTCACAATAACCCAATAAGAAAGGTAGGCATTTACATGTCTATTTTACAGATAAGAAAAAAATGAAGCTCTAAAAATGGAAATGTACTACGTGTGTTTGCACTTACAATTTCTTAAAGGTTTGCACGTATATTCGTTCTTTTAATCCTTACAGCATTTTTTCAAATTACGTATGCCAGATATTAATATTTACAAAGCTTAAAATGAGGAAACTACACTCAGAAAACTGAAGTAACTGGAAGTCACCCTACTAATCTGTAGCAAGTCTGGGGCTTGAGTCCTTCAGCTCTAACCTCTCAGCTCTGTCCACTTAGGGTCAGACCCCCTTTCACACAGGCCATTTGACTCAATGAATGCTGCCCAAAAGGATCAGCTCAGTATAATAAGGAAGGTTGTTCCTAGAGCAAACATGCATGTGCCAAGAACTATGTAAGACACTGTAGGATCGAATCCAAACTGTGTACTTGCTTTTCTCAAGCATCTGCTAGTCAAATGGGACAGTGGCTAGCAGCTCATTGAACCCTACAATAAGCTACACCTTGACAAGCAGGGAACATAAGAGAGCAGATGATGAAGCCCTTGGTACTAACAGTGATAAACCCATCGATTCTACTGTATGGAAAGGGGAGACAGGAGAGGCATCTTGGAGGAGACGGTCTTGGAAATCAAGTAGGAGATGGAGTTGATTGGCATTCCAAAAGAAGGAAACCACTTGAGTAAAAATATTTAAACGGAGGAGGGGAAAATAGCCATTTGAGGGATAGAATATAAAACTTCCTCGGGCAAGATGTATTCCTTAATAAACAGTTGTAAAATTGCTATTGATGCAGGAGTTTCTGCTCCCTGGCTCAGTTAAATCCAGGTTCTCGTCTCATGACTAGGAAGAATTAGGCACGCAGACACATTAAAGGGTGAAGAGGGCAGAATTTATTAAGTGAAAAGAAAGCTCTCAGTAAGGAGAGGGGTCCTTCAAGCAGGTTTCCCCCTCACAATTGAATACCAGGGCCACCACACAAGAACTGATGAGGCCAGGCTCCACCCCTGCATAAGGTGTGAACTCCTAGTGGCTCCATCCCATTCCCCCAGTGGGCCTCCAGTATGCTGTGGGCATACCCAGGCAAGCCCCCTGTGCAGGTTCCCTTATCTGCACAAAACATCTGGTGTCAACACTTGTGGGGCAGGTCGGAGATTCTCCGGGGACCTTTCCCTATCTGCCTAGGGATTTGGCTGTCTCCTGCCTCTATCACTACCAAGGCTGTAGCAATTGGATCTGCTCGTGTTCAATGTGAATTTTAAAGTGAACAGAGATTCTATGCTACACAGAGTGTACTTGCTTTCTTCTTTTTCTTTTTAATGCTCAAAGATGGTGAATGATGCCAAATGCCAATGAATAGCTTCTAAATAACAATAGAAAGGAAAACAGAATTGCAAAGACTGCACAAAATATTAATTTTAAAAAGTAAGATCATTTGGAATATAAATCAAGAATCATAAACCTATCATATTGTCAAAATTTGGAACATTTTTCATAAGGTACCACATCCAAGATACCACATACAATCAGACAATTTTCTTGGATATTACGACTCTAATATAGAGCACCACAAAATGCTTCCCTGGCACCCTGAGCTAGTCCCAATCCTGAAATAAAAACCAGCAAATAAGTAATGATGCCTGGGAAAGCAATATTTGAAAACCCCATTTCCAAGATGAAGAATGTCATAAAAACAAATTAAATAAACTTCACCCTAGCCAGCAGTGCCCCAGTTGCTCAAGTTACCCAAACAGATTGCTTGACGAAAACCAATACAGTTCACGAGAATTTCTAATTACAAGCATTTAAGGAATTAGGATCTATGTTGAATTAGCAAGTTGGAATGCAAAACTCACAGTTCCAAGGGCCTTCTACCGCTTCTCCCTAAGCAGGAGAATAATCAGTACTGGCTTAAATCACATACAAAGTAGCTGATACTACAGGGGCTAAACTAATGGGGAATTATGACCCTGTAACTAGAGTCCTGTGCTAAGGTGTGCTAAGGTGAGCTAAGATTGAAAATGCTCCCCCATCACACTCATTGCCTAACAGCCACCCATCATAGAAGTCCTGTGCATCATAAAGAAGAAAGCTTGTTCTAAACTGTAACCCATTTCAGGCCATTGTAAATGTAGAAAGTGTGGCTACATCTCAACTCCTGAAAACACATTCTTTGGGCCTTGTTTGAAATCCTATCACATCCTGGTAAGTACAACAAGAAACTGACACCCTCCTAGGACTTGACTGAAAACCTATACTATTCAACCACAAAGAGGTGGTTAAACTAAGGAAGCACAGGGTTTCTCTCAAGGAGGCTTAGCCAGGCTGTTATGGTTGAAATCAGAGGAGTCTGAATTTTCAGGCCAGAAGGAACCTTAGAAATCAGATTTTGACTTCAGTTCAATCTTCAATTCAATTTATTCTAATCCATTACATACCAATTGAATGCCTTCTTAGTACAAGCCTCTGTTCTGGGTAGTGGAAATACAAGTTGAAGATTCATTCCCTATGCTGTAGCAGCTCATTGAGTAATGGGGGAGACAGTCAACAAAAAACCCAAAAGACGTGTGAGGCCATGAAACACTTTTCCCATCATTTGGGAGCTGAGCACCTACAACGTGATCACTATTCCTTCCCTGGCACATCTCCTCCACTTCTTGTTCTTGCCTGTTAGTATACTACACTCCAAAAAATACACTGAGCTAGACTTCAGAAGGTACTTGAACCCAACCTTGTACCTAACAGAGAAGCCCCTCTGCAGAATGAATGCCTAGCGGCTGGCATCCAATTTCTGCTGGAATACCCCAGGTGTGAACTACAACTTCCCCAGGATTTGTCATTACACCACAAATGTTAAAAAACGTTTATTCACTGATGTATTTCTCAAGCAGTTTCATGCCTTCCTTTCCTTTTCTGCATCTCTCTACTGCCCCCAACCAAAATTAAAATAAATACTGGTAAAAAAGTTCAGAGAGGCCAGGTGCGGTGGCTCATGCCCGTAATCCTAGCACTTTGAGAGGTCAAGGTGGGTGGATCAACTGAGGTCAGGAGTTCGAGACCAGCCTGGTCAACATGGTGAAACCCCGTCTCTCCTAAAAATACAAAAATTAGCTGGGCGTGGTGGCATGCACCTGTAGTCCCAGCTACTTGGGAGGCTGAGGCAGGAGAATCACTTGAAGCTGGGAGGCAGAAGTTGCAGCGAGCCACTACACTCCAGCCTGGATGGCAGAGTGAGACTCTGTCTAAAAAAAAAAAGAAAAAAAAAAAAGGTTCAGAGACAAGAATCTCATCTGGGAAGATGTGTTGCAAATTTAGCAGAGACTATTTAACCAACAACTTTTTTTTTCTTTTTTTTATTACTATACTTTTAAGTTCCAGGATACATGTGCACAACGTGCAGCTTTGTTACATACGTATACACGTGCCATGTTGGTGCGCTGCACCCATTAACTCATTATTTACATTAGGTATATCTCCTAATGCTATCCCTCCCCCCTCCCCCCACCCCACAACAGGCCCTCATGTGTGATGTTCCTCTTCCTGTGTCCAAGTGTACTCATTGTTCAATTCCCACCTATGAGTGAGAATATGCGGTGTTTGGTTTCTGTCCTTGCGATAGTTTGCTGAGAATGATGGTTTCCAGCTTCATCCACGTCCCTACAAAGGACATGAACTCATCATTTTTTATGGCTGCATAGTATTCCATGGTGTGTATGTGCCACATTTTCTTAATCCAGTCTATCATTGTTGGACATTTGGGTTGGTTCCAAGTCTTTGCTATTGTGAATAGTGCCACAATAAACATACATGTGCATGTGTCTTTATAGCAGCATGATTTATAATCCTTTGGGTATATACCCAGTAATGGGATGGCTGGGTCAAATGGTATTTCTAGATCTAGATCCCTGAGGACTCACCACACTGACTTCCACAATGGTTGAACTAGTTTACAGTCCCACCAACAGTGTAAAAGTGTTCCTATTTCTCCACATCCTCTCCAGCACCTGCTGTTTCCTGACTTTTTAATGATTGCCATTCTAACTGGTGTGAGATGGTATCTCATTGTGGTTTTGATTTGCATTTCTCTGATGGCCAGTGATGGCCATCTCTGATGGCATTTTTTCATGTGTCTTTTGGCTGCATAAATGTCTTCTTTTGAGAAGTGTCTGTTGATATACTTTGCCTACTTGTTGATGTGGTTGTTTGTTTTTCTTGTAAATTTGTTTGAGTTTTTTGTAGATTCTGGATATTAGCCCTTTGTCAGATGGGTAGATTGCAAAAATTTTCTCCTATTCTGTAGGTTGCCTGTTCACTCTGATGGTAGTTTCTTCTGCTGTGCAGACGCTCTTTAGTTTAATTAGATCCCATTTGTCAATTTTGGCTTTTGTTGTCATTGCTTTTGGTGTTTTAGTCATGAAGTCCTTGCCCATGCTTATGTCCTGAATGGTATTGCCTAGGTTTTCTTCTAGGATTTTTATGGTTTTAGGTCTAACATGTATGTCTTTAATCCATCTTGAATTAATTTTTGTATAAGGTGTAAGGAAGGGATCCAGTTTCAGCTTTCTACATATGGCTAGCCAGTTTTCCCAACACCATTTATTAAATAGGGAATCCTTTCCCCATTTCTTGTTTTTGTCAGGTTTGTCAAAGATCAGATGGTTGTAGATGTGTGGTATTATTTCTGAGGGCCCTGTTCTGTTCCATTGGTCTATATCTCTGTTTTGGTACCAGTACCATGCTGTTTTGGTTACTGTAGCCTTGTAGTATAGTTTGAAGTCAGGTAGCGTGATGCCTCCAGCCTTGTTCTTTTGGCTTAGGATTGACTTGGCAATGCGGGCTCTTTTTTGGTTCCATATGAACTTTAAAGTAGTTTTTTCCAATTCTGTGAAGAAAGTCATTGGTAGCTTGATGGGGATGGCATTGAATCTATAAGTTACCTTGGGCAGTATGGCCATTTTCACAATATTGATTCTTCCTATCCATGAGCATAGAATGTTCTTCCATTTGTTTGTGTCCTCTTTTATTTCGTTGAGCAGTGGTTTGTAGTTCTCCCTGAAGAGGTCCTTCACATCCCTTGTAAGTTGGATTCCTAGGTATTCTATTCTCTTTGAAGCAATTGTGAATGGGAGTTCACTCACGATTTGGCTCTTTGTTTGTCTGTTATTGATGTATAAGAATGCTTGTGATTTTTGCACATTGATTTTGTATCCTGAGACTTTGCTGAAGTTGTTTATCAGCTTAAGGAGATTTTGGGCTGAGACGATGGGGTTTTCTAAATATACAATCATGTCATCTGCAAACAGGGACAATTTGACTTCCTCTTTTCCTAATTGAATACCCTTTATTTCTTTCTCCTGCCTGATTGCCCTGGCCAGAACTTCTAACACTATGTCGAATAGGAGTGGTGAGAGAGGGCATCCCTGTCTTGTGCCAGTTTTCAAAGGGAATGCTTCCAGTTTTTGCCCATTCAGTATGATATTGGCTGTGGGATTGTCATAAATAGTTCTTATTATTTTGAGATACATCCCATCAATACCGAATTTATTGAGAGTTTTTAGCATGAAGGGCTGTTGAATTTTGTCAAAGGCCTTTTCTGCATCTATTGAGATAATCATGTGGTTTTTGTCTTTGGGACTGTTTATATGCTGGATTACATTTATTGATTTGCATATGTTGAACCAGCCTTGCATACCAGGGATGAAGCCCAGTTGATCATGGTGGATAAGCTTTTTGATGTGCTGCTGGATTCGGTTTGCCAGTATTTTACTGAGGATTTTTGCACTGATGTTCATCAGGGATATTGGTCTAAAATTCTCTTTTTTTGTTGTGTTTCTGCCAGGCTTTGGTATCAGGATGATGTTGTCCTCATAAAATGAGTTAGGGAGGATTCCCTGTTTTTCTATTGATTGGAATAGTTTCAGAAGGAATGGTACCAGCTCCTCCTTGTACCTCTGGTAGAATTCAGCTGTGAATCTGTCTGGTCCTGGACTTTTTTTGGCTGGTAGGCTATTAATTATTGCCTCAATTTCAGAGCCTGTTATTGGTCTATTCAGGGATTCAACTTCTTCCTGGTTTAGTCTTGGGAGGGTGTATGTGTCCAAGAATTTATCCATTTCTTCTAGATTTTCTGGTTTATTTGCATAGAGGTGTTTATAGTATTCTCTGATGGTAGTTTGTATTTCTGTGGGATCGGTGGTGATATCTCCTTTACCATTTTTTATTGCATTAACCAACAGCTTTTTATTGAGTGCCTAACATATGTCAAGCATATATTGTACAGAGTGCCCTTAACATAAGTAACTCCATCTTAGAAAAAGACTCCATCTTACATTTCATAGGGCACTTTTTTAAGAGGGTCAAAATGTTTTGCTTAATAAATAAAGACTGCAACCAACCAGATAAGGACATAGGCATACTTTTCCGCTATCAGTCCTCACCAGAGGACTCTGTGGCCATAAAAGGAGCAGGACTTCAGCAGCTCCAAATGGCTGTCTTAACTGACACCGTCTTGCTTTCACTCGTGATAAGCACCCAGCATCTGCCACCAAAGGCTCTACCCACATGAGACTTTTCCTTGCAAAATTGACAAACCAGCTGGTCCAGACCAGGACATTCTTTTTGTCTATATCTGTCTTCCTAGACTGGTTCATTAACCCCTTTTCCTATCCTCTTTCTCTTGATGTTAAATGTTACTTTGTTTGTTGTGGAATGTTCAATCTGTAACATATATATATAGATGAAATGTACTGTTTTGTGTGGTTTGCAATATTGACTGACTTATGGAGTGGCTTGTGCCTCTGTGGCATGGCTCTGACTTCCGAGTGAATGGGAAGTACGAAGGAGAATTGTCTCCTTGGGAACTCCATGTGGCTCATGGATTTTGTGATTGAAATAGCATCAATAAAAGTCTGACACTGTGGAAAGACACAAACATGTGTGAAACTGGTTATCTCTGACCTTACACCACTCATAATACATATAAATAGAAATTATTTTTATATACAATGGTAGTAAGAGGAGAGAAGGAGGGAGAGAGATGAAGGATGGAAAGGAGAGAGACCATGAGAAATAATAAATTTGAAAGTCCAAATTAAACCACAATCTGCAGATGTTATGATGTTTTGAGTGCTACTCCTTTGCTCTGATCCAATGCTAGGCTGCTCTGGGGATGCAAGAATGAGTAAGAATAAAAGATTATTCTTGCAGCCAGGAGGAAATTAACAAATTACAACTAAAACAAAAATGACTATTCCACAAGACACTAAGTGCCATCACAAAGTACAAAGTGCTACAGAGAAAAGAGTAACTGTGTCTAATCTGGGGCATAGAGAGTGATTTGACTGGTAGGAATGTGGAAGAGGAGTGCAAAATAATTTTCAAAATTAATTTGAAGATAAAATTGGCCAGATTTGGCAACCAATTAGATAAGAAGAATGACGGGAAGTGTTAAAGATAACTGAAGGCTTGGGATCAAACATATCAGATCATGTTTGTAGACTAACAGCATGGAGTCAGAGGAGAAGATGAAATGACTGTTAAGGAGAGATACTGTGGGAACAAGAAGAGAGATACTGTTGAGGAGTGATATTGTTGGAGCAAGGTCCTGCAAGTGGTGATAGAAAGTGGGAATAAAATTTAAGAATTCTTCATGGCGTAGAAGGTAATTCTTCAACAATGAGAAGTAAGTAACAACATTATTATAATATATACTTTACATTAAATAAAATATAAAGTGGGGAGGTGTAAACGCAAGAGAACCAAAAAGATGTCTGCACTAAAATTTGTATGCAAAAGTTCATAGCAGCATTATCCACAACAGAAAAAATGTGGAACCAATCCAATGTCCATCAAGTGATAAACAGATAAACCAAATATGATCTACCTTTATAATGGACTATTATTCAGCAATGAAAAGGAATGAAGCAATGATTCATGCTACAACTTCTGGTATCCAGGAGTTGGTGGGAAACAGAAATGAGAAGAGATTGCTAATGGGCACAGGGTTTATTTCTGGGTGATGAAAACATTCTGGAATCAGATAGTGATGGTAGTTGTACATCTTTGTGATTATACTAACAGTCACACAGAGCTGTGTACTCTGAATGGTGAATTTTACCTTAGGTAAATTATATCTCAATAAAAAAAAATGAAATCGGAAGTCATGGGTTCTATACTGTGTGGCCGATATCTTTTCAGAAAGCAAGAAGGAGGGTCACCTGCTGAGACTGAAGAAGCTAGAAAGGAGAGCTACTGGAGAGCAAAAAAGCCTTTGGTACAACTGCTCAGAGGAAAGAATATACAGTCATAATAATCATAACAACTAAAACTTACAGAGAACACATATGATGTAAGATGGCCCAGTAGAAAGTAATAGCCAGGGCAGACTTGAAAATAGCTTAAACCCTGAATGAGCAACTCTACCCAAACACAGACCCACCAACAGAAGATAGTAGCCTTAATGGCACAAGATGTTTGGTCACAGCCTCTGTACACTAAACTACACAGACAGAGAAAAGAACCAATAGAAAGCCATGCTTAAAAATAAAAAACAAGAATTTAAAAACTGAGCACAGACATTGGGGGCCACACATGATGTGGGAGACATAATTCACATATTTAGATCAAGCAAGTTAATAAACAAAGAAACTACCAAACAAACAAACAAACAAAGAAAAACAGCAACAACACCAACCATCAGAGGAAAAACACCAGAATCCATAGTTGCTACAATATATTATGTAAAATGTGAGTTTTGAACAAAAAATTAGAGAGAAACAGAAAAGTGAGATGTGCTCAGGAAAAACAAAGCAATCAATAAAGTTTCTGGATGTCCCCATATATTGGACTTGCTGGATGAGAACTTCAAAAGACCTCTTATAAATATGTTCATCACAGAACTAAAGGAACTCACGTTTAAAGAATTGAAGTATGACAACAAAAATAACAAATTTTTAAAATCCTCAGTAAGGACAGAAAAATTATTTTACAAAAGACTAAATGGAAATTCTGAAGTGGAAAATTGGAGAAAGAGAAATTAAAATTTTCCCACAGAGCCCCAACAGCAGATTCAAGATGGCAGAAGAAAGAATTTGTGAACTGGAAGATAAATCTATAGAAATTATCTTATTTGAAGAAGAAAAGAAAAAGGACTGAATAAAAATAAACAGCCTCAGAGACCTGTGAAACATCAAGTATCAGGTGATTAATGAAAATTCTAGGAGAGAAGACAAAAAGGGAGTAAAAGAATTTGAAGAAATAATAGCTAAAAGTTTCCCAAATTTGATTAAAAAATAAATAGCCTACAACCAAAAAGATCAAAGAATCCCAAGTAGGATTAATACAAAAATTCTACACCAAGGAACATAATGGCCAAAATGTTGAAAGCCCAAAGAGAGAGACTGAGGGGAGGGAAGGGGAAGATAATGATGTAGACAAAAACAAAAAAGAGAAGACAGGATAGAAAAATCTAGAAAGAAACAACAGAAAAAAACCTCTTATGTACAGTAGAGAATCAATACAATTAATGCTCTTTTTGTCTGAAACAATGGAGGCTGTAGGTAGTGGAGTAACATTCAAAATGCTGAGAGGGCCAGGCATGGTGGCTCACGCCTGTAATCCCAGCACTTTGGGAGGCCAAGGAGGGCAGATCACTTGAGGTCAGGAGTTTGAGACCAGCCTGGCCAATATGATGAAACCCCGTCTCTACTAAAAATACAAAAATTAGCTGAGCATGGTGGCACACACCTGTAGTCCCAGCTACTCAGGAGGCTGAGGCAGGAGAACTGCTTGAACCTGGGAACAGAGGTTGCAGTGAGCTGAGATTAGGCCACTGCACTCCAGCCTTGGTGACAGAGCAAGACTCTGTCTCAAAAAAAAAAAATTGCTGAAAGATGAAAAAAGGTAACCAATAATTCTACATGCAGTAAAACTGTCCTTTGAAAATGAAGGCAAAATAAGGCTATTCCCAGATAAACAAAGTCTGAGAGAATTCATTATGGGCAGAACTGATAAAGGACTTGTATCTATACTATATAAAGAGCTCTTACAACTCAATAATGAGAACATAAACCAATTATAAGCAAAATATTTGAATAGGCATTTCATCAAAGGAGATCTATGAATGTTTAATAAGTATATGCCATCAATTGTCATTAGACATCAGGGAAATTAAATTAAAAGCAAAAGGAGAACCACTGTACATTCACTAGAGTGACTGTAATAAAAGATAGACAATAACAAGTATTGTTGAGAATGTGGTGAAACTGGAATCTCATATATTGCTATTGAGAAGGTATAATGGTACTGACACTTTTAAAAATTCTTTGGCAGTTTCTTAAAAATTAAACACACACTTACCATATAACCCAGCAATTCCACTCCTAGGTACAGATCTAAGAGGAATGAAAATATATTTCCACACAAAGAGCTGTATAAAAATTTTCATAGCAACATTATTCACAATTGGAAACACTGAGGAAACAATTCAAATATCCATCTACTGATGAATGGACACACAAAATGTGGTATAGCCACAAAATGGAATATTATTTGGCCATCAAAAGGAATAAAGTACTGATACATGATGCCACATGCACAAACCCCCAAAATATTATAATGTGTGAAAGAAGTCAGATGAAAAACACTACAAGTTATATAGCTCCATTTATATGAATGTCAAGAAAAAGCAAAATTATAGAAAGTGGTTCACTCAGTGGTTGCCAGAGGTCAAGAGTGAAAATGGCAATTGACTACAATTGCCTGTTTGTAAACAGGCACATTGGAATTTTGTGGGGTAATGGAAGTGTTCTAAAACTAGATTATGACAATTGCACAACTGTATAAATATTCTAAAATCATTAAATTGTACAATTACAGTTGGTAGATTTTTTTTTAAGAAAGAGTTTGTATTTGTCTGTTCTCATGCTGTTAATAAAGACATTCCCGAGACTGGGTAATTTATAAAGATTAATAATGGACTCTTAGTTCCACATGGCTGGGGAGGCCGCACAATCATGGTGGAAGACAAAGGAAGAACAAAGGGACATCTTACATGGTGGCAGGCAATAAAGAGCTTGTGCAGGGGAACTCCCATTTATAAAACCATCAGATCTCATGAGACTTATTCACTGTCACAAGAACAGCACAAGAAATACCCACCCCCATGATTCAATTATCTCCCACCAGGTCCCTCCCACGACACGTGGGAATTATGAGAGTTACAATTCAAGATGAAATTTGGGTGGGGACACAGCCAAACCATATCAGAGTTTCATTACAGTTGCCCAGGCTGGAGTGCAACGGCATGATCACAGCTCACTGCAACCTCCGCCTCCTGGGCTCAAGCAATTCTCATGCCTCAGCCTCCCAAGTAGCTGGATTACAGGCACGCACCACCATGCCCTGCTAATTTTTCTATTTTTTGTAGAGACAGGGTTTCACCATGTTGCTTGGGCTGGTCGTGAACTCTTGGGCTCAAGTGATCTGCCCTCCTTGGCCTCCCAAAGTGCTGGGATTACAGGTGTGAGCCAACGCGCCCTGCCACAATTGGTAGATTTTATGGTATATAATTCATACCTCAATAGAGCTGATGTGTACGTGCTTGTGTGCATGTGTGTGTGTGTGTGTGTTTGTACTTCGTGTGCCATTCACTGTGTTATAAGTGCTTTCCATATATGATCTCATTTGGTATTCACAAGCAATCCCCTAAGGTGAGGAGCAATCCCAATTTACAGATGAGGAAAACTTAAGCCTAAGATTAGATCAATTTTCCCAATCATACAGGCAGCAAGTAGCAGACCCAGGATTTCAGCGTCTAAGTCTCATCAGTTGCCTGTGCTTGGGCTATTAACTGCTGTGCCATCCTGCCTCTCTGAGAAGATGGCAAGAGAGGAATACAAGAGCATCCAAGAGAGCATTCAAGCAGTAGGGAGGGCCCAGCTAAGATCAGAAAGCACTACTGATCTGTGTACCCAATGAGCATCATTTTGCAACTTTTTCCACCAACACTTGGTACTTCAAGAGCAGAGAGATTATGCTGGGGATTAAATCAAGAATGATATAAGATTATGGTGTTGAAGGATTTTGGAATTATGAGTCATCTGTTGAAATGACTGGCAATGGTGTGCAGGATACAGGAGACTGTGAATCCATGGCAAGAGAAGGGGGGAAGTGGCTGAAAGTAGGGAGAAGCTTCTATACTGGGTCAAAGGGAACGGTATGAAGATCAATGAGTCCTGGGAATACCAAGAGCAGATTCTGAGGTGAGAAAGGAAGAGATGTATGTAGTCCAAGATGAATGTAGTCAGAGGTTGAGGTCTTAGGAGTGGATCCACATACGAAAGTGTAAGGTTAAATATGTGACCTTGGTAGTGGGTATGTGAGGGAAGTAGAATGGAGCAGAAATGCAGATCATCAAAGCTAGGAAGGTGGAGAAACAGAGAGGCAATGTGGAAGTAAGTAGCAACTAGCTCTGATGTTCTGGGTGGAAGGAAAGACGATGATAGATAAATGCCACCATCATTCTTTACATAACTAGAAAAAACAATCCTAAAATTAGCCCACATAGCCAAAGCAAGACTAAGCAAAAAGAACATATCTGGAGGCATCACATTGCCTGACTTCAAACTATACTACAAGGCTACAGTCACCAAAACAACATGGTACTAGTATAAAAATAGGCACAAAGACCAAGGGAGCAGAATAGATAACACAAAGATTTTTAATTTCTCCTCCACTAACTGAAAGAGTTAAGGTTCGTAGGCAACAGTAACTCTTTGTACCCAATGCTCCTGTTAAAGAGGACGTATTGTTTTTGGCCTAGAAAGTAATAACAACAGTTAGCATTTAGTGAGTACTTGCTATGTGCCAGTCATTGGGCTGTGTGCTTGACATAGATCATTTCATTTAATCTCAAAACTACCCCATGAGAGCAGTACTATCTATCACTATTATTATTAGCATCATTATTCTTATGTTGCAGGAAGAAGAAACTGAGACTAGAGAGGACAATAATGTACCAAGGTCATACAACTATTAAGTGGAATAATTGGGATTTGAATCCATGCAGTCTGACTACAAGGCCATGGCTCATAAGTGCTCAGGTCTATGAAAATGATGGAAATGCATTAGGTTGGTGCATAAGTAATTGCAGTTTTTGCCATTAAAAGTAATGGCAAAACCCGCAATTACTTGTGCACCAACCTAATAAAAATGAGTAGGGATGGGTTTTAAAGGTAGGCTTCTATGGCCATTACTGGGATCAGAGCTGTTTCCATGTTGAATCGTCAGAATGGTTTGGTGTGCTCAGAACACCTTGAGCTCATCTATATGTATTCTTTTTGGTTTCTGTAACTCTAATTACCTCCTGGTGACTAATAATTAAATATTGATCAAGCTCATTTTGCAGATAGATATTGAAAATGCAGAGACCTAGGTAAGTAACGATGAGCCTCACTTCTACCGCATTGCTGGCTGAGGGTGCTACATGCACAGCCCTAATGACAATCACAAGGGTGGAAAAGGGAAGCTGAAGGTCACTGACTTTCAGCTCTAGGGAAATTAGGGAGTACTTCTGCCTGGGCTTTGGCTGACAATCATCTGGAAAGTTATCTAAAAGGCCTAGTGCATTTAGTTTTACCTAATTATAGCATTCAACTGGCATTTTCCAAGGGCTTCAATTATGTAGTCAGCAGCCTGAGAACTCACAGCACCTGATACAAATAAATTGCATATATTACTATGTATTCTTATTGGTCAAGGATTTGGTGATGGGGAATTCCAGAACCATTAGAAGGAGTGCACCTTTCTCCTGGAGCAGTGGTTTGCAAGTCCAAGGAGAATGTGATAAACAGTTCCGATTCTTTCCTCAGAACATGTACAAAGAAACATATATGAATGACTGTGTATATGATCATGGGGAGGAGAAGTGTGAATCTTCCCGAAGCACATTCAAAGACCCCTGCTTAGAGTGTCAGCAATGTGAAGCTGAATTCAGCAAGTGGGGCAAAACTGTCATCATCTGGATGATACTGTTTTGGTAAACATTTGGATAAGCAGGTTTCCTTATCCAAATGTTTACCAAAAAAAAAAAAAAAAAAATGTTAACTGAAAGAACAAAATTTTTTTTATTTTTTTTATTTTATTATTATTCTACTTTAAGTTTTAGGGTACATGTGCACAATGTGCAGGTTAGTTACATATGTATACATGTGCCATGCTGGTATGCTGCACCCATTAACTCGTCATTTAGCATTAGGTATATCTCCTAATGCTATCCCTCCCCCCTCCCCCCACCCCACAACAGGCCCCAGAGTGTGATGTTCCCCTTCCTGTGTCCATGTGTTCTCATTGTTCAATTCCCACCTATGAGTGAGAACATGCAGTGTTTGGTTTTTTGTCCTTGCGATAGTTTACTGAGAATAATGATTTCCAGTTTCATCCATGTCCCTACAAAGGACATGAACTCATCATTTTTTATGGCTGCATAGTATTCCATGGTGTATATGTGCCACATTTTCTTTATCCAGTCTATCGTCGTTGGACATTTGGGTTGGTTCCAAGTCTTTGCTATTGTGAATAGTGCCGCAACAAACATACGTGTGCATGTGTCTTTATAGCAGCATGATTTACAGTCCTTTGGGTATATACCCAGTAATGGGATGGCTGGGTCAAATGGTATTTCCAGTTCTAGATCCCTGAGGAATTGCCACACTGACTTCCACAATGGTTGAACTAGTTTACAGTCCCACCAACAGTGTAAAAGTGTTCCTATTTCTCCACATCCTCTCCAGCATCTGTTGTTTCCTGACTTTTTAATGATTGCCATTCTAACTGGTGTGAGATGGTATCTCATTGTGGTTTTGATTTTTTGTTTTTGTTTTTGAAGACCATATTGAAAATGAAGCAAAGTTCTAGTTGATAAAACATTTTGTTCTTTCAAAATGTTCAAAAATTTATCCTGTAAATTTTCAACAGTATTTTTGTTAAAAATGTCCAATCGGGTTATAAGATTCTTGACTCCCCTTGTATTTCTGATAGTGCACACTCTTGCTACTCAAAATGTGGTCCATGGATCAGTAGCAGCAGCAGCACCTTGGAAGTTGATAGAAACACAGAATCAAGGCCTCATGCCAGAGGTACAAGATCAGAATCTGCGTTTCCCAAGATTCCCAGGTGATATGTATACAGTCGTCCCTCAGTATTAGTAGAGTATTGCAATGTTCCAAGACCCCTGTGGTACCAAAATCCACAAATGTTCAAGAGCCTGATATAAAATGGCAACGCAGGCTGGGCATGGTGGCTCACACCTGTAATCCCAGCATTTTGGGAGGCCAAAGCAGCCTGATCACTTGAGGTCAGGAGTTCGATACCAGCCTGGCCAATATGGTGAAACCCCGTCTCTACTAAAAATACAAAAATTAGTTGGGCGTGGGGGTGCATGTCTGTAATCCCAGCTACCCCGGAAGCTGAGGCAGGAGAATCATCTGAACCTGGGAGGTGGAAGTTGCAGTGAGCCGAGATTGTGCCACTGCACTCCAGCCTGGGCGACAGAGTGAGACTCCATCTTAAAAAGAAACCCAAACAAACAAATAAATAAAATGGCAAAGTATTTGTGTATAACCTCCACACATCCCCCATATGCTTTAAGTCATCTCTAGAGTGCTTCTCGTATCCAATAAATGTAAATGCTATATAAACAGTTGTTACACTGTATTGCTTTTAAAATTTGTCTTATTTTTATTGTTGTATTGTTATGTTTTATTGCTTTTTATTTGAAATATTTTCTGTCTGTGGTAGGTTGAATCCATAAATGTGGAACCCACGGATATAGAGGGCCAACTGTGTACATACTGCGTTTGAGAAGCGTTGATATACACAGTAGAGACATCAGAACATAAAGAGGCAGTGAGATGTGGTAGAATGAGGACCTGGACTCTGAACCAAGCTCTACCATTTGCTAGCATCTGAGGTTGGGCACATTCCTCAACCTCTGAGGATGCCTCCTTAACTCTAGCAGCACCACAAAGGGTTGTTGTGCTTGACTTATAGTATTCACGTGATAAACAGTAGTCACTGTTCCCACTGTTAAGATTTGTATTACATCTTAGTAACCGTCATTTACCAGGGCTTAGTAAACTAAAAATCTCCCTGTAGATGTAAATGGAAGGAAAGGAGAGGGAGCAGTGTGCAATTGCTCTAAGCAGAGTGAGTGGCCCAGATGGTTCATAGGACTTATATGTGCAAAGTTAGGGGTCTGAGGCTCTATTGACTGTCTCTCAAATGTATGCCTCTGGGCACAAAGGAGAGGACTGAAGCAAAGTCTCAGGGTATGAGCTCCAATGCTAGGCAGACAGCATTGTTCATGAAGTTCAACAGAACTCTTCCCAGGCTGGGAGACATTCACCCAGGAGCTAGGTGGCAGTGGAGGAGGACGAGGGTGCCCTATGCCAAGATCTGCCTGAAGCCAAGACAGATAGGGTTGGGGAAGAATGAATATGGCATTGAGGTCTATTGAATGCCACTAAACAGGGTGTCTATTTACTATAGGTATACAGCTTGCTGTGTTTCCCCAATACACAATCCTGAGCCTAATTTCCAAATGATAAGGGAAAAAGTCAGGCCCAGAGCCCAAACCTTAACACTCCAGATCCAGTTTTTTTCCCACTGCATCCCAGGAGCTTCATCCAGAGCTCAGTAATTATCTGGAATCTCCATTTAATATGCTTGGGGCTCCATATAAAGTAGGACTGTTCAAATACACTTCTGGCAATCAGCAAATCAAAACTCAAGTGCTTTTGAGGGAATCACAGGTGAACTTGTGAAGTCCATTTTGAGGCTACAGCATCATGATATAGTCATGATGGGTTTCAGGTTTTTTTTTTTTTTTTTTGTGGTGGTGGGGAGGTGGGGAGAGAGACAAAGTTTTGTTCTTGTTGCCCAGTCTGGATTGCAATGGCACAATCTCGGCTCACTGCAACCTCTACCTCCTGGGTTCAAGCGATTCTTGTACCTCAGCCTCCTGAGTAGCTGGGATTACAGGCATGCGCCACCACGCCTGGCTGATTTTTGTATTTTTAGTAGAGATGGGGTTTCACCATGTTGGTCAGGCTAGTCACGAACTCCTGACATCAGGTGATCCACCCATCTCAGCCTCCCAAAGTGCTGGAATTACAGGTGTGAGCCACCGTGCCAGGCCCGGGTTTCAGATTTTTTGAAATTCCTATTGTTGTTATGTTATGTTATGTTATGTTATGTTATGTTATGTTATGTTATGTTATGTTATTTATTTATTTATTTATTTTGATGTTATTTTCTTTTCTGAGACGGAGTCTTGTTCTGTTGCCCAGGCTGGAGTGCAGTGGCACGATCTCAGCTCACTGCAACCTCTGCCTCTGAGGTTCAAGTGATTCTCCTGCTTCAGCCTCCTGAGTAGCTGGGATTACAGGCATGTGCCACCATGTCCGACTAATTTTTGTATTTTTGTAGAGACAGGGTTTCACCATGTTGGCCAGGCTGGTCTCGAGCTCCTGACCTCAAGTGATCCACCAGCCTTGGCCTCCCAAAATGCTGGGATTACAGGCATGAGCCACTGAGCCCGGCCTATTTTTATAATATAAAAGATCATTAGGAAAGTCATGTACTTCATTTTTAAAAGATGATACAGTTTCCAAAGGGACAGAATACAAGGCTAAAAGGCAGGAAGTCCAGTTTCATATGAGAAGCAGAATATGGCCAAGAAAACTAAGTGAATGTGTAGTTTTAAATTTCACTTCAAGTGCCACCAACTTAATTTTAGCTACAAAACTAAAACCTCTTCTTTCTTTTTGTCTCGCAGTTCAAATTCTATCACTGATCTCTTGGGTTTCCCTATTCAAATAAACGAATAAATTAAAATTTTTCTCCTCTAACTCATTACGTTTTACTGTCACTTAAATTTAACACAGGGAGCATGCCACCAGGAAGAAGGTAGCAATTGTATTACTTTATGTTGAAGTGTGTTCGTTAATCTTACCATGGAGACAGAAAAAATTCTTATTTTATTAAATACAATGGCTCCTCATTTTTCTAGCCTCATTACAGAAAGCAGTGTTGCACTGTGATAACTGAAAGTACTTCTCAATAAACGAAAATTATTTTTTAATTCTAGCTACTTCCACGGAAATCATTCTAAAATGTCATGTATACTTCTCTTCTATAAGGTACAATGTATATAATGATATACATATATATACACATATATATGCTATATATAAAATACAATGATTATAATTTAGCCTTTTCATTTGTATATTTGTGTGTATATATAAAACATATATACATAGACACACACTTTATTCTGTGCTTTATGCGTGTCAGGCATTAGATGAGGGCTTTATATGCATTTTGTCTCAGTCTTTAGGAATATCTATTACTGTACTAGGTTATGATAATGTGATGCTCAGTGATGATACTGACATATAAACAACTATCTGGCAGCTGGCCATACTTGTTAGTTCATCTATTTCCTCTCACTGGTATCAATCATCACTTCTGCTTGCTGACATTGGGCTGTGGGTTCTAATCTGTTGCCTTACATCTTATCAATGGACTGACAGTGACTCTGAATGCCTATGGTGTATACTACATGACTTTGATGAAAACTGCAACTCAGGTGCCTCTTTTGGTTCTATAGGAGCGTCACTCCAATACTGTCACCAGGCAGATCTTCATATTAAATAATTGGAGGAATAACAAACATGAAGAGTTTAAAGACTTTATGTTAAGTGAATTAATCCAAGCATAGAAAGACAAACATCATATGTTCTCACTTATTTGTGGGATCTAAAACTCAAAACAGTTGAACTCAAGGAGACAGAGAGTAGAAGGATGATTACCAGAGGCTGGGAAGGGAAGTGGGGGACTGGGGATGGGTGAGGATGGTTAATGGGTACAAAAACAATAGTTAGAAAGAATGAGCCGGGAGTGTTGGCTCATGCCTGTAATCACAGCACTTTGGGAGGCGGAGACGGGTGGATCACGAGGTCAGGAGATCGAGACCATCCTGGCTAACACGGTAAAACCTCGTCTCTACTAAAAATACAAAAAAATTACCCAGGCGTGGTGGTGAACACCTGTAGTCCCAGCTACTCGGGAGGCTGAGGCGGGAGAATGTCATAAACCCGGGAGGCGGAGCTTGCAGTGAGCCAAGATTGTGCCACTGCACTCCATCCTGGGCTACAGAGCCAGACTCCGTCTCAAAAAAAAAAAAAAAAAAAGAATGAATAAGACCTACTATTTGATAGCACAATAAGGTGACTAGAGTCAATAATAACTTAAATGCACATTATAAAATAACTTAAAGAGTGTAATTGGATTGTTTGTAACTCAAAGGGTAAATGCTTGAGGGGATGGATACCCCATTTTACATGATGTGATTATTATGTATTACATGCCTGTATTAAAACATCTCACATACCCCATAAATACATATATCTACTATGTACCCACAAAAAATTAAAAATTAAACAGTGGAAACACTGATTGTCTCAAAAGAGAAGGGCAATGTTAAAATCAGTGTTTTGCTCATATTAGGAACTCAGTGAATATTCTATGATTGGGAATTTTGAGCAGGTTATAATACGAATATAGGGGTGCTATGTCATAAACATCTAGAAAGAGATTCAAAGTACCAGAGAATCTCAGAGAAAGTCAGAAAGACCATCTAACCAAATCCAAGGTAAATGCTGATAATTCAAAGCATTAGAAGGATTTCGACAGCATGTGATCCATCAGGAAAGGCTAACTGAAAGAGCCAACTAAGTCTTGAGCTTTGAAGGAACATGACATTTAAAGGCAGCAGTGATTAAGGTCTAATCAGGAGACAATGAGGAAGTCCACCATCTAGTGTTGAAGGAAGCAACATGACAAAACTATGAGGTGGAATTCTATCAGAAGGTGGAACATTTTAGAGGTTGAGATACCTGTTGCCGAGTAACATCAAGGCTCTTCCTGAGCTGGAGTCGCCTAAAATAGATACTTGGAGGTGCTGGGGGTGGGGGGAGCGGGGGCAAGGCATGCAAAGAATCATGGTCAGTGCCAAATAATGCCGAGATTGACTTGGAAGAACAGGAAATCCCAACTCAGGTGGAGACATGAAGGCAAAGGTACAGAGTATGGAGTCAAAAAGCCTGGGTTCTAGTCCTAGCTCAGCCAATCACTAATCTGTATAGCCTTTAAGTATATAATTAAACCTCTCTATATCTGAATTTCCTCATCTATAAAATGGTATAGTAATAGCACCCACCTCATAGGCAGATGTGAGGATTCAGTGAAAGATAATATATAAACTTAGCACAGTGCAAGGCACATAATAAGCACTGAATAAATGGTAACTTTTATTATTCAGAGATCAGTGATATGACTTGCTCTTTAGACATGCAAAAAAATAGGGAAGGCAGCTCCAGGAATAGGGGACATATAAGAAAGTGTGGATGTGACAACTTCTGCCCTATGCTGATGTTCACCACCTCCCTCTGCCCTCTTCCATTTACAATCTTAGTAACATATGTGTTTCAATTCTCATCATTTTGGACCTAGGGCGAATGGAGTCATTGCATACTCTCAGAAAAGTCACTTTATTTCTGTTGCTAAATATCCCCTTAACCACGATGCTGTTAGCCTGAGTGACTTAAAGTTCTAAATCAGAAGTCCCCATCCGTGGGCCACGAATGGGTACTGGTCCGTGGCTTGTTAGGAACCAGGCTGCACAGCAGGTGGTGAGCAGTGGGCCAGCAAGCATTACTGCCTGAGCTCCGCCTCCTGTCAGATCAGTGGCGTCATTACATTCTTATAGGAGTGCCAACCCTATTGTGAACTGTGCATGCAACGGATCTAGGTTGCGCTCCTCATGAGAATCTAATGCTTGATGATCTGAGGTGGAACAGTTTCATCCCGAAACCATCCCCCACCTCCCCCTGTCCGTGGAAAAACTGTCTTCTACGAAACTGTTCCCTGGTGCCAAAATGATTGGGGAACACTGCCCTAAATGGCTTAATATCTTCCTAATAGTTTAGAAAACCAAATGTTTTCTCTTCTAGATGCTTCTACTAACTACTCAGTTTGAAAAAAAGGTGTCCTGTCATATATGCTCTCTTTATCAACATAAGGTTATATATATATATATAAGCTTCTCTGCATTTTAATAAGCTGAAGAGTTAGCCCTTGAATAGCCAAACAATGAAAGTTTAGTCTGGCATCACAAAAACATATTAACAACTTTTGCTTCCAACCATGATGGAGTAAAAGCAATCAGATTAAACAACTAAAAAACTGGACAAAATACATGAAAAAAATGGCTTTCAGACACTAGACAACAGTCAGTACAAGATTGCTAGCCCTCAGAGAAGGGGAACAAGTGAGGCACCCCTAAATCTTCCCTAGCTTACTGACTGGAGAGGCTTTCCACGATGCAGTGCAAACAGCCCAGTGATTTCCTGCATTGAGAAGACAGAAATCAGGGAACGGGGAGGCCAAAATAATTAAAACTTGTGGGAAAAAGTTCCAGAGAGAAGAGAGCTACATAGGAGAGAGCTCTGGAGGTCTTCAGATGGATCCCTTTATGTCTTTGGCTGAGTACTGAGTGGCATACGTATGGGAAGAAACTACCCAAGACCAATAAAAGAATTGCTAAAAAAAGAAAAAGTAGGAGGGCCAGTCCCCAGAAGCTCACAAAGACACAGGAACAGTTTGTGTTCCTACCAGCAGAATGGAAAGACTTTGTAATATATGGGGCAATAATTAGAGCCCTGAAAAGTGTATTGTCTTGGTAGTGAAATAAAATTAGCTGCAGGCTAAAGGCTACGTTGATACTACCCTAAGAAAGCATAAAAATCAAGCCTCAAAAGGATCAAACTGATTCCAATTAACTGCATGCTCGTTCAAAGTTTAATAGTATTTAAAGAAATATGATAAAATAAAGCACCCAACAATATAAAATCCATAATGTCCAACATCCAATCAAAAATTATCAGACATGCAAAGAATTAGAAAGATACAACTCTTAAATGGAGAAAAATCAATCAACAGAAACATACTAAGATGACACAAATTATAGACTTAACATATAAGGACATTAAAATATAGTCATTATATATATGCTCCCATTTAATAGGGGAGCTAGAGGAAAGACTGGGCGTATTAAGTAGAAACATGGAGGGCATAGGAAAGACTCAAATCAAACATCTAGACATGAAACATACAGTATCTGTAATGAAAAATACATAGGCTTGGATTTCTAGTACAATAGACACTGCGGAAGAAAAGATGAGTGAACCTAAAGACACAGCAATAGAAACTGGTCAAAATGAAATACATAGAGAAAAAAGACTGAGACAAACAGAACACAGCATCAATTAGCTATGGGAAACACCACAGGTTTCAATGAAGTACCAAAATATTTGAAGAAAAAGGACCAAAAGTTCTGCAAATTGTATGAAAACTATAAATGCGCAAGTCTAAAAATTTCAATGGACTGTAAGCCAAAAATAAAAGGAAAAAACCACACCATAGCAAATCATTATCTAAGTACTGAAAAAATGTGAAAGTTGTTCAAAGGAACAAAGATAAAAATGATGGCATACTTCTCATCAGAAGCTATGCAAACCAAAAACAATAGTGTGACATCTTTGAAGTATTGAAAGAAAAAACTGACACCTTATCATTCTATTTACAGAAAAAAAAAACTGTCTTTCAAAAATTAGGTGAAATAAGGGAGCAGTCTGAGAAAATTGCTGCCAGAGAAGTCCAGCTGTTTTTGGATCAGTTATCATCGGTACAGAGAAACGCTATTGATTTTTATAAGTTGCTGCATTTTCTTATTAGTTTTTATCATTTTTCTATCCATTACCTTGTTTTTCTTCTGCAGATGATCATACCAACTGCAGGTAATGATAGTTTTATATCTTCCCTATCAATTCTTACACTTCTTATTTCTTTTTCCTTTTCTGAGGGAGAATTCATTGCAAGGAGACCAACACTATAAGAAATAATAAAGTTCTTTCATCACAAGGAAAATAACACCAGATGGGATGCTGGAGCTACAAAAAGGAATGAAGAACACTGTAAATGATAAAAATGTGCATAAATATTAAATATTGGTTTCTCATTTGTAAAATCTCTTTAAAAGATAATTATTTAAATCAAAAATAATAGGCCAGATATAGTGGCTCATGCCTATAATCCTAGCACTTTTGGAGGCTGAGGTGGGAGGACTGCTTGAGGCCAAGAGTTCAAGAACAGCCTAGGCAACATAGCCAGACCCTATCTCTAATAAATAAATTAATTAAATAATACTATATTGTACTATATGTGGTATAACATATGTAGAAAAATGATGAGAAAGGTAGTTCAAAGGCTGAGAAGAGGAAAATTAAAATATATTGTTATAGGTTTTCACATGAATAATATACCATCTAAAATGGTATATTATTATTTCAAGGTAGAATATTAAAAGTTAGAATATGGTAGGCAGCCTCTAAGATGACTTCCAATGATCCACAACATCTGTTATTCATGTCATTGTGTAATACCTGCCATTTGAATGGGTGATGGATATAATGACTCATAACAAATGGAATAGCGCAAAAGTACTAAGATGTCACTTCCAAGATTATGGTACAAAAAAAAAGACTCTGCCTTCTCTCTTGTTCACCCTCTCTTATTATCTTTCACTTTCTCTGATGAAAATAGATGCTATGTGGCAAATTGCCCTATGTAGAGTTCCATGGGGCAAGGAACTGATGGGGGTTTCCAGCTGACAGTCAGTGATGAACTGAGGCCTTCAGTCCAACAGACTACAAGGAACTGAATCCTTCCAACAACCACATGCGTGAGCTTAGAATTGTATCCTCCCTCAATCAAGCCTTCAGAAGAAATGACTGCAGCCCCAGCCAACATCTTGATTGCAGCCTTGTGAGAGACCTTGAGCCAGAGAACCCAGCAAAGCCATGCCTAGATTCCTAACTCACTAAAACTATTAGATAATAAATGTTTGTTGTTTTAAGCCACTAAATTCGAAGACAGGTTGTCATGCAGCAATATATAACCTAGTTATATATGTGTACTAATACTAAATTGTTATATATTGTATGTCCTGGAATAAACACCAGGAAAAACACAAAATAAAGAGCATTACTAATGAGCCTATAATAGAAATAACATGAAATCTTAAAAATAATCATTCCAATAGACAGCAAGCAAAGAGTTTAAAAGGACCAAACATTTACTGAGCATCCACCATAGTAAAAGCAGGGAGTCATATGCTAAGAATATAAAGTCCCTGCCTGGACTTAAAAAATATCATATTTTCAGTACTGGGCAGGAACTCAGTTAGAAAAGTACATAAAGGAAAACAATTCTAGGTATGGTACCCAAATATCCTATGCCTTGGCAGTTTAAGGGCAGAACAGTCTCTCAGGTACGGGGAAAATCAGGGAAGCAGATTTGAGACGGACCTTGAAGAATGGCACAATTTTCAGCAAGCAGAGATGTAAAAGAAAGGCAAAATATCCCAAGCAAAGAGTACACAGGACAAAGGCTCAGCTGAGAAAGCTAGAGAGATATGTTGAGGGGAAAAGTTGGGGGAGGGAAGGCCAGAGACTTTACAGGAGACCCAGAATATTGCTTTGTAACAGAGATCTAAAGAAGAGAGGGTGGTACAAAGGGGTATGGACCATAAGATTTAATGTTGTTGAAGGAGTACGGAGGGCACTGAAAAAAAGGCCACTGGAATTGGTTGAGGCACAGGCACAGTCTAATCCAGAAGTTGTATCAATTTGCAGCCTTCCCTACTACCAGACCAGTGACACATATCACTCATTTTTTTTTTCTTTTTTGAGACAGGCTCTTGCTCTTTTACCCAGGCTGGAGTGCAGTTGTGTGATCTCGGCTCACTACAGCCTCCACCTCCTGGGCTCAAGCAATCCTCCCACCTCAGCCTCCTGAGTAGCTGGGACCACAGACGTGTGCCACCATGCCCAGCTAGTTTTTGTATTTTTTGGTAGAGGCGGGGTTTCACCATGTTGCCCAGGCAGGTCTCAAACTCCTGAGCTCAAACAATCTGCCAGCCTTGGCTTCCCAAAGTGTTGGGATTACAGGCGTGAGCCAGTGCACCAGGCCAGATAACACTAATTAATGACAGCACTGAGACTGTACCTGGCCTCAGATTCCTTCTTAACAATCCTTCAGGCATCTACTACCAAAACATCAGAATTGGTACAGGAGATGAAATATATTTGTTACCTGTGGCCTGATAATTTAAGAAGCCTGGTCTGTAGGGAATGAAGGATGTAAAGACCTTACTTTGGCATCCAACAAGGAGGCTCATTGTATGTAGGGTGAAAAACAAGAAGGCCCTCCTCTAACTGGGAAGCTTGTAGTCTTTCCAAAATCATGCATATCTTAGAAGGATAAAATGGAGCAGGCTTTAAGAAGGAAGTCTACAATTTCCAAAGCAGCAAGACCACCTAAATCCATCCTGATAATCAATAGCTTAAAGAAAAAAGGAGAATGGACTTCCTCAACCTGATAAAGAATAACTAGAAAAAACCCACAACTAACATCAGACTCCATGGTGAAAGAATGAATACTTTCCCCTTGAGATCAGAAACAAGACAAGGATAATTTTTCTAGCCACTTTTATTCAACATTGTACTGGAAGTTTTAGGTAGGCCAATTAGGCAAGATAAGGAAATACAGGCACCCCAGTTGGAAAAGAGGATGTAAAACTATTTGCAGACGACATGATCTTGTATATAGAAAATCCTAAGGAATAAAGTAAACATTTATTAGAACTAATAAACAATTTCAATAAGGTTGCAGGATACATGACCAATATACAACAATAATTTTATATCTATATAGTAGCAATGGGCAAACCAAAAATGAAATTAAGAACACTGTTCCATTTACAATAGCATCGCTAGAAATTAAATACTTAGGAATAAATTAAATAAAATAAGCCTAAAATTTATACTCTGAAAACTAAAATACATTCTAGAAAGAAATTAAAGAGGACCTAAATAAATGGGAAAACATCCCATGTGCACGAATCAGAAAACTTGATATTGTTAACATGACAATACTCCCCTAATTGATCTACAGATGCAATGTAATCCCTATCAAAATCTTACTTTTCTTTGCAGAAATCAATGCGTTGATCATAAAATTCACATAGAACTATAAAAGACCCAGAATATCCAAAACAATCATGAAAACCAGAACAAAGTTGGAGGACTCACTTCTCAATTTCAAAACATTAATCAATACAATAAAATATGGTGTTGGCATAAGTATAGATAAATAGAATTAAGAGTCCAGATCCTCATATTTTTAGTCAATGATTTTCAACAAGGGTGCTAAAACAGTGGGGAAAAATCCAGTGAGAAAATAATAGCCTTTGTTTTACATCACAATATCAATTTTTATTACATAGGATTTGTGACCATTATTTTGCAGCATAAAAACATGACTTTCTTGTTTTCATGCTAATATTTCACAATCTATAATATATAGTTTCTTAAAAGATAAACTCAAAAAAGTAGTTTTTAACCATAATTCTGTTACTTGGTTTTAAAAAATTACTATATATTATGTTGCAGTAATTGATATGCTCATTTTATAGATTAGTCATAGCATACATACAATGTTCTCATCCATACGTACAAATTAAAGACTGCAGTAAGCACCCATGTGGCCATGGCCCAAAGGTAGCCTCCCTCAGGTCCCTCTAGTCAGCAACGTCCCCTCCCTCACCAAGAGGTCTCCACTTCTTCACTTTTGTGATCATTATCTTCTTGCTGCTTGCTACCTAATATAGCAATATTAAGTAGCGATAAATTAGGTATTACCACCTAATATAGATGGAACGAAATTAGGCATTGCCAAGTAATATCTAATTTACCACCTAATATAGTTTAGTTTCTCCTGTTTATGAACTTCATATAAATGGAGTTATATTTTAAATTTTTTTGATTTACCCTTCTCAGTTAATATTGTGAAACTTAGCCTCGTGTGTTGTTTAGCATTCCATTGTATGAATATATCATAAGTTGCCCATAGTCCTATTGTTAAAAGTTTCCAGCTTTTACTATTAAAAACTATGAATATTCTCATTTTGCGTCTCATAGTGCAATATCTAACGTCAACAGTTATGAGGTTATTCCTCGGTCAAAAGAGTATGCATATCTTCCACTTTATTAGAGTGTCAAACTGTTTCCTTCTTTTCTTTTTTTCTTTCTTTTTTTTCTCTTTGTGTGTGTGTGCGTGTGTGTGTGTGTGTGTGTGTGTGTAGAGACAGGGTCTCACTCTCGCTCAGGCCGTAATGCAGTGGCACAACCTCGAACTCCTGGGCTCGAGGCACCCTCCCACCTCAGCCTCCTTAGTAGCTGGGACTATAGGCCCACACCACCAGGCCCAGCTAATTTTTTTTTTGTAAAGACAGAGATCTCGCTATGTGGCCCAGGCTGGTCTCAAACTCCTGGTCTCAAGCAATCCTCCCACGTTGGCCTCCCAAAGTGCTGAGATTACAGGTGTGAGCCACCACAGCTGGCCCCAAACTGTTTTCTAACCTGCTTGTACCAGCTTACACTCACAGAATTGAGTAAAACTCCATCCCCACAGTACCAAGGCTTGGTGCTTTGGACATTTTTAGTTTTGCCAATCTCATGGTATAACGGTGCCGCATCGTGATTTTAATATGCATTTTTGATTACTAATAAGGCCAAATGCATTTTTTGTTTATTGCCCATTTACTCTTCTCTTTTTGTATAGTACTTAATGGTCTTTCCCATATTTATTTATTTATTTATTTTTCCCAGCTATAGTTCTTCTTTATGTATTCCAGATAACCAACAAACACTGTTGTAATGCTTTTGCAAATATCTTCTTCCAACTTGTGATTGGTCTTGTTATGATCCTTATGACATCTTTTGAAGGACAAAATGACTTCACTTCAATGAAACTGAATATATGAACTTTTCCTTTACAGTTACTGCTTCAATGGCTTGTTGAAGAAGTTATTTTCTATCCTGAGGTCATGGAGACACTCTCCTATATTATCTATCTTTAAAGAGCATTTTAGCTTTACTTTTCACATCTAGATTTTTCATAAATCTGGAATTTATTTTTTGTGCATATGATAAGGTAGTAATCTGGGAAAAATTTTTCCACACATGGCTGTCAAATTGTTCTACCACACTTACTGAAAAGTCAATTCTTTCACCACTGATCTGCAATTTCTCCTCTAAGAAATGTCAAAATCCATGTATTCCTGGATCTGTTTCTCAAATTCTGTTCCACTGGTCTGGACAACTACTACAACACTAACACAAAGTCTTATTTATTATAGCCTGACATTTGGAGGGGCAAGTATGCCCATTTTGTTGTTTAAGAATACCTTGTCAGCTGAGGTGGGAGGATCACTTGAGCCAAGGAATTTGAGACCAGCCTGGGCAACATAGGGAGACCCCATCTCTATATTTAAAAAAATCAAAAGAATATTTTGTCTTAATTTAGCTATTTCCGTTACCTCACAAGTTTAAGAATCAGCTTAACAGCCTAGGCAACATAGTGGGACACTGTGTCTATGAAAAAAATTTTTTAATTAGCCAGGTGTGGTGGTGTAGGCCTGCAGTCCCAGCTACTCAGGAGGCTCAGGTGGGAGGATCACTTGAGTCTGGGAGGTTGAGGCTGCAGTGAGCCGAGATCATGCCACTGCATTCCAGCCTGGGTGACAAAGTAAGACACTGTTTCAAAAAAAAGGAATCAGATTAACAAATCCCACAAAAATACTTGAGGTTTTGATTGGAATTACACTGGATCTGTGGATCAATTTGGGGAGAATGACCAGTTTTATAATATCACATCATCTAATCTACAGGTGCAGACTATCTGCCCACTTAGCTAGCTCATGTTGAATGCTTCTCAATAAAGCTTTATAAACTTCAAAGAGGTCTTGCATGGCTTTTGTTAGGTTTTTCCTAAACACTTAATGTTTTTTGGTAACACTGCAAATGACATATTTCTCTAAATGTTATTTTTTGTATATTGAAATGCAATTGATTTTTGTACTGAATTTATATCCAACTTCTTAAACATTATTAATTCTAAACATTTATTGTAATAAATCCATAAGAATAATTGTGGATTTTCTATTTGTACAATCATATCTATGCAACATAAAAGTTTTGCTTCTTTCTCAATTCTCATATTATTTTATTTTTCTCACTGATACAGTTTGAATATTTGCCCCTTCCAATCTCATGCTGAAATTTCATCCCCAGTGTTAGAGGTGGGGCCTGATGGGAGGTGTTTGGGCCATGAGGGTAGATCCCTCGTGAATGGGCTTGGTGCTATCCTCATGGTAATGACTGAGTTCTCACTCTAGCAGGTCCCTCAAGAAGTGATTTTTTTTTCTTTTTGTTTTTTGAGATGGAGTCTCACTCTGTTGCCCAGACTGGAGTGGCTCACTGCAACCTCTGCCTCCCAGGTTCAAGCAATTCTCCTGCCTCAGCCTCCCGAGTAGCTGGAATTACAGGCACCCACCACGCCCAGTTACTTTTTATATTTTTAATAGACACAGGGTTTTACCATGTTGGCCAGGCTGATCTTGAACTCCTGACCTCAGGTGATCTGCCCACCTCGGCCTCCCAAAGTGCTGGGATTACAGGCATGAGCCGCCGTGCCCAGCCAAGAAGTGATTCTTAAACAGAGCCTAGCACTCCCTCTCTACTCTCTTCCTCTCTCACACAATGTGATGTCTGCTCTCCCTTGCCTTCTGCCATTAGTGGAAGCTTTCTGACGTCACCCCAGAAGCAGACCACATTTCTTGTACTGCCTACAGAAACATAAGCCAAATAAAACCTCTTTTCTTTATAAATTACCCAGCTTCAGGTTCCTTTATAGCAACATAAATGGACTAAGACACTTGTTTCCCTGTGCTATCTAGGGGTACAGTAAATTATTAAAGGGCTAACCAAAGGCACCCTTGTCTTGTGCCTTTCCGAAATTTCCTCCAACAACTCTATGAGTTTAACAGCCAAACCAAGATATGGAAATTTTGGGCAACAGAAAGAGCTGTGGCATAACAGTGCCATTCTTCCCTAGCTACTGAACCTTCTGCTTTACCCACAATACAATCCATTAACTTTCCACTAGATGCCTCTGCAATGATAAAATACTCTGGCAAGATATTGTAAGTAAAAAGGAATCTTGTAAGTTTCTGTAAGTGTCTCCAAGTTAATGTTGTTGAAACTGAACGGGTCATTACAGATGAAGCCCCAGAGCATGGTCATCATGCCACCATCACTGAGGCCTGCTTGCCACAACCTCATACTCACCTCACTGGAAGTTGCCCCATGCATGGCTGCTATGGGGCAGGGAGGGAACTGTTAACAATAGCCTTTTCAGCAAATGATTCTGGGTCAAGTCGACATCCACATGCAAATGGACAAAGATGGACCCCTACTTTATACCATATTCAAAAATTAACTTGAAATCGATCAGAGACAGAAATGTAAAAGCTAAAACAATGAAACTCTTAGAAGAAAACACAGTTGTAAATCTTCATGTCCTTGGATAGGCAATGACTTCTTAGCTATGATGCCAAAAACACAAACAACAAAAGAAAAAACACATAAACTGGAAATCATCAAAATTTTAAACTTTCATGCTTCAAAGAACATCAAGAAAGAAAACTCACAGAATGGGAGGAAGTTTTTGCAAATCCTGTCACTGATAAAAGACTTGTACCTAGACTACATAGAGAACAATTATAACTCAATAACTTAAGACAAGTAATCCAATTTTCAAATAAGCAAAGAATCTGAATAGATATTTCTCTATATAAAATATACAAATAGAAATTAAGCAGATAAAGATGATCAATATAATTAATCATTAGGAAAATGCAAATCAAAACTTCAGTGAGGTAACCCTTCACAAACCTGCTAAGACAGCTATTTTGAAAAAGACAGATTATAACAAGTGTTGGAAAGGATGTGGAGCAACTGAAACCCTCATACATTGCTGGTGTAAATATAAAATGGTGCAGCTACACTGGAAAACAGCCTGACAATTCCTCAAATGATTAAACACAGAGTTATCACATGACCCAGCAATTCTACTCCATGAGAAATGAAAACAAATGTCTGCACAAAGAGTTGTAATAACAAATCATAGCAGCATTATTCACAATAGTTAAAAACTGAAAACAATCTGAATGTCCATCAACCAATGAATGAATAAATAAATTGTGCATTCATGCAATGGAATGTTATTCAGCAATAAAATGAAATGAATTACTGCTTGATGCTACAACATGATGAACCAAGAAGACAGTCACAAAGGACCACACACTGTATTTGTCCATTTATGTGAAATTATCAGAATGCACAAATCTCTAGAAACAGAAAGTAGATTAGTAGTTGCCTAGAGGTGTGAGGAATGGGGAGACTAGGAGTGAAGGCTAAAGAGTGAGGGATTTCTTTTCTGGGGAATTATTCTAAAATTGATTGTGGTTTTGGATATACAACTTCATAAATATACTAAAAACCGCTGAATTTTAGCCTTTAAATGGGAAATTGTATGGTATGTGAATTATACATCAAAAAAGTAGCTGACTTATATATGGGTTTCTTGTGCCATTGCTTTCCTAAACTAGAAAGGATAGAAGTATTTCAAAGCCAGACCCATTGAAGAACTCCACTGAAAAAAAAAAAAAACCAACTCCACTGGAAGCCCAGGTTTGGGATTAGGCACTTCCAGGGCCTGCAGTTTGCTGGACTTCACCCAGCATGGAGCCAGTCACCAGGCTGTCATTTCTGATTAGAGACAATGGGTAGCTATGAGATGTTACAGCCTGGCTACCATATAAATGTGATTTTCTGCCTGAGCAAATTCTGCTCTAATTAAGTAAAATATTTTTAAATGATTATCAAAACAGGGCTACTCCTCAGTTCTCTCAAAACATGAAAATGCCAGAATTTTAATGCCTGGGGGTTTCCCAAAGTGAGTTGAACACGCTCTTGTTTCCTGAACTGAGGTAGACAGAGGTTTTTCAACTGTCAACTCCACACTGATTCAATTTACCTCATGGCCCAGTGGCTACACACTGGTATATTTGCCACAGCTAAAGTGGAATTAGCAACACAAGACTATATACTAGGACTAAATGCAAAGAAGTAAGCAAACACAGTGCCTTTACTAAGAGCTATTGATTGGAACTCTTTTTTAAAAACAAAACTTTAAGGTTACTTTTTTTTCTACACTCATGAAAATAGAATGCTTTCCTGAGGCTGAGGAAGGTACGGAGGAAGGGGTACAAACTGTGAAGTCATTCCTCAAACCATAACAAATTGAAAGCTGTGGTTTAATATATGACCCAGATGGTCAGTTTTGTAATGATTTTACATTTACAGTATCTTATATTTTTCCTGGGGCATTATATTTCATTTGGCAATAGTTCTTATCCTGGTTTCCCTCCAGCTGCATTTCAAAGGCAAAAAATGTACATTACTTCATCTTGCGGTTTAATCTTGGTGTACGAAACATTACATCAGCAGCAACAATTTCTTGTAATCACCTCTGCCCTGTAGCAAGGTCCTTAGGGAGATAGTATTTCCTGCATCATAATTTAACCACCACCAAGAATGATCATCACTTAAATAGCTACAGAGGTGGAAATAAATGAGGACATCAGACGCCCCCACCCATCCTGCTTAAACTACATTCTTCATTGGATAGAAGATGATGATCATTGAGCATAAATTTCTAATATATTCACGTTCGCTCTACCATTTGCCATTCTGGAATCCTGAAAGCCTTCAAATTCGGTCCTGAACCTTATAATGAGAACATTTTATTCGTTTCTTTCTAATTCTTGTAAAAACTGGTTGCCATGAATCTAGACTGTTACCAACAGTTCCTGGAATTTTAGTTAAGAATAAACTGTAGATCCAAACAAATCTAAGCATCCTATTTTAGTAAAATGCTTTCTACTTTATAGCTGGAACAAATCATCCCAGAACCAATTCTTGTTCACCAGTTTTGCATGGTCAACACTGAATATGAAAGAACATAACCTTGAAAAGTATGATCACCCAGGAAAAAAAAGGGAGGCGGGGAACAAGAAGCCTAGATTTGGGCTCCATTATCTTTTCTCAGTGGGCAATGTAAAGGCAACTTATATATACTCTTTCAAAGAGCATGATTTTCTTTAAGTCACTACTAAAGAACACCCTGATGATCAGTACTATGCAGAATTTAGATTTTGTTAGTGCCTTCACTAATCCCATTGATGAAATTACAATTGTATTAGAAAGAAGAATGGTAGGCATTTTGTGCCTATCAGACATAAAGCAGGAAAGTAAAACTTGCAGAGTCAAAGGGAAGTCAGTCCCAGGGCAGAAAGTAAAATCCTGGCCTTATATTCCTTTGTTCCAGGGTGTATCCAACACAGGGATGGTTTTATATTTCTAGCACTGGTTCCTTGCCTTTCGTCCATTTGCCTCAGTAAATACAAGCCTCTGATGGAATAGGAATCCTGCAGCATGACATATGTTAAAAATCTTAGAGGGGGCTGGGTGTGGTAGCTCACGCTTGTAATCCCAACACTTTGGGAGGCCGAGGCGGGTGGTTCACTTGAGGTCAGGAGTTTCAGACCAGCCTGGCCAACATGGTGAAACCCCATCTCTACTAAAAATACAAAAATTAGCCGGGTGTGGTGGCACATGCCTGTAATCCCAGCTACCAGTGAGACTGAGGCAGGAGAATCACTTGAACTTGGGAGGCAGAGGTTGCATTGAGCTGAGATTGCACCACTGCACTCCAGCCTGGGTGACAGAGCGAGACGCTATCTCAAAAAAAAAAAAAAAAAAATCTTAGAGGGGAAATATTTGTCAGTATTTTACCAGTAGCCTGGTCTCATGGGCACATAAAAGACCATTCCTAACTCATTTCCTTCCCACCGCTCCTGGCCCCCTAACCATCCTGATCCCATCCTGCTCCTACCAAAAACTCAGCAGACAAACAAACTTGAAGGGAAGTTTCATGACATGAGCCTCTGCTGCTAACTCTTGAATTAGATACACCAACAAAGCAGTAATTGTCCATTGGGAGTTCCAGACAGCAATGGGTCTGTCAAAGAATTACCTCTAAAAAAGGACTTAGGCAAGCACATCACCAGGCAAGGACATTTATCCCAGGGACAAATCAACCTCAGGGTCTTTGCAATTGTGATTACTTCAGCCTGGACTTCCCCTGGCTTTGCTATGGCTAATTCTTTCCCATGATCCCTTAGATTTCAGTTAAATGTGACCTCTTTAGAGCTGCCTTTCATGAGCACACACTCTTTTTTTTTTTTTTTTTTTTGAGATGGAGTCTCGCTCTGTTGCCCAGGCTGGAGTGCAGTGGTGCCATCTCGGCTCACTGCAAGCTCCGCCTCCCAGGTTCACACCATTCTCCTGCCTCAGCCTCCTGAGTAGCTGGGACTACAGGCGCCCGCCACCATGCCTGGCTAATTTTTTGTATTTTTAGTAGAGACAGGGTTTCACTGTGTTACCCAGGATTGTTGTGATCTCCTGACCTCGTGATCTGCCTGTCTCGGCCTCCCAAAGTGCTGGGATTACAGGCGTGAGCCACCACACCTGGCCTCGTGAGCACACACTCTTAAGGAATTCTCTCCTCCTCCAACCACAAAACACTCTATCATATATCTCTGTAGTTATGTCCACAGACTCTGGAATCAGACAAACCCTGGCTACTGCCACTCACTAGTGTAGCCTGGGGCAAATCACTTGTTCTTTTGAGTCTCCTGACCCACATCTGTATGATCTCCATTGCAAAGTAACAATAATGCCTAAAGAGAAGCAAACACTAAATTGAAAATTAGGTAGCCTACCCTTTAGGTCTGTTCTGCAACTAACCTGGTAGGTGACCTGAAACAAGTTTCTTCCCCTCATGGGGCATCAGTTTCCTCTTATGTTCATTGGAGGGACTGGATTTGATGAAAGTCACCTGTTCTGCATCTGGACAGTCTGTGTTTTCACATTTCTGTCCCAAGATCACAGCTGCCCCAGTGTTGGTCCTAACCTGGGACCACTTGGGCTATCCCCTCCCTCTCCCAAATACCATTCAATTCAACTCAACACAATGCATGATTTAATACATGTAGGCTGTGGCATCCTGCTTTATATGGAGCTAGAAAGGTATTTTATAACCAACAAAGGAGTCAGGGTCATCTGTAGTTCGTGGTACAGAATTTAACCCTCTGTGATTGTGCTAACATTTCTCTTGGAACTTTCTTGACAAATCCAAATGCTCATCTTTGTGCTCTTCCATTTGATAAATTTTGTCCCTTTTACTGACCCATTGTAAAATCTCCCAACTCATGGCTCAGATGGGGCTCTATTCTGCTTTTGCTCCTGCCTCTGTGTACTGCTCATAGCAGCAGAAGGCAGACAAGTCTTAGGCAGACAGGGGCAAGTCCCTGATAAAACCCCACCTTCAAACCATAGACAGTTTAAAGCTTGAAAGCCAAGCTACAAGTCCTAGATAAATCCATGGACAAAACTGAGAACCTCTCTTCCCATCTGGCATGCTTTCCTTTAATTGATCCCCACCCTTCACCTATTTTACATATACCTACCCTTCCCTAATTGGCTTTTTATACTGTCGTGCCCACCTTTGAGTGGTGCCCTTGTTTTAGCCTTTTTTGAATACTCACAAACCAATCAGCATGCATCCCCTTCTGAGCCCATAAAAACCCCGGACTCAGCCACACTTTGGGACCACCACTCGAGGGCTGGCCTCTCGAGTCCCCTCTCTACTGAGAGCTGCCATGCAATAAAACTCTCCTCACACTTCAGTTGTCAACGTACCCTCATTCTTCTTGGACGTGGGACAAGAACTCAGAACCTGCCAAACGTGGGTACAAAGAAGGCTGTAAAACTGTAGCCCTCTGCCTTCCACCAGTGCCAGGCAGCCATTTCATGCTCCAGGAAGCAGCAGCAGGGCCAGCCTAGCCCTGGGGCTGTGGGCTGGAGCACGGCAACAGGACTGAAAGAGCTGTTAACACACCCCTGTTTGCTCAGGCTGTGGATGGTGGGACTAAAACAACTGTTAGCACACTGTAACACCCCCTCTGGGGCTTTGAGGTTGTTGGCATCCCTGTTCAGATGCCACTGTGTTCCCCTCATCCAGATGTCAGCACACAAGGGGGAAGCTGGTTGCAGCATGCCCAGCCCAGCTGCAGGCTGAGTGTGGGTCCTGTGGCAAGTGTGGGATCTGGGCAGGAGTGCAAGCCAAGCACAGCCCCCTGGGCCAAGTGAGCAGGGTGCCTCCTGCGGCAAGCCCAGGGCCTGAGTGAGATCCAGGCATGGCCATCGCCGGCTGCAGAGGTCTCCGGCTGGCGAAGTTACACTGAAAAATCCTCTGTCACTGATTTTCCTGGTGAAGTGCTTGTCCCCACTACCCTTAGGTGGCATCTTCCACAACTCAGCCCTCCCCACTTAGTCAACCACAATTTATAAGCCCCAGTCCTATGAGGATTGAGGTTATAGCAAGTAAAATGAGTTCACAGTTCCTGATTTGGGATTGGGGAATATGTTACCCATAAAGGGCCTGTTCCACCAAATCAAACAGGATTATATATTGTCCTGGCATATGATGGCTGATTAACCAGCCCCTCTTCCCCTCTCCTGCTCCCTCAGGCTTCCCACTGCCTGCTGTGAAATGCTGTCCTTTCACCCAGCCTTTTCAATACTGACTTACTAAGTTACTATGGAATTATTTCCATTGAATTTCACAAAACTCACTGACTAAACAACTTAGACAAAAATGTGATTTTTTGTGCTTCAATAATAAAAGCAAACCTTTCTGTTTAACCCATTCTGCTCTCCCAGAGGGAGAAAAAGATTAAGGTGTCATGATGTTGCTAATAGTTACTTCCTTCCCTGACAATGTGCTTTCTGTATTATATCATCATTTTATTAAACCCACATATAAATGCTTAAATTGACCAGGGAGTTTTGGAATCCACTGACAATTACCACCTCCATAATCTCCCTGTGAATAAGGCAAAAAGGGGACCTCATCTGACAAGACCAAATCATGTAACTTCTGGCTCTGAAGCCTGTCTGTGTGCAGAATTAAGGGTAATCATAGCCTACAGCATTTAAGCCTAACCACCAAATGTTCTTTAGAATCCTAAACTTGTCTGCAGGGTGGTTTACTTATAATTGTGTGTTTAGTTATTTTTTTCCTTTTAACTAAGTGAAATTAACAGCACAGAGCTTGCCAACTCTGTAGATGGAAACTTTCTATTCATTCAGAAGAGGGAAATTCAGGGGCATGGCAGGACCATTTTTTGGGCAGCCATCTAACCAACACAACAGCCCTGACCTGGGGGGCACAAGGCCAGAATTCAGAAGATTCAATATCTTGATGCGACTAGATCATTGCTTTCTGAACCTCAGTGGACATCCAAAGGGCCTGCTGAGCTGGGCTTGCTCTCTCAAACACACAAAAGGGACCAAACAAGTTGGTAGGGTTTATGCTTTCCTTTTACATTTTTAAGTATTAAGATTTATAACCATTTTTGTGCCAGCTTAAAAATGATCAACCATTTAAACTTCAGAAAAGTCACATGTCACCACATTTTTAAAAAGAAAGATGTATTTTCAAAGGGAAAATTGCAGCATGCAGCACGCAAAATTGCAGATCAAGAAGCAGCCAAGTGAAATGAGTCCTTGAGGCTCTCCTGTAACCAGCCTGAACTGGACACAGATTACCCAAAGCAGCAGCTAATCCCCACATTAGCCACTGGACTGTTCCTCAGCTCCTCCTTGGTTTGGCACTCTCACTAGCAGTGCAGGAAGCACTGCCATTGGCCATTAGCCCATTGTTAAACCTTAGCTGTCTCTGTTATGATAAAACACCCAATGCTCAGTATAAGGCCATCCTCAGGGCTCAGGGCTCAGGGCTCAGGCTATGGCACCAACTTGTAGTTGAAATCACCCAATGACACGGGGTTTCTGGGATATCAATGACTCAACGTCCCTGGTGAAGATGAGCTGCTTTCAGCAATAAAATGATGTTCTTGCAAGCTTCTAGTGAATAACTCTTTCCTCAAGACGTATCTTTAGATTTATGTTTTGCTTTAATGTGTAACAACATTGAATGAGTAAATCAGGACCCATGGATGGTCTTCTCAGTACTGTTAACTGTCTGCATGATCTTGAGCCAATTGCTTATCCTCCCTGGATATCAGTTTTCTCATCCATACAATGGAGGTGATTGTCTTAATAATGATAATAATAATGATGATGATGATATCCTCCTTGCTCCACCTAACAAGCTGTGGTAAAGATGTAAGGAAAAGGAGAATATAAAATTGTTCTGTAAAATGTTAAGGGCTATAGTAACATAGAATGTTCTTATCATTGGTAACTTTTTTTTTTTTTTTGAGACAGAGTCTCTCTCTGTTGCCCAGGCCAGAGTGCAATGGTGCAATCTCAGCTCACTGCAACCTCCGCCTCCCAGGTTCAAGCTATTCTCCTGCCTCAGTCCCCCGAGTAGCTGGGATTACAGGTGTGCGCCACCATGCCCGGCTATTTTTTTTTTGTATTTTTAGTACAGACGGGGTTTCACCACGTTGGTCAGGCTGGTCTCGAACTCCTGACCTCGTGATCCGCCTGCCTCGGCCTCCCAAAGTGCTGGGATTACAGACATGAGCCACTGGGCCCGGCCTATCATTAGTAACTTTTAATAAGATGGGTTTACAATTCCTGCATGCAAACCAAGTCATGGCAAAGGAAAGCTGTGCTGGTGATGCAATATGGCTGTAGACAAAAGGTATTGTAACATTGTGAAGAGAACTGGAGTGGCAGTCAAGAAGCCCGAGTTCTAGCCCCAGCCCCGCTGCTAACTATCTGTATGACCTTCTCCTGTCTGGACCTCTACAGAAGAAATGGGTTAGATTAGGTCAATTTTCAAACTCTGTAGGAGCAGAAATCTGTGACATGAAACCATAGGCATTAGCCCAATCTATAAAATAGCAATGAAACAGTGCTTATCCAATTGTGTAAAATTATACTGTTTAACAGAAAACATTATATTTCTTTAATTTGATGATGGACAGTGTGATGGTTAATATTAAGTGTCAACTTGATTGGATTGAGGGATGCAAAGTATTGTTCCTGGATATGTTTGTGAGGGTGTTGCCATAGGAGATTAATATTTGAGTCAGCAGACTGTTATGGGTAGACCCACCCTCAGTCTGGGTGAGCACTATCCAATTGGCTGCCAGCGTGGATAGAACAAAGCAGGAAGAAGAAGGTGGAATTAGCTGACTTCCTAGTCTTCCAGCTTTCATCTTTCTCCTTTGCTGGATGCTTCCTGCCCCTGAACATCAGACTCCGGATTCTTCAGCTTTTGGACTCTTGGACTTACACCAGTGGTTTACCAAGGGCTCTCAGGCCTTCAGCCACAGATTGAAGGTTGTACTGTCTGCTTCCCTACTTTTGAGGTTGTGGGACTCAAACTGAGCCACTACTGGCTTCCTTGCTCCTCAGCTTGCAGATGGCCTATCGTGGGACTTCACCTCATGATCGTGTGAGTCAATTCTCCTTAATGAACTCCCTTTCATATATATACATCTATCCTATTAGTTCTGTTCATCCAGAGAACCCTGACTAACACTGTATTTAACTGAAGTTCATATCTAAAATAAGGATGGGTCTTAGAATGACTGCATACATTCTTTTAATATTCCTGAAATGCCAGTATTAATTGATGGTGCAAACTACAACTAATAGCATCTTAGCATCAAGAACATATGGTGCTTTGGATTTTTCCTGACCTTGATGTCCCTTCTCCAAACAGTTGAGATCTGGGGAACATAGTTTGAAAACTACTGGACTAGAAGATTTCTAGGGGGCATTACAAATCTGACATTCTATGGTTTAAATACCATACACATGACTATGAGAAATGGTGGCAAGGTTCTGTCCAAGCATATTCAAAACATGACCATGTTGAGGCCAGGCATGGTGGCTTACACCTGTATTCCCACCACTTTGGAAGGCTGAGGCGGGCGGATCACTTGAGGCCAGGAGTTTGAGACCAGTTTGGCCAACATGGTGAAATCATGTCTCTACTAAAAATATAAAAAATTAGCAGGGCATGGTGGTGTGTGCCTGTAGTCCCAGCTACTTGGGAGGCTGAGGCAGGAGAATCACTTGAACCCGGGAACCGGAAGTTGCAGTGAGCAAAGACTGCACCACTGCACTCCAGCCTGGGTGGAGACTCCCTCTTAAAAAAAAAAAAAAAAAAAAAAGACCCTGTTGAAAGATGTTTCTTTTGTGACTAAAAAGACCAGCTCTAAAGGCAATTCTCAAAGAGGGGATTTCAAGAAGTTACAGCCACCTTTACATGGTTGGAAATGCTGTGTATCTTTACAAGGTGACCTGTTAAAAGGCACACATCTCATTTAGAGCCACATTTAAACAGAGCCACGTGACCCCACAGGAGAGGGAATGTGTTTCCGCTTTAAGGTGAGAAAAGCTTAAGAAAGTCCTGGGCCTGCCTGACCAGGGACAAATGGGGTAGCTAGAGCCCAACAAGCTGCAGTGTGGTTAATAATCATGATAACTGCCCTTACTGTGTGCAACACACTTTATCCATGATCTCCTCAGCACAAGTCCAGGAGTGTAAAAAGACAGGCACTGTCCTCCCCATTTTAGAGATGATGCAACTGAAGACCTGACAACTGAAATAGATTGCCCAAAATTTCCCAGCTAATAAACAGCAGTGCTAGTGATTTAAACTGCTTCTTCAGGGTTCAGAGTCCACATCAACTCCTATTTCATTGCATGCCCATAGGCCTTACAATACGGAGCCCCCAAGCAACCTTAGCTCTGTTTGGAATCAGGTTTGTTTTAACAGAGGGGCTTCTTTTGGTGGCAATGAACATGTCACTCTCACTGCCATGTGTGGAGGGTCTTATTCCTTAAGTGTGGTCTCCCCCTAAGAAATCTTCAGGATCTCTGAAAGTTTCCCAAACTGTCCCTTCTGGAAGAGCCAGATGAGAGACACAGGGGCAACCCTGGTAGCTTGATTAAACCAAGCCATAATGATGGCATAGACCTTGAGAGGCAGTTTTGCCAGGAGGACAAAGCATGTCTTTCTGACAGCTATAGATGGACAAAAAGCTAAGACACTTGGTGCTGAGGACCAGAAATTTTTTAAACTGGCCACTAGCAGCCATAATTTCTAAGATGGGAGGTATTTTCCCCTACCCCTTCAGAAAGCCTTCAGAAGTACAATTCAACTGGAGCCCATTTGCTACCTGCTTGGAATGTGATCAGGTGGGACATGATCTCTCTTCCTGGGTGGTCTTAGTGAAGCCCAGCTGGCTTCTCTATTTGCTCTGGAAAAAGTCCCACAGCCTACTGACAGCCAGCCAAACAGTCACCCTGTTAATGGTCCCTGTTCTAAATACAATTGGCAGGTTAGCTCAGAATAAATGGCCTGCTGAAGGCAAGAAAGCCCTGTTAACTCTTCTGATGACACCTTCAGATTGACCACAGGTCCACACCACTTCTTTATGCTCAGTCCTTAATTATTCATGCTAACAGAGGGGAACAATATCAATGACTATCTAGAAAAAGAGATAATGAGAGGATAATTCCTACTGGGTGGTGGACTATGTTTGATGATGACTTTACAAAATTACCTTCCCAATTATGTTTTCTTTAATGAATCGTGAAATAAGTTGCCTTTTCTGGTTTGGCAGTGGCAGAGAGTCTTTAATGAGATGTGTATAATAGGGGGAGGGACTCCTCTGACCAATTCTCCATAGTTAACCACTAGCAGACTAGACCGCTGCAGGACTAGCAGCACATACAACCAACTGTCACTATGAAAAGACTGGCTAATCATTTAATGCAAGTGGCTAGAATATTCACTTAATCCCATAGGCACAACCATAGTTTAACATGACAATAGAAAATAAAAGATGAGATGCGATTTTCAAATTTCCTGTACCATAAAGTCACATAAACTCTCTGCTCTGAATGGGTCAATTTCCATGATAAAATTTTTCATTTTAGGACTTCTCTAAGAAGACAGAAAACAGCATCACTGACTTCCAAAAGCCTAAGAAAGACTCTCTGGAGTTTTTCCTGAAACATAATATAGGTTTCATGTTAATTATTTCTTGAGATTTATAGGAGCTGAAAAACTAAAGAAAATGTGAAATTATTGAAAAGGGGTATTTTGTGCAGCTTCCCTTTCTTAACATCTGCATACAGCCCTTTGATACAGCATATTAAGGTACAGTTTTTACAACTTTGATCTTGCATTAGTGAATTCCTTCAAGTCAAATGCACTTCATTTTGTCCCTCACTCTTGAGTTGTAAATGGCCATTGGAAATCTCAGAAGAACTGGACACTCAGGCTACAAAGCAGCCATCCAAGGTGTGATTGCTCTGTTGCCACTGGGAGGCATTTCGCTGGGCAAATTTCTGCCCTTGTAAGCACTTCTTCTCACTGAAATGATTTAAAGCTGCCTGAACACATTTGAAAACCTGATTTACCCTTTAAGATTTCATTTGATTGATCTTCCCAGCACTTCTCTCCAGAGAGAGCCAGCTGTAAGCATTAGTCAGCATACGGAAAACCCTGGAAAGATGAACAAAGAACAACCCCCGTGATTAGTTGCTAAATTAAAGAGGGAAGAAAACAAATTCTACCAAATGTCAACAGAGCTCAGCATTCTCCCCTGAATGAAGCCACACTCCAGCGGTGGGAGGTAGACGGTGGGGGGCTGGCTGAAGACTGGAAAGTGACATGGAAGTAAAAATTAAAAATTTCTGAGATAGATTCGGCCCGTCCATCCACCCACCAAAAGGATAGGATGCCTTCCTCTTCTTGTCTCCTGAAGTCTGGCCATCCCAGATACAGTAGGTCTCAGAAAGCACAGCAGGCTCCTTCTTTAAGGTGGAAATGAAAATGCCTAGTCCTGGTAGTGTGTCAATCTCCTGAAGCCACCCAAGGCACTGCATCCCATTCCCAGGACAGGTTCAGTATCATCGATGCTTACACCTCCATGAGAATGTGCACACAGTAACCATCTACCAAACCCCAACTTAAAACACAGAAAAAAAAATCTGGAAGAAAAAGGAAATGGCAAAACATCTTTTAGGTACAGGATATGGAACAAATTGTTGATCGATGTACACTAAAATTCTCAGTAATTCAAACGTAAAAGAAACATGAGCAAGGGATTTTGGACTGATGGGACCCAGACTAGCTAACATTTTGATTTAAAAGAAAAAAAACAGTGAGGCATCTTATCTGCCAGAGACTCTGAAAGAATAGATATCAAGTTATTGGGGTTTTAGCGTAAATGACATGAAAAAGCTTGTCTGGTCCAAGAGCCAATACTTTTGGCATGTTGGATGCCTGCGCAGCTAGCTAACCAGCAACTGGCTAGATGGATGGAGGAGACAATAACTGTAGGCAGCTCCATCTGCATGGGTTGGTCCCTACTACTGGTCCACCAGTACTCTAAGTTCTTGGCTCTTCAGTCCTCACATTGTTTTGCCCCTGCCTCTGCTCCCACCCAATATAAAGGCAATCTAACCACAGAAGGTCTGTTACTTTATCCTACATTGAAAGCCCCTTAACAATGGATTGACATGCCCAAAGATGTATTTGAGAGATATCATCTTGGCTGCAGTATAGACAGTGGAGTGGAGGATAAAAAGCAGGTAGACTACATGAAAGCTATTGCAATAATCTCTGCAGTGAAATGATGAAGGCTTCAGCTAAAGTGGTGGCAACAGAAACAGACATGAGTTGGGACAAAGGAGATGGAGACAACATGACCTGGTGATGGATTAAATTTTGGAGATAAGGTAGAGACCAGGGTCTAGACCTTTACTACTTAAGGTGTAGTCTGCAGACCAACAGCATCAGCCTCACCTGGGAGATTGTTAAAAATGCAGAATCTCACGCCCCACCCCGACCTACTGAATCAGAATCTTCATTTTCACAAAACTCAGTGATTCATGTGCATAGTTAAGTTTGAAAAGTGCTGGTTTGGAAAACACTCAGGTTCCTGAAAAGCTGGCTATCGTGCCATCCCCTGAAAGACAAAAAATTGGATTTGGCTTTTGGCAGGTTGAATTTATGGTGCTTGAAAATTATAATTTTGCTTATTCAACATACAATAATTGATTACTGCGGACAAAGACACTGGGAAGACAGACATGAAAGACATAGTCCCCCATCTGGTAAAACAAAAGAAAACAGAAACAAAAACCAGGCAATTACACTACAGCATGGTAAGTGCCATGTTTGAAGTATTAGAGAGCTCCCATCAGGTAAAACAAAATAAAACAAAAACAAAAGCCAGGCAATTACACTACAGCATGGTGAGTGCCATGCTTGAGGTATTCACTGGCTACAATTTGAGTAAATTACCCAAAGACTTTTTACCTTCCTGCTTTCATCCTGGAGTTAGGAGTCAGCCCGGATCCCACCTGGGCAGGTCATGTTGTTGGCTCAGTCAATGAGAAGCCCATATCATCCTTCAGCCAGACATGTCAATGGCTTAATCAGGACCCCTGGGCTTCTTTCCTTCAAATTGTATGGTTGGAGTTAGAAAGTAGGATAATATTTTATGGAGTAAGTAATTTGGCTCATTAGATGCTGATGAGCTATCATTTCTATCTATTGCCTTACAAGTCAAATCTCTGAAAGGAGTAAAGCCAGAAAGCTATAGACATAAAGAAGCATCTTCATTTTCACAAATAAACACTCTTTCAAAAAACTTCCTAAGCAGGGCCGGGCATGGTGGCTCACGCCTGTAATCCCAGCACTTTGGGAGGCCAAGGTGGGCGGATCACGAGGTCAGGAGATCGAGACCATCCTGGCTAACATGGTGAAACCCCATCTCTACTAAAAATACAAAACCAAAAAAATTAGCCAGGTGTGGTGGCGGGCAACTGTAGTCCCAGCTACTCCAAACAAAAAAACAACTTCCTAGGCAGATGTGGATAGTATCACCTTGGCTCAACCAAAAAGGCTTTTCTTTGTCCACAGGTGCCCAATGATGCCGGTTGTCTCCATTTATTCCACCTGTTCAAATGCAACTCATTACCAACAAGCGAGCAAATGCCATTTAAGCCACATGGCCATGGTCCTTATCCAAATCTGACCAACATTTCAGGGCTCCTTTTGGCAGAGTGTCAACGAAAAGAGTTAAACTCTGTAAGATATTTGAAGTGATTTATTTTGAGCCAAATAGGAGTGACCACGGCCCATGACACAACCCTCAGGAGGTCCTGAGACCATGTGCCCAAGGTGGTCGCGGTGCAGCTTGGTTGTATACATTTTAGGGAGGCATGGGATTTCAATGAAATACATTTAAGAAATATATTGGTTCGGTTCAGAAAGGCGGAACAACTTGAAGGGGAGAGCTTCCGGCTTTATAGGTAGGTTTAAAATTTTTCTGTGGCTCACGCCTGTAATCCCAACACTTTGGGAGGCCTTGGTGGGTGGATCACTTGAGGCCAGGAATTTGAGACCAGTCTGCCCAACATGGCGAAACCCTGTCTCTACTAAAAATACAAAAATTATCTGGGCGTGGTAGCACACGCCTTTAATCCCAGCTACTTGGGACGCTGAGACATGAGAATTGCTTGAGCCTGGGAGGCATAGGTTGCAGTGAGCCAAGATTGCAGTAGGGCACTCCAGTCTGGGTGACAGAGCTGGACTCTGTCTCAAAAAAAAAAAAAAAAATTCTGTTGACAACTGGTTGAGTTTATCTAAATAAAGGCCTAGGATCAATAGAAAGGAAATGTTTGGGTTAAGATAAAGGATTATGAAGACCAAAGTTCTTATTGTGCAGAGGAATTCTCCAGGTAGGAAGATTCCAAGAGAACAGATTGTAAATGCTTCTTATCAGACTTAAGGTCTGTGTTGATGTTAATGCCAGAGAGGTAATCATGAGGCATGTCCCACTGCCACATCCTGTCATGACTTGAACCAGTCTTTCAAGTTAAATTTTAAGAGTTCCTTGGTCGAGGAGGAAGTCCATTTAAATGGTTGGGGGGTAGGTCTCAGCATTTTATTTTTGGTTTACAAGAGCAAAACTTTCTTGTTGGCTTTCTTTAGTGCCATCTTTTCCCAACTATGTTTATTGATGTTACTAATCCCTGTTATATTTGGTCTACGTGTTTTGCTCCCCCAGTGATGTATTTTCTGGCAATATATTTATATTTACAAAACCATAGACTCTACTTAATTTGAGACAACATATTTTTCAATACAGCTCAAAATGCTCTTACATGATCTAATTATCAGTCCAGCATCTCCATGAGTTAAGTGATAGTAGGTATTCATTTCCACTTCACCATTAAGGAGACTGAAGCAGACAGCACTTTAGGGGCTTTGTCTAGAGCCACTGAGCTGAGCAGAGAATGGAACCTGGGTACCATTAGTCCAAGGAATAGTGCCATACACCACAGGCCCGCTCCATATGTAATAGCATTTGTAAATAGACAATTCACATTTGCAGTTAAAAAAACATATCTCTAAGCATCAAGAAATATCCATAGAAGTCCATAAAATTTTTGCATTGCCTGGATTTCAGCAAAAATGTAATTTTCCTTTCAAGCATCCAATGCTAGCCCGCATATCTTGTAGTCTAAAAAAAATGAAAATTTTTTTACAATAACTATTCCCCAGTTAAAATCTGTCACCAGGTAAAGCCTTGTTCTTTAGCTGTCCCACAGCATCGCAAACTACGATACGTAACTTCCATCAGGTATGGCACATAAGCTAAATGTTGCCTCTTCCTAATAAATCCAGCTCAAGTTGGAAACCAGGAATATTTATGGGACACATCGAGACCATTAATAAAACCAAATTTTAGTGAATATATGCAAAAATCTGATAATATAAATGTCTTGAGATCATTAAAGTATTTCGTGCTAAAGGGAAGAGCAACAATAGTTGCAAAGTCACAGCATTTGACACATTTTAGGTTTGAAACAGTTAATGAGTCATCAACAGATGCCCTCAAATGTGTTCCTATAAGCCTGAGGGAAAAATTGAACAGAATCAATCCTCGCTTAGCCTAAAATTAAAAGCATACATACCAATAATCACTGTGGTATTGTGATTTTTAATAAGAAATACGTATTTTGATTTTCATTCCTCCAAAAACTGTTGGAATCTCTGAAGTGATAGATGTTTTGTGTGCTAATGAATGACTGATGGCTGGGGACTCCTGGATAGCCTCAGGATGAAGGCTGGTTGCCAAGGGAACCAACCATGTGATTAAAGGGTTGAAACTTTCAGCCAGACCAGCCCCACCACCTCTAGGAAAGGGAGAGGGGTTTAAGATTGAGTTATTGACGGGGCATGGTGGCTCACCTCCGTAATCCCAGGACTTCGTGGGAGGCTGAGGTAGGCAGATTGCTTGAGCTCAGGAGCTCCAGACCAGCCTGGGCAACATGGCGAAATGCCGCCTCTAGGAAAAACAAAAATTAGCCGTGTGTCGTGGTGTGTGCCAGCAGTCCCAGTTACTCAGGAGGCTGAGGTGGGAGGATTGCTTGAGCCTGGGAGTTCGAGACCAGCCTGGAAAAGAAAGTGAGACCGTGCGCCTGTGGTCCCAGCTACTCAGGAGGTGGAAGTGGGAGGATTACTTGAACCCAGGAGGCAGACGTTGCAGTGAGCTGTGATCATGCCACTGCACTCCAGCCTAGGTGATAGGGTGAGACCCTGTCTCAAAACAAAAGATAAAAAGAGAGACTGAATTATTACCAATGACAAATGATTTAATCAGTCCTGCCTAATGAAGCCTCCACAAAACCCCAAAAAGACAGGGTTTAGAATGCTTCCATATTGGTGAACACATGGAGGTGACAAGAGGCTCTGCATCCCTCCCCACATACCTTTCCTTATGTACCTTGGCATCTGGCTGTTCATCTGTATCCTTTATTGTATCCTTTCTTAAATAATAAACCAGTAAATGTAAGCAAGTGTTCCTTGAGTTCTGTGAGCTGTCCTAGCAAATTGTCAAACCCAAGGAGAGGGTTGTGGAAACCTTGATTTACAGCCAGAAGTACAGGTGACAACCTGGGACTTGAGATAGGTGTCTGAAGGGGAGGGGGCAGACTTGTGGGACTGAGCCCTTAATCTATGGGGCCTGCACTAATGCTGGTTAGTTTCAGAACTGAATTGAATTGTAAGACACCCAGCTAGTGTCGGAGTATTGGTCTCTGTGGGAAAAATTCACACATTTTGATGACCAGAAGTGTGTGAGTGTATAGAGGAAAGAAAGAGCAGTTTGATTTTTTTGTTTACAGCCACCTAATGATATTCTTTATTATTAAGTGGGCATGAATTAGGAGTTACTTTTAAATAAAGCAACATATTTTAATATTAGCAAGAATCTTACAATTTTTCTAATAACACTTTAAAATGTTATTAATAGAATGAAACCAGAAGCTAAATAATGATTAAATAACATTTAAAGAGCAACTTATACGTTATAAAGCCCTCTCACTTACATACAGTATTTGGGCCTCAAAACAGTCCCATGAGGTAGCATTCTCCTTTTACAAATGAGGAAACTGAAGGTCAGAAGTAGTTGCAGTGATTAACCCAAAGTCTCATGATTGGTAAGTGAAAGAGCCATCACGTGAACTCAAGTCTGTGTGACTCCAAATCCTAGAAAGCTTAAATAGCTGATTCTAGATTCCCAAGAATAAATATCTTCATTAGTAATTTGACTGGTTAGAGATAATTCCCACAATATTAAATTTTTTACTCTAAAATTGTCACTCTCACTTCTCCATGAACAACTGTGATCTAGAGAAATCTGCGTTTTTGGAGAGCGGTATATAGAAAAGAAAGAGAGGAAAAAGAAAATACAAGCATTTACTTTTTTCCGGTGTACACACTTCATGGCAAGAAGGTACAGTTGTTCTCCACTGCTCTTGGGCTTGGCAACTGCAATGGGAAGGAATGGGCATCCAAATGTCAGTCTTCAGAGGCATTCCAGGTATCCCTCACTTAGGGCCTTGAAGCTGGGCTGAGGTAAGTAGGGCCTTCTCACCATTCTGCATGGCCTTCTCTTGTCAATCCATTCTAAGGTTTAGCATCCCATTTGGTCCAGAACAGCCTCTTCCAATCCTGCCTGTTTAGGTCCAGTTGTTTGGATTTTATCCTTAGCAACTAGCGAGGAAAACCTGTCTATGCATTGCAAATAACATTTCCTTTTAACATATTTCAAAATTATTTTAAGTGAGATAAATGAGACAAAGCACCTCAAAACTCCCAGTCTGGCTGAGCGCAGTAGCTCACACCTATAATCCTAGCACTTTGGGAGGCCAAGGCAGGTGGATCACTTGAGGCCAGGAGTTCTAGACCAGTCTGGCCAACATGGAGAAAACCTATGTCTACTAAAAATAGAAAAATTAGCTGGGCATGGTGGTGTGTGCCTGTAATCCCAGCTACTCGGGAGGCCGAGGCAGGAGAATCACTTGAACCCAGGAGGTGGAGGTTGCAGTAAACTGAGATCGCACCACTGCACTCCAGCTTGGGTGACGGAGGGGGACTCCGTCTCAAAAACAAAACAAAACAAACAAACAAAAAACCCTCCCAGTCTATGTCTGCAGTACTGAGCCCCGCCATCCACAGATCCACTGCCCGTGGGCATCTCAACATGGCGACTCCACAGTCTCCCCAAATTCCACATGTAAACAAAGACTCTCTCCCATTGCCCTGCTTATCACAGCTTCTCCAGTCTTCTCAAGGCAGAATCCTTGGCAGAAACTTCCTTGCTTCCTCACTCTCATCCCTACCATCTATATCTTTTACTCGCAGCATTCTTTCTGTTCTTCCTCCTAAACCTCCTGAATCCATTCACCTCTCTGCATCCCCACAATCACTACCCCAAGCCAAGCCACAACCCTGTCTCCCTGGGCTGCTCCCTGCAGCCTTCTAACTCACTGCCATGTTCTTGCCACTCTCCAGCCCCTCCACACAGAAGCCAGAGGAATTCAGTAAAAACACAAATCAAATTAAATGACTCCTCTACTTAAAAAGTCCCAATGCCTTCTCACTGCTCTCAGACTAAAGTCCAAAATATGTCGCATATCCTACCGGGCTCTAGGTGTCCTGGTTTCTATCAAATTCTGAGGTCACAGATCTCATTCTAGCCCGTAAGTACAAGCAACACTTCCTCTTGAAACTCCCTTTACTCATGCTGCTTCCTAAGGTTTCCCCCAATCCTTGCCTGGTTATGGATCCTTGGGGACTGCATTGGGCCATACTTGCATTGCTATAAACAAATGCTTGAGTTTGAGACCAGCCCGGGCAACATGGCAAAACCCTGTGTCTACCAAAAATACAAAAAATTAGCCAGGCATGTGCCTGTAGTTCCAGCTACTCTGGAGGCTGAAGGGGGAGGATCGCTTGTGCCTTGGAGACAGAGGTTGCAGTGATAAGAGAACACAACATTACACTCCAGCCTGGGCTATAGAGTGAAACCCTGTCTCAAAAAAAAAAAAAAAAAAGAAAAGAAAAGAAAAGAAAAAAGAAAAAGAAAGAAATGCCAGAGACTGGGTAATTTATAAAGAAAAGAGGTTTAATTAGCTCATGGTTCTGTAGGCTGCACAAGAAACAGAGTGTTAGCATCTGCTTGGCTTTTGGGGAGGCCTCAGGAAGATTCCAATCATGGTGGAAGGTGAAAGGGTAGCAGGCATGTCACATGGCAAAAGCAGGAGGAGGAGAGAGACAGTGGTCAAGAGGAGTTGCCACACACTTTTTTTTTTTTTGAGACGGAGTCTCACTCTGTTGCCCAGGCTGGAGTGCAGTGGGGCAATCTTGGCTCACTGCACCTCCTGGGTTCAAGCGATTCTCTCTTGCCTCAGCCTCTCAAGTAGCTGGGATTACAGACACACACCACCATGCCTGGCTAATTTTTGTAGTTTTAGTAGAGATGGAGTTTCACCATGTTGGTCAGGCTGGTCTCAAACTTCTGGCCTCAAACTCCCACCTCAGCCTCCCAAAATGCTGGGATTACAGGCATGTGCCACTTCGCCCAGCTGCCACACACTTTCAAATGACCAGATCTCATGTGAATTCAGAGTGACAGCTCCCTTATCACCAAGTGGATGGCCCAAGGCATTCATGAGGGATCTGCCTCCATGATCCAAATACCTCCCACCAGGCCCCACCTCCAATATTGTGGATTACATTTCAACATGAGATTTGGGCAGAGACAAATATCCAAACTATATCAGGGACTCAACTCAGGTGTCACCTCCATCAACAGAGCCTACCCTGATTTGAGTACCCTTGTTCTCTATTGTCACAGCAACCTGTGCTCACCTTTATCATAGCACTGAATACCCTATTTGATTGTCTCCTCTCAGTAGTCTATGAACTCTCCAAAATCAGTACCTATGGCACTGCTAGCTCTGTAACCCCAGGACCTAACACAGATCCTGGCACACAGTAAGCACTTCATACTGAATGAATTAATAGCAGAGTCCAACTTCATACAAATAAGCCACGTTATTAGGTCTATCTTGGTGTCAACCAGTTTATAGTCAATTTTTGTTTCTATTCATGCTGAGTCAGTGGCAGGCAGCAGATGGAGATTTGCAGATCATACATCATTGCAACTCTCCAAAACCAAATGCCTACAAAGGCAATGGAGGGACAGATGCAACCAAAGCAACAAAAGGCTAAGGGCATATTTGATAAAAATATATGGACTTCGAAAATTTGATCCTTGAAAAAAAAAATTGAGCCACTACAGCCCTTGATGTACAGAGTAGTAGACTCAGTAACATGATCTTATTGAGCTAAAATTAGGTGAGTGCAACACGGAGCCTCAAAGACTTAAAAAGCCAACCCAGATCATTCAAGAAAACAGAAATAGGTGAACTAGATTTCTGGTTCTGGACAAGATAGAGTATACACATTTCTCTCTATTCCTCCAACTAATTCTAGATTTTACAGAAAACACACATGACAAGCCAGGTGCCATGGTGTGAGCCTACAGTCCTACCTACTTGGGAGGCTGAGGTGGAAGGATCACTTGAGGCCAGTAATTCGAGGCTGCAGTGAGCTGTGATCAGACCTATGAATAGCCACTGTACTCCAGCCTGACATAATACATAAAACAAGCAAAAGAAGGCACTGAAAAATAGAAAGATATATCATGTAGGCATCAATCAAAATAAAGCAATAAGTAGCTATACTAATATTAGATAAAGTAGACTTTGGAACACAAAATTACCAAGAATGTAGGGGGACATTACATAATGATAAAAGGGTCAATCAACCAAGAACACACAGCCATTCTAAATGTGTGTGTAACAAACAACAGAAATGCAAAATATATAAAGTGAAAACTGATGGAACTAAAAGGAGAAATAGACAAATCCACAATTATAGTTAGAAACTTCGACCTGCTCTCTGATAGAAAACTGATAGAAAAACTAGAGAGAAAAACAACAAGGATATGCAAAAGGTCCACAAAACCAAATTAAGCAAACAGGACCTAATCACAGCTAGGAGACTTATTTCAGGAAGTCCCCCGAGGACTCAAGACCCCTCTTCCCCCAGAGACATCAGGATAAGCAGACGGAGGTTGAAAAAGGGACTCAGTTATACCTAACAGCTAGATATAGGATGCTTCTTTGTCCCCATGAGCCTAAGACTCTCTTCCCTTTCCCAGAGGCATCAAGGTGGGTGGGCAGAACCAATAAAAGAGACCCAATTGTGGCAAGTAGCCCATTCTGGGAAGCTTTTTTTTTCGCTTTGCTTTTTTTGTTGTTGTTATTGTCTTGTTTTGTTTTGTTTTGTTTTGTTTTGTTTTGTTTTGTTTTTAGATGGAGCCTTGCTCTGTCGTCCAGGCTAGAGTGCATTGGCATGATCTCGGCTCACTGCAACCTCCACCTTCCAGGTTCAAGTGATTCTCATGCTTCAGCCTCCTCAGTAGCTGGGATTACAGACATGTGCCACCAAGCCTGGCTAATTTTGTATTTTAATTTTGTAGAGAAAGGGTTTCGTCATGCTGGCCAGGCTGGTCTCGAACTCCTGACTTCTGGTGATCCACCCACCTTGGCCTCCCAAAGTGTTGGGATTACAGGCATGAGCCACTGCGCCCAGCCACTGGAAAGGCTCTTTGTCCCTATTGGCCTGACACTCTCCTCCCCTGACCAGAGACACTGAGGCAGGCTGGAAGAGCTACCAAAAGAGACAACTGCAGCAAGTATATGGGTCTAAGAGGCCTGTTAGTCCCCATCGACCCAAGACTTTCCTCCCCAAACCTGAGACACCAGGCTGGATAATACTATTAGGAGGATCTCAATACAACCCTCCCCCACCAAAAGACACCCAAGGGCTTGGCTTGGGGAAAGTCCTTGGCTTCCTAAGGCAGCACTAAGAGAGACCAGTGAAAGTCCAATAATACTAAATAAACAGAGGAGACCTAAATAACAACACAAATGCTGTGAAAATTAAACTCACAGTGGAACCACAGACAAAAAAAGTAGGCCAAGACCTATATGCTAAACCTAAACAGGGAGACTGCTTGATAAATAAAAGATTTAAATAGGACCCAGCATCCCTGAACATAATGTATAATATGTCTTGGAGCCAATAAAAAAAAATCATCCATCATACCTAAAACCAAGAAAATTGTGACTTAGCTCTGCAGGCCTCTCCCCAGTGAAACAACCATACCGGTGAAAATTCTAAAGCAGACATTTACTGTCTCTGGAAATGTTCTTAATGCATATAGCAAATAAGGAAAGATTTATTCAAGGAAGTCTACTAACCTTTGGTAGAAAGAGGGAGAGTCTGTAGCACTTGAGCCATGATCTACTCCCCCCCCTTCACACATCAGGACCAGTACAGGTGGGTGTGGACAAAAAGAGGAGATACCCACAATTCCTAGCTCCCAGTCAAGAGCTATGTATCTCCCCAGGAGACCAAGGCCTCCAGAATTCTCATCAACATCAGCTCTTTGTTGCAAAGGCTAAACTCCAGGCAAGCATGGCCAAGAAGACAGGGGCTCCCTTCCTCAACAATGTCTCCAGTTATAGGATGGAGACTGTACTTCAGGCATAGCAGAGCAACAACACTGGACCCCCCAGTCACCACTGGTGTAGCTCGCTATCAGCAAAGAAGCTCCATCCATATCAGGAGAGGCAAACTGAGAAGACCAGAGGATACTGACTCCATGAATACCCAGCTAGAAAAGAAGCAGTGTCATTTTGAGAGAAACAAGACCCCTGTCCTTGCCTCCAACTCCAAAGCAATGGCTCAGACACTGTACACCAACAGAAAGGCAAGCCATAAAACAGAGAGCTCCAAAGCTCTCCCCAAAGGAACTGACTTTTTATTATAGCATAAGGGAAAGTACAACCCTAAAGGTCCTCTGAGAAAAAAATGGAAATCTTGGTGGTAAGCATTTAAGAGGATGTGTAACAGTGACAAGCTAAATCATAGGAAAGCTAACATTAGATAACCAGAAAAAGAACCAGCAAAGAAGAGCCCTTTTGGGGTTAGAACAAATCTCAGAGACTAGCCTCAAAAAATACCCCAGCAAGGCCAGGTGCGGTGGCTCACGCCTATAATCCCAGCACTTTGGGAGGCAGAGGCGGGCGGATCACAAGGTTAGGAGATCGAGACCATCCTGGCTAACACAGTGAAACCCCATCTCTACTAAAAATACAAAAAATTAGCCGGGCGTGGTGGTGGGCGCCTGTAGTCCCAGCTACTCGGGAGGCTGAGGCAGGAGAATGGCGTGAACCCGGGAGGCAGAGCTTGCAGTGAGCCGAGATTGCGCCACTGCACTTCAGCCTGGGTGACAGAGCGAGACTCCATCTCAAAAAAAAAAAAAAAAAAAATACCCCAGCAAAAGTGTCCAGACTAAATCTGATCAGACTGTGGAGCAATTGATGCCCCAGGACACTGTCAAAAACAATACAGCAATCACCCAACAATTAGTGGAGTCCAACAGATAGATGTGATAACAACAGAGACAGACTGTTTAACAGAAATATCAGGGAAAGACCCAAAGAAATCCCTGCTAAAACTGTTATCCCACTGTGACTCTGCACATGCCCAAGACAGCCCTCTGACATCAAATGATTCACACAGGGGAGAAATAGGTTTTAGTAAAATAGTTCAGACAAGTCCCAGAATAAATAAGCAAACAGCAACAAATACACAACCCAGTGAAGGTGGAGGAGAATCATTATCCATAGTTTCAAAAGGTCCAGTTTCCAAAAAAATATTATGAGACATGAAAAGACGTAGAAAGGCGTGACCCATACACAAGAGAAAAAGGCAAGCAATGGGATCTATCTGTGACAGGGCCCAGATGTCAGACTTAACAAAGAATTCAAAGTAGCCTTTAGAAATAGTGTTGAAACTAACGAAAACCATACTTAAAGAAGTAAAGGAAGGTATAATGACAATGTCTCATTAAATATATAATATCCATAAAAGGATATTATGTCTATATTATATAATATATAATATTTTTCTATATATTTCTGTATTTAGAATAGAATATATATTCTATTCTATATATATTCTATATTCTATAATATATATTTATATATAATATATTTTTCTATATATATTTTCTATAATATAATGTCTATGTTATATAATATAGACATTATAAAAATGAAACTAATGAACACTCTGAAATTGAAAAGAATAATTGAAATTAAAAATTTACTGCAAGGGCTGGGTGCAGTGGCTCACACCTGTAATCCCAGTACTTTGGGGGGCCTAGGTAGGCAGATCACTTGAGGCCAGGAGTATGGAGACCAGCCTGGCCAACATGGTGAAACCCCCTCTCTACTAAAAATACAAAAATTAGCCAGGCATGGTGGCATGCGTCTGTAATCCCAGCTACTCGGGAGGCTGAGGTGGGAGAACTGCTTGAACCCAGGAGACAGAGGTTGCAGTGAGCCGAGATCGCACCAGTGCACTCCAGCCTGGGTGACAGAGCGAGACTCTGTCTCAATTTTAAAAAAAAATTACTACAAGGCTTCAGCAGACAATTTGAGCTGGCAGGATAAATAATCAGCAACCTTGAAGATATTTCAGTAGACATTATGCAATCTGAAAACAGAGCGAGAAAGAAGGTATAAAAATGGACAGAACCTCAGAGAAATATGGGACACCAAAAAGCACACCAGAATACAACTAATGGAAGAGTACCAGAAAGAGAAAGAAACAGAAAAGAAAAAAAAATCTTAATGGCTAATACCTTCTCTAAGCTGGAAGAAAAATTAATCTACACGTGCAAGTAGCTCAATGAACTGCAAGTAGGATAACTAAAAAGAGATCCTAACACAGACATACCATACTAAAAATGTTAAAAAGAGAAAGAGAAATTCTTAAAAGCAGTAAGAGAAAAGTGACCCATCACACACAGAGGAACCCCAATAACACTGACAGCTAACTTCTCATCAGACACAATAGAGGACAAAGGCAGTGGGATGGCATTCAACATGCTTAGGAAAAGAAACCAATAATTAAGAATTGTATATCCAGCAAAAGTATTTTCAAAACCGAAAGCAATATAAAGACATTCACAGAAAACAAAGTATCTCATGTTAGCATGAGACAATCTCATGCTAACAGTCCTGCATTACAAGAAATAATAAAGAAAAATTCTCCGGCTGAAAGCAAGTGGGACAAGGTGGTAATTCAAGTCCACATGAAAGGAAAAATCAGCTCATTTGAAGATAATAGTGTAATAATAAAATAATAATGTAATAATAACAAAATACAGTATAAATGCATATTTACTCCCCTTTTCTCATAACAAACTTTGAAAAGCAATAAAAAAATAGGTATATAATTGTATTGTTGGGACCATAAAATATATACATTTAACATATGACAATAACAAACCAAAAGAAATGTGTTGGAGCAAGGCTGTACTGGAGTGAGGAAATACAAAATGGTAACTTAAATGCACAGAAACAAACAAACAGAACCAGTAATGGTACATAAGGTGGTTTATAAGAAACTCAATAAATATACTTGTTCTCTCACTTCTCTTACCTTCTTTAGAAGACATAAAATTTCATTAAGTAATAATTATAACAATGTGCTGCTGAGTTTGTAACGTGTATAGATGTAAAATTTATAACAATAACAGCACAAAAAGAGAGAAGAAGAAACAGAACTATCTAGGAAAACACTTACAGAGCTTATTGTAATTAAGTTACTATAAATATGAAGTAGATTCTGATAATTTAATATATATAGATTAAGCCCTAGAGAATACATTGAGAAAATAACAACAAAATACAGTAGAAAATCATTAAGGGAATTAAAATGTTACACTGGAAAGCATTAACTTAATATAAGACAAAGCAGTACAGGAGCAATAGGGGAACAAAAAAGACATGAGATATATGGAAAATCAAAATAAGATGGATCAAGCTATATCATTAATATTGTTAAATGTAGATGGATGAAACAATCCAATCAAAAGGCACAGACTGCCAGAATGAAATAAAAACCAAACAAGATCCAGCTATATGCTGTCTACAAGAAACACACATTATAGATAGAAAAAGATAGAAATCATTGGAGAGGAAAAAGAAGAGAAAAGATATCATGGAAACAAGAACCACAAGAAATATGGAATGGCTATACTAATATCAGAGAAAATAAACATTACAAAATTACTAAAGAGAGAATTTTTATAATGATAAAGAAACAATGCATCAAGAAAACAAAACAATTATAAATATATATGCAGCTAACAACAGATCCCTAAAACACATGAAGTAAAAACTGACAGGACCAAAGGGAAAAACAGATAATTCAATAATAATAATTGGAGACTTCATTATCCCAATTTAAATAATGGATGGAACAACTAGAAAAAGATCAATGGAGAAACAGAAGTCTTAAACAGCACAATAAACTAACAAGTTTTAGCAAAATCTATAGAACACTCCACCACCAACAGCAAAATAGTCTTCTCAGATGCACACAGAACATTCTCTAGGATAGAGCATATGTTAGGCCATAAGATGTGTCTCAACATATTTTTTTTTCCAGCTAGGGTCTTACTCTGTCACCTAGGCTTCAGTGCAGTGGCACAATCTCAGCTCACTGCAACCTCCACCTCCCAGGACTCAAGTGATCCTCCCACCTCAGCCTCCAGAGTAGCTGGGACTGCAGGTGTGCACCACCACACTCAGCTAATTTTTTGTATTTTTGGTAGAAATAGAGTTTCGCCATGTTGCCCAGACTGGTCATGAAGTCTCAATATATTTAAAATAGTTGAATCATACAATGTATGTTCTCCAATCACAGTGGAATGAAATTATAAATCATTTACAGAAGGAAATTTGGGAAATTGACAAACGTGAAAAATTAAACATCACACTGCAAAATAACAAATAAGTCAAGGAAAAAATCACAAAGGAAATCAGAAAACTGTTTGATACAAATGAAAATGAAACCAAACATACCAAAACCTATGGGATGAAACAAAACATATCAAAGCTTATGGGATGAAGCGATTTGAAATCTTTTCTTTTTGAAAATATAGGTATTTACAACTATAATTTGAAAATTTTCAAATCACTAATATAACTTTATATCATAAGATACTGAAAAGGGAAGAACACACTAAACATAAAGCAAGCAGAAGAAAAGAAATATTATAGATTCTAGGGAATTGAGAGTTGAAAAAGAATTAATAAATTCAATGAAAACAAAAATGGATTCTTTGAAGAGATCAACAAAATTGATAAAACAGAACTTATACTGAACAAAAAGAGAAAAGACTCAATTATTAAAATCAGGAATGAAAGAGCGGACATTAATACTATCCTTTAACAATAAATTGAATTATAAGGTAATGCTATGAACAGCTGCATGCCAATAAAGTGGATAACTTGGAAAGAACACACAAGTTACCAGAAAGACAATAAACTACTGAAATTAACTCACAAAGAAATAAAAAACTCAATTGAACTATAAAAAGTAAAGTGATCAAATAAATAATTTTAACTTACCACAAAGAAAAGCCCAGGCCCATATGTTTCTCTAGTGAATTACACCAAAAATTTAAAAAGAATTAACACCAAGCTTTCACAAACTCTTTAAAAAAATAGAAAAGGAGAAAATATCTCTCAACACATTCTGTGAGACTAGTGTTACTCTAATACCAAATTCAGACAAAGACATCACAGGAAAACTATAGACCAATGTCTCCTATGAATATAGATACAGCTGGAGGCCATTTATTCTAAGCAAATTAACACAGGAACAGAAAACCAAATATTGCATGTCCTTACTTATAAGTGAGAGCTAAACACTGAGTACACTTAGATACAAAGAGAGGAACAATAGAAACCAGGGCCTACTTGAGGGTGGAGACTGGGAGGAGGATGAGGGTTGAAAAACTACTTGTCAGATACTATGCCCACTACCTGGGTCATGAAATCATTTGTACACCAAACCCCAGTGACATGCAATTTACCCATCTAACAAACCTGCGCATGTACACTTGAACCTAAAATAAAAGTTGAGAAAGAAAAAAAAAAAAGAAAGAAAATGCATCCAAATTGAAAAAGAGAAAGTCAAATTGTCTCTGTTTGCAGATGACATTGTCTTATATATAGAAAACCCTAAAAACTCCATCAAAAATATCTTAGAACTATTTAATGAATTTAGTAAAGTTGCAGGACACAAAAATCAACATACAAAAGTCAATAGTGTTTTGATACACCATTAACAAACTAGCTGAAAAGGAAATCAAGAAAGTAATTCCATTTATAGCAGCTACAAAAAAATAAAATAACAAGGAATAAATTTAACCAAGGAAGTAAAATAAAAACAATAAAACTCTGAAGAAATTGAAGAAGACACAAAAAACAAAAGACATCACATGCTCATAGATTGAAAGAATTAATATTGTTAAAATGTCCACACTACCCAAAGCAATCTACAGATTCAATGCAATCCCTGTCAAAATACCAATAACATTCTTCATAGAAATAGAAAAAACAAATTCTGAAATTTGTATGAAACTACAGAAGACCCTGAACAACTGAAGCAATACTGAGCAAAAAGGACAACGCTGGAGGCAAGACACTACATGACTTCAAATTATACTAGAAAGTTATAGTAACCACAACAGCATGACATTGATATAAAAACAGATACATAGACCAATGGAACAGAGTAGAGAACCCAGAAAAAAAATCTGTGTATTTACATCTAACTGATTTTCAACAAAGGCACTAAGAATATATATTGGGAAAAGGGCACCCTCTTCAATAACTTGTGCTGGGAAAATTGGATAGCCACATGCAGAAGAATAAAACTGGACCCTTAGCCCTCATCATGTGCAAAAATCAACTCAAGATGAAAGACTTAAACCTAAGACCTGAAACTATGAAAATACTAGAAGAAAATCTAAGCAATCCAGCAATATATAAAAAAAGATTATGCACCATGACTAAGTAGGATTTGTCAAGAGAATGCGAGGTTGGCTTACTACCTGCGAGTAAATTAATGTAAAACACTATATCAATAGAATAAAGAGGTAGGGTGTGGTGACTCACACCTGTAATCCCAGCATGTAAGAGGCCAAGGCAGGAGGACCTCCTGAGCGCAGGAGTTTGAGACCAGCCTGGACAACATAGTGAGACCCCATCTCTACAATAAAAAATAAAATTATCTGGGCATAGTGATGCACACCTGTAGTCCCAGCTATTCAAGAGGCTGAGGTGGGGGGATTGCTTGAGCCCAGGAAGTTGAAGCTTCAGTGAGCCATGATCATGCCACTGCACTCCACCCTGGGCAACAAAGGGAAACCCTGTCTCAAAAAAATAATAATAAATAAATAAAAAATAAAGAGAAAAAAACACAATTATCTCAAGAGATGCAGAATAATCATGACAAAATCCAATATCCATTCATTGTTTTTTTTTAAAAAAAAAAACACTCATCAAACTAGGAATAAGAGAACTTCCTCAATCTGATAAAAGACACCTAGAGCTCACATATTTAATAGTGATAGACTGGGCAGAGAGCAGTGGCTCACACCTGTTATCCCAACACTTTGGGAGACTGAGGCAGTACACCACTTGAGCCCAGGAGTCCAAGACCAGCCTGGGCAACATAGCAAGACCCCGTCTCTACACAGAATTTAAAAATTAGTCAGGCATAGTGATCCTTGCCTATAGTTCTTCCTACTTGGAAGGCTGAGGTGGGAGGTTTCCTCAAGCCCCAGGAGGTTGAGGGTGCAGTGAGCTGTGATCATGCCACTGCATCCCAACCTGAATGACAGTGAGACCTTGTCTCAAATAATAATAATAATAATAATAATAATAATAATAATGAAAGACTGAATGCTTTCCCCTGAGATCAAAAACAAGATAAAGAAGTTCATTATAGCCACTTCCAGTTCACATTTTACTGGAGATTTTAGCCAAGGAAGTAAGGCAGGAAAAGGAAATAAAATTCATCAACACTGAATAGTAAGAAATTAAAGTGTCTATTTACAGATAGCATAAGCATGTTGTATTAGTCCATTTGTGTTGCTATCAAGGAATGTCTGACACTGGGTAACATAAAAAAGAAGTTTATCTGGCTTACAGTTCTGCAGGCTGTGCAGAGAGCATAGCGTTGGCTTCTGCTTCTGGCAAGGGCCTCAGGAAGCTTAGAATCATGGTGGAAGGTGAAGGGAAGCCAGTGTGTCACATGGCAAGAGAGGGAGCAAGAGAGAGAGGTGGAAGTGCTAGACTCTTTTAAGCAAACAGATGTCATGTGACCTCATTATCACAGGGAGGGCACTGAGCCATTCATGAGAGATCTGCTCCCATAATCCAAAACCTCCCACCAGGCCCCACCTCCAACATTAGGGATTACATTTCAACATGAGATTGTGGGGAACACACATCCAAACTCTATCATTTGTATACAGAAAATCTTGAGGGATACTCTGAAAAACTATTAGAACTTAAAAATGAATTCAGCAAGGCTGCAGCATACAAAATCAATATTTAAAAATTAACTGGCCGGGCACAGTGGCTCATGCCTCTAATCCCAGCACTCTGGGAGGCCAAGGAGGGCAGATGACTTGAGGTCAGGAGTTTGAGACCAGACTGGCCAACATGGTGAAACCCCATCTCTACTAAAAATACAAAAATTAGCCGGGCATGGTGGCGTGCACCTGTAATCCCAGCTACTCAGGAGGCTGAGGCAGGAGAATTGCTTGCACATGGGGGGCAGAGGTTGCAGTGAGCCGAGATTGCACCACCGCACTCCAGCCTGGCCGACAGAGACTCCGTTGCAAAACAAACAAACAAAAAAAACTATCTTTTTATATAGTAGCAATGAACAATCCAAAAATGAAAAAAATTCAATTTACAATAATATCAAAAGAGTAAAATACTTATAAATAAATTTAACAAAATAAATTCAAAACTTACAATCTAAAGGCTTCAAAATTAGCACTGAAAGAATTTAAAGAAGACCTAAACAAATGGAAAAATAGCCCATGTTTTTGAATTGAAAAACAATATTGTCCATATGGCAATACTCCCCAAAATTGATCTACAGATTTAATACAATCCCTAAAAAAATCCCAGCCGGCTTCCTTGCGGATATTGATAAGCTGATGCTAAAATTCACAATGAAATTCAAGGTGACAAGAATAGCCAAAACAATCTAGAGAAAGAAAAAATAAATAAAAGATTCGCACTTCCTGCTTTCAAAACTAGCTACAAAGCAACAGTAGTCAAGACTGTGTGTGTCACTTGATTAAAGATAGCTTTATAGACAAGTAAAATAGAATCCAGAAATAAACCCAAACATTTATGATCAACCGATTTTGTATAATGGTACCAAGGAAAATGAATAAAGAAAAACAGTCTTCAACAAAGGATTCTGGGACAAATATTACCTAAATAAAAAAGGATAAAGTTATACCAATCTTATGGGTGTGTCTCCTTTTTCACAATATGCACAAAAATTAACCTGAAATAGATCATTGACCTTACTGTAAAAGGTTAAACTATAAAACTCTTAAAAGCAGATATAGGAGTAAATTTTTGTGATCACTAGGAAAAGCCTTCAGAAGTGACAAAGAAAAAAATTAAATCGGACTTCATCAAAATTTAAAACTTTCCTGCTTCAATGGGTACCTTCAAGAAAGTGAAGCAACAACCACTGAATGGGGGTAAAATGTTTGCAAAGCGTATATCTTATAAGAGACTTGAACCTAGAATATGTTTTTAAAAAACCAATTAATATTAAAAAGAAAAAGAAATAACACAATTAAGAATGTCAAACAACCTGTATAGATATTTCTCCAGAGAAGATACTCAAATGGGCAATAGGCACATGAAAAAATGTTTAACATCATTAGCCATCAGAAAAATGCAAATCAATACCACAATGAGATACAACTTCACACTCCTAAGATGGCTGTAATGAAAATAGCTGATACCACATCTCTCCATCTTGGGAGGTTTACTGCATACAAGAGCCCCCTCTGTTAACCAGAAAGTACTGCATCCTGGAGTCAGATCCTAGCAAATCAGAAGAGCTGGATTTTGTGGTCGCAGGTTTGTTTGCAGTCAGCATAGAAATCTGACCTCTGTGACATTCTCTAGAGAAGGCATTCTCAGCCAAAGGTCACAACCTGAAACCCCGCACCCAGTCCTTGGACACTGAAGCCATAATCTTCCTACAATGAATAATGGTTACATCACCATGATTTAAAGCAAAACAAACATGACATTGAAAGGGGAATATCACAATCCTGCCCATTCCAGTCCAATCAGAATTTTTAAAACAGAAGAGTTCGTCAATGCAACTGCTAACTTTCATACATACGAACACTGTATGTAGCCTTTCACTTAGCATTCAGCTGAACTCTGGAAAATTATGAGCCACTTTCCCATAATGGCATTAAGCAAGGCGGCTGCAACACAAGATGCTCTAACTGAGACGAGCTGAGCTAACCTGGCTACATTAAACAGTCCAGCTGATCCACATACCTTTAGCTCTCCCCATATCAAAAGCACACCCCTTCCCATAAAGGAGGCAGCCAAAAAGTGTACTTTCAGTCTCGTCCTAATGGATCTCATGACACGTAGGTCTCTAAAACCCTCACTAATAATTTTTTAAGACCACTGGATTAAATAGAAGTCTCAGTCAAAGCTGCATGTATGCAAATTCTGGCACTTTAAATGGGTTCTCTCCTTAAGTGCATAAACCAAAAAGCATGGGAACAATTGGATTAAGAAAGCAAGTGTTCTTTTTTAACCCCCTCTAATTGGCATTAAGTCACCAATCGTTGTCAAACACACGTCACTTGCTTAATTATTTTGTGTGCGCATGTGTATATCTTTATAACTTCATAAACATATAAACGAGAGGGAGATGCAGATTTAATGTACACCCATATGGCGATAAATATAAAAGCTTCCAGAAGATTGTAGAATGCTATACTAATGCTAAAATGATCTTTTTTTTTTTATTTGCTTAAGTCACAAAAACAAACTGAAGGAGGCAGCTGCAAAGCATAGATCCTTACCTAAAAGCAGAAATATTCAGACCATTTTGTTCAACAATGTAATTTTTAAAAAATACCTTGCTTCAGCTTCATATTCTCATATTAGTGTGATTATCTTTCATAAATCTTATAGTGTGTTTATACATAAAATCATGTTTACATGTTCATGAAGTTTTTTATTGAAGTAATTTTTCATAAATAGCCTACTATGCATCATTCACACCAATATGCTTCATTTCAACATTGCTTTAATGCTCTGGAGCTGGCCTATTATACTCTTAGAACACACTGTGCCACTTTCAGCAAAAACAAATCACAAAAATAAGTATTTTTGCCTCTAGAGTATCTGGCAATGAGCTCAAATAGTTCGTCAACCTTCAAGCTGTTTTGTCCGTTAATCTTCCACTTAGCAAAGTCTCAGCCATGAGGCATCAGCTGAAGTGGCCATCAGCCCAATGTCACACTGGCCTCTGGTTGTTTTTTTATGGTTCTTCCATACCTTCAACCTAATTTCTTTGCCTCCAACATTAATAATGCCTGCCAGGCTGGTAGGCCCATGCTAATTTGCATTCTCTTTAATGGCACTTTTTTATGGCCTTCAGCTTTGCATAATGGCACTTTTCTAAAGCTGCCCCTTCCAAAAGGAAGAGAATGGTCACTCTTATGGGAATGTGCTACTCTTATTTGGTTATTTCAGCAACAAAATGGATTCTTATTATCTTCATGATGAGCCCCCAAAATAAGAATAGCCTTCAGGATTCATTTCATCTAGGACTCCTCCCTTGATTTTTGAAAGAAAGCATCTTTATTTCACTGGCTCCTCTGTTCCCAGATTACAAGAGATGCCCTGCCTGAACTCATTTATATTACCCTCCAAAGACTGTGTCTACACTGACCAAATGCAGCAAAAAGCAATGGTCATTTATAGAAACAGGTCACAATTGGTCAAAGCAATGCAACTAACTGCTAATGAGACAAATGCCAACATTCTAAAAGGAGCAAGATTCTTTGGCCTCTTACAAATTTTGCATAGTGTATGTACCAAAAATGCAGTCTACAAGGAGGTAGAAATTAAAATACAGTTAAGGTCCTCATTTTTCTTATTTGAGAAAAGAAAACCTGAATCTTTTCTCTAGCGCCTTTTTTCATTTCCATTAAAACATCATACTTATGTATAAATCTTCAATGTAAAAAGTATTTGAAATAAATTCGGCATCTAAGTCTTTAAAGGGGGAAAAAAGAGCTGCAGAGTTCACCTTGAAAGAGTGACTTTTATTAAATTTTTAAAAGGTGTTTTTTTAAAAACAAGCTAATATGTTGGATCTTGGTATCTCCAGATAGTTACTTCAGGTCTCCATTCCACTTAGCTTGTATAGACTTAGCCACAGAAAAGAGAAAGGTTTATAGAGATTTGTCTGAGAATTTAGTAGACATTAAAATATCCCAGACAGGCCAAATATCCCAGTTGATTTTAAATGCCAGCTCCAATACTGTGTAGCTGTGAAGATTTAGGAGGTTATGTATCTTGTCCTCTTCTCTGTTTTCTCATCTTCAAATGTGGTTTTAAAACATCTACCTCAGAGGTACAAAGAGGAGCTGGTACCATTCCTTCTGAAACTATTCCAATCAATAGAAAAAGAGGGAATCCTCCCTAACTCATTTTATGAGGCCAGCATCATTCTGATACCAAAGCCTGGCAGAGACACAACAAAAAAAGAGAATTTTAGACCAATATCCATGATGAACATTGATGCAAAAATCCTCAATAAAATACTGGCAAACCGAATCCAGCAGCACATCAAAAAGCTTATCCACCATGATCAAGTGGGCTTCATCCCTGGGATGCAAGGCTGGTTCAATATATGCAATTCAATAAACATAATCCATCACATAAACAGAGCCAAAGACAAAAACCACATGATTATCTCAATAGATGCAGAAAAGGCCTTTGACAAAATTCAATAGCCCTTCATGCTAAAAACTCTCAATAAATTAGATATTGATGGGACATATCTCAAAATAATAAGAGCTATTTATGACAAACCCACAGCCAATATCATACTGAATGGGCAAAAACTGGAAGCATTCCCTTTGAAAACTGGCACAAGACAGGAATGCCGTCTCTCACCACTCCTATTCAACATAGTGTTGGAAGTTCTGGCCAGGGCAATCAGGCAGGAGAAGGAAATAAAGGGTACTCAATTGGGAAAAGAGGAAGTCAAATTGTCCCTGTTTGCAGATGACATGACTGTATATCTAGAAAACCCCATCGTCTCAGCCCAAAACCTCCTTAAGCTGATAAGCAACTTCAGCAAAGTCTCAGGATACAAAATCAATGTGCAAAAATCACAAGCATTCTTATACATCAATAACATACAGAGAGCCAAATCATGAGTGAACTCCCATTCACAACTGCTTCAAAGAGAATAAAATACCTAGGAATCCAACTTACAAAGGATGTGAAGGACCTCTTCAAGGAGAACTACAAACCACTGCTCAATGAAATAAAACAGGACACAAACAAATGGAAGAACATTCCATGCTCATGGATAGGAAGAATCAATATTGTGAAAATGGCCATACTGCCCAAGGTAATTTATAGATTCAATGCCATCCCCATCAAGCTACCAATGACTTTCTTCACAGAATTGGAAAAAACTACTTTAAAGTTCATATGGAACCAAAAAAGAGCCCACATTGCCAAGTCAATCCTAAGCCAAAAGAACAAAGCCGGAGGCATCATGCTACCTGACTTCAAACTATACTACAAGGCTACAGTAACCAAAACAGCATGGTACTGCTGCCAAAACAGAGATATAGACCAATGGAACAGAACAGAGCCCTCAGAAATAATACCACACATCTACAACCATCTGATCTTTGACAAACCTGACAAAAACAAGAAATGGGGAAAGGATTCCCTATTTAATAAATGGTGCTGGGAAAACTGGCTAGCCATACGTAGAAAGCTGAAACTGGATCCCTTCCTTACACCTATACAAAAATCAATTCAAGATGGATTAAAGACTTAAATGTTAGACCTAAAACCATAAAAACCCTAGAAGAAAACCTAGGCAATACCATTCAGGACATAGGCATGGGCAAGGACTTCATGTCTAAAACACCAAAAGCAATGACAACAGAAGCCAAAATTCACAAATGGTATCTAATTAAACTCAAGAGCTTCTGCACAGCAAAAGAAACTACCCTCAGAGTGAACAGGCAACCTACAGAATGGGAGAAAATTTTCACAACCTACTCATCTGACAAAGGGCTAATATCCAGAATCTACAAAGAACTCAAACAGATTTACAAGAAAAAAACAAACAACCCCATCAACAAGTGGGCGAAGGATATGAACAGACACTTCTTAAAAGAAGACATTTATGCAGCCAAAAGACACATGAAAAAATGCTCATCATCACTGGCCATCAGAGAAATGCAAATCAAAACCACAATGAGATACCATCTCACACCAGTTAGAATGGCGATCATTAAAAAGTCAAGAAACGACAGGTGCTGGAGAGGATGTGGAGAAATAGGAACACTTTTACACTGTTGCTGGGACTGTAAACTGCTTCAACCATTGTGGAAGTCAGTGGGGCGATTCCTCAGGGATCTAGAACCAGAAATACCATTTGACCCAGCCATCCCATTACTGGGTATATACCCAAAGGATTATAAATCATGCTGCTATAAAGACACATGTACACGTATATTTATTGCGGCGTTAGTCCCAATAGCAAAGACCTGGAACCAACCCAAATGTCCAACAATGATAGACTGGATTAAGAAAATGTGACACATATACACCATGGAATACTATGCAGCCATAAAAAAATGATGAGTTCATGTCCTTTGCAGGGACATGGATGAAGCTGGAAACCATCATTCTCAGCAAAGTATCCCAAGGACAAAAAAACCAAACATCACATCACTCATAGGTGGGAATTGAACAACGAGAACACTTGGACACAGGAAGGGGGACATCACACACTGGGGATTGTTGTGGGGTGGGGGGAGGGGGGAGGGATAGCATTAGGAGATATACCTAATGTAAATGATGAGTTAATGGGTGCAGCACACCAACATGGCACATGTATACATATGTAACAAACCTGCACGTTGTGCACATGTACCCTAGCACTTAAAGTATAATAATTAAAAAAAAAAAGAAAAAATGCTCATCATCACTGGCCATCAGAGAAATGCAAATCAAAACCACAGTGAGATACCATCTCACACCAGTTAGAATGGCAATCATTAAAAAGTCAGGAAACAACAGGTGCTGGAGAGGATGTGGAGAAATAGGAACACTTTTACACTGTTGGTGGGTCTGTAAACTAGTTCAACCATTGTGGAAGACAGTGTGGCGATTCCTCAGGGATCTAGAACTAGAAATACCATTTGACCCAGCCATCCCATTACTGGGTATATACCCAAAGGACTGTAAATCATGCTGCTATAAAGACACATGCACACGTTTATTGTGACACTATTCACAATAGCAAAGTCTTGGAACCAACCCAAATGTCCATCATTGATAGACTGGACTAAGAAAATTTGGCACATATACGCCATGGAATACTATGCAGCCATAAAAAGGATGAGTTCATGTCCTTTGTAGGAACATGGATGAAGCTGGAAACCATCATTCTCAGCAAACTATCGCAAGGACAGAAAACCAAACACCGCATGTTCTCACTCATAGGTGGGAATTGAACAATGACAACACTTGGACACAGGGTGGGGAACATCACACACTGGGGCCTGTCATGGGGTGAGGGGAGGCGGGAGGGATAGCATTAGGAGATGTACCTAATGTAAATGATGAGTTAATGGGTGCAGCACACCAACATGGCACATGTATACATATGTAATAAACCTGCACGTTGTGCACATGTACCCTAGAACTTAAAGTATATATAAAAAAATCTACCTCAGAGGGTTGTCGTGAGAATTAAATGAGAAAATATATAATATGCTCCTTGCACAGGACCTGTCTCAGTAGGTACCCCAAAATAGTAATAGATCTTCTTGGAAAATAAGGCCAAGTTACCTGGGTCAAACTACCTAAGTCTTGGAGTTCTTCACTTTTGTATGCCAATTAAGAAACGTTATGTGGTCGGTGAAGGATTGGTAATACTTACAAATATAGCAAACTACTAACGTTCCTTCACACGCACTCAGGTATAACACAACACCCAATGTTTAAGCACTGCATATGATCAGATAGTATGGTCTACAAGATAATTCATTCACTGAAGTTTTTCAAGACTAATTTTAGGGCTCAGTATATGGTCTATTTTCAAAAGTGTTCCATATGCACTTGAGTGTGTATTCTTCCAATTGGGTGCAGATTTTATATATATATGTGTGTGTGTGTGCGTGTATGTGTGTGTATGTGTGTATTTTAGATGTATATGTATATGTGTGTGTGTATATATATATATATACCCATTATACTGAGTTTGTTAATCATGTTGTTCAAATCCTCTGTATCCTTATCCATTTTTTGTTCATTTCACCTATCAATTTCTGAAAAAAATCAGATTTTATAATTTCTGCTTTTAGCTCTGCCAACTTTTGCTTTATACGTTTCAAACTTATGGTATTAAGCATATGCAAGTTTAGAATTATCTGAAAAAAAAACTGAACTGTTAATCATTACACAGTGATCTGTTTACGCCCAATAATGGTTCTACCTTAAAGTCTGTTTTGTCTGATATCAACATAGCCACATCAGTTTATTTCTGGCTAGTGTTTGCATAGTGTACCTATTCCAATCCTTTTTGTGTGCTTTATGTTCTTATGTTTTACCTTTGTCTCTTATACACAGCATATAGCTGGATTTTTTATTTTCATCCATTGTGATAATCTAGGTCTTAACTGGTGAGTTTAGTCAACTCCTATTTATTGTAATAACTGAAGAGTTGGCTGCCATGATCAAAGAGCCCTTTAAAAGTATTTCTGGGTTGTATGATGTAACTTGGTCACCCTAGTCAATTTCTAAATACTCTTTGCTTGCACTGACTCTCCTGTAGTAAGTTAGCAAAAACCCAAGGATCTTTATGAGTAAATTGAAGCTAATACTATACTGAAGATTTGCAGTTATTAGTACAGTTATGGGAGAAAGTCAATTAATGCAAGGAATGGTGCACACAGGCCTAATCCATTTGAGGTAAATCAATACACTGCACATTTCAATTGCTCTGTATTCGCACAGAACAGTGCATGGAAGCAACTCATTAGAACTAAACTCTTCATAAGAAACAGACCAATTCTCTCAGACTCACTAGGGCATCTCCACTAGTAAAATTTAAAAGGCAATCAAACTGAATAAGAAGTCCTCTTTGCAGACACTTACATTGGGGAAGAACAAGACTCTGGACAATTCAGAGTAAATGAAGTGCAAATTATTCTCTTATAATATAACTCAGAATTGAAGCTTAAATTGTGACTGAAAAAGAGCCCACAGTTTAATCAGAAAAATACATTTATTGATAATTCCCATGAGCTCCTATTTGATACATTTATATCATAGGATAACAAGTTCAAAACTATTGCCAAGTTATAAATATGGAATTTATGCACAATTTGCATGTATTAAATTGTATTTTGAATCTGCATGTGTGCCTATATTTGAATATTTATAATATTCCAGAAAAAGCACAGTGGAATGTGCAAGACAGATTTATTTAGTGTAATGCTCTGAAATGTGTCAAAGCCTTCAGCACAGTTTTTAGAGGCAAAATGGCAGAAATAACAAATGGGATGCAATAAGACCAACTGAATAATCTGCAAAGTTCAATACCTAGTAAAATGAGAAAAGCTCTTTTGCCAATAAATATTTTACTAAAGTTTAGAGAAATATTTATGTAAGCTTACAAGGACATTGTTTTAGAGGACATATGCCATTAAGTGGATTATTCATTATCCTTTAATGGAAAGGGGGAAATTCCCATCCATACATCTCTTTTTAAACTCAGTGACTAAATACCTCATTTCATGTGTCACAGAACATTAATATTAGCTTTTCAACTGTGAGGGACATTCTTTACGCTGTCAAAACAACTTGTACCTATGGTGTAGTTTCTGTGGAGTTTCAACAATAAGATTATGCACCTCACTATATGTGCATAGAGTGGTCCCTCAGATATTGGAATAGTTGGAAAATGACATTTCTAATCAACTTTATTTATGGTTAACTGGGGGTAATACTCTTATGCAGTGAAAATTCTCTAGGAGGGGGCTGCTTAGCAAAGTGAACTCTCCTTTTCTGCTGGACGAGAGCAACACATACACTAACTGATCTAAGCTCCCAGTTATGGATGTTTAGAACTATAGCCCTTTACCAACCCCAAGATTTTAACTCTTCCAGCCAGACCATCAGCCCTGGTGTCAACTCACTAAGAAAGAAGCTCATGGAGATCCAAAGTCCAGACTATCTCGGATGGCTCTGGTTGAGCAGAATAAGCTTTATATTTCCAACTGTGTACCACTATTAACTTCCTGTTCCATATAATTTATAAATTAAAATTTATAATTTATAAATGAGAAAGAAACAATAGCAATTCACTCAAGTAGCTCTATACCATACTGGTATAAAAAGAGTTCCATGCATTGTGTGGGAATATGATAACAGTCAGTTATCGAAAATCAGCAGCCAATGTCTGACTCATCACCTCTGCCTTTCAGGGTGAGGGTTTATTAGGGCTGAGGCTACTCTCCTCATTAAGGGCTCCCAGGATATCAAGAGGCTAATGAAATAACCAGCCAGGAACCAAAAAAGTAGACCTGTGTGTAATTAATCACAGCTTAGTAAAACATTATTTTAAAAATTGTTAATGCTTATTGTTATTATATAAGTAATGTAGACTCAAAGAAAATTCAAAACCTTCAGAAAAGCAGAATAAGAAAATAAATCACTAATAGATCTATTAATATTCTATTATTTTTTTCTTCCAGTCTCTGTCTTTTATGCTTAGATTTGGGAGGGGTAGGAGATGATTTCTCTCGCTTGCTCGCTATCTTTTTTTCTTTAATATAATTGTAGTCGTACTGGGTCCATAATTTTCTATCTCTTTTTCTCTTAGCATTAAATCACTAGAAATTTTCCATGCTCTATCAAAGGACATTTAAGTGGTTTTGTAATAATCTTTCAAGTGGATGTACTGAGATTTCTTGAACCATTCTTCTCCATGTGGATGTTCAGATTGTTTCCAATTTGTTGCACTTACAATAACTCCAGTTAGTCTCCTAGTATGTGTTCTCATAGCATCCTGTACTTCTCCCCCATGGCACTTCATACAATTTTAAGTAATTGACAATTTGTTTTCTGTCTATCTTTCCCACTCCTACGAAGGCAGGGACCACATCTACCTGGTTCTTCCCGGTAACCCCAGCACATAGCACAGGGATAGCAGATACTCAGTAAATATTTGCTGAATCAATAAATAAATGAGTGAATGAATGAAAGCATGTATAAAAGTAAGTTTTTCTGCAAAATCCCAGAAAAGAAATTATGGGTCATAGAAATAAATATTTTTATATTCTGTGTTTACACTATTTATTTCCAAAAAGATCATTCAAGTTACATTCCCACTGACAATGTATGAGAATTTTGATATTTACCATGCCCTTGTCAGCACTGTCTACTTTTTTTGTTTGGTGGTGATATATGTTGGGTTTTGCTTTGTTCGTTTGTTTGTTTGTTTTAATCAGGGTTAGAGAGGCAAAAAAAGTATTCTATGTTTAAATGTGCATTTCTTTAGTACCAGTGAAATAAAACAGTTTTTCCATGTCTGCAAACTAGTTGGGGGTCCTATGTTGTAAATTGTCTGGTCATGTCCTTTGATTCTCTAATCAGCTCATGAAAGTTCTTTGTACAGTAAAGATTTCAACTTTGTGTCTGTTGTAATTGTGCATATTATTACCAGTTTGAAACCTTTTCATTTTGACTTTTTTCTGACAGATAAGCATATCTTATTCCTATGTAATCATAACTATTGATCTTTTTTCCTTTATTCAAACATCCTTTTCCTTGGCTAAGAGTCCCATATGTGAATTGCAGCTATCACTTAAATAACAACGCCAATTGTGAATTCAGATTAATTGGGTCCACAGATTCCCACGTATAATGTATGACGGAGCCCTAACCTGCCCCAGAGCCCCAGTTGTCACCTCCTTATAAGGCCTGTCCACTAGAAATCTAGGCAACAGGAACCAGTCATGACTTCTTAGTACTCTCCAGCCCGAACCAGATCCCCTTCTCAACCTCTCTGTTTTGGTGGCTGGTACCACCTACATTCCAGACTAGATATCAGGGAGATAGCTTTACCTAGACTCCGACCTTTATTTACTTTCATGGTGTTTTTGCACTCTTCCCATTCAAGAGCTTCTCATACTTACTGGGGTTCCTCACTGCCATTCAAGTCCTCCACAGTGGAGCCTAACCCCATCTACTTCCCTAACCATTATTTCTCCAAGCATGAACCTTTCGGGTCTGGCCAGACCTGCCTAGGTGAGGTTGCTGGATCTCAAAAGGTCATGAGGACTCCGTGCCCACCCACAATGCCTCCTTTCTTCTTAATACAACTCTCCTACTCCCAGAGGCCTTCTCAAAAGGATGTCTCCTTTTTCTGGCCTGTTCCTCATACTTTAGAAAGGAAAGGGCCCTGGAAAGCATCTCATTTAAATCTCCAATTTTATAGATAAGACACTGAGACCAAGGGAAGGAAAAGGGCCTGTCCAAAATCTAGATTTCCTCTCCCAGCACCTGTCTACATGACATAGCCCTGCACTTCACATGCTAATCTTTATGGACTTGAGGCTGAAGATGGTTATCTTGGCTTTTTTGGTTTCATCTTGGCTCTAATCTCCCCACAACTGCTAGCACCATGCCAGAGACATAATAGTTACTCCATCTGCTTTGCCGATTAGACCCAAACTACAACATAACAGATGGACTTTTCTCTATTTTTTGTATATTCTGGTAAATGTATGACATTTTAAAGACATTATTGATTTTCAAATTGTTTTCAAACAAAATCCATTTTTTAATTAAATATCTAAAGTATAAATTGTTCTGTTCTACCATAAGCTCTGTGAGACAGAGAATGATGTCTCTTCCCTGGAATATAATGAACAGTTTCACAAAATCTTGCTTAATGAATGACAGAAAAAAACGGATGGCTATTCTTTTAATGTCATTACATACTACCTCAGTTGATGACTGATATCCATGAAAGACAAGCTCTAGCATTTTAATTGCCACATAGCACAGATCTAAAATTATTATTAAGTGATGTTAATTCTGAATAGCCTTTTGTACTACCTGAGAACTTACAGCTTTGTAAGGACTCCAACACCATGTTCGACATCCATGCAAAGATGCTAATTAATACTACTGGAATTCTACAGATATTGTAATGGTAGATTTCTCCCCCTCTTCTATGAAATAGCTAAGATGGTACCACAGCTCTCAAAGACAGCTGAAGAAATGTATCCTCAGCTAAGTAAAACTGAGAGCCCAACAGCTTAGAGCCTGATGAACCACACGACCAGTACTGACCACTGGCTGTAACAGTCCATTCTGCTTAATGCCTCAGCCTATACCATAAGCCTGTTGTGTCATTTTGCCTCACTGCAAAATCAAGGAAGAGAAAGAGGGAAAGCGTGGGCTTGTGAGGCATGATCAGGTACACACACTCTATAGTTACAGCTCTTTCAAAATAGAGCCGCCTTTTAAAAACAAATGGGAAGAAAAGAAAGCTTTTCCCACAATTAAAAAAAAAATAGAATGACCAAAAAAAGCTTTTCTCCATCTAAACAAACACTTTTTAGTCCTTTCCCATCAATGATATGCTACTGGATTTGAGATGATAATTAATTACTCTTCCAGATGCCTCAGCCTGCTCCCATCCTGCTCAGCTTTGCAGGGATTCCCAACATGGCAATGAAAGGCCCCTCTGCATTCTAGCCACAAGACCTACCCCAGGTGAATAAAACACCTGAGGGATGTAGAAATCTGTTCTTCTCCCAATGGGTGTGGTAACCCCGGCCCAATCACTCATCCAAACTGAAAATTTTAGAGATGCTAAAAGTCTAGGGTACAACATGAATATGATCAGATTCTTTGACTTGTATAGCCATGGACCCTGACCTCTCAACCCCATTCTGTGCATGCTGGCCAGCATGATACCTAGTGACGAAGAAGGGGGCTAGTGTTATTTCTTTGGGCCCAGTTCTGAATTCCCCCTACAGAACAAATGGCACACTAGAGTTGGCTACAAACAGAGGAAATTTGGCCTAAGAAAAGCCTGCAGAATTTGGGACTTTTAACAGCTTGTGAGCAACAATGTTTGGATACACTTTCAAAAATGGTCTCAGAAATTCTAAAATGAGCAGGACCCTGAGTGACTGCAAACGACATACTGGCAGACAGATGGATGAAATCCAATTTCTGATTTTTTTTAAAGAAATATTATTCTTAATAAACAACTTGAGCCTTTCACCAGCCAAGCACTCTCTCTCTCTCTCTCTCTCTTTGTCCTCTCCAGGCAACGTGATCACGGTTGTTTCTATTCAGCAGTTATATATCACCCAAGCACTTAACCATCCGCGGAGGCAGAGAAGCATCCCAAATGTAGCACTGGAAGCAGGATTCAGAGTCTTGGCTTGCAGCCACAATAGCCTCTGATACCCCCCTAATGTGGATGAATGGCTGTGAGTCAGTAGGTGGTTCCTGTCGCAGCTGAAGGCTCCTACTGAAGCTCATCCAACCAGGCCTCAGCCCGCTCCCATCCTGCTCAGCTTTGCAGGGATTCCCAACATGGCAATGAAAGACCCCTCTGCAATCTAGCCACAAAACCTATCCCCAGTGAATAGAAAGCCTTAGGGATGTAGAAATCCGTTCTTCTCCCAATGGGTGTGGTAATCCTGGCCCAAAAACTCATCCAAACTCACATGTTGTAAAATGACTGACGATGATAATGATGTAGGTGATAACAACAACAGCCAACATTTATTGTGTTCATTCAGTTTGTGGGAATGACTAACTCAAGACCTCACTGTGGTTTTGCAAAAAACCCTTGTTCATCAAGATGAAGTCAACAGAGCAAGGGTTGTGGAGTCAGACAGAAGTGGAGTCAGATTCCTGCTGTGCCGCTAAAAAAACTCAGTGACCCCAGGGAAGCCCTTTAGCCTTTTTGGGCTTCATTCTCATCTGATAAATGGGGATCCTTTTGTCCACTCTGTCCTCTTGCTGAAGATGGTGCAAGTTTACAGAGGAATACCAGAGATAAGGGATATGAACGCTTATCATAAACTGGAGTGCACTCTCTACACAGGATCTGGTCGAGGGTCACATGGCTGGTTAGTGGCTGGCCTAGAACTAAGGCCCAGCTGTCTGAACTCCCAGGCCAGAAAGGTGGAACTGTTGTTCCCCTCAGTTGAGAGGAGCACAGAGACCACCAGCTGGCATGGAGAGGCTGTTTGACACAGGAACTCCCAAAAGCAGACTCTCCCATTTCCAGACACCAGCTTCTCACCCCCACATTTCACCATCGGTGCAGCTGCCTTTACCTCTAAATTTTTGCCTCGCGCAGACACATACAACAGTCACATACACACACTCTCATTCTCACACACACATGCACACCTTAGCTCTTACAGATTATTAGAACTCACAGAACTGGTCCTGCAACCCCCTAGGGGATCTGTCAACATCCACAGAAATTCTGGAACCCCTAGGCTATCCCTATTCTTCAAAGTGAATATTTCTGGAGGTGGGCAGGAATGAATGAAATAAAAAGGTCCCCTTGAGGTAGCAATGCATTTCTCTAGCAAATTTTATTTCATTTTTGCAAACACCATAAAATCCAGTAACTGTGACTTTTTAGAACATGGTTGTTCTTTGATTAGACTAGATGCTACTGTGGTATCACCCTTTTAATAACCAAGAAAATTCTATGTCATTTCAAATAATTTTGCTTCAATTTGGGACAATCCAAGAGGCTTTGAGGGGTTCTGGTTATCTTCTGGAGAATGCGGGAAGGAATCTGCCAGAGGACAGTAGCCACCAAACAGATAATCTAGACCACATTAATAATGTGTGTTTATAGACATCATACTCTGACCTACATGTTCAAAAGGATCAGTAAAGGCACATGTGCCCCATGGAACTCCAGACAAGGCCATGGCTTTCATGGTGACCAAGACCTTGTTTTCACTTCTCTGCTATAGTCGTGGCTGTGGAATTCTACTTTTGCCCAGAAGAGCTTTTTAAATATTACCACCTCTCACTACACCTACAAGGTCTGTCAGTATGAGAAATTCTTTTCAATATTGCCAAATTGTTTGGGAACTTATTAAACACCAGAATATTGTTGTGACAATGACTTACACAATTGTACCAATGGATTGAGGTCCTGGGGCTAAGGTTTTCTTGGGGTGGAAGAAAAAATTTGTTAGTCTTGGAAAGGAAATACAAGTTCGGCAGATTCTGCCACAATTCCAGCATTTGAGAAAGGATAGTGTAAACTGAGAGAAGAGAGAGTGAAGAGGAGAGCCAGGGGGTGATGTTCCCCTTAAATCTCGATGGTAATCTGAAAGTCAGAGGGCTCTAGGGCTCTATTTGCTGCAGTTGGACAGAAAAATCCACACTGGTTGTTGCGTTCTAACAGTCACCTGCAAAGCATCCCCTTGTCCAGGGTACCAAGTGCACCCGGGGGATGGGGATGGGACACAGACATGTCCTTGCCGGCCCAGAGACCCCATCCAGAGGCCTCCAGGCCATGAAACTCACCTTGTGCACCCCCTGGACTCCCTGCTTCAGCCCAGATTTGTTTTAAGGAGACTTGCGAAACAGTAGCCCTGGCTGGACTAACTGCACCCCATAGCACTCACTTCCCCCACCCCACCACCACCCACTTTACAGTACTGCATGACCTCTAGCAACTGGACATCGCGTCTGGAGGGAGGAAAATACCCTTGCTTCTGGCTACAGACTATTAATAAATCAGCTTTTACCGCATCAGCCCAGGCTCACAGAACATGGGCTGGCAGCGCCCCATGCCGGGGCTCGAGCTTTTTAAATATTTTTTGTAAATCAGGAGAGGCTCCTGGTGACTGAACCCCACATGGGGTCCAGGGCACCATCCCAGCACGCCCTTCGGTCCGCGGGGTGCCCCCCGCCACTCCCAAAGAGCCACGGATGCCTCTCATGCAGCCAGTAGTGATAAGCAAGCCTGGGAACCATGAGCTCTCCTTGGATGTCGGAAAATAGCGACATCCAGTCGCCCGGGAAGAGCAGAGCCAGAGCGGGGAAGGAGCGAGGTGATAAAAGTCCGGCAAGAAGAGAAAAACAGAAAGGGTAAGAGAGAAAAAGAATAAAAGCGAGAGAGGGGAATGGAAAGAAGGAAACAGCGAGCAAACAGGAGCAGACAACATCTAGGGCACAAGAGAGAAAGAGGGAGAACAAGGCAAATAGACGAAATGGGGGGGAAAAGGGGGGGAGGGAAGAATGCGGGCGCCGAAAGGAGCAAGAGAGCGCTGAAAGGAGACTTCGGAACCCGGGTGCAGAGTAGAAGAAAGGAGGGATCCAGAGACGCTGCACGGAGAGCGCGGCTCTTTAGGGCTCTCCAGTGCGGAGACTGAGTGCGATGCCCCGTCCCAGCGGCCCCGTTCCGGCCGCTCGGCCGCCTCCCCCGCACGCTCTGCCAACCATCACGCAGGCCACCCTGCGGACAGACAGACGGTCAGTCCGGGGCCGGAGAGGAAAGCCTTTCTGTGGCCGCCACAGCGCGGCGAACGTGCGCTACTGGGCGCCCAGCACCTGCCCAGCCGGGGTGCAAACGCCCGGGCGCCAGGGTGCGCGCTAGGTCCCCGGCTTGGGCCAGCCGCGCCTCCCAGCCCTCCGCCCGCCTAGGCCCGGGTCCCGCTCGACTACCGGCGCGCACTCACCTGGACGGTCTCAGCCTGGCGTCGCGCTTGCCGTCCACCACGGAGGGCACACAGCTGGTGAGCTCGGTCCAGTCGGCGTGCAACCCGCAGCTCCAGCCCGTGGAGAACCTGGAGAAGAGCCAGGTTTCCCGCTTACCCGGCCGGTGGCAAGTGCATTTCTTCTGACCCACGCGGCACTCGCACGGCTGCTCCAGCTGGATGTTGCGCACCAAGTGGCGGCCGAAAGTGGTGCCCCCGGTCTTCTGGATGTGCAGGAACACGATCAGGTCATCGCCCTTGATGTCGAAGTCTACCTTGCGCAGGAGGTCGCCGCGGGTGAAATTGTAGCGGGGCACGAACCTGGCGGAGCTCTCATCCTCCGAGCGGTACGGGTCCGGCACCGGGGAGCTGAACGCCTGCAGGCGGAGGAGCTGGCATTCTGTGCCGGGGCACACGTATTGGAGGACGATCACGGCAAATAGGAAGAGCATCACCAAAGCTAGCAGCAGCTTGTTGGATTTCTCATCCATGTTCCCGACGCTGGGGGAAACCCAAGCTCGTTACGTCAATCCCGCAGCTCAGCCCGCGCTCGCCGTGCCCCCGCACCGCCCCCTTCCCCTGGAGCCGCTGCTGCGCCCCTCTCCCCCTCCCCTCGGCACCGAGTACTCCACGGCGGCGGCGGCTGCGGCGGCGGCTCCCTTCCCCGCTTCCTTCCTTCCCGGCAGGCTCAGCGCTGTGGCTTCTGCGGCGCACACACACACCCCCACCCCGACTCCTTCCCGCGGGCCGCTCGCCCCCTCCCCCCGCCAGAGCTCTCCGGAGCTCCCCGGAGCCCCTCCAGGGGGTTTAGCCCCAGTGGGACCCCTCCGGGCCCAGTCGCCCCACTCCTCAACTCACGCCCCCAGTCCGGGCCCCCGCGTGTCTCGCTCCACTCTCGGTGGCTCCCGCTCCCATCCCCATCCCGCTTCGTCCGCCGGACTCTCCGGGCTCTTCTGCCCCTATCCTCTTTGGAGCGCACACCTCTGTCCGGGTTTCTCCCCGCATGCCCCGAAGCCCTCCTTTTGCCGGCGCCCGCGCCCGCTTGCCCACCCGGTAGGCGGCCTCGAGGGAGCTCGGAGCCGGGGGCTCAGAGTTACCCTGGAGGAATGAGCCGGCCGGCAGCCCGACTTGCTAGCGGAGACGCTGCGCTGCCGGTGCCCGCGAAACAGTGGCGACGGAGCCGCGGCGTGGCCAAATGCGCGCCGCACCCCTCCGGAGACCCTAGCGGGGCCACCAATGGCCAGCTGGAACTTTACGCCCTTCTCTACCCCCCCCCGCGGCTGCCTTCCCTCCCCGTACAGCACCTTCGCACCCTGGCCTGGGAGCGCGAACCCCGCTTTCACCTAGAACGTACCTGGCCAGGGGGCCGAAAATCTTGGAGAAGATCGCACCGAGCACGTGCTTCAGCGAGTGGCCCAGGGCGGCCAGGCCCCGAGTGAGCAGGGCCCGGCAGAGGGAGCCCAGGTCCCAGCGTCGCCTGAGGACGTGCATCCGCCTGCGGCGGCCCCGGGACAGCAGCGCGAAAAGCGGGGCGCACGCGGCTCCCGCCAGGGAAGAAGACGCCTTTCGGGGCTTGTCCAGGAGCGGCCGGGTGTGGAATCCGTGAGACACACCCCTAGGAGGGCCCGCGCGAACTGAGGCGGCGACCGACCCGGGCCGGCTCGCTGCCAATTCGGCCTCTACTCTGGAATGCCGGCGGGGACAGGTGGTGCGGGCGGGCGCTCCTCGCTCCGGTTGCCGCGGCGGCTGGAACGCCCGGACTGCACACGCAGGCAGTGCCATTCCCCCCTTCAGGCAACTCAGGGTACTAAGGATCACGAGCGAGCTTGAATTTATATAATAATGCCTCACGCCTAAGAGCTCGAGCCACTTCACAAGCAGAGAACCTGGGTTTTCTCTTTTCTTGGAGTACGGAGGTCACTCCGCTTAGCGCATCACTCCACTTTGGCTCGTAATTTCAACCTCTCCTAAAATAGCAAAGGCGCAAATTGGAGCTTTTCCGTCTCTCTTTGCCAATTTCCATTCTCCAGCGGAAGCGGGGGCATTTTCTGAAAAGGTAAGTCAGCATGATAAAAAGACAGCAGGACCAAAAAGCATTACAGAATGAGAATCTGACCTTTTTTTTAGAGCACAGACTGTCTTCTTGCTGAATCCTGTGTACCAAACCCTGTGCCTGCAGGAGGGCTTGACTCATAAAAGGTTTGTTGAATGAATGGATACATAACTAAAAACTCCATCAGAGTGAGACCGTCTAATCCAAGGTAATGTGACACATGAGGAAACTGAGGCCCAGAGAGGGGTAGGGACGTGCCCAGGGTCACACAGCAGAGCCCCAGGGTTTGAACCCAAGAAACCCAGCACCATCCACCTATTTCCTGATACTAACACCACCTTCTGTAATAAATAGGCACAGATCTTCCTCAAGCTCCAGTGTCTGAAAGGCTCTTTTCTGCTGCTGGACCAGGAATGCAGGGTTTAACAGGGAAAGAATGGATGTCCCTTCAGGAAAAGGACCCTGGGAACTCAGGACTCAGTCTGCCCCATCTGATTGATCAAAGGGACTTGCTGTACATCAGGACACTGATGTTTCCGTGACTGAGTGTGCAACTCCCTCCAGTCCCACTGCTACAGAAGGGGCACCGGTTGGCAGCAGTGTTTCTGAGCAGTGCTGTTGGCACTGGGGCCACTGAGTGGGAGAATGCAGACCACGAGCTGAGTCCTGGGGTGGGGGCATGTCCCTCCTGGAGACAGGCTCTCCCAGTATCTCCCTCGCTGAGCTCTGCTCCATCCGTTTCCTGTTCTATCTATGCCATGAAGCGGCAAGCCTAAGAATAGTCTAGAAGTCCTGGGAAATCTGTCCCTGGGCAGCCCTGGGATAATCACTTGCCCCTCCTGAGCCTCAGTTTTCTTGTCTGTAAGATAGGACCAATTATGTCCCCTGTTTTGACCAACTGAGTCACCATGGGGATGAAATGTAGAAACCTTTAGGCCACTCCAAATATGAGGCTGTGTTTACCTGTTGCTCTAAGCTCAATGTGCCAACTGCGTCACAGGCCAAATAAGGAACAGGCCGTTCTCAGGCAATTTTGTGACTGTGCACCCTGTCTTTACCACCCCCTAGAATTCCCAGCCCTGGCTAGACTTCTACGTGCCCCCAAACCTACTGGGGACCTTGAAGGACCCTTTGTCCAGCTGCAGACATAAGGGATAGTGGATTTTTTGGAAATCCTGAATTTCTAGCACTCCAGGCATCTCCTGTCCTGAGGCTCCAGGAACACTCTGAAAACCCAATGAACTTGTACGAAGAAGCCAGATGCAGTAACTTACAAGGTTGACCTCTCAGCTTCCCCAAGAGCTCCCCTGGTGCCCAGGCTGGTAGTCCTGGGCCTGCTCCCCCTGAGGGCAGCTTAGGGTGTGAGCCAGGGTAGTGGGAAGCTATGGGGGTGGCCCCGGAGCTCTGCTTGCCAGCTGCCGCTGCCTTCTGCTTGGCCACTCACTGCAGTCAACCTCTTTAGCCTACCCAATAGGTGGCTCTCCTCATGGTGTCGCATAAAGATTCCCTGCCATTACACCACCTTTGTATGTAATGGCATTCAGTGGGTCCCTAGGAAAATATTTCTGAAACAGGTGGGTCACAGATTCAAGCCCTCAGCAGCTAAACTACGGAGTTTCTACTGTAAGAGGGATTAGTGTCATTGGAACACAAGAAAGTGCCTTGGGTGGAGGGAAGGGGGAGGTGGTAAACAGTACGGGGGGAAAAGTCAGGTTTTACTCATTTGAGTTGTGAAAAGGAATGTGTCCACACACATGCACACACACTCACAGTCCAACCTTCAGAGAAAGGGCCAGTGAGGTTGGTAGTTGGAGAGCAAGAGGGACAAGGTGGGGCTGTAAAGTTCAGTTTCTGAGATATAATATGTCACTAGGATTTTTGCATTTAGAAGCCCTTCCTCCACCCCCTCATGCTGTGAGGAACAAAGAAATGAATCTCTCATACAGGAATTCATATATCAGGGCTCCTGGAAGTATAAGAAAACAGTCTTTGTGGGGAGCAGGGAGTCCCACAAACCTCAGAAGATCCCTCCAGGATTGAAGAGGCTTTTTGCTGAGAAGCAGGGAATTTTTCCTATGTGTGTCCCCAGAGCCATGTTCTCCCGAGGCCAAGGCTGGGCCTTGGCTGCATGTTGAAGAGGCTTCTTGTAATCTCGGCTGGTCTCTGCTCCCAGGAGCCGGTTCCTCTCAGGCAATGAATGACAAAGGCTCAAATGCTCTAGATTTTGGCCTTTTGGGGAAAGACTGGGGGTAGGAGGCAAAAAAAAAAAAAAAAAAAAAAAGGGGGGAAGAGAACTGGCCGAACTGTCAAGTCTTCGGTTTTCCATCTCCTTAATTCTAACACCAACTGGAGTTGCTGTGTATGCATATATTTGGGATTCAGTACCTGGAAGGCGAGGAGAACTCTGTCATCTGAGCAGGGCTTCTGGTTGTCTCTATGGTGTGGTATGATTTTCATTATTTTCCCAGAACCGTCCTTCCATGGTTTCCAATGAAAAGGTTGATGATTCTGGGAGCATAAAGGTCAGCCTGGCTTGCATGCTAAGCAGCACAAGGCCAGACATGCATTTGGTTCCTGTAATCTGAGACAACAGTGGGAGGTAGTTGCAAGAGCACTGGCCTGGGAGTCCAGAGACCTGGGCTCATGTCTTGACTCTGACACTAATGAGACTATATATATATATATATATATATAACCCTGAGGAAGCCACTTGCTCACTTTTGGGCTCAACTTCCTTATCTGTGAGATGGCAAGGTTGACTTTGTGATTCAAGAGGCACTTTCCTGATCTGACATTCCTTGTCACATGTTTACCTTTACTGTCTTCCTCAAAGGCTGAAGGACTGCCAAAGACTCAGGGCCTTAGCCCGGGGGGAATGACTTAGACCTGGTTCTACCTGCATTCTGTGGCATTTGCATCACTGGATCCCACCAGGCCAGCAGCAGCTGCAGTTGTTCTGGGCCCATATTACAAGGGTGACAGCAGGGTACCCTGTTCAAATTAGAACAGAAATAGTGGAAACTTCATATTAAAGAAAGCATGACATTCCTTCTAGAAAGCATAGATTATGCCTTCCCCTCATCCTGAGCATTCTCTTCAACCCTGGCTTTCTAGCTGTCTCTCATTTTGTGAAAACGTTCATACTCTCAATAATAGGCAATTCTGTCACAAAGATCGAAGGCATGCAAACTACTGAGTTGATTGGTTTCTGTTCTTATGTGTCTCTCCAAACGGAATGAATAGCAGTACTTAATGAAAACACTGTCCTGCAATTCAGGCTTTAATATTATAAACAGGCTGGGTGTGTTATATGCATCACTCTCAATAGTCATTTATTTTCCCCCACAAAACAGTGAGTTTTATTTTTCTAGCCTAACAAAACATGGGGCTCAAGGAGTTAAAAAAAAGGAGGTGCCAGGGTGCTGTATATGCTAAATGAATATGTGCTGAGAAGGTAGGATAAGCACTGGAATGGGGCTCATAGTAGACCCAACCCTGTGAACAAGCAGCCCGATGACCGGCCCTCTCCTGATGAAGGATTCCCACCATTTCACTAGCAGTGAAATTCCCTTTTTTTTTTTTTGAGATGGAGTCTCACTCTGTCACCCTGGCTGGAGTGCAGTGGTATGTTCTCAGCTCACTGCAGCCTCCACCTCCTGGGTTCAAGCGATTCTCATGCCTCAACCTCCCAAGTAGCTGGGATTACAGACATGCACCACCATGCCTGGCTACTTTTTGTATTTTTAGTAGAGATGGGGTTTGGCCATGTTGGCCAGGCTGGTCTCGAACTTGTGACCACAGGTGATCCACCCACCTCGGCCTCCCAAAGTGCTGGAATTACAGGCGTGGGACACTGTGCCCAGCCAAAATTCCCACTTTTCACTGACAACGAATGGAAGAGTCAGCTCATGCAGGGCTTTTAAAGCTACAATAAGCCAAGGCCTAGCAACCATAGGCAGCAGGCCAGACTGTTCCTGGAATAGTCATCTCACTTCTTTGGGCCTCAGTTTCCACTCTTAGAAAATATCCTGGGCTCGGTTTGGTGGCTCACACTTGTAGTTCCAACACTTTGGGAGGCCAAGGCAGGTGGATCGCTGGAGCACAGAAGTTTGAGACCAGCCTGGGCAACATAGTGAAACCCCGTGTCTACAAAAAAAAAAAAAAAAAATACAAAAAATTAGCTGGGCGTCGTGGCATGCACCTGTGGTTCCAAGCTACTCGGGAGGCTGAGGTTGGAGGATCCATTGAGCCTGAGAGATTGAGGGTGCAGTGAGCCATGACCATACTACTGCACTCCAGCCTGGATGACAGAGTGAGACCCTGTCTCAAAAAAAGAGAAAGAAAAAAGAAGAAGAAGAAGAAAGTAGCCTGACCAGGTACCTCCAAAAAGCTGGTTTAGGGGTATAGTAAAAAGGAATCCAATCTCAAATGAGTGCTTTTAAAGAGAAGAGAGCATAGGTTTGGAGAGCACACTGCCCTGTGGGGTTTAATTAGGGCTCTGTGAGTTCATCAGAACCTCAGTTTTCTCATCCATGAAAATGAGGTTAATGATGGCTACCTCAGTGGGCTGTCATGCGAGTTAACTAAATAATCTACTGAGAACACTTAGTCTAGTTCTTGAAAAAGCAGACCTTCAGAAAATGCTTGCTTTTTTCTGCCTCTTTTGACTCAATGTCTTTGATTTGATATCTTTGTTATATCTTCACAGTAGCAACACACATATACTTAATGACAGGCAACTGGCTATGGGCCTAATTTTGTCCTAGGCTGGCTTTGCCACATCCTAGTTTTTTATCTGCAGTCTTTTCTCACCCTCCCTCCATGTCTCTCTAGTGCTCTCCTGGCTCATGTCCCATGGAGGAGGAAAGCCTCTGATCCACTGTGTCACATTGAGGGATGGGACATATACATGTGTCCCCTTCCAAGATATATCAACAAGAAAAGAGGAGACGGCATTGCTTAACCCTAATGAATGGTCCTTCCCATGGGATACTAGGAAACACAGAAAATAGGGCAGTGGAGGAGATGCTTGGAGAGCTGAGATAGAGAGTGGAAGAGAGCTATAGGTAAGTAAAGAGGAGAGCTTACGGGGCGAGCCCTACTTTAAACTCTTGACACTAATTTTAAGCTCCATTCGCTTCAAAAGTTAATGGTTGATCTGGCCGGAGGGGTTTCCATTTGAGCAACTAGTCAAACCACAGCAGTTGGGATTAAAAAACAAGGTCAAGTTTGCATTCATCCCGCTTGAGCCTTAGCTGAACAAGCCCCATCGACTGAGCCCTGGGCTGGCAGCACCAGTTCACAGTGGCAGAGTAGAAAAAGCACCAAGTGGGATGCCAAGAAAACAATGTTTGAGTCCCAGTTCTGCCTCTGGCTCACTGTGTGACCCTGGGTGAGTCACTTTATGTCTCTGGGATTTAGTTGCCGACTTTGGTAAAATGAGGGGCTGCCTTAGATGACCGGGAAAGCCCCTCCCAGCAGGAGCCTTATGTGATCTGAGCTATGCTAGCTAATGAGAAGGCTGGGGAGGGACACCACTCTCTTCTGGCTGTTGTGTCAGCAAAGATACACTACCAAATATGACCCTCCAGTTAGTCACTGAGTCACAAAAGCGGAAGAAGGACTTAAATGAGGAGCAAACTTTCTCAGATCATAGGGATAAGACAGAAAGTTGAAAATAAGGCTTCTGGGCCTCTACTGACTTGGATGGTAAAGTCAAGGCTGAAAGATTGGGAAAAAGTCATGTCAAGAACTTACCTCCATGGCCAGGCGCAGCGGCTCATGCCTGTAATTCCAGCAATTTGGGAGGCCGAGGTGGATGGATCACCTGAGGTCAGGAGTTCGAGAACAGCCTGGTCAACATGGTGAAACTCTACTAAAATACATCTCTACTAAAAATACAAAAATTAGCTGGGTGTGGTCGTGTGTGCCTATAATCCCAGCTACTTGGGAGACTGAGGCAGGAGAATCGCTTGGACCTGGGAGGCAGAGGCTGCAGTCAGCCGAGAACATGCCACTGCACTCCAGCCTGGGCAACAGAGCAAGACTTCATCTCAAAATAAAAATAAAAATAAAGAACTGACCTCCAGCTAACACAAAAGCCTAAGGTAGGTTTTAATAACGGTAATGATAAAAACAAAAATGGCCTTGCCTGACCCACAGTTTCCCATTTATTTTTATACTCTGGGATCTCAGCAAGAGAGGAACACACCCATTGCCTGACTGGTCTCTGTGGGAGTCCTAGTTCTGAATACTAAAATACAAGAGTTGAAAATTATATCTTAGGTCAACCTGAAGAATTTGAAGGAAGCAGGCTTCAAGGCCAAAGTTGCTCCCAGGAAAAGGATTTATTTGTCATTCAAATGGGCTGGAAAGGAAATGCCTTATAAGCATAATCCAGGAAAAGAGAAATTACTTTAGAGAAGCCATACTTGTCATAGACTAAATGAAAATTAATTTTTAATAAGAAAGAGCCAGACCAGAGGCTCCTAAAGCCCTTAACTGGGCTTTATAGTAAAACCTGAGAAAGCACTTGCTTCTTTAATACATATTTTCAAGATCCACATTTCACAAAATGGCATAAAAATGCAGAAAGCTACAGCATTAGAGCAGATGAGGGAAATGAACTTGGTAAAAAGCACTTTGAATATTTATCTTCTGTACTGAAGAAAGTTGCCTTAATGGTTATCATCATGTGGGAGATTTAGCTGAAGCAGAAGATGATATTCAAATCCCCAATGAGAAGAGACAAAATGCGATTGGTAGCGCTCAATAAGGGGTTAGAAATGCAACAGGCATGGGGAGAGGGGTCTACCTGTTGTTGAGGGTGCCAGTTTCAAAGATCTGCACAGTGATCAGGATGGCTGGCTATAGTGGTGTCTCCTGTAGGTTGACCTCAGGATGGTTAGCAAATAGTGCCAATAATAGCTCCCATACTGAACACTGAACATCTGCTGTATGTCAGATACTGTACTAAACGCTTTGCATGCACTATCTCAATTAGCATTGCCAGCAACCCAATGAGATAGTTACTTCTGTTTTACTTACTTTACAAATGAGTAAACTGGAGTTCCATATTACAGCCACACAGCTAGGAATTATAGAGGTGGAACTTGAACCCAGATCTATCTAAGTCACAAGCCAATAATAACTCTAATGTCTCCCTGATCATCATCCAGCTCCAGGGTGTCTGAGTTTGATTGGAGAATATGAGACATCCTGTTCCAAAATACAATGTCAAGAGACTTAGATAATCCTCATCCCAGGCAGGAGAGCTGGACAGAGAGGGATCGTGTGTGTGCGTGTGTGAGCACACATGGACACATGCTGTCATGCACATGCTCTGAGAGCAGTGAAGAAGATAGAGAGCCCAAAGCCTGAATTTTAGTAAAGAGGGAAGCAGAGATGAAGACACTGCTGACTAGACAACTCAATACACACACAACCTTGGGATGTCACCCACATCATCTGACACTGTTATCTTTGGGAAATGTCACAAGCAACTTTGTCCACTCTACTAAACAATAGCCTTCTGAAAGTCTAGGACCTTGGCTTCTTCATTTTTAAAAATTCTTCATAATGCTCAATAACAATCACATTTAGTCTAGGGCTTCACAGTTTACCCAATATTTTCACAGACACTGACTGGATCTTTACAATAATTCTGCAAGGCTGCTGTTAGTGTCCTCACTTTATTTATGAGGAAATGGAGTCCCTCAGGGCTGAGGAAACATGGCTAGGGTCACACAACATGTGTGGAATTGCCACTTCTGACCTCTCCCTTAGCTCCCCCAAGCACACATACCAACGTCAGACAATGCCCACAGCACCTCACAACGGATCTGGGACAGAAGAGGTGCTCAAGAAATGTTAGTTTTTCCCCTTACTTGCCCATTTATGACTTAAAATGTTTTCTTTCCACTAACTACATTTTACCAGGTACCCAATATCTTCAACAGAGACTAGTCCACATTCTCAGAGAACTTACCATTGATATAAGGAAATATAATACACCTAATATGCAAGAGCCTGAGGATAATGACTGACTAATCTGTGGCACTAGCTCTAATGCAGTGACACTCAGCGGATGGTTCACAGACGTCTGGAATGGCCAGAAAAGCCTCCCTACTGAACATTGGGAGGGCCTGGAGGAGCTAATCAATCTGCCCACCCACCCATTCTTTTTTGTCTTGGTCCCAGAAAGAGGAACTTTTGCTGACAGAAACTGTTTTGACCACCTTTTCTTGTTGTACTCAGGGCATCAGTCCCTTCCTTGTTCACAGGGTTGTATATAAAGTGTCCTAGCCCTCCCGAGCTACAAATTCCACCCTCAATCTGCAGTGACAAGAGCGTGACATGGCGGAGTCTTTCATCAGGAGAGCAGTATGTAGCCTCACAAACACAGTACGGGCTGTGTCAACATGCACAACTCAGTTGCAGAGCAAATAGTTGATTTTTTTAGACCAAGTCAATAAGCTGCTTTTCACAGGGAGAAGAGGGACCACGATAGGCACAGTTTAAACAAGAAGACACTCTGCATTTTACCCTAAATGTTTCCATTGTTCTATATCTTGCCAGTGGTTGGTAGCAAGTCAAAGCAAAAACTGACATTTAGTGTTCCAGTCTTCTGGAAGAGAGCCAGCTAATGAATTACCAGATGAACAGCTTTTGGCTCACTTATCAAGGACAAATCTTATGCCAGCTGAGATGCTAAGATGCTGTTGCAATAGCAAACTAACAACCACAATAACAACAACAATAATTTACCAGGATGATTGCAAGAATGCAGGACAGACAATTTTCTTTGTTGGCTGTAATCTGGAAATATGTTTAGTTTTGATTTTTCATCCACATTAGATGCTCATAACATGACATTCTAAACAGAGACATTTTAGGCTGGATATCAACTGAGAATTATTTTTATTCATCGTTAATTTCATCAAAAACTTAGCTGATACAGATTTCATCAAATGATGAGGGAGATTAGTATGATGTAAAAAAATTCACAACAAGGCACAAGGCTCACACCTGTAACCCCAGCACTTTAAGAGGCAGAGGCGGGAGGATCAGATTGCTTGATTCCAGGTGTTCAAGACCCTGTTTCTATAAATAAATAAATAAATAAATAAATAAATAAATAAATAAATAGTGGGGCATGGTGGGGCACGCCTGTGGTCCCAGCTAATTCAGAAGCTGAAGTGGGAGGATCACCTGAGCCTGGGAAGTTGAGCCTGCAGTGAGCCATGAACACGCCACTGCACTGCAGCCTGGGTGACAGAGTGAGACCCTTCTAAAAAAATCATTATAAAGATGTATTTTATTCTTTTGCTCTGCCTTATAACACTACCGTTCATCTAATACTCAGACAAACTGAGGGTAGAAGATTCAGGCTGAATTGTCCCTCCTCTCCACCAATACCCCCTGTACTAGTCTGAAATGACAAGGTAGGAGCTCCTCTTAGCAATACTTACAGACCATTCTTCACATAAAAGAATATAAGAACTCTCAAAAAGCTAAATAAACAGAGTAGTCTAAACAAGCCCTCTTCCTGTCCTTTTCTCAGAAGTCTGCTGCAAAGGCTCTTGGTCAGTGCCACAGGCTGTTCTTTTATCTCAGTAACCGGAGTGCCTTTGCAAAGCTGGCCTGGAGGTCAGGTCTCAGGCTCACTCCCCGGTATTCAGTGAATTCTTAGTCAAGTCCAAGCTTGAGTCAGCTGCCTCCATTGTAACTCTTTTGCAATTCGATGGATAGCTTGGTCCTTATGTCTTGAGGATTGGAATCTCCTGGGCAGGGATTGGATTTCACTTTCCATGTCTACAGTGTTTGCACTAAGGTTATTAATATATTCTCTACAGGAGGGATCATATTGAGAGCAAGCTGAAATTCACATAACAAAGCCTGTGGCTTGAAACTACGCTGGGCCAAGCCCCCAGGGGGATACTGGGTAACTCTGAGCAGCCAGTCACCCTTGGAGAACATTGAGAAGCATCTGAGTCTACCGTTTCTGGGACACAGCATCTTTCTATATTAGACCCACTCTCCCAGACTTCCCACCATACCTGGAGGTGCCCTGCAATGCCAATGAGGGAAAATGTAACCTGAGGAACACTCATTTCCACCATGGTGTGAGGGACTCAGAGGATTCCCTTTCCCAAAGTTCCATTTAGAATGAAATGAATGAATAATTTATACCAGGGTAAGAGTCAATAAGACCATTAAAGCAGCAGGCAACTGTAATACAAAGAGCACACCCTCTAGGATCAGACCAGGATTTGAAACTCAGTTCTGCTCTTTACTAACTGTGTGGCCTTAGGCAAGCAGTTAGCCTACCAGTGCCTCAGTTTCCTCCTCTGTCTCTGTACAATAGGTATGATACTAATCAACAACCTTGTAAGGTATGCATGTAAATCTAGAGGATAATATACATAAAAGGCCTTTTACAGGCCCTTACAGAGAATGGGTATCCAACAAATGGCAGTTACTGTTATTAAACAAAGCAGGAGAGATGTCTGGGAACTTCTTAATGTCTTTCAAATCACAGCCCTAGGTGAATGTTTATATCCAGTCTAGACAAGAATTACCCTGTTTGAATACATCATTGGAACTATACAGATGTTATTATTTTTCATTGTTTTGTTTTGTTTTGTTTTTTGGGACAGGGTCTCGCTCTGTTGCCCAGGCTGGAGTGCAGTGGCACAATCATGGCTCGCTGCAGCCTCGACCTCCCTGGGCTCAAGCAATTCTCCCATCCCAGCCTCCCAAGTAGCTGAGACTGCAGGTGCATGCCACCACGCCTGGCCAATGTTTTGTGTTTTTCATAGAGGCAGGGTTTTGACATGTTGTCCAGGCTGGTGTTGAGCTCCTGGGCTCAAGTGATCCTCCCACCTCAGCCTCCTGGGTTGCTGGGACTACAGATGCATGCCTCTATGCCTGGCTAATTTTTGTATATTTTGTAGAAACAGAGTTTCACCGTGTTGCCCAAGCTGTTCTAGAACTTCTGGGCTCAAGCAATCCTCCCACCTTGGCCTCCCAAAGTGCTGGGATTACAGATGTGAACCACCATGCCCAGCTTATACATACGTTTTAATACTTTTCTGCCTTCATGTTTTTAATAACCCAAGTAAGGCTTGACTGAAACTCTTTGTAAATGTTCAAATATCATAGAAGGTGCAAAAATTCCTCTTGACCCCCATACAGTTCCATTCCCTTCCCCTGAGGTAGCTGCTGTTTTCAGTTTGTTTTGTATGTTGGAGGGCCTTTATTGTAACCAAGTACACATATGAATACACACATTAAAATAAAGAATGTTGTTTTTGTGGGTTTTTTTTTGAAAAGGAAAATGTATGTTTTGGATGTATGCTTTTGATATTTTATTGAACTATAATATACACATGGAAAAGTGAACATAAGTATACAATTGATGAAACATACATGAACTGAACATACTTATGTAATCAGCCCTCATACCAAGAAATGCTGCCATCACCTCAAAAGCCTCTCTTGTGCCCTGTTCCAGTCAATAAATCCCCACCAGTGGCCGCTATTTCTGATTTATATCAGCATAGATTAGTTTGGCCTGCTTTTGTACTTTATATAAATCAAATCACAGAGTGTATTAGTTTTATATTGCTATGTAACAAATTGCCACAGATACCACAGCTTAAAACAACACAGATCTATTCTCAGAGTTTCTGTAGGTCAAAAATCCAGGCACAGTGTGGGTGGATTCCCTTCTTAGGGGCTTATGGGGTTCAAATCAAGGTATCAGCCAGGGCTGTGATCTCATCTGGGGCCTGGGGTCCTCTTCCAAGCTCACTGGTTGTTGGCAGAGTTCATTTCCTTGCAGTTAAAAAACGGAGGTCTCTATTTTCTTGTTGGGTGTCAACCAGGGGTCACACTCAACAACTAGAGGTCATCTACATTCCTTGTCACAAGGCCTCCTCCACTTTCAAGCCAGCAACAGAGAATTTCTCTCATATCAGTCTCCCTCAAGCTTCAACTCTCCGACTTCTGATTCTGCAAGCAGTCCAGGAATATACTTTGCTTTTAAAGGAACTCATGTGGTTAAATCAGGCCCACCTAGATAATCTCCCTATTTTAAGGTAACTGATTTGGGACTTTAATTACATGTGCAAAATTCCTTTACAGTGGTACCTAGATTAGTGTTTGATTGAATAACTGGGAGACGGTCTGTGTACACCAGGGTCATGAAATCTTGGAGGACCACTTAGAAATCTGCCTACCACATACAGTATTTACTGTCTCAGGCTTTCTTCACTCAAAATTATGTTTATGAGATTCATCCATATCGTAAGGGGTTATAGTTAATCCATTCTCATTGCTGTGAAGTATTCCATTGTGTGAATACACCACATTTTATTCATCCAACATTTCTTCATATTGGTGGGCATTGTCCTGATTTTAAGTGCTGGGCTGTTATGAATAGTGATCCCACAAACAGGACATTTGGTGAACATGTGTACATATAGATTGAAAAAGAAACACACTTTTTTTCTGTTATAAGACCCTAAGAATTTGGAGTTCTTTGTTGCCACAATATAATCCAGCCTATTTGACTGATTCAGAAAGCTGGGAATAGAATTAGTGCTATTACTAAAGGCAATAGATACTGCCATATTGCCATATTGTCCTTACATGTGGCATGTAAGCCACATGCTTACCAGCACATGGTATGATATATGTGTGTATATTTGCATGAACTTTGGCCAACCTGAACTTTATCTCCTACATGTATAAAATAAGGACACTGCCCTGTGTAAAGATCCAGGAGAACATGCTTAACCCCCCTGCCTGCCCCAGCATGAACATTATCAACCCACACCATGGATATCCTGTACTGTGCTCTATTATTTCATGGAACTTAACACTCTTAGATATTCCATATGTTTACCAAACTTACAGTGTTTATTGTTTGCTTTCTATCTCTACCCACTAGGATATAAGCTTCTGCATGCAGGTGTCTCTTTACTTTAGCCAGTTTACTGATATATCCCAAGGGCCTAGAAAAATTTCTGATACATAGTAGGTGCTTAAAAATATTTGAGTGAACAAGTGTTAACTCAGGGTATGAAATTTGATGATGATGATTAATAATAATACATTAATTTCATAGTTACAGTGAGCATATTTTCTAAACAAAACAATTAGAACACTGACTGGAAAAAAACTTAGCTGCACTTAAATGTGGGGAAAGATTTAATCATGCATTTACACCCATGGAAAGTCATTTATTTCACTTTCCCTACCTCATTTTAAATTTTATTTTACATAGTTGCATTATACATCATTTTTGGATACTCTTCATTCTTTCTGAACATTCCTATAAAATTGAGACTACTATAGGAAACTCAAGATTTAAAGTTGCTCCTTTCACAGGGCTTTGTACCATACAAAACCAATGAACATTTGTTTTTGCAAATTCTTTCCTGAAATGTCCTCCCTTCTTTCTGCAATTATTGATATTCTGCTCTTCCTTCAAGATCAGAGTCATTTGGGGTCTACAGCAGAGTTGTCAAAGAGAACTTCTTTGATGATGGTAATATTCTTTATCTGTACTCTTCAATACGATAGCCACCAGCTGCACGTAGCTACTGAGCCCTTGAAATGTGGCTAGTGTGACTGAGGAGCTTAATTTTATTTTATTTATTTATTTTTATTTTTATTTTTTGAGACAGAGTTTCACTCTTGTTGCCCAGGCTGGAGTGCAATGGCGCAATCTCGGCTCACTGCAACCTCCGCCTCCTGGGTTGGCTTCAAGTGATTCTCTTGCCTCAGCCTCCCGAGTAGGTAGGATTATAGGTACCCACCATCACGCCCAGCTAATTTTTTGTATTTTTAGTAGAGATGGGGTTTCACCATGTTGGCCAGGCTGGTCTCGAACTCCTGACCTCAGGTGGTCCACCTGCCTCGGGCTCCCAAAATGTTGGGATTACAGGTGTGAGCCACTGCACCCGGCTGAGGAGCTTAATTTTAATCAATTTAATTTTAATTGAATTTAATTTCAAGTAAGTTACATTTAAATGGGCACAAGTGGCTGCTGGCTGCCATATTGGACAGCACAGCTCTAAAGAAAAGGGTGGAAAAATGGGACCCATTTTTGATCCTCTGTGGCAGCTAAAGGGATTTCAAGACCCACAGGTCAGACAGAAAGGTACTCACGTCCCTTTCTTTACAACTGCTGCCCCCAGATGAGAGACAGAAGGACAGAGTGCTCTGACCCATTCTCTTCAGGTAGGGGAGCTTGGGCTAGAGGGGAGGAGGAGGACATGTTTTTGATGAGTTCAACTAAGGCCCTTGCAGTCATTGGGCATCACCTTGCCTTGTTCCTTCATGTGGTCATTGGTTTAGGCTGTGTCTACACAGACCCACTGAGTCAAGCTGGAGGTCTGAATGTGAAATAGGAATTACAGAGACAGAGATTTTACATCCCACACAGTTCCCCAGCTCCTACTGTGCTTGTGCAGCTCACCCTGGAGGCATGTGCAGAGAGGCATTCAATCTACTTGCCAGGGCTTGGACATTTCAGAGATGATGGTAATTACTGAAGCAGGTAATGGATCATAAGGAAGTAAAGTCTAGATAGGTGATCCAATAAATAAAATAACCAGACCCAGGGCTTCAGAGAAAAAGAATATTTCCTACTTTGAGATACTTCTTGGAGCAAAGCATATCTGGCTCTTAAGTGTACTGTTATGAAATTAATTTGAAGTTGAGGAACTGTAATATATTACAGCTATCAGTCTCCCTGGACGGTTTTACAATCAACATGTAGGATATGAAAAAAGAAAGATGCCAATAACATATTAATGTGGTATTCGGTGTTCAATCTTTTTTATGCAGCAGAATATTACAGCTGAGCAAAAAATGATCAAAAAGTTGGTTCTCTTTTATACAAAGAAACAGAAGAAGGAAACTTGAACTTTAAATTATCTCATCTGTCACTTTCCATTGATTGAGTCTTGCTCATTAAGATAAATTCCAAGCGAGACTATCATTTTTATCTTTTGAGCTCTCCAGAAATGTATGCCTTTCAGCTGTCTTGCCTTTCTTTCTTTTCTTTCTTTCTTTTTCTTTTTTTCTTTCTTTTCTTTTTTTCTTTTCTTTTGCTTTCTTTTCTTTTCTTTTGCTTTTCCCCCATATATGCAGCTTCCAAGGAGGAATGAGACACTGTATCTTATGGTCTTTCCCTTTTTAATTGAGTTCCTCTGGAAATGTATGTACCTGCAGTTTAACACCTGATGCGCACCTACAGATATACCCAAAATCAGACATCCCTCTTTTCTCTATTTTGTATGCCATATTGGTACAAGAAGGGTATGTGGCTTCTCTCTGACAGAAGAGAACCCAAACACAACTCTACCATAAACCAACTGTGGGATCTTGGGAGAGTCATTTACTCTGATTCTTAGCTTCACCATCTGCTGAAAAGTAAATAATAAGGAAGACAGCAGGATGCCTAAGTGAGACTTTTGGCTGGTTCCCACTAACTGCTTTCTTCTGACTTAGTTTCCTTTCTCTCCTAGCATGCTGTGGCTCTGTTCAGTGGGTTATTTCAACCTCCCTCCAATAATTAATGCTGATATGATGTGGACATTCCTAGTAACTGGCAGATATCAGGTGCTCAGTAAACATAAATGCACCCATCTCTCCATTCTGTTCTTGGCAAAGTAGCTAGAGCTGGATGGTAAAAAGCTGCCCCCTTGTTCTTCCCCCTGCCCTTCATTGCTAGGGATAAAGTGATGGGACAAAGCAGGAAGCATTAATATGTTCAAATCAACAATTCAGGGCCAGATAGACCGTGTGTAAAAAGGGAAAGTCAGAAGTGGACCTTCATTACATACCTCCTTCCCCACCCACTTCACCCCTGTGATTTACTTCCCTACTGCCCCTACCTGTTGGCTCAGTACGCTCTTTTTCCCTTCTTGCACCATATCAACCTTCCCCACTCCCAATCGATGATACTAATGTGTGGGTGAGTGATAATCCCCCTCTGTTCATGGACATTTGCATATAGATCAGAATCTTCAGTTAAAACCTGTCTTCCTCTGCATGTGACATCTCAGGCATCCAACAGTGGGAGAATTGCCTCCATTTCAAAGGTCTTTTCTGGAGTTCTGGAAGTAGAACTGTGTAATTACATACCCACAGGAATAAGCCAACGCTGCTAGCCTCTTGAACTACAGACGTGACCAACCATTTCTCTCTCTCTCTCTCTCTCTCTTTTTTTAGACAGTCTCACTCTGTCACCCAGGCTGGAGTAAAGTGGAGCAATCTCGGCTCACTGCAACCTCCGCCTCCCGGGTTCAAGCGATTCTCCTGCCTCAGTCTCCCAAGTAGCTAGGATTACAGGCGCCCACCACCATGCTCAGCTAATTTTTTGCATTTTTTAGTGGAGACGGGGTTTCGCCCTGCTGGCCAGGCTGGTCTCGAACTCCTGACCTCAGGTGATCCGCCCGCCTCGGCCTCCCAAATTGCTGAGATTACAGGCGTGAGCCACCCCACTGGGCCCCAACCATTTCTCAATGGAAATTGCCCAGGTAGTTACCATAAATAAGAAAACCTTCTAGGTCCCTGTCAGTTTGAACAGCAGGGGGCAGCAGAGAGCAGTTTGTCAGAGACACAGTGGCAGAACAAATGTGGTTGGATAAAATGATGGAAAGAGTTTGAAAAGACGTTTAAGAGACGACAGACTAGAGATGAGAGTAAGGCTGATGCCAAGAGAACAAACAAAATCAGAGGAACAAGTCTAGGACTAGGGCATTGAGATGATTTGGATGTTTGCCCCCTGCAAATCTCGTGTTTAAATGTAATCCCCATTGTTGGAGGTGGGGCCTGGTGGGAGGTGTTTGGATCACGCCAGGGGCAGATCCCTCATGAATGGCTTAGCGCCATCCCGTTGGTGATGAGTGAATTCTTGGTCTGGTAGTTCATGTGAGATTTGGTTGTTTAAAAGTGTGTGGCACCTCCCTGCTGTCTTTCTAGCTCCCTCTCTCACCGTGCAATGCCTTCTCCCTCTTCACCTTCCGCCATGATTGCAAGCTTCCTGAAGCCCTCACCAGAAGCAGATGCTGGCACCATGCTTCCGGTACAGCCTGCAGAACCACGAGCCAAAATACACCTCTTTTCTTTATAAATTATCCGGTCTCAGGCATTCTTTACAGCAACGCAAATGGACTAATGCAGGCTTGAACAGACAGCATTGGAGCTGGGGGTAGGGAATAATGAAGGGATCTGTGTCCCCAAATAAGAGCTCTAGGGAGGAAGTAAATCATTCTTCAAGATACTAGAGCAGCCCTTCTCAAGCTTTTGTGGATTGTGAAAAGACCTAGGTTTGAGAATTCGATGAAATCAAGGGTCTTCTCCAGAGAAAAGTAAACATGAATGATAAATTTTGCAATAAAACTCAAGGGGCTTTCAGCTCCCACCCCTGTCCCACAGATAGATTCTAAGTCCAAAATTAATCTAGGCTTCAGAGACAGTAAAAGCAAAGTCATTGATCATTCAGGCTGCTTGTCCTCCTGGAGGTGTGGACCTGGGACTGCCTTCTCACTAGGGAACGGACCTAGGCCTGTCTTCAGAGTGACTTGGGTTTGTACTGGTTCTAACAATCCCAAAGTAGCCCTGGGCTTTGGAGTTTATCAAGGATCCACATACACAGATTTTGATGGGACCCACTGCTACTCCCTACTGCTCTCCACTAGCTAACATATTCATATGTTCCTAAGTGCTCAGGGCTTTGCATTCCTTACTTAAATAAGTTATTACAAAAAAAAAGTACTCTTGTTATCCCCATTTTAAAAAATGACAAAACTGAGGTTAAACCACTTGCCCAGGTTCAGAGAACTGGCCAGCTACAGAGGTGGTGTATTAGTTCGTTCTCACGTTGCTATAAAGAAATACCTGAAACTGGGTAATTTATAAAGAAAAGAAGTTTAATTGGCTAACAGTTCCACAGACTGTACAGGAAGCATGAAGCTATCTGCTCAGCTTCTGGGTTGGCCTCAGGAAACTTACAATCATGGAGGAAGGTGAAAGGGGACCCAGGCTTTTTACATGGTATAGAGTAGGAGCAAGAGGGGGGGGAGGTGGTACGCATTTTTAAACAACCAGATCTCAAGATAACTCACTCAGTATTATGAGACCAGCACTGAGGGTATGGTGCTAAGCCATTCATAAAGGACCACCCCCACGATCCAGTCACCTCCCACCAGGCCCCACCTCCAACACTGGGGATTACAATTCTATATTAGATTTGATTGGTACACAGATCCAAACCATATCAGGTGGGATGGGCATCCAAGTCACTCTGAGCCCTAAGTCTTGGGTATTCAACATGATCTATACTGATTACCAGGTTCAGCTCAAACTTTAGAGCTTTCAGAACAACAGTTAAGCATCATTATATGTAGAGACAATGTTCTGAAAATCAGTTTCAAGTCTTTACTTCTGATGAGTGGGGAAGAGCCTGGCCATTGAGATCTTTGTCCAATGTTTGGTTAGGCAGGTGAGACACCCACCTGGAGTAAGCAGGATTTTCTCACTTTCTCCATCTCTCAGTTAACATTGCCACTTCTTTAAACACATGAACCTCAGATGACTACATAGGTTTGTGAGTACAAAAACATTTCCACTCCAAAACCCATGCAACTTATTGAATAGTGTAGATAGATTTTCTTCATCTGCCTTGTTATGTTCTCCTACATTATTTTTTTAAGACGGTGTCTCCCTGTGTGTTGCCCAGGCTGCAGTGTAGTGGCACAATCGTGGCTGACTACAACCTCTGCCTCCTGAATTCAAACAATTCTCATGCCTTAGCCTCCCCAGTAGCTGGGATTGCAGACACTCACCACCACGCCCCGCTAATTTTTGTATTTTTAGTAGAGACAGGGTTTCATCACGTTGGCCAGGCTGATCTCGAACTCCTGACCTCAAGTGATCCACCCACTTTGGCCTCCCAAAGTGCTGGGACTACAGGCATGAGCCACTACCCCCGGCCATGTTCTCCTAGATTTTAATTGACAAAGTGTCCCTATTAGAGAGATTGTTTTAGAAAAGAGAGATCCCCTGTGGTGTGGTGGTGACTGACTTTACACTTCCCTACCATCATCCTTTGCAGTTTCCTCCCCACTTGAGGACAGATGTTTAGATCTCTTAGTTGATTATGTGAACAGGTGGCAAGAAAACATGGGTTCAATACCTGCTGCAGTAGTTGGCCTATACACACAAAAATCAATTTCTTTAAATAATTTTCTTAAAACAACAGGTGTTTGTTAACTTACTTCCTGAAAACCCTTACAGAACAGAAAAAATATGAACACAAATAGCAGGCATTTTACAGAATAACGAAGCCAGATCCTACATCATATAAATAACAGATTCCTGTGGGTTAGTTTAGTTTGTCTTCATATACAAAACTCAGTTACCTTCCCTATTGTTCAATCTGCTGTCATCTTAGATACACAGAGCTTTTCACCAGCTGTATAAAGAGATTGGATCAAAGCTTCCTACAATAAAATGAAAAATAATTAAAAATGATGTTTCTCAACTTCCCTGCAATGGTGTGGCATTATGGCTGATGTCCATGAAATATTCAATGTGGTGAGTTTTGCTATACTTCCTATATTAAAGCAAAAAAAAATTTTTTTTTTTTGAGACGGAGTCTCACTCTGTCACCCAGGCTGGAGTGCAATGACATGATCTCGGCTCACTGCAACCTCCGCCTCCCGAGTTCAAGCGATTTTCCTGCCTCAGCCTCCTGAGTAGCTGGGATTACAGGTGTGCACCACCATGCCCAGTTAATTTTTGTATTTTTAGTAGAGACGGGGTTTCACCATGTTGGCCAGGCTGGTCTCGAACTCCTGACCTCAGGTGATCCACCCACCTCGGCCTCCCAAAGTGCTGGGATTACAGGTGTAAGCCACTGTGCCCCACTTAAAGCAAAAATTTTTATTGAGACAGTCTTGCTCTATTGCCCAGGCTGCACTACAGTGGTGTGATCAAGGCTCAGTGCAGCCTCGCACTCCTGGACTCAAGTGATCCTCACACTTCAGCCTCTGGAGCAGCTGGGACTACTAGCTAATGCCACCATATCCAGCAAATTTATTTTTTGTAGAGACGAGGTCTCGCTATGTTGCTCAGGCTGGTCCTGAATTCTTAGGCTGAAGCAATCCTCCTACCTCGGCCTCCCAAAGTGCTGGGATTACAGGCATGAGCCACCATGCCCAGCCTATATTAAAACAATTTTTTAAGAGATTTTTATTTATTTCTTATAATTACCTGGAATCATGAGAGTGTCCAGTCACTCTGACATTTTACCTCTAAGATACAGTTTTCTCAGCAGGAAATAAAAATAATTAACATGATTTCCTTACATGTTTCTGAAGAATACAATGGTCTCAATGACATACTCTGCAATGACATACTCTGCTCTCTGGGCATGCAATGTGGCAAAACAGCTACCCATACAGGGGAATTGCTTCCTACAAAACTGCAGTCCTCAAGGAGGAGAAAGAAGAAAAGAGGAGAGGGGAAGAAGAGGAGAAAGTGGAAGAAGAGGAAAAGAGATGGGAAAAGGGGATAAGAAAGGTAGGAAGTGTGGTGGGGGAAGAAAATTCTTGAGAGCAGCCTTGATAGGGGTGTGTGTGTGTGTGTGTGCATGCGCACACCATGCCCAAACTGACAGGGATATTGAACTTGAAATGCACTAGCTGAAATGTGGAGCCAAATGAGTAATTAATTACCCAAAAGAAATTAAGTTTTTAACCAGAAAAGAATGAGACATCTTAAAGAGGCAGGGTTTAGTAATTTCTTCATCAGTGGAAATGGGGACTCGTGAATAGGTTGAGATCAGTTATAGAGAAAGTTACATTGCTACACAGAAGAGTTACTCGAAATCACAAATCTGTGACAAGATGCCAACCCCTACAAAATTTCCAAGTGGTATAAAAATGTTTTCATGTCTTTGGGAACTTCCTCTTAATCTACAATTGAACTTCACGGAATAGTAGTTTTGCAATACATTATCAGGTATTATGTGAAGAAAGTGCTTCATGGATAAACAAATATAGGAAAAGCTGAGTTAAATAAAAGAGACAGGTATTTGTAATTGCAGGGCTTCTCAGAATCTTTATTGCTAATTGATATTGTACATCTCCCATAGGGGGACGTAGCACATTATGAAAAGTTTCTTGCCTAGCAATTCTATTTTGGGTATATACTCAAATAAATATAAATCATTCCACCATAAAGACATATGCACGCTTCTGTTCATTGCAGAACTATTCACAACAGCAAAAACATGGAATCAACCTAAATGCCTATCTGTAATAGACTGGATTGAAAAAAATGTGGTACATATACACCATGGAATACTATGCAGCCATAAAAAAGAATGAGATCATGTCCTTTTCAGCAACATGGATGGAGCTGGAGGCCATTATCCTAAGTGAATTTATGCAGGAACAGAAAACCAAATACCACATGTTCTTACTTACATAAGTGGTAGCTAAACAACAAGAACACATGGATGCAAAGAAGGGGACAATAGACACCAGGGCCTACTTGAGGGAGGAGGACAGGAGGAAGGAAAGGATCAAAAAACTACCTATTGAGTACTATGCTTATTACCTGGATGACAAAATAATCTGTACAACAAACCCCTGTGACATGCTGTTTACCTATATAACAAACCTGTGTGTGTACTCCTAAACCTAAAATATATATTTTTTAAAAAAGAGTTTCTTGGCCAGGTGCAGTGGCTCAAGCCTGTAATCTTTTGGAGGCTGAAGAGGGAGGATTGCTTGAACCCAGTAGTTTGAAATCAACCTGGACAATGTAGTAAGACCCTGTCTTTACAAAAAATTTAAAAATTAGTTGGCATGGTGGCATGTGCCTGTAGTACCAATTACTTGGAAAGCTGAGTCAGGAGAACCATTTGAGCCCAGGAGTTCAAGGCTGTAGCAAGCTGTGATTGCATCACTGCTCTCCAGCAGGGGTGACAGAGAAAGACCCCGTCTCAAAAAAAAAAAGAGTTTTTTTTTTCTTTTTTTCTTTTTTGAGACAGAGTCTCGCTCTGTCCTCCAGGCTGGAGTGCAGTGGTGTGATCTCGGCTCACTGCAACCTTTGCCTCCCGGGTTCACGCCATTCTCCTGCCTCAGCCTCCCCAGTAGCTGGGACTACAGGTGCCTGCCACCACGCCCCACTAATTTTTTGTATTTTTAGTAGAGATGGGGGTTCACCATGTTAGCCAGGATGGTCTCGATCTCCTGACCTCGTGATCCGCCCGCCTTGGCCTCCCAAACCAAAAAAGTTTCTTAAACATACTTGTCAGGGAATTCATTGTTCACAAAATGCCTGTAAATATCTCATTGATCTAGTAGTCCCTGAAACAGTTTGGAAAATATGGCTTTATAATTTAAGGTGCTTTCTAGGGTATCTAGACCTAGAACACAGAGGGGAAAAATGGGGGTCCCTAAAATCGTCAATGGAGCTCCAAAGACAAACGTTTCCAGCTTCTCAAATTTGCTTTGACTGGCCCGGGGCTGGTCATAGTAAGAACCTTCTTTTTGTTTTTTCTGAGGGTAGTGGACAAACTTCTGACTGACTCCACTAAGTACAGCTTCTTTCCAGTCTTCTTTAGCAGGCCTAGCTGTGAACAGGGATTAGGCTGGGTCTAGCCCAACACTGTGCAAATAAATCCAGAGGGCAAACAGCAGGGTCCTCCAAGCCACCAGGGGACCCCAATCACTTACATGATGCCCAAAGACTGCAGCCTGAAGTCATAGCTCCTAGACATTTCACCAATAATGGATGGCTAGTTGGACTTGGAGGAGGGGGAGAAATGAATCCAATGAAAATGGCAGGGAAAGGATCTGTCAGTTCTAGAGTGAAGGGGTGTGATTCTTGGAATATTTTATTTTTGTTTTTGCCCTAAGAATGATGTCCAGGTTCAATAATTTTAACAGGGGCCTAGGTGTTGGCTGAGATCAAAAGCAGAAAAATTCTGCCATTTCACACTTTTGTGACCTTCAATAACCCCCGTGTTATTGGGAAAGTGATATTTACTCTAAAGCCTCTTTCTTGTGCTTTTCCATGAATGTGGAGTGCCATTCTCTCCTGGAACAACTAAGTTTCTGTCAAAATTCCAAAATATGGAAAGTTTGGTAATGGAGTGTTAGGTTAGTGGAATGTAATATTCCTGCCCTCCTTCTGAAGGTCTCTGATGTTTCCCATGTAATTATCTTTGACATTTAATTGAAAGCATCATTTTTTTTTCATAAAACAACCTATTTGAGCCCTTGGTGGTCACTTAAGACCAACTTCATTGCCAGCTGGCACTCATCCGAGACCAAGATTATGTAGTAGCTGTATGGTTCAGCTCTGTCTGCTATAGACATCTACTGATTTTGTGGTTATTGGGGAAGTGGTGTCTTATTCGTGTTTTCAAGTTCCATCTTACAATGAAGGTTCTTTGGCTTTCCATGGTTTCATAGCTGCGAAATCAATGATGACTTCAGTAGCACTGACAATGTACTATATTTTTGAAAAGAAAATTGAAAAATTATTACCTGATGGATGAGAAATGGTTTTGGCATTTAAAAACAGAAAATGCTTCTCCATATCTCTTCTAAATTATGTCTGATGTTGACGTTAGCATTTATGTAATTCATCCAATTGTGGGAGCCATCATGTACTAATTCTTAACAGAAGTAAAAGCTATTACATTGAGGAATAACATTCCTTCAAAAGGCTTCATTTCAGTCCTCTTCTTCTATGCATTTTGTATCAATTCCATGGTATTTAACTTATTTTGCTTTAATTCTGTTCTGGCAAATGCTGAAGAGGACATAAGGGGGCACCTAGAATTAAAGCCAAAATGAATGAGACAGTAGGCCTTAGTCCAAACATTTGCATTCATTCAGGAGAGGCTTAATGGGCAATATTGAAAGGTATCAGATTTCTTTTTGTAACGAGGGCCAAATCTTCACTTAACAGAAGGCAATTTTGATAAATAGACAAAATATAAGGCTTAATTTTGGGGCAATCTTAACAGAAAATTATAATATGCCTATCTGTGATAAGACCAGAGGAAAGCATCATCCTACCTCAGTTTCCCCACAGTAGTTGGTTTGGAAGGCTAAAAGCAAAAGGATCCAAAATGTCTGCAAATGAAACTGAGTACAGGTTTAGGAGCCGTCTTTCCACAGTAAAGACCCGGGCATCAGGACCACATCCCATCAGCTCAGTCTGAAGACAGGGAGTGGTTCATGCTTATTAAGCTCACCAACCTGTGTCTCCACCAGGGAGAACATGGTGGCAGCCAGGGTTGTTGCTAAGGTGCTCTGGGTACTACGCCAACAAGGGTCATCTTGCCAAGCTGAAAACAGGCAGATGAGTATTGTCGGTGATGGGACTAGTCCATGCAAAAGAAAGGAACCATCAAAGAGTGCATTCTAGAAATAGACAAGTACAGTGTGACATAGAGTAGGTGACCAAAAAGGGTCCTAAAGGGAGTCTGGGACCATATTTTATAGAGCTTCTTATGCCATACTGAGTTTGTATTTGGTTTTGGAGAAAAGTAAGCCCTTGGGCAAAGAGGAGAGCATTCTATAAATGGGGAAAGACTGGCAAGATATCCTTCTTCCTCTTCTCTCCCTGGGGATTCATCAGGACAGACTTAGCTCAAACACTATCACCACAGATTCTGTGAGACTCTCTGACCAACCCCATCACTCTACACACACAGACACACTCCACAGATAATACTTCCTCCTTGACGTTCCCATTTCACCTCGTAATTGCCTTTATCCTGCACTTAGAGCAATCTAGTGTGTGAATCTGTGAACATGCCTGCTTCCTCAACTAGAGCATGCATCTGCTGAAGATCAGGGAATGTGCTTCATCTATCTCTGTACATTGCCTGGTGCATAATAGGAATTCAGTATATGTTTGCTGGATGAAAGACATTTTATTCTATTTTCTGCAGACAACATAGCAGGCTCAGAGTTTGATTCTGCTTACATAAAGAGGGTGTAGTGTTAAGATTTTTCTTCTTAATACATTAGGAGGATATGACCCATGTAGTTCACAAACACTGATTTCTAGTCAATTGAGATTTGTGCAAAACCCACTAAGGATGAGTTGTGTTTATTATTTGTTTGCAGTACATTACAGCTAATGTTTTGGTATTCAAAATCCACTGTACTTTTGCCTCATTTAGTTCTAAAAAAGAAACCAGGAAATATTCTTTCCTCTTTAAGTAATGGACATCATGAGCCAAGAAAAATACATTAAAGAACACGTGCATTCACTTTTTGTTTGTCTTAGATCAAAATTAGATGTTTCTCCTCCATTATCTCATAAAAGCATGTGATTTATAAAAGAAACTGAAATGAGTGTCATTAAAACTGATTACCCTAAGTGAATGGTGACGTATATGTGGGTATACAATTGTGATTATAATATTAGAGAAAGTAACCTAATGAACAGTGGGATAATGTGATTTTGTGGTGTTAGTAAAAGACTAAAAGCAGAGCCCCTTGGTGAAATCGCACCTGCTGATCTGAAACAGGGCCCGAATGGGAACCAGGGACAACAACTATCACAGCCTCAACCCTCTGATGCCACTCACAGGTGGACAGTGCCCTCAGGCTGCCAGCTGCTCAGAGTCCTCTCTACCCCAGATTGCGGTAACAATTCTGAGCCTGCCTGTCTTATGCAGAAACCAGGAGACAGAAGAGCACGCAGAACAGGAAGGCGAAGGAATGTTCTCTGAGAGAGGAACAGGTCTGCTGAGCACACCTTTCCACAGATGCACCCAACCCCCAACTGGAATAACTGTTGCTTCCTCCTCTGCTCATTGGGTCTCTGATCCCCCCCTATCCTGCGAGCTCTGTCTCCTGCTGCATCAGTGACCTTCCTCCTCCTTGCATCTCATCCCTCTCTCACATGACAGTAGATCCTCCACCTCTCAGAGCTTCTCAACCCCCAAAATCCTTAAATTGCATCATCTTTCCTCTCTGCTTACCTTCCACACCAAACTGACAGTAGACGCACCCCATCCTTGCTCCCTCTCCTTGCTCACCCTTCCTTGCCTCCTTTGCCCTGAGTCTAGAGCTGACGCCCTCATCCTTCTGGCCTGCTTTCCAATGACATAAGGGAATGTCTCGGTAGTGAATGCCACTTCCTCTTAGCAGTTCTCCTTCACATCTCACCTTTCAGAAGCATTTGATGACTGCTTGGAATTCTCTTTGCATTTAGGATTCCAATATTTACCTCCTCTGACACCATTTCCCTAATGCACTCCTCCATTCCTGCCACCTACATGTGGGTGTCTTCAAAACTGTCCACATCTTGCCTCTCCTTTCCCTCGCAGATGTTTTCTTTTCCCATGACTTAGATGATCTGATATCACTCTGTGGTTGGCTCTCAAATCTATGAATCCAGCCAACCATGCTGCCCCTTGCTCCTCGCTCCTGCTGTCACACAGACAATCTTCCCTCTTCATCATTTGCCCTCTGCCCCTGTGGCATAGTTCACTGTGGTGCCATGCATTTCACTATTACGGTCCAAAGTTAGAGATTCAGATAAAAACAGCCTCAACATCCAGCTCTGCCACATACTTCCAATCTGACTTCGGACAAGTTTCTTCACCAGTCTGAGTCAGTTTCCCCATTTGTAGAAGCAAAGATAATGCTTCATCCATGCCTCTGTCTTTGATGTGAGAATGAAGAGAATCCATGTAAATCACCTGGCCCATAGTAATTGTTCCATAGGTTTTAGCTGTTATTATTAATGTACTCAGTAGATATTTATTGAATAAGAATGAACTATGGTGATGCCTCAGGTACTACAATAGGAAGATGGGAGGAGGGCATGAGGTTTGAAGACTTTTGAGCCTCCTCACATCTTATAGCATGAAGTGAAGGCCCCTTCTCCAATGTGGGCCAATCTAACCCAATGAGAATGACTAACCTTTGTGAAATATTACTTTTTAAAATTGCATGTAAGTAATATAATTATCCTCCAGATTAAGCTGTTTATTCACTGTAGCCTACTCTATATGATCACCCTTATGAGGTGATTCCAATCTTTGTTGATTACTTAAACGGTGATATAGTTTGGATATTTTTTCCTGCCCAGTGCTCATGTTGAATTATAATACCCAATGCTACAGGTGGGGCCTGGTGGCAGGTGTTAGGATCACGGGGGCATATCTCTTATGGTTTGGTGCTGTCTTTGAGATAGTGAGTGAATCTCAAGAGATCTGGTCATTGAAAAGTGTATGACACCTCCCCCTCTCACTCTTTCTCTCTCTTGCTCCTGCTTTCACCATGTGACGTGCCTGCTCCCCCTTCGCCTTCTGCCATGATTGTAAGTTTTCTGAGTCCTCATCGGAAGTGGAGCAGATGTCCAGTGCCATGATTCCTGTTCAGCCTGCGGAACTGTGAGCCAATTAAACCTCTTTTCTTTATAAATTACCCAGTCTCAGGTATTTCTTCAAAACAATGCAAGAATGGCCTAATACTATTACCTTAATGAAAATTGCACAAAAGAAATGTGCTGTCAAAGAAAAAAATCACCATTTGATTCTCTTGAAATTAAAATGCCCCTCCCCAACTCAGCCAGGTTATCTTTCTGGGATATAACAGGCTTTTTCTCCTAAGTAGTAGATTTTTCACACAAATCAAGGAGTCACCTCCCTAAAGAATTTTCCCCCAGTGTGTGAGGGAGTCAGCACTTTGATTAGCAATTTTTCATTGTTTCTTGACTGCTCTGATCTGTTCTTAAGACTACTTTTAAAAATAAACTTTGTTTAGAATCATTTTATATTTACAGAGAAGTTGCAGAGTTCCTGTATGCTTGTCATCCAGTTCCCCCCTAATGCTAACATCTTGCATAACAGTGGTACATTTGTCAAAACTGAGAAATTGGCATTAATACGTTACTATTATTAAACTACAAACTTCATTCAGATCTCACTAGTTTTGTCATTGATGTTTTTCTTTTTCTATTCCAGGATCTGATTCAGGATACCACATTGCATTTAGTCATCATGTCCTTTTAATAAATATTCAGCTGATAGTGAATCATGCTCAATCATTAACTATCAAAAGGTTCTCTGCTGCATGACAGTATATAAAACCTGTGAAATTAAAAGTGAGGTGGGGAAAGCTGGCCAAAATGGAACTTAGACCAGTCATCCAAATAAGCAAAATTAGTTGGAAAAAATCTTTTCAGACGCTATCAAAGTGCAATGTTAAACATTTTGTTTCTTTGTCCTTCCTGCATCCCAGAACTTTCTTCAGTTTGTCTCTCCAGGAAGGATGAGCACCTCCACACTCAAGGTTTGACTATGTTGAAGCTACATCATTGATCATCAAATCAGAAGAAACAAGGAGTTGTTTTAGTCTTCACTGGAAACACACCTATGTGACCTTGAGCAAGTGTATTCAGCCATTCTTGGTCTCCCTTTCCCCATCTGTAAAATGTATGGTTTGTTGATGACTGGTCTGTGGATCTGTTGCATCAGAATCACCTGGAAAGCTGTTGAAAATGCTAATTTTCAGGTCCTAGCCCACTCACGAATATCTTTGCAGTTGGGCCAGGGTATCTGTAGTTTCATATACACACAGACACACAAGTGTGCGCGTGCACGCACATACATACAGAGTCACTCCCAAGTGACTTGGATCCACAGCAGGGTTTGGGACACACTGGATTAAACAATCTTCCTGCTTGCCTGAATTCAGAGGCAAAAAAATAGCCCTGGGAAGTATCCTTTAATAGAAGGCCAGGAAAAAGGATCAGCCTCTTTGCAGAAGCTGGTTTGGTGCTTCAGGGAGCTACCAAGACTATCTTCTTAAGAAACAATCCCCACTTCCCAGGCTTCTCTTTCATTCTACCTGGGCATTCAGTGTATAATGCATATGTAGCCTACAAAGTCAAAGAACTGGCTTTCTGTGCATTTTATTTAAATTGGTTTTAAGGAATGTGGTTAAAGGGGAGAACTGAGGTAAATGAAAGTTTCACAAAGACATTGGAATTTGAGTAAATGACAATTTATCTTTGTTATATTTGAAGTTTCTGCATTGATTACTTTTCATTCCCTACTTGGAAGTACATAATATAAAAAGGAAATGATTTCACATGATATAGTAAGTTAATCCACTTATTTTACTTGCACTCTGCCTTTTAAGAAACCCTCTTAACTATATTCTGAGTGCCAATAAATAACAAGGAAATATTAGCAAGTTGATTTTGTCTGTGATTTCTGCAACTTTCTGTTTTAATTGACAGAACCTCAAGAGCTGAAAAAAGGAATCATATAATCAAGACAGATTATAGATCAAATAATGTTATTAAATGAGAAAACTGAAGAAAATCAAAATGCAAACAGGCAATACCATTACATAAAAATTTGACTCAATTAATAATTAGTCACTCCACATCACAATTGTTTGAGGCACCAGTTTTCCTGCATTTACAGATAAAGAAACTGAGGTCAAATGCACAAGATTTCATAGAGTAGGTGACATAGAAATTCAGTCCAGGTCCAAGGTCTCTAATGCCACGTTCCAGAGATGTTTTTAGCAGGCTCATTTATGAACCAGAAATAGTATATAAATGTTTAGGGAATATACTACACATCTACTTGATGTATGCAGTCATTAAAATGGATAAGCACCCTTACATCCTGCAGATGAGAGAATAAATTGGTACCACTGAGCCAGGTGCAGTGGCTCTTGCCCATAGTCTGAACTACTCGGGAGGCTGAAGTGGGAGGATTGCTTGAGCCCAGGAGTATGAGGCTGCAGTGAGCTGTGATTGCACTACTGCATTCCAGCCTGGGCAACAAAGCGAGACCCGCCTCTTAAAAAAACAAAAATAAAAATAAAAAATAACTGATACAATCATTCCAGAAAGCAATTTAGCAATCTCCATAAAGTGTCTTTTCAAAGTTCATACTCTTTGCCCCAGTAATTCACTCTCTGGGAACTTATCCTAAGGTAATAATCAGAAATTTGGCAAGAGGCTTATTTGCAAAACTGTGCATTAAAACAGTACTTTAAAAAATGAAAAACCTAGAAGGAAACTAAAGGTTCCAAATTAATGAGTTAGATAAGTGATAGCTCTTTATATGCTATAATATCACATAAATACAAAAAAATGGTGTTCTAATGGTGTAGGAAACTGTTTATAATATTTTAAGGAAAAGGGCATGATCAAAATATTGTATGTATACTATGATCCCAATTTTGTTGAAAGAAAAATGTGTGCATGTGTAAAGAAAACAGGACTGAAAAGAAATACATTAGCATATTTAAAGTGTCTTAAAATGTAAAAGAGTGTTAAAGTGGTTCTCTCTCTATGGTGAAATTAGAGTTCATTCTTTAGTCTCTTCTTTGAGCCTTTCAGAATTTTGAATTCTCGTTAGTAAGAAACAAACCACTTTTATGATCAGAAGGAACACAATGTAATTTTTAAGAGAAATGAAAACTGCAGATTATAAAAAAGTAATAACAGAAAAATCCTATGATATGTTTAGTAAAAAAATAAAAACTGCATACACAGTAGAGTTTATGAAGATATGTACATAAATAATTATAACTCTGCAGAGGAAGGATTAGATGAAAGCACAACAAAATATTAAAGGTGTTTGGGTTTAAATGGCAAAAATAAAGTGAATTTCTTCTATAGCTTTCTATTTTCAAAAATTGTATTAAGGCCAGGCGCAATGGCTCACGCCTGTAATCCCAGCACTTTGTGAGGCCAAGGCGGGCAGACCACCTGAGGTCAGGAGTTCGAGATCAGCCTGGCCAACATGGTGAAACCCCGTCTCTACTAAAAACACAAAAATTAGCCAGGTGTGGTGGCGCATGCATGTAGTCTCAGCTACTCAGGAGACTGAGACAGGAGAATCACTTGAACCCAGGAGGCAGAGGTTGCAGTGAGCCGAGGTTGCAGTGAGCCGAGATTGCATCACTCTACTCCAGCCTGGGTGACAGACAGAGACTCCGTCTCAAACAAAAATTTGTATTAATGTGATTTTTAAATAATGTTTACATGTTCCTTCATCTTCCCTGCCACCTCCATCCCCAATTCTCACAACCTAGGGTGCTGTGCAGCTAAGAGCACACAAGCTGTAGAATCAGTCACAAGTGAGCTCCCACCTTGGCTCTGAAATTCATTTGCTGTGTGTCCTTTGGCAATTATTTTCTTTGAGAAACTCATATGAAAAATAGCATAGCACCTGGCTCCCCAGATTACCAGGATCATGAAAGGAGATGATGGATGCTAATTGCTTAGCATATTTCTGCTAGAATCACTAGAGCTTTGTGGCCATTAGAGTTGGGGTGCTTGATGAGTCTGGGGTTTTCACTAGCGTGTCTTCGGCTTCACTCTTGATCTTACTTTGCCAGGCCCCAGAAAAGTAGGGGTGAAGTTGGCAGGTCTTCTGAACCCTGCTTGTAGCATGAGAAAACTAGTCAATAGTCTAGAGAGGAGAACTTGGATGAAAACATGTTCTTCCTAGTCCCACAATATATGTCTCTGTCTTGGGTAACCCACTTGGAATTCAAAGTGAATTCCAGCTTTGGTCAGTGTGCTCAACCTTGGGTTATTGAGCTTCAACTCAAAGATATGTTTTTAATCAATGCCTTTCCTTCTTCTAAATACACATGCTTTTAAGGAATAATGGCAGGTGCTCAGATAGGGCATGGAGGGGCATACATATAGACACACACAAGGATGCCCACCAATATCTTTCTGCAGGACGTCCATTCTGTCTCGTGGTCCATCATTCAATTCAAGCCTTTGGGTCAACTCCCTAACTCTCCTAAAATGGAGTATTAATGTGTATTCAATCACATGTCAGTGTCATGCATTTGTTAGGGACTTCCTCTAATCAGATAGCTGGGAATGAGGTCTGAGGGAACATGGGTTTTGAAGACAAAGTAATTTCAAAATTCGGGACACTAGCTGAGTCTAGCCTAAGTGTAGAGTCAAAGGCAAGGAGGTGAGGAACTCATGGAGACTGCCCAGCTCTGTGCTGGTGAAAAGCAGCTACCTTCAGTTCTTCATTACCCTCAGCTCTAAAATGGCCCAGTGGTTCAGGCCTTCTCTGCCTCTTGAAATCATCCTTATTTTTTAGTATTAACAGATACTAGTGGTTCAGGGCATGAGGTCTAAGTCAGTCACACATGGACTCCAAGTCAGAATTCCCATCTTAGCTGTGGAACCTCAAAGAATGTTTTGAAATGATGGCACCTTCTACCAAGAAGTGCTGGAATGATCAAGTGAGATGTTACAACTAGGCAACAGCACAGATTCTGGCACTAAAAAAGCCTTCAAAAAATAGGAACAAGTATTATTCTACTCCTTGAGCTTACTTGTATTCTTAATGACTTCTGTAGTTCCAAAATTCCTTGCTCTCATGGAAAACAAACATGCAACCTTCTCTCTGATCTGTGGAAGTTGACAGTGCATAGAAATACTAGCAGCAGCAATTCCTGTCTCAGGGCTTTCCGAGACCATGGTTACTCACATAACTCTCTCATACAGAGCCTGGCTGAACGGAGACACCAAACACTTGGTTATCTTTCCCCATCAGCTGGGGGCCAGTGGAACTGGGCATTGTAAGCCTTATCTGAACTGTAACAAAAATTCATTATTAGACTCTCATTACAAGCGTAGGGTCAGGCGTGGTGGCTCACACCTGTAATCCCAGCACTTTGGGAGGCCAAGGTGGGAGGATCACTTGAGCCCAGGAGTTCGAAGACCAGTCTGGGCAACACAGGAAGACCCCGTCCCTACCAAAAATTAAAAATTATCCAGGCATGATGGTGTGTGCCTGTGATTCCAGCTACTCGGGAGGCTGAGGTGGGAGGCTAACTTGAGCCTGGGAGGTCTAGGCTGCAGTGAGCTATGATCAAGCCACTATACTCCAGCCTGGGCTGCAGAGTGAGACCTTGTCTCTAAAAAAATTTAAAAAAAGAAAAATAAAAAATGAACTTAAGTCGATGTTCTGAAATGGAGTCAGGTTAATAGTAATATCCTAAATGTCACTGTCATCTGCTAACCTAACACTTTAGGCCCTTACAAACTCCCCACCACCCAGAGCAGCATTTCAAAGAATCTCTGGGGAGAGGGGCATACACAATGGGAACACTATGTTGGTTGGTGCATAAGTGAAGATAGCTGGGTAAAAATGGCTCGCAGCCTAATGGACAACTCATTCCTTAATGCAGAAAAGGTAATAATAGGGATATAAATAAAGTTCCAGCTGCTTTAGGAGACCAGGAGAGGAGGTTATTTGAATGCTCCAACAGGACATGAGACACAGCAGCTTGGGCCCCTCCAGCTCAAATGGCAAGAATAGAGTTGCTGACACTTGCAGCCCAAGATATGTATGAAATCCCAGGGAGACTTCCATGCCCGACCACCCAGCATGGCACATCTATAAGATGGACAGACTGCCACAGTGTTACTCTCCTTTCCCATGGCGGGAGATTTTAATGACTATGATAATAAGGCAATTGGATGAATGTGTAAACTATGGTAAGCTGTACAGACAGGACATGCAATTTTAGTAAATTGGAAATTTTATACAAGCAGTATTAAGAGTATTAATTTTTAAGGAACACATATGCAAAAAATAATCTTTCACTAGCTGACCTCTTTGGATTCTGTCCTTACAGGGACTTTATTAGACCAGGCGATATGGTATAATGAGAAACACTTCAGACTCAAGGGATCAACAGTCTACTGCAGATGTGACAAGAAGTGAACTGTGTACCCACTCCTTCCAGTCCAGCTTCTCATGACTTCTGGACGGATCTTCAGCAGAACCATGTGAAGTCTCTGCTTCTACCATACCCTTAGCAGGATCAAGAGATGCTCCCACCACACCCACAATCTCCAAATATGTATTTGTGGCCTTCATGAAGTGGTCAAAAGGATCACTTCTCAGAGGGCGATATTAGATTACCTACTGCCTTTCTTACCTTAACAAGGGGGAGAACTTCCATCCTGGCTTGGCCTGGAGATCCTATACCCTGCCACTGACTCCCCATCCTCAATACATCAGTTTATATAATAATAATTTTAAAAATCTACAAGTGGAAGCTTTATAATAACAACAAAATTATTGGGAAAATATAAATATTTCATAAAACCCAAAATACAACTCCAAAAAATCCAAAGCAACACAACACAGGTGCATAAACAAGGGTAGCTCAGGAGGATTAAACATTAGGTCTTCTAAATAATGTTCTCTGTACTAAGACGGCATTAATGAGACCTAGCAAGCCATCACTCAGTCTCGCCGTCTAGTTCCAAACTCCAAAATTAAGAGGTTAAGTGTTGAGATAGGTTCAACTAGAGTGAGGCGACAAAGATCAAACCAAGTAGCTATGGCCAGTGAACTCAGTCACCACAGCAAATAGAAGGATGTGTGTGTAGTGGATAGTTAACAGAGAAAAGATTCCTGCTGGACAGACCAATCAGCCTGAGACTGTCATCCCATAGGATACAAATATACTACATATCATATTTTGACATCTGCTGATATGTAAAATTCCAAGGTTCCTTGTGTAAGCACAAGCACACATACTATAAACAACGAAAACAACCCAAAGTCCATGCCAAGGCCAAACCAAAGGTACAGCACACTGAGGGCTGATGTCACAGGACCCCTCTTTGATTTGAAATCCTCCAGATGAAGTTTATGGCTTCTGAAGAACTGCTGTGATTATTTGAGATTCAGAAATCTACAGACTGAAGGTTAATCTTTTTTGAGACAGGGTCTCACTCTGTCACCCAGGCTGGAGTGCAGTAGTGCGATCTCGTCTCACTGTAACCTCCTCCTCCCAGGCTCAAGCGATCCTCCCATCTCAGCCTCCTGGGTACAAGAGCATGCCACCACACACAGCTAATTTTTTTATTTTTTGTAGAGACTGGGTATCATCATGTTGCCCAGGCTGGTCTTGAACTCCTGGGCTTAAGTGATGCATCTGCTTCAGCCTCCCAAGGTGCTGAAATTACAGGCATGAGCCACTGTGCCCAGCCTGAAAATTAATCTGAAACACTGCCAATGTAAAATATTACATACAAACTGAAGAATCAAGGCAAAAATAATTATGTGGAGGCTCTAAATTGCATTTCCCATTTCTGCAGTAGAAACATTCTTCTCCCTGAGTTCTAATATCAAAAAACATTTGAAGGGGAACATTCATTTGTTATTTTGGGAAGTTCTGTGTTTGACTATGAAGCCAGATTCCTAGACCCATCTATTCTGGGCTCTGAAAGAGAAGCACAGGTGCTTGGGTCCTGCCTAAAAGTACATTCCACATGCTGTAGATCGGCATTTTGACTATATAGTCTGTAGTTTCCAAGCTCATACTATAATGGAGTCTATAACAGGTCTTTGCAGCTTTCCATAAGGCTGCATAATGATACCTGACCGGTGGTATAGATTGAGAAAAATCAGTGAATAGCATTGGGCATCAAGCCACTGCTATTCTTCGATCAAGTTGTTAAGAAGTAGTACAGTAGTACAGTAGATGTGAATATTAAAACGAAGGGCAAGAGAAGCTCAGAAACCCCACCCCAATCCAATGTTAGGTGGCCTGTCTGGCAGGACTCATTAATTCTTCTTCTTATTCTTCTTATTATTATTAGAGATAGAGTCTTGCTCTGTTGCCCAGGCCAGAGTGCAGTGGTGCAATCTCGGCTTACTGCAACCTCCGCCTCCTGGGTTCAAGCGATTCTCATGCCCCAGCCTCCCAAGTAGCTGGAATTACAGATGTGTCCCACCATGCCTGACTAATTTTTCTATTTTTAGTAAAAACAGGTTTTCGCCATATTGGCCAGGCTGGTCTCGAACTCCTGACCTCATGTAATCTTCCCGCTTCGGCCTCCCAAAATGTTGGGATTACAGGAGTGAGGCACCATGCCCTGCCAGGATTCTCTGGATAAATTATCAGATATAAATTCTTATATTGTGATACTGGAGTAAGCACAACAGCCTGAGTGAGAGTACAAACCCAAATCCAGAGGCATCCAGAGGAGATCATTCAAACTGTCATTGTATCTCACATGCAGAGAAAACAACTAAATTACCCGCCATGTCAATCATCCTATAGCCTCCTAAGTTCTTCAGAGATGTTTGAATCAGTTTGTAAGCCAACAGAATGCATGGATACAATAAATCCTGTCCAATAGAAACTGATAAAATTATGCCTAAGTTATCCCATCCACCAAGTCAGGGCTTGAGGTAGATCTGAAGTAGTTCACGAGTAGATAAGAGTGCATGGAAAAAACAAATTACAGATCAAAATCATGCGGAATCCCAATTATAATTGTTTTCCTTTTAACCACTGACACAAGTACCCTGAAATTGGCTCAGGAGTGTAGATATATCAAGGTATTTCCCAGTGGCAGCCCAACAGCATAGGCAGTCTGACAAAGAAAACTGGACTCCCAGAAAGAACATCAACAGAAAAGTAGGACCAAGACACAACCCCATGAAGGTCACATTGCCAATTTTAGATGCAGGACCTGTGCCTCAATTTAAGAGGCAAAAAGAGCCCCCGTGGCTTCTACTTCATCTCCCTATCATGGTGGCCTTTTGCTCCAATGGTCAGCAAGTCAAGGTGAATTTTCACAAATGCTTAACATGTAATATGCTCACATGTTCGTTTCTATTATGTTTTAGATTATATTAATGAACAATGGATGACAAAAATGTGGAAAATATTTGGAGGAATCTCAAACTCCCTCCATGTAAGTTTTTCTAAATGTGTGTTGAGTCTTGTACTCCTTGACAGGAGGCCAAGGTGGGCAGATCACTTGAGGTCAGGAGTTTGAGACCAGCCTGGCCAACATACAGTGAAACCCCATCTTTACTAAAAAATACAAAAATTAGCCGGGTGTGGTGGCACATACCTGTAGTCCCAGCTACTTGGGAAGCTGAGGCAGGAGAATCGCTTGAACCTGGGAGGTGGAGGTTGCAGTGAGCCGAGATCGCGCCAGTGTACTCCAACCTGGGCAACAGAGCAAGATTCCGTCTCTCTCTCTCTCTCTCTCAAAAAAAGAAAAAGTTCACAAATACAAACAATTGCATATACTGTGTAAAACTCTAGATGAAAAACCCAAGATCTAAAGATTGTATACTTAATCAATTCCTATATCCCTCAGTATCATAAATTCCAAGAATTGTGTGTAACATCCTCTTCCCCACCCCGCACCCCCAACACAAAAAATAAGACTGACAATGTGTCCACCTCGTTTAATAAACTTCCTTCAGGTTGTGTGCATAATGTCCAAATTCTTTGCATGGGTTAAATACTACATGGCAAGTTCCCAATTTTTACATTTCATGCTGCTGCAAACTTTCACCACAGAGAAATTTAAAACTTTCTCATTGCTGATTAAAAAATTTAAAGCTCTCAATTTAAAGCAAAGCAGCCAATATAAATTTCTTCACATAGGAACTGAGATCCTCAAGGCTTTTATTCACAGGTTAAGAAATGTATCATATCTGAACAATTTATATTTTGAATTTTATATCCCCTCCTCCAAAATGACATTTGTGCTTGGACTAGATTCCCAAACCTTCAGTTGATAGGTTCAAAAGAAATAAATAAAGAAAATAAACTATTCTATAGCTTATCTTCAATATTTTAAAATTTTTCAATTTTGAATTTTTCAATACTTTGAAATATTAAGGATCTTCAGTATAGCAAAGTTGATTTCTAAGTGGTACTAATATGATTTCACAATGTTACACAAAGCCATGTCATGAAAATGAAGAACACAGAAAGTAAAAAAAAAAAAAAAAGTCTCCTAGAAATTACTACTGATACTACTGTTATTAGGTTGCTTTATTCTCTTCCAGACTGTTTTCTACACATATACTGACTCTATCAAAATGGGATCATAGCATATTAGCTTTTCTAAAACTCCCTGTTTTTATTTGATATTGCTTAAACATTTTTTCCGTAACATTAGATATACATTTGCTTCACTTTTAACCACAAAGTCGTTTTCCATTTTCTGGCCATACTGCAATTTATTTAACCATACCTATTAATGAACAGTTGCAAACAGCTAGAGCCCAAGAAAAGCCAAACTCTGCTCTCCATAACCCAACAAGTAGTTATTTTAGAGGCTAAGTCATTTCTAATGCTGAAGCAATCAAACACTCTACCAGTCTTTTAAAATGTCTTCAACCTCTCTCCAACCCCTAGTTGTCACCTTCTCTTTCTTACCCTTCAGATATTTTTGAAACCTAAATTATGTTCCTATCATCCACTCCTCCATTTACCTCTTCCCATAAATCTCAATTATTCTCTTACTCTGAAGTGCTTCACTGTACATGCCAAATATCCTGAATTGGAAGAGACATGGCCAACTTATTTTAAAGAAAAGCATCAGTATTTTTTCTTTCTTCTTCTTTGCTGCTACAAGGCAAGAGGATATTTCTTTCTAATCCCAGAGCCTATGTAGCCCCCTAGTCCCTCCCATCTTTCCACAAAGATAATAGGTGGTAAGCACCTGACAAATGCACTTATAATTGCAAAAATGCTCCCAACTGTGTAACTTTAACATAGCTATACACAGTACTCCATTCACCTTATTTATTCATAGCAATTCTACAGGGGGCAGGGGAGGTGGAGATGGTTAATGGGTACCAAAAAATAGTTAGAAAGAATAAATAAGGCCTAGTGTTTGATAGCACAACAGGGTGGCTATAGTCAATAATAACTTAATTGTACATTTTTAGATAATGAAAAGAGTATAATTGGATTGTAACTCAAAGGATAAATGCTTGAGGGGATGGATACCCCATTCTACATGATATGTTTATTTCACGTTGCATGCCTGTATCAAAATATTTCATGTCCCCCACAAATATATACACCTATTATGTACCCACAAAAATAAAAAATTTTTTTTTAAATCAGAGCAATTCCACAAATATTTTATAACAGACACCTGAGTCACAGGGTGCCTATAAGAGATGGCACCCCCACCCACAACTCAGACTGATTCCTCTTGCTCTTATTTGGCTATCAGTCTCAGATTTTAATGATCTAAACTCTGTACCTCACACATATCCTTTCATGTTTTTAGTGTGGACACACTGTCTGTCTAGGTTCTGACTTGAGTTTCAGCCCTAGACCATGTCAATGGGCTTATTCTCATCTCTACATATAGAACATATGGGCCACAGTGCCTCATCCCAGGTACCAACATCAAGCCCCCATGCCCCAACCTGGGGTAGTCTGCACCTGGAGGGCCTCCTTGCTTTCAAGGACAATTTGGATGCCATATACTATCTACAAAATACTTTTAGTATCATATGATAATCCATTCAGTCTTTGCTTCAAGAGTTCACAGTTGACTAAAATCAAACTATAAAGTATATGCACAGCTGTAGTCATAATATAGAAAAAAGTTATCTGTTTAGTATTTTTTCTGTTCTCTTAGATATGCCTACATAATCATCATCTCAAACGTTAATAATGGTCAAAAATGCTATTAAGCCCCTTCTTTGACTGGGCTTTTCTAGTTTCTTCCATTGTCTTTGAGAAAGATAGTTACTATGCTCCATGCTTCTAGACAGGAAGCATCATGTAAGTTCTTACTAGGAAACAATGCAGGTGATTTCATTTTTAATGAACATACACCCTTTTCCTTTCTTGACCTGCTTCAATAAAGTGGTGCTGGCAATGAAACAAGTACATTTGTGAATGGGTTGCAAAGCCACAAACCCAACTAGCCTGCTCCTGGTAACTCAGGCAGTTAACTAATTAGCCTTCAAATGCAAACTTTGAGTAAGACTTTCTGTGGTGCTGGAGAAAGAGCTCCAGCAGCCGAATTATTAGAAGGGAAGTATGAAAGAGCTGCAAAACATGAAAAAGCCTGGAACAAAATTGTTGCTAAGGAATGTAATCGGTGATTGGTATGTATATGTCTTGAGCAGAAAGCAGGTACACAAATGGGAACAGTTTTCGGGAAGAGAAAGGAAAAAGAAGGAACAGATTCCAGTGCCATCCTCTCAGATAAGGATATGATTCTCTGCCTGCTTTTTGTGACAATAAATCATATATATCACTAGCTCACCTATTAATATCTACTTCCTTTTGGAATAGAGCAGAAAGTCTTAATGCTACAAAGACACATCACAGTCAGTCAGTATAGTTCAACACCCTTATTTGACATGTGAAGAAACAGGCCCAGAAAGGGTGAGGTGGCTTGATAAAGGACCTAGTCAATATCAAAACTAGAGGTGAGTGAGGTTCAAGTCTCTTGACATCGAATCTAGTGCACTTTCTCTATAAAATTCTTCCTCTCAAAAAATCATATGGCACATGTAATCTGCAGCATCTTTCAAAAAATATCAGTTCAAAGATTTTTTTTCTGTTTAGATATGACTCCTCTGGCAGCAAATCTTTTACCTTTTGAAACTGAAAAGTACTAACTGAAATTTCACTTGGACCGATTCACCAGAGAAATCATATTTGCATCTACATGTTGTATATATAATGTAAATAGATTTTTATCTTTCTGTCTTTGGCTTAGTTTGATGCTTCAATTTGGCTGCACTCATCTGCAGGCACCAACTAGCAGGAAATGCTGCACCATTGGAAGGAATACACCATGCCCTGCAAGCAATCTGAAGTCATAGCAACCTAGGTCCATTGAGATGGCACCTCACTGTGTACCAAGAACAAAGAGACTCTAAATAACATTCTGTTTCCCATTCATGATCATCCCGGCAGCCATGGAGTAGCCAGAGGTCACCCATCTTTTACTATGTCACCAAATTAGACAGTACCTAAAGACTGTCTTATTCTAGAAACTCCTCTGGAGGGGAATATGATCAGGTATCAACATAGGTAGCTTCAGACAAGAAAAAGGAAACTGCTGCAAAACGGACAACCCTCCCCTACATGCATACTGCCAAAGGGCCAAATGTCCTTCCCTCACACGGGCAGTTTTTTTTTTTTTTTTTTTTTTTTTTGAGACGGAGTCTCGCTCTGTCGCCCAGGCTGGAGTGCAGTGGTGCAATCTCGGCTCACTGCAAGCTCCGCCTCCCGGGTTCACGCCATTCTCCTGCCTCAGCCTCCCGAGTAGCTGGGACTACAGGCGCCCGCCACTGCGCCCGGCTAATTTTTTGTATTTTTAGTAGAGATGGGGTTTCACCGTGGTCTCGATCTCCTGACCTCGTGATCCGCCCACCTCGGCCTCCCAAAGTGCTGGGATTACAGGCGTGAGCCACCGCGACACGGGCAGTTTTTATGGATAAGTGAACTCAGGGTTCCAATTTTTGTAAATAGTATAATATTCCCCCAAACAAATTACAAAATCCATGATAGACCCTAGCTGAAGTACAAGCAAAAATGGATCATCGGTTACATGGACATTTATGAACTCATCTGAGTGCAGCAGTCCTAGGTATAGCAATGTGTTTACAGAAATATGAATCCTCCGTTGAACAGCAACAAGAGTACAAACACCTGTCCTCATTCCCTTCATTTTTGATTCCCCACACCTGCAGTTCTGGGGACCACTACTGCTAGGAGGGGAAATGGAATTATTCCCCACTCTCTGAGGGAGCTGCATTCCCAATTCCCAAGGGTAGGGTTGGGTGACCATTTTGAAGGCTGGGTGTTTGTATGTCAGCAAGCACATATATTCATTTCAGCTTTCTGAAGCATTTATGAACATAGGTTAGTCATATTTCAGCCACAATATGGGGAGATAAGACAGCCAGGAGTTCTCATAGGTAGGTTGTGAGGAATAAATAATGAAAAAGCACATTGATCTTAATGCTCAATGGCATAAGATACGTTACTTTACCATTAGCTTACTTTATCACAAGCTGCCTGGAAGGGAGGCAAATGCTAGACGTCCTCAGCACAGCCTCTAGTTATGGATGAGGTCATAGAAAACAAAGTAACTTTGGCTGGAACTGTTTCATCTAAAATAAAATCCGATCATTAAAATTTTTCAGAAACATTCAGTTCTTGGGGTCTCATGACCCCCATTTACTATTTGAAATAAACCTTGTAATAAGGTATTAATAAAAGCTGATTTAATCCATTCATTTCATCTGGAAAAACACCACTAACAATGTACTGATTTTTTTTCCTTCATAAAGAAGGCGACATTACCAGGTACTCGAGCCTAGGATAGTCTAATAAAGAGGCAGAACACAGAGTTAGAATTGTAAATTCGAGCCCCAAACTTGCAATTCATTTTGCAATACTGAAGCCAGGAAACTAACACCACTTTGAAACACTGGTATATAACAGAGAACTGAGACCAAACTATGTATACAAGGCTGACACCATGGAAAAATTGAATAAACAAATATTGGCGTAGGCCTATAGCTTCTGAAAAACAAGCAAACTTTCTTGCAAAGCTGAAGATACAATGTGAATAAGTGCTTTCTCTTTTTTACTGAATTTATAATCAAGATGAGAATAAAAATATGTATGATATAAAGAAAGGACAGGGCCGTCTATAAAATATTACAGGCAGAACCTGTCATCATTCTTCTTTCTGCACCGCCACCCATCTTACACCCACAAAAAGAGAAAACATTCTGGCCCTAAACAGCTACCACTGTAAATTGCATATTTAATGAAGGCTATTCATAAATGTTCCCATGCCTTCTTTTAAAAGCAAGCTCCCAGGCCAGGTGCAGTGGCTTATGCCTGTAATCCCAGCACTCTGGGAAGCGGAGGCAGGTGGATCACTTGAGCCTAGGAGTTCGAGACCAGCCTGGGCAACATGGAGAAACCCTGTCCCTACAAAAAAAATACAAAATTTAGCTGGGCGTGGTGGCACACACCTGTAGTCCCAGCTACTTGGGAGGCTGAGGCGGTAGGATTGCTTGAGCCCAGAAGGTCAAGGCTGTAGTGAGCTGTGTTCATACCACTGCACTCCACCCTGAGTGACAGAAGGATACTCTGTCCTCCCCAAAAAAAGCAAGCAGGTTCCCATACATATTTACATTTTACATAAATGAAATGTTATGATGCCTAGATTTTGCTTCAAAATAATCTCATGCTGTTAGGAAGGGGGAGCAGGTAGAGATTACATCCCATTCATCATGGGTTGATAATTGTTACAGACAGATGATGAGGACATAAAGTTTCTTTGTATTACTTTTCAGCTTTCACATTTTTGAACATTTCCGCAGAGGTTGCAAAGCTAAACACACATTTATCAGGCCATCTTGCAGTTATTGGTGGCCATATGCAAAATGTATTGTCTGGGGGTGCAATACATAGGTTGAAAGGGGAACCATATGGCCAACATGCTAAGGAAGGCAGAGCTGAACAAATGCTAAAGCATGACTCCTCATGGCAGTTGATTTCCTACAGTACAAACAATGATTCCCAACACTACCTGCTATAAGACACATATGTTTACACTATTGTTCAGTTGGGTTTTCAATTATGTGCTACCAAATACATTCCTACCCTGTTCAGGAAGATAGTCAATGTCTCTCTAAGAGAACCCAAGAGGGATATGCATGCTGGTAAATGTTTAACAACCAGCTCTCTGAAAGGCAAAAAGGAAAGACCTGATTTGTAGTATTTACCAACTTCCATGGAGTAAACACTCCCACCATGACTAAGGTCAAGTTATCAACAGATGTCACCGAATGTAGGATTGGAAAGAAATGTGCACGATCATCTTGTACCAGTACAAACCAACTCTGGCACATCATTGAATATGTGCTATCTACACTTCTCAGGAACCCAGACTCAAGCAATTTGCTTAGAAATTGCCTATAACCCCATAGACAAACGGCGTTGGAAAAGGGGGTGGTGTGGCATAGAGAAGAGGGATAGGAAAGAGGAGGGAAATGGGAAAAGTGTAAGTTCTTTAGAGTCTGTAATTACTTACCAAACTGGAAAACATTAATTTTGACCCATAGCTTTCTTCAGGGATTAAGAACTTTAGAATTCTAAGATATTAACAATGTGGGAAGTGTTTTGCAGTATTTATTTATTCTGTTTTACTCCTAAATTTGGTCTCATAACCATCATGTAATCCTAGAATACAGGTGTACCCTTGTTTAACACTTAAGAATATACATGACATTTTTTGGCAGGGAGGGTATCCATCCCCTCAAGCATTTATTCTTTGTGTTACAAACAATCCAGTTATATTCTTAGTTTAGTGGTTTTTGTTTGTTTTTTGTTTTTGTTTTCATTTTTGTTTTTTTTTTTCGGAGTCTCACTCTCGCCCAGGCTGGAGTGCAATGGCACAATCTTGGCTCACTGTGAAAATCCATCTCTACTAAAAATACAACACTACCACAATAGCCGGGCATGGTGGCATGTAGCTGGGGTCCCAGCTATTTGGGAGGCTTAGGTGGGATTGCTTGAGCTCAGGAGATTGAGGCTGCAGTGAGCCATAATTATGCCACTGCACTCCAGCCTGGGCGACAGAGCAAGACCCTGTCCAAAAAAAAAAAAAAAAAAAAAAGAAGTGGCAATCTTTCAGGACTCGTCTCACTGCAACCCCAACCAGTCTGGGGTAGAGCAACAGACAGGGCAGGTTTCACTTAGTGGCTGTTGGATCAAGACCTAAAACCATGGCTAATGTGGTCGTTTCTATAATGAAAACAAACACAGTAGCTTGTTTTCTATTTTTATGGAATTCATGCCCCTAAAAATAACAACAAACCCCACAGAGACAGCATGTGAAAAATATTATCAATTTTCACATTTACTCCTTAGACTTGGTAGTTTTCAGTTTTAAGAATAACAACTCAGATCCCTGGCACTTCAGTTGCACTTACGGATAATTGCTTGTAAAATGAAAAGGGCAAAAAGAAAATTAGAAGCTTCTAAAAGAGGAAACTGAAAATCCTTTAGAGAAGATAATCATTTTCAATAATGGTCATAATCATTGCTAAAGGATACTCTCTGCTTAGCAAACTTTTCATTTCCTACTTGTATTTCTCTCTGCTAATCTCCAACTTCTCCCTCAGAATTACTAATGTGCTCCCAAATGGAAAAAATATGGCCATTACAGCAAAAACCAAGTGGCTCATATGACTAAATTAAATATGTTTTATCCCTACCAGACTCAGGAGTGATTTTTAGGACTCAATCCTTGGTCTCTTTACCCCAGGGCCCTGGATGACATCAGCCAGAGGAGAGTGGAGTTTTAGTAAGGAAGTCTTCACCTTGACAGTGCAACTGCTATCATGCCAACACCTGGGGAGGCCCAGCCAGCTGAGAAAAGGAAAGTTTTCATGTGCTGTAAAGGAAGGTTAAGAGGAGTGAAAGAGATGTAAGAATGAATAAGAGGCAATTGAAGAATGTGATACTTTGAGGAAAGGCAGTCTTGGGGAGGAGACTGAATGGAGGGTGCTAATAAATGGAGAGGTTTTAGAGACTGAATGAAGTGACAGCAGACATAAAAGTGGGCTATGAGAGATGAGTGGACTCAATCCAAAGTAAAAGTAGTCTATTATGTAATGAACCAGGCTGCTGCATACGGAGGGGCTGAAGAACAATGGGCTTGCATGTTTCATCGAGTAGAGTAGGAAACTGTCTGCCTGAAAACTAGGCAGAGGCTTTATGGGAACTGGGGACAGTCCTATGGGTGTTTTGCAGCTACCCTAGGCCTTCTGGGTAGGCCCTGATCAAAGGGCACCAACCGTGCCCAAGGATATCCAGTATGCACCAGAGGACATACTGGTGACCTAAGCCATCTCAGAAACTGCTCAGTCCCATGATGCCCAGGGCCCTGTAGCAGCAGTAAAATCTCAGGTATGGAAAATAATTGTTGCATCAGGTCAGCTTCTGTCTAGTGCTTTCATTGCCACCAGCGATTCTTTCCTAATGCAAATCAGTAGACCTTCTCTGCGTCAAAAAGACTGGAAGGAAAGCAGGGGTGGCATGTTAGTATAAAAAATTCTGACTGGGCACAGTGGCTCGCCCTGTAATCTCAGCACTTTGGGAGGCCAAGGCGGGTGGTCAGGAGTTTGAGGCCAGCCTGGCCATCTTGGTGAAACCCCTTCTCTACTAAAAATACAAAAATTAGCAGGGCATAGTAGCGTGTGCCTGTAATCCCAGGCTACTCGGGAGGCTGAGGCATGAGCGTCGCTAAACCTGGGAGGCAGATGTTGCACTGATCCTAGATTGTGCCACTGCACTCCAGCCTGGCCGACAGAGTAAGACTCAGTCTCAAAAAAAAAAAAAAATTATGTGTGTCTGTGTCTTTCTTCCCTCAAACCTAAGAGCCTTAAAGCCTGTGTTTGCAGATGAGCTAGCCTAATCACCTTTTTGGAGCATCCATGACTGTGGAATGAATGCATACCTTGTTTTTAAATTTTTAGGTGAAGCAAGTATTCTGTGGGGTAGAAAAAGGTGGGATCAGGGGTTTTAGGCAAGATTATGAAGGGACCTTTCAAGTATCTGGGGACTATGTTGCTGAAAACATACAAGTATTAAGGCTTTCACGTTACAGATGGATCCAGGGTTGGGGAATATGCCTTTTGAGCTATTTCCCAAGGGTCAAAAAAAACTGAGGCTCAGAAATTTACTAGCTCAGCAAACAAGATTCCAATCTACATAGGCCAAGGTTTTGGTGATATTGAAGTGGAGAAGTTCTCACAGTTATCAATGTATCATCTTTTAGTTCCAAATTCATCCATCAATAAGTGCTCTGTGATAATGGACAGAATTCTTTAAAACATTCCAAAATGAAAATGCTGAGCTTTACCAGTAGAGGGCGATGGAAGGACATTGCAGGAGAAAGGGGCTCTGCTGTTTCATGCAGCTGGTACTGTGGAGTGGGTCAGCGGTGTGGATATGAGGAAGTCTGGGGAAGAAGTATGTGGACAGATGACTCAGAATGGACACAGACTGTGACAATATCAGGTAGACAAAATTATGCACCCTGGCAATGTCAGTCAGCTTCTTTCTCCAGCCATCTGAGTGCTTGGCGAACAGGCCTGTGGACAAAGTGGCAGTGGTGGCAGAGATGGAAGCTGGGCACAGGCAAAACAACATGAACCTCCCTTCATGAAGGCTGGCCTGGCTAAAGCTATCTTGAGGGCCTAACCTGCTGATGGCAGTGATGAACACTGAGCCCCAGATACGGCACCATTCCTAAGATGACCAACCAGCCACCTACTGCCAGACTGACGACACTGGACCTCTTCCACCATGGAGGCAAATATTTGTCCTCACTAAAATAGATACAGAGATCTGGGTATAAATATAGATATGGTTTGTCTTCCCTACTAGTAATGCTTCTCTTAGCACCACCATCCATAGACTCACAGAATGCCCAATCTTCCATCATGGCATTCCACACAGCCCTGAATCTTATCAGCAAAGGAATTCATCTCACAGCAAAAGAAGTGTGGCAAAGGTCTCATACTCATGGATGTAACTGGTGTTGTGACATATCTCATTACCCAGAAACAGCTGGTCCAACTGAAAGGTGGAATGGCTTACTGAAGACTCAGTTGCAGTGCCAATTAGAAGAAAAACATCCTGACTGGATGGGATTTAGCTCACAGCATGCAGTTTGTGCTTTAAATGTGAGACCACAGTGTGGTGTTATCTTCTCCATACCCATAATACATGGGCTAAGAAATCAGGGAGTGGCAGTAGGGGTGGCTCCTCTCACGATTACACCTAATAACCCACTTCCTGAATTTTTGCTTTCCATTTCAGGGATTTTGAGCTCTGCTCATTTAGAGATACTGGTTCCCAAGGTGGGGATGCTTCCACCAGAGGCACAACAGTATTTCCACTGAATTGGAAGTTGAAAGTGCCATTTGGCCATTTTGGTCTCCTTGTGCTGCTGAAAATACTGGCATAAGGAGGGGTTAATCTACTAGTCATGGATCCTGATTACCAAAGAGAAATCAGGTTGCTGCTACACATTGGAGCCAAGGAAGACTACGGGTCAAAACAACAACAACAACGACAACAAACAAATCTGGACTTTGGTAAAGAGAGGCTTTATTTGAAGGGACTGTTGAAATAGGAGGAATGGGACTACTGTGGTAGGGATAACCCTCTGACCATAATATCTGCAAGTATCTCAAAAGTCAGGTAGAAAGGGTTTTTCTTTTATAGGAAGAATTAAGGCAGGCTAGAAATAACCAGATACAAGGGCATGAAATGAGTATGTGGCATAATTGGACAATCAATCAAAGATGTCTTTCTTGGCCGGGCACAGTGGCTCACGCCTGTAATCCCAGCACTTTGGGAGGCCGAGGCAGGTGGATGATCTGAAGTCAGGAGTTTGAGACCAGCGTGGCCAACATGGTGAAACCCCATCTCTACTAAAAATACCAAAAACATAGCTGGGCAAGGTGGCATGCACCTGTAGTCCCAGCTACTCGGGAGGCTGAGGCAGGAGAATTGTTTAAACCCTGGAGGCAGAGGTTGCAGTGAGCCGAGATCGCACCACTGCACTCCAGCCTGGGTGATAGAGTGAGACTCTGTCTCAAAAAAAAAAAAAAATATTTCTTTTTGGTCAGCTGATTTTCCTGGAGGGATCATTAAGGAAAGGAGGGGCTGTTCTGCATTGTGATACTTGCTCAGGCTGAGAGTGTGGGTCAAAGTTCAGGGGTCTGTGGAGAGGGGAGAAGCCAGACTAAAGTTTGCTCCAGTCAAGTTAGTTGGTATTTTGTCCAGATTGGTCAGTGGGGACAACCAGGTCAGTTCAATTTTGATACGGTTTCACTCTGTGTCCCCACCCAAATCTCATGTTGAAAATCCCCAGTGTTGGAGGTGGGGCCTGGTGAGAGATGACTGGATTATGGGGGTGGTTTCTAATGGTTTAGCACCATCCGCTAGTGCTGTCTTGTAATAGAGTTCTCATGAGGATCTGGTTGTTTAAAAAAGTGTGTGGCAACTTCCCCTTCGCTCTCTCTCTCCTGCTCCACCATGTGAAGGTGTGCCTGCTTCCCCTTTTGCCTTCCACCGTAATTGCAAGTTTCCTAAGGCCTCCCCAGCCTTGTTACCTATACAGCCTGCAGAACTATGAGCCAATTAAACCTCTTTTCTTTATAAATTACCAAGTCTCCAGTAGTTCTTTATAGCAATGCGAGAACAGTCTAATACAAATTTATATGACGAAGAATGGGAATTTGGAGAGTCTGTGTCTGGCCTTGTCATCAGTAAGTAAACAAGGAGGTCATGCACAACTCATATGGAGAAGCGTGATTCTTTGCAATAAGTCATTTCCTGGAGCACAAAAGGGTGAGAGAATTCGTCACTGTTTTCTAGTGTCACAGGGTCACTCAGGTCAAGTTCCACATTGTCATCTGGAACCCAGGGGAGTCTCTGGGGCACCTCTTAGTACTTCCATGCTATATTAGTTTTCTATTGCTGCTGTAACAAATTACCACAAAATTAGCAGCTTAAAACACAAATTTATTATCTTACAATTCTGGAGGTCCTAAGTCAGAAATAGCTCCTATTGGGCTAAATCAAAGTGCCAGAGTGGCTGTGTTCCTTCCAGAGGTGCTAAGAGGGAATCCATTTCCTTTCCTTTTCCAGCTTCTAGAGGCCACCCGTATTCCTTGGCTCATGGCCCCATCCTCCATATTTGAAGCCAGCAATGTCAAGCTGAGCCTTCCTATGATATCATCTTTCTGGTTCTTCCTCCTTCTTCCACTTTTAAGAACCTTTGTGATTACATTGGGCCCACCCAGATCATCCAGGATCACATTTCTTTCTCTTTCTTTTCCTTCCTTCCTTCCTTCCTTCCTTTCCTTTCTTTCCTTTCTTTTATGGAGTTTTGCTCTTGTTGCCCAAGCTGGAGTGCAATGGTACGGTCTTGGCTCACTGCAACCTCCACCTCCTAGGTTCAAGCAATTCTCCTGCCTCTGCCTCCAGAGAAGGGATAACCTTTCATTTTAAGATAAGGTGATAAGCAGCCTTAATTCCACCTGTAATTTCCCTTTGCCATGTAACATATCATATTCAGAGATTCTGGAGATTAGGATATGGTTATCTTTGAGGGGGCCATTATTCTGCCAACCACATTCAGGATATTATGTCTATTGGGGATTAGGATGGGTTTCCACTCATTCAAAGGAAGTATGTCATTTGGTAGGGACATAGCATTGTCTTTTGGGGAATACAAGAAAGTGTTTATCCTGATGTTTGGATGATGAGTAGGGATCTGGCAATAGGAGTTTGTTCCTGCATATTTGTCATGTCTGTAGTCACCTCCACTGCCCTGGGCAACACTGCCCATCTGCCAGCCTTTCTCCTGTTAAATGTTGTTCAGCAGGAATGACATCATTCATGCACTGACCAGCTTTTCAAGTACATGCTGTTGGCTGTTGTGGGGACAGATGATGAGTGGAATTCAGCATTGATATGAGAGTAATCAGTGTATATGACGAACACAATGTGTAGTTCCCAAATCCTGAATGACCTCAACAAGGATTACTGTATTCATCAGATAGCCTATTGAAATATTTAATGAGACCATTATATGAATTGTAGAGGTCACTGGACATGTTAAATTGCAATGTGGTAATACAAACGGAAAACTCCCAGTGGGGTGAGAGTTTATCAGTGTTCATTCCTCCATATTGGTCACCTGCCGTGAAGATGACAGCACTGGGGTAGGTGAGAAAATACAGTTAATCTTCTGTATCTTCGAGTTCCATATCCATGGATTCAGCCAACCATGGATTGAAAATATTAGGAAAAGAGAATTAAAAATAACAAAACAACAAAAAATATGAATAACCAATACAGCACAACTATTTACATAGAATTTACATTGTATTAGGTATGATAACCAATATAGAGATGATTTAAAGTGTATGGGAGGATGTACATAGGTAATACACAAATATTATGCCATTTTATACAAGGGACTTGGCATCTACAGATGTTGGTATCTGCAAGAGGAGGGTGTTCCTGGAACCAATGCCCCACAGATACTGAGGAAAGGCTGTATACGTCATATACAGGTAGGAAAGTGCAGAGATATCATATTTCTATTCAACAGTGGCTCTTTAGATTGAATTACTTTCTAAAAGATATAGCAAATGAGAGGGTTTTTACAAGATTTAGCTTTTCTACTGGTTTTGCAGAATATTTTGTGGTTTGTGGTGGATAAATTGATACAGACTTGAAGAAACCAGAAGTGAATTACATTATATTCATTTCTTAAGAATTTCATGAAGATGGCCAAATTGGAACAGCTCCGGTCTACAACTCCCAGCGTGAGCGACGCAGAAGACGGGTGATTTCTGCATTTCCATCTGAGGTACCGGGTTCATCTCACTAGGGAGTGCCAGACAGTGAGCGCAGGACAGTGGGTGCAGTGCACCGGGAGCGAGCCAAAGCAGGGCGAGGCATTGCCTCACTCGGGAAGCACAAGGGGTCAGGGAGTTCCCTTTCCTAGTCAAAGAAGGGGTGACAGATGGCACCTGGAAAATCGGGTCACTCCCACCCTAATACTGCGCTTTTCCAATGGGCTTAAAAAAACAGCACACCAGGAGATTATATCCCGCACATGGCTTGGAGGGTCCTATGCCCACAGAGTCTAGCTGATTGCTAGCACAGCAGTCTGAGATCAAACTGCAAGGCGGCAGCGAGGCTGGGGGAGGGGCGTCTGCCATTGCACAGGCTTGATTAGGTAAACAAAGCAGCCAGGAAGCTTGAACTGGTTGGAGCCCACCACAGCTCAAGCAGGTCTGCCTGCCTCTGTAGGCTCCACCTCTGGGGGCAGGGCACACACAAACAAAAAGACAGCAGTAACCTCTGCAGACTTAAATGTCCCTGTCTGACAGCTTTGAAGAGAGTAGTAGTTCTCACACAACACAGCTGGAGATCTGAGATCGGGCAGACTGCCTCCTCAAGTGGGTCCTTGACCCCCGAGCAGCCTAACTGGGAGGCACCCCCCAGTAGGGGCAGACTGACACCTCACATGGCCGGGTACTCCTCTGAGACAAAACGTCCAGAGGAACGATCAGGCAGCAGCATTTGCAGATCACCAATATCCGCTGTTCTACAGCCACCACTGTTCTGCAGCTACTGCTGCTGATACCCAGGCAAACAGGGTCTGGAGTGGACCTCTAGCAAACTCCAACAGATCTGCAGCTGAGGGTCCTGCCTGTTAGAAGGAAAACTAACAAACAGAAAGGACACCCACACCAAAAACCCATCTGTACGTCACCATCATCAAAGACCAAAAGTAGATAAAACCACAAAGATGGGGAAAAAACAGAGCAGAAAAACTGGAAACTCTCAAAAGCAGAGCGCCTCTCCTCCTCCAAAGGAACACAGATCCTCCAGCAACGGAACAAAGCTGGATGGAGAATGACTTTGACGAGTTGAGAGAAGAAGGCTTCAGATGATCAAACTACTCCGAGCTACAGGAGGAAATTCAAACCAATGGCAAAGAAGTTAAAAACTTTGAAAAAAAATTAGACGAATGGATAACTAGAATAACCAATGCAGAAAAGTCCTTAAAGGAGCTGATGGAGCTGAAAGCCAAGGCTCGAGAACTACATGAAGAATGCAGAAGCCTCAGGAGCCAATGCGATCAACTGGAAGAAGAAAGGGTATCAGTGATGGAAGACAAAATGAATGAAATGAAGCGAGAAGGGAAGTTTAGAGAAAAAAGAATAAAAAGAAATGAACAAAGCCTCCAAGAAATATGGGACTATGTAAAAAGACCAAATCTACGTCTGATTGGTGTACCTGAAAGCGACGGGGAGAATGGAACCAAGTTGGAAAACACTCTGTAGGATATTATCTAGGAGAACTTCCCCAATCTAGCAAGGCAGGCCAACATTCAGATTCAGGAAATACAGAGAACGCCACAAAGATACTCCTCAAGAAGAGCAACTCCAAGACACATAATTGTCAGATTCACCAAAGTTGAAATGAAGGAAAAAATGTTAAGGGCAGCCAGAGAGAAAGGTCAGGTTACCCACAAAGGGAAGCCCATCAGACTAACAGCGGATCTCTCAGCAGAAACTCTACAAGCCAGAAGAGAGTGGGGGCCAATATTCAACATTCTTAAAGAAAAGAATTTTCAACCCAGATTTTCATACTCAGCCAAGCTAAGCTTCATAAGTGAAGGAGAAATAAAATACTTTACAGACAAACAAATGCTGAGAAATTTTGTCACCACCAGGCCTGCCCTAAAAGAGCTCCTGAAGGAAGCACTAAACATGGAAAGGAAAAACCGGTACCAGCCACTGCAAAAACATGCCAAAATGTAAAGACCATCGAGGCTAGGAAGAAACTGCATCAACTAACGAGCAAACTAACCAGCTAACATCATAATGACAGGATCAAATTCATGCATAACAATATTAACTTTAAATGTAAATGGGTTAAATGCTCCAAGTAAAAGACACAGACTGGCAAATTGGATAAAGAGTCAAGACCCATCAGTGTGCTGTATTCAGGAAACCCATCTCACATGCAGAGACACACATAGGCTCAAAATAAAGGGATGGAGGAAGATCTACCAAGGAAATGGAAAACAAAAAAAGGCAGGGGTTGCAATCCTAGTCTCTGATAAAACAGACTTTCAACCAACAAAGATCAAAAGAGACAAAGAAGGCCATTACATAATGGTAAAAGTGATCAATTCAACAAGAGGAGCTAACTATCCTAAATATATATGCATCTAATACGGGAGCACCCAGATTCATAAAGCAAGTCCTTAGTGACCTACAAAGAGACTTAGACTCCCACACAATAATAATGGGAGACTTTAACACCCCACTGTCAACATTAGACAGATCAACGAGACAGAAAGTTAACAAGGATATCGAGGACTTGAACTCAGCTCTGCACCAAGTGGACCTAATAGACATCTACAGAACTCTCCACCCTAAATCAACAGAATATACATTTTTTTCAGCACCACACCACACCTATTCCAAAATTGACCACATAGTTGGAAGTAAAGCACTCCTCAGCAAATGTAAAAGAACAGAAATTATAACAAACTGTCTGTCAGACCACAGTGCAATCAAACTAGAACTCAGGATTAAGAAACTCATTTAAAACTGCTCAACTACATGGAAACTAAACAACCTGCTCCTGAATGACTACTGGGTACATAACGAAATGAAGGCAGAAATAAAGATGTTCTTTGAAACCAGTGAGAAAAAAGATACAACATACCAGAATCTCGGGGACACATTCAAAGCAGTGTGTAGAGGGAAATTTATAGCACTAAATGCCCACAAGAGAAAGCAGGAAAGATCTAAAATTGACACCCTAACATCACAATTAAATGAACTAGAAAAGCAAGAGCAAACACATTCAAAAGCTAGCAGAAGGCAAGAAATAACTAAAATCAGAGCAGAACTGAAGGAAATAGGGACACAAAAAACCCTTCAAAAAATTAATGAATCCAGGAGCTGGTTTTTCGAAAAGATCAACAAAATTGATAGACTGCTAGCAAGACTAATAAAGAAGAAAAGAGAGAAGAATCAAATAGACGCAATAAAAAATGATAAAGGGGATATCACCACCAATCCCACAGAAATACAAACTACCATCAGAGAATACTACAAACACCTCTATGCAAATAAACTAGAAAATCTAGAAGAAATGGATAAATTCCTAGACACATACACCCTCCCAAGACTAAACCAGGAAGAAGTTGAATCTCTGAATAGACCAATAACAGGATCTGAAATTGTGGCAATAATCAATAGCTTACTAACCAAAAAAGTCCAGGACCAGACGGATTCACAGCTGAATTCTGCCAGAGGTACAAGGAGGAGCTGGTACCATTCCTTCTGAAACTATTCCAATCAACAGAAAAAGAGGGAATCCTCCCTAACTCATTTTATGAGGCCAGTATCATCCTGATACCAAAGCCAGGCAGAGACACAACCAAAAAAGAGAATTTTAGACCAATATCCTTGATGAACATTGATGCAAAAATCCTCAACAAAATACTGGCAAACCGAATCCAGCAGCACATCAAAAAGCTTATCCACCATGATCAAGTGGGCTTCATCCCTGGGATGCAAGGATGGTTCAACATATGCAAATCAATAAATGTAATCCAGCATATAAACAGAACCAAAGACAAAAACCACATGATTACCTTAATAGATGCAGAAAAGGCCTTTGACAAAATTCAACAATCCTTCATGCTAAAAACTCTCAATAAATTAGGTATTGATGGGACGTATCTCAAAATAATAAGAGCTATTTATGACAAACCCACAGCCAATATCATACTGAATGGGCAAAAACTGGAAGCATTCCCTTTGAAAAAGGAAAAGAGGAAGTCAAATTGTCCCTGTTTGCAGATGACATGATTGTATATCTAGAAAACCTCATTGTCTCAGCCCAAAATCTCCTTAAGCTGATAAGCAACTTCAACAAAGTCTCAGGATACAAAATCAATGTGCAAAAATCACAAGCATTCTTATACTCCAATAACAGACAAACAGAGAGCCAAATCATGAGTGAACTCCCATTCATAATTGCTTCAAAGAGAATAAAATACCTAGGAATCCAACTTACAAGGGATGTGAAGGACCTCTTCAAGGAGAACTACAAACCACTGCTCAACGAAATAAAAGAGGATACAAACAAATGGAAGAACATTCCATGCTTATGGGTAGGAAGAATCAATATCGTGAAAATGGCCATACTGCCCAAGGTAATTTATAGATTCAATGCCATCCCCATGAAGCTACCAATGACTTTCTTCACAGAATTGGAAAAAACTACTTTAAAGTTCATACAGAACTAAAAAAGAGCCTGCATTGCCAAGTCAATCCTAAGCCAAAAGAACAAAGCCGGAGGCATCACGCTACCCGACTTCAAACTATACTACAAGGCTACAGTAACCAAAACAGCATGGTACTGGTACCAAAACAGAGATATAGACCAATGGAACAGAACAGAGCCCTCAGAAATAATGCCACATATCTACAACTATCTGATCTTTGACAAACTTGACAAAAACAAGAAATGGGGAAAGGATTCCCTATTTAATAAATGGTGCTGGGAAAACTGGCTAGCCATATGTAGAAAGCTGAAACTGGATCCCTTCCTTACACCTTATACAAAAATTAATTCAAGATGGATTAAAGACTTACATGTTAGATCTAAAACCATAAAAACCCTAGAAGAAAACCTAGGCAATACCATCCAGGACATAGGCATGGGCAAGGACTTCATGTCTAAAACACCAAAAGCAATGGCAACAAAAGACAAAATTGACAAATGGGATCTAATTAAACTCAAGAGCTTCTGTACAGCAAAAGAAACTTCCATCAGAGTGAACAGGCAACCTACAAAATGGGAGAAAATTTTCGCAACCTACTCATCTGACAAAGGGCTAATATCCAGAATCTACAATGAACTCAAACAAATTTACAAGAAAAAAACAAACAACCCCATCAAAAAGTGGGTGAAGGATATCAACAGACACTTCTCAAAAGAAGACATTTATGCAGCCAAAAAACACATGAAAAAAATGCTCATCATCACTGGCCATCAGAGAAATGCAAATCAAAACCACAGTGAGATACCATCTCACACCAGTTAGAATGGCAATCATTAAAAAGTCAGGAAACAACAGGTGCTGGAGAGGATGTGGGGAAATAGGAACACTTTTACACTGTTGGTGGGACTGTAAACTAGTTCAACCATTGTGGAACTCAGTGTGGTGATTCCTCAGGGATCTAGAACTAGAAATACCATTTGACCCAGCCAACCCATTACTGGGTATATACCCAAAGGATTATAAATCATGCTGCTATAAAGACACATGCACAGGTATGTTTATTGTGGCACTATTCACAATATGAAAGACTTGGAACCAACCCAAATGTCCAACAATGATAGACTGAATTAAGAAAATGTGGCACATATACACCATGGAATACTATGCAGCCATAAAAAATGATGAGTTCATGTCCTTTGTAGGGACATAGATAAAACTAGAAACCATCATTCTCAGCAAACTATCGCAAGGGCAAAAAACCAAACACCGCATGTTCTCACTCATAGGTGGGAATTGAACAGTGAGAACAAATGGACACAGGAAGGGGAACATCACACTCTGGGGCCTGTTGTGTGGTGGGGGGAGGGGGGAGGGATAGCATTAGGAGATATACGTAATGCTAAATGGCGAGTTAATGGGTGCAGCACACCAACATGGCACATGTATACATATGTAACAAACCTGCACATTGTGCACATGTACCCTAAAACTTAAAGTGTATTAAAAAAAATTGCTGTTTGGAGATATACCCTATATATTCAAAGCTAATAGAGGAGAATATCAGTATATATGAATTACAAAATTAGGGTTGGGTGTGTTCTATGGCTAGAATAGGCAAATCTAATTTTTTACTTTTGCTTTTATATATTTCTTTTATGCATTTGTAATATTAAAATTCCCTATAGCTCCAAAAAAAAAAAAAGAATTTCACAAAGTTATAAGTGAATTGTATAACCTCTTACTATTGTCTCAATGTAGGCACAAATGCCACTTTATTTCTTCATGTTGGATTTGTTTCACTGGAACACTGTTTTGTGGAGAATGTAGATGGGGTGTTACTTGCTCTCCTGCACACACTATTATGTTATCTTTAGCATAAGTAGCAGTCTCCCTGGATACAAGAGTCCATTAATCAGCACATCCTCTCACATTAATTAAATGTAAGTAAGCAATCTAAATATGCTCAGCCAGCTCTTTAGTGATCACTCAGCTTGGTGGGGGTTTGGTCACTGTTCTTGATGGCTTACCTCCTATTTAGAGGGCAGAGTTTTAGGTTCTGCTTTAGTGCCGCCGTGTGTCGTAATATGAGAATGAGGCATTTCACATTTTATGCCACTGGTAGACTCACCCTTTCACTTGAGGTGCCCTTTTCCAACATGTCTGAATTCTGCGCAACTTTCAAGGCTTAACTCAGTTGCCATGTCTGTCTTTAAGCTTTCTCTAATGAACCGAAGCCATAGCAATCTCCTCCCTCTGGAATTTTATCACTCTCAATGTCTTGTGCCTCTCTTTAGCACTGTATGGTGTCATCAGTTATATTTTCATGTATACATCATAGACTCAAAGGGTTATTAGTTGACTAGATTGATTGCAGTCTGGTCTAGAGGTGTAGCACTGGGAATGAGTGAAAAAGAAGAGACAGATGATTGATTGGCTATATGGTGGTTGAGAAAGAGGGTGGAGTTTAAGTTGATGCTATTATTTCAAGGTTGGTAGCCCCACTGACAGAAATGAATCAAGCTTTCTATTCTCAGCTAGATTATCCACCTTTTGTCTGCTAGTATAGATGAAGTACTCAATTAATCCTTGTTGAGGTTAATTGAATTCACTTCAACTGGAACCTTTTCTCTATCTTTTTGGTATTGGTCCAAAGTCTCAGTGTAGTGCTCTCCATGCCATTCTCTCATATTTGGGCTTGTTCTTGCCAGACGTTGCAGAAAATGGTATTCATACAAATCTGCCACCCCGTGTTCCTTATTCTCTGCATGTATCCTACATGGGTAAATCGTGTTCACTACCACACCCTCTGATACAGACTCTGTCCTGATGCATCTCTCAATGCCCCAACTTCCTTTCTCCCTCCTCCTAACCATTTTCGTTTCTACCATAGGCTTAATTTGGAGGAGAAAAGCATCTCGCCTCATGAACACTGAGTATTGTATCTATCCAGGGCTTTTCCCTTTGCCAGTAGGAACATTCCCAAGTGATATCTTCCTAATGGGGAATTTTAAGCACTAGCGGGATGATAGCCTAAAGAAGGGATTGGCGAGCTTTGTCTTTAAAGGGCCAGATAGTACATCTTTTAGTTTTTGTAGGCCTTTTCACAACTGCTCAACTCTGCTGTTGTAGTTAGACAATATCTAAATGAATTATTAGGCAATATGTAAATGACTGATATGGCTGTGTTCCAACACAATTTAATTTACAAAAACAGACAGCAGGCCAGATTTAGTCCACAGACCATAGTTTGCTCAACTCTAGTCTACAGTCTTAATTTTTGGCATTTCCACTGTCTGTGAAATAATAACAGAAAAGCAATGGCCATTTCTCGCCATCTACCTATCGCTGTCTTATACATATCCCATATACGTATATGTATATGTATTTGTGTGTGTGTGTGTGTATATATATATATCTTGCATTTCAGTGACAGGAAACTTTGTGATGTGCAGAAAAGGCAAGGGAGTATGTTTTTCCACTGAGAACCTTGGCTGTGAATGTTACAGATGCTAGCATTCCAGACAGAACTGCACAGATGCCTTAGAGAAGCATCAGGGGCTGGTTATGCATAGAAGTAGAATTAAAGAAGGAAAATTAGAAAGAGTATCTATCAGATGAAAATACTCATTCTTGGAAAACTTCCAATTTTATGTAGTAAGTTTTATGGACTGGTGTAAGACAATCATAGTTCCTGCAATAATGAAACTGAATAGTTGTTTGAGAGTTTTTCTAAGTAGCCCAAGGAACAATTTCCTCAAGAAGTGGATTTTTGTAGGTTTTTTTGTCCTTGATATTGTCCAACTGAAATTTTTTCCCTAAGAATCTGCTTATCCTATAACGATTTAGGATTATAACACAAAACATAATGTGTATTAACAAAACTGACCATTTTGTTCATGCTTTTCTTAAGGCACTCTGAGTTTCTGGACTTAAATAATACATGTGAGGATAAGTTTTATGTGTCAACTTGGCTAGACTACAGTCCCCAGTTATTTAATCAAATGGTAATCTAGGTGATGCTGTGAAGGTATTTTGTAGGTATGGTTAACATCTACAATAAGTTCACTTTAAGTAAAGGAGATTACTCTTGATGACGTGGGTGGGCCTCATCCAATCAGTTGAAGGCTTTGAGAGCAAAACCTGAGTTACCAGAGGAATTTTTGCCTTAGGACTACAGCAGTTTCCAGCCTGCCTGCTTGCCTTGTGGATTTCAGAATCAAGACTGCAACACTGACTCTTCATGAGTCTCCAGCGTGCTGGCCTGCCCTACAAAATCCAGACTGCTAGCTGTATTAGTTAGGGTTCTCCATAGAAAAACAACCAATAGGAAAGAGATAGATGATAGATAAATAGATGATAGATAGATGATAGATAGATAGATGATAGATAGATAGATAGATAGATAGATAGATAGATAGATAGATAGACAGACATTTATCATAAGGGATTGGCTTATGTGATTATGAAGGCCGAGAAGTCCCATGATCTGCCATCTGCAAACTGGAGGCCCAGGAAAGCCAATGGTGTAGTCCCAGTCCAAACCCAAAAGCCTGAGAATGAGGGGAGTAAATGGTATAAATCCCAATTTGAGTCTGAAGCCTGAGAATCAGGAGCAATGATGTCTGAGGGCAAGAGACCACAGATATCCCAGCTGTAGCAGAGAGCAAATTTGCCCTTCCTGTGCCTTTTTGTTCTATTCAGGTGCTAAACAATTTGGATGATGATGATGCTCACATGCATTGATGAGCATCATCTTTTTTTTCGTTTTGAAACAGAGTCTCACTCTGTTGCCCAGGCTGGAGTGCAGTGGTGCAATCTTGGCTCACTGCAACCTCTGCCTCCAGGGTTCAAGTGATTCTTGTGCCTCAGCCTCCTGAGTAGCTGGGATTACAGACATGCACCATCACACCCAGCTAATTTTTGTATTTTCAGTAGAGACGGGGTTCTGCCATGTTGGTCAGTCTGGTCTTGAACTCCTGGCCTCAAGTGATCCACCTGCCTTGGCCTCCCAAAGTGCTGGGATTACAAGCATAAGCCACCACGCTCGGCCTGATCTTCTTCACTGAGTCTGATTCAAATCCTAATCTCTTCCAGAAACATTCACAGACACAACCAGAAATAATGTTTTACCAGCTATCTGGGCATACCTTAGCCCAGTCACATTGATGCATAAATCATCACACCAGCTCCAACACATGAGCCAATTCCTTAAATCAATCTCTCTCTCTCTCTCTCTACACACACACACACACACACACACACACACACACACACACACACATCCTGTTGGTTGTTTCTCTGGTGAACTCTCGCTGATACATTGAAAGAGTAGCTAGCCTGGCTGTATTTCTAGCAGAAAAACTGGAAAATATGTCTATGTGTTGGCTAAATTATTCCAGGACAAGGGTCAGCTGTGCCTAGAATACCAGTAATCTCAGATATAAAACTTTCAGATATACATTGGGGGAAATATAACACCCTGCTAGGTTATAGAAACAAACTTTTCTAAGGCTTCTCTTTTGAAATATTTTTTACTGGGTGAGGTCAACACAGAGTAGAAATGTAAGCAGGTTGATAGGAGATGAACATAGACAGTAGAGAGTGATGTCTGAAGTCCCTGTCATTGACATGTGAAACTGATCTCCAGTCACCCCATAAAACTCTTAGTGTTCCTTATTGTCATCCACATAGCAGATGAAGCATGAAAATAAGAGGTGCTCAATTAATATCTCAGCTATCTCTTTTCAGACGTTACAGAAGGAACCAAAGTCCTGTGATTCTGAATCCAGCATTCTTTGCACTGCTTTACATCAAAATACAACACTAAATAAAATCAGAACAAAAGATCCCACATTAAAGTCTTTAGATGGAATATTATAGCTAGACTATCTCATATGCTCAGCCTCCATATCAGTCTGGGTCCAATCAGGAGAAAGAAACTATTTAAACAGGAGAATTTTAATATAAGGAATTATTAAACTATGGTAAGAGTATCTATAAGAAAAATCTATATAGTTTCTGTAGGGCACAAGGCCCTTGGCCTTGTGGTTTCACTTAAAACTCAACTTGCAAAAGGCAGATTAATTAGAGAAAAGTCATACACATTTATTTAATGTATATATAGATGACAGCCTTCAGAATGAAAGGCCCAAACATACAGGAGACATTGCTCATTTTTATGCTTAGGTTCAACAATGTATGGAGAGCTGTATAGAAATATGATTGGACAACAAGATATGCTCTAATGCTAATAGACTGAGTGGGAAAATCCAGCAAAGTTTCACTATCTAGATTGTTCCTGTCCTCTCTGAGCATGGGGTAGGTCCCTCTCTGGAATGGGAGTCTCGTGACCTACAGTCAAATAAGGTAGGTCAGATAATTTCTTTATTGCCAGTTTTTATATAGAAAAGAAGAGGGAAAATTAGAGTAATATGTTTAGCATTTATGCTGGCTTTGGGGAAAAAGGGTTCTGGTTTCTATGACCCACCTTGGGGAAATAAGATTCTAGCTTCTATGGCTAGCCTCAGGGGAGAATGGGACTGAGACAGGAGGGCAGGATGCCAAAGAAAAACTTTTGCTTCTGAGGCCTTCATTTGGGGGTATTGTTTTCTAAGTCCCAACATATCCAAAGGCTGAGAAGAGTACCCAAGGAAGGACAAATTTGGAAAGGTGACCCAATCTGCAGGGCTAAGGTTCAGACCTTGCTGAAAGTCTATTGTAGTTGCAGTCCAATGGATTGCAGAAAAGTCAGCCAGTTTGAGGCAGACCTGTTCTGCAGTCACTGAGCAAACAGGAAGCAACCCTCCAGAGGGCAGATGAGGCACAGTTAGGATGCAGGCAAGCCCCAGACAGCGCTCGATGCAAGGGCATGCAGAGGGAGTGGGATCCCCAGTGGTAACCCTCTAGCACATAGGCAGGGCTATAGTCAATGGCCAAGTATATGGTCGTGCAGAGGAACTGGGAGTGCTAGTGTGGCAGGAGGCCTGGAGTGTACCATATCCTGTCAGGAGAGCTGGATGTTATAAGAACTGTGGAATACCAAACCGGGAAGGACTCAGGAACAGAGGGAGTCAGGACACTGGTGCAGGTGTCCATGTAAAGATGGCAATAGCAAAGTGATCACCAGACCAGGCTGGAGCTGTGAGGGCATCAGAAACCACACATTCTGGGTCTGTGGCTGGCATAGGGCACCACCAGATACTCTCACAGCCACACTGTTAACCCACCACAAACGAAACAGCAGAAATCCCTTCCACTTGGAATGCAGCTGTAGTGCTCACTACTGAGAAAGCACAACATATGTTTACTGGAAAGGAGAAATGCCTAAAGCAATTCTGTCCATTATCGCTGAGCACATATTGAAGGTGAATTTGAAGGTGAGGTGCAATACATTGGTAACAGGCACAGTCTACTCTCTTGGTTGCCTCCATGTGAACCTCTTGACACACATCAAAATTCCCTTGCAGCAGCAAAACGTTTTCTACCTAACATGATACACCAATCCTTCTTGTAAGTGAAGTGCTCACTCTTACCTAAAGTTAGATGACCAGGATTCTCCAGTGATTGCAATTATCATGGGATCCATTAAGTATTCCTCAAATTCAGTCATGTGCCCACTGAATATTATCTTACCTAAAGACAAGTAAAGTTAATCTCCCATTAAGTTGTGCATAAAATTAAAAATAAGAACCAGGATAGCAAAAAAAGAAGTACACATATTCGAATAAAAGCATCCGTATGATAAACATAGAGAAATATGCAAAGTAACAATAGTCATTGTTTTTGTAATTTGTCTCAAGGTCTGAGCTCTTCAATTACCAATTATAATTTTCTCTCAACCTCAGCTAAAATTTTAAAAGCTTTATTTACTTCAGTTCCTTACCTAGTAAGGCTATCCAAACTTTCATTTCCCAGGGGTCTCAGCCCTGAACCACCCTACATTTTTTGTTGTTGAGGTAGATTTCCAATAACATTTACTATTGAGCATGTGCAATATGGAGAATAATGGCATTGCAAAGATGTCCACATCCTAATCCTTGAAAATTTAATATGTTGTGTTACAAGACATATGGGAATTAAGGTTGCTGATTTAGGCTGGGCATGGTGGCTCATGTATGCAATCCCTGTGCTTTGGGAGGCCAAGGTGGGAGGACTGCTTGAAGCCAGGGGTTTGAGACCAGCATGGGCAACAAGACCCGGTCTCTACACACACACACACACACACACACACATACACATTAAACAGGTGTGATGGTGAGCACCTATAGTCCTAGCTATTCAGGAGGCTGAGGTGGGAGGATCATTTGAGCCCAGGAATTCGAGGTTACACTGAGCTATGATCGCACTACTGCACTCCAGCCTGGGCAACAGAGCAAGACCCTGTCTCAATAAATAGAATCTTTAAAATACTGCTGATTTAAAATAGGGATATTATCCTGGATTATCTCAGTGAGCTCAATCTAATTACAATGGTTCTTAAAAGTGGAAAAGGAAGACAGAAAAGGGAGAACCAGAGATGGCAGCGTGAGAACTCAATCCAAAATTGCTGACTTTGAAGATGGAGGAATGAAGCCATGAGTCCAGGAATGCAGGCAGCTTCCAGAAAGCTGGAAAAGGCAAAGAAACAGATTGTGTCTTCAGAGCATCTAAGATTGCAGCCCCGCTGACACCTTCATTTTAGCCAAGTGATAATCATCTTAGACTCTTAATCTCCAGGACTGTAAGATTTAAAAAACTATGTTGTTATAAGCTATTAAATTTGTAGTAATATGTTACAGAAGCAATAGGAAATGAACACACTGAAAGTCAAACTTTTATTTCCATGGATTACTTGAAAACTTGACCCATAAATTAAGAGAACAAATTTATATACATAATAGTCACTGAGTCACTTAACAACTTTTAATCTTTTATTTGAAAACATACCATGTAGATACTGTACAAGCATTCATAGTGCATTCAGAATTTCTTCTCACAGGGCAACAATGGATTGCAGCTACGATCCTCCCTGTCATGGATACCCCCACCATCTTCTTCACATTTCATTTTGCCCTGCATTTGGAAGTGCTACATGCTGAAGAGCAGCATGTCCAGGATGTAAACTCTGTACTAAAATATCAAGTTATTAGCATCTTCACACTCCTTTCAAAACAAAACAACTTTCCTTCATTCTTACCAAAATCCTGTTCTGATATCTATGTAACTGGGTTCAACATAAACTACTCTAGAGGCCAAAAAACTGAAATTTAGAAACCAAACTGTCACTCTCCTCTAAATGCAACTCCAGCCTTATCCTTCAGCTGCTGAAGTACTACAGAAGTTGAACAATCACTCATTGTGTCTGTAACACCTTCTTCCCTAAGAATGATCAATTCAATCTATGATATTTCCTCCTATATACCTTAGCAATCTTCAGGTCTCATAAGACCTCCTTCTAGATAAACTGTGTTCTGAATACAATCTCCAAGCTTTGGAATCTGGTTTTCCTCTTACAGGGTATTACCTACTAATAACTTCCCCACACCACTAAAATCCAACTCACCTATTTTAAAGCACCCTAGGCTTAAGAGCATCAACAAGCTCTTGGATTAATACAACTATACTGAAGCCATACCCCATATACAAGGGGGCACATTCCTATTGGTAAAGGTGTGACTGAAAATTCAATCCTATGTTATGTGAGAAAACCTCTTAGTACAAGTCATTTGTTCACAGCAAAGGCACAAAGTACAACAGATTCACTGCCTCAAAGGCAGGAAAAGGTTATGATAACAGTGGTGGCACATGCTTGATGGCAAAATTATTAAATCCCCTGGATTTTAATGAAATATGACCACCCTAGGATCCATGCATCTTTCCCCAGAAGCAGAACATCTTCATATGGAGTTTCTGATGTTGTGTCAAATAAGTAACAAGTAATACTTTCAAATTCTACAAGTCCACTTTAAAGCATATATTGCTTACTCACTGAAGAAACAAGACCACCACACTATAAGGTACAGAGATGTAAAAAAAAAAAAAAATCTGGAATTAGTCATGTAATGTTGAATGCAGAGGATTGTTCAAGGTTTCACAGATGAAGTCCAGGTAAACAAAGTTCCTCTGAGGCAATGAAAGTGCCCCTCTAAGAAGACTAACATGGCAAGGTGGGCTCAGACCACCAAGGGCCAAGAGCTTGCTAGCAGACACACAGGAAATGTGGGCCAATTTCTTAAAAGCAAATCAATCTGGAGATTTGACTTGGCGTTTAGCCTCATCTATATATGCCCAAGAGGATTCAAAAGTTATCAGCCTCATTTTTTATTGCCAGGATCCCAGCAACTATTTTTTTCCACCAAATTGCAGAGTATGATCAGAAGTGATTTTTGTGAGTTTGGCTTTTAATAAGTTCACAAAGGCAAGGCATACATTAATATGAAAAACACAAAAATGTAATCAAAACCTTTTACAAAATAAGCAATTTAAATATACAACCAAGGTAGTGTATGTAGTACAGTAGTGGTTCTCAAACTGTATCAAGCATCACGGTCTCCATCAGATTGCTATCCCTTACCCCAAGTTTCTGAATCAGTAGGTCTACAGTGGAACCCAAGATTTTGCATTTCAAATGACTACCCCCATGCTCCTGGTGCTGCTAGTTTAAGGAGCATACTTTTTAAACCACTGCATTAGAACATGGAAAGAGGCAGGAAGATTGCTTGAGGCCAGGAGTTCAAGTCCAACCTGGGCAGCATAGTGAGACCCTGTCTCTACAAAAAGCAAAAAAAAAAAAAAAATAGCTAGGCCTGGTGGCACACATCTATAGTCCCATCTCAAGCAAGAAGAGAAGTCCCTCTCTTTTCAGGAGGCTGAGAGAGAATTGCTTGATGCCAGGAGTTTGAGGCTGCAGTGAGTTATTATTGAAGGACTGCACTCTGGCCAGGATGACAGAGCAAGACCCTGACTATATTAAAATGAAGAAGAACATGAAAAACACAATTTCAGTCTTGTAGGAGAGAAGGATGCTCATCAGCCAGAGCTATGGGATTGAGGCGTCTGTGTCAGGGTTAGAATGGAGATCTCCCCATTAAGTGTTTCTGTTTGACCTTTGGTCCTAGACTAATTGCATTTTCATCTCTGGATAAAGTTCACAGTTTTCCTTCCATGGAGGAAGTGGTATCGAGTGAGACAGTCAAGCAGATCTGTACAAGGAGGAGTACGTTCCTCTTACTCCTTCTGAAGGGTCTCCTCTACCTTCTTGCTATTAAGCTGGGCATTCTCTTCTCTTTTCAACATCTCTTCAAAGATCTCATTATGCATGTAAAAGAAGATGTACCCAGTGCAACGCCTATCCTCCTGCATCTGGGCCTCCTGGATACCTAACACCTGCATATCATTGTAAGTGAACCAGATCTGTTTCTCAAAGTCATAGGCATCACAGATATAATGGCCTGACTTTAGAGTCTTCCCAAGATGGCTGACAACACTAATGAGCCGGTAGGTATGATCTCCCTTATCATTTCTTTTTGTTTCCTTGGCTTTAGATTTTATCTTATCTAAAATGTCTTTGTTTCTTGGATTCTTATTGGAACCCAATGCAAGTAGGGAATTCCTGTTAGACTTCTGTAGATCTAATTTTGTAGGTCTTAGGAGGTTCTTTGTGTGCCCCTGGGTGCCTGGCTTTGGAAAGCTTTGAGGCAGTGCCTGCTGAGGGGCTTGTTCACAGATTCTCATACCGTCACACTGCTGAGTCTGTTCAGACACTTTTTGGAATCTTTCTGGAATTCTGATATTTTTATCTTCATACAAATCTTTAGTAGGATTGATAATCCTATCAAAAGCTACAAACTTACTGGTTTTCACATATTTCTTCTGTTTTGGATTTTCGGGCACTGTTTGAAAGTGAACTTTTGAGAGAGGTGTGCCTGGGCTGCTGGCAGGTTTACCTCCAGCTTTGTGGAACTGACAAAGTGAGGTATCTTCCAGATACGTCATTAAGTGAGCTAACGGTTCTTTTTCAATGAATGCTCGATCTCCTGAGTATACAGATTCTAGCTCATTTGGTTTAGAATTTTTTCCAAGGTACTTTTGCTGCTGTCTTCTGCTTGCCCCTTTAAAGACTGTCTGGCCTTTTTTTTGTTCAGACTCCTTATCTGATCCAATGTGTGGAGCCAGGATATCTTTGGATTCCTTTGTTGCAGGCCATGATACACTGATGTTTCCAGAAGTCATCTTTCGAATAACTTTTAATAATTGGAAATCTGTAATTTCTCCATCCTCACTCAAGGGAAGAGGTGGTCTGGTGCCTTCATTGCAATGAGAAGACACCTTTAAATATTTGGAAATGATGACTTCCTGGTCATTCTTCTTTAATGCACAAAACTCATTCAAGCTATAGCGTTTGAGGTGAACAATAAGGATTCTAGGTAGCCTACTGAATGAGTGCACTCCAACAGAAGTCTTGTGCTCACATTTTGCACATTTATACTCAAGCTCTTCTGCTCCAAAAAAAAGATCAAAAGTAGACTGAATAGATGAAGGATGTGCTTTTATTCTTTGGGGAAGGTTGATGGAGAGGTAATTATTCAGTTCTGTCTTGAGAATAACCTGACCACAAGCTTTACAAGCAATGGAGTGCAACAACTCTAACTCAAAATTAGTAATGACAGGGCAAGAAAACCCACTGGTGTCAGGATCATCAGCAAAAACCTGTTTAGGAAAATTATCTTCCCCAAATTCACTTTTAGGCTTCCAAATTGTGCTGAGTTTTTCCATGTTATCTTTCAGTTGATCTAAACAGTGAGCTAAAAACTCATGAGCATCGTGCTGTGCATTGCCATGGAATATCTCTGCAACTGCTGAAATGGCCTTTTTAAGATTCAAGAGTAACATCTCCTTGATTTCTATATTATAGGTATCTTTTAAAAAAAGTAGCCGTGCCAAGCACATGGTAAGAGCATTAAGGGGAATTTTACCCCATGGGAAACTCTGATTAAGTAAATCATCAGCAAACGATGGGATTGAAAGTAGAGACTGTAACACTGCATTCATATAACAGGTGTTTCCCAAATTGGGGAGGCCGTGGCATATTTTCTCTGGAAATAATTCAAAAAATAGTTTTAATTTATCCCACTTTGTGTAACCGTCACTATACCCTTGTTGTAACAGAAATGCCAAAACCATTTTCTCAGTGAGAGCTTGGAGAAGTCCAATGTCATCTAGGTAAGGATTTCCAGTAGCGTTCATGATGCATGAAGATTCACATTCCAATTTCTTATCCTCTTCTAACTCTTTTAACTTCAATTGTTTCTCTCGATTATAGCTTACACACCTCGAACAATCTGCCTTGGATTTCTTGTATTCTACAGAATTATTTTCTTTCAAGAATTCCTCATTCATCTCTGAGCTAGATGAGAGCATTCTTTTCCTCTTCTTGTGCTGATTTTCTGATAACTCTCCGCAAGTAAGTGTTGATGATTTTGATGTAAGCAAAGGCATCCTCTGAAGGACACCTGTCCCACTTCCTTTTGCTATCTCAAAAGATTTGCTACTTGATTTCTCATCAACTTTGTGGAATGAAGTTTTGTTGATTTCCTTCTGTGTTGTTGTGCTAGAAAAAACACTCCCACCCTTACCAGGTCTCACAGGTGGCTGAACCTTGTTTTGATGAACTCTGTCCAAGAATATCTTCAATTGTTCAGCATCTGTGGAGGATAATCCTTCAATAAACAAGCCATTATTATTTTGTAAAGTTAAATGCAGGTGATTTTGGTTTCCTCTATAGGATCTAAGGACTACATTTTGAATATTATCACTTAGCCGAAAAGTGCTATATTTTCCACTTTTGAAATACAGCACCAGTCTATCTTTCTTCTTTCTTTCCACTGCTTCAATGAATGCTTCTTTTGACTTAGATATCCCAGTCTTGCAGTTCCCTATTTGGACAAAACCACGTAGGAATAGGGCAGCCATGTTTTCTTTACAAATAAAATATATGTATCTCCGATTATTGATAATCTTGAAGTTCCAATCTGTTTTGCAAGTTCAGCTGTGAAGACAACACCAAAGAAATAGTTCATTAGTTCTCTACACAGAATGATCCTATTTCTAGTATTGGTTTTATACTAGAGTCTAGTTCAGGCTCTAGATATCCAGCTCTTCAGTAACGAGACCAATGCCTTTTGAGAGCCTTCCATGGCTGCATGAAGGCAGAGTCTTGATTCCCAAGACAAGCACACTATGGGAAAAATCAGGAAACATTCTTTATACTATTACAGAAATGCTTTGCTTCAACAAAACTCAAACTCTACACTCATACACTACATGTAGTTTCCACCAAAATACTGGACTCCATTCTGATTAATTTCCCAACTTCAATTGAAATCATGAAACACTTGGAAGACTTTCAGTACATAACTGAAAGTATACTCAATAGAGTCTCAAGTGCATGCATACAATATGCTAATCTTCCTGTCACAGAATGACCCCATGGGGCAACTACAATAAGTGAATGAGAAAGTGAAGGCACTATGTGGCCCTCAACTCAGTAACAGATGAATTGTTCCTTGATTTCTAGAGGATCTCATATATGGGCCACTCAAAGTAAATCAGTCTACCTCCCTCCAAATCTAGCTATGTTCCTATATTTCACTTGGCACTGGGGAACATCATTACATTGTACTTGCTCATTCAACAAAAGTTTAAGAATAACAACTTCTTACCCATTAGATATATAGGCTAGTGAGGCTCCTGCAGGCAACTCTGGCTATAAGGCCCACTTAACCAGAGCTAGCTCCCTGTATTCAAAACCAGTGAGGAAGAATTAGATGTACTTAATCACTGAAAATCAGAATCTCTGAACAACTCTGGAGCCAATGTGAATTACTGAATAAGTTAGCAGACAGCACTACAAATGTTTGCATCAGAAAGTATACATCCAAGAATTAGTTGGAAGCTGTTTCCTCCTCAGTAGTTAAATATTCTTCCTGAATCTTCTCTATGCTATTAACTTGCTTAAGCAAACTCCATCTTTATGAATAATACTGAAGGAAACTTCTGCTCAGTCCCTGTCCAAATTATCAAAATCTTAAAATTGGTGAAACATAAATTAATGAGATTTTTGTTTTATAAAGTATTTCATCTATCAACCTATGTTCAGCGAAGTAGAGATGGCATCCATCCATATACGAAAGTGCATATGCATCCAAGTAAGAGAATGGTTATATTTTTCATGGTAGAAATGGGGCCATAAAAACATTCAAGCACAGCACAAATTTAAGTTCTCTGGATTATTTCTATTTCACTATCCTACTATAGATGCTAAGTAAGGATTTAAACAATTTTCTCTCCACAGAAAAGGCAGTCTTAATTGTTCCTTTTTATTTCAACAACTTGAGAGAACCTGCAACCATAGAACCACTTGCAGCCTATTTTAAAATTTTGCACCCAGCTCATCTGTATTTATCAAAAATTATTATCTTCTTTCTATTGGTAGATGAAATAATCTAAGACCCTCTTGACATTTCTTCTCTCTGCCCTCAAAAATACAGTTAAGAGACATTCCTTTCTCACAGTCCATCCTGACTACATTTCATTCCAGATGAAAGGAGGCTTATTTGAGCCCACTGAGCATGGAAAGTAAAGGTTAAGAACCATCTTGCTGATGTACAAGTTGAGTAGTCTAACCACTGCCTACATCCCTAAGACATCTCAAGCTTAAATCCTGTTCTTCATTCTGCCTTGATTGCTTGCTTTGAGAGTATTTTAAACTAAAATGTATTGTTTCTCCAAGACTCCATTGAAGAGAACTATGTGACTGTTCCATACAGCCTAAAATAAACTTCAGCATTCCTCTTCCCTTCTCACCCCCACACCAGATTCAAAACGTATAGATGACAGCTGCATTCAAAAGTTATGAAAGCCAACATGCTTTTCTCTCATTTTACCTACAAATTCAATCCATTCAATTTGATTGATCAACCACTAGTGCAACACTTCAGACTCAAAGGATAGCCAGACACTCACGAAACTGTACCACTTCTGTCAGATTTGGAGGCATGATCTATGGTGCCAAGCAGCTGGTTGTCCAGTTAAAAAAAAAACCCTAATAGAAATGTCTGCTCCATTATTAATTTACTAATTCACTCTACATTGATCTTCATGGTCACTGAGACAGTTGCTGAGCATCTACTCTGTGCTGCCTCCATACTATGATTTGCTGAGTATCTGCTCAATGTTGGGTATTGCAGCCGTTGCTCTCAGGGACACAATGGATGTGAGGATTCACTGTACCTAAATGATTTAGACTCTAAACATCACTGTGTAATCGTCACAATAAAAGAGGGGACTCCTGTAATTTAATGAAGGTTTGTGTTGCTTTTGGAGTATTTACCCTCTGTATCCTCCATTTATATCTCACACCACTCAGGCTTTCATTATTTCAAGAGGTAGAAGAACTTGAAGAAAATCCGTATACACCTTTCAAATCTGAATTTGCATTTCTCAATCCCAAAGTGTACATTACAAACGAGTAATAAAAATAAGAAAACGAGACAAAAATTATTTTCTTTCAAGTATTTTGGTGAAATGGATGATGCTTTAAGAAGAGAACCATTTGTTTTGAAAAGTTTAGAGGGAGCTATGGCCTGGAGGCAGATTAATAACCTCTAGAAGGGTCGTTAGGCTCAATGACTATGAGAAACTAACATTTCTAGGTCAGTTCTCCTCTGCTGACATGAGTACAAACTGTCATCAATTATATAAAATCGAGTATGTGTTTATCTTACTGAATAGGTTAAGGTCAAGATATATGGCAGTGTGGTACAGGTGGTGTGTGTTTTAATTATCATTTTTTCACAGCTTCATGAAAACATGTGAAGAGAACAAAGATATACTGAGAAATCCCGCTAAGTTACCTAAGCAAATCTCACGGAATAAAAATGAAGTACCCATGAGGTGGTGTGCCAACCCATGAATGCAGTAAGTGGAAAGACAGAGCCAGGTAATGACTATATGAGTTTCTAACCATTTCTGGGTATCTCCAATAATCCCAAGCAAGAGTTTTGAAAAACAAAACAACTTCAACTCACATTTATTTTAAACTACACTTAGCTTAGTGATCTTGGATAAGCCAATTCCTCTATTAGGGCCCATTAAACAAATCGGGAAATGATCATAGAACTCTCTTTGAGGACTCCATTCTGTGAGACTATACTTCTAAGTACAAAATACTTACATTGGATTTCTCAAGACAGGCCAAATAAAAGATACTTTCTCCAACAGTTAGATGGTATGCACTAAATCTGGACTTGCATACCAGGGGCACAATACAAAAAAACATGGGAGGATGGGTAGGGAAGGGATATTCTAGGTTTGGCAATTGGGAATAGAAGATATTCAAAAGCCAGCAAGCATCCATTCACTCATTAAATAAATATGTATGGAGTACTAGAAAGCATTACATTAAGCTCTAGGTATAGAAGAATGAAAAAACCCCACAAAATCCATGCTCTTGAAAAATTTTAATTCTAGCAGGGGGATAGAAAATACAGTACATACACACAAAATATGGAGAACACCAGATGGTGGCAACTGCTAAAGAAAACAAAGTTAGAGGAGGCTAGGTGCAGTGGCTCATGCCTGTAATCCCAGAATTTGGGGAGGCTGAGGCAGATGGATCACCTCAGGTCAGGAGTTTGAGACCAGCCTGGTCAACATGGCGAAATCCTGTCTCTACTAAAAATACAAAAATTAGCCAGGCATGGTGGCCTGTGTCTGTTTATATCCAGCTACTCGGGAGGCTGAAGCAGGAGAATCACTTGAACCTGGGAAACGGAGGTTGCAGTGCGCCGAGATCATGCCACTGCACTCTAGCCTGGGCAACAGAGCGAAACTCTGTCTCAAAAAAACAAAAGAAAAAAACCCAACCAACCAACCAACCAACCAAACAAACAAACAAACAAAAACCCAAAGTTAGAGGAACTGAATTTGTCAGTGGTGATGGGGATGTGCTGCCTTATATAGGGGGTTCTGGGAAGGCCTAACACGTGATGACAATATGCAGCAGGGTGTTGAAGGAAGTGAACAAATACCTAAATGTAGGGTGCCCCAGGCAGGAGGAAGAGTAAATGAAAAGGCCCTCAGGTGGGAATGGACTTGGCATGTTGGAAACAGAAAGCAGGCCAGCGTGACTGGAGCATGGTAAAAGAATTGAAGAGAAAGAAGTTGTGGAAGTTTTGTAAAAGAGCGGGAGACTGAATGGACTAGTAACCTTGCTGAGCAGCACCAAGGGCTGACTTAGGCTAATAGTCATATATTTACAGCAAGACCAATCTGCATATTTTTTCTCCAGCCACGTTTAGCTGTCTACTTGCCATGGTTCAGGTGTGTAATAGGCAGAGGCTTGAATTTAAATTGCTTGAAATTTTGCCATTCATAAGTAACCAAGTAAGAGGAAAATGGGAGCTGAAGGTGTAGAGAAAAAAATGATTATAAGTACGGACCCAGAAAGGGTGGAATGGAACAATGAACAGAAACACATGAAAAGGCCTAAATATCACAAAATACTACGGAGTAGGGGAGAAGCATCAGGGGAGTAGGTGTCCAGCTCTCATTTCAGCAGCTACAATTCCATCCCCTGATTCTAAGCAGCTGTCAACTGCTTGCAGACTTTCTTCTCTTATTCTCCTCCCACCTTCCTTTCTGTTCTTCTATTCATTCTCATCCCGGCTCCAAAGCTGGAAGTAACTAATGGAAATGGAAGTGGAGAGTTGAATGTTAGGGGCACGTAGACTGCGTTAGAGACAGACATGATCAGATGCAGGGAGTCGGGGACAGCAGGCAGAAGGGGAAAGGAAATCCTCTCCTCCCTTTTTTTTACCCTCCCAAGTTTGGGTTAAAGGTCAACACATCAAGAGACACACTGCCTCTAGAGCATTAGCAATTAAATCCTGTTATTATGTTTGGTCCCAGCTTCAGTGTGCATGGCTTTTCAAAATGATTGGATCAGGGCAGACTTTCTTTTTCTTTCTCTAGTTTAAAGGTGCGTTTCTGTACTCAACAAACGTCCGAGTCATTGTGTTGCAGAGAAATGCCATTATTTTGTCTCTTGACATACACTGCACATAAATCTCTCCATAGGAGGCCCTGACCAAAATGGGAAGAATTCTCTAGACTAGCAAATTGTTCCCATGAACTATTCAAGTTTGAACCCTTTCTGAGGGACAGATTTGGCAGAGCATTTTTTTTCATTCTTTTAAAATTATGCTAGTGCTATTAATACAACATAGTTGATTAGGAAAACAGAATGCAAAGATTATTTTCCAAAATTTAAATATGAATTCATTAAGAAAGAGTGCTGTTTCATGAGAAAGCATGTATTTGTTACACTGAAATAATGATAAATGAGGTTTTCTTGAAAGTAATCCTTCTCCTGTTGGAATCTTCCTAGTATTTTGCAGCCCTTTCTGCTAACTATTGTAATTCATTTGTTTATTCACTTACTAACCAAAATATGTTGATACCTAGTCAACTATGGACATTAACTATGGTCCATAGCCAAACATGAAGCAGTAAAATATTCCTGACCTCGGGTTTTAAGATAAATACAAACAATGGCCATGCAACGGAAAATGTCTTAATTAAAAAAGTAAAATTCAGTTAGTGTTACCTAAAAGTCCATGTATTTTCTGCTATCTTAGCTTTTTGTAGCATTTCCTCTCTGCCTGGAATTCCCTAATAATTCCCTTACTTTTGTCTTAGTTCTATCCTTCTTAATTTCTAAAGACCCAGTTCAAGTCACACTTTATTTCGATGATTCCCACGTTTGAGTTTTCCTGCCTCAGAATTCACCAATCATTCACTTTTTCTAAGACTGTTACTTTGCCTGTGATACCCTGCAATGCTGCTTATATTACCTGACCACAAAGTTAATAGCTATCAGAGGATGAATTTATTTTCAGTGCGTGTGTGCAGCCAAATTTTCCTTTGCCGAGAGAAACCATAAAGTTGGACAAGCAGGGCTCCTTTAAGGGTTAGGACCAACGAATCTTAACTTTCCTGAGGAAAACAGCATCTAAAGTTTTAAAATAAGGGCTGACGGGTCAGGAAAAGATGAAATTAATGGGCTAGAACTGTTATGGGAACATCAAGCTGACTATGACATGAAGGCAAGGTTAAATAAGACAGGAGACTAAACAGATGTACACCTCAATCCATCAAATTTTAAATGCATACACACTTTAATGAAGCAATTATTCTATTAAGTTTGTGTCCTACATAGTTGAAAACTATGAATCTTTCTAACAATCAGTATCTTTGATCATTTTTAAAGGACCTATAAAATGAGACTTTTCTTCTTGTCTCATGATACTGGCAAAGATGCAAAACTGAGTAACAAGAACTATAATACACTGCACAAGAATTACCATACATGTGAAGAATATAGTTATCAAAGATTATTTAAAGAAGGCTGGGCATGGTGGCTCATGCCTGTAATCCCAGCACTTTGGGAGACCGAGGTGGGAGGATCTCTTGAGCTCAGGAGCTCAAGACTACAGTAAGCTGTGATAGTGCCAGCCTGGCAATAGAGCAAGACCATGTCTCTTACAAAAAAAAATATTTAAAGTAAGGAAATTCATTAATAGAGAACACTGTGGCATTTCCCCGATTCCCATGTCCAAGTCAAGTAGGGGAAGAGGTAGTAAAATTGGAAAATCATTTACAAAAGATTTCAGACTGCATCTTACACCCTGGCTGGATACTCACTGAGAAGCCAAAATCTGTAAGCTACACTGATAGTAGAGTGTGAGAGTCATGGGAAAATCTGACATCTTTACTCTGGAGTTAGAGGGGCAAAAACACTGGTGCCTGACTGAAACTGGTTACGTCATGATACTGAAAGAATCCCACATGACATGGCAAAAGGAGGCAAAAGTGAAAGCAAGTTCTACTCCCTCTATTTGGAGAAGAAATGGTACAAGATTCTATATACTAAGTGGGAGATAACTGGATTACAAGAAAATCATCCAAAGGAATTATTTGCTGGAAAAATGTGATCCTGCAAGAAAGAGGCTCTTTTGGACACACTGCAGGAGAGCAGAAAATAAGGGGGAAATCACAAAAGATTAGCTGGAGACCTCACCTTATCAAAGAATGGTACTAAGTTTTGGTCCCAAGGGGAAGAGTTTCCAAAGAATTTGGTAATGCCTCCCACGACAGAACCAGCTTTTAGAGCCTATTATGACAGAAAACATTGGGGAGTTAAAACCACAAACACATGTGGTGCTAAATAAAAATGTTTTGTCCATATTTTCTTCATCTATGGAGACTAATTTAGCCAACATCCCACCTGCCTCCTTTATTATTATTTTTTTTTCCTGTCTCATCTGGATGGAGAATCAACTTGCATTTCTTAGGCTTTTTCTCTCATTTCCTTTCTTTCCCTTGTCTTTTCCAAATGAGACATCCAAATCTTACAGACCTTTTAAGCAAATATCCACAATAATGGATCAGCAGGTAAAGAGTAGAAACAAGAAATAAAGCAATTCTGTCCCAGAGTAGAGGAGAATCACAGCAGAACAGAAATCATCAAATGATTCCAGCTTTAAAGTACCAGTTGAGGCTGGGTGCGGTGGCTCATGCCTGTAATCCCAGCACTTTGGGAGGCCAAGGCAGGTGGACCACTTGAGCCCAAGAGTTTGAGACCAGGCTGGGCAACATGGTAAGACCCCGTCTCTACAAAAAATACAAAAATGTGGGCCGAGACAGGAGGATTGCTTGAACCCAGGAGGTGGAGGCTACAGTGAGCTGTGATCATGCCATTGCACTCCAGCCTGGGTGACAGAGCAAGACCCTCTAAAAAAAATTATATATATGTACCAGTTGAAGAAGCTCATTTTTTTAAGGTTTTTTTTTTTCTTTAAGTTCTGGGATACATGTGCTGAATGTGCAGGTTTGTTACATAGGTATACATGTGCCATGGTCGTTTGCTACACCTATGAACCCATCATCTAGGTTTTAAGCTCCATATGCATCAGGTATTTCTCCTAATGCTCTTCCTCCCCTTTCCCCCCACCCACCAGCAGGCCCTGGTGTATGATGTTCCTCTCCCTGTGTCCATGTGTTCAGCTCATTGTTCAGCTCCCACTTATGAGTGAGAACATGTGGTGTTTGGTTTTCTGTTCCTGTGTTAGTTTGCTGAGGATGATGGTTTCCAGCTTCATCCATGTCCCTGCAAAGGACATGAACTCATTCTTTTTTATGGCTGCATGGTATTCCGTGGTGTATATGTGCCACATTTTCTTTATTCATTCAGTCATCGAAGGGCATTTGGGTTGGTTCCAAGTCTTTGCTATTGTAAATAGTGCTGCAGTAAACACACATGTGCATGTGTCTTTATAGTAGAATGATTTATAATTCTTTGGGTCTATACCCAGTAATGGGATTGCCGGGTCAAATGGTATTTCTGATTCTAGATCCTTGAGGAATTTCCACACTGTCTTCCACAATGGTTGAACTAGTTCACACTCCCAATAACAGTGTAAAAGCGTTCCTATTTCTCTGCATCCTTGACAGCATCTGTTGTTTCCAGACTTTTTAATGATCACCATTCTAACTGGCGTAAGATTGTATCTCACTGTGGTTTTGATTTGCATTTCTCTAATGACCAGTGATGATGAGCTTTTATTCATACGTTTGTTGGCCACATAAATGTCTTCTTTTGAGGAGTGTCTGTTTATATCCTTCACGCACTTTTTGATGGGGTTGTTTTTTTCTTGTAAATTTGTTTAAGTTCTTTGTAGATTCTGGATATTAGACTTTTGTCAGATGGATAGATTGCAAAAAATTTCTCCCATTCTGTAGGTTGCCTGTTCACTCTGAGGATAAATTCTTTTGCTGAGCAGAAGCACTTTAGTTTAATTAGATCCCATTTGTCAATTTTGGCTTTTGTTGCAATTGCTTTTGGTGTTTTAGTCATGAAGTCTTCGCCCATACCTATGTCCTGAATGGTATTGCCTAGGTTTTCTTCTAGGGTTTTTATAGTTTTAGGTTTTACATTTAAGTCTTTAATCCATCTTGAGTTAATTTTTGTTTAAGAGGTAAGAAGAGGCTCCAGTTTCTGTTTTCTGCATATGGCTAGCCAGTTTTCCTAACACCATTTGTTAAATAGGGAATCCTTTCCCCATTGTTTGTTTTTGTCAGGTTTGGTGAAGATCAGATGGTTGTAGATGTGTGCTGTTATTTCTGAAGACTCTGTTTTGTTCCATTGGTCTATGTATTTGTTTTGGTACCAGTACCATGCTGTTTTGGTTACTGTAGCCTTGTAGTATAGTTTGAACTCAGGTAGCATGATGCTTCCAGCATTGTTCTTTTTGCTCAGGATTGTCTTAGCTATATGGGCTCTTTTTTGGTTCCACATGAAGTTTAAGGAAGTTTTTTCTAGTTATGTGAAAAACTAAATGGTAGCCTGATGGGAATAGCATTGAATCTATAAATTACTTTGGGCAGTATGGTCATGTTCATACTGATTCTTCCTATCCATGAACATGGAATTTTTTTTCCATTTGTTTGTGTCCTCTCTGATTTCCTTGAACAGTGGTTTGTAGTTCTCCTTGAAGAGGTCCTTCATGTCCTTGTAAGTTGTATTCCTAGGTATTTTCTTTGTAGCAATTGTGAATGGGAGTTTACTCATGATTTGGCTCTCTGCTTGTCTATTATTGGTGTATGGGAATGCTTGTGATTTCAGCACATTCATTTTGTATCCTAAGAATTTGCTGAAGTTGTTTATTAGCTTAAGGAGATTTGGGGCTGAGAAAATGGGGTTTTCTAAATATACAATCATGTCTGCAAACAGAGACAATTTGAATTCTTCTCTTCCTATTTGAATACCCTTTATTTCTTTCTCTTGCCTGACTGCTCTGGCCAGAACTTCCAATACTATGTTGAATAGGAGTGGCGAGAGAGGGCATCCTTGTCTTCTGCTGGTTTTCAAAGGGAATGCTTCCAGCTTTTGCCCATTCAGTATGATATTGGCTATGGGTTTGTCAATAAATAGCTCTTATTATTTTGAGATATGTTGCATCAATACCTAGTTTATTGAGAGATTTTAGCATGAAGGGGTGTTGAATTTTATTGAAGGCCTTTTCCGCATCCATTGAGATAATCATGTGGTTTTTGTCATTGGTTCTGTTTATGTGATGGATTAAGTTTATTGATTTGCATATGTTTAACCAGTCTTGCATCCCAGGGACAAAGCCGGCTTGATTGTGGTAGATAAGCTTTTTGATGAGCTGCTGGATTCAGTTTGCCAGTATTTTGTTGAGGATTTTTACATTGATGTTCATCAGTGATACTGTCCTGAAATTTTCTTTTTTGTTGTCTCTGCCAGGTTTTGGAATCAGGATGATGCTGGCCTCATAAAATGAGTTAGGAAGTAGTCCCTCTTTTTCTATTGTTTGGAATAGTTTCAGAAGGAATGATACCAGCTCCTCTTTGTACCTCTGGTAGAATTTGGCTGTGAATCCATGTGGTCCTGGGCTGTTTTTGGTTGGTAGGCTTTTAATTACTGCCTCAATTTCAGAACTTGTTTTTGGTCTATTCAGGGATTTGACTTCTTCCTGGTTTAGTCTTGGGAGGGTGTATGTGTCCAGGAATGTATCCATTTCTTCTAGATTTTCTAGTTTATTTGTGTAGAGGTGTTTATAGTATTCTCTGATGGTAGTTTGTATTTCTGTGGGGTCAGTGGTGACAGCCCCTTTATCATTTTTATTGCATCTACTTGATTATTCTCTCTTTTCTTCTTTATTAGTCTGACTATCGGTCTATCTATTTTTGTTAATCTTTTCAAAAAACCAGCTCCTGGACTCATTGATTTTCTTTAACAGTTTTTTGTGTCTTTATCTCTTTCAGTTCTTCTCTAATCTTAGTTATTTCTTGTCTTCTGCTAGCTTTTGAATTTGTTTGCTCTTCCTTCTCTAGTTCTTTTAATTGTGATGTTAGGGTGTCAATTTTAGATCTTTCCTGCTTTCTGATGTGGGCATTTTGTGCTATAAATTTCCCTCTAAACACTGCTTTAGCTGTGTCCCAGAGATTCTGTTACATTGTCTCTTTGTTCTCCTCGATTTCAAAGGACTTCGTTATTTCTGTCTTAAATGTGTTATTTACTCAGTAGTCATTCAGAAGCAGGTTGTTCTGTTTCCATGTAGTTGTGTGGTTTTGAGTGAGTTTCTTAATCCTGAGTTCTAATTTGATTGCACTGTGGTCTGAGAGGCTGTTTGTTTGATTTCCGTTATTTTGCACTTGCTGAGGAGTGTTTTACTTCCAATTATGTGGTCAAATTTAGAATATGTGCTTTGTGGTGCTGAAATGAGAATATGTGCTTTGTGGTGCTGAGAGGAATGTATATTCTGTTGATTTGGGGTGGAGAGTTCTGTAGATATCTATTAGGTCTGCTTGGTCCAGAGCTGAGTTCAAGTCCTAAATATCCTTGTGAATTTTCTGTTTCATTGATCCGTCTAATATTGACAGTGGTGTGTTAAAGTCTCCCACTATTATTGTGTGGGAGTATATATGTCTTTGTAAGTCTCTAAGAACTTTTTTTATGAATCTGGATGCTCCTGTATTGGGTGCATATACATTTAGGATAGTTAGTTCTTCTTGTTGCATTGATCCCTTTACCATTATGTAATGCCCTTCTTTGCCTTTTTTGATCTTTGTTGGTTTAAAGTCTGTTTTATCAGAGACTAAGATTGCAACGCCTGCTTTTTTTTGCTTTCCATTTGCTTGGTAAATATTCCTCCATCTCTTTATTTCGAGCCTATGTGTGTCTTTGCACGTGAGATGTGTCTCTTGAATACAGCACACTGAATGATCTTGACTCTTTATACAATTTGCCAGTCTGTGTCTTTTAATTAGAGCATTTAGCCCATTTACCTTTAAGGTTAATATTGTTATGTTTGAATTTGATCCTATTATCATGATGCTAGCTGGTTATTTTGCACATTAGTTGATGCAGTTTCTTCATAGTATCATTAGTCTTTATATTTTGGTGTGTTTTTGCAGTGGCTGGTACCGGTTTTTCCTTCCATATTTAGTGCTTCCTTCAGGAGCTCTTGTAATGCAGGCCTGGTGGTGACAAAATCCCTCAGCATTTGTTTGTCTGGAAAGGATTTTATTTCTCCTTCACTGGTGAACCTTAGTTTTGTGCCTTTGCTGGAGAGGAGTTGCAATCATTTGGAGGAGATGAGGCATTCTGGTTTTTGGAATTTTCAGGGTTTTTGTGCTGGTTTTTCCTCATCTTCATTGATTTATCTACCTTTGATCTTTGAGGCTGATGACCTTTGGATGGCATTTTTGTGTGGGGGTCTTTTTATTGATGTTGATGATGTTGTTGCTTTCTGTTTGTTAGTTTTTCCTCTAACAGTCAGGCCCCTCTTCTTCAGGTCTGCTGCAGCTTGCTTGAGGTTCACTCCAGGCCCTGTTCACCTGGGTATCACCAGTGGAGGTTGCGGAACAGCAAGGATTGCTGCCTGCTCCTTCCTCTGGAAGCTTCATCCCAGAGGTGCACCAGCCTGATGCCAGCTGGAATTCTCCTGTATGAGGTGTCTGTCAACCCCTGTTGGGAAGTCTCTCCCAGTCAGGAGTCATGGGAGACAGGGACCCACTTAAGGAGGCAGTCTGTCCCTTAGCAGAGCTGGTGTGCTGTGCTGGGAGAATCCCCTTTGTGAGGATCCACTGCTCTCTTCAGAGCCGGCAGGCAGGAAGGATTAAGTTTGCTGAAGCTGTGCCCACAGCCACCCTTCCTCCTACGTGCTCTGTCCTAGGGAGATGAGAGATTTATCTATAAGCCTCTGACTGGGGCTGCTTCCTTTCCTCCAAAGGTGCCCTGCCAAGTGAGGAGGAATCTAGAGAGGCAGTCTGGCCATAGCCATTTTGCCGCACTGTGGTGAATTCTGCCCAGTCCAAATCTTCCAGCCTCCTTAGCATTGTCAGGGTAAAACCACCTACTAAAGCCTCAGTAATTGTGGATGCTCCTCCCCACATCAAGCCTGATCATTCCAGGTTGACTTCAGACTGCTGTGCTGGCAGTGAGAATTTCAAGCCAGTGGTTCTTAGCTTGCTGGGCTCCATGGGACCGGGACCCACTGAGTGAGACCACTTGGCTCCCTGACTTCAGCCCCCTTTCCAAGGGAGTGAATAGTTCTGTCTCGCTGGGGTTCCAGGCACTGCTGGGGTATGAAATAAAAACTCCTGCAGCTAGCTCAGTGTCTGCCCAAACAGCCACCCAGTTTGTGCTTGAGACCCAGGGCCCTGGTGGTGTAGACACATGAGGGAATCTCTTGATCTGCAGATTCCAAAAACCATGGGAAAAGCATAGTACCCAGGCCAGATAGCACAGTCCCTCCTGCCTTCCCTTGGCTGAGGGAGGGAGGTTCCCTAGCTCCTTGTATTTCCTGGGTGAAGTAATGCCCCACCCTGCTTCTGCTCACTCTCTGTGGGTTGCACCCACTGCCTAACCAGTCCCTGTGAGATGAACTGGGCACCTCAGTTGGAAATGCAGAAATCACCTGCCTTCTGCATTGGTCTCGCTGGGAGCTGCAGACTGGCACTGTTTCTATTCAGCCATCTTGGCCCCTCCTCCAAGGAGCTCAATATTTATTTAAGTTTGTCAGCAACAACAGAAAACCAAGTTGCCACTTTTTTGGCAAGCAAGGAGTGCTTCCACCTATTGAGGACACAGTATTAATTGTATTTATGTGTACAGTATCAGTGCCTGTCACTGCTAGGAACCCTTATTCTCTAAGCATGTGAATGGCTAGACACTATACTCAAAAAGTAAGAGGGAAGACCTGGAACCAATTTTGACAGTAAAGCAACATGAAGCCTAAAAAAACACACAGTCTAGACTTGAGTTAGGAAAGGAAAAAAAACGGCCTTTGTTTAATTCCCTCAAATATCTGGAGTGCTGACAGGAATCCAGGAAAGGTACGAAGTATTTCTGGGCAGAGTTAGTTTGGTGTCAATAAACTGATTCAGACAATAAGTGCTTAAGCATTCAGAGAAGGAACTGGTGGAGGTGGTTTAAGCTATCAGAAAGTAGTCAAATTGAAGGGGGGACCCGAAAAAGGATGAGGATTTTGAGAAGGTACTGGATTGGGAACACCTTAAGCACTGTGCTGTACAGGGATTCACTTGCTTTAAAATTTCATTAGGTAAAAAGAAAGGTGAGATTGTAGGAAGTTTTAGAAGCCTACTGTAGGCCAATGATAACTGAGCTACCAGTGCTAAAAGATTTCCTGGGCTACTGAAGCCCCAGACACACAGGTCCTTTTCCCTCACACTGTTTGTGTAATCTTACTTAGTTTGGACTTTCTGTCCAGGGTAACCCTCAACTTCACTCATATCTGACATCCCATTACAACATTCTTTGCTCAGCAGAACTTCCAGCCCTGATCCTGCTGTACTGTGCTCTCTTGTCCTTACTGGTAAACCTATTTCTAACCCTTCACTGACATCTTTGCTTGCAAGTCCTGACACTTGACTAAGGAGCACTGCCATAGCAGACAGGCGGGGCTGGGGCTTGTCCCATTTCAAGTGCTTCCTGCTGGGAGCAGTGGCTCATGCCTGTAATCTCAACACTTTGGGAGGCCAAGATGGGAGAATCACTTGAGCCCAGGAGTTTGAGACTAACCTGGGCAACATAGCAAGACTCCATCTCTACGAAAAATAGAAAAAAAATAGCCGGGTGTGGTGGCATGTTCCTGTGGTCCTAGCTACTCAGGAGGCTGAGGTGGGAGGATCAGTTCAGGAGGCCGAGGTGGCAGTGAGCCGTGATTGCACTCAAGCCTGGGCCTGTGTTACAAAAAACAAAAAACAAAACAAAACAAAACAAAAAACTTCCAAAGCCATTGCAAACGAAGATTATTGCTCCATAAAAAAAAAAATAGCTCAAAAAGAAGTAAGTCCACAAGTGAGCAGATGGTTAAGTATGCATCGGTTTTGTCTTTCGATTTCTGTCAAAAAGCTCAGGCACTTGACCTTTGAAGGAAATCCGAGGGTAAACTGCACTATTTGTGCCCACTCACCCATCTACTACTCTCTTCACATTCTTCCTTGAAATAAATATGCTGGGAAGTCTGAATAAGGAAAACAAATCACAAGCTGACAGCTTATGATAATGAGAGGTGACAGCATGCTGGCAGCCCTCGCAGCCCTCGCTCGCTCTTGGCGCCTCCTCAGCCTCAGTGCCCACTCTGGCCGTGCTTGAGGAGCCCTTCAGCCCACCGCTGCACTGTGGGAGCCCCTTCCTGGGATGGCCAAGGCCGGAGCCGGCTCCCTCAGCTTGCAGGGAGGTGTGGAGGCAGAGGCATGGGTGGGAACCGGGGCTGCGCGCGGTGCTTGCAGGCCAGCTAGAGTTCCGGGTGGGCATGGGCTTGGCGGGCCCTGCACTCAGAGTGGCTGGCCGGCCCTGCCGGCCCCGGGCAGTGAGGGGCTTAGCACCCGGACCAGCAGCTGCGGAGGGTGCGCCAGGTCCCCCAGCAGTGCCGGCCCACCGGCGCTGTGCTCGATTTTTCACAGGGCTTTAGCTGCCTCCCTGTGGGGCAGGGCTCAGGACCTGCAGCCTGCCATGCCTGAGCCTCCCCTGCTCCCCACCGTGGGCTCCTGCGTGGCCCAAGCCTCCCCGACGAGCGTCACCCCCTGCTCCACAGTGCCTGGTCCCATCGACCACCCAAGGGCTGAGGAGTGCAAGCACAAGGCGCAGGACTGGCAGGCAGCTCCACCTGCAGCCCCAGTGTGGGATCCACTGAGTGAAGCCAGCTGGGCTCCTGAGTCTAGTGGGGACTTGGAGAACCTTTATGTCCAGCTAAGGGATTGTAAATATACCAATCAGCACTCTGTGTCTAGCTCAGGGTTTGTAAATGCACCAATCTGTGCTCTGTGTCTAGCTGATCTGGTGGGGACTTGGAGAACCTTTTTGTCTAGCTAAGGGATTGTGAATACACCAATCAGCACTCTGTATCTAGTGCAAGGTTTGTAAATGCACCAATCAACACTCTGTGTCTAGCTCAGGGTTTGTAAATACACCAACCAGCACTCTGTATCTAGCTAATCTTGTGGGGACTTGGAGAACCTTTGTGTCTAGCTCAGGGATTGTAAACGCACCAATCAGCACCCTGTCAAAACGGACCAATCAGCTCTCTGTAAAACATACCAATCAGCTCTCTGTAGAATGGACCAATCAGCAGGATGTGGGTGGGGCCAGATAAGAGAATAAAAGCAGGCTGCCCGAGCCAGCAGTGGCAACCCACTGGAGTCCTCTTCCACACTGTGGAAACTTTGTTCTTTCACTCTTTGCAATAAATCTTGCTACTGCTCACGCTTTGGGTCCACACTGCCTTTATGAGCTGTAACATTCATCGCAAAGGTCTACACCTTCACTCCTGAAGCCATCAAGACCACGAACCCACCGGGAGGAACGAACAACTCCAGACGCGCCGCCTTATGAGCTGTAACACTCACTGTGAAGGTCTGCAGCTTTGCTCCTGAGCCAGCAAGACCACAAACCCACCAGAAGGAAGAAACTCCGAACACATCCAAACATCAGCAGGAACAAACTCCAGACACGCAGCCTTTAAGAACTGTAACACTCACCGCGAGCGTCCGCGGCTTCATTCTTGAAGTCAGTGAGACCAAGAACCCACCAATTCCGGACACAATAATAAAAAACAGTTACTTCTTGCCATTGATTATTCCAACAATCATTGTTGGGTCAAGGTCATCCTGGGAACATCCATGACCACAGGTCCAATTTTGGAAAGGAAAAGGTATTGATCCAACTACGGAGTAGTGGGTAAGTTCATTTTTCAAAAAGCAGGAGTATGACAGAGGTCTCCCTGGAATGTTTTGGGGTGGTCCTACAAGGATTCCTTGGTACTTATCCTTCTATCAATGTCCTCATCCCCAAAAAGCCTTGCAGAGATACTATTGGGACACTAATGGAATAGATTCCACTGCTGTGGATCAATCAGGGGTTGTTTGGCCTCACACGACACAAGAGGGAGCTATAGCATTTTCATTTCCAAGGTAAAGAGGGCAGCAATTCTTCAATCCATCTTCAGCTTAGTTAAGGAGAACTGTAACATACACCTAGCAAGAGCTGTGAGGGTATTTTACATAGACGCTTGTTTGGAAAATGAACTTGAAAATGTATTAAATGCCACAGGTATTGGAATGAAAATCCCTCAGAATGGCTTAAAAATACCAATTTGTCTTATCTAAAGGATCAGTCTCCTGAGCAGATTTGTAAAGTTGCCTTAATTTGTCCATTGTTTTTAAAACTTGTCCTGAGATATCCTCAAGATTGGATTCCCAAAACCTAAATCATACCTCTAACCCCTAAAAAGGTGATTCTCATTCATCTCCCTACTTAGGTGGTCCCTGATTCTGCATACCAGATCTTCTTCCTCTTTGCTGCCATTTAAAAAGTGTGTGTGAGAAGAGAGAGAGAGAGAGAGAAACAGAGAGACCCAAAAATCAAAGAAAATCAATGCTTGCACAGTTATTTGGAGCTTTGCAGCTCCTGCTTCCTGGAGTCTATAACCCACTGTTTGACAAAAACAGGGCTCTCAGCTCAGTCACCTTGGGAAAAAAAGGAACCCATAAAGCTCTGATAAGAGAATGAGCAGCTGCTGTGGATTTGCATACTTCAACATAATCCTGAGTCCAATAAACCACCTCATCCCTCTTCTTTCCCTGCTATTTTAGTGATTTTTATGTGATGCTAATGGAGGCCATCCTCAAAGTAAGGAATGCACAGAACCAAGAAAACTGCTCCATGTTCTGAGCTTCATTTATAAAAAGCAGAGCCAAGAAAACATGCTACTTAGCTACAGAAAGCGCCCAGCAGCCTTCAAAAATAAGAGTTTAAACCTCAATCAATGACTCTGCTTTCATTTTTCCTCCACAGGACTATGGCAAAATGAAAACCCTTACTTGCCCCGAATGAACCCATAAAGAAGAAAGGAAGCCGTGACCAGCCAAGCAGTAGTAGCCTTTAGCCTGAAACAGCAGGCTACCATCCAAACTCTACAAACTTATGTCCAGTGATCAGGGCCTAGCTCAAATGCTATCTTCTCCATGAATGTGTCCACCATTCTCCAAACCTAATAGTATGTCTATTCCCTCAATTCTTGGCCTTTGCCTCTGTGAATTTTAAAATATCTGAAGTACTTGGAGAGCAGCAGGGCATATATATTTCTTCTAGTACATAGGCTCCAAGAAGCAAACCATCTACCCCAACACAGTTTAGTTTCTTCATTAACATGAGTCTACTGTTGCACTGTATTCATCAACATTGCTTTACTATTCCACGAGACTCTTGCCCAGGAAGATATAAATTGCAAATAGCTTTGCTGCTCATTCCAGCAACTCTTCAATAGAATGTGCAATGGACTGAACATTTATCCCCACCTTTCCCCCATATTCAGATGTTGAAATCCTAACTCCAAAGTGATGGTAGAAGGAGGTGTGGTTTTGGGGAGGTGATTAGGTCATGAGGGCAGAGGCCTTATGACTGGAATTAGTGCCCTTATTAAAGAGATCACAGAGAACTACTTAGCCCTTTTCACCATGGTGATGACACAGCAAGAAGACCCCATCTATGAACCAAGAAGAGTGCCCTTACTAGACACCAAATCTGCCGGCACCTTAACCTCAAACTTCCCAGTCTCCAGAACTGTGAGAAATAAATTTTCATTGTTTACAAGCCACCCAGTTTATGATATTTTGTTATAGCAGACCAAACAGACCAAGACAAAAAGCATGAACCTTGTACCCTGAGACTTTTTGAATTTCTTCCCTCCCAATCTGTTTTTCCAGGCTCACCAATTTTAAACCATTACATCATAATCTTTACCTAATTTTAATCAATTCCCCCTCTCACTAAGCCAGACTTTAAAGTCTCAATATCCTGGCATTGCCTTTCCCTTCCTAAAATGCTATCAGATTTTGTCAAGGTAGAGTTCCCCCCTGCAGTGCTAAACCCTAAACTCGGGTAGCTTTACCTTGGCAACAGGTTATTCTGGTGATATTTTGAAGAGCCAGTATTTGACATGCCCAAACAATAACTGTTAATTATAAAGTAATTAATTCATGGGGCTAAATGACAGGATTGGTTTGGATATGACATGCATAGTATAATTACAGAGTTCTTATTTGGGGTTTGACTTTGGAGCCATTGAAGGGGATTTGGCTTTGATTGCTTGTATATCCCTATTTTCATAATTATTCCTTCGTGGATTTTACTTTTTCATGCCTTTGACTGAACACATGAGAGCACATGTGACAGAACCTTCATACCCTGGAGCAGGTGCTATTTTAAAGCCAACAACATAGTGGAACAGTTGCATTTTTTTTTTTTTTTTTGAGACGGAGTCTGGCTCTGTCGCCCAGGCTGGAGTGCAGTGGCACAATCTCGGCTCACTACAAGCTCCGCCTCCCGGGTTCACGCCATTCTTCTGCCTCAGCCTCCGGAGTAGCTGGGACTACAGGCGCCCGCCACCACGCCCGGCTAATTTTTTGTATTTTTAGTAAAGACGGGGTTTCACCGTGTTAGCCAGGATGGTCTCGATCTCCTGACCTCATGATCTGCCCGCCTGGGCCTCCCAAAGTGCTTGGATTACAGGCGTGAGCCACTGCGCCTGGCCAAGTTGCATTCTTTAAAGGCCACTTGTTTTTGCTCCACTAAGCACAACTCCCTTGGAATTTGGTGAACCACCTATGCTTACTTCTCTGAGGAGCTGCTGGACATGTCACTCACCATATAGGTAAAGAGACAGATGGAGAGAAAAGATTCATGAGAGCAGGTTGATCAACAATACATTGATTTACTCAGTGCCTCCTGATGAGAGTCAGAATTCATGAGAATTTCCTTTGGAACTTGCAATTTTCTCACTGAAAGAGACAATGAGTTGTACTGGGCATTTTCTACTGTGGTTGTTTTCAGCAATTTCTAGTGTACTTTTTCATGTGTGTGGAGGGGTTACACATTTAATGATTTCTAAATACAAAGCCAGGGATATTTCCCACTGAATCATGAAACTTGGGTCACAAAAAAAACTTGTTCATGCTCCTCATTTACAAATGAGAAAAATAAGCCTATGGGTAAATTACTTGTTCAAGGGCACAAAGCTAATTCCCTCATATTCTTTCAATATCAGTACATAGACTGTCAAATACACATCCTCACAGCTAGGGACTGAACTCAGATCAGATTCTCCACTGATTACCTGTGCTGTATTTTCCTAAAAACACAATTTCCATTTGTGTCTTCTGGATATGTGAAAACAAAGCACATCTCTAGAAGAAACCAAGATCTTCTCAACCTATAGATGCTTATCCTAGTTATTTACTTCCTTGCTGAGTGCTTGAAAAACATGCACAGACACATACACAGAGACTGAATGGACCAGGGAAATGAGTTAGGTGAAAGGTTAAATTTCTTTGTATGAAAAAAATGAGACCAATGCTCAAGAATATTGGACATGTTCTAACTAATGCACTAGAGTGGGTGGTCGCCAAGTATTTGGTTTTCATTGCTAAGGTTTTATTCCTTATACAAAGGGAGTTAGAAACGAAGGCCAGCTATGAGAGGATGATGTTTACTCCTCTGAAATACTTTCACCTCTAGCTATAGCCACAAGGTGATTAATGATGTCTACTTCAGGCAGCACAGGCAAACCAGATAAATTTTTGTTAAGAAATCAAGAATACCAGCAATAAACCAGATTATGTGTGCATATACTTTTAGATAAATAAGAAAACAGTTTAACATTTCCCATTTACTATTTGTAAAATAGCCCACTTAAATAAATGACCGAAGAAAGAAGGAATTCAAATACATAGAGCACTCTTATCTCTAACTTCGAATATTCCTTTTTTTCTAACTAACGTCTTTTGTCCCCCTCACCATCACCCAAGGTTATTTGCACACTTTAAACCAGGTGTTTCCATTTATAGCTTGATATTGCATAGAATCTAGGTGATAACAGCCTTTCTGCTTTTTATTACTCTTACATACAACTTTGCTTCTGCACTTCTCCCACTCTAGCCCTTCTCTATGCTGAGGATCTAAAAAGCTTTCTAAAGGGTGAGCAACACTTTGAGCCTCCAGCTATTCCACCTTCTGTCTTTTAAAACACTCAATTTTACCATCTGGTTTCTTAAAGAGGCAATGCATTTTAACCACCATAAAAATGAGAACATAGAATTAAGGCTAAAACAGATTGCTTCATCATCACCACAATTTTTAACTAGTCTCAAATGACCTATTTGTGACCACTCAGGTCCTCATTATATTGTAATGTTAAGCAGTTCAATGAGTGAAAACACCACAAATTGCTCATGTACTTTTAGCTAATCATATTCACTAGAGGATAGAATAAACTATAAAGGTATAATTTTTTTTTAAAAAAAAGAAGCAATAATATTAAGCAGGAGGACAGAAATGTTTAAGAAGCCATGTTATCTACTTAAAAGAATGTTGATCAAACATCAGAAGACCAGGTGCTTAGTGTCTGCTCTGCTGCTAGCAAGCTCTGAGAACTGTAAATTAACTATGTTCCTTCACTGACCCTATTTTATCTACTACAGCACTGTGCAACAGAACACTTCACAGTGACAGAAGAGTACTATATCCACACTGTTAATATGGTAGCCACAAGCCATATGTGGTTACTGAATGCTTGAATATGACTAATGAGAGTAGGAACCTGAATTTTATTTAATTTTTAATTTAAATAGTTGCAAGTAGCTGGTAGCTATCATATTTGACAGTACAGATCTAAGATCTATAAAATAAGGTGACTCTAGGCATAGCTTAATACCTTGACAGTTCTGGAAAATCTATTGTGATATCTAATTCCGTTTGGCAGGTACTAGAGGTTTGCTGACCCAAACCCCCATCCACAGCATTTCCCTTTCCAATCCCCTTTCTAGGATATGGAGGACATATGACACAGCTGTCAACCAACAGCAGAAGTCTACTGAGTTTGTTGGCCTGATAAAGACAGACATGTTTAGAAGGATCCATTTTGCCATTTGACATTCACTTTTTCCCTTTTCACTGGCTGAATACATATATGACAGCTGGAATAAGGAAATAAAGCACCATGAGACAAGTATAAAGAAGATGACTGGAGTAAGGAAGCCTTCCTAGGCTCATGAGACAAGAAATATGAAGATGAAATACAACCAGAATTGAAAAGTAAAAAGATTTAAGAACATTGTTCCTTGAAGATGCCATTGAGCCACTGCAATAACCACCCTACTTATTTAAGCTATTGTAGCTGTGTTTTGTTACTTGCAGTTGAAAGCCCAGGACCACTGGATATGGAATACCATGAGGTTTAAGACTAAAAGTTGAGAAGAAAAGTCATTTTAGATTAGTTGAATTGGAAAGCTAGCAAGCGCAGGATGGCAAGGTAAAATGAAAGATCACAGGAGCATTGATCCTTAATGATGTGGAGCTAGCTACTACACAAGGAATGAATTTACTACCATCACATTTTCTGTGATATGACAGTTAAACAAACTCTTATTTGATTAAGAGCCTGTAGTTGGGGTTACATGCAGTAAAAATTTTTGTTACTTCAAAGTCAAACATGCCTAAATGATTCTGTACTTAGTTTTAATCATTAATTCCATATTCATATAGGGAAGAAGCCTTAAATAGAAATTTTGACCGCCCAAGATACAGTTGTTATGTGAAACAATTAAAATAATTAAACTCCTACTTAAGTCGTTAGAGTTCCTTGCAGTGAATGGCTTCCTAACTGATGTTCTGTTTAAGTCTCTATTTTACATTCAAGGTTTGCTTACAGTATGACATAGATGGGATTTTGACAGATAATGATGCACTGGCAAACAATAGAGATCAAGCTGTAGAAAAGAGTGATCAATATCAGTAAAAGGCAGTAGAAAAGCATGAAGAATGGTGCAATAGCAGTTAATATCCTTATGGATGTAGTCCAAAGTCACGAGAATGTGGAATTTACTGAGTCCAAGATGTGGCCCCAGAGATAAAAGGTGAAAAATTGACTTATGATAGTGGAGTCTGAATTCAAGAGAGATTACAGTAGACAATCAGTTACACACTCAGAGAGTTCAGGCAGCACCACTTGGGTGGAAATGGGGACTTGACATTCAGATCACAAATGGCATTTAAGTGGGTCTCAATGTTTACAGGGCTTTAAAACCATTTGAAGAAACACTTTAAAATGCGGGAAAGGGAGTGAATGTGTTTGTGACTACCGAAAAGGTGGAAAAAAAAGTAAAATTGGATTTTTATTCCTATTAAAGTCTATTCACATAACTGATTCCACAATTCTGGAAAGAAGTTCCTCCACAGATATCACTGAAAACATCAACTTGATTGTCTTTTGGTTATTTTCAGTTGGAAAGAGAATGAGTGTGTTTGTGATTCCAGCCAGGAAGTTGTTTAACAAAGAGTCCCAGGAAAAGCAGTGGGACTGCCATGTGCATTTCAGGGAGAGTCTGAAGATTGCTGAGCAGGGTAGGAATAGAATATAGTAGACTGCTGTTGATTTTGTTAGTCAGCAGACAATCAGAGCGCTGCCTGCCCATCATGGGACAACAGGGCATCCAAGCCATGTGGGGAAAATGAGATCTCCCTTCCAGTTTGAAGGTCTCTCCTTATAATGTAGATGGGGAGGGGGGTGAGAGGACTGGTAGCTGTCTCCTATTGCCACATGGAAAAGGCATCTTCCTGTGTGAGGAAAGAGCCAAGACTTAGAGAACCAGAGAAAGCAGAGCTGGGAAAAAGAAAGAAAATACTATATGTGAAACTAAGTGTCACCAAATAATTTCCCAGTAACATGCCGTAAATTCCCTTACTTAAAAGCCACTTCGAATTGTTTTTCTGACACCTTCAATCAAAAGTGACCCCACTCATATACCATGTCTACAGTACTCATTTCAGAATATACAGTTATTCTAAGAAGACCATGACATAAGTATAATGTTAAGAAAGCAGGATATTAACCATGAGTATAATATGAGCTCATGTCTTCTTAAAATATGAATAGAAAAAGTACAGAGGGCTGGCGCGGTTGCTCACACCTATAATCCCAGCACTTTGGGAGGCCAAGGCGGGTGGATTACTTGAGGTCAGAAGTTTGAGACCAGTCTGGGCAACACGGTGAAACCCTGTCACTACTGAAAATACAAAAATTATCCAGGCACGGTGGTGCATGCCTGTAATCCCAGCTACTCAGGAGGCTGAGGCAGGAGAATCACTTGAACCTGAGAGACAGAAGTTGCAGTGAGCTGAGATTGTACCACTGCACTCCAGTCTGGGCAACAGAGTGAGACTCTTTTTTTTAAAAAAAAAAAAAAGGAAAAAAAAAGTACAGAGGGCTAATATTCCCTGCTGGTATAAAACAGATTCATACCTGAGACAAGCAAAGAGTATAGGATTAATTTTTTAATGTGAAAACTCAGGAGCCAAGTTAATGTTCTTTTCTAGACGTAAGTAAATCCTGCATGGCAACGGGCCACAAAGCAGGGAGATCTCTTAGGTTGGTAAATGTAGGGATTTAAGAATTCTTGGTGATGATGGGATATAAGAGATCCCTAGTTTCACAACCAAGTTTGTCAGATAGGTAAATTCAGGTCAGAGAGGTTTTAAGTGTTTGAACCAAGACTAGAAAAAGCACCTACTTAAGTACAGTCTCCTTTTTCCAGTCTACCTTAGCATTGGGCTAAGCCTTTTTACTCATTAAGTGAAAGGCTGGGAGGGCACATTCCAGAGATGGGAAGCAACAGAAAAGTCAGAAAGTACAAGGAGTTGTGCTGGGCTAGAGAGGAGAGTTTGGGTAATGAGGATATTTGTTGTTTCAGTAACTAAACTCTCCTGGATAAGCTCTAAGAATGTCTGCCTAATCCTGATTTCTATTTTCTAGTCCATACAGTCAGAATATGTTCTAGGGGTTATGCTTCCTACATACGGGCAAAAGGTTAACAGCCTTTCAGAGATTCTCAAGAAGTGACTCATTCAGAGTCCTCTAGACAGCATTTAATTCTTTAACTATAGATGGGGTTTGACTGGGTGGGAGTGTCATTGGTCTTACAGCTCCAATTAATTATTTTACCTTCCTCTTTTCCACTCACTTTACATTTTCCCTCCTGAGTTTTAATGATGCAAACAGCACTGAGGCACCATCATCTTCCATACCTAAACTGAAATGGATTCACATAATAGTTTTACAGCACTGAGCATTCAAGTCACATTTGCTGTCTGGTTTGCCTAGCTCTGCTTAATGGCCAACAGAAAATACTCTCAGAGACCTTTATAGGAAAGCAGAGGACTTCTTAACATAATAATAGCATCTTAACAATTCGCTGGAATGCACTATGGGCTTAGCTGGTTTTAAGATTCTGGCCCTTTCCAAGCTTCTGATGTACTTTTTTTCTTCTCACTCCCCAAAATGAACCTCGTTCTCTTAATTTATCAGTCATTCAAAATCTGAGTGACTTGAAAATTGAAGACCATCCACTTGGATAAATTATTTGGTGTAATAATGCCTAACGATACAACCTAAATAATCATAGCAAACCCTGCCCTCAAGATCCCAGTCCCATATCCTATTACCCCATAAGGCTATTGAATCAGCCTAACTTACAGAATAACTGGTACTTAGGTACTGCCAATGAACTGCAATGCTGACAGTAAAATTACATGTACTATTTATCAGCTTAAAGATCTATTATAGTCCTAGAGGACAATCACAGAGATGGCTGCTGCTTAAATGCAGATGGCTGGAACTCCAGTTACAATGACTGACCTGAAGTACAGTAGCTAGTGAGGGAGCTCAGGTACTAATGACATCCTTAAAAGAATGCATCTGAAATTTTCAACAGATACATGCTCATGATGAATACTTTGAATGACAAAAAAAGCTTAAAGTGGATGTCTGCACTTACTGAAAACGAAGTGGGAAAAAATATTTCTTTCACTTAGTTTTAGGGGAAGTGATGTATAACAGTTGCTGGGGTTGGGGAAGGGATGTAGTTAATTATACACAGCACTAGTTTCCTGATTGAATGGGATATCCCGGCTATCACAAGGTTGCCAATGAGATTAGAGCTGCATAGACACAGAGATGGCCCTTGCAGTGGAAATCATTACATTAGGTGTCAGGTGATGGAAATCACAAGCAAGGAATGCAAACCCCCATTGGCAGACCCAGATTAGAGTCAGCCATGGAGTTAAATTATTACGTGAAATGCCATTCTGCTATTAAAACACAAAGAGACAAAGAGACAAGCCAAACTGCCCTTTAAACATGTAAACACCAAGCTTCCACAGAGGGAATTTATTTGTCCTTTACATGTAGGCAATACTCAGTAGCTATTACCTCTAATGATCCTCCAGGGCTAGAGAAAAAGATGGAAGATGTCATAGTCAGCTCAGGTTGCCATAACAGATACCAAAGACTGGGTTGCCTAAACAACAGAAATGTATGTTCACACAGTTCTGGAGGCTGCAAAGTCCAAGAAAAAGTCCAGCAAGGTTTTGTTTCTGGTGAGGCCTCTCTTCCTGACTTGCAGATGTGGTCATTTGTCTTCTTGTGGCCTTTTCTTGGTGTGTATGTACGTATGGGAAGAGAAAGAGATCTCTCCTTGTAAGGCCACCAATCCTATCAGATTAGAAGCCTACCTTTATGACTTCATTTAACTTTAATTACCTCCTAAAAACTCTATCTCCAAATACAGTCGTATTGGGGGTTAGAGCTTCAAAATATAAATTTTGCAGGAAAATACAATTCAGTCTGTAACAGAGGTAATGCCCTTTTGGGTTGGGAGTGAGTATGATTATTTTGTTCCAGTGAGACTTGTTTTCTCTATATGGAAATAATCCACAGAATATAATAAGCAAAAGGGGTATAATCAGGGTCCTGCAGTAATCTATTAAACCCACTGCCCATGTAGAACATAAGTAAGTGCACAGTACTTTTTAATAGCAAATTTTTCAAAGAGCCAAATAAATCTTGGCAATATTAGTTCAGGTACATCAAACTGTGGACATCTGGATCCTCCTCCCCAAATATCTGAGCCCTCCCATTTTCTAACTCTTCTCTCTCACAATCCCTGGCTGCTAATAGGGAAGGTGTGATGACAATTGGTTTGGGCCTTTTCCTTCTTCCTATCTGTGGACCCCTTGACATTCCCCACCCTCAGTCCTTTGTGACCCATATGATTTTATTTTCTGAAAACCCAAAGCTAGAGATTCCTAGGAAGAGCCAATTAGGGGATTTCTCTTTGTTAGAAGCTAGACTAGCAGCCCTGTGACTCACAGGCAGAGATTTGGGACAGGAATTCAGCATTTGAAATTACATACAATCATAAGGTATACCTCAGGTGAGTCATCCTTAATGTAAATTTTAAAAGTCATTCAAAAGTTATTTGCTCAAAGAACCTTGGCATAAGGCAGTTGAAAAAAACAAATGATAGGCACTGTTCATTATCAGCTGCTATTATGGCTGTTGTCACTATATTCAATCTTTCTTCCTTTTACTACCAACGGCCCATTTCCTCTTAAGGGAAAATAAAAGGCAAGTCAGTCTTCACCTTGAAAAATTTCGCTTAAATTCTTGTGAAACATATTAATTCAACAGAGCTTCTAAGACTGGTGAGTGCCAATTAAACATGGCCCCCAAATGCATTCACAGGTCTGGCTAAGTAACCCAAGCTCTCTGGGGTCTTTATTCTACTATCCCTTGCAGCCATAGCATGCTAGACACTGATACATAAACTAAACAAGATCTTTTATGAGCTCAGCCTTTGCATGCACTCTATCATCTACATAGAGACCCCTATGCTTCAGCAAACTCCTGATCAATCACTATTCATTTAAAAATGTTTAATTTTTTTTTATTTTACTTTAAGTTCTGGGATATATGTGCAGAATGTGCAGCTTTGTTACATAGGTATACATGTGCCATGGTGGTTTGCTGCACCTATCAGCCCGTCATCTAGGTTTTAAGCCCTGCATGCATTAGGTATAAAAAGTTTTAATATTTTAAACAGACTTTATTATTTTAGAAAGTTTTAGATTTTCTAAAACTAAAACTAATATACCACAGGATCAGTAGTGATTACCTCTCTCTTTCATTTTTGGTATTAGTAATTTGTGGCTTTGTTTTATTTGTTAGCCTTGCTAGAAGTCTGTCGATTTTACAGAGCTTTCCAAAGAACCAGATTTTGGTTTTGTTGATTTTCTCATTCTCTATTGTTTTCCTATTTTTAATTTCAGTGATTTCCCCTTTAATTCATATTGTCTCTTTTACTTATGTTTGCCTTAGGATTAAATTGTTCTTCTTTCTCTAGTTTCCTAAAGTATAAGCTAAACTAATTGATTTGAGATCTTTCTTCTTTTCTAGTATACGTATTTAACGCTATAAATTTTCCTCTAAGCATTGCTTTTGCTACATCCCTACAGATTTTGGTAAGTTGTATTTTCACTTTTGCTTAGTTTAAAATACTTTCTAATTTATCTGTACACTCTGTTGTTGACCCAGCTGTTACTTAAAAATGTGCTGTTTAATCACCAAATGTTTTGGGAGTTTACAATCATCTTTGTTATTTTAATTTTAATTTCATCGGGGTCTGAGAATATACTTTACATTATATATATATATATATATATATTTTTTTTTTTTTTTTTTTTTTTTTTGAGACAGAGTCTCGCTCTGTCACCCAGGTTGGAGTGCAGTGGTGCGATCTTGGCTCACTGCAAGCTCCGCCTCCCGGGTTCACGCTGTTCTCCTGCTTCAGCCTCCCAAGTAGCTGGGACTACAGGCGCCTGCCACCATGCCTGGCTAGTTTTTTGTATTTTTTTCAGTAGAGACGGGGTTTCACCATGTTAGCCAGGATGGTCTTGATCTCCTGACCTCGTGATCCACCTGTCTCGGCCTCCCAAAGTGCTGGGATTACAGGCATGATATATATTCGTTTAAATTTGTTTAGGTGTTTCATATGGACCAGAACCTGTTCTATAATGATGAATGTTCCATGTGAGCTTGAGAATATGTATGCTACTGTTGTCAAAGTAATCTATAAATGTCAATTAGATCAAGTTGATTTATGGTGCTATTCAAGTCAACCACACATTACTGATTTTCTGCCTGCTTGATCTATTAATTAAAGAGGTGTGTTAAAACCTCCAAGTATAAATAGTGGAGGTCTATTCTTCTTGCAGTTCTATCAGCTTTTGTCTTACACATTTCAACAAACTGTTGTTAGATACACACAGATTAAGGATTGTTATGTCTTACTGGTGAATTGACCCCTTTTATCATTATGCAATGCCTACTTTTATCCCTGAAAAAATTCCATGTTCTGAAGTTTGCTCTGTCTGAAAATGATATAGCTAACTCCAGGTTTCTTTTGATTTATCTTCCTCCATCTCTTTCCTTATGAAGTACTTAAATCTTTATATTTAAAGTGGATTTCTTTTAGACGACATATATTTGGGGCCTTAGTTTTTCATCTACTTTGACAGTCTTTTTTAATCTACATATTCATACAATTCACATTCAAAGTGATTATTGACATAGATGGATTAATAACTACTATGTTGGTAACCATTTTCTATTTATTGTTCTTTATCTTTCTTTTTTCTTTTTGAGATAGAGTCTCACTCTGTTGCCCAGACTAGAGTGCAGTGGCGTGATCTCAGCTTGTTTCACTGCAATTTCTGCCTCCTGGGCTCAAGCAATCCTCCCACCTCAGCCTCCCTAGTAGCTGGGATTACAAGCGTCTACCACCATACCTGGGTAATTTTTATATTTTTAGTAGAGACAGGGTTTTGCAATGTTGGCCAGGCTGGTCTCGAACTCCTGACCTCAAGTGATCCACCTGCCTCGGCCTCCCAAAATGCTGAGATTACAGCGTGAGCCACTGTGCCCAGTCTCTTTTCTCTTCCCCTCCATTTCTGCCATCTCTGGTTTTAACTGAGCACTTCATACGATCTCCTTTCATCCCCTCTCCTAGCATATTAATAATACTTTTACCAACGTAAGACAAAAAACTTCAGGAACTCCTAATACAAGTTGAGTCTCTCTCAATCATTTTATTGTAACAGGAGGCATGATAACACACATAGCAGTTAAGAGCAACTGCTCTATTGTTCCAATGCCTGTGGTTTAAATCCAAAAGCCTCACTGGATGAACAATAACCCAACCTCTTTAAGGCTCAGCATCTTATCTCACATTTATACACTGAGAACTAGACTTTACCTTACCAGGTAGCTGCAAGAATTTAACGTATTTGCACTTTGGCTGGCACATATTAAGCACTCAACAAATGCTAATTGTTATTGTTGTTGGTGCCATTACTTCACAGAACCAAAATCTGGTGACAAAGTTGACAATGTCAAAAAGAATCCAAGCATCCTAGATTTGGAGGCTCCCTGGGATCACAGGATCGCTCTAGGTACAAAACAGTCTACTAAATTAATTCTTAGGACTTCTCTCCCCCTAAAGTTCTTGGCTAGCCAGGCCACTTTTCTGAATGACTTCAAACCCTCAAAGCTCCAGACTACTCCATAAACAGGTTCAGGACCTAGATAAGGACTTCTGTTTAACAGAAGTTTGCTTACCCCCCACTCTTCCTCTTCCTTAAAATCACTGACAATGATCTCCAACAGATTGTTACAAAGGAATGAATGATCTCAGACTTACGATACAAGAAAATGCTAATAATTTGGAGGTATAGGAGTGCTAATAATTGCTAATACCCTATGGTTCTGCTCTGTTGAAATGCAGCCTGTTCAGCAGATTAGTATAAGAGCACAGAAGACTGACAACAGGCCATTGCCAAATCCTTCCCTGCAACCCAAAATTTCCCAAGTCCAAGATGCTAAACGGCAGAAATAGGCATTAATCAAACTGGTATTCAATACTGCAGTGAAATGAAGATTTAGTGTATGAGAGTAGTTTTTATTTTTATGTAAGCATTTCTCTAAGAGCCTGAAGCCCTCTTCTGCTGTAGCAGGAGACAGTGTGACATACAGGAGTCCTAATAATTCCTAATACCCTATGGTTCTGCTCTGTTGAAATGCATTCTGTTCAGTAGGTTAATGCTGAAAGTACTAAAATCTGACACTAGATCTTGCCTTGAAATTAGACAAAAATAAAAAGAAACCATTATTCACCACAATATAAATATTTTACTTAAATGTTATTTTTCTAATGCTAATGATCTAATAATTTACTTTTTCTTCCTGGATAGCAAAAAAGAAAAATCCTTCTTCTTACAGTTGTTTCAAATGCTTATATAGAACATTATAACTGCACTTTAAGATCTTTACATTTAGAAATTGGGTACTATATTATCAGTCCAGGAGGCACTGCTGTGAAAGATAGTTTACCATTCTAAAATATCTATTTAAAATAAAGATAATTAAAGAAAAAAAGAGAAAAAAATTAATATTTTTTAAAGTTGCATTAATTCATGTAAAAAAATTCACTCACAAATATACTGGGGCAATCTTAAAGGCAAACCCTTTCCAAACTCTGTAAAAGCTAAGTTTATCTTAATATTATCAGAATAGTTTAAGACTCAGTTTCAGAATACACTAAAGCTAAATAGTTGGTCCTCTGTATTCCATGGGTTCTGTATCTGTGGATTCAACTAAGGATCAAAAATATTCAGAAATAAAAATCCCAAAAAGTTTCAAAAAGCAAAACTTTGAATCTTCAGGAATGAATTGATATGTAGGCACTGTATTATATTAGGTATTCTAAGTAATCTAGAGATTATTTAAAGTACACAGGAGGACATAGGTAGATTATATGCAAATATTATGCCATTTTACATATGGGATTCAAGCATCCAAGGATTTTGGTATCTGTGGGGATTCCTGGAACCAATCCCCCAGAGATACCAAAGAACAATTGTATTTATGGTGGTTTTTCTAAATATTAATAACAAAAAAGTTTGCTCATTACCTTGACACATGTTAAAAAAAGAAAGACTATAACAGGAATTTATTAATTGGTTGGTTGGTTGAAGTTAATGATTTCTCAAGTCCTAAGATACTGTACTCTGGAACACCTTCTCTTCTTCTTAAATCCAGATATGCAAAAGCATGGTCATTTGAGAGTCTTTCATGAAAGCTCCAATGAGGCAGAATGAATAGCAATGTGTGCTGAGGGTCTTATTTCTCTCAATCACTTTTAAGTATGGAAGACATGCTGACACGCCCCCATCTGTCACTTCCAAAATTACAATCTGTATTGTAATGATTGTAAAGTGAGGAATGGCATGTGAAATGTTTGCCCTAATAAGAGCAGCTTATGGGGGAAAGATGGCCGAATAGGAACAGCTCCAGTCGGCAGCTCCCAGCAAGACCAACACAGAAGGCGGGTGATTTCTGCATTTCCAACTGAGGTACCCTGTTAATCTCACTGGGACTGGTTAGGCAGTGGGTGCAGCCTACAGAGGGCGAGCAGAAGCAGGGTGGGACGTCACCTCACCCAGGAAGTGCAAGATGCTGGGGGGGCCTCCCTTTCCCAACCAAAGGAAGCCATGAGGGACTTTGCTATCCAGCCTAGACACTACACTTTTCCCAGGGTTTTTGCAATCCAGAGATCAGGAGATTCCCTCTGTGCTTATACCACCAGGCCCCTGGGTTTCAAGCAAAAAACTGGGCGACTGTTAGGGCAGACACTGAGCTAGCTGCAGGAGGTTCCCCCTCACCAGTGGTGCCTGGAACCTGAGCGAGACAGAACCATTCACTCCCCTGAAAAGTTCCCTCCCCGCTCAGCAGGTCCCACTCCCATGAAGCCCAGTAAGCTAAGAACCACTGGCTTGAAAGTCTCACAGCCAGCACAGCAGTCTGAAGTCGACCTGAGACAATCGAGCTTGGCGTGGGGAGGGGCTTCCACCATTAATGAGGCTTGAGTAGGTGGTTTTCCCTTCAGTGGTAAGGACTGGGTGGAACTCAACACAGCATGGTAAAGTGGCTGTGGTCAGACTGCCTCTCTAGATTCCTCTTCACTGGGCAGGGCATCTATGAAAGAATGGCAGCAGCCCCAGTCAGGGGCTTATAGATAAAACTCCCATCTCCCAGGGACAGAGCACCTGGGGGAAGGGGCAGCTGTGGGCACAGCTTCAGCTGACTTAAACATCTCTGCCTGCCAGCTCTGAAGAGAGCAGTGGATCCTGACAAGGAGGGTTCTCTCAGCATAGCACTTGAGCTCTGCTAAGGGACAGACTGTCTGCTCAAGTAGGTCCCTGACCCCTGTGCCTCCTGACTGGGAGAGACTTCCTAAGAGGGGTTGACAGACACCTCATACAGGAGAGGTCTGGCTGGCAACAGGCCGGCACCCTTCTGGGATGAAGCTTCCAGAGGAAGGAGCAGGCAGCAATCTTTGCTATTCTGTAGCCCCCGCTGGTAATACCCAGGCAAGTAGGGTCTGGAGTGGACCTCCAACAAATTGCAGCACACCTGCAGAAGAGGGGCCTAACTGTTAGAGGAAAAACTAACAAAGAGAAAGCAATAACATCCACATCAACAAAAAGGACCCCCCCGCCACAAAACCCCTTCCAAAGTAAATCCACAAAGATGAGGAAAAAACAGCACAAATTACTGATAATTCCAAAAACCAGAATGCCTCATCTCCACATGATCACAACTCTTCTCCAGCAAGGGCACAAAACTGGATAGAGAAAGAGTTTGATGAATTGACAGAAGTAGGCTTCAGAGGGCGGGTAATAACAAACTCCTCTGAGCTAAAGGAGTGTGTTCTAACCCAATGCAAGGAAGCAAAGAACACTGAAAAAAGTTACAGGAACTGCTAGCTAGAATAACCCGTTTAGAGAAGAACAAAAATGACCTGATGGAGCTGAAAAACACAGCACAGGAACTTTGTGAAGCATACACAAGTATCAACAGCCGAATCGATCAAGTGGAAGAAAGGATATCAGAGATTGATGATCGACTTACTGAAATAAGGTGTGAGGACAGGATTAGAGAAAAAAGGATGAAAGGGAATGAACAAAGCCTCCAAGAAATATAGGACTATGTGAAAAGACCAAACCTACGATTGATTGGGGTACCTGAAAGTGATGGGGAGAATGGAACCAAGTTGGAAAACACACTTCAGGATATTATCACGGAAAACTTCCCCAACCTAGCAAGACAGGCCAACGTTCAAATTCAGGAAATACAGAGAACACCACTAAGATATTCCTCAAGAAGAGCAACCCCAAGACACATAATCATCATATTCTCCAAGGTTGAAATGAAGGAAAAAATGTTAAGGTCAGCCAGGGAAAAAAGTCAGGTTACCTACAAAGGGAAGCCCATCACACTAACAGTGGATCTCTCTGCAGAAAACCTACAACCCAGAAGAGAGTGAGGGCCAATATTCAACATACTTAAATAAAAGAATTTTCAACCCAGAATTTCATATTCAGCCAAACTAAGGTTCACCAGTGAGGGAGAAATAAAAACCCTTACAGGCAAGCAAATGCTGAGGGATTTTGTCACCAACAGGCCTGCCTTACAAGAGCTCCTGAAGGAAGCACTAAACATGGAAAGGAAAAACCGGTACCAGACACTGCAAAAACACACCAAAATATAGAGACCAATGACACTATGAAAAAACTCCATCAACTAATGTGCAAAATAACCAGCTAGCAGCATGATGACAAGATCAAATTCACACATAAAAATATCAACCTTAAATGTAAATGGACAAAATGCCCCAATTAAAAGACACAGACTGGCAAACTGGATAAAGAATAAAGACCCATTGGTATGCTGTAATCAGAAGACCTATCTTATGTGCAAAGGCACACATAGGCTCAAAATAAAGTGATGGAGAAATATTTACCAAGCAAATGGAAAGCAAAATAGCAGGGGTTGCCATCCTAGTCTCTGATAAAACAGACTTTGAACCAACAAAGATCAAAAAAGACAAAGAAGGGAATTACATAATGGTAAAGGGATCGATGCAACAAGAAGAGCTAACTATCCTAAATATACATGCACCCAATACAGGAGCACCCAGATTCATAAAACAAGTTCTTAGAGACCTACAAAGACACTTATAATCCCACACAATAATAGTGGGAGACTTTAACACCCCACTGTCAATATTAGATAGCTCAACAAGACAGAAAATTAACACGGATATTCAGGACTTGAAGTCAGCTCTGGACCAAGCAGACGTAATAGACATCTACAGAACTCTCCACCCCAAATCAACAGAATATACATTCTTCTCAGCACCACATCACACTTATTCTAAAATCGACCACATAATTGGAAGTAAAACCCTCCACAACAAATGCAAAAGAACGGAAATCATAACAGCTTCTCAGACCACAGTGCAATCAAATTAGAACTCAGGATTAAGAAACTCACTCAAAACCACACAACTACATGGAAACTGAACAATCTGCTCCTGAATGACTACTAGGTAGATAATGAAATGAAGGCAGAAATATCAAAGTTCTTTGAAACCAATAAGAACAAAGACACAACGTACCAGAATCTCTGGGACACAGCAACTAAGCAGTATTAAGAGAGAAATTTATAGCACTGAATACCCACAGCAGAAAGTGGGAAAGATCTAAAAGTGACACCCTAACATCACAATTAAAAGAACTAGAGAAGCAAGAGCAAACAAATACAAAATCTAGCAGAAGACAGGAAATAACCAATGTCAGAGCAGAACTGAAGGAGATAGAGACACACAAAACCTTTCAAAAAATCAGTGAATCCAGGAGCTCATTTTTGGAAAGATTAACAAAATAGATAGAACACTAGCCAGACTAATGAAGAAAAGAGAGAAGAATCAAATAGACACAATAAAAAACGATAAAGGGGGTATCATCACTGATGCCACAGAAATACAAACTACCATCAGAGAATACTATAAACACCTCTACACAAATAAACTAGAAAGTCTAGATGAAATGGATGAATTCCTGGACACATACACCCCCCCAAGACTAAACCAGGAAGAAGTCAAATCCCTGAATAGACCAAAAACAAGTTCTGAAATTGAGGCAGTAATTAATAGCCTACCAACCAAAAAAAGCCCAGGACCAGACAGATTCACAGCCGAATTCTACCAGACATACAAAGAGGAGCTGGTACCATTCCTTCTGAAATCATTCCAAACAATAGAAAAAGAGGGACTCCTCCCTAACTCATTTTATGAGGCCAGCATCATCCTGATTCCAAAACCTGGCAGAGACACAACAAAAAAAGAAAATTTCAGGCTAATATCCCTGATGAATATCAATGTGAAAATCCTCAACAATACTGGCAAACTGAATCCAGCAGCTCATCAAAAAGCTTATCCACCATGATCACATCAGCTTCACCCCTGGGATGCAAGGCTAGTTCAATATACCCAAATCAATAAATGTACTCCATCACATAAACAGAACCAATGACAAAAACCACATGAATATCTCAATGGATGCAGAAAAGGCCTTCGATAAAATCCAATACCCCTTCATGCTAAAAACTCTTAATAAAGTAGGTATTGATGCAACATATCTCAAAATAATAAGAGCTATTTATGACAAACCCACAGCCAATATCATACTGAATGAGCAAAAGCTGGAAGCATTCCCTTTGAAACTGGCACAAGACAAGGATGCCCTCTCTCACCACTTCTATTCAACATAGTATTGGAAGCTCTGGCCAGAGCCATCAGGTAAGAGAAAGAAATAAAGGGTATTCAAATAGGAAGAGAGGAAGTCAAATTGTCTCTGTTTGCAGATGACATGATTGTATATTCAGAAAACCCTATTGTCTCAGCCCAGAAACTCCCTAAGCTGATAAACAACTTCAGCAAATTCTCAGGATACGAAACGAATGTGCAAAAATCACAAGCATTCCTATACACCAATAATAGACAAGCAGAGAGCCAAATCATGAGTGAACTCCCATTCACAATTGCTACAAAGAGAATGAAACACCTAGGAATACAACTCACAAGGGACATGAAGGACCTCTTCAAGGAGAACTACAAACCACTGTTCAAGGAAATCAGAGAGGACACAAACAAATGGAAAAATATTCCACACTCATGGATAGATGAATCAAAATCATGAAAATGGCCATACCACCCAAAGTAATTTATAAATTCAATGCTATTTCCATCAAGCTACCATTTACTTTCTTCACAGAACTACAAGAAACTACTGTAAATTTCATATGGAACCAAAAAGCAGCCCACATAACCAAGAGAATCCTAAGCAAAAAGAACAAAGCTGGAGGCACCATGCTACCTGGCTTCAAACTAGTCTACAAGGCTACAGTAACCCAAACAGCATGGTACTGGTACCAAAACAGATACATAGACCAATAGAACAGAACAGAGGCCTCAGAAATAACTCCACACATATACAACTATCTGATCTGGAGAAATCTGACAAAAACAAGCAATGGGGAAAGGATTCCCTATTTAATAAATGGTGCTGGGAAAACTGGCTAGCGATATGCAGAAAACAGAAAGTGAATCCCTTCCTTCCACCTTATGCAAAAATTAACTCAAGATGAATTAAAGACTTAAATGTAAAACTCAAAAACCATAAAAACTCTAGAAGAAAACCTAGGCAATACCATCCAGGACATAGGGATGGGCAAAGACTTCATGAATAAAACACCAAAAGCAACTGCAACAAAAGCCAAAATTGACAAATGGGATCTAATTAAACTAAAGAACTTCTGCTCAGCAAAAGAAACTATCATCAGAGTGAACAGGCAACCCACAAAATGGGAAAAAATTTTTGCAGTCTATCCATCTGACAAAGGGCTAATATCCAGAATCTACAAGGAACTTAAACACATTTACAAGAAAAAAGCAAACAACCCCATCAAAAATTAGGTGAAGAAAATGAACAGACAATTCTCAAAAGAAGACATTTATGCAGCCAACAGACATATGAAAAAAAGCTCATCATCACTGGTCATTAGAGAAATGCAAGTCAAAACCATAATGAGATACCATCTCACACCAGTTAGAATGGCAATCTTTAAAAAGTCTGTAAACAACAGATGCTGGCAAGGATGTGCAGAAATAGGAACTCTTTTACACTGTTGGTGGGACTGTAAATTAGTTCAACCATTGTGGAAGGCAGTGTGGTGACTCCTCATGGATCTAGAACCAGAAATACCATTTGGCCTGGCAATCCCATTACTGGGTATAGACCCAAAGGATTATAAATCATTCTACTATAAAGACACACACATACATATGTTTATTGCAGCACTATTTCCAACAGCAAAGACTTGGAACCAACCCAAATGCCCATCAATGACCGAATGAATAAAGAAAATGTTGCACATATAGCCATGGAATACTATGCAGCCATAAAAAAGAATGAGTTCATGTCCTTTGCAGGGACATGGATAAAGCTGGAAACCATCATCCTCAGCAAACTAACACAGGAACAGAAAACAAACACCGCATGTTCTCACTCATAATTGGGAGTTGAACAATGAGAACACATGGACACAGGAAGAAGAACATCAGACACAGGGGCCTCTCAGGGAGTGAGGGGAAAGGGAGGGAGAGCATTAAGACAAATACCTAATGCATGTGGGGCTTAAAACCTAGATGATGTGTTGATAGGTAGAGCTAACCACCATGGCACATGTATACCTATGTGACGAAACTGCACATACAGCACATGTATCCCAGAACTTAAAGTAAAGTTTACAAAGTAAGAGCAGCTTATGTTAACAATGAATTAAAAAAATAGATAAAGAAAACAGTTCCTTAAAGATGCAGTGCCTCAATAGCAAAGACATGGGATCAGCCTAAACACTTGTTATTATCAATGGTGGGCTGCATAAAGAAAATGTAGTACATATATACCATAGAATACTATGTAACCATAAAAAAGAATGAAATGATGTCCCTTGCAGCAATATGGATGGAGCTGGAAGCTATTATCCTAAGCAAATTAACATGGGAACAGAAAAACCAATACTGCATATTTTCACTTTTAAGTGGGAGTTAAACATTGAATACCAGTGGACACAAAGAAGAGAACAATAGACACCAGGGCCTACTTGAGGGTAGAGGGAGGAAGGAGGGTGAGGATCAAAAAACTACCTATTGATTACTATGCTAATTACCTGGATGATTAAGTAATCTGTACACAAAACCTCCACAACACTCAATTTACCCATGCAACAAACCTGCACATATACCTCCTGAACCTAAAAGTTGGAAAGAGAAAATAAAATATCAAGAAGAAATGTTAAAAAATAAAATATAAAATAGTATTACACTCTGAAAAATAAGCAGTGCTTTCTAGCTCTAAATTCTACGACGAACCTCTAAAATCAGAAGCCTCACCCTTCTCTCAATCTTGCTTTCAGCATCCCAAGACAGTTTAAGTAGTGGTGGGAAATTTTTTCATTTACCCATTGCCTGTAGGCAGAAGGCTTTGGTCAATTACCCAGCAAGAGAAATGCTTAGAGCTAAGTGTGCCAGGAATCTTGCAGCAAGTAAGTGGCTGGATGAGTCCATTATCTGGAGATTCCAATCAGCACAAAACACAACATTGCAGGAAAATTCTAAAGAACTTGTGGAACAAGAGGAATGCAATATATTTCAAGATGTAAAGTTAGATGCAGTGCTTAAATTAAATGACTTCTTTATATATAATAAGCAAAAACAATTTGGATTATCAAGGCGGTTATTTTGGAGGTGTTCTGCTAATTAAGAATGAGCTAATTATTAACTCATATCAATAGAGTGCTTACTGTAGATTTTAAAATTCATAATTTTCTGATAGGGAGACTCCTACGCAAGTAACATGTCCTCTTCTTCCATTTGTTATTCGAGATGTTTTTTAATGGCTCATTTAATAATGTATGACCCTTGTACTACTTTTATTTACTCCAATTACAGAGAAAATGGTATAAAAATCAGTTGTAGCACAGTTCACATGATAAATTCTACTCAAAGCCCAAGTCTGGCATTGTGAAAGGCAATTATGTGATATTTTGACAATTATAAGGAAGTCTTTAATTGTGCCTTACGTTGCATAATGGCATTCCAAGAGAAGGAGAAGGTGCATTTTCATGAGAAATTAAGGAGGATGACAGAGAGGAAAGGAAAACGAATATCTTTTATTTGTTAGAGAACAAATCTAAGGATTAGAAACAAAAACTTCTTTGTCTACTAACATCATGGTTGGAGTCACAATTATGAATGAGAAGCTTAAGAGAGAAGAATGGGACCCAGAAAGACCCAGGGAATGGAGGTGTCCAGTGAAGTATGAGTCTCACAATCTTGGGAATGTATTCCCAGAAAATAAAGGTGAAATGTCAAAGAGACACATATAAGAAATATAAATATTACAGAGGATTGGTCCAGGAGACACAATATCTGAGTAATAAAAGATACACAAAGATAGAAGAAAGAAAACAGAGGAAAGAAAATAACCATAGGCTTATGGGTTTGAACTTCGAATTCTATCAATCAAATGTGAGGTCTAAATAAATATATTTTCAAAAAGTCAACAATTCAGAAACTGCCTCATACACACGTTTCCTAGGAGTTTACTTAATGATTTTCTCCAACAAAATAAGAGGATCATAAAAAAGAAAGAGTGCTCTTGACAACCATGAAATGTAAAAGTAAAGGGCAGAGGGCAGAATGTGAAAGGGACAGAAGTGAAAGGAAGGAGAAAATTGCAAAATAAATGTCCTTGTAAGCATGGAGTCTTGACCCAAGAAGAGATGGAAGTTGAAGTACAGTGGCTGAAGTTGCAGAAGCAACGAACAGAGAACTTAGTAGTGACATACATTTTGGCAGAAGAGACAAGAGGAAAGATGAGGGTAGGGCACATGAACTATTACAGCAAAAGACGATAGAGGATCTCCTAAGATAAAAATTTAAATAATGGTCAAGCTAGTATATGGAGACAGAGAAATAGCCAGAAGAATTTAAAACAAATATGAAGAGGGTAGAAGGGGATAGAGAAACATTGGAGAGAAGGCTGTTGATCTTTATCAGAAACCCATCTGTACATTTGAAGACATTTATATTTTTTTAACTTCAAAAGGCTTTTAATTTAGATAAATGGAGTAAAGTCAACCTTTATGGTATTTCTGTCCTCTTCTCCAGTGTGCTGGTATATTCCAGGTCTAGCCATCCACCTATTAAGAATCTGGACACCTTGGACTCCTCCTGTTTACTCCTAAGAACTCCAGGGAACCTGTTCATTCATTATACCCTCCAGTCTTGTATGTCTGCATTGTCTTGAGAGTCTTTAGGATGTGGTCTTTGCAGCACTCTCAGCATGTCAATTCTTTGTTGCTCTTCTAACAAAATTAATTCCCCTCTAACATTTAATTACTCTAATTTTCCAGTTGATCTGATGTGTTTAATGTGAGTTATATAAATTTCTCATATGAATGATTGAATATTGATGGTCTGATTTATCTTCCAGTCATATTAAAACCAGCTAATTTTCTCTTCTCAGAAAATTGTGAGCGTTTGGGTGGTATTTAATTATTATTGGCTGACATATTTAAGCTCCAGGGTGAGTATAAAGATATTTTCAATTTAATAGGTTTAAGATGTCATTATTCCATGCTGATGAATTTCTACTTGTTAGAAGAAAATCTTCCAGAATTAATGAACCTATTTGGACATCCTGATACAGCTTGAAGCCTCAGTTATACAAACCTTGACTATAAAATTAAATGGTGGCCGGGTGTGGTGGCTCACTCCTGTAATCCCAGCAATTTGGGAGGCTGAGGGGGGAGGATCACCTGAGATCAGGAGTTCGGGACCAGCCTGGCCAACATGGTGAAACCCCATCTCTACTAAAAATACAAAAATTAGCCAGGCATGGTGGCACGCCCCTGTGGTCCTAGCTACTGGAGAGGTTAAGGCAGGAGAATTGCTTGAACCCAGGAGGCAGATGTTGCAGTGAGCTGAGATTGCACCACTGCACTCCAGCCTGGGAAACGAGTGAAACTCCATCACAAAAATAATAATAATAATAATACATAAATAAATGGTACTGGATAAAAACTAAAACAAACATACCCCCAACATGAGCAAGTGAACATCTGAAAGCTGAATAAATGCAGACATAAGCAGCCTAGGGACAAGTTTACTAAGAGCTTTTGAAATGTTTTCAGTACAGCCTATAATAACATGAACACTTTAAATCTGATTTATATGAAAGGATTTGTGTGAAATACCACTCATAGCTTCCTCACACAGGATATATCTCCTCCCACCTCTTACAGTCCAGAAACAGTAACTCAACTCATTAAATATTAGGTTGAAAAAGATTCAATTAAAAAAAAAAACTTTAAAAGCAACCCAACAATAAAGTAAAACAACCATGCAATAGTCCAAAAGGATTAACAATATAATTAATTATTATTCTAATATCAAATGCCATATATAGAAGCAGGCTTGGTGCTGCAGTACACTTGTACCAATGTGACACAGTTTTTTGCCTAAATGTTTGGTCTTCAGATTACCTAGTGAGAGCATTTTTCTCTTTGTTTATTTCGTTTGCCTGGTTCTGGGCACTGTCCTACCTTATTTGCTTGGACTGTGCATTCCCTTCATTGCCTAGATTAAGACTGAGTAAATAAAACATTATAAGGGACTTTAGGGATCATCCATTAGAATGCTCTAATTTTACATCATAGGAAACCTGGGAAGGTAAAGTGTTGGCCCCAAGGTCACCTGGCTGCTTAGTAAAGGCATCCAGCATAGGGGCCACAGTACATGGTAGGCAGTCAAATATCTTATCACCCAATAAAGAAATAACTACTTAGGTAAGATTAACAGGAATTCCTACCCTGGGTAATACATTGGGCACCCAATGTAATCCTTGAATCTGTAGAAAACTACAAAAGTGTATGGCTATGTGCAAAGGCCTATTTTTCCAAGTAGATAATATACAATGTCAACAGAGTAACAAATTGATCTGTGATCAAAGAAAATGTTAAGAATCACTACTTTAGAACAAATAAAAATGCAGCCCTACAAACAGAACTCTTGGCCTTACAGATGGTATAACCTGCCATGATAACCCTGTTCTGTGTGCATGTGTGTATGCATGCGCATGCACGGCACACGAAAATGCACCAGATGAGGAAAAGTATTACCCACAAACAGGCACGCTATCACGTATCCTTTAACTCTCCACTCAGCCATTTCAAATATATACATTAACATATATAGGACCTCTATAAAGTCCTTGACTGCCTTCACCCTTCAATAACACAATGGTTAAGTATGACAGAGCATTCTGTAAATTGGCATGTAAAGAAAAATTTACTACATTTTAAAGTGATAGCACTGTGCATTTGAACATAACACTATTATTTCAAATCACGTGAACAAATGAATAATGGCTACCATAAACAGGAAGGTATAAGCTGTGCCCTTTGGCAAGAATTTTGGTCCTTATAAGCTCTAAGAAAAAAAATCCAAAACACTTTAAATGACATTTGCAGATGGTTTGTATCCTGTCTACCACCAGTTTAGCTTTTCACCAAATTGTATACTCAAGAGCTGGAAGAAACCTTATAGGTCACATGGGCTGACCTCCTACCCTCTTGAGGAGACCCTTTCATAGCACTTGACAGCCTGTGAACACAGACTGGCCTGAATTGGACAATCAGCCAGAACAATAGACAGCCAACTTGGTTCATAACTGTTTTACTGTTTTCACACTGCTTTATAAAATGATTTGGAATACAGTTTTCTGAAAAAGTATTATAAGCATTTATTGCATTTTTTCGTAGAGTCCCTTTAAAACTAGGATAAATAATTCAAATGGAATAATGTCAAAGAAATTGCAATAAACGGGGGTGATATGCACTCCAAGGCAGTTGGCAATCAGTGTACAACAACATTCATACTAATTGTAGCTTTTATTAAGTAGAAAACCAGTACTCCATTCACAGAGTTAACATTGGCTTTGTACTTCACTCTCATTACTCATTTCAATATATAAGCAAAATAATGAGTTATTAAATGTCCTCAATCTACTCTATTAATATAATAGAACTCCATGCTTATTTGCTGAGTTCATGGAGCTAGAGATGACGGTTGTCCAAAGCTGTTTCATGGGACTAAAAAAAAAAAAAAAAAAACACTTTTCTCCAAGGACATCTAATGGTTCTATTTATTTCTTATTTTGCCCAATGAGTTCTCCAACTTCACAGAAAATAAGTGCCTAAGAAACTCCCTTGTGCCTATACCTTATAGAAACACTTGAATGCTGATACAAAGCCTTAGATCCAGGTCCAGACCTCAAAGGTAGCGCTTACTACTTTCTACCTATGAATTTCACTCTTACAAAGCACGTTTATTATATGCTTAGAAGCTGCTGGACAGCTAAACCCCTATTAACTTCAACTATGCATGCTCACACCACTCTCCCCTTCTACCCCTAATACCTCAACCCTAACCCCAGTCTAGCTCTGGAAATAAGCATTCAAGAAACCCTATACGACTTTGAATTCCAGAAGGATGGCAAAGCCTTTCTAATGACCGAATGTCTCATGCAATACATATTAGTTAGTCTAAGTAATAACATTCACCACTTAGTTGCATGACATTTCTTCCTAAATATTGATCCAGTTATTAAACAGAGGTGTGGCCAGAGCATGGTCACCGAGATTCCTGACCTAGTCCCATATCTGGCCTTGTGACTGTAGATAAATCATTTCACTATAGTTCCATTCCTCCATCTGAAAAAAAGAGATAATGTACTGCCTTTATAACTATCAACTTCCTGGAAGTTTGAGTTTTGAGTTCTCCAGAGAGGGAAGGTGCACAGTGGAATGGAACCAACAACATATAGCAGGAGGCAAGACTTTGGTCTCCGCTCAATCACAATCTGGGTGGCCTTTATCCCACTAAAGGCCACTTCTTTACTGAAACATTGGGAAGTGATCCCCAAGAGCCTTTCTGGCTTTGCCAGTATCAGACTGTGGACTAAGTATTAGGGAAGAGTTCTGGGAAGCCCTTGAATGTGGCCTAGCTCATCTTATCAGGAATTCAATATGAAAGAGAACATATATGGTCCTGTGTGTTCATTTCTCAGTATTAGATGTGATGTCCTTTCTTTACATGTATGTAACTTCTTAACCTCTATGTATCCTGTGCTTTTTTCACTTCCAGAGTGCACTGGAATAGTTCTTTGAATACTCTGTTGAGGAATCAAACATACAGACACACACTGCACACACATAAGCAGATCCCTCAGAAAAACAACTCTGAGAAGCTTAGATTAAGAAGTAGCTGGTCTCATTTGCATACTCAGGAAAGAAAATTGTATGTGGCACAACAAACAGCCATTCCTTTCCTGATCTTGCAAAATAATCAACATTACAACCATGTGTACATGTATGTGCATGCATCTGTTTAGTAGCCTTGAACTACATTAACATGCTATGATCTGGTATTTCTCTCATCAGTTCCTCTGGAGAGGAGCAGCAAAGCTTAATGCAAAATTCAGTCTAAACTTTTAACACAGTGTTTCTGACAACTCTAGAGATTTATAGCCTGAATGTAGAATTATTCCGCTGTTCTTTTATTTCTCATTCAAATGCAAAGAAATTAATTTTCTGGTCATAATTTCAGTACTTCAGGGATATTACCAGGACAGAAGTAAAAATAGAACACCAATATATTGTCAAGTCCTATGGCTGAGTGTGACTAATAGCTATAGTGTCACAGATGTAATAATCCAATAAAGCCTCTGTACTCAGGGTCAAATGACATTAGTGCTTAGGAAAGATGTAAGACTGGTTGCAGCAGCAGATTGCAATCAGCAACTCAGCATTAAAGACGGCCGTTCCTATTGTGTCCTCCCACTTTTATACCCTTACCACATACCTTTTTCTTCTCCAGTACTCTCTCCCTCCCCTCTGTTGATTCTTACTCTTGCTCTATCCTTGCAAAGCTAGAACAAGTTGCACCCCACCATTAAGATTTTCTAAGATTTCTCGACCTAAACTGCAATGTATCCTTTCCTTCAAGTCATAATACAGATAGAGTTAATTTAAGTTACTTTTGCCTCTCTAACTAGACTGTGAGGTTCTGAGGGAAAATTTCTTTCTTTGCCACGTGTTTTCACATTTTCTGCAATGTCTGGCCTTGTCCTGAGTTATTTCAAGTATGTGATGCATTATTTCCTGAGCAAATCTATTTTCTTCAATGTTTGTATCTACCAAATGAGATAGGAAAATTACTCTGAAGTTCTCTCCAGTTCTCCTATTTCATGATGGTACAGATTTGTACTCTGATGGTCAAGTACCACACTGCAATGGGAGATGGTAAGATATTAGGGCAGGAATCGCTAAGAGCAGCATTCCAGGCAGAGAAAATAGCACAAGTAAAAGCCCTTAGACGGAAAGTATTTGGCATGCAAATGGAACAAAAAGAAGTCCCAGAGTTATAGGAGGAGGTAAAAAATAAGAAAAAAAAATATGTCAGACAGGTTGTCAGACAGTTCACCAACATTAAACAGAACTGAGATGCAGAGGTGTTGTGTTTTAAATACAGCTATTTTATCCACAGCCCTATAGCTACAGGTGAAGGGAAATTAGAAGAAGAGAAAATCCTATTCTAGCTTAATAGGAAATCCAGACTATTTGAGTACCTTTACACACGTTATCCCATCTTTTTAGAGTTGCATTAGTCTATTAAATCCTTTGTGAAATCAGAGGCAATGCAAATAGGGTTACAGTATTATTTAAATTACCGAAGTCTGAGAGTTTAGGATAAATATGGACAAGTAGGTAGAAAGGCAGGAATTTATCAACTTGATGGATTAACAGGTCATCAGAAGCCCAAACTGATAGCTTCCAGTACCAAAAATTTCCATATGATTAAGAACCAAATTCACTATAATGTAGTTTATTTGGTTCATACGAAATTTTCAAACATGCAGTCTCTAGGGAAAACCATCAAAGGGTTTCTTGGTGCTCTAGATGCTATGGAGCTTTAAACTACGTGATGCCTTTCATCTAGCAAGAAACAGAATGAATTTATGATGCTATGAAATTTCCTTTTCCACAATGGTGACAGACTCATATAAAGGCTAACTCTTTGAGTTCATAAGATTGCATAATCTTATGCAATCTTATGATACTCAGGGTACTCAGAAGAGAGTACTGCTGATTGCTGGGCCTTTCAAGTAACTATAGGACTGGGTCAAAAATTATGCAAGGTAGCCTTTAAGATGGCCCCCAACAGTCCTTATGTTCTGGTATTCACACCCTTGTGCAATCTCCTCCCCTTGAGGGTGGACTGGTCTTACTGACTAGTTTCTATCAAAGAGAACACAGTAGAAAGGACAGGATGTTGCTTCCAAGATTGAGTTACAAAAAGACTGGCTTCCATTTTGACAGACTTCTCTTGCTATTACTCACTCTGAAAGAAACTAGCTGCCATGTTGGGAGATGTCCAATGGAGAAGCCCAGGTGGCAAGGAACTGATGTCTCCAGCCAACAACCAGTAAGGATCTGAGGCCTGCCAATAGCCACATGAGTGATCTTGGAAGCAGATCTTCCTCAAGGTGCTCCCTGCAGATAATACAGCTCTGGCAAACAACTGGATCATAGCTTCCTAGGAGACCCTGTAGTACAAGCCATTCAGATAAGCCACACTCATATATTCCACATCCACAGAAACTTGGAAATAATAAATGTGTATTATTTTAAGCTAAGCTTTGAAGTAATTTCTTATAAATCAATATATAGCTAATACAGACATACATTTGGAAGAGTAACCAATACTAAGTACTGGGGACAGCCTCCTGTAGCAATTTCCTTCTTCACTACAAAGTCTCAAAAGCTCTTCAAAATTAACAAACGAATACACAAGCTCTAGGTTATCAAGAAGCCATAACATATGCCAAAGTACAATGTACTTTCCCCTGTGTCCATTTATTTTCTACAACAGTGTCAGAACCATTAGAAGGAAATCACACCTGACTATTAAATTAAGAGAACTAATCAATAATATTGACTTGATGTTTGTGTAGCCTAGAGCTATCTGACTTTGGTGTAACTATTTATCTTGGGAGAACCAAATTTTAACTGCTGGCCCAATGTTAAATATAATCCTCCTATATTTTACCTACCCTAATCTGTGAGCTGAGCAACCCATTCTCCAGTATACAGCATGATGAATTTTTTAAAAATCTATACTGTGTAGCTTGTAGCTGGAACTAACTAGTGAAGCCAGCAATAGGACCAGAATGGAAGCTAGACAGGAAAGAATCACCAGGATTTCATTTTCAGATATACTACAAAGAAGGCAAAAAGCTGCCTCAGGTTGGCCGGATGAGTTTTGCTTCTAGTGTTGCACTCAGCATGTTAGAGTATATCTGCCCCAATATAGTTTGGATGTATGCTCCCTCCAAATCTCATGTTGAAATATGACCGATAATGTTGGAGGTGGGCCTAGTGGAAGGTGTTTGGATTATGGGGGTGGATCCCTCATGAATGTTTTGGTCCTTGCAGTAATAAATGAGTTCTCACTCTGAGTTCATGTGAGATCTAGTTGTTTAAAATAACCTTGGCTGGGTGCGGTGGCTTACGCCTGTAACCCCAATACTTTGAGAGGCCAAGGCGGGCAGATCGCTTGAGACCAGTAGTTCTAGACCAGCCTGGACAACATGATGAAACCTCGCCTCTACTAAAAATACAAAAAAATTAGCCGAGCATGGTGGTGTGTGCCTGTAGTCTCAGCAACTCAAGAGGCTGAGGTGGGAGAATCACCTGAGCCCAGGAAGTTGAGGCTGCAGTGAGTCGTGATCATGCCACTGCACTCCATTTTGGGCAACGGCAGTCAGACTCTGTCTCAAACAAAACAAAACAAAAAAAGAGCCAGCCACTTCCTCCCTTGCTTGCTCCTGCTCTTGCCATGTGACACGCCTGCTCCCCCTTTGCCTTCTACTATGATTGTAAGCTTCCTGAGGCCTCACCAGAAGCCAAGCAGATGCTAGTGCCATGCCTCTATTTGCCTGCAGAACTCTGAGTGCAAATAAGTCTCTTTACTTTATAAACTACCCAGTCTCACGTATCCCTTTGTAGCAACCCAAAATAGACTAACGCAGCCCCCAAATATTTTATTTCGTTTTTAAGGATTAACCTTAATGAAAACTCCTCTGAACTTGCCCTCCATTCTCTCTCTTGATTAGTCACTTTCTGAAGGAGTGGAGGAAAATCATGTACAGTCGCTGTTGTTAATATACACTTGACTTTTTCAAGCTAGGCTGAGCCCAGGTATTGAAGAAAGTTAGTTAAATGACATTTCAGAAGCTTAGTCATCCTGAATAAATATTTTCTTTTCGACTAAGTTTAAGCGGAAAACATAATTGCATTTAGGTAGAAAGGCATAAAAATCGACAACAAGCAAAATCATTTGCCTTATCAATGCTACCACGACCATTCATAAAGTACAAAGTGCTTCTGTATGCTGACAACTAAAAGCATCTGCCTCCTTACAGCTCACTGTCTGCATGGACAAGATTCTACTCTTTGGTTGTCTTCAGTAATATAATTTTATTATTCTACCATACCCATCAACATAACTTTACTAGTCCAGGTAACTCTTGCACAGGAAGGAAAAAATGCAAATAACTGTTCATTTCAGAAACTTCTACTGTACCCATCAACATAACTTTACTAGTCCAGGTCATTCTTGCACAGGAAGAAAAACCTGAAAATAACTGTTCATTTCAGAAACTTCCAGAAGAAATATTCAAATGAACAGCAAACAGACATTCAGCAGATAGGATTAAAATCAAAGCTCTTGCCTCAAAAGCTTCCCCTAGTTGTGTCCACCAATCAAAACTATTCTATCATGATCCTTACCCAATCCTGATCAAGCTTCTACATTCAAAGAGCTACCTTAAATCACACTCCAAAACCTCATAAATATCCAGACTGTGCATGCCCCTCCATCATGCTATTAAGACTCTGTCAAGGTAGTGCTCCTCCTCACCACAGTCAGGATAAACTCAATTTTGCCTTAGCAACAGATTATTCCGGTGGCATTTTTGAGGACCCAGAATTAACAATACTCCTAACTCCTTCTACTCTCACAACAGCCCCTTTAAGAAGCTGGAACAGATCTTAGCTCCATTTTATAGTTAAGGAAACGAAAGTTCAGAGGAGTTAAGTAATCTGCCAAATCAAAGATCATGAGCAGTGGAAGAATTTTTTTAAATAGAAGAAAACAGAATAAGAGACTTCTTAATACCAAGTATGAGACCTTAGAAGTAGACCTGTACATACAGGGGAATAAAAGATCTTGAAGACCAGAAGGGACAGATAAAAATAGAAAAGACATAAACCCAGGCCTCCATTCTCTTCAAGAGTGCATTTAGATACAGAAGGATGTTTAAATTGTTAAAGATGACAAAGGATGACCAGTACCCAAGAACCTAACAATTGAAATGAGGCAAGAATTTAAAAATTAGAATGGAGTGACTCCAATTCCCATTTCTTACAGAAGCCAAGAAAGAGAAAATTATTAAGAAGCACATGGTGGAGCTGCAGAAGAAATATGGCGGTAATTGGGAAACTGGCAATTAGGAAATCACTTCTTGAAAATTAAGATAAAAAATATAGATGAATGAGAAGGAAAGTGCAGAAATATCAGTATAAAATACTAACAAGACTTACTAGATGATTTTCTAGTGACAGTTATTGTAGGTGGACATATATTAGTTACATGTTTCCTAAGGCCACATGGCAGAAAAATTTATGGAATTAGTGTCCAGAGGAAAGGCACATCAAAGATAAAAACATGATAAAGAAGAGCCAAATGGAAGAAGTACAGACAAAAACGAGGCTTGGTTTTGTTTACTGTGGATAGTCTGATGAAGTTCATGAAAAGAAAGCAGGATTTAGTTGAAGAATGGATGCTTTTTAACAGACATAAAACATATCATTTCAGAGGTGTCACTATAGTTAGGCCTCACAAACAAGATCATATTTAAAAAAATAAAGATCTAGACCAGAAAACCAGGAGAATCAGAAGAAAGAAGGCACTGAAACCTGGTACACAGAACTAGCCCAACATCAGAAAAAGACACTGACAAATGTAAGGAGTTAAAATTTTAAATTCAGCTAAGCCCTCCTGAAAATCAGTGAGGGATTACAAGAGGGAACTGAAGTATTACAGGCAGCAACCACCACTGCAGATTAAGGCACAGCAGAAAGACACGGAATAGGGAAAAGCTGAAGGAAAACTGTCAAGGATTATGTTGGAACAACATCACTTACTTAGAAGTCTGTTCTAAGTAACACAACTCCCCAATTAAGTGAGGAGTTTAAGATGCCACCTCTCCCCAGAACCATTTTTCACAGGCCCAAAAGAAATCCACAAAAAAGCCAGGGCCAGGAAACCCTATAGCAGCAAAACCTATACCAGCTCAGAATTGCAGAATTCACAGCGAAAATGGAAAGGAGCTGCACCCATCACCAATATCCCAACTTTGCAAGAAGGCAGTACTCTCTCATATACTCAAAATGGGCATTGGTATCTGCTTCTTCCTTACACTTATTTAGAGCATTTTATCAAGGACCTTTATTTCTCTGTAATTCTTTGATGCCCTGCTGTTCTGAACAGAGGCAATCCAATCCAATTCCGAACTACTCATTTTCCACTGAGGCAAAGGTGTTTAGAAAGAAATGAATCAAATATATAAACTAATTATAAGAAGGGAAAGGTTCTCAGACGGTGATACCCTTACAAATGGGATGATCAAATTGCCCCCAAAGTACTTCCCGGCTCACACACACTTCCCCTTTACTCATTTTATATTGCCTAATTTGGCCTGTCTCCTCCTGGTTTTCTGTGAACTCATGAAGCTCATATGCCTAAGACTTTGAGCTATCATTTTGCAGGCTGAGAAGCTACGACTAATAAATTAGTAGTTAAAACACCTGCAGTGGAGCCCAAATCTCCTGCATTTTGGTGAATAAAAATACTTTTCTGGGATAAAAAAAATTGTTCTCAGTCTCCAGATGATAAAAAGATGATGATTAACACTACTTACTATCCTTTTCTCATGTATAAAGAGCACTCAGTCTTTCTGTCACTTTATTTTTATTTATTTATTTTTATTTTTATTTTTATTTTTTTGAGACAGAGTCTTGCTCTGTCATCCAGGCTGGAGTGCAGTGGCACGATCTCCACTCACTGCAACCTCCGCCTCCTGGATTCAAGAGATTTTCCAGCCTCAGCCTCCCAAGTAGCTGGGATTACAGGCATGCGCCACCACACCTGGCTAAGTTTGTATTTTTAGTAGAGATGGGGTTTCACCTTGTTGGTCAGGTTGGTGTTGAACTCTTGACCTCAGGTGATCCACAAGCCTCAGCCTCCCAAAGTGCTGGGATTACAGGCATGAGCCACCACGCCCGGCTATGTCACTTTAATAACAGACAGAAAGACGATAGCATTAGGAGCATGGAGCTACCAGCTTTTTGCCCAAGTGTTTAAAAAGTGGACCACAGATGTAACACACATTTAAGTGAAGTATTTAAAGCAACTGATACATCTCAAACTGAGATTGCCTTCAAGGGTACTAAAATTTAAAGATTCATCTAATGTCCAACTAAAAATCATCTTTAGGTATTATTATTAGTTGAAGCAAACTACAAGGCACAGGGTGTGAAGAGACATGAAAGTTTAAAAAAAACTGAGTGGCAACAGTACTGGACATTTCTTTTGAATGCCCACATTCTAAAGCTGAAAGCCAGAGGGAGGAGTAGTGTCTGCAAAATGCCATAGTTTTATCTCTAGCTATGTATATATACATGTTCTTCCATATTTGCTGGCTGTATCTTGGGCCACATAACGAAAGTCCCAGACCTGTGATATCCCTTGGGTTGCTTGTCCAGTTGGGGAGATGTTGAAGCAGAAAGAGAAGTAGGAAGGGAGAAGCGGACAGGAGACAGTGCCTTGAACATACATGGCCCACATCACCTTTCACATCAAAGGCCTTTGTCTTCCTGTTTGCTTTATTGTCATCCTCAAAAGCAGCTCTACAAAAAGCCGCTGTTCACAGCCCTCTCCCTACCTCTAGGCTGTAGGTCCTTGAAGGTAAGAAACCATTTTTATTTGTTATTCCATGTTTCCTGATCCCCGTTTTCTGGGGATCCAACCTCTGTAACACTTCTCCCCTGTAACTCTTCTCCCCTCAGACAGACAACAAAAGTGGTCAGAGAACCACATCTTAAATCCTTTTAGTGCTCTCATATTTTTCTGAGCGGTTTTCAGTAGTTTTTTCTACAATCACACAACCACATGTTGTAGCTTCTGGATAAACAAAGTGATTAAGAAATGGAGGAATGATGGTAGGTTAAGGAACTATTATTTTTGTGAGTAAACCTCCTGGAGATATTTGAGTCTCTAAACTCCACACATTTCATAGAAGTTTGATAGAAATTAAAACAAAACACAAACCTCTAGCTCCTAACTGGTTTGTATACCCAATGAGTAGCTGGCTAACCTCTACTCTGAAGAGCCCTGCACAGAGAAACTGCAGGAAATGCATGTCAGTCCCAGAGCTGGACTCTCAGTGACCAAGAGATAAGACTTTTTGGGATCACTTCTGACTCATTAGAACACCATGAAAAATAAAAGTTTCAAAAAATGCCTGCATGTGATAAGTAAAATGAAATGAGACAGTAGGGTCAATGCACTATGAGAGAACCCCTCATTTTAATAAAATAATCATTACAGCTCTTGATTCTACTAACAAGTGACAAAATAAGGTAGCAAGAAGGGAGAAAAAGCTTTTCAAGGTAAGGGCAATATTTATGTCATTAAGATGCACCAAGTTACCTTCTACTCTGGGTATATATATAATGAATCCAGCTAAACCATGGACAAGAAACATTTGGAAATTAGATAAAATTGATTCCTAGACTCCAGTAAAAGTTCAAGGGGAGGGGAGGAGGCGAGGAGCAGACTCAGATGGGAAACAAGTCATTATCAACTCCTCTGGAATACCAATAAACCTCAGTTTAGTTAAAGCATTTTTCTATGGAATTTTATAAATATCCCTCTGTGATCTCTTGACATTTCCAAGCTAACATACATGTGCAAATGGAGGACAGGTTTACGTAATGGCCAAAAATGAGAGAGGCTGACAATTGGTAGCTGGACAGTGTTTTCTGCTTAATAGAGGAATCAAAATATCCACTGGGTTTAAATACCCAAATGACCTATGCTTATACTGACCAGGCGTGTAGGGTGACTTCGTTTTGATCAAAAATCCAAGGGAACAGAGGACTTGTTGGGTTTTGGGTTTCCTGATGGCTTGGTGCCAGCTATGGATTTAGTTGATAAGGCCCAGTTTCTTTGTGTACATATTTGAATTAAATAAGCACCTTTGATGGACAAGGCCTCTACTTGGTTCTAATTAACACTCATATAGTCTGTGAAAACCTTCATCTGCATCCATTTTGTTTTGTGAGTCAAAATAATACATATTTTTAAAATAATTCTCCTCTGTGACTTATATATATCCTTACCTCCACAAGGATCCTGAGAGGCAAGCACTTAGCAAGCAGCCCAGGTTAAAGCAGAGACAGGGAATCTGTTGGGAAGAGGTCAAAATTAGGGGAAAAAAGAAGTTGCTCTAAGCAGCAGTTTATACATACTACTTTGTGTACTATAAATACTTCTTCTTGCTCTCTTCCCACCACGCTTCCAGTTCCCATCTTTCCCTGTCCCTTCTACTGAAGTCCTTGCCCCGTCATCAATCACTATATCACCAGAAGGACCCATGCAAGGAGAGCAGAGCCTCTATCCTGACTCTGGGAGAAGAGCTCAAGCCAAAGCTCACAGGTCTTCTATTTGAGAAATCTGGCAGTATGAGGCTCTCCTGAAGTACTTGTGGCTATCCAGAGTGCTTATGCAGTATTCCACTCCAATGGCCTGAAGATTCTGCCTGATCCAGCCACAGTACAGCACCCTCATCAGCTTCTTCTAGGCCTTGAGCACAACTTCTTATTTATTTATTTAGTTTGTTTGTTTATTTATTTATTTAGTGTCACTCTGTCACCCAGGCTGGAGGGCAGTGGTGCGATCACAGCTTACTGCAGCCTTAACCTCCCAGGCTCAAGTGATCTCCCACCTCAGCCTCCCAAGCTGCTGGGACTACAGGCGTGACAACACCCCCAGCTAATTTTTTAAAATTTTTTGTAGAGATGGGGTCTAGCCACATTGCCCAGGCTGGTCTCAAACTGCTGTGCTGAAGCTATCCTCCTGCCTTGGCTGCCCAAAGTGCTGGGATTACAGGCATAAGCCACCGGGCCTGGCCTGGAGCAGAACTTCTTTTTTTTTTTTTTTTTTTTTTTGAGATGGAACCTCACTCTGTCGCCCAGGCTGGGGTGCAGTGGTGCGATCTCGGCTCACGGCAACCTCTGCCTCCCAGGTTCAAGCGATTCTCCTGCCTCAGCCTACCAAAGTGCTAGGATTACAGGCATAAGCCACCGTGCCTGGCCCATAACTTCTTAAATTGTGTCTACACACAAACACGTATAAATGTCTTTTGTCCCCTTTATTTTTAATTTTTTTATTTCCATAGGTTATTGGGGAATGGGTGGTGTTTGGTTACATGAATAAGTTCTTTAGTGGTGATGTGTGAGATTTGGGTGCACCCAACTCCTGAGCAGTATACACTGCAATCAATTTGTAGTCTTTTATCCCTCACCCCATTCCCACCCTTTCCTCCTGAGTCTCCTAAGTCCATTGTATCAGTCTTTTTCTTTTGAGACGGAGTCTCGCTCTGTCGCCCAGGCTGGAATACAATGGCACAATCTTGGCTCACCGCAACCTCTGCCCCCCAGGTCCAAGTGATTCTCGTGCCTCAGCCTCCCAAGTAGCTGGGATTATAGGTGACTACCACCACGCCTGGCTAATTTTTGTATTTTTAGCAGAGACGGGGTTTTGCCATGTTGGCCAGGCTGGTCTTGAACTTGAGGTCAGGACCTCAGGTGACCCACCTGCCTCAGCCTCCCAAAGTGTTGGGATTACAGGCATGAGCCACTGTGCCTGGCCCATTGCATCATTCTTATGCTTTTGCATCCTCATAGCTTAGCTCCCACTTATGAATGAGAACAATGTTTGGTTTTCCATTCCTGAGTTACTTCACTTAGAATAATAGATGCCTCACTTAAACCTGAGGTCCTTCACTAGGAGGCAGCTTATTCCTAGTACCAATTCCACACACTAAGAATAGAAATATGAACAGGACATAGAAAGCCTCTCACACTTGTGTTTACATCAATGGGCAGTCCTACAACTGGTCTGCATCAAGCCAAATGAACAGAACTGCAACTGTTCCTACAACGATCCTACAAGGTCTTTTCACCACTCCTATATATGCTGCTACTGAAGTCATACAGACGATACATCTGCATTAACCATACAACTTGTTAAATGCTACACTGTACAATGCTTTTCAGAACATTAGATTCAACGAAAACTAGAATCTTTAAAATAAATTCACTGAATTTTTATGTCTTTCCCAATTGTATGCATAATATTTGAGTCTAGTAACATGGACTAGAGTCAGATATCTGAATGAGAAAGCATAGATTTACTGCAGGTCCTCAAATAAGGTCATTTTCTACAACATTGTTTCCTTATAAAATTGATAAGGAAAAAAAAATCAATTCCCGGCTGGGGCTACTGTCTGGGTGGAGTCTGCATGAGTTTTCTCCAGGTACTCATTTCCTCCCACATCCAGAAGATGTGTACATGGGGTTAACTGGCATGCCTAAATGGTCCCAGTGTGAGTCAGTGTGGGTGTGTGTGTGAGTGCACCTGGTGATGTAATGTCCTGCCCAGGGTTGGTTCCAGCCTTGCACCCTGAGCTGCTGGGATAAGATCCAGCCACCTGTGACTGCTTGAAACAGAGTAAGTAGGTTAGAAAATGACTCAATGAATGAATACAAAATATTGTAAAATAAAAATTCAGAAAGTCTATGATAATCATACAAATGCACAACAATAAATGACGTTGTGCTAAAGTGCTCAGTGAGCTTGCCATATTTGTGATTGTTTTTGAACTGCATGGTGGTAGGAGATACTTCTTAGAATTTTCACTTTGCAAATGTTTCTTCCTTAATTTAAATCCACCATCATGGCTGGGAATGGTGGCTCATGCCTGTAAAACCAGCACTTTGGAAGGCTGAGGTGGGAGGGTTGTTTGATGCCAAGAGTTAAAGACCAGCCTGGGCAACGTGGTGAGACCTTGTCTCCACAATTTTTAAAAAAGAATTAGCCAGGCATGGTGGCACACACCTGTAGTCCCAGCTACTCTGGAGGCTGAGGTGGGAGGATCACTTGAGCCCAGGAGTTTGAGGCTGCAGTGAGCCATGTTTACATCACAGCACTCCAGCCCGGGTGACACAGCAAGACCCCAACTCTTAAAAAGTAATAATAATAAGGCCGGACGCAGTGGCTCACGCCTGTAATCCCAGCACTTTGGGAGGCCGAGGCGGGCGGATCATTTGAGGTCAGGAGTTCAAGACCAGCCTGACCAACATGGTAAAACCCCATCTCTACTAAAAATACAAAAAAATTAGCCAGGCATCATGGCAGGAACCTGTAATCCTAGCTACTCGGGAGGCTGAGGCAGGAGAATTGCTTGAATCTGGGAGGCGGAGTTTGCAGTGAGCCGAGATCACACCACTGCACTTCAGCATGGGTGACATAGAGAGACTCTGTCTCAAAAAAAAAAAAAAAAAAAGGTAACAATAATAAAAACAAATAAACCCACCACCGCAATGACCACCATGACTCACTGATTCACCAAGAGCTGGGTAATTATTGTATCTTGTTTTTGTTAACCTTTCTTAAAGGTATAGATAGCTCACCTTTATTTCAGTGTTTAATAGTAAAAGTGTTTTCAGTCTTTATTTAGAAGTTTGGTGATGTTTTCATGACCAGAAATATACGCCATGGAGACCTAACTCTTGCTTATATCAATCAGCCACTGGTAAATTTGGTTTTGTCATAAGTCATTTTGCTTCAAAAGTTGCAGTTCACTGGAACTTATTGAAGACATTAAGTGAGGACTTACTGTACTTACTAAAATTCAATATAAAGACTCCTCACTAGAATAAATATGGATATTTTTCATAGAAAGATTAGTTAGAAGAACATTAAAATGTTAGCAGTGGTCATAATTCTATGCAGTTTGATTGCCAGTAATTTTTTAATTTATTCAGTGTTGTGTAAGAGCTGGCTCATATGAGGTGGTAAGTGCACACCTCTTCCAAAATCTGCATTCAGTGTGACAACACTTGAAATTGGTGATGGTGGAATTATTTACACCTTAGAAATTGACAAATGCCACATATCAGGTTTTTTCTCTTCTTTTGGAGAGTCACTTGTTAAACAAAAAGCATACCACTTTTTGTAGTCTCTAGACGTTCCTTGTGAACACATAAAATTATAATTTGAGGTTACTTTTAAAGAAAATGAAATTTGAGCAAATTAATCTTTGTGTGTATAGCACGTTTTCATGAAGTATTAAGAAAAATATGTTTTTCTCCATAAAAGATCTATAAACCCAAATAGCCTTGCCCTAAAATTTCCACTATAATTTAATCTCTCTCCTGTACCCATATAAACAAGCATGAAAACATGAGTGTGGAGAGAGGAAATCACACCAAGAATTTATAGAACGTGAAAATTTCAAGGCCAGGTATGGTGGATCACACTTGTAATCCCAGAACTTTGTGAGACTAAGGTGAGAGGATTGCTTGAGGCCAGAAGTTCCAGACGAGCCTGGGCAACATAGGGACATCCCATTTCAACAAAAAAAGTAAAAAATCAGCTGGGCATGGTGGTAGTGCCTCTAGTCCTAGCTACTCAGGGGGCTGAGGCATGAGGATTGCTTGAGCCCAGGAGTTCAAGACTGTAGTGAACCATGATCACGCCACTGCACTCCAGCCTGGGTGACAGAGTAAGACCCTGTCTCAAAATTTTTTCTTTCAATTAGTAGCCATTGACAGAGTAGACCCCAGATGAGTTAAAGCAGCAGTCCCCAACCTTGTTGGTACCAGGGATCAGTTTCGTGGAAGACAATTTTTCCACAGACCGGGGGTGGAGGGATGGTTTCGGGATAAAATTGGATCCACCTCAGGATCATAAGACATTAGATTCTCATAAGGAGTGTGCAACCTAGATCCCTTGCATGTGCAGTTTACAATAGGGTTCATGCTCCTATGAAAATCTAATACCGCTGCTGAGCTGACAGGAGGTGGAGCTCAGGTGGTAATGTTTGCTCGCCCGGCTGCTTACCTCTCACTGTGTGGCCCGGTTCCTAACAGGCCACCGCCCAGTACCAGTCCACGGCCCGGAGTTTGGAAACCCCTGAGTTAAAGGGCAAAGGACTGGACCTCTTAGGAATCAAGAAGCCAGGTCCCACTTTAAGTTCTGAATAGGGTCACTTTCACCTTTCCTAGGTTTCTACCTCTTGGGCTTATCTGCCCAAACAGAGATTAACCCTTTTGGATTCCTCTACCTTGTGACTTACTTTTTAAATGCCAATACTTAGAGAAACTACCAAAGAAGAGACCCAAGATGACTGTGAAGAGCAGTGGGTAGAATAAGTGTGTGCAAAAGGAGAAGGTGTCACAGTTATAGTTAGGATTCACTCTTTTTTTCATCTAGCAAATGAGCTAAGGTCACTATCAGACCACTTGATGAAGGAACTTGGTAGCAAAGCTCCATTAAGTGGTTTTAGGTAGAGTTTTTTTTTTTTTCTAAATAACTCTGGCCCCAGTTTTTACTGGACGGGAAATAACAACAATGATTTCCACCTTCCATGGTTTAAAGTAATTTAGCCATTTACAGGGATAAATCAAAAGGCTTTGAAATGTCAATGTGCTATGTAACAGACACTTTAGTTTCTAAAAAAAAGAAATGAGGATTTTTTTTTTTACCTTGGTTGGGTGAACTTCAGATTACATGATGCTACCAGAATAAAATATGTGCTAACAGAAAAGTAGAGGAATCACAGGTATCTACTGAGACTAAAGGTTAAAAGATAATCTTAGGATAGTGCATATTTATATTTAGCATTTAATCCTCCATTTCTTACGTTGTCAAGTGTCTTCACCTAATCTTCAGTGAACTAATCACAACCCAAATGTGACTTTTTACAGGCGAAGAAAGAAATTTCTAGGACTGCTAGTTAATAGGCACCTTTCATCCCAGATAGCTAGAGTCCTGCTGGATGCTGAACTATGATGCTAGCCTCAGTGTAATGTGTCCTAGTTGGTCAGAACAGAACTCAGCTCAGAGCAAGAAAAAATCTGAGATCCTTAGCCAGATTACAGGGTTGTGGTTTCCCAAGAGAAGACAGTATAATCTATGAGGAATGTGCAATATCTGAGAAAGGAAAGAAAATAAATAAAGGAAGGTGGGAGAGGTGCTAAACCAAGCACTGTATGTCCTCCCTCCAGTATGTGCATTCAGGAAATGGAGAGCTCATTCATGAGTGCCTATTGTGTACTAGATGCATTACAAAGATTATAACACTTGATTCTTACAACATTCTGATAGCAAAGAAGGATTCCTGTTTTGCAGAAAAGGAAAACTGAGGCCCAAAGAGTTAGTTAGGAACTAAGGATAGAAAGTTACTGATGGCCAGATGCAGTGGCTCACGCCTGTAATCCCAGCACTTTGGGAGGCTGAGGTAGGAGGACTGCTTGAGCCCAGGAGTTTGAGAATAGCCTGGGCAACACAGTGAGACCCCACTCTACAGAAAATAAAAAATTAGCTGAGTGTGGTGACACACATATGTAGCCCCATTTACTCAGAAGGCTGAAGTTGGAGGATCACTTGAGCCAAGGAGTTTGAGAACAGCCAGGAGTTCTACAAAAAATAAAAAATTAGCTGAGCATAGTGACATACCTGTAGCCCCAGTTAGGAGGCTGAGGTGGGAGGATCACTTGAGTTCAGGAGGTCAAGGCTGCAGTGAGCTGTGATTGCATCACTACACTCCAGCTTGGGTAACAGAGTGAGACCCTGTCTCAAGAAAAAAAAAAAAAGAAGGAAAGTTAGTTACTGGTAAATCAGGCTTAAACTGAGGTCTGTCTGACTCCAAAGCAATCCAAGAGGAAATTTACAAAGCACCAAGAGTGAAAACTACATAATACAGGCATTTACTCTACAGATGTTATTAATAAGTACAAATCATAAGGCTTACTGTTAAATGGCTACAGGGAAAGACCACATTCCAGAACATATGCCATAGCAGGCAACAACTCCAGAAGTGTAAACTTTGGTTAGAAGATCCCCACTCTAAGGTTTGGTATTCCCATGTACTGAAAGCTTGAATCCCAAATTGATATGAAATTCTACCATTCATCAGAAAGGAATTTTGACCCAGTTACTGTATACCTTGCCTGAAAATTGACAGCAATGGTGAAATCAAGTTCAGACACAGGATCTCCACATGTTTGAAACAAACATATCAGATAGCAATCTAGGGGGAACAGCACAGATGCAGGAATGCTTACCAATCAACCCTTGTGGTTGGCTGCTATATAGAACAGAGACTATGACCTGGACAGGCACAAGAGAGAGCATTTATTATATGGGAGCATTCAACATAACCCAAATAACATTAGCACTTTTTGTCATGATCTATTTACCCAAATTCATTCATCCCACTGTACTTCTTTTGTGTAACAAGACAGGAAACACAAGGCTTAGGGAGCCTTAGCATGCAAACCCCAAATCTTTGTCCCCAGCTTCCAATGTCTGAATTCATTGACAATTTTTAACAGTGTCACAAAGTGTGAAAATACTATGTTAGAAACCAGCTGAGCTGCCAGACTACTGCCTTAGAGTGAAAATTAGCCCAGTGTCTTTCAGACTCAGAAACTGGAACCTTGTTGTACCAGCAATGTCTGCAGAGCAAGGAAATGGACAACAATGTATGGAACAGTAAACATCTGAAGGAGTAATAACCTACATATTACTTTAATTGCTGGCGTATACCTTCAGGAACCCTAGCAAATAAATGTCACAAGTGGAGCAGGCTGGCAGACTACCATTCCCTGATACCTACTTGGTCCTCAGGACCTATCTTTTCCCTCTGTATATATAAGGCTGGCTTTCAAATTACCTTCAGACTCATATTCTCATACCTGAAACAAAGGCACCTGAGCAGCACTCCGCACTCCTTAACTCTTGAAGTTTTCTACAATCCAGTCCAGTCCCTCCTGCTGCTGTCTCTTACTGGTTTTCCAAAAAATAGAAATAAAGATCAGAACTTTGGTGTTAAAAAGTCAAAATCAGATTTATTTGAAATCAGAACAGTCTAAGTTTGTCAATGTCTCTGTAACAGCGGCACCCACAGTGTACATGAGGAACACAATTAAGAAGTAGAAAAAGATGCCCCTGTCTAATGAAAGGAACAGGTTGTAGAAACAGAGTCAGTATCATGGAGTCAGCAGTACTTAGGAAGAGTGACTACCACTGTTGGTAGTCCCTATCTCTAGAACTCTAGGAAGGGGTTTCAATACCATCATTAATGATGCACAGGGGACAGGAGGAGGGGGCTGCCCTTCATAAGACACTAGTCACCTCACACAATGTAAGGATACCCTGAACTTGTCTAGGTGATCTTGACAATTGATTCCAATTCCATCTTTTTCACATTACAGACCCATAGGCTCACTGGTACTGGACTTTTCCATCACAGGTTCTGAAGGAGACGGTGACTGTATGAATCTGCCAAGAGACTTGCCTGTGGATGGACAGCCCAGCACCACTGCAGGAAAATTACATAACTTGGAACTCATTTTGGTGGATGGCTGGGGAACACTTCCTTTTCCACTTATTCAGAGAAACTTCTGAAAATGGTTGGTTGGATCAAGGTACCCAATCATGCAGGGTGAAACATAATATAATAGGAACTGCATTAATCTTGTGGTTACAAGATCAGACAAGACTGTTGCTTCAGAGGTTTGACTGTCCCTTCAAAATAAACTATAGTTCATCTTGCTTTAATCAAACATTATAGGGGAATTATATATTAAGCTAATAGGCAAGATCTCAACTTCTAGAAAGGGGAGTCTCAAAGATGTCAGTTGATTGTATTCATTACCATGGTGAAAAAGACTCATACAGGATCACAGATAACAAATTTTTGAAATCGGAGGTTTGAGTTGTTCACCAGGTTATACAATAGCATTCTCATGGTGTATTCGTGTCAGTAATTAGTAACACAGTAAGTTAGAAAACCATGGACATCAGAAGGAAGCTAGTATCATTTAGGATAATTTCACGAATAATTGCAACCATTAAATAATGTTGGTGCCATCTGACACTGAGAATAGATCTTCAAAGAAATAATCCACAAAAGTTTACAGTTGCTAATATTGGCTTTTGTGGGTATGCTCTTTGGAAAATATCCCCTCTAGGATTCTATGGGCGAAGTGGACATAAGAAAAGTGCCTTCGGCCTAATACCTGGATCTAAATTCTAAATTCTAGGGTTAGATTATTATTTAAGATCTAGGGCTCTGCTCAAAAAGTCAGGATCTATGAGGCAAGTTAATATCTTAATTCCTGAAATCTTGGCACCTTATATTAGCAAAGGCAGAGGTAACTTTCATTCTTACCAACAACTGATTTTTCAGGTTTCTAAATTCAATCTAGAAGGATATTTGGAAAACACCAACTTTCTACCAATAAAGGTACTAATAAGTCATTCAGATGCTAGATAATATATATAATTCAAATCCAAATCAAGAATAAACCAGGCTAGGCCAGGCACAGTGGCTCACGCCTGTAATCTCAACACTTGGGAGGTTGAGGCAGGTGAATCTCTTGAGCCCAGGAGTTGGAGACCAGCCTGGGCAACATGGCAAAACCCCATCTCTCAAAAACAAAAAGAAAAACAAAACAAAACAACAACAACGACAACAAACCATGCATTGTGGTGTGCACATCCCAGCTACCAGCTACTTGGGAGGATGAGGTGGGGGGATCACTTGAGCCCAGGAAGGCAGAGGTTGCAGTGAGCTAAGATCACTGCCACTGCACTCCAGCCTGGGTGACAGAGTGAAACCTCTCTCTCTCAAAAAAACAAAAAGTAAAATTAAATAAACATTTTAATCAGTATCCAGAAAAATTACTAGATTAAATCATTCAACAAATATTACCTGAGTGTCTGCTATATATCAGGCACTATTAGAAACACCACGTTTACAGCACGGAAGAAAAAAGTTCTTGCCCCCATGGAGCTTAAAGTCTATTGAGGAGGAAGAAAAATTAGCCAGGCGTGGTGGCACATGCCTATAGTCTCAGCTACTCAGGAGGCTGAGGTGGAAGGATTGCTTGAGCCCAGAAGTCAAGGCTGCAGTGAACCACGATGGCACCACTGCACTCTAGCCTAGGCGACAGAGTGAGACTCTGTGTCCAAAAAAGAAAAAAAAATCCTCAACTCTCATAGCATTATTTAACAGATAATGTCAAAAAAGAAATATAAGCCAGGTGCAGTGGCTCACGTCTATAATCTGAGCACTTTGGAAGGCCAAGGGGGGTGGATCACTTAAACCCAGGAGTTGGAGATCAGCCTGGGCAACATGGCAAAATCCCGTCTCTATAAAAAATACAAAAATTAGCCAGGCGAGTTGGCATATGCCTTCAGTCTCAGCTACTCAGGAGGCTGAGGTGGAAGGATCACTTGAGCACAGGAGGTCGAGGCTGTAGTGTGCCGTGATCACACCACTGCACTCCATCCTGGGTAACAAAGCCAGACCTTGTCTCAAAAAAAAAAAAAAAGAGTAAACCAGGCCAAAGACTAATAAGTAAATTCAATCAGCACCATTTAAAAAAATACTTACACTTTATCCTCAAAGCAAAAATCTTGTTTCTCAGTGATTATGCTCAAGTTTTTGAGAGAGACTAAAGTTTTCCTTTAATTTTAATTATCCCACTGAATACACAATAGGAGTCACAAAATGGCAGTAGGAATGTAAAGAAGCCAGTGCTGCCAATTTAAAACGGCTGCCTTTTAAGTGTTACTTGTAGCACTGTGGTACACTGCGTGGCTAAGGGACAGGGTTGGTGCATACCAGCCAGGAAGCGAGCAGAAGATCCAGAAGGATCTAGAAGGATCTACTTCCATTTTCTCTCCTAACCTGGCCCTAGACAACTTCTGTCCTCCTTATTCTTAAATAGAAACCTTTTTTTTTTTTTTCTGGGAAGGAACACCTTGGAAAGAGGACCTATGCCAAAATGTATAAATACCATTATATTAAACACACAACTATACTGTACAATAAAATTCAGATGAGGCAACATGACTTCCAACGGCTGTTCACTGCCAGAAAGTAAACGTTCGATGTTACAGTTAATTTCCTCATTTACACACTGAAATACCTCCGTCTTTTAAAGGAAATGTATGCAAAAAAACTCGAGCAGAATTGAATACATTGAACCTCAACACACAATTGTTTCAGGATATGATATCCCAAAAAACTTTCTGCAGTGGCTGGTGATTGGCACTTGTGACAATTTAGTGTCCTAAAACAACCTCTCAGGCAAATTAGCAATGTGTGCATTTTTACATTAAAAATACCACAAATGGGCTGGGCACAGTGGCTCACGCCTGTAATCCCAGCACTTTGGAAAGCCGAGGAGGGTGGATCACCTGAGGTAAGGAGTTCAAGATCAGTCTGGCCAACTTGGTGAAACCCCGTCTCTACTAAAAATAGAAAAATTAGCTGGGCATAGGGGCGGGCACCTGTAATCCCAGCTACTTGGGAGGCTGAGGCAACAGAATCATTTGAACCTGGGAGGCAGACGTTGCAGTGAGCTGGGATCGTGCCACTGCGCTCCAGCCTGGGCGACAGAACAAGACTCTTGTCAAAAAAAAAAAAAAAAAAAGAAAGAAAGAAAAGAAAAGAAAAGAAAGAAAATGCCACAAAACATTCTTTCAATTAGAAAATTGTTTTCGTTATTTGTAAATTGAAGATAATACAAAACTTTCTTCACACAAAATTTATGAAAAGGACTAGGACCCACATTTAATGGAATAAAATGATACCGAACACAGAATTCCTCTGTAAAATAAAATTCCAAATTCCATTAAATGGCAGCCGATGATAAGACACTTAAGTGCAGTCACTGGTGCAAAACATTAAGGACACAGCCAGATGATTAAATTGTGCATTTGTAAATCAAGATTACTCCAAAACTTTTATTTTATAAGGAAATTAATGAAGAGGAAACAAGACCAGAATTTGGACAAATAAAATTTTACCAAATAGGCTGTTCTGTTATAAAATGCACTCAATCAACAGTTAATTTCCTCTACTGCAAACTGAAACTTGTACAAAACCTTTCATAAGAAACCTATGAAGTTTCCAATGCCAACAATATTTTTTTAAGAGACAGGGTCTCGCTCTGTCGCCTAGGCTGCAGTACAGTGGCACAGACGCAGCTCACTTCAGCCTCGTCCTCCGGGGCTAAAGAGGTCCTCATACGTGGCCAAGACTACTCGGGGACACTACATCTGGCTATTTATTTATTTTGAGATGTAGTCTCACTGTGTCGCCCAGGCTAGAGTGCAGTGGCACAATTTCGGCTCACTGCAACCTTCGCCTCCTGGTTTCAAGTGATTCTCTTGCCTCAGCCTCCCCAGTAGATGGGATTACAGGCACGTATCACCACGCCTGGCTAATTTTCATATTTTTAGTAGAGACGGGGTTTCACCGTGTTGACCAGGCTAGTCTCGAACTCCTGACGTCAGGAGATCCACTCACTTCAGCCTCCCAAAGTGCTGGGATTACAGGCATGAGTCACGGCGCCCGGCCTAATTTTTTTTTTTTTTTTTTTTTTTTTTTTTTTTTTTTGTAGAAATGAGGTCTCCCTCTGCTGCTCAGGCTGGTCTCTAACTCCTGGACTCAAGCCTCCTTCCCACCTCCCAAAGCACTGGGATTACAAACACTAGCCACCACAGCTAGAGAGGCAGAGCATCCATATTGTTTGTAAAACATCAACTGCAATTAAAACCAAACTTTTAAAGGCAAATGAATGAAAAATATGAGAAGCACTCTTCGTGGAATACAATTAAATTCACAACTATACTGTATAAAGATGCAAAATAGCGAATGACCAACAGGAGGCTATCTGAAGTTGTCAATGAACAATTCCTGCACTGACCAGACAACATTTTCAAGTTTTAAATACCAGAAAACTTTTCTTTTATTTGAAAGTTAGTGGATGAAAGAACCGACTCCAAAAGATAACCACAAATATTACATTTTTAAAAGAAAGAAATACAAACAACATCACAGCAGCTAATGGCCATTAACTGTCCTAATACCGTGCACAATCCCTCCCAATGGGAAGCTGATTCTTTCCAGGTCCAAAATAACAGAAAGAGAGGCCAGGCGTGGTGACTCACGCCTGTAATCCCAGCAGTTTGGGACACCGAGGCGGGTGGACCACCTGAGGTCAGGTGTTGGAGCTCAGCCTGAGAAATATGGTGAATCTCCGTCTCTACTAAAAATACAAAAACTAGCCAGGCGTCATGGCAGGCGCCTGTAATCCCAGTTACTCGGGAGGATGAGGCAGGAGAATCGCTTAAACCCAGGAGGCGGAGGTTGCAATGGGCCGAGATCGTGCTACTGCACTACAGCCTGGATGACAGAATGAGACTCCATCTCAAAAAAAACAAAAACAGAAAAACGAAAAGAAAAGAAAAAGTATACTACTACATTTCATATAGCCACATATAAAAAGGACACTACAAATATCTAACTGTCAATAACCATTACAAATGAAAAGCAAATTGATCTTACAATAGTTTGTGGAAGAAGTCGAACCCCTGACACACCAACGCTCCACCACAGGCCCACTTAACGATCCAAAACAAAATGGGCCCCGCCACAGGGGCAGGCTTCTTTTATTGCCAGTGTATGGCTCCACCCTCAAAGATCCTGATTGGTTGTGACTGAAACAACTGACCAGGATACTGTCTACTCCCACCTTCTCTATAACAGGAAAGTTTCCGTCCACACCCCGGGCCTTTGCTCCTTATTGGTGGGAAGGATTATTGCTTGGAGGTATTGCGCGTGCAGTGGCAGGAACTGTGGGGAATGGAAGGAAAAAACTACACAAAGTAACTCCCACGAGACTTTCTGCGTGGTTCCCGCAATGAATTCAAATAACGCGCCAACCACTTTTACATTTTTTGCATATTATTGCCTTGTACGGGAAAGATCTTCCCAGCCATTTCTACCATTGGGATGAGACTCAATTCGTAGCAGGGAATTGAAACCCACCCCTCAGCATTTACGTTTGGGAAAAAGGAACGGGCGTGATGCCAGGACGGGGATCTACAGTGAAAAATGAGCCTAAATAGCTGTACACCTAACAATTGTGCATAGGAAGTAAGGGCATTAAATTGGGGATGGTGCCACCATTGCAGGCGAGTTAAACAGAATGGGCATTAAACTGAGTGAGCATAAGCAGTTAGGAGAGAGTTTATACGACTGGGAGAATGGATGTGGGGTGATAAGAGGACTGAGGAAGGGGATCGTGAGTAGAACTAGGAAATGGCCATACTAGCGTTTGAATCCATGACCCTCTAGCACCAATGCCTGTGTTGTAGACCACTATTTAAGAGTAATCAGCCTCCTACTAGAATTTCCTTTCCCTCCATCTCTGTCCACCAATTAGGTCCCAGCTCAAACACAGCCGCCTCCATGATGCATTCACTGATCCTTTCCCTCTCTTAACAGGCCCTCTCTTGCTGCTATCAGGTGGGGAATATGGGAAAACATTAGAATTGGGGTGCAAGGGAGTGCTGTCAGCACTGGCATCAGTTAGCACCGGGCTGGATGTGGCGAGAAGGACCCAGATTTGTACTGGGATGTTTGCATTTGTTAGGTTGCAGAAATTCTGCAAAATCCAGCGCAAAAAAATAACCTAGCCCATACCTGTCTCCTGACTGGTCAGAGAATTATAAATTTAGACTACAGTTGAAAGTAAACTTGGTAGGGCTGGGCGTGGTGACTCACGCCTGTAATCCCAGCACTTTGGCAGGCTGAGAAGGTGGATCACCTGAGGTCAAGAGTCTGAGGCCAGCCTGGCCAACATGGTGAAACCGCATCTCTACTAAAAGGAGAAAAAAAATTAGCCACGCGTGGTGGCGCGTTCCTCTGATCCCAGCTACTCGGGAGGCTGAGGAAAGAGAATCTCTTGAATCCCAGAAGCAGAGGTGGCAGTGAGCCGAGATAGCTCCACTGCACTCCAGCCTCGGCGACAGAGTGAGAGTCTGTCCGAAGAAAAAGAAAAAAAGAAAAGAAAAGAAAAGAAAGCACTGCAAAATATAAGATAAAATGCAAAATCAGTTTCCTGGCAGCCACTGTGCTGTCCCTGCACCTGCTCAACCAACCGTGGCATGTATTTCCTTATTTTTAAGTGAAAACCACCACAAAACTTTAGACAGCATATATGAGGGGACCAAAAGCAATATTTAAACAAATAAAATATTAGAGTCATCACTTTGGAAGGTAAAACACAACACTGTGACCAAACTCAGCTAAGGGACCCAAATTGTCTTAAATCCAAAGCCCTCTAGACTATTTAAGTATGCTATTAAACATATTAAAGTATAGTATTTGCTGCACTTGGAGGCTCATGTCTATAATCCCAGCACTTTGGGAGGCCGAGGCTGGTGGATCACCTGAGGTCAGGTGTTGGAGCCTAGCCTGAACAATATGGTGAATCCCCGTCTCTACTAAAAATACAAAAACTAGCCAGGCGTCGTGGCAGGCGCCTGTAATCCCAGTTACTCGGGAGGACGAGGCAGGAGAATTGCTTAAATCCAGGAGGCGGAGGTTGCAGTGAGCCAAGATCGTGCCACTGCATTACAGCCTGGATGACAAAATGAGACTCCATCTCAAAAAAATAATAATAATAAAATAAAAAGAAAAGAAAAAGTATACTATTACATTTCATATAGTCACATATAAAAAGCACACTACAAATATCTAACTATCAATAACTATTTCGAATGGAAAGCAAATTAATCTTACAATAGTTTGTGGAAGAAGTCGAACCCCTGACACACCAACGCTCCACCACAGGCCCACTTAACGATCCAAAACAAAATGGGCCCCGCCACAGGGGCAGGCTTCTTTCATTGCCAGTGTATGGCTCCACCCTCAAAGATCCTGATTGGTTGTGACTGAAACAATTGACCGGGATACTGTCTACTCCCACCTTCTCTATAACAGGAAAGTCCGTCCACACCCCGGGCCTTTGCTCCTTATTGGTGGGAAGGATTATTGCTTGGAGGTATTGCGCGTGCAGTGGCAGGAACTGTGGGGAATGGAAGGAAAAAACTATCACAAAGTAACTCCCACGAGACTTTCTGCGTGGTTCCCGCAATGAATTCAAATAACGCGCCAACCGCTTTTACATTTTTTGCATATTATTGCCTTGTACGGGAAAGATCTTCCCAGCCATTTCTACCATTGGGATGAGACTCAGTTCGTAGCAGGGAATTGAAACCCACCCCTCAGCATTTACGTTTGGGAAAAAGGAACGGGCGTGATGCCAGGATGGGGATCTACAGTGAAAAATGAGCCTAAATAGCTGTACACCTAACAATTGTGCATAGGAAGTAAGGGCATTAAATTGGGGATGGTGCCACCATTGCAGGCGAGTTAAACAGAATGGGCATTAAACTGAGTGAGCATAAGCAGTTAGGAGAGAGTTTATACGACTGGGAGAATGGATGTGGGGTGATAAGAGGACTGAGGAAGGGGATCATGAGTAGAACTAGGAAATGGCCATACTAGCGTTTGAATCCATGACCCTCTAGCACCAATGCCTGTGTTGTAGACCACTATTTAAGAGTAATCAGCCTCCTACTAGAATTTCCTTTCCCTCCATCTCTGTCCACCAATTAGGTCCCAGCTCAAACACAGCCGCCTCCATGATGCATTCACTGATCCTTTCCCTCTCTTAACAGGCCCTCTCTTGCTGCTATCAGGTGGGGAATATGGGAAAACATTAGAATTGGGGTGCAAGGGAGTGCTGTCAGCACTGGCATCAGTTAGCACCGGGCTGGATGTGGCGAGAAGGACCCAGATTTGTACTGGGATGTTTGCATTTGTTAGGTTGCAGAAATTCTGCAAAATCCAGCGCAAAAAAATAACCTAGCCCATACCTGTCTCCTGACTGGTCAGAGAATTATAAATTTAGACTACAGTTGAAAGTAAACTTGGTAGGGCTGGGCGTGGTGACTCACGCCTGTAATCCCAGCACTTTGGCAGGCCGAGCAGGTGGATCACCTGAGGTCAGGAGTCTGAGGCCAGCCTGGCCAACATGGTGAAACCGCATCTCTACTAAAAGGAGAAAAAAAATTAGCCACGCGTGGTGGCGCGTTCCTCTGATCCCAGCTACTCAGGAGGCTGAGGAAGGAGAATCTCTTGAATCCCAGAAGCAGAGGTGGCAGTGAGCCGAGATAGCTCCACTGCACTCCAGCCTCGGCGACAGAGTGAGAGTCTGTCCGAAGAAAAAGAAAAAAAGAAAAGAAAAGAAAAAAAGCACTGCAAAATATAAGATAAAATGCAAAATCAGTTTCCTGGCAGCCACTGTGCTGTCCCTGCACCTGCTCAACCAACCGTGGCATGTATTTCCTTATTTTTAAGTGAAAACCACCACAAAACTTTAGACAGCATACATGAGGGGACCAAAAACAATATTTAAACAAGTAAAATATTAGAGTCATCACTTTGGAAGGTAAAACACAACACTGTGACCAAATTCAGCTAAGGGACCCAAACTGTCTTAAATCCAAAGCCCTCTAGACTGTTTAAGTATGCTATTAAACATATTAAAGTATACTATTTACCGAGCATTGTGGCTCATGCCTGTAATCCCAGCCCTTTTGGAGGCCAAGGCGGATAGATCATCTGAGGTCAGGTGTTTGTGCCCAGCCTGAGCAATATGGTGAATCCCCGTCTCTACTAAAAATACCTAGGCGTGGTGGCACACACTTGTAGTCGCAGCTACTCGGAAGGCTGAGACAGAAGAATCCCTTGATCCCAGGCGTCGGGGGTTGCAGTGAGTCCAAATCACACCACTGCACTCCAGCCTGGGTAACAGAGTCAGACTCCATCTGAAAAAAAAAAAAATGTAAGTAAGCCAAACAACAAAGTTGGTAAACCAAGTAAGGTATAATAGCCCCCAGGATTGGTCAGAGCCAGGAATTCAACCTATGTTGTTAACCACATTTGAGGATGGGTAGGAAGAAACCATTAAGAGAAGAAACTAGAAGAGTGTTCCCAATAAGATAAAGTGACTGAAATAAGTGTACGTGTACAGTAATGGGATGAAGTGGGAGGGGTATCTTCTGCTACTTCAGTTCTACTTAACTCTTCAGTGTCCTTCAAGTTGAAAGAACACCAAAGATTACAGACATCATTCCTTGGAGGCCCATTGTTTTATGATTTAGATTGAATGACCAAGGTATGGTCTTCCATTCCATCCAAATCAGTTGGGAAGCTGCCTTTTTTATGTTATGGAGGTGAAATTCACATAACACACAATTAAGCATTTTGAAGTGAACAATTCGGTGGTATTTAGTACATTTACAATGTGTAACCACCACCTCTACACAATCTTGAAACATCTGGCCCACCCCAGAAGGAATCTCAGTAGCATTGTTTATAACATTCTCCTTCCCTTAGCCTCTGTAAACCACCAATCTGCTTTTTGTCTTTATGAGTTTGCTTATTCTGGACATTTCATATAAATGGAATCACACACATGACCTTTTGTGTTTAGTCTTTTTCATTTAGTATACTGTTTTTGAAGTTTATTCATATTATAACATGTATCAGTCCTTTATTCCTTTTTATGGCTAAACAATATTGATTATATGTCGATACCAGAATTTCTTTATCCATTCACCCATTTGTGAACATATGGACTGTATTCACCTTTTGGCTACTGTGATTAGTGCTGCCATGAATATTCATGTACATGTACTTGGAGGGCTTCTTAACCATGCAGGCTTTTCACTCCACCTTAACCCTTCTGAATCAGAATCTTGTGGATGGGGTCAGGTATCTACATTTTAAACAAGAACTCCAGGTGATTCTGATAATTTCAGAATCATTTTGCTGAAGTTTGGGGTGGGAATCATAGTCTAGGTTGGGATTAAAAATAACCTACTGTGACTGTCCATGGGCTGGGATGAACAGAATTATACAGATATGCTAAGATGCTTCTAAAATTAAAATTTGGCTTTTGAAATACTGATTAATAATCCCAACATTTTATGAGGCTAGGATAACCTTGATAGCCAAACTCAGGAAATGACAGGAGAAGAAATATTACAGGCCAAATTGGCTTATAAACATTTTATGCTGAAGTCCTGCGTATAACATTACTAAATCAAACCCATCAGTATATAAAGCAGGTATTGCTTATCCCACTAATGCAAGTGTAATTCACCTTTGGAAATTACCACATGAAACCATAGTGAACCATATGGTGAACCATAGTTCACCACATGAAAGCACTGAGCTACATATGTTCCATTCACCCAACCAAATTCATTCTTTACTTTCTCTATCTTGTTCTATGTTACCTGTGGACCGACCTCTATGGACTACTACATCATCCAGTCTGCCTTGTCTTTTGTCTTCCAGTTGTGTTAAACCACAGAGAAGCAGAGGTAAGAAATTTGAGAGGACATTAAAGAGATCATTGCAGTGTCTGTATTCCCCCTCTAGAGTTACACTGCCTGCAAAAAAGCCCATCTCTCACAACTGCAGATTTTCCTCATTCTAATAACTATTCTCTCCTCTTGTACCTTTATGGCATTGGTAGTAACAGATTCCAATAGTTGCTAGACCCTGAGTTTATATCAGGCGTGTGCCACCATGCCTGGCTAATTTTTGTGTTTTAGTAGAGACGGGTTTCGCCTTGTTGGGCAGGCTGGTCTCGAACTCCTGACTTCAAGTGATCCACCTGCCTTGGTCTCCCAAAGTGCTGGGATTACAGGCATGAGCCACCATGCCTGGCCCAATTAATCTTCTGATAATGGCATGTGGTGCTCGTGAGGGCATTGAGTGATGCACACATTAATGAATAAAAACCATATCACCTATCAATAGTTGCAGAAAAAGCTTTGGATAATGTCAACTCATTCACATATTTTTAAAAGTCTCAGCAAGCATGAAATAGAAAATAATGTTCTTAAACCAATAAAGGATATATAACAAAACCTTTAAAAAATATCAGAATGATTGGCAAAAATTTATAAATGTTCTCACCAAAAGCAGAAATAGAAGTAAGATAACTTCTATGGCTACTAATAGTCAACATTATATTGGAGGTGCTCACTATGGAATTGACCACCCCCAATAAAAGGGATGAAAATTGAAAATGATGAGAGAATTTTGCCATTAATCGCAGATACCATAATTGTCTATATGGAAAATGCAAGAAAATCTACAATCAAACTATTTTAAATAATAAGAGTTCTACAACTTTGTTTTCTATTATATCACTGCTAAAAAATACCTATGGAAAACAAAATAAAGACAAGGACCTTTTGGAATAAATTAGCTAGTCTCAATGTTCAACTCATCATTTTAAGTTTTTAAAAAGTCATGTGAAATGTTTTGCCTGTCATGTTAAATAGACTTTCTAAAACTGCAAAGTCTGTTCTCAATTGAGTACATGTTCTATTAAATTCATTTTTACTTTATCAGAAACTGGTGGTCATAATAGAGGATTTCAAAAATTTCTTTCATTCTTTTTTTTTTTTTTTTTTTTTTTTTTTTTTGAGACCATCTTACTCTGTCGCCCAGGCTGGAGTGCAGTTGTGTGATCTTATCTCACTGCAACCTCAGTCTCTCGAGCTCAGGTGGTCCTCCCACTTCAGCCTCTCGAGTAACTGAGACTACACATGCACACCACCACGCCTTTCTAGCTTTTAAATTTTTTTGTAGAGATGGTGTTTCACCGTGTTGCCCAGGCTGGTCTCAAACTCCTGGGCTCAAACGATTCGCCCACCTCGGCCTCCCAAAGTTCTGGATTACAGGTATAAGCCACCGTGCCTGGTCAAATTTATTTCCAATAGCATCATCTTACTTATCTGTTTACAATTATGTTCAATAGTTTCTGAAATTTCTAAAATCTCCCTTCCTTCATTTTTTTCTTCACTGTTGACAGAAGATTCTTTATTTAACTCTGAATTTGATAGTTATTTTGTTCTAATAATGTTAAAGACATGATAATTTTCTGCATTTTTCTATCTAAATTTCTAACTGCTTTTATACTTTTAATTCCTTTCCACATGGATATTTCTCCTTTTCCTAAACATTGCACCACTTAGCTGTTTGTATGCCATATTTGTCTAAAAAATGTTTAGTATGTATTTAAAATGTTTATTATTAATGAATACATTTAACGAGTAAAAACATAGCAAAGATTTGATTAATTTATATGATTTAAATTCATTCATATAAGTTATATTAGTTAACAAATATAACTTTTAAATTAATATAAATTATAATATTTAAAATCAAATATGTGCACATACATTTAGCATCAAAAATAACAATTTGCACAAAACAGCAGAAAATTACTCACTAGGTTTCCAGACAAATTTGCTTAAGAAAAAAATAGTGCAAAATAATTTTGTATAAAAGAATGTATAATACTTTTAAGTGAATTAAATATAAAAGATTCCTGGTAACTTGACTATTTTCCTGCTTTAGAAAATATGTTTTTGTAAAATTTTGATATTTGATCAAGTTTCATTTGTGAAAAGTAAAATGTATTAAGAAACAGATGTGTATTTTTTTATTTTATATATTTTTTTATTTTATTTTATTATACTATAAGTTCTGGGATACACATGCAGAATGTGCAGTTTTGTTACATCTGCCATGGTGGTTTGCTGCACCCATCAACCCATCATGTATATTAGGTATTTCTCCTAATGCTATCCCTCTTCTAGCCACCCACCCCCCAACAGGCCCCAGTGTATGATGTTCCACTTCCTGTGTCCATGTGTTCTCATTGTTCAACTCCCACTTATGATTGAGAACATGCAGCGTTTGGTTTTCTGTTCCTTTGTTAGTTTGCTGAGAATGATGGTTTCTAGCTTCATCCATGTCCCTGCAAAGGACATGAACTCATCCTTTTTTATGGCTTCATAGTATTCCATGGTGTGTATGTGCCACATTTTCTTTATCCAGTCAATCATTGTTGGACATTTGGGTTGGTTCCCAGTCTTTGCTATTGTGAATAGTGCTGCAATAAACAAACGTGTGCATGTGTCTTTATAGTAGAATGATTTATCATCCTTTGGGTTTATACCCAGCAATGGGATTGCTGAGTCAAATGGTATTTCTGGTTCTAGATCCTCGAGGAATTGCCACACTGTTTTCCACAATGGTTGAACTAATTTACACTCCCAACAGTGTAAAGTGTTCCTATTCCTCCACATCCTCTCCAGCATCTGTTGTTTCCTGACTTTTTAATGATCACCATTCTAACTGGCGTGAGATGTTACCTCATTGTGGTTTTGATTTGCATTTCTCTAATAACCAGTGATGATGAGCTTTTTTTCATATGTTTGTTGGCTGCATCCAAACACATATTGGTAATAAAATAAAATTTTCCCTTTTATCCTACATTATTGTAGACTAAAGCTATAAACAATAGGAAAAAATCATCAGCTTCCATCATGATCATATCCACATAAGTTCTAGAACAGAAAAGGCTTAAACTATGGTGTCATAAATTACAACTGGGGTTGTTTGGGGGAATTGGAGCAGATGCTGAATGGAAATACATATACATATATATGGGGAGTTTCTGGTTGATAGTATTATTCTATATTCTTATTTGTGTTTTGGTTGCCCAGATGCATAGATTTGTCAAAAGCTTGCAAATGATATTCTTAAGATTAGTACATTCATTATATATAAATTGTACCTAACACAAAATAGGCAAGCATATTCTAGTTTTGCAAAAGCAGTGTGAGATCCTAACAGCCTTTTCCTCCTGCTGATTATAACTATAAATTTTGGATAAAATATGAAAACTAGCTAAGCACCATGGCACACACGTTTAATCCCAGCATTTTGGGAGGCCAAGGCGGGCAGATCGCTTGAGCCCAGACGTTTAAGACCAGCCTGGGCAACATGGCAAAAACCTGTCTCTACAAATACAAAAAAAAATTAGCTGGTCATGGTGTCACACACCTGTAGTCCAAGCTACTAGGGAGGTGAAGGTGAAAGTGTCACTTGAGCCCCAGAGGTCGAGGCTTCAGTGAGCAGAGATCGTGCCACTGCACTCCAGCCTGGGCAACAAAGTGAGACCCTGTATAAAAAACAAAAAAACAAAAAACTACTATCTGTGGATGGATAAAACAGTCCAACCAAAACACAGGGATTGTCCAAATGGATTTTAAAAGCATGTGATCCAACTACATGCTGTCTATAGAATATATACTTTAAACAAAATAAAGAAATTGAAAATAAAGGGATAGAAAAGGATATATCATGCAAATAACAATCATGGGAAAGCTGGAGTGGTTATACTAATATCAGACAAAGTAGACTTTAAAACAAAAAATGTTATTGAGATAAAGACATTTTATAATGGCAAAGGGTCAATCTATCTGGAAGATATAATAAGTATAAATATATATGGTAATTACATTAAATAAAAATATAATACAAAATACATTAAACAAAGCTGACAGAACTGAGGAGATAAACAATTCACCAGTAACATTTATAGAATTTAGTAACTCACTTTCAATAATAAATGGAACAACTTAAAAGATCAACAAAGCAATGGAAGACTTGCAGAACACTATAAACCAATTAGTGCTAACAAATATCTCTAGAACACAGAGTATGATCTCCAACGAAATTGCAATTAAAATAGAAATCAGTAATAAGTATAAATTTGAGAAACTCACTCATAAGTGGAAATTAAACAACACACTCAAGCACCTAATGGACCAAGAAGAAATTAAAAGGGAAATGAGAAAATACTTTGAGATGGGATGCAGCTAAAGTAGTAATTTGAGAGAAATAGACCATATGAACAAACCTATATCAAGGTAAAAGACTAAATCAGTAATTTAAAAAACTATACCCAAAACAAGGCTCCGCCAGGTGGCTTCACCAATCAATTATACAAAACATTCAAAGAACAATACCAATTTGTCACGGTTAATTTAATCTGTCAACTTGACTAGGCCACAGGATGCCCAGATAGCTGGTTCAACATTTCTGGGTGTGTCTGTGAGGATGTTTCCAGAAGAGATTAGCACTTGAATTGGCAGACTGAGGGAAGCAAATGGCCCTCCCCAGTGTGGGTGAACTCATCCAATCTATAGAGGACCTCAATAGAACAAAAAGGTGAAGGAAAGTTGAGTGAACTCTGATGGCTGAATTGGGAAATTAGTCTTCTCCTGCCCTTAGTGCTCTTGGTTCTAAGGCCTTCAGACTCTGACTGGAATCTACAATATCAGTTTTCTGGCTCTCACACCCTTAAATGATGTCACTGGCTTTCCTGGGTCTCCAGCTTACAGATGGCAGATTGTGGGACTCCTTAGCCTCTATAATCATGTAAATGTAAACCAACATTTTATAATAATTACCTTGTAATAAATATCTTATAAGTCTCTCCATATATACTCATATATACTCATATATATATATATATATATACACAAATATATACTCATATATATACACTATCATGTGGGTCTCTTTATATATGTGTGTATATATATCTATATACACACACATGGATATATATAACACACTATATATATAAATATATATTTATAATATAAATATATTTAATTTAATTTATTTATATTTATGTTTTGGTCAATGACCAACCATGTATACAATGGTGGTCCCATAAGATTATAATATTGTATTTTTACTGTATCTTTTCTATGTTTAGTTACACAAATATTTATCATTGTGTTACAATCGCCTAGAGCAAGAGTCTTCAATCCCAGGGCCATGGACTGGTACTGGTCTGTGGCCTATTAGGAGCCAGGCTGCACAGCAGGAGGTGAGCAGCAGGCAAGCAAGTGTTACCGCCTGAACTCCACCTCCTGTGTAATCAGTGGCAGCATTAGATTCTCATAGGAGTGTGAACTGTATTGTGAACTGTGTATGTGAGGGATCTAGGTTGTACATCCCATATGAGAATCTAATGCCTGATGATCTGAGGTGTAACGGTTTCATCCTGAAACCATCCTCCCTGTCTGTGGAAAAATTGTCGTTCACAAAACTGGTCCCTGGTGCCAAAAAGGTTGGGGACTGCTGGCCTACAGAATTCAGTACAGTAACATGCTATACAGATTTGTAACCTAGGAACAATAGCCTATATCATGTAGCTTAGGTGTGTAGTAGGCTATACCATCTAGGTTTGTGTAAATACACTCTATGATGTTCACACAATGACAAAATTGCCTAATGATGCATTTCTCAGAATGTATCCCTGTCGTTAAGTGACACGTGACTATACACACAGACCCACACGTACCCTATTGTTTCTATTTCTCCAGAGACCCCTGACTAATACACAATTCTTCATAAATTTTTCAAAAATTAAAAAAGGAGGGAACACTTCCCGATTCATTTTATTTTATGGGGCCCATATTATCCTGATACTAAAACCAGACAAAGATATGCAAAAACAAAAACAAAAACAAAAACAATGCTGCAGACCAATATCTCTTATTAATATGGGCACAAAATTCCTTAACAAAGTACTAGCAAACTGGATCCAGCAACACAGAAAAAGAATTATAGTAGCCAAGTTAAGTTTCTCACTTCTGTAATACCAGCTATTTGGGAGGCTGAGGTAGGAGGATTGCTTGAGGCCAGGAGTTCAAGACCAGCCTGTGAAATACAGCAAGACCTTGTCTCTAAAAAATATATATTAAAAATTAGCTGGGCATGGTGGTGCATACCTAACCCCAGCTACTGCCCCCATGACCCAAACACATTCCACCAGGTCCCACCTCTAACATTGTGGGGATCACATTTCAACATGATATTTGGAGGGGACAAACATCCAAACTATATCAAAGGCTATCTTAGAATTCTGTCTACCACAATAATAGACTCAGCTTGGCAGATCCAGAAGGTACAGATAAGTTGCATGAGCAAATGGGCAAACCCCTTAAACACCAATTCCTGTTATAGTGCCCTGTCTCTCTCAATCCATGCCTACAGTGTCCTTGGGGCATTCCTTGTGGTTAGCTGACTGAGGCAGGAAAAACCTTAAGCTTAGTTTACAAATGGGCCTGCAAGATATGCTTATATCATCTTAAAATTGAGAGCTGAAGGATGCCCAGAAGTACATACCTACAGTGATTCTTAAGCATTTGCTGAGGGTTTAGCTGAATGATTAGAGATTTGAAAGGAATAGGATTGGAAGACAGGCGACAAAGAAGTCTGGGGAAAGGTATGGGATAGATCTTTTTGAATTGGTACAAGCTATAAAGATATTTGTGTTCCATGTGAATGTCCATCAAGGGACATAATAATAGGTGAACAAAATGACACACTTTGTGAATGGCAGTCAGCTTCTTTCTCTAGTCACTTGAGTGTTTGCTCAATGGGCCCACGAATATAAGAGTCAATGGTGACAGGGATGGATGCTATGGATGGGCTCAACAATATAGGTGTCCTCTTATCAAGGCTGGCTTGGATAATACTACAGTTCAGTACCTAATCTACCAAGAGTAGAAACCAACATTGAGTCTCCGATATAGCATCATTTTCTATGGTGACCAGCCAGCTACCTGGTAGCAGATGGATTACATTAGATGTCTTTCATCATTAGTGGGGAAGAGTTTCATTCTCACAGGAATGGACACGTACTCTGTATATGAATTTGTCTTCCTTTCCTATAATGCTTCTTCCAGTAGCATCCATCTGGGGATTCATAGAATGTCTTGTCTACCATCGTGGCATTCTATAGAGAATTATGGCCATGTGTCACTTCACAATGGGAATACATTCTGAGAAATGTATAACTAGGTGATTTTGTCAACGTGCAAATGTCACAGAATGTACTTACACAAATAGATGGTATAGCCTCTTGCTCCTAGGCTACAAATCTGTGCAGCATGTTACTGTACCAAATACTGTAGGAAATTGTAACACAATGGCAAGTATCTGTGTATCTAAACATAGAAAAAGTACAGTAGAAATATGTTATAAAAAATTTTAAAAAAAGGGTACACCCTAATAGGACTCTTACCATGAATGGAGCTTGCAGGACCGGAGGTTGCTTTGAGTCAGTGAGTGAGAGGTAAGTGAATGTGAGGACCTAGGACATTACTGTATACTACCATAGAATTTATTATTATTATTTTTAAAATATCTGTAGGGGTAGCTACTCTGTGCTCTCTTATCTTTTTTTATTATTATACTTTAAGTTTTAGGGTACATGTGCACAATGTGCAGGTTTGTTACATATGTATACATGTGCCATGTTGTTGTGCTGCACGCATTAACTCGTCATTTAACATTAGGTGTATCTCCTAATGCTATCCCTCCCCCTTCCCCCACCCCACAACAGGCCCCGGTGTGTGATGTTCCCCTTCCTGTGTCCATGTGTTCTCATTGTTCAATTCCCACCTATGAGTGAGAACATGTGCTGTTTGGTTTTTTGTCCTTGTGATAGTTTGCTGAGAATGATGGTTTCCAGCTTCATCCATGTCCCTACAAAGGACACGAACTCATCATTTTTTATGGCTGCATAGTATTCCATGGTGTATATGTGCCACATTTTCTTAATCCAGTCTATCGTAGTTGGACATTTGGGTTGGTTCCAAGTCTTTCCTATTGTGAATAGTGCCGCAATAAACAAACGTGTGCATGTGTCTTTATAGCAGCATGATTTATAATCATTTGGGTATATACCCAGTAATGGGATGGCTGGGTCAAATGGTATTTCTAGTTCTGGATCCCTGAGGAATCACCACACTGACTTCCACAATGGTTGAACTAGTTTACAGTCCCACCAACAGTGTAAAAGTGTTCCTATTTCTCCACATCCTCTCCAGCACCTGTTGTTTCCTGACTTTTTCATGATTGCCATGCTAACTGGTGTGAGATGGTATCTCATTGTGGTTTTGATTTGCATTTCTCTGATGGCCAGTGATGATGAGCATTTTTTCATGTGTCTGTTGGCTGCATATATGTCTTCTTTTGAGAAATGTCTGTTCATATCCTTCGCCCACTTGTTGATGGGGTTATTTGTTTTTTTCTTGTAAATTTGTTTGAGTACTTCATAGATTCTGGATATTAGCCCTTTGTCAGATGAGTAGATTGCAAAAACTTTCTCCCATTCTTTGGTTGCCTGTTCACTCTGATGGTAGTTTCTTCTGCTGTGCAGAAGCTCTTTACTTTAATTAGATCCCATTTGTCAATTTTGGCTTTTGTTGCCATTGCTTTTGGTGTTTTAGACATGAAGTCCTTGCCCATGCCTATGTCCTGAATGGTATTGCCTAGGTTTTCTTCTAGGGTTTTTATGGTTTTAAGTCTAACATTTAAGTCTTTAATCCACCTTGAATTAATTTTTGGATAAGGTGTAAGGAAGGGATCCAGTTTCAGCTTTCTACATATGGCTAGCCAGTTTTCCCAGCACCATTTATTAAATAGGGAATCCTTTCCCCATTGCTTGTTTTTCTCAGGTTTGTCAAAGATCAGATAGTTGTAGATGTGTGGCATTATTTCTGAGGGCCCTGTTCTGTTCCATTGGTATATATCTCGGTTTTGGTAGCACTACCATGCTGTTTTGGTTACTGTAGCCTTGTAGTATAGTTTGGAGTCAGGTAGTGTGATGCCTCCAGCTTTGTTCTTTTGGCTTAGGATTGACTTGGCGATGCGGGCTCTTTTTTGGTTCCATATGAACTTTAAAGTAGTTTTTTCCAATTCTGTGAAGAAAGTCATTGGTAGCTTCATGGGGATGGCATTGAATCTATAAATTACCTTGGGCAGTATGGCCATTTTCACAATATTGATTCTTCCTATCCATAAGCATGGAATGTTCTTCCATTTGTTTGTGTTCTCTTTTATTTCATTGAGCAGTGGTTTGTAGTTCTCCTTGAAGAGGTCCTTCACTTCCCTTGTAAGTTGGATTCTTACGTATTTTATTCTCTTTGAAGCAATTGTGAATGGGAGTTCATTCATGATTTAGCTCTCTGTTTGTCTGTTATGGATGTATAAGAATGCTTGTGACTTTTGCACATTGATTTTGTATCCTGAGACTTTGCTGAAGTTGCTTATGAGCTTAAGGAGATTTTGGGCTGAGACAATGGGGTTTTCTAGATATACAATCATGTCATCTGCAAATAGGGACAGTTTGACTTCCTCTATTCCTAATTGAATACCTTTTATTTCCTTCTCCTGCCTAATTGCCCTGGCCAGAACTTCCAACACTATGTTGAATAGAAGTGGTGAGAGACGGCATTCCTGTCTTGTGCCAGTTTTCAAAGGGAATGCTTCCAGTTTTTGCCCATTCAGTATGATATTGGCTGCAGGTTTGTCATAAATAGCTCTTATTATTTTGAGATATGTCCCATCAATATCTAATTTATTGAGAGTTTTTAGCATGAAGGGCTATTGAATTTTGTCAAAGGCCTTTTCTGCATCTATTGAGATAATCATGTGGTTTTTGTCTTTGGCTCTGTTTATGTGATGGATTATGTTTATTGATTTGTGTATGTTGAACCAGCCTTGCATCCCAGGGATGAAGCCCACTTGATCGTGGTGGATAAGCTTTTTGATGTGCTGCTGGATTCGGTTTGCCAGTATTTTATTGAGGATTTTTGCATCAATGTTCATCATGGATATTGGTCTAAATTTCTCTTTTTTTGTTGTGTCTCTGCCCGGCTTTGGTATCAGAATGATGCTGGCCTCATAAAATGAGTTAGGGAGGATTCCCTCTTTTTCTATTGATTGGAATAGTTTCAGAAGGAATGGTACCAGCTCCTCCTTGTACCTCTGGTAGAATTCACCTGTGAATCCGTCTGGTCCTGGACTTTTTTTGGTTGGTAAGCTATTAATTATTGCCTCAATTTCAGAGCCTGTTATTGGTCTATTGAGAGATTCAACTTCTTCCTGGTTTAGTCTTGGGAGGGTGTATGTGTTGAGGAATTTATCCATTTCTTCTAGATTTTCTAGTTTATTTGCGTAGGGGTGTTTATAGTATTCTCTGATGGTAGTTTGTATTTCTGTGGGATCAGTGGTGATATCCCGTTTATCATTTTTTATTGTGTCTCTTTGAGTCTTCTCTCTTTTCTTCTTTATTAGTCTTGCTAGCGGTCTATCAATTTTGTTGATCTTTTCAAAAACACCAGCTCCTGGATTCAGACCAAAGGTATATAAAACCAAAAGATGGGGAAAAAATGGAGCAGAAAAAACTGAAAATTCTAAAAATCAGAGTGTCTCTCCTCCTCCAAAGGAATGAAGTTCCTCACCAGCAATGGAACAAAGCTGGATGGAGAATGACTTTGACGAGTTGAGAGAAGAAGGCTTCAGACAATCAAACTTCTCTGAGCTAAACGAGGAAGTTCGAACCCATGGCAAAGAAGTTAAAAACCTTGAAAAAAGATTAGACGAATGGCTAACTAGAATAACCAACGCAGAGAAGTCATTAAAGGACCTGATGGAGCTGAAAACCATGGCACAAGAACTACGTGACAAATGCACAAGCTTCAGTAGCCAATTCGATCAACTGGAAGAAAGGGTATCAGTGATGGAAGATGAAATGAGTAAAATGAAGTGAGAAGAGAAGTTTAGAGAAAAAAGAATAAAAAGAAATGAACAAAGCCTCCAAGAAGTATGGGACTATGTGAAAACACTAAATCTACGTCTGATTGGTGTACCTGAAAGTGATGGGGAGAATGGAACCAAGTTGGAAAACACTCTGTAGGATATTATCCAAGAGAACTTCCCCAATCTAGCAAGGCAGGCCAACATTCAAATTCAGGAAATACAGAGAATGCCACAAAGATACTCCTCGAGAAGAGCAACTCCAAGACACATAATTGTCAGATTCACCAAAGTTGAAAAGAAGGAAAAAATGTTAAGGGCAGCCAGAGAGAAAGGTCAGGTTACCCACAAAGGGAAGCCCATCAGACTAACAGCTGATCTCTTGGCAGAAACTCTACAAGCTAGAAGAGAGTGGGGGCCAATATTCAACATTCTTAAAGAAAAGAATTTTCAACACAGAATTTCATATCCAGCCAAACTAAGCTTCAAAAGTGAAGGAGAAATAAGATACTTTACAGACAAGCAAATGGTGAGAGATTTTGTCACCACCAGGCCTGCCCTAAAAGAGCTCCTGAAGGAAGCACTAAACATGTAAAGGAACAACCGGTACCAGCCCCTGCAAAAACATGCCAAATTGTAAAGAACATCGAGGCTAGGAAGAAACTGCATCAACTAACGAGCAAAATAACCAGCTAACATCATAATGACAGGATCAAATTCACACATAACAGTATTAACCTTAAATGTAAATGGGCTAAATGCTCCAATTAAAAGGCACAGACTGGCAATTTGGATAAAGAGTCAAGACCCATCAGTGTGCTGTATTCAGGAAACCCATCTCACGTGCAGAGACACACATAGGCTCAAAATAAAGGGATGGAGAAAGATCTACCAAGCAAACGGAAAACAAAAAAAGGCAGGGGTTGCAATCCTAGTCTCTGATAAACAGACTTTAAATCAACAAAGATCACAAGAGACAAAGAAGGTCATTACGTAATGGTAAAGGGATCAATTCAACAAGAAGAGCTAACTATCCTAAATATATATGCACCCAATACAGGAGCACCCAGATTCATAAAGCAAGTCCTTAGAGACCTACAAAGAGACTTAGACTCCCACACAATAATAATGGGAGACTTTAACACCCCACTGTCAACATTAGACAGATCAACGAGACAGAAAGTTAACAAGGATATCCAGGACTTGAACTCAGCTCTGCACCAAGCAGACCTAGTAGACATCTACAGAACTCTCCACCCTAAATCAACAGAATATACATTCTTCTGAGCACCACACCACACTTATTCCAAAATTGACCACATAGTTGGAAGTAAAGCACTCCTCAGCAAATGTAAAAGAACAGAAATTATTACAAACTGTCTCACAGACTACAGTGCAATCAAACTAGAACTCAGGATTAAGAAACTCACTCAAAACCGCTCATCTACATGGAAACTGAACAACCTGCTCCTGAATGACTACTGGGTACATAACGAAATGAAGGCAGAAATGAAGATGTTCTTTGAAACCAACGAGAACAACGACACAACATACCAGAATCTCTGAGACACATTTAAAGCAGTGTGTAGAGGGAAATTTATAGCACTAAATGCCCACAAGAGAAAGCAGGAAAGATCTAAAATTGACACCCTAACATCACAATTAAATGAACTAGAAAAGCAAGGGCAAACACATTCAACAGCTAGCAGAAGGCAAGAAATAACTAAAATCAGAGCAGAACTGAAGGAAATAGAGACACAAAAAACCCTTCAAAAAATTAATGAATCCGGGAGCTGGTTTTTTGAAAGGATCAACAAAGTTGATAGACTGCTAGCAAGACTAATAAAGAAAAAAAGAGAGAGGAATCAAATAGACGCAATAAAAAATGATAAAGGGGATATCACCACCGATCCCACAGAAATACAAACTACCATCAGAGAACACTACAACCACCTCTACGCAAACAAACTAGAAAATCTAGAAGAAATGGATAAATTCCTCGACACATACACCCTCCCAAGACTAAACCAGGAAGAAGTTGAATCTCTCAATAGGCCAATAACATGATCTGAAATTGTGGCAATAATCAATAGCTTACCAACCAAAAAGAGTCCAGGACCAGATGGATTCACAGCCGAATTCTACCAGAGGTACAAGGAGGAACCGGTACCATTCCTTCTGAAACTATTCCAATCAATAGAAAAAGAGGGAATCTTCCCTAACTCATTTTATGAGGCCAGTATCATCCTGATACCAAAGCCGGGCAGAGACACAACCAAAAAAGAGAATTTTAGACCAATATCCTTGATGAACATTGATGCAAAAATCCTCAGTAAAATACTGGCAAACCGAATCCAGCAGCACATCAAAAAGCTTATCCACCATGATCAAGTGGGCTTCATCCCTGGGATGCAAGGCTGGTTCAATATATGCAAATCAATAAACATAATCCAGCATATAAACAGAAGCAAAGACAAAAACCACATGATTATCTCAATAGATGCAGAAAAGGCCTTTGACAAAATTCAACAACTCTTCATGCTAAAAACTCTCAATAAATTAGGTATTGATGGGACGTATTTCAAAATAATAAGAACTATCTATGACAAACCCACAGCCAATATCATACTGAATGGGCAAAAACTGGAAGCATTCCCTTTGAAAACTGGCACAAGACAGGGATGCCCTCTCTCACCACTCCTATTCAACATAGTGTTGGAAGTTCTGGCCAGGGCAATTAGGCAGGAGAAGGAAATAAAAGGTATTCAATTAGGAAAAGAGGAAGTCAAATTGTCCCTGTTTGCAGATGACATGATTGTATATCTAGAAAACCCCATTGTCTCAGCCCAAAATCTCCTTAAGCTGATAAGCAACTTCAGCAAAGTCTCAGGATACAAAATCAATGTACAAAAATCACAAGCATTCTTATACACCAACAACAGACAAACAGAGAGCCAAATCATGAGTGAACTCCCATTCAGAATTGCTTCAAAGAGAATAAAATAGCTAGGAATCCAACTTACAAGGGATGTGAAGGACCTCTTCAAGGAGAACTACAAACCACTGCTCAAGGAAATAAAAGAGGATACAAACAAATGGAAGAACATTCCATGCTCATGGGTAGGAAGAATCAATATCGTGAAAATGGCCATACTGCCCAAGGTAATTTATAGATTCAATGCCATCCCCATGAAGCTACCAATGACTTTCTTCACAGAATTGGAAAAAACTACTTTAAAGTTCATATGGAATCAAAAAAGAGCCCGCATCGCCAAGTCAATCCTAAGCCAAAAGAACAAAGCTGGAGGCATCACACTACCTGACTCCAAACTATACTACAAGGCTACAGTAACCAAAACAGCATGGTACTGGTACCAAAACAGAGATATAGATCAATGGAACAGAACAGAGCCCTCAGAAATAACGCTGCATATCTACAACTATCTGATCTTTGACAAACCTGAGAAAAACAAGCAATGGGGAAAGGATTCCCTATTTAATAAATGGTGCTGGGAAAACTGGCTAGCCATATGTAGAAAGCTGAAACTGAATCCCTTCCTTACACCTTATACAAAAATCAATTCAAGATGGATTAAAGACTTAAATGTTAGACCTAAAACCGTAAAAACCCTAGAAGAAAACTTAGGCATTACCATTCAGGACATAGGAATGGGCAAGGACTTCATGTCTAAAACACCAAAAGCAATGGCAACAAAAGACAAAATTGACAAATGGTATCTAATTAAACTAAAGAGCTTCTGCACAGCAAAAGAAACTACCATCAGATTGAACAGGCAACCTACAAAATGGGAGAAAATTTTAGCAACCTACTCATCTGACAAAGGGCTAATATCCAGAATCTACAATGAACTCAAACAAATTTACAAGAAAAACAAAAAAACAACCCCATTAAAAAGTGGGTGAAGGACATGAACAGACACTTCTCAAAAGAAGACATTTATGCAGCCAAAAAACACATGAAAAAATGCTCACCATCACTGGCCATCAGAGAAATGCAAATCAAAACCACAATGAGATAACATCTCACACCAGTTAGAATGGCAATCATTAAAAAGTCAGGAAACAACAGGTGCTGGAGAGGATGTGGAGAAATAGGAACACTTTTACACTGTTGGTGGGACTGTAAACTAGTTCAACCATTGTGGAAGTCAGTGTGGCGATTCCTCAGGGATCTAGAACTGGAAATACCATTTGACCCAGCCATCCCATTACTGGGTATATACCCAAAGGACTATAAATCATGCTGCTATAAAGACACATGCACACGTATGTTTATTGCGGCATTATTCACAATAGGAAAGACTTGGAACCAACCCAAATGTCCAACAATGATAGACTGGATTAAGAAAATGTGGCACATATACACCGTGGAATACTATGCAGCCATAAAAATGATGAGTTCATGTCCTTTGTAGGGACATGGATGAAATTGGAAATCATCATTCTCAGTAAATTATCGCAAGAACAAAAAACCAAACACCGCATATTCTCACTCATAGGTGGGAATTGAACAATGAGAACACATGGACACAGGAAGGGGAACATCACACTCTGGGGACTGTTGTGGGGAGGGGGGAGGGGGGAGGGATAGCATTGGGAGATATACCTAATGCTAGATGACGAGTTAGTGGGTGCAGCGCACCAGCATGGCACATGTATACATATGTAACTAACCTGCACATTGTGCACATGTACCCTAAAACTTGAAGTATAATAATAATAATAAATAAAAATAAAATAAAATAAAATAAAATGCCAAAAAAAAAGAAAAACCTGCCGGAGACTGATTTACAGTTAACTTAAAAAAAAAAAAAGTAGGAGTACACTCTAAAATAATAATTATAAGTAAAGTATAGTAAAGATATAAACCAGTAACATCATCATTTATTATCATCATCAAGTATTATGTACTGTTCATAATTGTATGTGCAAGACTTTTCTATGACTGGCAGCACAATAGGTTTGGTTACACCAGCATCATCATAAACACATGAGTAATGCATTGCACTGTAATGTTACTATGTGATAGGAATTTTTCAGCTCCATTATAATCTTATGAGTCCACCTTCATATATGTGGTCCATCATTTACCAAAATGTAGTTACACAGTGCGTGACTGTATGCATCACCAAGGAACTCATCTCACAGCAAAGGAAGTGTGCAGCAAAGTCCTCATGCCATGGAAATAACTGCTCTTATGACACAATCCAGAAGCAGCTGGTCTAACTGAAAGGTGAAATTGGTTACTGAACACTCAGTTACAACACCAAATGGGAGAAAACATCTTGCGAGGATGGGATTCAGTCTCACAGGATGTAGTTTTTGCTTTAAATCAGAGCAGAATTATCTGGTGCTGTTTCCCCCATAGCCAGATCACATAGTTCCAGAAATTAAGGTGTAGAAGTGGGAATAACTCCTGTCACTATTACAACTAATAACTAACTCACAGCATTTTTGCCTCCCATTCCAGCAACTTGGAGCTCTGTTGGATTGGCGATCACATGCTTCCACCAAGAGAGACAAAATAGTTACACTGAATTGGAAGTTGAGACTATACTGCCTGAATATATAGGGCTTCTCATACTACTGAACTAACAGGAGAAAAAAGGGTTACTGACTGGAGAGATTGATCCAGATTATCAAGAGGAAATCTGTTTGCTGCTATACAATGCAATCAAGAATTACTATATCTGGAATCCAGGAGATTCTCTGAGGTGCTTCTTGATACTTCTATGTCCAATAGTAAAGGTTAATGGAAAACTGTAGCACCCCCACCCAAAGCAAGATGACTGAGTAATCATACCCTTTAGGAATAAAAGTTTGGAGCACTCTGCCATGTAAAAAAAACTAAGAGCAGCTGAAGTTCTGGCTGAGGGCAAAGTAAATAGAAATTTTTTCAACTACTAGTTGAAGAAAATGGCCATAGATATCAACTACAACCATGTGAACAATTAGAGAAACAAGAATTGTGGTAGCTTTTCATATTTTCTCTTTACCTGATATGTACATGTGTTAATCTGTATATACTAACCATTTTTCTCCTCTTTCTTTTTTCCTATCTTTGTTCTTATATACACATTATTGGAGCCTAGTTCTATAGCTTAGTGTTTAAATAACAGCATATTCAGTGAGACTGTGACTGAGTTTGAGGAATAATTCTCACTCAATATATCTATGGATATAATGACTTCAGACTGCATGTCTTTTCATTTTGCAAAAGGACGAGAACACTTCTAAGGATGTTAGTGGTATTTTCTTATGTCAAAATGTAAACAGTTTAGATTATGAGGCAATTTAAATGTGTGTAGAGGGTGCATATGGAAGCTTAGTAGCCAAAGGGTGGACTGTACCAGTTATCAATTCATTGCTTCTCATCTCTGAATTTGCCCTTCAGTGTCTGCTCTGCAAAACTGCACTGGATGGTTTAGTATTCCTCCTTTGTAGTAAACATGATAAGATTTGTCAGCAGAAGAAGATGGAGGAATTGCATGAGGAAGGAGGCTTCTCTTACTGGTGCGCTGTGGATTTGGTTTTGTTTTTGTCAGTCAGTGATGCAGGTGTGTGGGGATATCCAGTGAAGCCCAAGCCAAGATGCATACCAGAAACATGCAGTCCTTTTGCAAACTCACAGTTGTAGCCCATCCCTAGTGCCTACCTTTGTGTGGTCTTCAGAATATGGACTCCACATGCTCCATGTTTTATATCTGCAGCCACATCCCAACTCCCTCTGCAAGTTTGCCTGCCAGTGGTGACAGCTGTGTACCAAAGAGTTGTTCCCTGCAGCCCTGCCAATATGAACACTTCATGTTCCAGGCCTCACAGCAGCAATAGTATCCCAAAACTCATGCTGTGCACCCACCCACTAGCTTTGCCTCACCAGCACCCTGGATGGTTGTTTTTTCCTGTTTGTCCAGTGACTGCAGACTCTCACTGCCCAGAAACACAGTGAAATTCTCCATCATCCAGTGGTTTGCATCCACACCTTTTCCTCAGCCTTGGTAAGGCATTCTCCTTCAGCCAGGCATGGAGGCTCATGCCTGTAATTCCAGCACTTTGGGATGCCAAGGCAGGAGGATCACTTGAGCCCAGGAGTTTAAGACAAGCCTGGGCAACAAAGTGACACCCTGTCTCTACAAAAAAAGTATGCAAAATTAGCCAGGCATAGTGGCACAGGCCTATAGTCCCAGATACTCAGGAGGCTGAGATGGGAGGATCACTTGAGCCCCTGGAGATTGAGGCTGCAGTGAGCTGTGATTGTGCCATTGCATTGCAGCCTGGGCGACAGAGCGAGACCCTGTCTCAAAAAAAAAAAAAAAAAAAAAGGAATTCCCCTTCCAACTTTGTTCGGTACTCTCCTCAGCCCTAGGGTACACGTTTTATTTCTCTTTCAATATGTATATTAATCTCCTATCTTATTTAATAATTCTTTATATTAAACTTCTGTTCAAATTACTGTATGGATTCAGTCTCTTGATTGGACTCAGGCCTATATAAGAAAAGTCTAGCCAGCTTGACTGGGGGAAAAAAAACAGAGAAGATAAAAATCATCAATATCAGGAGTGAAAGAAGGGAAATCATAAATTATACAGTGAAGCATTATATATAACATAACATATTCCAGCAAACTATCTGCTTCTTTCTAGGGTTTTTCACTAGTTTTTCTGCTTCTCTTTTATTTCTAAACAATGGAGTGCCCAGGGCTTCAGCCTTGAGACTCTATCCACCCTTACCCAGGTCGTGATTTAATCTGCTGTCATGGCTTAAATATTATTTATCTATCTACACAGACACATATGTACATGTGTGCATGTATACATATGTGTATGTATGTATGTATATGTGTACATATAAATGTACATAAGCATTTAGCAACCTAGCATAATACCTGACACATAGTAACTGATTAAAAAATGGTATTTGTTTCTGCGTAAATAGTAGTTATTATCACAGATAAGGTACCTGCCTCAAAATAGGTGCCAGAAAGTTCCTTCCCTTCTTTCTTGTTCTTAGGTTGGCTCCCATGCACATATGACTTCCTTCCCTGCTTGTACTCATGAATTGCCCTCCTTTGTCTCTGGGGCATCCTCCAACCACTCTCTCTCACTCTCATCTCACAACTGGGACCTTAGGCTTCCTACTAAAGATGGGGAGCAGGCATACATCTTTGTATCTGCCTTCTGGGCTAATTATTTGACTCTGTTCACAAATGATGCTCTATGATCAGCTCTTTGCTAACCTCACCTGGCCTAATCCAGCATCTGTCACAGTTGGCTGGATGACCATTGGCCCACAGAGGCTCAGCTGTGTCCTAGTTCTGACAAGGATTTCACGGAAATAATTCCCTAGGGAATTCAGGCTAATGCATCCCTTTCTCTGGGAGACAGGGATGAAAAGGAGCTGGCTAGCTCAATCTGATATCACCAAAAGGGAAAATTCAGCCACTTCAAAACGGTTTCTATCAAAATTATTCAGGACTACCCATGGCTACATAAGCATTAAATGCGGAGAAAGCAAAAATCATATGAAAGTCCCAGTCCTCACATGGTTGCCTTTCTGAGCTGAACTCAGCTCTGGATCTAAGTGCTGGGACCTACCTAAGATACAACTCTATTTCTGAACATCAAACCTCTCTTCCTATCATGGAATCATGAGCTACTACAAAGGAGGGGATGGGCGGTGAGAGCACTTTTCGTGTTACTTAACTGTATGTTGCATAAAATGTCAACTTGCACTTGGGCAGGGAAGTTCATTCTCTTGGAGGCAGAGCGCCTGAATTATCTCCCTCAACAACTGTCAAAAGAATAAGCGTAAATTGAAACTGTCATTCACGGGCAATTTTGTCGCCAAGAATGACATCTAATCTTTTGACCTAGAAACCACTTACCATCATAAGATCTCAATGAATGAGTGATTACAAAGTTTCTGAGAGAAACAGTAGCTCACTACAGCATTAAAAGGCAGGCTCTGACCTTTTCTAAGTAACAACTAAACCTGCTTTTATATAATGATATGTGCTATCTGGAGAGCAAAGCATATGTCTTTTTAATCAATTGATTAGAAACAGTCCTATGAAAGGAAATGGAAACACCAGCTGGTAATAGTCCTCCTTTATGGCATAATAATTCTTTTATTTACCTCAACTCTTGACACTTGAGGGAAATCTTTATTTGCTGCCACGGTGCTCTCAAGGAACTGGCTTTGTACTGAAGATCACGTGCCAGGATGATAAGAGACCTCAGCTGGGCACCCAAGGATGCCTGAGTTCTAGCTGTGTACCTAACAGACCTATGACTTTGACCTCTGTTTCCCTAAACACTGAAGGACTTGGACAAGATGACCCCTAAAGTCTCTTTGAGTTTAAACGTTCTATAATACTAGTGTTTTAAATACAAAGAATCATCCTGCTCCCTTTCATTTGATTTTCATCAGAGGGTCTTTGTTAGAGGATCAGTTAGATTTACCAAAGGATTCTAGTCATAAACACTTTTGTCCATTGTGTTTTGTCCATTGGTGGCAACATTCAAACAGCTGCAACTAGCTACAGCTAGTTTCTTCTCTAAGACTCCTTGCTGGTTCCTGACTCACCTGTACTTCTAAACATTGGAGTACCCAGAGCTCAAACCTTGGGCCTCTTCTCCATCTTTCTTAACCCCTGTAGTGACCTCATCTGTTCTCATGGTTTAAATACCATCTGGACAGTGATGACTCCATAATATATATCCTCAGCCCAGCCCTCTCCTTTGTATTACAGTCATATATACCCAACTGCCTACAGTGTGGAATCCAAATTAGGGAAGAGGAGTCAGTCTGGAGGGACCAGGGGAAAGCAAAAAGAAAAAGCAGGTAAGCTATAAGTCTGCCTTTCTTTGTGATCCAGGACACATAGCCCTCCTGTGCAAATAACTCACAATCTTCCTGCACCCAACTTATCCCTAGACCCTCAACTGATAGAAAAATGCAAGTTAGCTCCGTGCAACCTTGGCATTATCAGTATTGCACAAAGCCCCCTTTAGCACACAGCAACATTCTATAAAATCCCCAGCAAGCCTTTGTCTCCTTGCAGTCAGCTTCTCTCTTGCTGGTCTGCCTGTTGTTCCCTTGCAACATATTTTCATACTTCCTCTAATAAATCTACCTTTCTTTACCTATAATTGTCTTAGTAAAGTCTTCTTACCCCCACGCCACCGAACTCAGATAGTCGCTGCTCTCCCATGACATACAAGACATCTCTTCTTGGGAGCTTAATAGGCACCTCACACTTAACATGTCCAAAAAAAGCATCCTCATTTTTAATTTATTTATTTATATTTTTTTACCTAAAATAACTCTTCCACCAATCTTTCCATCTTCGGAGATGGCAACCACCTAATTTCAGTTGCTCAGGCCAAAATCTTGCAGTTATTTTTGACTTCTCTTTCTCTCACACCCTCTACCCAATCTATTAACAAATCCTGCAATTTCTGTCTATAAAATATATAGAGAATGCCACCACTTCTCACCATGCCCACTGCTTGATCCTTGATGGAAACCATCATCATCTCTCACCTAGATTGCAGTAGCCTCCTGTATTCCTGCTTCTGATCTTACTGCCTTCTACACAATTCTCTATGTAACAGAGGATTCTGTTAAAATGTAAGATTATATCAGTCCAAAGCCCTTACAGTGGCCTGTACAAACCTAAAAAATAGCTCTGCCCATTGGCAATGCAAGTTCATCTTTTATTGTTCTTCCCCTCTCTCACTCCATTCCAGACACAGGGCTTCTTGTCTGTTTCTCAAACACACCCAGACATTCTCCTGCCTCAGGGCCTTTGCATTTGTTATTCCCCCTGCCCTGGATAGCTCTTTTCCAGGTATCCACAGAGCATACTGATTCCCTCACCTTCTTCAGATTGTGGTTGAAATGCCATCTTATCAGTAAGACCTTCCTCAATAATCTTATTTAAAATTACACACATCTCTTGCCAAGTATGCCTTTCCCTCCTTCTCTTATCTATCTTTTGTATAACACTTTTTATACTGTTACACATCATGTATTTTACTTCCTTATTTGTTTATTGTCTGTGTGGAAGCCATAGGCTCTTGGCCCCCTAAAGGTTTGCTAAAAATCACCGACATGAAATGGATTGATTTATAGGAGAGAAAGCACATACATTTATTTAACGTGCATACATGGGAGCCTTCAGAATGAAGATCCAACTTTCCAGTAAGTTACAGAAACTTATATACCATTTTGAAATTACAGAAAGAATGGGGGTTAGATTCTGGTAAAAACAGTTTATGGAAAGGAGAGAAGAGGCTTGGCTAGCAAAGGCAGCCTTGTTATGCTGATGAAGCCTCCCTCAGAGAGAATAGATGGTAAATGTTTCTTTTCAGACTTTGTTTTTCTTTCTTTTATCTTAGGTTCATGAAGTATATATGCATGTTTGTGACATGGGTAAATTGTGTGTCGTGAGGCTTTGGTGTACAGATTATTTTTTCATTCAGGTAATAAAGCATATTATCCAACAGGTAGTTTTTCCATCCTCACTTTCCTCCCACCCTCCACCCTCAAGAAGGCCCGGGTGTCTGTTGTTCCCTTCTTTGTGTCCATGTGTACCTCAATGTTTAGCTTCCACTTATAAGTGAGAATATGTGGCATTTGGTTTTCTGTTTCTGCATTAATTAGCTTAGGATAATGGCCTCCAGATGCATCTATGTTGCTGCAGAGCACATGATCTCATTCTTTCTATGGCTGCATAGTATTCCGTGGTATATATGTACCACATTTTCTTTAACCAGCCCACCATTGATGGGCATTTAGGTTGATTACATGTCCTTGCTATTGTGAATAGTGCTGCAATGAACATATGCATGCGTCTTTATTGTAGAACAATTTATATTCCTTTGGGTATATACCCAGTAATGGGGTTGCTAGGTTGAATAATTCTGCTTTAAGTTCTTTGAGAAAACTCCGAACTGCTTTCCACAGTGGCTGAACTATTTTACATTCCTACCAGAAGTGTATAAGTGTTCCTTTTCTCTGCAGCATTGCCAGCATCAGTTATTTTTTGACTTTTTAATAATAGCCATTCTGACTGGTGTGAGATGATATCTCATTGTGGTTTTGATTTGCATTCCTCTAATGATTAGTGATGTTGAGCATTTTTTTCATGATTGTTGGTGGTGTGTATGTCTTTTCTTGAGAAGTGCCTGTTCATATCCTTTGTCCCTTTTTAATGGAGCCATTTTCTGCTTTTCGGTTTGTTTAAGTTCATTATAGATTCTTGATATTAGACCTTTGTCAGATGCATAGTATGCGAATATTTTCTCCCATTCTGTAGGTTGTCTGTTTACTCTGTTGACAGTTTCTTTTGCTGTGCAGAAGCTCTTTAGTTTAATTAGGTCCCATTTGCCAATTTTTATTTTTGTTGCAATTGCTTTTGGAGTCATCATGAAATCTTTGCCAGGGACTATGTCCAGAATGGTATTTCCTAGGTTTTCTTCTAGGGTTTTTATAGTTTTTAGGTCTTACATTTAAGCCCTTAATCCATCTTGAATTGATTTTTGTATATGGTGAAAGGAAGGGGTCCAGTTTCAATCTTCTGCATATGGCTAGCCAGCTACCCCTGCACCATTTACTGAATAGGGAGTCTTTTCCCCATTGCTTGTTTTTGTTGACTTTGTTGAACAGATGGCTGTAGGTGTGTGGCTTTATTTCTGAGTTCTCCAATCTGTTCCATTGGTCTGTGTGTCTGTTTTTGTACGTTCTGTTTTGGTTACTGTAGCTTTGTAGTACAGTTTGAAGTTGAGTAGTGTGATGCCTCCAGCTTTGTTCTTTTTGCTTAGGATTGCATTGGGCTCTTTTTTGGTTCCACATGAATTTTAGAATGTTTTTTCTAATTCTGTGAAGAATGTCATTGGTAGTTTGATAGGAATAGCATTGAATCTGTAAATTGTTTGGGGCAGTATGGCCATTCAAATAATATTGATTTTCCTATCCATGAGCAGGGAATATTTTTCCATTTGTTTTTGTTATCTCTTCTTTTCAGACTTTTAAAGGTGTCAGACTCTAAATCTCTCCTGGATCCAGGGAAAGGCAGAGAAAGGGGAGGGGGCATGGCTGCATTAATGGAGATTCTTTATAGATACAAATTTTCCCTACTTAAGACAGTTTTGCAAGGCCACTTCTGTTGGGATGGTCAGGTGGCAGCCATTTAAAAATATGTCAAATAAATATATTTTGGGAGTAAAAATATTTTTTGAGACAGGATCTTGCTCTGTTGCCCAGGCTGGAGTGCAGTGGTATGATCTCAGCTCACTGCAGCCTCGACCTCCCATGCTCAAGCAATCCTCCCACCTCAGCCTCCCAAGTAGCTGAGATTTCTGGCATGCACCACCACGTCCAGCTAAGTTTTGTATTATCAGTAGAGGCAGGGTTTCACAATGTTGCCCAGGGTGGTCTTGAACTTTTGGGCTCAAGTGATCCACCCGCCTTGGCCTCTGAAAGTGCTGGGATTATAGGCATGAACCACAGCACCCAGCTGGGATAAAATATTTTAATTTCCTTCAAGTGTCTTTTCTCTTTAGCAGGTAAGCTCCTCTAAAACAGGGATTCTTGTCTGTTTTCCTAGTGCCTAGAAGAGTGCGTGGTACATAATAGGTTCTCAGTAAATATTTGTTTCATAAATAAATAAACTGTCTTCACTAACCAGATGCCTCAGAGATTCACCTCCCTCTTGTTAGAAAATGATAAAATGGCTTTGTAGAGTGAATTAGACTGTGAACAATATGTGAAAAATACTTTGTAGATGCAGAAATGATTATTTCATTATCTGACCAACGTACAAGGGACACATACAAATTGTTCTAATCTCAGAGTGAAAGAGTAATGAACAATGGGTTCTTGAATAAGTGCAGGAAGAAAATAATGAATTGTAGTTTAAATGAAATTATAATTCAATGGCCTGCATCACAGGCTTGCTTTATCTATTCTTTGAGCGCCGTCATTTGAGGGAAATGTCCTTTAGAGAGAGAAAAAAAATGAGTCAGAGAGACTGGCCAAGTGAAGAAATAGGCCCAGCACTTGCATTCAGTAGGTCAGTATTTAAATGCCTTTCATTGTGGATCTTTTACTTCCCAGACATAATTTTCTAAGTAATATTCAACAATGAATCAAGTGAATATTTGCTCCTTTGCCTTGAAAACAAATTTTCTCTTATTCAGAGAATTCACTGACAGCAACTGAAAATTCTGGCTACCTCTGATCAGATACCTTCTTCATCCAAATAAAATCAACTGAACAATAATTAGTAGTGACGACTGTGTTTTCCAAGGGAGGTTTTCATTTAGAGTAGGTCTACAAAATATGGTTTCTATTTTCCTGGAGGCATTTTAGCTGCTAGATGTAGAATAGAACATTAGGCAGGTAGATGCCATTGCTAAAGAGAAGGCCTCTCATCTAGGTCTTCACAGGATTCCGTGCCAAATGATAATTTCTAGTTGGGCATATGTGGAAGGTCTTACCTTAATTGAGCAAGATGCTGGATTACATTTGTACAATCATATATTCAAGACAATGAGACAATGGTAGAGCAAAAACAGAATATCTAGTCTTACTACAGTATATTACAGTTTTAGAGTCTCCATACCAAAAAAAGCACTTGAGCCCTGAGGAGGTTGGAGGCCATGACTTTTAAAAGAATAAATGAAGAATTGTCCATCACACATGCCATTCATGTTAGGATTCTTATATGTATATTTCTTTGCTAGGCCTCCTATTCCTGCTTACACCTGTGACATAGAGCAGGAAATAACATTTTGTTACAAAGACAAGAAAAATCAATTACAGAATCCAAAGTCATGACACTGAAAGACACACATTTTCCCTCAGCAGGTCTCAGTGCCTTTATGTGAAAGTCAGACAGAGAACTCAATAATTTCCACCCCTATCAGCAGCAGGGTGTTTTTAATGGTTACCAATTCAAATCACAATGGGAAATAGATACATATTCTTTACGTTGACCACTATGCATATCTGTTTAAAACATTAAAATAGCAAAGAGGTCACTTCTATAAATATGAATAAATTTATGTACTACTAATTCGGAAGTTCCATTAATATTTCTAATAGCCTCTCCTCTCAAATCTGTTACAAGGTAATGTGACGTGTTTCTTTTTTCCTGATTTTCATTATTTAAAGATGTTCTCTGGTAAACAGTGCACGTGGATACAGCATGATTACTAAATGTTTCAGTGTCAGTTGCCTATTGCTGTGTAACAAACAACCCTAAAACTCCACAGCTTAGAACAATATCAATTTCTTAATTTCTTATGCTGTGTTGATTGACTGGGTGGTTCTACTTTGTGTGGTGTTGCCTAGGTCCCTGGGATGGCTGGAAGATCCAAAGTGGCTTTCTTCCCAGGGCTGGCAATTGGTGCTGGCTCCTGGTTGGGAGCTTGGCTGAGGCTGTTGGTTGGGGGCCTCAGTTTTCCTCCATGTGGGCCTGTCTAAGGGGCTTCTTGGGTTTTACCATGGTGTGGTGGCTGGACTCCAAGAAGAAGCATTCCAAACAGAAAGGCAGAAACTGAAGATCACTCAAGGTTCAACCTTGGAAGATACACTGTCACTTCCACCACATTCTGCTGGTCAAAACAGGTCACAGGGCCAGTCCAAATTTACCTCTCAGTGGGAGGAATGGCAAAAGCACATTGCAAAAGAGCATGTGGGATGGGAGTTCATGCTGCAACCAGCTTTAGTAACATATTCCACCACAATCCTGAAATTTGCTTTTTACTTTCCCCTTTGCTGCTTTACTTCTCATTTTCTCCATATATTGGATTTTTAATCAGATCAGGTAGATGAACCAGATTAGAATATATTAAGTGCACAAGATGTTGTGCTCTTAGTTTACAAACTATGTCAGTATAGATCAATCACGGGGAATGGAACCAGGCAATATCTATCTGAGGATTTTAAGGAGCTCAAGGGAGAAATTGTGGTGCTGTTTGTTAAAATGTATAGTCTGTGATTCTAGAAATTTATTCTGCAAAAAAGAGCCCAAATTTTCTGGTGTCTATGTGCGAGGCACCATTATAAATATTTTATATTAATAATCACCTTATTTAATTTTCACAGCATTTTGAGGTGTATTTTATTGTTTCCATTCTCTGGATGAGGAAATTGGGGTCCAGAAAATTAGATTAACTTGCCCAACTTATCACACCTAATAAACAGGTGGAGGCCGGGTGTGGTGGTGTGTGCCTGTGGTCCCAGCTACTCAGGAGGCTGTGGCCAGAGGATTGCTTAAGCTTGGGAGCTCAAGGCTGCAGTGAGCTATGATCACACCACTGCACTCTTGCCTGGGCAACACAGTGAGACCCTGTCTCATAAATAAATAAATAAGTGGACCTTCAAATTCAGTTATGTCCAACTCCAACTCCTTTGCCTGAGGGGGCCAGAGGCAGTCCTCTAAGGTACAGGAACCAGGGTAGGGGTCCTGATGGCTGATGTCTAAGGGAAGTAAGGATTTACAGATCTACAGTAAAAGTTGGAAGGGAGGAGCAGCAGTTGGAATCATACAGGCTGCTCAAAATCAGGCTAGTTAGAAAAATTTGTAAAGGGCTTCGATGAGCCAGAGATTAAATGTAACCTGCTTGTGAACAACAATATGGTTTGTTGGAGAAGAATTAAACAAGTTATTTTGTGAGATAACGGAGGATATGGATTCAATACATTTCTGTGTACCTACTATGAGAACTTATAACTGTCCAGAGGAATAGTCTGAAAGTGAGAAGTAACAAAACAAGAAGCTACCTACACTGAGTCCTATGACAGCTGAAGGCCCTTGCAGCCACTGCTCCAGGGCAGCTGGAGAGGTTGATATGAGAAGTTTGTTCAAAGTCCATATCCTTCAACAAAGTGGGGAGCAAAATTCCACTGAGCTACAAATGGAAAGCTATTGAGGTGTGATGGAAGGAGTCTTCACTTTTACATCAGGCACATTCTATTTGGAATCTTGATCTCAAACATACCACCGGTATGACCTTTGGGAACCCGTGTAACCTAGTTGAAGCTCAGTTTCCATATCAATAAATGGCGAATAATAGTATGTACTTTCCAGGGTAATTACGTGAAACAAGAAAAAAATCTGGCTGTAGGCAGTGGCTCATGCCTGTAATCCCAACACTTTGGGAGGCTGAGGCAGGAGTATTGCTTGAGCCCAGGAGATCAGTACCAGCCTGAGCAACATAGTATGACTCTGTCTCTACAAATTTTTTAATTAACTGGGCATGGTGGCATACACCTGTGGTCCATGCTACTTGGGAAGCTGAGGCAGGAGGATCACTTGAGCCTAGGAGGTTGAGGCTGCAGTGAGCCATGACTGTGCTACCTACCGCACTCCAGCCTGGGAGACAGAGCAAGATCCTGTCTCAAAAACTGGAAATCTGTATAAGACCTAGCAGGAAGTGAACAAATATTTATTTTTTGTTTACATATACTTACTACATGCTGAGCACTATTCTAAGCACTTCACAAAATTTAACTCATTTAATCCTCATAACAACTTTCTAGGTATAAATACTAGGTGTAAATACTACTTACTAGGTATAAATGCTATTATTTTCATTGCAGAGATGAGAAAACTGAGACACAGAAAGGCTGAGTGACTTGCCCACGGTTGCACAGATAGTGAACAAGAGCACCGAGATTTGAACCCAGACAGTCTAGCTTGAGAGTCTGTCTGCACTCTTAACCATTATATTACTTAAACATTATGTTAAGCTGCAATTTCTGAAGTCTCCGTCATTAAAACCTTCTAATGATTTATCCAAACAGAAGGATTTTGTATTTTATTTTCCCCCATTAAATTTGAACTTCTGCAAGCTATTTTGATGCGGGAGGCACTATTAGCTGGCAGCATGTTCAGAAACACTGCAGCAAGTTACCTTGTCTCCCAGGGCAAATTTTCCTAGGTACCATTGCTAAATAAATAGAGGTGGGGCCCTGGAGCCTCAGAGCCTGCCCCCTACCCACCCCACACTCCACGATGTTGCCTGGATGCATCTTCAGCCCACACATCCCATTTTGTTTCTGCAGCCTGGGTCAAGGAGGTTGACAGAGTTTTCATTCTTTACAAGGTTGTCATTAAGGACATACATTTTTATTTCTCTCCATTAAATTGTTGATTCCATTCTATAAAAGCTAAAATGTAGTCTCCAAGTGTGGGACAAAGTAGGCGGCTTGCCATGCATCTGACTTTCTATTTAATTTAGATAGAAAGGGGTTGAGAGATCACAGTGCATGATTTAGCCTTATACCTTTCCATGCACCAGAAACTACCACTTCATAGGAAAGTAATAAAAAGCCAGAATGCACCTTGCTCCTTGATATAGGATTATGCCTAGTGGAGAAATAAAAGAATGACTTATAGAGCAAGGTGTTAGGACTAGGCCAGTCCAGTTCAGGGCTAATAAGGATTTACTTTGACTCAGTTTGTTCTGTCGGGGAGTTGATCATTTAATGAACAAGAAACTGTCACTCTTGGGTATGTTCTGCTTCACTGCCTTTCTTACCCAGTTCCCTTGCACCATCCAAAGCAGCCTGACCCCTATCTACTTGTCTTTCTCCTTGGAAATTCCCAACATGGAGGGGGCATTGTTCAGCCAAGACAGATGAAGAAAGGACATAAGGGAGAGGGCACCTGCCTGTCATTGCCTGGGGCAGGAGAGGGAGGAGGGAGTCTTTCAATTTCCCGTTACAGCTTTTCAGTATTCTCCTTCCCACTGCTGGAAGTACTGAGCTTTGGTTCCACTAATACCCTTTCCATGCTCTGGGGAGATGCCAGATTTGAGAAAGAGCTGCAATAACTGTCTGGTTTTCCTTTTCTGAATCTCATGGGGCCTAACCCTCCAATTTGAACCTTGAAGAAAAAAAAATCCTAAATATAACCAGTCAGCCCTCATAAACTAGTTTCCTTTCCTTCACTCCTTCCTCTGTTTGTGTCTATTAGAGAGATAGTACTGCATCAGGGTTACTGCATACACCTTGGGGAAGACTGATATTACTTAACTATCTGAATCTCAACTGCCTCATGCATATAATGCGGAAAAGAATAAAACCCACATCCCTAGTGTTTTTGTGAGAATTTGAAACACATAAAACATTTAGAAAAATATCCAGCACAAAGTAAGTGCTATGTAAGTGCTAGCTATTATTATGTCATGAAGAAGATAGGGATGGATGAAGATGAAAACAAACAGATGCTGTAGAATTTCAGAATTCTGAAGATGAAAGCTGATCTAGAGATCAGCTGGTTTATGTCACTCATTTTACAGATAAGGAAACCAAGGCCCAGACAGAGGAAATGCTGGATTCCCACATTAAAACTCTTTCTATAATGTTACATCTCAGCTAATTTTATGCCTAAGGTGGTCCAACTCTGGTTTATCTATTCTTCCAGTCAACACATAGCAAAGGATTGTCATAATGCACAACTCCAGGAAGTTGTGCAACATAGTGGCTCTATGTCTAGGTGGTGAAATACTGTGGCTGATGGACTCCAGGTTGGCCTTCATAATCCCTACTCCTGGTGTTCACACCCTTGTGTGATTCCTTCCCCTTGAGTGTTGGTAGGAGCTATGACTACTTCTAACTAATAGGAAACTGCAAAGGTAACAAAAAATACATATATGTGATTACATTACATAAGGTGCTAATGCCCAGTTGGGCATGCCGGCATATGCCTACAGTCCCTGCTACTTGGGAGGCTGAGGCAGGAGGATTGCCTGAGGTCAGGAGTTCGAGACCGACCTGGGCAACATGGCAAAACCCCATCTCGACTAAAAAATATACAAAAATTAGCCAGGCGTGGTGGTGCACACCTGCAGTCCCAGCTACTCAGGAGGCTGAGGTGGGAGGATTGCTTGAGCCCAGGAGGTCGAGGCTGCAGTGAGCTGAGATTGCACCACTGTACTCCAGCCTGAGTGACAGAATGTGACTGTGTCAAAACAAAACAAAATAAACAAACAAGCAAAAACAAAGACTCTAATGCCCATCTAGCTAAGAGTGACACTTTCTTCCTTGCTGGCCTTGAAGAAGCAAGCTGTCACACGTAGAAGAAGCTAAGGTTGGCCTCCAACAATGACCAACAACAGACTGAGGCTCTCAATCTGGCAGCCTACAAGGAACTGAATCCTGTCAACAACTACATGAGCTTGGAAGCAGATCCTTTCTGTCAAACCTCAGAAAAGGCAACAGCCCCAGCTGATACCTTGACTGCCTTGAAGGTCTCTTGTAAGACCTTTAGCAGAGGGCCTGCTAAACTGTGCCCAGACTTCTGACCCACAGAAACTTCGAGATAGTAGGTGAAGGGATTTAAGGAAGGGAGGTGGTATAGAACAGGGTTGTGGTATAGAAACATTTATCTTGGCTAATTGGAAGAAAAAATTCAGAGGGGATGAGACTGGTAACAGGGAGATCAATTAGGAAACTATTGTAGTGGTCCAGGAGAAGCCCGAGAGATAGCTGAGCTGGGGTAGTAGAAATAGAAATGGATGCCATAAATGGTTAAGCAGATATATCATGTTCTTCTTGTTTAGAACAATAACAAACAAAAGCAAAACACCACGTGATAAACAGATCCTTTTGGTTACCTGTACATACCTTTATCAGATAATAAGGCCACTTGATCACCTGGAGTTAAAGCACATGGTGGTCCCCAGCTCTCACTGTAAACTAGTGAAAAACTTACTGCCTTGGCTGTTTTCTTTCTGGTATGCAATTTCAAGGAAGCATTTCAAGATATTCATTTGTCCACAATAGTGCTTAGAATGACTTTGCCCAGAGAGCCAGAGTAATTATTTATTTATGAAAATTTTAAAAAGCAACCTGAGGTAAATGATTTGTTATGATGGCACTGGAGTCAGGGACAAATACTGTACTTACAACTCAGTCACACCTTCAGGCCAAGAATTCTAGTATGGAAGGTATGAATCCCCTGCTACCAGATTGCTCAGCAAACAAATCTTCCTCCCCCACAGGGCCCCAACAGGGCTGCAGATTGGTGTTTCTTCACCCATCAAAGCTGGAGCTTTGTGATAGCCTGGCTCATTAGCACACCGCTACAGATGAAGTCTAGCACCGCAACAGAACAAAAATTGCCAAGTTTATGAAGTTTTTCTTCTGTGTACTTTCTATCTACCATCCTCTCTATTGCCTCCACTTTCTTTATCCACACCCCTACTTTGTCTTTTTTAATCAGTCTGAAACTCAGAATTCTCATGATATTCTGAATCATGCTACTAGGCAGAGAGATGTATATTATCTCGCTCCCTACATCTATACGTGATTATGTTAATCTATACATGATGCACCTATATTATTTACAGATTAACTCACATTAAGGTGCCTAGGACTTTAAGTTTGCTCCTTGGCATGTGAAAAAAAAAGCTAAATATCAGGTCGATGACTTAATTGTAAATTAGCTAGTATGTGGTCATTTCAAAATGTAGACATATATTAAAACATCATGTTGTACAATGTAGATATATTCCATTTTTAATTGTCAATCATTCCACAGTAAAGCTGGCGGGGGAAAGAGTAGCAGATCTCCAGAGGACGTTGAATCCTCAACCACAGCAAGTCTTGTATGCTAAGGTCAGGGCCCTGGTTAGGAAGGAGTAGGATGCTGGGACTTCGGCTGGTAGATCTGGGTTGATGCACTCAAAAATCTCGATTCTCCAATTCCTCTAAACCCTCTAGGCTTGTAGAAGTGGCCCACTCCTCCCTGTGAAAAACTAGTGTACCTCCTCCCTTGCTCGCAGACAACAAAAAGGCCTTTGTCTTATAAGACAACATACATTACTGAAACAGCCCTTTAACCCCTAGAAAAATGGTGAATTAAAATACTCTGGATAAATGGCAGGGATCAGTGTCACCTTTAGACACCTAAATGATGTAGGGGTTGTTGTATCCATCATATTCCCATTTAATTCGCCAGATTGAACACTACAAAAAAAGCTGACATATTCTGAAGAATGACAACAGAATACTCTAAACTCAACCAAGTAGTACCCCTAATTGTTCCTGCTGTGCCAGATACAGTATCTTTTCTAGAGTAAATTAACACAGCCTCAGGTTGATGGTATGCGGTCATTGAGATCAGAAAAATACTACTTTTCTTTTCCACCCCAGTCAGGAAAGATTACCAGAGGCAGTTCATATTCACATGTAACTGACAAGACAATAGCATCCTTTTTTTTTTTTTTTTTGAGATGGAGTCTCGCTCTGCCACCCAGGCTGAAGTACAGTGGCGTGATCTCAGCTCACTGCAACCTCTGCCTCTCAGGTTCAAATGATTCTCCTGCTCCAGCCTCCTGAGTAGCTGGGATTAAAGGTGTGCACCACCATGCCCAGCTAATTTTTCTATTTTTTATTATTTTTAAGTAGAGATGTGTTTTCACCATGTTGGCCAGGCTGGTCTTGAACTCCTGACCTCAAGTGATCCACCTGCCTCAGTCTCCCAAAGTGCTGGGATTCAGGCATGAGCCATGGTGTCCAGCCAATAGCATACATTTATGATCTTGTTCCAAGGGTATATTAACTTTCCAGGCCTCTATCTCAACATAGTCCAAAGGGATCTGGACATACCTTGAAACATCACTCAGTGGGCTATAGTGATGACATCATGCTAATTGGACCAGATAAGGAAGAAGTAGTAAGTGCATTGGAGACCTTGGTAAAACACATACATATCTGAAGGGTAGACGAAAAACACAATGAAGATTCAGAGAACATGCCACATCAGTGAAGTTTCTAGATACTCGGTGATTTGTAGCATGCCAGGATATCCTCTCTAAAGTGAAGGACATATTATTTGTACCTCCTGACACCAGGAAGGAAGCACAACACCTAGGCAGCCTGTCTCTCTGTAATGGGTACAGTGGCTGCTAGGTCAGTGGTTGTTTCACTTCTCTCCAAAGTTCCTTTATGCTTCCTAAATTTAAAGGGTGAGAGAAATGGAGAGGATAAGAAAGGGAAAGGGAAAGGAGAAAAGAGAATGGGGAGGGGAGGGGATGAGAGGGCAATGGGGATAATAGAAAAAGAGAGAAAGGAGAGATATGGAAAGAAAAAAGGAAAGAGAAAGAAAATGAAAGGAGATAAACTAAAAGAGGTGAGAAACATGGATAAAGAACAATTAGGCTAGGCACAGTGGCTCATGCCTGTAATCTCAGCACTTCAGGAGGCCAAGGTGGGAGGATTGCTTGAACCCAGGAGTTTGAGACCCGCCTAGGCAATATAGTGAGACCCCACTCAACAAAAAATAAAAAAGAGAGAAGAAAATTATATGGAAGAGAAAAATGAAAGACAGCAAAGAAAAACAGGAGACAGTGGGTATATTGAAGAAAAGGAATACAAACAGGAGGGAGATAAGCAATTTCTGGTTTCCTAAATTGAAATTAAAAATTGGAGTGAAGGAGTAAAAACATGTCAAATCATTTTAAAGAACTAATATCGGTTAGGCACGGAGGCTCATGCCTGTAGTCCCATCACATTGGGAGGCTGAGGCAGGAGGATTGCTTGAGCACAGGGATTCAAGAACAGCCTGGGCAACATAGGCTGGTGTATGAGCTCCTATGTTTGAGACTCCATCTCTACAAAAAACTTTCTAAAAAATAAGCTGGGTGTGGTGGTGCACATCTGTGGTCCCAGCTACTCCAGAGGCTGAGGTGAGAGGATCACTTGATTGCAGGAATTCAAGGCTGTATTGAGCTATGATCACACCACTGCACTCCCGCCTGGGTGACAGATCGATGTCTCTTTAAAATAATTATTATCATGGTGAAAATAAATGCAAAGAAGACCTTACAGATACTCCTTGACTTAAGACAGGATCATATTTAATACACTTAACTTACCAAACATGATAGCTTGGCCTAGCCTACCTTAAACATGATCAAAACACATACATTAGCCTATAGTTGGGCAAAATCATCCAAAACAAAACCTAATGTGTATCATTTTCACAACATCCTAAAGTTGAATCATCATAAGTCAAAACATCGTTAAGTTGGGAACTGTCTGTACTTGTGTTTAACGTTATTTACCACATTTTCCCCGAGATGTGGAACCAAAGCCTCTCTCAAGCAAATAACTAATGAGTAGAAACATAATAAACTGCTGCCACTTCCTCCTCTAGAACAAAATGGAATAAAGATGAGAAAAGAGTCGTCTGCAGAACCACGTTAGTGTACATTAGTAGAGGAGAGGAAAAATAGAACCCCAACGTTGTAACCCCTGACGTTGTTCATGGTGTACGATGCCACTGTTGGAAATCAGAACAGTTTGGTCAGATCTGGGGTGATTTCTATACACATCTTTTCACCTGAATTGTCTGAAAGCCAGGTCTTCAGAACGTACATGGAGGATCTGTCTGCAAGGCCATACCTTGCCCAGGGATAGAGGAAAAGAAGGCAAATATCTTTATTTTTATTTATTTATCTATTTTTTTTGAGATGGAGTTCTGTTCTTGTTGCCCAGGCTGGAGTGCAATGGCGTAATCTTGGCTTACTGCAACCTCCACCTCCCAGGTTCAAGTGATTCTCCTGCCTCAGCCTCCCAAGTAGGTGGGATTACAGGTACCTGCGACCACGCTTGGCTAATTTTTTTGTATTTTTAGTAGAGACGGGGTTTCACCATGTTGGTCAGGCTGGTCTCAAACTCCTGACCTCAGGTGATCTGTCTGCCTTGGCCTCCCAAAGTGCTGGAATTACAGGCATGAGCCACCGCACCTGGCCAAGGCAAAGATCTTAAGGGGCTAACTCCACCTCTCAACACAATCAGCATATTAGGAAAAGCCTAACTTTTAATGTTCCTGCTAACATAACAATAGCACACCGTAGGAGTCTTTAAAACAAAACTAACTCCAAGACCTACACAAAAACAGAAACTTCATAGTGCAGTTCTATTTTTTATTTATTTTTAACAGGTTATTTATTGAGACAAGGTCTCACTCTGTCATCCAGGCAGGAGTGCAGTGGTGCAATCTTGGCTCACTGCAGCCTTGACTGCCCAGGCTCAAACAATCCTTCCGTCCTGGCCTCCTGAGTAACTGGAACTATAGGTGCATGCCACTACACTCGGCTAATTGAAAAAAAAAAAAACTGTAGAGATGGGGTCTTGCTTTGTTGCCTAGGCTGGTCTCAAACTCCTGGGCTCAAGCAATCCTCCTGTTTCAGCCTCCCAAAGTGCTGGGATTACAAGTGTGAGCCACCACACTCAGCCTATTTTTATTTTTAATTGTGGTTAAAAAAATAGCAAACTTTACCATCTTAACCATTTTTAAGTGTAGAGTTCAATAGTGTTAAGTCTGTTCACATTGTTGTGCAGCAAATTTTTTCATCTTATGAAACTGAAACTCTATACCCCTTGAACAACAACTCCCCATTTCTCCCTTCTCCCAGCCCCTGGCAATCACCATTCTACATTCTGTTTCTATAAATTAGACTACTTTAGATACCTCATATACATGGAATCATACAGTGTTTGTCTTTTTGTGACTGACATTTCATTTAACAAAATGTCCTCAAAGTTCATTCACATTGTAGCATGTGATAGCCTTTTTAAAGACTGAATCATATTCTATTGTACGTATATGACACATTTTGTTTATCCATTCATCCATGGATGGAGGTTTAATTTGTTTCTACCTCTTGGCCATTGTGAATAATGCTTCCATGAACATATGTGTGCAAATATCTCTGAGATCCTGCTTTCAATTCTTTTGGATAGATACCCAGCAGTGGGATTGCTGGATCACATTGTAATTCTATTTTAAAAGTTTTGAGGAACCTCCTTTCTGTTATCCACAGTGGCTGCGCCATTTTACATTCCCATCAACAGTGATAGTGTAGCTATATTAAACCAAAATAACTATTGGACCAAACTGCAGAGATAGCCAGGGATAAAGATAGCTAGAGTCAGCATGCGGGGGTTCTCTAATAAGGTATCTTTGTTAAAGATGGCTAGTAGTAGAGCACTCACTCATCAAATCAAGAACATACAAAATACCCAGAAGAGGTCACCTAGTATTTACACAATCATTAATGCCTTTGATCTATCAGATTTCCATGGGCACAGGCACTGGGAACTTAAGGAACCACATAAAACAAGACATTTTAATGAAAGTCCATTGTAGGGATCTTCTGCTGAATGGAAGTTTTCTGATTTTGGCATTGCTCTATATGCTTTGCAGAGCAAGAAGAAATCAAAATGCTTTAAAGATCACTGGCATATTTTCATATGCATTTTAAGACTCTATGCTAGCCTGAAAAGCAGTGTATAATATTTCTCTCCTGTGGATGTCAGAGACAGATTCCAGACAGAATTTGTACTTCATCTATGTTGTAGCTGCTGCTTTAGACCCCCTTAGTATTCCTAGTCATGCATTTGGCTTTGCATCTTGGTATTTTCTCTGCATGCTTCCAAAGCCCACAGAGAACAGCAAATGGCACTCTGAAGCTAACCCTCTACTGTTTTCCAGGGTGTCATGTCATTTCCAGCTGTTAACTGAAGCCACATGGATGGCTGTGATCAACTACAAAGAAAACCTATCTGAGTACTCCCCCTTCCCCAGTTCAGTCCCCTGTCCCAAAGGTAAGATGAATAAGTGGGTTTGGGTAATATTGCATGGCTACCTGCAAGTTAAATATACACTGAAAATACAGGCACAGACAAAGATATAGGCATGAGGGGAGAGAGGGAGGGAGAAAAGAAAGGAGGGAGGCAGAGGCAGACAAAGACAGAAACAGAGAGAAATAGAACAGCCTCCACTCTTGGAGAGTTTTTGAAACAAGAAAAACCCTTGAAACACTCTTGGAAGGCAGGTAAGAGGATACTGGTTCTGCCTTGCTTGGATCAGAGGTGAAATGCCCCATTGTCCCTCTTTTCTTTGACATTTGTCACTGTAGTGACTCTTACCTGGTTTCTATGAGTAAATGGTTACAGTCAAGTTAGCATTTCTCTTACACTTCGTATCTTTCTCTTCTATCTATTCTTCCCCAGCACAGGTATGGCCTGAATACAATGGATCTCATTAAGGCCTACTGGCAACCAGGTGATACTGCCCACTGATGCCACATTCTACTCCACTGATACCATACTGTCATATTTTCCTTTACCAAAATGAAATAATGAGTACCATAAAAAATTTGAAGGGCAAGTATGCTCTATCTTATTAAGTTATTGTCTCAGGCCAGGCGCAGTGGCTCACACCTGTAACCCCAGCACTTTGGGAGGTCAAGGTAGGCAGATCACCTGAGGCCAGGAGTTCAAGATCAGCCTGACCAACATGGTGAAACCCCCTCTCTACTAAAAATATAAAAATTAGCCAGCTGTGGTGGCATGTGCCTGTAATCCCAGCTACTCGAGAGGCCAAGGCATAAGAATCGCTTGAACCCGGAAGGTGGAGGTTGTAGTCAGCTGAGATAGTGCCACTGCACTCCAGCCTGGGCGACACAGTGAGATTCTGTCTCCAAAAAAAAAAAAAGTAATTTTTCTCATGCATATAGGCATCACTACTTCTTTCTACTAGCTTTGCTGGGCTCCAATGACCCCAGAAAGCAGTGGCTCAGGCCGTTTTGGTTTTCCTCCTTCTTTTCCAATCATTAACTCTCTACTGTGACTGTAGGTGTTTTCCTCTCCAGAAATCTTGCTTTGGGAATCTTCATCCAGGGACGCTTAAAGAATTTTTTAAATGATGTTTTATTTTCCTTTTTATGAGAATATTTATAAAGGGAGGGTATTTGGCCTCGCAAATACTTGCCTTCAATGTGTCATCTTTAATGAGAGACAGACAGACAGACACACACACACACACACACAGAGAGAGAGAGAGAGAGAGAGAGAGAGAGAGAGAGAGAGAGAGAGATTGGCTGATTCCAAGGCCTTACTACTACTGGAGATAAAGGGAGAAGGGTGAAATGCAGAGTTCAAGGGTGAGAAATCACCTCTGTACTTCTTTTCATAGGAAATAGCCTGAGGCTGTCGCAGCCCCAATTCCATGATGCTGGTAATGCCTAGGACAGAGAAGAGTATCTATTCGGGGAGGTAGTGGTATTTGAGGTAGTGGAAGGTAGGAGAGAGACAAGTTTCAAAGAGAAATATTTTGGTTCTCCCTATTATCATAGGCTGTGTAAGACTTTAAAATGGTTGTGCCAGCAGCAAACTAGATGTGGGAGCTGTCAAGAGGAAGAGCTAGGGGTGCCAGTTTCAGGGTGCCAGGAAGTATTGAAGGGGACTGAAAAGCTGCTTTCAAAGAATATTAAGTGCCATCCCAGCACCAGGATCCTCCCCATAGGCCCCTGGCTAGCAAAAAGGTGTAGCCTGGCTCAAAACAGCCCCATGATCACGATGGTCAGCATCACTATGATCACAGCTATATCTTGATAAGAGTTATGTTCCCAGTGCTGCACGTGTATTAATTTACTTTTTCACTACCCCATGAAGTAGTCCTGTTACTACCCCATTGAAAAGTGCTGAAACAGAGACTCAAAGACTTTAAGAAATCTTCCCGAGGGTGCACGCCTAGCAATGGCTAAAGCCAGGAAGAAAACCCAAAATGGTTTCATTCTGAGGCCTGTGGGTCTTGACTTACTTCCTCCTCTATTGCTTCCCAAACAATAACAGCAAAAGGAAATGTAACTGTAGGGATTGTTTCCCAAAGTTTTTTAAATTAAAAAGTGTATAAGTGGCTTTTAGAAAGATGTCAACAAAACAGAGGCAATGTAGTACAGGTGCTGACTGTGAAATCAGAAGACCTAGGCTGTTGTTTCAGCTTTGCATTAGGAACTAAGTACCACTGACTCCATTTTGGCTTTAGTTTCCCTGTCTGTGAAATGAAGAGCTAGAGACAATCTTGACAAAGACCCCCAGCTCTCTGAGGCAAACAGTGTGCAATTATTTTAAAGGTGGGAGAACAGAAACAACTCTTAAAAATGCCAAAACAGGCAGAGTGTGGTGGCTCATGCCTGCAAACCCAATGCTTTGGGAGGCAGAGGCAAGAGAATTGCTTGAGCCCAGGAGTTCAAGACCAGACTGGGCAACATAGTGAAATCCCGTCTCTACAAAAAGTACAAAAATTAGCCAGGTAGTATGGCATGCATCTGGTTTCAGCTACTTGGGAAGCTGAGGTGGGAGGATCGCTTGAGCCTGGAGATTGAGACTGCAGTGAACCATGATCACACCACTGCACTCCAGTGTGAGCAACAGAGCAAGACCCTGTCTCAAAAAAAAAGAAAGCCAAAACACTAAGTATTAATATCAGCCAGGTGTAAACACTAGTCTTAGACCCATTCACAAAACTGATTATGCAGCAGAGCCTCCCCCCATCCATGACCACTGGATGCTCTCTGCAGAAAACAATGTTCAGATGCTATTTAATCACTCATGCTCTCCTCATGTGCCTAAGTGCTGCAGACAAATAGAGTTTCACTCTGGCTACTCAAATCTCTTCAGACTGCCAGTATGCTTCCAGTACTTCCAAATATATCTTAAATATTATATATTTTAAAAGAAATCTTGAATTCTCCAATGGCCTGGTCCACTTTTGAATATAAACATCAAGAAAACTTCTTGGGTTTTCCTTGAGTTTTACTAATCTTATTTCTATTCCTTTTTGCTTATTTGCTTATGTAACTTATACTTTTCACCTATTGACACAAGACCATCCAGGATATTCTAATTTTCTCTTTTCAGAATTTTAAACAGTTTTGTGGCAATCTTCCAGTCATGTTTAGTGATAAAGGTAACAGATATTCCTGTCATTTCTGCTCTTCTGGAACACCACACTCAGTGGACCTATTGTTCAATGTTCTGGGGGAAGTCATAGACGAGTGTGACATTATGAACAATACGAACTTGGGGTGCTAGACTTGTCACTTTTCCTTTTTTAGAGTACTTTAATGCTTACCCTCCTTTTTCTGCTCTCTATTGCCATAAAGAAATTGTCTTGGTGGCCACGTGTGGTGGCTTATACCTATAAACCCAGTACTTTGGAAGTCTGAGGCAGGTGGATCGCTTGAACCCAGGAGTTTGAGACTAGCATGGGCAACACGGCGAGACCCCCATCTCTACAAAAAGTCAAAAAACTTAGCCAGGCATGGTGGTGCACACCTGTAGTCCAAGCTACTCAGGAGGCTGAGGTGGGAGGATCACCTGAGCCTAAGAGTTAGAAGCTGCAGTGAGCCAAGATCCTGCCACTACACTCCAGCCTGGGTGACAGAATGAGACTGTGTCTCAAAAAAAAGAAGAAAGATATTGTCCTGGTATGCCTGGGTCACTCAGATCACTTGGGAAATAATCAAAAACAACTTTTTTGCTGACAAACATGATGACTTTGTATTTGGGGGATATGTTCTCTAGGAGTATTTGGCTAAAAGATTATTTCCCTTCACCTGTGGTAACAATTATATTTTGTTTCACTGTGTTTGCATCAACTAGGTCCAAAGTACATATATATGTATATGTGTTTGTACTTATATAGTGCATATATAGTTATATAGCACACACATTTTGGATCATATATACATATATATGTGTGAATATATGTATATTCATAAGGCTCTTATAAGTAAGATTGTGCAAGTCAATGGATAGGGTCTGGCCAAGCTGTACTTCCCCTAAGAGTCTGTTTGTCTGTCTGTCTGAACATACATCTAATACAATTTGCATTATCTGGCATTTAAAGTCCATGCCTAGCATCTTATATGCTTTGTATAAGATCAAGTAAATCAGGTTTTCAGGTTGACAGAGTTATTCATTTACAGATCATCCAGTCTTTCAAGAATTTCAACACTGATTTCTATACCTTTGATAAAGTCTTGAATTTTTCCCTCTCTGTTTCCATCACCACATATACAAATGCTTTTTTTTTTTTTTTTTTTTTTTGAGTCAGGGTCTTGCTCTGTTTCCCAGGCTGGAGTACAGTGGTGTGATCATAGCTCACTGCAACCTCGAACTCCTGGGCTCAAGCCATCCTCCTGCCTCAGCCTTCTGAATAGCCAGGACTACACGCAGGTTTGACCATGCCCGCCTAATTAAAATAAATGTTTTTTGTAGAGATGGGGTTTCACCATGTTGCCCAGGCTGGTCTCTAACTCCTGGCACCCAAGTGATTCTCCCACCTCAGCCTCCCATAGTGCTGGGATTGCAGGCATGAGCTACTGTGCCCTCCTATGCAAACACTTTTAAGGCTATCATGTGTCCTCTAGCTCGGATATTTGTCCCCACCAAACCTCATGCTGAAATGTGATCTCCAATGTTAGAGGTGGGGCCTAATGGGAGGTGTTTGGGTCATGGAGGCTGATCCCTCATGAGTAGATTCATGTCCTCTCTGGCAGGTGGCTGGGGTGAGTGAGTTCTCACTCTATTGATTCCCACAAAAGCTGGTTGTGATAAACAGCCTGGCACCTCTCTTCTCCCTCTCTCTTGCTTCCTCTCTTACCATGTGATCTCTGTACACACTGACTCCCCCTTGCCTTCCACCATAAGTGGAAGTAGCCTGGAGCCCTCACCAGAAGCAGACGTTGGTGCCATGCTTCTTGTACAGCCTACAGAACTGTGGGTCAAATAAACCTCTCTTCATTATAAATCACCCAGCTTCAGGTATTCCTTTACAGCAACACAAATGGAATAGGACAAGATGAATAGTTAGAGCAGTGGTGTCCAATCTTTTGGCTTCCCTGGGCCACAGTGGAAGAAGAAGAATTGTCTTGGGCCACACATAAAATACATTAACACTAATGATAGCTGATGAGCTATAAATAACAATTGCAAAAAAATCTCGTAATGTTTTAAGGAAGCTTACAAATTTGTGTTGGGCTGCATTCAACACTATCCTGGGTCGCATGAGGCCCATGGGCCACAGGTGGAACAAGCTTGATTTAGAACATTCAGCCTCTTTTTGAAGTGCTAATACTCTAGTAGGTGTAAGAACTACAATGCCAAGTCCATTCCTTTTCTCATTTAAGGAAAATGAGTCTAGGCATTGTACAAGACAGTGTCTTCTCTCTTCCAGTTTGGTAATCATAACATGTATTGACTGAAGAACTATTGGTTATATCTGTGACAGAGTTGGAGTTGGCATTAGAAACATGCCTTTTTGTGTTTTTCATAACCTCAGGGCTGGGCATGGTGGCTCATGCCTGTAATCCCAGCACTTTGGGAGGCCAAGGTGGGCAGATCACCTGAGGTCAGGAGTTCAAGATCAGCCTGGCCAACACGGTGAAACCCCGTCTCTACTAAAATTACAAAAATTAGCTGGACATGGCGGGTGCCTGTAATCCCAGCTACTTGGGAGGCTGAGGCAGGAGAATCACTTGAACCAGGGAGGCGGAGGTTGCAGTGAGCCAAGACCACGGCCACTGCACTCCGGCCTGGGCAACAAGAGCAACACTCCACCTCAAAAAATAAAGAAAGAAATAAAAAATAAATAACTTCAGGATAAAACTTAGACATCATAAAATTTGCAAGTGAGATGGGATGAGACCTTTTTCACCATCTTCCAAGTCTTCACACATTACATTACACTTTTCCTATCTCCAGTTGTCTGCTTGCACTTATGACATTGGACTTACTGCTGACTATACATAAACATTTCTACTAATCTGAGGTAAATCTGCCCACTTTTGTTTTTCCCACTATATAACCTGTGCTAGAATTTGGACCCATACTATCCATGGCTGATTTTCTATAACAATGTTGTAGTCTTTGTTAAATTTTTTACAACAGAAAGTGGGAATGCAACAGTACCAACACTGGATTCTGAATTGTAGTTTTATTCTAGTTTTTAATAACAATATTGTCTAACATTGTTTAAAACAGCTTTATTGGCCAGGTGTGATGGTTCATGCCTGTAATCCCTGCACTTTGGGAGGCCGAGGTGAGTGGATCACCTGAAGTCAGGAGTTCGAGACCAGCCTGGCCAACATGGTGAAACTCCATCTCTACTAAAAACACAAAAGTTAGCCAGGCATGGTGGTGTGTGCCTGTAATCCCAGCTACTCAGGAGGCTGAGGCAGGAGAATTGCTTGAATCTGGGAGGCGGAGGTTGCAGTGAGCAGAGATCATGCCATTGCACTCCAGCCTGGGTGACAAGAGTTAAACTCCATCTCAAAAAAAAACAAAAAACAAAAAAACAAAAAAACAGCTTTATTGAGACATCATGGACCATCTAAAAAATTCATTCATTTAAAGTCTACATTTTAGTGGTTTTTAGCACATTACTAAATTGTGAAATGATCACCAATATTTAATTTTAAAACATTTCCATCACTCTCAAAACAAATCCTGTACTCATTAGCAGTCACTCCCTAGTTCCCTTTCCACCCAGGTTCTAGTAACCACTAATCTATGTGGTGACTGTAACATTCACCTACACTGGAAATTTTATATAAATGGAGTCATATAATATGTGGTCTTTACTGACTTGCTTCTTTCACTTAGCATTGATATTTTCAGTGTTCATCCATGTTGTAACATGTATTTGTACTTCATTTCTTTTTATGGTCAAATAATAATCCATTGTGTACATATACAGTTGACCCTTTAACAATGTGGGGGCTAGGGGAACTGACCTCCTGTGCAGTAAAAAGTTCAAGTATAGGCTGGGCATGATGGCTCATGCCTGTAATCCCAGCACTTTGAGAGGCTCAGGCAGGAGGATTGCTTGAGCCCTGGAATTTGAGACCAGCCTAGGCCAACATGGTGAAACTCCATCTTTACTAAAGACACAAAAATCAGCCAGGCATGGAGGTGCATGCCTGTACTCCCCAGCTATTTGGGAGGCTGTGAGGTGGGAGGATTGCTTGAGCCAGGGAGTTCAAGGCTGCAGTGAGCCTTGATTGCATCACTGCACTCTAGCCTGGACAACAGAGTGAGAATCTGCCAAAAGAAAGAAAGAAAAAGAAAGAAAGAAAGAAAGAAAGAAAGAAAGAAAGAAAGAAAGAAAGAAAGAAAGAAAGAAAGAAAGAAAGAAAGAAAGAAAGAAAAGAAAGAAATAAAATATAATTTTTGACTCCCCTAAAACTTAACTGTTAATAGCCTACTGTTGACCAGCAGCCTTACCAATAACATAAACAGTTGATTGTCAGATTTTGTATGTGATGTGTAAGCTAGAGAAAAGAAAATGTTATTAAGAAAATCATAAGTAAAAGACATTTACTATTCATTAAATGGAAATGGTCCATCATAAAGGCCTTCATCCTCATTGTCTTCACATTGAGTAGGCTGAGGAGGAGGAGGAAGAGGAAGAGTTGGTTTTGCTGTCTCAGGGGTGGCAGAGGCAGAAATGGAGGAGGTGGAAGAGGTAACAAGAGAGGCAGGCACATTCAGTGTAAATTTTATTGAAAACAAAAATCACATGTAAGTGGACCCATGCAGTTCAAACCCATGTCGTTCAAGGTTCAAGGGTCAACTGCACCACATATTCATTATCCATTCATCGGTTGAGGGGCATTTAGGTTCCTTCTATTTTTTAGCTATTAGGAATAATGCTGCTGTAAAACGTTTGTGCACAAGTTGTGTAGACAGGTTTTTCAATTTGCTGGTGTATATACCAAGGAGTGGAACTGCTAGATCATTTTGTAGCTATATGTTTAACTTTGTGAGGAGTTACCACGCTGTTTTCCAAAGTGGTTGCACCATTTTACAATTCCAGCAGAAGCTATGAAGGTTCTACTTTCTCCATATCCTTATTAGCACTTTTCTAGTCTGCTTCTGATTTTAGCTATCCTACTGGGTTTGAAGTAGTATCTCGTGCTTTTGATTTGCTTTTCCCTAATGACTAATGAAGTTGAGAGTCTTATGTGTTTATTGGCCATTTATATATCGTCCTTGGATACAAGTCTATTCAGATACTTTGCTCATTCTTTTAATAGCAACTAACCTTGTTTCCTGGAAATTTGCTGAATTCACCTATTACTTCTTCCTTCATGTATAAAGGTTGTACTTTCCTCTTTCTCTGTGTGCCCTATAATTTTGTTGAAAACTCAATGTTTAAAATAATATGGCAACTCTGGAAATCAGATTCTCCCCCAGGGTTTGTTGTTTCTCTTTGTTGTTCTTGTTGCTGCTGCTGTTTGTTTATTTAATAACCTTTCAGAATTAATTATATCTATACTTTTTTTTAATTTTTGAAACAGGGTCTCACTCTGTTGTCCAAACTGGAGTGTAGTGGTGCAATCATGGTCCATTATCCCCTTGACCTCCCAGGCTCAAGCAAACCTTTTACCTCAGCTTCCCAAGTAGCTGGGACCAGAGGCACATGCCACCACACCCAGCTAATTTTTATATTTTTTTGAAGAGATGGGGTTTCCCCATGTTGCCCAGGCTGGTCTTAACTCCTGGGCTCAAGCAATCCTCCCACCTTGGCCTCCCAAAGTGCTGGGATTACAGGCATGAGCCACCATGCCCATCCTGTCTGTAATTTTTATTGTGTGTGGCCACCGAAGTCTCTGCTTGCTTAACCTAGTGGTCAGCTAATAATTGGACAGAGATCTCCTTTAATACCTTCAACCACTAAGTCTCTCAGTCTTTGCTGAAGGTTTCATTTTATGGTTTGTCTTTTTTTTTTTTTTTTTTTTTTTTTGAGACAGGGTCTTACTCTGTCACCCAAGCTGGAGTGTAGTGGCAGGATCATAGCTCACAGCAGCCTCAAACTCTTGGGCTCAAGCAATCCTCCTGCCTCAGCTTCCCAAGTAGCTGGGACTAGAGGCACAAGCACCACTATGCCCAGCTTTTTTTTTTTTTTTTTTTTTTTACTTTTTTGAGGGAGACAAGTCTCATTATGTTGCCTAGACTGGTCTTGAACTCATGGCCTCAAACAATCTTCCTGCCTCAGCCTCTGAAAGTACTGGGATTACAGGCATGAGCCACCCTACCTGTCCCTTTGTTGAAGGTTTCTTCGTGTGGATTGCGGCATAGCTTCAACACTCTGCCAGGCAGTTAGCAGTTCTGCTTTAGCCTTCATCTCCTGCATGTGCATAGCCTCAAGATCAGCCAGAGATGAGAGATTAGGGCCTTTATAGAACTTTCTTCGGCATGTGCACAAGTCTTGCATATGTCAGTGGATTTCTATGTCCCAAGAATATACTGGAGCTTTTCAAAGACCCTTTTGGGCATCTCATTCCCCAGTTTTTCCTTTTAACTTTCTTGGTCAGCCTCTTGTTAACCCCAACTGGTAACACCACCTCCAATGACTATGATACTAAGCCATCATCACTTTTTTTCCCCCCACAAATGACCTAGGGATAAGACTGTTCACACAGAGTAACCTCTAAGCCAGATTAAATGAAGACAAATTCCGAGAATGGAGCTTTCCTGGGAACTGGCAGATGGGTCAAATAGTGATAGGCTGGGTGCAGTGGCTCATGCCTGTAGTCCCAGCACTTTGGGAGACCAAGGCTGGAGGATTACTTGAGACCAGGACTTTAAGACCAGCCTGGGCAAAATAGGAAGACCCTGTCTCTGCAAAAAATGAAAAGATTGGGAGGCCAAGGCAGGAGGATTGCTTGAGACCAGCCTGGGCAACATAGTGAGACCTTGTCTTTACTAAAAATAAACACTAATCAGCCATGTGTGGTGGCGCATGCCTGTAGTGCCAGCAGCTCAGTAGGCTAAGGTGGAAAGATCGCTTGAACCTGGAAGATTGAGGCTGCAGTGAGCCATGATCATGCCACTGCACTCTAGCCTGGGTGACAGAGTAAGACCCTGTTTCAAGTAATATATGTAAAATAAAAGAAAAAGAAAGAAATTAGCCAGGCATGGTTGCATATGTCTGTGGTCCCAGCTACTAGGGAGGGGTGTCATAGACAGGGTCTTGCTCTGTTCCCCAGGCTAGAGTGTAATGGTGCAAACTCTGGCCTCTACTCACTATATACTGGTAACACTCTCCCAATTATGATCACCAAAACTATGTGCAGACATTGTCAAAATCACCTGGGGAGCAAAGTCAGTCAGCCTAGGTAAGAACCATTTCCCTGGAGTTACAGTCCAGCAAAGTAGGGCTGGAAACAGTGCTGATTCTCAGGAAAATTGTAGATTAGCAGTGGGTTAAATGCTAAAAGCCTCAAGACTTAAAGGATTGACACTCTGACGCTGAAATTTCCAGCTCTAGGTGGCCTTGAACCATGGTAACTATATATCCTCCTTCCCTCCTACCCTCCAAAAGTCTTGATTTCTCATCAGTTTATTCCTCTGGTGATATTGATTTGTGAAACATAGAAAATTGCTGGCTGGGCATGGTGGCTCACACCTGTAATCTCAATACTTTAGGAAACCGAGATGGGTGGATTGCTTGAGCCCAGGAGTTCAAGAACAGCCTGGGCAACATGGTGAAACACCACCTCTACAAAAAATACAAAAATTACTGGGTGTAATGGCATGCACCTATAGTCCCGGCTACTTGGTTAGCTGAGGTGAGAGGATCGCTTGAGCCTGGGAGGCTGAGGCTACAGTAAGCCATGATTGTGCCACTGCACTCTAGCCTGGCTGACAGAGCAAGACCTTGTCTCAAAAAAATGTTTTAAAACTTGCTATTTCTATTATATATCTGGTACTCTTATTTTAACATAATCATGAACCAGAAGAAATGATCCCTTGGAAAACTATGTACCTTAATTTTTGGTGGGAAATAAGTTATCTTGGGCTTCAAGGTCCTTGCTAAGCCTCAACATGCTTTAATCCCATGTATTCAGGCCATCTGGGCGAGGGAATATTTTACCAGTGGCCTTTTAAAGATATCGTGCAGGTAGTGAGAGCTCCCCAAACCTTTTTATTGATCTCCTTGGATTATTTTCTATATCACATGGCCAGGCCAACTCTTCTATCCTCTTCTGAAATGTTCAATCTTTTCCTTAATCAAATAGGTTATATTACCTCCATCTTTCATTCAATTCACTCTTTGGATATATATTTATTGAGGGCCTACTATGTGTCAGGCATTATGCTAAGTACTATTGATATAATAATTAAATAAAAATGACAAACTTGGTTGGGCACAGAGGCTCATGCATGTAATCCCAGCACTTTGGGAGGCTGAGACAGGAGGACTACCTGAGTCCAGAAGTTCTGACACTGTCTCTTAAAAACAAAACAAAACAAAACTATTCCATGACTTTATGGAATTTTTGTTCTAGGAATGTAATCAAGAGAAACCAATAATCTCATAAATGAAACAATTACAAAATAAGAGAAGCACATGAAAGAAGAAAAACAGGGATTTAGATCGAGAATAGCAGGACATGCTGGTAGGAAGTCCTCTCAGAAAACATGATATGTAAGCTGAGATCTGAAAGATGCAAAGTACCAGCCATAGGAAAAGTGGAGAAAAACAGGTTCTAGGAAGAGAGACTGGCATGTTCAAGGGCCCTGAGTTAGCTCTTTGCAGTCTATTGCAAAATGGCAACAATCTGTCTTTTCTTACTCTATCCAGTCCCTTTGCAATGTGACTTTTCAGCTTCTCCCACCAAGAAGTGGAAATTATTTTTACTCCCCTTGAATCTGGGCTGGATTTGTACCTTGCTCTGGCCAATAGAACATGGCAGAAGTGACAGTGTGCCAATTTGGAGCATAGGCCTCAACACGCCCTACACACTTTTTTTTCCCTTGAAACCCTGCACAGTTATCATGTGAAGAAGCCAGGTTTGGCCCACTGGAGGATGAGAGACCCCAGAATGGAGATGTGCCATTTCAGCTGAGGCAAGTCATCTTAGACCAGCTAGCCCACAGCTGATCCAACAGCTGGCCACAGTTGTCAGAGAAAACCCAGCCAAGACCAAGTAAACCACTAAATGATCCCTGCCCAAATTGCCAACCCAGGAAATTCTGAACTACATTGTTTTAAGTCACTTATTTTGGGGTAGTTTCTTACACAGCAAAAGTTAACTGGTCTACCCTTTAATGAGAACAAGGTACTTGCCCTGCTCCAAACGTAAAAAATCTCTGCTTTTAGAATTATTCCATGGTCAAATTTGTTTAAAGCCAGCATGCAGCAATCATTTATAAACCTGGCCCTTTCAAAGAGCAACTGGCCATGTTATTTGCCTAGTTTCACCTTGAAGGGCTTGCTTAGAATCAACAGAAGCAGAGTGGCCTCACCACAGGCTTCTAGTACAGAAAGGCAGAAAAGAGCTCAGATGAAAGGTTCGCCTCAGGAAGACATTGGGGAAGGAGACATGCTCAAGGAAATTGTAAAACTTTAAAATCACATGGCAGAGAAATGCTCCCAAAGATTGGCTTGTTTCTTAAAGGAGAGTTGCAGAAAGGCAGCTTTCCATCAAAAGACAAATTTGATCTTAGAATTCAGACTACTATAGAAAGGGAAGGCTAGGGACTCTGAAACCACATAGTAAAAAAGATCAGGGACACTTGTGATTGGCTTTCAGCAGGGTGATATGAAATAAAGGGTAAGTTCACCTGTGATTATAAGTGAATTCAATTTAATAACTCCCTTTGGAAACACTCTATACATAAAAGCTATAAAAGCCTGTGCAGGGGTGGCCTCATCATCTTGATAACCACAATTGATCTGGGAAAACCATAAAGCCAACACAGATCCTGTTCATTGAGCAAGATTCAGCAAATCCCAAGCTGACACATCAAGCACTTTACATCCATGGGTCACAGCCACTGGCAGGCTGGTTGACCTGGCTCCAAGTGAATATGTAGCCAGACTGCATACCATGTTGTAAACCTCAGCACATTTCCAAGCAAGCAAGTTAAATTGCAACCAGGACACTTCCGGCCTAAAGGAGGTTGCTAATCTAAAGATGTTCTCCTATGGACTGAAGCCTTTTAACCTGGGCAAATGGTTCCAAAAATGTCATTCCCAGACTAGCACACCAGCATTACTTAGAAAGTTGTTAGAAATACAAATTGTGGGGCTCCATCCAAGATCTATTGAGTTGGAAACTGTGGTTGGGGCCCAGCAATCTATTTTAGTAAGCCCTCCAGGCGATTCAGATGCAGGCTTAAGTTTGAGAACCACTGTTGTAGGCGGTTGTGGTTGGCCCCGTTCTTAGAGTAGAATTCTGGGTCTTTAAAATGTATTTGTTTATTTCATTTTAGAGATGGGGGTCTTGCCATGTTGCCCAGGCTGGTCTCAAACTCCTGGGCTCAAGCATCCTCCCACCTCAGTCTCCCAAATTGCTGGGATTACAGGCGTGAGCCACCACACCTGGCTGAAGAATTCTGGGTCTTTAAATGGTCAGTCAGAGCAAGCTTAGCACTCCTTACAGTGAGCAGGGTTCTCCTCCTTCCCTGAACAACCTTAACTGGATAACTATATTTGAAAGTTGAGCCATAGCCATAGGAAGTATTTCTCCAGTAACACAGTTTGTATTTAATAATCATTCAGTAACAAAATACAGAAACAAAAGGTCATGGCACCCTAGTTTCTCAGGATTAGAAGACTGCAAAGATCATGTCACGTACTGCTTCTCAAACTTTAATGTGCATAGAAATATTTGGGAATTTTTTTTTTAAATACAGGTTCTGGCCGGGCATAGTGGCTCACGCCTGCAGTCCCAGCACTTTGAGAGGCCACACTGGGAGAATTGCTTGAGCCCAGGAGTTTGAGACCCAACTTAGGCAGCATGGTGGAACCCTGTCTCTACAAAAACTTAAAATTTAGCTGGGCATGGTAATGCATGCACCTGTAGTTCCTGCTACTCAGGAGGCTGAGGCAGGAGGATCCCTTAAGCCCAGGAGGTCGAGGCTGCAGTGAGCCATGATTGCACCTCTACACTCCAGTCTGGGTGAAAGAGTGAGACCCTGCCTCCAAAAAAATAAAAAAATAAATATATATATATATATATATTTATATATATATATAAAATGCAAGTTCTGATTCAGGAGGTCTAGGGTGAGGCCTTAGGGTCTTTGTTCCTTAAAAGCTTCCAGGATGCACTGCGTGGTATCTGCACTCAGCAGTTTACTCCTGCTAGGGTGTTCAAAGGTCAGTGCCATAGAAATCCAGTATCTGGTTTCATTGGTTTTCTTGGCTTTGTGCTCGTTAAACCTGGTATTTCTATTGATACAGCATTTGTATAGGTTTCTCATACTCTTCAGTTTGATATATTCTAAGAGTAAGCAATGCTTTTCTTTTTCTAAGGTGTCAAATTCAGAATGAACCAGATCCCCCTACTCTGAAAATGACCCTAAAGTAAATTGGTTGAAGAAATTAGATCCCAAAGATTCTTGGTGAATTCTGATGTCTTCATCAGTATATTCATATTAAAAAGAGATGAAAGAAACCAAAATAAAAGAATTACGGGCTGACAGGACAACTGGATTAAGCATCAGTTCTATTAAAAAGGGCTAACTTGAAGATATTAATAAATTTCTTGAAGACAAATTTTGACTCCAGCTCTTTAGAGGATCCAAAGTGACCTTGATGGACAGTAGAAGGGATCACAACATAAAAGTCCTTGAATAAAAATGTATTGATTTAAAAACAAAACAAAAAAAGGCTTCCAGGTGATACCAATGCTGTTTGTCTATGGACCACACATTGAGTTGTAGGCCTCTAGTCCAAATCTGATGCTTGAATCCCCTACCTGGAACTTCCCCAACCTGGCTTTGCCTCAGAATCACCCAAGGAGCTTTGAAATGCAGACCCTTGAGTTCCACTCCAAATTTCTTGAGTCAGATTCTCTTGTAGGCTGCATATCTAGATTTTTTAAAAAGCTCCCCAGGTGATGTTGATACAACCAGATTTTCAGCTGTCTGATTTGGCATTTGTTAGCCACTGGCCTACACTGCATTCCTACCAAGTTACCTGGTCTTGCAGCTTCTGCTTAAGCCTTTCCAGGGAAACAGTCAACTCCCTTGGGGGTGCTGAATGCATTTACAGAGAAGCACTAATCATAGTTCTTATATTTAGGTCTTTGACCCATTTTGAGTTAATTTTTGTATATGGTATAAGGTATGGGTCCAATTTCTTTCTTTTGCATGTGGATATTCCATTTTCCCAGTGCCATTTGTTGAAAGAACTGTCTTTCTCCATTGAGTGGTCTTGGCACCTGATATGGTTTGGCTGTGTCCCCACCCAAATCTCACCCTGAATTGTAACATTCCCCATGTGTCCAGGGCAGGGCCAAGTGGAGATAATTGAATCATGGCGGTGTTTCCCCTATACTGTTCTCGTGGTAGTGAATAAGTCTCACGAGATCTGATGGTTTTATACAGGGGAGTTCCCCTGCACAAGCTCTCTTGCCTGCTGCCATGTAAGATGTGACTTTGCTCCTCATTTGCCTTCTGCCATGATTATAAGGCTTCCCCAGCCATGGGGAACTGTGAGTCCATTAAACTTCTTTCTTTTATAAATTACTCAATCTTGGGTATGTCTTTATTAGCAGCATGAGAACAGACTAATACAGCACCATACTGCTGAAAATAATTTAACCATATATGTGAAGGTTTATTTCTGGACCTCTATTCTATTTCATTGGTCTATATGTCTGTTTTTATTCCAGTATCATACTGTTTTGATTACCATAGCTTTGTAGTAAGATTTCAAATTGGAAAAGGTCAGTTCCCAATTTTTTTCTTTTTTTTTTCTTTCTTTTTTTTTTTTTTTTTTTTGAGATGAGACAGGGTTTCACTCTGTCACCCAGACTGGAGTACAGTGGCATGATCACAGCTCACCGCAGCCTCGACCTCCTGGGCTCAGGTGATCCTCCTACCTCAGCCTCTTCAGTAGCTGGGATTATAGATGCATGCCACCAAGCCCAGCTAATTTTTGTATTTTTTGTAGAAACAGTGTTTTCCCATGTTGCCCAGGCTGGTCTCAAACTCCTGGGGTCAAGCAGTCTGCCAGCCTTGGCCTCCCAAAGTGCTGGGATTACAGGCATGAGCTACTGTGCTTGGTCAATTTTATTTTCTTAAGACTATTTTGGCTATTTGAGGTCCCTTGACATTCTATATGAATTTTAAGATGTATTTTTGTATTTCTGCAAAAAATTGGGATTTTGACAGGGATTGCATGAAATCTGTAGATTGTTTTGGGTAGTATGGACATTTTAACAACATTGGGTCTTCCAATTCATGAACACATGATGCCTTCTTATTTTTGTCTTTATTTCATCAGTGGTTTATAGTTTTCACTGTATATCTTTCACCTCCTTGGTTAAGTTTATTTCGAAGTATTTTATTATTTTGATGTTATTGTAAAAGGAATTTTCTTAATTTTATTTTCAGATTCCTTGTTAGCACATAGAAACACAACTGATTTTTTTCTGTTTTTATTTTGTATCCTGAAATTGTGCTAAGTTCATTTATTGTAAGAAATGTTCTGTAATCTTTAAGGTTTTCTACACATAAGATCATACCATCTGTGAACAGGGATAATTTTACTTCTTTTTTTCCCCCAATTTGAAGGTCTTTCATTTCTTTTTCTTGTCTAATTGTTTCAACTAGAACTTGCAATATTATGTTGAATAGAAGTGGCAAATGCAGACATCCCTGTATTTTTCCTGATCTTAGAGGGAAAGCTTTCAGTCTTTTACCATTGAGTATGACATTAGTTGTGGGCTTTTCATATATAGCCTTTATTATGTTGAGGAAGTTTTCTCTTTTTTTGAGATAGGGTCTCACTTTGTCTTCCAGGCTGGAGTGCAGTGGTACAATCACAGCTCACTGCAGCATCAACCTCCCAGGCTTGAGTGATCGTTCCACCTCAGCCTCCCAAGTAGGTGGGACTACAGGCGTGTGCCACCATGCCAAACCTGGCTAATTTTAAAAATTTGTTGTAGAGACCGGGTCTCACTATGTTGCCCAGGCTGGTCTTGAAATCCTGGACTCAAGCAATCCTCCCATCTTGACCTCCCAAAGTGCTAGGTTTACAGATATAAGCCACCACCACCAGCTGACGTATTCTTCTATTTCTAATCTGTTGATTGCTTTTATTATGAAACAGAGTTGAATTTTGTCAAATGCTTTTTCTATATCCATTGAAATGATAATATGGGTTTTTTTTCATTGTGTTAACATAGTATAATATATTGATTGATTTTCATATGTTGAACCATCCTTGTACTCCAGAAATAAATCCCACTTGGTCATGGTATATAATCATTTTAATATGCTGCTGAATTTAGTTTGCTAGTATTTTCTTGAGCATTTTTGTATCAATATTTATAAGAGACATTAGGTTTTTTTTTTTTTCTTGTAGTGTCTTTGTCTGGCTTTGATGTCAGAGTAATGCTGGCCTCATAGAATGAGTTAGAAAGTGTTACTCCTCTTGAATTTCTTGGAAGAGTTTAAGAAGGACTGGAGTTAGTTCTTCTTGTAATTCATAGAATTCACCAGTGAAACCATCTCATCCAGGGATGTTTTTAGTGGGAGGCTTTTGACTACTGAGTCAATCTCCGAACTAGTTGTGGGTTTATTTAGATTTTCCGTTTCTACATCATTCAGTCTTGGCAGATCGTGTCTTTCTACAAATTTGTTCATTTCATCCAGGTTATCCAATTTGTTGGCATACAGATGTTCACAGTACTCTCTTATAATCCTTTTTATCTTTCTAAAATCATTACTAATGTCCCGGTTTCATTTCTGGTTTTAGTAATTTTAAAATATTTTTCTGCCTTCTGCAAACAAATTTTTTTTTATATTATACTTTAAGTTCTAGGGTGCATATGCACAACGTGCAGGTTACATATGTATACATGTGCCGTGTTGGTTTGCTGCACCCATTAACTCATCATTTACATTAGGTATTTCTCCTAATGCTATCCCTCCCCCATCCCCCCACCCCACAACGGGACCCAGTGTGTGATGTTGCAAACACATAATTTCTTTTTGAGACAGAGTGTGCTCTGTTGCCCAGGCTGGAGTGTAGTGGCGTGATCATAGCTCACTGCAACCTCAACTTCCCAGGCTCAAATGATCCTTCCACCTTACTGTCCCAAGTAATTGGGACTACAGGTGCACAACACCATGCCCTGCTATTTAAAAAAATTTTTTTGTAGAGACAGAGTCTCACTATGTCGCCCAGACTGCTCTCAAACTCCTGGGCTCAAGTGATCCTCCTGCCTCAGCCTCCCAAAGTGCTGGCATTACAGGCATGAGATACTGCACCCAGCCCCAACATATAATTTTTACCAAATTTTTTTCTTAGTTAATCTAGCTAAAGGTTTGTCAATTTTGCTGATCTTTTTGAAGAATCAAATTATGGTTTGTCATTCTTCTCTACTGTTTTTCTATTCTCTACTTTATTTATTGCTGCTTTAAACTTTATTGATTATTTTCTTATGCTAGCGTTAGGGTTCTTCTTTTTCTGTTTCCTTAAGGTATAAAGTTGGGTTGTTGATTTGAGACCATTATTCCTTTTTAATGTAAGCATTTAGTTATAAATTTCTCTTTTAGCATTGCTTTTGCTGCATTCCAAAATTTTTGGCATGTTGTATTTCATTTTCATTTGTCTCAAGATATGCTCTCTTGTGATTTCTTATTTGACACATTGGTTATTTAAGAGTGTGTTTTTTAATATCCACGTATTCATGAATTTTCCAGTTTTCCTTCTGCTGATTTCTATTTTCATTCCATTGTGATCAGAAAAGACACTCTGTCTGATTTCAGTCTTTTAAACTTTATTAAGGCTTGTTTTGTGGCCTAACATATGGTCTATCCTGGAAAATACTCCAAGTATATTTGAGAAAAAATGTGTATTCTGCTGTTGTTGTGTGGAGTGTTCTACATATGTCTGTTATATCCAGTTGGTTTGTAATGTTTTTCAAGTTCTCTCATTACTTGTTGATCTTCTGTTTGGTTGTTCTATCCATTATTTAAAGTGGGATATTTGGGGTATTGAAATATCCAGCTTTCATTGTAGAGTTGTCTATTTCTCCCTTCAGTTCTGTCAATGTTTGCTTCATATATTTTTGAGCTCTGATGTTTGGTACATACACATTTATAATTGTTATTTCTTCTTCATGAATTAACTTTCTAAACGACATATAATGTCCTTTTTTTATCTCTTATAATAGTTTTTGACTTAAATTCTATTTTGTCTGATGTTAATAGAGCCACTTCTGCTCTCTTCTGGTTACTATTTGCATGGAGTATCTTCTTTCAGCCTTTCATTTTCAGTCTATTTGGGTCCTTATGTCTAAAGTGAGTCTCTTGTTGACAATATATAGTTAGATGATGTTTTTAAAAAATCTGTTCTGTTTTCCATACGTCTCAGAGCTTTCTTTGTCCCTCATTCCCTTCATTACTGCCTTTTTCGTGTGTCTATGTAATTTTTTGTAATGACATACCTTGATTCCCGTCCCATTTCCTTTTGTGTGTATTCTATAAATATTTTATCTGTGGTTACCACGAGACTACATATAATACTGTAATGTTATAAAAATTTACTTTGAGTTGATGCGCACTTAACCTAACTTGCATACAAAAACTCTATTCCTATACAGCTCTATCCCCCCATACTGTTCATGTTATTGATATCACAAATTATATCTTTATAGCTTGTGTACCCACTAGCATAAATTTATAATTTTTTGCAAGTGTCTTTTACATTCCATAGAAAATGTAAAGTGGAGTTACTAACCAAAATTACAATAAAAAATGACTTTTCATATTTGCCCATGTATTTGCCTTTATTGGAGATCTTTATATCTTCATGTGGCTATGAGTAACTGTCTAACATCCTTTTATTTCAATCTGAAGGACTCCCTTAAGCATTTCTTATAGCAAAGTTCTAGTGGTAATGAACTTTTTAAGCTTTTGTTTATCTGAGAATATCCACTAAGTTCATTATTCTTAAATAACTCTTCAACAAGGGGATTACATAGATAAAATTCTATATCAAATAGATATATTTTTATAGATATATTTTTATATCTAGATAAAATTCTAAATAAAAATTCCTGATGGGGATTGGTGGCAAGATGGCCGAATAGGAACAGCTCCGGTCTGCAGCTCTCAGCGAGATCGACGCACAAGGCAGGTGATTTCTGCATTTCCAACTGAGGTACCCGGTTCATCGCATTGGGACTGGTTGGACAGTGGGTGCAGCCCACAGAGGGCAAGCCAAAGCAGGCTGGGGTGCCACCTCATGTGGGAAGCACAAGGGGTCGGGAAAGTTTCTCCCCTACCCAAGGGAAGCCGTGAGGGACTAAGCCTGAGGAACTCCAGCACAGATACTATGCTTGTCCCACGGTCTTCGCAACCCACAAATGAGGCTAATCCCTCCAGTGCCCACCCCACCAGGGCCCTGGGTTTCAAGCACAAAACTGGGCGGCCATTTGGGCAGACATCCAACTAGCTGCAGTAGTTTTTTCCATACCCCAGTGGCACCCCAGCGAGACATAACTGTTCATTCCCCTGGAAAGGGGTTCTGAAGCTAGGGAGCCAAGTGGTCTGGCTTGGCAGGGCCCACCCCCACAGAGCCCAGCAAACTAAGATCCACTGGCTTGAAATTCTCACTGCCAGCACAGCAGCAGTCTGAGATCAACCCAGGGAATTCAAACTTGGTGGGGGAACGCGTGTCCGCCATTGCTGAGGCTTGAGTAGGTGGCTTTATGTTCACAGTGTAAACAAAGCCGCTGGGAAGTTCAAACTGGGTGAAATCCACTGCAGCTCGGCAAGGCTGCTGTGGCCAGACTGCCAGATCTCTCTTCTCTGGGCAGCGCCTCTGTGAAAAAAAGGCAGCAGCCCCATTCAGGGACTTATAGATAAAACTCCCAGGCTGGGTGCGGTGGCTCACACCTGTAATCCCAGCACTTTGGGGGGCCGAGGTGGGCGGATCATGAGGTCAGGAGATCGAGACCATCCTGGCTAACACAGTGAAACCCCATCTCTACTAAAAAATACAAAAAATTAGTCGGGTGTGGTGGTGGGCACCTGTAGTCCCAGTTACTTGGGAAGCTGAGGCAGGAGAATGGCATGAACCTGGGAGGCAGAGCTTGCAGTGAGCCAAGATGGTGCCACGGCACTCCAGCCTGGGCGACAGAGTGAGACTCCATCAAAAAAAAAAAAAAGCAAACAAACAAACAAACAAAAAAAAACCTCCCATCTCCCTGGGACAAAGCACCTGGGGAAAGGGGTGGCTGTGGGCAAAGCTTCAGCAGACTTAAATGTACCTGCCTGACAGCTCTGAAGAGAGCAACAGACCTCCCAGCACAGCATTCGAGCTCTGCTAAGGGTCAGACTGCCTCCTCAAGTGGGTCGCTGACCCCCATGTATCCTGACTGGGAGACACCTCCCAGTAGGGGCCAACAGATACCTCATACAGGAGAGCTCTGGTTGGCATCTGGCAGGTGCCCCTCTGCGATGAAGCTTCCAGATGAAAGATCAGGCAGCAATCATTGCTGTTCTGCAGCCTCCACTGGCGATACCCAGGCAAACAGGGTCAGGAGTGGACCTCCAGAAAACTCCAGCAAACTGGCAGTAGAAGGGACTGACTGTCAGAAGGAAAACTAACAAACAGAAAGGAATAGCACATCCACTCAAAGACCCTATCCAAAGGTCACCAACCTCAAAGACCAAAGGTAGATAAATCCACAAAGATTGGGAGAAACCAGCAGAAAAAAGGCTGAAAATTCCAAAAACCAGAATGCCTCTTCTCCTCCAAAGGATCACAACTCTTCACCAGCAAGGGAACAAAACTGGACGGAGAATGAGTTTGACAAATTGACAGAAGTAGGCTTCAGAAGGTAGGTAATAACAAACTCCTCTAAGCTAAAGGAGCATGTTCTAACCCAAAGCAAGGAAGCTAAAAACCTAGAAAAAAGGCTAGAGGAATTGCTAACTAGAATAAGCAGTTCAGAGAAGAACATGAATGACCTGATGGAGCTGAAAAGCACAGGACAAAAACTTCGTGAAGCATACACAAGTTTCAATAGCCAAATCAATCAAGCAGAAGAAAGGATATCAGTGATTGAAGATCAACTTGATGAAATAAAGAGAGAAGACAAGATCAGAGAAAAAAGAATAAAAAGGAATGAACAAAGCCTCCAAGAAATATGGGACTATGTAAAAAGACCAAACCTAAGCTTGATTGGTGTACATGAAAGAGACGAGGAGAATGGAACCAAATTGGAAAACACTCTTCAGGATATTATCTAGGAGAACTTCCCCAACTTAGCAAGACAGGCCAATATTCAAATTCAGGAAATAGAACACCACAAAGATACTCCTCGAGAAGAGCAAACCCAAGACATAATCGTCAGATTCACGAAGGTTGAAATGAAGGAAAAAATGTTAAGGGCAGCCAGAGAGAAAGGTCGGAGTACCCATAAAGGGAAGCCCATCAGACTAACAGTGGATCTCTCTGCAGAAACCCTACAAGCCAGAAGAGAGTGAGGGCTAATATTCAACATTCTTAAAGAAAAGAATTTTCAACCCAGAATTTCATATCCAGCCAAACTAAGCTTCATAAGCGAAGGAGAAATAAAATCCTTTATAGACAAGCACATGAGAGATTTTGTCACCACCAGGCCTGCCTTACAAGAGCTCCTAAAGGAAGCACTAAACATGGAAAGGAAAAACCAGTACCAGCCACTGCAAAAACATACCAAATTGTAAAGAACATTGACACTATGAAGAAACTGCATCAACTAACTGGCAAAACAACCAGCTAGCATCATAATGACAGTATCAAATTCACACATAATAATATTAACCTTAAATGTAAATGGGCTAAATGCCCCAATTAAAAGACACTGACTGGCAAACTGGATAAAGAGTCAAGACCCATCGGTGTGCTGTATTCAGGAGACCCATCTCACATGCAAAGACACACATAGACTCAAAATAAAGGGATGGAGGAATATTTACCAAGCAAATGGAAAGCAAAGCAAAACAAAACAAAACAAAACAAAAAACAAAAACATTAGTTGCAATCCTAATTTCTGATAAAAGAGACTTTAAACCAAAAAAGATCAAAAAGACAAAGAACAGAATTACATAATGCTAAAGGGATCAATGCAGCAAGAAGAGCTAACTATCATAAATGTATATGCACCCAATACAGGAGCACCCAGATTCAAAAAGCAAGTTCTTAGAGACCTACAAAGAGACTTATGCTCCCACACAATTACAGTGGGAGACTTTAACACCCCACTGTCAATATTAGACAGATCAACAAGACAGAAAATTAACAAGGATATTCTGGACTTGAACTCAGCTCTGGGCCAAACGGACCTAATAGACATCCACAGAACTCTCCACCTCAAATCAACAGAATATACATTCTTCTCAGCACCTCATCGCACTTATTCTAAAACTGACCACATAATTGGAAGTAAAATACTCCTCAGCAAATGCAAAAGAACAGAAATCATAACAAACAGTCTCTCAGATCACAGTGCAATCAAATTAGAACTCAGGATTAAGAAACTCACTCAAAACAGCACAACTACCTGGAAACTGAACAACCTGCTCCTGAATGACTACTGGGTAAATAACAAAATTAAGGCAGAAATAAAGATGTTCTTTGAAACCAATGAGAACAAAGACACAACGTACCAGAATCTGTCGGACACATTTAAAGCAGTGTGTAGAGGGAAATTTATGGCACTAAATGCCCAGAAGAGAAAGCAGGAAAGATCTAAAATGGACACCCTAACATCACAATTAAAAGAACTAGAGAAGCAAGAGCAAACAAATTCAAAATCTAGCAGAAGACAAGGAATAACTAAGATCAGAGCAGAACTGAAAGAGATAGAGACACGAAAAACCCTTCAAAAAAAATCAATGAATCCAGGAGCTGGTTTTTTGAAAAGATCAACAAAACAGATAGACCACTAGCCAGACTAATAAAGAAGAAAAGAGAGAAGAATCAAATAGATGCAATAAAAAATGATATAGGGGATATCACCACTGATCACACAGAAATACAAACTACCATCAGAGAATACTATAAACACTTCTACACAAATAAGCTAGAAAATCTATAAGAAATGGATAAATTCCTGGAAACATACACCCTTCCAAGTGTAAACCAGGAAGAAATCGAATCCCTGAATAAACCAATAACAAGTTCTGAAATTGAGGCAGTAATTAATAGCCTACCAACCAAAAAAAGTTCAGGACCAGATGGATTCACAGCTGAATTCTACCAGGGGTACAAAGAAGAGCTGATATCATTCCTTCTGAAACTATTCCAATCAATAGAAAAAGAGGGAATCCTCCCTAACTCATTTTATGAGGCCAACATCATCCTGATTCCAAAACCTGGCAGAGACACAACAAAAAAAGAAAATTTCAGGCTAATATCCTTGAAGAACATCGATGTGAATATCCTCAATAAAATACTGGCAAACCAAATTCAGTAGCACATCAAAAAGCTCATCCAACACGATCAAGTTGGCTTCATCCCTGGGATGCAAGGCTTGTTCAACATATGCAAATCAATAAACGTAATCCATCACATAAACAGAACCAATGACAAAACCACATGATTATCTCAATAGATGCAGAAAAGGCCTTAGACAAAATTCAACACCCCTTCATGATAAAAACTCTCAATAAAGTAGGTATCAATGGAACATATCTCAAAATAATAAGAGCTATTTATGACAAACCCATAGCCAATATCATACTGAATGGGCAAAAACTGGAAGCATTCCCTTTGAAAACTGGCACAAGACAAGGATGCCCTCTCTCACCACTCCTATTCAACATAGTATTGGAAGTTCTGACCAGGGCAGTCAGGCAATAGAAAGAAATAAAGGTATTCAAATAGGAAGAGAGGAAGTCAAATTGTCTCTGTTTGCAGAGGGCATGATTGTATGTTTAGAAAACCCCATCATCTCAGCCCAAAATCTCCTTAAGCTGATAAGCAACTTCAGCAAAGTCTCGGGATACAAAATCAATGTGGAAAAATTACAAGCATTCTTATACACCAATAACAGACAAACAGAGAGCCAAATCATGAGTGAACTCCCATTCACAATTGCTACAAAGAGAATAAAATACCTAGGAATACAACTTACAAGGGACATGAAGGACCTCTTCAAGGAGAACTACAAACCACTGATCAAGGAAATCAGAGAGGACACAAACAAACGGAAAAACATTCCATGCTCATGGATAGGAAGAATCAATATCGTGAAAATAGCCATACTGCCCAAAGTAATTTGTAGATTCAATGTTATCCCCATCAAGCTACCATTGACTTTCTTCACAGAATTGGAAAAAACTACTTAAACTTCATATGGAACAAAAAAAGAGCCCGCGTAGCCAAGAAAATCCTGGGCAAGAAGAACAAAGCTGGAGGCATCATGCTACCTGACTTCAAACTATACTACAAGGCTACAGTAACCAAAACAGCATGGTACTGGTACCAAAACAGATATATAGACCAATGGAACAGAACAGAGGCCTTGGAAAAAAAATCACACATCTACAACCATCTGATCTTTGAGAAACCTGACACAAACAAGCAATGGGGAAAAGATTCCCTATATAATAAATGGTGTTGGGAAAACTGGCTAGCCATATGCAGAAAACTGAAACTGGACCCCTTCCTTATACCTTATACAAAAACCAACTCAAGATAGCTCATAGTCTTAAACGTAAGACCTAGGACCATAAAAATCCTAGAAGAAAACCTGGGCAATACCATTCAGGACATAGGCATATACAAAGACTTCATATCTAAAACAACAAAAGCAATCGCAATAAAAGCCAAAATTGACACATGGGATCTAATTAAACTAAAGAGCTTCTGCACAGCAAAAGAAACTATCATCAGAGTTATCGGGGGACCTGCCCCGATAATCATGTAGGTTCTTTTCTATTTTTCCTAAGCATCGGCCGGCTTGAGAAATAAAGGGACAGAGTACAAAAGAGAGAAATTTTAAAGCTGGGCATCCGGGGGAGACATCACACGTTGGTAGGATCCGTGATGCCCCACAAGCCATGAAAACCAGCAAGTTTTTGTTAGAGATTTTCAAAAGGGGAGGGAGTATGTGAATAGGTGTGGGTGACAGACATCAAGTACTTAACACGGTAATAGAATATCACAAAGCAAGTGGAGGCAGGGCGAGATCACAGGACCACAGGACTGAGGCGAAATTAAAATTGCTAATGAAGTTTCGGGCACCATTGCCATTGATAACATCTTATCAGGAGACAGGGTTTTGAGATCAACCGGTCTGACCAAAATTTATTAGGCAGGAATTTCCTCTTCCTAATAAGCCTGGGAGCGCTATGGGAGACTGGAGTCTATTTCATCTCTGCAGCCTCGACCATAAGAGACAGGCTACGCCCAGGGGGCCCAGTTCAGAGACCTACCTGCAGGTACACATTCTCTTTCTCAGGGATGTTTCATGCTGAGAAAAAGAATTCAGCGATATTTCTCCCATTTGCTTTTGAAAGAAGAGAAATATGGCTCTGTTCTGCCCAGCTCACCGGTGGTCAGAGTTTAAGGTTCTCTCTCTTGTTTCCTAAACATTGCTGTTATCTTGTTCTTTTTTCAAAGTGCCCAGATTTCATATTGTTTAAACACACATGCTGTACAATTTGTGCAGTTAATGCAATTATTACAGGGTCCTGAGGCGATATACATCCTCCTCGGCTGACATGATTAAGAGATTAAAGTAAAGACAGGCATACGAAATCACAAGGGTATTGATTGGGGAAGTGATAAGTGTCCATGAAATCTTTACCATTTATGTTTAGAGATTGCAGTAAAGACAGGCATAAGAAATTATAAAAGTATTAATTTGGGGAACTAATAAATGTCCATAAAATCTTCACAATCCATGTTCTTCTGCCATGGCTTCAGCCGGTCCCTCCGTTTAGGGTCCCTGACTTCCCGCAACAAAGGTAAACAGGCAACCTACAGAATTCTCCCTACAGGGAGAAAATTTTTCCAATCTAACCATCTGACAAAGGGCTACTATCCAGAATCTACAAAGAACTTAAACAAATTTACAAGAAAAAAACCAAACAACCCTATCAAAAAGTGGGCAAATGATATGAACAGACACTTCTCAAAAGAAGACATGTATGCAGCCAACAAACATATGAAAAAATGCTCATCATCACTGGTCATTAGAGAAATGCAAATCAAAACCATGAGATACCATCTCACACCAGTTAGAATGGCGATCATTAAAAAGCCAGGAAACAACAGATGCTGGAAAGGATGTGGAGAAACAGGAACACTTTTACATTGTTGGTGGGAATGTAAATTAGTTCAACCATTGTGGAAGACAGTGTGGCGATTCCTCAAGGATCTAGAACTAGAAATACCATTTGACCCAGCAATCCCATTATTGGGTATATACCCAAAGGATTATAAATCATTCTACTATAAAGACACATGCACATGTATGTTTATTGCGGCACTATTCACAATAGCAAAGACTTGGAACCAACCAAAATGCCCATCAATAATAGACTGGATAAAGAAAATGTGGTACATATACACTATGGAATACTATGCCACCATAAAAAAGGATGAGTTCATGTCCTTTTCAGGGACACGGATGAAACTGGAAACCATCATTCTCAGCAAACTATCACAAGAACAGAAAACCAAACACCGCATGTTCTCACTCATAAGTGGGAGTTGAACAATGAGAACACATGGACATTGGGAAGGGAACATCACACACTGGGGCCTGTTGGGGGGTGAGGGGCTAGGGGAGTGATAACATTAGGAGAAATACCTAATGTAGGTGACGGGTTGATGGGTGCAGCAAACCATCATGGCACATGTATACCTATGTAACAAAACTGCACGTTCTGCACATGTACCCTGGAACTTAAAGCAAAAACAAACAAACAAAACAAACCAACAAAAATTCCTGATAAAATCTGTGGTGGATACCAAAATAGTTCAAGTATGGTCTTACCTTTCTTACAATGCAGATCAATTGATCATTAAAAATGGCCCCAAAGTATCTCATCTGTAGTTGTCCCTTGGGTGAGCCCTTTAAAATTGTTTTATCAGACACAGGATCACAGGATTTTAGGGCTAGAAGGGATGCTAGAGATTTCCACATAGATATTATTGAAATAAAGTTAAGTATCTATTATTTGCCCTTTTAAAAATACTGTCTCAAGAGAACCCTGAACATTACACTTACACCAAAGCATGCTTCCTTATTTGAACATTTGAAAGATATTCTAAATATGTGGGGTTCTTGGATTTGTGCCCAGGATCTTGTCTTTTAGGATAGAAGTTTAGGATAAGTGACACTTCCAATTATAATTTGTCACTGAAGTGGGCCTCTCTAACTCATTTCAGTAATAGAGTAGTTACTTCGGGTAGGCAGCCTGGGGGTTTCACAAAAGGCTGAAAATGTGCACAGCTGATAATTAAAGTCCTTGTCCATCTGACCTAAATCTTTCTTTGGCTTTTGTGAGATTTTTTTCCCTGTACAGGTAGAATCCTATTTTAACAAGCTTCACAAGACACAAAAATTGCTAGTTTTATCCTAATCTCCATAAGAGGGAAACCTACTGTTACAGGGTATAGAGAAAAGCAAACTATTTGTGGTTTTTATTTTTTTGACATGAAGCAAATGTTTATTATTGTACTTTATTTGCAAACAGTACATTTCGCTGGGGATGCTGGGAGTGGGGAGGGTATGTATGTAAGGAAATGGTTTTCCTAGCTGGAGCAAAAATGTTTGAAAAAAAACACAGACTTAGAAGAAAGCTTCTAAGTGACTGTACAGAATCCCTTGAAATTCTCAAATATCACTGTAGTATGTGATTTTCCTCATAAAAGCTGTGTTTTGTGTAAAAGAATCATCACCTTCCTAGACTCCCTTCATTTCTGCTCACTTTCATTGCCAGCACTAGCAGTTGGCTTTCTTTTCAGTTGGCATTTTTTACACTAGGGTGGGAGGCAAAATTATTTTGTCTTCATAGGAGTTCCGGCTTTAAGCTGTAGACACTGAATGATTGGCTAGGCTCAACGAGTATAGGTCAACAGGTGTCTCACTCTGTACATCAGCCTGGTAGGGAAGGAAGTTCAAATTCGTGCCTCAGCAAAACTGCAAATCACTACATGATGTGGACATCCTGGATTTCTCCTAAAGGGAGAGATCTTAAATGTTGTCTGTGAATGCCAAAGACACATTATATTTGAAAATACTTAAATGTTTTCAAAAAGCTGAATTGACATTTTATGAGAATTTAGAAGGAAAAACTGTTTTAGTGAAGGCACTTGCTTTAGAAATTAGAGACATCTTAGCTAAAGCTGTATGTATCAGAGCAGTAAAGCCAACAGATCTTGGCTTTAGTCAATAGGTGGTAAGGATAGGGTAGTGTGACCGATATTGCAAGCCACATTGTTAAAAACTGTAGACAGCTTTAGTGGGTATTGGATAGGTCCTATCTTTTACAAAGTTCTCAAACTACCTATTTCCAATGTCAATTTTAGCTCTGAGCTCACTATCTCTCTAAAACTCTATACCTGTCATCATTCTTAGTGGAGTTTTTCGGTTTTATTTATTTATTTATGTATTTATTTATTTATTTATTATAAGACATTCGGTCACCCAGGGTAGAGTGCAGTGGCACAATCTTGGCTCAATGCAGCCTTGACCTCCCAGGCTCAAGTGATCCTCTTGCCTCAGCCTCCCAAGTAGCTGGGACTACAAGCATCCACCACCACACCTGACTAATTTAAAAAAAAAAAAATTTGTAGAGACAGGGTTTTGCTATGTTGCCCAGACTGGTCTCAAACTCCTGAGCTCAAATAATCCTCCCACCTTGGCCTCCCAAAGTGTTGGGATTACAGGCCACCACACCCGGCCAATTCTTAGTGGATTTAATATACACATATAGATGATCCTTCCTATACCCTGACCTCTCAATTCCTTGAACCCCTCCCTACCAATTTTCTTGTCCTCCATGCTGCTTTGGTCTCTCACCCCAGAATCTCATTACCAACACACCCATCAGAAACTCAATTTCAAACCTCCTACTCTGGGCACCATCTCCTAACTCTCCAGCTCACTTGCCTTAGAATCTCAACTCCAACAATCCCTCAACTTCACAGGGCCCTAAAGTGTAGAGATCTTACCATCTTTTCACTGATTTTCAGCCCCTCAAATCTTCACTTCCCTTCTGTCATTAAATTATATGGTTTATCTTATAGCATTCCCTTGCTTACACACTCTATTCCCTTATCTCTATCTTCCTTTGTTATTCTCACCTGACAAAGTCCCAGCTTGGTTAAATCCTCCTCTCCATCAGCACTGGATCTGCACCTGTGCAACCCATTGGACCTGGAGAAAAGCATCAAATTCTGCTGACTGCTCCCACTTTACCTTCCAGACCACAAACCTCCAGTGGACCCAGGGTGCTTCCCAGCATCATGCTGTCTTTCCCCAGGCCAGTTACTTTCCCACACTCCCAGATCATGATTTCATACTCTATTAGTCCATTTTCACACTGCTGATAAAGACATACCCAAGACTGCACAATTTACAAAAGAAAGAGGTTTAATAGACTTACAGTTCCACGTGGCTGGGGAGGCCTCACAATCATGGCAGAAGGTGAAAGGCATGTCTCATATGGCAGCAGACAAGAGAAAAGAGCTTATGCAGGGAAACTCCCCTTTATAAAACCATCAGATTTCATGACACTTATTCACTATCAAGAGAACAGCATGGGAAAGACCCACCCCTATGATTCAATTACCTTCTACCGGGTCCCTCCCAAAACACATAGGAACTGTGGGAGCTACAATTCAAGATGAGATTTGGGTGGGGACACAGCCAAACCATATCACATATCTTCTCTGTTCTCAAACTTATTACTCATCCTTACTATTTTCATTCTCTGATGATTGATAACCTTTCTTTCTCTTCTATCAAGAAAATGACAGCAGACAGAAGAGAACTTCAACATGCTACCACCACCAAATCTACAACACTATCTACAGCTTAACTATATTCCCTATCTTCTCTTCTGTTCCTATTGAAACTGCCTTTGCAAAAATTATAAGTGAGAAAATTATGGCAGTGAAAGAGATCTGATTTAACACACCTCCCCCACCCCCATCTTGCCTTTCCCTGAATTATTCCTGAGGATTTTGGTCAAGCTAACTTTGAGAGACATTCAGGTTATAGTTTAAATGATAGTAGCCCCTCCCCAAAACTCAACCACTTTTGCAAAGCTAAGGAAAGGCCACCAGACTATGGGGAGGAGAGGAGCCTGATTCTGCTAAGGTGTAGACCTAAATGATTGCCAGCTGTTGCTGCAAATAATATCAGTATTGTAGATGGCCTTTTGAGATACCTTTTCAGGTTTTTGGCCTGTCAGACCCCCATGGCTCCACCTGGACCTGCCAAACCGCTCCTGTTGGCCCCACCCAGGAAGGATTCAGCTCAAAAAGGCAACTTTGACCCCCTATTATTTCATCTCCACCCCAACCAATCAGCAGCAAGAACCCATTGCATTGCAACTCCCACCCCTTTCCCCAAACTGCCTTTGAAAAACCCCTACCTATGAGCCTTGGATGGGATTGATTTGAGTACTAACTTCATCTGATACGTGGTGTGGCCAGCCTCGTATCTATTAAACTCTTTCTTTACTACAATGCCATGGTCTGTTTTTGTGCAGTGAGTAAGAAGAGCTCATCAGGGGGTTACACTATAAGTGAGCTGTGTTCCTATTCGTGACCACTCTTGTGTGCTAACACATAACACACTTGTGTACTGGATCCCTTCCCATCTCACATACACCATGTCAGTAGGGCAGAATTTTTACCACCTCTCTCGTGACTTGATATTTTCCCTCTCCACTGGATTATCCCATGAGTACACAATCCTGCTATTGTTTCTCCTACCTAATATGCCCCCTGGTAGAGTAAATGATAGATGGAGGATGGGAAGGATGAAGAGGCCAAAATATACTTTAAGAAGCTTTTGCACAGTTAAGATGGAAAATGAGGTGGGTTGAATTAAGACAGTGGAAATGAGGACTGAATGGGGAAGATAGATTCAGGAGACATTTCAGTGAGTGAATCGATAGAACTTGTGGTTCCATTATTTGGGGGTAGCAAGAGAATTGGAGGGAGAAGAGGCAGAGCACTGAGATGACTCTGCCTAGGTGAAATACAAATAGAAATGTCATCAACTAAGAAATGGGAAAATTGAGTTGAGTCTGGGGCTTGTGTTAGTTTGCTAGGGCTGCCATAACAAAGTACCACAGACTGTGTGGCTTATATAACAGAAATTTACTTTCTTGCAGTTCTGGAGGCTCAGTCTGAGATCAAGGTTTTCAGTGGGTTTGGTTTCTTCTGAGACCTCTTTCCTTGGCTTGTAGTTGGCTGTCTTCTCCCTGTGTCTTCACATGGTCTTCCCTGTGTGTGTGTGTGTCTGTGTCCTCATCTCCTCTTCATATAAGGACATCAGTCATATTCAATTAGGGCCCACCCATGTGAACTCATTTTATTTTAACCACCTCTACAATGACTCTATCTCCAAATCCAGCCACATTCTAAGGTACGAGGGGTTAGGACTTCAACATATGAATTTTGAGGCAGCACAACTCAACCCACAACAGGTTTTATATTGGTTGGGATGTTTGTGGGACATCCAGTTGAGATCTCTTATGGCAAATGGGCTAGGGCTGGTGTTGGGAGTCTTCCCCAAAGAGTAAACAGCAGCATCAAGAGAAAGACTACAGAAGAAGAGAAAAGGGCCAAGGATTGAAACTTTTGGAATGCTTGTATTTGATTGGCACTTAGAGATAAAGCATAGGACGTAGCAATTTTAAAAGGGTATCAGAGACCAGCTAATGCAAGTAGGAGTAGACTTAACTTCTAGAAGTTAGTAATGGTACATTTTAATAGCTTCCATGTAAGCCCCCTCCATGCCATCTCTCAGACTCTGCTATTTCCATCTCAATTATTAAATGTTGGCAGCACTATTTTTTTCCCTTCTCTATCACTACCACCCCACCAAATTGCTGAATAGGGCTACATTCCTAAATTGATTTAGTTCTATTTAAAGAGTATATTATGCAGCTAAATGAAAAACTCACTATAGGTGCTATTTGAAACTCAAAAAGGTGCCATTTGAATACCATTGGCAGATTAATATTCATGACCCACACATACATACACACACACCATACCTGGTTATAATACCCTCATACAGTTCTCGGAGGGGCTCTGAAAGATGTGTGGCCTTTGCTACTGGCAGGCCACTGACAAATAACCCTGTCTTTGTCTCCAGTGGGTCCATGGCAGCACTCAGGGAGCTGAAGAGTACAGGGACAGAAAATGTTTTCACACTCACCACTATATTAGTTCCACTTGATAAATATGTATTCAGCAAGGGTGTGCTTTGTGATAATTTTACCTGGACTGCCACTCAGTGGCCATTTGGAGAAATACCCAGAAGAGAGATGCCACTTCCGTAAACTCTCCAGAGCTTTCTAGGGAGGGCCAAATGCAAATGCTTGAACTATATTTTACATTCTTTGTTTTTTTAAGTGTGCTGAAATCCATGTTAGTGTTACTAAATTTTAAGCAGTAACAGTCAAGGATAGGATTTAACATTCTCATCATGAGTATTTTCCAAGGTTCAGAAGGAACTTGAAGGATTCTTCTGCAAGATTTTTCTCTCTCAAGATCCCCAAAACTCCCCTCCCTGTCATTCCACTGTGGGTTCCTTTCTGCCCTTTCCCTGGGGACAATGTTTCAGTGGTGCACTTCCTGTACTCTTATCAGCCCATCTGTAATCTTCCACTCAGCTTTTTCTAAACATGAGGCAAAGGGAGAGTATAAGGAGCATTGGAATCAGGAGTAAGTCATAACAAAGGGAAAAACTGAGTTGCAGAAGACAATTCTAAAAAGATGACTTGAATGAAAACATTTGATGCAAGGGGACAAGTCATGAGGCTATAAGGGAAGAGTGTTCCAAGTAGTCCACTCAGTATGGCTAGAACAGGGATGGGTGGTAAGGGGGCAGTAGCAGGAAATGAGATCAGAGAGGTAACTAGAAGTCAGACCATGGAGAACCTTGTAAAATATAGTAAGGTATCTGGCTTTTACTCTGAGACAAGAAGCCATTGCAAACAATAAAATTATGGATACTGGTTGTAAAATCCACTCTCAGATTTTTGGGAAACTCTTGCAATGAAATAAGCGTTAATAGTTTCAATATAAACAAGAAAATATATTTTAAAAAGCTTTCTTGTAATAAGTGAGTTAAAAACATACTTTAAAAAACTTTCACAAAGGTAAAAATTAAGAGGTTTTCATTTAAGTCATCTTTTTAGAATTGAAAACCTCTTAATTTCTCAGCAGGGTAACATTTCCTTACCACCTCTTGAAGGGTAGGTGCCCCATCCCCTATATCTCTCTCCTACTTTTTATCCAGAGAACTTTGTTGTTTTTTTTGTTTGTTTGTTTGTTTTTGAGAAGGAGTCTCGCTCTGTCAAGTGAGGGCATGAACATAGCTAGAAATGAAAATGAAGTTTGGGAAAAATATGAAACTATTTTCCTTATATATGGATGTTTTCTTCTCTTTTTGCTTAGGAATATAAAACTATCTGATTTCAATAATCAGATGAATCCTTACCATTCTTTGCCTGGTGAACGCCTATGTAATCTTTAACAAGTCTGACATCTCCCTGACCATCATCTCCCCCAAGATTGAATTAGTCACTTCATCTGTGATCCACTACTACATGTATATGTCTTGGTTTTTGCATTTCTCACACTTATAGTCCTATGATAATAATTAGTATTATAATTACATTCTAATTCTTACTAGTGGTAATATTAATTTACATGTGAGGTACTCCAGAATCAAAGCTGCCTTATTCATCTCTGCAACCTCTATGCCTAGTGCAATGCCTGGCACACATGAAGTACTTTAAAAATATTTGGTGAGTGAATGAATAAATCATTAAATAAATGAATTCATGAATTGACAAACAAAGGATTAAATCTTGTTAGTGCCAGGTTCCTATGCAAGAGAAACAGCTTCTTAAATATCCAAAGGACTACCATGCTGGTTATTGCCTCTTCAGACTTGCAAATATCAATTTCCTGGACCACCCACTGTACTGGTTTATTACATCCTGTTATCACTAGGAAATGTGAATGAATTGTTTTCCCAGTAGCAGGGATAGCTTTGTAAGCAGTAACTGGTAAGTTTTGCTGCTTAGACTATAGTTTAAAAGGAGGCCAGGTTCATGGGCTTGGTTTTCACCCAGGCTGGTTCAGCTAATTCCGTAGTCTGCCCATAGAATGCATCTCCAACTCTAGCCAGGGAACTTGTCAGTGTGAGCCAGTTGTTACAATAGGCTGTCACATATAAGCCTGGAGAACTTGGTGAAGGCTGTGGATAAAACTGCCTGTCCTGCTGACAGTCTATCAGGAGTTTCACCTTGGGACAGGACTCCAAGCCCTCCACATTAGGTCTTCTGGCTCCCTGAGAGTGCCAGGTATAAAGAAAGCTGCCTGGGATGACTGTGGGGCTGAGCATCCTTTGGAGCTACTCTCAGCACAGGTAACTGCCACACTCAACTACTTCCACTGCTCTAAAGTGAAGCGCTCAGGCACTATGGATGTGGTGCAGCCACTGGCTACGATGCAGTTTCTTTTGAACAGACCCATCAGTGGCCTCTCTCATCCACCTGACCTGCCTGGCAAATGATAAAGTCTGTCCTGTGGCTATTTCAAGATGGTAGAGATGTTGCTGCATTAGAATCTGTCACAGATATAAAGTGTAACATCCCAAAGTTAAATTTGGCTGAAACAAACAGATAAGTTTAAAGGTTTTGAACAGCCTTAAATGATCATGTCCAGGGGATCAGTCCATCCTCAGCAGAAGGTCATATCACTGAGAGAAAAACAAACCCAGTGCCAACCCCAACTGGTAAGGGATACAAAGCAAGTAGATTCTGAAAAGAAAATCGTTCCCTTAAAGTAGAAAGCACCATAATGCCGATAGCAAACTATTCCTGCGCTATCTTTAGACCAACCAGCAGCAACATGAATAAATAAACTGCTGTGGGATCTTGCCAGCTTATAACAGGGCTTAAGGTCAGTGAAGCTTTGTCAGACCACAATAGCTAGGAAATCAGAAAGGCATGAACTCTTGGAGGAAAGCAACACAGATACAGTTCCCTATGGCATAAATGTAAAGGATCCAAGCAGAGGAACCCAGTAAAATGTGGGGGTTGTGAAGATGAATGAGAGTCAAGCTCACTTAGGACCACAGTCCCAAACAGCTAAGGTTTGTTTCAAATCACGTCTTCTATACACAACTGAGTGAATAATAACTGGAACCTGTAAACATCAGGGGCCGAACCCAAGAGAGAATAGACTACCCTGTAACAATATATACTAATCAAATTCAACTTGGTGAGGTTTAGTTCTAATATGACTTAATTCATATTGTGTCTTGTTATTGATTTGTGGCTGAAGTGAAGCAAAGCTCTCTTTACAGCTAGCACATTTTGAAGTGCCACCCACAAACAGGAAAACATGCAAAGGCAATGTCTTCTAAAGTGCTGCGGTTCCACTATGGCCATTAAAGATGACAAGTATGTGGACTTTGTTGATCTATGGGAATGTGTATGCACAACAATGTTAAGTGAAACAGTGTGTGCACATTGATTACAGCCCTGCAGGAACCCAGTCTGTACATCAGCCAAGATCATAAGTGAACATGGAGCAACACAAATAGACTTGAATATGCATGACATTCTGAGTCCTCTTTTTTTTCCAGTAGAGTTGTTTAAGCTCACAATAAAAATAAATGCTACTCAGGAGGCTGAGGTGGGTAGATCTCTTGAGCCCAGGAGTTCGAGGTTACAGTGAGCTATGATCATGCCACTGCATTCCAGCCTGGGCAACAGAGAGACTCTGTTTCAAAAAAAAATAGATATATAAATTTAAGGGGTGAAAAATATTGCTGCTGTTCTAAACCTGTGTAGTAGTGAAGCATGTACTGAAATCCAAGTCCATCCACTCCAGAAAGAGAGTAAACAGTGGAAAGATGACATAGTGACACAGCAAACAAAGAGACCTGCTTAGAAATACAATACTGAGGCAGTGATGGGCTAAAGCAGAATTTTAATGATACTGTAGATTAGCTGGATGTTTTCAAGCAGTATGCATTCTGTTTGAACAGTACTCCCTTCCCAACAATTAAGGGAGACTATTTACTTTTCATACACCTGCACTTTGAATCATGTATGTAATTATCAGTTTTTCAAATGGACCTGAGGAAGCATTGCAATTGTTAGAGAAGTGTTAGGCCAAAATTGTAAGGCCTTAGTTTATCTCTAGAGCAGGGAATAGAGGCCCTCTTAGACAGCCATGAGACCAGAGAGACCTGGAGGGCAGGATACTGCAGCAATGCCAAAAACACCGCCTAACCTAGACTCCCTCGCTGGCAGGAGGGGCAATGGCAATGAAGCCTTGGTTTTGCTCCTCACACTGCTGGGACATGTCTCTCCACTCTGCAAGTAGCTTGGGCAGACATGTGGCTGTGCCTGTGCACGAGCCATATAGCACCTGCTTATCCATTTTGCTATTGTTTTCCCCCACCTTTTGGCCATTTACCAAAAGCAAACAGGATGGAGAGGAAATGCAGTGACCACGTCTGGATTGTAGCTGGTGCTCCCTATTTCATAGCAGTGGCAGTGCCATATGGAGACTTGCACTGCTTGCATAAGTTGGGATAGCAATAAGTAAGGTCTATGTGGTTTCTCCAGGGCAGGACTTGCCAGACTCTCTAAGCACTTTATCTGAGGGTTGGATTTCGTCAGTTCAATGGAGAGTTTAGGGTGGTGTGGGCTAAGTTCATGTCAAATCTACATACCCTCCCCTTGTTTGTGGCTTAGATAATTTCTGCCATTATTTTCTTCCTACTTTTCCCAATTCTCCAAGGTCACTGTGCTCTGCATCAGAGAGAAGCAGTGAAGCACACACACCACTAATAAATAGTCTCCTAGCATCATTGTGTAGTAGGTGTTAAGTACACATCTCATAGGCAACTGTAAAATTGCCCAGAAGAGTTGCTGCACATCTTCCCAGAGCAGTGTTTGTAGCCTTTGTAAACTTACAGGATAAATTAGAGGCATCTTCTCTGACCAGCAATGCAGGGAGAGGGGACAAGATTAGGATTTCTAGCATCTTTAGGGGAAAACGGAAACCAATGTAATATCTCTGCCAAGGCTCTCAATTATGGCTTTATACAACAATGTCCTCAGAAATAAAACTCCTCTCCATTGACTGATCAACACAGCATAAAAATCCATCCAGGGAGGTCCCTGATATAATGCCTGATGGTACTGACAGGCAAAGCCTGACTGTGTGACACTCCCACATTCAGTCTCATCATCGGCGAATATGAGCGGGGAGGAGGGAGCCTCAGCCGAGGTCTTTATTTTATAGACTATGACTTCAGTGAGTGGCTGACCTGCACTAATCCAAAGACAGAAATAAAAACCGAAAAGGAAACACAGTCACTTGTAATGCATGTCGATAAAATGCTCATTGAAGCCTCTGAACCAGGTGACAATGTGATAGACCCTGTCCAAGGGGACAAAGGCAGGAGAAATGGCCTAGAATAATCATCTGACTGGCAGCACAGAGCCAGGCTGTTGCAGAAACCAGTCCTGACATTTACCCTGGCACACCTGTTGACGTTGAAGCGAGAATGCTTTGTTCTATTTTGCTGACATGGAGGCTAGCCCCAGGCCTCCAGGCAGACCTTTGCAAAGGCTCTCTGGATGGAGACTTCCTGCAGGAGACATCACCATAGAAGGTTTTATTTAGGTAGTATAGTATAACGGCTAAGGTTTATTGAGCACTTATGTGCTAACTATGGCAGAAAAGAGAAGGCACATTCAAAACAGGTAAAGAAGGCGAGTTTAATGAGGAAAGTGTTTACAAAGGTATGGACGGGGTTAGGGTAACCGGCAACAGATGGTGAATCTAGCATCAGCTGGGAGCTGTTACCACCCCTAGACTGAGGAAGCAAAAGAGTGTGGCCTAGGTCATCTGTGCTTAAAAGAAGCTGTGAATCTCCATCTCGGAAAAAAAAAAGAAGCTGTGAGTGACTGTGGGGAGAGGGATGCAGCCAAATGCAGCCATGAAATAAGGAGAAAGCCAGGTGAATGAATACCCTGACCTCACTCTTCCAATCTCCCATCTTCATATGGTGAAGCTTAAAACAAAGAGTAAACTAAGGGGATAATCTCTTTCCCCATTTCTTTATCTGATGGGCACCTTCTGGGCCTGTGCATGTGGTTCAGAAGCACAGAGGGAGACTTGAGCATCCCCCTCACCCCCACCACCTGGAAACCCTTTAGGTACCAGGTGAGTGGTTTTATTCTGGTTATGTTTACATGGCTTTAAGATGTTTAATTTGATTAAAGAATCACCACCACAATAGAACTGAAAAATCACATTCTAAGTACTACACACACACACACACACACACACAAACACAGATGTTAATCGTAAAATCGAAAACAACCAAAGTGCCCCCAAATAGGGGAGAAATTAAGTAATTTATGGCTCATCAACTTGATGAACAGTCATTAAAATGACGGCCATGAAGACAAATGAAGACTAGGTAACACCATGGAAACTTGGGTTTGGCGAAGAAACACAATATGGAAATTGCACACATTATATTATATAAGTAGTCAGAATTTGCTTAGCAAAGTAGACTGGAAGGAAATAAACTATCCATCCAATGAATACTTATTGAGTGCCTATTCTGTGCACCGTTCAGAGCTAAGCATTTTACACCTTCTCAAATCCACACACTGATATTATGTGACCCCCATTTTACAGATTAAAAACATGAAGGGGAGAAAGGTTGATTTACTAAAGCTAATAAGCGCAGAGCAGAGCTGGGGCTTCAAACTGCTTCACTCTGACTTCAGATCCTGGGCCCCTCCTCTACTGCTCTTTTGCCAAATGATAACAGTGGTTGTGCTGGGGTTAGATAATTCAGAGGCCTTCTTTTCTTTTCCAACTGTTTATCACAGCTGTATTTACTTTCAGAATTTGACAAATTGTTTGATTAATTAAAACCAAAATGAAGATTGCCAAGCAGAACCTCAAAGCAATAAAGAAGGCTTTTTAACAATTCTCAAAAGGAAAAACAATAACACAACAACATCTTCTTCAGAGAAAAGGTAAATTTATTGGCCTTCAGGAAATGAGCAAAAAAGGTAGAAAAATAATTTAAGAAGATGCTGGCCCCAGGCAAGTCTCTCACTCCCCACTGAGAAAGAAACAGATCAAGCTCATCCAAATCAGATAGCCTACAGGAAAGGAAGATGTCTGCCTGAGGATGCATGCCGTTTACTTGTTTACTTAAGTAAGTGATGGTCCCTGGAACCTTGGCAGGGGGATTAGTACTGAAGGTAGCTGTGAGCAAGACCTGCTCATCTACATGGTATAATGTGAAGGTCACTGTATTGGAAATTTTAAAAACTTCATATTTTCCTGATGCCTCAACATTCCCACAAACAGGCTGTGAGCACCCCACCCAGGTGACCAGTTGCACCAAGGTCATAAAGCTGGTCCCTGCTACAAAGCTCCTCTTCTTGCCGTCCCCTGACTATGACCTTCAAAGGCACAAGTGAAATTCCATTTTGCTTGTATGCTGCACTTTGACTCCCTATAAAAGCACCTAGCTTTGTTCTCTCTCTCCCCCACCCCCCCACCCCGTCCCCCTTCCACTCCTACCGGCTTGGTTGAGTCCACTCCATTGGTACTCCTCCCATATGGTCCTCTGCATGGCGTGCCTCCCTCTCTAGGACCTGTGAGTATAATAAATGCTTTAATTTCAGATGCCTCTCTGAGTGCAATTTCTATGGCCCTGTTGGAGTGATCCTTAAAGACCCCACAAGGGGGCTTACTCCCCCATTTACAACACAGGCATCAATTTAGCAATTGGTTTCTAAGAATAAGCTTTAAAGTCAGACAGATTTGGGTTTCAACCAGGCTCCAATATTTCACCAGCTGTATGACATTTTATTCAAGTCTCTTGACCTCTTTGGGCTTTGTTTCTTTCATCTGTCAGTCTCCCTCACAAAGTTGTAGGGATCTTAAGGCTTAATGAGATTATGTCTATAAAGTCTTTAGAACAAAGTCTGGCATATACTAAATGCTCAATAAACACTAACTTCTCTAATTTCCAAGAAGGTACCCCAGATAGAGAATATTTCCCACTGAAAGAAATTAAATTATTTTACCCCAAAATATATTTCTTTGACATATTTTGAAAGGGCTGCTGCTTAGCCATCTTGACAAAAGTGGCCTTACAAAGCTTTGTAAGGCCCCTTCTTTCACCACTTAACACAGCTTCTTAAGTGGGGAAAATTTGTATCTGTAGAGAATCCCCATTAATACAGCCATGCCCCCTCCCCTCTCTATGCCTTGCCCCAGATCCAGGGAGAAATTGAAGGTCTGACCCCTTTAAAAGTCTGAAAAGAAACGGATACGGTTTGGATCTGTGTCCCCACCAATCTCATGTCAAATAGTATTCCCCAGTGTTGGGGGTGAGACCTGGTGGGAGGTGAATGGATCTTGGGGGCAGATTTCTCATGAATGGTTTAGCACTATCCCCCAGTACTGCCTTCATGATAGCGAATGAGCAAGTTATCCTGAGACGTGGTGGTTTAAAAGTATATAGCACCCCCCAGCCTTGCTCTCTTGCTTCTGCTCTTGCCCTGGGAGATACCTCACTCACCCTTTGCCCTCCACCATGATTGGAAGTTCCCTGAGGCCTCCCCAGAAGCAGAAGCTGCTATGCCTCCTGAACAGCCTGTAGAATGGTGAGCCAGCTAAATCTCTTTCCTTTGTAAATTACCCTGTCTCAGGTATTTCTTTATAGCAGTGCGAGAACAGACTAATACAAAAACATTTACCATTTATGCTCTCAAGAGAGGCTTCATCTACATAACAAGGCTACCTTTGCTAGCCAAGCCTCTTCTCTCTCTCCTATAACTTGTTTTTACCAGAATCTAAGCCCCAACTCTTTCTGTAACTTCAAAATGGTATATAAGTTTCTGTGACTCATTGAGAAGTTGGGTCTTCATCCTGAGGGCTTCCATGTATGCATGTTAAATAAATTTGTATACTTTTTCTCCTATTAACCAATCCACCCCATTTCAGTGATTTTTTGAGAATCTTTCAGGGGCCCAGAGCCTATAGCCCCCAGACCACACAATACTGATGTTTCCACTGTAAGAAATTCATGAATCTGGACTAATGGTTATCCCCTCCTAGTATTCCCTTTGGTCATTTTCATTATCAGGCTTCAAAATCAAGGGGGTTGGTGAGCAATGGCCATGGAATAATAGCCTGGATATGGCAGAAGAGAATGATGACCCCCACCTCTTTCATGCCCTGTGAAATTGAAAAGGTAAGGAAAGGAGAGGGTTTTGTTTGCAGTGAATGTGTTCCATGGAGAGGCAGAAACAGGAGAAAATCAACCATCTTTGAGTTAGAGTGAACAGGAAGTGTGAGGATTCCAGGCCTTCCTCTCCATCTCTATTAATACTTCTGGGAAAATAAAAGTAGGCTGTTATATCCATTGGAGAGCCACACACCCAAAGAATAAAATTCTCCAGGAGAACCTGAAATGATAAATAGGGGAGCTTTTGTGCCTTCTCTAAGCTAAGGGACATTTAACAACAGAAGGCCATTAGTTAAGTTTTGTGGTTGAGGATGTGGGCCCAGGAACAAAACTGCCTGGGTTTTGACCTCTTTGCTAGTTATAAACCAGAGGACTTTGGACAATACATTTAGTGTCTGTGCCTCCATTTCCTCACCTTTGAAATGAGAGAGATATGATAGTGCATAGGACACTTGTGAGTATTAAGTGTCTTATAACATTCTAAGTGCCTAATAGAGTGTCCAGCACTTAGTAAGTGCTCAATTAATGGTAGCTGTTAGTACTGTTACCATAGCAGACCAAAGTGTAAAAAAGCAATCTTGTTTACTTTGAGAAACAGAAACGATTTCACATAACTGCTTTTAAAATTAAGAGTTGAAACCATAAATTCTAGTTACAAGTGATAAAAAGCTTTCTTACATTTCATATTACGGACACATGGGGTAGGAGACAGCAGAGGGGATAAAATCAATCTGGAAGGAGAACCAGAGAGAACAGCCAAGACAGACAGCAAGGAAAGGAGGAGACAGAAAGGGAGCCGTGTGATGAGCAGGTGCTGGGTGTGCGAGTTACCATCACCTCCTGTTTCCCTGAACTCGACTTCAGAGGAAGTTGTCATCACCTTTTGAAATACATTGCGTTTTTTGGCTCTTAGAAGTAGTTTTTCTGCCTTTTTTCTAAATCTCAACATTAAGTTCTGAAATAAAATTATTTTTTTCATGAAAGGACGAGGGTTTTATACCTGCACACAGGTGAAGGGATGACTTGGGGTTTAGACGTGTTCTTTAGAAGGCGAAAAATATCAGCAAATTGACAAACTCCATCTGGAAGTCCTTTGGCCATGAAAGCTGTCAGAATAACTCCGATCTGTTCTTTGAGGCTGTCTCAGTTGTGTTTATAAGTTTACATGTAGAACACTATGGACCTCTCAAGTTCTTCTGTCCCTAGGAGCAAAGGCAGAGGTGGGCTCCACAGGTCAGAGGTTCTTCCCCTGTTCTGAGCCTCAAACCAGAACATTGCAAAACAACTGGCCACCCTGGGAATATGAATCATTTTAGTGCTTTCCGCCTTTTTTTTTTTTTTTTTTTGAGACAGAGTCTTGCTCTGCCGCCCAGGCTGGAGTGCAATGGTGCAATCTCAGCTCACTGCAACCTCTGCCTCCTGGGATCAAGCAAATCTCCTGCCTCAGCCTCCAGAGTAGCTGGGATTACATGCACCTGCCACCACACCCAGCTAACTTTTGTATTTTTAGTAGAGATGGGGTTTCACTATGTTGCCCAGGCTGGTCTCGAACTCCTGACCGCAAGTGATCCACCTGCCTCGGCCTCCAAAAGTGCAGGGGTTACAGGCATGAGTCACCATGCCTGGCCCTGCTTTCTGCCTTCTAACTTGTTTTGAGGTTTGGAATCTGTGCTGAGTAGGGGTAGAGGGTTGCTAGACCCCCTCTGGGCTTATTCTGCTAGGCCAGAGGCAGCTAGGACTTTGGGTCCTCATGAAATTCTTCCAAAGTCTGTAACACTACGACTGACAATCTAGCTTAGGGGCTGGCAAAGTTTTTCTGTAAAAAGCCAGCTAGTCAATGTTTAGGTTTGTGGGACATACAGGTCCCTTCACAATTAATCAACTCTACTGTTGGAGTACAAAAGTAGTCATAGACAATATGTAAATGAATAACTGTGGCTGTGTTCTGATAAAATTTTATGGCCACTGACATTTTAATTTTACATAACTGTCATGTTTAACAAAATAGTCCTCTTTTCAAACATTTAACAGTGGAAAAACCATGTTAGCTACTAAAACAGGTATACAAACAGAGGTGGTGAGCCAGATTTGATACATGAGCCACAGTTTGCTAAGCCCTGGTCTAGCTACGAGATTGAAAACCTGGAATTTGGGCCAGGTGTAGTGGCTCATGCTTGTAATCCCAGCACTTTGGGAGGCTGAGGCAGGAGGATCACTTGAGGCCAGGAGTTCAAGACCAGCCTAGGCAACATAGTGAGACCCTGTCTCTTAAACAATTTTTTTTAAAATTAGCCAGGTGTGGTGGTATGTACCTGTAGGTCTAGCCACTTGGGAGGCTGAGCGCAGGAGGATTACTTGAGCCCAGGATTTTGAGGTTACAGTGAGTGAGACCCTTTCTCAAAAAAAAAATTTAAAAAACATCTGGGCTTAGAAAGATGCTGCGGGACAGTGGAGAGTGATGATCCTGAGATCCTGGACTCCACCCCTATGCAAGAAAACTTTTCCTACAAAGCTGCTTCATTGCATAAAGAGGAACTATCAACCCCTCATTAGATAACTTGAATTCCTCATTGCCCAACTACATCAGATAATTAAAGTGTTAAATTTCTATCAAAGCAATATTAATTTTGCCTTCCAATTCCAATTCCTGTCTCTACTTTTGGAGGTTAATGGATTTGAAGAATGAATGAGGTAAGTTCTATCGTCAGATAAATTAGGGACTCACACACTAAGAAACAACTCACTGAACAGAATGGATGGGATTTGAATCAATTTATATAACCAACGGGAAAACATTCCAAAAGCTGCAGCAACTAACATGTTGAAACATGCACATAACTTTCCAGTAAGACATGTCTCAGTGTAGACATTAGATGTTTGAGTTATACTTTGCAGGTAAGTGTGCACAGATTCCCCCCACAACCTTCAGGGACCCTAAGTTATGAATCATGCCCTAAGTCCAACCCTCTCATCTAATATAGGGGGAATGAAAGCCCACTAAAGGGAAATGAGTTGCACAAGGTCACACACCTGTCCTACAGAGGGGGTGCAGAAACACTTGGATTTAGGTCCCAAAGAAGAAGGGCAAAAGCTACTATTCCTAGCCTTAGGGCTGGAGAAGGTGGAGAAGAGTATACACCAGATGGTTAAGGGATTCTCCCCAGGTAGCAGAGTTACCCAGTTTTCACAAGGGATTGCGAGTGGGCTGGTGTCAGGTAAAGAAAGGTATAGGTCAACTTTTTGGATGCCTATTAAAAATGTTCACTCTGAGCCAGAAATAGTATTAAGTGTGTTTTATACACCCCATCTTCTTTAAGCCCACAGTTATTCTGAAGCCATCCTCAAAGGGTAACAAGAATTGTGGACAGAAATATAGTTATAATTAAGCATTAATTAGGCTGCACTTTGACCTACTTCCTTGTAACTGAAAGTCACATTTGCATCCCCATTGTTCCTATGGTAGGCTCTCTGACATCAAAATCATAAGGCTTTGGTTTGAGAATTGCTTATGATTTTTTTTTTCAGATCCTGAATCCCAGCAAAACAGATGATGTCAACAGTTTGAAGACCCCCACAGAGGAACGGAATCAGTATGAGAATCCAGTTTCTTCACCTCCCTGTCCCATGACTTTACCCTACACTCTTTAACCAATCAACAATCTCCACACTTCAGCCCACTCCAAAACTCTTAAAACCCTAGCCAAAAACTCCTTCAGGAGATGGATTTGAGGTTTCCTCTCATCTCCTGGTTTGGCAGCCCTACGATTAAACCTCTTTCTCTGCTGCAACCTGGTGTCTTGGTGTACTGACTTGCAACAGACCTATTCCGGTTATAACTCTACCCTACAAGGTAGATATGAAAATTCCCACTTTATAGATGGGGAAACTGATTGAATGGTACAAGAGACCTACTAAAATAGTTTTAACTCTGGCAGGAAGAGAGCCCTTAGCTACCTGAGGAAGACCAGCCTCAGCAACTATGGGAAGAGCAAAGTCCATTCAAGCTGTGACAGTGAGACAGCCAAGTGTAAGGGGCTCCCTGGCAAAACTCCAACCAGCCTGCATGCTAGGAGGAATGCACACTGGGGTGGGGCCTCAGGAAGTTCATGCCATTTGCAGTGGGGAGGAGCCTGGGCCTTCCTCTTCCTGTGTGGAACCTGGGATTCAAACTGAGAGGCAGGAAGCGCGCCAGCAGAGACTCTGGCTTTGCGGAGGGTCCCTGTTTCCCTTTTTTTCCCCTTTCACCCAATAAAACCCTGCCTTACTCACCCTTCAAATTGTCTGCAGGCCTAAATTTTTGTGGCTGTGTGGCAAGGACCCCATCTTTAGCTGAACTAAGGAAAAGTCCTGCAAAACAGCAAAGGTAGCGTCAGAAGTAGAAGCCTCAGCTTTCTGGTACCTGTGACTGAGCTCCCAGGGCCTGCTCAGGGATGCAACTTGGGGAAGGTTTGGACTGCAGGTCTATTTTCATTCTCATTGTGACCATTATTCACATCCCATTGCACTATACCACTCTATCTTTTCCCCTTCCTTCCTGCTTTTATGACCTAGGGAAGCAAAGGTTCAACTCATAGTACATGACAACCACTAAAACCATGGACATTCAAGCTCTATTCAATGATCAATCAGTGCTTTGTTCATTGTTTAGATTATCTGTGGGGACATGAGATATCACATCTCTTTACTTCACAGAGGAAATGTCCCAAAGTGACTAAAAGCACAAATCCTGAAACAGAGATCCTGGAGCCAAACTCTCTGGGCTTGGATCCCATTCCCACTACCTACTAGCTATATGACCTTGAGCAGTTTACTTAACTTCTCTTTGTTTCCTGCCTTCATCCATAAAACGGGGATACTAATAGTAGCCACCTCACAGGATTAAATGAGTTGTTACACATCAAGCACATAGTGTGGACTTATATGAGTTAATTGCTATTGTTATTGACTTCAAGGTTACATCCTGAGTGAGTCAGACTGAACTAGGAAAGCTGCCAAGACAGGTACAAAGGGTGTTTGTGTGAAGGTGAGTGTATGAGGAGTAGGGCGATAGGGAAGGTGAAAACAAGGAGAAAAGGAGGAAAACATAAAGGTTGAGGAGGAGGGAGGAAGAGAAACATAAGGTGGGAAAAGGGATGGACAGGGCCAGGGAAAGGAGCAGGAAAGAGGCAGAGAAATTCAACAGCAAACACTCAGCAATGTGAAAGAAGTGGGTGCTTTGAACTACATACTGCAGCAAACATAGAGGTGGTCAATATTAGCCAGGTTATGTAATAACAACAATGGCTGCATTGACTGAATACTATGTCCCAGACTCTGTGCTGGTGTTTTGTTTGTGTTTCTTGTTCAATTCTCAGCACACTCGATGAGAATTTTACCACAACCCTTTTCACAAATGAGAAAAGTTATACTTAGGGTGACTAGGTAACATATCAAAGGTCACCCATCTAGTAAGATGTACAGAGACCCCTGGATTCAAACTCAGGTCTGCCTAACTCCAAAGCCCATGCTCCAAACACATCCTATGCCTGCCACCCAACCAACAGTTATCTGTGTTTGAAATCTGTTGGCATCAGATTATACCCACAGATGCACTTTTTTTTTGAACATTGCTAGACTAAATTTTATTCAGAAATTTTGTGTAACCAACTTACTATCACTCCACAGATGCACTTCTAATTCACTTAGAATAGTAGTCTAATAAAAATCATAAATCTTTGAAAAACTACTAGGTATACCTCTACCTTTTAGGAAATTCCCTGAGAAGACAAATAATCAAGCCAGACTAAGACATCAGCTCGTCTGGAATACTAATAGGTTCACATTCTTGGTGTCTTCAAGAAGAGCTCACTGCTGAGGAAAATCTACTGGATGAAGGGAATAAAAGGGGGAATAGAGTATAGGCCCCAAACTGCTGGAAGCATTACCTTTGAAAACGGGAAAATGAACCTGAGAAGAACACATAGCACCTGAGATGACAGCTCATATCCTCAGCACACACAGATATCTAGAATGAGAAGGGATTTTTAAAGATGATGAATTTCTTCATTTGAAAGGTGAGAAAACTGCCCGGGCGCAGTGGCTCAAACCTATAATCCCAGCACTTTGGGTGGCTGAGGCAGGTGGATCACTTGAGGTCAGGAGTTCGAAACCAGCCTGGCCAACATGTTGAAGCCCCGTCTCTACTACACACACACACACGCACACACACACACAAAGCCAGGTGTGGTGGCACGCGTCTGTAGTCCCAGCTACTGGGGAGGCTGAGGCATGAGAATTGCTCAAACTCAGGAGGCAGAGGCTGCAGTGAGCTGAGATCATGCCACTGCACTCCAGCCTGGGCGACAGAGCAAGACTCCATCTCAGAAAAAGAAACAAAGGTGAGAAAACTAAATCTGTGAGCAGGGAAGTGCTTCATCCAAGATCCTATAACCCACAGAGTCCATTGGGTTGAGCAGAATTCCTTCCCTCATTTGCCCAAATGAAAGACAAATGTTAAGATGGAAGGAAATGTGCTTTTCCCCACCCTGATGCAGGTGTGCTTTCTAGTTGACAAGCCTGAGCTGTCAGCTCATAGCAACGGGATTTACCCCTGAGTTTCTAATTAAGAAATTATGGAAAGAAAAAAAATGCACATACACTCAAATTTCAAGTAGCAGATTTAGGGAAAAGCAGGAATTCTCTGGGGCCTTCCCTTACACCTTTTGGAATGTTTATCCTCTTGTTTTTCCCATGCCCTTCTCTCCTCTCCCCATTTCCATCTCCTGAGGGCTCCCCAAGGTTTCCCTTGGCTGCAAAGGCCTGGGTGGATACTCCCTTCCTGGATCCCCTATGTGTTCAGAAAATCTAAAAGGACCCACTCTAAGATTAGATTTCTCCTAGACACAAGCTAGGCCAATAAATCACATGGCTCGGGCTTTCACTGGCTTCAGTCAGCTCTGGGGTCTCCATTCTGAAGTGATTCCCTAAATCCAAGAAAGACATTTGCCCCAACATGCTTTAAGAATGTATTTGACGGCCAGGTGCAGTGGCTTATGCCTGTAATCCCAGCATTTTGGGAGGCTGAGGTGGGAAGATTGCTCGAGTCCAGGAGTTTGAAACCAGCTGGGCAACATGGTGAGTTTGCTTGAGTCCAGGAGTTTGAGACCAGCCTGGGCAATATGGTGAGTTTGCTTGAGCTCAGGAGTTTGAGGCCAGCCATGGTGAGACATCCCCTCCCCACAACACAACTCTACAAAAAATACAAAAATTAGCCAGGAGTGGTGATGCGCACCTGTAGTCTGAGCTACTCGGGAGGCTGAGGTGGGAGGATCGCTTAAGCCCAGGAAGTTGAGGCTGCAGTGAGCAATGTTCACATCACTGCACTCCAGCCTGGGTGACAGAATGAGACCCTGTCGCATAAAAAAAAATGTATTTGAAAGATGTCCTTCAAGTTTCCTCCTTTGTTTGGCTGGAAAGTCTTGTGTAAGCTTTTCCAATTTAAACATCCATTGGAACAAAGTATTTGCTCACTTTTCTATTCTGCACTTGCTGCAGGGCATCTCTTAAGCACAATTTAATCACATTGCTGGGAACTGCAATTATTTTGCATCTCCCGGAGGCTCCTGAGAGACAACTGTAAATAATGGCTTATTCTCTTCACCAAACAAGAAGGCAATTGACTCACACAATTGCCTGAAGACTGGGCCTGGGAACTCCAGTTTCATTCCACAGGGATGCACTTAAAGGGCTGGCGTAGAGAATGAAAAACTCCCCAATGGAGGTAGGAATGGTCATTTTCAAGCCATATGTTTCTTCAGACGGATGCCTCATTTTAATTTGCCTTGGAATACATTTAGCTCTTGCTCCAAAATTCTCTTCTCATGATTCCTCTTTCTTGCTTATCAATAGGAGGATGTTGCTGGCTGCCTGGGGTCTCTGGGGACAGTTTTCATATACGAGCTCTGGAAAATTAAAAATGATCCTGGGAGGCCTGCTAGCTGGCAGTTTATAAAATAGATTTTAAAAGAATAATCTTGAGTAACTTTTCTAAACACTAATGTTAAACTTCATATTTGTTTAGGAGCCCCTCGGACTCCATTAAAAGCCGTCTTCTTTGCTAGGTTCTCTGGTTCTGGGCCTGGGAAAGGATGACTAGGAGCTTCTCCCCTCCATTTGAATACTTGAATTCTCTGTAACTGCCTTGACAGTGCAGAGCTGTGATTGGTGCAGATTAACCACAAACAGGTGAAGCTTTGGGAGTTTTCCAGCGTGTCTGAATTCTAATCGAAGGCAGGGCTGACTGTTTCGATTTCATTCAAACATAGCCTCAGCCTAAAGTATCACTGTGTACACTTAAAGAAGCGTCAGACAGAAAGAAAAAGGGCTGCTACTGCCAAAATGCTCGAGAGGTACATTCTAAGGTGGTGGGAGAGAGCCCAGGACACAGAGTCACAGGCTGGAAATGAACTCAGAATTCTCTCTTCTGGGGATGGCAATTCTTGGGCTGCTCTTGAAGGCTCACAACACCAGGTCCTTCCCTTCCAGAGACATAGACTTATTGCCCTGACCTGAAATTCTGCCCGTAGAGACTCAGGTCTAGTGGTGAGGTGGTGTCCTCTGCCTTTACCATCCTCCTTTTTTCTTTTTTTCTTTTTTTTTTTTTGAGACAAGGTCTTGCTCTGTTGCCCCAGCTGGAGTGCAGTGACACGATCATGCCTCACTGCAGCCTCGAACTCATGGACTCATGTGATCCTCCCACCTCAGCCTCCCAAGTAGCAAGGACTACAGGTGTACAATGCCATGCTCAGCTGATTTTTAACTTATTTGTATAGAAGTGGTGTCACTATCTTGCCCAGGCTAGTCCTGAATTCCTGGGCTCAAGCAATCCTCCCACCCCAGCATCCCAAAGTGCTGGGATGACAGGTGTGAGCCACTGTGACTGGCCTCTACCATCCTCCTAAAGAGGCAATTCCACGGGGTAGGATGCCACTTGAAGACATCACCCATACTTTTTTTTTTTTTGAGACGGAGTTTCCCTCTTGTCACCCAGGCTGGAGTGCAGTGGCACGATCTCAGCTCACTGCAACCTCTGTCTCCCGGGTTCAAGTGATTCTCCTGCCTCAGCCTCCCGAGTAGCTGGGATTACTGGCACCTGCTGCCACGCCTGGCTAATTTTTTGTGTTTTTAGTAGAGACGGGGTTTCACCATGTTGGACAGGCTGGTCCCAAACTCCTGACCTCAGGTGATCCACCCGCCTTGGCCTCCCAAAGTGTTGGGATTACAGGTGTGAGCCACCACACCTGGCCCACCCCTACATTTTGAATGAAGCCTTAGGTTCTTTCTCCTGAGGCAGGAGAGAGGCCACAGAAGAACCCAACTCAGAATGTTAAAAGGAAAGAGGGGAAGGGGTCCCAGGATGGGAACTGAAGGCAGAAGTCAGGAGGAACATAGCAAAGCTCCACTCTACCTACCTCATGATTTGGCTTTAGGCCCTTCCTGGCAGTCTAATGGCCCTAGAAGTCCTGAGCCTTAGGAACCTGGAAGGAAATTAAACAGGCCGGCTGCCTTTGCAAGTCAGGAGTTAGGACACGGAAGCACCCTTCTCTCCCCAGGAGTACCCCAGTTCCTTTCTCCCCTCCACCAGCTGTGAGTCAGGTAAATTTTTTCTTATCTACATGAGATAATATACATAAGTCAGTGCTTTCCTTCTGCTGAACTCCATCCTTCCCCTTTGGAATGTGAGTGTTTGTCTTCCATTTCCTGGCACTTCTTTTCCCCTTCCTCTCAGCCAGCACCTTTAAGGAAAGCCAAAAGAGCCCTTTCTTCCCACGAGTGAGGGGCTCCCTCTGGGGCTGAGCAGCAGATGGGTAGAAAGACAGCCCTGGCTGAGAGCTCAAGCAGGTCATTTGGCTTGTGGCAGAGCTGCTCCAGCTCTTGTCCCCAGCCAGAGGGCCACCTCTCACCTACCTCTGCAAACAGCGTAGCAGGTGCTCCTAGACACGGGGCCCACTGAGGGCCTTAAACCAATCTTGCCACAAAGAACAACTCCTGCAAAGGCCTCTGGGGCTCCTGCTGAGACCCTGGGCTCCAGGAACCTGAAACCTTAAGTGGAGCAGATGTGTTGGGGAACTTTGTAACAATGCTAAGGGAACTGACTCCAAATGGCTGGGGGAGATGTGAATGGGGCAGGTACAAGCTCTCTCTGCATTCCTAGCCTATTCTTCCTCCCAAAGCAACCAAAACCTGGTTTCTGTGGTCAGAGAGGAAAGGAAAGATATCTGAGAAATTAAATTGTACTGGAGGATTAATGGGAACTGGCACGAGGGTGATTTGTGCTTTTAAAGGTGGTCATGCTTAACACAAGAATGCTCAGGTGAAATTGCTGACATCAATGCTGGGGGCAGATAGTACATGGTGAGAGGGAGGCTTTCTGGTACCTCTCAAATTACAGCAGGCAAGTGACTGTGTTCCTGGAAGGCCAGCCCTGGCTCTCCTCTTCAAACATCTATGTTTCGCTTCCCATTCTCATACTTGAGCCACAGAGAAGGGCTGAAATTTCCCTCTGAGGTGCCCTTCTTGAACTCCTTCCCTTGGGAACAAACAATTCTGGATCTCATTGCAAGACCACAACACTGAATACTCATTCTCTGTCCCCAGAAAACGTTCTTCTTAAACCCACAATTGGATTGCTCATTGAGAGCTATATTTTCTCTGGGAAGTGAAAGATGTTATGCCAGAGTTGCTCTCTCAAAGTTTCTGAAAACAACAAAGCATTGTTTTGTACCACCAGGACTCAGGCTTAGGACAATTATAAAATGAATCAGCAGCATTATAAAATTGTCTCTCATATGACTTATGTTGTATCATTGTTTCCAAATCTTTTAATCGTCCAAAAAGCTATTATACCTAGGGATTACCAAGTTAATTGAAGGGAAAAAGAATCCAAGAACTCAATAAACCTCACTGTCCCTAAACTACCTGCCTACCTTTCACGATTTTTCCAGTTACGTAAAGGGTCATTGGTTTTGTGGCTTTGTTTTAATGATGGTAGTAGTGAGAGATGAGGAGGGATCCTATTGTCTCATCTTCTCCTAGCAATCCTAATGCAGTTCGAAGTGCATTGAATTCAAGAGTCAAAAAAAATCTGGTTTCAAAGCCTGCTACCTATATACCAAATATTTACACTTTAAGATGAAGGACATTATTGGGTGTTCAAGGAAAATTAAGAAAATATTTAAAGAATGCCTCCAAAGCTTGCACCTCATGCTCTGGAGAAAAAAAAATAATGAGAGGAAAATCTAAGCAACACTAAGTGAATTGGAGGTATTACAACAAGGGTCCAAACAAATTGAGGTTTCTTTGGAAAGCAGTATGTTTTAGGTTCTAGAAAAACTGAAACAAGTTGTCAAGAGAGTCCCACAGAGACTTTCCACATTTTAATTGCATTTAATTCTTACAGCAATCCTCTAATATTTGGTTAACATTTAACAGATAAGAAAACTCGCCAGGCATGTTGGTTCATGCTGGTAATCCCAGTGCTTTGGGAAGCTGAGGCGGGAGGATCTCGAGTCCAGGAGTTCTCTACAAAAAATAGAAATAAAAAAATTCGCTAGGTGTGGTGGCACATGTCTGTGGTCTCAGCTACTCACGAGGCTGAGGCAGGAAGATCACTTGAGCCCAGGAGTTTAAGACTAGCCTGGGCAACAGAGCGATATCTTGTCTCTACTAAAAATTAAAAAATAAATTAGCCAGGTGTGGTGGTGCATGCCAACAGTCCCAGATACTCAGGAGGCTGAGTTTGGAGGATCACGTGAGTCTGGGAGTTTGAGGTTGCAGTGAGCCATGATGGTACCACCACATTCCAGCCTGGGTGACCCTGTCTCAAAAAAGTAATAATCATAATAATAATAATTGGGCAAAGAAAAAAGAAAGACACTCTGATTCAAAGTTGAGACATGGGCCCAGCTCAGTGGCTTATGCTTGCAATCCCAGCACTTTGGGACGTTAAGATGGGTGGATCACCTGAGGTCAGGAGTTCGAGACCAACCTGGCCAACATGGTGAAACTCCGTCTCTACTAAAACTAGAAAAATTAGCTGGGCGTGCTGGCACACACCTGTAATCCCAGCTACTCGAGAGGCTGAGGCATGAGAATCACTTGAACCCAGGAGGTGGAGGTTGCAGTGAGCCGAGATTGTGCCACTGCACTCCAGCCTTCTGGGCAACAGCAAGACTCCGCCTCAAAATAACAAAGAAAGATATGCACCCAGAGAGCAGCTCTGGACAACATTACAACATAGAGATAACTTCATGTTCATGCAATGGAAAGATACTTTACTATTGGTTAATATAGAAATGTCACAAAAGTCAATCACATACAGAGAATGCAAATGCATTTTGTAAATATTTCTTAAATTCTACATTCTCAGACTGTAATGAATTAACATTGAAAATATATAGCAAGAATATAATTAAATAATAAACAACAATATAGAATTTTTAAGACTCTTAGGTTAATCCCAGGTCAGGAAAAAAATGCAGAGCAAAATGACAGAATAATTTTTAATGAAATATAAATACAGCATTTCATAATACATAGAATGCTGCCAATGCAGTACTTAAAAGAAAATGTAGCACTGTAAATGCCTATATCAATAAGAAAGAAAGAGCAACAGGAATAGAATGAACTAAATCTCTAAATCCCTTTAAAAGGGAATAAAGCAACCTCCCAAAATATAGAAACAGAAAATCCCAAATAAAAATAAGCAAAATGAGCTGAGCACGGTGGCTCACACCTGTCATCACAACAATTTGGGAGGCCAAGGCAGGTGGATCATTTGAGCCCAGGAGTTCGAGACCAGCCTGAGCAACATGGTGAAACCCTGTCTCTACCAAAAAAATACAAAAATTAGCTGGGCGTAGTGGCATGGGCCTGTGGTCCCAGCTACTTGGGAGGCTGAGGTGGGAAAATGGCTTGAGCCCAGGAGTTCTGGACTGCAGGGAGCTGTGATCGTGCCACTGCACTACGGCCCCTGGGTAACAGAGCAAGACCCTGTCCCTAAATAAATAAATAAATATATATATATATATATATATATATATATATATATATATATATTAAACAAAATGGAAAAGATAAAAATAACCATTTGGTAAAAACAAAAATAAAACCCCAATAGTTGTTTCTTTGAAAAATCAGTGGAACTAACAACCACTGGCCAAATGATTTACAAAAGATTAAAAACACACACAATGTAATAAATTAGATACAAGAGATTTAACAATAAGACAAATTCAAAATACTTGGGGTTATGTGCCCCTCTTCTCTCTTTCTATAGCATTCTGTATATTGCTATTAAAACATTTATCACACTATACTTTAATTATATGTTTATTTGTCCATCTCCTTATATTAATAGGCTTCTGGCAGGAAACAGATGCCATACTCCAAAAGGTTTTACAGAGGAAAATCTAATAAAGGGACTATTTGCAATAATATGCACAGGGTTAAGGGAACCAACAAGGGATGCTGCAGCACCCTGGGGCAAGCAACAACAGCAAGTCTCTACCACCCCTAGCCCAAAGAGGTAAGCAGCAGGAATGGTTTTGGGAAAGCATGGCAAGAATTGAAGCTGGTAGAGAGGGGCTGCCTCCCAGAAGCTATGGCAATGGGTAGAAGAATGAAGCCACTACTAAAACACAGCCTGCAAGGCAGGGAGCCAAGGGAATAAATATGCCAGTCTCTTGTACCTCCCAACTTCTCACTTCCTGTGAAACTTTCATTTCCTGCCATTCCTCCCAAATGTGGAATCCCACCTGAAGCCAGAGGGCGGAAGAGCCTTGGTGATTGAGTCCACAGAGGTCAGCCTCTTAGGGCAGAGCAGGGCAAAGAATGAGTTACAGTAGGGTTATGGGAGACACCAACAGGGACCAACCAGCACACTCTACAACCTGATTATAGAGTCCATGAGAACAGAGACTGTATTTTTATTATTATTATTACATTATTATTATTATTATTTTGAGATAGGGTCTCACTCTGTTGCCCAGGCTGCAGTGCGGTAGTGTCATTATGGCTCACTGCAGCAGGTGATCCTCCCATCTCAGCCTCCCAAGGGGCTGGGACCACAGGCATGTGCCACCATGCTTGGCTAAATTTTTGAATTGTAGAGATGAGGTCTTGTTATGTTGCCCAGGCTGGTCTTGAACCCTTGGCCCCAAGCAATCTTCCTGCCTCAGTCTCCCAAGGTCGGGATTACAGATGTTAGCCACTGCACCTGGCCCAGACAATGTATCTTGCTCATTTTTATGCCACCAGCCTTTAGGGGCAATGACTCAATAACTATTTATTGAATGAATACATGATTAAATGGAGTGAGCTATTATCATTTTCATCTACATGCTAATGAAAGTAATAACTGAGTAGCTATGAATGAGGACATGCACAAATATACACAATATCAACTATGACATGGGAAAATTAGCATGAATGGATTATTCTTAGAGAAAAGCAATAGAAAAAGGAGTATTAATATAATATAAAATCAGGCACCTGGCTCTGATCAATTCACTAGAGAATTTTTCTAAGGAACAATCCTTCTATTAAACAATCTGTTAAAAAATATAGAAAAGGGTGTCTTACCAAACTTGTTTTATGAGACAAATATGTTTTTTAAAATATATATAAGGAAACAACAATATAAAGAAAGAAAAGTACAGGTTAGTCTTGTGAATATGAATACAGAACTTCTAAAAAATACTGTAGCAAAAAGAATGCAGTACTGCTGTGACCCGGTGGAAGGCTTACAAAAAAAATTATAATGTTACGAACACTGTTTTCTGTATTTTATTTTGTTTTCGAGACAGGTTCTCACTGTCACCCAGGCAGGAGTGCAGTGGCATGATCATGGCTTACTGCAGCTTTGACCTTCTGGGCTCAAACAACCCTCACACCTCAGCCTCCCAAGTAGCTGGGACTACAGGTGTGCACTACCATGCCTGGCTAATTTTTGTATTTTTTTGTAGAGATGGGATTTCACCATGTTGCCCAGGCTGGTGTCAAGCTCCTGGGCTCAAGGGATCCACCCACTTTTGCCTCCCAAAGTACTGGGATTATAGGCATAAGCCACCACACCCAGCCTTGAAACACTGTTAACATAAGATATCATATTAATGGACAAAATATAAAAATCCTATCCACGTATGCCTTCAACAAATATGTATTGAGAGCCTAGTATTTATCAAGTACTGTTCTAGACACTGGGGATACAACAGTGAACAAGACAGGCAACGAGCCTGGCTCTCTTGAAGCCTCTAGTCTCATGGTGGAGATGGATAACAAGCCAGTAGCTAACTAGAATAGTTTCACAGGGTGACAAGTGCTTTGAAGAAAATAAGACAGGATGATACGATAGAGTGACTACAGGTGGGGGACGGGGGTCATATTAGATAACCTTACCAAAGATGTTTTGAGCTGATGCTTGATATTTCAAAAGTTGGTGAGACCGGGTACGGGGGCTCACGCCTGTAATCTCAACACTTTGGGAGGCCGAAGTGGGAGGACTGCTTGAACTCACGAGTTCAAGACCAGCTGGGGCTACATAGTGAGACCCATCTCTACAAAAATTTTTTAAAAATCAGCCAGGTGTGGTAGTACAGGCCTGTGGTCCCAGCTACTGAGGAGGCTGAAGTGGGAAGATCGCTTGAACCTGGGAAGTTGAGACTGCAGTGAGCTGTGATCATGCCACTGCACTCGAGACTCTGTCTCAAAAGAAAAAAAGAAAAAAAGAGAATGCTGGCGAGAAGACATTTCTTAAAGTTCAAAGCTTCCACTGATTAAACAAAATAAAAAGGCATGGGAAGTTTTCTTTCTTAGGAGGAACATTCTGCAAGCCTAAATTCAAGAGCCAGAGGCACCGGAGACTCTAATAAAAACGTAAGTATAACAAGGATGTCTCTTTCATCAGTCTTAATTAACTTTTTAATAAAATGAGACTGAAGAAAAAGAAATGAGTTATAAATATGTGAAAGAAAAATAAAAATGTCACTCGCTCAAATGACAGGACTCTATAAGGAAGATGTCCATGGCATCAACACAAAATTCATTAAAAATAATAAAGATGTTCAGCAAGGAAGCATAATGTTAATAACAAAAGTTAGTCACATTCCTAATAGGAGTGACACAAAGCTAGACAATATGAAAAAGGAGATTCAGAATAATGACCAAATGTTAAATACTTGGTTATTCCCTTAATTTGAGAGAATAAAGATATATTAAAATCACAGAATACTGATGGGAGAAGGAAAGGAAGGCATGAATAAATGATACTATTTACCAAGATAAATTAATACTGGAGAGACCAAGTATCGCAAAGGTAACTAGGTTTACATATAAATTTAATGCACTACAAATGAAAACCACTGAGAGAAATTTTATAGAATGTGACAAGTTGTTGGGAAAATTCTCCTGAAAGAAGACGATGATTGTAGACTCATCCTTTAAGAGTTTTAAATTAAAGGTGACAGGTCGAGGCTGGGTGTGGTGGCTCACACCTATAATACTAGCACTTTGGGAGGCCAAGGTGGGAGGATGGCTTGAGGCCAGGAGTTCAAGACCGGCCTGGGCAACATAGGAAGACCCCATCTCTACAAAAATAAAAATAAATTAGCCGGGCACAGTGGCATATACCTGTGGTCTCAGCTATTCAGTAGGCTGAGGTGGGAGGATCACTTGAGCCCAGGTGTACAAGGTTACAGTGAGCTATGATGGCACCAGGGCACTCCAGCCTGGGTGATAGAGCAAGGCCCTCTCTCAAAAATAAAGGTGGGGCCTTTGGAAGTGATAAAGTCATTAGGGCTCTCTCTGCCCTCATGAATGGAATTAGTCCTTTTTTTTTTTTTTTAGTCCCTTTCTAAAAGAGGTTGAAGGGAGCTAGCTGCCTTGCACCCTTCTGCCTCATGAGGATATGCAGGAAGAAAGGTGAAGCACAGAGCAAGCCCTCACCAGACACCAAATCTGCTAGTAACTTCATCTTGGACTCCCCAGCCCCCAGAACTGTAAGCAATAAATTTGTATTGTTTGTAAATTACCATGCTTGAGATCAGGAGTTCAAGACCAGCCTGGACAACATAGTCAGACCCTGTCTCTACAAAAAAATTTAGAATTAGTCGAGGGGGCAGCATGCACCTGTATTGCCAGCTACTCAGAAGGCTGAGGTGGGAGGATCACTGGATCCCAGGAGGTCAAGGCTGTGGTTAGCCATGATCATACCACTGCACTCCATCCTGGGCAAGAGAGAGAGATCCTGTCCCCAAAAGAACGCAATTTGGGGGAGGAGCCAAGATGGCCGAATAGGAACAGCTCTGGTCTACAGCTCCCAGCGTGAGCGACGCAGAAGACGGGTGATTTCTGCATTTCCATCTGAGGTACCGGGTTCATCTCACTAGGGAGTGCCAGACAGTGGGCGCAGGCCAGTGGGTGCGCGCACCATGCGCCAGCCGAAGCAGGGCGAGGCATTGCCTCACCTGGGAAGTGCAAGGGGTCAGGGAGTTCCCTTTCCGAGTCAAAGAAAGGGGTGACGGACGCACCTGGAAAATCGGGTCACTCCCACCCGAATATTGCGCTTTTCAGACCTGCTTAAAAAACGGCGCACCACGAGATTATATCCCACACCTGGCTCGGAGGGTCCCACGCCCACGGAATCTCACTGATTGCTAGCACAGCAGTCTGAGATCAAACTGCAAGGCGGCAGCAAGGCTGGGGGAGGGGCGCCCGCCATTGCCCAGGCTTGCTTAGGTAAACAAAGCAGCCGGGAAGCTCGAACTGGGTGGAGCCCACCACAGCTCAAGGAGGCCTGCCTGCCTCTGTAGGCTCCACCTCTGGGGGCAGGGCACAGACAAACAAAAAGACAGCAGTAACCTCTGCAGACTTAAATGTACCTGTCTGACAGCTTTGAAGAGAGCAGTGGTTCTCCCAGCACGCAGCTGGAGATCTGAGAACGGGCAGACTGCCTCCTCAAGTGGGTCCCTGACCCCTGACCCCCAAGCAGCCTAACTGGGAGGCACCCCCCAGCAGGGGCACACTGACACCTCACACGGCAGGGTATTCCAACAGACCTGCAGCTGAGGGTCCTGTCTGTTAGAAGGAAAACTAACAAAAAGAAAGGACATCCACACCAAAAACCCATCTGTACATCACCATCATCAAAGACCAAAAGTAGATAAAACCACAAAGATGGGGAAAAAACAGAACAGAAAAACTGGAAACTCTAAAACGCAGAGCGCCTCTCCTCCTCCAAAGGAATGCAGTTCCTCACCAGCAACGGAACAAAGCTGGATGGAGAATGACTTTGATGAGCTGAGAGAAGAAGGCTTCAGATGATCAAATTACTCTGAGCTACGGGAGGACATTCAAACCAAAGGCAAAGAAGTTGGAAACTTTGAAAAAAATTTAGAAGAATGTATAACTAGAATAACCAATACAGAGAAGTGCTTAAAGGAGCTGATGGAGCTGAAAACCAAGGCTCGAGAACTACGTGAAGAATGCAGAAGCCTCAGGAGCCGATGCGATCAACTGGAAGAAAGGGTATCAGCAATGGAAGATGAAATGAATGAAATGAAGCGAGAAGGGAAGTTTAGAGAAAAAAGAATAAAAAGAAATGAGCAAAGCCTCCAAGAAATATGGGACTATGTGAAAAGACCAAATCTACGTCTGATTGGTGTACCTGAAAGTGATGGGGAGAATGGAACCAAGTTGGAAAACACTCTGCAGGATATTATCCAGGAGAACTTCCCCAATCCAGCAAGGCAGGCCAACATTCAGATTCAGGAAATACAGAGAACGCCACAAAGATACTCCTCGAGAAGAGCAACTCCAAGACACATAATTGTCAGATTCACCAAAGTTGAAATGAAGGAAAAAATGTTAAGGGCAGCCAGAGAGAAAGGTTGGGTTACCCTCAAAGGGAAGCCCATCAGACTAACAGCGGATCTCTCAGCAGAAACCCTACAAACCAGAAGAGAGTGGGGGCCAATATTCAACATTCTTAAAGAAAAGAATTTTCAACCCAGAATTTCATATCCAGCCAAACTAAGCTTCATAAGTGAAGGAGAAATAAAATACTTTACAGACAAGCAAATGCTGAGAGATTTTGTCACCACCAGGCCTGCCCTAAAAGAGCTCCTGAAGGAAGCGCTAAACATGGAAAGGCACAACCGGTACCAGCCGCTGCAAAATCATGCCAAAATGTAAAGACTATTGAGACTAGGAAGAAACTGCATCAACTAACGAGCAAAATCACCAGCTAACATCATAATGACAGGATCAAATTCACACGTAACAATATTAACTTTAAATGTAAATGGACTAAATTCTCCAATTAAAAGACACAGACTGGCAAATTGGATAAAGAGTCAAGACCCATCAGTGTGCTGTATTCAGGAAACCCATCTCACGTGCAGAGACATACATAGGCTCAAAATAAAAGGATGGAGGAAGATCTACCAAGCCAATGGAAAACAAAAAAAGGCAGGGGTTGCAATCCTAGTCTCTGATAAAACAGACTTTAAACCAACAAAGATCAAAAGAGACAAAGAAGGCCATTACATAATGGTAAAGGGATCAATTCAACAAGAAGAGCTAACTATCCTAAATATATATGCACCCAATACAGGAGCACCCAGATTCATAAAGCAAGTCCTGAGTGACCTACAAAGAGACTTAGACTCACACACATTAATAATGGGAGACTTTAACACCCCACTGTCAACATTAGACAGATCAACGAGACAGAAAGTCAACAAGGATACCCAGGAATTGAACTCAGCTCTGCACCAAGCAGACCTAATAGACATCTACAGAACTCTCCATCCCAAATCAACAGAATATACATTTTTTTCAGCACCACACCACACCTATTCCAAAATTGACCACATACTTGGAAGTAAAGCTCTCCTCAGCAAATGTAAAAGAACAGAAATTATAACAAACTATCTCTCAGACCACAGTGCAATCAAACTAGAACTCAGGATTAAGAATCTCACTCAAAGCCACTCAACTACATGGAAACTGAACAACCTGCTCCTGAATAACTACTGGGTACATAACAAAATGAAGGCAGAAATAAAGATGTTCTTTGAAACCAACGAGAACAAAGACACAACATACCAGAATCTCTGGGATGCATTCAAAGCAGTGTGTAGAGGGAAATTTATAGCACTAAATGCCCACAAGAGAAAGCAGGAAAGATCCAAAATTGACACCCTAACATCACAATTAAAAGAACTAGAAAAGCAAGAGCAAACACATTCAAAATCTAGCAGAAGGCAAGAAATAACTAAAATCAGAGCAGAACTGAAGGAAATAGGGACACAAAAAACCCTTCAAAACATTAATGAATCCAGGAGCTGGTTTTTCGAAAAGATCAACAAAATTGATAGACCGCTAGCAAGACTAATAAAGAAGAAAAGAGAGAAGAATCAAATAGACGCAATAAAAAATGATAAAGGGGATATCACCACCGATCCCACAGAAATACAAACTACCATCAGAGAATACTACAAACACCTCTATGCAAATAAACTAGAAAATCTAGAAGAAATGGGTAAATTCCTAGACACATACACCCTCCCAAGACTAAACCAGGAAGAAGTTGAATCTCTGAATAGACCAATAACAGGAGCTGAAATTGTGGCAATAATCAATAGTTTACCAACCAAAAAGAGTCCAGGACCAGATGGGTTCACAGCCGAATTCTACCAGAGGTACAAGGAGGAACTGGTACCACTCCTTCTGAAACTATTCCAATCAATAGAAAAAGAGGGAATCCTCCCTAACTCATTTTATGAGGCCAGCATCATTCTGATACCAAAGCCGGGCAGAGACACAACCAAAAAAGAGAATTTTAGACCAATATCCTTGATGAACATTGATGCAAAAATCCTCAATAAAATACTGGCAAACCGAATCCAGCAGCACATCAAAAAGCTTATCCACCATGATCAAGTGGGCTTCATCCCTGGGATGCAAGGCTGGTTCAATATACGCAAATCAATAAATGTAATCCAGCATATAAACAGAGCCAAAGACAAAAATCACATGATTATCTCAATAGATGCAGAAAAAGCCTTTGACAAAATTCAACAACGCTTCATGCTAAAAACTCTCAATAAATTAGGTATTGATGGGACGTATTTCAAAATAATAAGAGCTATCTATGACAAACCCACAGCCAATATCATACTGAATGGGCAAAAACTGGAAGCATTCCCTTTGAAAACTGGCACAAGACAGGGATGCCCTCTCTCACCACTCCTATTCAACACAGTGTTGGAAGTTCTGGCCAGGGCAATTAGGCAGGAGAAGGAAATAAAGGGTATTCAATTAGGAAAAGAGGATGTCAAACTGTCCCTGTTTGCAGACGACATGATTGTATATCTAGAAAACCCCATTGTCTCAGCCCAAAATCTTAAGCTGATAAGCAACTTCAGCAAAGTCTCAGGATACAAAATCAATGTACAAAAATCACAAGCATTCTTATACACCAACAACAGACAGAGAGCCAAATCATGAGTGAACTCCCATTCACAATTGCTTCAAAGAGAATAAAATACCTAGGAATCCAACTTACAAGGGATGTGAAGGACCTCTTCAAGGAGAACTACAAACCACTGCTCAAGGAAATAAAAGAGGATACAAACAAATGGAAGAACATTCCATGCTCATGGGTAGGAAGAATCAATATCGTGAAAATGGCCATACTGCCCAAGGTAATTTACAGATTCAATGCCATCCCCATGAAGCTACCAATGACTTTCTTCACAGAATTGGAAAAAACTACTTTAAAGTTCATATGGAACCAAAAAAGAGCCCGCATCGCCAAGTCAATCCTAAGCCAAAAGAACAAAGCTGGAGGCATCACACTACCTGACTTCAAACTATACTACAAGGCTACAGTAACCAAAACAGCATGGTACTGGTACCAAAACAGAGATATAGATCAATGGAACAGAACAGAGCCCTCAGAAATAACGCCGCATACCTACAACTATCTGATCTTTGACAAACCTGAGAAAAACAAGCAATGGGGAAAGGATTCCCTATTTAATAAATGGTGCTGGGAAAACTGGCTAGCCATATGTAGAAAGCTGAAACTGGATCCCTTCCTTACACCTTATACAAAAATCAATTCAAGATGGATTAAAGATTTAAACATTAGACCTAAAACCATAAAAACCCTAGAAGAAAACCTAGGCATTACCATTCAGGACATAGGCATGGGCAAGGACTTCATGTCCAAAACACCAAAAGCAATGGCAACAAAAGACAAAATTGACAAATGGGATCTAATTAAACTAAAGAGCTTCTGCACAGCAAAAGAAACTACCATCAGAGTGAACAGGCAACCTACAAAAATGGGAGAAAATTTTCGCAACCTACTCATCTGACAAAGGGCTCATATCCAGAATCTACAATGAACTCAAACAAATTTACAAGAAAAAAACAAACAACCCCATCAAAAAGTGGGTGAAGGACATGAACAGACACTTCTCAAAAGAAGACATTTATGCAGCCAAAAAACACATGAAAAAATGCTCATCATCACTAGCCATCAGAGAAATGCAAATCAAAACCACTATGAGATACCATCTCACACCAGTTAGAATGGCAATCATTAAAAAGTCAGGAAACAACAGGTGCTGGAGAGGATGTGGGGAAATAGGAACACTTTTACACTGTTGGTGGGACTGTAAACTAGTTCAACCATTGTGGAAGCCAGTGTGGCGATTCCTCAGGGATCTAGAACTAGAAATACCATTTGACCCAGCCATCCCATTACTCGGTATATACCCAAATGACTATACATCATGCTGCTATAAAGACACATGCACACGTATGTTTATTGTGGCATTATTCACAATAGCAAAGACTTGGAACCAACCCAAATGTCCAACAATGATAGACTGGATTAAGAAAATGTGGCACATATACACCATGGAATACTATGCAGCCATAAAAAATGATGAGTTCATGTCCTTTGTAGGGACATGGATGAAATTGGAAATCATCATTCTCAGTAAACTATCGCAAGAACAAAAAACCAAACACCACATATTCTCACTCATAGGTGGGAATTGAACAATGAGATCACATGGACACAGGATGGGGAACATCACACTCTGGGGACTGTGGTGGGGTGGGGGAGGGGGGAGGGATAGCATTGGGAGATATACCTAATGCTAGATGACGAGTTAGTGGGTGCAGCGCACCAGCATGGCACATGTATACATATGTAACTAACCTGCACAATGTGCACATGTACCCTAAAACTTAAAGTATAATAAAAAAAAAAAAAGAAAAAGAAAAAAAAAGCAGCTTCCATACCAAACGTCTTTTAGTTTGGCCTGTTATATAAAGATGTTCTAAAATATGTGGTCAAAAGGAGGAACTATGTATGTTAATTAAACACACCAATATACTTTAAAAAAAAAAAGAAAGCAATTTAAAAAAATAAAAAATAAATAAATAAATTACCTAATCTAAGGTATTTTGCTATAGCAGCCCAAATGGACTAAGACAACACATTATAAAAGAAGGGAGAAAAGATTAAAATGATAAAACTTGATGTTTGTGAGGTTATGGTAAATTAGGTACAGTGACACATTGCTAGTGGAACTGTATACTAATTTGTTTTCAGAAGAAGCCATCTACTAGTATTTGATGTGATTTTAAAGTGATATTTACTTTTTGTAGAGACAAAGTCTCACTATGGTGCCCAGGCTGGTCTTGAACTCCTCGGCTCGAGCAATCCTCCTGTCTTAGCCTTCCAAAGTGCTGAGATTACAGGCATGAACCACCACACCTGGCCTTGATGTTCTTTTGATCCATCAGTTCTGCTTTGGAGAATACACTCTATAGAAATAACATAATATATATATAAAATGATGGTCATATAGCATTGTTCTTCATCATTTTGTGGGTTTTTTAACTTTTAGGTTCAGGGGTACATGTGAAGGTTTGTTACATAGGTAAACATGTCACAGGGGTTTTACATATTATTTCATCACCCAGATATTAAGCTCAGTACCTAATTGTTATCTTTTCTGCTCCTCTCCCTCCTCCCACCTTCCACCCTCAAGTAGACCCCAGTGTCTGTTGTTTCCTTGTGTTCATGAGTTCTCATCTTAGCTCCCACTTATAAGTGAGAACATGGAGTATTTCATTTTCTGTTCCTGTGTTAGTTTGCTAAGGATAATAGGCTCCAGCTCCATCCATGTCCCCACAATAGACATGATATCATTCTTTTTTAGGGCTGCATGGTATTCCATGGTATATATGTACCACATTTTCTTTGCCCAATCTGTCATTGATGGGCATTTAGGCTGATTCCATGTCTTTGCTATCGTGAATAGTTCTGCGATGAGCATTCGTGTGCATCTGCCTTTATGGTAGAATCATTTATATTTCTCTGGGGATATACCCAGCAATGGGCTTACTGGGTCGAATGGTAGTTCTGCTTTTAGCTCTTTGAGAAATCACCATAGTGCTTTCCACAATGGTTGAACTAATTTACACTCCCACCAACAGTGTATGTGTTCCCTTTTCTCTGCAACCTCACCAGCATCTGTGTTTTTTTTTTTTAATTTTTAATAATAGCCATTCTGACTGGTGTGAGATGGTATCTCATTGTGATTTTGATTTGCATTTCTCTAATGATCAGTGACATGGAGCTTTTTTTCATATGCTTGCTGGCCACATGTATTTCTTCTTTTGAAAAGTGTCTGTTCATGTCCTTTGCCCACTTTTTAATGGGGTTGTTCGGTTTTCTCTTGTAGATTTGTTTAAGTTCCTTATAGATGCTAGATCTTAGACCTTTGTCGGCTGCATAGTTTGCAAATATTTTCTCCCATTCTGTAGGTTGTCTGTTTACTCTGTTGACAGCTTCTTTTGCTGTGCAGGAGCTCTTAAGTTTAATTAGATCTCACTTATTAATTTTTGCTTTTGTTGTGATCGCTTTTGGTGTCTTTGTCATGAAATCTTTGTCCGTCCCTATGTCCAGGATGGTATTGCCTAGGTTGTCTTCCAGGGTTTTTACAGTTTTGGGTTTTACATTTGTCTTTAATCTATCTTGAGTTGATTTTTGTATGTGGTGTAAGGAAGGGGTCCAGCTTCAATCTTCTGCATATGGCTAGCCAGTTATCCCAGAACCATTTCTTTATAATTTTGAAAAATCAGAAACAACCTAGGAGCTCCCTGCAAAATAGCCAAGCAAAGTATGGTATATGAGAATGGTATAGCACCACGGCACACTTCATTTTGCTATTCAAAATAACAAGCGGATGGCTCTACCCACTTTAGGAAAATTCCCCAAGCTTTATTTATATGATTTGTAGTTTTCTACATATTATATATTTTATATTCCTAAAAAATTATTTTTTAAATGACAAACATATAAACTAAGTTGAAACAGCACACAGAATGTATGTGAAATGGTAGTAAGTAAAAATGTTTAACATAATATTAAACACTTGTTGACCGGGTGCAGTGGCTCACGCCTGTAATCCCAGCATTTTGGGAGGCCGAGGCAGGTGGATCACGAGGTCAGGAGATCGAGACCATCCTGGCTAACAAGATGAAACCCCGTCTCTACTAAAAAATACAAAAAATTAGCTGGGCGTGGTGGTGGGCGCCTGTAGTCCCAGCTACTCAGGAGGCTGAGGCAGGAGAATGGCGTGAACCCGGGAGGCGGAGCTTGCAGTGAGCCAAGATTGCGCCACTGCACTCCAGCCTGGGCGACAGAGTGAGAGCGAGACTCCATCTCAAAAAAAAAAACAAAAAAAAAAACACTTGTTGGTTACAACTATAAACATAAGTGTATGTGTAAGCACTGACAAGGACTGGGAGGAAATTGCGGTGATAAGACATTTATATTCATTTCTTTGTTAAATACCAGCTTTATTGAGATCATAAATAAAGTTCACCTTTCTGAAGTGCACAATTGAGTGGCTTTTAGTACATTCAAAAGTCAGTGCAACCATTGCACCATTTAATGTTAGAAGATTTTCATCATCCCAAAAAGAAACTCTGCACCCATTAAGCAGTCACTTCCCATTCCTGTCTCTACCTAGGCCGGGCAAACACTAATGTACTTTCTGTCTCAATGGACTTGCCTATTTTGGACATTCCATACAAATGGAATAATATATTGTTACATGGTCTTTTTTACAGGCTTCTTTCACTTAGCATAGTGAGTGTTTCAAGGTTCATCCATGCAGTAGTATGTATCAGTACTTCATTCCTTTTTATGACTGAATAATATTGCATTGTGAGGATATACCACATTTTGTTTATCCACTCATCTGTTGATAAACATTTGGGTTGTTTCCATTTTTTTTTTTTTTTTTTTGAGATGGAGTCTCACTCTGTCACCCAAGCTGAAGTACAGTGGCATGATCTCGGCTCACTGCAACCTCCTCCTCCCAAGTTCAAGTGATTCTCATGCCTCAGCCCCCAGAGTAGCCGGGATTACAGGCCTGTGCCACCACACCCGGCTAATTTTTGTATTTTTAGTAGAAATGGGGTTTCACCATGTTGGTTTGAACTTCTGACCTCAAGTGATCTGCCTGCTTCAGCCTCCCAAAGTGCTGGGATTACAAGTGCGTGAGCCACTGCACCTGGCTGTTTCCACTTTTTAACTGTCATAAATAGTGTTTTCTATCATTGCATATGAGTTTTTGTGCAAATATTTTTTTTTACTTCTTTGAGTTACATTCCTAGGAGTAGAATGGCTAGGTTGTATTGTAACTCTGCTTTTAACCATTTGAGGAACTGCCAAGGCTGTTTTCCAAAGTTGTTGCACCATTTTACATTCCCACAAGCGATGCAGGAGGGCTCCAATTTCTCCACACGCTCAATAACACTTTGTTGTTTTTTTTTTTTTTGAGACGGAGTTTCGCTCTTGTTGCCCAGACTGGAGTGCAGTGGCGCAATCTTGGCTCACTGCAACCTCCACCTCCTGGGTTCAAGCGATTCTCCTGCCTCAGCCTCCAAAGTAGCTAGGATTACAGGCATGTGCCACCACACCTAGCTAATTTTGTATTTTTAGTAGAGACGTGGTTTCACCATGTTGGCCAGGCTGGTCTCCAACTCCTAACCTCAGGTGATCCACCCATCTCAGCCTCACAAAGTGCTGAGATTACAGGTGTGAGCCACCATGCCCGACCTCAATAACACTTATTTTCTATTATTATGACCACCCTAGTAGTTATAAAGTGGTATCTCATTGTGGTTTTGACTTGCATTTTTCTAATGGCTAATAATGTTGAGCATCTTTTCAGGTGCCTGTTGGCCATTTTTAATCTTCTCTGGAGAAACACCTATCAGATTCTTTGCCCATGTTTTAATTGGTTTTGTTATCTTTTTATTGTTGCATTGTTAGAATTTTCATATACTCTGGATATTGGGCCCTTATCAGATGTATGATTTATAAATATTTTCTTCCATTCTGTGGGTTGTCTTGTCACTTTCTTGACTGTGTCCTTTGCTGAACACAAGTTTTTAATTTTGATGACCACTTTGTCTACATTTATTTCTTTCCGTGCAGTTAAGTTCTAATTAAATAAATATTGGCTATGTAATTCTTTCAGAAGGGAATGACTACTGGTGGGGATAGGGAAGAGTAGACTAGTGACTGTGTCTTGTATATTGCATTAGAGGTTGTTTAGTCCTGGACTATGCCTGAGCCACAGACGAGAGTTTCTGCTCACAAGATGGATTCTTTATGCTATCTATTCATTCAACAAATATGCCTTGGTTCCCACTACTTATTAAGAAAATGAAAGAAGACAGTTCTTGCCCTCAAGGAGCTGACAAAATAGGAGGGGAAGTAAGATACCTAATCTCAACATTGTAACACTAGGTACAATGATGAGAACCATGTAAGGTGCTTAAGGAAGAGTTCAGATTATGGAGCGAACACATCTGGTTGGGGGTTTTCATAAATGCTACTTTGGCTGAAGACATTTTAAGCTATGGGGAAAAAACAACCACCACTAAATCAAGAAGAAAACCATAGCCACTGAGTAAACAGCAGTGAAAGGAGTGCTGGAATGGGGGATAATTTTCCTAAATGCTCTATCTAAATTCAAACAATGCAGGGTTTCTTTTTTTTTTTCTGAAATACACACCCTCCAATTTGATTTGTACGTCTGAATTGGTGCAGCTAGGTATATATCATATTCTTTGTTGATGAAAGATAGCCAATCCTTAAAAAAAAACACCTTTCTTCCTTATTATAAAGTTAAATTTACCCTAGCACCATCTGAATTTGTGTGTAAAAGAGCTCTCCTTGAATGAGAACCAGTGAGCCTCTGGGGTTCATGTATTCACTCAACAAATAACTAATGAACTCCTACCATGTATCAGGTACTCCAAGAAGGGAAGGGTGAGAGAAATAATCATGAGTAAGAAAGGCATGCTTTCTGTCTTCAGAGAATTAACAGTCTAGGGAAAGAGACAGAGATATAAATGGACAATTGCAATACTGTGTAATACGGGAAGTACAGGGTGTATGTGCGTGAGCATCTAGCCTGAACTTGGGGTTGATTTTGGATACTGGAGAATGTGATGTCCAAGGTGGGACCTGAAAAATGAATAGGAGTGTTTTGCTTAAAGGCAGGAGCTGGCAGGAAAAATTCCAAGCAGAAAGAAGTGTACAGACAAAAGCAAGAGGACATAAGATCTTTGTGGAACTGAAAAAGATTAGGCAACCTAGGGTGGAGAAGGGGTGGCTTGTGGGGAGGGAGAAATGAAGCTGGGGCAGAACTAGACCAAGAAGGATCCTGTAAGCCAGGATGAAGGGGAGTAACATGGTCAGCTTTCTATTTTAGATTAGTTGGCAGCTGCAAGGAGAATGTGTAGGAAGGGAGCGAGACAGGAGCCTGAGAAATTTGTTCGACTACTGAATTCTAAGCAAGACAAGAACACCTTAGGGAAGCAGCAAAGGAAAGAGAGAGAAATGGATAGATTTGTGGATTAGTTAAAGGTGGAATCGAAAAGACAGAGTGGTTGATTGGATATGTTGAGTGAGAGAGAGGGGAGTCCAGGTTGATGCCCACCAGAGGGCCTCCAGTGAGCACTGCTCAAAGGACTAGGACGAGCACAAAGATGTTTATGATCTAGTCCCTGTCTGCAAGAAGCTGATAATCTAAGAGACAGAGCTGCTGTCACATACTGTATCTTCCTGTACATTAGAAAAGATGCTCCCTCCAAGGGTGGCTTGGCAGGTGGATTTCAGCCCCTATTTGTCCCTCAGCCAGGCACATTTATACAGGGCACAACTAGAACTGAATTTGGTGACTCTGCTAGTAGAGGAAAACCTCAAAATGCAAAAATATAGGGTTAGAAAAGATTGATGCTGCATGTGCAGTACATAAAGAGCTCAGAAGGGATGGAAGGAGCGTGGGGTGGATTTCCTACAGGGTGAAAATTGAACCTGGCCTTGAAGGCTGGGTAAGACCTTCATAGGTGGATATGAGGAGAAGTGTGGGGGAGAAAATGGAACACCCTAGGTAGAAGGGATAATGTGAGCCAAACGGCAGAGGTAAGAACAATGGAAAGCAGGTGGAGGGAATAACGGTGGTTCAGTTGGCAGCAACACGGACTACAGAAGTGGCTCTTTCCAACTATTTGTCCATGGCGGAAGTCCTCTTAGAACATGAGAAAAGTTGGCTGGATCACATGTGTGCACATGTACACACACACACACACGTATGCACACATACTGAAATATCCCTGGTAATTCTCCATTTTTTCCTTCCTCTCTTGTATTCTTCCCTTCCAAAGTACTTCCCCGTAAAGTAAATGTTGTATTCAGGAAATAACAAAAGGGACACCTTGGCTGTTAGCATTTAGTGATCCCTTAGGATAGAACATTGTAAGATAAAACTACAAACACTTTGGGCTGGCTGTGGTGGCTCACACCTGTAATCCCAGCACTTTAGGAGGCTGAGGCGGGTGGATCACCTGAGGTCAGGAGTTCAAGACCAGCCTGGCCAACATGGTGAAACCCCATCTCTACTAAAAATACAAAAATCAGCTGGGCATGGTGGTGGGCACCTGTAGTCCCAGCTACTCAGGAGGCTGATGCAGGAAAATCGCTTGAACCCGGGAGGCAGAGGTTGCAGTGAGCCAAGATCACGCCATCACACTGCAGCCTGGGCAACAGAGGGAGACTCTGTCTCAAAAACAAACAGATAAACAAACAAAAACCTACAAAGACTTCAGCCACGGTCTTGACTGCTAGGCTGGGAAGCTCTGAGGGTGGCTGGTAATGGGGAGACACTGGACTCTAGTATGGAGGGAAATGCCACTCTTAACTTGGTGCTTCAGGGTAGTTAATCTGCCAGTGTTGTTTAGAATGGACTGAAGAACAGAGGGGCAAAAGATAGGGAGACCAAGGTTTTTGTTTGTTTGTTTGTTTTTAACAGAGTCTCACTCTGTCGCCCATGCTGGAGTGCAGTGGCGTGATCTCTGCTCACCGCAAGCTCCGCCTCCTAGGTTCAAGCCATTCTCCTGCCTCAGCCTCCCAAGTAGCTGGGACTACAGGCGCCCACCATCACACGCAGCTAATTTTTGTATTTCTAGTAGAGACGGGGTTTCATCATGTTAGTCAGGATGGTCTCGATCTCCTGACCTCGTGATCCACCCGCCTCAGCCTCCCAAAGTGCTGGGATTACAGGCGTGAGCCACCGCACCTGGCCTGTTTTCTTAAATTATATAAAAACCCTTGCAGATCGCTTGAGCCCAGGAGTTTGAGAAAAGGCTGGGCAACATGATGAAATCCCGTATCTACAAAAAACACAAAAATTAGCTGGGCATGGTGATGCATGCCTGTAGTCTCAGCTACCCAGGAGGCTGAGGTAGGATTGCTTGAGCCCGGAGGTCAAGGTTGCAGTGGGCCATGATCACGACACTGCACTCCAGCCTGGGTGACAAAGGGAGACCTTGTCTCAAAAACAAAATAAAAAAATTAAAAAGTGCCAGACTCTCAGTTAATTCTCTCTAGGATCAGAGGAAATACCTGGAAAGGGAAGGGGATTCTCTACAGAATGTAGATTTCCCTCGCCAAGAGGCAGCTTAGCACGGCTATTTCAAAATATGTCAAAGAAATATATTTGCTGTAAAATACTTTGATTTCTTTCAGGGCCTGCTATCTGCCACGTGATACAGTATCTTCCTTTTTCAGTAATAAATCAATATCAGAATTAACCCTTCTGTGCCCATCTATCCACTTTCCATATGCACTTTTCAGGTAAATCAGTTTGGTATTTCGAGCACAGCTCAGTGGCTGAAAGAATTTGAAGAGTCATTTCGGAAGATAAGAGCGATGAGAGGGACTTGAAAGTGTACGTTACAGAAAACTCCAGACTTTAATTTCACTACCACACTTCCAAATTGGTTTTTACATCATTCATTACCTCAGCAGAAGGAAAATTTAGCAATCTCAAAAGAGATCCCAACCAACTGCTTCAATCTTAGAAACAATTTGCACAAAGATTAGACCACGCTTGTCCAACCCAGGCTGCATGCAGCCCAGGATGGCTTTGAATGTGGCCCAACAAAAAGTTGTAAACATTCTTAAAATATTATAAGTTTTTTTTGTGATTTTTATTTTAGCTCATCAGCTATTGTTAGTGTTAGTGTATTTTATGTGTGGCCCAAGACAGTTCTGTCTTCCAATGTGACCCAGGGAAGCCAAAAGATTGGAAACTCCTGGATTAGGCAAAATAATACAAAGCAGACCATTACATAGGCCTTATCTTGAAAAGGTGAATAATGAATATTATTTTTTAATAGGTAAGACAATACGATAATAGTCATCTAATTAACCATCGGTCTGGAGTTTTTCTCTTTTCAGAGCTCCTATAGCTACTAAAGATAATAAGGTCTGGAACTTAAAATTTCCAGCACAGCATTGATGTTATTTAGAGTAATAACACTTTTTTAGTTTTATATCCTGCTTGTCAGTCCACAAAGCACTTTCATATACGTTTATCACATAAATGCATAACACCTTTGTGAAGATGATGATCATTGATGATTCCCATTTTAGGTTGAGGAACCGAGGCTCAAAAATGTTACCTGACATTTCAAAGTCCACACAGCTAGCAAGCCGAACTAGTACTCGAAACCTGGTTTTCTGATTTTAAATTATCTGTTCCTGCAAACCCCCAGATACCTGTGTGTATCTCTCCCCACACCCACCCACCCATTATGTCTATAAGCTCCTGAAGGGCAGGGGCTGCATCTCATGCTTCCTGGTATTTCCACAAATCACCAGGCATTCATTAAATTCATCCCACAAATATTTCTTGAGCAACTACTATGTCCCAGGCCATGTGCTGGGGGACTGGGGCTACAATGATGAACAAGTCACTGCCCTCAAGTAACTTATAACCAGAGGAAAGTGACAAGTAAACAACCTGTTACTTAGTGTGGTGTCTTCTATGTGCTACAGTAGTGTCTGCCATTTATTAAGCGTTTCGTGTATGTCAGATACTGAGCTAGGTGTTATCTCAGATAATACTCAAAACAATCCTATGAATTGGTTCTATAACTGTTACTTTTGTTGTTTTAAACAGATGAAAAGACTGAGGCATAGAAAGGTGTTGTAACTTGCCTAGGGTCAAACGGCTAGCAAATAGAAGTGCCAAGATTTGAGGCTTGGTCTGTGTGACTCTTAGCTACCATGTCATGCTAGGTCTAATAGTCGACCTTATGTATTGGATGGGAAACAAACCCTGAACAAAAATGATCCCTCTCTATTGCTTATTTCAGGCTTGAGACAGTCCCTTTAGTAAATAGAATTGTGCCTGAAGAGCTTACCCCACATCACAAGAAGGCAATAGCATTACTGAGGTTGTATTTGCGCAGCTATATCATTCCAGCAACTTAAGAAAAACAAACACATTTAATTTCCTTTCCACATTTAATCCATCAGCAGCAACCCATTATCAAAATAAAGACTTGGATTTATATTAATGTTATCATCTAAATTAAAAAGAAATACACTCAGAACCCAAGTTTGGGTCCCAGGAGACAGGCACTTCAAAAATGAAATGACTGTCACTCATTAGTTATTTTATTTCAAATACTTGGCCCCATAAACATTAGCAAATATTTGACAGAAATGTGATTTCTGTTGTATATCACAATGAAATCAAGACCACTGAAACGTGTGCAAAGAAAACAATTCTCAACTTACTTTAATTACCCAGGGACTGACTGATTCTGATTTGGCTAAAACAGGATGGACCACATACGATTTTCCATATTCAATCCATTTTTAAAGGAATCTCAAACTTTCCAGTGAAAATGACTATCTGGAACAAGTAAAAGTCACATTAAAACCAGGGAAAAAAAGGCTTGATGTCTCTTTTTAAATTTTTCACTTATTCCACAGTAAAAGATAAAATAATGTTAAAGAACATTTTTTTTTTAAAAAAGAAAAACTCTTACCCCTGATTTCACAACCTGAACACAACTCCTTTTTTTGTATTTCCATTTTAGGCCTACCCATATGTAACCATGTTCTCCATAACCGCATTCATAGTGAATATACAATGTGGTATTTTGTTTTTATCACTTGACATCATACCATAAGTGTTTTTGTTGTTGCTACAGTCTTCTCCATTATTATTTTAAAATTTTTCATTGGTCACATCAATATTCCGTAGATGAGAGGGACCATAATTTATTGAACCATTCCCCTGTTGTTAAACGTATAAGTTGTTTCCAATTGTTCAGAATTATAAATAATAGAGAAATGAACAGTTCATTCAGGCAGGGTTCTTTTCCCCCATACTTTTGGATATTTCCTTGCAATAAATTCCCAGAAGTGGAGTTACTGGGTAAAAGTATGTGAAACTTGTTTAAGGCCGTAGAATCAAATGGATTGTTGTGGGGCTTATCTCTTACTTATCCTTCAAGATCTAGTGCAGTTTCCCTCCCCCGACTCCTACATACATTCTAGGCATAATCACTTATTCCTGTATTTGAGCATTAACCATACCTTGGATATACCTCATTTGTGGCAAACATTAGTCCACTTACTTATGATCACAAGATGTGCTTCCTTGTCTATAAAATGAGGATAATCATATCTAACTCACAGAGCTATTGGAAGGATTAAATGAGATAATGTCTGTACAATCCCTAGCCCAGTGCTTGGCATGTAGTCAGTGCTTTAAAAATGGAAACCATTATTATCATCACATTGTATTGCAATTAAGTGTTTACCTGGCTACTTGATTGTGGGCTTTTGAGAGGAGGGATCATGTTTTGGTCATCTTTGTGTCCCTAGGATATATACAGCACAGTGCCTAGTGCACAATAAGCATTCCACTAAAACAATGAATGGATGGATAAATGAATGAATTAATGAATAAAATGAATTTTCATTGAAAAATTACACTGCCACCAGTGCTGTTTGAAAATGTCAGTTTTGTACAACCTTACCAGCATGAGTATTTATGCTTGATTTCTATAAAGCAAATTTATTTTTTAGCATACCCAAGGCTATCTCTCCCCACTAATGTGAAAAATAAATAATACTTGGGGAAAAATTTCAAATTTTTATTATGCTGAAAAGATTGAGAATACAGTCTATAGCTGCAGTAGCCACTAACCACAATGGCTATTTGAACTTAAATTTTATTTTTCATAAAAATAAAATACAATTTAACGTTTATTTCCTCAGTCTCACTAGCACATGTGAAGTGCTAGTCACATATGCCTAATTATGGCTACCATACTGGACAGTGCAAAATGTTGTATTAGATAATGCTGGTCTATAATCCAAAAATAATTTTCTGCTTGGTTTTGGAAAGCATTTCCTAATAAATTTGCAGTAAAGTTTATTTGAAAAGTTGCATTTGATTTAGACTGATTTTAAAAACAATTAATATCCCCTGAGCATCTACCAGCTGTGGAGTGGGAGAATATAATCATGGAGCTTGAGAAGTAGTCTGAAGAAGGCTAAATGATATTAAAAATTTGCCATACAGTTCCTCAAAAACTTAAACATAGATTACTGTATGATTCAGTAACTCTGCTCCTAGATATATACTCCTCACAACAGCAAAAAAAAGCTACTTTTTTTTGAGACAAGGTCTCGCTCTGTCACCTGGGTTGGAGCACAGTGGTGCAATCACGGCTCACTGCAGCCTCGACCTCCCAGGCTCAAGTGATCCTTCCACCTCAGCCTCCCAAGTAGCTGGGATTACAGGCACGTGCCACCACACCTGGCTAGAAAGCAGGTACTTTAACAAATACATGTATCACATAGTCATAAGCAGCACTATTCAGTTATATTCAGTTATAAAAAGGAATGAAGCAGGCCAAGTGCAGTGATTCACACCTGCAATATCAACACGTTGGCTCAGGCAACATGATGAAACCCCGTATCCACAAAAAAAGTATGAAAATTAGCCAGCTGTGGTGGCATGAGCCTGTAGTCCCAGCTACTCGGGAGGCTGAGGTAGGAGGATTGCTTGGACCCGGGAGGCGGAGACTGAAAGTAATAGGAATTTTCCACCAGGAGCCAGCTTTTAGCTATAACCAAGGAGACCAGAGGATGGGACTGAAGCTGGTGGGAATGGAGAGATCTTTGCTTGCTCTGGGTTTCTGTACCACTTGGGGAGATTGAGAACTTTCAATCTGGGCCAGGCACGTGGCTCATGCCTGTAATCCCAGCAGTTTGGGAAGCCAAGGCAGGCAGATCACTTGACTTCGGGAATTCGAGACCAGCCTGGCCAACATGATGAAACGCCATCTCTACTAAAAATACAAAAAAAAAAAAAAAAATTAGCCAGCCGTGGTGTCACGTGCCTGTAGTCCCAGCTACTTGGGAGGCTGAGGCAGGAAAATTGCTTGAACCCAGGAGGTGGAAGTTGCAGTGAGCCAAGATCATGCCACTGCACTCCAGACTGAGTGACAGAGCAAGACTCCATCTCAAAAACAAAAAACAAAAAACAAACAAACAAAAAAAACAAAAAAGAACTTTCAATTAGAAAGCACTATTGAGATGCCCTTGGTCCTGGATTTGGTCTCTGTGCAACCCAGTTACCTTAGTTCTCTTAATTTGGTTCCCCAAAGTTCTTATCCTGGCAGTTCATGACCTGGCATGCAAGTGTCCTAGAGGCTAGTTCTGGCTGTGTTTATGGTGTACTGAGTGACTTTGACAAGTCTTTTCCTCTATATTGGCCTCAGTTTCCTCATCTGCAAAAACACTGGTCTAAAAGGCCTGGTTTTCAAGATAAGCTGGTTTTCAGGATAAGTCAGTTTTCAGGATAAGAGCACCATTGTCTTCATGAATTCGAGAAAGCTAAACCATTTTATCTTTTTCTCCAAGTAACTATCTAAAGAAACTGAAAAGGCGGAATGGCACATATGGCCAATCAAGACTCCTCCTCAGAAGAAGGCTTTTTATATGATTAAGCTACTTCTTTAATACTCCTACAGTGTCCTCCCCAAAGGATATGGATAAAGCCCTACAAAGTAATTCTGTCTGTCCCTTGAGACCTAAATATGCTACTTCATCAATAAGTGGGGGACTCAATTGTTCTCCCATCAGTGGCTCAGCCTGCACTGAGCAGTCCAGACTTCGCTGGCCAGCCTCACATGTGACCAACATTATACTCACAGATGAAAGACACACCTCAACCTACCAATTGATGGTCAACAAGGAGAATCCTTCAGCTGAAAACTAGAACCACTGATTGGAGGGAGAAAAAATAGGGCTGGGGAAACAAGTCCTTCTACCCTGGTTAGAAAGAGAAGAGATAACTGGGTGCTCACACTCTTCTGGTGGGAAATAAGATGGTGGCTGTCATATTGAGACTGACAGGGAACTAGCAGGACCAGAAAGCAGCTAAGATTATGGTAAAACTAGACCTGTCTCTAGGACTACAAGTAAATTATGGCAGGATCAGGAAAATATCTGCTATGGAAGCCTGTTTTGAGTGTTGCATGTATTCTCTGTAAAGCATTTCCTTGGTGTTTTCTCCTTAATTTAAATTTAAAAATATATTTGTTTAAGAAAATCAGGCCAGGCCAGTTGAGGTTGCTCACAGCTGTAATCCTGGCACTTTGGGAAGCTGAGGTGGGCAGATCACTTGAGGTCAGGAGTTCGAGACCAGCCTGGCCAACATGGCAAAGCCCCATCTCTACTAAAAAATACAAAAATTAGCTGGGCATGGTGGCAAACACCTGTAATCCCAGCTACTCAGAAGGCTGAGGCAGGAGAATTGCTTGAACACAGGAGGCGGAGGTTTCAGTGAGCTGAGATCCTGCCACTGCACTCCAGACTGGGAGACAGAGCGAGATTCCGTCTCAAAAAAAAAAAAAAAAAAAAGAAAAGAAAAGAAAAAGAAAATCAAGCAGGGCACAGTGACTCACACCTGTAATCCAAGCACTTTGGGAGGCTGAGGCAGGCAGGTCACTTAAGGTCAGAAGTTTGAGATAAGCCTGGTCAACATGGTAAAACCCCATCTCTATTCAAAAATACATGCACACACACAAATTAGCCAGGAGTGGTAGTGCGCATCTGTAATCCAAGCACTTCAGGAGGCTGAGGTGGGTAGATTACTTGAGGTCAGGAGTTCAAGACCAGCCTGGCCAACATTGTGAAAACCCTGTCTCTACTAAAAACACGAACAATAGCTTGGTGTGGTGGTGCACACCTGTAATCCCAGCTACTCAGGAGGCTGAGGCACAAGAATCACTTGAACCTGGGAGGCTAAGTTGCAGTGAACCGAGATCGTGCCACTGCACTCCAGCCTGGGTGACAAGAGTGAGGCGGGAGAGATGGGAGAGGGAAGACAGGGAGAGGGGAAGAGGGGGAGGCGGGGAGAGGGGGAGAGGGGAAGAGGGAGGCGGGGAAGGAGGAGAGGGGCAGAGGGACAGCCAGTTTCAGCTGTCTCTGAAGGAATCCCCCTAAAATGTGCTCTGTTGGCCAGGTGTGGTGGCTCACACTTGTAATCCCAGCACTTTGAGAGGCCGAGGCAGAAGGATCGCTTGAGCCTGGGCAACATAGTGAAATCCCATCTGTATAAAAAAAAAAAAAAAAAAAAAAAAAAAAAGCTGGGAGTGATGGTGTGTCCCTGTAGTCCCAGCTACTCTGGAGGCTAGGCGGGAGGATTGCTGGAGCCCAGGAGGTCGAGGCTGCAGTGAGCTATGATTGTGCCACTGCACCCCTGCCTGAATGACAGAGCAAAACCCCATCTCAATAAAAAAGGGGGGGGCTCTGTCCACACTAGGGCCAGACCATTAAAGAGGAAACACGTGGGGAATCCTAATGATCACAGTAGTAACGATTGAAGTGAGAGACGCTCAAGGGAAAGAACCCAAAGGGCCTAAGTCACCCCACTGGAGCAGCCCTCCTTTGCTTTCTGGCAGATCTGCTTTCCATTTGTTCTGCTTGCCGGCAACCCTGGAGAGCTCTGTGCTTTGTTTTAATAAAATCTCCCCACTCTCTTCCAGTGCCTTCCTGCCTTCTCTAACTACAAAGTTCTTTAAGAAGCCAAGGGAGGCGTTACCTTCTTGTATGCAGTCAGACTTCCACAGGTAAGCCAATCTCTCTCTCTCTCTCCCTCTCTCTCTCTGTGCAATCTCCTTTTATGAACATGGGTATATTTCTTTTAAAGAAATATTCTTTGCCTTCAAATATTTTTTTCCTACTAATCAAAGCATTTCAGCCTTGTCCCCAATTGAAGTTCTCTCTTCCTGCCCACCACCCCCCGAACATGTTCCCAGGCCTTGCCACCATGTAAACCCATAATCTTTTATACCACTATCCATATTGGTTTATAAAACAGAGGTATGCAACACATTGGAAAGAAAAAATGGCACCTGTCAAATACCAAACCCTATGAAATGCCTGTGCAATTTCACTTTTCACCTAGTAAATATCCAATTATTTTCCAGAATAGCTCTTTCCAGAATTCAAATCTGTTTCCATTAATATTTAAAGTTTAGAGGTCTGGGAGAACAGGAAGTGGCTTATTAAAAGCAGGTGGGGTTCATTATCTGGTTAATCACAATCCAGTATTTCCCACCTCCATTTGCCTCTCCCCCTCCCCCAAAACCATGTTCTGCCTCAGCAAAGGTCACACTCAAATTCTGCAAATAAAAACTTATCCTATAACATTTCAAGAGTGGAGCTGTGTTTTGGAGGGCTTGAGACCAGTATCATTATAAAAGAAATTTATTTCATACCATTTTTGCCAGGAAAGCAAATATCTTCCAAAGCATTGACTATCATTCTATCGCACAGAAAGGATGCCGATTGTGCTTCTTAGAGTCAGGCTCTGCTTGAATGTTAGTAATAGAATATTTAGAGTTGGAAGTGTCTCCTGGAGATTCCCTGCCCATTTATTAGATGGGGAAACTGAGACTGACAGAAGAGAAGGGATTTGCTGAAGTTGTACCTCCAGTTAGTGGCGGAGCTCAGACAAGGACACGTCAGTCCTAGGCATTGCTGGTGTGTGGGAAAAACGCCAAAAGGGCCTGACTGGAATGAACTGCAGTCATTTCTCTGTCTACTACATCTCCATGGGCCACATGTTCATGGCTCAGCTTTTACTTGCTCCCCTGAGAATTGACTCAAAGGCAAAGCCAAAATGGATATTTTAATGCAAAGCACATTAGGAGGCCAGAAGGCAAAAGGAGGTACTGTCTGGGGCTGCTGGCTGCACTTGGCTGGGGAGGCTTTGCTCCAGACCTTAGAAGACTGTTCATTCGGATGTTCTAGGTGCCAGCGCCAAGGGGAAGGCAGGGCAAAGGCTGAACACCGGCTATGGCAGTGCCCACCCCTTCATGGAGTCCACATCTGATAAGCAGTGCAGGTGGAGTTATGTGATATGTCCCTTGGAGGTGAGGAGCAGCCCTCTCAGTGATCGAACGTTCCTCAGAAATTTTTAGGAGCTGAAAGCCTTCCAAAGTGGGGCAACTATGTTAAGGCTTGATGGGGGGAAAAAAAGACACGTGTTTTGCAGCATGGTTTGGAAAAGTATTCAGACAGGACACAAGGGAACCGACCCCCAAAAAAACAAGGACCAGCCAGTGCCATCACTATACACAGGTGACCTTGGTAGTGTCTTCTCTACCCCCAAGACTACTCGAAACCATGTCTTAGATGTCTTGTATGTTGCTGGTGAGAGTTTCACAGCTTCTGTGGAAACCTGCCTGGTGGTTCCTCAAAAGGCTTAATATAGTGTTACCATATGACCCAGTAATTCCACTCCCAGATACACACATACTCAAGAGAATTGAAAGCAGAGACTTGAACAGATATTTGCATACTAATGTTCACTGCACTGTTACTCGCAATAGCTGAAAGGCAGAAACAACCCAACTGTCCATCAAGAGATGACTGGATAAACAAAAAGTCTATCTATCCATACAATGGAATGTTACTCACCCATAAAAAGGAATGAAGTACTGATCCTTGCTACAAGATGGATGAACCTTGGAAACATTTTGCTAAGTAAGAGAAGTCAGTCATGGCCACGTGTGGTGGCTCACACCTGTAATTTCAACACTTTTGGACGCTGAGGTAGGTGGATTGCTTGAGCCCAGGGGCTCGAGACCAGCCTGGGCAACACGGTGAAACCCCAACTCTACAAAAAATACCAAAAAAAAAAAAAATTAGCTAGGTGTGGAGTAGCTGTAGTCCCAGCTACTCGGGAAGCTGAGGTGGGAGGATTGATTGAGCCTGGAACGTTGAGGCTGCAGTGAGCCATGATCTTTCCACTGCACTGCAGGCCTGGGCAATACAGTGAGACCTTATCTCAAAATAATAATCATAATAGCCATCCTAATGGGTGTGAAGTGGTATCTCATTGTAATTAACTACCTGCCCTCTCTTAATGGGTCTTACGGTCTTGCTTTCACAGTGATTATCCTAGTGTCTATTTTTTCTTGGAACTCTGGACAGGTCTGCATATGGTTGGAAAGATGACCCTTTGTGAAACTGTGCTTGAAGAAAGCAACAGCTCCCTCTGCTGCCCCCAGCCACACTTTTGGTACAACTTTCTCATATTAATGAGTCAAGATCTCCCTACCTAGGTTCTGACCCAGTTTCTTCTCACCATACCATGACACTGCTATAGGCTCCACTGCTGTTCTATCTCACCAATTTGAAAAAGGAAAACCTACTCATCTTGCTTCCAGTCAGCAAATGATTCCTGCATAGATAGATGTGCCTTGATTGCCAGCTGGGAGCCTTAAACCATCCTGTCTTAGTTCGTTTTCTGCTCCTATAACAGACTGGGTAATTTACAAAGAAAAATAGATTTATTTGTCTTATGGTTCTGGAGCCTGAGAAGTCCAAAGGCATGGTGCCAGCATATGCTTGGCACCTAGTGAAGACGTTCCTGCTGTGTCCTAACATGGCAGAATGGCAAGCAAGCATTCAAGACAGAGGAACAGGGTTGAAATTATCCTTCTATCAAGAGTCTATTCCTATTATAACAGCATTAATCCATTGATGAGGGCACAGCCCTTATGGCCTAATCACCTCTTAAAGACCCTACCTCTTTTTTTTTAAGATTGATGGTGTTTATTCTTCTGAAAATAGAATTCTGCCGTTTGCTTGGGGCTCTGGACACTGCAAAACTGAACAAATAGAAAAGAGTCTTGCTATGCATCAGTGGGGGTGCCATCCAAATCCACGGCAAATAAACGGCATTCGGTACTCACTGTGCACAAAAGGATAGCATTTTATTTTCATGGATGTGGATGAAGTACAATTTCTTCAGTAAACTGAGGAAAAACTGTTAAGGGGCAACAATGAACTCTGCATTTAAAGAAAAATAGAAAATGAAAACACAAAATCCTAAAAAGTAAATAAAGATTCTGCGTCAGCACACTGGTATCAAAACACACATCAACAGCACGTCTTAATCATACGGGAAACAATCCTTGCTTATCAGAGGTGCATATCTAAATTCTATAGCTTACCAATATCTTCTTGGGAGTAGGCAAAAAAGAAACAGAAAACCTCACATTAAAAAAAAAAAAAGTTTCTTTTCCCTAAATGTTTTCCTGAAGCTGAATCTTAAGGCGAGAGGACGTCAGTCATCCTCGTCATTCTCACTGAAGTCGTCATCGTTGTTGTCCTCCTCCTCTTCCTCCTCGACTGCTGGGGTCTCCACCCTGGAGCCACTGTACTGAGATCCATTGGAGCTTGTGGCCAGCATCCCAACCGCAATGTTGGTCAGGTCACTGGCAGAAAGCCACCTGCCATTACCCGTGGAACCTGCCGTCGTGAACATACCTCCAAAAGTTCCCTGAGCCATTTCTGTCACGTACGGCTCCAGAGCCTTTGGGACCAAACTTCTGGCCATTTTAAGGTCTTCGGCAGAGCAGCTCCCGGACTCTAGCCCAAAAGTCATGCCCATCCACGTCAGCACTTCTGTGTCATCGTGGATTTCGAATGAGTTGTTAAAATTAAACAGATATTCTGATTTGTTGTCGGAGACGCTGCAGTTGATGACGGTCTTCTTGCTAGTGTTGATGATGATGAAGGGCACGTGGATGACTGAGTTGGGCGGCGGCCGCTGGCTGACCTGCTCCTCCACATACTGGTTTCTCAGCACCAGGTTCTTGAAGGCAATTTGCTGTAGAATAAGTTGTTGAAGTTCAGACTGTTTCTGCTTTATTCTTTCAAGTCTCTTCTGTCTTTCCACCCGTAAGTTCTGACAGTTCTGAGCCGAGTTGGTGGTCAGACCAATCCACTTGATCTTCTCTTTCTCCCTGGAGATGATATTCATGGCCATCAGCACGTTTAAGGCATCGTAGGTGCGCCGTTTTATGTTCCTCACATCATAAGCTGACTCGTTTGGTGAGACGTGGTTGCTGGCAGCTCTGAACTTGGCGACCAGCTCGCCCACCACTTCCTGGCAGGAAGTGGTCCCTTTCCTCTGCACCGTCTCCAAGACCTTCATGGAAAGATGGCACAGGCCCATGCCATTCTTCTCTCCTTTCCTGTTGTGCTGCCCGGCCCACGGAGGTGAGGAGTAGGAATGCTGGTTCTGAGAGGCAAAGTAAGTGCTGGGTGGGTTTGGGCTTCCTACCACAGGGATGTTTGATGCTGCCGGTCTCTGAGGCATACCAATTACCACTTGCTGGTCAATGTTGACACTGGACTGTCCAAAGGTTTTCGGCAAGAGCTGCTTCCAGAGCGGGTTCACGGTGGAGGGGTGAACGGCCACGGGGCCGCTGGTCTGGTTCTGGTCTATCAAGACCTTGAGTTCTTCGTTAGCTTCAGTTAGACTGACATATTTTGCCATGTTACCAGATTTGGGAAATAAATGCTATAAATGTTCACCTTTCCAGAGAAGAAAAACAATTCTTCCGGGCCGAGTGTAGGGCTGCCGTGAGGTGCGTGGCGTAACGTGCCTGGCGTAACGTGCGTGGCATGGGGTGCGTGGCGTGTGGTACGTGGCGTGTGGTACGTGGCGTAACGTGCATGGCGTAACGTGCGTGGCGTTTGCTGCGGGGCGTGTGGTACGTGGCGTAACATGCGCCGCGTGAGGTGCGCAGCGGCAGGGGGGCGGTCCGTGCAGTGCGCCTGCGTGCCTTTTCACGCCTTCAGCCTCTCCTCCTCTGGCCCTACCTCTTAATACTGTTACAATGGTAATTAAGTTTCCAACACATGAACTTTTGGAGGACACATTTAAACCATAGCACATCCTAAAGGGACTGATGAAAATCAGACGTGTAGGCCTCTGCAGGCCCATCTATCATTTCTTCCCAGCCATTGTCTCACAAGAAGCTGGATCTGGGCTCTTGCAAGGATTATTTCTTCACCTGCTGGTCAAGAAGCTTATTGTGGAAGAATCCAGTTTTTGTCTCTCTACCCAAACAGCTACGCTAAGCCTTCCTGAGTAGATAGAGATGGGAAAAAGGAGTTAACAATATACAGTATCATTTATTTGTTGAGCTGTGGTACAATCAATAGACTAAGTCCACAGCCTACACCTCACTTTGGAAGCTACACACATTGCCAATGAGAAAGAAATCTAAAGAGAGAACGAGACAAAGCCCAGCAGAAGCAGAGGCCTGTGGCAGTCTCTTTCTCCCACCGTTGGTCTCAACTCTGCCTTACTCACCAAGAGTCCTAATAACCATGCCACACAGGCTCTGTGTCTTCAGGCCTGCTTCTCTAGTCCACACCAACTTCCTCTAGCACCTCGACTCTGGAAATAATGCATGTGATTGCACACAAGCATACACCTCAGCCTCAAATACACAGAGGTGCTGTCTCACTCACCTCGGGCAGCCGTAACAAAATACCATAGACTGGGTGGCTGAAACAATAGACATTTATTTTCTCACAGTTCTGGAGGCTAGAAGTCCAAGATCAAGTTTCCAGCAGGGTTGGTTTCTGGTGAGGGCTCACTTCCTGGCTTTCAGATGTCTGCCTTCTCACTGTGTCCTCACATGGCAGCAGGGCTTGGAGAGATCTCTTTTGATAAGGACACATCCTATCCTATTTGGGACCCACCCTTATGACCTCATTTAACCTTAATTACCTCCTAAAGACCCTATCTCCAGATACAGTCAAATTGGGGGTTAGGGCATCAACATATGAGTTTTAGTGGGTAGGGGGACAAAATTCAGTCTGTAGCATTTGCTAAACAGAACCAGAGCTGGACAGTAGTGAAAGAGTAGTGAAATTGGGGGTTAGGAGTTCAACATATGAATTTTATTGGGTAGGGGGACAAAATTCAGTCTATAGCATTTGCCTAACAGAACCAGAGCTGGACAGTAATAAAAGAGGTAAAACAGATATTATTCAGGAACTATTGCAATGGGGCAAAGAGACCTCAGGATAGAACTGGGCTCAATTCTTTTTTAAGGCAGAGTCTCACTCTGTCGCCCAGGTTAGAGTGCAGTGGCACGATCTAGGCTCACTGCAACTTCCGCAACCTCCGCCTCCTGGGTTCAAGCGATTCTCCTGCCTCAGCCTCCTGAATAGCTGGGATTACAGGCTCCCGCCACCACGCCCGGCTGTGAGCCACTGCACCTGGTCTGGGCTCAATTTTAAATGCAGTAAATGCAAGAGGATTTATAGCCAAGGAGCAGAGCAAAGTGGTCAGTGGATGAAAAATCACTAAGAAGACACATCAAGGGTAGATGAATTCTTGTTAAACCAACTTAACAAGATTCTTGCTAAAGGTAGGCTGGGGTGATCAGATATCAAGGGTGGGGAAGAAGAGTGTGATCAGATATTGAAGGTGATTGTATATCAAGAGCAGGGGATTCTCACTAAAGTGACTCAAGCTAAACTCCTGCTAAAACTAGACTTAGCAAGGATGAGGTCAAAAAGAGGGCTTAGAAGAGCCTGTCTAAAGTTTAATTAAGGAGAGAGTTTTAACCCCTCTGGTTCGCCCCAAATTTATGTTTTCTCACATGCAAAATGCATTCATTCCATTCCAACCGTCCCCAAAGTCGTCACTCTTTCCAGCATCAACTCTTAAAGTCTGAAGTCCAAAGTCTCATCTAAATATCATGTAAATTATATATTGGTGAGACTAAGGTAAGATTCATCCATAGACAAAATTCCTCTCTAGCTGTGAACCTATGAAACCAGACTAGTTATGTGCTTCTAAAATACAATGGTGACAGAGGCATAGGATAGACATTCCCATTCCAAAAGAAAGAAATCAGAAGGAAGAAAGGGTAGTGAGTCCCAAGCAAGTCCAAAACCTAGCAAGGCGAATTCCATGAGATCTTAAGGCTCCATAATAATCCTCTTTGGTTAAACACTCTACCCACCACTTGGGTGGCAGTATCACTTTCATGGCTCTGCTAGGGCCCTGCCCCTTCAGTTATCAGAGAGGGTCCAGCCCAAAGGATTGTCTATAAAGGCTGCCTTGCCCCTGAGGCACAGGGCGGGGTCATCCTGGCCCACTGAAACTGGAGAGGTGGTATCACCCTTTGAAACTGAGGTAGAAACAGCCTTGCACCCTGGGCCTGTGGTAGAAGTGTCAGCCCTGATTATCTATAAATGCCTTCATGGTTATTCTTATTTTTCCTTGAATAACAGTGCAATTGGCAGCCAAATAGGTAAATGGTCTGCTCCTGAGAATCCAAGAACTTCAAAAGTCTTCCTTCATTCTGTGTAGCTTTCTCTGTCTCCTTTAGTTCAAACTAGTGTTTTTGCTCATATAATCCCACTTCTATTCCTGGCTTCCTCTGAGATGGCTGATTATACTCATGAGTCCCACCCACAATCTCTTCATCAAATGGTTGTCCAGCTGTAGGGTTAGTGTTCTCTTCAGGACAAGTTTCATTTTTTGCAATATGGATAGGCTGAGAATATTCCAAGTTGTTAAGTTCTGGTTCCTTTTTGCTTAACAATTCCTTCTTTAATTCATCTCTCTCTTCTTGCATTTTACTATAATTAGTCAGGAGAAACCAAGCCAATCCCTCAACACTTTGCTTAGAAATCTCCTTAGTTAAATATCCAATTTCTTCACTTTCATGTTCTAACTTCTGCAAAACACTAGGACACAGTTCAGCCAAGTTCTTTGCCACCATATAACAGAAATCACCTTTCCTCCAGTTTTCAGTATCTTGTTCTTTATTTCTCTGTGAGACCTTACCAGGATTGCCCTAAATGTCCATATTTCTAGGATGTGCTGCAAGACTCTAGCCTTTACTCATTACCCAGTTCTAAAGCCACTTCCACATTTTTAGGTATTTTTTACAGCAGCACCCCACTTCTCAATACCAAAATCTGTCTTATTGTATTTGGATTACCATATCAAAATACTGTAGACTGGTGGCTTAAACAGCATACATTTATTTTCTCACAGTTCTGGAGGCAGGAAAGTCTAAGACCAAGGTTCTAGCAGGATTTGGTCTCTGGTGAGCACCCTCTTTCTATCTTGCAGATGGCTACCTTTTCACTGTGTTTCTCACATGAAAAAGCGAAAGGAGAGAGAGAGAGAGAAAGATTGATTTCACTTATTATAAAGACATAGTCCTATAAGATTAAGATTCCACTCTTAATGATTTCATTTAATTTTAATTACCTCCTAAAGACTCTGTCTCCAAATACAGTCAAATTGGGTGTTTGGGTTTCAGCATAAGAATTTTCAAAGGATGCAATTTAGTTCATAGCAGGTGCTCTGCTGGTTTTTTTCTCACTGCCCTGTGGTAGCTGCAGACAGGTAGGCTTTGCTGAACTCATTAAGCATTGGTAGAACTTCTCAGAGACTTTGCTCAGAACATAAGGCCCCAACAGAGCAAAAAATGGCTTCTGACATCTAAGTGTTGACATGCTTACCAGGCCTCATCCAGGCTTCCAACTCTAACATTTAAGAGGCCCAGAGCAAGAATACAAACAGAGCATATGCCTGATAATTAAAAATTATAAGTCAAAGCAAAAAAAAATTGTTAAATGTGTTCTATCTTCTATTTTGACAACTATACCTTTATAAAAGCAAAATCATACTTTTTCAATAGTTTTAATACTATTGAAAGCAAAATATCAAAGATGACTGAGTTTAATTATGACTCTGCATGTCTGAGTGTTCTTCTTATGGGCTAGCAATATATGGATGAGTAATAATGTAAAGACATACATATTTCAGGAATTATTTTGTATTCCACAAAATTAATTTTTGTCACCTTCAGCAAAAATTAGTTATTCATTGCTGTAATAGTAAATTTTCATATAATGTATAATTTTCAGTCATGATCCAAAGCAGAGGTCAGCAGACTTTTTCTGTTAAGAGATCGATAGTAAAAATTTGAAGCTTTGCAGACACCATACAGTCTCTATTTCAACTACTCACTCTGCCGTTGTACAGAAGCTATAATACTCACCATGTAAACAAATGAGTGTGGCTGTGCTTCAATAAAACTTTATTTATAAAAATAGGCAGTCCACTTGTGGGCCATACCCCTGAGCTAAATCAGTAAAAAATAAAATGTAGGATGACATCAGCAAAATGGCAGAGTAGGAAATCCAACCCTCCTTGCCCCACAAAAACAATGATCTAACAACTACCCACGAATGAAAATAACACCCAGGAGTTTGCCCAGGGCTCAGCAAAGTAAAGGTTCATCTAGTCCTAAAGAGCAAAGCAACCTCTCAGTACCTAGAAGAAGAGAGGAGGACAGATTTAGGAGGAGACTTTTCCTAACCTCTCATGGCAAAGGAGTCACACACATTTTAGCCCAATAAAAGGGAAGGTAGCTTGTCCTAGTGGGTCAGAAGGTGGCCTGCCAACCAGATGAATGCCAAATCCTTGCTGTGTGGCTTGGGGAAAGTTGCTACACCTTTCTGTGCCTCAGTATCTTCATTTAGAAAATGTTAAGCCTTCCAGGTGCTCAATAAAGATCCACCCCTTCATTTGCATAAAACAGTTTGAGCATTATTTGGTTATCAATTTAGCTTTCGTTTTAACATCTGCCATTATCAACTTCTCTTTAGAGAAATTTCAAGACCTTCCAAGATTCCACATGGCTCGAATAGAATGCAAGTTGTCAAAACAAAACCCTCCTGGCCCTTCAGGGTACATGAGGGAGGGCTGAATAAGGGTCTGCTGGGTGCCTCAATTACTGGGCCACTTGGGCCAGGATCCTGTATGCGGTATTGTTTGGATGAGATTCCTGAGCTCCACTTGGCAATATTAGAAAATATGCCCATGGTCCCAGGAGTCTCTGGGATTGGTGGTGGTCAAGGCAGGGAGGGGATAAGAATTTGATGCTACAGGCTGGGTGTGGTGACTCATGCCTGTAATCTCAACACTTTGGGAGGCGAAGGCGGGCAGATCATTTGAGGTTAGGAGTTTGAGACCAGTCTGGCCAACGTGGTGAAACCCCATCTCTACTACAGATACAAAAAGTAGCTGGGCGTGGTGGTGGGCATCTGCAGTCCTAGCTATTCGGTAGGCTGAGGCAGGAGAATCACTTGAACCTGGGAGGCGGAGGTTGCAGTGAGCCAAAATTGCACCACTGCACTCCAGCCTGGATGACAGAGTGACTCTGTCTCAAGAAAACAATTTGATGCTACAAAAAATAATTTTTCTCTGGAGAAGGAGAGACATGTTGAGAGCTGTCTTCAAATATCTAAAGAGCCATCCTGTAAAAGAAAACACAAACTTGATCTTTGCTACTCCAGAGGAAAAAATTAGAAACAGCAGGCAGAAGGTACACAAACGCTGGTTCCAGCTCAATTTAAGAAAGTCATTGCTAATGACTTAAGTGATTCAACAAAGAAAAGGGCTATTCAGGCAGTAGTAAACTCCCTGGGCAGGTAGTATTCAAGCAGATGCCATGTGTCTATCTGCTAGGATGCTACCAAAAATTTTATTGGCCAGATGGACAGTTGGGATAAATGTTCTTTCTAAAGATCTTCTAACACCATAGGAGTCTCTATGCATGCATGGGACAACATCAAATTTAAGTAGGCTCAATCTCATAGGGCCTCAACTAACTTTACAGAATTTTAAAATCTGATTACTGCGATGGCATGCCACTTTGGGATTATGTCACTGTATTTCCTTCAGCAAGCTCAAAACATTTTGCGCGTCTCTTTCCTATCATTTGGCATTGTAGGCAAGGCATGATTCTCTACTGATTGTGAAACAAAGGTCCCCAAAAGATGTAACTTCCGGGAGTCATACTGAATTTGTGGGGGACTTCAAAGCAGAACACAAGTTTCCTGACCCACAACCCAACTCCAGTGACCGCCCTCACAATGGAAAACATGCTCCATTGCTCTGGGATAGAAGAGGCTCACTTGACCAATTTGGAAATCCTCTCACTGTGTTGAGAAGAGTAGAAAACAGAATGTGAACTTTCCAAGTTAAAAGTCTATTTCCTACCGGGAAAATTAGACATCTGGTTTGTAGTTAAAGAAGATGGATCCTAAGGGATCTGTGACAATAAATTGCTTTTCTAAATCTGCCTTTTAGAAATTTAAACACACATTCATCAGAAACATATGGATTGGATATACAAAAACCTGGAATGCTGTTGGATTGGCAAACAATGAGAGAATCTTAGAATAATGGGATAGAAGAGATTTCTAAATGTTTGACTGTCTAGTCTGTCTTCCCTCTAGCCTAGCTCTCTTGCCTCCATCAAGCAAGAACTCTGTAATGAGGGCCTATTGTGTTCTCAGCACCTGTTGTGTTGGGTGGCAGTTAACAAAAAGCAGTCCAAATATTAGTCGGTTTTCAGTAAGATAGTCATATTATGCTGAAGAAGATATCCTATGGGCTAACCTTGGTCTAATGACATGCAACTACAAGGAACATCAAGGAGCCAAACTGCAATTAACCATGAACCCCATTGTCTTCTGGGAAATAGAGAAAACTTCCATTGTGCCCACTGAGTATTACAATACAGGGTTGAGGTGGGAAGGGTAGGTGTGGGAGGTACAGAAAATATAGGGACAGGGACCCCTCAATTAAATGGTTTACTGTTAATTGACTTTTCTGATTAATTTCTATGAATAATCCATTTCTGCATTAAAGTTACCTAAAACAAAAATGTGGCTATATCAGAGGCCTCAGAGATGCCTTGTTCAAGGCTGGGTGTGGTGGCTCATGCCTGTAGTCCTAGCACTCAGGGAGGCCTAGGCAAGAGCATCACTTGAGCCCAGGAGTTCGAGGCTGCAGTGAGCTATGATTGTGCCTCTGTACTCCAGCCTGACTGACAGAGGGAGACCCTGTCTCATAAAAAAAAAAAAAGTGCTGGTTCAAACTCTCAAGGCATGCATATGTAGGGATGTGTATGTGTGGGGATGTGTGTGTTGGCTGATCACTCATCAATGGATGTTTATAAACACAGTCCTTCACTAACCACAAGTTGTCAGTCTTATAACCAGACTATCAGTCCTAGCGTCAGCTCACTTGGAAAGAGGCTCAAGGAGACCCAAATCCAGGCCACCTCTGGAGCAGAGGCAGGCTTGGGAAAAATCAAATAGTTTTTTCTTCACTTCAAAAAAGCAGAAAGAAGACTGGTTTCCAGAATCTAAGAGGACTAAAATGGATTTCCGTAAGAAAATTCAATTTGAGTTGTAAGGAACTGTAGCTCTTTTTGAAAATCAGTCAAGCACTTGGAAAGTATGGACCACAGATTTTTTAAAAGATGCTGATAAAATGTAAGATTTGAAGGATGGCTGTATCTTTTCATTCAAAGAAAAAATATAGATCACAGGTTAAGTATATATTTTGCTTAAATTTCTATAGCAGAAAACAGGAAAATTAAAAAGCTTTTAGTATTTTGGCAAAATTAGAGGTAAATATTTTTTAAGTATTTATAATGGAATACTAGATAGCTATTTTTAAAAAGAATAAAATCTGAGTGAAAAATATACGAATTCTCTGTTGTTGTTTTAATTTTATTTTATGTATTTATTTATTTTTTTAAAGGAGTTTTGCTCCGGCTCACTGCAATCTTGGCTCACTGCAACCTCCGCCTCCTGGGTTCAAGCAATTCTCCTGCCTCAGCCTCCCGAGCAGCTGGGATTACAGGTGCCCACCACCACGCCCGGCTAATTTTTTGTATTTTTAGTATAGATGGGGTTTCACCATGTTGGTCAGGCTGGTCTTGAACTCCTGACCTCAGGTAATCCACCCGCCTTGGCCTCCCAAAGTGCTGGGATTACAGGCGTGAGCCACCACGCCCCGCCTGTTTTAATTTAAGTTCCAGGATACATGTGCAGGACATGCAGGTTTGTTACATAAGTAAATGTGTACCATGGTGTTTTGCTGCACCTATCAACCAATCACCTAGATATTAAGCCCAGCACGCATTAGCTATTTATCCTGATGCTCTCCCTCCCCCAACCTTCCCGACAGGCCCCAGTGTGTGTTGTTCCCCTCCCTGTGTCCATGTGTCCATGTGTTCTCATTGTTCATCTCCCCCTTATAAGTGAGAACATGCAGTGTTTGGTTTTCTTTTCCTGTGTTAGTTTCCTGAGGATAATGGCTTTCAGCTCCATCCATGTCCTTGCAAAGGACATGGTCTCATTCCTTTTTATGGCTGCATAATAAGAATATAGGAATTACTTGAAATATTTTTGCATCTAAGTCTGAAGTTATTTCGAAATACAATTTGTTAAAAGAATGCCATAAATGTTTATCAGAATACATGAACAAGCAAGTTCATAGCAGCACTGTTCATAATAGTCTCAAACTGAATGTCCATCAAAAGTAAAATGGAAAAATAATGTGTCACATTTCAATAACATGGAATGCTACACGGCAGTGAAAAAAAAGTACAGCTACAGAAGGTGGATGGATTTCACAGACATACTGTCGAGTAGAAGAAACAAGACACAAAGATACATGTTATATGATTCTATTTATGTGGAGTTCAAAAAGAGGCAGAACTAATCTCTGGTGGTAGATGGCAGAATGGAGGTTATCTTTGAGCATGGTGTGTTCACTGGATGGAGGGGCTGTGATTTCCTGGAATTATCACAATTCATGGAGCTTTATGGTGGAATTTGAGCACTTGCCTGAATGCAAACTGGACCTCCATAAACAACAATTCAAATTTTTTCAAAAGGAACAAAAGGCATCATACTTGATATCTCCATCTTTGGCTCCTTTTCCCCTATTTGTCATTCCTCAGATCCATCATCTCATATTTTATCCTTTTCTGTGTTCTGAGTTCTAACAAAGACAGCATTTATTTATCCCAGTATGGTAGTGTGGGCTGTGCACCTGTATGTCTGCTTCACCAGGTTGTAAGTTCCTAGAGAACAGGGAGCATATCATAATCATCTTATCCCCAGTACATTGTAGATACCTGGTCCCACATCTTAGAGACCTTACTCTGGCCCTTCCCTAGATGTAGCCCTCATAGAAGAGGAATCCACTGGACCAAAAGAATGTGTCCAACCACAGTCCGTGCCCTTCCTTTCTAGTGCATGCTCTGGCTGCCCAGGTCCTGGGAATTCTCTGGCTAAAGGGCCTTGTGCCTTCTTTCAGGGCCTGTGTGGGTCTCTATCCCCAGTCCATCCTCCCAAGGGTGGAACCCCTTGCACAGGAGGACCGGGGTGTTTACGTGCATGTGTGAGAGACCCCTCATAGTACAAGATGGAGTTGGGGTGGAAGAGAAGGGGGTCAGGAAGTCAGGCTGGGAGCTGGGAGCCTAGGACCACCCCATCTGTCCTGTCATGTTTTGGCATGAAACTCTGAGAAATTCAAGAATTTAAAACTTGATCCTGGTTTCCTGATCATTATGAAGATATGCTTTGTTTGTAAAGGTAGGAGAACAGAACACACTTTATTAAATGCTGTTAATTTATAACTTGCAAATCTTCAGACATATGGTAGGTGGAACTCAGTCCCTTTTGTACATTTGCCCTGGGCCCCACATATATTACGGGCAGGCTTGTCTGACATGTAGTAGCTACTCAATACATAATTAGCTAAATGAATAGCATGGGCTGCTATTCTCATTTCAGATTTGCATTTCTATCACTGGCTCTAAATGTGATTGCATGAGTAAGTCCTATCCACTTATTCCAGAGCAATTCATGTCACTGATAATGACATATTAAAGATGACTACATTTTTGGTTAATCAAGCTAACCTGCCTATTCCCACCACCACCACCCAGATACACACAAACATCCATGATAAAAGTTTTGCTTTATTTTCTGTTTATCACCTTTAAGGATTGTTCTAGCCTAGAACTGGGTTTCTCATTCCTACTTTATGATCCTTTATGCAATCAATTGGCACATGTAAAGTCTGTGGAATTTTTTTCCTTTTACTTGCATCCAAGGGCTTTAAACAGATGGTTGCTGCTACAGATCTTCTAGCCTCTGAGCAAGGCACGCTCCCCTGGGCTTCTGATTGCTCCTAGGTGTGGGGCATGTGTGGAAAGCTTGCATTTTAATCTAGGTTTTAGAGGTGGTGAGAGGTATACCTTGGAAGAGAGGAAAAGGGAAGACGTTTGAAATAGAAGACCTGGAGTCAGCACAGATGCAGTAATAGAATGGACATGTTCTGGGCAAATGACAGGAAGCAGAAGAGCTTGATGAATGCAGAGGGTCTGTAAGGGCATCTGACTGGTTCACAGGCATGTTCCCAGCACCTAGCTCAATGCATAGCACATAGTAGGTACACAATAAACACGAACTGTATGAAAAAATTAAATGAATCAGTGATGTGGGGAGTGCAGTTGCGAAAAAAAGAGACTGAGGTGTTTGTTTGGATTTGGTGCTAAAGGCAACGGGCAGTCACTGAAAATTCTTGAGCAGAAGAGTGACTTGGTAAATGAGGTGTTTTAGGAAGATGTATTTGACATAAAGGAGATACTAGAGGCAAGGAGTTCAGGAACAGAAGGTTTCAGTGATTTGCTCTGCTTTCCCTGGTGTCATGCATTGCTTCTATGATTTTCATCAAGTGAGATCTCAATGCTGGATGGAAGAAAGAGAGTGATTGTGAGTCATCATTCAGTTTTCCATGTACTAGATTTTGCATTAGCTCCTTATTGCAGGGCCTGGATTTGGAGCCATATGCCACATGACAGGTTTTTCATATTGAGTGAGTCATAGGACTTAATACTATGGAAGCAAAGAGCTGTCCATCAGAGTAATCGGACCCAATATACAAAAAGGTGTTTATGACTCATTGCAAGGATTTTCTAGCCTGCAATATGAATCACCAAATGCGCTTCACGGCCCAGTGTCTTTTGTATCAGCACTGGATTTCTGAAGATACGTTTCCACAGGACTAATTTGCAAACACACAGCAAATTCCAGTAGGAATATTCCATGAATGCCTTAAATTGTCAAGAGCTCCCCACCCAATTTACTTGAACTAATAGAATTGGCACCCTTTGCAGTATTTGCACTGGAGCATGCACACTGCTCCATCAAATGAGGTAGATACAAACGGATGTGTATTCTGGCAGCTCAGCAAAACCTGCATATTGCCCAGAACAGAGACAATGCAGCTCTAGGTCTCATAGCCCAGAGACCAGGTTAATAACAAGAGCAGCTACCATTTATAGGCACTTACTATATGCCAGGCCCCATGAAGCACTTTGTAGATGTTATCTAATTCCATCTTCACAGACACCCTGTTAGGTATGGGCTTTTATTATCCAATTTTGCAGAAAACAGATGAAAATATTAAGTAAATCAGAAAGACTAAGCTAGGACTAACACCCCAAATCTGACCAACCACCAGAAGGACTGCTGCTTACTGGCAACAAGAACCTGGGCATGTCAGTTAGTCTTCCTGAGCCTCAGTTTCCCCATCTATAAAAAGAGGATATTAAATAATAGTACCTACCTCACAGAGTTGTTGGAAAGATCAGATTAGCAGACTGTCTGGCACCATATAAACACTCAATACATGGTAACTAACATCAGTGTTATTTTTTCAGCTTTGTTGCTTTCAGCTTTGTTGCAGTACAATTGACAAAAATTGTATTTAAGGTGCACGACTTGATTTTTTTTTTTTTGAGACAGGGTCTCACTCTGTCACCCAGACTGGAGTGCAGTGGCATGATCTTGGCTCACTGCAACCTCTGCCTCCAAGGTTCAAGCGATTCTCCGGCCTCAGCCTCCTGAGTAGCTGGGATGACAGACGTGTGCCACTACCACCCAGCTAATTTTTGTATTTTCAGTAGAGACAGGGTTTCACCATGTTAGCCAGACTGGTCTCAAACTCTTGACCTCGAATGATCCACTTGCCTCAGCCACCCAAATTGCTGGGATTACAGGTATGAGCCACCACGCCTGGCCCACAACTTGATGCTTTGGTATATGTATGCATTGTGAAGTGATCACCACGATTAAGCTAATTAACATATCCATCACCATACATAGTTATCACTTTCTTTTTTGTGTGATGAAAACACTAAAGATGTACCTTTTCAGCAAATTTCAAGTATACACTACTGTATTGTTACTATAGGCATGGTGTTGTACAGAAGATTTCTACAATTTATTCATCTAGCATAACTGAAATTCTATATCCATTGAACAAGAACTCCTCATTTTCCCCATGCCTCAGCCCCTGGCAACCACTATTATATTCTCTGCTTCTATGAGTTTGACTATTATAGATTCCATATACAAGTGAGATCATTCAGTATTTGTCTTTATGTGTCTGGCCTATTTCACTTAACAGTGTCTTCCAGGTTCATCCGTATTGTCAAAAATGGCAGGCTTTCCTTATTTTTAAGGCCAAATAATATTCCATTTTATAAATATAAGAACACATCCCCCACTTTCTTTATTCATTCATCTGTCAAGCACACTTCACCACTAGGCCTTATGGCTTCTACCTTCAGAAGTCATCAATAGATCCTGGCTCTGTCACCAAAGTTGGGCAGTTGCAAACCAGTTGGAACAAATACTAACAGTGCTAATGCAGATGAGTTACCTCCACTCTCTGGACTTTATTATCCTAGGCACAATCTTAAGAACTTGGATTTCCAAAATTATCTTCTGGAGAAAAGAAGAACAAGGAAGCGTCGGGCATGGTGGCTCACATCTGTAATCCCAGCACTTTGGGAGGCCGAGGCAGGAGGATCACCTGAGCCCAGGAGTTTGAGACCAGCCTGAGCAACATAGTGAGACTCCCATCTCCACAAAAAATTTTAAAAAACTAGCCAGGCATGGTGATGTGCACCTGTGGTCGCAGCTACTTGGGAGGCTAAGGTGGGAGGGCCACTTGAGCCCAGGAATATAGGTGCAGTGAGCCATGATTGTGCCACTGCACTCCAGCCTGGGTGACAGAGCAAGACCCCAAAAGAGAGAGAGAGAGAGAGAGAAAGAAAGGAAGAAAGAAGAAAAGGAGAAAGGAAAGGAAAGGAAAGGAGAAGTAGGAGGAAGGAGAAAGAGAGAGAAAGAGAAAGAAAAAGAGAAGGAGGGAGGAAGGGAGGGAGGAAAGAAGGGAGGGAGGGAGGGAGGGAGGAAGGAAGGAAGGAAGGAAGGAAGGAAGGAAGGAAGGAAGGAAGGAAACTAAAGGAATGGTTTGAGTTAACCTAAGTAAAGAACAAAAGTAAGAACCCAGTCCATTCTCAGTACGCCATTGTAATTAAAAACAAAGATCCAGCCCAGTCCAAGAGACTAGATTACACTGTTCTACGTGAAAAAACAGCCAGAGCTGAGCTCACTGGATACAGCCACCACACCCACTGAGCCTGGAAGCCCACAAGAGAAACAACTTTATCAGGCCAACCAAAGTTATTTGGCCTAGGTATCTGGGCCTTTGCAGGTATTTTTCTGCCTGAACTTGAAAAAGATGCCCTAGTCACCTCTGCTATCAAAGCGTACCCAAGTTGGAAAAGGCATCCATCTTCATATGGCAATTTGGAATCATTTGCATGAGCTAGAAGCACATTAAATCTAAAACCAATTGCTACCTTAGGCCCAAGTTCTCAGGAAATCAGGGATACTATTATTTTATGAATTCGAGTTCACTTGTCATGTGGAATGTATAAATACATAGGATTTTAGAGAACAGATGTGTTACAAAAGTTATGACAACTCCAGATGATGGATCATGAATCATAATGGCAGAGAGCTAGCTAGCTAGCATGACTGATTTAGCATATGTTTTTCTCAGGAGTGGTCATCTCAAAACGGTTGGCATTTTGCTCTCTTGTTCTTTCTTTCCTCCTCTATGCCCCTGCATAGATTTTAAGGCCCAACCTGAGCCTCTCTACTTCCAGGATGCCTCTCCTGACCAACTGCTATAGTTTTCCTTATTTGCATAACTCATCTCACATGCCATCATTCACTACATTGTGCTATTTCTATACAACTGTCTAGGACTGTGATTAATACTAATCACCATTTTCTTAGCTGTTCATATATGTATGTCTTCTCACTTCTAGTTCTTAAAGACTGAGATTGTATAGTTCTACAAATTATGATTTATCCCGAATGTTTCCAAAAAGGCTTCAAGATGGCTGGGCCTGTTGTCCTAGAATTATTTGTATCTTTCACAGAATTTAGCATAGTTATACCTAAAGAAAGTAAGTCATAAATGCTTGTTGAGTGGAAGAATGAAAAAAGGATGAGTCATTGATCCATAAAAATCCGGTATATGGATTTGGAACCTTATTCTCAGCCTTACACTGAGAATCAAAGGAAGGCTTCTTCCCTTCTCTGGGTACTCTAAGTTAAACATGTATAGCACAGGCAGGCATGACCCAAAGGTCCACAGCACAGGAGAGCAGCAGCATTCAAGGATCCAGGAAGGACCATCAGATTTCACAATTACCTTCTTCTCCATGACTTTCAGTATTTAGGACTTTCAGATAAACATACAGATATGGACAACCATGTATCCCTTTAAGCAAACACCTGCATTTACTAAATAAATAAACCGTCCTTGCTATTCTAAACACATTAAGAACTCTCCTGCCTTGGGGTCTTTGCACTTGCTCTTCCCTCTACAGGGAAAGCTCTTTTCTTCAAATCTCTCCATGACTCACTCTCACTTTCCTGTGTTTTCAGGTCTCAGCTCAATAGACACTTCCTATGTGAGGTCTTCCCTGATCACTCAATGTCTCACTGTCCCAAAAGTCCCCATCCACCAACCCTGCTTGAATTTTTCTTTAGAACTTGTTGCCATTTGACTTCATGTATATTTACTGGCTTGTTTATTATTGACTGTCTCCCGCTTTTAGAGTGTAAGCTCCATGTGGTGGAGGGTGGTACTTTGTCTTTCTTGTTCACTGTATTCCCAACACTTAGCATAATTCTTGGAGTGGGTAATAGTAACAGCTCCAGTATAAGGAGCTATTAAATAATATGCTAAGACTTTACTGTGTTCCAGGCACGATGCTAAGAATTTTATACAAGGTATTTTATTTAATTCCTATAACAATCCTATAAGGGAGTGCTTTTTGTTTGTTTGTTTTGAGGCAGGGTCTCTGTTGCCCAGGCTGAAGTGCAGTGGTGTGATCTCAGCACACTGCAACCTCTGCTTCCTGGGCTCAAGCAATCCTTCCACCTCAGCCTTGTGAGTAGCTAGGATGACAGGAGCAGGCCACCATGCCTGGCTAAGGGAGTGCTTTTAATATCCCCATTTTACAAATAAAGAAACTGAAGCTCGTAGAAGTTAAGCAACTTTCTCAGCATCTTACAGCTAGTAAGTCATGGCCTGACTATTCTGACAATGTACCATAAGTGGGTTACAGGAAGGGGATTGTGCAGGCATTGAAGATCAGATACACAGGATAGGCAAAGATCTAACTGAGCATGGGCAGTTAGGAGAGTGTTTATACGACTGGGAGAATGGATGTGGGGTGAGAGAGGACTGAGGAGGGGGATCATGAGTAGAACTAGGAAATGGCCATGCTAGAGTTTGAATCCATGACCCTCTAGCACCAATGTCTGTGCTATAGACCACTATTTAAGAGTAATCAGCCTCTTACTAGAATGTCCTTTCCCTCCATCTCTGCCCACCTGTCAGGATCCCACTCAAATGCAGCCTTCTCGATCATCAGTGATCATGTGTTCACTGATCCTTTCCCTCTCTAACAGGTAATGGGCTCTCTTGCTGCTACCAGGTGGGGAATATGGGAAAACATTAGAGTTGGGTGCAATGTAGTGTTGAAAACACCGGGATCAGTTAGCATAGGGCTGGATGTTGTAGAAAGGACCCAGATTTGTACTTGGGGGTTTGCACTTGTTAGGTTGCCAATGTTCTGCAAATTCCAGTGCAAAGAAATAACAAAGTAACTCATACCCGCCTCCTGATTGGTCAGAGCAAGCTAAATGCAAACTACAAGTTGAAAACAAATATGGTAAACAACAACAAAGTACTGTATGGCAGCCACCTGGATTGATCCCAGTAACAAATTCTAACAGTACAGCGACCATCCTTTCCAGTCTTTTGCATATCCTTACCTCCTCCTAGGAAGTTCTTCCCTTCTATCTGTGCCCATGGAAATCTTACTCCACCTTCGACCTCCTCTCTGAAGCCTTTTCTAATTTCATGCTCTCCCACCCCCAACAGAGAGACTCAACAGAGGTGTTACTATCACATGGGGGACATGGGGAGGCCACACCATTTTTAAGTGGCAGAGGTGGGATGGGAGCCCTGGTCTACCTGCAAAATCCATACTCTTTCCATGTAGCATTTTGCTTGTTACCTGGCATTAAGGGCTGTGCACTCTAATTCCACATCAGTTGAGTCTGTGGAATGGGCAGCAAAATACACAGAAGAATGGATAACTATCTAGTAAGCTTATGCAATTACAAGATACACTTAAGATCTCTTTCTCATGGCTATGGTCCCTCCCCACTTCATCCCTTTCCCTTTATCTTATAGTTGCTTAGCAGCAGCAATACCCACAATGTTCTCCTGGGGTTCAGCAAAAACAGAAAAGCTGGACAAGAAACAATGCTGTACAGGTGGGGGTTGTATAGGTAGGAGGTGTAACTATGGAGGCACCCTCCAGAACCCTTGGTAGGATGTCTTTGTCTAGGCCCAGGTTGAGTATATCCTACCTTTTGGGTGGTGTGCTGCAGGGACTGATCTTCCCAACTCTGACTATCCAACACAGGGATTATTTCCTCTCCTTCTCCTTATTTTCTTTCTTTCTTTCTTTCTTTTCTTCTTCTTTTTTGGAACAGGCTCTCTCTGTTGCCCAGGCTGGAGTGCAGTGGTGTGATTATAGCTAACTGCAGCTTTGAACTCCTGGCCTCGAGCAATCTTCCCACCTCAGCCTCCCAAGTAGCTGGGACTACAGGCACACACCACCATGCCCACCTAATTTAAAAAAAATTGTAGAAATGGGGTCTCACTACATTGCCCAGGCTGGTCTCAAACTCCTAGCCTCAAGCAGTCCTCTCACCTTGGCCTCCCACAGTGCTGAGATTACAGGCATCAGACACTGCACCCCGCCCAGAGTGACTTCCTAACTCCAAATCTGAATTCCACCTCCAGTACCTACTAGACTAAAACTAGCCCCTTTCCTCTTTCCTGTTGCTCTGTCCATCTCCAAACCCAACCCCATGCCTCCTCATCCCTTTGATGTATTGTCTTGGCTCTTCTGGATACTACAAGGTGAAGGGTCTGAATTTACTGACCTGATTATCCCCCCAGGGACTATACCCTCCCACATATGCACTTGCAGAAGAGGAAGCTGTTTGAGAGGAGAGGGCCATTTTGAAATTAAATAATAAAAGAGGCTTGAGACACATGCAAGTTCCAGAGTAGAATTCTCTAGCCAGGGTTCTCAACATGTGGTCCATGGACCACCATCCTCAAAATTGCCTAAGGAGCTTGTTAAAAATATAGAATCTCAGGCCTCAAGCCCAGACCTACTGAATCTGCATTTTAACAAGCTCACTAGTTGATTCCAGTATGCACTAAAGTTAGAGACCCATTTCCTTTATCGGCCTTAACTGCTTAAAGCAGTGGTTCACAGACTTGGCGGCACATCAGAATAACATAGTGAGCTCAAGAAAAATATTGGCTCCTGGGTCCCACCCCTAACAATTGTGATTCAATTGGTCTGTGGCGGGACTGGACATTTGAGAATTTTAAAAGCTTCCCAGGTAATTTTAATGTGCAGCCATAGTTATAAACCAATGGTGTAGAGGAAACACATGCAGCTCCATAGATAAGAGCTCCTCCATCCAAGGTTGTGTTTTCTGTGTGATTGTGTGTGTCTGTGTATGTGTGTTCAAAAATGTTAAAATTTTTGCTGAGCCTGAGGTGTAAAGCAACATCTTCTGGGCAGATTTGGGAATTTCACTAGGGGTGACAACAGGCACTCCCAGGAAAAATATGCAGTGGGCTGACTGGTCCATTGGGAGAAATGATCATGTTGTATCACTCAGTTGCCCAATCACCCTCAAGGATTGGGGCCACAGGTGCATCCCTGGCGTGGATGACCTGGCGGTGCCCACCCTTAGCACTGTGTCATTTGTACCATTAAAGTTGTATCCTCTCTGTTGGGCTCATTTGAGGCTCTCTTAAGATCTGGTGATTAATATAAAGGTGAAGATCCAAAGAGCTGACTTTTGCTTTTATCTGCACTGCCCTCCCCCCAAAGAAACAAGATTTGCCTTAAGTAGCCCCCAAGTTCATGGTTTCAGCCACATAAAAGGCTCCAGACCCATTTATATGTCTCAGCTGTGATTGATGAATAGCCGTCCATCCTCTTGTGACGGGAGTTGCTGCTTGTTGTTGTACTAGGTAAAGCAATTGTATAAATTACCTCTCATCCAAGTCACAAAATATGTTTGCCAAAATGATTTCTTCTAAAATTGTAAAAGTGAAAATAGAGTGCACAGAGAGAAATTGAGTTTGCTCCAAGGGGCTATGAATTCACCATTAAGAAAGCATCGAAAAGAGATTAGCAATCCATCTGGTGTGTTTGCACATCGTTTAGTGCCATTTTGGGGCATTTCTGAAAATGTCAGTCATGGTGGAGAGGAAGAGAAGGAGGTTCCATTGGCCATTAAGATGATATACCAAGAGGCTGTGGTTATCAGGGCATGCAGTGGGGCAGCGCTTCACCAGCTCTGACCTCAGCTCAGTGAGAATTGCAAAAGCTCCAAAGTTTAATAAAAATCAGTGGCTAGATTCCAGTGCTAGGGGGTTTGATAAAGCATTGTCATAAGCTTCAGGCCATGTTCTTTGAACAAAACAACTCTCTATATTCTTGAATATCCCCCCCAACACACACACACACACACAGACACACACAGTCTTCTTCACCAAAGAAAACTGACAAATGGACAAACTCATATTTTCTAAGCCAATCTGGGAAAGATCTAAGCTAAATATGGGACATCTTAGTTAAGTATTTTGCCGAAAAGTCCCACTCTTTAGCAGTCTTAAAATTAAGACAGACTGGGCACAGTGGCTCATGCCTGTAATCCCAGCAATTTAGGAGACTGAGGCAGGAGGATCACTTGAGGCCAGGAGTTCCATACCAGCTTGGGCAACATAGTGAGACTCCATCTCTATAAAAAAAATTAAAAATGATCTGTGCATGGTGGCACATACCTGTAATCCTAGCTACTTATGAAGCCAGGGTGGGAGGGTCACTTGAGCCCAGGAGTTCAAGGCTACAGTGAACCATGACTACACCATTGCACTCCAGCCTGGGCGACAGAGTGAGACCCTGTCTCTAAAACAAGTAAACAACAACAACAGCAACAAAAACAAAGATATAAATATAATCAGAACATTGTACACAAATCATGTTGTGACATTGTTACATTTTATATAAAATAATTCTTCTTTAGCAGGCTGTGTATCTTCTATGACATTCTCTTTTACTGTTATTAGAAAATTACACTCCCAGCATTACATCTATATGTAATAAGACAGACTACACTTTCTTCCACCTCATTACATCTATTTGTAGTAAGACAGACTACACTTTCTTCCACCTCTTGGTGAAAGGAATTTTGTCTACTCCCTATGCTTACCTTGTCCCAAAAGCTGAAAGTCTGGATTCTGGGGCTATTTTCCAAAATGACAGAGGATATCAAAGATCATGCAGAATAGATCAAAGTAAGTGTTCATAATGTAAATGCCTATTTCCTGGAAGAGGCACACTCTGAATGAGACAAGGAGATAAAGCCCTAGAGATCTGCCACACCACTGAGAAATGTCAAATGTGCTCGTCTATTTCCTTTCTCTTTTTCCCCTGGGGAAAGTGTGAATGAAAGTCCTACTATCACAAATTATGCAGTCAAGTTTTTCACATTTGGGGAAATTGCAGGGGTCAGCACATCTGAGTGCAATGGATAAGGCTGGCCATGGAAAAACCACCTTCGTGATCATGGTATTTCCACTGCCAGGTAAGTGTCTCAGATGATTCTTAATCCAGAGTTCATTACCTTATTTTCTGTTTTGATCAGAATCAGAAAGCCATCATCAGGTTTGAGAGAATCTCTACAACAGTATAATGTAAAGTCAGTGAGGGAAGAGTGTTTTGTCTGTTTTGTTCACCAGTGTATCTCCTTAGTATAGCTAAGTGTATTAGTCCATTCTCATGCTGCTAACTGGGTAATTTGTAAAGGAAAGAGATTTAATGGACTTACAGTTTAACGTGTCTGGAAAGGCCTCAGGGAACTTATAATCATGGTGGAAAGGGGGAAGCAGAAATACCCTTCTTCACATGGCAGCAGGAAGAGAGGTGACAAGCAAAAGGGGGAAAAGCCCCTTATAAAACCATCAGATCTCGTGAGAACTCACTGTCACGAGAACAGCATGGAGGTAACTGCCCCCATGATTCAGTTACCTCCCACCAGGTTCCTCCCATGACAGGTGGGGATTATGAGAATTACAATTCAAGATAAGATTTGGGTGGGGAAACAGCCAAACCATATCACTAAGTATCTAGCAAATAGTAAGAACTCAATAAATATTTTCTAATCTTGTTGTTGAAACTGTAAAACAAACTGAGTTTAAAATCTAGGCAGCCACTGTAACCATACAGTCACCTGTTCCTAAAGTCAATAGAAAAAAGAACAGACCTTCTCCAACTCTATCCTGTGTCCCCTGGCCTTGGCCCCGTTTATTCCTCTACCTCTGCTACAAATCCAGGTTGTGTTCATGTGGGCTGTGAATAAGAGCTCCATATCCCAGTCTTGAGCTGGCCACCATGACAGGGTGGCATAGAGGGGAAGGTACTTACTGGGACAGGACAACTGCTGGCAGAGCAGATGGGAAGGAAGGACAGTGTGCATCCCAGGGCTACTCACAGCTCTGGCAGGCACCATGCTTCTAGCCTCACAAAAGGCAACTCCAATAGGCTGATGCACACATGCAGAGGCTTTTCTCCCTCCCTAGCCACCAGCACAAGAGCTTTTCAGTTCCCAGAGCTGTGGAACAATTGGGAAACTCTAGGCAGGATCCACATGACACTGAGTACCAGAGTCAAAATAACTGGGGTCCACCAGAAAGAAGCCAGTTAACAGATTGGTCAAGACATAGTCAGTCTATTTTATACATTTTGATAATTCTAGATGTTGAAGAAGACTCCCTTCTTAGAATACTGCCTTGTCAATAACAGCCTGATTATGTATTGACCAGAAATTAATTTTGCCAGCATAAAAGCATAGGAATAATTTAGAAAATGATTTTTTTTTTGAGACAGGGTGTCACTCTGTTTCCCAGGCTGGAGTGCAGTGGCACAATCACAGCTCACTGCAGCCTCGACCTCCCAGGCTCAGGTGATTCTCCTACCTCAGTCCCCTAAGTGGCTGGGACTATACGCATACACCACCACGCCTGGCTAATTTTTGTATTTTTTGGTAAAGACAGGGTTTCACCGTGTTGGACAGGCTGGTCTCGAACTCCTGGGCTCAAGTGATCCTGCCACCTCAGCCTCCCAAAATGCTGGGATTGCAGGCATGAGCCACTGCATCTGGCCTAGGAAATGATTTGTATAAACTAAAATCTATTGCAAAGGTCATGAAAGAAGAACAAGTGAAAGATAACAAAACAGAAAATTTGGGGGCTGAGAAAGCACCCCTAATCCCATGATCCTAAAAAGTTGTTTTTTTATTTTTGCATTTTCCCTACCTCCAAGCCCCTATCTCTATTCATACTTTAATTTTATATATGGCATTTTAAAAATCATGTATTATGCCTTGTTTACACAAGTAGTACATGTTCATAATAAAAACTTAATACAGAAAAATTAATACAGATAAGAACAATTATACAATATTATAAATAGTACTTATAATAATAAATATTTAATGTATTAATACAGATAAATGGTCTACAATCCTATTAATCAGAGATAACCATTGTTAACATTTTGGTTAGCCACTGTTTAGTGTGTACTTCTTAATCTAACTATATAAGTATAGATAAAGATATTTTACCTACGCACAAAGGTGCACACACATGTGGCCAAATGCATACAGGCCCGAAGTTTCTATTTAAAAAAGTACCTTTTTGGTTTAATGATAGTTTGTGAACATATTTCCATATTAATAAATACATCATAGTAAGATGATATCTTATAACCTTTCCCAGCCTTATAACTCCAGAATTATTATTTTATAATCCAATGATCAGGGATGCTGCATTGAAAATATATTCATTACTCAAGTTATGACCCATTACCCATTTTGTATCCTGCACAGGACATGGGGAAGTACAGACATATCTACCATTTATTAAATCTGCTTAGTATGTACCATGCCTTGTGCCATTGTCACATTACAAATGTCTCTCACAACAACCCTGTGATATGGGTACCATTGTTCCTAGTGGATGAAGAAACTGAGAGAAGCTCTGAGTGGGTATTTCAACCATTCTCAGACCTAGAAAAAGTAGAAGGGCTCCACATTGAAGACACATCTGTCTGACTTTCAAGCCCACTCTTGTTCTCTGTGGGACTCATTTGGGAGTTGAGCTGTGGTAGTTAGGATATGATTAGAGAATGGACTAGAGCAGAGTAGTAAGTGGGGACAGCAAGACCAACAAAGAGTCTCAACTTGTGTTGTATCAATGATAAGTCCCATGGGCTATGAGAAACTGCAGAGATCCCAATTGGGGGAGTAGTCACAGAAAGTTTCATGGGAAGGTGGTGTGTTAGTCAGTTCTTACGTTGCTATAAAGAACTATGTGAGACTGGGTAATTTTTGAAGAAAAGAGGTTTAATTGACTCATGGTTCTGCAGGCTGTACAGAAAGCATGGCTGGGGAGGCCTCAGGAAACTTACAATCATGGTGTATTATGTATTGATCAGAAATGAATTTGACCAGCATAAAAGCGTAGGAATAATTTAGAATATATATATATATGTATGTGTGTATATATATATATACACGTATGTGTGTGTATATATATACATATATATACATATACATATACGTATATATATACATATATACATATGTATATATATACGTGTATACATATATATACATATGTATATATATACGTGTGTATATATATATATATAGAGAGAGAGAGAGAGAGAGAGAGATAGGGTCTCGCTCTGTCGCCCAGAAAACAGGGAAGCAGGCATGTCCCTACATGTTTGGAGCAGGAGGAAGAGAGCGAAGGGGGAGGTGCTACATACCTTTAAACAGCCAGATCTCATGAAAACTCACCATCACAAGAACAGCAAGGGGGAAATTCGCCCCCATGATCCAATCACCTCCCACCAGGCCCCTTCTCCAACACTGGGGATTACAATTCAACATGAGATTTGGGCAAGGACACAGACTCAAACCATATCAGGTGGAATCAGAGATGGATCTTGAAGGATAAGCAAGGCTGGCACTTTGTATGGGGTAAGGGAGCAGCAAGAGCAAAGGCTTGGTGGTGGAAATTTAACATTCAATGGTCTTGTCCTGGTAAGGAGACTCGTCTTATGAGAGGAAAGGGCTTGCCCTGGCAGGAACATACATGCAGGCAGTCATCCATGTATGTTCCTGCACAGTGTCAATGAGAGTCACTCATACTCTGACAATATTCGGGAAGCCAAGATTTGTAGAACATTCTGTTTCCATATGGTCAGTTAGTTATGAGTTTCAGAACTTGGAAACCTTGCAACCTTCGGAAAGAACCAGACTACATATTAACGGATTAAAGTTTCAAATGTCATTTTCCATTTCTGTCCAAATGAGGTTGAGACATTTTTGATGAAAAAAAATATCAAGCTTCTCATGACTAGTTTCTTGCACGGTATCTGAATGATTTGGATCACTGGTTGACTTGACGGTAACCACTCAACACCAAGACAGAATCGTTTCCAATCATGTGAATTTTCAGTATCAAAGACAGATACTGATACTAAGTGACAGAAGTTGGGTTTCAGAGTTGAGCATGATGCTTAAATCTCTTCTTCTGATTAGCTTTGATAACTCCATGTCTTTAAATTTTGTTTTATTCTTTTGAGACAGGATCTCACTCTGTCGCCCAGGCTGGAGTGCAGTGGCACAATCATGGCTCACTGTAGCCTTGTAATCCTGGGCTCAAGCGATCCTCCAACCTCAGCCTCCTGATTAGCTGGGACTGCAGGCATGAGCCAACATGCCCAGCTGATTTTTTTTTTTTTTTTTACTTTTAGTAGAGACAAGGTCTTGCTAAGTTGCCCAGGCTGGTTTCTAACTCCTGAGCTCAATCAGTCCTCCTGCCTTGGCCTCCCAAAGTGCTGGGATTATAGGCATGAGCCACCATGCCTGGCTCCATCTCTTTAAAAAGCAATCTGCCTCTTTAGTTTGATCTATCATTTGTCTCTGACCCTCCCCAAAGAGTAGCTTTCTTTTGAACATCCTATGTGATGGACTACACACATTCTAAAACTAGGCTTCATCTTTTGATACAAACCAGCTTCCTGAATTCTGTGTGCAGGTATACACTGTTTCTGCACATTTTTGTCTACATGACACCAAAAACTGCTCTGACTGCTGTATTTTTTATTTTTTTACTTTTCAACCAATGATTTTGGTGAGTAGATCCAGCCTGAAGATAAGCAATAATACTTGTACTTGTTCCACTTCGACTACCCAACGGTGGCTAATGGTTCAAAGCTCATTAATAAGAGATTGGATTTGGTTTTAAAGTTCTCTTTTAAAACCAAAGGAAACACAGTGTTGCACTAAGCCCTGTATATAATGTTTGGCTTGGATGCAGGTGAGAGGTTCTTGGGAAGGCTTGATGCAACACAGTCTTCAAAGACTTTAGAAATTGGCATTTCCCCAGTTTGCTTTTAGCATCCAACTTTTGTTGCTGATCAGAGTTGACACTTATTCATAGAGGCAAAGATAGAAAGAATGTGAACCCTTGGGACAGCTAAGAAGGGTGGAGGGATTGGTCTGAAAGATTCACAAGGTGACCCAAGTTGAGGATTTCTTCGGCCAAGTGGCTAGAACTGCTATTAGTTCTTGCTGTCTTCAGATGTGTGGTAGTGAGTCATCTGCTGGGGTAGGATTAATCTTATTTTGTAGGAATGGACAGCACAAAGATTCCACCCAGATCTTATATAACATGCTGGCCCCAGAGCTCAACACACTCTCTTTCTGTAATAATTCTTAGCTACAGAGCATTTTACCAAGTTTGAATAATCATTAAGCTCAGTTCTTGAGGAAGAACGGAAGTGCCACCATACAAAGCTCAATCTTAGGGATCATATACCAACACAGATCTTTCCATTTCATACAATCAGTCCTCTCAGAAGTTGGTTTTCTCATCAACCCAATTAGTGTGGTCCTATAATCTAGGAGTTGGAAAATGGGAAATTGAGTTCTGACCCTCATTAGCTGTTAGACCCTGAGAAAATCATCTCACTTCTCTGAGCCTCCATTTTCTCATCTACAAAGTGGGCATCTATATATCTGCCCTGCATATGTGTCAGCACTGCTGTATGAAATAAGATAGCATACATAAAAGTACTTTGGAAATCCTAACTTATAACAAGTATAAGAAATTATTGTGATTACTTTGGTTTTGTAGGGTGTGTTATGGTTATGTTGCCAACAAAACGTAAATAACAATTTCTAATATAAAAATTTTTTTTAAAAAAACAAGCATTGAGTACACTATAAAAATGTGGAAATCTGGGCAACAAGTTTGGGCACAATATGGCAGTCTATGACCCCAAAACTCATTTGAGATAAACCAATAATAAAACAGACTTTTTTACTTTAGGAGCTTCCAAATGCCCACCCTGACAAATGGTGCCCAGCTCTGAGTGATACTGGGACCCTTGAAGCATTGCTAAAAGCCCACCACCCAGATGTTCTGTGCATGTGTCCCATGCTTAGAAAACTCCTAAGCTTTCCAGAAACTACCTATGATAGTTTAAGATGTTATTTACTCAAGACAGTGGCATGGGAAACAAGCTCAAATAAAAGGAGTATGCCTTTTGTGCTGAAGATCCAGAGCAGGGGTTGCCAACTTCTCTGAAGAGTCAGACATAACAAATTCCTTACACTGGGGTAAAGGGAACAGAGCAAGCACAGGTCTGGAAGTAGACAAAGATCACTAATCCAGATGGGCCTACCTCGTGATATCTCACATATACTACCATTTTAAGATCCATTTGAGCTAATAAGCACCTTTTTCTTTTAAAATGCAATGTCTAAGGCTGGGTGTGGTGGCTCACGCCTGTAATCCCAACACTGGGAGGCCAAGTTGGGAGAATCAATTGAGCTCAGGAGTCTGAGACCAGCCTGGGCAACATAGTGAGACCCGGCCTCCACAAAAAAATACAAAAATTAGCTGGTTGTGGTGACGTGTATCTGTAGTACCAGCTACTTGGGAGGTTGGGGCGGGAGGATTGTTTAAGCCTGGGAGGTAGGGGGTTGCAGTGAGCCGAGATTGTGTCACTGCACTCCAGCCTGGGTGACAGAGTGAGACCCTGTCTCAAAAAAATATAAATAAATACAATGTAATCTCTGTGAAGATAAGGTCTATCATCCACTTATACCTTAGTGTAAGTGTCTTTAGTTAATCCTTAGTCATGTTCTCCCATCTGAGATCTGTTATAATGTAAGAATAAACATTTTGACTGAAGAGTAAGAGTAGTTTTAAAGTTTAGCATATTTTGGGGAAGGGCAGCTTGGAGTGGACAGTCAGAGGGAGATATCATACGGTTTCTGTGGGTAAGGCAAAGAAGGGCCACCAGGAAGCAGGAGCAAAGTGCAAAAATCGAAGATGAAGGACACGACAAGACCCAGGATATGTTCTCAGCTGTTCCTGTAGGCAAGTAAAAATAATAAAGACCTGAATTTTGGTATGCTAGCTGTGGGTGGCCAATGCCTAATCTAGAGAAATGACGGTGGGACTGAATTGTTTTTCATGGTTTTTTTCAGACACAGGATCTCAGTTTGTCACCAAGATTGGAGTGCAGTGGCACAATCATGGCCCACTGCAGCCTTGATCTCCTGAGCTCAAGTGATCCTCCCACCTCAACCTCCTGTGTAGCTAGGACTAAGGTGTGCACCACCATGCCTGGCTATTTTTTATTTTTATTTTTATTTTTGTAGAGACTGGGTCTCACTATGTTGCTCAGGCTGGTCTTGAACTCCTGGGCTCAAGTGATACTCCTATCCCGGCTTCTCAAAGTGCTGGGATTACAAGTATGAACCACCACACCTGGCCAATGGGACTGAATATTAATTTGACTTCAAGGAAAACAGAGTAGAAGGAGAGGAAAGGACACTGTGCACATAATGGTTCCCAGTCACTCATGATGATCTAAGGCACAAGGACCCCAGAACACCTTACATTTAGCCTGAGCCACAGACACAGCACAAGATTGAGTCAGTGTGGCCTTGAGTTCACTGAGCCATGGCTAACAGTCCATCAGCAGAGCCATGCTTCATCCTTTGACTGAGGCAGCGCAAGCTCACCAGGGCAAATGAAGTCTCTAGGTGAACATAGGTTGTTCTTTTCAAGTAAGTAGGAAAAGAGTGAAAGCTTTGTAGTAGCCCCAACAGTGGATATCATTTTAAGCAAATTCTGTAAGCCAAAATCCACATTTGTGCATTAGGAAAATAAGATGGAGTAGTGGACAATACAGGGTTGGATGGATCTACAGACGTGATAAAACAAGTATAGCAAAAAATTGGTGGCAAAATCTGGGTGATAGGTACATGGATGTTTACTAAAAATATTTAAGTTTACTGTAGTTTAAAATTTTTCACAATAGAAGGGTGGAGGGGCAAGAGATTCTTCCCTCAGAAAAAAAAATCCACATTTGCAAAAGTGATCTTTTAGGGCATGGTACACTTTTCTAGAAAAGGATTTTCCTGATTAACTTTTAAACAAGCCCATCACTTCTGAGGAGTGCAGTACACAAATGAAGTGGATGTCATCCTTGCTGAAACTATATTAGCAGATTCTTCATTTCCAGGGAGAGAGGGAACATGAAAAACATAGAGATGTCCAAAATTTCAGTGCAAATGTAACCAGTTTATAATTTTTTTAATACAATGTCCCCAAAAACTTCAAGAAAGAAAATATTCCCTCAGTTTAAAATGCATGTTAAAATCTGCTTAAGTGTGTGTGTGTGGGTTGGTCTGTGTATGTGTGTATGTGTCTTAAATTCTGTGGAGATTAACATGATTTATTTAACAAAAAGCAGACCACTGAAAGAGGAGGAAGGAAGAAACTGGTCAGGCAGGCAGTTAGGGTAGGTCCTCAGTTGAGTTCTTTCAAATAAAGAACAGCTTGCAGACACAGATAAGAGAACTTGCACAGAGGTGCTTGCCTAAGGTATGCCCACAGCCACATAGATAAGAAAAGCTACACAGGAGACTTGCCTAGACATCCCTGCAATGGAAAATTCCATCCCCTGACACATATGCAGTAAGGGGAATAAAGCAATATGGAATAACTCAAGCAAAGGGCCCACATGTGCACTAGGAGGATGGGGTGGAGCTACCATAAATTTGCACCTCATGCAAATGAGACACCCAACCCTCATCAGTTTCTTACAAAAGCCTCTGTATTCAACTGTGAAGTGGCAACATTTTTTTTTGGGACCCCTCTCTATGGCAGAGGGCTTTCTCTCTTTCTTTTGCTTATTAAAGTCCTGCTCTATCTTCACCCTTGGAGTGTCTGCATCCTTGATTTCCTTGGCCATGAGACAAAGAACTTTGGGTGGCACCCCAGATAGAAAGGCTGTTTCACCATTACAGATCTGTGAGTTAAAGGGGGGTGAACAGAGATCTTGTGTGCAGAATTTCCTTTATGAGGAAACAAGAGTGAGGGATCAAAAACAGATCCACAAAAATTAGGTAAGGAGACACCTTCTAAATATGGGGTGATAGGGTAGTCATTCAGGTTCATGCTGCTGAAATGAGTCTACATAATTGGACTGTCCTGTTCTTGCTGATTGTAGTGAAATAAGGCAATAAAAGTGCAGTTTGGGTTTTCTCTCTCCTGCTCGGAATCATGATACTGGGGTATGGCTTGGCCTACAAAGCGCCTTCCCATTTGATTTGCTCCTCCACACAGTGCTGAGAATTTGAATGGCAATTGTAATTCTCATCTCGCAGATGGAGACACAGAGACTCAGGGAGAGTCAGAGAGGTCACACATAAAGGCTACGGCTGGGCCACAAACTCCCATTGCTTGGCACCTGATCGCTGTCTCTATGGAGATTGAACCTGAGTGTCTTGGTGACTTCAGGTACTGTGATTAGGTGTAGGATTTCAAGCTATTCCAACATAGGTTTCAGCTATGCTAAGACAGCATTCCTTAAGACAGCTGAAGCCTTTCAAAGTACTAACTTTTCTGCCTGACTCTTATTCTTAGAAATGACACCTGGGAGGCACAGCTTCCCGTTACTCTAAGCAGCAACAATTTTTGCTTCTGCCTTGACTAGCCTGTTGTCGGTCTTGCAGGGGCAGGGCTGTGAATTTTGTATGTTTTAGGACTTTCAACTGCCAGAAGGCTAGAAGAGGCCCTTAAGTGGCCTTGCTCTAATAATCAGTACCTGGTGAGTCAAGAATGCCTTTGTGTGATACAGCTCTGCTTCTCCCTACAGGATTTGCTAAGCAAAAGAGAGGATGTATTATTGTCAGAAATGATCTAGTCATTGAACTGTAGCTAGTGAAACTGCCTTTACAAAAACCCTAACAGTGAGGAAATTATGGCAGTGAAGGAGATCTGATCTGGCCAACCCTCATCTTGCCTTTGGCCTTCAAGCTGCCCTTAATTATTCCTGGGCTTAGGCCAAGCTAACTTTGGGAGACATTTAGTTTATAGTTTAAATGATAATAGTCCTTTCCCAAAACTCAATTGCCTTTGTAAAGCTAATGAGAAACCACCAGACTAGGAGGATAGAAAAGCCTGAATTTCATTAAGGTATAGATATCAAGGATTGCCAGCCATTATTCTGGAGGTCACAAGATATGCAACTTTCCCAATTACTCCTGCAGATAACATCACCATTGTAGAACCTAAGATTGGCCTTTTGAGATATCGTTTCAGGTTTTTTGCATGTCTGACCGAAGGCTCCACCTGGACCTGCCAACTGCTCCTGTGGCCCCACCCAGAAGCGATCAGTCCAAGAGGACAGCTTCAACTCCCTTATTTCATCTCTGACCCAACCAGTCAGCACTGTCCATACCTTAGCTCCCTGTCCAGCAAACTATCTTTGAAAAACTCCTAACATCTGAACCTTCCATGAAACTGATTTGAATAATAACTCCATCTTCTGCATGGTGTGGCCAGCCTCGCGTTAATTAAGCTCTTTCTTTACTGTAACGACATGGTCTCTGTGAATTGATTTTGTTTGTGCAGTGGGCAGGAAGGACCCCTTGGGCAGTTACACTAGGACACCTGCTCCCTAGGTTTTTGTACTCAGCATTATGGGAAAGATACTCACTCCTCTTTCTAGCCCTGAACACAGAAAAGCAAACATGTTGGGAATGTCAAAATGGCAGGAGAAATTGTGCCTCTTAATCCAAAGGGATGTTTGGAGAAGAATGATCAGTCAGCTTTGTTTCCCCCCAACCCCCACCCCGTTGGCTCATTTCATACAGGAAAAGGGGGAGGAAGAAAAGTTTGTCATGATTTTGCAAATGAAAAACACGTCCACACTGACAGAAATAGACTGTTTTCTATTAAGGAATTTGGTCATGGGAACAATTATTTTTGAATTTATCATCATGTTTATAAAATGATATTCCAGAAAAGATTAGAAGGAGAGATTTTGTGAAATAATTCCTCTAGCTTGGTTCTCTTTGTGAATGCCTCAATAAACAACGTTAGCCATATTGCTGTTGTTTTCTATTGAACTTTGACTGGGAGATTTAAAAATTGCTGCAAGTGAGAGAAGAAGGTTCTCCTCTATTTTCCAATTTGTGATATTAGTGTTTTCTATTTATTAAGTTCTCCATGCCACCTAGTGTTTATCTGAAGAAATACCAGATGATTGTTAGCAAGTCCCCCAGTCCTGTGCAGGGCTTCAAGTTCATGCAGTAACTCAGTTAGACATGCTCTGTGTGACATCCCGACTGACTGAAAAGTTTGTGATGATCTTCAACACTAACACATATGACCCAATTCTTCTCCTTGAAGAAAACATTAACTTTTTTTCTTCTGTAGCAAGCTTGTCCAACCTACAGTCCACGGGCCACATGCATGCAGCTCAGGACAGCTTTGAATGTGGCCCAACACAAATTCGTAAACTTTCTTAAAACATTATGAGATTTTTTTGCAATTTTTTTTCTTTTGCTCATCAGCTATTGTTAGTGTATTTTATGTGTGGCCCAAGAAAATTCTTCTTCCAATGTGGCCCAGAGAAGCCAAAAGATTGGACACCCCTGGTCTATAGGACTTACTGGTATCAAAGAAGTCTAGAATGGTCATTAGAATGGTCATGGTGGAAGGGACGTTCCAGACCTTTACACCCCAGCCCACTGTTATGCCAGGAAACCCTTGTGTACAATGCAGTGTTTCACAAGAGCCTCCCTGGAACATCAACTTTGCTCTTTATTTTTTTCTTTGAAAGTATCTGAAATATATGACAGGAAAGCCAGGAGGGGCCTGAAAACCATTCAGAATCTCTGTTTCTCTCTGTGGCTGCAGCAGTAGGCAGAGAACGCACAAGAAAGGAAGGGCCTGTTTTATGTCTGGCAGGCGCTGGCCCAGCAGCAGGATCCAGGTTGTGCAGCTCACAGAGCTCTAGCTGGAAGGGCTTGATTGAATTCCTCCTCCCTCTTCCTACCCGCCTCCAAAAACAACAAACCCCTTACAAACAATGCCTATGATGTTAGCAACAACGAAGCTGTCCTTTTCAAAATCTGTCTTCTATCATTTGCCTTCAGTAATTACCAAGGCCTTCTAAATGCTACCAAAAGCTGAGCTAGGGCTGGAGAGGGTGTGGGGGCAGGGAACAGAGCTGTAGGAATGAAGTCCAGTTTTCCAAAGGGACCCTGGCAATCCTGCTGTGGCCCTTTTCTGGGTTTACAGAAAGTAGTGGTTGTCATAATTCTGGCAAACACATGCCCTGTATTTTATACAACAGTTCCAATTTCAAATAGTTTCCCTTGTCGTTCACGTAAGCACACTTGGCCTGGTCACATTATGGATTCTTTTCTTTTCTTTTCTTTTCTTTTCTTTTCTTTTCTTTTCTTTTTTTTAAGGGGGCTGCTTGGAAAATATGCTCACCATCTCATTAGAGCCATGGTCTAATAAGGAGGAATCCCCTTTCTGCCACCCTTTGACAAACTTCCCCACTTACTGTTATTACTTCCCACGGAGCCTGAAGGGCCACAGGTTGCTGATAGGGTGAGGGCTTGCAAAGTCAGCTGGGGGCTTGAAGAGCTGGCAACCTTGATCTACATATTTGGAGCCTATAAAGCACATTCACTTTGGGCTAGCAAACAAAATGGATCTGAATTTTTTTTTGTTTCTGTGTATGCTAATCTGGGCAATTTGCAAATCTTACTACAACAGATGAAATACTATTAACATGACCTTATTGAAACCCACATCTGTAGTGAGACAGGGAACCAGTCATCACAAGTGTCTCCACGCAAGGCCCCAGAGGATATCTCCAGGAGGTGAGAGCTGCATTTGACAAACTCCATAGGCTCTGAATCGCCTGTCAGTTCTGCAGAGAAAAGCCAACGTTCCTGCTGACCACACACCATACCCGATGTCCTTAATTGGAACTCTGTCACCATAACATGGAGCTCTTGGGTCCTGCCTAACCCTTGGTTTTGTTAGAGGCATTAAAAATGGGGGACCTCAGACCAGCTGGAAGGGAGGTGGTGCTGTCAAAGTGGGGAAAAAAGACAAAGAGAGGAGCTGGGCATGGTGGCTTACGGCTGTAATCCCAGGGTTTGGGGAGGCCAAGACGGAGGATCGTTTGAGCCTAGGAGTTCAAGACAAGCCTGGGCAACATACAGAGACCCCACCTCTACAAAAAGTAGAAAACATAGCCAGACATGGTGGCAAATGCTGGTAGTCCCAGCTACTCAGGAGGCTGAGGCAGGAAGATAAGTTGAGGCCAGGAGTTTGAGACTAGCCTGGGCAACATAGTGAGATACCTGTCTCTACAAAAAATAAAGATTAAAAAAAAAAGCCAGGTGTGGTGGTGTGTGCCTGTAGTCCCAGCTACTCAGGAGGTTGAGGTGGGAGGATCACTTGAGCCCAGGAGTTTTAGGCTACAGTAAGCTATGATTGTACCACTGCACTCCAGCCTGAATGAGAGAGCAAGACTCTGTTAGAAGGTAGGAAGGAAAAAAGGAAAGAAAGAAAGGAGAAGAGGAAGGGAGGAGAAAAGAAAGAAGGAAGGAAGGAAGAAAAAAAGCGAGAAGGAGAACAAAAAAAGGAAGAAAAAGAAGAACAGAAAGAAGAAAGACAAAAGGAGAGAAGAAAGGAAAGAAAGAAAAGAAATTAAAAGAAAAGAGAAAAGAAAAGAAAGAGAAGGGGAGGGGAGAGAAGAGGAGAGGGAAGGAGAGGGGAGGGGAGGAGAGGGGAGGGGAGGAGAGGGGAGGGGAGAGAAGAGGAGAGGGGAGGAGAGGGGAGGGGAGGGGAGGGGAGGGGAGGGGAGGGGAGGGGGAAGGGAAGAGAAGAGGAAGGGAAGAGAGGAGAGAGGGAGGGAGCAAGCCAGAAGCAGAGGAGGGCAGAGGAAGGGCACACAGGACACCAGAGCAAGAGGTCAGAACTGAGAGACCTCCAACCACGGGCTCAGGGTCAAGGCAGGCCCAAGCAAGATGGGGAAGGAGGGAGTCATCTGCCAGGCCTCCCAGACCTTCAAGCCACACCTGCCAATCAAGTCTCCCCAGCAGGATCTAAGGAAAAAGATGAGTGAGTATTCTGTTACTGCAAATATTCTCATTTCTTTGAGCTATATCACCGTCTTCTGTCTCACTCTCTTTTTCTCTCTTTGTGAATCTCCTTCTTCCCCTTCCCCTGTTCTATCATTCTGTTAACCTACCTTCTCCATGCATCTATTCATCTTTTTTCCTTTCTTTCATCTGGCAGCTCCAAAAGCACTTTCTGATCCATGGAGTTTCCAGTAGCTGCTCCCTTATTGCTGTGGAATCAGGGGTGCCAGGGTCCTTGAGCCTCAGAGCTGCTTCTTTGAAGGACAACCTACTCCTTTCCCCTGGCCTCCCCTTTCCTGTGGCCACCATGCCCCAGACAGCAGGGCCTCCCCTAAGGAGAGCTTGCTCTGGTGAGTAGAGTGGCTTCAGCAGGACCCAGTCTTTTGAGTCACGGTGTGGTCTTGGGGTCTGGGCCCCCAACTCTGGCAGGAGCAAGACTTGAAGCTCCACAACCCAGGGCTTTGGCAGCCCCTCCACAATTTCATGGTATAGGCTCTGTGGCCTACATGGAATGCAGGTCCTGCTAAGAGCCCCCACCATTAACTGCCTGCTCTGGACTAAGTGACATCAGACTAAAAAGTAACATTCTGGGCCGGGCGTGGTGGCTCACACTTGTAATCCTAGCACTTTGGGAGGTGGAGGCGGGCGGATCACCTGAGGTCATGAGTTTGAGATCAGCCTGGCCAACATGCTGAAACCCCATCTCTACTAAAAGCACAAAAAGTAGCTGGGCGTGGTGGTGGGCACCTGTAATCCCAGCTACTCAGGAGGCTGAGGCAGAAGAATCACTTGAACCTGGGAGGCAGAGGTTGCAGTGAGCCAAGATCGCACCATTGCACTTCAGCCTGGGCGACACAGTGAGACTGTCTCAAAAAAAAAAAAAAAAAAAAAAGCAGAACATTCCAAGCTGCTGTTCTTTAAAAATAAATAAATAAATAAATACTGCAATGTTTAAAAACCTTTAAAAAAGCATTTCCCAAACTTCTACTCCCTGTTCTTTTTTTTTTTTTTTTTTTTTGTGATGGGGATACCTTTATTACCAAACATACAATCAACAGGGAACACATTTTGGGAAATACTGGCAGGTTCATTACTTTTATTCTGTGACTAGAGCTCAAAACCCCAAGAAGTCACATGATTGATTGTGCATGGGTATATGATTTGAAGTCCTTTCTCCCACCTCCCTCATTATTTTTTTTCTTTTCTTTTTTTTTTTTTAAATTTATTATTTTTTTTTATTGATCATTCTTGGGTGTTTCTCACAGAGGGGGATTTGGCAGGGTCATAGGACAATAGTGGAGGGAAGGTCAGCAGATAAACAAGTGAACAAAGGTCTCTGGTTTTCCCAGGCAGAGGACCCTGCGGCCTTCCGCAGTGTTTGTGTCCCTGGGTACTTGAGATTAGGGAGTGGTGATGACTCTTAACGAGCACGCTGCCTTCAAGCATCTGTTTAACAAAGCACATCTTGCACCGCCCTTAATCCATTTAACCCTGAGTGGACACAGCACATGTTTCAGAGAGCACGGGGTTGGGGGTAAGGTTATAGATTAACAGCATCCCAAGGCAGAAGAATTTTTCTTAGTACAGCACAAAGTGAAGTCTCCCATGTCTACTTTCTACACAGACACAGCAACAATCTGATTTCTCTATCTTTTCCCCACCTTTCCCCCTTTTCTATTCCACAAAACCGCCATCGTCATCATGGCCCGTTCTCAATGAGCTGTTGGGTACACCTCCCAGACGGGGTGGTGGCCAGGCAGAGGGGCTCCTCACTTCCCAGAAGGGGCGGCCGGGCAGAGGCGCCCCCCACCTCCCGGACTGGTCGGCTGGCTGGGTGGAGGCACCCCCCACCTCCCTCCCGGACGGGGCGGCTGGCCGGGTGGGGGCTGACCCCCTACCTCCCTCCCGGACGGGGCGGCTGGCCGGGGGCTGCCCCCCACCTCCCTCCCGGACAGGGTGGCTGCCGGGCGGAGACGCTCCTGGCTTCCCAGACAGGGTGGCTGCCGGGCGGAGGGGCTCCTCACTTCTCAGATGGGGCGGCTGCTGGGCGGAGGGGCTCCTCACTTCTCAGACGGGGCGGCTGCCGGGCGGAGGGGCTCCTCACTTCTCAGATGGGGTGGCTGCCGGGCAGAGGCGCTCCCCACATCTCAGACAATGGGCGGCCGGGCAGAGATGCTCCTCACTTCCTAGATGGGATGGCGGCCGGGAAGAGGCGCTCCTCACTTCCCAGACTGGGCAGCCGGGCAGAGGGGCTCCTCGCATCCCAGACGATGGGCGGGCAGGCAGAGACGCTCCTCACTTCCCAGATGGGGTGGCGGCTGGGCAGAGCCTGCAATCTCGGCACTTTGGGAGGCCAAGGCAGGCGGCTGGGAGGTGGAGGTTGTAGTGAGCTGAGATCACGCCACTGCACTCCAGCCTGGGCAACATTGAACACTGAGTGAGCGAGACTCCATCTGCCATCCCGGCACCTCGGGAGGCCGAGGCTAGCAGATCACTCGCGGTTAGGAGCTGGAGACCAGCCCGGCCAACACAGCGAAACCCCGTCTCCACCAAAAAAATACGAAAACCAGTCAGGCGTGGCGGCGCGCACCTGCAATCGCAGGCACTTGGCAGGCTGAGGCAGGAGAATCAGGCAGGGAGGTTGCAGTGAGCAGAGATGGCGGCAGCACAGTCCAGCTTCGGCTCAGCATCAGAGGGAGACTGTGCAAAGAGAGGGAGAGGGAGACCGTGGAGAGAGAGAGGGAGGGGGAGGGGGAGGGAGAGGGAGACGGAGAGGGAGAGGGCTACTCCCTGTTCTTAACTTCAGTGGCTGCTTGGGGGAAATAGATCCCTTTAGTTTCTCTGCTCTGTTGTGTTAACAAAATTGTTCCTCGAATGTTACCTTAGATTAATCTGGAGAGGAGAAAAACAGATCCAACTCTGCAGCCATTTCTTATTGCTACAGAATATTTGAGGGAAAATTTGCTGAAAGTAGATTTTCACACCACTGGGAGCCAATGAGTCAAAAATGGAAAAACTTAAAATATTTCAAAAGTTGAAGTAGTGTCACTGACTTATTCTGCTGGGTTTTGCCTGGAATGAAGGCTGGTCCTCCAAAGTCAGAGACAGAGAAAGGAAAGGCAGCAATTGGATGGGAGACTCACTTAGGTCCGAGGGTCCGAATGACTGCTCGCCAAGCTAAAGGGTAGGGAAGGGCCATTGAATAGGGCCCAGCTCTGCAGCCCTATTCAGAGTCCCATTCAGTCCCTGTCTCCAAGGAGCGACCGGAGGTCAGGGGGAAGTCCGGACAGCTGCACTTTGCAACTTGGAAGTAAAACTCCAAGGCTTTGATCTTTTCTTCTTCTTCCTTCATATTTAATCTTGTGTTTTTAATTTCCTTCTTTATTGCATGTTTGACAAACCCAACTACTGAATCGGTGGAATCTTGTAAATAATGCACTGTGTTTCCTCCTCCAAACCCAAGAAGCTTGGGCCCATTTGACCTCTGTGGTTTATGCAAAATCACCATGGCCCCCGAAGAAGATCTACATTTCCAAAAGTCACATAATCATTGACACTCACGCTGAAAGGGGCAGTTGAGATCATTCTCATCCAGCCTCATCATTTTACAGATGAAACTGCTGTCCAGAGAAACTGGGAGGCATGTGAAATGTCACAGGCTGAGACCCAAAACTCCCAACTCCCAATCCAAATTATTTAATGACATTACAAGGTTTAGTGGTTTGAATCCATGCCTGATAATGGATGTATTTAAGGGGCCACGGTCATGCAATGTATTTTCTAATATGAGTGTGTATGTGTACACACACATATCCATAGACATGTAATCTCCACTTAGGATCAAAAGAAAAAAACATCAGAACTTCCTGTTGGGTTAGTGACTCATGAATACCCAACCAAATCACCATGGGCACTGTAGCTTTTTTACATATGTCCCTGACAAACAACACATTTTACCTCTGGTCAAAAGCTACTGCTATCACTCTTTTGGGGGTAAAGTCACAGGATATTCTCTGGGATGCCCACCCAAATCCCATAGCCATCCTATCTGTGTTGCCTACCAAAAAGGCAATAGTGCCACTAAGGATGGCGTCTCTGACTCTGATATCAGCTCTGTCTCCACTGGTTTCCCCAGCTCTCTGATCTTCTGGACAGACGTGCTCCTTTCTGTCTCCTTCTCAGTGAGGGAGGAGATGAAGGCCTAATGGGGACTTCTCAACCTTGTCAGCATGAGATAGAGAAAGGGAGCTCACATCATGATCTCCATTGGTGGCCCTATTGGGGAAGGTCTGATGTTACACCAGCTCCTCCTAACTTTCTCCTGTACCCCTCAACTTACATGTCCTTCTCAGATCAACCTTCTCTGCAGGTATACATCCTATAATTGCTGATGCCAGGTGTTGGACATCAGATGATTATACCCACACTAAACTCATGGTACCCCATTTCTAAAACCCTCCTCTGATGAGAAGAGCACCTGCCTGTGAGCTTCAGACTCAAGTTACCCAATACCAAAAATCTTGATCTTCAACGTTGACTCAAGTGGGCTACTTCTTTAGGTAGAGCAGCATCTAACCTTGAGGCATCTGAAATACCCACTCTGTGATACTTGGTGGATGGTTAACCCTCTATAAACAGAGATATAGTTTGGATATTTGTCCCCACCTGAATCTCATGTTGAAATGTAATCCCCAGTGTTGGAAGCAGGGCCTGGGGAGAGGTGTCTGGATCTGGGGTGGATCCCTCATGAATGGCTTCAGCCATCCCCTTGGTGATAAGTGAGCTCTCGCTCTGAGTTCACATGAGATTTGGTCATTTAAAAGTGTGTAACACATCCCCCTCCTCCTGCTTTTGCTCTGTGAAGTGCCTGCTCCCACTTCACCTTCTGCCATGATTGAAAGGTCCCTGAGGCTTCACCAGCACCATACTTCCTGTATGAGCCAATTAAACCTCTTTTTAAAAATAAATTACCCATTCTCAGGTATTTCTTTATAGCAATGCAAGAACAGCCTAATACAGACAGCTATAGCCATAAACAGCTATATGCACTATGGAATCATAGATATATGTTCATACCAGAAATCAACTTTGTTGAATTTATTCTTTCTGTCAATATTTTACTTTCACTCATTCATTCATTTATTCAACAAACATTTACATGTCACATGGATGGCTCCTTGAAGATTCAGCTGAAATGCCACAATTTCAGAAGAACCTTCTCTGACCACCTAAAGAACCCACCAACCTTCCAGCCCTGACATCAGGTGACCCTTTTATTTCCCTCAAGACATTTACCATAATCAGAAATTATCTTATGGATCGAGTTACTGTCTCTCTCCTCCAACCAGAATGGAAGCTTCCTGAGGACAGAGGTCTTGGCTGTCTTGTCCACAGCTATATTCCAACACCTATGTTTTCCTTTCTGAAACCTAGAGGTTAGCACAAAGCCTGTATAGAAAAGGTAAGAAATATTGATTGGAGATTGTGCAGCAGCTTAAAAGAATGGGGAGGGCTCAATATGTATCACCATGGAAAACTCTCCAAGTGAGACTGTTTTGTGACAAAAGCCAAAAAATCTGCCTAGTTTAATATCATTTAGGCTTCAAGAGAACACTCTAAACCAAACTGTAGATTTCTGTATATACGTATTCCTATGTAAATGCATCAAAAGGGTCTGGATAAAGAGGAGGGAACACTTCCAAACTCATTCTGTGAAGCCAGCATTACTCTGATACCAAAGCCAGACAAACACAGAATAAGAAAACTACAGACCAATGTCCCTGATAAATAAGGATTTTAAAAACTCAATAAAATATTAGCAAACTGAATTTAACAGCACATTAAAAGGATTCTACTCCATGACTATGTCGAATTTATACCTGTGGTTGTGATCTGTGTCCCTGCCCAAATCTCATGTCAAATTGTAAGCCCAGTGTTGGAGGCGGGGACTGGTGAGAGGTGACTGGATCATGGGAGAAAAGTTATCATGAATGGTTTAGCACCATATCCTCAGTGCTGTCCTTATGAATTATCACAAGATCTGGTTGTTTTAAAAGTGTGTAGTACCTTTCCCCTGTCTTCCTCCTGCTCCAGACACATAAGACATGCCTGCTTCCTCTTTTGCCTTCCACCATGAGTGTAGGTTTCCTTAGGCCTCCCTAGAAACTGAGCAGATGCTGCCATGCTTCCTGTACAGCCTGCAGAATCATGAGCCAATTAAACCTCTTTTCTTTGTAAATTACCCAGTCTTGGGTGTTTTTTTATAGCAGTGCAAGAATGGAATAATACAACCTGGATGCAAGGATAGTTCAACATACAAAAATCAATGAATGTAAGCCTGGTGTGGTGGCACATACCTATGGTCTCAGCTATTCAGGAGGCTGAGGCAGGAGGTTGGCTGGAGCCCAGAAGTTAGAGACCAGCAGGGGCAATATAGCAAGACCCCCATCTCAAAAAGTTAATCAATGTGATAAATCATGTTAACAAAGTAAAGAACAAAATCCACATGATCATCTAAATTGATGAAGAGAAAGCATCACTCAAATGAAAATTCAATACTTTTTCATGACAAAAACACTCAAGAAACTTGGAATAGAAGGACAGGCCATATATGGAAAGCCCACAACTACTGTCATATTCAGTAATGAACAACTAGAAGCTTTTCCTCTAAGATCAGGAATAAGACAAGGATGCCCACTCTTGCCACTTCTATTCAACATAATACAAGAAGCCCTGGCCAGAGCAATTAGGCAAGAAATAAAATGTGTTCAAATTGCAAAAGAATAAGTAAAATTACCTCTGTTTGCAGATGACATGATCCTTTATGGAAAAAAGCCCTAAAGATTTCACACACGCACACAAAAAATCTGTTGCAACTAATAAAGAATTTCAGCAAAATTGCACGATGCAAAATCAACATGCAAAAATTACTTGTGTGTTTTGTGTGTTTTTTTGTTTGTTTGTTTGTTTTTTTGTAGCACAAGCGACAAAAGCAAACATAGACAAGAGGAACTACATCAAACTAAAAAGCCTCTGCACAGTAAAGGAAACAATTAACAGAGTGAAAAGGCAACCTACAGGATGGGAGAAAATATTTGTAAACCATGTTTCTGATAAGGGGTTAATCTCCAAAATATACAAGGAACTCCTACAACTTAATAACAGAAGAATAAATAACCCAATTTAAAAGTGGACAAAGGACTTAAATAAACATGTCTCAAAAAAGACATGCAAATAGCTAACAGAAATATGAAAAGATGATCAACATCACTAATCATCCAGGAAATGCAAATCAAAACCGCAATGAGATATCACCTCATACCTTTTAAGATGGCCATTATCAAAATAACAAAAGATAACAGGCATTGGCATGAGTGTGGAGTAAAGGGAACCCTGTACACTGTTGGTGGGAATGTAAAATGGTGTAGCTGCTATGGAAAACAGCAGTAAGGTTCCTCAAAAAATGAAAAATAGAACGACTATATGAACCAGCAATCCTACTTCTGGGTATACATCTAAAATAATTCAAAACAGTATCTCAAAGAGATATCTGCACACTCATGTTCATTGCAGTGTTATTCACAATAGCCAAGAGGTGGAAACAACCCAAGTGTCCACTGACAGATGAATGGATAAAGAAAATGTGGTATATACACACAATGAAACATTACTCAGCTTTAAAATATTACTAAGCCTTAAAAGCCTTAAAACATTACTCAGCCTAAAAAGCCTTAAGCCTTAAAAGCCTTAAAAGGAAAGGACTTCTAACACATACTACAGTGTGGATAAACCCTGAAGACATTATGCTAAGTGAAAAAAGCCAGTCACAGAAGACAAACAATGCATAATTCCACTTATATGAAGTGTCTAAAAATATCAAAATCACAATAATAGAAAATAGGTGTGGGTGGACGGAGAAGGGGGAATTGATGTTTAAGGGGCATAGAGTTTCAGTTTTGCAAGATTAAAAAGTTCTAGAGATCTGTTGCATAACAAATTGTATATACTTAACACTACTCAACTCCACACTTAAGATACTAAATTTCATGTTATGTGTTTGTAACCACAATTTAAAATAAAAATTACAAACAAAACAAAAATTGGGGTAGATATAGAGGGAACTGGAACAGGGGAGTCAGAGGAAAACTTTTGATTTTTTTCTCTTTTTTAACATTGAAACTCTTCTCAGTTATTACTTGTGTAATTGAAATCATTGTTTAAAGTTTTATAAAAAAAAAATCAGAAAAGGACCCTACTCTGGAGGCATTTAGAGTCTAGTGAAAGAGACATTCATCTACACAAAGCATGCACGGGCCAGGGGAGTGTGGTGGCACCAGGTGCAGTGAATATGGGGGACAGAAAACTTGTTCCTCCTGGGCCAGCAGAAAAGGACTCATGGGGGTGGGGGTGGTCATTTGGTGTCAGACTCCAAAGACAGGTAGATATTTGTCTGGGGGAAGGTTAGTCTAAGCTCTAGAGAGCATACCATTCAAAACCTTCCACTGCAATTTCCAGGGGTTCAGCTGCAATATATCTAAAGCACACTTAGCTCAAATAATACCATGAAATATGAGGGAGGAAGAAGTCTTAAAGACCCCTTTGGAAAACACTTGATAAAATAGCTAAACTAATGTCAAGAAATGCTAAAGCTCTAAAGCTTATTATATGCATACACAAAGTGATCTAAAGCAGAGTTGGGGTATGCCAGACCCCACAATCATTTCATACAGTTCAGTTTAGCCTAACAACATGACTGCATAGAATTCCTTGGAGGATTCACTAAGTAAGTAAGAATGATTTTCCACCAGCAAGCTTTTTAAATGTCTGTATATACATCTGCAGTGCTTGAGGGGGATTAAGACATTTGCTCTCTTTCATTCTTCCATGCATTTGAGCTTACACTATTAATTTGCTCAGCAAACCATTTTATTCATGGCTAGAGCAAAAGAAGCTTTAACTCAACTGTTGTCTGAAATTCAAATGGGTAGGGTTTAAATGAGAGGGTCCACCATACAATCAAGATATTTATCTAGTCAACTCTTAGTTAGCACCCTAAATAGAGGAGTAGTGTTCACAGAGTGCCAAAAGCATTTTGCTTTCTTTCAGGGATACTGACATTGAATTTTTATTTTCATCATCCCATTTGCCTTTCCTATTTTGTTTTCTTCAGGTGAAACAAGAAAACCAGTTCACAGTCCAGAGTTCCTCGCTGGCTAGAATAACAGATAAAAATAGCCAGGTTATGAGGTCTAACTTTCCCAAGGGACCACATTGCAGCTACGATTGCTCACAGTAACCTGTTAGCTCCTTACTGCCTCCCACATCTCCAGGGCTGGCAAGAAAATGCCAGATCCCAGGCTACAGTGCAAGGTCATTTCCAAGAACAAATCGTTCAAAACTCTGAAGTCAGGGGTAGCAGCTCCACTTTAGTCCAGAAATCTGCCAACTCAGGTGTAGTGTAGCATCTTCTTTTAGGAAGTAGTATAACACTGTAGTTAAAAGTGTGGTCTTTGAAGCCAGTCATCCTGGATTTGGATCCCAGCTCTGCTGCTTGCCAGTTGTATGATCTTGGACAAGTCACTTAACTTCTCTGTGCCTCAGTTTTCTCATCTGTTAAATGGGTGTAATGATCATTGTGAGGTTAAATGAGTTCACATGTGTAAGATGCTTAGGTTAATTTTAAAGCTGCCAATATATCCAGCTTGGGCAACATGGTGAAACCCTGTCTCTACTAAAAATACAAAAATAAGTCAGGCATGGTGGCATGTGCCTGTAGTCCCAGCTACTTGGGAGGCTGAGGTGGAAGGATGGCTTGAGCCCAGGAAACAGAGGTTGCAGTGAGTTGAGATCATGCCACTGCACTCCAGCCTGAGTGACTGAGACCACCATCTCTAAAATATAAATAAATAAATAAATAAACTTCAAATGTATGCTAACTCTTCATTGGTTCTTCCTTTCATTGGGTCAGCATAACACCTCCAGGCCTCCCACAAGGCTCATGCAATCTTCAACCTTCTGGTGGCTACGTATTCATGGGGACATTTGTCACATGGTATTGTTAATCTGTTGCATTGTTAATCTATCTGTCTTCCGCCAAGATTGTAAGCATCTTGAGGGCAGGGCCAAGTCATTCTTGGTTATATCTGTAGCACCTGATATAGTCCCTGGCCAAAAAAAATTGTATCAGCTCAGTACAAGTCTTTGAATTAAGCTCCTTTGAGTTTCCTTTAATTCTGAGCTCAGTGGTGTCCCAGCCAGAGGGCCCAAATGGCTCATTTCTGAAGTCAATGACCATGTCTCATTGTCAGGATCCTCTGTGAACAGTAGGCAAGGATCATGGGCCAAAGGATGTCTCCACCAGAGTTTCACCAAGTACTTACAGTATCAGGAAGAAAAACCAAACAGTTACAGCTGATGGACACCCATTTTTCTGTAAGATGCTTGAGAAGTGGGTGGGTTGAAGAAGCCTAGGCATGGCAGGGTGAATGATGCTCCCCCGAAAGATGCCCACATCCTAGTCCCCGGAACCTGTTACTTTACATGACAAAAGGGACTTTGCAGATGTGATGAGGTTAAGGAGCCTGACTTGGGGAGAGTAGCCTGCATGATCCAGGTGGACCCAATGTCATCACAGAGGTGTTTATAAGAGGGAAGAAAGAGGATCAGAGTCAGACAAGGAGACGTGACCATGGAGGCAGAAGTCAGAGACAGAGTGAGATTTAAAGATGCTGCCCTGCTGGCTTTGAAGGGGGAGGACGGATCTGTCCACCGAGGCAGGCAGGCAGCCTCTAGAAGCTGGAAAATGGAAGGAAACATTCTCTGTGCAGCTTCCAGAAGTGTTGCAGTCCTGCTGACATCTTGATTTTAGGACTTCTAACCTCTAGAATTGTACGATCATAAATCTGTGTTGTTTTAGGCCACTAACGTTGTGGTAAATTCTCACAGCAACAATAGGAAACTAGGGTAGGAATGCCATCTAACAGTTCTTCATTTATTTCTAAAAAGAAATAAGTTAATCGATCATTTCCACGATTTTACCTCTCCAAATTGGAATTGCAGAGGTGGTGTCCTGGAAGCACATGTTGTAGTTGATAGGAAACATCTGATGTTTCTTATTCAGTTTGGAACTCGGGACCATCTTTCAGCATTTCAAATGAAGTTGCTTTTCTCCTATACTCTCCTGTACTTAATCTTAAAAAGCATAACACATCACATCATTCTCTCATTGTTCTCTTCAAAATCCTTGGATGGTCTTGTATTGGCTACAGGATAAAAAGCAAACTCTTCAGCATTCCATTCAAACACGTGGCCCTAGTTGCATTTCTTTTCTTCTCTTTCTCTCTCTCTTTCTCTCTCTCCCTCTCTCTCTCTCTCTTGTCTTGCTCTGTCACCTGGGCTGGAGTGCAGTGGTGCAATCTCAGTTCGCTGCAGCCTCCACCTCCCAGACTCAAGCGATTCTCCTTCCTCAGCCCCTGAGTAGCTGGGACTATTGGCCTGGCTAATTTTTTTTTAATTTTTTGTAGAGACAGGGATCCCACTATGTTGCCCAAGCTGATCTTGAACTCCTAGCCTCAAGTGATCTGCCCACCTTGGCCTCCCAAAATGCTGGGATTGCAGGCATATGCCACTGTGCCCAGCCTCCTTGTTGGTTTTCTAGATCAACTTTTACCATTTCAAGCCTCCTCACACCTTATGTTCCAATCCATGTGGCTTCATGCTCCTCCCAATTGTATTAGTCCATTTTCACAGTGCTGATACTGACATACTGGCTGGGTGTGGTGGTTCACGCCTGTAATCCCAGCACTTTGGGTGGCTGAGGTGGTTGGATCACCTGAGGTCACGAGATTGAGACCAGCCTAACCAACATGGTGAAACCCTGTCTCTACTAAAAATACAAAAATTAGCTGGGTGTGGTGGTGGGCGCCCTTAATCCCAGCTACTTGGGAGGCTGAGACAGGAGAATCACTTGAACCCAGGAGGCAGAGGTTGCAGTGAGCTGAGATCGTGTCATTGCACTCCAGCCTGGGCAACAAGAGCAAACTCCGTCTCAAAAAAAAAAAAAAAAATATCGAGACTGGGTAATTTATAAAGAAAAAGAGGTTTAGTGGACTCACAGTTCCACGTGGCTGAGGAGGCCGCACTAACATGGCAGAAGGCAAAAGACACACCTTTCATGGCAGCAAATAAGAGAGAATGAGAGCTATGTGAAAGGGGAGAGTCCTTATAAAACCATCAGATCTCATGAGACTTATTCACTACCACGAGAACAGCATGGGGAAAACCACCCACATGATTCAATTGTCTCCCACTGGGTCCCTCCCACAACACATGGGAATTATGGGAGCTACAATTCAAAATGAGATTTGGGTGGAGACACAGCCAAACCATGTCAGTGATCATGCTGTATGTAGTCCCATGCACCCTCCCCGGTGGTTGGTTAGGCTGTTCCCAAGGGGAAGGTTTACTTCCCTTCCTCCCCTTCCTGCAATAAACTGAGGTACTAGATCCCCCAGCTGATTCCCAAAACCTCCCTTGAGCCCTTTTTACATTCCTCCTCATTACATGTTTATGCATTTGTCTATCACCCTAGAACATACACACGAGGCCAGGAAAAATATAAATTTCTTGATGATCTCACCTCTCACTTCTCACCACTACTGTTTCCCCTACACACACACACACACACACACACACACAGCCATACACATAGTAGTCACTCAATAAGTGCTGAAATAATTAATGTGTATTGGGGTCAAACATGATAGCACAGCAAGGAGACCAGTGCTCTTTCCATTCTGCTAAGGAGAAAAGATGACAAGAGTCAGGATTCGGAGTTGGAGATGTCTGGGTTCAAATATGTGCTCTGGCATACACTAGCTGTGAATTTTAGGCCAGGTACTGAACATCTCTGTGCTGTAGTTTCCTCATTTGTCAAATGAGAATAATAATACCTTCCTTTATGACTATAGTTAGTGTAATGACATGATATGTTCAAAGCCTTTAGCACAGTAACTGGTACTAAGTAAGCACTATATGTGTCAGCTATTATTGTTTTTCTTTTCTTTTTATTTTCTTTTCTTTCTCACTCTGTTGCCCAGGCTAGCACACAATTGCATGATCTCAGCTCACTGCAGCCTTGATCTACCAGGCTCAAGTGATCCTCTTACCTCTGCCTCCCAAGTAATTGGGACTACAGGAGCAGGTCACCATGCCTGGCTAATTTTTTTGTATTTGTAGAGACAGGGTTTTGCTATGCTGCCCAGGCTGGTCTCAAACCCCTGGGATCAAGCAATCCTCCCGCCTCAGCCACCCAAAGTGCTGGGATTATAGGCATGAGCCACCATACCCAGCCAGCTATTATGATTAACATTATTTTTGGCTGTGAGTGGTGGCTCATGCCTATAATCCCAGGGCTTTGGGAGGCCCAGGCAGGAGAATCACTTGAGGCCAGGAGTTTGAGACCAGCCTGGGCAATATAGCAAGACCCCATGTTTACCAAAAATTAATAAATTAGCCAGGCATGTTGGCATGTGCCTATAGTTCTAGCTACTCAGGAGGCTTGGGCAGGAGGATCACTGGAGCCCAGGAGTTCAAGGCTGCACTGAGCTATGACTGCACCACTGCACTCCAGCCTGGGCAACAGAGCAAGACACTGAATCTAATAAGTAGGTAAATAAATAAATAAATAATTTAAAAAGCATTATTTTTACTATATAATCCTTGTTGGCACAGGCTAGTCCCTTCTCCTCCTATTGGCCTTGTTTTTCCCATTTAACTGTAATAATGGTTCAAACCTCTCAGGATAATCTCCAGGAATACACTTTATTTTAAAATGTAAAAAAAGAAAAATGGTTATTTAGAAATATTTAGCGCTGGATGTGGTGGCACACACCTGTAGCCCCAGCTACTCCGGGGACCGAGGACGGAGGATCTCTTGAGCTCAGGAGTTCAAGGCCAGCCTGAGCAACATAGTGAGACCGTATCTCAACAACAACAACAACAAAGTTTAGCAACAGTCCCGTTCTGATTTTACTTACCATATGCCTCCCACCCGCAATGCACCCCCATCACCAAAATGGGATCTCCTGAAGTTAATGAAAATTAATACTAACCTCTAAATAAAAACATTACTGTTCTAAATAATGGTAATTTCTAAATACTTTGCTTACACTGTATATTGCAGTGGACTTATCCTTAGAGTACACATTTTGTAAACAGCTAAGGGTTTCTGTTATTTTACATAAGATTTGACATCCAACTCAAAACTGAGACAGGGTGGAAACTTTGTCAAGTTCAAGTCATCTCTGCAGCACCGCTGCTTTGCCCTCTTTTTAATGAGCTGGCGTCCTCCTTTTGAGACAGACTGAAGTGAACTTGGATCAGACCCTTAGTCCTGAAACAATGCGCCCTACCTTTGTTGAAGCGCAAAGAGCTTTTCTGTGCAAAGGCCAGTGTGTTTTAACAAATGGCATTCCGCACATTTTCTCGACCGAGGCTCCAGCCTCAGCGGGATTCCACTGCATTCTTGACAGTCCGGCTCCTTTCCTCTGGCAGGGGGTCAGCCTGGGGCCACTGGGGTCAAGGAACCTCCACGGGCTGCCCCTGCCTCCTGGGCTGACGATGCAAGCCCGCACCGCGGCACTTCCTGCTCTAGCAGCCTGGTCTTGTGGGTGCTCAACTACCCAGTGAGAGGGGCTCCCAGGCTGCGGAGGAGGGGACAGCCTGGGCTGCACTGGAGGTACCAAGAAGGAAGCAGAGAGGGACAGAATCCTATTTTATTTCATGTTTTTAAGGAGGGGCCTCTGGGAAGGGGCTGGAAGGGTTAGCCTTCCTTAGGAAGCTCTTGTAAAAAACCCCAGGCGATGAGCCATGCACGATACTGCCCCGTGGTCCCAATTGCAGGTGGACCTCCTTGTAAGTGTTTCATGGCCATCAAAAGGCCCCTGGCAGGAAGGAAATAGTAAGAACAGTGCTTATATTTGTGTAGAGAGATCATGGGTGACTTTCCTCTTCTTTCTTACATTCCCTGTATTTTCTCATTTATTTTAACAATGCCTACACATTGCTTGTGGGATGTCAGTTAACAGCCTCCCCTTAAAAGCTCCTTCCCATTGCTGCAGACTGTCTGCAAAAAAAAAAAAAAAAAGAAAAAAGAAAAGAAAAGAAAAAGAAAAAGAAAGAAAAGAAAATTCCCACAGGCAAAAGTCGGGATAAGGGTTCGACCTCCAGAAGGCCTCTTTTAAAACGCATAAATGTGTATGGAATGAGCTGGGGTCCAGATGAGGAGTGGGGGAGGTGTGGCACAGGAACCCATTAGCAACCATTAGTTTCTTTTTGTTGTTTTTGTTTTGTTGTTGTTTTTAACTTTTAATTAAAAAGTAAACTTTAACTTCAAAAATGCAAACTTGGGGAAGGCAAAAATATCACACACAAGGCTGTCACTTCACACTTAGAAGGTTGCACAGCGGCTGGGCAGAGGCGCTCCTCACTTCCCAGACCAGAAGGCAGCCGGGCTGTTGTTGTTTTTGAGAAAGTCTCCCTCTGTCGCCCAGGCTGAAGTGCAGGGGAGTGATGTCGGCTCACTAGAACCTCCACCTCCCAGGTTCAAGCAATTCTCCTGCCTTGGCCTCCCCAGTAACTGAGATTACAGGCCTCCGCCACCACACCTGGCTAATTTTTTTTTTTTTTTTTTTTGAGATGGAGTCTCCCTCTGTCACCCAGGCTGGAGTGCAGTGGCACAATCTCGGCTCACTGCAAGCTCCGCCTTCCAGGTTCACACCGTTCTCCTGCCTCAGCCTCCAGAGTAGCTGGGACTATAAGTGCCCGCCACCACTCCCAGCTAATTTTTTGTATTTTTAGTAGAGATGGGGTTTCACCATGTTAGCCAGGATGGTCTCGATCTCCTGACCTCGTGGTCCGCCTGCCTCGGCCTCCCAAAGTGCTGGGATTACAGGCGTGAGCCACCACACCAGGCCTAATTTTTGTATTTTTAGTAGATGGGCTTTGCCATGTTGGCCAGGCTGGTTTTGAACTCCTGACCTCAAGTGATCCACCTGCCTTGGTCTCCCAAAGTGCTGGGAAGGCATGAGCCACCCCACCCGGCCAGCACCCATTAGTTTCTGACCAAGGATTAGTTTGTCTGGTTTGCAAGCCTGGGAGACTGGGCCCTGGTGCAGGAGGCACAGGATAGAGCACTTTGGCTTGTGTAGGGCTCAGAAAGTGGCTCTGAAAAGGCTGTGGAAGGTAAAAGGCAAAACATATGAGCAAATGCTCTGTGTGCACGTGTGCCTGTCTGCCTGCCTGCCTGCCTGCCTGTCTGTCAAAGTATGAGAATGTTCACACCATAAAGAAAGGACAGAGGAAAAAGCTGGGATAAGAATCTGAAGTTTTGTGGAGGAAAGTTTAAGAAGGCAGACCTGAAATGGAAACCTCAGGGCATAGCCTTATTTCCTCATTTGTAAAATGAGCAGATGAGGCCAGTGCTGTCCAACACAGTTGCCACGGCCACATGTTGCTATTGAGCACTTGCGATGTGGCCCGCCTGAATTGAGATGTGTGATAAGTGTAAAATACACACTGGTTTTTGCAGAGTTAGTATAAACAAAAGAATTTCAAATAGCTCAGTATTCATTATTAAAATATTGATTACATGTTGAAATTATAATACTTTGAATATATTGCCTTAAAGAAAATATGTTACTAAAATTAACGTCACCTGTTTCTTTTTCCCTTTTTAGCCTAGCTACTGGAAAATTTAAATTACACGTGTGGTATGCACTGTATTTCTATTGGACAGCACTGGGTTATGCAATCATCTTAGAGCTTCTTAAATTTCCCCATTGAAAAATCACTAATAGCTTACCCAAGTACCACTGAAGCAGGTAGAGAAGGCTGGTTCAGAACATAATCTGAAGCAGCCTGCCATAAGCATGAAGTTCCTTTGAAATCTCATGTTTTCAGTTTTAAAATGCTTATGTGATTGTTTTGCTACAAAAATAACAGGTCCAAATTATAAACAAACAAAACAAACAAACACACCACCGGTTCTCTCCCTGCCTCCATTCTCCAACTGAACTCTTTAAGTAAAAAGACATAATAATATTTCTCCTGTCATTTCAAGCCCCACACTCCCCGCCAGCACACTGTCCTGGGGGTCTGCAGACCCCAGTTTGGGAAACACAGGCGGTGATCTCTAAAAGAGCCCTTCCATTTTGCAGTTTCTATTGGAGGCTCCTGAGTTCCTAATTGCCACATGTCCCCTTTTGTTCTGAGGTTCTCACCTTTGCTCCCTCTTACCCCTTAAAGTTCCCAAGGCCCTGGGAGTGGAGTGGGCCCAGCAAAAAGGACCGAGACAGCCTTTCTCTCTCTTTTGTAGCCCCACAGAGCTATGCACACAGGTGCCCCATAAATACTTGTCGTATTGAATAGTTCAGTAACCAGAACTGGGGGCCCAGCCCTCCTCCTGCAGCCAGGCCGCCTCCTGCTGCTGCTAGCAGTGTGAAAAGGTCTTTCAAAATGGTCCTGCTTTGAAAATTAACTAGGGATAAAAGTTGCCTCCGATCCTTTAGGGGAGGCAGATAGACAGCATAGAAACCAAATGATAAATAAGCAAATTAGGCAAGAATTCAGTTTGGAACCAGCGCAACTCAGAAATTAATGTGACACTCCATCATCGAAACTAAAAGGTAACCCTTATGAAAGTTACACCCTAATAAGCGGGGTCAGTCAGGATCAATCACTTCCTAAGCACATTTCACATTTCTCCCCTCCTAATCTTGCATGAGCTTCCCAATGAACTTGGCCACCTCAGGGTGACACCTTTTCCCACTTTAATATTCCTTTTTAGACTCACAATTCTGACTTCCCTTGACTCTCAACGATGCTAACAGCATCCAGCTCTGGGCCACTCACCAGGCTGTGGCCACCCCAAGACTTGGTGCAGAGGGATCCCACAGCACGTTCTTGAACAGAACCCTTGGAAGTTACAAATGTTATTTTCTGGGTCACTTGATGACTGACCTTGACTAAGCCTCCACATGGGGTGCAGTTAAACCACCATCACCAAAGTGTAGCTTTGCTTTCTCAAGGGGTCTGCTCAGATCACTGTGCCCTCCTCCTCCTGCTCCCAGCCCGTGAATAATCTGGAGCCAGAAGCTGGTAACCTGCTGTCAGGGTAGGACAGAGGACTTGGAGTTGTTTACACAAATGGGAAAACCAGGCCTCTGTGGTCCCTACTCTTCCTTGGGAGCTCCTCTGATTGGAGGCCCATGGAGCTGCTTCTGAGTACAGAGTGAGACTTACCTTCAGGCTTGGATAGGAAACCTCTATAAGCATGCTTCCTGGGTCAGAATGAACTCACTCAGCTGTTCTGCAGCTCAGGAAACTCTGAAGGGCTACCCTGTGGTTTAATGAGCTTCAGCCAGTAAACCTGGCACCCTGGCAGGTAGGAGTTCCACAAACACTCAGCCGGTTCCCTGGAGGGAAACAAACTGAAATGCTTCTAGGTCAATGTGGCCCCTTTTCTATTAACAGAAGGAAAATTTGAAATTCACAAGAAAACCCAAGTCCCATCAGTGCAGAATGATTGGACAAAGGCTGTTTGCTTTCTCCTGTGGCCAAGCAAGATGTTGAATGGTGTAACGCAGGAAGTGTCATGGTGTTCATGTTACTTCAATACTTCCCATAGATTGATCTAGGTTTAAGCTTGGTCCGATTTCTGGGAAATCAAGTGCTTCTTCTCTAATCATAGAATATGTGAACTAGAAGCAGTTTTGCTAGCATTGGGCTCAGCTTCTTCATTGCACTTGTGAAGAAATGAAAGCCCAGAGAAAAAGGAATCATTTGCCTATCTCACAGCAAATTGATGGCACAAATAGAGTGAGAATCCAGCTCTCCCAGCTCAGCAAATATTTAAGACCACTTGCTATGTGTCTCAGGCTGTTCCTAGGCATAGCGAATAAGGCAGACATGGTCTCTACTTTCTCGAAACTTCCCATCTCTTTTTTGCAGCTTTGAAATGCAATTTCAATCAAGAATATTTGGAGAATATTTGGAGCCTGATTTCCACCAGCAGGCGGGGACTAAAATTAGTCCTGCTGCCCTGTGGCTTTGGCCAGTCCCTGAGCACCTGCATGCTTGTCAAGCTGCACCCTTCTCCTTCAACTTCCCACCATTCATTCATCATCACATACTTCTTGAGCTCCTTCTGTGTGTCTGGTGTGGTTCTAGGTACTCACTGAGGCATTAATTGTGAAAAAGACAGACATGGGCCCCTCCTTATAGAGTTTACAATACAGGGCTGACTTTACTACACACTCTCCTACTCTGCCTCTTAAACAGGGCTTTAGCACTGGATGCTTATGAACGTAGTGCCGTAGTGCAGAGCTAAGTACATAGCCAAGAATTCTACTGTCATGGAATTATCCACAGGCCCTTCTCATCACATTCCCCTGCCCTTCACTTTTTGTGACATCCCCTCTCTTTGCGAATCTGCCCTGGATATTCATTTTAAACAGATTTGATGGAGGAAGTTATTAAACAAGAGAAACCCACACAGTGTAATTTCCTCCCCCTTCTGCATCTCCCGGGAATAGACCCTATCACCAATCTCCATCCTACTCAAACAGCTAGAGGGTTGGGCTTTTTCTTGAATGCTGTGGCCCAGGCCTTCATAACCAGTCCCCAGTCCCACAGCCTGCACCACTCCCAGAGAGAATGGGGCTCTGTTGTGGATCTATAGGGGAACAGTTCTGTGGAGGGGCAAAACCCCAAGCTGCAGGTAACAGCATACCCAAAAGGCATTGCTGCCCATCAGACATTAGGAGAGGAGCTCTTCCTCTCTCTAGTATGCCTAACTTGGGTCCCAACCATAGCTGAAATGACATAGGTCAAAGAGGTTGTTGACTGCAGTGAACAGGTGATTCTTTAATTATTTATTTTTGGGTCCCATGCATGCTTAGAACTTCACTGCAAGGTTAAAGCAACAGCCCACACAAAAGTTGGCTAAACATGTAAGAGATGGAAAATGTTGATGGTGGCAACCGAACATAAATGTGCATATGGGTGGATTCCGGAAACTGCCGGGCGGTGCACCTGACGTTGAGCCCCAGCAAAATTCTTGACCATATGATCAAACAGGTGGCTTTTGCATATTTAGAAAAGAATGTGGAGCCCACACACTATTGGACTTTAAAAGGTTAAAGAGGAAACCTCTGAGCAGTTCCAGTCAAGGAGGGATGTTTGATAATGAGAAGCAGGAAGGGCCATAGTTATTGTCACCTGGAGGAGGTTTTAAATTCAGGTCCGTCGTAAAGACAATAAAAGCCCCGAGAATGACAACCTACAGTCTGGATTGTATTTTGTAATGGTAAACCTGTACAAAAATGCAAATGACAAGCTAGACTACTTTATAATGGGTTGCTGATACTCACCTTTGTTAAAGTAAATTAAGATGGAGATTGAACCTGAAGAATCCCTGAGTAGACAAAGCCAGTTAGGGCTCATGAGTGATCTTAATCTTGCTACAATTGCAGATGTAAGCAAAACTTGAGCTATCTCTTGTAAATACCTATAATAAAGAAAACCAGAATGTAAGCTAGACCAATCAGAAAGTCAACAAACTGGGCTGGATGTGGTGGCTCACACCTGTAATCCCAGCACTTTGGGAGGCTAAAGCAGGCAGATCACTTGAGACCAGGAGTTCAAGACCAGCCTGGACAACATAGTAAGACATCGTCACTACAAAAAATAAACAAAACATTAGCCAGGCGTGGTGGCATGCACCTGTAGTCCCAGCTACTTGGCAGGCTGAGCTGGGAGGATTGCTTGAGCTCTGGGAGGTCGAGGCTGCAGTAAGCCATGATCATGCCACTGTACTCCAGCCTGGGCAACAGAGTGATACTCTGTCTCAAAAAGAAAATAAAAGAAAGTCATACTGGGCACGGTGGCTCACGCCTGTAATCCCAGCACTTTGGGAGGCCGAGGCAGGCAGTAGATCAGAAGTTTGAGACCAGCCTGGCCAACATGGTGAAATCCCATCTCTACTAAAAATATAAAAATTAGCCAGGAACAACAAAGTGAGACTGTCTCAAAAAAAAAAAAAAAAAGTGAACACACATAATTATATAACTAGAATTTTTTCCAACACGATAGATCAAATAAGGCAACTGTATAATTGTAACCAATCAATTTTTTTTTTTTTTTTTTGCTTTACTTCTGTGTTTGGTTTGTCCTATAAAAGCCTCCCTCTTGTGTTTCCTTGGTGGAGCTCCTGAGCCACTTCTGGAATTGTTTGCTCAAATACATTCTTTAAAATATTATTGTGCTTCAGTTTACTTTCTTAACACCTCTATTTCCTTTCTCACAAAACAGTGTTGAAGCCCCTTCTCCAGATTTTCTGTTCCAATAAGTACACTTCTTTTCTTGCATATTCTAAGTTCTGCAGATCTTCTGCGTGTTCTACATTGTGTTGTCTTTGATGGTACTCTTGTAAAAAAAAATGATGACACTTGGGCTAGATAATAACATTGAGGGAGATTTGCACCTAGTAGAAGAACACTGTGCTTGGGGAATTCATCAATGGTAGCTTAAAGCTGGAGCAAAGAGTAGGTCTCTCTGGAACTCCAACTCTGTGCTGATGAACATTTACTTGTCAAAGAAAGATGCAAGCAGAGAGTCTCTTGATCAGATTTGCTCATGACCCAAGTGGAGAGGGAGAGCTTGTCCAAATCTATTCACAGAAATACACACAAACTCCTAACCCATACCCTTAACCTGAGACATTGGGATATCAAGAGCTGGAAGAATTGACCTGCTCAAATTCCTGCTATGAAGGGGAGTCCTTGCTGGTTGCAGATCTTGGCTCTTATCTGCCTGATCTCTACTCCAAAGAAAGGGAGGCATACACACTTCTATAGCCCCTCTGTTCTCACTCCAAGTAAGCCCTGGGAGAAAACAATGCCACATAGGTATCGATTTCATTTGAAGATCCTGGGAAAATGAAATTCTTCGTAGAGCTCACTTCATTTTAAAGCTGTACATACCAGTCTCACTTTTAGGTCTAAAGAAGTTGGTGTAACAAAATACAATTTGAAGACGAATATTAGCATTCTTACTATAATTATTTGTTCAATAACAAGACATTGTTCTCAGGATATTCTTTAGGTCAATCTTGTCACTGACAAATCCATCGCTGAGGATATAGGCAAAGAAGGACAAAGTAACTGTGAACACAATGCTGGCTTCTCTAAAATGGCCGGACCTTCAGCTGCCTTCCAGCCCAAACACCCTAGATTTATAAAATTCAGATATAACATCACTTCTTAGTTTTAGAGGGTATCTTAATAAAGTTCCTTGAAGTTTTGGCCTACTCAGCACTTTTTAAAGAACATTCAAGCAACACATTCACTTTGCTTTTGGAAAATAGTCCATGAATTCACTTTGCTTTTGGAAAATAGTCCATGAACGATGCCTGTCCAAACCAAGGAGCACTGCCCAGTGTGGTTGCAACGTCTTGCTAGGAAAGCAGCAAATTTTCTGAATATATTGAATGGGACCCACCCACTTTTCTTTTAGTAACTTAGTTCATTTGGTCTAGAAAGTCCTTGGGTTGAGGACACACGGATGCACACATTCCCCCCATCTCTCTGTCTTTCTCTCCTCCTCTCTCTTTTCTGGAACTCCTTTTTGAAGAGGTGGTAATATTTTTATTCCTGTATTTTATCAGCAACTTATTTGCCATGGCATGAGGAAGGCATTTGTTACAACATTTTTGTGTATACTGATCAGTTACAAGGAAAGTTGTGCCTTAAAATACTCTGCCTGGAAAATACTTTCTATGTCCAAGTAAACAAGGTAGGCCTTAGTTTAAATTCTGACTTACAACTGGGAAGGAACAACCTAGTTTACCCTCTTCTGAAACCAGAAGTAAATGCAACTCTGCATTTCTCTTTTCAAAGTCTCAGGAAAAAAAAAGAATTAAAACACATGTAATGTGCCCACAGTGCCTATACCTGCTATTATGCTACCGTTTTTCTTTATTCGTTATTTCTCAAATTTTTCAACTACAGATATGACTAACTTCTCCTGAATTAAAAAATGTGTGTCTAATTATATGAAGATTTCAAAAAAAGTGTAAAGACACCATGAAAAGTCTCAAATGGTCTCTATGTAGTTCGTTACATAGGTTACTTAGGTGAGTTCATGCTAGAGAAGGCAAACCCTCTATCTATACTTATATTTGTGCAAATTTATGGAGTACATGTGCAATTTTATTATATGCATAGATTGTATAGTGGTCAAGTCGGGGCTTTTAGGGTATTCATCACCAGAATAACATACATTGTACCCATTAACTACACAATGTGTATATTTACGCACACATATTTGCAAAAGGAAATCTTTCCAAAAGGTACATGAAGCACCTCCCATATTTTCCTCCCTCTGGTCACATAAAATAGACTCTTCAGATCTCTGGTCCTCCCTTAACAAGGGGGTATTCTCCAGGAACCAGTTTGGGTTAGCTTTACAGAAGAGTCAATTGCAAGATATATGACAGTGACCAAAAGGGCTCCACTCTCCAGTCACTGATGAGGGACAAGACTTTTCCGTTGTTTACCAGGGTTTCAGAAAACATGGCCAGAGAATAATCCCTGAGGGACACTGTGAAGAACACCTTTATAGGATTTAAGTGAGAAAATCAAGCACAGTCCTCAAGAAACAAACAAAAAAAGCATGAATCCCCAGCCAAAGCAAAATGGAATTTTTAAGTCAATTATCCAAATAACTCAGCAACAAAATTAAAAAGACCCATTCAATTTCATGGGCATTTAAGACCCCAAAATGATCATAGACTGAATGGTGTCCAATCTCAGATCCTCTTTGGCTATATAGCAATATCATCCAACTCCAGGCTCAGACCTACACACTGCAGAGAGGCAGAAAGGCTTCAGGGCATTCTGATGAGAACTAGAAAGCCACACTGAGTTTGTCCCTATTTTTATGTGAAACAAAATGCTAGGGGTGAACTGCCCAGCTTTGGAACTGAATGCAGAGAATTGCCTAGCTCGCTGCTGAACACCCCACAGATATCCACCTGCAAATTCCTCGGGATTTGTACAAGTCAATGATTCTGTATTCACTGCCTTCTAGTAAGCATTTGAGACCCATAACTATGAAAAATCTTGCAGGTAATTTCCCCAGTAATTCCATTAATCCCAAGAGATAGCTAAACGTGGCTCAACACACTCAGAAATCTCATGGCAAATTTATTCTCTTCATTTTATTCAAAGCCTTTTAAAATAAGCCCCAATTAAAAGTGATGCTAACAATAAGGTCTGCTCTTAAGCTCCCTGGCTATCCCCTTCAACTGTGTAGAACTAATGTAATCCATTGAGTGATCTTCAACTCACTGAGATTTAGAGTAGGTAGGAACTTTAGAGATTATATTCAAATACCCAAGCATTTCCTAAATACAGCAGTTCTTTTGATCCAAATGAGGTTTCCAGAGTGGGATGTGGCGGCTGGTGGTGAAGGGAGTACCACCACTCCCTGCTGTCAACCTCTCTGAGCCCTACTCCCACATCCCTGGAATCAACACACTAACTGCTTTAACCCACACACACTCCAATTAAGCCCTACAGTGACCAGTTATAATTAAAATCCAATGGTTAGTGTTAGCTTTTCTTAAATAACAAGAATGATCAAATAGTAAAAATTAAGTCACTCAGGCTAGCAGAGAGTATTGTGGATTATTGGGTTTACAAATGGAATAAATTTTGTTTATAGGCAGCAATCCTTGAACAAATCACTTTTTGGCTTAATTGTTAACTGCACTTGAAAATAAACCACGCGGTGAAAACGAGAGTGTGGTTTGCAGAGAGAAAAAAAAGAAAATGTATTTAAGAGCATTTCGCTCTCCCTCTCCCTCTCCCTCTCCCTCTCCCTCTCCCTCTCCCTCTCCCTCTCCCTCTCCCTCTCCCTCTTTCCACGGTCTCCCTCTGATGCCCAGCCGAAGCTGGACGGTACTGCTGCCATCTCAGCTCACTGCAACCTCCCTGCCTGATTCTCCTGCCTCAGCCTGCCGAGTGCCTGCGATTGCAGGCGTGCGCCGCCACGCCTGACCGGTTTTCGTATTTTTTTGGTGGAGACGGGGTTTTGCTGTGTCGGCCAGGCTGGTCTCCAGCTCCTAACCGCGAGTGATCTGCCAGCCTCGGCCTCCCGAGGTGCCGGGATTGCAGACGGAGTCTCGTTAACTCAGTGCTCAATGGCGCCCAGGCTGGAGTGCAGTGGCGTGATCTCGGCTGGCTACAACCACCTCCCAGCTGCCTGCCTTGGCCTCCCAAAGTGCCGAGATTGCAGCTTCTGCCTGGCCGCCACCCCGTCTGGGAAGTGAGGAGCGTCTCCACCTGGCCGCCCATTGTCTGGGATGTGAGGAGCCCCTCTGCCTGGCTGCCCAGTCTGGAAAGTGAGGAGCGTCTCTGCCCGGCCGCCATCACATCTGGGAAGTGAGGAGCGTCTCTGCCCGGCCGCCCCTACTGGGAAGTGAGGAGCCCCTCTGCCCGGCCAGCCGCCCCGTCCAGGAGGGAGGTGGGGGGGGTCAGCCCCCCGCCCGGCCAGCCGCCCCATCTGGGAGGTGAGGGGCGCCTCTGCCCGGCCGCCCCTACTAGGAGGTGAGGAGCCCCTCTGCCCGGCCACCACCCCGTCTGGGAGGTGTACCCAGCAGCTCATTGAGAGCGGGCCATGAAGACAATGGCGGTTTTGTGGAATAGAAAGGGGAGAAAGGTGGGGAAAAGATTGAGGAATCGGATGGTTGCCGTGTCTGTGTAGAAAGAGGTAGACATGGGAGACTTCATTTTGTTCTGTACTAAGAAAAATTCTTCTGCCTTGGGATCCTGTTGATCTGTGACCTTACCCCCAACCCTGTGCTCTCTGAAACATGTGCTGTATCCACTCAGGGTTGAATGGATTAAGGGCGGTGCAAGATGTGCTTTGTTAAACAGATGTTTGAAGGCAGCATGCTCCTTAAGATTCATCACCACTCCCTAATCTCAAGTACCCAGGGACACAAACACTGCGGAAGGCCGCAAGGTCCTCTGCCTAGGAAAACCAGAGAACTTTGTTCACTTGTTTATCTGCTGACCTTCCCTCCACTATTGTCCTGTGACCCTGCCAAATCCCCCTCTGCGAGGAACACCCAAGAATCATCAATAAAAAATTAAAAAAAACAAACAAACAGCATTTCAAACTAGCAAGGAAAAGAAAAAAAAACAAAAAACAAATAAAAAAAAGAAAATGTATTTAAAAAAATAATAACCAGCACTTACTTGAAAAACAAGCAAACCCATACCAATGTGATTGTCCTCTCTCTCCATAGAAGAAGAGTGTATGGAATGAGTGAATACAAGCATTAAGGAATGAACAAATGAATTAATTCTACTTATAAAACACCCCCCACAGCAAGCTTGCACAACAGCAAGCTTTTAAAGAAGAGTACGAAAACTCTACTCTACACAATTTGGCTGGTAGCTGTGTTACATTTGACCGTTAACATTTTTTGTACGTTTATGTGGGTTTTTTTCCGAGACAAGGTTTTCACTCTGTCTCCCAAGCTGGAGTGCAGTGGTGCAATCACAGCTCACTGCAGCCTCCAACTCCTTGGCTCAAGCGATCCTCACACCTCAGCCCCCAAATAGCTGGAATCACAGGTGCATACCACCAAGCTTGGCTAATTTTTAAAATTTTTAGTACAGAAAGGGTCTCATGATGTTGCCAGGCTGGTCTCAAACTCCTGGGCTCAAGTGATCTGCCTGCCTCAACCTCCCAAAGTGCTAGGCTCACAGGTGTTAGCCACTGCACCCGACCACATTTATGTATTGCATTAGCATGGGAGCCCAGTTGTATCTCTGCTACCTGCCTACATGGTGCCTAGCATATAGTTGGGGCTCATAGCAATTTTTGCAGCTGCTTAGTAACTTCTCCCCATTGAGTGTAGGGCCCATATGTTGACAGATGGGACAGAACGTGAGCTTCCTGATCCCATAAAGGCAGCCCCCTTTTCTTTTCCTGCTCCTCACCACTAGGCGAGGTCTGCAACTCCACACCAACTCCGTGTCCTTTGTGACCTTCCATAAGGTAGGACAGGTAGGCCTTGTCCTTACTAGAGACCCAATCTCACAGCAGGGCTGAGACTTTGGAGACAGGAAAGTATTGTAGGCCTCAGATGAGCCAGTTTATAGAGTAGGCAAAAGCCCAAACACCACCTGTTTTCAATATGAGTGTCTCCATTACCAAACACACATTTTTACTTAGGCCTCCAGTTAGGCCAAAGGCTGAACCAGCCTCCAGTTCCCCACCGGCCCAGCCCTCCCCGCAGTAGGGATTCACCTGTATAATCAGCTTGCCTGGGCCATGGTGGTCTGGCTGGCACCCACTCATTGTGCCCTCAAGCCTGAGTGCTCACTCAGCATATCTGCTATCCAAATAGCCACCCGACAAGTCTGGCCACATCACCAGACAGGCTCCTTCTTGCCTGTTATTAAATAAATGAATGGGATGAGCCACATCTTCCCTCTGAGGAATAGCCAGAAGCATAGACTAAATGTAAAACCATCTTCCTCTCAGCTAGTCATGACAAGGTTCTGAAGAACATCTGATATGGTTTGGCTGTGTCCTCACCCAAATCTCATCTTGAATTATAGCTCCCACAATTCCCACATGTTGTGGGAGGGACCTGGTGGGAGATAATTTAATCATGGGGGTGAGTCTTTCCCATGCTGTTCTCCTGATAGTGAATAAGTCTCAAGAGATCTGATGGTTTTAAAAGGGGAGTTTCCCTGCACAAATTTTCTTCTCTTGTCTGCCACCATGTGAGATGTGCCTTTCACCTTCTGCCATGATTGTGAGGCCTCCCCAACCACATGGAACTGTGAACTTATTAAACCTCTTTCTTTTGTAAATTGCCCAGTCTCAGGTATGTCTTTATTAGCAGCATGAAAATGGACTAATAAACCATCTTAGTGACATGTTCTCTTGAGGATGTGAAACTGGCCAGTGGCTGGTGTTTTTTGGAGCTAATGAGTGATATGAGAAACTTGGAAGCAACCACCCACACTCATCCCTTCCTCTCCACCCTTGCCTCAAATCCCCAAATGACAATGTCATGGTTTCAGCTCCAATCTTTGCTCTCTGTGAAAATGTAGATCCTCCAGGAGGGAAAGCAGACCATCAGAACCTCTGGGGCTTGTGGGGCGCAGGTAAAAAGGAGCTGATATCTGGGAGGTTGAGTGGGCCTGGAACAAATTTGACTCACCTCACACTTTTTTCCAGAGCAAATTCTGAATTGCACACAACTCACAAAATTCCAAATGGAATTTCAGCTGGTGACCCTTTTATAATGTGGCATATATTATTGCCACTCAAAGTGAAGTTACCAGACCAGCAGCAGTGGCATCAGCTGGGAGCTTATGGTGTATGAAACCTCAGGCTTCACCCCAGACTTACTGAATCAGAATCTGTATCTTAAAAGATTCCTAGATGTTTGATGTGACATTGAAAATTGGAGAGTTATTAGTATACGGAGACTCAAAGAGCCCTGGTTTCAAACCCTGGATGTAGAACTTACTAACTTTGCAATCTTGGGAAAGGTCATTAAATTCTCTGAGCCTCAGTGTCCTCACCTGGAAAATAAGATTATATTCCCTGTCTGACAGGGTTGTTATAAGGATTAAATGATAGTGTTTATTATAATATTAGTTAGCACAGTGGCTGGTACATGATAAGTATGGACTAAGAGGTAGTGATCAATTCATTATAATCCCAGCACACTGGGAGGCCAAAGAGGGTGGATCACTTGAGCCCAAGAGTTCGAGGCCAGCCTTGGCAACATAGTGAGACCCCATCTCTTTAAGAAAATTAGCCAGGCCTGGTGGCACACACTTGTGGTCCTAGTGATTCAGGAAGCTGAGGTGGGAGGATTGCTTGAGCCCAGGAGGTCAAGGCTGCAGTGAGCCATAACCATGCTACTGCACTCCAGCCAGGGAGACACAGTGAGACCCTGTCTCAAAAACAAACAAAAAAAAAGGTGACAGGCAAGATGGCGGAATAGGAACAGCACCGGTCTGCAGCTCCCAGTGAGATCAACACAGAAGTCGGGTGATTTCTCCATTTCCAACTAAGGTAGCTGGCTCATCTCATTGGGACTGGTTAGACAGCAGTTGCAGCCCACAGAGGATGAGCTGAAGCAGGGTGGGATGTCACCTCACCTGGGAAGTGCAGGGGGTGGGGGAACTCCCTCCTCTAGCCAGGGGAAGCCCTGAGGGACTGTGCCATGAGGAACAGTGCACTGAGGCCCAGATACTATGCTTTTCCCATGGTCTTTGCAAGCCACAGACCAGGAGATTCCCTCGGGTTCCTGCGCCACCAGGGTCCTGGGTTTCAAGCACAAAACTGGGCAGCTGTTTGGGCAGACACCGAGCTAGCTGCATGAGTTTTTTCATACCCCAGTGACACCTGGAACGCCAATCTGGAAAGAGGGCTGAAGCCAGGGAGCAAAGTGGTCTAGCTCAGTGGATCCCACCCCCATGGAGCCCAGCAAGCTAAGGTCCACTGGCTTGAAATTTTTGCTGCGAGCACAGCAGTCTGAAGTCCACCATTAGTGAGGCTGGAGTAGGCGGTTTTCCCCTCACAGTGTAAACAAAGCCTCAGGGAAGTTTGGACTGGGTGGAGCCCACCGCAGCTCCACAAAGCTGCTGTAGTAATACTGCCTCTCTAGATTCCTCCTTTCTGGGCAGGGCATCTCTGAAACAAAGGCAGCAGCCCCAGTCAGGGGCTTAGAGATAAAACTCCCATCTCCCTGGGACAGAGCACCTGGGGGAAGGGGCGGCTGTGGGCTCAGCTTCGGCAGACTTAAACGTTCCTGCCTGCCAGCTCTGAAGAGAGTGGCAGATCTCCCAACACAGCACTCGAGCTCTGCTAAGGGAGAGACTGCCTCCTCAAGTCAGTTCCTGACCCCGGGGCCTCCTGACCAGGAGACACCTCCCAGCAGGGGTTGACAGACACTTCATACAAGAGAGCTCTGGCTGGCATCTGGCAGGTGCCTCTTTGGGAGGAAGCTTCCAGAGGAAGGAACAGGCAGCAATCTTTGCATTCTGCAGCCTCCTCTGGTGATACCCAGGCCAACAGGGTCTGGAGTGGCTCTCCAGCAAACTCCACCAGACCTGCAGCTGAGGGGGCTGATGGTTGGAAGTAAAACTAACAAAAGGAAAGGAATAGCATCAACATCAACAAAAAGGACATCCACACAGAAACCCTATCTGAAGGTCACCACCATCAAAGACCAAAGGTAGATAATTCCACAAAGATGAGGAAAAACCAGTGCAAAAAGGCTGAAAATTCCAAAAACCAGAAAGCCTCTTCTCCTCCAAAGGATCATAACTCCTCACCAGCAAGGGAACAAAACTGGACAGAGAATGAGTTTGACAAATTGAGAGAAGTAGGCTCCAGAAGGTGGGTAATAACAAATTTCTCTGAGCTAAAGGAGCATGTTCTAACCCAATGCAAGAAAGTTAAGAACCTTGAAAAAGGTTAGAGGAATTGCTAACTAGAATAAGCAGTTTAGAGAAGAACATAAATGACCTAATGGAGCTGAAAAACAAGCATGAGATCTTTGTGAAGCATACACAAGTATCAATAGCCAAATCAATCAAGCAGAAGAAAGGATATCAGAGATTGAAGATCAACTTCATGAAATACAGTGGGAAGACAAGATTAGAAAAAAAAGAAGAATGAAAAGGAACAAACAAAGCTTCCGAGAAATATGGGACTATGTGAAAAGACCAAACCTATGTTTGATTGGTGTACTTGAAAGTGATGGGGAGAATGGAACCAAGTTGGAAAACACTCTTCAGGATATTATCCAGGAGAACTTCCCCAACCTAGCAAGGCAGGCCAACATTCAAATTCAGGAAATACAGAGAACACCACTAAGATACTTGTTGAGAAGAGCAACCCCAAGGCACATAATAATCAGATTCACCACGGTTGAAATGAAGGAAAAAATGTTAAGGGCAGCCAGAGAGAAAGGCTGGGTTACCCACAAAGGGAAGCCCATCAGACTAACAGTGAATCTCTCTGCAGAAACTCTACAAGTCAGAAGAGAGTGGGGGCCAATATTCAACATTCTTAAAGAAAAGAATTTTCAACCCAGAATTTCATATCCAGCCAAACTAAGCTTCATAAGTGAAGGAGAAATAAAACCCTATATAGACAAGCAAATGCTGAGAGATTCTGTCACCACCAGGCCTGTCTTACAAGAGGTCCTGAAGGAAGCACTAAATATGGAAAGCAAAAACCAGTACCAGCCACTGCAATAAGATACTAAATTTTAAAGACCATTGACACTATGAAGAAACTGCATCAACTAACGGGCAAAATAACCAGCTAGCATCATAATGACAGGATCAGATTCACACATAACAATATTAACCATAAATGTAAATGGGCTAAATGCACCAATTAAAAGACACAGACTGGCAAATTGGATAAAGAGTCAAGACCGATTGGTGTGCTATATTCAGGAGTCCCATCTCATGTGCAAAGACACACATAAGCTCGAAACAAAGGGATGGAGGAATATTTACCAAACAAATGGAAAGCCAAGAAAAAAAAAAAAGCAGGAGTTGCAATCCTAATCTCTGGTAAAACAGACTTTAAACCAACAAAGACAAAACAAGACAAAGAAGGGCATTACATAATGGTAAATGGATCAATGCAACAAGAAGAGCTAACTATCCTAAATATATATACACCCAATACAGGAGCACCCAGATTCATAAAGCAAGTTCTTAGAGACTTACAAAGAGACTTAGACTCCGGCACAATAATAGTGGGAGACTTTAACACTCCACTGTCAATATTAGACAGATCAACAAGCCAGAAAATTAACAAGGATATTCAGGACTTGAACTCAGCTCTGGACCCAGCAGACCTAATAGATATCTACAGAACTCTCCACCCCAAATCAACAGAATATACATTCTTCTCAGCACCACATTGCACTTATTCTAAAATTGACCACATAATTGAAAGTAAAACACTCCTCAGCAAATGCAAAAGAAAGGAAATCATAACAAACAGTCTCTCAGACCACAGTGCAATCAAATTAGAACTCAGGATTAAGAAACTCACTCAAACTACACAACTACATGGAAACTAAACAACCTGCTCATGAATGACTACTGGGTACATAACGAAGTTAAGGCAGAAATAAATAAGTTCTTTGAAACCAATGAGAACAAAGACATAACATACCAGAATCTCTGGGACACAGCTAAAGTAGTATTTAGAGGGAAAATTATAGCACTAAATGCCCAAAGGAGAAAGTGGTAAAGATCTAAAATTGATGCCTTAACATCAAAATTAAAAGAACTAGAGAAGCAAGAGCAAACAAACTCAAAACCTAGCAGAAGACAATAAATAACTAAGATCAGAGCAGAACTGAAGGAGATGGAGACAGGAAAAACCCTTCAAAAAAAATCAATGAATCCAGGAGCTGTTTTTTTTTTGCTTTTTGTTTTTTTAAAGATTAACAAAATAGACTGCTAGCCAGACTAATAAAGAAGAAAAAAAAGAATCAAATAGACACAATAAAAAATGATAAAGGGGATATCACTACAGATGCCACAGAAATACAAACTACCATCAGAGGATACTATAAACACCACTATGCAAATAAACTAGAAAATCTAGAAGAAATGGATAAATTCCTGGACACATATACCCTCCCAAGTCTAAAAGAGGAAGAAGTTGAATCCCTGAATAGACCAATAACAAGTTCTGAAATTGAGGCAGTAATTAATAGCCTACCAACCAAAAAAAGTCCAGGACCAGACGGATTCATGGCCAAATTCTACCAGAGGTACAAAGAAGAGCTGGTACCATTCCTTCTGAAACTATTCCAAACAATAAAAAAGAGGGACTCCTCCCTAACTCATTTTATGAGGCCAGCATCATCCTGACACCAAAACCTGGCAGAGACACAACAAAAAAAGAAAATTTCAGGCCAATATCCCTGATGAACATCAATGTGAAAATCCTCTATAAAATACCAGCAAACCGAATTCAGCAGCACATCAAAAGGCTTATCCACCATGATCAAGTTAGCTTCACCCCTGGGATGCAAGGCTGGTTCAACATACCCAAATCAGTAAATGTAATCCATCACATTAACAGAACCAATGACAAAAACCACATGATTATCTCAATAGATGCAGAAAAGGCCTTCAGTAAAATTCAACACCCCATCTTGCTAAAAACTCTCAATAAACTAGGTATTGATGGAATGTATCTCAAAATAATAAGAGTTGTTTATGACAAACCCACAGCCAATATCATACTGAATGGGCAAAAGCTGGAATAATTCCCTTTGAAAACCAGCACAAAACAAGGATGTCCTCTCTCACTACTCCTATTCAACATAGTATTGGAAGTTCTGGCCAGGATAATCAGGCAAGAGAAAGAAATAAAGGGTATTCAAATAGGAAGAGAGGAAGTCAAATTGTCTCTGCAGATGACATGATTGTATATTTAGAAAACCCCATCATCTCAGCCCCAAATCTCTTTAAGCTGATAAGCAACTTCAGCAAAGTCTCAGGATACAAAATCAATGTGCAAAAATCACAAGCATTCCTATACACCAATAATAGAAAGCCAAATCATGAGTGGACTCCCATTCACAATTACTACAAAGAGATTAAAATACTTAGGAATACAACTTACAAGGAATGTGAAGGACTTCTTCAAGGAGAACTACAAACCACTGCTCAAGGAAATAAGAGAGGACACAAACAAATGGAAAAATATTCCATGCGCATGGATAGGAAGAATCAATAACATGAAAATGGCCATACTTTCCAGAATAATTTATAGATTCAATGCTATGCTCATCAAGCTACCACTGACTTTCTTCACAGAATTAGAAAAGGCTACTTTAAATTTCATATAGAACCAAAAAAGAGTCCGTATAGCCAAGACAATCCTAAGCAAAAAGAACAAAGCTGGAGGCATCACGCTACCTGACTTCAAACTATACTACAAGGCCACGGTAACCAAAACACCATGATACTATTACCAAAACAGATATATAGATGAATCGAACAGAACAGAGGCCTCAGAAATAACGCCACACGTGTACAACCATCTGATCTTTGACAAACCTGACAAAAACAAGCAATGGGGAAAGGATTCCCTATTTAACAAATGGTGTTGGGAAAACTGGCTAGCCATATGCAGAAAAATGAGACTGGGCCCCTTCCTTACACCTTATACAAAAATTAACTCAAGATGGATTAAAGAGTTAAATGTAAGACCTAAAACCATCAAAACCCTAGAAGAAAACCTAGGCAATACCATTCAGGACATAGGCATGGGCAAAGACTTCATGAGTAAAACACCAAAAGCAATGGCAACAAAAGCCAAAATTGACAAATGGTATCTAATTAAACTAAAGAGCTTCTGCACAATAAAAGAAACTATCATCAGAGTGAACAGGCAACCTACAGAATGGGAGAAAATTTTTCCAATCTATCCATCTGACAAAGGGCTAATATCCAGAATCTACAAAGAACTTAAACAAATTTACAAGAAAAAAACAACCCCATCAAAAAGTGGGCAAGGCTATGAACAGACACTTCTCAAAAGAAGACATTTATGCAGCCAACAGACATATGAAAAAAATGCTCATCATCACTGGTCATCAGAGAAATGCAAATCAAAACCACAATGAGATACCATCTCACACCAGTTAGAATGGCGATCATTAAAAAGTCAGGAAACAACAGATGCTGGAGAGGATGTGGAGAAATAGGGACAGTTTTACACTGTTGGTGGTTGTCTAAATTAGCTCAACCATTGTGGAAGACAGTGTGGCGATTCCTCAAGGATCTAGAACCAGAAATACCATTTGACCCACCAATCCCATTACTGGGTATATACCCAAAGGGTTAGAATTCATTCTACTATAAAGACACATGCACATGCATGTTTATTGCAGCACTGTTCCCAATAGCAAAGACTTGGAACCAACCCAAATGCCCATCAATGATATACTGGATGAAGAAAATGTGGCACATATACACCATGGAATACTATGCAGCTATAAAAAAAGGATGAGTTCATGTCCTTTGCAAGGACATGGATGAAGGTGGAAATCATCATTCTCAGCAAACTAACACAGGAACAGAAAACCAAACACCACATGTTCTCACTCATAACTGGTAGCTGAACGATGAGAATACATGGACAGAGGGAGGGAAATATCACACACTGGGACCTGTTGGGGGGTGGTGGGCTTGGGGAGGGATGGCATTAGGAGAAATGTTTAATGGAGATGACAGGTTGATGGGTGCAACAAACCACCATGGTACATGTATAGCTATGTAACAAACCTGCACATTCTGCACATGTATGCCAGAACTTAAAGTATAATAAAAAAAAGAAAAAAATCATTATTATTTGTGCATCTGATGCTCAACTGCTGGTGTATAATCACATTCATTTCCTTTTTCTCTCCCTCAGGACCGAAATGGCAGTGGAAGTCCACTGGCAAGTTAGGTCTAAGTCCTTAATGGGAAAGGTACACACAGGCCCAAATATTAATTCAAAGCACACTTTTCATACTTTCCACTCTATGCTGACTAGAAAAATGGTTTTATTTTTTGAACTCTGTCAGAATCTGTAAGTCCGAGATTGTGCAGATTTCATTATGATTAGTCTGGCCATGCCAGCGGTGACTGCCAGAGAAGTATGACATGGGTGACAAGATGACACAGTCCAACCTTTAAGGAAGCTGGATAAGAGCTAATGATGCTGGTTACCACCAAGCTGATAGGACTTCCTGTCACAGCCTTGCGTCAGCCACTATGTGTCCATACAGTCAGAAGACCGATGACTTTTGACAAAAGAGCAGAACTGGCACCTTCAAGGAATACTGGCTTCTTCTAAGGACAGAGGTTCCTTGGGAGGCCATCGCCTGGCTCCAGCCATACGGCCACACTCATGTGACTTGAAGCACTGCTTCAAGACCTGCCTTTGGAACCCATTCTGAGCCACGTGAGAAAAATCTCTCTTTTTCTTTCCTAGTCACATCCCATTTCTCAGCAAAATTGCTCACCTGGAGACTGAGGGAAACCTGTAAAGTCTTGGCTTCCCTGACATCTAGATTACATACAAAAGGATCTGGTTGATGAAAGAACCATTTGGCCAATGCTCTGGGATTGGCCTTTACTAACTTTTGGCTATTTAAATGATCGTATCCCTCATCAGAGGCTGAAGATATGCCCCAAGGTGGGGGTTACTCCAAGTGTGCTGCAAGGTGGGAAGGCATTCCCCACTGAGTTGCAGGAACAGTGGCTAACCTCCTGAGGGGATGACCTAAAAAGACACTACTTGAAAAGTGAAGTCTTATTTGTTAAAGGAGAAGAAAGACCAAGTGTGATGATGATGATGATGATGATGCTTATTATTATTATTATTTTGAGACAGAGTCTCACTCTGTCACCCAGGCTGGAGTGCAGTGGCACCATCTCAGGTCATTGCAGCCTCAACCAAGCTCAAGCGATCCTCCCACCTTGGTCTCCCAAGTAGCTGGGACTAGAGGCACATGCCACCACGCCCGGCTGTTTTTCTATTTTTTTTTTTATTTTATTTTTTTTAGAGACAGGGTCTCACTATGTTGCCCAAGCTGGTCTTGAACTCCTGGGCTCAAGCAATCCTCCCACTTTGGCCTCCCAAGTAGCTGGGACTATAGGCACATGCCACCACGCCTAGCTAAGTTTTTCTATTTTTTCTAAAGACTGGACTTTGCATGTTGCCCAGGCTGGTCTCGTACTCCTGAGCTCAAGCAATCCACCCGCCTTGGCCTCCCAAAATCCTGGGATTACAAGCATGAGCCAGTGTGCCCAGCTAAGTGTGACTATTAGGAACTGAGAGCAATTGTCTGAAGGAAGGGAGAGTCTACAGTTACATCAAGCTCTTGGCCACAGCTAGAGAAGGATGAATCTGCATTAACCATATTTTGACAAAGCCAAAAACCAAATTCAAAGGCCATGTCTGAACATAGGACAACTAGGCCTGAAGAAGGGAGGTGGATGGAAGGAGTAGAGCTGCTGTAAGGACAGTGGCTTCAGGGTTGGTAGTGGAGAAAGAGACACGCATCAAGGAGGGTGGTGAGGAGACGAGTATCATCATAGACGGAATCAATCTTGAAATCAAAAGTAATATTATGTCCTTTGGCTATGCATGGTGGCTCATGCCTATTATCCCGGAACTTTGGGAGGCCGAGGTGGGTTGATCACTTGAGGTTAGAAGTTCAAGACCAGCCTGGCCAACATGGTGAAACCCCATCTCTACTAAAAACAGAAAGATTAGCCAGGCGTGGTGGCATGTGCCTGTGACCCCAGCTACTGAGGAAGCTGAGGCAGGAGAATCACTTGAACCCAGGAGGAGGAGGTTGCAGTGAACCAAGATTGCACCACTGCACTCCGGCCTGGGCAAAAGAGCTAGATTCTGTCTCGAGAAAAAAAAAAAAAGGACGGGGGGAAGTAATATTATATCCTTTGAAAGAAAGTGCCCTGACAATGCAGGCATAATTAAGGGCACTCATCCCAGCTGGAAATAGAACAAATCTTTCCATAGCAACATACTGATATTTGAAAACAATTGACTAGAATCCATGACTCTGGTGAATCTGGGCTCCTCTCTCTGGTCTGGCCAGGCAGTGATGAGCCACATAGCCAGAGAAGAACAGAATCACTGGAGCACAAATGGTGTCCTGATCTCTACCCCAAGCCTTCCCTTGGGTACCGCCACCAACCCCCAACCCATGACAGCACACGACAGTCGATACTACCAACCCCTGAACAGTCTTGGCCAAGGTTGGGAACCATTGTTATTCTCCATTCACCTGAATTCATGTGAACACACCAAATACACCATCCAACTCTCACTGTGTTTGGTGGCACCAAGGGAAGTGCTTCCCTCCTGCCATAGAGACAACCAGGAATTCAGCTAGGCTTCTCCATTGTAATTGGAGAGGAAGCCATGTGGGGCCAACATACAATCACTACTTTCAAGGCTAATGCCACAAGGCATTTCCTGAAAACATTTCCTCCCAAAATGTTAGTTATTAGGTTATGCTATGCTCTAATCTCTTGTTAAAATTTAAAGCGTTCAAACTAATGGGTTTGGAGTATGAAAAATATCTACAGATCTTAACACAGAAGAGCCAGTTTTTTTCCTAAAATTATTTGGTTATTTGTTTTAAGTATCTCTTGGCAACACATATGATTCTGCAAGGACCTTTTTGTTAGCAATTTCTGAAAACATCCATTTCCAGTGGAAATACTGATGGAAACTTCAAAGGCTTTTCCACCTAATCACTGAGCAAACAGTACATTTGTGTACACTTTGGAGTCTGCAGAGAAACCTTTCTAATATTGAGAGCTGCCCAAAGATAGAGCATCAATGGAAGTAATGAGATCCCTGTCACTGGAAGTGTTCAAGCACTGATTGGGCAACCACTTGACAGGACTTTTGTAGAGGACAACCAACTATTAAGGATTCAAGATTGGCTGACCAAGGTGGCTCAAGCCTGTAATCCCAGCACTTTAGGAGGCCACGAAGGGAGGCTCACTTGAGCCCAGCCTGGGCAACCTAGCGATACCCTGTCTCTACAAAAACATAAACAAAAAAAACAAGCTGGGCATGGTGGTATAGGCCTGTAGTTCTAGCTATTTGAGAGGCTAATGTGGGAGGAACCCTTGAACCCAGGAGGTTGAGGTTGCAACAAGCCATATTCACACCACTACACTCCAGCCTGGGTGACAGAGTGAGACCTTGTCTCCAAAAAAAAAAAAAAAAAGGATTCAAGATTGACTTGGATGACCTTTCAAGGACTGCGGGAGTTGAATTGAGCTGGTGTGTGTCTAGAAAGTGATATAATGATTTCCATATAGCTCTACCTTCCGGAATCCCTGAAGCTCAATAAGTTTCCTATTCATACCAAAGTTGCCGATGGCTAATGCACTGATGTAGTGCTCCATTTCTCCATCCCAGATGTAGCAAGAGTGCCCTAAATTCCTACTAGTGTTACCCTCTGGTAGTACACAGGTGTAGCCAACCAACTATCTGCCTACCTTATAGCCATTCCTCCCTTATACCTTGTCAGTTATCTTCTGATGTGTTCAGTGTTCATCCTCCTTCCTGCGGCCATGTCTATTAGGTAGGACTGGCCTCAGTACCTGGCACAAAACTTGGATCATATTTATACTCTGCAGTTTAGGGCACGTGAGCTGATTCTAAGCACCAAGAGGTGAGGGGACATCTGCTGGAAGAAGGTATGTACTGGGAAAGATTGTTTAGCTTTTCAAACGAAACTTGAGGGAAATAGTCTTTTATTGCTACCAACAGAAAGTGGTATGTGGAGATGTGTTCTCACTAGAACTGTTTCAGCCGTCTTGCAGCCATGAGGAGCTTCAACATGCTGAAATTGGCAGAGCTGAAAGATGGAAAAAATCTTGATCCTTGATAACTACATTGAGAATTAACCATCCCTGAAGCTTCTCTACATCATGGCTTTTTGTTATGTGAGACAATAAGTCCCTTATGGTTTGAATCATTTTGAGTTGGAGTCATCATTGCTTGCAGCCAAGAGCATTGTAACTAATACTACAGTCTTTGAAGCAATCTTGTTCTGAAACAACTCTTCTAATCTGTGGGATCTGGGCCAGAAGATTATTTTTTAAATGGACAAGGGAAGTACTCAAAAATCCCCTTTCCCTTCAACTCTGATCTATAAGCATCCCCATAACCTCTATATCCTCACCTGATTTTCCCTTGATTTCCCTTGAGGAGTGATCATACTCAGAGTGACTCCTTGATTTCTTAGAAAATAACACCCTCCACACCCCCCTCCTTTTTTTTTTTTGTGAGACGGAATCTTGCTCTGTCTCCTAGGTTGGAGTGCAGTGATGTGATCTCGGCTTACTGCAACCTCTGCCTCCAGGGTTCAAGCAATTCTCCTGACTCGGCATCCCAAGTAGGTGGGACTGCAGGCATGCACCACCATGCCCAGATAATTTTTGTATTTTTGGTAGAGACAAGGTTTCGCCATGTTGGCCAGGCTGGTCTCGAACTCCTGACCTCGGGTGGTCCGCCCACCTTGGCCTCCCAAAGTGCTGGGATTACAGGCAGGAGCCACCGCACCCGGCCACACCCTCCACTTTTGCTTGACCTTTTCCGGATCCTGGGGTATGGTGGACCGCGCCTGGCCACACTCTCCACACTTGCTTGACCTTTTGTGGATCCTCAGGTTCTATTTAGGAATACTCCTAACTAAAGCCCAACCAGTCAGTGTGACGGGATCATTGCAGTCTGAAGCAATTCACCTGATTCCTTTCTTCCCAGTATTTCTCTGGATGCACCCTGATTGACTGCCCAATAGGGCTATGTGTCCTCCATCAAAGGCCAGGCTCAAAATCCCTTTCCTTAGGCCAATGGTTTTCAAAGGGTAGTCACTGGACCAGCGGCATCACATGGAAACTTGGTAGAAATGCAAATTCTTGAGTCCTATCCCAGACCTACTGAATCACAACCTCTGCAGATGGGGCCAGGCTAACCGTCTTATCAAGCCCTCCAGGATACTGTCATAGACTTTGGCTACTGCCATGACTCATAACTGGAAGTGTGAAAGCTTCCCAGGGCTCTAACTTGATTATTTTGCATTGAGAGAGTCCCACCTGACTCTGTAAATTTTTTATTTTTTTGAGACAGAAGAGTCCCGCTCTGTCGCCCAGGCTGCAGTGCAGTGGCATGATCTCAACTCACTGCAACCTCCGCCTCCTGGGTTCAAGCGATTCTCCTGCCTCAGCCTCCTGAGTAGCTGGGATTACAGGTGCGCACCACCGCACCCAGCTAATTTTTGTATTTTTAGTAGAGATGGGGTTTTCACCATGTTGGCCAGGCTGGTCTCAAACTCCTGGCCTTAAGTGATCTACCCACCTTGGCCTCCCAAAGTGCTGGGATTATAGACATGAGCCACCACGCCCGTCCTGACTCTATAATTATACTTTCATTGCTCATTATTTGATTGTCTATCTTTTGCACTAGTGATGAGTTCCATCGGAATGGACACCAAGTCTGTTTTTCTTCATTACTGTATTCCCAGTGCCTAGCACAATACCTGGCACATAGCATGTACTCAACCAATGTTTGTGGAATGGGTTAAGAAGGGCCCTCATGGGCCACACAAATTGCTGGGTGGCATATTTTGTTCTGTACTACATTCAGCAAATTCCTAAGGTAATTATCTAGTTAAAATGTTCCAAGTTGTATAATACGTTTTCTTTGTCTTAGTCCATTTTCTGCTGCCATAACAAAATACAACAAATTGGGTAATGTACAAAAAAAAGAAATGTATTGGCCAGGCGTGGTGGCTCACACCTGTAATCCCAGCACTTTGGGAGGCTGAGGCGGATGGATCGCTTGAGTCCAGAAGTTTGAGACCACCTCGGGCAACATGGTGAAACCCTGTCTCTACAAAAAATACAAATATTAGCTTGGTGTGATGGTGCATGACTGTAGTTCCAGCTACTTGAGAGGATGAGGTGGGAGAATCGCTTGAGCCCAAGAGGTTGAGGCTGCAGTGAGCCATGATTGTGTCACTGCACTCCAGCCTGGGTGACAGAGTGACCCAGAGTGACATGTCTCAAAAAAAGAAAAGAAAAGAAAAGAAAAAACATCTATTTTTGACAGTTTCAGAGGCTGGGAAACCCAAAAGCAGCTGCCAGCGTCTGGCAAAGACCATCCCATGGTGGAAGGGCAGAAGGCAGAAGTGAGCACATGAGATGGAGAGAGCAAGATGGAGGCCAAACTTAATCCTTTTTATCAGGAGTCAACTCCTGTGATAATTAACTCGTTCCCGCAATATAGGCATTGATCACTTCCTAAGGGTCCCACCTCTTAACACTATTATAATGGCAATTAAGTTTCAACATAAGTTTTGGTAAAACCAAAACCATAGCCAAACCATAGCACTGTCCAAGCTGCGTACAACTGATACATTGACTTGCAGGTTTTCTCAATTTGAACTCAAAATGAAGACAACTTCAAATTATTCCAGAATGTGACTTCCACTTAGACAACTGTCATGCTAAGAAGCCATGGGTACTGGCCACTGTCCATTATAGACTGTGTCCTGAGGGATACTTTCCTTTGTTTTTGCAAAAGACTTGACTCTGAAGAACACTAAAGACCCAAGGGCCAGTCTAAGAAGAAACATGCATAGTGCCTAAAGGGTCCAAGACGGCCTTTTGTTGGCACCAATCCACCTCTACTCACCTGCCCCCCCACGCCCTTCCAAGACCACATGGAATTTGGGGGAAAAACAGCTTGGAATTAGGTACTAGGAAACACTTCTGCACAGCTTTCTCCTTTCTCCCTGCCAACTCTGGAACCAGAGGAGCTGGTGCAGCTTTGCTATGTAACCAGGAGATTTAACAGCTTTAATTTACAGAAGGGATGGCACCTCCCCAGGACCTCAGAGTCTTAGGAAATTGGCAGGAGGGATGGGGTTGACGATGGGCAACTGAGAGGTGCTCTTCTGAGCACCCTGCCTGCCTTCTAGGGAAGAGTTTTATGTGTGGAATTCTTTTCCTCTAGTTGTATTGATAGAAAAGAGTAGAAAGAGACACGTGTTAAGGATGGAGGAAGGTGAAAAGGCCAGGTAAAGGTACCATTGGGAGCTTTTCCTATTTGAAATCCCTAAAAGCAGAATATGTAATTATTGGAGATTTAGAATCTTTTCTTGCTAGGAAGAACCAGGCTTTACACTCCCATCTGCTCATTTTCTGTAGAACCTCAGCCATGCCATTTCATCTAAATGGAGCCCTTCCTGGTATCACTTGGCAATGGCAGGCATACAGAGACACAGCCTTTGCAGGAAAGCTCCATTCTACATGTTTACAGTGCATAGCCCACAGAGAGGGCATCAATAATGCAGATGGGCTGAGATCCATCTCAGAGTCCCCGCATCAGGAGCTCTTCCCTGCCCAGGCTCCAACCTGTGCCCACTGCAGGAGGTGGGGCTCAGTGGCCAGGTCTCATAAATGCAGCTAGCCCTCATCCAAGGGCCCAAATGGCCATTGAGCCTGGTGAGCAAGGCACTGTAAAATAGCCACTGCTCTGGGCGAAGGCCTGTGATGGAGCACCTCCTGTCACCTTAGCCCCTGGAAGGGCACTCCCAACCTTGGAACACCATTGTATGTGTGCATCTTCCCAGTATCTCCTTATAACAATCCCAGCAGTAGGCAGGGCCCTTAAGAGAAAAGCCCCCAAAGTTAAACAGTTGCTTTGTAGTTTTCCAACTGTGATCTAGGGTACCCAAGTGGTAACTTGACATAAGCCACTTGGGGTGGGGAGAGGCAAGTAGGCAGGTGTCTGTCCCTCTCACACCTCACCAGAGTGGCTCCTCCTTAACCTGATTTATACTTGGTGCCCTCAACCCACCAGCTGGCTGCCTAATGCCCGAAGAGGTTTTCCAACTCCCATGTAATCCCAGGTCCCTGCAGGATGATGTCTGGGGAAGTAGACCCCAGGGATACCTCTTGTGTTTCTTTCCAGCTAGGAGGCCAGAGCAGAATAGAGTGGCCTAAGACATCTGGGATCTCTGGAATGACTCTGGCAGTAGGGGTGAGGGTGGGGCACCTAGAAGCAATGTTTGAAGATGTGGCAAAGATATGTGCATGTGACTGGTCAGAATTCAAAGGTGTGACGGGGTGGGAAATGGGGAGGACCAGTTAAAATATGTCTTACTGCATTCCAAACCTGGACATCCAAAAAGTACCCCTTGAATTGAACTGGAATATCTTCACTGGAAAGCTCCAAATCAAAATTGTTGGGGGGAGGCTGGTGTGTATTAGGTGTAAAGGGAGTTGAACCCCCACGGGTTGCATAGCACAGCACTGAGCACAGTGTCAAGCCCAAGGATGACTCCACTGAATCCATGCTACACACGCCTACCTAGTTCTTCTTTACATATCCTGTGCATCATGTCTCGTCCTACTCAAGAAACTGTGTTAGGGCCTGCCCACTTGAATGCTAAATTACCTTGCCTGGCTTTTGAGGGCTTCACAGTCTCATCCCATCCTTCACCAGTCTTGTACTAGGAAACCCATCACCTCTGCCTTTCAGACACATTTCTCTTCTGCTTCCTCACTCCCCACACCCATCCCACCACCACCCCCAGACCACACTTTGTCCCACCTCCCTGCCCTTACTCTTACAATTCCAAACCAGCCAGTGCTTTACTGAGTGTGGAAGGCAATCTGTAGCATCCAAGGAATAGTAAGAACTAATGATGGGTCCTGCTCACGAGAGCTCCTAGGAGAATTTCCTCCCCTCTCTTCCCTGCCTAGTCAAATTCTCCCCTCCAACCATGCCCGATTCTAGCCCTGCCTCCCCAGGAAGTCACCCTGAACTTTCCAATATGTGCACCCCTCTCCCTTGACCTGCAAGACAGCTCAGAGCTCGTGATTTCACTGGCATGTTTCCTGAGGAGTCTTGTCTCCCCAATGGAGACAGAGGCCCCATCCTATGTCAAGTTTTCCTCCTGCCCTCCTATTCAAAGGCCAGGGCCAGACCTGTCATAAATCATATGACTGCCTCTAATTCCTTGTGGTTCTGGAGGCCAGACATCCAGAGCCACATGACTGCTAGCCAAGGGCTGGCCTCTCTGGACACTTTATTTTTGGAGTCCCTGTTTCAACATGACAAGCACCTTCAAATTCTTCAGTTGGATATAAATTACAATTCCCCAAAAGGAACCTGGTTGACAAACTATGCAATGTGGGGCACACAGGGGTTCATCCAGCCCTGACTTAGGTACAGGCTGATGGTCCAAAGGGTGGGTTGAAGAGTAACGAATACCTAGCTCCAATGGCCACCTCAGATAGTGCTGCCCTCTCCCCATCCCACTCTGATTCACCTTTTGGCTCCAGGGATTTTGTTCAGCATCAGCTGATCACCAGCAGCCTAGAGTATTAAACATTTTTCTTTTCTTTTTTTTTTTTGATACGGAGTCTCACTCTGTTGCCCAGGCTGGAGTGCAGTAGCGTGATCTCGGCTCACTGCAACCTCTGCCTCCTGGGTTCAAGCGATTCTCCTGCCTCAGCCTCCCGAGTAGCTGGGATTACAGGCGTGCACCTCCACACCCGGATGATTTTTGTATTTTTGGTGGAGACAGGGTTTCACCATGTTGCCCAGGCTGATGTCAAACTCCTGACCTTAAGTGATCCACCCACTTCAGTCTCCAAAAGTGCTGGGATTACAGGTGTGAGCCACCATGCCTGGCCAGCATCTTTAATTTGAGCAATTACATAAATCACTGCTCATTGAGTAAGAAAGAATTCCTTTTTTTTTTTTTCCAAAATGGATCGTTTACTCGTTCTGAGAGGGTAGCGTGCCTTTAGTTCTAGGAATTCATCTTCCCCACAGCCCCAATTCTATAGGTTTGAGTCTCTGTCTTTGCAGACCAGTGAGGCATCACTCGTCATTCACTTGGAGGTAAAGCCCTCAGTCCCTGCTGATTTTGCTGCTCATCTCTGGACCTTCTATCAAGGTGGAGGTCAAACCCAGAGTACAAAGCACTCCTAGGTCAGGACCTTTCCCATTCTGTTCTGCACATACTGCCCTGTGGGGATGCTGGGACACGTGATCAGCACACAATCAACAAAAGGTCTGGTTTTCTTTCCTAGGTAGGGAGAAGTTAAAATCTCTCCTTCCTAACACACAGATTTTGTCTGTAGATGTCTTTTCTAATGTGCACTAAGACCAGTCCTGCAGGAAAAACCTATTACACTCCCCCTCTAGAATAGTGCCTGTTCAACCCTGTTCTTTGGGTCTAATCTGTGACCCAGGTGTAAACTTTAAGACGGAGTCTTGTCAAGGGCTCTTTAAGAAACCCAGATGATGTTCACTGGCCCCTACTTATCCCAAGATGTGTTTACCTCCCACACAGAGCCCCAGCTGATTAAGCAGGTATGAATTTTTCCTATGTAAACCATGATATTTTCCTCAACAAACTGTATTTCCTTAAGTGTTCAGCCTTCTCAGCACTGTCGCTGCAAGGGCACCCCCAGAACCATTCCCACAGCCTGTGAATGGGTAATTTCACATTCACAGGCTGTCCTGGAAAGGGTAGACAAGATACCTTGAATTAATAATTATTTCTTCAGGCTGGGCGCAGTGGCTCACGCCTGTAATCCCAGCACTTTGGGAGGCAGAGGCGGGCAGATCACTTGAGATCAGGAGTTCAAGAACAGCCTGGCCTACATGGTGAAACCTTGTCTCTACACTACAAATACGAAAATTAGCTGGGCATGGTGGCGAATGCCTGTAATCCCAGCTACTCGGGAGGCTGAGGCACGAGAATCACTTGAACAGGGGAGGCAGAGTTTGCAGTGAGCCAAGGTCGTGCCACTTCACTCCAGCCTGGGCGACAGAGTGAGATTCTGCGTCGAATACTAAAATAAAATAAAATAATAAAATAAAATAAAATAAAATCGTTCTTCAAGAACCAGCACATCAATGATGGCACATAATCCGGATGCACTGGAGTTCTTTCTGCTTTGAAGTCCACAGAGCAAGGAGCCACTGTGTGAAGTCAAAAACCCTCTTCATCATCAAGATTTGCCTCCAGGTGGCTCTGGACTCCTTGGCCCATACTCAGGTCAGCCAAGTTAATCAGTGCCTCCTATGGCCATTAACCCGACCCTTCCTCAGGGGCAGGGCAGCTCTACATATGGTAAGCTTGACAAGCCTTGTCTCTTCCTAATGATTCAGACAATGTAGGGTAAGGGAAAAGCAGCAATCGAAGGAAAAGTAGCACTTGAGCAGGCTCGGCCTGATGGCAGACCCACCGATGCTTCAAATCTGGTTCTTGCATTTCTTATGTGGGTGTCACCCTTGGCCAAGTTACCCGACTTCTTTGCATCCTTTGACTCATCTATGAAATGGACTGACTTCTGCTCTGCAGAATTCTGTAACAGAATTGATGTGGCCCAGCCTTAGTGCCGGGCACACAGGTTCTTCCTGCCTCACTTTTTTTTTTTTTAAGATGGAGTCTTGCTCTGTTGCCCAGGGTGGAGTGCAGTGGTGCGATCTCAGCTCACAGCAACCTCCAACTCCCAGGTTCAAGTGATTCTCCTACCTCAGCCTCCCAAGTAGCTGGGATTATAGTTGCCCGCCACCACACCTGGCTAATTTTTGTATTTTGGGTAGAGACGGGGTTTCACCATGTTGGCCAGGCTGGTCTTGAACTCCTGACATCAAGTGATCTGCCTGCCTCGGCCTCCCAAAATGTTGGTATCACATGTGTCAGCCACCAGGCCCAGCCCCTGCCTCGCTTCTCAGTCAGGAAGTTATAAGTAAATAAACAGCAAATAACTAGTTTCTTTTTAAATAATGTCTAAATGTCCATTACCGCTGCCAGATCCTGTTGCAAAGTGTTCCGAACTGAAACAGCAGAGTAAAAACCATTTGTTATGCACATTTTAAAAGAAAGGTGAGGGTGGGGGCAGTAAAGACCTTTAAAGACAAATGCACTGAAAGAGGACAGAGAGATGCTAATGTGTGTGTTCAGAAAACCACCCACTGGCTGTGATTATTTCTTTTTGGCTGACCTGGCACCAAAATGCTCTGTGCAGTGAGTCACCATGAACAGCGGGTTACAGTCAGCTTTAGGTTATCTGTGGTGATGCAGAAAAGCACACACAGGCAGTGGTAAATCTAAGAAATTCTATTTGGTCTCTGGTATGCATTTTATATATGTGTATTTTCTTTTTCTTGGCAGGAGACTTACCTTCTTAATTATGTTTCCCTTAGGCTATTATTAAAATGAGTCCACATTCCCCAAGCACACCCCACTGACAGCCATAGGAAGGCAGCCCTTAAGTGACAGGGTAAGATCTACCTGGTATTTAGTGTTTGAAAATACACAATCACTTAATAAATCTGTGTGTAGGTTTGTGTACACATACACACACACACACGCACACACACACAGGTCTTCTAATCCTACTATGCAAGAAACACAGGAATTAAGAATAACATGGAGTGGCAACAAAGTTGCTGCCAAAGGCTTCCCCAAAGACCAGAGAACAGGATCATAAAAGCCTCCTGGGGTCATCACACATATACCTTTCTTTACTCTTTAAGCACACTTGTTATCTTTCATTAGCTTTTACCTAGCAGGACTGATGTGTGAAGATCTTTGTCTTTCCAACAACCCTGTGCTTTTTTTCAGAATTCCTAACATTTAAGAAATGTCAAAAGTAGAGTGGAATGTACATTTAATTGCACATGTGGACGCTCATGCTGAGGAATACATTTCTTTAGATTTTACTGAACTCAGAAGTCTCTCAAACACTGATTCATAAAAATTCAACTTTACAAGAAAACTGAAGTTGGAACAATTTATTTGCATATTCTAATGACTGAACCATTGGATGCAGTAACCAAGGTGTAGTTACACATTTTCCTAGTATCCTCATCTCCATTCTGTGTGGTGGTTGATGCTGCTTCAAGGCATCTGGACTTTTGAAAGCATTAAAAGTACTTCAAGGCCAGTGTGGTGGCTCATGCCTGTAATCCCAGCACCGTGGGAGGCCAAGGCAGGAGAACTACTTGAAGCCAGGAATTGAAGACCAGCTTGGGCAACATGGCAATACCCTGTCTTTACAAAAAAAAAAAAAAAAGCTGAGTATGGTGGTGTGTGCCTGTAGTCCCAGCTACTTAGGAGCCTGAAGTGGGAGGATCACTCAAGCACAGGAGTCCAAGGTTGCAGTGAGCTCTGATGATGTCACTGCACTCCAGCCCGGGTGACAGAGTAATATCCTGTCTCAAAAAAATGAATACCTTATTCTAATAGAATATGAGTAAATTCCAGGTCACAACAGCTCCTGTGAACCATTCCTAAGCATGAACAGTGGTATTAATGTGCTGTGTTCTGAGAGGATCTTCCGAACTGCTTTGGCTAATGTCTTCTGCACTGGTGATGATATGAAAACAAACTACCAAAAATAAACCTTAACAAAAACAGAAAGCATCCAAATTGTACACTCTGGTGTTATAGTGCTATAATGCCAAACTATTCCTCACTCTATTCAATGTTTGTTTCTTGAAAAACTACTTAAATTAATCTGGGCCAAAATACAGTAAAACACAACATGTGCTACCACTGAGAAGCCATGCCTTTAGAATAGGAATCCTAAACTTAATTACAGAGCCATATCCTTAGAGTCTCCTATTCTCAATATTCAAAAAATTAACCTAAAGAAATAGGACATTATAAGCATAAAATGCTACCTTTTTTATGGGCGCAGTGGCTCATGCCTGCAATTCCAGCACTTTGGGAGGCCGAGGTGGGAGGATCACTTCAGCCCAGGAGTTTGAGACCAGCCTGGCCAACATGGTGAAATCCTGTCTCTACTAAAAATACAAAATTAGCCGGATGTGGTGGTGCACACCTGTAATCCCAGCTACTCATGAGGCTGAGGTGGGAGGATTGCTTGAGCCGGAAGGCGGAGGTTGCGGTGAGCTGAGATTGCGCCACTGCACTCTAGCCTAGGGGACACAGGGAGCCTCCGTCTCAAAAAACAAAAAAACAAAACAAAACAAAACAAAAAAAACCCCACAAACAAACAAAAATCAAACAAAAACGCTACCTTTTATATGACAAAAAGGAGTAAACTTCTATTCATATTCGCTTGTATATGCATAAATAAACTTTGGAAGAAGACATACATAAGTAAATAGTAAGAGCTTACTTGAGGTGTGGGGACAACTTGGCAGATGGAAGCAGGAATGGGAGGAAAATTCACTCAGTCTCTTGATGTATGTTCTGTTTTTTAAACCCTGTCAATATATTACCTAATTAAAAACTAAGTACACAAGTAAATATTATTTGGCATTTGGCTCATTGATAGAATAGAATTCCTTTTACCAAATGTCATCTCTCAGATATTTTTCACATACATAAAAAGGAATTTTAGAAGAATTTTAGGAGTCAAAAAGTAGAAACTGAGTTTGTGAAGTGTATCACGGTATGCAGTTATATTTTTTCCCATGAAGTTCAAAGTCAGAAGAATTTTGAGTACTTTGTTGTTGTTTCAAAAAAGGTAGAAAGTTACATTTGGCTTAGCAGTGACATTACATGTGCATGCGCGTGTGCGTGCGCACGCACACACATACACACACCCTCCTCTAGTAGATAACTGTTAGTATTTTGCCATTGAAAGTAATGGCAAAAACTGCAGTTACTTTTGCACTAACCTAATAACCTACTACCCTTTAGCTATGTAAATAGACATATTCTGCTAACAAAGGGGAAGCAGAAATTTGTGTAGCACCATTCATACCTATTTTTATTTTGATTCTGTAATCACAAATGACAATTTTTACTTCATGTGAACTGTTAGGTTTTGAACACTCAGTAACTAAACTTTAGAAATTTACATCAATTCTTCGCAGTGTCTTTTAATCAAAATAACAGGTGCTAGTTACAATTTTTGAAATAAAATATAAATCTAAGAGTTGTAAAATCTTTAAGGTACAGAGTAGGTGACGTGTTTTAAAGAAAAATAATTTATAAATGACTTTGTAAAACACAAGCCCTTCACATGCTGTTAACTTTGGAAAAGTCAGGTCTTCTCCTAACAAGGCTTTTATTCTACTTCATACTCCAAACTCTTAAGGTTTTAAAATATTCAACTTGCCTTTCTTCTTTTTTGGGGAGTGGGGGTGAGCTTGCCAGCTGGTTAGAAGCCAAGAGTTATCCAGTCAGACCTGAATGGAAAAATCTATGATTTGTTTATTTCATAGTTGAAGTTCAAAAGCAAGAGACAATTTAAATAATAAAAGAGTAACAGGAAAAAATGCAAAGAAAGAAAACAAATCAGTAAGAGTTCAGAAGAACCTTCAAGAATACTTAATTTGGAAAATGTTATTGGTTTAGAGAATTTGACTGGAAGGAAACAGCTGGGCAGAGTTCAAGGTTTTAAATTAAAAACAATCTAACAAGGTCTATGGGGATAACTCTCTGAGCCATATTTTGGAGACCAGATTCATTTCTACCAAGTAAAAGTAATAGCAGTCTAAGCTAAAAAGGAAATTCCTCACAACTGAGGTAGTTACTAAGTATCAGCACATTTTCCAAGTTCTCACAAGGCCCCTTAGCTATTTACAATCTATTTTCCCTCATATATAAATGGAGTGCCTTTTCAATTTTATGTCTTCTGATTTGTTTAAAAAAAAACACTTATACACACCAGCCAGAATATGCCTATTTTATTAACATCATGCTTTAATAAATAACTGGCTACTTCTAATAAAATTAAGCCTCTGTTTACAACAGCCCCCAATATTCCATTTTGACCACTCTGCAGAATTTGGTGTAAAAAGTTGAATGAAATGTAGACCCTGAGCTATCAAGTAATTATGTTTCAATATAAAAATAGAGAATTACTCTTACAATTGAAGATTGAACAATAACACAAACAACCTCTTTGTGGGTTTTAGGTTCGGTAAAATTAGTTGGGATCTTAATGGCTGTCTAAAGCAGGAAGAGACAGAATTTTAGTCTTTCTGAAGACTTCTGGGAACTCCTTTGAAAGTGATTTGTTACATTATCAGAGTTTTATGAGCTATCATTTGGTAAGGACACAAGGAAGGGATTCCCAAGGCAGTTGTTAGTCTTTGGCCTGGGACAACAGATATGGCCATGGCCTTTGCCACTTCACCCACGTGGCTAAAGGTCACCACTAAGATGTAGTATTCTCAGCTCTACCTACTCCCACCCCACCCCACCCCCCAAGAAAAACAACACATACAAAAATCTGGACACCTAGTTCTCCCCTAAGTGGGCTCCTTGGCTGATATCTTGGATCGTAGCACATTGCTGTGAACCATGGCAAGTCCTTTGTTTTACTGATAAGAGGGGGCTGGGTAAGAAAAAGACTCAAATGAGACACCTTATACTCTCTTAAAACAAAAACTGGGATCCCAAAACAAATGGAGATACACATGCACAGACAAAAACTTTGCCCGAGTGTTGACAGCTATTCCCTGAGCCCAGGCTGTACCCCAGTTCTGGCTAGCTCTCAGACAGCTCCCTGTACATAGTTGGGTTTGAAATCTCGACCACTCTAACAAAGGGGATTAAATGAGATTGCTGGTCACTTATTGCTGCCATTAGGATATTAATTCAAATAGGGTCAGTGTGAACATGAAAACTAGCACAGGGTGGGCTAGCTAACCTGCCTGGTTTAAAAAAAAAACACCCCTAAACCCAAGTGTGAACATGTGATAACTGGGACATCCTGAATGCTTTCTATCTTTCAAGGGGGATGATATCCAGAATCTTTTTCTAAATGGGTTACATTTTATGTATAAGTGGGTTCAAGAAATGGACCTATAGTGATCTTAGCTTACGTAATTCAACTCATTCAAAGCAGTAGTCTGCAGTCTCTTCCAACTATCACCAATAAATGAAGTACATATAACCTTCTTCTTGGATTGATGCTTTGAATACAATCTGACAAGTGGCTCAGAAGCCTGCTTGTGCCCTCACATTCTGTCCTAATAATAATTTAAAAAAAAGAAAATCACCTCCACGTCTCTCCAGATAAGGCAACTAAAATAACAGGGAGAAATGGAAATTTTACTGCTTTTTGGGCTTTTTCTTTTAATAAGATAACATGATAAATAAAACCTGCTTCTGTACAGCTATTTAATATTTCAGAAATACGTACATGTTACATGCCAAGAAGGGACCCTGGTTTGCTTGTAAGAAACAAGGCGAGATCATAGTTGGAAAAAAAAACCCACAAACGAAATGAGAAAAAAACATACAAACAAATAATAGAGTGATAAAATCACAAATGCACAACTAACTATAGTTCTGTACCTACACTGTTAGCCACGTTTAACATGGTTTGGGGGAGCAGGAACCAACTCAATGCACAGTCCCTTTTCCTCCCAAAGCTGAATGAGAAAACAAAGTCAGCACTTCTTAAACCAGTGGCCACATAGTAAAAACTGTACATTGTTGTCCATTCATTTAAAAAGCAAAGTCACTAGGATGGTAGAAAAGTGATAACTGGTGCCTTTTAACTTTTTGATGAACACTTTTTCTCAGAGTTTGAGAATTATCTCCACTCTCTCTGCATAACCAGGAACAAGAGGCAGAAGACAGTGAGGAGGTAGGCCTGTGCCCCAGGACGGACACCAGCACTGTCGGCTTTCTCATTGGCACTCTTCCCAGCATGGTCAGTGGCATTGTAGTCAAACTCTGAAGGGCACTGCTGATACTCACAGCCACTTCCACTTCCTTCTCCACTACTTTCATCACCTAGTTTAAAAAAAATGGAATAGAAATTTCATTCCACTTGTTCTCATCAGAAGGCATACAAGAGCAATTTGTACTTTCAAACCACAAATGCTTACTGATATCAAAGAAGTCCACGTCGTTCCCATTGTACGCATTCTTCATCTTGCTGGTCATCACTCGAAGAGCCATGATTTGACGAAGGATCAGTATGTCTGGTTTGCTGGTGTCAACCTGGACCTCTGGGTTGTTGCCCTGGTTGGCTAATCCATTTCCTGTCACTGCAAACAGGTACCTGGAATGTAAAATGACCCCAGTAAGATGATTCATAAAGCGAAAAGATTTTATCTGTCTGCCTCCCAAAGTGCTGGGATTACAGGCATGAAGATTATGAAGATTATACAAGAGGTTATCAAATACTTCTGCTAGATTCTAGTATTTCCACTAAGCAAAATTAGATGGAAGTTCTTCAATTCCTAATGAACTCTAATCTTTCTTGTTCCTGTGGATTCCTTATTTCTCCAATTTGATGGAAACCTTCTTCAAAGCTATCACAGCACTTTTGGAGGCTGAGGTGGGTGGATCACTTGAGGTCAGGCATTCGAGACCAACCTGGCTAACATAGCGAAATCCTGTCTCTACTAAAAATATGAAAATAAGCCGGGTGTGGTGGTGTGTGCCTGTAATCCCAGATACTCAGGAAGCTGACACGGGAGAATCACTTGAACCCAGGAGGCGAAGGTTGCAGTGAGCCAAGGTTGCACCACTGCATTCCAGCAGCTGAGATTGCAGTGAGGTTGCAATGAGCCAAGATTGTGCCACTGAATTCTAGCAGGGTGACAGTGATACTCTGTTGGAGGAAGGAAGGAAGGAAGGAAGGAAGGAAGGAAGGAAGGAAGGAAGGAAGGAAGGAAGCAAGCTAGCTATCCCTCTTGAGGAGGATGGTGGGTTGAAGTAAAGAAGTATGGGTACTGGCTGGGTGCGGTGGCTCACACCTGTAATCCCAGCACTTTGGGAGGCTGAGGCAGGCGGATCACAAGGTCAGGATATCAAGACCATCCTGGCTAACATGGTGAAACCCCGTCTCTACTAAAAATACAAAAAAAAAAAAAAATTAGCCAGGCATGGTGGCAGGCACCTGTAGTCCTAGCTACTCAGGAGGCTGAGGCAGGAGAATCACTTGAACCCGGGAGGTGGAGGTTGCAGTGAGCCGAAATTGCGCCACTACACTCCAGCTTGGGCAAAAGAGCGAGACTCCATCTCAAACAAACAAACAAAAAAAAGTATGGGTACTTCTCTAAGTTACTGAGCGTCTAAGGGAGGGACACAGGGCATCAAGTCAGAGAATGGAACCTTTGAGAACTGGTTATTTGTGAGGCTAGGCCATTGGACAAAGAGCCACAAGCATTAAATATTTTAAAAATAATGACACTATTGGAACAGCCCTAATACGAGACTATAACTACTGTCAAACTTTTGACTCAGCACTCTTTGTAAGTAACTGGGTGCCTTCTCAACACTCCTAGTGCAAAGCCTGTTCCTAAGAATGCCTAGAAGCCTTCCATGTTGTTGCTACCTACTGTGAATTGCTTCCTGATGCCTCGGTTGACAATTGAGAGAACCCTCTCTGAAGGTCACCCAGGCATCTAGGAAGGGAGAGACTTCAAATTCATTCAACAGACACTAACCTGCTTTTGCCTTTCCCATTCCAACAGTCATCCTCATTGCCGTTTCCTGCAGCCATCCTCTCATCGTTGCAAACGTTGTTCGGAAGGGAGGACCAGAATTTCTTGGCCTGTTTCAGTTTCTCCTTGACATCAGTAACCTAATTATGAAACAACAACAACAAAAAAAGATCATTGTAAGACAAGACAAAACTACCTACAAGTGTGCCTTCTGGCCATTTCCAAAGTATCTCCAGAGTGATATGCAATTCATTTTCAACTTTAATTAGAAGAGGAAGATGCAACTCCAATTTATATCTTAGAAGTACAAAACCACTCAAATGAATAGTTGAAATGCAAGCTCCAAAGGAGTGGCCTAGACCCCTTGTCCACCTCATTGTAAGTACCATCTGAGGCCTACCAGTCTCCATGCCCTGTAGGCACAAAGATAACATGCAGTCTCTTCTCCTAAGGCTTTTAGAGTCAGGATCAAGCATGTATATTATGCACTCTGTGAAACATAGCTGCTATTGCTCTTTCTCTCCATCCCTGTCTCCTCAGGCTCCCTCTTCTGTGTTCCTACTACTGTAGGAATAGTTTCTTACATTTTTTAGCATATTACTGTGGATAAAGCAATTTGCCTACAGTTACTCACTCTTCTCCCATCTCAGCTTTTACTAAATATCATTTTATGTTAATAAGCCTGGAACATCTACTTCTCCCTCTTTGCCTCCTTGTTGGTGCCTTTTGAGAACAAGGATCTGCCTTATTTCTCTGAGCTTCTCTGTGCCTAGCACGGTGATGGGCACATAGTAGATGTTCAATAAATGCATGGTGAATCTAAAGAGAAATTTTGAGACAAGACTTATTGCATCATAACTCCCTGACTACCCAGGAACTTTCTGGGCTAGAAAATGGGACAGGCAGATTGACTGATATCCACATCCTATTTGCTTGAAAAGTGACACCTGAAAGACCCACACTTGTTAGCCTTCCAGCTAAAAATTCATTTTGAGCAAGAGTTTTCAGTTCTTTGTCATTAAACACGGCCCTTCCTGCCAAAACGCTCACCAGTCGGTCCAAACTAGTGCCAGCTGCTGTGGTTGGGCGTTCCTCGGGGTGATGTGGTCTGAAGCGAGCACTGAAGGCACTTTCAGAGATGGAACGAGAAATTCGTCCAGCTGGGAGGGGCTTGGGGGGTCCACATCCCTGGAAAACCTGCATTAGAGTAAGTGTCGTCATGTTAGGGAAGTCACTCCCAAGGCGGGAGGCGGAGGTGGGGGAGGTCCCTAGCTCCCCTTTCCAGCATCCTGCCTTCATTACCTTCTGAGACACTTGAACACTATTATCCTGCATGTTCATAATAGCATCAGAAATCTTCACATCGATGGGATCCATGACCGATTCAATGTTGAAAGGACCCTCTAGCCTCTCTGCCACCATCAGCATAGCATCTAATATGAGGTTTGGGGAAGAACAATACAGCATAAAAAGTCAATCATTAGTTTGGCCTTGGGTAAATCAATCTGATTTTTTTTTCTGTCTGTTTCCTGCATGGGGGCAGGGGAAGTAAGGCATGGATCATAATGAATTCTTGTTTTTATATCTATTTCCCTTACACCAAACTGCATTTAGTCACTATGTATCACTAGCTCTCTAAAGTGTGAAATGGCCAGATGAAGGCTTAGTTCTACAGCAAGGAAACCCAATCAGGAACTTTCCTCAATACTGATTATTCGTGTGTCAGCCACTGTCACTGTAAGGCTCTTAGTTAGCTCCCAGATGACAAACCTAAGGCTGGAGACAAAATAACATGCCAGTTCTCCCAGAGACTTCCCTAGGATCTTCTCGTTTCACATTCCATTTACAAGAGTCAAAAACATAAATCAGTTAAGATGCTGGCATATTAATTCTTTTCTTTCGTTTTTAAAAACAAAACCCCTCAGATCCTTGAGTGCACCGTTGGATAATACAAATGAAAGGGTTCCTAGGAATTCTAATGACTTTTCAAATAATAAAACTTTGAATAATCCAATTTTTGTATTAAGAAAAACTTCTCATTGCAAATACAATGGCTTCAATTTATCTTAAGGCATGTACCTCCTTTTTTTTTTGCAAGTGAGAAGATGACACAAGACACAGTACACAAAATTAGTGGGCTCACAGTACATATCTTCACCGATTATCCTGCTTTAGACTCTGGAGTAGCATGGCATTTTCCAGTAAGCACTGAATCGCTTCAATAAAATACATTGTCTTTGTTTTCTTGCCATATATGTTTCTTAGGATTATGAGGCTTAGTATTTTTGTCTGCTACCTGTTTTACAAAATTAGAAGAACTTGGAAATGAAAACCCCAAATGACAAAAAGGATGCTTCATTAACGACAAACAGTGAACTTTTAAACTTGTTTATCCCCCCTTTACACTCTAGTGCTTAGTGCATGGCAAGAAAGGAGTTAGACCCACATTATCTATCATCTTCAGGTAGTGCAAAGATGGTTACTTGAAAGAAGGGCTAGTTTCCGGAAGATTGTGTCCTTCCCAAAGAACACCGCTGACAATTGCAGCCCCCAGCTGAGCTTCTATCTAAGCTTTCTAGTGGAAAGCAGCATAGGCATCAGCATATCAATGAAACCAAATCTAGTCATCAAGCTTTCACCTTCAACCTAGAACAAATGCTACACAACATTTTAATGCACGGGGTCATTTCTCTAAACTACAATTCCTATGTCACAAACCACAAATAGATTTCCATGAAATGCAATTTTTAAAACAGTAATAACAAATGAAGTTTCAGAATGCATTGTGGTAAGCGCCAATCAAGTGATGCTTCTAACTCTAAGTAAGGGCTGAAAGCATGAATATACCATTGTACTACAGGAGAGAAAAAAAGTGCTTTTGATGTGCTAGCAAAAGGAGACTTTTGTAAACAAGTGGAGCACAACTTAAATGTGTTCATCATTGTCAAATCATCAGGGCTGCCACGTACAGAAAGCACATTCCTTCGTAAGCTAAGAAGAAATCACCTGCTCCCAATAAAAATATTATGAATAGACAGAAAATAAACATCTAAAATGCAGACGTTTAAATAACAACAACAACAACAACAACAACAACAACAACAACAACACCCAGTGCATTTTGTAACTCCTTATTCCCCTAGTGGCAAGGAATGGCCAGATCACTAATGTGTTTGTGAAAGACTGAAAGGAAACATAAACCCCAATTCTTCTGGCTGTTTGGCGTCTTTGTAAACTCTGAGCCAGCCGGCTATACACAAGAGCCTGGGAATGGAGGGGGAAGCTGGGCCTTTGTTGGGGCCGGTGCCATGGCGTTGCGTGTTGCGCAGCTGAAGAATGCAACTGAAGAGCATTCTGCCTGCAGTCTGCAGCCCGGGAGCCAAAGCTGCCTCTAACCCCTGGAGGAAGTCATGATTGGCTATCAATTGGCTCTTCTGTAACAGCAGCCAGCCCTGATAAGAAGCCTCAAGAGAAAGCCAAAGATGATTGGTTTGGAGTTTGGGTTTTCTTCTGGCTGATACGAGCCACGGAGGCCCTTGTTTGCGGGATATCTGACTGGTTCCTGCCTCCTGCCAGGACCTGGCTGGTGTCCCCGCCAGCAATCCCAATACTAAATTCCCACTGGCAGCAACATGCGACATTAATAGGGTTGGCCCTGAGTCAAATGAGTGTTAACACAGCTACAGTATGTGATGGAGAACAAGTTGCACCTTAGCATAATTTATGATTCTCCAGAAACTGACTTTTGTTGGTGGGGGCAAGGGAGGTATTTGGTTTATATTTCCAAGTGAAGGTTTCATATAAACCAGCTTCTTATAAAACCAAGTTCTAAGGTGTTTTAACTATTTGGATCCATCCCGATAAAAGGCTGACAAGACTTCAACATTTACTAAAGGGTCTCAATTCATGGCCAGTTGCAGATGCAGTTAAGAGAGGAGAGGAAGAGCATGGCAACAAGAAGACGGATTTGGAAAACCAGTTCATCCTTAGTCTCTTAAAGGGTCTAGTCCAACTGCATGATTTCAGTGCTCAAGACACTGGCACTGAGTCTCCCCCCATACCCCCAGCAACAAAGCATCCCCTTCTCACTAGGGAAAGCGATTCCTTTTGCATTGTGCTGCCAATAATCAGAAACCCACATTTTCAGCCTCCCGACCTGACTGGAAGAACAAAAGGCAGTTTCCCGACTTAACCCCAAGATCTGATTTAAAGAAGGGGGAAAAAGCCCTTGACCATTCATTAGCTGCAGTCATTTAAAGGGGAAAGAAAAATTCCTTGCAAACAGAAAAAAAAAAGAGAGAGAGAGACAAGAAATAAAAAAAGAATTTACAGCAGAGGCATGTAAATTGGGACTGAATTCTACAAACACAAAGCAGATTAATTAAACCCTTGTGAAAAATTCATGAAAAAGCACTGGAGATTAACAATGTCTATTACTCCTGGTCTTTTATATCTGCTTATTAGAAATAAAGAATAGTATACCCATTAAAAACAAAGTTTAGATACAATTATATACCTCATCCCTCCGAAAAGTTATCACTTAAAATAACTAGGGAAAAATCGATTCAGAAATCCTATCAACTTCTACTTGGGTTTAATTTTGTTTCTTCAAAGATAACAAATGTAATTTTAAAAATGCACAACAAGAACAACAACAGCAACTTAAGTCCTCTTTGTTTTCGAGTAACTGATTTAAAACATCAATTAAGAAAGCCAGAGTGTGGTTTTGATTTGATATGGACCTGTAAACTCCAGGAAAAACACGTAGGAGCATTTGTATTTTAATATAAGGATATGAGTTTAGTTATAGTTGCTGCTAGACATGTTAGAGTATCAAAATAGTGGCAAGGGCCATGCCCTTCTGCATTCCATTCCCAATGTGTCTGTAGAAAAGTTAGCAAAATTCGATCACTGTCACCATACACTTTTTTGTACCATATGGCAAATTCTACTACCTTGCCTGGAGAAACAGTGAATTATAGGGGAAATTGAAAAGGATCACCAACTTTCTTTAAAAATTCAATTTTGCAAAAGTGAACTGCAAACTTGACATTTGGGTGTGGGGATGAGTGTGGGATTAAAGAGAGAGAGAGAAAACAAAAACAGCGACTTTAGATCTGGAAATTCTATGGGTTTTTACTTCCATGAGAAATATTTTGAATCAACAATTTCTCCCATGGCTTCATTCTGGGCATGATGTGCCATTTGGCCTGTATGTCTTTGCTGGTCTTATGCCTTCCCTTTCATGAGATTCTGCTTTTCTGTGTGTAGAAGATTTTTTCAGGTCTTCTAGCTCTGAGCTATTTAGGCTACAATTGTGCTGAAGTGCTTAATATTCACATCTTTTTTTATCCCCCTGTGTCAGTGTTCTTAAGAATCTGTTGGAGCCAATTTATCGATGCACTTTCAAACGGAGTTAATATGGTAATTAGCTCTCACACAGACTAAAAAGCATTCCCCAATCTTAACACCCCTCACCTCCCCTCAAAAAAAACAAGCCAGAATACTGCATACGTGTTCCCATGATTTGGACAAATAAGTGAAAAACAGGTGCTTATAAAGACACTCAAATTCGGCAATTATGCAAAGGTGACTAGGGTGGGGAAAAATGTGAGTTTCTTTTTGTGAGCTGTTAGTATGTGTGTGCGGTCCTACTAATACTCAGCATAAGGAACTTCAACACTGGTTACTGTTGCTTCAGGCATCAAGGTAATTGACAACTGGACATTTAAATTCTCCTTAATTTGTCCTTTCCCCAAAATCATAACTAACCCTCTCAGCAATTGGCCACTTCATTTACATTGCTGTCTGGGTTCCGAGAATGGTTTTCTAGGTGGAATATATATGCAGGAATACATATCCCTTAAATTCTCAGGGCTAAAGTCCTTCCACTCTCACCAGAGCAGACTACTATTGCTAAATGGTGTACAGAAACAGAATCCCTGAATTTCTCAATCAGATTTCACCTGATCCAAATAACAAATGCATATCTGGCCGGTTTGCAGAAGATTTAGTTGCAGTGTAATAGATATAACATTTTAAAAGCCACTTTTACAACTCCATGAGGACTGTACTCCAGCATTTACATGGATACAAGCCTATAATCATAAACACAACTGACTTTCAGGGGGGAAATATCAAAAAGACACTTTCTCAGGGAGTGGCTCATGCCTATAATCCCAGGGCTTTTGGGGGGCTGAGGGTGAGAGGATTGCTTGAACCCAGGAGTTTCAGGTTACATAGAGCTATGATTGTGCTGCTATACTCCAGCCTAGGTGACAGAAAGAGACTCTCTCCAAGAAAAAGGCATTTTCTCATTATTAAAACCTGGCAGCCACTGTATCTATTACCTTCAGAAATGCCACCGTTAGTTTGAGGGAACATTCACTTGTAGTAATGTTTTTACTATTCTCAAAGTAGTTGAGCATAGTCAGGATTCTGACAAACACTAAATAACTAACACTTAAACAAACAAATTTCATAGCTGCCAATTACAACATTCCTTGTGACTGGAAGCTAAGCTATCTCCAGCAACACAAATATGTTAACCACTTGCTCACCTATGAAATTGTTCCATTCAAAATCGAGATCCCCTTGGTTGGCCAAACAGCCTCTCATGATGTTTGAGCAGTAGTTGTAACATGGCTTCACAGTCACGAGACCCCGGCAGTGGGAGCAGTAGATCATCTTCAACAGGGCATGGGTACACTGGGCTGTGGGGTTTACCTAATGTGTGAAAAGAAAAAAAGACAGTAGTGGCGGGGCTAAAATAGAGACAGAAATTGCTTCTATCACATTGACACTGAAGGCTTGGCCATGAACTTAAGAATGAGTTGTGATTGATCACAATTAGTAAGCCTGGACTGCCTCCTGAAGACATAGATTAGATAAAAGATACGTGTTGGGACAGGGGAGAGGAGGGAGATGACCCGAAACAAACAAGGTGCACCAACTCCCACCCTGTAAACACCCATTCCTCCCCCACCCCCTTCCCTCCTGGAGTCTCTCTCTCACACACACATAAATTGCTCAATTATCTCAAAATCCTTTCACAAATAACTATGCAGGGTGAGCCATGAAATGCAGTGGAGGAGACTATCTTCATGTGCCCACCATGCACGTCCTGCTAATAGCCTCAACCATCAGTGTTTGTCTTTGCCAGACTGGAACAGAAGCACATCTTCTTCTGCATTACATTGACTACAAGGCTGTCCTTTGAACTCTAACCCCAAATTAAGGTTTAGAAGGGTACCTACGGTGTCTTCTGTTCTGTGCCAAGAACTGTGCAGAAGGCAAAGTTAATATATTCTACAAGGCAGAATATGAGTAATCTTAAACTTAGGGGGTGTGTGAAGGTTTTCCAAGGCTTGGGAGTACTAAAGCACAGAGTGTTCACAGAACACTTGATGAAAGAGGTGGGGCTTCGGTTAAATTTTCAAGAAAGGGGCTGGACTTAAGTGGTCGAACAAAGGGAGAGCATCCTGAGTTAAGTTCAATGAAATGAACAAAACCTGTAGGAGAGTACAGGACATATCACTGCATCTCAGAATGGGGTTGGGGAATTGTGGGAAATAAGGTCAGGTGCACAAGAGTATGCGTGTGGCCAGAATTTAGAGGGGCTTAAACATCAGGCAGAAACTGGGATACCAGTTGCCAGGCACGGTGGCTCACGCCTGTAATCTCAGCATTTTGGGAGGCCGAGGTGGGCGGTTCACGAGGTCAGGAGTTCGAGACCAGCCTTGTCAGCATGGTGAAACCCCGTTTCTACTAAAAATACAAAAATTAGCCGGGCATGGTGGTGTGTGCCTGTAGTCCCAGCTACTCAGGAGGCTGAGGCAGGAGAATTGCTTGAACCTGGGAGACGGAGGTTGCAGTGAGCCGAGATCTCACCACTACACTCCAGCCTGTGTGACAGAGTGAGACTCTGTCTCAAAAGAAAGAAAGAAAGGAAGAAAGGAAGAAGGAAAGGAAAGGAAAGGAAGAAAGAAAAAGAAAGAAAGGAAGAAAGAAACAAACAAACAAACAGGGACACCATATGGCAGGACACATGGGGCTACGACTGGAAGTTTGTGAGGAAGGAAAGGAAGAAAGACAGAAACATTACCCAAGTCAGATTGGGCTGGCTGTCCTCTCCAGAGAAATGGGACTTCATTTCATCTAGTTTTATAAAGTGAAATTATTTGGGGTGTAGAAGAGCTGATTCCATCCGGTCACTTGTTTTCCTCAATGCTTAGAAAGGATTGGGGCTAGGTATGGCATTCTAGCAGCTAATTAAAAGTTCCTGTCTCCTCATTCTCTCTGCCCCACCCTCCTCTTTTGGAGTCAGTATCGAGGATTAGTGCATTCTTCTGTGTAAGTACCCACCAGTTCTGTTAACACAGACTTTTGGAGGCAGATACCACCACAGGGAAGAGATGCTGGGATGCAGGGCAGCCCGGCAATGCACTTCACCTGCTCTGGAGTGTTACTTTGGATATCACTTATCAGCAGTGCCCTTAGGAACAGGAACAGGGGATTAGCGGTGTCAGGAGAAAAAAAACAGTCAGGCTCCTACGTGATGCATGCGCACATCCATTCCCCTCATCCCAAACGAGGCTCTAGCCTAAAAGGGGATAATACGTGTAACAATAAAATGGTAATTGTATACACTGCCCTACCAAGAATTAAGATTTTTCCACAGTTTTAACCATTCCCAAATGTTTTCCTAGGCACTAAATTAGTCCTAACTATGTATTAATGTACAGTAAAATTTTGGCTAACAAATATACCCTGGAGGAATGGCCTTTTCTGGATAGCCAGATTTGCTGGACAGCTAAAAGTTCATTCCTTTAAAGTCACAGATTGTTAAGACTTCCCTACATGTCCCCCTCTCCTTTTGTAAAGGAGCAAACAGGACTGGAGGGGGGAGGTGGCCTGAGAAGCATAGGATCACAGAAGTCTTAGAGTTGGAAGGGACCAGAGAGATCACTGAGTGTTGCTCTCACATTTGATAGATAAGAAAAACCAAGCCAAAGCCAAAGAGATTAAGCAACTTGCTGACAGTCACCTCACAATATCGGATTCCAGTACTATACCTTATCAAGCATTTGTGATGAAAAGATTTCCCAGATGTATCACGTTTCCCTGCCAGATGACAGGAAACTGTAATCTTAGGCACTGGTTATTTCCTACTTTAGTTTTAGTTGGGTTCCACATTGATGAGACTGCAAAATGGCTAGATTTTAAAGAGGTAAAAGTTATGCAAGTGGCTATGAAATGAAAAATCACTGAATAGCACGTGGCATTTGTTGAATATTATGCTTAAGAGGAGACAATGCCCTCGTAAGAAGAAACGTAGAAAGCTAAGGGGTCAACAAATAGTTACTGAGCACCTACTATGTGCCAGGGATTATTCTGGAATGCATTTGAATGTAGGTAACAAGGCAAGTTAAGAATTTCTATATTAGAATACAAAACCTGTTCTACAAAATACAAAGCAATTCCAATGTGGTACAGGACTTTAGGAAATGAGCAAAAATTTTAGACCGAAAATAGTTATATTCAGAAAACACTTCTTTTTTCAAAGAAGTCCTTTCTCATTCTTTTAAAAAATAACTCTAGGAAGTGGTTCGTTGTATTCTTAGTTCAATTGCAAGTCAAATCATTTATGCAACAGACCTTGTAGTACCCTCCCCTAAAATAGGCTGATGGAGGCTCAAGTTTTAAAAAGAGACCAAACTAAATGACACAGTAGAGTTTTATTAAGGGAAATTATGATGCTGAGTTTGGCAGAGTTCTTCCATTTCATTATTTGGTTAAGTGCTGGCTCATGCTCTGTACATGATTTGTTGTGTAACTACTAAAAATGGTCACAGGCGACTCAGCTATAACATGCTAGGGAAACACTAAATAATACCAGAACTGAAAAGAGAGATGAGGAAGTTATAAGAAAAATGGAAAGAGAAAGGACATATAAAATATCAAAGTTAGGAAAAAAATCTGTCTTTTGTCTCATAACCACTAGTCAGACCACCATGCACTATTTCACATGAAGGGAATTCAGAATCTGGGAAGCAAATCCATTTTAGTGGGATGAGGCTCTAATATAAAGGGAAGAGTTTTAAAACAGTCACGAGACCTAAAGAAACAGGTCTCCCCTGCAAAGTCTCATCCCCCTAGAAGAAACAGCAACAATGCTAGCACTGCCCAGGCCTTTGGTCCCCACCCTTGTCGACCTGCCCAGGCTCAGAACAGTGAGCCCAGAGTGTCAAGGACTCTGGACTACCCTAGTGAGTAAACAAAATGGTTGCCTCTCTTTTGGAGTCTTTAAGAGCCAAAAGTATGCCACCACCATGGAAGAAAAAGCTACACAGTATATGGCACATGTTGAGTAGCCTTTATCAAAAGTACTTGGGACAAGAAGTGTTTGGGTTTTTTTTTTTTTTTGGATTTTGGAATATTTGCATTATAATTATGGTTTGAGCATCCCTAAACCGAACACCCAAAATCTGAAATGCTCCAGTGAGCATTTCTTTAAGCATCAGGTTGGTATTCAAAACGTTTCAGATTTAGAGCATTTCGGATCTTAAATTTTCAGATTTGGCATGTTCAATCTGCAACTTTAATTTAAGTTCTCTCGTGGAGCTTCTGGTGAAAGTCCAAGATCTGGATCCAGTGGTGGCACTTACTGTCACATGGTAATATACCAGGCACTGCTGGGGGCTCTTTCATTAGCTCTCAATGGTCTCTCCACACTATTAGGGGCAAATCTTTCACCCTTAAGCAAACATAACAGTGGACTAAGTCAGACTTTGTTCTGGGGCTTTATTCATTTTGAATAGAAATTCAAGTTCATTCAACATTCTACTCCCTGGTAACCCTCAAAATCAATTACTTCTTTTGAGTCTTCCAAAACTTATTTGCTGAAGTAGATTTATTCCATAAGACCCAAAACCAAGCAGCAGATCATGCCACACAGGGATTAACAAAAAGGTCTTCCTTTAATCTTCAGTTATGTATTTATTCTCCATGGCATGGCATGGCGTGCCACTTAAATTGTTCAATTTGATTGCTACCTTGGGGCACAGCTCTTGACTAACATTTGATATGTTTTTTTCTTTTATTTAGAAGGGTTGGTTGAGCCTAGATATTAGTAAGTTCCAGAATCCTTGGAGCTGGGGTAAGAGCAGGGGTAGGAGTTATGACTACTTTTTACAAAAGTCACATTTTTCAGACCTCTCTTAATGATTTAATAGTTATTTATTGAAATCATATGAAGAAATGGGAAAAGAAAAACTGTACACTCCTCCCTTCCCCCTTTAAATAAAAAGAATGGTTTAATGATCTCTTAAAGAAAATGCTTATTTAGCTTTTATGGTTTCGTGGTCATGAGGGCTTTGATGTCAAGATTCAAGAGAAAATTTTTCTGTTCTATGGCAGAGTTACTACTGATAGATTTTACTGGATTTTATTGGTTTCTATGATACATTTACACAGTATTTAGTATGTGCCAGGTTCTATTCTCAGTACTCTACATGTATTAACTCATTTAAGCCTCAAAATAATCACATAACATGAGTATTATCTCATTTCACAGATGAGGAAGTGGAGCCCCAAAGAGATTAAGGGACTCACACAAGGTCTTCCAGTAAATGGCCAAACCAGGATTTGAATCTAGGCAATTTGGTTCCAGAGTAGGTGTACTTGACTTCCATGATATGTACCTAAATGGCTTCTTTTGAGTAACAGACTATAGGAACCTTGATGGCAGTACATAAGCCTAATCCTTTCGCCAGAGCTCCTAGAACTAGTACAGTATCTCCATGTACAATGTACACTCCACTATGGAGCTGGATGTTTTCTAGTGACAATTTTCAGTTTTCAATGTTTATTGACCAAATGAATCAATTTTTATGTTGGAGGGTAATTTAGGATGCAACTGTTCTACATGGAGCAATATCTCACTAGATACTTGGATGAGATAACATTGTTTAGTAAAACAATAATGACTTACTGAGCCAGTGCTATGTATTTAGAACTATTCAAGGTGCCGCAGGTGAGAAAAATGATATGAATATATGTGTATTACTCATCAGTCCCTGCTCACAAAGAATTCAAAGGCTCAAGAAAACACTGCTGGATGTGAAGAGAAAAAAGTTCACTTGAACAAAACCAACCAGAAAACAATTACATATTTTACCAATTTTAATGTTTTGAAAGAACTATAGCTAATGTAGCAGAGATGATCAATTCCTACTATAAAACGGGACGTAATGTGCATAAAAATAAAAAGATTTCTACATTATTTACATAAGAATTAGGTTTGCTTCATTTGCTTTTGTGGGGTGGTATGATAGAAAGGGAATATCATCTGGACTGAGTACTTCCATATTAACTCATATATCAAAATCAATCTGAGTTATTGACCCATAATGACAATACATTGATACCAAATTTCCAAGCCTATAAAATCCTTCAAGACTGACAGAGGTCTTTCTTAATGATAAGGTAACTGTAGGAGGTACCTTAAAATTTAAGATTTTAGGAGTCAATCTATGTTTCATGATAAAAGTCAGTGTATATGTGGGGGGGAAGACGCCTCATTTCCTTCTCTTTTTATTAAAAAAGAGTTTTATTAAAACTCTTTTAAAAATACTCATTCCTGCCTTCCTCAGGATATATACATTTATATGTATGTACATATAATGTATGTATATATGTATATATGTATATACATTTATATGGCATGACATCTGCATGCCATATCTGCTATAAAAAGCCTTTTCTGCAAAGACTCTTTTCATATACATTGAGACTTTCTACCCAATAAACTGCATTTTCCAAACACCACATTAAAAACTACTGCAAGCAGCCTGAAAAAAAAAATGCTGGAACAGAACTCTTCACACAGCCTGGATTTCATTTCAGTAATTCAGAATGAGCCTTAAGCCACATTACACAGTGATGATAGTCAACACGCTGTACTGAAGCCAGAAATGCATTTCCTTTTAGTTTATTTCACCTCCTAACATACATTCATTGCACTATTTTTTGTTTTTGTTTTTTGCACAGCCAATAGTAGCAAGCAAGCAGAAAAGGTGTAGATTTTATCTGTTGCTTGGTAACAAAAGCATCCAATAGAAATAACAGAACTATTCCCAGAATTACGGTAAGAGTGATAGGGAACCCACACTTGCCATGGGATGTGATGAGTTTCTTCAACAATTTCCTAACCAGTTTTGAATTCAATGCATATACACAAAGAAAGGAGGATGAGAAGTTCCTAATGATTCCTCTAATAACAAAATCTAAAAAGCATAACAAAATATTCAGTCAGGAATATTTCTGGAGATGTTGTAGATAAAATTGAAGCTTCATAAATACTTGAAATGTGTCTTGTCTTTGTCTCAAATGATTAGACTCAGTTAACACTTATAAGTCAACCCCCTTGAAAAGGGCTCTATTTTCGTTTTGTGAGTATGTAAACTCAATTTATTCAATTTGACACCTCCTGTACTCCTACCATCCTCACCCCTTCCCCACTCCATAGCTTGAGTCCCATCTTCCTCTTTGCAATTCTAGATTTTAATATTGTGAGTGAAAAAGAATACTGAGAGTTGAATATGTGTCTACACTTTGCTTCTTAAAAGCTTTTTGTATTGACTATTTTTTAAATTTGTATTTATAATGATTTTGGGAAGTGGTAAAATAGTTTGTTTAGTACTCTTGTAGGCTTCTTGGTTTCCCACAGTTAATTCTGAGAATGATGTCCAGAGGAATGCAACACGGGGAAGGCACAACTGCTTACTTCCCCTTAACCTGGGAGGTGGGGAGATGCAAAACTAAGGCAAATAGAAATAAAGAGGGAGCAATGAAAATTGTTTTCAAGGCAGGACAGTCATTTAGACATCCCAATGGTGAGGCACTGATTTCTAATTATAGCTTCTGTAGTTTGGGGTGGGGTGTAGGTGTAGACATAGTCCCATTATGTCAGTGTTAATTGAAACCATGAGAATGCAACTCTCTTTGGCATAGGAGCTATTAATTTTCATGATGCATGTAACCACTTGTGCATTTCTGAAAAACCACAACAGACTTCATCCTTCCAGGCAAAACTGCTGCTACAAGCAGGTAAATAAGAAATGTATCATGAACCATGACAAATAACGATGGAATAAGTAATACAAAGATGTGTAGTACAAGGGTACTCTTGAACCACCTGTTACTAATTAAAGGGGCTTTTGGGAAGTTTGAATTGTAAAGCTCAATGCAGTGAGCTGAAATCACTGGAGATTTGGGCCCAGAAAAAACAAAAGCAAGGCAAGTGTACTTCAACTATGAAGTGTCTTTCTCTCGAAGTAACTTAAGCTTGCTGGTGCTAATGGCCTTGCAAAGGTTCAGTGATAATCAAATCATTGCTCAACTTTTAACTGCAACCCCTTTGCTGCAAAAGTAAACTGGACATCCACTCACGAAGAGAAAGTGGGAACATCTCTAAGTATGCAAACAAGACCATGATGCTTTTCATATTTCACTTTAAAGACCTCTTTGTAGGCCGGGCGCAGTGGCTTATGCCTGTAATCCCAGCACTTTGGGAAGCTAAGGTGAGAGGATCACTTGAGCCCAGGAATTCGAGACCAGCCTGGGCAACATAACGAGACCCCCATCTCTACAAAAAATAAAAAATTAGCTGGGTGTGGTGGCACGTGCCTGTAGTGCTAGCTATTTGGGAGGCTGAGGCAGGAGGATTGCTTCAGTCCCAGAGATTGAGGCTGCAGTGAGCCATGATCATGCCACTGCACTCCAGCCTGGGTGACAGAGCAAGACCCTATGTCAAAAGAAAGAAAGAAAGAAAGAAAGAAAGAAAGAAAGAAAGAAAGAAAGAAAGAAAGAAAGAAAGAAAGAAAGAAAGACCTCTTTGTAGACGAAGTGGCTGATGAGGTGGCTCTCTTCAATTAGGGAACACATCCCTTACTTTGAAAGGTCTTTTTTTCAGGCCCGAAGCAATTAATATTATTGGGCACCAAAAGAAGAAATGTTCATTTCTTGGGCTGTTCTAGATCCACCTGCAAACTGTGCTTCTTGGGCAGGGGTTAGCAGAGGTGGGAACCCATATATATAAAAAACATTACTTGGGTATCCAAACTGGTAGAGAATCTTATTTATAAATTAATCAAATGAATTTTTCAACATGTTCATTTTGAACTGTTTTTGATAGCCAGATCCTTTATTGTCTTTCCAATACCACTGTATCTCAAATTTTTTAACTGGCTGTCATACTCCAAAAATTAATGTAATAAATATTTTCTCAGGTATGCAAGTAGGCCTTGCATGCTTGTATGCAGATGCATTCCACAGATGGTAGATATTTATAGAATTCTTGTTTCAGCACCTTTAGAAACTGATTTGATGCCTATATGCTTTATTCATTTAGCTAATATAATTAATTTAATTAAAGGGTTTGATTTCAAGTCAGTCCTTAAATTTAGAAGCTCAGTTGTAAAGCAAAAACATTGTCATTTTTAGGCATTCCCAATTGTGACCACAATACTTAAAGTAGCCACAAAACTTTATTTTCAGCTAAACAATTGGCAAGTTATGTTTCACTCTATGTAAATTCAGGCATATTGCTCCTATTCACGGTCTTCCCATACAACTACACAATTATCTCTTAGGCTAACATGAGAATACAATGACTATAGAATAGAGATCAAGTCTAAAAACAAAAATTGTTAGGGTTATATTTAGAAAGTAAATTTCTCAAGGCCAGATGTGGTGGCTCATGCTTATAATTCCAGCACTTTGGGAGGCCGAGGTGGGCGAATCACCTGAGGTCGGGAGTTCAAGACTAGCCTGACCAACATGGAGAAACCCCATCTCTACTAAAAATACAAAATTAGTCGGGTATGGGCGCATGCCTGTAATCCCAGCTACTTGGGAGGCTGAGGCAGGAGAATTGCTTGAACCCAGGAGATGGAGGTTGCAGTGAGTCGAGATTGCGCCATTGCACTCCAGCCTGGGCAGCAAGAGCAAAATTCTGTCTCAAAAAAAAAAAAAAAGTAAATTTCTCAAAGAATTTAACAATACTAAGGTAGACAGGGGATCTTTTTCTTTCTATTAAGAAAAATTCATACCAAGAGCAACATCAGAAAGTGATTGTCTGTAATCCCAGTGCTTTGGGAAGCTGAGGTGGGAGGATCGCTTGAGGCCAGGAGTTCAAGACCAGCCTGAGCAACACAGCACGACTCTGTCTCTACAAAAAACAACCAACCAACCAACAACAACAACAAAAACCCAAAAATTACCCAGGCATGATGGCGCATGCCTGTGGTCCCAGCTACTCACTCGGGAGGCTGAGGCAGGAGGATTGCTGGAGCCCAGGAGATCAAGGCTGCAGTGAGCTATGATTGTGCCACTGCGCTCCAGCCTGGGTGAAAGAGCAAGATCCTGCCTCTTTTAAAAAAGAAAGGAGAAAGAAAAAGTGATTGTGACTATTTCACATTGGGTCACATACCTTTGTTGCATAAGTAAGGGTGTCTGAATCTTAAATATCAAAGTCAAGCTTCTTGGTTTCCCATGGTTAATTCTGAGAACGATGTCCAGAAGAATGCAACACAGGGAAGGCACAACTGCTTACTTCCCCGTAACCTGGGAGGTAGGGAGACGCAGAACAAAGGCAAGCCTTTTCTAGCCTTCAATCCTCTAACCTGCAATCAATTGTCTCTAAACTTCTCAGTTTGGCTAACCTCCCCATCCATGTTTGTAGGTTCAGTTCTCTAAAATAGCTCCCACCTCGCAAAGTGAGGCTAACACCAAGGCAGGCTTGAGTCTGCTGTCTGGCCCTTTTTCTCCAAGAATCAACACTGAAACTCAAAGGAAGGGGAGAGGGTTAACATAAAGAAAGTACTTTTCAAACTAGCAAAGGGCTCTTGACTCTCTTTCTCTTTGGCACAAGTGTACACGCACACACACATGCATGCACAGATGTCCAAATCACACAGCAGTGTCTTTCTGCCCTTTCAGTGGAGGATGAACATGAGGAATTGTTGAAGGAGGGCAAATGTGCTGGGTGTACCACAATGCAAATAACTTTGATCTGATTCACTGTGCACTGTTTTAGGGACTCTGACAAAAGTATGTCCAAGATTAATAATGGTTGCTGGGGTTGGCAGAAGTTCAAGAATCAGATATTATTCCTTTAATTATAACAATCATCTCCACACTTACCCTCAACTCCACCCTCATATGCCCCAATAAATATTTGCAATTTACGATGAAAATATCAAAGAAGGAGTGAACAAAAACATACTAGAAAGAATTGTTTCCTGACAGTTTATGGCCTGGAGATGAGAGAGAGAACAAACAACATAATGAATGCAATCAATCAACTAATCCTTATTATCATCCAATTCTAATATGAAAAATCCCATGAGCACCTATTTTTCATAATAAACCATTCTTTAGAATATTTATCCTCACTCTGGTGAATATAAGTTTTCTCTCCAACTAGAGTGACCCGTGTATCCTGGCCAGTCCACGACAGTCCTGGTTGCTTACTAACAATTAGTGACACCTGGCCAGCAAGGTGGCTCATGCCTGTAATCCCAGCACTTTGGGAGGCAGAGGCAGTCAGATCACCTGAGGTCAGGAGTTCAAGACCAGCCTGGCCAACATGGTGAAACCCAATCTCTACTAAAAATACAAAAATTAGCTGAGTGTGGTGGCACATGCCTGTAATCCCAGCTACTAGGGAGGCTGAGGCAGGAGAATCGTCTGAGCCTGGGAGGTGGAGGTTGCAGTGAGCAGAGATCTCGCCACTGCACTCAAGCCTGGGTGACAGAGCGAGAGTCCAAAAAAAAAAAAATTAGTGACACCTGTTGTCATCTGAGCCTGGGAAGTGGAGGTTGCAGTGAGCGGAGATCTCGCCACTGCACTCAAGCCTGGGCGACAGAGTGAGACTCTATCAAAAAAAAAAAAAAAATGACACCTGTTGTCTGTGAATAATTTGTTAATAAGCACCTCCTGATTTAGACAGTAAGTGTCCTGTTTGGATAAAAAATTATATGGTCACCCTAACTGTAGATAAACTGTGAGAGGCAATCAGGTGTCTATTTTCATGTTTGTAGTGCTGTCCAGTTTTTATGCTCTCCATTCTTCCAGTCCTCAAAACAACCAAATGGCCTCGGCAGAATCTGCTGTTGTTGTGCATCCAGGCTTTTTAGCAATGGCCTACAATTTGGCTTTCCCTTTGAGGGCCTAAAGTTGACAGCACTAAGATCAGCCTTGCAAAGATCACTTTGCCCCAGTATATTTATGTTTCTTCCCTGGTATTGACTTATGGAAAGGTAGAGGTGGTAGGGTCTTCAAGAAGTTTTCAGATTTCATTTGGGGGAGGGGAGTGGCAGTGAAGGAGCAGTGGAACCCCTTTCCCCTTGAAATCTTGCTCAGATCCCTACTGTGTGAAGTCAAAGAAAGCAAAGATTCTCTGGTGGAACTGGGAGATAAAGGCACAGTTGCACGGTCTCACCCACAAGACTTCCTTCTCTGTTGCTTCTGCTCAATGAGGCCCCTAAAGCAATATCCTGCTCAAGAACAGAGTCTATCGGCCAGGCATGGTGGCTCTCACCTGTAATCCCAGCGCTCTGAGAGGCCAAGACAGGTGAATCATTTGAGGCCAGGAGTTCGAGACCAGCCTGAACAACATGGTGAAACCCCGTCTCTACTACAAATACAAAAAATTAGCCAGGCATGCTGGCACACGCCTGTAATCCCAGCTACTAGGGAGGCTGAGGCAGGAGAATTGCTTGAGCCCCGGAGGTGGAGGTTGCAAGTGAGCCGAGATCCTGCCACTGCACTCTGGCCTGGGCAGCAGAACAAGACCCTGTCCCCACCTCCCAAAAAAAAGAACATAGTCTATCTAGTCCAATTCGCTGAATTTCCCAATGAGGAAACAGGTTCATTTCATCAGCTCCTGATCACATACTACAATTTCACTTTCTGTATTGGTAATTCTACAGAGTCATGAGTCAACAGCAGTGTAGTCCACACTAATTGTCGTAGAAACCTGTCTTCCAAAGAGCTCTGAGTACACTTTCTAACAAGGAAACATATGCTCACAGAGATTAAATGCTTTCCTAGACTATGACTAGTAGGCTGACAGTCACACAAAACAACCAAATGTGGAGCCTGTGTGTGTATGTTTGTTTGTGTAGAAAGGAAGTAGAATAAGAGCTAAAATGGGTATGGCAGTATTAACCCACTTTAAAAATTAAGATTCCTGAGTAAACATATATTCTCCCTTCTAAGAATAGCTACAAAAAAACCCCACAATAATAATGATAGGTGAAGATTCTGATCACAGTATTGTTTAGTAACTCTAAAATGTACACGTGTAAGGACAGTGTGTGGGAGAGAAGAGGTAAGAGAGGAAGAAAAGGCTGCTATTGAACCAACAGAATTTTGGTGATTTATTTTTCTACCTTTCCCAAACGTTCTTTTAACATGAAACAAAACAAAACAAAAACAAAACAGAGAAGACAAGGAGTGCTTACCACGGAGACCTTGCTCACGACATCTCCCGCAACCGCTAAGCCTTGAGCAAAAGTACGGGCTGCTACAAAAGCACGAGTAACCTGGAGCTTCAATTTGCGAGGGACATCTCCGAAGGGCTTCAGCTGCTCCGTATACTTGCTCACACATTCCAGATACTCATCTGTAAAGTGGTACTGGGAGTTCACCAGGCGGAACATCCGCTCCAGGAGGCGAGCCCAGAAGTCATTTAGCATTTCTTCCAGGTTCACATTTCCCACCACGTAGTAACGTTTCAACTCTACGAAGAGATCTTTAAATAGCTCAGAATTTTGCATGTATAAATGGCCATATGTCTTCACAAACATATCATTCAGGGATTTCTCTGCATTTTCAAGTAGTTCTTTGAAGAATTCTGAAACCAACACCAAAAAAAAAAAAAAAAAGGAAAAACGAGAGTTTTCAGTGTTTAAATAACTGCTTTTCCAGTAAATTTGAAAACTGGAAAAAAAAACACAATTAAATTGGAAAACGCATTTGTATATAGGGTGAATTTCTTTTGGGGAATGTGGCATCTCAGATCATTTGCCAATGAAAGGAAAGCTGTGTCACAAAGTCACTTACATAGGTGTCTGAGAGAGGAAAAAAGTGAAAATTTAAACCAACAGCTTCTCAGGAGTCAGTACAATACACACATGCTCTCATTCTCTCTCTCACTTTCTCTCTGTCATAGGTGAATAAAGAAAAACTGGAAAAAATACGCACATGAAGTCTAAAACATGAGATTTCCCTCAACTTTTTACTTAAGAATCTAAGCCAAAGTTAACCATGCCTTCTAATTGTAACCTAAGAGCAGGACAGGTGTTTTCAAAAGTCATTATTTTACTTGGGCCTGAATTTTTTTTTCATTTCTCCTTTTCACTTATCTATATGATCACGCACTACAGCTGCCTGGAAAATGGTTGAGGCCAAAAAACATAATCAAACACCCCTACAAGCAAGCACATAAGTTTTCTGAAAATAAGTTCCTGGGTGTTTCTCTGTGACAGTAGTACAAATTGGGAGTATCCAGCTTGATCCTGGGTTTCTAAAGGATTTATACAATAACATCATGAGACTCTTTTCAATGTTCCTTCTGATAGTGTGTGTGTGAGTGTGTGTGTGTGTGTAAGAGAGACAGAGAGAGAGAGAGAGAGCACATGCATAATGGACTTAATAATAAATATAGCATATTTATGAGACAACATGAAAAAAACTGAAAAATGTAAATGAGAATACCTGGTTATTTCAGATTTACTTTTTGGCCACCATACAGCCACAGCCTAAGTGTTAGAGATTTTAATCTCTTAACTACAAATGGCAAACTAGTTTTCTTCTGAAGCTTTCCTCAGGAACTTCAATGAAAAAACAAGCCAAAAGTGTATTTGTAACATTAATCATTCTTAAAGAATCTCTTGCCTGGTATAAAAATAAACACCTCATGATATCAAGTTTATAAGCAGGAAATATAACAAATACCAAAGCAAAATATAAGGTCCACATCAAATAAGAAGCTGCCTCTGAGTAAATATGGAACAGAAAAGAAAATATGACACCTACTTCAAAGCCAGAACATTGGTGAGCTTATCAAAATGCAATAGTTCTACAAAACCGTTCTCTTCTCACATTGGGTGGGCAACTCAGAGACTGGCCACTAATTCCAAATAGCTTTTCAAAACCTGGACTGAGGAAACTGAATACTTTTGCAGGGAGATATATGTGTGTGACTCTCCTGACATGCCAAGAGATTCTATACCTATGTCTCTCAGCCCCTAACTCATCACTTAGTTATTCCTTGAGGCCTGAGGATGAAGTCCACAGTCCTCCCTGGTTCCAGCTTTTCAAACATTGTAGGTATGGCTTGTGTTTTTTTTTCTTTGCTTCTCTCCTTTTCCATTTATCTAGTTCTTTTCCCTACTATTGCTTGCCTTTTATTTACTGGGCTTTCTTCAGAGAAAGAAAGGGAAATGGACTTCCTCTGCATAGTAAACAAATAGGCAGGTCAACTCATCCCCATTACAAGTGTGCAGCCTGACATTTTTACCAAAGCTCTCTCCCTGAAAGTGAGAGGGCAGAAACTGCACAAAGAGTTAGGTGAACAATATAAGAAGCATACCAATCAGCTACCTGGGATGGCCTTTTATTTTCTCCAAAATCCCCTGAGTGGTTCTCAAAGTGTGGGCCTGGGACCAGCAGGATCAGCATCACCTGGACACTTGCTATAAATGCAAAATTCTCGGCCCCACCCCAGACTTACTGAATCAGAAACCCTGGAGGGTCCCTTTTGCTGGGCATCATTCCATTTTTACTATGGGCACTCTCAGCACCAGCTAGCCAACTGACTTGTCCACAGGCCAAATGGCTTGGTGGACAGGCCAAAATTTTCAGCTATCTGTGATTCTGATATACCCTAAAGTTGGAAAACAACTGCTCTAGCTGCTGAAACTTCTCCCATTTCACCTATCAGTTGCAATCACCAACAACTCAGGGGCTGTGTTGAGTGTGAAGCAGTCAGGACAAGCATTAATGTTTTAATTAAGAGAAAATGTCTTTCCAATGAATTGTGTTTTTAAATAAATTTATTGCATTCCTAGGAATGACTTTTTTATTGTCTTGGGGACAAATTTTCTTGTGTGGAACTCTCTCAACTAAGTGTTAACATAGATGATTAAATGTATGCAGTACTTTTCTAGAGTTCAAAGTTGAGAAGGGACCTTAAATGCCATCTGGTCCATGTCCCACACCATGCTTGAATTTTGCTAGCATCCTTGCCAAGTGGTGATTGCTCATGGAGGGCATAAAAGGCACATGTGGGTTGCATTATTATATGACCAGTGTGTTGCACACATAGCTATCACATATTGGAAAAACAAAGCTTTGCCATCATTGAGAACAATATGCAAGCCTTGTGTGTCAATCCAGTGCTATTAATATTTCATGACCAAAAAGAGTGGATTCCAACAGCTACCACATGTCCTTCCTTATACTGAATTTTTATTATATTGCTCATAAAATTGGCACATATCAGCAGAAATTGGACATTCGGAATTATCTGACTTGTGCTTTCAGACTCATTTAGTAAGTAATTCTCAAAACTCACTTGCATTTTTAAGGAACGTCACCTAGAGTCATGTTGGTTTTTAGGGGTGGGGTGAGGTGCGGTGTGACATTTCAAGCTTAGTTTTAATTTAAAACTTCTAATAAATGTCAAAGTTTAGCCTTTTGACAAAGTGCTGCAAGTCAAACAAACACTAAATCACTGAACACTTTACAGAAAAAGTAAAATATTATCAATCTTGGAGTTCCTCATTCAGGTAAAGAGCTTATGGGTGGATGCAGCCATATATAACATAGCTACTTTGGAGTACAAGAGAAATGGCCTAATGAAGAGGAGAATGACTGAAACTGACATGCCCCTGTCCAACACCCACCATGGACCATACTTTGGTTTCCATGACTCACATTCTGTCCAGGAAAGTTTGTGTGTGTGTGTGTGTGTGTGTGTGTGTTTATACTAGCGTGTACTTTAAGAGCCTAGCTTGGTGCTATATACATACTAAATCCTAATTCATTTCATCATTCAGAAAATTTATTTTCTTTCCTTCACATTTTAAAAGACTCTTTAATGTGGCTATATAAGTTGCAAATATGAAGACCATTTGGGTGAGCATATGGTTAATAAATGCTTGAGAAATTCTATAAAACTGATATAACGAGTTAAAACGTCATAATTTCTCCAAATGGGTATGCAATTTGACAAGTATGTACTGAGTGGCTCTTATGGGCTCAAATCAAAGCACATGGTGTTTTGCCATGCATCTTAACCTTCTTCCTGCACAATCAGACCATAATGAAAATTTCTGGTAAGACAAATTTCCCCCATCCAATTCACCTTTACCATACACTGCCACTCTCCACATACGGTTTTATGAGAATACCAGAGATTTTTTTAAACATCTATAAAATTGTTAATCCCTCATTACATACAAAAAGTTCCTAAATATTCATATATTTAATCTATGAGAGTCAACCAGACAAAAATCAGGGATCCAGAAGACCCAGACTCATTTCTTTTTAGATGGATTCTTACTAGCCCTGTTGCTTGGGACTATTCTACCTATGCCTTTTGCCTCAAAGGGACCTCATAAGGATGGCAGACATCATTTAAATTCTAAAATCCATAGCAATTAGGTACAATATCAACCAAAGCATAATAATTTGCTATTAGAAAGAAGGAGAAAAAATCCTTTTGCATCTGTTCCTCCTATTAAACTAGCAGCTCGCATGTTCTTGCATAATTCTTTCACATCCCCAATCCTCCTTTCTATTCCCATGACATTTACTTCTACAATGAGGAATGAAGCATAAATTAGCCATTCAGATCCTGGTCCACAGCCATCAATAGCAACTTCAGTAATCGCTGCAATGTTCATCTGCATTTTTTTTTCAATCATTCTCAGAACTCAGAATCAGGGTCAGATCTTAACTGCTGAAGAAGAGCTGTACAGGCCCTAGACACCTAGCAATCATTGCTCATAATCATTATGCCTGAAACTAATTACAATACACTTGGTGACTAAGACAGAACCAGCCAAGAGCAATGTAAACCAGGATTCCACAACGATCAAAAGCCAAGCAAATTGGAAGTTAGATCTGTGCAGCAATTGCTTGTATTCATGTAAAAATGCTGCTCAGGGAATCTGTTTTAAGTAAAGCTACTGGTGTCTGAAAGAAAGTTTGAGAGGTGGTGGTTTGCAAGGATTTGAAATATAGTGTCTGTGATCAGCGTTTATTTCCCCTTCAATTTTCAGTTTGAAGGCTTAAGTATATACGTTCTAAAGATAAAGCAGCTGCTACTCCTTGAGCTCATGAATGGCCACTCAACACAGGATGGAAATAAACACTGTAACATGCTATGAATCTAAAGCAGGAGGACACAGTGGGAAAAACAGGAGATCTCTCATTTGGGGACTGTATGACCTTGCTTGGGCAAAAGGCCTAATCTCTCTGAGCCTCTTTTATCCCATCCATAAAATGGGGCTATTATCACTCACTTCATATGGATAATGCTTGGCATAAAGTAGACACTCAACAAATAAACATTATTACTAATATGTGAGATGATAGTGTTGTCACTCTTAGAGTTTCTTTGTATCTACAATCCTTTAAAAAAATCTTTAAAGACTGGTTTTTATCTTTCCTAGTGGAGTCAAACATTATCCATCTGAGGGGACATAAATGAAGCCAAAGCTGCTGGAGGTCTTCTAAGAAGACCCAAGGCCTTATAAAATTGGGAACTGTTTATCCTAAGGGAAATGCTTAATGGTTCTACCTTTAAAGGTTGTGAAACGTCCCAGACATCTATGAGGGTGGGAGTGACTGCTGGGTGAAAAATAGGGAATGGGGAAACCTCACCCTTGAGAAGAGAGCTTACATTATATTAAACAAGAGAATACCATACACACACCACACACATATAAAAAATAAGAATTAATCAGCAGGTCAACACCCCCCACCCATGTACTTCATTTGCATACTACCTTCTTTGCCAGAAGTCCACTTGGTATAAGGATTGAGCTAGGGAAGTGTAAGTACTTTCCAGTTCTAAAATCTAATCATTCTAAATGCAAGTAGTACTAATTTAACATGGGAAAAACTAGAGTGAAAAGACAAAACTTTTCCATATAAAAGTTTTCTATGTAAATATCCTGTCTTTTAAAAAAGAGAAGAACATCATGTACTTCTGGAACTTCTATCCCCAGCTACTTGTCTTGCATCAAGTAAACATTCAAAATTCTTGAAATAGGCCAAAGAACCTCCAGTTCTGCTACTAAATGCCACATTAGTTACTCCTTTATAAACAATCAACTGGCTATTGATTAATGCATTCTAGAATTAACCCATAACCTTAAGAGATTGGGGCCCGTTTCATTTGATCCATATTTTTTGGTGCTATAAATTACCACCTGGTATTTACATTATTAGGAAGCTGCCTTTTACATATAAGGATTGATTTTTCTCTTACTATAAATGCTGTATTTCATACCCCTGGTGTGGCATGCAAACATTAAGTTACTAGATCAACAGAAGTGCTGAAAAAAGAAGCCTCCTTGTAAATGCTACAAATCATACCTTTCAAACTTCTAAGAAAATTTAAAGAGTTACACCCATCGACTCTTTCACCTAAGATCAAGTAATTAATGAAGAACAGCAAACATAAGCATATAAAAATGTAAGGAAAAAAAGGAAAAGCAGCAAGCATTTTACTGACAACCTGAAATTTGATTTATCACTATCTCCTCCTGTTTTGCTTTTTTGATAAAGTCTGCATACGTTTTCTTGTTTGTTTTTTAAACAGGCATTTTTTCTCGAGCACAGCATAATCTCACTCTTCTAAAGAGTGCCTGCTAAGGCTAGTGTACCAAAAGATCATATACTCAACTTATGTTTATCAATTGATAGCAAATCAATATGCTGCTCCTTGGCCAAGTGCAGCAGCTCACACCTGTAATCCCAAAACTTTAGGAGCCCAAGGTGGGAGGACTGCTTGAAGCTAGGAGTTTTAGACCACCCTGAAAAGTGAGACCCCATCTCTACAAAAATTTAAAAACTTAGCCAGGCATGGTGCTGCATGCCTGTAGTCCTAGCTACTAGGGAGGCTGAGATGGGAGAATCGCTTAAGCCCAGGAGTTCAAGGCTGCAGTGAGCTATGATTACACCACTGCACTCCAGCCTGGGCAACAGAGTGAGACCCTAAGTCTAAGCAAAAAAAAAAAAAAACAAAAAAAAACCAGGCTGCTCCTTGGTGGACAGGCCAATCACCAGCTGTAGCTCTTATTAGGAGCTATTAGCATATCACAGAGTACTAGGGGATTCTGCCAAAATAAGATCAGCCTTTCTTCCCAAAGTTGCTTTTATTCGTGAACACATTTTGAATGCTAAGGCTCCAAGGGAATAAATACAATGTTTACTGATGGCCCCCATCTTTGGCTAATGTGGCTAGGGACACAGGCTCAGTATTGTAAGGTCCCTTTTGCTGGGCATCATTCCATTTCTACTAAGGGCACTCTCAGTACCAGCTAGGCAATTGGCTTTAGCATGCCCAGAGTTCTGTGCATTCGGAAATGCCCAGAGAAGGTTTCAGACACGTATAAGTAAGCTAGGGAGCTGGAGGAGCCATTGCAAGTGTTCCATGTACTAACCTCTATGTGGATCAGTCAGAGAGGTACCATATAGCTTCAAACACACATCTCATAATAGAGTCTATCTGTTAATAATCTAATGTCAAGAGAAAAATCAGGCCAGGCACAGTGGCTCATGCCTGTAATCCCAGCACTTTGAGAGGCCAAGGTGGGCAGATCACCTGAGGTCAGGAGTTCGAGACCAGCCTGACCAATATGGTGAAACTCTGTCTCTACTAAAAATACAAAAATTAGCCAGGTGTGGTGGCATGCGCCTTTAATCCCAGCTACTTGGGAGGCTGAGGCATGAGAATCACTTGAAGTGGTTGAAGTGAGCCAAGATTAAGCCACTGCACTCCAGCCTGGCCAACAGAGTGAGACTGTCTAAAAAAAAAAAAAAATTCAGAACATGAAATAGCAAATCATTATGATACCAATTTGCATGTATGTATATGCATTATCTATGTACACAAAAAGATTAGGTAAATACAAGAGTGATGGTTGGGTGCTGGGGATCAAGGATAATTTTTTTCATTCTATCTTTCTTGATTTTGTTCCCCCAGATATTTCAGTGACATTTTATAATCAGAAAAGTGATATACCTTCATGTTTTCAAAAGTAACTTTATTTCCCTTTATTCCCTTCATTCTATTTAACCACTGGAGGATTTGATGTATTTTTCTACTTTTCCAAATTTTCTACAGTGAGCACTGTAATACTTAATAAAAAGAAAAACATTATTTTAAAACTTCACCAAAGCAGTTTCCATGTTTTTCATAAAGAAATATATAATTTTTTTCCTAAAAAGTATTCCTCATTATAGCAACTTGAAAAATATGGACAGGTAAGAAGAAAATATAAATATAATCCCCACTGCTAAAAGACAGTAACAATGGCTTATCAAATTTCCTTTTTCCTATGAAAATACATGTTGTTACGTGGTTGAAATAAAAATGTATTTACACCGTGTTCTTATGTAACACTATATGGTTAGCATTTTCTATGTGATTAAAACTTCTTCAGAAGCATCATTTTTTTTTTCAAGACAGAGTCTTGCTCTGTCACCCAGGCTGGAGTGCAGTGGTGCAATCTCAAATCACTGCAATCTCCACCTCTCTGGTTCAAGTGAGTCTCCTGCCTCAGCCTCCCGAGTAGCTGGGATTACAGGCGTGCACCACCACACCTGGCTAATTTTTGTATTTTAGTAGAGATGGTGTTTCACCATGTTGGCCAGGCTCGTCTCAAACTCCTGACCTCAAGTGATCCACCCATTTTGGCCTCCCAAACTGCTAGGATGACAGGCATGAGCCACTGCACCCAGCAGAAGCATCATTTTTAATGGCTGCATACAATGACACCACATGGACGGAGAATAACGTAATCACTGTGGGGCATGCAAGCTTATTTCCAATTTCCTACCACTAGAAATAATGCTGTGATGAACATCCTATTAACGTCATACATAAGTGTTTATGCAGATCTTTCTTTCCTTGGGATGCACATCCAGAAGTGGAATTACTAAATCAATGAGTATGAACATATTCAAAACTGCTGACACACTGCCAAATCTATCTGCAGAAAGGGTGTGTCCATGTACCATCCTTGCTGTTAGAGTCATATTTATTACAAGAGTTTCCATTGCTCTGCTAATTCTTTCGAGAGAGGGTGATGAAGATGGGTGTGGACAATGAACAAGAAAGGGCTGAAGCCTGTCTGCACAGGGAATTCTCTCAATCAATCGGTTGGAGTCAGTGCTAGATCAACTAAGCCCTGTTCTTCGCCTGGACAGACAGACACATAGAAGTAGAGCAGGCAGTGATGAACAACATTCCAAACTCCCAGGCCCAAAGAGCAATGAACCAACAGAGTTGATAAAAGCAGTTCATTTGAAGCTCTTCTATGTATTTACTTCCCTCCAGACAGATCCACTGCTTCTTGCTGATGTCATGCCTTCTGAAGAAGTCAAAGCTAAGAGGAGAGGCCCAAAGTTAAAGTGCTTTGGGCTCGTAAAGCTGCACATGCATTTTCAATCCGATGAGATAGCCAATGCTAAAGTCGCAATTGGTCACACTTCAGATAACAACTCAAAAGGCAGAAAACCTTTGTCAATAGAGAAATGTGTGCATTTTGTCTGAGCTTTTGATTTGATTACAGTAAGCTGGCAGTGGCTCATTCTGGTCAAGTTTCACAGAGAGATTATAAAAGAATTAGCAAAAGTAGCTGGCTTTTTAGTCTCTTTCATATGGAAAGAAAAGAAAATAGAATCATAAAGGAAAGAGCAGCAGTGCTTTCAAACTAAATCGGAGACCACTGGCATAATCTGGAAGAAACACTGCATTTGCAGGAAGGCCAGAAGGCCTCATGTCTTTCTCTGTATTTTCGAGGCTACTCAGCCTATGAAATGTTGCCCGCTGTACTACAGCAGAGGTTTTAGAAAGCAATGATTTTTTTAATGTCTTAATGAAATGTGAGGTGAGGATTAAAAACCAATCAATGTTGTATATTATGCTATGCATATCTATGACACACTTACTTTGAGGATGTTTTAGACTTTTTCCAATGTAAAACCCTCTCGGGGGATCTTCAGTAAGTGTGGCTATATAAACGACAATTATCTATATAGGTAGAAAATAGTTAAAGTCAGGGGTCAGGAAAATTCCAGAAATTTCAGCTTAGTCAATGGCCATGAAGCTTATCTGGACATATTTGTCTTTTAAGGTTAGCAGATAGCTCGCTTCCACTGAGGTTATGCCTTTCACGGGCATATAAATTTTAATGCCTCCTACTCACTGGGCCTCTGCACTGGTTAATGGCTAATATGAACTACAGAAAATTTGCAGTTAGTGATTAAAATGCAGATTCTGCTAAGTCTGAAGAGTGCTTCGTGCCCTGCCTCTGTGAAGTGATAGGAAACAAGGGGCCTTAGGGCTTAAGGGAAGGGTAACTGCTTGGTTTACACTTGGCCCATGCAGATAGATGGGACAGACAATTATTTCTTTTGTGTGCATTTTAAGCTAATTCAGAAAATTTCTACTATTATTCAAGTTAACAAGCTTCAGGCTCATGGGAGGGTTTTTCAAAGACCTGGTGAAAGTAGCTGAGAGTTAAAAAATGATAGAGGGAAAATAGAGGGTACCATACAGACGGCTAATTAACATCTTGTAAGGCCTTTCACTAAAGCAGCTGGTCTAGTCACATGTTTAAAAGATTCACAGAATTGGTAGAATTGAAAGGGTTTTAGAGAGCATCTAGCTCAACCCCCTCATTTTATGGATGGGAAAACTGAGACTCATTTAATTGCCCCCGGTCACAGTCACAGTGGGTTCACTGCAGAACTAGGATGATAATTCACTGTGCACTGCCTCCCATCCAAAGTTATTAAATTTGCTCTAAAAATGACAAATTAAAGGAGTTTTCCCAATAGACTAGCATCAGACAACATCCATTTCCTTAGTTATTTAAACATGCAGAATATCTACAGTTTGATACAGGCAGTTATGTAGCAATGACATTACTTCATAGCTATAACATCATTTTTACTATGTAATTCAGAAATACATTTAACATGGCAGCTGTAATCACCTTAACCTATTTGGGATTTTAACTATGCTTCTTTTAAAAACAACTATTTTCTCACAAAATGCCAGGCATTTGGGGGCGGGTCTTTATGCTGTGGTCCCAAAACACGGATTATGCCCCACTTCTATTTCTATTCCCTTTGCCAAGCAATTTTCCCTAACTCCCTCCTGAATTAAGTATGTGATTAGCATATTCATGAGATGACTGATTCAGCTAAGTTAATTAGCAGCTCTACTATCAAAAAATTCCCAGAATTGGCCAAGAGGGGGAGCAGCTAGCTCTGTCACTACCACAATCTGGCTCTATGTCTCCAGCAGAATACAGATTTCTGGTATTAAACATCCTAAGTTAAAAAGTGGGTTTAAAAAATGACAGCATAGAAAAACACAGAGGCCAGTCTTTAAACTCAGTGATATAGATTTAAAATATAAGAAATCTGATAATTTTTGAGGGGGAGGAAGTGTTCTCTTGTACGTCACCCAAATCTGAACACACACACACACACACACACACACACACACACACACACACACACGAGTTTATATCTTAAAAACTGATATAGACCGTACAGTCTCTTGAGATGTGCGAACGATAGAAAATTAAAAGTACAGAATAAAAAAGGGCCTTAGAGGTAAGGGAACTGGAGAAGGGACTCATCTCTCAAATCCAGTGACTATAAAAATGTCAGAACTGGCATTAGAACCCTGACCAGGATCAATTGAGGAAGAATGATGGAAAACTGGGATAATGAGATGATTTCCGGTAACAGAAGGCTAACTCTCTACAAGCCCCCAAACTTTATTTTTGTTGAAAAGTTTTTTTTTCAATAATTACTTTAAAAGTAATTATTTCTACCTTAGAAAGAAGTGGTATCTCATAGACATAGACAGGTTTTGATGATAGACAAAGATGTCTGGGGTCAAGGTCACCACTTTGAATTTACACTGTAAGCTTGCAGATGACAAAAGGTACTCCCTTGAAGTTGCCTGACCCATAATATTTCCATGTGTCCTTTTACTATTTCCTTACTATATGTCCCCAGCTGTCTCTGTGCAACTTCACTGCTCCATCTTGGTTCCCTACCACCATCTTTTTAGTCTGCCCAACTTTCTCTCTTCAATTCACACCAAGAGCCAGGGCTTAGCTATTATAATAGTTTGGATAATTCTTTGACCAAAGCATCCACCCTTGAATTTCTGAGAGTCAAGACATATCCTATAGCCTGTTAATCAATGCCCTTGGATCGGCAGGCATTGAGAATTACTGGCAGGTCCTAATTGACAGCCTTAAAAATTAGTCAATCATCGCCAGGCGCGGTGGCTCATGCCTGTAATCCCAGCACTTTGGGAGGCTGAGGTGGGCGGATCACCTGAGGTCAGGAGTTCGAGACTAGCCTGGCCAACATGGTGAAACCCCGTCTCTACTAAAAATACAAAAATTAGCTGGGCGTGGTGGTGTGTGCCTGTAATCCCAGCTACTTGGGAGGCTGAGACAGGAGAATCGCTTGAACCCAGGAGGCAGAGGTTGCAGTGAGCCGAGATTGCGCCACTGCACTCCAGCCTGGACAACAGAGCAAGGCTCCATCTCAAAACAAACAAACAAACAAAAAATTAATCAATCAATGCAGCACCCACTAGGGGACTATGATTTGGTGGGTACCAGTCAACTAAGGTTTTACCATATAAAATTATCTCATTGTTTCTGTAACCTAACGTGGAAAAAATGTGCAAAGTATTCTGGCATTCCAGTATTCCAGCATTCCAGTATATTGATCTCCAGATCAAGTACATTTCAGCTACTACCCATTAAAAAAAAACCTTGTATCTATGTTCCCTAACTTTATTGTCTATCCCATATTTTATGTTATATTATATTATTTTATTTATTTGTTTTGAGACAGGGTCTTGTTCTGTTGCCTAGGCTGGGGTGCAGTGGCGCGATCTTGGCTCACTGCAGCCTTGAACTCCCAGGCTCAAGTGATCCTCTCACCTCAACCTCTCAAGTAGCTGGGACCATAGGCGCACACCACCACTCCTGGCTAATTTTCATATTTTTAGTAGAGACAGGGTTTCGCCACATTGCTGAGGCTGGTCTCGAACTCCTGGGCTCAAGCAATCTGCCCGCCGTGGCCTCCCAAAGTGCTGGGACTACAGGCATGAACCACCATGCCCAGCCTATGCCATATTTTAATTTGAAGTCAGAAAAAACACTGGAGTTTCATAATCATTAAAGTTTTGAAACTGATCAAGGCACAGTGTTAACATATTTATTGAATGTGAAGCCTGGTAGGGAAGAGCAAGAAAAACTTTCTATCCTTTTTAAAAAACAAATGTTAACACTTACAGATAAAGTTTCTCTGTATGGTTTAAGAAGAAAACAACAACAACAACAAAACACTACACATTGGAATCATAGTAGTGCTATAAAACCATGGGGAGCGAGAAGGGAAAAGAATAGCTAAACCAGTAGGCCCACAGGCAATGACTGTGGGCTCCCTGCCAGGAAGATACAAGTCTAACAAGAAATGAGGTGACTTGCAGTAGAAGGCCTTGGAACTTGGAAACAACTTTATCTCCACTACATTGTGCTGCCAACGGGAGAGTCATTTCTAAAGAGCATATTTTTTTTTCCTTCTAAATTCCATTATGAAGCCCCTAAGCGGTGATTTTTAAATATCAACATCTTAAGTTTTCAAAAATGACCATTTAATTAGCTTTCTAAGTTTTCTCCCCAAAGTAAAAGAAAAGGCTTAGGTTATTATCTTGAATGAGAAATGCCATGGTCAAGAAAACACCATTCTTTTCAATACTAATAATTCAGTGATCAGGAGAGACAGAGGAGGTCTAATGATAGATTTTGCCAATAACACCCATTTTCACATGGTATTAACATATTGTTAAATACTTTTAACAGCTACAGCACATATGTAGGGGGATATGGGTAATAAGAAGGATATATAGATATATAAATTGTTCCCATTCATCCAGGGAAAGGTGATAGAACTAAGACATAATTTTGCACATAGCGTGTTTGAAAAAATGGGTAGGATCAACGGCATACTACATAGACAGTGTTTTAGTTCAACTACATTATAGATTAAATATGCTTTTGTGGTCTCACCTGGGAACCTAACACTTATTAAATTGGTTATAAGTTTGAAATAACACATCTCAAAGCCAACATTTGAAATACAACCTGTTCTTTAACTGAGGACTGCCTTATCAGCTATATCAAATCTAATTTAGTCTAACTTTCTCACCATGGTAACAAGCCCTTTGCAGAAATACTCAAAGACATTTCATATCTAGAAAATTTGTCTTGTACTTCTTCACCACACATAATGTCAAGAAAAGCATGCTTCAAAGGTACTATGTAATTAGAATGGCCTTTAAAACAGGCACAAAGGAAATCATTCCTCTTAAAACTAAATCTACTTCATAAAAATCTTCAAACTGAGTGAACAGCACCAGGGAAAAGAATCCTGAGGTGTTTTGGACTCCATATTCTATTTTTTAAAGTCTGTTATCTGTACCATTGTTCAGATAGGATCAAAGTACACTCTCAATTGGCTCATATTGGCTATTTCTTCAATATTAAGAGAAAGTGTGCCTGTAAGAAGCCACGTCTGGCATAGGTGATTAGAATGGGTTCTGTCGTGGCTTTTACATGGAAAGACTATGCCAGAGCTTCAGCTAATGTGAGGTTGGATGGAGCCCAGCTTAATGAAGACTATAGTAAAATAGCTACTTTTGGGTCTCTGCTGCATGGAAACTCAAGAACTTTAATCCTGCCTGTGTTCTGCAAAACTTTTAGGAATTCTAGTTGTCTTTGGGGATCCATTTTGAAATTTAATTTGAAGTCCAGCATCTGTAAATTCTCTTTATTTTGACTAAGACAGTTTTCAGATGCCTGCTTTTTATTAGGAGGTCTTTTTTTTTTTTTAAGGGACTTGCATCAACAACACTATTCTGTGTTCACCCAAGAAAATAAATCAAAGCATTTAAGTTAAACTAATCTATTTTTTGGCTCCTTGTGACCATATTTCCATAATGCCTACCATACAGATTCCAGTGCATCCGGAAGTGTTCTAGCCATAAAGCTACAGGGTAAACTCGTCTCTGGTATCCAACAAGGACAACATCTTGGGAGAAAACTTAAGCACTGAGGGAGCAGAGGAGCTGTGAAAAAGCTACAGTACAGACCTAACTGCTGGTTCTTACATATGACTTGAATAACATACCATCAAACTTCTTGTAACGTGAAGCAAAGACAGCTTGCAAATGATTGCACTGTTCGCTGACCACACTTTTGAAATCATCTTTACTTTGCAGGCTGTACTTCTCCTCCATCTCTTGAGAGCAGCAGGTAGAACCCTGGGGACAGATCTTCAAATGATCACCTGCAGGATAAAAAGTAGGACAGTCAATGTCTATCATCATTCATGAAGTCCGAGAGGGAAGGGTTTGATTTAGGTTCATTTCAACCTGTGAGGCTCCTGCAAAGGCCCAGGCATCATGTGTATCTAACAAGTTCCAGGAAGTCTAAAAATATTCATTCCCTTTTTGAGAAAATAAAATAATAAAGCCCTCTCCAAAAAGCAAAAGAACTTTCCAATCAGAGAGATGGCTAAACCAACAGGAAAACTGGTGTAGTCAATAAACAATATAATATTCCGTGTCAACTAAAGTCTCTTTTATAAATTCCCAGAGATTCTCATATTCTATGCTAAATACTGCAGAAGTCATGCAAACGAGACACAGTTTTTCCAGATTTGGGAGTTTACACTCCAAGAGAGACTGTCCTTAATGACGAATGATTTATAAAATATGTGACAACAGCCAAAAACTGAGCAAATACATGTGCAATAGTTATACTGTGGGGAAACAAAGGGATTTGTGCATTTCAAGGGTTGTCAGCAAAGAGGAAACTATAGGGGTTTATGCTGGATAATCTGAGCCTATGAGAAATCACAAAGGGGTGATGGTAATCCTCAATCATTGAGTTTAAGATTTTTTTTATCCAATGTATTCTGTGCAGATGTCAGAGACTATATCTACCCTATGATTCTGTGTATGTAGCATCATCTCAGTATAGACCAACAACTTCCAATAAACACCTTTATGTAGTGATGCAGCCCCAAGAGTCAAGGGAAATGTCAAAGACACATCACTCCACAGCAACCCAACCCATGAAGTATCTCCCTCCCTTATACCAACTGCATTTGGCTTGCAGTTTGGAGGTGAGGGTTGGGCGGGGGGTTTTTTCTATATGCCCCAGAGATCTCCCCCTTGTTCTCCTCTGTCACAGAACAAAATTGTGCTCTGAAGAGACGATGTCTCTTCCCTTATAATGACCACAATATGCAATGCCACTCAAAAATAAACCCCACTAGCTACTATCACTTCAGTCTCTCCAATATTAATTGGTGTGGTATAATTCTGTACACGTTTACAAGGATTGACTTTCACTGTTCCTTCTGCTATTGCTGTCCGTGTTCTATGCAAGTCAAAAGGGGTCTGAAAACAGAGATGATCTGAGGAACTCAGGAATGAGTATACTGAAGACATGTGAACCTGTCAATGGTAAGTGTGACCAATCAACAAAGGGATAGGGAATTAAAAGCTAATCATTCAAACAACACTAATCATGGAAAACGAAATGGTCCATGAGCTGGCCATTGCTGCTTCTTGGCCATGTGTACTTACAGGAAATAGGGCTTCACCTAATGGAGATATCAAAGCAGCTTTAGGGTAGCAGGGTATTTCAGACAAAATTGAGCTGGCAATTTATTTGACTAACACTAGATTGTCAACTGCACATATGCAAATAATTATATAATCATATATGTTCCCGATCATTCTTCCTTCCTGGCAGTTAAAAAGTAGGGAGAATGTTACTGCCCCCAAAAAAGGGGAGTATGCAGCATTAAAGGACCATGTAAGGAAGGCAGAAAGAGCAACAATCTTCAAATAACTTCCTCATCCAGAAACTGCTAAAAGTTTATTTTGGCATTTCTGAAAACCTTGGTCAATAAATAATTCTAATAACAGAAAAAAAGGGGAAAAAAAAGGTTGTGTAATCAAGTTTAGAGCTGTGAGGCTGCAGAATATCTTAGATCTCATTAGTGACAGAAGAGGGGTTGCTAAGGCTCGGTTTTATGGAAACACCTTTGTTACAACCAAAAACAAAACTCCCTCTTCACTGGCTTAACAAGTTCACAGCAGGCCTTCGGTACTGGGACACATAATTAACACAGAAAGATTCAGTTGTCTCCTGGTTTCAGGGTTGAGGTAAGGGTTCCCTCCATTACAATCTTAACACATAAAACAATATGAAGGCCCCTAAATAGTACAGTGCTGTCACTATATTAAATAATACATATTATACTCATACCCCCTATAGAAAATGAATTGGAATGCTCAGAATGAGAACCCACATAGGGTGATTTAAATGAATTACTTCATAATAAAGACTTTAAATAAAATTTTTAAAGATTGCTATAAGCTAAAATTCATCATAGGATAGGCTGTTTTTACAAGCACCTGCAAAGATTCCATTGTGGTATGCATGAATTTTCAAGGCAAAATAACTTGTCAGTTTGGAAAATAAACTATGCTCACCTAATGTTAACAGGGTTCACACCTAATAAAGGGTCACTTACTGGATCCTATCAAAATAGGTTTCTAAGTTCACAGAAAAGTACCCATCCTTTTCCCCTGCCCCCAGTGTACATGGGTACATGCACAAACACATGCGTACACACACACATACACCTCAAAGCAAGAAAATACTAAGAGACAGCAGGAAATAATAATTTTCTCTGTTGAAGAAGGTGCTAGATGTTGACAGGTTTAAACTCACCCACAGGGAATTTATACTAAGGATACACCCTTCAAAAACGGGTAGCAGCAATAAAGTTTTCCTAGTAACCTGGTCCGAGTGGATGGCACCATTTACACTGCCACACATAAAAGGCCCAGAGTGGCCCATGCACTCCACCCATCTCATCTCCACCAGTGACCTTCAAGCAGAACCTTATCGAGACTTGCTGATACTGGAACACTGGGGCACGTCTTTGTTTTGGCACTATTTTTTTTTTTTTTTTTTGAGACAGAGTCTCACTCTACTGCCCAGGCTGGAGTGCAGTGTCGTGATCTCGGCTCAATGCAACCTCCGCCTCCTGGGTTCAAGGGATTCTCGTGCCTCAGCCTCCCAAGTAACTGGGATTACAGGCGTGCACCACCATGCCTGGCTAATTTTTGTATTTTTAGTAGAGACAGGGTTTCACCATGTTGGCCAGGCTGGTCTCGAACTCCTGACCTCAGGTGATCCACCCGCCTTGGCCTCCCAAAGTGCTGGGATTACAGGCGCGAGCCACCATGGCCGGCCTGCAATATCTAATTTTAAAAAGAAAAAAATAGTGCACTTTCATCTCAGAGAGATCTTTCCGGGAAGATTTTGTCTAATGGTGAAAGGCTTGCCTTATGTAAAGGACAACAACAGGGTAGATACTTGGCTAATGTTTCTGCTGGCAAAGTCGTCTGCCCCTCAGTGCAAAGTTCACACTTTGGGCCATATAGCCCTGAATGCACCACTTATCCTGTCTGCATTTCTAAAAAGCGTTACTTGAAAATGTAATTTGACATTCTTGCCAAAAGCCCTGTGACACACGTAGTCCAAGACACACTTGTGAATTAAACCCCAAGACATTCTTGGGCTACTGGGGATTCGGTGCCACAACTAGTTAGTGCTAATGAGAAGCACAGGGAGGAAAAGGAGGACAAGTCTGAGTACATTTGAAAATGAAATTATAGCTCCATGTTCTGGTAAAAAATCTTTGAAGACTTGAGCAACTAATTAAGTTTTTTTTTTTAACTTGAATATTTCTACTTTAAGCACCCAAAATGGTTTATTTTGAAGGCTAGGGCGTGCATATTATTTGAAAGGCATTCTGTCTTATGTGTTTGAGACTGCTTCTAAAATGCTGTGTCTGAGTGAGAAATCTTTTCTTTCTGGAGATTTCATTTCTAAGCCCGGTGATCTTATATTCTTCTCATTGAAGAAAGATGCCACAATTTTTCCTTTAGGCTGAGAGAGCTGAACACGAGGACAACAGAATAAAGATGGGACAGGTAGACAGCCACTGTGGGGGTAGCATTGGACACTTGCACTTTTTAACAAGGGCTCTAGGTGATTCTGACCCTTCCTTAAGAATTGTTGTCAGAAAGGCTTCTGAATTCCAGCTGTGGAACAGCTGAGTATAGCAGTTGACCAGTTAGTCTACTACCTTAGTGAATAGTAGATTATGATCTACAACTGCCATTTCTCTCCCCTATTTCCCTAATTCAATCTCCTGCTTCCATGACTCTTGACATACAGTTTCTTCTTCATGTATCGCTTCTAGTCCCTTAAGACTCTCCTGTCTGCTTTCCACTCTCTTTTCACTCTAACCATGTAGTTCTCTCTTATCCCACCCCACCTCTTAAGTGGTGCATAATATGAAACTGAAGGGGTTTTTTTATTTGTTGTACTTGTTGAGAATCCCTTGTTCTTAATTTAAAAAGCAGGTGAATTCAATGCTTTATGGTTTTCCAAGGAAGCACCTAAATTAAGTTGCTTTTTGTACATGGCCCTTGATTAGTTTTTTTCTTTGTGGGTCAGTGGCCCTCAATAGAAAAAAGGTCCCCCAGCCCTGTCCTAGGAGGCTTGGATGGGATTCAATGAAGCGTGCTTTTAAAGCTTAACTCTCTGGCATGAAAAACAAAACAAAAAAAATCACTCGAAAGAGCCAAACTTTTTTCAATCACACCAGCTCTATGTAATTTCTCTTTAGTCTTAATATCAATGCCTTAGTTTTCAAAGCTGAACAAAGACAATCACAATAAATTACTCTCAATCCTGCTGAGTGTGTATTGGTTCTTTTTTTTTGAGGCACTTCAAATCAATGGTTAAAGAAGTAGGCATTGAATATGAGGAATCTATTCTATCATTTAACAGCGCTCTGAGGCAATCTCTGAAACTGTGCTTTCTCATTTTATCTCATTTACTCCTCTCACCAAAGGCTGCCTCTGATGTACAAATGGGGTGCGGCTAATGTTCGTTTATTTTCAGTTGCTCATAACTCAGCTTCCCATAGAAAATGTTATAAATGGTAGATAGGTTCTCAGGCCAGCCCTCAGCTTATTTACTACTAACTTGACTATTTTCTCTTTCTTTCTTTTTCTTTTTTTCTTTATTTTCTTTCTTTCTTTCTTTCTGTTTTTTTGTTTTTTTTGATGGAGTTTCGCTCCTGTTGCCCAGGCTGGAGTGCAATGGCGCGATCTCAGCTCACTACAACCTCTGCCTCCCGGGTTCAAGCAATTCTCCTGCCTTAGCCTCTTGAGTAGCTAGGATTACAGGCATGCGCCACCACACCCGGCTAATTTTTTATTTTTAGTAGAGACGGGATTTCTCCCTGTTGGTCAGGCTGGCCTCAAACTCCCAACCTCAGGTAATCTGCCCGCCTCAGCCTCCCAAAGTGCTGGGATTACAGGTGTGAGCCACCACGCCCAGCGACTATTTTCAACTATGTCTAACAACCATTTTCTATATCTCTCTCAGAAAACACATTTAGAAATCCAACTAGATGCCAAGAAAGTGTCTCTCCAATTCTCGCACTTTTTTGGGAGGTGGGGCAGTAATAGAGGAATACTGGTAGTTACCACTTAGGGGTCAGCTTTCTTTCTGTACCTGCGGGAAATAAAGAAAATCTCTAGTGTTTACTCCCCCCCAGTGTCCTAAATGGAGAAAACAGAGCCAGAAAACATTGCAAGACACTGGTAGAGAACCCAGGCTTTGCCTGCACCAGTGGGATTTTTAAGGCAGACACTCTTGGTACTCGGACTAATTTTACCAATAAAGCAACCAAATGCCTATGGTAAATAAGAGAGACAAACTGTTCCTTAAGGGTAAGGACCGCAGTGAGGAACATTTGAGAAGAACAGACTGGAAAGCACTATGAAAAGTGCAAACATAAGAGACTATGATTTTGCATTGGCCTTTCTTGAAGAGTGCCTCACTTGAGTTATGAAGAAAACTTAGCTCTTTACAAGGGGTTTTTTTAAGGAGTGAATTTAAAAGGTTCCAAATATTTAAAACTACTTGGTTCTTTTATTCTGCAGAGATAACAGCAGCAGTCTAGGGATAATTAAGTTTGATCTAGAAGTCAGGAATATGGGTTTGAAGCCCAGCTCTACATGATTGGGAAGCTTTTGGTAAAGACTCTTGGGAAAGTCAGTTATCCACTGGAACCTTAAAACGAAAAAAGCCCTTTGAAAACAAGGAGGCATTATGTAAATGTAAGACAGTACAATTGCAAAACAAAGAAAGAAATGAACATCTCTTATGCTCTGATAAGCTACTGAAGTTTCGTGTTAAGAACCATTTCTGACAACTTGTACTAGGTGAGGGAGGGGGGCCAGAAAAGCAGCACCTTGTTAAGTTCAGCCTAAAGCTGCCTCCTTACACATTTAAAGTTTGGTCTAAAGGTTTCCCCGTACACAGTGAACTGTAACCTAAACTGGGTGTGTAAACAGACTGTAGCTTGCTCTTGCACGAATCACAGGTGGCCAACGGTTCAAACCATGTTCAAATAAGGAAATCACTGAGCTGTAACCAACTCAGCTGTTTCTGTACCTCACTTCCGTTTCCTGTACGTCACTTTTCCTTTTCTGTCCATAAATCCTCTCCAACTACATGGCAGTACTGGAATCCCTCTGAACATATTCTGGTTGTGGGGAGGGGTGATCAATTTGCAAATCATTCTTTGCTCAGTTAAATTCTGTTAAAATTAATTTGTCTGTTACCAGTAGAGGGTCTTGACTGCAAGTTGTCCAGGTTCTTGGTGTTTTGAACAAAGAATTGGACAAAATGCACAGCAAAGCAAGGAAAGAATGAAACAACAAAAGCAGAGATTTACAGAAAATTAAAGTACACTCCACAGGGTGGGAGCCACCCAAGCAGTGGCTCATGGGCCCCAGTTACAGAATCTTCTGGGGTCCAAATACCCCCTAGAGGTTTCGATTGGCCACTTGGTGTTTACCCCATGCAAATGAAGTAGTGGCCTGCAATCAGAGGCTAAAATGAAGTTACAAAGTTACACTCCTATGCAAATGTCTGATTGGGAAAGCAACCAATCAGAGGTACTTTCAATTTTCCTTCTGCCATGCAGAAAAAGGGGGAAGGCGGGGCGGGGCATGGTGTTGCAAAGGAAGTAGCCTCTGGTCCTTTTGTCACTTAAGCGTGGAAAGTTGGGGTTTTCCTTTCAATTTAGTTATAGGAAGTCAGCATGAATCAGCCTCAGGTTCCCTGCCTCCAGACCCTATTCTCCTGCCTCATGTCCAAAGTTTTTCTTTTAACAAACTTTTCTTTTCTAGCTAGTTCAGAAAGATGTAGAAATAGGGCACATCAAGGAGCTGAACGGCATGCATATGTGATGGTGAACTGATGGCGACCAAGCCATCAACCAAGGGATTCAAAGGGCCATCAAAAGCGAAGCCACAGGAGCTTAAGGAGACATGATGAGGAAATATAATGTGATATCCTGGATGGGATCCTGGAACAGAATAAGTACATTGTGGGGAAAAAACTAAGGAAATCAAACAAAAAGTTGTATGCAAATGTTCATAGCAGCATTATTCATAATAGCCAAATTTCCATCAGCAAATGAATGGATAAACAAAATGTGGTCTACTGTATCTGTAAATAGAATATTACTCAGCCATTGGAAGGAAGGAAATTCAGATACATGTTACAACATGGATGAATCTCAAAAACACTGCTAAGTGAAAAAAATCCACATTTATACCAAATGTCCAGCATAAGCAAATCTAGAGATAGAATGTAGATTCTTGGTTGCCCAGGGCTGGGGGAGAGGGGAAAGAATGAAAGTGAGGATGCCAGCTAAAAGGTACGGAGTTTCTCTCGGGGGTGATGAAAAATTGATTTTGGTGATGGAGGTACAACCTTGTAGATATACTAAAAGTCACTGTACACTTCAAATAGGTGAATTATTTGTTATATTAACTATATCCCAATAAGACAGTTACCAAAAAACTCAGGAAATCAGAATTAAGTGTAGGCTTTAGTTCATAATTATGCGTCAATATTGGTTCATCAATCATGAGAAATATACCACCCTAATGTAACATGTTAATAACGGGATACTGGGGGTGAGATATAGGAAAGTCTATGTGCTATCTTCCCAACTTCTGTAAATCTAAAACTCTTCTATTAGAAGTTTTTTTTTTTTTTTTTAAAGAAAAGCAAGTCTTGGCTTTCAAATTAAAAAGCATAAATACATGTGGCCAGCGGGGAAAAACTTTCATCATGCTTTCAAAAATATAAATACTTGATGTAATTCTAATATTGGGGAGCTGTATTAAGCTATTATTTGCTGGAGCAATTTTCCTAATCCCTCAATTGCTACTTTACTCTTTTTCTAATTTTTATTGTTCGAAACGTAAAATAATTCCTTGCTGTGGGTCTAAAGCATTACCAAAATAGTTTCTGTTCATTTCTTAGATCTAAATTCATGTAGCCACAAAGTGAACTAAAACGCAGGTTGCTATATAACTCCAGCCCCTCTAAGCTACCTAAGACCCCATGAGGAACATACAATGCTCTGCTTCATGGGAACAAAGAAAGAAAATCTCTAAAGGTTTTTAATAACTCCAGGGAGTTGGGGGGACGTGTACATTAATCCATCCTCCCTCCTTCCAAAAAGGAGTGAAATTGCTGCATAAAATGTGCTATGCGCATCCAAAGCCTGGAGTCATCTGACCTAATAACAAAGCACGTAAATTACAGTCATTATGCAGATGTATGATTTGAGATCACCTACCAATCAGTAGGAGAAATGCAGCCAGTTAGCATTTTGCAAAACCTTGCCAAAATATAGCTCTGGAGGGCTTAAGACTGCCAATTATTTCTAGGTCCACTAATCCTGCAAGGTAGTATAGAGAAGGCCAGTCAGAAACACATACATTCAATAATCAGTTTTATTATATTTTTCTAAGAATAACTTTATGTAAGTGTAGTTGGAAGAGTTAGGGTTGCTACTTTAAAACTCTACACTTCATTTCAATGAGCTTATAACAGCTTTAAACTGCACTCCAGACAGAAATCAATCAAGGCTTCTTATTGCTTTTTAAATGATAAGCAAATTGTCAACCAAGGTTAATATCTGACAATCTTAGATCCCCATTTTAACTGTACCAAAGGTTTATTAAGGCACACCAAACCGAGTGAATGGCCTGAAATGCACACTTTGATGTTGTGTTGCCATCACTTCTGAGCAGCTGAAGCAACTGCATCTATTTTGCACATTTACAACCACTACCTCCAGGACTCAAAAGGAATAGTAATACTACTAGTGATTAACTCAAAACTCTCCAAAAATTCTGAGGCTCCTGTAAATACTTTCTAAGCAGTGCTAATAAAAGGCTCACAGAAGTGTGCTGGGGCACCTTGCGGGATAGCAAGGAGCAGACAGGAAAAGATGGAGCTCTCTTACTTGTTTTGCAACTAACAAAGGAGATCTTTTCTGTCAATAATTCAGGTGCACATATCTTGGTAGCATCGTTTGAGAATTTCTCTTAAGTAGCAATTATGATTTTCACTAGGCTCATAATTTAACAGAAGGCCTAGGGATAAATAAATGATTCCAAATGCCTCTACGGATTTCATATTCATTCAAGTGATATGAAGGAGTCACATGTGAGTTTCAAGCTCTTTAAGAGAAAAACAAATACACAGACTTTGAAGGTGTTTGTTACATAGTGCCTATGAAATTAAGATTTCCACAACTCTCCTCAAAGTCCTTCTTGTTTTATTGGTGAATTTTTCTCATACTCCCACTCCCCTAACTCTGAGGTTTTCTTTTTACAGAGAGTGAGATGAGAGACTGTATGGAGACTGAGATTCCCAGGGTTGATCACGTCTGTTAGAGCCCCAGTGATACATTCAGCTATGAATAAAAAGCAGCCTAGACAGAAAACGCCATTGGTGAGGATTTTTTTTCCCTCTGGAACCTGTATCCCCAAGCCACACATCATAATAGCTGGTAGACCAAGGCCTTAGCAGGGCCATCTCTGAGACAGCTGATCAGACCTGGCTTGGAAGGTCATGGTGATTCCCAGAGTAGGGGAGGGCTAGCCGCCAGCACTTTGCCCTTTCTTTGCATCTCCAGTGACTGCCCCAGTGGGCAGTCTCCTGCACACCATCACAGAAGACCTCGGAGAAAGCAAAAGGAAGAAGGTATCCTCAGGAAGACATCAGACACACCCCTTTCCTCCTCCCCTGGGGGCTGAATCAACACTGACTTCCAACAGCAGATGATTTTCCATATTATTTCCAAATAATCTCTAAAGAAGATCCTGGGAATCTCATTCTCAGATAGCCTGCCACAGCCATTTAGAATTCACAGGAATATCCGAAATGGTTAACAGCTGAATTTGCTGCAAGTGTAGAAGAAAATACAGTTGGTGAGTGGGGAGGCTCACAGATATCAGACATTTCAGACACTTGCTCTAACTGAATGATTAAAGTCTGCCTTTTTACATACATTTCATGGATTGTGTGAGTCATAACAATTTATTGTTGTTGTTGAGACACAGGGTCTCGCTTTGTCACCCAGGATGGAGTGCAGTGGCGTGAACATAGCTCACTGCAGTCTCGACCTCCTGGGCTCAAGTGATCTTCCCACCTCAGCCTCTCAAGTAGCTGGGACTACAGGGATGTGCCACCACACCCGGTTAATTTTTGTATTTTTTGCAGAGATGGGGTTTCACTACATTGCCCAGGCTGGTCTCGAACTCCAGGCTCATGCAATCCTCCCCCTCAGCCTCCCAAAGTGCTGAGATTACAGGCATGAGCCACTGCACTCGGCCGAGTCATGACAATTTTTAACATCAAATTATTTTCTCTTTTTTAGTAATTGCTTTCAGCTTAAACAAAAGGGAAGGTAAAAGCTGTCTTTAGCTTCTCTTAACCCTCCTTTTCACAATATACCCAAAATTTCTCCCCGCAAAATACAGTGTGGTAAGAGGTTTTCAGTAAATTTACTGTCTAGAAAAAATATACCAGAAGAATAACATATTCATTCATCATTAATTCTCCAAAAGATATTTCTCCAAATGGCTATCTAGAAAGCCTTTATGTAAACCCACCAATGGCAAAGTCCACTTCCTCACATAAAGAAAAATGATTCTGGGATGGGCACAGTGGCTCATGCCTGTAATCCTAGCACTTTGGGAGGTCAAAATGGGAGGATCGCTTCAACCCATGAATTCAAGATCAGCATGGGCAACATAGTGAGACCATGTCTCTACAAAAAATTTAAAAATTAGCCAGGCATGGTGGCGCACACCTGTAGTCCCAGCTAGTCAGGGAGGCTGAGGTGGGAGAATCGCCTGAGCCCAGGAGGCTGAGGCTGTAGTGAGCCATGATCATGCCACTGCACTCAAGCCTTGGAGTGGGGGGCGGGGGGGAATGTTTCATTCTGCAAACAAAACGAAACAAACAAACAACAACAACAAAAAAACAAAAAACAGTGATCCATGCAAACCATTCCTCAAAATTCTAGCTAGGCATCAATAAAATGGTGCACAGGAAAGTAAGATTTACATTTTTAATGTTTGTGCTTAATTACATCCTTTAAAACCCTCTTCCACAAAATTCTTGCTAAAGGTCATAGTTAAGTTACGGCTTACTCTGATACAGATCTGCACTGAAGGACTGTTAATAAGTCCCAGTTCCTATGGATATGGACATGAGCCACAGTTGACCAGGGGTTAATTTTATAACATGAGAGAAAAATTCTTCTGAACCTTGGAATGGGCAGATGAGGGAGGGGCAGAGCCCTCCTCATACTCCCCATCGTTTTGCAAGGCTGAGTTTCCTCAACCCTCGCAACTGGCCATGAAGTCTTCAAGCAGCATGTTATGCAATATGAAGCATGCCATTTACAGTAAAAGCAAAACAAAAACAAAAACTCCTCCTCACCCATTATCTAAAGCCCTAGCACCTGGGCCACATGCCCTACAATTTATTACCATTTAATAGGCTCTTTGTTATTTAGAAAAGTTTTGTTGACAAATGTAAAGATTTCAATGTGTACTTCCTCTTCCAGGTCAGTTCCTGGAGCTTTAAGTAAAACTTGTCTCAGTCCTAATTTTGGAGTGAAAGCCACTATGTTGCTATTCAGAGAATTACCTGTGTTTATCCCTTACCCTTTGTTTCCTGCCTCAAAGTCAATCATAATATTTGACGAAACAGTCCCACAATTCCATGGTGTGCCAGTTATTTTGAGTTTCCTTGGCTTGGTGTGAACCCCCCCATCAACTGCCCCCCGCCACCAAGAAGGCTTTTTGAAAACCTAAATAGATCACGTGCACTGGTTTTCCATTCTCTACATATGCATTAGCCACTTGAGAAACACAAGGTCACTGGCAAAGCACAGATTCCCCTTATTTAACGAAGTTGCCTTTCCTGGAAGACTGAGTTTGCTTAAGTTTTCAATGTCCTCAGCCTTTATTATAGACTCTACCAGCTTGCCTTTATTAGTGAGGCACCCCAGGTCTGACTGGGACTTATCCTAGTGGCTTCTTAACATCATTTGATTCTCCAATCTCACCTTTCAGAACCTTTCCTTTAGAATCAGACCTGTTAATTAACTATATTTGATTTATTCATTATGATTAGAAAATCCAGTATATTTACCACTTCGTGAACTAGTTACTTCAACTAGACCACTGCAAGAGATTATCTGGGAATGGAACTCTGCCCTAACATTTTCCCCAAGTCTAAGTCAAAGATTTGATTCACTTCTCCCAAACTAACCTTTGACCCGATTTGGCAACACAAAAACATTGTTGGTGCTTAATGCAGTATTTATCAAGTGACTCTTATGTGCCAGATGCCATCCATCAGTGCAGAAAATACAAATGGCTTGGTCTCCGCTCTCTTGAAAATTACAAGATGAACAGACATGGATTTTATTGTTGTTCTCTAGGCTTTTTCTCTCTCCTTCTTACTCTATAATGTGAATTCCTCCAACCCCCTCCCCACCACAAGATCTCTGAGGTCCTCTAATCTTATCTTGGAACAACTCAAGTCCAAAAGACAGAAGAGATGATGCTAAATCAGGCAAATCAACTCAACCCATGTTTCTTCTCACTTTAGAACTTCAACAGATGTGCCATAGGAGGTGCCTTTGGACAAAGTAGGAGAGAGTCACACACTCAGATATAACCTATACATTGCCATATATACTATGTCCATTTTTGAGACAACCAAAACTACTGAAGGCATTATCTCGGACTCAGAGCAAAATCTGACAAGGCAAGGGTGAATAAATCTCCTTGGGGACCTAGTTCTGCTGCCTTTCTTGGTCAACAAAGCAAAATCGGCAGAACAAAGACTTCCCACACACATGCTGTTTCATTTCCTTGGCTTGACAAATCAGAAGTCACTAAACATTCAAATCTCCTTTTAAGAAAAAAAAAAAAAAAACTCAGACAATGTTAGTGCTTTGATTTTTAAAGGCCCTAACCTGGGCACTTGATAACAAGCTTCCCTAAACTTATATTTGGATAGTCAATAAATTATTGGCATAGCTCCATTCAATTTTTGTAGTAGAGGTCTCACCAGAGGAGAGCTTCTATGCCCTCAAGTGACTGATATATACTCAACAACGAACAATTTGAGATACCACCCAGTGCCTCTCCACACACTAGGAATAATCCCTGTTTTTTTCTAGGCTCTAAAAAACCCTGATAAAAAGGTGCCAGAAATCAAAGGCAAGGTATTGATTAGCCAATTCTTCAGCTGGGCTGCCATCCAGCCACCCGCCATTTTCCTCTGGTTTCTTAAGTACCACAGGGAAGGAAAAATAAAGCCAGATCTTAGGTGCTATATTAAAGTATTAATGTGTCTACTTATGACATAAAAAAATTTACTCCCTTAGAGAAGAAGATGGAAAAGTTATTGCCTCTTTGTCAGCAAGTGACACAGAAAAGAGAGAAACCAGTCATTTACTACACATTCAAGTAAGGCCTGTTCAATTCCTAGTCATCTTCAGATAACCCTAACCATACCAGGGCCCTCTTAGGCACCGCTGGGCCAAAGAGATAGATACGAATGCTCCAGAAAGTGCACTGCAAGTGTCCTGGCCTTCTTTACTGCAGAACTAACCAAGAATGAAACGGCTGCATGTTACCATTTTTGCTTTGGGTATGAATGAAAGGATAGGAGCCACTCTAATTTGAGCTTGTAAGAACTTACGGTTGCTTCCATGGGGCTGATATTGGAGTCACTATACAATGTAATGCCTGTCACAGGACCTAAGAGAAACATCAGCACTTCAGAAATCTGGCCCACAGACAAGCTTGAGACCTGATGCTCACAAATTGAAAGTATCAGACAGCTTTCTCTGACCTGGTACAACTGGGTGAGTGGGTGCTCATTCCGTTACTTCAATGTCTAGCTTGCCCTCTCTAACTCTTTTTGGTAATGGGCCAACTGCTCACTCATAAACCAATTGATTTGGTCAAACATTTGATCCCAAAGAAGTTGCAATTACTCCTCTACTCCTAGAATGTGGCCTGTCAGCTACTTTAGGATGAGCAACAAACATGGGGGATGGGGAAGTTCTTTCTCTCTTACTCCTGCACATTAGAGGCCTGAAGGAGTGAGAGAAAAAGAAATGGAAAGAAATGGGTCAAAGGAGAGAGGGAGAAAAAAAAGACAGTATATATGACCAAGGGCCCAGGAGTGGGAGAGTCACCTACAACTGATGCAAGTGGTGATCAGGCACCAGGGCCTTTCGTTCTGTGGTAACTCCCATCAAGCACAGGGACACGTTTTTCTCCCTAGTTTCCATTACACAGAGCCTGCAGATGGCACGCAGCATTACTACTGCAATTATTGACTATAATTATCATGAAAAGTCTTTGATGTGATAGCAAAAATTATTAAAATAGCCTTTCTTAGAAAAGAAGGGCAATAAATACAACCTCATTTGGAAAATTCAAGGACCTAATTTTGTACCAGGACCTTCTGCCAGAAAAGAGTAAGTTACTTTAATATACTTATTTTTAGCCCCTCTCCTTGAGGATGTTTCATCCTATGTGGAAAACACATAATGGTATGCAGTTCGGGATATACTTTAAGAGTACACTTAAAGGTACTTCAAAGGAAAATAAAAAAATAAACCCTCTCCTTTCAGATACACACATATTTACATAAGCTCCTAGTTTTTCCTGATCCCACAGTAACCAATGAGAGGCAACTGTTTTTTAAACTGCCTTCAAGGATGAGAACAAATGACAACTGAATTAAATGTCGGTCTTGTTTTAAAGATAATACTTGGCAGCAGTGCTGTGCTTATCGGTTTGAAATAGTAAACACTGTAGTGTACTTTAAAAAGTATCAGTACCAGAAGTACGAAAGAACAGAGAACAGTCCACTTTGTTCTCTTTATCTTTCACTGGATCATAAACCATGCAAGGTCATGTTTTATTTTTTTAATCTAGCTACTCTTATGTTTTAACTCTGAGTCAAGACAGCATAATCCTAAATTGTATGCAATGCTACAGCAGCACATACATTAAATCATATTCTGAAATCAGTTTCAATGTGGGGAAGAACGGCCTTTCAAAGGCTGAAGCCAAATTAAATGTCCAGCATTATAAAACCTGATTTTTCCAAATGAACTGCCTAAATAAGAATGAGTTCTACCAGGCTATCCAGAAAACATGCTTATGTTTTTGCCCATGAGTGTTTCTATTAATATTTTTTATATATGACAATTAACATAGGCCAGTACAAAGACCAACTAACCTAACCCAAATTTACTTGACTAGAGTTAAGTTCAGTCATGCAGAATGACTATACTAGAACTGCATGAGCTTGAAAAAGAACAATAGTTCAATCTCGAGTTTCATAAATATACATAGGAAAAGGTGCTCAGTAGCACCAAGTCTGAGCTTCCATTTGGCCGAATGACTTGGTGGTATGGGCAAGTAGAAAATATACTCTTATAAAAAAGCATTGTTTCGTTATTATGAGATGAACCTTCATAGCTCCATGATTTGTGGCTACAAACATAACACACAATGAGCCTATATTAAGAAATAGTCATGATGCATTTTGCTTATTGGTTTAAAACTCTTCTAACAGCACTGACACACTTGGTAGCCTTGGGACCGCATACAGAACCCAAACTTCTTTTTATTCCACCAGTAAGTAGCAGTAAGCAGCAACTTAGAACAAGAAGGTTCAATGAAAATGTTTTGGATGTGTGCACCATCCAAATTGCATGTTGAAAAGTGACTCCCAGTGTTGGAGATGGGTCCTAGTGGGAGGTGACTGGGTTGTGTGAGTGGATCCCTCATGAATGGCTTAGCACCATCCCCTGGGAGAAAAGTGAGTTCTTGCTCTGAGTTCCCATGAGACCTGGTTGGTTAAGAGAGTATGGCACCTCCCCACTCTTTCTCTCTTAATCCCACTATCACCATGTGACATGCTGTCTCCTACTTTCCCTTCCATGATTGAAAGCTCCCTGAGGCCTCATCAGAAGCAGATGCTGGAGCCATGCTTGTACAAACTGCAGAACCATGAGCCAATTAAACCTCTTTTCTTTATAACTTACCCAGCCTCCAGTATGTCTTTATAGTGATGCAAAAATGGCATAACAGTCAGGCACTTCAAGAACCAACAGTTTTAGGTTATTCTGTGCGATGGCATAGATATGGTTTGTATGGCCCCTTCAAGTTTCATGTTGAAATCTAATCCCCAGTGTTGGAGGTGGGGCCTGGCGGGAGATGTTTGGATTGTGGAGGGCAGATATTTAGTGAATGGCCTGGATCTCGCAGCAGCGAATTCTTTTTTTATTAGAGATGAAGTCTTGCTCTGTCGCCCAGACTGGAGTGCAGTGGCGCAATCTCAGCTCACTGCAACCTCCACCTCCTGGGTTCAAGTGATTCTCCTGCCTCAGCCTCCCAAGTAGCTGGGATTACAGACACCTGCCACTACACCCGACTAATTTTTGTATTTTTAGTAGAGACAGGGTTTCACCATGTTGGCCAGGCTGGTTTCAAACTCCTGACCTCAAGTGATCTACTCACCTCAGCCTCCCAAAGTGCTGGAATTACAGGTGTGAGCCACCACATCTGGCAGTGAATTCTTACTTAGTTCCTAAGAGAGAACTGTTGGTAAAAAGAGCTTGGCACCTCCTGTCTCACCATGTGATGCCTGCTCCCCTTCCCCTTCCACCATGAGTGAACGCTTCCTGAGGCCCTCACCAGAAGCAGATACTGACAATATGCTTCTTGTACAGCCTGTAGAACCATGAGCCAAATAAATGTCTTTTCTTTATAAATTACCCAGCCTCAGGTATTCCTTCATAGCAACACAAACGGACTAAGACACTCCACATCACGAAGGATCCTCAATCAGAACAGTTCAGTAAAAAACAAATGGATAAATCACAACAAGTGGGAAACTCAAGAGAACAGAAAAGCTTGTCCGGAGCATGATTTACTATCTAACTACATGCTGCATAGTATATATGTCAGAACAGTGTGGGAAATTAGCTATAAATGTTTTGACTGGACTCTCTGTTTTGAGTCTCTGAGGCAGGGAGGCATCATGTTATATGGAAAGCATAACAGCTTCAAAGGTAAATAAGCCCAAGTTTAGGCTAAGTTCTTTCTTAATTAAAAAAATAATTTTTAGGGCCAGGTGCAGTGGGTCATGCCTGTAATCCCAGCACTTTGGGAGGCCGAGGCAGGTGGATCACTTGAGGCCAGGAGTTCGAGACCAGTCTGGGCAACATGGCAAAACCCTGTCTCTACTGAAAGTACAAAAACTAGCCAGGCACAGTGGTGCATGCCTGTAGTTCCAGCTACTCGGGAGGCTGAGGCAGAAGAATTGCCTGAGCCTGGGAGGTGGAGGGTGCAGTGAACCAAGATAGCATCACTGCACTCCAGCCTGGGCGACAGAGGAAGACTCTCTCAAAAAAAAAAAAAAATTTTTTTTAGAGATGGCGTCTCTGTCACCCACACTGGAGTGCAGTGGCATCATCATAGCTCACTGTACCCTCAAACTCCTGTGTTCAAATGATCCTCCCACCTCAGCCTCCTGAACAGTTAGGACTACAGGTATGCACCATCACATCTTGTATTTTTTTCATTTTTTAAGAGACAGGGTCTCACTGTGTTGCTCGGGCTAGTCTGAAACTCCTGACCTCAAGCACGAGCCACCTCATGGTGGCTGGGATGATAGGCCCATGTCACCATGCCCAGCTTAGGCTCAGTTCTGTTGCTTACCAACTGTGCAATTTTGAGCCACCCTCCTAACTTCTCTGAGACTAGTTCATCTTCTGTAAAATGAGGACAAGAGCAGAACCTACTTCAGAGAGTTGTTAGAAGCATTAAAATTATACAGTATACCTCAATCAACAGTAGCTATTATTATGAACACTGATTATCAGAAGATGCTATATATTTCTCAGAAAGGGGATTCTTTCTATGTTTCAGAGTTCAGCTATGTTTAACCAACGGAGGAGTGTTTGTTTTCTTGTTGTTGCTATTGTTATCATTACTATTATTTTTAGTCTTTGGAAATATTTATTTCTAAAAATTACAGACCAAATGGAAATTTAGCTTTATTTAGCAGAAAGACAAAACAGTCCCTTGATAAAAATTCAGGCTACAACCTGCAATACTGCTCTAGGATTATGAGCTACAGAATCTTTTCTTTAGCTTTTGAAATGGTTCTGTTATGAGCTTTGAGAGATTAAAGAAAAACAAAATATTAAAGATTGATTCTTATGAGAGTGCCATTATTTTAGGCCAAATAGGTCAAATATCAGCAATTTCACATAGTCTGACTGAATATTTTGGGGAATCAACTTAGCAACAATATCCAAAGGTTTCTACAGATAAATGTGATTCATTTGCATCCTAGAATATCTAATTCATGAATAAAATTCAAAAGATTAAGACAAGACACTATTTGCTTGAGTAGATATGCATCTGACTTTACAAAAATATTGTGTGCCCAGAATATGCACTGTGTCTGCTGCACTATCCTGACAAATGATTAATTTCTTCCTAATAGCCAATCATTTTGTTGAAAGAACTCTCCGCTCTATGAAATAAAGGCAGATGCTTTGGAAATTTAGACTGTGTAAGAATAAATGTATGTCAAATAAAAACAAACAAACAAAAATTCCACCCGGAGATGAAGGGAGTTGGCTCCCTATCACATCAAAGGAAGGGAGAACAAAGATGGAAATGACAGCTCTCTGTACCATTGTGATGCATTTAAGTGCTGATTTTTTTTATGTTGCTGATGACAGTATATCGACCTTAGAGCGTCTGTCAGTTTATCACCGGATCACCTCCCTTACACTCTCTTTATGTCTTAAATATTTCTGTCAAATAGGTCTTCCTCTACTCAGCTTTAGATTGGTACCATAGATTTCCCTCCATTATCCTCTTACATTTGTGTGTGAAGATTCACAGACATGAATGAAAAAAAAATCATCAGCATAATACTTACCTGCCAAGATCTACAGCCAAGATCTGGAGACACGAAAAATGATCACTTCCTGAACAAGTGCTTCTAGAACGGGAGTATGAGGGATGGAAGGTGGAAGGGAAGAAAGAACAGGTGTACCAAGAGATACCTGGCCTTGGTCTTGAGTAGTACATAGGACTTAGGACACCAAATAAGTGTGGATAAACAAATGTGTAATGGTGACCACACAGCAATATTAAATTTAACAACTTGATGGGAGAGGAAAAGTACAAACCCCATTACATAGTTTTTGCTATATTAGAGTAAGAAGCTGTGACAAAAGCAGGGCATTACTGACGGAGTTCAGAAAGCAAACAACCCTCAAGATGCCTGGAGACTGGTTTAAAAAGGGGAAAGAAAAAAACTTACTTATAGTTGCCCCAGAATAATTACTTATATTGGCGGGGGAGGTAGTGGGGACTGGAGAGAGAAGAGAACCTTCATTGTGGTTAAAAGGCAGAAGAAAAAGCAGTGGTGATTAAAGAAAAAAAAATAGTCCAGAGAAGGAATAGAGAAAATCCTGTAAGGCACAGCAGGTTAAACACAAAATAAAATCTAGGCAGGAGCAACTTGCAAGAGATTGCAAAGGCTATAGTAAGAGGCTCTTTTGCTCTATCAAAGGGAGGAAGCCAGTTAGAGGAACCACTTAATCACAGTCACAGGGCTAAAAAGGAGATGGTGGAGAGACTGAATGAATTCTTTGTCTTGTAAGGAGATGCGCATTTCCAAACCAGAACACTGAACTCGGCAGGTCAGAGGTACTAGATCAAATAGTGGTAAACATGATGCCCTGCATCTAATCAACAAACCAGGAGTAGATAAATCACTGGGACCAGATGGTATCCACCAGCCAGTTTTGAAGTAACTCAAGGGTGAAATTGTTTTGGCCAACATGTGTAGGCTGTCTTTACAAACAGCCACTGTGCCCGAGACTGGTGCTTGTCAATGTAATTCCTATTCATAAGAGGGGTTCTAGAAGGGACCCTGGGAAGTAGAAACCAGTAAATCTAATTTCCATAATCAAGCAGGCTGGCCAACTTTACGGGAAAGGTGAAATCACTACACATTTATGAAAATAAGGCCTATGCTGGGGGGGGAGAGAAAACCCAAATATTTTGGCAAAGGAGAAAAATCTAATAAACCAGGACTCTTGGGGTGGGTGGTGCAAGTAGAATATATGAATAAAGGGGACCCTGAGGATATGATTTATACAAAGCGTGCTAAAAACACAACAGAAAGTATTATCACGTTATCTACATTACTGTGCATTGTCATTGAATCTTAAAGGACACACACAAATGAGATAAGGAAAATTCAGATGTTAGATAAAAAGGTCAGGGCAATTATTTGCTTTATAAGAGGTTAGGAAGACAAATGAAAATAGATTAAGGTTCAGTGTGCAAAGACAGGAATATTATTTCTTTTAATCAAACATATGGAGAGGCTTTAAAATGGTTGTCTCTTTTATCACCTATTGATATACTAAATTTATTCAATAAACAACCCTAGAAGTATAGCAATGGCTTGCTTATACATTACTTCAAATTGTGGGATGACCCAATAAGCAAGGGAAGCCTTGGGTTTGCCGGAAAAAAAAAAAAAAGAAGAAGAAGAAGAAGAAACATTCAAAGTCTGTGAAATTTACTGTAGAAGACTGAAGCCACCCTCTGGAACATAGCCTTTATTTTGTACACAAATACTCCAGTTGCATATTTAACCAACTCTACTGTCTGATTTCTAGACATTCAGTTCTGCACTGGGTTAAAAAGGGTCAAAGAGTGAACCCAAATCAATGACAGCAGAAGTGACAGCTGAAAAGGAAGGCAGAAGCAACTGCAGCAGAACAGTCTGGGGCCATTTAGCTTAGGGGCAAATAGTTCCTCATACTTCAAAGAGCCCTAAGGACATTGCTGCATTAGAGCATCATTTATTGAATGATTCTCATAATGATGACCCTGAGTGTTTTTTAACTGATTACAGTTTTTATCCTTCTGTTTAATAAGTTAGGAGAATAAATATTTTAGAAATATTTTCATTGAAATATTTAAAACATGTTTAAAAGATAGTTTGATAGGTAAAGGAAAAATCTCTTACTCATAACATTTTCTTTTCATATGAAGTAAGATAACTAAGACATTATTTTAAAGCTATAAGCAAAAGGTCAACAGTTGGTATAGGCTGCAACTTAACAGCTTCACAAAAGTTCTAGATGTTAGAGAAAACAGACCTAAGAGGTGATTTATTAAGGAAAACTGGTTTGTTTGATATACATTTATAACCTTTGAAATATTCCAAAAAAGAACATTCATTTTTCTTCTACCTGAGTGTGATGTCCTTGCTGGTGATACGCTACCAGAAAACTGACCCATGCAGCAAGGCTGTTACTTTCAAAGGGCATCAAATAGCTGGTTCATATTACTAAAAATATCGATCCCAGAAGATATAGAAGAAAAGAGCTAAGTAAACATGAAAATAGGGTTTATATCTTAGAATGGGCTTATTTATTTCTTGAAACACATAGTTTGCCATTTGGGAAGAGAGATTCTGCTAAATACACTTCACACCATTCTTGAGTTCTCTCAAGACAACTTGGACTCAATGGAGGAAATAGATCCAAAACACTCAAGAAAAAAAAAAAAAAACAAGATGATTAAGTAGCGCCAACTCTCAAACCACATGCCTTAGAACAAGCTGCTGCATACACCAGAAAAGCACCATTGCTGGTCTTTGTCATTAAATGTGTAAAGTGCTCCAGGGAAATGAAATGACACAAAGCCTGGGTAACCTTGAAGGCTGAAATAATAAATTTTCTAGAAAACAAAACTGCATAAATTGTATCGTTCATTTTCCTGTAAATTAGAGTGCCCGAAAGCAAAAGTTGCTCTTCTCTCACAGAAGAGAAAGAATGAGGAGGCAGGATTCTGAGTAAGAAAAAAACTCCAAAACAAATTAAATACAATAATAGAAGCAAAGAGCTTGAAAAATATAGACAAGGCCCAATGCAATGGCTCATACCTGTAATCCCAGCACTTTGGGGAGTCTGAGGTGGGAGGATTGCTTGAGCTCAATCAAGAGTTCAAGACCAGCCTGGGCAACAGATTGAGACCTCGTCTCTATATAAAACTTGAAAATTAGCTGGGCATTGTGGGGTGCGCCTGTGGTCTCAGTTACATAGGAGACTGAGGCAGGAGGATCACTTGAGCCCAGGAGGTCGAGGCTGCAGTGAGCTGTAATTGCGCCACTGCACTCCAGCCTGGGTGACACAGTAAGACTCTACCTCAAAAAAAAAGAAAGGAAGGAAAGGAGAGGAGAGGAGAGGAAGGAAAAATACAGACAGAGAAGGGAACAGAAGAGGCAAGAAAAAACAGTGGGTCACTCATTTTTGTTCTAAAAATGTCAATGTACCAAATGTCACATGCCATATCTGTGCCCTACATGTAACATAAACATAATACAAATGTTCTACATTTGAAAGAACAAGTTAAGAATGGTTTTACAATTTTAAATGGCATTGATTTTGAGATTGAACTTTGATATAAACCCAGCACTGCTCCCAGTTTATAAGGCATTTTATAAATGGACATGTGTGTGGTCATAGATGGCACTTAGCACTGATATTTGGGGATCATTTCTTTAGAACAATACCTTCTTAACATTTCCTACTTCTTAGCAGAATCAGACACTAAAAGCACCAGAGTAATGCCCTGCTAAAGAAGGGATGAAACGCTTACAATATTGCCAGCATTTCTGGAAGGAACAAACATCCTCTGTGAGAGTTGTCCTGAAAACAGCCCTGTGTGATGGCTCACACAATCTTTATTTCATGAAAACCTACACAAAGATGACTTTTCAGTGAAAGCTTGTAAACTACTTGTTTCCTCTCTGAGTGATGAATGAGTGCTGCTGCGGTCCTAGAAGAGGTTTCTGGGCTCCCTCAAGCTCCCATCCATTGCACAGCTGTCTCCCACTACAAAGAACAGGTAAATCCGGACAAAAAAGCCAGGCTGACGGTAGAATGGGGCAAAAGGGTGTTCCTTCTGGAAAAGCAAATGTCAGCTACGATTTGCTATTCTGACAGAGAGCTGGGAATGCCATGGCAGAGAGGCCAAGGAGTGTCTGGCTAAGCTGTAGTCAAAACCCTGCCTTGTTCAGTATTAGGAATTAACCACACATGCACATCCTCGCCCTGAGGAATGTTTATTTCTGTGTTTTAAAATCTTTTATTATTATCATTTTTTAGTTATTTTTAGTGTTTTTGTTTTCCTTTGGTTTTGTTTTTTGCAGGAATGAGGTCTCACTCTGTTGCCCAGGCTGGTCTAGAATTCCTGGGCTCAAGTGATCCACCTGCCTCAGTCACCCTAAAGTGCTGGGATTACAGGCATGAACCACCACACCTGCCTGGCCTATTTCTGTTTTTAAACATACAGCTCTTTTTTCTCTTGTCCTTCCCCAAACACTCTCAATCATTTAATTATGAAAAGGATATACAGTTTTTCTCATTCCTCTCTTCCCAACATCTACAAGGTTGCACAGTAGAAATGCATTTGGTCAGGACGAGAACCCTGGTCTCCTGTGGTCCAGCTTTTGATTTTCTTTTTCCCCAACCCTTATCAGCTAGGCAAACTATGCTGTTAGCATTAGAGTACTACAAATCTGAAACTCAAGTGAATAATGTCCTGCTGGGCATGTTGCTTGCTCCCCTCTCCAGAAATTGCCCCCCCATCATGTTTTAAAATTTAATTCACATATTGTACAATACACTCATTTAAAGTGTACACTTCATTGAGTTTTAGTATATTCACAGGGCTGTGCAACCATCACCACTATCTAATCCCAGAACATTTCCATTACCCCAAAAAGAAATCCTGTGCCTATCAGCAGTCACCCCTCCAACCCTTCCCCAACACACACACCAGCCCTGGGCAAGCATAATCTATTTTCTGTCTCTATGAATTTGCCTATTTTGTACATTTCATATAAAAAGATTCATGCATATTGTAATCTTTCTGAACTGGCTTTTTTCATAAAACATAGTGTTTCAAGGTTCATCCATGTTGTAGCATGTATCAGTACTTCATTCTTATTTATGGCTGTATAATATTCCATTTCATGGGTATGCCACATTTTGTTTATCTATTCAACAGTTGATATTGATATTTAGGTTGTTTCCACCTTTTGGCAACTGTGACTAATGCTGCTACCAACATGTCTATATTATTTGATTTTTATTCTGATGCTGTATATATTTGATATAGAAACCCTTTTAGAACACTAAAATCTCAAGAATTTCCAAAGTTAGAATGAGTCCCAACCCCCACCCCAGTATAGGGTTTCAATTCTCTTGGGTTTATACCTAGGAATGGAATTGCTTGGTCATACGGACCAAAAATTCTATGTTACACTTTCTGAGGAAATGCCATTCACAGACATTCTGGAGTGAAGAATTCCATCTGGACTGGCCTCAAATTTAAGCTTAACACAAGTTATTGGTCTCCACAAGCTGATGTTTCATACTGCTCAGGCAACCAGAAACAACAATAGCATTTAAATTGGAAGTGATGACCAAAACAAAACAAAACAAACTCCAAAACAAGGGTTTTAATCCCTCAAATAAGAAAACACACTTAAATTTAGTCACTATTTCCTGTTTTCAACCTAAAATTTAGACAGGGCATTCTGAACTTCAATATACACACATAATTGTAAAAGTAGAATGAAATAGTAAATAAGAATCAGATAACCTTCTGTTTAATAACTTTCATGTGAATTACATCTTTCAGAAATGGTAAAGAGAACACATAATCAACTCTCAGGATCAGAACACAACAAATTATTCCAAAGATATCTAGACACGAATGCTGCTGAAAATCTAAGAATACTCACTGTTCCAAACACAGCTAAAAAACGTGCTTCCTAGTAGCTAAGAAATTTAAGATCATTTCATTCTATATCCAGATGTTCTACTAATACAGCGAGTGCAAACATTATCAACTTATTTTAGAAGCCTGGCATGGGTGGGTAAAATGTCATTCTTGTCAAAAGATGGTGGGAGGCAGCAACTGGCCTTTCTGGGGGGAGTCACAGAGCTTGTTGATTTCTTTTCTCTCTGAAAATTCTTTTTATTCATTACTCAGGCTGCTGGGCAGAGCATTTTCCCTGATTACAGCTGTGGAATTTTAGCTCCAAAGCCAAGTAAGTTTTTTTTGTTAAAGCTTCTCAATTTTTTTTTTCTTAATGTTTTATTTTATTGCAACTGCAGTTTTGGTGGCTGCCTGTAGACACACCCTGTGGTTTCCACCTAATTTTTAAAACTTCATCTTTTTATGACAATTTCATCAACCGTTCACCACTACAGTGTTTGCTTTGCCTCGACCTTCACCAACTTTCTTTTCTTTCTCTAGTCACTCAACCAACATTTATTGAGTAACTAGAATACATCAGGTACAGTGCCAAATGCTAAAGATAAAAATGAGCACATTCTCTGCCCTCAGGGAGCTCAGAGTCTAATGTGGATCATGCCATAAATCCACCTCTTCTCATTTCCATTTCCATTACAGTTATGACAATATTTTACCAAGCCCCCAAGTCAAAACTACCTATTTGAGAGGCTGCTGAGTTTCAGATCTGGGTCTCTTGAGCCTCCCTACCCTCAAGCAGACCCTCCAACGAACAGCTCTATCACACTCAAATTATTTGATTTTTAATATGATGCTGGATGCAAACAATGATAGTAAAGATGCTTCAGAACACTAACATCTTAGGAATCTCTATTAAAGATATAAAAGTTAGAATGCATTTATTTTCAAAGATCTAAACCTGCAGACTGATTTCTCTTTAGTTTTTGGTAGAAGAGGAAATAAGCCTGTTAAAACCTGCAAATATGCACTATTTTCTGCATTACACATCTTTCCTAAATAGTGACAGTTGTTTCACATACTTTTCTCTGCAAAAAGATGGAGCAACGTCCTATACTGGATGTTAGGTTACAGGGCACACTTTTTAGTCAGTAAGAACAGAAATGGCAGATGAAATGAATGGCAGATAATGAAATGCTAATAAGCAATCCCTCAAGAGCTGGACAGAAAGGATATAACACTACAGCAGAACATTCATCAGCCTTCCAAGTGTTTACATGCTATGAGAGCAGCCTTCCCAAGTCCTTATCAGCTTCATGGATTTCAGAGGTCAAAAGTATGTAATGAAGGCATGAATCAGGTATGCACTGAGATGATTCAAGTGTAAAAGCATGTCAGATCATAATATCAAGTTCCAAGACCAAAGCTCCAAATGTTATTACATAATGGCACACACATGTTTTCAATGGTTCAGTTCTGTGATTCCCAGCCTATGGATCTTAGAGATATTTCCAAAAGTCTATGGATTTATAGTTCTGCCAAGTACCTTCTGCACACTGAATACTGTCTCACTTATAGAGCACACCACTGGTTTTCTCAGACTACAAAAGGTTGGGCTCCACTACAGCCAGCACTAAGCACTACAGTGCATGGGATCTTCAGAGAATAGAACAAAGGCCAGCTTGTGAGACTTTGTGGGCAGAAAAAGTGGCAGGTAAACCTCAGTAAGCCAGTGCACTTAAGAAAAATTATCAAAATGATTTATAATAGCATGGTGAACAATTCCTTCTAGACTGTGGGCCTGGCCTCTTACTGCATCTGTGTGTGTAGCCAGGGTAGAAGTAAGTGATATTCGAAATGATGGCCCTGAGGTGCCACTGAGGCAGGAGAATAGGGTCTGGAGGCAGGGAACCTAAGGCCAATTCACGGTGAATTGAAAGGAAAACCCCAGCTTTCCACACCTAAGTAACAAAAGGACCGGAGAGGCTACTCCCTTTGCAAACCCCCATCCCTTACAGAGTAGCAGATGGAAAATTGAAAGTACCTCTGATTGGTTGCTTTCCACAATCAATCAGATTGTAAGCCAAGTCTTCATTTGCATAGGAGTATAACCTTGTAACTTCACTTTAGCCTCTGATTGGTTGCATAGGGTGTAACCTTTGTAACTTCACTTCAGCCTCTGATTGCCAGCCACTACTTTATTTACATGGAGTGTACACCAAGTGGCCAGTAGAAAACCTCTAGGGGGTATCTGGACTCCAGAAGATTCTGTAACCAGGGCCCTTAAGCTGCTGCTCAGGTGGCTCCCACCCTGTGGAGTATACTTTAATTTTCAATAAATCTCTGCTTTCATTGCTTCTTTTATTCCTTGCTTTGCTGTGAATTTTGTCCAATCCTTTGTTCAAAACGCCAAGAACTCAGACAACTTGCAGTCAATACCCTCCATTGGTAACACCATCAAAATCAGATTAAATTCTACTCTGCGTGATCCTTTTCAGACATTGGGGTATAGGGCTTTCTTGCCTCTTTGTAAAGTGCTCTTGCAATGTATATGTAACCTGCTTAGCCAGGAGATCGACTTGATGGTGTCTCCTTCCTCAACCTTAGGCTAAATTACGTCTAGGAAAAAATGTAAAGTTCTCCTAATGTTTTCTTCCTAAGCAAAACTATTTTAAATCATTTTTAATTAGCAAGTTCTTTCTGTGAATATACTGCTTCCTGTTCTTAGGGTGACCACAAATTATAGGCCAAACCAGGACACATGGGAGAGTGAAAGAAGGTCCCACTAACAATTATGCTGAGGGCTGGGTGTGGTGGCTAATGCCTGTAATCCCAGCACTTTGGGAGGCCAAGGCGGGAGAATGCTTGAGCCCGGGAGTTTGAGACCAGCCTGGGCAACATAGCAAGGCCCAGTCTCTACAAAAAATTAAAAAATTACCTGGGCATAGTGGTGCCTGCCTGTAGTCCCTGCTACTTGGGAGGCTGAAGTGAGAGGATCACCTGAGCCCAGAAGGTTCAGGCTGCAGTGAGCCATGATTGTGCCACTGCACTCCAGGTAAGTTGACAAAGCCAGACCAGACTCTGTCTCTAAACAAGAACAACAACAACTATGCTAGGACAGCAGGTGTAAAGCTGAACTGTACTAGGCGAACTGGAACAATGAGCCCCTTCCTTACCTATAATTTTTCAAGAAAAGTGGCAGGCACAGTGGCCCAGCACTTTGAGAGGCAGAGGCAGGAGGACTGCTTGAGGCCAGGAGTTTTAGGCTGCAGCAAGCTATGACAGTGCCACTGCACTCCAGCCTAGGTGACAAAGTGAGACCCCATCTCGTTTTTAAAAATGTAAAAAGAAAATTATCTATTTGCTGAGATTCTTTTGAATAAAATGACAAAAAACATGGCATACCTGTTAAACACCATGTTACCTATCTTCCAATTGTGAATCATCTTAAAACACTATTGGAGATTAACTGGATGTGTTGTTGTCTTCTTGGCAGCATATGAAGTTTTACTTTAATTTCAATTATGTGGATAGCCAACCTAGGCCCAAGACACCTTGGAGGCAGCAGCACTTCATTTACACAGCTCTGCAGCACATTTCCCAGGACTCCAAACATCCACGGTGATTGTAGAATTCATTCTAGCCTCCGTATCCAACACTAAGGGAAGGTTTTCAATTCATAAAAGCACTGTTAATAAAATTTACCATTTTTCTATGTGTTTTGTGTTCTCACGACATATCATCTAAAAATTGTGTTGATTCACTTAGAACTTCACTTTTAAGGTTTTTTTAAGAGCATGGTAATTTTACCATCTAAGAATATAAAGAAAAATTACTTCAATATAACATCGAGTAACATTATTATTATTATTATTTTAGACAAAGTCTAGCTCTGTTGCCCAGGCTGGAGTGCAGTGGCGCAATCTTGGCTCACTGCAACCTCTGCCTACCAGGTTCAAGACATTCTCCTGCCTCAGCCTCCTGAGTAGCTGGGACTACAGGTGCCCGCCACCACACCCAGCTAATTTTTTGTATTTTTAGTAGAGACGAGGTTTCACCATGTTGGTCAGGCTGGTCTCAAACTCCTGACCTCAGGTGATCTGCCTGCCTTGGCCTCCCAACGTGCTGGGATTACAGACCTGAGCCACCATGCCCGACCGAGTAACATTATTTTTATACTTTGACATGGTTTCTTAATTTTGTTCGCATATCCAAGTCTAGGTACTACTTTAAACGTAAGAATCACAGCAGATATCATAAATTACAGTATCTTATGATATGCAAAATCAGGAAATTAATCTTATTCTACTCGCAATAATTTTATATAAAACTACCTCTTTTAATCCCCCCAGAGCAGGGCACACCATTAATTTAATCTTTGTTAGTGCTGTATGTTTGCTTTAAATCCTGTTACTGCATTCCTTCATGCAATCAAGTGCCCTTTAAAAACTAGTATATCAGTTACATTTGCCTCCTCTGAGAGAGGTTATGACCCTTTTATACCCTGTGGGGCTTTTGACCCTAGTTCCTGTTTTTCTTATATTTCTGTTAAGTTACAGTTCCCCCAGAACAATTGTCGCTCAAATGAGATAACTAGAGTCTGTCTTAAATGATATTGAACTTTTTCCCATTAGACAGTGTGAGTTAAGCAAAGAAACCTAATATAGTAGTACGATGCATTTGATAAAGAGTGACATGAAAACCTAGTCAAGAATGTCAAAATATTTTAAAAATACTTTGCTCACAATGTGAATTATAATGCAGCCATTTTGTACTACTCTCTCCTAAATGAATTTAAACTGAATTAAACACCGAAATATTCACAAAGCTTTCTTTGCAGGATAATTATTTCTGCATATGATATGATTATTTAAGTGAGGATTCTTGAAAAGTAAGTAACTAGTTAGGGGTGCAGTACTGGGCATTTAATTATCCTAAGGGATTGTGAAAAGCAAGAGGTTGAGAATTGGAGTTTAAATAAATCATTTTCATCAGAAAATTGTTTAATGACCTATGAAATATTGAACCAAGGAATCTGGAGTTGAGTACTCACATACCAGCTGTGACTAATATTACTATTAACAACCCACCATTCAAGAGGCAGATCAAAATAATTAACACTCAACTTGATTAAAAAAAAAGGTTAAATCACTCCCATATGATTGTTTTTAAAATAAGCATGTTACATCAACTAGTTGATTACTTCGTTAAAAATCAAAGCTGACAAGGTAGATGGAGTGGAGGTGGGAGGTCAGCTCTCTCAAGCCAGTACATACGAAAATAAAATTTCAAAGTCAAGTGTCTTCTTACCAAATGCTTTAAAACAAAAACAGAAGAGCACGCCTCAAAACCCACCCACATTGCTTCAAAAATAAGTTTTTGCCCTGAGAATAGAAGATATGCAATCTGAGGTTTTTGTTCACGTCAGAAGCAACAGCAGCAAAATCTGTCCCCAAAATTTTCTGGCAAAAAGTCAACAATCTGTTTTGTCTTTTACTTTTAACCCAAAACAAAACATGGCTGGAGGGAAGACAGAGGGGAGCCATTTTGCAAGAATTGGTTAAGACTTTCAAGGTTATTTCATTTGATGGAGAAAGACAATTTTCTAGAGAATGATTTGAAATAAGCAAATAACTATTGATGGAGCACAGGAAAACCTCATCATTTTGGCTAATCTGCATCAACTGATAATTCCTATACCTATAAAGTTCTTCAGGGTTTTTGTTTGTTTGTTTTTGAGATTGGAGCTTATTTTTTCATACCTTCACTGTTCCAATGGAACAATTCCATCATCTCTACTTTTCAACCTGGATCACATTTCCAGGCTTACACAACAGATGCTTGAAATGCTCCAGTTGTAATAAGCCTTTATTCTCCTTGGATGTTCTTCGACCTCCAGAAGCCACTTACAGATTTAACTAATTTCCCTTCTAAGGATTGAATGACCACTAGCTCAATAACTATTTGAGGACCTAGTTCTACATTCAGAAAAAAATCCATAGAACTGCTAACCAAAAGAGATGTCCTTTTAAGACTGTAGCTCTTGGGGGTGGGGTGAGGGGAACTCAAAGCAAAAAGGAAGTTTCAATTACTCTGTGAAGTGAAGCAGAAAAATTAAGTGAGATCCAAGAAAACTTTATTAGCTATGACAAGCAATCCTTAATGCTTGTTTCAATGAGTGCTCAGAAACCTTTGCTAAAATATTTGAAAACTCATCCAACTATGGCATCCCAACTTAGTTAATATGTGCGTCTCTGTGGGTGTGTATACACCCAGACACACACCCGTACACACACATACAATTAGTCTTAAAGCGAATTCCCATTCACTATGTTTTATGAGCACCATTAAGAAATGAAGAAAAGTCCTAAGACTCCTTCCTGTTCAAATATAAATGTAATTGGAAACTATGGCAAAGTTTTAAACTGTTAACTAAAAGTCTACTTTCATTCTTGACTTCTAGGGCTCAGACTAGCCTCAAAAGCTCTTCCCAGAGTTTGCCATGACCAGTGGAACAAACAAGACAAAGTATAAAACTATAAATCACTAAGAGGCAATTTGTTCTGTGTTATTTTCTTAAGGCAAATATGTAGTCCTTTGAATTCTGGTGTTCATTATTTTAAATTACTATCCATTTCAGAACTTAAAAACTCACATACACATATATTACTACAAACTCTTGCTTTACTCAAATCACTGTTGTCTTTTTGGAGAGATCAGCGGCCCCCCTGCCCTGATGCTAAAATATGCTCAGGTTTTGTAATCTAAACAACCTCATCAAATAAAAGCCTGCAGCCATCATTTCTAAATATAAATAAAGCCATCTTTATACACAAAATTTGTCCTTAATGGGTATAGCATTTCTTTGACAGAAAAAAAAATTGCTTGAGTTGATTTCTCTTTGTCCAAATTGGTTAATATAAATATAACAAACCTTAGGCCATTATACCACTTACAATGTTTTTCACAGGGAGAGGCAATTAACTTATCCAACAGAAACTGAGGCCCCAAGATAAGCAATTTACTTCCCAGGACGTTCTAAGTCATTCTAAAATGGAGCCAAGGTCTGCAGGTGATTTCATTGAAATGAGTGCTGCTCCTATCCCAAACACAAGCCACTCCACCCAGACCCTGGGACAACAGCTTAAAAGAGATATGGAAGGCCGGGCGTGGTGGCTCACACCTGTAATTCCAGCACTTTAGGAGGCCGAGGTGGGCAGATTACCTGAGGTCAGAAGTTTGAGACCAGCCTGGCCAACATGGTGAAACCACATCTCTACTAAAAATACAAAATTAGCTGGGTGTGGTGGCAGGCACTTGTAATCCCAGCTACTCAGGAGGCTGAGGCAGGAGAATCGCTTGAACCTGAGAGGTGGAGGTTGCTGTGAGCCAAGATTGTGCCACTGCACTCCAGCCTGGGCGACACAGCGACTCCGTCTTAAAAAAAAAAAAAAAAAAGAGGTTATAGGAAACCCCACTTTTTCTTTTAACTTTCCAAAGGTATTTCTGTTTTGCAAGGAGCCCCCAAGGATATCTGTATATGTATCCTTAGGGGCTCCTCACAAAACAGAAATATGTGTAGTAGGGAGAGTGCTGGAGAGACAGTCATGCCAGCTCTGAAAAGAGAAGCCCTTTCAAAGTCCCTCCTTTTTCCTATCAATTCCTTTTCTACTCACCCACCACCATCTTTTAGAAAGGTCCACCTGCCTTGATAGTTTAAAGTAGAATGAAATGACAATTCTCCACTCCCCACACTATGATTCAGAGGTTAAACTCAACTAATACCTCATAATTGCTGAACTGGAAGTTTTGCGAGGCCCTTTGATAAGGTCTCTGGTACAAATTAGGAGCATTTTAGGCTTCTGCTTAAGAGCATGCACGTGTCTTACAAAGTGCTGCACTTCCTGCTTATCACACTTTTTGAAAGTTGCTAGGATATTTTAGATAGTTAGCTTTGAAAGTTCAAAGTAATTTTCAATATTCTGCTCCTTAGTGTGTGGCTTTTAAAGTCCTATTGTTGGACAGCATGAAAGCCAAATGACCCTACAGGTTTCACTTTTGAGTTTTTGCTGATACCAGAGGGATGTGAACATATGCTGTGCCTTGAAATGCTCTGAATTCCTTGAGTATCTCCATTAACACTTTATTGACACCTTCTCAACTTCTATATCAGGCCCACTGTTATGGCAATTGGAGGGGTCTGAGATGGAATCTCTTTACTTCCACATATTTTTGGACTGACAATAGGAGTGTACTGGATTGCAAGTAAAAGCACTCCCTACCAGATGTTCATCCTCAGATAAAGAAGAAAGGAACTAAAGAGAATCAAAGCAGCTACTTGGAGTACTGTTTTCTATAGCATTTTTAGAAAACAATAAATAAAAACATGTTCTCTAAACCTTCCATTTTCTTCCCTAAAACATAAAGCCTCATCTTGTTTTCTCCTGGATAGGAATCGAACATACAACACAAGAAACAGAAGGTAGGGAGAAATGCATCCATTTCTGCTACATACACAAGATGGGATGCACCTAGAATTTATTCTGAGATCAGCTTTACTTGCTATTTTTAAAATGATTCTACAGTTGGGTTATTGAAGACACACACACACACACACACAGAGCATAAATAAGCTCAATTAGTTCATGGTGACAGATGTGTCAAAAAGGTATGGTAATTCCATCTTAACAGTATTGCTTAAGTTCATTCATTCAGTGACACTGAGTGTCTATGTGGCAGGCAGGCAGGCATCAGGCTCAGCGCTGGGGTTACAAAATCCCAACCTCAAGGGAACTTCCAGTTCTTGGGGTTTCCCATCACCAGGGCTCAGGGGCAAAGGGTAGTTGATGATCTGCCAAAAACGGGGTTGTAGAAAGTCAGAGATCAGAAAGGCAATTCACTTCAAGGTTGTCCAAGGTCCCTTTCTGGAGTCTCTAGAATAGGAAAGGAGAGGTAAACTATCTCCAACTTTGACACTAAAGTAATTAGTGACATGTCAAATTAATGGAGGAAAATGAGCAAACATCAGGCAGGCCATTGTCAAGGTGAGCAAGTGAGCAGCCACATGACTCCTCTTATCACAGGGAAGTGATTGTAGACTGGGCCCTCAAAACATCACTCCATAGACAGAAAGCAGATTAATGGTTGCCTAGGGCAGAAAGAGAGGGAGGGAGATGAGGGGTGACTGCTAATGGTACACAGTTAATTTGGGGGGGTGATAAAAATGTTCTAAATAGACTGAGGTAATGGTTGCACAACTCCATGAATATACTAAAAACCACTGAATTGTACACTTTAATGAGGTGAGTTTTATAGTATATGAATTATATATCAGTAAAGCTGGGGGAAAGACACCAATCCATGATAGTGCTGAGCTGCAAGTGTTTGGCAAAGTGGGGGAGAGTCTGAGAAAACCCATAGCCACCAAAGGGATGAAACAAGCCTGCTCTTTATACAAAAGAGTAATTTGCTTGTGCCTAGAGTGACATGTGCTATTCTCAAACTCATGAACACTATGAAGAAAAGTTTTAGAGAAGGGCAGCAAAAATTAAAGGAATAGGAAGGGAGAAGCCCAGTGGGAGGAACAGACTAAAGGTGGAAGGTAGGTAGGGAAAGAGAAAGGAAATGTGCAAAGTCACAAAGAGTAGGGCCAGGGTGAACCAAGAACTTCTTTAAGTAAGGAAACCTTTCAAAATTTAAAAGTGTTAAATCGCAGGGGTTGGGGGTGAAAGGGGCAAAAGCAACCTACAGTCTGTTATACATGTAGAGAGCAAACAAGACCTCGTGAGTTGATCTGACTGTATGACCTTGAGAAAAAATCAGTGACCCTTCTTGGGCTCCCACTTCCCAATCTTCAAATACAATGTGATTCTTAATTATGCTCAGATCCTCTCTGATTAATCAAGTGGAGCCCTTAAAGAACCAGGAGCTCCTCATAGCAGGGCTATCATATTCTGCTCTGAGTCTACAATACAGAAATGTATTAAGAAAGTCATTTCACAGGTATGTGGATGGCATTTAAATGGATTTGTGTTTCACATGAGATATCCAAACTCTCCAATTATCCATAGGGTTTTAAGACCTTGGCAAAACTTCTGATGAACCTTGTTGGTTTAGGCTGGAAAAACTCCCCAGCAACCTTCAGGTTTGTTATGAAATTGTTGTACTCTATTATGAGACTGTATATTTTTTGCTGCCTGGTTGGCCAATATGGTCTAAAACAATATAAACACTTCCACTTCCACATACTGCACAATAAAGCATCTTCAAAGCTTCTGACCATTTCAGACCTCAATTTGTAAATATCATCTATCATGCATGACAAAGTATCTCACAGGATTAATACAATCATTGAAATTCTGCCAACATTTGCGTACTGTGGGATTACAGAAACTGAACTACGTACCCCTGGTATGTGTATATGTAGTAGTCTATAGCTTTTTGATTTGTTAATGTGTCCTCTGGGAAACAATGCTAATGGAGGCAGTTCAGAGTTAAGTCCTCCCCAAGTACCACAAGAAACATGGTAAAAAGATGTATAAAGGCATTTTTTTTGTACATTTACACTAATGGGTAGTTTATGAAAAATGCAAACATCTACCTATCTACTGTAATACAATCAGATTTGCAAAAACAATTTGTTCATAATCATGGAATAAATACTATTTTTAAAAGGTAAAAACCATCAAAACTAAAAAGAAAAAATCCTTAATGGGAAAACCACTTTACAACTGAGGCAATTTCCATTTCTTAACAATATTAAACAAGCAAAACTGCAAGTAGTTACAAATTTTTGAAAACAAACCACTTGTACTTGGGAATACCATAGTCTCTGGCCATTTAGAAATCCAATTCTCATGCTCTGCTCAGAGGAGCCAAGCCTCCTCCTTTCTTTTTCTTTCCAGCCACTGAAAAGCATACTTTTTCTTTTTTTAAGAATGACAAATGCTAACCCAGGAAAGCATGTGGTGCCTCTAACTTGTGCAACTATTTAAAATGAGTATCCAAATTTGAACCTTACTTCATACTGTCCATTTCAACAGTTCTTAAAATATGTTATTGGTCCTGATACTGGTCTAATCCCTTCCATAGCAGCAGAATCACAAAAGTACACTAGGGGATTATGCAGTAGGGTTTGCAACAGTAAAAACTCGTTTAGGAAGGGAGAGAAGAATGTAACTTGAAATAAGACAGACAGAAATGGGCCCTCTTCAAATTTCCCAGCACAGCTTTGAGAGTCGTCCTATAGCCAAGTCTCCCCAGGGTTCTCCTAATCCTCAGCAGCCACTGAAGACAGCCAGGATGAAACTTTTTTCTGAACAAAGAAAACTGAAAAGGGCCAAGTCTCAAAGTCACAGGCTCCCAGCCCGCCACTGGCTCAAAGCCAAGAAGAGCCCGTGTGCTCAGGCCAGCAGCCGTGCAGCTAATGGACAGACAGCAGGCTGAGAAGGGCACTGTGTATGTTGGGGAGGGAGGCACACAACCTACCCCGGGCTCTCCCCTGCCACCCAGGGCCACAGGGCTGCTCTCTCTGTCCCCCAGCCCTCACCAATGGCATTTTACACTCGCTTCCAGCAATTAAGTCCCCATATCTGACATGATTATCCCCTGGCATGTGTGCATGCATATGTGTGCTTGTGTGTGCATGTGTGCATATGCATCTTTGGCTGATATAAGCATTCCTACCTCCATGATAGAATCTAACACAAATATCCTTGCAGATATAAGACATTCATGTTGAGGGTTCTCTCAGTGTCAAGTTAACTTAATGTGTTGGTAGCTCAGAGTTTTCCCAGCTGTAAAACAGAACCAGTTCATGCACTGCAGTGGTTTATTGAAAGGAGGCAATAAAAATGGCAGTAAAGCACTCTGCAATCGTGACCTGTATTGCCTTGGCACTATACACACGGGGTCGACAGCCCCATCCCCTTGCACTTGTGAGCTGGTTCTCTGGAAGTGTTCTTCCATGCCTTCATGTGTTGGCTTTCGGGCTCTGTCTCCTGAAGGAACTGGGAAGGCTGGCTGTCTTTGCTTTTGTCTCTCCCCCACATGGGACATTGACAAGGAGGCACCGGGCAGATAGTCAATGTCTGTGGCCTGCAAACATGGACACAGACAACAGTGAGGATGCTTCTCCTGGAAGGGCTTCAACCTCAGAGCAACTGGACAAGCAGAACAGCTTGGTGTTTTGTTCTTCTTTTTCCACTCCTAGATCCATGGGTCAGACTCCTGCCTTCCCTACTGTCCCAGCTTTTTCCTTTATTTTCCTTGAAAAGGTGCTAGTTTCTTTACTAGCATAAGCACCTCCCTCTAGTTCCTCAAGACCCTCGGGATGGGAGGCATTAGGGAAAGAGAGAGGAAAACATATCCAAGGAAGCTAATCTACACCAGGGCTCCGCCAACTGTGGGATCATGACCTCCAAAAACCTGGAGAGAATTTCAAGTGGGTCAGAGGCCCTGGAGCCCAGAGCCTAAGACCTCCCAACATCTGTTGTCAGTGAGGGTAGAGCAGCCTTTTTAATACAATTTCCTCACATGCAACAGCACCAGTTCTTTTTTCAGCCCTTAAGTGTACCCAACACCCACTCCCATATGACCTCATCTCCCAGTACTACCCAAATTATTGTCCCATTACATTGTCCTATAATGCTCATTTCCCTTGGCAGCAGGGTTGAACAAAGAATTTAAATTTTAAGAGGAATGCTGTGTGTTTCCAGTCTTTGCTGCCCTATCATGAACACCATCCATCAGTTGGAACTTCAAAAAAATATTTTATGATGCTTATATTAATAGTTAACAACATGTATTGAGCATTTGTTATGTGTCAGGCACCATGCCAAGCACTATATTATCTATATTAGCTCCTTTGATCTTCACAACTCAATGAGGTAGGTACAGAACTATTATCTTACCCTCCCCCCCTTTAAACATGAATCCTGGAACAGAGTCACTAAGGAACCTGTCCAAGTTCAGAGCTAATAAGTGGCAGTGAGGCTCTAGAGACTACACTTTAAAAAATTCTTTCATAAGATATAATTCACATACCATACAATTCATCTGTTTAAAGTATACCATACTTTTTTTTTTTTTTGCTTTTGAGACAGGCTCTCGCTCTGTCACCCTGGCTGGAGTGCAGTGGTGTGACCATGGCTCACCGCAGCTTTAACCTTCCGGGTTCACGCGATCCTCCAACCTCAGCTTCCAGAGTAGCTGGGACTACAGGTGTGCACCACCACACCCAGCTAATTTTTGTAGAGACAGGGTTTTGTCACGTTGCCCATGCTGGTCTCAAATTCCTGGGCTCAAGTGATCTGCCCACCTTGGCCTCCCAAAATACTGGGATTACAGGCATGAGCCATCATGTCCAGCCCATGCAATGGTTTTTAGTGTATTCAAAGTTGAACTATCTCTTCAGCCATCACCGCAAGCATTAATAGAACATTTTCATTACACCAAAAAGAAATCCCGGGGGCCAGGCGCGGTGGTTGACGCCTGTAATCCCGGCACTTTGAGAGGCCGAGGTGGGCGGATCACGAGGTCAGGAGATCAAGACCATCCTGGCTAACACGGTGAAACCCCATCTCTACTAAAAAATACAAAAAAAATTAGCTGGGCGTGGTGGCGGGCGCCTGTAGTCCCAGCTACTCTACTCGGGGGGCTGAGGCAGGAGAATGGTGTGAACCCAGGAGGTGGAGCTTGCAGTGAGCCGAGATCACACCACTGCACTCCAGCCTGGGCGACAGTGCGAGACTCCATCTCAAAAAAAAAAAAAAAAAGAAAAAAGAAAAAAAAAAAGAAATCCCATACCTTAACTATCACTCCCTAAATTTTAGACAGCCACTGATCCTACTGCCTATGGATTTCCTTATGCTGGACATTTCAAAGAATTGGAATCATACAAAATGTGGTTCCAGAGCCCATACTCTTAACTACTACCTGACACAGAGGAAGAGGAGGTTGCCCACTGACAAATCTCTGACACATGTTCTTTCACCAAGCCAAAAAGCCCTGTAACCAACACCATCCCCTCACAACATAAGACACCCTGCAGCATGCTTCTGTTGTTGGCTGGAGGTGTGGCTTGGCAGGCAATTGCTGGGGCCCTTGAGAAGTAATGAGGAGATGGCATGGCCTAAGAAAATGAGCACAGACTCTGGAGTCAGAAAGACGTGGGTTCACTTCATACACTGCTGGTGGGAATGTAAACTGTAGTTGCCACCATGGAAAATGCTTTGGCATTTCCTCAAAAGGTAAAACACAGAATTACCATATGGCCCAGTAATTCCAATCTAAGAAAACTGAAAACAGGTGTTCACATACAAAGCTGTATACAAACATTCACAGCAGCACTATTCACCATAGCCAAAAGACAGAAGCAACCTAAGCACCCATCAACTGATGAATGCATAATGAAATTGTGGTATGTCCATACAGTGCAATATTCTTCAGCCACCATGAAGGGAATAAAGTGCCAGTAGATTACGCTAAGTGAAAGAAACTAGACACAAAAGTCATAAATTGTATGATTCCATTTATATGAAATGTGTAGAATGAGCAAATCCAGAGAGACTGAAAGCAGATTAGTGGTTGCCAGGGGCTGGGGGGAGGCGGGAATGAGAAGTGGTGTCTTAATGGGTACAGAATTTTACTTTTGAAGTCATGAAAATGTTCTAGAACTAGATAGTTTTAATGGTTGGATGACACTATTTATATACTAAATGCCACTGATACTTTAAGTTGGTTGAAATGGTGAATTTTATGTTACGTGAGTTTCAACAAAAAAAAGAAATCGTTTAAAAATGAAAGATCTGGGTTCAAATCCATGCTGACTGATCCTGTGCAAGTGACTTAGAGAAGTCTTAGTTCCGTTATAAGGAAAGTGAGGGAGGGGTCATTTTACAGGGTTTTGTGAGGATTAAAGGAGATAACCCATAAAAATCACAATGCTGGCACATAGAAAGTGCTTAAGAAAGAGAAACAATTGGTCAGCCAAGAATAAAAACCACTGCCCTCGCTCTCTAGGCAAAAATACCATATGTCCTATTTTCCACCTCAAACAGTTACATCTCTGTAGACTACAGCAATCCTAAACAGCAAACAATAACAGAATAACATGAAAACTGGACTTCGTTGACCTGGAGACTGAGGAGTCCTGAATTTTCTTTACAAAAACTTCGAAAGTGCCAGATCCTAACTCCAAGGTCCCATTCCTAATCAAGCAGTGGAGTCTTATACATGTGATGTGGGCCGGGCGTGGTGGCTCACACCTGTAATCCCAGCACTTTGGGAGGCCAAGGTGGGAGGATCACTTGAGGCCAGGAGTTTGAGACCAGCCTGGCTAAGACGGCAAAACCCCATCTCTATTAAAGGTACAAATATTAGCCAAGCGTGGTGGCGGGTGCCTGTAATCCCAGCTACTCGGGAGGCTGAGGTGGGAGAATCACTTGAACCCAGGAGGCGGAGGTTGCAGTGAGCCAAGATCGCATCACTGCACTCCAGCCTGGGCGACAGATCAAGACTCTGTCTGCCCGCACCACCCCCACCCCCACCCCCCAAAAAAGTGATGCAGTTCCTGGATGGCAAGAAGTTGTAAGGCTAAGGATCTATCTCAGTCAATCTTTGGAAAACCCCAAAACTTTCCAAGAATAATATAGCCCCTCTGAATCCAAAGCGTCTTTAGTGAGGGAATTACAGGAAATGATATACATAGAGGAGAACAGTTTTAGTTTGAGAAGAATCCCTCCCGCCAAACTGAATATAAGGTATTTATTTCCTGGAACAGAAGGGCAGCATTTTGTTGTTGTTGTTGAAACACTTATCTATATACATTTATATGCAATGTGGATGTCTATTTTTGAAAATAAATTCCTTTCTAAGGTGTTGTTTTCCCTTGGTAGATGAGTCTTTAACACGACTGAAAGCTTCCCCAGCAAGAGATGGTTTCCATAATCCGTGAGGGGCAAATTGCACACAAAACAGATGTAGACACAACTGAATACAGTCCTGCTAAGATCCAATGCCAGAGATTAGAAAGAAGATGTGCTTCCAATATGCTTTTAATTACTTTATGAAGACAGTCCATTCGAGGGCTCAAATATGCAGTAAGCCCTAGTTAGACAAGTTCCAGATAATCCTTCTAGAGCTCAGCCCTGGTGGATGCCTCATCCACACCAGCAATTTTTAGTAAGCAATAGCTCTTACCAGCCCTGCACTCCTCCCTCAATATAGAACGAGAAGTCTACTCTTTGCATACTAACTGGCCCTCCTAAGCAGCACAAGAGGCACATGGTAGAAAAAATGGAGAGGTGATAAAACAACCGGGGTCAGTGGGCCCCAGATACCAACACTTCTGGGCAGCACATACAAAGGAGATCATATGTGAGCAGCTACTATGAGGATGAAAGGAACATATGCTCAAGAATGCAAAAAAGGATATTAGTTACAGTCTATTATGCTATCACACTTATTTTGAAAATGTGAATTTGTTTCAATGCAATTGATATACTAAGGAAGAAGTTGAGCATAATGAAAATTTCACGTTTCCTTATGTGTGAGCTTGTCTTCCAGAAATAGGAGGTGAATGCAGGAAACCGCAACCAGCTGTACCCAGCCATGTAGAAATACGCAAAACACATATATTAAACATCCACCAGCTCCCTCAGTCCGGTGGTATGAGCCACCCCTATCTCCACAGTTAGTGCTATAGCTTTCCATCAGATTTCAGATAACTCTCCATCCACCACTTCATAATAACTCACATAAGCTGGAACCCTTCTGACTTCCCTGTCCACAGTTAAACTTCAGATGTCTTCAAGGTCACATGCCATATGTATGGCAACATTTGTGTATTTCTTAACCATTTAGCATGTGTGAAACTGTGCTCCTAAGTTTCTTTGGTTCCTTTTTACTTTTTTAATGTGTCAGTGGATAAGTTTGTTAGTGTTGTGCCCTAACCCCAATTTTCCCATAACGCCTACTGTTGTCTTACCACACAATTTGGCATAGCATGGTGATTTTTAGAAATGACTATGTTGTGTTATAGTGAACTGACTATACTTTCCTGCAAGGTTTGTGCATTCAGTGGGTTAAATGGCACATTTAGTTGATCAGTCTCACTTTTTACACGCCCTTTCACCAGAATCAAGTTAATAAAAGTGAATCCTTCAGCAAGCCCAAGTGAACATATACCAGGCATAAACTGACTTAAGCCCTACGTATCTAAATGAAATATGTAATCAAAACCAAAATGTCCAGCTAACCAAATTAACCCTTGTCATAGGATGAAAAAGTATTAAGATCATAAGAAAACAACTTGATTACAAAACAGGCAAAAGGTGGGTCAGGTGCGGTGGCTCATGCTTGTATTCCCAGCACTTTGGGAGGCCAAGGCAGGCGGATCACGAGGTCAGGAGATCAAGACCATCCTGGCTAACATGGTGAAACCTTGTTTCTACTAAAAAATACAAAATAGCTGGGCGTGGTGGTGGGCGCCTGTAGTCCCAGCTACTTGGGAGGCTGAGGCAGGAGAATGGCATGAACCCAGGAGGTGGAGCTTGCAGTGAGCTAAGATTGCACCACTGCACTCCAGCCTGGGTGACAGAGGAGACTCTGTCTCAAAAAAAAAAAAAAGGCTGGGCACAGTGGCTCACGCCTGTAATCACAGCACTTTGGGAGGCCAAGGCGGGCGGGTCACCAGGTCAGGAGATCAAGACCATCCTGGCTAACACGGGGAAACCCCGTCTCTACTAAAAATACAAAAAAATTAGCCAGGCGTGGTGGCGGGCACCTGTAGTCCCAGCTACTTGGGAGGCTGAGGCAGGAGAATGGCGTGAACCCAGGAGGTGGAGCTTGCAGTGAGCTGAGATCGCGCCACTGCACTCCAGCCTGGGAGACAGACAGAGCGAGACTCCGTCTCAAAAAACAAACAAACAAACAAACAAAAAACAGGCAAAAGGTCTCAGCGAACTCGTCACTGAAGATATATACGTGGTAAATAAGCATGTGAAAATATGTTCAACATCATATGTCATTAGGGAATTGCAAATGAAAACAACAGTGAGGCATGTAATGGTATCTCACAACTCCAAATGCTGGCAAGGATATAGCGCAAGAGAAACTCTCATTGTTGGTGGGAATGTAACATGGTACAGCCATTTGAAGGCAGTTTGGCAGTTTCTAACAAAACTAAACACACCCTTATCATATGATCTAGCAACTACTCTCCTTGGTATTTATTCATATGAGCTGAAAACATATTCACACAAAACCTTGCACACAGATGTTCATAGCAGCTTATTCCTAATTGCCAAAATTTGCCAAAACTTGGAAGCAACTAAGATGTCCTTCAGTAGGTGAATCTGTGGTTCATCCAGACAAGAGAATTTTGGTACTAAAATGAAATGAACTATCAAGCCAAGAAAAGACATAAAGAAACCTTAAATGCATATTACTAAGTGAAAGAAGTCAATCTGAAAAGGCTACGTACTGTTTCCATTCCATATGACATATGGAATGTCATACAGATTCCAACTACATGACATTCTGGAAAGGACATAACTATAGAGACAGTCAAAAAGATGAGTGGTTGCCAGGAGTTGATGGAAGGAAGGGATGAATAGGTGGAGCACAGAGGAATTTTAGGGCAGTGAAACTACCCTGTCTGATACAATAATGATGGATGCATGTCACTATACGTTTGTCCAAGCCCACAGAATATACAACATCAAGAGTGAACCCTACTGTTGCCTGGACGCAGGGGCTCACACCTGTAATCCCAGCACTTTGGGAGGTGGAGGCAGGCGGATCTCTTGAGGCCAGGAGATCGAGAGCAGCCTGGGCAACATGGAAACCCCGTCTCTACTAAAAATATTTTAAAAACTAGCCAGGTGTTGTGGTGCATGCCTGTAATTCCAGCTACTCAGGAGGCTGAGGCAGAAGAATTGCTTGAGTCCGGGAGGCTAAGGTTGCAGTGAGCCAAGATCACACCACTGCACTCCAGCCTAAGGGGCAAAGCAAGACTATCTCAAAAAACAATGAGTGAACCCTACTGTAAACTTACAGACTTTGGGTGATGATGATGAGTCAATGTAGGTTCACTGACTGTAACAAATGCACCACTGTGGTGGGGAATGGTAATCACGGGGGAGGCTATGCATGTGTTGGGGTAGAAGGTACATGAAAACTCTCCGTACTATTGTAACAATACAACTCGAGAATTTTCTTCAGGGAACTGGAAATGCACAGAGACATACACTTTAATGTGTCCAAATGAACTAGACAATCCCCACTACCCAGAGCAAATGGCTATGTGCAAGATAAAAATGTAAAAGGCCTAACAAATTCTGACAATTTTAACTCCTTTGTAAAAAGGAGCCATACAGCCTTTTTCTTTTTCTTTTTTCCTGGAAGGAATAGTGCTATCGATTTTTCAAAAGTTAATAAGTTTTAAGGATCTCTGTCAAACAAAGCCATTTCCTTCAGATGAAAACAGGAGAGTGGCCATACCCTGTTGTTAAAACCTGCAGTGAATTAAAGTCATTTCTTTAAAAAAAAAAAAGTTTTTTCCCCTGAGAATCTCAAAGTTCAAACTTTGAAAGAGGAAAGAGGAGATGAGAGGAACTTTAGGGTTGCTATAAATGTCTCAGTCTTCAGTTTGAAAGGTTACGTAAGGATGCACAATTACCTGAGTAGGAGTGAGAGCCCAAGCCAAAAGCAAGACTCTGAGCATTGTCCTGGTACATGTGGAGCATTTCTGTGAAGCATTTCCGGAAGGCTCCAGAAGGCTCAGGCCCCGGGCTATAGCATGACAGGTACAAGCAGGAACCATGAAAGGTCCCAGGTCGGGCATCATTTCCCAAGGGTGTCATCAAAGACCTCAAGGGTAAAAAGGAGTGCTGAGAAGCTACCAAGACAGTCAGATCTCAGGCAAATCCTTCCCTTACGCCTTCTGCAAATCTCTTACTAGCCAGTGTTCCCCTTTCTGACCTACCACTGGCTCCCAACACAACAGAAAGTATCTGTGCTAGCTGTCAAGCTGGACTCTGTTTAAACACTCTCTCTGCATAGTCTCTAACCCAGCAGGAAAGCACTGCCTTTTGGGATCTCTGCAGAAGCCCTCTGAAACTCCCACAGGCCTCAGGTCACAGCCAGAGAACCCTAAATCAGGACTCAAAATGAACTCACATCTGTTTGTACAAAAATATTAAAATGCATCTTAATACAGGTAACTAACTGATGTCCCCAAGAGTCTAGGATTACCTCGTTATCACTGTCCTGCACCTTTCCAGCTGTGAGTGAATAAAGTAAGTGTATTTAAGTACAACACAGCCTCTATCTCACAGGAAGGCATTCTTTTTGATTTGTTGTAGAGCATTCAGTTCAAGAACTCAGTACTGCTTGGGATTGCAAACAAGGTGACTTGCAGTGACATTTGCAAGCCATATACTCTTCAAGGCAATTTTTATGGGTTGTCAGGTTGGGGGAGATGGGGAAAAGAGCATAAAAGTGTTCATGATCTACATGGTCTTAGAAGAAATGTAAGAAACACCGAAGAATTCAGTTGTTAAACATCGGGAACAGTCAAAAGGTCTGGCTAATTTGCTTTTGATTTTTACTTGAAAGTATTTATCAACAGAATAGAAGTAACTGTCATAATAATGGCAATGCCTCACATACATATGGTGCTTAAAGCATCTTCACGTATATTATCATTTTATTTTGTCTGCACCATAACTCTTGAAGGCATTATCCTATTTTACAGTTACAGAAACTATGGTTCAGTTTCTGATCAGAATAATGAAGATAAAAATACTCCTCTCTGAGATGCTTGTGAAGTTAATAACAGATTCATCAAAATTAAGTACTTAAAGTTCCTGGCCCCAAGCTTAACCCAGAACAGGCATTCCAATACTAGTTAAAATGCAAGTCATCTAATTGCTGAGCTTTTATTCCTTTCCCACATCACCACCCCAACAGTGAGGCAGCCAAAACTAACGTTTGATTTGTGGGTGTATTATACATGTGTACATATTATTAGGCTAATGCTAAAATGAAAGGACAGCCCCAAAATACCAGCTAGGCAAGGGGACAGGACTGGGATTGAGGCTTTGCTGATATTTGTTTTCTGTGCAGCAACTTTCCTATACGGGGGCCTAGGGAGGAGGGGGCTTTTAAATAGCTTTAACAGTAAGCACTGGAGTCCATTTTAACTCAAAAAATAAAAATAAATAAATAAAAAATAAAAATAAAATTTAAAAAACCTCTGGGCCAGCACAGTGGCTAATGCCTGTAATCTCAGCACTATGGGAGGCTGAGGTGAGAGGATCACTTGAGGCAAGGAGGTCGAGGTTGCAGTGAGCTATGATTGTACCGCTGCAGTCCAGCCTGGGTGACAGAAAGAGACCCTGTCCCAAAAAAAAAAAAAAAAAAAAAAAAAAAGATTCTAAGCAGTTCTTTCAGATGATTCTACCAGGGACACAAATGGAATAGGAAAATGTTTAAACAAAGAATACATATTTGCTTGTTTAAATTAAAACTGCTCTAGGCACATTATCAGGAAACTTTATCTGAAAAGTAATTGGGCAAAGCCTAAGGGATCTTAATTTTAATACAAAATGTTTCAGATAGAACGAAAGGGACATGATTTTATTCTGTTTCAAAGAACAGCAATAAAGACCCTGATGACCCTGTATTATATACAATATGCAGCTCCTAATGACATTAATGGAAATGGGAGGCAGGTGCATATTCTCGGAGACTAAAGAACAACCTGAGACATGGCTATTAAGTCAGAAATGTGTCTATTCAGATGCCCCCTGGCCTCCCTTGTTTTAAGGACCATCTCAATAACTAGCAGTTTCATTAGAGCATTAATAGTCCTAATTCGCTCTGACATACTTGAACTGAAAGTATCTATTCTCTGAGTACAAAGACTACTACCCCACCCCCAGTTTCTAGTCCCTTTAGTTTATGGTTTTGAGACAAAAGCCAATTTTATGCAGAATTAGATTTTGGGAAAAAATAACCCACATGCTAATCCACCCAATGCTTTTGGACACCAAGCTAATTCTCATGGTCATTAGAGGGAAGGTTCTGTCTTAATACTTGAAGGAGGAGGCAGCCAGAAGCCCATAGTCCCTCCCTCTGAGTGTTTAATCAGGGAGTTTCATGCGACCTGACATGCTGGTGTCAGAAGAAGTTGGAATCTTCACTACATAAAAAAAGGAATACCTACACCGCTAGCGAGCTGGCTGTTTCAATCTGTGCTGACATGGGATTCAACTGTACCCCGACAGGATCCTGTTTCACATACATCCACTAAATCTTACTTGGCTATAGCATATCAGCCTCAGTTCACAAAAGCAAAGTGGCTTTATGGACAAAGGCCTACAGTTATCCTTAGGGTGGGCTGAGAGGCTCTACTTTGGTCTCCCAGTATTTCCTGTTATTGTAGTAATGCTGCATGAAAGAAAACAGTGGGTTTCAATTATATGCTGCGAATAATGTCCCAAAGCATTTTGCAGGGATATTAATTCCTTCTTATTTATAGTTGTCTGCCAGAATGTAAACAGTAGAGAATTGGAAGCATTTCACCAAAGAAAAGCAATGACAGAAAAAGGAAGAAAAGGAGAGAGAGAGAGAGAAAAAAGAAAAAAGAAGAAAACAGAAAAAAAGGAAAGAAGGAAGGAGAAAAAAAGAAGGAAAAGTGCACAGAAGACTAAATGAGATTTTCATTTCAACCTTGTTAGTGAATTATAGCTTATGAGTTTAAGATATTATTCTCAAATTCTTTCCTGAAAGGTTTAGGAATAATTATATAGGACTTAAAGGACAGGCAATGCCAGATAAACCCAATAAGTCTATCATTTGTAATAGAGGCAGTGTTTCCTGTAAATGAGAGCTGGATTTCATTTCATAATCATACTTCGAAATGTTTGTTGATTATCAATTACATGGTACATTGGACTTGTGAGGTCATAGCTTTTTATTTTCCTAACTCTAGTGCAGCACCGATAGGGCTCAAATGCTTGAATTGAGTTCCCCAATAGCTTCTTCAGTTTCTAACATTAAGTATCCATCCAGCTCAGAGTAAATCATCCCTAGCTATATTATTTTCATGTTAAGACTTAAGCTCAAAACTAGATGGATCAGGAACTGTTTTTCCCACAACTTTGTGTTGTCTAAAAGCCTTATGGGACAAGTCTTCTGCAAGGCTCTTCTATGCCATAGATGACAACAAATCTTTTCAATAGATAGATACACAGATTTGTTGCTAAAGGGACTTCAGCAATGCTGGCCATAAGGTAGGTGGCAGGCTAGAATATACACCTACCTGGGACCACAAATGGGCGAAGTCCTTACTTTAAAAGCTTCACAGTGAAAAGACCCTTTACGTACCTGTCAGTGACTGGTCTTAACCTTCTGTGTTTTTAGTCCACTTGATGTTGAGGGAAAAATGTGCTTCAAAGCCTAACATACCCACTGTTGTTATATCAAAGTGCTACAACAAAGATGATGCCTTGGAACAGGCTTCTGGACATGTATGACTTTTCTTAACGGAAAGGAAACTGGGCATTTTCCAAACTGAGTTAATAACACTTATTGAGCCCCTGTACTATATGCAAGGCATGATAGGGGATTATAAAGCTGAACAAGATATAATGTCTGACGGCTTCAAGGAGCTTACATCCCTGTAGAAGTAATAAAACCAACAGCCAACTCCTTTTTTTTTTTTTGGAAACGGAGTCTTGCTCTGTTGCCCAGGCTGGAGTGCAGTGGTATGATCTCGGCTCACTGCAAGCTCTGCCTCTTGGGTTCACACAGGTGCCTGCCACTATGCCTGGCTAAGTTTTTGTATTTTTAGTAGAGACGGGGTTTCACCGTGTTAGCCAGGATGGTCTTGATCTCCATCTCCTGACCTTGTGATCCACCTGCCTCGGCCTCCCAAAGTGCTGGGATTACAGGCATGAGCCACCGTGCCCAGCCAGCCAACTCTTTTTGAGAGATGGACTCTCACTATGTTGCTCAGGCTGGAGTGCAGTGGCTATTCAAAGGCACAATGCTAGCACACTATAACCCCAAACTCCTGGGCTCAAGTGATCCTTCTGCCTCAGCACCAGCACAGCTACCCATAGCCTTTTTTTTTTTTTTTTGAGACAGGGTACGAGTCTGTCACCCAGACTGAAGTGCAGTGGCACAATCTGAGCTCACTGCCACCTCCATCTCCTGGGCTGAAGCCATCCTCCCACCTCAGCCTCCTGAATACCTGGAACTACAGGCATGCGCCACTATACCCAGCCAATTTTTTTGTATTCTCAGTAGAGACAGGGTTTCATCATGTTGCCCAGGCTGGTCTCGAACTCCTGAATTCAAGTGATCCACCCGCTTCAGCCTCCCAAACTGCTGGGATTACAGGCATGAACCACCACACCCAGCTGCCAATTTTAATATAAGGTAGAATATTGCCTTGAAGACTGGAACTGCGTCTGTCTTACTCTCTCTTATAACCCTAGTAACTGACACCTAGCTGGGCACACAGGAGATATTTGATAAATGCTTACAGAATAAATGAATGAACAATTCATCATTCTAATGTCCATTCATTCATTCATGGCAAAATGCTATGGGTCAAAAGCAATTTCCAGATGGGCATCTGAGAAAACAGATGCAAAGATCTACAAGAGATGAGAAGGACTGTTAATCAGCAGAATTAGGGAGGGCAAAATTTAGGCTAAAGGAAGAACACGTGTATAAAGGCCTGCGGGCGAGATGAGAAGACAGTCCCGGCTGTTTTGGGGAAACAGCTCATCTGGTTTCACTATATGTAGAGTACAGGGAGTGGGAAGAGGGGGACATCAAATTGGGAAAGGTAGAAAGATGGGGTGGAAATTACCCAGGGTTTCTACCCAAGATGACTCTGTTGTGACCACGAAATATACATGTGGCCAGCACCACGGACCGTGGGTACATGCTGCTGTTGGACCTGATAGCCTGAAAGACTCTTCTGAACATAATGAGCACTCATGGGTGTTAGATTTCGGGCAGGAGCATCCTAAAGCAAATTTTGAGTAAGACGACTTATCTGAATGTTAATGCCTTGACATTTAACCTTCTGAAGGAAGAACTGCTGGGTTCAAATTCACACTCAGCAACTATGCACTCACATAAGGGGAGCAGGGTCTCCAGTCTTTCAGAAGTTCATGCACAACATTCCAGGCACTGGCTGAGGCAGTATGTTCTTCCCAGCGCACAACTTCAAGCAGAGAAGCTTGAAGTGAGAGAGGCACACCCAAGCCAGTGTTCTCGTTATGATCTAAGCTACAGGTCGAACTCCAGCTGTCTCAAAAAAGCTCCACAGCCTACTTCTTCACCTCAAACTGCTTTTTTTGATCTTTTCTAAAATGAGGTCTCTTCTGATGTACACATAACTTGCCTCCCTTTCCTCCTCTCACCCACCTACTCATCTTTCATAATGAATTAGCGTATTAACTAATGTCTAGCCTAAGACAAATGGGAACATAGTAACACATTACCTATCTGGAACCTAAATATAAGCCCCCAAAGGGTTTCATCAGCCAAAAATCCATGCGCCACAGCCATAGGAGAAGCCCTCCCCTCACAGCTTTATGTATACTGACTTGGCACAGAGTTTTGATGAGCTTAACGCTATAGTTCCAAAGAGCACAAGGGAAGTAGCCAAGGAGGGACAGGAGTTGCTAAAAGCGAGCAAGCTAACAGCAGTACAGAATGACAGCTGACAGCAAGGAAGGAGACAAAAACCATTCAGAAAGCTCAGTTACCCAGAACTGCTCATTTCAAGGTTTTATTATATTCAAGAATACATATGCAATGAGGAAAGAGCTTTCCTCTTATTCCCCTTATCTTTCCAGATCATCTCATCAGCTCTCAACGCATTTGCAGTGAAACACAGACTATTATAGCTGGAAAGGATCCTAGTAATATAATCAAGTTTAACGCCCTCCTTTCATGAACACCGGGAACAAGACCTTGATGTGCTCACTTGCTGAATGCCCATCCCCCAGCTGGTCAGCAGCAAGGCAGGGACTAGCATCCAGGCTTCCTGATCCCCAAAGGCTCTTTCTCCTGCCTGGCAGTGATGTTTATGTGCTCATGTTATAGCTGTGTCCACTTAGAATAGGAAAAAAGAAATCAGCCTAGAGTCTAGTGTAAATATTGAAATTTGATAACATCAGACCGGAAAGAAAATATTTTAGAACTTCTGAAAAGGTCAGTAAAAGGAATTAAAAGCTATGTATACTGTCAAGTTTCTAGAAACCCATCCCGAATCAAATTTTTATTATTGCCGTTGTTGTTATCATCTGCCTACACTTATGAGTTTGAGACACCTTCCCTAATGAGGGCTTTAAGTTACAGTGAATCCCTAAAAGGCCATGCAACAAACATCCCTTCATAACAGAAAGCTTTCTCTGCCTCAGCAGATGGCCCTCTTTCCAAGCAGTCTTTGTTAACAACAGTTCTAGTACAAAAAGGCAATGTGGGCTAATTTTTGCTCCCGGTTTCTACCCTTACTGATCACTTCCTTTCCTCCCAAGAGGCCACTTGTAAACCAGGACTGGGATAGAACAAGAAGAGAAGGTCTGGAAAAGAATGGCCTGGATCCCAAATCCTTTTAGTTCTGTATTGTTGGAGCTTCTGTGGTTTTCTGCTGGTTAATTTTGTAAATTGATTTGGATCTTACATATTGTTCTTAATTATTAACAGGCTTTAATCTGTTAAATGTACTGCAGTCAACAATACCCAAAAAAATTGCTTCGTGAACATAAGGAGGGCATGGGAATCAGAAAAGAATACATTCTACTACCTTTCTGCAAAGCACCTGGAACATTATTGTATAATTCTGGGCTGTGCACATCAAGCAAGATAAAAGCTGAACTGAGGGCTCAGCTGAGGGCAGCTGACGTTATTGCAGAGTCAAGGAAAGGGTGGGATAAGAAGTGAGGAGAGTCTGGTACAGAAAGAAGACTTAAAGGGAAACATTCATCATTCTCACCCCTGTGGCATAATAAAGGCCCATTAACCCTACCAACGACAATCTAGGGAAGCTACCAAAGGTTAGAAGAGGTGAGGAGTTGTATTCACTTATAATAGGTCCAGCATGGTGGCTCATGCCTGTAATCCCAGCACTTTGGGAGGCCGAGGCTGGTGGATCACCTGAGGTCAGGAGTTCAAGACCAGCCTGGGCAACATGGTGAAACCCCGTCTCTACTAAAAATACAAACATTAGCCGGGCGTGGTGGTGCATGCCTGTAATCCCAGTTACTCAGGAGGCTAAGGCATGAGAATTGCTTGAACCCAGGAGGCAGAGGTTGCAGTGAGCCGAGATTGCACCACTATACTCCAGCCTGGGAGACAGAGCAAGATTCTGTCTCAAAATAAATAAATAAATATTAACTTACAATAAAGAGAGGCACTATCTTATATCCAGTAGCCAGTCAACAGTCAATCTGTTATTCCTAGAGGTGGGATAAACTAAAGAAAGCATGGCTAAAGCAAATCAGGGCTACTGGGAGATATCCCTGAACACCCTGGGACCATCTGAGATAACCACACTGGCGTGGACCCTGTGGCTTATCCAATGAGACAGCTCCTACTGATAAGGACACCTAGCTTTTCAATGACTTATCACTCTTGTTCATTACAGGAAATTAATCTATACAGCTGCATCTTGTATGTCCCAATTGTGTTTCCATTGGGGGTGCCCCAGCCTTTTAAGGTAAAGAAAGACACAGAAATGGTCCTAAAAAGGATACAGCTGTCACCCAACTTCAGGCTTTATTGGCAAACTCCTTTTCAAAAACAAAACAAAAAAAAAAAAAGGAGAGCATAATAATCACTTGCCATTTGTCAGACAGCCCCAAAAGAAGCGGCTAAACTCTTTCCTCTCCTTCCGCTTACATGGCCCTCCTCCTTTACCCCACCCTTTGAGCACCTCTTTCACCAACCACCTGTCAAAATAAAGCAAGCCATGGATCTTTCAAAAACTGACACTGGAAAGAAGCCGTTGGATGATTTCTTTCCAGGACCCGTTGAAAGATAAAAGATGAGGCAGACAATTTAAAAGGCGAGACTGTACCCTCCGGATCACAAAGCTGAAAGCAGACAAACCGTGGAAGCCAATGACACAGGAAACGCCCTTTGACCAGAGACAGACACTAGGCATAGCAAAGTTATTTTCAATAAAGAATAAGAAACTGAATTAAGCCATTTCACAACAAATAGTCATAGAATCATTTCATTGTAAAAAAGTGGGAGAGGAGGGAGAATGGAGGGTTATTACGAGCTCCTCCTTTTAGAAACAATGACACTGCTTTCTAGGAAGTTCTGTTCAGATGACAAATGTTTTAGGAAGGGTTTTGTTTGGGGTTTCTTTCTTTTGTTTTATTTTTAAAAGTGAGACACACAGACATGTGGGAAACCCTCTTCCGATCAAAAGGACAGAAGAACCACAAGAAAAGGCACTACCCTTCAAGCAACTAATTTGTAGTTCAGGTTTAACCCACTCTCCCACCAGCCAACAGTTTAGCTGTTTCTGGGAATGCTGCTGAACTAGGTTTTTAGAAACCAGAGTAGATGCAGGTTCCTGGCCAGAACTAAGAAAAAGGGTGAATTTGGGAAGTGCTTAGAGAGAGAAAAAAAAAACAAAAACCTGAACTCTCAGAACTAATGCCCTCGGTTCAACTTCGTTATTTCCTTCCCTCCCCTACACACCTGTAAGCAGAGGAATTTGGCATGTGCTGATGTTAGACTAGACTTTAGGCATAGGGGGAAAGTTTCCTTCCTTTCAACCTTCTGAAAGAAAGAAAAAAAAGAAATGTATCATAAAATTGAACTTAAGGAAGTTATTCAACAGAAGCCAAACACACAGGAATGATCATTGCTGTATTCGAATATAAAACCAAACACACAAAAACACACATTCAAAACACCAAAAATAATCTAAATATCCATTTGTGGTACATATAATAGATTACAGTACATTAACTTAAGGGAATATTATTCAGCCATTTGCAATTTTTAACTGTATAAAACCACAAAAGCATTTTTACAGTTGTTATATTAAAAACAGGAGATACACCCAGTAATACATACCACAATTTAAGCCATATAAAAACATGCACACCAGGCACAGAGGCTCACACCTGTAATCCCAGCACTTAAGGAGGCCAAGGTGGGCAGATAACTTGAGGTCAGGAGTTGGAGACCAGCCTGGCCAACATGGTGAAACCCTGTCTCTACTAAAAATACAAAAATTAGTCAGGCATGGTAGCGGGTGCCTTTAATCCCACATACATGGGAGGCTGAGGCGGGAGAATCGCTTGAATCGGGAGGTGGAGGTTGCAGTGAGCCGAGACTGCGCCACTTCACTCCAGCCTGGGTGACAGAGCAAGATTCTGTCTCAAAATATATATATATATATATATATATATATGTATATATGCAGGTGAATAAGACTGGATCGTGATATGTAAAACATACCTAAGTTACTCTTATCACTACTGTTATTCTATCATCTCTTCAACTGGAAAACATTTATCCTATGATAAACCATAATCTCTGGAGGTCTAATGACAGTATGACAACTCTCAGTGCCAGGTACAAAGTCCTGAGAGCAGAGTTGATCAGGGCAAGGAGAAAAGAGGGGCTGAAGAAGAAGAGAAGTTGCTGTCCAGCTCACCCCAATTATTTCACTTCCAAGTTCTAAAGTGGCTTCAGTACACAGGTTCTTGCTTCCCCAGTGTGCAACTTTTTCCAGGTTTCTGGCCACTGGAGGTGGCTGTATTTATTATTGTCATCATGGTGTTGGTAGCTACTCATCAGGAGAACCCTGACTCAGAGACTAAGAGATACGAACTCATACACAAGAAAGAAGCAGTTACCACTAAAGACAGGAAGAGTTTGATTCTTTAGTCTAAAGACCCAAGACAATACCATGGACCTAAAATCCTGACTTTCTCACCTGTTGTTTTGGTTGATCTTCTATTGGAAGATCAGTAGAAGAAATAGCCATGTGAAATTATGTTGACAACACTGATTATTAAGCTGTTTAGTGTCATTTACATAACAGCCTCCATAATACATTCTTTCTAGATTAAGCAACAACAAGAAAATACCTTGCCTGAAGAGCTCTTATGTTTCTTTTTATCAGATAAACAAAAAATACATAACCAGTTGGTGTTCCTGTTTTACCCCCAGCTACCCGCAAGCCCACAGTTCATTCACTGTAATAGCCTTTCAAAATTCTTTACTCCATTTAAAATTCTCCACTCCATCCTCCATCTTTTTTATTTTCTGTTTACATTAAATGGGTTAATCTACATGATGCATTCAAAATAGGCCCATAGTGAGTGCTCAGTAGTTGTTACCTATTGTTATTAAATTAATAATTAATAACAATTATCACCATGATTGTACAAATCCTATTGAATATGATCAAATAATTTTAAGTAGATAGGGTTTATATTATAATTAAAAATTTATGGCCAGGCATGGTGGCTCACGCCTGTAATCTCAGCATTTTGGGAGGCCAAAGTGGGTGTATTACCTGAGGTGAGCAGTTCAAGACCAGCCTGACCAACACGGTGAAACCCTGTCTCTACTAAAAAAATACAAAATTAGCCAGGTATGGTGGTGCATGCCTGTAATCCCAGCTACTTGGGAGGCTGAGGCAGGAGAATTGCTTGAACCCTGGAGGCAGAGGTTGCAATGAGCCAAGATCATGCCACTGCACTCCAGCCTGGGCAACAGAGTGAGACTCCATCTCAAAAATAAAAAAATGAAGTTTTTTTTAAACCTTGGAAGAGAATGGTGTGAATTTTTTTTAAAGTTTCAGGCCCTGCTGGACTTTTTGTAAAAATTAAAGACATATGGTTCAAGAATCAGTTACCACTTCTTTTTAAAACTGCACCCCTGATGTTTGAGGGACCAATAGATTTCTATTATTAAAGCAATTAGGGGGCTGATGAAATCATGTTAGCCCCTTATGTTCTTAATGAAAAAAAAAATCAATATTGACTGATTAAAAGAAAACAAATATTAGGAAAAGAGAGATATGAGATGAGAAAGGACAGGTCAAGTTTATAATAAATTGTTTGAAAAGGAACACTGGCACAAAGTCAATTGCTTCAGTGGACAGAATTCAATATAACTAAGAAACCTAAGTTATATGGTATTAGAAGAAATCTCCAATACTTTACATTTATTTAGTGTAAAATGCTGTTATTCTTTCTTAATGATCAAAATTTTCCTTCATTTCAAAAGAAAATGACTATCACGACTGAAATACTTTAAGTACAAATTAATGGTCCCTAGGAAACTGCCTGCAGTTGAGGTTATACTTTCAACAACAGCATACACTACTAAATATACAACATTAGAAACATTCAAGGTTTGACACAACTCTCTGATCACACATCTAGTAACTGTTGAAAATAGCGATAAATTCCTTTACCATCAATTTTTGTTCAGAAAACGACTTAATACTTGAGGCAATTTATATTTGGCAAAATGTAGGATCTAAATCTACATTCCCTAAATGTCACCCCAGGAAGCCACAAAGCATTGGCATAACACTCATGCACATAACACAGATTCAAAGACATTTCTGAAATCAATAACTGCGCCAAATGCAATCATTTCTCTTTATTCTTAGTGATCAGCTTGCATTCCCCTCACATTAAAAACACATCTCATTTTTTTTAGTTGTTTTTCCTTTCTGCAAAATATGAGGATACAACAGCTGCTAGGACTTCAAGAAGAAAAACAAATATCCTGTCCTAACAGCCGAGTTGCCATTAGTCTCTCGTTAATATGGTCGATTACAGAAATGTCTTCTATAAATTTGACTTATTGGAGGGAATATGGGCTGAATTATACAGTATTTTTAAAGAAACACGAACTTATCACTTTCAAACACAAAGTGACCGCAGGAAGTATTGGCAACTAAAGCAACTTAAAGACCTACTTTAATAAACAGATATTTTTGTAATTAACACAATGGTTTTGATTACAATGGTTGTTCCTGAGGTGTTTGGGAATAGTCTCTTTCCCTATGTAGGTGTTAATCATTTCCTGATATAATATTTACACCATTTATTTGCTTAACAAACCTTTCATTACAGACCCAGCAGAGAGATAAGCATGCTTATCCCCAGAATCTCATTGTATATTACTTCATTCTTGAGCTCAGAAGCAACCAAGAAAATCTCAGCACTCCAAGAGAAACACTACAAGATTACTGGTGAAAAATGGCAAATGCTTTATCTGTTTCTAAACTAAAGCAGAGGCCAGGCACAGCAGCTCACACCTGTAATCCCAGCACTTTGGGAGGCCAAGGCAGGCAGATCACTTGAGCCCAGAAGCTCGAGACCAGCCTGGGCAACATGGCAAAACCCCATCTCTACAAAAAATACAAAAATTAGCCAGGTGTGGTGGCACACGCCTCTAGTCCCAGCGCTTTGGGAAGCCGAGGCAGGCAGATCACTTGAGCCAGGAGTTCGAGACTGGCCTGGGCGATATGGCAAAACTCCCTCCTACAAAAAATATATAATTAGCCAGGCATGGTGGTGTGTGCTTGTGATCTCAGCTACTTGGGAGGGTGAGGTGGGAGGATCATCTAAGGCTGGGAGGTTGAGGCTGCAGTGAGCCGTGATCACACCACTGCCCTCCAGGGTGGGTGACAGAGTAAGACCTTGTCTCAAAAAAAAAAAAAAAAAGTAAAAATAAAAATAAAGCAGAGACAATCACATACCCATAAACTTAAAGCTAAGTTTAGATAAAGATTGGTTTGCCCTATCATAAACTCATGCAGCTCAGCCCACACCCTGAGTGCCTCCTAGCATATGGATCATTAGAGCCATTATAAGAGAAATTAAACACTTCTATTCTTAATCAGAAAACTTACCCTTATAATAATAGTAGGCTGAGGCTGGGCACAGTGGCTCACGCCTGTAATCCCAGCACTTTGGGAGGCCAAGGCGGGCAGATCACCTGAGCTCAGGAGTTCGAGACCAGCCTGAGCAACATGGTGAATCCCTGTCTCTACTAAAAATCCAAAAATTAGCTGGGTGTGGTGGTGGCTCACACCTGTAATCCCAGCTACTTGGGAGGCTGAGGCAGGAGAATCACTTGAACCCAGGAGGCACAAGCTGCCGTGAGCTGAGATTGCCCCAGTGCACTCCAGCCTGGGTGAGAGAGAGAGACTCGGTCTCAAACAAACAAAATATAGTAAGCCTATAGTATTTAAAATAGGGCATATACCATAATCTTCATATTTAAATTCATATTTAAAGTAGGGCTCACCTTAGTCTTCATATTTAAGCAAACTTGCCCCTTGCCTACAAACTTGCTCCCAATTTACAACAATGTAGTCAGTTCACTGCATTAAATGGAGAGCTTGGGGCTTCAGCCTTTGTCATGGCTATGTAGTATGCCCTTCAGAAGAGGGGTCCACATTAGCAAATAGCTAAAAATACTTGCTTGTAACCCGGAAACACTGGGATGTCACAGCTACTCATGTACCTCTAGGTAAAATTGTCAGGCATCCGAGCTAGTGTCTCTATACATACCCCAGCCTCAGGGTTCCTCATTAGGACTTTGAATTTCTGAACAAACTAAGAAATAGGGATCTACTGGCCAGGCGCCATGGCTCACGCCTGTAATCCCAGCATTTTGGGAGGTTGAAGCGGGTGAGTTCACCTGAGGTCAGGAGTTCAAGACCAGCCTGGCCAACATGGTAAAACCCTTCCTCTACTAAAAATACAAAATTAGCCAGGTGTGGTGGCAAGCACCTGTAATCCCAGTTACTCGGGAGGCTGAGGCAGGAGAATCACTTGAACCCGGGAGGTGGAAGTTGCAGTGAGACAAGATTGTGCCACTGCACTTTAGCCTGGGTGACAGACTGAGACTCTGTCTCAGAGAAAAAAAAAAAAAAGAAAGAAACAGGGACCTATCTCACAGTGTTCATCTAAAATTCTGAAAAAACAATCTTTCTTGAAATACGGAAGACTCTGTTCTCAGAGCAGCAGCATGTGGCAAGGAAGGCTCCTTCCCATCCTGTTTTGATAACTGCTAAGACTTATCACTCAGGCTGCATTTGCTTACAATCCTAATCTCCCTGGCCAGCCTATGCACTTGCTCCCTGCACAGCCAGGACCCTCCTCTCCTTGAGACAACCTGCCCACTCGGTCACCATTGATAAAGGCTTGGCAAGGGAAGGAATCTTGTCACCAATTGACAGATGCATTCCATCCATATTTTGCTAAACCAGAGTTTTACTATTGCAGGGCCAGGGGGCTTCATCTTGAGCCACCCACCAATCAAATGACAGTACTTCTGTGGTCTCTATGAAAATGAGAGCGGACTCAGACCTTTCATAAAAGCCTAAAGGCTTTAGCACTAATTGTCTGGTACCTTTGCAGACCACCTAGAGGACAGAAAACAACAGTGCAAAGTGACACAAGCGTTAACTTTGCATTTTCCAGTGCCCCTGTAAACCCAATCCTTAAAATGATGGCCACAGTACTGTAAACAAACGTGAACCTGAAAGAGCCAATCCTTCAAGGTGGATCTCAAGTGGTTAACTAGGCCTAAATTTAAAATAGAATCAAGTGGTCATTTGCTAGCTAAAGGTGACATACTTCCTCTGAGTTTCCTGAAAACACCCACCTCCGTTTAACTTTGGGACTTTCAGAACTCCCCTGAAGCAACCAATCAGAGCTCACCTGTACCAACCAATCAGGGCTCACTTGTATCAACCAATCAGGGCCCAGTTGAGTCAACCAATTGGAATTAAGCAAATTTCAGTCTTTCATTTGCATAACACTTGCTTAGGAACCCAGGTGGGAACTTTTGCACTAAAACCAGAATCCAGCCAGGCTCGGTGGCTCACGCCTGTAATCCCAACACTTTGGGAGCCCAAGGTGGGCAGATCACTTGAGGCCAGGAGTCTGAGCCCAGCCTGGCCAACATGGCAAAACCCCATCTCTACAAAAATTAGCAGGGAGTGGTGGTGTGCACCTGTAGTTCCAGCTACTTGGGAGGCTGAGTTGGGAGAATTGTTTGAATCTGGGAGGCGGAGGCTGCAGTGAGCCAAGATCACACCACTGCACTCCAGCCTGGGCGACAGAGCAAGACTCTGTCCCAAAACAAAAACAACCAGAAACCAGAATCCTCTCTTTGGTCTCTGGAATGTGCACTTTTGTTTTACACTGAAGGATGTGTCTCCCCAGTTTACAAACTGTTCACTGGAATGAAGTCTTTTTCCTCCAAATTCCTTTTCAGAGAACTTTTGTTCACAATATGCAACCAGAGAAAGTGTTCCATCTAAGCCAGGATAACTCGGGCCTATCTTCCCTGCACCACTGCACAAGTGCTCTAGGACTCATCTCAGGATCCACTGCCAGAAACACAAACCCTGGCCATTCACTGGGGGCGGGAGCTTATGATGATGTAAAAAGCACTACTCCTAGAAAATGAGAAGGCCTTATAGGCCCATAATGTTCAAGAAAACTATGCTTTGCCCTGATTGCCATTCCCTTACCCCACATCCAAGACCAAGGGCTTTTCCTTGGCAGTAGTTATCACAACTGTAACTAATTACCAATTTTCAGAATTATTGAATCAATGTCTGTCTCACCATTTAGACTGTGAGCTTCATAAGTGTGAGACCTGGCTTGTATCCTTTTTATTCACTGTTCTATCCCCAGCGCCTAGCAATTAATAGGCACTTGCTAAATATCTGCTGAATGAATGAATCCAGCTTAGGCACCCCCTTTCTACAGATGGCAGTTCATATGTATAATCTCATATTCACAAGTCCTAAAGAGTCAACTATGCCCTCTGAAAGCTTTTTTCCTAACAGCAACCTATTTGCAAGGAGTACTCATTCATGTATTCATTCAACAAACATTTTTGAGTATTAGCCAATGTGGTAGACATTGGGTATAGGGCAGTGAATAAAAGAGGCAAAGCCCCTGCCCACAGGTCAGGTGGTGATAACTAAGAAGAAGAAAGCAGAGAGGAAGAAGGATGAAGTATATGAATATATGTGTGTGTCTGCAGGGGGTGGGGGGGTGGGAGTATCCTATTTTATACAGAGACCAGGAAAAGCTTCTCTGTTAAGGTGATAGGTAATCAAAGCCCTGAAACATGTGAGGGAGTGAACCATGCTGCTATCTGGCAGCAGGGTGTTCAAGGCACTGAAAATAAGAAGTGCAAAAGCCCCTGAACGTGCCTGGTGTGCTTGAAGGAAAACAGAGAGACCAACATGGCTAGAGTCGGATGGGACCTGGATAAAGATAAAGCCTGAGAAGAGAAGACCTCGTGGGCTGGCACAGGAGAAGGCAGTTGTGCTCATAAGCCTTGATTTTCACTCTAGTTGGCATGGGGAACCATTGGAGCATTTTGAGCAAAGGAGTGATACGACCTAAGTTTAAGAGAATACCATCACACTGGTTGCTATGCTGAGAACACAGGCTGGGGAGAGCCAGAGCCAGAGAGCTAGAGCAGGGGAACTGATATGGGCGACTGCAATAATCCAGGCAAGAGGTAATGAGGGGTGAGACCAGGATAGTAGTCACTGAGATGGTAAGATGACAAATTTTACATATATCTTGAAAGCAGAGCCCAAAGGTAGAGATTATGAAACATTAGCTAAGCTGAAACATATCCCATCCAGTCACCTAAATCTTTATTCAGATTACAAGAAAATTGATGCAGTCCCTTATTGTGGAAGGTTGTTATTTCATCATTTGCTCTCCAACCTAAAGAATACACGAACATCTTCTAAGACTGCCTCACTGCTTAATAATCCATTGACCTCATACCAGAAGAGCCTCCCAGAATGTGTCCAGGCCCATCAGATCTGAGAGGGCAGAAAGAAAAGTTAGTTCCAAACTGTGGGTAAACAACAAGGCAGAACATTAACCAACCAGCCAGCTGGGGGCATTTAATTCAAATTCAGTTTAAAGTGAACTAATTTCACTACTCCCATTTAAAAAAAATCTCCCCATAAACACAAAGAACTAATCCTTACCACAGCCTCCAACATCCTGGTGACAGGTGATGTTTAAGGACCATTTCTAAAGTACACTGGTAAAAAGTTGTCTTATTTTGCTTTTTAAAATCTTAGCACGGGGAAATCTTCTATAATTAAGGCAATTTAAACAATAGTAGATAATAATTTGACTATAAATTGTAAGGAATGTAATGACTGCTTATTCTGGCACCAAAAAAACAGGACTTTCTGTGAAGTCACTGCCAAGAAAAATGATACTCCCACTCAGACTGGACCACTGCAAGTAGTAACTGCTAACCACATGCTTTACACTGCAGTTTGCAAGGACACAGTGCTTTGTTTTCATCTCTGACCAAACACCAGACTGAAAACTCAATGGAGACAAATGTGTGGTGAAATAGAAACAATAACTGAAGGAAAAAAAATATTCTGGTGGCTTAATGCTTGCTGGGATGATGACGTCAAGGGTTTGGTGAACTAAGGAAACGTCTACAGTCCAAAAGAAACCACTTCCAGCCTGCTCTGGTAGGCAGAAGGTGAACAGAAGAAAGAAGACAGGCTTTAAGAGGCCTGCAAAAGCCAAACTGACAAAGTGGCTTTGCGAAGAAAGGACTAGCATGAAAAGAATGGTTGCGATGAAGCAGAGATCAAGTCCTGACCCAAACCTCCAGGAGAAGAAGACGGAAGTGAGCACCTAGTAGAAAGGCTGATGCAACAAAAAGGGGCAAAGGTAGCCTCTTCTAAAAGCACCTCTGAGGCCAGGTGTGGTGGCTCATGCCTGTAATCCCAGCACTTTGGGAGGCCGAGGCAGGCAGATCACCTGAGGTCAGGGGTTCGAGACCAGCCTGGCTAACACGGTGAAACCCGTCTCTCTAAAAATACCAAAATTAGCCGAGCATGGTGGTGGGTGCCTGTAGTCCCAGCTGCACAGGAGGCTGGGGCAGGAGAATCACTTGAACCCAGGAGGCAGAGGTTGCAGTGAGCCAAGATTATGCCACTGCACTCCAGCCTGGGCAACAAGAGTGAAACTACGTCTCAAAAGGAAAAAAAAAAAAAAAAAAAAAAAAAAAAGAAAGAAAAAGCACCTCTGCAGGCACAGCCAAGTTCCTGCTAATGTCTGGAACAGACAGCGTAAGAAGTAGCAACCATTTGTCTACCGGGATTAAAACAAACCACATGAAATACTAAGCGCCCACCTCCAAGCAAGCCAAGAAAGAGCACCACACTCTAGGTTAAGGGGTAAAAAAACATGTTTTCCTTTTCCTTTCCTTACTTAGGCATCTAGTACTGAATGTATGCAAAAGTTAAAAATAAATGAGATAGCTTAAAATAATTAGATTTAAAAAGGGTTATCTTAGCCTGTTTGGGCTGCTAAAATAAAATACCAAAGATTGGGTGGCTTCTAAACAACAGAAATTTATTGCTTGCAGTTCTGGAGGCCAGGAAGTCCAAGATCAAGATGCTGGTAGACTGGGTTCTGGTAAGGGCATGCTTCCTCATAGAGGGCCATCTTCTCACCGTAATTTCATGTGGCGCAAGTGTTAACGGTTTTCTCTGGGGCCTCTTTTATAGGGGCACTAATCACATTCATGAGGGTTTACCTCCCAGAGACTCCACCTCCTAATACTATCACCTTGAGGGTTAGGATTTCAACATATGAATTTTAGAAGAATAGAGTAAGAGCACAGCAGATATGAATAAAAATATCTCGTCCTGGAATGAGTACAGAAGCAAAAAGTCATGCTTAACGTTCCTGAGCACCTACCACATGCCATGCAGTATGTTAGGAATTGGGGATACATGGTCTCTCAGATCTGGCATGATAGGGCACATAGAGCTGCCTTTTTTTTTTTTTTTTTTTTGACAGAGTCTCACTCTGTCGCCCAGGCTGGGGTGTAGTGGTGTGATCTTGGCTTGCTGCAATCTCTGCCTCCCAAGTTCAAGCAGTCCTTGTGCCTCAGCCTCCCGAGTAGCTGGGATTACAGGTGCATACAACCACACCCCAGCTAATTTTTGTGTTTTTAGTCGAGAAGGGGTTTCACCATGTTGGCCAGGCTGGTCTTGAACCCCTGGCCTCAAGTGATCTGCCTGCCTCGACCTCCCAAAGTGATGGGATTACAGGCGAGAGCCACCATGCCTGGCCAAGCTTTGCTTTTTTTAAGGTTCAAATAGCTACATGGTCAGACACTATCCTTAACTTCTAGTGTTTCTTATGATTATACATTTACCTAGTTTGGTAAATGTTTACAAGGGAAACCAGTATTCAAATGTGTCACCCTTAACTAGGAACCAACTGTTGTTGACTTCGGGTCAAAACTCAGTTCCCTAAACTGACCACAGCAGGTAGTACAGTATCAGGAACTAAGTTGAAGCTGGATGTTCTAGAGGGCTTTCAAAAGAAGGTGCAGAGGGGCCAGGTGTGGTGGCTCACGCCTGTAATCCCAGCACTTTGGGAGGCCAAGGTGGGCGGATCATGAGGTCAGGAGTTCAAGACCAGCATGACCAACATGGAGAAACCCCGTCTCTACTAAAAAATACAAAAATTAGCGAGGCGTGGTGGGGCACACCTGTAATTTCAGCTGCTCAGGAGGCTGAGGCAGAAGAATCGCTTGAACCCAGGAGGCGGAGGTTGCAGTGAGTGGAGAATGCGCCATTGCACTCCAGCCTGGGCGACAGAGCAAGACTCTGCCTCAAAAAAAAAAAAAAAAAAAAAAAAAAAAAAAAAAAAAAAAAAAAAAAGAAGGTGCAGAGGGGCCAGGCGTGGTGGCTCACGCCTGTCCCAGCACTTTGGGAGGCCAAGGCAGAATCACTTAAGGCCAGGAGTTTGAGACCAGTCTGGCCAACATGGTGAAAGCCCATCTCTACTAAAAATATAAAAATTAGCTGGACGTGGTGGTGCACGCCTATAATCACAGCTACTTGGAAGGCTGAGGCAGGATAATCTCTTGAACCTGGGTGGCAGAGGTTGCAGTGAGCAGAGATCATGCCACTGCATTCCAGCCTGGACAAAAGAGTGAGACCCTGTCTCAAATAAAAAAAAAAAAGAAAAGAAAAAGAAGGTGCAGAGGAACAAAATCATAAAACCACAGGCTCTGAGGTGAAAAAGCCACTGAATTAATAATATACAATTTTTAACACATTTTTTAAAATAAAAAGACAAAGTGACATGTAGATTGACTCCTTGTTGATCCAGCACTGTTGGGAAACTGGGTGCTCTAGATAGGTAAATGTGTAAGTTAACTAAACTTCCCCCTTAAGGGTAGTTTTCATATTTTGAATATTTCCAATAGAACTCTTTTTTTTTTTTTTTTTTGAGACAGAGTTTCACTCTTGTTGCCCAAGCTAGAGTGCAATGGCTCAATCTCAGCTCACCGCAACCTCCACCTCCCGGGTTCAACTAATTCTCCTGCCTCAGCCTCCCGAGTAGCTGGGATTACAAGCATGTGCCACCATGCCTGGCTAATTTTGGCATTTTTAGTAGAGACGGGGTTTCTCCATGTTGGTCAGGCTGGTCTCCCAACCTCAGGTGATCCGCCCACCTCGGCCTCCCAAAGTGCTGGGATTACAGGCGTGAGCCACTGTGCCCAGTAATGGAACTCTTTCTAAAATGTACTTTCTGAACTTTTAAATCAGAATAAGCCAAACACCACTATTTAATACTATAATGAAATATACTAGTGCCCTCGATGATTATGGTTACAAAGGTGGCTTTGAGCATTCGCCCATTCTAGGAGATCTCAAACTGCCAAGATCAGCAAGTTCTGGGTCTCCCGTTCAGCTTCTGGTCACCCTCCAACTGTCCTCTCTCACTTCTTCCAGATGTCAAGTCTTACCTGCCTCTAACACGATCCCTTCCTGTGATTCCCATCGGCCCCCAACCAATACCATTTGCTACTTCTAATCTGCCATAGACTGGGAAACTGGATAACCAAAGCATTTTATCTTCTCACATATAAACCCTATCTACCTAATTTGAATGCAAGTTCCTCAAAAGCTTGATTCCTGCTTGACACCTCTTGGAATCCCCTGCACCCAGCATACTGCTCTGGATACAGGAGCCATTCAATGATTGCTGACAATAAATTTCTGAAGGCCTTTTCTCCACATAGAATGCATGGGCTTTATGACAGCTGTTTCCATCATTTGGCTTTTCTGCTTACTTCCACATTCCCAGCTGTGTTCTGGATGGTTGCACCAGCTAGAAGCCTAGGGATTTACTGTACTTCTATTTCTTGATAAGATACTTGAAGAGAATAAACACATGGCAAAGAGGACATTAAAGTAAGGGATAAAGAGATTTATTTTAATTTTACCAATAAAGAAAAAGGGAAGAAATATCACCTAGCATGTTGACACTTAATCAATAAATGACAGCAAGGCTGGATTCCGTTCTAATTCTTTCCAAAGTATTCTCATTGTGCTTGTCTTACGTCTCTACCTGCAGCAAAGCAGCACTCAGTTGTGGTTCACACTTATATCTTGATTGAAAACATTTTCCTCCACGTTTGACACACCTTTCTCTTAAATCCAAGTTAGCCAAAATTAAAACAACCATGCACTGATTCTAAACTAAAGGCTTTATCTCAAACAACACTTTGTGATGAATCTCATTGGAAAATTTAGAATAATAGAATCTCAGAGATGGAAGGGACCTAGGCCAGGCATGGTGGCTCACGCCTGTAATCCCAGCACTTTGGGAGGCTGAGGCGGGCGGATCATGAGGTCAGGAGTTCGAGACCAGCCTGGCCAACTTGGTGAAACCCTGTCTCTACTAAAAATATAAAAAATTAGCCAGGAGTGGTGGTGCGCTCCTGTAATCCCGGCTACTCAGGAGGCTGAAGCAGGAGAATCACTTGAACCCAGGAGGCGGAGGTTGCAGTGAGTGGAGATCATGCCATTGCACCTAGCCTTGGCAACAGAGCAAGACGTCGTCTCAAAAAAAAAAAAAAAAAAAAGAAAATTAAAAAAAACTACCATGGGCCAGGCACAGTGGCTCACACCTGTAATACCAACACTTTGGGAGGCCAAGGTGGGTGGATCACTTGAGGCCAGGAGTTCAAGACCAGCCTGGCCAACATGGTGAATCCCCATCTCTACTAAACATACAAAAAATCAGCCGGGTGTGGCAGCACACACCTGTAGTCCCAGCTACTCGGGAAGCTGAGGCAGAAGGATCGCTTGAACCCAGGAAGTGGAGGCTGCAGTAAGTTGAGATCACGCCATTGCACGCCAGCCTGGGTGACAAGAGCAAGACTCCATCTCAAAAAAAAAAATACACACACACATCCATCCATCCATCCATCCATCCATCCATCCATCCATCCATCCATCCATCATGGCCTAGTCCTTCCTGAAAAAAGTATTATTTCATCGGTATGGGGTGGTACCCAGGCATTAGTATATTTTAAAAGCTCCTCAGGTGCCAGGTGGTTCAATTTCACCCCATTTTTCAAAGAGGGGAGAACCTCACCAAAGGTATTTGACAACAAATTTGCCAGAGTTAGGCTAGAACTACTCATCCTAACAAGCCATGTCTTCTCCCTGTAAACTACTCCATCTACAACAGTGGAGTCTCTTCCCTCCCTCACTCTTCCTCTCTGTCCAACTACCCCACCTATCTCAAAGTAAATATATTTTCTGAATATTCTTTGCCTTAGAATCCCATTGCATAATTTTTAAAAACCTAAATGATGTATGTCTGCTTCCCTGTATCCTCATGCTTTTTTTTCCACACAAAGAACCCCGAGAGATCAATCAGGCACGGTTTACCCTTAAAGAAGCCATATTGCTTCTCCCCAGATAGGTTGGACTCAACCTACCCTTTTCACCATTATTATCACACATGCCATCTTTCAAATCCCTTGCAAGATTCAACTTCAATTCTCTGTCAGCCCACTTAATTTCTAGTTTGTACCTGGGCCTTGTCAAACCTAGTGGACTTCCCTCTTCTGGCTTAAACTCTTTGTATTTTGTGAAAGATGCCTTTTTCCCTGAAGCAGCCTCTTTTACTCTGCCAGTTAGTCATGCCGGGTTCTTTTTTTCTTCCCCCGAGCAGTTGGTCTTTTTGATGTCTGGCACACATTTATCTGGGCTTCCAATAAGATGTTTTTACATAGTTTCCAGGCTTCCTGGAGGTTATTGACTTTTTTAACTCTCCCATTCAATTTTTTCCCCTAATTTCTAACATTTGTTAGAGTTTCTTTTTCAAAAGTTGAATACCTGGCTGATGCAGCTCTTTGATTTTTCTCTCCCACCAGATTGCTGAATTAAATGCATCAGAACTTAAACATAATATTTCAAATTACCTCCAGGATGGAATCGCTTCATGCATTTTCTGCACTTTCATGTTCTCTATAGTAAGCAACAGATGTTTAACCAAGTAGATTTGAAAATGCTAGTTTTACCTGTTTGTATTTTAGTATGTCTGTTTATTTATATAAAATATTCTGATACCCTTCAAAGCTTGTGTTCTTCTTGGTAAAGACAATAAACTTGAGTTTTTTTGTGTTAAAAGGTAAGTGATGCACACTGAACAGTTGCATGTGGTAAATTTGCTCTAAATTGCCTAATGTAATGTGGTAAATTTGCTCTAAATTGCCTAATCACAACAGTCTCAACTGTTCATTCTTTAAAGAAGTGTATCTCAAGGCATTAAGAAAAACAATTCTGAATCTTTCTGAAAAATTCCTGGCCAGTGCAGTAGCTCATGCCTGTAATCCCAGCACTTTGGGAGGCTGAAGTGGATCACCTGAGGTCAGGAGTTCAAGACCAGCCTGACCAACATGGAAAAACTCCGTCTCTACTAAAAATACAAAATTAGCCGGGCGTGGTGGTGCATGTCTGTAATCCCAGCTACTCTGGAGGCTGAGGCAGGAGAATCGCTTGAACCAGAGGTGGAGGTTGCGGAGAGCTGAGATCGTGCCATTGCACTCCAGCCTGGGCAACAAGAGTGAAACTCTGTTTCAAAAAAAAAAAAATCCTATAAGCATTCAGTTATTAATGAAGTGGTAAAGACAAGCACTCCCCCAAAAGAATAAAAACGTTCTCCAAGCTATACCAACATATGCATATTTACTTTAAATTTATTTCACTTCAAAGTGTTTAGATACAGGCCTGGAATGGTGGTTCATGCCTGTAATCCAGCACTTTGGGAGGCTGGATCATTTGAGGTCAGGAGTTCCAGACCAGCCTGGCCAACATGGTGAAACCACGTCTCTACTAAAAATACAAAAATTAGCCGGGTATGGTGGCACACGCCTATAATCCCAGCTACTCGGGAGGCTGAGACAAGAGAATCCTTTGAACCCAGGAGGTGGAGATTGCAGTGAGCTGAGATCACGCGACTGCAATCCAGCCTGGGCAACAGAGCGAAACTCCATCTCGGAAAAAAAAAAAAAAGAAATTAGCCAGGCGGTAGTGGCTCATGCCTATAATCCCAGCTACTCTGGAGGCTGAGGCAGGAGAATTGCTTGAGCCTGGGAGGCAGAGGTTGCGATGAGGCAAGATCACGCCACTGCACTCCAGTCTGGGCAACAGTGAGACCCTGCCTTAAAAAAAAAAAAAGTGTTTAGATCCAAAAGATTCCTAGGAGATCAACAGACCATGGAATGACAATCTATCATCAAGGCAGTATAATCTCATTGTAGCACTAGTGTCTGACAGAGAACACAATAGAATTGTCTATGTTATTCTCCCACTTGTTTAACAAATATTGCACTGACCTACCACACTTGGTACTGCTACCCACAGACAAGACGAGGAGTTGCCATCTTTGCCCTCAAGTTGCTTCCAGTTGAGAAGACAAACACGTACCTGCACACACAGTTAACTATAATACAAGGCAGTTATGTACAAAGACCACGGACTGGTTCCAACAGGGAATTAGGAAGAAGTGGGCACATAACCCTGGAGAGTTCAGAAGTGACTCAATGAAAGAAGTATCATTTGAGATGCTTGGAGCCACTGAAGCTCAAAGCACAGGAATGACTCTAATCAAAGCAGTGATGTAAGGAAATTAAGCTGGCGATGTTCAGGATAGAACAGGGATTTAGGAGGGGGGGACAGACAAGAGGCAGGTAGACCAGTTAAGAACTGTTTAAAAAGAGTCTGCTGACAGACCTCCCTGTCTTTATCTCTTGCCTTGCCAACCCTTAACCCAAAGAGCCACTAGTTATCTTCCTAAAACAGCTTGACTGACGACATTCCCCTCCCTCAGAAACCCTCATTGGCTCCTCAATTGTATTGTCCAGGAAATACAATTTATATTCCTTCTGCCATTAACACTAGATTGTCTATGTATGGGTTTGACATTTTGTCTACAAAAGATGTGACTGGATCCTCTCCACTATAACACGAAAATTGTGCTGTTTTGATGATGGTCTGTTACTAGTTAGCTGAAGGTCCTCCCATACTTTATATCTCAACAACCTCTATGGGAATAGAGAAGGTACTTTCTTGTCTTACTATCTGCACAACACAGCATGAACTATACTCTAGAACAGATAAGACCTGGGTTCAAATCCCACCTCTGTTATTCATTAGCTATAAGATTGTGAACATATTTCATAGTCCCTTTGAATTTGTTTTCTTGTCTATAAAATGGAGATGATAATTCTGATGTCATATGGTTGTTGTGGGTTTTAAATGAGACAATCATGTAAGTTCCTTGGTATAGGGCCAGGCCCAGAGAAAGCATTCAATAGCTACGAACTCTTATCATGAGGCCAAAATACATTTTTAAAAACATAAATAAGAAAAAAACCTCAGTGCTAAAACAGTTAATGTCATTGGGGAGCCAGAGAGACTCACTTCCAACTGCCTCAGATTAACACCAATGTTGTTTCCCTTGTACACATAACAAAAAACTTCCTTTTTCATTCCTCAGTCTAGTCTCCAGTTAATCCTGAAATTGCATGCAACCCAACGTGAATCAAATAAAAAAGGAAAACAGTAATTATGCTGAATCAGACATTTTATATTTGTATGTTCTAACCAGAGACTGAGCTGCATAAGCCAGAACTTTAACTAAATTCTTTTTTGAACATGTCCAGAAGATACCTCCTGTAAACTACTTGGGACAATTTCTACAGTGATAGGCCCTGTGGCTCAATTCGACCCTCCCCAAGTGAAACACAGAGCCAAACTGATGATTCCAACAAAACAGGAGATCACAGATTCATTGCAAAATCCAACACGTTACTTACGTTGGGGAAGGCGGAATACAAATCTTAAAGACACATGCTGTGTGTCATATATAATCAACTCACTATTAGAAAGTATTGCTACCTCTCCGACACACATACACACGCACTTTTTTTCCACGTAGTCATAACAGCTTATAGGAGTCCTGGAATCCTTTGTGCATGTACATATGTATGTCTGTGTGAGCACATGATCATAGGTGCATTGCTCATGAACACAGAAGGGAACAAGAAATAAAAACTCCAAAACTGCAACTAGGGCACAAAGTTCTGAGTATCATTCAATGTCATTGTGAAGAGGACCTTTGGCAAGTTCATGAACACTTCTAACTCACTGCCTCACTCTTAAAAACAATTTCAACATAGATGAGTAATAAAATGTCCATTGTTGCATACCCTTTACCTTTGTCTTTATGGAGGGAGGCATAATGAAAATGGTTAGATTTTTAAACTTATCTTCATTAGTATTTTCATTTTTACTAGTGAACTAGCTTTACCCAGTTAATATTCTATAGTATTAGAGTCCTAAATCCCTTCTCTCTTTGAAATGCCTGGGCACTCCCTTCTCGTCATCTGTATCGCTTGTATGGCACTTATCACCACTGTGTTGTATTCTAATTTTGTGTGTGTGTAGTAAGGAGATTTAGTAATCTCCTTACTAATAGGAAAGGTCCTGGTGGCAGAAGCCCCTCCTGCCTTTCTTGCTGTCTCCACAATGCTGAGCAGAGGATACTGCACATAGTGGGCGCTCCAAAAGTACATGGCCACTGAAAGCTGAACAAAAACATAATCTTTGTGTTAAAGATCCCTTTTGATCATGGCACCTGGACTCAGCATTATTTGAAAAGTACAGGGGTCAAGCAGACAGGCAACGCAGGACCTCAGTTGGAAGCCCTCTCAGCATGATGTACTCCCTGACACCCTTGAGAGCACATCAGATTATCCTAACTATGATCTATAAAGACTGAGACTCCTCCAGAACATGGAGTATTCTTAAAGCCTGTTCAAACCTCTAGAAGGCAAGTGCAAGGCCATCTGGAATAAAACATTAAACTTGGGCTGAGCCTGGGGCTCAATGAGCTAGGTACCCAGACTTTGTGATACTTCACCTGGAAAATGATCCTGGGTGTTTTGCACTGAAAAAAGCACATTCCCCATCCCAGGAAAAGTGCCTGGCAATTAATCCATCCAGACCTAGGCTGAATACAAGTCACTATATTGACTATCCCCCTTAAAAAATGACCAAAATTATCTGAGTGTAGCTCAGAGAAGACAAGGCTAATGTATGCATCTGGAGAGGCCAGGGTGATGGTAAAGATTACGCCTGTTTCTATACTGGCCGTCTAAAGGTATTTACTTGGGTCTGTCTGTGTTGTGACAGTGTCCTAGACTCAAATGAATGCCTCTAACACTCCACATTTTTGAGCCATTCAGTCATGCATTTTTGTTATTGTTGAAAGTGGTGCGAAATTGCACTGCATGAGCTAAAGTCCTTGGTGGTCTTCCAAGGATTCCAGCTAAAAAGGCACTTCCTTTGTTCCTCAGGAGAATGCAGTCCAGTAGGTCATTCAAAAGGGGAAATAAAAGCAGCAGCCCTGGGAGGGAGATGAAGGACAAGACAAAAAGAATAAAATGTTTTGGGTGTGAGCACATTAGCTTCCATTTCCTGCTGCTGGTCACTAATAACTCCCCTATCTTTGGCATGGGGAAATGTCCAGATAGACATATATGCAAAATATCCCTCAGGTGATTTCTGGGGATGATGACAATCAAAGGGAACACCTAGCACAGAGTCTCTGAGCACCCTTCAAGCTTCCTTTTTCCTGAGATGCTGGCTGGGGAAGATGCCCTGCCACAGCGAAAGACTGCACAGAGCAAAGTTGGGGAAACTGGGGAGGGCAGTTTCACAACCCCACTCGCTGAATGCCTGCAGTCAATATCAAAGGCACATATTGTTTGCATGAGCAGAAGATGAAACCTTGTCACATTTCCATTAAGTGCAGAGCTGCATCTACCCCTTCAAAATGTGGGAATGACAACTGTAACCTTCACGCCAATCATCTCCGCTGTGCCCAGGCCTAAACTGTGCAGGGCACAAAGGCCCCAGGTTTGACCTGCAGAGTCCCCAAGCTTCAGCGGCTGCTGGTTCACTTCATTTTTTTTCTGGCGGGGCAGGAGGAAGGGAAAGAAAGAGGGCTTTTCAGGGCTCTACAACCAATAAAATCGTGCCGCTTTGAGGACATACTTGAGCTCCCCAAAAGACAGACAGCTGAAGGGCAAACAGTGTCTAATCAGTAGTGAGCATGTTATTTGGTAACTGCCAAGGTGCAGTGGGCGCCTGGGCTGCTCCAACAATTTCTTCGCTTCTATTTCTAGACAGACGCCAGTTACACTCCAAAAGTGCCCAGCAACTTCCCTCAATTACCTTTGTAATTTATATATAATTGATGACTGCACTTAATCTCCAAGGTTATTAATAGCCCTTCCAAAAAATGACCCCCAAATCTTCCTAAGCCTTTGGAAGCGCCTGGTTGAAATTACAGTATTTCCTTTGCTGGCTGCCGGCCCCCTGCCCGCCCCACCCGGGGACCAGCACGGCAAGGCAAAGGCGCGCTCCACTCACTTCCATGAAAGGTTCGGAGTGGAGGCTCAGCTCCCCCCGGGCTCGAATCTCTCACTCCTCCGTTAGATTACGCTGGCCACCAGCCAGCTAGATTCGTGGTGCTTTCTGAGCCCCCAGGGCGAACGGGCTACCTGCGCGGCCGGCGGGGCTGCGCGCAACAGTTGGCCGCTGCTAAGAAGACAGTGCGACCCGGAGGGGACCCGGCCGGACACCGCCGCCAGCCTCGCTGGGAGGGACGCAGGGCACCCGCCGAACGCTGCCTCCCCAGCGCTCCGAGAGGGGCTTTCACAAATACCCCCATACACCCCCCATCCCACCCCACCGGCGCCAAAATCCGGTGAACTTTCTCACAGGCTAAGCCGTCTCTATTTGCATAACCATCTCCAAACTGAGATTCAGGTTTCCTGTAATCAGTCCTTTCAAAGGTCTGTAATTGAAAGTGCAATTAACCCTTAAAATGAGGTAAGAAAAAAGAAAGAGGGGAAAAATACTCCTCTGGTCCGATACCTTCCGGAAAGTAGGAGAGTTCCCAAAAGTCAGGGTTTGGAGGGGTGGAGAGTGGGGGTAGTCGTTTGCTTTTTAAAGTCGACTTCTAAAGCGGTTGCGGCTACTAAAACTCCTAATCCGTGTCAGCGGTGCGAGAGAAGCGGGGAGAGAGTTTTAAAAGAACATCAATGAAACATCAATTCAAGTTCCACGTTTTGCGACCCCCAGAATCTAGCAAGCTGCGGGAGGTTTCCCTCCACCACACCCCACTGGCGACCCACCCCCACCCGGCCTCTCCTCACCCATACAACAAAGCGGGGCGTCCTATAAGGAGTTCAACCCGGAAAAGGAGAAGTAGCCGGTGACACGCACTTTGAGGGCCACAGTCCTCAGGGGCTTCCCGGGACGGCGAATAATGCAGGGGAGAGAGGAGGAGCGGAGGCGGGGAGCGGAGCGCGACAGTCGCACCGGGCAACCCGGCGGCGCCCCTCCGCTCGCAGTGCTGGGAAGGGGGGAGCGCTGCGCCCGCGGGGAACGTCCTGCGCCCGGGCTGCCTGGCTCTCTCGCTCGCTCGCTCCTGCCCTCTCGACTGCCCATTTCTCCCTCTAGTGTACCTGCGTCCGGCGCAGGGAGCGGCGGGGCGGGGGAAGGGAGTTGCAGCCTCCCTTCCCAAGGTGTCGGTCTCTGCGCCCACCTCCCGGGTGTGCCCACCTACCGTTGATCTCGTGGAGGGGGGCATCGTTCTTGTTGAAGCCTTTGGACACGTAAAGACGTCGCACTTCCGAGCAACTTTTCGACTTGAGCTCGGCAGCCAGCAGCGCGGCGCTGAGCACTGCCAGGGTGCAGAGAAGCGCGGGCAAACCGAACCGTGCCATGGTGCGGGCCGGGGCGGACGCGTTCCCACCTTTGGGACGGGACGGGAAGCGGCGCTGCGGCAGCGGGCCGAGGGCTGACGGAGTCGGGGACTAGCGAGTGGAGCTGGAGGGAGAAGGAGTTGGAGTTGGTGGAAGAGGCGAGCAGGCGGAAGAGACGCGGGGCGAAAAGTAGAGCTGGGCCTCGCGTCAGGCAACGGTCCCCGGTGCCAGGCGCCGGGCCAGGGGAGAAGGAGGGCGTGGAGGCGGCGCGCGGCCCAGGGAAGCAGAGGCGCGGGCCGGTGACCTCGGGGTTCCGCGGGGCAGCGAACCCGGCAAGCTGACTGGCCGGCGAGGCGGGGACGCGGGGAAGGAGGGAAGGGTGGCAGGCGCCGCGGGGACCGCAGAGGGTGTGGGCGGCGGCGGGCGTTCGCTGCGCGCTGCTTGGGCTGCCCTGCGCTGGTCCGCTCGTCCGGCTGGACTCGGCTCGGCTGACTCTGCCCTCCGCCGCGCGGCTGTGCCCTTCTCAGCTCTGCCCTTCTCAGCTCTGCCGCTGATTGACTGGCCGGCGTGCGCGGCGACGCTCCGCAAACTTGGCCAAGCGGGCGGCACTCGGGGGCAGGGGGCGGGCGTCGGGGGGGGGGGCCGGAGACAGGCGGGAGCACGCTGGGCCGGGCCGGGAGAAAACCTGGAAGCCGGGTTGGATCCGGAGCGGCCAAATCCACTTCCTAGGGGGCCGCACCGGGCGCCCGGCGCTCCTTCGCGTGACACGCCCCACCCGGCTCCTCCTTCCTCCCCTCCTCCTCGGAGGCGGGGAGCCAGCCCACCGCCCCCCAACCGCAAAGGGAAGGCCAACTACTCCGGGCTGAAGGGCCCAGGTTCTGGGGAACGGGACGGCCTGGGACTTGTCCCGAAGCCCACGTCTGAGCCGCAGGCCTTCTTGCGCGCGGCCACCTGACCCGCCGCCTATGGGCAAAAGCCGCGCGGAGCCCTCCCGCCGCGATATCCGCCTCCCCGCTGCCATCCCGCACCCGCGGACGCTCCTATCCGCGCAGCTCCCGGGCTGGGCGGGGAAGGCGCATTACTCGCATTGTTTCGCTGCAGGCAGCAGGGGGATTTGGGGCTCCGAGCTCGTCCTAGAGCCTCACCTGGTCTCCCCAGACCTGCTTCCCATAGGACGGTACTCGTGAAACACCAGTTTGTCCAGGACGCCATCAGGCATTCTCCTTCCCGCATCCGCAACACTCCAACCCCTCGACGCCACTCCCACCCCCGACCCGGTTCTACTACAAGTCTAACCGAACCCTGAAGCGGGAGAAACCCCCAACCGCGAGGTGAGGGGGCAAAGACAGGGTTGACCGCAGAGATCTTGGAGACCATTTGGCCCAACCCTTCCTTCTATTAGGTAGGGGAACTGGGGCCCAGAAATGGGAAGCGACTTGATAAATAGCACGCCGGGGAAGGGGGCGTCCAGAACCCGGGACTCTTGACTCTCGAATTTCATGGAATAATGGTAGCCCAGGACCCCCAAACCCCCTACCCCCTCAAGCCCCTTGAGAGAGAATGACACCCCTCTGGGACTCAGTCCCCACTTTTCCACCAGAAAACTGCAAATGGGAGAGACTTCCCATCTTGCAAGCTTTGTCAGATTCCATTAATGAGTGTTTTTTGAAGCTCCCAGCGCTCCTTAAATGAAGGGAACTGTGCAGCTCGGGAACTTGTCATTACCGTTGTTATTGTTACAATCTGCTTTAAGAGGTTGGGTTGAGAAGTGCCTCAGACACCTCGGGAGTGTGCTGGGAACTGGGCAGATAAAAAGGCCTGGAACTTATTATTTGGCTAGACTCTCAATTCCCATAGAATTACATAGGGCAAAGATACGAACCATCATTACAGTTATCACCCTCAGAGGGTTTGTTGAGACTTTCTCCACTGTTGTTTGTAAACCACGTTGACATGGCTGGCTATGAGGAGCTGTTATTTTGAATACCTGCTTGCAGACTCTTCTACATTTTGTTAACAGACTATCAACATAAACAGACTGTGACCCGTCTATAACTGTGACTTCCAATTTCTGTGGGCTGGCTGAACATTTAACTCTGAAACTAGGAGAGCAATTTTTTTAATATGCAAACTCAACTACAATTGAATTTCCTGCCATTTTCAAGACTTTCCTTAAACTGGTAACCATTAAGTCCTGAAGGCATTGCTAGGGCTTAGCTGAGCACTTTTAATTTTCATTGATTGATACATTTACTTAAAGATGTTCTTCACCAAGGAGAATATGCTCTGAGATGCAACCAGCATTATTATAAAATGGAAGCCAGTGACCATAAGAGAGAAAATGATACTCCTGAACCATGAAGGCCAAATCAGAAAGCTACTTCTCACACCAAGGCTGGGAGGAACTCATTCGTTGCCGCCGCTCCGCCCCCCCCGCCCCGCCCCCGCCCTCCCCAGGTTTACTCCTGCTCTTCCTCATAATGTATTATTAACCCAAACTTGAGCGTTTTCCACCAGAAACAGTAACCTCTGGCTACAAACAGATCTGGACAAGTCTGAACTTTACCAAGGGAGGCAGGAACCCCAAGCCGTGCTCAGAGGCGGCTCCCACTTCAAAGCCTCCTTTCATTTAAATACAAACAGGGTGAACAACTGGCAATCTACGAAACAAATACCATCCAGAAGGGAAGCTTTCTTTTCAGATGGGCCAGAACTCCTTCTTCCCTCTCCCACTCCCATCCCTGCTGTCTTCAGAAGAGGCTTCTTAGTGGAGATGCACCTACTCCTTGTAAGTTCTCTCAACGCCAAAAAATAGAGACTGCATGTTGACTGCAAAAATCGATGACTTCTCAGGCTGATTAACCGTCATATAACCTTTTTTTTTTTTTTTTTTTGCTTTTTAGAATTGTGGTAAAAAGCACACACATACGCAATTTGGTATCATTTTAACCATTTTGAAATGCACACTTCGGTGGCATTTAGTACAATCATAATGTACAATCATCACCACTAGTTACAGAACATTTTCATCACTCCAAAAGGAGACCACATACCCATTAAGCACTCAAAGTTCATTCTCTTCTCCCTCCAGTCCCTACAAACCACTAATCTGCTTTGTCTCTATGGATTTGCCTGTTCCAGACATTTTGTAGAAATGGAATCATACAATACAGGGCTTTTGTGTCTGACTTCTTCCACTTAGCATCATGTTTTCAAGGTCCATCCATATGGTAACATGTATTAGTACTTCATTCCTTTTTATGACTGAATAATGTTCCATTTACAGATATACCATATTTTGTTCATATAGCACTTTACAAGTTTGCACAGTGCTTCCAGGTGCACCCTCATATCTTAGAATATTTTGTTTTTTGTTTGTTTTTAATTGATAAGCAAACCAAGTCTCAGCAAGGTTCTGTGGCTTCTCCACAGCCACAGAGCTCTTGGGTGGCTAAACCAAGACTGAAATCTAAGGCCTCTGACCAAATCCCATGCTATTTTTTTTGTTGTTGGTGGTGGTGGTCAGAGAACACAGTGCTCTGGGTCTCTTTTACTGTCAGCAATGAATGTACAACTGCCAAGGTCCTGTGGAAGTATCTTTGTTTTAGATTGATAAATGTTCATTGAACACCTCCTATGTGCCTGACAATGTTCAGTCCTAGAGGAAGGGAAGATGTATAAGCCAAAAGGAGTTTACAGTTTTATAAACGGTGTGCAAAGGCTTGCTTAGATAGAATGCACTAATGGTATACTTGTTTTTCCCGGGTCAGGAGTTTCCCCTGATATGACACTGGGAGGGGGAGGGTACATTTGCTGGTGGGCAGAGAGAACAAAGAATGCATTCCCATGCTTCTGTCCTCCAATCCAAGAGAACTGGTTGAGCCAGGTCTACTCTCTCAGCTTTGAGTACACTTCTCATGGCCTGCTGGGGAGCTACCCTGATTTCCAAATATGGGGCTGGGAAGAACCAAGCCTGGGCACAGTGGCTCATATCTGTTAGGAGGCCGAGCAGGCAAGGGGATTGCTTGAGCCTAGGAGTTCAAGACCAGCCTAGGCAACATAGTGAGACTCTGTCTCTACAACAAAATAAAAAGTATCCAGGCATGGTGGCGCACACCTGTGGTCCCAGCTACTTGGGAGGCTGAGGCAGGAGGATTGCTTGAGCCTGGGAGGTAGAGGCTGAAGTAAACTGTGATCACACCACTGCACCACAGCCTGGGTGACAGCATGAGACCATGTTTCAGGAAGGAGAGAAGGGAAGAGAGGAGAGGAGAGGAGAGGGGAGGGGAGGGGAGGGAAGGGGAGGGGAAGGGAAGGGAGGGAAGAAAAGAAGGAAGGAAGGAAGCTCCCTCCCTTAGTTAGGGTAAGATGTTGGCCTGCAGCCCTCTAGTCTTTCCCTGTATCCAGCCCATTTCCCACACAGCCATCAGAGTGAAGCTTTGACAACATCTTCTGGACAATGTCCTTCTGGCTGATTTTTGTAGAGACGTTTTGTCATGTTGCCCAGGCTGGTCTTGAACTCCCAGGCTCAAGTGATCCTCCCACCTCGGCCTCCCAAGGTGTTAGGATTATAGGTGTGAACCACTGTGCCTGCCCCCCCACCTTTTTTTTTTTTTTTTTTTTTTTTTGAAACAGGCTCTGTCGCCTAGGCTAGAGTACAGCTTCCACCTTCCTGGGCTCAAGCGATTCTCCCAGCTCAGCCTCCTGAGTAGCTGGGACTACAGACACATGCCACCATGCCCAGCTAATTTTTTTTTTTCTTGTATTTTGTAGAGACAGGGTTTCACCATTTTGCTCAGGCTACATTTCCAACTTTCTTACTGGCCCTTCCCTATCCTGTATCCTGTGCTCTGGCCCCACAAGAATGTGTCATCATTCTCCATCTTGCATGGATTTCTCTACCTGTACCCTGCCCCTTCTTATGACTATCCTTTCATTCCCCTCCATTTCTTGGACAATTCTTTCATACTCATCCTTCAAGACCCAACTGAGAAGTCACATCTTCTGGAAAGCTTTCCTGGATTCCTCCAAGCAGAGCTAGCCCCTCCTCCTTTTAGGCCTCCAAAGCACTGTCTGCATAAAATGACTACAACACTTGCTCCTTAGCAGAGGCCACATTTTCTTTGAGAGTTCCTCCACTACCAGCCTCCAAGATGTCTTCTAGCCTTGCTTTATTTATTTATTTATTTATTTATTTATTTATTTATTTATTTATTTTTGAGACAGAGCCTTGCTCTGTTACCCAGGCTGAAGTGCAGTGGTGCAATCTTGGCTTACTGCAACCTCCGCCTACCAGGCTCAAGCAATGGTCCCACCTCAGCCTCCCAAGTAGCTGGGATCACAGGTACACACCACTGCGCTAATTTTTGTATTTTTGTAGAGACAGGGTTTTGCCATGTTGCCCAGGCTGGTCTCAAACTCCTGGACTCAAGCAATCTGCCCATCTAGGCTTCCCAAAGTGCTGGGATTACAGTCTTGAGCCACCACGCCTGGCCTTAGGCTTTATTTTTATTTGCATGCCTATGGCCTAAAAGAGTACAGGTTCACCAGATGGGCAGTTTCCCTGGGGAATAAAAGACCTACATTTGTATTTGAAACCTCCTGATTTTTAAATGTTAGCGACTGCTTCAGAACTCTTAAAAGTTTGTTTGACAGATTCGGCCCATCTTCAGCCCAGATTTCACCCAGTAGCTTTCCTCCCTCGCCCCATGCCTGTCTTTCAAGCAACCAAGCAGTATCTTCTGTTTACTTTGTACAAAGGTTGGTTCTGTGAAGGTTCCAGAAACTTAAATGATAGATGCCTTTGAGGATCTGACAGCCTGTTTAGGGAGGTAGGACCCATATATACATGGAGAAAGACACCGGCAAATATAAGGCAATGCATGTATGCCAGTCATCCTGAGACAGGAGAATAGGGTCTGGAAGCAGGGAACCTAAGGCTGATTCACGCTGACTTCCTAGAACCAAGTCAAAAGGAAAAACCCAACTTTCCACACCTAAGTTAACAAAAGGACCAGAGGCTACACCTTTTGCAAGTCCCCTTCCTTTTTCTGTGTAGCAGATGGAAAATTGAAAGTACCTCTGATTGGTTGCTTTTTGAAACCAATCAGACATTTGCATAGGAGTGTAACTTTGTAACTTTGCTTCAGCCTCTGATCGGTTGCGTTCCACAACAAATCAGACTTTTGCATAGGGTGTAACCTTTGTAACTTCACTTCAGCCTCTGATTGGGGGCCAAGTCTTCATTTGCATAGAAGTGTAACTTTGTAACATTATTTTAGCCTCTCATTGGTTGCTTTCCACAACCAAATGGATGTTTGCATAGGGTGTAATCTTTGTAACTCCCCTTCAGCCTCTGATTGCTGGCCATTACTTCATTTCTATGGGGTGTACCCCAAGTGGCCAATGGGAAACTTCTAGACGGTATTTAAACCCCAGAAAATTCTGTAACTAAGCTCTTGAGCCCTTAAGCTCAGGCCCGCTCCCACCTTATGGAGTATACTTTCATTTTCAATAAATGTCTGCTTTTGTTGCTTCATTCTTTCCTTGCTTTGTTTGTGTGTTTTGTCTAATTCTTTGTTCAAGACACCAAGAATCTGGACACCCTTCACTGGTAACAATCCCAGTTTGCTCTTTTTTATGAAGGCTGGTTTCTTTCTTGGTCACTCTGGACATTTTTACAGAAGTGCCAGTAATTAAAGGATCAGCCACCTGGAAGGAGTTGATGTGAGTAAATTCATTCCTGTCTCCCAATTCCATATATCCCTTCAGTATTCTTTCTTTACTGCCTGAAATTTGCTCTAGCTTTCCTTCTCCCTCAGAGAGCTCCTTCGTGTTTACAGATTTAACCACCAACTGTAGGTCCCCAGCACCCTATTTTCGTTTTTGTGCCTGTGCAGTAGCTCCCAGTGCTGTAGTTGCCTAACTGTCTCAATCACTTGGATCTATTGCATCCTCCTTTCCATTCCACAACCATCAACCCCTATCCAGCTTCCATTACCTCTTGTCTAGACTGTAGAGCCACCCTCCTAACAGATCATCTGGCCTCCAATGCTCCTCTGCATCCATCCATCGAGGGAGAATCCCCAAATCTATCTTCCTGTAACATTTATAAGCATCATACTCCTTGGTTAAAAAGTATTTCATGGGAAGACAATATCACAATAATAACTGATATTGGTTTAGTATTGTGGAGTTTATTAATTGCTTTCACATGTATTATCTGTGAAGTATGTCATATTTTCCCTAATTTATGGATGAGGAAACACATTCAGAAATTTAAATTGAAATCCTCTGAGTCCCAGTTTGATGAAACAGCCATTTTATACTATACCCGAAGCCCAAAACTTGCCCAGGAAAACATCAAACTCAGTACAAGGCTGGTGGATACAAGACTGGAGATGGTAGGAACCCCTTGAGGCCTTGTGGGATGAAGGGGAGTCCACCTAGGCAGAGAGCCAGGGTGGGGAATGGGAGGCCAGCAGAGGCCCATGAAGGCATTATCTTGAGTGAGTACAGGTTCATCTGGGAGACTGATGAAGTAAGTTGCCAGATAATGGAGGCACATTATCCTGGGGTCACAGTGCCATCTTGAGTCTATTGACACTGAAGATTTATAAGCAGAGAGGGAGATATCAAAGTAGTACATTGGAAAGAATGATCTGAAGGGGTGGGAGGCATAGGATGGATTGAAAAGTGGCAAGTTGCAGTCTCCTCAAAAAAGAGACGAAGGCCCAACATTTCCTCATTCAGGGATTCTGTATGAAGAGCAAAAAATAAATACGGCCAGGCACAAGGGCTCATGCCTGTAATCCCAGCACTTTGGGAGGCTGAGGTGGGCGGATCACTTGAGCTCAGGAGTTCAAGACCAGCAGAGGCAACATGGTGAAACCTTGTTTCTACAAAAAATAAAGAAAAAATTAGCTGGGCATGGTGGCACCTGACTGTAGTCACAGTTATTCGAGAGGTGGGAGGATTGCTTGAGCCTGGAGTTTGAGGCTGCAATGAGCTGAGATTGCACCATTGCACTCCAGCCTGGGCAACAGAGCAAAACCTTGTCTCAAAAAAAAAAAAAAAAGAAAAAAAAAAGAAGGAAAGAAGAAAGGCAATGTTACCCAATGAAAGAGGCTATGGGGCCAAGCAAACAGAATTAAATCCTGGTTCTGCCATTTACTGTCTGTGTGTCCTTAGATAAGTAACACCCTCCCTGAGCCTTACTTTTCTCATGTGTCACACCTACACTATGAGGATTAAAAATATAGACAGATAGAGTGATAGATACATATATAGGGCATCCCTCTTGGCCCAAAGCATGCCTAACTCATTTTTGTACCCTCAGCACCGGGCACAGAGTAGAAAATACATATACCTCAAAGTAATTGGAAAGCAATTAGCACACTGCCTGATACAAAGCATTCATTTATTTATCCATTACTCATTCCTTCACTCAACAAGTATTTACTGAGGATTGCCACTGTTTTAGGCTTTGGAGATATAGTTATGAATAAAACAAATTCCTGTCTCTCATGGGGCCTAAAAGCGGGCGCTCAATACATAGTAGCTACTATTATTATTATTATGGTTGTTATAAATTCCATGTACTTCGCATTTTGCTCACACCCAGCCCTGCCAGCACTAAATGCTATTTAGTATGATAGTAAATTGATCCAATAATTTTGTATCCGGGCTCCTGAGTTACATCTGTATTGGTCCATAATTAGCATTGAATTATTAATTATTGTATTGTAGAACAGAAAGGGATTTCAATTGCTTTCATACAATATGACCTTCTCACTACAGAGAAGGTGTTTCTTATTATTCCCATTTTCCTGACAAGATAACTGAGGCCCAAAGAGTAACATGGCCATTCTTATGTAATAATCATATAAGTGATTAGTATTTGCATTATTATTTGTGATAATAATATAAGTGATATTATTTTATACTTTACTACAGGGACAAAGGTTGCATGAAGTATGCAGCTTTTATAAAATTTACATCTCATGCCCCATGCTCATAGGAGAACAAAGACCAAAGGCAGTATAGGAAGAGAGCTGGCTAATGTTCCCTGCACCTAAGCTATAATTTATAGTCTGATTTATAAAGAGCATTTCTAATTACTGAAAAAAAAACCCACTTTTCAGTGAGTACACTTCCATGTGATGGTGGAATGGTTGCCATAGATATTCATTACTCTAGCTTGTTGTACATGATTTGATCTGCAGCGCATTTCAGTGTAATTGGGGGAGAGTTCCTTCTCTAATTTGCCCACTGGACATAAATGGTTCATTCATAGAAATAAAATTATTTCTTTCTTTTTTTTTTTAGACAGAGTTTTGCCTGTCGCCCAGGCTAGAGTGCAATGGTGCCATCTTGGCTCACTGCAATCTCCGTCTCCCCGGTTCAAGCGATTCTCATGCCTCAGCCTCCAGAGTAGCTGGGATTACAGGTGCCCACCACCACGCCCAACTAATTTTTTTTTTTTTTTTTTTGAGACAGGGTCTGGCTCTGTCACACAGGCTGGAGTTCAGTGGCGCAATCTCAGCTCACGGCAACCTCCACCTCCTGGGTTCAGGTGATTCTCATGCCTCAGCGTTCCAAGTAGCTGGGATTACAGGTGCCCGCCACAACACTTGGCTACATTTTTGTATTTTTAGTAGAGACGGGGTTTCACCATGTTGATCAGGCTGGTCTCAAACTCCTGACCTCAAGTGATCCACCTACCTCGGCCTCCCAAAGTGCTGGGATTACAGGCATGAGCCACCACACCCGGCCATATTCTTTTGATTAAATAAAAACACTGACACTTCGAATTGGCTCTTAGATTGTTGAAGTCACTTCTGGAACATTCATTTTTCAAACATGTTTCTATTACTCTTCCACATCTCACCTGGCTGATGAGAAAATTGCACAGGCAAAAAGAGACAGGATGGAGGCAGGGAGTTTACATTATTACAGCAGAGGCTATGGGAATATGAGATCTGGAAGGGGCCTTGGCATTCTAGTCAATCCACCTCAAACTTGACCTTTCCTTTTTTGTTTTTCAAAATCTCAAGCCTGTAAAGGGCTGTCAGAGGCAAAGCACGAGGTCTGACTCGAGCAGTTGCTGTAGCAATGGTGTTTTCCAACCTTGCTTCTTCTACTTGGATTTCATATGAGAATAAGGGCTCCCAGGTATCAGGCACATTTATGGCTCAAGATTGCAAAGGATGCCTAGTGACATGTGGTAGTGCACATTGCATTTTATATTCATTCTCTACCCCATTTGGAAAAGCGGACAAGCTGTCTGGTGTCAGCTTCACTCTCCCAGGGCTCCAGGGAGCCAAAGGGCACCCTCCCCCAACTCTGGCCCTGAACTTCATGAAACTTGCTCCTCTTCAGTGAGGATCAGTAAACTGAGCTACAAAAACAGAAAGCAACAGAATTTTTTAAATGGACATGAAAATGTTCTTAATGAAGTGCCAATTAAGCCCAACAGGTTTTTTGGACTTGCACTTCAAACCTGGGGAGTTGGAATGAATTCCTTTTCTTCTTTTCTCCTCCTCCTCTTCTTTTTCTTACTTTTTCATAGCACCATCATCCTTGCCTTTATGTGAAGAGACAATATGCATTTTTAAGAAGTCCCAGCAGGGAGCAGGCATTTTTATTCCAAAGAGATACCGCAGATAAAAAGAGTTGGAGAGAGGGTCAGCCATAGTTTGACATTTGTCATTTTCTAACACTGATGGGCAATGTCTGCGGAACTGCTGCTGTTACTGCTGCTACAACAATAACGCATTCAAATGAGGAAGGAAACTATGAAACCTGGATAGACATTCCAAGAGTGTAGCTGAATCCAAGCTGTACACCAGCACGAGGGAGTTGGCTTTTCCCATGTCCCTGTCTACTAATATATGCAAGCTTTTCTCACCCAGTCTGACTTTCGATGATAATTCTATCCAACATTTTCTTAATAATTCTCAGAGGGCCTGGCGTGGTGGCTCATGGCTGTAATCCCAGCACTTTGGGAGTCCAAGGCGGGTGGATCACAAGGTCAGGAGTTCAAGACCAGCCTGACCAATATGGTGAAACCTCGTCTCTACTAAAAATACGAAATTTAGCCAGCTTACCAAGACAGTGAAAGCTCTCACTTTTCTTCTTTTTCTTCTTTTTTATAGAGACAGGGTCTCATTCTGTCACCCAAACTGTAATGCAGTGGTGTGATCACAGTTCACCACAACCTCAGCCTCCCAGGCTCAAGCGACCCTCCCACCTCAGTCTCCCTCCGGAGTACCTGTGACCACAGGTGGGCACCACCACACCGGGCTTTTTTCTTTTTTTTTTTTCTTTTGACTTTTAGTAGAGGCAGGGTCTCACTAAGTTTCCCAGGCTGGTCTTGAACTCCTGGGCTCAATCGATCCTCCTGCCTCAGTCTCCCAAAGTGTGGGATCGCAGGCACGAACCACTGCACCTGGCCATCATTTTTCTTACTTGCTTTTTTCTTACGTGCCTAAAGTTTCCTGTCTTTTACCTGCATCATATCTCAACTCACTTAAACAAAAGTCTTCTTTCTTCTCGTGTAATTCTCAAATATTTACCAAAGCAGCTGCTCTCTACATCTATCATCTCGGGACTTTCAAGCGAGTGTGGGTAATGGGTGATGACTAGAACACAGTGCTGAGTTATCAAAGCCTGCGCAGGATGCTCAGAAGCTAGAAGAGCTGGAAGAGTGAATGCAATCAAGTTCTGGAGGGAGAGCTGAGGATCAATAATGAGAAGTGACTGTATGTACACAGCATCACGGAATGGAACTGGTGACATTACCAGCTACAGAGGCAAGAGTGCAGAACCAAGTGGAAATTGGGTAAATGTAGAACTTGATTAGGCTGGGCTCAGTGGCTCACACCTGTAATCCCAGCACTTTGGGAGGCCAAGGCAGGTAGATCACTTGAGGTCAGGAGTTTCAGACCAGCCTGTTCTCAAAATTATACAGGCGTCATGGTGCAGGCCTGTAAGCCCAGCTACTCTGGAGGCTGGGGCAAAAGAATCACTTAAACCCAGGAGGTGGAAGTTGCAGTGAGCCGAGATCGCACTACTGCACTCCCGCCTGGGTGACAGAGCAAGACTCCCTTTACAACAGCAACAACAACAACAACAACAACAAAACCTTGATTGGGAACTAGTGAGGAAAGTCAGGGATGACAGCTACACATCCTGTTGGGGGCGTGGCCCATCTTTACTAGTCAGAAGAAGCTGGGTGCCTGGCTGTCAGACTGCTTAAAGGTAACTGATTGAGGTGGTTCTCTACGCTGAGCTGATTCCTGTTAGTTGTTGCATTGTGAAGGCCCAATACTGGCTTGACTCCTTTGATGTTTCCTTAAGGCTGGTATAAGAGGTTGCTGCTAGACCCTAGATAATAGATAATAGCTATTCTTTTTTTTTTTTTTTTTTTTTTTTTGAGACAGAGTCTTACTCTGTCGCCGAGGCTGGAGTGCAGTGGCACGATCTCGGCTCACTGCAAGCTCTGCCTCCCAGGTTCACGCCATTCTCCTGCCTCAGCCTCCTGAGTAGCTAGGACTACAGGTGCCCACCACCACGCCCAGCTAATTTTTTGTATTTTTAGTAGAGACGGGGTTTCACCGTGTTAGCCAGGGTGCTCTCGATCTCCTGACCTTGTGATCCGCCTGCCTTGGCCTCCCAAAGTGTTGGGATTACAGGCGTGAGCCACCACGCCCGGCCCTTAATAATAGCTATTCTTTATTGAACTCTTGTCAGCTATACACTTCCCTAAAAATATTATGTATCCCCTTTTGAACACTTGCCATGCATTATTTAATCTTTGTGACATCCCCCTGACTAAGTTCTAAAGTGGTCCCCATTTCACAGAGGAGGAAACTGAGGATCAGGGAGACTAAATCCCTAGCCATAGGCACCCAGATGGTCAGTGGCAGGGCTGAGAGTTGTGCCCAGTTCTGATATTAAAGCCTGTACTCTGACCATCAGCTGTCCAACACTATTTGCATCCCAGTAAGACCCTGTTTCATTTGAGGCAATCAGCAGTTGTCATGGCCTAGACCAATGAACTAAGGTGCTAAAATATTTTCTTTCTTTTTAAAAAATTGAGGTGAAGACCAGGCACAGTGGCTCACACCTATAATCCCAGCACTTTGGGAGGCCGAGGTGGGTGGATCACCTGAGGTCAGGAGTTTGAGACCAGCCTGGCCAACATGGTGAAACCCCGTCTCTACTAAAAATACAAAAAATTAGCCAGGCGTGGTGGCACATGCCTGTAATTCCAGCTACTCGGGAGGCTAAGGCAGGAGAATCACTTGAACCTGGGTGGCGGAGGTTGCAGTGAGCCAAGATTATGCCATTGCACTCCAGCCTGGGCAACAAGGGTGAAACTCCGTCTCAAAAAAAAAAAAAAATTTAGGTGAAATTTACCTGTTTCCCTCTGTGGGGCCTAAAATTTACCATTTTGAAGTGAACAATTGAGGAGTGTTTTGTGCATTCACAATGTTGTACAACTGCTACCTCTAATTAGTTCCAAAACATTTCCATCACCCTAAACAAAAATGTGGTTCCCATTAAACAATAACTCCCCATTTCCTTCTCTTACCAACCCTTGGTAACCTCTAATCTACTTTCTATGTCTATCAATTTGCCTATTCTAGGCGTTTCATAATAGTGAAGTCATACAATATTGACCTTTTGTGTCTGGCTTCTTTCATTTAGCATAAAGTTTTGGGGTTCATCCAAGTTGTAGCATGAATCGATACTTTATTCTTTTTTATAGCTGAATAATATTCCATTGTATGGATGGAAATACCATACTTTATTTACCCAGTCATCCATTGATGGACATTTGGGCTATTTTCCACCTTTTGATTATTGTGAATAAAGCTGCTGTGAACATTTGTGCATGTGTATTGTTTGAGTACCAATTTTCAATTATTTGTAGTATTAGCATACTTTCTTTTTTTTTTTTTTTTCTTCAGATGGAATCTCACTCTGTCGCCCAGGCTGGAGTGCAGTGGTACAACCTTGGCTCATTGCAACCTCCGCCTTCTGGCTTCAAGTGATTCTCCTGCCTCAGCCTCCCAAGTAGCTGGGATTAGAGGCACCCACCACCATGCTCAGCTAATTTTTATATTTTTGGTAGAGATGGGGTTTCACCATGTTGGCCATGCTGGTCTTGAACTCCTGACCTCAGGTGATTTGCCCGCCTCAGCCTCCCAAAGTACTGGGATTACAGGTGTGAGCCAACATGCCCTGCATTAGCATACATTGTTTGACAGGGGGAGACAGGATCTCACTCTGTCACCCAGTCTGGAGTGCAGTGGTAGGATCATGGCTCCCTGCAGCCTCAACCTCCTGGGCTCAAGTGATCTTCCCACCTCATCCTTCAGAGTAACTGGGACCACAGGTGCATGTCACCATGCACAGATCTTTTTTTTTTTTTTTTTGGTAGACACAGTGTCTCACTATGTTGCCCAGGCTGGTCTTGAACTCCTGACCTCAGCAATCCTTCCACCTCGGCCTCTCAAAGTGCTGGGATTATAGGCATGAGCCACTATGCATGGCCTGTTGATATACTTTTTTTAAAATAGTGAAAGGCACAGTCTGTCTCTGTCACCCAGGCTAGAGTGCAGTGGCACAATCATAATTCGCTGCAGCCTCATACTCCTGGGCTCAAGTGATCCTCTCACCTCAGCCTCTTGAGTAGCTGGGACTACAGACATGCACCACCATGCTTGGCTAATTTTTTTAATTTTTATTATTTTATTTTTGTAAGGATGGGGTCTCCCCATGTTGCCTAGATTGGTCTCAAACTCCTGGACTCCAGCGATCCTCCTGCCTCCGCCTCCCAAAGGGCTAGGATTGCAGGTGTGAGCCACTGTGCATGACTGACACACTTTCTTTCTCATGGATTGTGTCTGGGTGTTATAAGTGAAAGTTCTATCCTGTTTCCCTCTGTGGGGCAGTCACTGAGTAGTCTGTCAGTAGCAAATGTTGGAGGTTGGCATGATGTGAAATTATTGGGCTGTGAGTCCTATGGCTTCCAATTCAGTTCTAACTCTGCCACTTACCACTTTCTTGTCCCCGATTTTCTCATCTCTGGTATTTGAACTCTGGAAGTTCTGTCCAGCTCTGACACTCAATTTTTGCACTAGACATGATCCTGGCCCTCAAAAGGCTTACAATTTTACTGGGCAGCCAAGACATGCCCCGCCAAGAGACAACTGATGGTCCACAACAGCATGTGTGCAACACCAGTAAATTAATCTTACAGGTGTTTGGAAAAAGGAGTTTTTCTTTGAGTCTACCTTCTCCATACAACATGAGGAAGCCTTTTCGATGATTTTCGAATTCCTTACTGTAACAGCTGCTGCTACACCAGTAATTTAGACGTCTTGAGCACTGCTCAGTTGGTGATATTAGCCATAGGGACCGAAGGCAGTAGTGAAAACAGAAGTGTTATAAAGGTTGAATTGCGGAGCTGTCAGCAATGCCCAATTTTGGCTGCACAAAGCTAACTGTTTGCTAGGGGATAAGGAGCAGCTGTCCTAGGTCCTCCCCCAACCTGGGGAATGGCTGCTTCCCTAAACTGAGAGAGCAGCAGCAAAAGCTTTGACCCCACTCTGCACCCGTGAAGAAACACTGCTGTACCACCTGCCTTGCAGGCCCTCTGTTCATTCCGTGAAAGCATACTACATTGCAAACTGCAGCAGCCCCTCTGTGCACTGTGTACTGCCACATCCCCTCTTTGAATTCCATTCTAAATGTTACTTGACAATTGGATAAAATCACATTTCAAAGAATGCACCAGACAACATGCAGCAGGGACCCATTAAAACATTTCTTTGGTAGATACAAAAATATACTCATTTTCCCAGATTTAAATACTTCTCAGCTCTCTCCAAAGGACTGCATAACAGATGGTTTCAAAGCGAGTCACATTTACAAACAGCAGACAAAAATATGATTTAACAGATTCTCTAAGAGTTCTTCTGAGCCTTCCAGAACCAGTCTTTTTCCATGGACTCTTTTATTTCTAATTTGTGGATTCCTAACTAAAACATCTTTCTACTTGCTAGCAACCTCTCTGTGTATTTCCTGGCTTGTGGAACATAAGAGTTGAAAGAAGTTCTAGAGCTATGGAGCTGGCTCTTGTGTTATTTTAGAAAACGCTACCTTGGCCTGAAAAATAGGAATCATTTAGTCCATCATGAACACTAGCCAAAAAACTGGAGGTGGGAGGTGGGAAGGAGGAGAGAAGAAGGAGGGAGGAATAAACTGATATAGGAATTGTCACAGGAGTTATGAATCATGTACACAGCCATTTAGTAAGACAAATGATGTTTCAGTTAAAGTCATCAAAACCAGAATCAACTCCTGGACAACACCTTGCTTTTGAAGTTTTGAAAAAAAGTCACGTCACAAGCATATACTATGATTAGGGAAAAAACCCCAGCCCTGGCCTGTCCTGCAAGATCATCCACTGTTTGTGGAGACCTAAACATTAATTCACAAGGCAGGCAGTGTGTGTTAGATTCAGATAGCCAGTGGTCCTCATGGTCAGAGGAGGGGTGAGGTCATTGGGCTTTCTGTGGATGGGCTCAGGCAAGGGGAGTTATTCATACCAGAGAGGCCTCAAAGGGGTAGGAAGAGGGCTGAGGGCATACCAGATAAATAGAATGCCTTGAATAAAGGTCTAGAGCAAGTTTGTCCAATTCGCGGCCCACGGAGGCTTTGCGGCCCAACACAAATTCATAAACTTTCTTAAAACATTATGTGATTTTTTTTGAAAAAATTTTTAAGTGCATCAGCTATCGTTAGTGTTAGTGTATTTTATGCGTGGTCGAAGACAATTCTTCTTCCAATATGGCCCAGAGAAGCAAAAAGATTGAACATCCCTGGCCTAGAGGATGAGGAACATTTGAGGATGGGCAGAGAGAGGAGACTGGGAGACACTTTAGCTTGGAGGAAGAGTGGACACAGAGGGAGTGAGAGGAGGAAGTGAGCAGAACCTAGGGGTTGACAGTGTAGAACCCCGTGTGGTTGGAAGGAAAGCAGGCTTGATGATGTGTGACCAGTTGGGTTATATTCTTACTGTGCCAATGAAGACTACGTTCTTTCTCTTACTGTTAGCTTTATCTGGAAAACTAACCGTATTTACACCATCTTTAACACATGTATTGACAGGGAGAAGAAGGAGAAACCTGAGCAAAGCAACAATATATCTAGGCCTGTTTCAGATTAATAGCACAATTGTGGGTTGTCAGAGGGAAGCCATCCACAAGGAGTTGGTGCATTTTCATCTCTTACAGTGAAATTCTCCTGTTTATTCCTCCCACTCATGTTCTAGAATTTTATTTATAACACTTTTTGGCCTGCTCTTTAAAGTGTGTGTGTGCCTCTGTGTGTGAGACTGACTGAGAAACTCAAGTACTCTATTGGGCTTTGAGCTTCTGGAAAACAGGCCCCACAGACATTCCAAGTATTCTAATCATGATCCATTATGCATAAAGAGAAGCAATAGAGACGGAGACGGTGGCCCACTGTTCTGGCTGCACCGTCTGGCATAACTGCCTCCTGGGCTGAATATCATATGGACCAGCCTCAGCTTCCTCTCTGGCCCTAGCGAGGCTACCTGGCCCTCAGGGCCATGGAGCTTTCTGGGAGCTGTCTCACTGCACTGCAAGGGGCTTCAGGGAGTTGCCAGATCCAGTCTTATGCTGCCAGGCAGGTCCAGGACAAGATACCTCAGACAGGTGGCTAGAGGTTCCTAGAGAGGGAGAGGCTACCAGCCCTGCTGGGAACTTGGCCTAGGGTTCACCCAGCCTGACAGGCAGGAAGGGCTCCCCCAGCTCCCACGGGGTTTGTGGGGGGAGGGTGGGCCTCCTCACCCTTGTGTGTGGCCTGGAGTTCGTGGCAGCAAGCTGCAGAGGGACTCGCCCACATTAGGCCAAAGTGAGCCCAGGTGTCTTGCCTGGACAGGGCTGCTGTTTCAGTGCCAATTCGAGCCTGGGTAACCACTGCCCTTTCAATGGGGTGAAGCTTAGTGACTGAAGAGTCTTCCTACTGCAGTTTAGGACCGTGGGCTCTTCCACTGGCCCACAGGAGATAAGGAGCAGCTCAGTACTCCGCCTGGGGCTCGACAGATGGAGGATAGGCTGGATAAACTGAGATTGGCCTTCAGTTCTCTCCTAGTCTGGGTTTTCTCATTAACTGAAAGGGGGCAATGTGATGTAATGGAAAGGACATTCGATTTGAGATTGGACAAACTTGTGTTTGAATCCTTGCTCTGCCATTTTGTCCAGATGTGACCTTGGGAAAGTTACTTAAACTTTCTAGGCTTCAGTTTCCTCAGTTGTAAAATGAGAATAAAAATAGCATCTTCTTCCGGCCGGGTGCGGTGGCTCACGCCTGTAATCCCAGCATTCAGAGGTCAGGAGCTGAAGACCAGCCTGGCCAACTTCTTGAAACCCCACCTCTACTAAAATTACAAAAAGAAAAAAAAAATTAGCTGGGCATGGTGGTGCACACCTGTAATCCTAGCTACTCAGGAGGCTGAGGCAGGAGAATTGCTTGAACCTGGGAGGTGGAGGTTGCAGTGAGCTGAGATTGAGCCACTGCACTCCAGCCTGGGCGACAGAGTGAGACTCCATCTCATAATAATAATAATAATAATAATAATAATAATATCTTCCTCAAAAGTTGGCTGTGAAGATTAAAGGTATCTTGAACATAGTGTACAGATGATAAATATTAGTAAATATTAGCTTACGCCACTTTTTTTTTTTTTACCCTAATGGGTCATACAGATTATTTTTCAAAAAACATGCAGGGACTATCTCAATTTCTGTTGATCTAAACATTGCTTTAAATAAACGTGCCCCTGCCTAGAGGTTTAGACAGCATTTTGCTATAGGGAAATGGGGCTGTGATGAGAAGTCTTACAGCAGGATCTCACCGGTATATTCAGAACTTTTCATGCCTTTGGTGTTTTCTTCAGGGCCCTCTTCGAATTTCTTTTCACCACCTCACAGAAGGGCTCCAGATTGGACTCAGAACACTGGGTAAGTTTTCATCACTGCCAAGCCAAGTGGAAGAATGCCTTCTTGTTTTTGCAGATTATTGTTTTTGAACACATACAAAATGTTCATTTAACATAATGAACATTTTGTATTTGAAAATAATCAATATCTCAGCCTGGGCAACATGGCGAATCCCCTTTTCTCAACAAAAATCAGATGACCTGTAGTCCTGTTACTGGTGGAGGGTGTCCAGGTTCTTGGCGTTTTGAACAAAGAAGTGGAGAGAATGCACAAACAAAGCAAGAAAGGAATGAAGCAACAAAAGCAGAGATTGATTGAAAATGAAAGTACACTCCACAGTGTGGGAGTAGGCCAGACCAGCCGCTTAAGGGCCCCAGATACAGAATCTTCTCGGGTCCAAATACCCCCTAGAGGTTTCCCATTGGCCACCTGGTGTTCACTCCATGTAAATGAAGTGGTGGTCTGCAATCATTCTGATTGGCTGATTTCTACATTCTGCTTTCTGCTGAAGTGAAGTTACAAAGGACACACTCCTATGCAAACATCTGATTGGTTGCAGGAAGCAACCAATCAGAGGCTAAAGTGAAGTTACAACGTTGCACTTCTATGCAAATGAATTCTTGGCCCGCAATCAGTGTGATTGGTTGGATACAGCAATCAATCAGAGGCTGAAGTGAAGTTACAAAGTTTCTTTCAATTTCCCATCTGCCAGTGCAGAAAAGGCGGGGCTTTGCAAAGAGAGTAGCCTCTGGTCCTTTTGTTACTCAGGAGTGGATAGTTAGGGTTTTCCTTTCTAACTAAATTGTTCTAGGAAGTCAGTGTGAAACGGCCTTAGGTTCTCTGCCTCCAGACCCTAATCTCCTGCCTCAGTCTCAGGCTACAGGCTGGAGGCAGAAGTGGGAGGATTGCTTGAGCTCAGGAGGTTGAGGCTGCAGTGAGCCGACATCATGCAACCGCACTCTAGCCTGGGTAAGAGTGAGACCCTGTCTCAAAAAAGAATAAAAATAATGAATATAGTCATTTAACTTAAAAAAATTATATTGGAATAATGATATGTGAAGTTGTATTAAGTGAGATAATATAGGTAAAGTGCCCGACATAGAATAGGTATACAATAATTAGAAGCGTATGTGTATATATATATATATATATATATTTTTATTTTTTTATTTTTTTTTTTGCGACAGGGTCTTGCTCTGTCACCCAGCAGGCTGGAGTGCAGTGGCATGATCTCAGCTCACTGCAGCCTTGATTTCCCAGGCTCAAACAATCCTTCTGCCTCAGCCTTCTGAGTAGCTGAGACTACAGAAGCACACCACCACACCCAGCTATTTATTTTTATTTTTGTTTTTAGTAGAGATGATGTCTCGCTATGTTGCCCAAGCTGGTCTGGAACTTGTGAGCTCAAGCAATCCTCCCACCTCAGCCTCCTAAAGTGCTGGGATTACAGGCATGAGCCACCGTACCTAGCCTAGCAGCTGCTATTATTATGAGTACTTCTATTATTGCATTAAAGCAGAAGATGATGGGGAGGACGCTCAAGAGGAAAGCTTTATCCTTCCTCCCCTTGACTGGAATGTTGAGCTCCAAATGGATATACATTACATCAAAGGCCTGTTCAGTCATCTTAGCGAGATTTTGAAATTCCCCCATCTGAAGTCAATGAAGTCCCCATATTTGTCAACTTGATCCTTGAGCCTGAGACCAGAGAGAAAGAGAAAGTGACTGGCCAGTCTAAAGTTCTTTGTAATTGCTCCAGACAAAAGGTTAATGAGGAAGTGGAGAGGCCCTTCCCTGGAGGACACAAAGGCCGGGCCCTCCCCTCAAGGAACTTAGACTCTCCCCTAGGCTCACTCCCCTCCCTATTATACCCACTTGTAAGTTGTTTTGTAAGTGTCCTTAAGGCTTTTCTCAAGAGAGCCGCTTGGAGATCACTAATTAGGCCTGTAAACCCATGGGAGACAAGGGCCCCTGGCTTTGATTTCTTTTGTTTCCCTCTTGCTCTCACAGAGACTAGCACAGGGCAGGGCCTCAACAGAAGTTGCTGGCTGACCTTGGAGACTTGGTCAACAGGCTAGTTAGAAGCTCCAGCTTAAGTTGTATTAAGTGGCATTCACTGATGACTGTGGCTGGCTGGTTGGCTGGCTGGCTGGTGCAGACAGAGCCAAAGAAACCGGAATCCAAGGCTGCCAAGGGCAGTTCAGGAGGGAAAGCCAGGCAGTGAGGAGATGGGGGTTTGGGGGAGGTGGCACCGGGGGTGGCTCAGTCATCTCCACCAGTAGATTAGATGTAATTGCCTCTACAGCATGTGCTCAGATTACCTTCTGTGCAATTGACAGCAAACTGCCTGTTAAGAGTGATGGGAGCCAAAGGGGGTGAGGGTGAAGCAGATGGGGGGTGGGTGTATATTTTGAAAAACTCGACCTTTTAAAATGCATGTAATACTGTAAACACCTTTTGATTACTGCTCCTACCGCCACAGCAGAGGCACTGACTCTATGGGGTTTTATATGATATTTGCCTCTGTTGGCTAGGGATTCATTTCCCAGGTTAGCCAAAGCACAACTGTCGATCGGGCACAGTGGCTCACGCCTGTAATCCCAGCACTTTGGGAGGCCGGGGCAGGTAGATCACTTAAGGTCAGGAGTTCGAGACCAGCCTGGCTAACATGGTGAAACCCTGTCTCTACTAAAAATACAAAAAATTAGCCGGGCATGGTGGCACACGCCTGTAATCCCAGCTACTAAGGAGGCTGAAGCAGGAGAATCGCTTGAATGCGGGAGGCGAAAGTTGCAGTGAGCTGAGATCGTGTCATTGCACTCCAGCCTGGGCGACAGAGGGAGGCTTCGACTCAAGGAAAAAAAAAAAAGCACAGCTGTCTGTCTGGTGGATAATGGAAATTCAGGGCAGCCTTTTTGTCTGCAGGGGATAGAAGAGAGCATACCTGGAGTAAGGAGGCATTCCTAGTAGAGCCACTGGGATACTATGTGACTTAGGGACTGTCATATCCCGCTTAGGATCACTTACCTCCCTACATAGAATCCTAAGGATGGAAAGACATCTAACCAACTGAATATGACCATAGCAGGTGCCCAACCAAATCTGAGAGTGGGAAAACAACGTTGCTGAGGTCTGTTGGGGGAAGAGGAAACAGATTTAATCCGTGTGGTTCCTAAAAGCGGAGCTGGGAACAAAGGGGAGAAGGTCCAAGGAGGCAGATTTCACCTCTATCTAAGAAAGAGCTTTCGAACCCATTAGAGCCGTTACAATTTAAATAGGCTGCTTGCTAAGGTAATGAGTTCTCCAAGCAGGGAATTGTTTAAGTTTCTGATTTAGTCTCTCTAACCACATTTCCTGCTTCTTTGCCAAAATTTGCAAAACCAAAGCTCCGACTGCTCATGATTCAAAGCGACTACATGTGAGACCCTGACATCCTAAGCTCAGAGGCTTTTGGTTCCAGGGCCACTGCCAGACCCTGCTCTCGTATGTGGATTTCTTTCTCTAGAAATCAAAGTAGGAGCCCCCAAGCTGGTCTCCTGCTTGGGGCGTGGCTCCCGTCCCAGCACTTCCTGGAGTAAGTTAAGATGTTCCTGCTTTGGCCCTCAGGGAATTGGACACTCCAGGTGTTGGCCCTTCCTTCTGGTGTTGGACTTTCCTGGTGCCAGGCAGGCCCTGCATCCCACCTGTTCAGCAACTCTCCAAGGCAAGTCCATTCCTCTGCCCCAAGGAAGATCTGCCACCAAGCAAGCTTGGCAAGGAAATACAACATGTTTACAAAACTACAAACCATTTTTCACTAGCTTGCCAGTCCCCTAAAGGTACTGTAAGAGCAAAAGACATGAAATTAGCATTCTTGACCTGTGACCCCACACAAATCATCATTCCCTAGAAAGAGTGGCTATTCACAAAGCAGAATTCAGCCATTCCCTCCTGATTGACACAACCTGGACATGTGCGTTTAAAGAGGCAGATTTAGAGCTATCCTGTGTTCCATCTAAGCTTTAAATGTATTCAGCCTTCAAATGAGTATTCATTACAAAGAAAGCGTTCAGGACTTTTGAATACTACTTTCAATAATAATACTTTACCTTGGGGGAGGGGAGGAGTAATCTATTTACAATTCGCAAAGCCTTTTCAAGAACCTGGACCTAAGTCAAAGCAGCAAGACTCAGCACACCCCTGGAACATAAGTGCTCAATGAATATTAAGATTGCTTTCTTGTTCTAAGAAAAAAACAAGAATTTTCTTTCTTTCTTTCTTTCTTTTTGTTTGTTTGTTTTTGGAGACAGAGTCCCACTCTGTCACCCAGGCTGGAATGCAGTGGCACAATCATGGCTCACTGCAGCCTCGACCTCCCCAGGCTCAGGGGATCCTCCCACCTCAGCCTCCTGAGTGGCTGGGACTACAGGCGTGTACCACCACACCCAGCTAATTATTTTGTATTTTTTTGTAGAGGCAGGGTTTCTCCATGTTGCCCAAGCTGGTCTTGAACTCCTGGACTCAAGCGACCTGCCCTAGCCTCAGCCCCCCAAAGTGCTAGGATTACAGCATGAGCCACTGTGCTAGCTAAGCCTGGCTAAATGTTAAGATTTCAACAGAAATCTTAGATGGCACTGTCCCCTTGGAGTGTGGCCAGAGCAGGTATTGTTACCCACCTTCAGTTTACAGATGAAGAAACTGAGGCCTACAGATGTTCATGACTTGTCCTCTCACCTTATCTGCTAATCTTGAGCTAAACAGAAAGCAGAAGCCATAAAAATGAACTGGCCTCCTGTGCTGTTCTGTGTAAGGAAGATCTGTTATGGGGGGTAAGGGAGGCTTCTCTCCAATACTTTCATATGGTTTTGCACACTGCCTGATCTCTAAAAAGCCACAGAGGTGTGACTGTCCAGGAGGTTTGGGGTCTGAATGTCTTCTTCCACCTCCAAATCTTAACCCAGAGGTGCAGGACCGGTCTTTATGATTTTAGTAACTCAAAAACCCAGATACTTTCTTGAGTCTGATGTTTTGTTAGATTTGAGAAAGACTTTATTATTATCAGGTTCTCTTTTGCTTTCAAAGTTTTTTAAAGTTTTTTTTTTTTTTAAGGTTTCTCTTCCTCTTTCTCCTTCTCTTGTAAGAGAGGGAAAGGCCAGGTGCCGTGGCTCATGCCTGTAATCCCAGCATTTTGGAGGCTGAGGCAGGAGGATTGCTTGAGACTGGGAGTTCCAGACCAACCTGGGCAACAGAGCAAGACCCTGTCTCTATAAAAAAATACAAAAATTAACTGTGTCATGCACCTGTGGTCCCAGCTACTTAGAAAACTGGGGTGGGAGGATCACTTGAGCCTGGGAGTTTGAGGCTGCAGTGGGCTATGGTCGATTGTGACCCTGCACTCCAGCCTGGGTGATAGAGTGAGACCCTGTGTAAAAAAAAAATTAAAAAAAAAAAATAAAAGAGGGAATACTTTTAAAGCTGTTTTGTTGTTTGTTTGTTTGTTTGTTTTTTGACGGAGTCTTGCTCTGTCGCCAGGCTGGAGTGCAGTGGCATGATCTCGGCTCACTGTAACCTCTGCCTCCCTGGTTCAAGCAATTCCCCTGCCTCAGCCTCCCGAGTAGCTGGGACTACAGGCATGCACCACCACGCCTGGCTAATTTTAGTAGAGACGGGGTTTCACCATGTTGGCCAGGATGGTCTCGATCTTCTTACTTCGTGATCCACCTGCCTCGGCCTCCCAAAGTGCTGGGATTACAGGCATGAGCCACCACGCCCGGCCCCTTGATTGTTTATTTCCTCTCTTGCTGGCTCAGGGCCCATGTCAATTAGCTTCTATGATGGGGTACACAGGGCAGGGGCTGCCGCATGGATCCCCTTCCAGCTACCACCTCCCCTATGGCCCTTGAGGACTTGAAGGACTTCTTCATGTGTTCCTCTGAGAGTGGCAGGGCTGAGATGATCACCAGCTTGGCCCAACCATGCTCCAAGGCTGAGCCCTTTGAAGGAAAACTGGAGGATTGGTGGCTACGGTCACTTCTACTCTGCCTTGTATAACTAATGCGCAAAGAGGGGAGAGTAATAGGACAACTGTCCTGGGGTGTAGCTGGAAATAGAGTCAAAGATGTGATTCAGTGGGGGAATTTACTGATGAAATCATTGCCAATGGGGGTGGCAGAGAGTATGTTTGAGGGCGAGGCATTACCATCTGTTGAGGGCCTGCCAGGTGTTACTTGTTTGTTTCTAGGTGCTTTCTTATGCTATTTCATTTAATCCTCTTTAACAACCTTATGAGATAGAGTTACTATCCCCTATTGTAAAGAGGAAGAAACAGAGGCACCCTGAGAGGGGCAGGCACCAGCCCAAGGTCACGCAGCTGGTTTTCCAGGTACTCCTGTGTGTCTAACTTTAATGCCCATGTTCTCTGGGCTTCGCCACACATTCCAGGTGTCCAGCACTGCCTGACAGGAACGAACAAGGAGACAACGGGAGATGCTTTTCGTTCCAGGGTTCCTATCATCACCATTCACAACATTGAGCCTGGGAGGGTCTTGAGCTGCCCTGCCCCTCTGGATGGTGCCTGTCGGATTCTTCTTGTGTTTACCCCCCAGATACCCCAGGAATACACAAAGTCTTTAGTGTGCATTGCTCCCCCCTTCCTCCCTGCTCACATAAAAGCTGGAGCTCTTATCCTAGAATTCAGCCCTCCCCGGAAGCAGGAATCTATGTGCTAATGTGTTAATCCTCCTATTCAAAAGGTCGCTTCTTCCCTACTGTGGGGACCAGCAGCAGTCTATAACCCGCCCCGTACAGTATTTCTGTCCTGGGGTGAGCCTTGTTCCAGCCTAATTATAGCACAAAGGGGAGTTTAGACCCACTCATGCAGTTGTTTAAATTTACTGGGAGCAAATGGGGCTAGGGGATTTGGAAGGTAGCAATAGGGTCCTGACTTCCAAATTACTGGAGGCCACGTGACGACCAGGGCTCTTAGGGAAAGCAGGAGGGGATAGGGAGGAGAGTCATGCACGTGTGCCCTAGCCAGAGGAATCCCCCAAAGGGTCAGGAGAGTGTGGGCAAATGACCGAGGGCTAGAGCCGGCAACCTGGAGGAGGCTGGTCCTCCCTTTGGCATGCCATGGGCACCCTATAAGGAGTCTGCGTCCATTGTGGGAGCCTTTCTTTCCTGTGTGGGAAAGAACTAGGATCAGATTTTCCGCCTGGCCATTCTGAGAAAGCCAGAAAGAAGGGAACGGCGGACACAAGTAGGCAGGGCCTTTCATCATGGCTGTGGGTGGTGGGGAGAGACAATGGTGGTCTTGCTATCTGGCTGGGGCTTCTTGGGGGACATAGGCTAGGTACAGCTGTGGGGCACTGGCTCTTTGCTGAGCAAATGGAGCAGGGAGAATGTTTGGGAGAGAATAATGGCATTACATGCTGCCCCTCTCCTTTCGCCCCTTGGCAGCTGTGCCATGGCAGTGTCAGGAGGTGTGGGCCCCAGCCACTGGACCTGGGAGACTGCTGAAAGGATCTGTGGTTGAGTGGAAGGAGCACTGGACTGGGAGTCAAGAGTCAGACATCCAATCTCTTTCAGGTTCTGGCCATGTGTCTTCATCTGTTCTCTAAGTGGGTTGAAGGAGCTCATTGCTAGAAACTTTTCTAGCTCCACAATTTTAGAATTCATCTCCTCAGGAGAGTTTCTGGAAGTTAGAAGGTAGGACAGGACATGAGACTGGAACACACAGAGGACCCTTTCCACTGGTGAGTCAAAATTGGGATGCCATGGTGGCTGCCCCACTGCTCAGCACTCCTGAAGCACTCTTAGGAGGCCACAGCTAACCAGCCATGGCTGCCCCTGAGGAGCCCCGGGGCCCAGTGAAAAGTACAAGTCTATTGTTGCCCTGTGAAGTCCTTCTGACTGACAAAACACTCAAGATCCTAATGAGTAAGCTGGGCATAGCTGGGGGACAAATGCACCAAAGTGTATCCATGGGAGTTGTAATCCTGAGATTAGGGATGGTGGATTATTTTCCCTTTCTCTTATTTTCAAACTTTTCAGGAAAGTGGTTATATTAATCTTTTTGAACACTGCTTTGCTAAAAGGAAGCTTTCCAGGGGTCACTATCGTTAGGTGGCAGGGTGACTAAAGCCTTGACTGGGCCGAGGTTTACTTTGGAATTGTACTGTCCAATAAGCTAACCAGTAGCCACATGTAGCTATTTAATTTAAGTGAAATTAAGCAAAATAAAAAAAATTCAGCTTTTCAGTTGACTAGCCACATTTCAAGTGCTTAGCAGCTACAAGTGGCTAGTAACTGCCATATTGGACAGCACAAATATGGGATATTTCCATGGTCTTAGAAAGTTCTACTGGATAGTGCTGCTTTGGGATATCCATGAAAATAGTTTTGAAAAGCAAAGTTTGTCTAGACACAGTGGCTCACACCTATAATCTCAGCACTTTGGGAGACTGAGGTGGGAGGATGGCTTGAGCCCAGGAGTTTGGGACCCCATCTCTACAAAACATAAAAGTATTAGGTGGGCACGACGGCATATGCCTGTAGTCCCAATTACTTGGGAGGCTGTAGTGAGCGAGGATCACTTGTGCCCAGGAGTTTGAAGTTGCAGTGAGCTATGATGATGCAGCACTGTACTCCAGCCTGGGTGACAGGGCCAGACTGTCTCAAAAAAAAAAAAAAAAAAGCAATGTTCTATCATGTGTGTGTTAACAAGCTGGGCCCGGTGATACTTCCCTGTAGTCCCAGCTACTCAGGAGGTTGAAGTGGGAGGCTTGCTTGAGCCCAGGAGTTCAAAACCAGCCTGGGCAACATAGCCTGGGCAACACAATGAGACCTTATCTCTTAAAAAAAAAAAAAGTGTGTTGGCCTTACTAAAGAGCCCAAATGTCTTTAAGTCTCCTACCTGGAAATCTGTGCTTACAGTAATGTGAATATTCCATATTATTTTCTTATATCCATTCAAAGAGGTGAATCCAACCTCTTTGGGCAGTACTTTGTTAGTTGTTACTATTACTGCATGATTGAAAGTAATAAAATTGTTTTTCTTGAAAACATAATCTTACTACTTTTAAGGTTGTAATTGACCTTGACGCATCTTTCTGGATCCCAGCTTTTCCTGTCATTCTGTAAGAAAACTAGTCCATTTAAAAGCTGCTATTTTTGCAGGATAGGTAGGATCTCCTAGTATATCTTGAAATGCCTGAGAGAATTTCAGTTAGTTGTTGCTCTCATAACTCATGGAAAACTAGGCCTTATATTGGGAAGTGGGAGCATGAGGCAGAGTGGAAGTGAAGTAGAGGGGTGGGAATGAGGGACAAGCCCAGGCAACAATGGCCTTTGACTATTATCCTAATGCTCCTGGGAAATGAAAACCAATACTCGTTATAAGGAGATCAGGGGCCAGGCGTGGTAGCTCACACCTGTAATCCCAGCACTTTGGGAGGCCGAGGCGGGTGGATTACCTGAGGTCAGGAGTTTGAGACCAGCCTGGCCAACATGGTGAAACCCTGTCTCTACTAAAAATACAAAAATTAGCCAGGCTTGGTGGCACACGCCTGTAATCCTAGCTACTCAGGAGGCTGAGGCAGGAGAATTGCTTGAACCTGGGAGACGGAGGTTGCAGTGAGTGGAGATCATGCCACTGCATTCCAGCCTGGCCAACAGAGCAAGACTGTCTCAAAAAAAAAAAAAAAAAAAAAAAGAGGAGATCAGGAGTCCCCAGATATCCCAGTCTTTCTCTCTGATTCCTCCCCAATTAAAGGAATACACCCTTACTGGGATCTTGCTGTGCTCTCACCTATGGAAACTCCTCAGGGCATCTGAAGCATCATGTAATAGGCTAGGCTATTCTGGCCAGGCCCTGTGCTAGGCATCATGGATTCAGAAATGAGTAAGACCCAGTCTGTGCCCTCAAGAAGCTCAAGGAGCTCACACTTTAGCAGGGGACACAGGCATCTAAGCAATTTATTTCAACCCAGTGTGGTAAGTGCCATACACAAACATGTACAGGGTGCTGTGGTTGAATAGAAATGGGAATGCTGCACTCTGATTGCAGAAACAAGGGAAGATTCCTGGCAAAGATGACATGAGAACTACATAAAAGATGAGCAGAAGTTCACTAGCCAAGGAGTGGAGCCATGCAACCATGGCTTTGGTCTCTGAAAAGGAGAGACGGAGTTTGCTGTGGCTTGAGCACAGGATGGGGGTGGGCAGGACTGAGGGATGCCTGGGAGATAGAGTTGGCAGGAAGGATCACAGAAAGCCCTAGAGTAGTTGATCCTGATGACAATGGGAACACATTGGAAGGTATACTGGTGAGGATGGTTTGGAGGTGAGTAAGTGCATGGAAAAAGTCAGTGGCATGTCAGAGGCCCTGCTTCTACTCGTGAAACACTTACTGGAGTCACTTAATTTAAGGCCACTCAGCTTCTAACCCAGTTCTCTGTCTTTACAGGACATTCCATTGTCTCAGAATGTACACAGGTAACAGCCAAGGAACTAGCCAATAGGCTAATTTTCAGTCATTTAATCAGTTTATATGAATGACACTAGGCACAAAGGACAGTGCTAAGCACTATGGGAAATAGAAGAATAGGGCATGGTCACTGCCTTCAACTCTCCCACTTTTTAAATATTCTAGAAAGACATCAGAGAGTTTGCCTGTAATTTAAACAGTGGTGACTGTAATGCTATTCCAAGACATCTAGACATATTTAAAATTATAGCGACTTCTAATAACAACTTTGGTAATATGAAGGTTTTTTTTTTACTGGGAAATCATATACATTTAGGTAGAAATTTATTCGGCTGGGTGCGGTGGCTCACGCCTGTAATCCCAGCACTTTGGGAGGCTGAGGCAGGTGGATCACGAGGTCAATAGATCGAGACCATCCTGGCCAACATGGTGAAATCCTATCTGTACTAAAAATACAAAAAATTAGCCGGGCGTGGTGGCGGGTGCCTGTAGTCCCAGCTACTCGGTAGGCTGAGGCAGGAGAATGGCGTGAACCTGGGAGGTGGAGCTTGCAGTGAGCCGAGATGGCACCACTGCACTCCAGCCTGGGCGACAGAGCAAGACTCCATCTCAAAAAAAAAAAAATTAAAATTAAAATTAAAAAAAAATTCTACTAAGATTAAAATGTGGCATTTATTTATTTGATTTTTTTTTTTTTTTGAGACGTAGTCTTGCTCTGTTGCCCAGGCTAGAGGGCAGTGGCGCAATCTCGGCTCACTGCAACTTGTGCCTCCCAGGTTCAAGCAGTTCTCCCGCCTCAGCCTCCTGAGTAGCTGGGATTACGGGCACATACCACCACATCCAGCTTTTTTTTTTTTAGTAGAGATGGGGTCTCAAACTCCTGACCTCAGGTGATCCGCCTGCCTCAGCCTCCCAAAGTGCTGGGATTACAGGCGTGAGCCACCATGCCCGGCCAAAATGTGGTATTTAGATCACCTGATTGACCCAGAGAAGTAAGAACTTGACCAGAAGTTCATGTTAGCCAGTTCCTTCTATGGCCTTGGGCACATAACTTCTCTATAACAGTTTGTTCTTCTGAAAAATGAAGACGGATCTAACAGTGCTTCTATAGCTGACAAGGCTACCCTAGAAAATTTACTTTCAAGTCCCATTAACTATTTCAATATAAACTTATATATGTAAGACATTTTCCTTTATGCTCTTTTTTCTTTCCATTTTTTCCCCTTTGTTTCTCAGGAAGATCTGGTTCTCTTTCTCCCTATGATTTCCAGAATGTTTCAAAACTCGTCAAATGAAAATATGCGAGTCATGACTTGTGGGTAGCAAGCTAGGACTTGTGGGGACAGTTAGGGGGAGGGCAAACCCTGAGATCTGCCAGCAATTGTTTCTCCTCTTGATTTGAACGAAGGAAAAGATCATGTTATTTATACAGCATAAGGTTCCAGATTTTCAGGAATGAAATCTGAGCCCAGCATGTCAACATATTGGTCTGGTCTGTCTTGGAATCTACAGTAGATGGATTTCTTTGTGCTGGGAAACATTAGGAAGGTCAATATTCTTTTCTAATTTTTTTCCTTTTAAGAAAAGGTTTCATTCTCACACTCTAAAGTGGTGGTATTAGATATCATCCAGATAATACACTCAATGGTTGTGCAGACTTCAGTTTCAAACATAAAGCCCCAGGGCAAACAGCTTTTATGTATTCAGTTACATGTTCTTTATTTCACAGATAATGTTTTTCAACAATAATGTTTTTCAACAAATATTAACCGCCTGGGAGGAAATACGGAAGTGAACAATCAAATGAAATAAAAATAAAACTGATGTTAATAACAATAAAGCCTCAAATAGCAACGAACCCAGAGAGACATCAACCTGGGCTTCCCAATCATCCAGGAGTTGTCCCAGAAAGGATAATCCAACAGATGCAGCAGGTGAGACAGAAGCCTCCCGGCAATGGTGGGTGGTTGGCCCTGTAGAGTAGTGGAAAAAGCACGGCGCTGGGGATCAGAGGACTTGGCTTCAAGACCTTCCTTTTCTCTGATGAGTTGTACAGGAAGGTGTAATCACTCACTCTCCCTGGCTTTCAGTTTCCTCAAATCCAAAGAAAGAGGTTGGCCTAGACCTAGAGGAAAGGGCTTGGGCTCTGGTGTCAAGACAGCGGGAGGTCTCCCTCCTGGCTCTACCACGCTCCCCTGTGTAACCTCGGACAATTATTCTCTGAGCCTCAATTTCTTCCCCCTGTAAATCAAGGACAATAGTATCTTCCGGATTGAGCTACCCTGAGGATGAAAAGGGATAATGTTTTTAAAGCGTCTGGCACATAGTAGGCAGCACTCAGGAAACTTTAGTTTCTTGCCAACTTCCTCTTTAAATCTGTTCCAGCTCTAAAACACGCTAGTCCCAATCCAGTTCCTTTGTCTACGAAATCCAGTCCAAAGCTTAGAAAGATCCCTAATTCCCAATCGCGGCAAGAGCGCACACACACACCTGAATTGTCTCTTTCAGTTCTCCAAATTGCCACTGAAACTTTCTTCCTGGGAAGTATTTGCCCCCATTCGCTATCTCTTAAAGAACCTATCTACACAGTTTTTTCTTCCCTAACTTTACATAAACTTCCCTTTTTCAAGGCGGCCATGGAGCGAGTCTTAAGGCAAAAGAGACTGCCTGGTCTTTCCTTTGCAGCCACCAGCCGCAGGGCTGCCCCGGGGACAGAGCTCCTCTTGGCCTCTCATTTCCGCCCCTCCAGGTGTTTCATTGCAAGCCCAAGAGTTAGCTAGTGTTTCCCAGGTAAGAAGGGCACAGACCCTGCCCACCTTCCAGTCTCTGGCTTTGAGACTAGTGGATTCAAAAATAGGATCCCTTTGGCGGTTAGTTCCTTGGTGGTTTGACTAACTTGGCATGGATAGAGAACTGCTGCGTGGTGGTCCTTCTTTGGGAAAGGAACTCCTTGCTCAGAACTCCTTAATTCCAGGGAGGTTTCAGATATATGTATTTATAAAAGTAACATATAATTTATATATATATTTATAACAGGAATATAACCACATTACAGAAACTTTGAAAAGCAGAGAAAAAGAAAAGGAAACCCCTCCCTATTCATAATTACAACTCCTAAACACAGACACTGGTAGTATTTTGCTGTTTTTTTTTTTAAGTCCTTTCCCAATGTGTAGACATGCACACACACACACACACACTTTTTTGTACCTTGCTTTTCACAATTATTATAAACTTTTCTATGTAGTGGCTTCATAGTTACTATTATTTGATGTACTTATTTTTTTTAGATAGAGTCTTGCTCTGTTGCCCAAGCTGGAGTGCAGTAGCCTCAACCTCCCAGGCTCAAGCCATCCTCCCAGGCACAGCCTCATGAGTAGCTGGAACTCCAGGCGCATGCCATATTATTATTTTAGTATCTACAGACTACACCTAGTAGATTCAGTATCATTTATTTTACAGTTTTTTTGTTGTCGGTCTTTTAGATGGTTTCTAATGTTTTCTATCATAACTACAATGAATATATATTAGCATAAAGCTTTTCACTCAAATTTCTTATTATTTCCTTAAAGTTGCCTCCTAGGAATTGAGATTTGGTTTTAAATGGGTAGGAATTTTTTTTTTTTTTTTTAAGATTTTAGAGACAGCATCTCCCTGTGTCACCCAGGCTGGAGTGCAGTGGCACCATCATAGCTTACTGCAGCCTCAAAATACTGGGCTCAAGGCATCCTCCCCCCTTGGCCTCCCAAAGTGCTGGGATTACAGATGTGAGCCTCCCCACCCAGACAGTACATGTTTATCATTCCATAAATCATGCCCAAATGCCTTCCAAAGAGTGGAGCCAATATATCCTCTTATCTCCAGTGGTTGAGAGTATCCTTTAATCACATACTTCCTAGCACAGGCTATCTTTTCTTTATAAATGTTCATTGTTGACCAGGCACGATGGCTCAAGCCTGTAATCCCAGAACTTTGTGAGGTCGAGGCAGGCGGATCACAAGGTCAGGAGTTCGAGACCAGCCTGGCCAACATGGTGAAACCCCATTTCTACTAAAAAAAATACAAAAATTAGCTGGGCACGGTGGAGCATGACTCTGTCTCAAAAAAAAAAAGAGTTTATTTATTTTATTTATTTTTATTTTTATTTTTATTTTGAGAGGGAGTCTCGTTCTGCTGCCCAGGCTGGAGTGCAGTGGCATGATCTTGGCTCACTGCAACCTCTGCCTCCTGGGTTCAAGTGATTCTCTTGCCTTAGCCTCCCCAGTAGCTGGGATTACAGGCATCCGCCACCGTGCCCGGCTAATTTTTGTATTTTTTAGTAGAGACGGGGTTTCACCATGTTGGCCAGGTTGGTCTCGAACTCCTGACCTCAGGTGATCCACCTGCCTCGGCCTCCCAAAGTGTTGGGATTACAGGCATGAGCCACCACACCCGGCTCATTGTTTTTTTTCAAGGTAACTTTTCATTTTCTGTGAGAGGAATGCCCCCCCCACCACCCCCCTTGAGTTTTATTACAGTTTTTTTTTCTGTTTTCGTTTCGTAAGCAAGTTTCTTGACACGAGTGGGTGGGATTTGAATGAAGAAAGAAGTCTCAGTGACTAAAAACTGGGAGTTTTTCCCAGTAATGATGTTAAAGGAGGAATGGCAAAGCAGATGGAGTGAATGAACAGGACAGAGGAGGAGATGGGTTTGGGAGGGGCCCATGATGGAGCCTAGCCCCTTGATGTGGTCCAAGCTGCAGGTGTGAGAAAGTTGTATCTAGAAGCAGCTGCTTGGAGAAATTGGAAGCAAAAGAAGCTGGGGTTCAGACATGAAATCAGCATCAAGGATTTGGCAAAGACATGAAAAAGTGAATTTCGGATTTGTTAAAGAAAGGACAGGGTCTGTATCGGGTTCAGGGGGAAGGGATCACTCCAATCTAACTCTCATTTATTGATCACCTTCCCCATGCCCAGGTACTTTATAGAGGCTTTTTTTTTTTTTTTTTTTGACACAGTATCACTCTGTCACCCAGGCTGGATGCAGTGGCATGATCATAGCTCACTGAAGCCTGGAACTCCTGGTCTCAAGCAATCCTCTTGCATCAGCCCCCCAAGTAGTTGGGACTTCAGGTGCACACCACAACACCTGGCTAATTACATTTTTTTTTTTTTTTAGATAGAGGGTCTTGCTATGTTGCCCAGGCTGCTCTCAAAATCCTGGGCTCAAGCCAGCCTCCCATCTCGGCCTCCCAAACTGCTGGTATTAAAAGCACCAGGCCCCTGGATGCTATCTTAATGAATTCTCACAATAACCCAAGAAGAGAATTACTATTGTTATTCCTATTTTACAGATGTGGAAACAGGAGCAGAGAGAGGTTTAGTGTCACGGCCAAGGCCTCATATAGACTACAAGTGGCAGAAGTTAGGATTTGAAACTATGCCTTTCTACTTCAATCCTAAGCACCCCTGGAATCAAGAACAAGATTTGGACAAAGGAGGAAAGGGAACCCGCACTTATTCAGATGATGAAACTTGGGATCAGGCCTGGGCAGAGAAAGACCACAGAAAAGAGTGGCCCACATTCCACATTCCTGTGGGAATGGGGGCTGGGGGCTGCCATAATCCCAGCTGGAATCTGAATGGATTGTCCCTAAAGGCTGCTGAGCAAGGCCTCACTAAGATTCTGATGTCTAAATCCTCAGCTGTTTGAAGACCTGGTGTCTTAGAGCTTCGCCAAAACCTCATTCAGGATGCCAACTCCTCTTAGGACCAGCATAATGAATGTGAGATTGCAGCTTTCTGTTTGCCTAAACATGCTTTACCCTCCCCTAGATCAATGAAAGAATGTGTCTCTTACTCAATTTCAAGTGCCTCCTCTCTCTCTCCCAGTTAAAGTGGAAACTCTGGCCGGTTTAGAGAGTCTGTGGCCAACAAAGCCAGAGTTAAGGTTTCAAAGGCACTTGCCTCCTAACCCCTCGTTTCAACTCCTCATTATTTCCCTAAAAAAAAATGCCATTGGGTTTGAAACAGATTGTGTTTGACTGGTCACCAACTCAAATGTCTTCTGATGTCACCACTTTTTATTCTGTGTATAGTCTTTGAAAGTACTGCTGTGAAGCACGGGCATCACTTGGAGATTTGAGTAACAGAGGCTACCCATGGAATCAGGGAAATGTCTCAGCCTAGCTGGTGTCAAGGCCTGGATTTCCAGAACCCCCACGCTCATCAGCGCTCAGCAAGGAAAGCCCATTTTATTCAGAGACCACGTTTTTGTGTGAAATGCTAGTTATAACAGTTATTATTACCGTCATATTCATATTCTTTCTATTTCATGTATATATTTATCTGCGACAGGCACAGTGGTTCACACCTGTAATCCCAGAACTTTGGGAAGCCAAGACAGGTAAATTGCTTGAATCCACAAGTTCCAGACCAGCTCGGGCAACAGGGTGACACCCTGTCTCTACTAAAAAATACAAAAATTATCTGGGTGCAGTGGCATGTATCTGTAGTCCCAGCTACTAGGGAGGCTGAGGTGTGAGAACCAATTGAGCCTAGGAGGTTGAGGCTGCAGTGAGCCCTGATCATGCCATTGTACTCCAGCCTGGGTGACAGAGTGAGACCTTTTCTCAAAAAAAAAAAAAAAAGAAAAAAAAAAGAGCCGGGCGCGGTGGCTCACACTTGTAATCCCAGCACTTTGGGAGGCCAAAGCAGGCAGATCACCTGAGGTCGGGAGTTCAAGATCAGCCTGGCCAACATGGTGAAACCCCGTCTCTACTAAAAACACAGAAAAATTAGCTAGGTGTGGTGGCAGGCGCCTGCAATCCCAGCTACTTGGGAGGCTGAAGCAGGAGAATCGCTTGAACTCAGGAGGCGGAGGTTTCAGTGAGCCAGGATCATACCATTGTACTCTAGCCTGAGCAACAAGAATGAAACTCTGTCTCAAATAATAATAATAAAAATAAAAAATAAAGAATTTGGAAGGAAATACTCCAAAACATTAGCATCAACATGTTATGTTCCTGGGTAGTGGTATTATAGCACATTTTAAGGATTTTTCACTATACTTTCTTCTGTTTTTCAGAAGTATCCATAACAAAAATGATTTACTTTGATAGTTGGAAAAACAGTAAGAAACCAATGTTAATCAAGTTTAGCCTAAAGCTGCCTCATTACGTATTTTAAGTTCAGCCTAAATGTTTCTCTGCTCATAATAAATTATAACCTAAATAAAACTGTAACTAGACTGTAACCTACTCTTGTGCCAGTCACCAAGTTTTGGCCAAAGGGGTCCAACTGTCCAAACCATGTTCAAATAAGATAAACACTGAGCTATAACCAATCCAATTGTTTCTGTACCTCACTTCTGTTTTCTGTATGTCACTTTCCTCTTTTTTTTTTTTTTTTTGAGACAGAGTCTCGCTCTGTCACCAGGCTGGAAGGCTGGAGTGCAGTGGCACGATCTCGGCTCCCTGCAACCTCTGCTTCCTGGGTTCAAGCGATTCTCCTGCCTCAGCCTCCCGAGTAGCTGGGACTGACTACAGGCACATGCCACCATGCCCAGCTAATTTTTTTTATTTTTACTAGAGACGAGGTTTCACCATGTTGGCCAGGATGGTCTCGATCTCTTGACCTCGTGATCCCCCCACCTCGGCCTCCCAAAGTGTTGGGATTACGGGCGTGAGCCACCGTGCCCAGCCACTTTCCTCTTTCTATCTGTAAATCTTCCACCACATAGCTGCACTGGAGTGTCTCTGAGCCTTCTCTAGCTCAGGAAGCTGCCCAATTTGTGAATGGTTCTTTGCTCAATTAAACTCTGTTAATTTTTATTTGTTTATTTTGAGACAGGGTCTTGCTCTGTTACCCAGGCTAGAGTGTAGTGGCATGATCACAACTCACTGCAGCCTCAAATTCCCAGGCTCAAGAGATCCTCCCACTTCAGCCTCCTGAGTGGCTGGGACTACAAGTGCATGCCACCACACCTGGCTCATTTTTAAATTATTTATTTATTTATTTATTTATTTATTTATTTATTATTTATTATTTATTATTTATTTATTTATTGAGACGGAGTTTTGCCCTTGTTGCCCAGGCTGGAGTGCAATGGCAGGGTCTCAGCTTACCACAACCTCCACCTCCCGGGTTCAAGCAATTCTCCTACCTCAGCCTCCTGAGTAGCTGGGATTACAGGTGTCGGCCACCAAGCCCGGCTAATTTTTGTATTTTTTTTTAGTAGAGACAGGGTTTCACTATGTTGGCCAGGCTGGTTTCGAACTCCCGACCTCAGGTGATCCATCAACCTCGGCCTCCCAAAGTGCTGGGATTACAGGTGTGAGCCACTGCACCCGGCCTACACCTGGCTCATTTTTTTGTATTTTTTGTAGAGACAGGGTTTTGCCAAGTTGCCTAGGCTGGTCTCAAACTCCTGGACTCAAGCCATCCCCCTGCCTCAGCCTCTCAAAGTGCTGGGATTGCAGGCGTGAGCCACCATGCCCAGCCTAACTCTGTTAAATTTAATTTAGCTAAGGTTTTTTGTTTGTTTGTTTGTTTTTTGAGATAGAGTCTTGCTCTGTCGCCCAGGCTGGAGTGCAGCAGCACGATCTCGGCTCACTGCAGCCTCTGCCTCCTGGGTTCCAGTGATTCTCCTGCCTCAGACTCCTGGGTAGCTGGGATTACAGGTGCACACCACCACGCCCGGCTAATTTTTGTATTTTTAGTAGAGACGGGGGTTTCGCCATGTTGGCCGGGCTGGTGTCAAACTCCTGACCTCAGGCGATCCGCCCACCTCTGCCTCCCAAAGTGCTGGGATTACAGGCGTGAGCCACCGCGCCCAGCCTTTTTTTTTTTTTTTTTTAATAGTAAGAGTTATTTATTTAGTTTAGTTTTATTTAGGACCATTCATGTGATCAATCACTTAACAAGTGTTTATTTTCTTTTATTCTTTTTAACACTGGTAAATCAAATAACTTTAAAATTGCTAAGTTTCTCAAAATAAAATTGTTTTTATGTGAAACGAGCTGTGTATATGAAATCTATGAAGCTCTTATAATAGCCAAACAGTAATGGTTTAGAAAATATAAAACGAGATTTCATTCACAATAGCATCAATATGTAAAAACACCTAGGAAATATTTTAAAGAGAAAATTATGTGATCTACATAAAAATAATAAGAGAGGTACATATCGTAACACAGTATAAGACACTAAAATATTGTAACACTGGCAAACGTTCCAAAATGTATAAGGTTACTAGAAATGACAATAAAAATCCCACAAGATTTGTTTTGGAACTCAAGATGAGTTTTGGAACTCAACAAAATGATTCCATATTTCATCAGCAATAATAAACAGATTTAATTTTTAAAAATTTTCTAAATAAATTTAATTTTCTGGATTTTTTATTTGCAAACAAACTAGTTAAAAGAGTATGAATTTAGAAACAGACCTGGCAAACAACTACATGATAGATTGACTCAAAAGTAAATCTAATATAATAAAAATAATTTAGGCCAGGTGTGGTGGCTTATGCCTGTATTCACAGCACTTTGAGAGGCCGAGGCAGAAGGATCGCTTGAGTCCAGGAGTTTGAGACCAGCCTGAGCAACTTGGCGAAACATCTTCTCTACAAAAATACAGAAGTTAACCAGGCATACTGGGGCACACTGTAGACCCAGCTACTTGGGAGGCTGAGGTGGGAGTATCGCTTTAGCACAGGAGTTCAAGGCTGCAGTGAGCCATGATCGCGCCAAGGCAATGGTGTCACAGAGCGAGACCCTGTCTTGAAAAAAAAAAGGATAAAAAATTAGTTTAATAGTAGAGGATGGAGGCCAGGCGCAGTGGCTCACACCTGTAATCCTAGCACTTCGGGAGGCTGAGGCGGGCCGATCACCTGAGGTCAGGAGTTCAAGACCACCTTGGCCAACATGGTGAAACCCTGACTCTACTAACAATATAAAAATTAGCCGGGCGTGGTGGTGTGTGCCTGTAATCCCAGCTACTCGGGAGGCTGAGGCAGGAGAATCCCTTGAACCTGGGAGGCGGAGGTTGCAGTGAGCCAGGATCACAACACTGTACTCCAACCTGGGAGACAGAGCGAGACTCTGTCTAAAAGAAAAAAAAAAAAAAATAGCGGACAGAGAGGAAGGGGAAATTTGTCTTTCTTTCTTTCTTTCCTCTCTCTCTCTCTCTCTCTCTCTCTCTTTCTTTCTTGACAGAGTGTCTCGTTTTGTCGCCCAGGCTAGAGTCCAATGGACCCATCTCAGCTCACTGCAGCCTTGACCTCCCCAACTCAAGCGATCTGTCCACCTGCGTCTCCCAAAGTGTTGGGATTACAGGAGTGAGCCACTGCACCTCGCCACGGAAAATTTCAATAAACAGCATTGGAATAACTGATCAACAATCTGATGCCCTCAAAATTAATTACAGGTATCTTTAAAAAATCTCTTTTATTTCAATAGCTTTAGGGATACAAGGGGTTTTCGGTTGCATGGATGAAGTGTACAGTGGTCAAGTCTAGGATTTTAGTGCACCTGTCATCTGAATAGAGTACATTGTACCAAATAGGTAGTTTTTCTTTTTCTTTTTTTTTCTTTTTGAGACGGAGTCTCGCTGTCACCCAGGCTGGAGTGCAGTGGCGCGATCTTGGCTCACTGCAAGCTCTGCCTCCCGGGTTCACGCCATTCTCCTGCCTCAGCGTCCCGAGTAGCTCGGACTACAGGCGCCTGCCACCTCGCCCGGCTAATTTTTTGTATTTTTAGTAGAGACGCGGTTTCACCATGTTAGCCAGGATGGTGGTCTCGATCTCCTGACCTCGTGATCCGCCCGCCTCGGCCTCCGAAAGTGCTGGGATTACAGGCGTGAGCCACCATGCCCGGCCCCCAATAGGTAGTTTTTCATCCCTCAACCTCCTCCAACCCTACCCTCTTCTGCATCTCCAATATCCATTATACCACTCCGTATGCCTTTCTATCAAGTGTTTATTGAATATGTAAAATATGCTGGCCTGCAATGTGGTGGGTGGGGAGACTCAAAGGACAAGGGGTGACCATTTACTGAGTGCCTGTTATTTACGAGGTATATTTTGGATGTTGACTCATTTCATTATCCAACCATCCTGAGAGGTAGGTTTTCACTGTAGTAGTAGCACAGATGAGGAAACTGAGGCTCAGAGAGACCAGTAGCATCATTAAGCCCACACATGAAGTCAGTGGAAATGCTGGGTTCAGGAGGCAGGTCTGCCTACATCAGAGCCTGTGCTCATTAATTATATTCCATTTTTCTTCCATTATACATACAGTCATACACATGCAATATGATTCCTGGCTTTTTAGCCTTACGGTCTAGTTGAGAAGGTGAGATAAATAAAAATACAAATACAGGCAGTCGTTGGTTTATGGATACACATTACAGATGGAAGTATTTCGCGTATCCCAGCTGGAAACTCCATCTCTTGGGATTTCTAGGAGGCTGGGCTGGGCTGCAGGAAACTTGGCTTTTATTCACACCAGCCTTGCTTCTAGGTTTTTTTAATGCCTGGACCAAGGCTGGAATCCACTGTTGTTGTCCCGAGTCTTTGGATTGCAAATCTAGGCTTCATTCCACCCTGCTTTCAGCAACTAAGACATTGCTTCTCAAACTTTAATGCACATACGAATCACCTGGGGATCTTATTAAAATGCAGATTCTGAATGAGTAGGTGTGAAGGTGGGAGCTGAGATTCTGCTTTTCTACGAAACTCCCAGGTGATGCTCATGTGACTAGTTTGAGTATTGGGTAGCAGGCACTAAGTAGTTAAATGGGTTAGCCCAGACTAAAACCTCAGTCTATCTGGCTCCAGGCAAAGTGCTGGGCTGCTCCTTATTTCCTGTGGGCTAGAGGAAGAGCATAGAGCCCTGAACTGCACCAGGAAGGATCGCCAGTCACTAAGCCTCATCCAATTGAAAGGGCAGTGATTGCCCACTCATGTCAGCAGCGAAATGGCAGCTCTGTCCAGGGAAGACACCCGGGCTCACTTTGGCCTAATGTGAGTGAGTCCCTCTGCAGCCTGCCCCAAGACCTCCAGGCCACAAAAGGGTGAGGAGGCCCAACGCTTCCCTTGGGAGCTGGGGGAGCCCTTCCTGTCTGTCAGGCTGGGTCAATCCTGGGCCAGTATCCTAGCAGAGGTGGTGGCCTCCCTTTCTCTAGACACCTTTAGCCACCCATCTGGGGCGTCTTGTCCTGGACCTGCCTGGCAGCAGAAGACAGAGGCAGCTATGCCAGACGGTGCAGCCAGGACAGTGGGCCACCGTCTCCGTCTCTATTACTTCTCTTTATGCATAATGGATCATGATTAGAAACTTGGAATGTCTGTGGGGCCTGTTTTCCAGAAGCTCCAAGCCCAATAGATTATCGAGCATGCTTTTTGCTAGCATGACCACTATCGATAACATTGTTTCTGTGGGAAATGGTTTCCAATTCCCAAACAGTGCCTAATTGCATGCTGGGAACTGGCTGCACAGAGAGGAAGAGAAGCCATGTAAGGTAGTACTCACTGAGAGTCAAAGGAATTGTTCAGAAAATGTGTACTTTTGGAGTTTAGAGCAAGGAGGGAGAACTATGGGCTGAGTGTCAACCGAAAACTTTGGAGAGCAGGGAGACATGAGCTGGGCCCTTAAGGAGAATGAGGATTTGGGTAGGTGGGATAAAAGCTTGCAAAATGCAGAGGCAGGAATGAGGTGCTCACTACACATGCTGGGAACCATGGATTAAGGCATTCTGGCTGGAGTCAAGGGACATCAGGCTGGATGGGGCTGGAAGAAGCACTGTCTACAGAGCTTTCATATGAGAGAAGAAGGGGAGGAGGGAGAGAAGAAGGGGAGGAGGAAGAGAAGGGGGAAAAAGAAGAGAAAGTGGCATCATTTATCATCACTTCTATGAGCCAGGCACTTTATCTACATTCTCTCTATTTCTCTCTCTCTCTTTCTTTTTTCCTTGAGACGGAGTCTGGCTCTGTGGCACAGGTTGGAGTGCAGTGGCGCATCTCCGCTCACTGCAACCCCTGCCTCCTGGGTTCAAGCCATTTGCTTGCCTCAGCCACCACACCCAGCTCATTTTGTATTTTTAGTAGAGACAGGGGTTTCACCATGTTGGCCAGGCTGGTCTAGAACTCCTGACCTCAGGTGATCTGCCCGCCTTGGCCTCCCAAAGTGCTGGGATTACAGGCTTGAGCCATTGTGCCGGGCTCATTCTATTTCTTATAAGACCCCCCAGATTAGGAGTATCCTTGTTGCTTAGATGAGGAAGTTGTTTCAAAAAAGTTAAGTAACATCCTTTATTTTTATTTTTATTTTTTTAAGTTCCGGGATACATGCGCAGAACGTGCAGGTTTGTTACATAGGTATACATGTGCCATGGTGGTTTGCTACACCTATCAACCCATCATCTGGGTTTTAAGCCCCGCATGAATTAGGTATTTGTCCTAATGCTCTCCCTCCCCTTGCCCCCCACCTCCCGACAGGCCCCAGTGTTTGATGTTTCCCTCCCTGTGTCCATGTGTTCTCATTGTTAAATTCCCACTTATGAGTGAGAACATGCGGTGTTTGGTTTTCTGTTCCTGTGTTAGTTTTCTGAGAATGATAGTTGCCAGCTTCATCCATGTCCCTGCAAAGGACATGAACTCATTCTTTCTTATGGCTGCATAGTATTCCACGGTGTATATGTGCCACATTTTCTTTATCCAGTCTATCATTGATGGGCATTTGGGTTGGTTCCAAATTTTTGCTATTGTGAATAGTGCTGCAATAAACATACGTGTGCATGTGTCTTTATAGTAGAATGATTTAAATCCTTTGGGCATATACCCAGAAATGGGATTGCTGGGTCAAATGGTATTTCTGGTTCCTGATCCTTGAGGAGTCACCACACTCTTCTTCCACAATGGTTGAACTAATTTACACCCTCACCAACAGTGTAAAAGCATTCCTATTTCTCCACATCCTCTCCAGCATCTGTTGTTTCTTAACTTTTTAATAATTGCCTTTCTTACTGGCATGAGATGGTATCTCATTGTGGTTTTGATTTGCATTTCTCTAATGACCAGTAATGATGAGCTTTTTTTCATATGTTTATTGGACGCATAAATATCTTCTGTCTTCTTTTGAGAAGTGTCTGTTCATGTCCTTCGCCTACTTTTTGATGGGGTTGTTTATTTTTTTCAAGTAACATTCTTAAGCCCACCCAACTGGGAAGTGCTGGCACCAGAATTTGAACCTAGGTCTGTGCGGGTATTTGCATGACACCATGCTGTCTCACTCCTAAACGTGTCCCTGACTGATATGTTGAGTTTAAAAATACCCAGGGAAGTCCATGTTTCTAAACAGGTTCCAAAAGTCATCTGGTCTGGATCCTTGAAAAGTCAGAGGCCGTGATAGCTATACTAGTTTGCTAGGGCTGTCATGACAAATTCTCACAAACTGGATGGCTTAAAACAATGCAAATGTATTTTCTCACAGTTCTAGAAGCCAGGAATCTGAAATTCAGGTGTGGGTAGGGCTGTGGTTCCCTCAGATGTCTCTAGGGGAAGAATTCTTCTGTATAGTCAGGGTTCTCCAGAGAAACAGAACCAATAGGAGTCATGCATGTTTTTGTTTTGTTTTGTTTTTTTGAGACAGGGTCTCGCTCTGTAGCCCGGGCTGGAGTGCAGTGGTGCCTTCATGGCTCACTGCAGCCTTGACCTACTGGGCTCAAGTGATCCTCCCATCTCAGTCTCCTGAGTAGCTGGGATCACAGGTGTGCACGACCACACTCGACTAATTTTTTTTTTATTTTATTTTTAGTAAAGAGAAAGTCTCACTATGGTTCCCAGGCTGGTCTTTAACTCCTGGGCTCAAGCAATCCCTCGCCCTGGCCTCCCAAAATGTTGAGATTATAGATGTTAGCCACCGTGCCCAGCCCCAGTGATGTTTTAGTTTGAGTCTGAAGGCAGTCTTCTGTAAAACCAGGAATAGCTGATGATGCAGACAAAGTCAGAAGTCAGCCTTCTGGAGAGTTCCCTCTTGTTCAGGGAGGCCATTTTTTGTTGTTCTATTGATGCCTTCAATTGACTGGCTGAGCCCACCCACATTATAGAGGGTAATCTGCCTTACTCAAAGTCCACCAATGTAAACATTAGCCTCATCCAAAATACCCCAAAGAAACACCCAGAGTAATGTTTGAACAAATATCTGGGCACCCTCTGCCTTAGCCAAGTTGACATATAAAATTAACTATCACACCTTTCTTGATTTTTTTCAGCTTCTGGTGGCTTCAGTCATTCTTTGCTTTGGAGCTGCATGATTCCAATGTCTGCCTCCATCTTTGCATGGCCTTTCTCCCTGTGTGTCTGTGTCCCAAATATCCCTCCGCCTTTCTCTTATAAGGCCACTTGTCGTTGGATTTAGGGCCTACCCTAAATCTAAGATGATCTCAACTCAAGATCCTTAGCTTAAGTACATGTGCAAAGACCCATTTTTGAAATAAGATCACATTCACAGGTTCTAGGAGTTGGGACATAGAGATGTTTTTTTGTGGGGGAAACACCATTTAATCCACTAAACTGGTATTCTCCCATGGGAATCTGAAGAGTTCTGCTGGCATAGCTACTTCCTAGCTTCAGGTAAAAAACAAAAGCACAAGGACTCCATAATATCAGTAGTAACCCCAGTGCAAGGAGTTAAATCTGCTGCCATCTAGGGTGTTTATTTTATTTTCTTTTTGAGACAGGGTATTACTCTGTGGCCCAGGCTAGAGTATAGTGGTACAATCTTAGCTCACTGCAGCCTTGGCTTCCTGGGCTCAAGTGATCCTCCCACTTCAGCCTCCTGTGTAGGTGGGACTACAGGTGCACACCACCACTCTTGGCTAATTAAATGATTTTTGAAAAAAATTTTTGTCAAGACAAGGGTCTCGCTATGTTGCCTAGGTTGGTCTCAAATGCCTGAGCTCAAGCGATCCTCCTGCCTTGGCCCCCCAAAGTGCTGTGATTGCAGGCGTGAGCCACTGCGTCCAGCCTAGGGTGTTTCTTTTAGGTGTGGTGTCATGCTGGGGAGCTGGCGATACTGCTGCCCACTAAGGGGGGCAGGGAGGATGTCTAGAGAACATTTCTTTCTTTCTTTCTTTTTCTTTTCTTTCTTTCTTTTTTTTTTTTTTTTTGAGATGGAATCTCGCTCTGTCACCAGGCTGGAGTGCAGTGGGTGTGATCTCGGCTGACTACAACCTCCGTCTCCTGGGTTTGAGCAATTCTCCTGCCTCAGCCTCCCAAGTAGCTGGGATTACAGGTGTGCGCCACCACACCCAGCTAATTTTTGTATTTTTAGTAGAGACAGGGTTTCACCATGTTGGCCAGTATGGTCTCAATCTCTTGACCTCATGATCCACCCGCCTCAGCCTCTCAAAGTGCTGGGATTACAGGCGTGAGCCACTGCGCCCAGCCCCTCTAGAGAACATTTCTAAATTTTCTTTTAAAGTCTATTTTCTGCCCGGGCATGATGGCTCACGCCTGTAATCCCAGCACTTTGGGAGGCCAAGGCAGGCAGATCACTTGAGATCAGGAGTTAGAAACCAACCTGGCCATCTCTACTAAAAATACAAAAAATTAGCTGGGTGTGGTGGCACATGCCTGTAATCCCAGCTACTTGGGAGATTGAGGCAGGAGAATCACTTGAACCCAGGAAGTGGAAGTCAGTGAGTCGAGATCGTGCCACTGCACTACAGCCTAGGCGACAGAGCAAGACTCTGTCTCAAAAACAAAAACAAAAACAAAACAAAAACAAAAACAAACAAAAAAACTATTTTCTTTTACAATATAATTGAGGTTTATTTAACATAAAGCTTTTCCATGGTGGCCAGATATATTATAGAATGTTTCATTTTAAAATATTTTAAAATTATAAAAACATTTAACATTATAAAGAATTTGAAAAATAAATGACACATCACCTTACCACCCAAATACAACTGATTTCTTTTCTTCATATTCCTTGTCATTCTTGTCCGCAGATGTCGTACCAACTTTGTGAAGTTTTCACTTACTTCTTCAGCAGAATTTAATGTTCCTTCCATCCTCCAAAAGCATTTTGTGAATGATAACACCTTTCAGTTTGTTTCCATGACTGTCTTCCACTTAGACTGAACCTCCTTGAGGAAGGGGACCGTGTCTTCTCAGCTTTATATCTCCTACACATAGCACAACACCTGGTACACATGAAATGTTCAGTAAGGTTTCTCAAATGAATGAATGCATGTATGTGCATAGTCATGATCATGATAGACATGTAATTTTGTAATTTGCTTCTGTTAATGAACATCAGAGTACACACGTTTTTGGCCTGGTGCGGTTGCTTGTGCCTGTATTCCCAGCACTTTGGGAGGCCGAGGCGGGTGGATCACAAGGTCAGGAGTTCAAAAACAGCCTGGCCAAGATGGGGAAACCCTGTCTCTACTAAAAATACAAAAAATTAGCTAGGCATGGTGGCAGGTGCCTGTAATCCCAGCTACTTGGGAGGCTGAGGCAGAGAATTGCTTGAACCCGGGAGGCAGAGGTTGCAGTAAGCCAAGATCATGCCATTGCACTCCAGCCTGGGCAACAGAGTGAGACTCCGTCTAAAAAAAAAAAAAAAGAGTATGCACGTTTTTACACGTTGTTACTAATTTTTCACATATATTTGATAGTGTCCTAATATTCTATTCCATTAATGGACAGTCGTTTGCTTAATCATTCTCTTCTTATTGGGAATGCTTGTTTTCAGCTTCACACTACTCAGAATAATACAGAACTGAATACCCTCATACACAGGGCTTCTTGTTAGTTTTTTTCAATGAATGAAATTTCCAAGAGTGAGACAATCACTTTACTTATTTATTTAGAGACAGGATCTTGCTATGTTGCTCAGGCTCAAGTGCGGTGGCTATTCACAGGCATGATCATTGCTTACCAGAGCCTTGAATTTCTGGCGTCAAACTTTCCTTCTGCCTCAGCCTCCCGAGTAGCTGTGATTATAGGCATGCACCACTGCACCCAGCTAATGACTATATTTATTAATAATTTGAGTTCTATATGTAATTTACACTTTAAAACCTAGATATATCCAGAGGTTTATGGGTGTTAGTAGGGGTGCATGTATATCCCATGAAGACAAGTGCAAGAGCAAAATTTAATGTTTAGTGTTTAGGAAACAAATGACCCCGAAGAGAGAAGTAGCTATCCCAGTACAGACCACACATCATGAGGCAAGGCCTCCCTGAGGCATGTATGAAAGAATCCCTTCTGGACGAGCTTTAAGAAGTCTCCTTCAGCCACACTGGTTTAAGCCTCCACATATTAACAGTGAAGAAAGAGATACTCTGTCTTCTATATCAGGAAACTGCTTGTGGTTTTACTGATATCGTGTGAGCCCTGTCTTTTTGATAAATTCTTTTGATTCCTTCTTTAAGTCCTTTAAGCCCCTTCCAGCATTTTATATCTAGACACTTGACTAAATAAATACTTTCTGACTACAGAGTTTATATTTGGATGCTGTTGATGTTCTTTATTCCTTCCTGAATGTGTGAGTTTCCCTCTGATATTTCCTTCATCTAAAAAACTAGGAAGTTCTTTTTTTTGATGGAGTCTCGCTCTATCGCCCAGACTGGAGTACAGTGGCGTGATCTTGGTTCACTGCAACCTCTATGCCTCCCGGGTTCAAGTGATTCTCCTGCCTCAGCCCCCTGAATAGCTGGGACTACAGGCATGTGCCACCATGCCTGGCTAATTTTTGTATTTTTAGCAGAGGCGGGGTTTCACCATGTTGGCCAGGATGGTCTCCATCTCCTGACCTCGTGATCCACCCACCTCGGACCTCCCAAAGTGCTGGGATTACAGGCATGAGCCACCGTGCCTGGTAAAACTAGGAAGTTCTTTAGATAATTCCCAGTTCTCCCTTTTCTCTTGCTTCTAGTTCTCAAGAATAACTGTAAAATGTGCTAGGAATGCAGTGTCCTGCCATAAAGGGGGCTGGCCAGAACAGCCAGGGCTCTGTTCCAGTCCCCTTTATAAACAAGATGGCCTTCAACACTTTAGTGTGTCACGATACCCCGGGTTATAAAACCCAGGGTGGGATGCTTTCTGGGGTCCCTCAGCTGCAGTGTTAGTGGGGCACATGCAGTTGAGACTCCATCTACCTTGAGTGGCCTTCCTGAGCCTTGGGGAGCCAGATCTCAATGAAACTTAGGTTTCTGTTGTCACTTGCTGCTCATCTGTAAGTAATAAATACTCTTCCTGTAACTTGCTGCACGTGTGGATGTTCTGTCTCACCAGACTCAGACAAGTGGTAATCAGGGCACAGTGAACCTGCTTCACATCTTTGAAGGACTCACTCTTGAATTTCACTGGTTATAGAATTTCACTGGTTATAGAATTCTGGGTTGATAATTTTTCTTTCAGCACTTTAAAGGTGTTGTTCCACTGTCTTCCAGTCTTCATGGTTTCTGATAAGAAGACCATTGTCATTTGAATCATTATTTCCTGGCATATATTTTGTTTCTCTGCTACTTGCAAGATTAATTTTTTTTTTGAGACAGGGTCTCTCAGTGTCACCCAAGGCTGGAGTGCAGTGGCATGATCATGTCTTACTGCAGCCTTGAACTCCCAGTCTCAAGTGATCCTCCCATCTCAGCTTCCCATTTAGCTGGGACTACAGGAGCACACCACCGTGCCAGGCTAATTTTTTTTTTTTTTTTTTGTAAAGACTGGGTCTCTCACTGTGTTTCCCAGGCTGGTCTCGAACTCCTGGGCTCAAGCCATCCTCCTGCTTTGGCCTCCCAAAGTGCTGGTATTAAAGATGGGAGCCACCCTGCCTAGCCATATGTAAGATCTGAGCACTGCTCATTTTATTTTTCTAATCTTTATTCCCCCTTTTCAGATTCAGATGGGAGAATTTCTATTAATCTATCTTCATGTTCACTGACCCTTTATCTTTTCCATTCTGCCATTAAGTCAATTTAGTGTCTCCCCCACCCCCACCTAAACACTGTATTTTTCAGTTCTAGAATTTGGTTAATTTTTTATTCCTATTTTCTGTCTTGAGATTTACTTCTTTTTCCAATTAATTACAAGCCTCTTATTCTTTTTTCTCTCTAGTTTAATTAGGTATTTTATTTATTTATATTTTTGAGACAGAGTCTCACTCTTTCACCAAGGCTGGAGTGCACTGGCGTGATCTCAGCTCACTGCAACCTCTGCCTCCCAGGTTCAACTGATTCTCGTGCCTCAGCCTCCCAAGTAGCTGAGATTATAGGCACATGCCACCATGCCCAGCTAATTTTTGTATTTTTAATAGAGACAGGGTTTCACCATGTTGGCCAAGCTGGTCTTGAACTACTGACTTCAGGTGATCCATCCACCTCGGCCTCCCAAAGTGCTGGGCTTACAAGCATGAGCCATGACTCCTGGCCAAGTATTTTATTTTAATCAAAATACCAATACACTATTATGAATTAGTGCATTATGAATCATCAGCTCCATGCCTTTAATCTTAAAAAAAACACTTTTAGTTTTGGGGGTACATGTGCAGGTTTTATGTATAGGTAAATTACGTGTCACAGGAGTTTGGTGCACAGATTATTTTGTCACCCAGGTAATAAGCATGGTCCCTGATAGGAAGGTCCAAGTGTGTTATTATTTTTTGAGACAGAGTCTTGCTCTGTTACCTATGCTGGAGTGCAGTGGCACAATCAGGCATGTTATTCTATATCTCATTGATCATAGTTACAATAACTTTTTTTTTTTTTTGAGAGAGAGTGTCTCACTCCATTACCCAGGCTGCAGTGCAGTGACGCAATCTTGGCTCACTATTACCTTCGCCTCCCAGGTTCAAGTGATTCCCATGCCTCCCGAGTAGCTGGGATTACAGGTATGTGCCACCATGACTGGCTAATGTTTTTGTATTTTTTGTAGAGACAGGGTTTTGCCGTGTTGGCCAGGCTGGTCTCAAACTGCTGACCTCAAGTGATCTACCTGCCGCGGCCTCCCAAAGTGCTGGGATTATAGGCGTGAGCCAATGCGTCTGGCCTACAATAATTTCTTTAAAGACCCTGACTGATAATTCCAATATCTGGGTCATCTCAGAGTTGATCTTAACTGATTGTTTTTTCTCTTGAGAACGGTGAGTCACATTTTCCTTTTTTTTAATGTCAATTTCTTTTTGCATGTTGGACATAGTAATTGCTAGCTTGAGACTCTGGATTCTAGTCATATTCCTCCAAAAATGTTGATTTTTTTTGTTTGTTTTTAAAAGCAATGAACTGTTTTACTCTGAGACTGCAAACTGTCTCACCTGTGGTGGACATCAGCTCAATTATTATATCTTTTAGCCTTAGCTGTGTGATGATTTGAGTCTGCTCCAGGCGTGTATAGCTCAAGAAAGAAGGGGTCAGCCAAACACCTTGGCAGAGTTTATGCACAGGATATGGGCCTTTCTTGTTCTGTCTCTTTCCTTTCTAGGATTCCCCAGCATAGTTCAAGTGGCTATAGTTACCTTAGATTCTGTCATCTGGTTCTTTAGGCTAGAAAGATGGTAGATTTTCTGTTAGAATTTTAGCTGTGTTGTGCCATGTAGTCTGCACTTAAGCTAAAGGCCATACAAAGGGAAACCCACCCCATGCCAGTCCTTTCTTCTCAGTTTCAGCTCCCATCGAAAGGCTGTTTTTTTCTCTCATTCTTCAGAATCTCTAGGTTTCTTTCTTTGTTTTCTTTTTATATTTTCTTCAAAGTTTGAGTTGTTATCGATCTGCAGAAGGCTTGCTCTGTTACCAGCATATTCCTCCATACTGAAGGTGAAAATTCTTCAATTTTTGAATGAAAATGACCTTGGGGGATTTACTCCTTGTCATAAAATTAATATATACCCATTTAAAAATCATACAACATAGAAATATGCAGAGAAGAACATAAAACTATCCATAATCTCATTTTTCTTCTCTTTTTACATTAAAAAAAATTTTTTACAGTATTATTTTATTATTTATTTCTAAAATGATTTCCACTTTTAATTTAGATTCAGGGGGTACATGTGCAGGCTTGTTACCTGGGTATATTGCATGATGCTAAGGTTTGGGATATGATTGATCCTGCCCCCCAGATATTGAGCATAGTACCCAATAGTTAGTTGAAAAACTTGCCCCTCCCTCCAACCTCCCTCTAGCAGTCCCCAGTGTCTATTGTTGCTACCTTTATGCCCATGAGTACCCATTGTTTAACTCCCACTTATACATGAGAACATGCAGTATTTGGTTTTCTGTTCTGGCATGAGCTTGCTTAGGATAATGGCCTCCAGCTGCATACATGTTGGTGTAAAGGACCTGATTCTCTTCCTTTTTATGGCTGTATAGTATTCCATGGTGTATGTGTCTCACATTTTTTATCCAATCCACCACTGATGGGCACCTAGGTTGATTCCATGTCATTGCTATCGTGAATAGTGCTGTGATGAACATATGAGTGCATGTGTCTTTTTGGTAGAATGATTTATTTTCTTTTCAGTATATAGCCAGTAATGAGATTGCTGGGTCAAATGGTAGTTCTAAGTTCTTTGAGAAATTTCCAAACTGCTTTCCACGAGGGCTGCACTAATTTACATTCCCACCAATGGTGTATAAGCATTCCCTTTTCTCGACAGCCTAGCCACCATCTGTTTGTTTGTTTTTTTTTTTTTTTTTTTACATTTTATTAATAGCCATTCGGACTGGTGTGAGTTGGTATCTCATTGTGGTTTTAATTTGCCTCCCTCTGATGATTAGTGATATGGAGCATTTTTTCAAATGTTTGTTGGCTGGTTGTATGTCTTCTTTTGAGAAGTGTCTGCTCATGTCTTTGCCTATTTTTTAAAAAAGGTTGTTTGCTTATTGTTTGTTTAATTGTTTAAGTTCCTTATAGATTCTGGATATTAGAGCTTTGTCGGATGCATAGTTTGTGAATATTTTCTCCCATTCTGTAGGTTGTCTGTTTACCCTGTTGATAGTTTCTCTTGCTGTGCAGAAGCTCCTTAGTTTAATTTAGGTCCCACTTGTCAGTTTTTGTTTTTGTTACAATTGCTTTTGAGGACTTATAAATTCTTTCCCAAGGCCAATGTCCAGAATGGTGTTTCCTAGGTTTGCTTCTAGGATTCTCATACTTTGAGGTATTATATTTAAGTCTTTAAACATTCTTGAGTTAGTTTTTTTTTTATATGGTGATAGGTAGGGGTCCTGTTTTATTCTTCTGCATATAGCTAGCTAGCTATCCCAGTACCATTTATTGAATAGGGAGTCCTTTCCCCCATTGCTTTTTATTGACTTTGTCAAAGATCAGATAACTGTAGGTGCATGGCTTTATTTCTGGGGACTCCAATCTGTTCCATTGGTCTATGTATCTGTTTTGCTGCCAGTATCATGCTGCTTTGGTTACTGTAGCTAGCCATATAGTGTAGTTTGAAGTTGGGTAATGTAACACCTTTGGCTTTGTTCTTTTTGCTTAGGATTGCTTTGTCTATTCGAGCTCTTTTTTGGTTCCACATGAATTTTAGAATACTTTTTTCTAATTTTGTGGAAAACAATGTTGGTAGTTTGATAGGACTAGCATTGAATCTGTAGATTGCTTTGGGAGGTATGGCCATTACATCAATACTAATTCTTCCAATCCATGAGCATGGAATGTTTTCTGTTTTTTGTTTGTTTGTTTGTTTGTTTTTTGTTTTTGTTGTTGTTTGTTTGTTTGTTTGAGACAAAATCTCACTCTGTCACCCAGGCTGGAGTGCAGTGGCGCGATCTTGGCTCACTGCAACCTCCGCCTCCCTAGTTCAGGCAATTCTTGTGCCTCAGCCTCCCGAGTAGCTGGGATTACAGGCGCATGCAACCATGTCCAGCTAATTTTGCTATTTTTTAGTAGAGATGGGGTTTTGCCATGTTGTCCAGGCTGGTCTCAAACTCCTGACCTCAAGTGATCTGCCTGCATCGGCCTCCCAAAGTGCTGGGATTACAGAAGTGAGCCACCGCACCCAGCCAGCATGGAATGTTTTGTCATTTCTTTGCATCATCTATGATTTCTTTCTGCAGTGTTTTGTAGTTCTTCTTGTAGAGATCTTTCACCTCCTTGGTTAGATGTATTCCTAGGTATATTACTTTTTTTGCAACTATTGTGAACGGGATTGTGTTCTTGATGTGGCTCTCAGTTTGAATGTTATTGGTGTGCAGAAATGCTACTGATTTTTATACATTGACTTTGTATCTTGAAACTTTACTCTTTTTTTTTTGTTAGGGTCTTGCTATATTGCCCAGGCTGATCTTGAACTTCTGGGCTCAAGTGATCCTCCTGCCTCAGCCTCAAGAGTAGTGCCCAACCATAATCTCATTATTAAAAGATACCTTCTAGTTTTTTGTTTTGTTTTGTTCTGAGACAATCTCTCTCTGTCTCCCAGGCTGAAGGACAGTAGTGTGATCTTGGCTCACTGCAACCTCTGCCTCTTGGGTTCAAGTGATTCTTGTGCCTCAGCCTCCTGAGTAGCTGGGACTACAGGTGTGTGCCTCCACACCTGGCTAATTTTCTTATTTTTAGTAGAGACGGGGTTTTGCCATGTTGGCCAGGCTGGACTCGAACTCCTGACCTCAAGTTATCTGCTCTCCTCAGCCTCCCAAAGTGCTGGAATTACAGTAAAGACACTGCACCTGGCCACTTTCTAGTTTTTTTTCTTGTGTACATATTCAAATGTACTTATATAAGCATAGAAATAAATATTTCTCATACTATTAATAAAAGGGGAGCACACTATAGATATTATGTTGCAACCTACTTCACTCCCTCCATTTAGCAATATATAATAAACATTGAAAAAGGGCTATTCCGGGTTTAAGAATAAAGGGTTAGAGAGCTTACAGAAGACAAACTGAAAAGTGAGACTTTTGATCTAAAAGGGAATGGTGCTGAGAGGTGCTACTTCTGAGGGCCAGATCCACAGAAGGGCCTCAGTCCCCTGCCCTTGCTGGCATAATAGAATAGAGGGAACAGTATCTTTTTATCAGTCCTAACCACCTGGGGAGGAGCTGAGGGTTTGGCATTGAGCTGTGGTTTCTTTTGCTGACTCCTGGCTATTAGAGACTAATGGGAAGAAGTACCAGCCCTGGAGTCTGCGGTGGACTAGGCAGGCCACACAGGCAGCTCTGCAGGACACTGGGCGTCACTGTGGCTCCTGGGTGGCCCCACCAGCTGTTGGTCCTGAAGAGGTGAAGGGTGGAGCACTGAGTGAGGAGAGCACAGCTAATGTTTGCTACATTGACCTGACTTTTCAGGGTCTATCAATCATCACCGGGGATAACTTCCTTCAGAGTCACATTACCTGATTAGAATTCCACTTCCTGTTCTTCAGAAGTCTCGCCTTGGATAGATTTGACCTAAGGTATTCACTGTTCTTCCCTACCTATCCATTTGCTTCAAATGGTGACTCTTTGATCAGATATTTAGACCTGGATTCTCCACTCAATTTTGTGAGCCACCAACGTCTAACTTGGTATGTTTGAGCTCATCTTTTTGCCTCATATATATATATATATGTGTATATATATATATATGTGTGTGTGTATATATATATATATATATATTTTATTAATAGCCATTCTGTCTGGTGTGAGATGGTATCTCATTGTGGTGATGTGAAACATTTTTTCTTTTCTTTTCTTTCTTTTTTTCTTTTCTTTTCTTTTTTTTTGAGACAGAGTCTCACTCTGTCACTCAGGCTGGAGTGCAGTGGCGCGATCCTGGCTGACTTCAACATCCGCCTCCCTGGTCCAAGCGACTCTTCTGCCTCAGCCTTCCAAGTAGCTGGAATTACAAGTATGCACCACCATGCCTGGCTAATTTTTGTATTTTTAGTAGACACAGGGTTTCCCCATGTTGGCTAGGCTGGTCTCAAACTCCTGACCTCAAGTGATCGGCCCACCTCGGCCTCCCAAAGTACTGGGATTATAGGCATGAGCCACCGTGCCTGGTGTGGAGCATTTTTTCATATGTTTATTGGCCTCTTATGTGTCTTCTTTTGAGAAGTATATGTTCATGTCTTTGCCTATTTAAAATAACAAATATCTCTAAATATATATATATCTCATATATATATATAAATATCTCTAAATATATATATACACACCATATATATATATTTGGAGATGGGGTCTTGCTCTGTTGCCCAGGCTGGAGTTCAGTGGCACAATCATAGCCCACTGCAGCCTGAACATTCAGTGCTCAAGCGACTGTCCTGCCTCAGCCTCCTGAGTAGCTAGGATGCCTTTCATATTTTTGTTCAGAATATCACCATCCCCCAAGGTCATGGAGTTGCAAAGAATTCTCACTGACTCGTCCCTTTCTCAGGCCTCCATCTTCCAATCAGTTGTGACTTGTTCTGTGAAGGGGAGCCACTAAAGGATTTTGAGCAGAGAAGTAGGATGTGATCAGATGTGGGCTTTAGTACAGAGGATAAACTGAGTGTTGAGGGAAAGAAACAAATGTGAGGCAGAGAGAACAGTTTGGAGAACACCAATATACCATACAAAAGATGAAAGCAGTAGTTGTGAAATGGAAGAGAGGATTTCAAGAGACAACTCATAAAAGGAATACATAAAAGTTTTCAAAACAGAGGGATTTTGAAGTTCCTCTGTTCCTCCTCTGAAGTTGAAGGCAGCCAGGTACAGTGGCTCATGCCTGTAATCCCAGCAATTTGGGAGGCCAAGGCGGGAGGATTCCTTGAGACCAGGAGTTTGAGACCAGCCTAGGCAACATAGGGAGACCTGTCGCTACAAAAAAAAAATTTTTTTGAGACCAAGTTTCACTGTGTTGCCCAGGCTGGAGTGCAGTGGCGTGATCTGGGCTCGCTGCAACCTCTGCCTCTTAGGTTTAAGTGATTCTTGTGCCTCAGCCTCCTGAGTAGCTGGGATTACAGGCACACACCACCATGCCCAACTAATTTTTGTATTTTTAGTAGAAACGGGGTTTCACTGTGTTGGCCAGGCTGGTCTTGAACTCCTAGGCTCAAGTGATACACCCACCTTGGCCTCCCAGAATTCTGGGATTATAGACATGAGCCACCATGCCTGGCCTACACAATTGTTTTTTTTTAAATTAGCCTCACTTGAGCCCAGGAGGTCGAGGGAGCTGTGAGCCATGATGGTGCCACTGCACTCCAGCCTAGGTGACAGAACAAGACACTGTTACAAAAAATATATACAAATAAAAAATAAGTTGAAGGATAGGGCTGGTTTAACCTTCTCAAGAAGCAGAATGTTATCAAGAACTTAAAAAGAAAAAGTAGTTTATTTGGGCGTAGTGGTGCATGCCTGTAGTCCCAGCTACTTGGGAGGCTGAGGCTGGAGGATCACTAGAGCCCAGGAGTTCAAGACCAGCCTGGGCAACATAGTGAGATCACATCTCCATTAAAAAAAAAAAAAAAAAAAAAAAAGTTGGAGCATGGTTAATGTTGCTCAGGTACACTTTTTTTTTTTTTTCTTTTTGAGATAGAGTCTTGCTCTGTCACCCAGGCTGGAGTGCTGTGGCTCAATCTCGGCTCACTGTAAGCTCCGCCTCCCGGGTTCACACCATTCTCCTGCCTCAGCCTCCCGAGTAGAGTAGCTGGGACTACAGGCGCCCGCCACCATGCCCAGCTAATTTTTTTTGTATTTTTAGTAGAGACGGGGTTTCACCGTGTTAGCCAGGATGGACACCATCTCCTGACCTCGTGATCCGCCCGCCTCGGTCTCCCAAAGTGCTGGGATTATAGGTGTGAGCCACCATGGTCGGCTGCTCAGGGTACACTTTTTAAAACTTTTTTTTTTTTTTTGAGACAGTGTTTTGCTCTTTCACCCAGGCTGGAGTGCAGTGGCGTGATCTCGGCTCACTGCAATCTCTGCCTTCCGGTTTTAAGCAATTCTCCTGCCTCCCAGTTTCAAGTGCTTCCCCTGCCTCAGCCTCCTGAGTAGCTGGGATTACAGGTGCGTGACACCACACCCGGTTAATTTTTGTATTTTTAGTAGAGATGGGGTTTCACCATGTTGGTCAGGCTGGTCTCAAACTCCTGACCTCATGATCCGCCTGCCTCAGCCTCCAAAAGTGCTGGGATTACAGGCGTGAGCCACTGCACCTGGCTAAAACTTTTTAATGAACTGTAACATACACACAAAAGTATACTAATCCTCAGTGTCAGCTTGATGAATTTTCACATCCGAATACACCTTTGTAGCTATCACCTAGATAAAGAAACAGAACACTACCGGCATCCCAGCAGTTCCCATAATTTCCCCTGTCAGTCACTTACTCCCCTCCAAAGGTGGTCACTAACCTGACATGTAACATCATAGAATTTTCTAACCTTTTTTTTTTTTGCTGAGGTTTGTCTTTTATTTTTAATTTTTTTAACTTTTATTCTAGGTTCTGGGGTACATGTGCAGGTTTGTTATATAGGTAAACTCATGTCACAGGGGTTTGGTGTACAGATTATTTCATCACCCAGGTACTAAGCCTAGTACCCAATAGTTATTTTTTTTCTGCTCTTCTCCCTATTCCCACCCTCCACTCTCAAGTAGACTCCAGTGTCTGTTGTTCCCTTCTTTGCTAACACCATAGATTAATTTTGCCCATCTTTAAACCATATATGAATGGAATCCTATAGTGTATATTCTTTTGTGTCTGGCTTCTTTCATTTAACATTATATTTGTGAGATTTTTCTATTTTTTTTTTATAGAAATTGTTCTTTCCTCCTCAGTGGTATATAGCATTCATCCTGTTGGCAATAGTCATTTGAGTCTTTTCTAGTTGAAAACTGTTATTCATAGTACTATAAGAACTTTTTTTATATATCTTTTTGGTACAAATGTGTATATATTTATGTTGGCAATATACCTAGGAGTGAACTTTCTTGTCCATGGGATATATACAACTGCTAAGTAGTTTTCCAATGTGTTTGTAACAATTTATCCTCTGCTTAGCAATGGAAGATATTTCATTTATTCCAACAATTGGTATTGTCTGCTTTGAAAATTTTAGCCATTCTGGTAGGTATGGCAACAGTGTCTATGGCTGTCCTTCCACCAGATGTAACCAAACAGAATTGTACACATTCATTTACTCTGAATTAAAGGTGAGTCAAATTAAAGAGCAAGCCTTTCCTCAGGTAGCTCACAACCTGGGGGTGGGGGGACTCATTTACATATAAACAACAGATGTTTATAACTTATAATATGTGCTATTATAAGTCATGACTTATAGTACAGGGAAGATAATGTTAGGTTAGTCCAGGGAAAGGAGTAGCTTGCTCTGGCTACAGTATAGAACACAAATTGGAGGGATCTATAGGAAGCAAGGAGGCCACTTAGGTGACTGTTAAAATAGTGCAACTGGGAGGTGAATATAGAACAAAGCTACTGGAGTTGTTAAGCAGGTAGACTTGACATAACCAAATGGCTACTAAAATGTAGAGAGAGAGTAGACTTGGCAGATGGTGATATTGAGGGCATAGAATAGACAAGTCTAGGCATCCAGTGAAATGTGGAAAAGCAGAGAGGTATTAAAGATAACGCCCAGGTTTTAGACTCACGTGCCTGGATGGATGCTGGTGTCAGCAGTTGAGAGAGGGAAAACAGATAAAGAAACAGGGTGAGAGTGGAAGGTGGGAAAGATGTCTTCAAGTTGGGCAGCCTGAATTTGAAGGGCCTGTGGGATATCTAGGTGGAGCTATCATCAGTAGACATTTGGCAAGATAGGTCTGGAGCTCATAATACTTGAGGGCCATTTGGTGTGTTGGAGACATTTGAAAAGTGGGAGTGGAGGAAAATCAATAAGGATATTGTGAGCAAGCTTAGGCTAGAACCCTGTGGAACCCCTCATTTAAAGGGCATGTGGAGGCTGGGTGCAGGGGCTCAAATCTGAAATCCCAATACTTTGGGAGGCTGAGGTGGGTGGATCGCTTTGAGCTCAGGGATTCGAGACCAGCCTGGCCAACATGGCGAAAACCCACCTCTACAAAAATTAGCCAGGCGTTGGTGGTTCACACCTGTAATCCCAGCTACTTGGGAGGCTGAGGTGAGAGGATCGCTTGAACCCAGGAAGTAGAGGTTGCAGCAAGCCGAGATTGCGCCACTGCACTCCAGCCTGGGTGACAGAGTGAGACACAGTCTCAAAAAAATAAATAAATAAAAATAAAGGGCATGTGGAAAAAGCTGACCTTTCCCAAATTGAGGCTTCAGCATAATTATAGGCTGAGGTAGAAAGCAAGCAGAGAGGGAAAGCTTGAAGACACAGGAGGTAAACACGATGGGTGATTGTAACAAAGTCCCAGGAAGAGGAAAGGATTGACATCAAGACTCTGGAGCTGAAGAGGGACCCTCCTTGCTGATACTCGGGGGAAAGGAAGGAAAAAGTTCACACTGGATGGCATGTGTTTTCCCTGCAAGGACAAGCCAATCTGCTAACAGTGAGGAAGACAGAGGTGGGGCTGGGGACTTGAAGAAGAGTAAAGCTTGGATTAGTCACTGTGGTTAATGGGAGGCATAGACTAGGGACAAAAAAAAAAAATTGCAGAGCAGCATTGAAGGCATTACTGAGGTCAGCTACCAAGTAAGTCAAGATTCCTACTGGGAGAGAAATCCATGGTAAAAACAAACAAATAAACAAATAAGCAAGCAAATCTAGCAACTCCTGTTGGGCCAGCATTTTAGGAATTCACTTCATGCTGAACTTCCTAGCCTTACAATTTTGTTAAAGGGGTGACAGGGAAAGCACCTTTAGGTGGAGAGTAAAGTGGACTCAGAGAATTCCCAGTGTATTATTAAATTGAATGATGGGGCTGGGTACGGTGGCTCATGCCTATAATCCCAGCACTTTGGGTGGCTGAGGCAGGCAGATCACTTGAGGTCAGGGGTTCAAGACCAGCCTGGCCAACATGGTAAAACTTCGTCTGTACTAAAAATACAAAAATTAGCAAGGAATGGTGGTGCATGCCTGTAATCCCAGCTACTCAGAAGGCTGGGGCAGGAGAATTGCTTGAACCCAGGAGGCAGAGGTTGCAGTGAGCTGAGATTGTGCCACTGCACTCCAGTCTGGGCGACAGAGCAAGACTTCGTCTCAAAAATAAAATAAAAGAAAATAAAAAATAAAATAAAATAAAATAAAATAAAATAAATAAAATAAAATAAATAATTAAATGATGGGAAGAGGGAATGAGGCCATGTGAGGTATGGATGTCCTTCAGCTAGGTTTCTCATTTGCCTCTCCTCTGGTCACTTTTATCTTCTTATATTTGTGGCTGGCTTCTGTCAGTTTGCTTAATTAATTAATTAATTTTTGAGATAGGGTCTTGCCCTGTCTCCCAGGCTGGAGTGCAGTGGCATGATCATAGCTCACTGCAGCCTTGATCACCCGGGCTCAAGTGATCCTCCCACCTCAGCCTTCCAAGTAGCTGGGACCACAGGTGCACAACACTGCCAATTTTTTTTTTTTTTTGTAAAGATGGGGGTCTTCCTATGTTTCCCAGGCTGGTCTCGACCTCCTGGGCTCAAGTGATCTTCTTACCTTGGCCTCCCAAAATGCTGGGATTACAGGAGTGAGCTGCCGCACCCAGCCTCTCAGCTTGCTTTAGCTCTTGGGATCCAGCCACTTCCTTTCTGCTGGCAGTATGGTAGAGTAGAACTCCCAGTTCTGTTAGTTAACATCTGGGGAAATTTTAGCAGCTGAGTCAGGATGATTTCCGTCAGCCTTCATTTCTACCTTCTATCTGCTTTTTGTGCTGGCCAATATCCTCACTCAGCCATCAGGTCAGCGTCCTGTTTTGTATGTTAACCCAGCCAGTGAAAAAGTGATGGTACCTTATTGACCATAGATTACACTTGAGACACACAGGCCTAGAAGCATCATCTTTCCAATTAGATGGGGGAAAGGGGGAGGTTGTGATCCAATGGGACCCCCAGTGAAGATCCCATTACAGTGTTAGCAACATTTTGGATGTTAACCAAAAACTGTCCATCAACTTGCAACTCCAGCAATTACAGATTCCACTTGGGAATTTGACTCTACGTGGGACTACCTTTCATCCAGGGAGAGCTATCTGGATGGCTCTGATTTAGGATGCAGGTGTGTTGGGAGATGTAAGTAGTTAACTTTTGTAAAACAAGCCAAGGCCTTTCAATGAAAGGTGTTTTGAGAAAATCTACTATTGTTAACATCATCTTCTTTTTGAGACACTCCAGGAGCCAAAGTGCTTGTTTTCACACTAGTTTCATGAAAAAAAGGTGTCGACTGTACCAAGTTAATCCATTCTTGCAAAATGCCCATGGAGCCAGCGTGAATTGAAAAATGACTTAAAGAAAAGACCTTCCAAAGAGCCAAAGACCTTCTAGCACCAATTATGCCAAGAAATGCTAAGCCAATTAGCAAGTTGGCTAATTTAAAAAGAAATGTTAGAAGTAGTCAGTGAAAATGGACCATCACCTTGATAAATAGTCCATCTGTTTGAGTAGCATTTCCAGTGTTAATTGAGGTCTGGGTGACTCAGTGCCCTGGTGGCCAAAAATCTGTCCTGAGAAAAAGTAAAGAGAAGGTACTCAGAGGCCAAACCATGGAGCCCATGGCTTCTCACATCTGCACACAGCCCCCAGGCCAGTGCTTTAGAACACCAGATGTTTACGCTCCACTTCCTGACCTCCCTTCCAAATGGCAGTTCTTGGAGTCCCACTGAAGGGCTTTGCAGGCTGTTTGTTATTTGTGTGGAGTGCTGTGGATTTGATTTTTGCCTGCAATGACTTCCTGACAGTATTGTTTCTCCAAATGATAGTATTTCACTAGGAAATGGTTGAAAAACAAGGACCAAAATGTGAATGTGGACTTCAATGTTCTCCACAGGCCTGAGACCCCTGCCAGTGCCCTGGGTGGGTGGGCAGGGGTAAGGGTAGAGATTCTTAGGAACCAAAGATCTTAATTTTAAGGCAAAGTATTTTTTAGAGCCCCTAGGGAGATGTGAGCCTGGGAGAGTTCTGCCTTCCCCAGTGTGGAAACCATGCCAAGGGTAATGAAAGAAGTAAATGAAAATGTTGAGCCTGGCAGCATGAAAGATTGAGTAAACCCATCATTTGGTCATTTGCAAAGTGGCTGGAGAAATTGCATTCTTGCTGGCAGAGCAGTCCCATGCAGGCGATGACATGCCATTAATAAAGTGCCTGTCTCTCCCACTTGCTCCAGGATTTGGTTCTGGATGCCACAGGGAAGAAGCCACTGCTTGACTTAAGGGACCAAACAGACCAAATCACTTGATTGAAAGGGTTGAGGCCAGGCATGGTGGCTCACGCCTGTAATCCTAGCATTTTGGGAGGTCGAGACAAGTGGATCACTTCAGGCCAGGAGTTCAAGACCAGCCTGGCCAACATGGTGAAACCCCGTCTCTACTAAAAATACAAAAATGAGCCAGGCATGGTGGCACGTGCCTGTAATCCCAGCTACTCAGGAGGCTGAGGCACGAGAATCGCTTGAACCTGGGAGGTGGAGGTTGCAGTGGGCTGAGATCGCGCCACTGCACTCCAGCCTGGGTGACAGAGCGAGACCCTGTCTCAAAAAAAGGAAAAGAAAAGAAAAGAAAAGAAAAACAAAGGCCTGATCCAGTGCTTTCAGTTCTCTAATAGCCAACTCTGACTGCAAACAAAGGAGTTGCTTTCATACAGGTCACAACCCTTCCCATAAACCCTCCTCCTTGGAGATACCCTTTTTAACATGGCACTTTATCGAATCAAGCCAAGACAGGCCAGAAAATACTGGGCACCCATTCTGTGCCCAATGTGGTGCCAGACACGAGGAAAAGTAGTACACCAGTCTGTTGGGGAGAGAAGAGAGACATACAACACAACTAGAAGGATGTTGTAACACTGCACAGGCCCCAGCAGTGGATTATATGGTGCGAGAGGGCTCTCATCTTCTTGGAGTCATTTGTGAAGGTTTGGGTAGGCGATAAAGAGAGTAAAAGGCATTCCAGGCAGACGATTACAGCACAAACAAAGATGGCAGGGAAGGAATGAGCATGACCATTGTGGGCCAGACTCTGTGGCCTGGCCAGGTCAAAGAGGGTGAAGTGAGAGGGGAATTGTTGGAGAAAAGTTGGAGATAAGAGTGGGTCAGGGAGGGTTTTATATGGCAGGATGAGGACTTTGGAATGTGATCCCCAAGCAATACAGAAGACCCTGCAGAACGACAGGGATGTAAAGAAAGAAGCCTTTTAGGCAGATGCCTGTGGCTTTATGTGCAAGACTTGGAGGAGTTGAGTGGAGGGTTTGGCAGCCATGCAGACCCACAGTGGTCAGTGCTTGGCCAAGGCTAGGGCTGGGAGAATGGAGAACCAGCACAGCCTATGGCACAAGCAAGGGCTTTGGAACCAGACACACCTGGATTCAAATTCCCTCCACCATCCCATGTACCTACCACTTATGAGCTGTGTAACCTTGAGCAAGAAGCCTCTGTTTCCTTCCCTCTAAACTGGGGCTAACCCTCTTGCTTGCCTCCTAGGGAAGCCACTGGATCCCCAGAGCTAAAGCAAGGTGAGAGAAGCTAGCCACAAGTTTAACAAGGTAAAAGTGACCTGGAAGGAAGTGTGTCTAAGGCACCTAGGAGGCCCCACGAAGCAGTAGCTTCTCATGTTTGGGCTCATTCAAAGAGACTTCCTGAGAAAGAACCAACAGGATCTAGTGCCAGGGAGGACTGGAATTGCCGGAGATGGGGGAGACACTGATGATTGCCATGGTTCAAAATGGGGAGGACAGTGGCCCAACGGCCTGAGCCTGGGAATTGAGCTGGGCCTGGGTGGGGGTGGTGATAAACCAAGCTCTATTTTAGACGGTGTTTTTGAGGGCAAGAGGAACTGCCTCCCAGCCGTTTGTTTTATGTGTATTCCTTCTCGCAATGTTCAGGCTCCAAAAGGGCCTTGTTTAGAGAAGTGCTGCAGCAAAGCAGGAGAAGGTATATTTTAAAGTGACGGGTCTAAAAATACTGCTCTCTTTTTGCCCTTTCACAGCTGCAGATTCCCAATCCTGATCCTCACTGGGAGAAATAATAAAATGCATATGTTTATAATAAAAATCATATTTCCCTCTTCCTGTGATGTCTCCCAGTTGTAGGTTCCCATCCGTTTGCTGTTTGACCTATCATTTAACAAATGTATTTTAAGAAAAGTAATCTTTTCTACTGACATGTCCTATAAACGTCACATCCTCAGCATTGGTTCTCACTGAGGAACAGAGATGCATGTTTTGAATATTTCCTTAAATGTTTTTCACTCCATTCCCAGGCGAGGATTTTTAAATGCTTGCTTTGAGACAAAATATACAGACCATGCACTGTACAATGATGTAGGTCTCTTGGGCCTGATTGTCAGAGGGCAAGGTGAGAGTTTGGGTTCTGGAGAAATTTGCTACAATTGGCAGCTGAAACCCAGGCCTCAGTTCTTCTGTGGGTCATCATTCAGGTGTGCTCAGCGCAAGGCATCCTGGGAAGTCAGTACTTGGGCCTTACCCTGAGTAGAGTGAATGGGACTCTGAGAGACTTCTCTTGAAGGCACTAAGTGGGATTGTGTTGACGGTGGGCTAAGTCAACATTCATTGTGCAAAGGGCAGAGAAAGCATGTCTTCCTTTGTCCTGAAGGATGAGGCCCAATCAGAGAGCAGGCACAGATCCTCTGTCATTTGGAAGGGAGCTGATGTTGTTTAGAGACATCTATCCATCGTTGTTCTATGGATTAAAGAAAATGAGTTTAATGCACTCAGTAGGGCACCTGGCCCATAGTAGGCACTCAAGGAAGCAAGATCTGTCCCACTTACAGAAAGAGCAAGGAAAGATATCTCAAGGCCACTGCCAACTGTGTTGGAAGTCCAGGCAGGGATTGTGGCGGGGACTAAGAATAGGAAGGAGACATGGAAATGGTGTAGTACAAGGCAGAACACAAGCAGAAGAGAATTAAGGGAGCCAAGGCACAGATTACCTACAGGATGGGAGAGAAAAGGGTAGGAAGAGCTGTGACTAGGTGGCAGGCAGGTAGCGAGTTAACCCCTATATACTTGGTCATTTCACAGTTCATTCATTCATTTATTCATTCATCCATCCAAGAAATATTTACTGAGCATCTACTATGTTCTTTTTTTTTCTTTTTTTTTTTGAGATGGAGTCTCGCTTTGTCGCCCAGGCTGGACTGCAGTGGCGTGATCTCGGCTCACTGCAAGCTCCGCCTCCTGGGTTCATGCCATTCTCCTGCCTCAGACTCCCGAGTAGCTGGGACTACAGGCGCCCACCACCACTTCTGGCTATTTTTTTGTATTTGTAGTACAGATGGGGTTTCACTGTGTTAGCCAGGATGGTCTTGATCTCCTGACCTTGTGATCCGCCCGCCTAGGCCTCCCAAAGTGCTGGGATTACAAGCGTGAGCCACCATGTCCGGCGAGCATCTACTATGTTCTAAGCAGTGCTCTAAGCACTAGGGACACAGCAGTGAACAAAACAGAGAAGGATCATTCTCTAAGAGAATTTGCAGACTCATGGCAATAGGCAGTGAGGGAGATTTGGGAGTGGGAAAATGGTGTGGGAATTCAGAGCTGGCTTTCCCAAACCTAGAACCCTCTGAATGGAGTCCCAGAAGTTGCTCATCTCAGCCCTTCCCAGGTATGATTTGTCCTAAATAATGGTGACCATCCCACCCCAAGTTTCTTGTCAGGGCTGGCTTTGCAGGAAGATAATGAGGAGTATTTCAGGGGGAAAGATGGGTTTCCCTTCCCTTATTTCATGTGGCCAGAAATATTTTTTTGCAGAGAAGAAAGCCTTACTTTTCCCGTCTCAAGGCCCAAACAGACCGGAGGAATAAAAGCTTTACCAAGGAGGAGCTGGATGCAAGCAGGGAAGAGGAGGGAGAAGGAGGCTAGGTTCTATCATTCATTCAACTAATACTGAGTGACTCCTCTGTGCCAAACTCTGTGCTAGATGATAACACAGTAAACATGTAACAACCTCTGTCCTCATGAAGCTTACATTCTGGCAGATAATAAACTAACGAAATGATAAATTATCATCACTATGGAGAAAAATGAAGCAGGGAGAAGAGAAAGGGAGACTTGGGGAAAGGGTTGCAAATTTAATTAGGGGAGTCAGGGAGTCATTTACACAAGGCACTATTTGAATGAAGACCAGAAGGAGGAGAAGGGGTCAGCCTAGGAGATCTGGAGTGGGGAAGAGCATTCCAGGAAGAGAAAACAGCCTGAGCGAAGGCCCTAAAGTAAGTGTGCTAGGCAATTTTTTTTTTTTTGAAACAGTGTCTCGCTATGTTGCCCAGATTGGAGTGCAGTGGCTTAATCTCAGCTCACTGCAACTTCTATCTCCTGGGTTCAATCTATTCTCCTGCCTCAGCCTCCCAAGTAGCTGGGACTACAGGTGGGCACCACCACACCTGGCCTCATTTTTGAGGAATAATATGGAAGTTGTGGCTGAAATGTAATGGGTGAGGTGGAAAGCAGTATAAGATGGCACTATGGGAGGTCAGATTGGGGCGGGGGAGGTTGTTGACCATGGTAAGGACTTTGGCTTTGACTGAATGGAATGAGAAGACATAAGAAGGTGCTGAGCAGAACAGTGACATGCCCTGCTCTACCATTCACATGGATCGGGCTGGCTGCTGCATGGAGAATAGAGTGTACGAGAATAAAGGTGGAAGCTCAGAGCGCGCTAGTGCCATAATGCAGGCTAGAGCTGATGATGGCTTAGGCCAGGGTGGTAGAGGGGGAGGAGATGAGAAGTAGTCAGATTCTGGAGATCATTTGAAAGTGGAACCGGCTGGGTGTGGTGGCTCACAGCTGTAATCCTAGCACTTTGGGAAGCCGAGGCAGGTGGATCACGAGGTCAGGAGTTCAAGACCGGCCTGGCCAAGATGGTGAAACCCTGTCTCTACTAAAAATACAAAAATTAGCCAGGTGCGGTGGCAGGCACCTGTAATCCCAGCTACTTGGGAGGCTGAGGAAGGAGAATCACTTGAACCCGGGGAGCAGAGCTTGCAGTGAGCCGAGATTGTGCCACTGCACTCCAGCCTGGGCAGCAGAATGAGACTCCATCTCAAAAAAAAAAAAAAAAAAGAAAAGAAAAGAAAAGAAAATGGAACCAACAGTATTTGCTGATGATTGAATGTAAGATTTGAGAGAAAATTAGGAGTCCAGGATGAGCCCATGTCTTTGATCTATACAAGTGGAAGAATAGAGTCACATTAAGAGTGATTGAGGAGATGGTGGATGGGGTTAGGGAAGGAGGTAGACAAAAGTCAAGAATTTGGTTTTTAGCCCGGGCACAGTGGTTCACACCTGTAATCCAAGCACTTTGGGAGGCTGAGGTGGTAGGACTGCTTGAGCCCAGGAGTTTGAGACCAGCCTGTGCAACATAGTGAGACTCTGTCTCTTAATGGAAAAAAGTTTGGTTTTTGATGCATTATGTTTCAGGACCTTATCTGATATTTGTATGGAAACATTGATTAGATGAGCTTGGAATTCAGAGGAGAGGCCTGAGTGGACCTTTGATTGATTAATGGTAGAGGCTCAGGTGGCTATGTGGAGGCAGAGCCCTAGACGGCTTGGACTTCTCTTCCTATACCTCTGTTCTCAGGCCTGGGGTAGGACTTGGGTGTGGGATCCATCCTTAGTGGATAAAGCTATGCTTCCTCCTCCCTTTGCTGTCCTGTCTTCCTCAGTTCCTAGTCTCTCTGTGCTAGTCTTTCTTTGGGCACCCAGAGTTAGGCAACTCTGGGTGCCTCTCATGTACTTTTCCTTAGAAGTCCTAGGAGAGTAGCAGCAGAGATAAGGAGCAGGCTGAACTCCTGAGCTGAGTGGAGACTGGGTGCAGTCACCCCAGAGCTTTCAGGATCACTGTCTATTGGCATCATCTTCAGAAACAACTTATAAGAAGAAAGTACCGGGGATGCTGCAATTAGAGTGTTCTTTGAACCAATGTGTACAATTAACATCTTCTTTGGAGGTCACATTTCTCATGTTTGCAGAAAGGATTTCTTCCCCTGTGATGCTGTAGCAACATGTAGAAGTCAAGTAAAACAGTGTGTAAATACTGGAGCCTTTCTTGGATGTTTGCCTGAGTGTTTCTTTCTGATTCTCCATTTTCTATCCTGATGTTGTGAGGGCCCAGAGGGCATTATCTGCTCTTTGCTATTCCTAATGCAAAGGGTCTCTCAGTTTTTCCATACCCAGAAACTTCCAGATTGCTTAACTCCATATATTTTTAGCAGCCCAACTTGGTGCCTATGGATTGGAGAAGGAGCTGCTGTTTCCTGGGTGTGTGGCAATATCACAAATGCTCTTGCCATGTGGCCAGCAGCCAATCCCCGACAAAGTCTAGTTTGGGTGCCCAGGTACACATGGAGATGCTCTAGTTATTAATCAGAATGAGCGCTCTTCTTTCCTTGCCAACCAGCACTGTTCCTGAACCCTGCTCTTACGGAGTGCACATTATGTACATGGATACACTTGTAGGAAACATGGAATTATTTATTTTCTCATCAAGTTATCCTGACCTAATTGCATAGAAACCTTATGGAGCTTTGGAAATCTTCTGTTTATGAGTCACAGAAATTAACTTTCTCTTCATAAGAGCTCTTTATAGAAAGAAAAAAAATAGAGCCAAATGCCTTTTCTTTGAACTGAAGTTGCCTGTCTGTGACTCGCTGAAACCTGAACCTGGATGTCTGTTAGTCTTAGCCTTAGCTTTAGCTTTGAATTTAAATGATTCAGCCATGTTACCCAAGAGAAGGCCTAAAGCAAATGTCCCAACCTGGACCTCACCCATTTTTGAACTCAGTTTTTTTCTCCCCTGTCCCCATTGTCTAAGTGGCCTCCAAAAAGACTATGGGAAATCCATAGGGCTCTGTAAGTGGCCATCCAGTATCTTATAAAAACCTTCAGAGACCCCAGATATGGAGGAGATTATGATGTCTCCTGACAGTCTGTGTAAATCAACTAAAAGCAACATTAAACTGAAAATAAGTGCAACAAATTCCTGGTTTTCCCATAATGATTGCTTCATTTTTTTTTTTTAAATTTTTTTAGTATTTATTGATCATTCTTGGGTGTTTCTCGGAGAGGGGGATTTGGCAGAGTCATAGGACAATAGTGGAGGGAAGGTCAGCAGATAAACATGTGAACAAAGGTCTCTGGTTTTCCTAGGCAGAGGGCCCTGCTGCCTTCCGCAGTGATTGTGTCCCTGGGTACTTGAGATTAGGGAGTGGTGATGACTCTTAACGAGCATGCTGCCTTCAAGCATCTGTTTAACAAAGCACATCTTGCACCGCCCTTAATCCATTTAACCCTTAGTGGACACAGCACGTGTTTCAGAGAGCACGGGGTTGGGGGTAAGGTTATAGATTAACAGCATCCCAAGGCAGAATTTTTCTTAGTACAGAACAAAATGGAGTCTCCTATGTCTACTTCTTTCCACACAGGCACAGTAACAATCTGATCTCTCTTTCTTTTCCCCACATTTCTCCCTTTTCTATTGGACAAAACCGCCATTGTCATCATGGCCCGTTCTCAATGAGCTGTTGGGTACACCTCCCAGATGGGGTGGCGGCCGGGCAGAGGGGCTCCTCACTTCCCATACAGGGCGGCCGGGCAGAGGCGACCCCCACCTCCCAGACGGGGCAGCGGCCGGATGGGGGCTGCCCCCCACCTCCCAGACGGGGTGGCTGGCCGGGCGGGGGCTGCCCCCCTCCTCCCAGAGGGGCGGCTGGCCGGGCGGGGGCTGCACCCCACCTCCCGGACGGGGCGGCTGCCAGGCGGAGACGCTCCTCACTTCCCAGACGGGGCGGCTGCTGGGCGGAGGGGCTCCTCACTTCTCAGAGGGGGCAGCCCGTCAGAGACGCTCCTCACCTCCCAGACGGGGTGGCGGCGGGGCAGAGACACTCCTCAGTTCCCAGACGGGGTCGTGGCCAGGCAGAGGCGCTCTTCACATCTCAGACGGGGCGGCGGGACAGAGGTGCTCCCCACATCTCAGATGATGGGAGGCCGGGCAGAGACGCTCCTAACTTCCTAGATGGGATGACGGCCGGGAAGAGGCGCTCCTCACTTCCCAGACTGGGCGGCCGGGCAGAGGGACTCCTCACATCCCAGATGATGGGCGGCCAGGCAGAGACGTTCCTCACTTCCTAGATGGGGTGGCGGCTGGGCAGAGGCTGCAATCTCGGCACTTTGGGAGGCCAAGGCAAGCAGCTGGGAGGTGCAGGTTGTAGCGAGCCGAGATCACGCCACTGCACTCCAGCCTGGGCAACATTGAGCACTGAGTGAGCGAGACTCCGTCTGCAATCCCGGCACCTCCGGAGGCCAAGGCTGGCAGATCACTCTCGGTCAGGAGCTGGAGACCAGCCCGGCCAACATGGTGAAACCCCGTCTCCACCAAAAAATACGAAAAGCAGTCAGGCGTGGCGGTGCGCGCCTGCAATCCCAGGCACTCGGCAGGCTGAGGCAGGAGAATCAGGCAGGGAGGTTGCAGTGAGTCAAGATGGTGGCAGTACAGTCCAGCCTGGGCTGGGCATCAGAGGGAGACTGTGCAAAGAGGGAGAGGGGGAGGGGGAGGGGGAGAGGGAGAGGGAGAGCCTTTTTTTTTTTTTTTTTGAGACAGAGTTTCAATCTGTCACCCATGCTGTGGTGCAGTGGTGCAATCTCAGCTCACTGCAACCTCCACCTGTCAGGTTCAAAGGATTCTCCTGCCTCAGCCTCCCAAGTAGCTGGGATTACAGAAGCCTTTCACCACACCTGGCTAATTTTTGTATTTTTAGTAGAGACAGCATTTCACCATGTTGGCCAGGCTGGTCTTAAATTCCTGACCTCAGGTGATCCACCTGCTTTGGCCTTCCAAAGTGCTGGGATTAAAGGTGTGAGCCACCGTGCCCTGCCTCAATTGTATTTTTGAGCAACCAAATCGGAAGTGCTTTCAACTACTTTTTCAGGGTGCTTTCAAAGCAAAGGGGGTGTCTGTGCTTTGCAGGAACCCTAAGCATGGGTTGAATCTGTCTATTGGGATAAGTCATTACTGTTGTCAGTGAACATTTTGCGACCCCATTTAGCTCCAAAAGTAACTGGGCATAAAATGTATTCTGGGGATGTTCATGATCATTTTATAAGTTTAAGCTTCCTGGAACAACCTTTAAGCGATCTATTTTCTACTTGAAAGGACTGAGCTTACAGTTTGATTTCATTTCCATTAGAAATCAGAAGGTATCTTTTATCAGAGCTGAGGCAGTAGGCAACTGTTGATCATAGGATGGGTTGGGAGAGATGAAACTTCGTCACATTGGAGCTGGGGTCCTCAGGCAAGTGGGTAGATTAGAGCTAAGATGCAGAGCAATATGGGTACATAAGGCAGTAGAGCAAAGCCCAGCAGGCCCAAATCAAGGGCTACACAAGCCCTGGTGGTGAGGGTGAGCAGTGAGACTGAAAGCAGGTGGGCATATGGGAACCATCCTCCAAACTGAAAAGAATATGCTAAATGGGAAGTAGCTTTATGGGCGGGGACCAGGGGTGGGACACAGTAGAAGGTCAGGAAACACAAGACTCCAATGAGAAGACCTAGAGAACTTAGACCAAATGTTAGGTTTGTCTAAAAGTTTGTTATACTCCTTGGTATTACAAGAACCAGTCACAGGCTGTGGACAGCCCAGCACAGGTAGGTGTGAATAGCTAAGTGGTGGACCCTGGCTGAAGGGGAAACTGAGGGGGCAGGGAGCCGAATAGCTACTGACTGATTCACTTGGTCTCATGAGCCATATGTAACAGTTTGTGTTTCATGCGAGATACAGATTAAAATGAATATTTTTAAGTAAATATTTAACTGTAACTCTTTTTTATTTTGAGACAGGGTCTTGCTCTGTTGCCCAGGCTGGAATGCAGTGGCATTATCATGGCTCACTGCAGCCTCCACCTCCCGGACTCAGGTGATCCTCCCACCTTAGCCTCCCCAGTAGCTGGGACTAGTATGGCTATAATCAAAAAAAGAGGCACATGCTAAGTTTTGTATATTTTGTAAGGACAGGGTTTCACCATGTTGCCCAGGCCTGTCTTGAACTCCTGAGCTCAAGTGATCTGCCTGCTTCAGCCTCTGTTTTAGTCAGGGTCCTCTAGAGGGACAAAACTAACAGGTTATATATATATATATATATATATATATATATATATATATATATATGCACACACACATATATATACACACACACATATATATACACATATATATACACATATATATACACACATATATACACATATATACACACATATATACACACATATATATACACACATATATATACACATATATACACATATATATACACATATATACATATATATATACATATATATACATATATATGTATATATATATACATACACACACACACATACGGGAGTTTATTATGTATTAACTCATATGATCACAAGGTCCCACAATAGGCCATCTGCAAACTGAGGCGCAAGGAGAGCCAGTCCAAGTCCCAAAACTGAAGAACTTGGAGTCTGATGTTCAAGGGCAGGAAGCATTCAGCATGGGAGAAAGATGTAGGCTGGGAGGCTAGGCCAGTCTAGCCTTTTCACATTTTTTTTTTTCTGCCTGCTATATATTCTAGCTGCACTGGCTGCTGATTAGACGGTGCCCACCCACATTAAGGATGGGTCTGGCTTTCCCAGCCCACTGACTCCAGTGTTAATCTATTTTTGGCAACACCCTCCCAGACACACCCAGGATCAATACTTTGCATCCTTCAATCCAATCAAGTTGACACTCAGTATTAACCATCACAGCCTCCCAAAGTGCTGGGATTACAGGTGTGAGCCACCGCACTCATCCCCTGCTTCCCCAACAGTAATTCATTTTGTCCAGGGCATCTAAGACCATGGGACAGTCCAGGACCTGAGTGTTAAACATGTTCACAGCATCCCTACTGGCAAAGGTGCTGGCTTGTCTAATATACAGACTCAATCCATGCTTAGGGCATATGGCTCTGAGCCCCACCCAGTCTCATATCTGGAAGGTCAACTCCTGGGCTTGTCACTTTCCCATGGACCCTGAGTGGCTCGCATTCCCCTTTGGAGGCCATGAAATTTGGTGTCTCGGCAGTTCTGTGGTCTCACGATATGTCCTGCCAATGCCTTCTTGTGATGCTCCTGAGATCAGATAAGAGTGGATTCCCCAACTGATGTTCGAGAGCTTTCTGCCACCTTTTACTGGTCTGGTCTCACAGGTCTTGTCTGAGTTTAATGGTAGCTTTTTTTTTTTTTTTTCAACAAAGTCTTGCTCTATTGCCCAGGCTGGAGTGCAGTGGCACAACCTCGGCTCACTGCAACCTCTGCCTCCCAGGTTCAAGCGATTCTCCTGCCTCAGCCCCCCGAGTAGCTGGGATTACAGGTGTGTGCCACCACTCCCAGCTAATTTTTGTATTTTTGGTAGAGACAGCGTTTTGCCGTGTTGCCCAGGCTGGTCTCAAAGTCCTGAGTTCAAGTGATCCGCCCACCTGTCAAAGTGCTGGGATTACAGGCGTGAGCCACCGAGCCCGGCCAGTAGCTTTACCTTTTAAGTTTTACAGTGTCCCTCTGTCAAAAGAACTTAGGGCAAGTTCTCCAGAGACTGGACTAGGAGCACTTGAGGGACCTCATGCTGGGTTTGTTGTACTGGAAATACTGCCTCCAGACTGATGGTTAGTGGGGGTCCCAGACATGCCATGGGTCTTCTGTTCTTTCTTTCTGCAGATGGAATTCTTGTTTTTCTGATGTATATGCCTCATAATCAGCATCACCTTACTTTCTTTTCTGTTTTTTGTTTTGAGATGGCGTTTCACTCTTTTCACCCAGGCTGGAGTGCAATGGCACTATCTCAGCTCACTGCAACCTCCACCTCCCAGATTCAAGAGATTCTCCTGCCTCAGCCTACCAAGTAGCTGGGATTACAGGCGCCCGCCACTATGCCCAGCTAATTTTTGTATTTTTTAGTAGAGACGGGGTTTCACCACATTGCCCAGGCTGGTCTTGAACTCCTGACCTCAGGTGATCTGCCCACCTCGGCCTCCCAAAGTGCTAGGATTACAGGCATGAGTCACCTCACCTGGCTCCTCTCTTTTCTTTATTTAGAAATTCTTAATCCAATTGACCTAGGAACTTGCTCATTAACCCCCCAAGTCCTCTTCACCATTACATTCACTACATGTGGGTTAAAGAGGACTCTTCTTCATTTTCTTTTATTGTGATAAAAATATTAATACATAGCATAAATGTTGCCATTTTAGCCACTTTAAGTGCAAAATTTAGTGGCATTAATTGCATTCACAATGTTGTGCAAATATTACCATTATCATTTCCAAAATATTTTTATCATCCCGAACAGCAGCTCTGTACTCATTAAGCAATAATTCATTCCCTGCTCCCTCTAGCCCCTGGACATCTGTAATCTAATTTCTGTCTTTATGAATTTGCCTATTCTAGTATTTTAGATATTACACATAAGTGGAATTATGCAATATGTGGCCTTTTATATCTGACTTATTACACTTAGCCTAATTTTTTTTGTTTTTTTTGCTTTGTTTTGTTTTGTTTTTGAGATGGAGTCTTGCTCTGTCGCCCAGGCTGGAGTGCAGTGGCTTGATCTCGGCTCACTGCAACCTCCGCCTCCCAGGTTCATGCCATTCTCCTGCCTCAGCCTCCCGAGTAGCTGGGACTACAGGGGCCCGCCACCATGGCAGGCTAATTTTTTGTATTTTTAGTAGAGACGGGGTTTCACCATGTTAACCAGGATGGTCTCAATCACCTGACCTCGTGATCCACTCGCCTCGGCCTCCCAAAGTGCTGGGATTACAGGCATGAGCCACCGCACCTGGCCCACTTAGCCTAATGTTTTTAAGACTCATCCATGTTGCAGCATATATTAAAACTTTCGGCTGGGTGCGGTGGCTCACCCCTGTAATCCCAGCACTTTGGGAGGCCGAGGCGGTCAGATTGCTTGGGCTCAGGAGTTCAAGACAAGCCTGGAAGCCTGGACAACATGGTGAAACTCCATCTCTACAAAAAAAAAAAAAAAATACAGAAATTAGCCAGACGTGGTGGCATGTGCCTGTGGTCTCAGCTACTTGGGAGGCTGAGGCAGGAAGATGGCCTGAGCCGGGGAGGTTGAGGCTGCAGTGATCCTAGATCATGCCACTGCACTCCAGCCTGGGTGACAGAGAGAGACCTTGTCTCAAAAATAAAATAAAATAAAACTTTATTCCTTTTTAGTGCTGAATAATGTTCCATTGTATGTGTATACCACATTTTCTTTATTCATTCATCTCTTGGTGGGCACTCAGGTTGTTCCCATTCTTAGGCTATTGTGAATAATGCTGCAACTAACACTGCTATGCCAATACCTGCTTAAGTCGTTGTTTTCAATTTTGGAGAGGGTATATATCTGGCAGTGGAATTGCAGGATCATATGGTAATTCTATGTTTAACATTGAAGAACCACCAAACTATTTTCCACAGTAGCTGCACAATTTTACTTTCCCATCAACAACGTATGAAGGTTACAATTTCTCCATACCCTCACCAACACTTATTATTTTCTCTTTTTTTGATTATAGCCATACTAGTGGGTGTGATGTGCTGTGTCCTTGCGGTTTGTATTCACATTTCTCTGATGACTCATGATGTTGAGTATCTTTTCATATACTTATAACCATTTGCATATTTTTTTTGAGAAAGGTCTATTCAAGTCCTTTGCACATTTTAATTGGACTATTTGTCTTTTTTTTTTTTAATGGAGTCTTGCTCTATTGCCCAGGCTGGAGTGCAGTGACATGATCTCAGCTCACTGCAACCTCCGCCTCCCAGGTTCAAGCGATCCTCCTGCCTCAGCCCGCCTAGTAGCTGGGATTACAGGCATGTGCCACCACGCCCAGCTAATTTTTGTATTTTTAGTAGAGATGGAGTTTTGCCATGTTGGTCAGGCTTGTCTCAAACTCTTGACCTCAGGTGATCAACCTGCCTTGGCCTCCCAAAAAGTTCTGGGATTATAGGCGTGAGCCACTGCGTCCAGCCTTGTCTTCTTGTTTTTGAGTTATAATTATTTATATATTCTAGATATTAAACCCCCATCTGATGATTCACAAATACTTTCTCTCATCTCTGGGTCATTTTTTTACTGTCTTGATAGAGTCTTTCGGTGCACAAATGTTATAATTTTGGTAAAGTTTAATTCATTGCTGCTGTCTGTGCTCTCGGTGTCATTTTAAAAGAAACCAACAAAGTTATGCAGATTTCCCCTATGTGTTTTTCTAAGAGTTATTTTTAGCTTTAGCTATTAAATTGAGGTCTTTGATCTAAGTTAATTTTTTAATTATTATTTTATTATTTACTTATTTATTTATTTTTTGAGACAGGGTCTTACTCTGTCACCCAGGCTGGAATGCAGTGGTGCAATCTTGGCTCACTCCAACCTCTGCCTCCTGGGCTCAAGCAATCCTCTCACCTCAGCCTCCTGAGTAGCTGGGACTACAGGAGTGCGCCAACATGCCTGGCTAATTTTTGTGTTTTTTGTTGAGATAGGGTATTGCCATGTTGCCCAGGCTGGTCTCAGACTCCTGGGCTCAACTGATGTGCCCGTCTTGGCGTCTCAAAATGCTGGAATTATAGGTGTGAGCCAGCTCACTCAACCCTAAGTTAATTTTTGTATATGATGAAAGATAAGGGTCCAACTTCATTCTTTTGCCTGTGGATATCTAGTTTTCCCAGTGCCATTTGTTGAAGAGATGATTCTTTCTTCGTCAAATGGGCTTATCACCCTTGTCCAACATCAGTTGACTGTATATGTGAGGTTTTATTTCTGGGCAAAGATGATACTTCTATATAACAATCAGTAAAGAGACAGGTAGACTTAAGGTCTAGTTTGGTAGTTTTTCCCTCGAGTACATACTTTTTGGATTGCTTGTGTTTTCCTTTATTGCCCCCTAAAGAGAAACCCTTAGCTCATATTCTTACCTGCTTCGTTTTAGATTAAAATTTAACTTGTTCATAGTTTCCTCCTTCAGCAGCTTCATTTTGCTTAAAAGCCCTCTGACCCAGCCTGTCTCTTTCTGCATTTCTGACTTTTCCTCTTTTATGAGATCCATTAGTAGAACTGCTCCTGACTAATCAGAAGACATATTTTGCCTTCCAATTTCTTGTCTGTCATTGACTTCTTAGACTCATCAAATCTTAATGTACCAGATTTGGAAGATAACTTCATGGCAACTTGTCCAGAGGTTTTCAAACTGCTCCGCAGTAACATGGAGATGCCTCAGGGATCACAATGGGGGGCATAGCAGGAAGGTATTTGGGCCCCCACCCCTGTTCAACCAAAGCTACCCAACTTTTCCGTCTTGTATAGATTGGGGCTCAATGTAGGGTCTTGCTGGGAGAAGGGGCTGATTTCTGTTTCTTATAGGTACAAGCAATAGAAATTTACTCTGGATAACAAGCAAAGGGAATGGGGGAAATATACTATTAGAAGGAAATGGGAGTAGTTGAAGGGAAAAGTAGACTACTTGGTCTCAGAAAAAAAAGTAGGAATGGGGCAGCTCTGGGGATCTCAGTTGTGGGAACTCAGTGACAGATTCATTAGGCCACTCCTGCTGATATTAATCAGGTTCAACTGCTCCTGTCCCCTTTGCAACTTTACTTTGCTAGACATTTACTATCCCTGGAGAGAGAATGGCTTATCTTAGTTCAGCTGTTCACTTCTGGCCAGAGAAAGACAAGAAATCATCAATTGACAGTCCCACCAAGACACCATGAAATGGGGGAGAAGCTGCTTCCCAAAAGAAAATGCAAGGTTTTGTTCTGTTTTGTTTACCAGGAAAAGGGGAACCTAGTCAGGTAAAACAACAGGTGTTTGCTAAAATCACTAAAAAATAAATTGAAAACCCATGATCTAGACCAGAACTTAGCAAACTATAGCCTATGGGTCAAATCTAGCCAGTGGCCAGTTTTTGTAGACCTGTGCACTAAGAATGGTTTTTGCATTTATTTCCAAAAAGCAGGGGTCTTGTTATGTTGCCCAGTCTGGACTCAAACTCCTGGGCTCAGGCTAATCTCTCACTTCAGCCTCCCAAGTAGCTGGTACTACAGGCACACACCACCACAGCTGGCCTGATTTTTAACATTTTAAAGAATTTTTTAAATACCCAAAAATGGGACAAAATATTTACAAATCATATGTTTGATAAGGGATTTTAATCCAGAGTAAATAAAGAACACTTATAGCCGGGCACAGTGGCTCACGCCTGTAATCCCAACACTTTGAAAGGCTGAGGTGGGTGGATCACCTGAAGTCAGGAGTTTGAGACCAGCCTGGCCAATATGGTGAAATCCCATCTCTTCTAAAAATACAAAAATTAGCATGCCTGTAATCCCAGCTACTTGGGAGGCTGAGGCAGAGGTTGCAGCGAGCCGAGATTGCGCCACTGCACTCCAGCCTGGGTGACAGAGCGAGACTCTGTCTCAAAAAAAAAAAAAAAATTACAACTCAACATTAAAAAGACAAATAATCCAGTCTTAAAATGGGCAAAGGATTTGAATAGACATTTCTTCAAAGAAGATAAACAAATTGTCAATAAATACATGAAAAGATGCTCAGCATCAGGAATCATTATGGGAATTCAAATCAAAACCTCAGTGAGGGCCGGGCACGGTGGCTCATGCCTATAATCCCAGCACTTCGGGAGGCCAAGGCAGGCGAGTCGCTTGAGCCCAGGATTTGAAGACCAGCTTGGACAATATGGCAAAACCCAGTCTCTACCAAAAAATAAAAATAAAATAAAAAAATTAGCTGGCCATGATGGTGTGTACCTGTAGTCCCAGCTCCTCGGGAGGCTGAGGTAGGAGGATCGCTTGGGCCTGGGAGGTTGAGCCATGATCACACCACTGCACTCCAGCCTGGGTGACAGAGCGAGACTCTGTCTCAATAAATAAATAAATAAATAAATAAATAAATAAATAAATAAATAAAACCTAGAAAGTAGATTATAGGTTGCCTAGGGCTGGGGGTGATAGGAGAAAATGGGAGTGACAGCTAATGGGTGTAGGATTTTGTTTGGTTTGGTCTGCGTGGTGATGAAAATCTAAAATTCATGTGGGGATGGTTGCACAACATAATGAATATACAAAAACGCCAATGGGTGCACTACAATATGCAAATTCTATCTCCAATAAGGCTGTTAACAAATGAAGAGGTAAAGAAGAATATGCTGGGATGTCTGTGGTCTGTATTACCTGCGCGATTTCCTTCCTGTCTGGAAGGGTTTGCTGAGCCCTGCTCTAGTCTGATTCTCTCAGTCTACACAGACAGATACTGTGATCCAGAGAAGGCAGAGTGGAGAGCCGGCTGATGGCACTCGGCTATATGAGTCATTCTCTCACCCGCTCCTTGTTAACACACAGTCGAACCCCAAAGAGAGCCATTTGTCTCCCCTAGAGGCTTTGGAGATGAAACCCAAAACCCTGTGGCCAAAGGTTTCCCAATCTGAAGTGGCAAACTTTTGGTTAGCCTGGAAGAAGTGAGCAACTTTCCCTTCCCATCAGATATTTCCAGTGGTGCCTGCAAGCTCCATGCTCCTTGGGATTTAAAAACACAATTTATTTTCTTCGTTAAAGCCTATTCTTCTAACACCCTGCAACATTTACAAATTACTTCAGTAGAAGAAATATTTGGAAAGTGCACTAAGTAAGACTCTGTATCCTTTTTCATAAAAGATTTAAAGTAATTTTTAAGCATGGCTTTGGAACACAGAGTGAAAGGTGTTTCATCTTGCTCCTTCAAGGATTAAAGGTGCGCATGAGCCTCTTGCCATAAAAATAGCCCCAGAGTAATGCTTTGCTTTATTCTAGGAAATGGTGGTGAGTAGGCCTTCATGCCTGCCCCTCCATTCCTAGTCTTATGTTAGATGCTTTTGGAATTGCACTTCTCCCCCAGATTGGACTGTGATCTCTCTCTGGGGGGGTTGGGAGTATAAACTTCAGTATATACAACATGTAATAACATATGTGGCTGATGTTACTGTCATAACCAGTGTATCCTTCACAGCACTTTTATCCTTGGACATGGGTAGGGGCCATGGAAGCAGAGCCTTGTCTGCAGAGGCCAATCTCTCTGCATCTCTGCAATCCCACCAATTTTACTTTTCACAGACCTTCTGACCTGTACACTGATTTGCAGTGGGGGTCCAGCTCTGTCTTCATTCCTGAGCCTCCTTCTTTGTTCTCCTTTTTGTACCAGCTCCACCTCATTCCTTGTGCTTAACTCGGCCCTGACTCCCAGAACAGGATCCTAGGTCAGCATCTGGGCCCCTAATTATAGGAAAATAATTCCCATCGCTGTCTTCACCTCTTTCTCCAGCTGGCCTCTCAGTCTGGGTCTCCACTTGAACACCAGGTTTCCTATAATGAAGTGAACGAGTGGTCCAAGGTCTCTAAAATAGCAAATTTGCTTTTTCTTTTCTTTCCCCTTTCTTTCCTTTCCTTTCCTTTCTCTCTCTCTTTCTTTCTTTCTTTTTCCCTCTCTCTTTCTTTCCTTTCCCTCCCTCCCTTCCTCCCTCCCTCCCTCCCTCCCTCCCTCCCTTCCTTCCTTCCCTCCTTCCTTTCTCTCTCTCTCTCTCTCTCTCTCTCTTTTCTTTCACAGGGTCTCACTGTGTTGTCCAGACTGGAGTGTGATGGCACCATCATAGGTCACGGCAACCTCACCTTCTGGGCTCACGTGATCCTCCCTCCTCAGCCTCCCAAGTAGCTAGGACTACAGACATGCACCACTATACCCACTAATTTTTTGCCTATGCTGGTCTCAAACTCCTGACTTCAAGCGATCCTCCCACTTCAGCCTCCAAAAGCGCTGGGATTACAAGTGTGAGTCATCACTTTTGCTGCAAATGAGCTCTTGATACATTTTCTATCTTTGAGCTTCTAGTCAGTTGCTGAATGTTTCTTCCTCTTCCTCCCCCTACCCTCTTTTCCTTGTGAAGCATCTGCTAGAAAATCAGTCAATCCCTAATTTGAGTATTTTCGATAGGATTTTTGTTTTGTTTTGTTCTGTTTGCTTTGTTCCATTCTGTTTTTGAGACAGAGGAGACAGATAATTGACTCAAATCCAGTTCTACACAACAATGTAGGCTGAGGGAGAATGTAGGTACAGGTAGGGCCGAGAAAAACTGTACTCCTCAGATAATGCCTGGCACTCCTGTAACCTTGAAGATTAGGTCAAACTGTTTGAAGCACCCCAAACCACAGAACAAAGCCCCAGCCTTGAAATATGCATTTCAATACTGGCAGTTGAATTTTCCAGCCCAGTTCTGAGGCTGGGAAACACAGAGACAGTTGAGCTATTTGTTTGGAGATTCTTCAGTGAAGTTGATGAGCTTCTCTCTTTCCAGGAGTGCTTAAAAATGCCAGGAAACTTCATGGATCATTTCGCTGCTCTGGATTCTCTCTCGGGTCATTGTTGGCCTTTGTCCCAGGCCTCCTCTGGTAGCCAACTCCCTCATTCCAGCAATCATTTCTTTGCAGGAGTTTGCTTCTAACCTTTCAGCGTGTGTCCCAAATATTTAGAGATGGACTCAATCCAGTAGAATGATTTTTTTTTCTTTAACTCATTTAAATCACTTAGGAAAAATGAAAGCTGTAAGCTGAATAAACATAGCATTTGCCTCGGCCCAGTCCCTCCTGGCTGGAGCCTCTCTGATCTACCAGTTCCTGGGGCCCCTTCCGTTCTGACTCACCTTCCTTGCCAATCCAAGGGCACTTGGGCCTTAACAATCCAGTCCCACGTGTAGGGCTTCTTTGTAACGTGCCAGCCAACAGTGCTCCTTGAGCAATCGAACCTTAAGTTTTCTCTATGATCGTCTTTGTTTCCTTGAGGTTTATTATGGGGTGTGACACCTGCCGTTGATTATCTGGCCCTGTAGCCTGGCTTGGCTCTACCGGGATGGAAAGAGTCGGCTCCTTCTGGAGGGAGCAGGCTGAGGGCTGGCACAGGGCAGAGCTGCATCAGGCTCCCTGGCTCTGTTTATTACTTGCTATTTTGAGACTTTCTTCCCATGGAAATGCCGCATGGCTCCAGTGCTAGAGAGAAGCGTGAGATGAGTTCCATGTGAGGGAAACATTTTGAGTGTGTTGACACATTATGTTTATCTTTCAAGACTCTCTTAGGTGGTGTCTGCCCACGGAGAGTGAGGAGAAATGGAGGTCTGTGGGGATTAGATGACTCCTTCAGGCTGAGAGAGAGAGAGAGAGAGAGAGAGAGAGAAGGAAGGAAGGAAAGACAAAAGAAAAGAAAAGGAAATAAAAGGAAGGAAAGAAAGAAAAAGAAAAGAACAAGAAGGAAAGATAGAGGCTGGGTGCAGTGGCTCACACCCGTAATCCCATAATCCCAGCACTTTGGGAGGCCAAGGCAGGCAATCATTTGAGGTCAGAAGTTTGAGACCAGCCTGACCAACATGGTGAAACCCTGTCTCTACTAAAATACAAAAAATTAGCCAGGAGTGGTGGCGGGCACCTGTAATCTCAGCTACTTGGGAAGCTGAGGCAGGAGAATCGCTTGAACCTGGGAGGTGGAGGTTGCAGTGAGCTGAGATCATGCCAGTGCACTCCAGCCTGGGTGACAAAGTGAGTGAGACTCTGTCTCAAATAAATAAAATAAAGTAAAATGCCTAACGAAACTAGAGAGAAAAAAGAATAAGAGGCTTGTAATAAATGGGAAAAAGAAGTAAATTTCAAGAGAGCAAAACTCTGTCTCAAGATTTAACAAAAAGTAAAAGAAGGAAAGGTAAAAAAAAATAAAGAAAAAGAAGGAAAGATGAAAGAAAGAAAAAAGAAAAGAAATATGGTCCCATATTTCTTCCACGGTCTTCCAAGGGACTACGTGTATTTAGCCTAGATTAGGCATCTAACTGCTTTCACTCTCCTCAGTGCTTGATCTATGTGTGGATACAGCCCCAGTGAAGCCCTTTCTGCTTAGTGGTTATGACCGTTGAAGCTCTGGGAAAGCTGTGAGAAGACGCTCTTTTTGATTCTAGGATCATATTATGGTTTCTAAGAGACACATATTTTATTCACATAGCCCTTACCGCTTGTAAGAGGGGAAGCACACATCCAGGATTTGCAGACAAAAGAATCCACTCCAGCCTTGGAGGGAGGACAGGGAGCCATGGGCAATCAGCAAATTACCCAGAGTGCCCCCCGCCTGCCTCCAGGAAAAATAGAAAGCATATTAAGAACAGGAAGAAGCCATTTAGCCGAACTTTCCCATCTTTGGAGGATTTACTTTAATCACATCTTTCAGCTCTTTCACCATCCCCGACACTTCCTGACGCCTCCTTGAACAGATCTAGGTGTCCCTCTCTGGAGCCTGAGCCGTTCTCACGCGGGCTCCGTTGCCCTGCCTCTGATAAGCTATTCCATATGGCTGGGGCTCTTTGTTCTCACAGTGCTAGGTTTTACAACTTCCCATTGACTCGGAGTTTCTTATTTTTTCAATGGGCTCTTCGGGGATTTGCACCTCCTGCTAATATACAAATTATTTTCTCAGTTGCATCATGTCCGTTTCTAATTTTTAAGACATTTTATAAGGAGCTCTCCCATATAAGGGCCAGCCAGAGAAATACAAGAAGGAACTTATACGGAGCCTCAATTCCCCAGGGAAACCTCTCGGACACCACCTTGTGCAGCTTGCTCAGAAGGTAAATCCTAAGGCTTTTGTCATAAGTCAAAGAAACGCAGCTAAGAATCTTTAGGGCCCACTTGTAGCCTGCTCACCCTGTATAAGTTAGGCCAGAACTGTCTTTTTTTTTTTTTTTTTTTGAGACAGAGTTTCCCTCTTGTTGCCCAGGCTGGAGTGCAATGGGACAATCTCGGGTTCAAGCGATTCTCCTGCCTCAGTCTCCCGAGTAGCTGGGATTACAGACATGTGCCACCATGCTGGGCTAATTTTGTATTTTTAGTAGAGACGAGGTTTCTCCATGTTGGTCAGGCGGGTCTCAAACTCCCAACCTCAGGTGATCCGCCTGCCTCAGCCTCCCAAAGTGCTGGGATTACAGGCGTGAGCCACTGCGCATGGCAGGCCTGTCTTTTGGAACTCAAAATGGTCAGGGGGAAAGCACATGATTCAGGGAAATGAACAGTGGAAGTTTCCAGGGGTAGAAGTTAGAACGGAGTGGCTGCCCTCACCTCCCCTATCAGAACAGGGAGCAGCAGGTTGAGGTCTCGCCATCACCATTTGTTTGATGTTAGTGCCTTAAATAACTTCAGCCTTGTCTTTTGAAGCAACCAGTGCTAAAAATATAGAGCCTAATAGTTGCATTCACATCTATGCCAGACTAATGTACCTAGGAAATAGCATGGTATAAAGTAGGGTTTTTACTGCTGTATATTAGAATCACCTGGGGAGCTATTAAAACCTACTCATACTCAGACCTTACCTCCAGGGACTCTGTTTTAATTGGCTGGGGATGGGGCCTGGGCATTGGGATGCTTTAAAGCTCCCCAGGTGATTCTAATGTGCAGTCAAGGCAGTCAAGGTTAAGAACCACTAGTATGATGAAAAGAACTTGACCCTTGGTGTTGGTCAGAACTAGGTTCAAATCCTGCCTCTGCCCCTTAATAACAGTGGAACGTCTTGAGCCTCAGTTTCTTTGTTCAGAAACTAGGGATAATAATACTACCTCTTGGAGAGAAGGAGCTAATGTATATAAAGCACTTCACAATGCCTGGCATACAGGTATCCCAATCCCAACACTCACATGCTCCAACACACCATGCTCTTTTTTTCTTTTTTCTTTTCTTTTCTTTCTTTTCTTTTCTTTTCTTTTCTTTCTTTCTTTCTTTCTTTCTTTCTTTCTTTCTTTCTTTCTTTCTTTCTCTTTCTTTCTTTTTTTTTTGGACAGGGTCTCACTCTGTCACCCAGGAAGGAGTGCAGTGGTGTGATCACAGCTCACTGCAGCCTCAACTTTCTAGGCTCAGGTGATTATCCCACCTCAGTCCTCCCAAGTAGCTGGGACTACAGGCATGCACCACTACGCCTGGCTAATTTTTTGCATTTTTTGTAGAGAAGGGGTTTCACCATGTTGCCCAGGCTGGTCTCAAACCCCTGGGCTTAAGCAATCCACCTGTCTCAGCCTCCCAAAGTGTTCGGATTGTAGACTTGAACTACTGTGCCGGGCTTATGCTACCTTTTAAACCATTAAGCTCCAGCAGTTTGTAGAAATTACCCATATTCAACTTTTTATATAGATCAAAATACATAAGGTAGAAAAAAGCTAATGAGGAAGAACATTGAACTCGAGGTTCAACATTTTGATCTAGGCTTTCTGGCCCAGAGGAGTTTGACGGCATTTTGCTTCAGTGACCAAAACTTTGAAAGTAGAACACAAAGTAGTCTGCATAGTTTACACGTACTTGGTTGTGCAAAGACCAGATGAGAGAGACACGGTTTGATAACAGTTCATATGAAAAAGACTTTGGCAGCTGAGTGCGGTGGCTCATGCCTATAATCCCAGCACTTTGGGAGCCCAAGGTGGGCGGGTTGCTTGAGCCCAGGAGTTCGAGAGCAGTCTGGCCAACATGGCAAAACCCTATCTCTACAAAACATACAAAAATTAGCTGGGCATGGTGGCGAGCATCTGTAGTCCCAGGTACTCAAGAGGCTGAGGTGGGAGGATGGCTTGAGCCCGGGAGGTCGAGGCTGCAGTGAGCTGCGATAGCACCACTGCACTCAAGCCTGGGTGACAGAGTGAGACCCTGTCAAAAAAAAAAAAAAAAAAAAAAAAAAAAAACCTTGGGAGTTTGAACTGACCACAGACGGGCTAAATAAGGGTGGACAGTGCCACGTGACTGCTGAAACAGCCAACATGTTTAAATAACATTTAAAGGAAGGAGGAAAGGAGTCCATCATGTCCCTGCACTGGCATGGGAAGTTGTCTCCAGAGGCTGGCAGAGAGGCATCTATCAGAGAGACCTTGAGAAATCCAGAGGAGTGTCACATGGAGAACTCTTGAAGCAACCAGGGATTTATTTGGAGAGGCTATGTTGACTGTTATCAAATCCTTATCAAAGAGAAGGATTTGGCATTTTCTGTCTTGTCCCAGAGGGCAGGACTAAAACCAGTGGGTGGCAGTTATGAGCAGGTCTGTTTCAGCTTGTTGGACAACAGGTCCAAGGAGAGCACTTTGACAATTCTAAGAGACTACAATTCTAGAAGGGTCCTGTTTTAAACTCCTTGTTTATATGAACAACCCATGACGTAGTGAAGGCTCTGTCACTGGCCAGCTATATAATCCTGGACACGTCACTTCCTCTCTCTGTGTTTTGGCAAAATGATGTTGGGCTAATTCATAACAAAGAACCCTTACAGCTTACTCAGTAAATATTTATTGAGCATGTATTATGAGCTAGTCACTATACTAGACTTGCACTCAGATATTTCTTCCACCTAGGACATTTCAGTACTTTTTTATTTTTTATTTTTTATTGTATTTTATTGTTTTTTGAGACAAGGTCTCGTTCTGTCACCTAGGCTGGAGTGCAGTCATGGCTCACTGCAGCCTCAACCTCCCAGGGTCAAGTGAGTCTCCCACTTCAGCCTCTGGAGTAGCTGGGAACACAGGCATGCACCACCACACCTGGCTAATTTAAATTTTTTGTTTGTTTGTTTGTTTGTTTGTTTTTTAGAGACTGGGTCTCACTATGCTGCCCAGGCTGGCCTCCAGTGACCCTCCTGCCTTGGCCTCAAGTGATCCTCCTGCCTCTGCCTCCCAAAGTACTGGGGTTATAGGTGTGAGCCACTGTGCCTAGCCCACTTCAGTGCTTATTCACAGCACTTCCTTTTTGTCAGGTGACCCTTTAAAACACATTTACAATGACCTCCCCAGAGCATCCCACTCTAAGCCCAGGGGTTGGGATTGAACTAAAGGGAGACACATAGGGTCCTTAGACCAGAACAATAGGAGACTGTGGAAACTTGCTTATATGGTTTGATGAAGCCGAATGGGAATTAAATCCAGATTTACCACTGAGGAAGATAAATGCTTCTTAGAATAGGGCTTTTTAAGAAACTTCATTATAAGCAGATTTTCTATATCAGATTTGTGGATCAAAAGCATTTCGACACGTGTGTGTGGGTATATATGTAGGCATATGGCAGGCTTCGGGAACCTCTGGTTCGGTGCCTAATTATATCCAGTCCTGGCAAAGTTCAGTCACAAGTTTGAGAATCTGTGGGAGGGGCACAGTTAAGGCTGGGCTTCCTAGTGGATGGCCAGGTACTTTGGGGCAACCATGAAGTATAATACTTTCTGCAGCAATCAGGTTTGAGGGGCCCTGACAAAAAAGACAAACCTGAAGTGGCCTGGATCTCTCTTTTAGTCCAGAGTTGGCAGACTGAAAAGCCCCGCCCAGAGTGAGCCAAGGGTCAGCTTAAGGTGGGGGAGACTTTACCCATCTTGCCTCTGATTTCCCAGGAACCTTTAGCATTTTCTGATTTCTGTGTCTGTGCTTGGAACTGGGAGTGGATGTGTACGTCTGCTCTCAGGAAGAACAGATATCCAGCTTGTGGTTTAGCTTCCTTTTTCTGGCTAAGAGATCCTTGGACAACCTCAGGGGCTAAGTCCCTTTGCCTGGGTATACCTGGGGACTCCAGCAAGCCCCTTCTAGGCACCCCACCGTTCTTCAGTACCTCATGGACCTGAGGCTTCTGCTTCTGATTATGCTGTCTCTCAATTGCCTGGACTTGGTCTGGTGGGGTCTGGGGCTTTCTGCTTTCCTTCTTACATTCAGATTTATCATGCAACATCAGGCCTGGAGAAATGATGTCAGAATTAGCCCAGAAAGTCTGGAGTGTAGGCTGACTGTGCTTTGATGGACATACTCCCGGCCTGGGAGTCTGTTGACCTGAGGTCTAGCCTTAGCTCAAGCACTAACCAGCAGCAAAACTTTGGCCAAATCACTTCCCCTCTCTGGGCCTCAATTTCCCCCTCAATTAAATTAGGATGTTGGCATGGCTGATACTCTGATTTTCTGTTGCATCCTTTCTCCTTTTCCTTTTTTATATCTTTCTATCTCCTTTTCTCTACTACACCCATTTACCTTTCTACCTTCCATTTTGATTTCTTTCTCCCCTTCAGTCATCCCTTGTGGCCTAACCCCTGTCTTTCTCACCACTCCCCACCCTTCTTTTTAAGGACAGGGTCTTGCTATGTTGCTCCAGCTGAAATGGAACTCCCAGCCTCAAGTAATCCTCCCACCTCAGCCTCCCGAGTACCTAGGACTACAGGCACATGCCACCAGCTATTTTTTTTTTATGGTAGAGACAGAGTTTCACCATGTTGGCCAGGCTGGTCTCAAACTCCTGACCTCAAGCGATCCACCCACCTCAGCCTCCCAAAGTGCTGGGATTACAGATGTGAGCCACCACACCTGGCCCCTTCTGTCTTTCTCAATTGCCTTCTATCTTATTTTTTCCTTCCAATTGTCTTTTTTTATACCCCCATTCTGACTCTCTTGCATGTCCTCCCTTTCTTGCTTAAATAGCCAGCAGAAGGAATGAAGCAAATTTGTAAAATAGAACACGTTTTTCAGTAAATTGTCATGGTCCACTTTCTTAATGATCCAGTGTGTGTTGCTGAGAGGTAATAATAGGGCCTCACACCTTGCCCTTCCTTGAGAAGCAGTCACTGCCAATAGAAGTCACTTCTGATAATCGCAAGTGACCTGTAATTGGCATTTGTTTAGTGGATCAGTGGCCACCACGGAGGAGTGGTTCCCCTGCCCTTAGCTGTAGCATCTGATCCACTTGGTTAGCTCAGGCTGTGGACAGGACATTGTTAAAAATAGCTGGCTTGGGTGGGGGCATCTTATGTGTAGCTTGGGACTTGATGAGTCTGTGAGGAGAGAAGGGAGTGCCTTGCTTGCTATAGAAAGTGCAGACGTTAGACACATGTCAGCCTTCAGGTTTTTCTAAGACAGAACCCCTTGTATAACAATCAGACTCTTCTGAATCCCTGAAACTGGGAAGGAAGGGCACTTGGACTTGGTTAAAAAAAAATCCAAATTTCAGGTTATTTATTTATTTTTTGCAGGGGGTAAGGGGAGACAGGGTATGGCTCTGTCACCCAGGCTATAGTACAGTGGCATGATCATGGCTCACTGCAGCCTCAACCCTCAACCTTCCAGGCTCAAGTGATCTTCCCAGCTCAGCTTCCCAAGTAGTTGGGACTATAGGCATGTGCCACCTTGTCTGGCTAATTTTTAAATTTTTTTTAGAGACAGGGTTTCACCTTGTTGCCCAGGTTGGTCTCAAAGTCCTGGCCTCAAATGATCCTCCTGCCCCGACCTCCTAAAGAACTGAGATTACAGGTGTGAGCCACTGCGCCTGACCTGTGAAGGTTTTTGACTGGAACTTCCACCTCTGTTTCCTGATGCCTCCTGTCTCCACTGAGCCCTTTCCTTCAAACCTCTTCTGTGTCCCATCCCAAAGGTTCTGAGACACTTAATAGTACTATCAAAATCAACCACTAATATTATCATCTTAGGGCCTGGCCTTCCTTTCCTACAGCTGTAGCCACTTGACATACCCCTCCACCTCAGCTCAGCTCACCTCACCTCAGCAACTATTTTTCTTTTCCTTTTTCCCTTTTTTTTTTCTGAGATGAGAGTATTGTTATGTTGCCCAGGCTGGTCTCAAACTCTGGGACTCAAGCGGTCCTCCTGCCTCAGTCTCTCAAGTAGCTGGGACTACAGGTGTGTGCCACAATGTTGGGCTAGTGACTATTTTTCAAATATTCAACCAATGGGTATTGAGCATCTACTCTGTCCCAGACAGTAAATAAGGTGCTGGGGGAGATGAAGAAATGCTGATGCGAGCAATCATTAATCTCTGCCTTTGAATTGTGCTCAACCTAGTTGTTGAGCTACGCAAAGAGGGAGTGAGAGGTAAGGCTGCAACAGACCAGGCTAAAGGGGCCATCTATGCGATCAACCTCCTCCCCAAGACTTCCTTCCCTCCACTCCTGAGGCTTCTACTTCCATGAGATTAGCGAGATGTAAGCACATCTCGCTAATCTATATCTCAGTTCACAACGCTTTCCTCAGTTCCAGGCCCTGGTGTTGCCAACTGTCTACTCAACATCTTCTGGATGTTCCAAAGGTCCGTCAAACTGAACGTGTCTCAAATCAAAGTCAGGATTTTCCTTCTAAAGCTCTTTCCTTTTGCATTGTCTATGTCATTTTAAAATTTCTTTTGAGATATAGATCACATTTCCTCTCTCCATTGTACCTTTTCTGACCCCTCTGGGCGGATTTATTGGCCCCCTTCTGGGTGTTTCCATTGCCTTTTATACAAGTCTTTATCACAGCACACTGCCCTGTCTTTTATTTTATTTTATTTTATTTTATTATTTTATTTTATTTTATTTTATTTTATTTTATTTTATTTTTTTGAGACAGAGTATCATTCTGTCACCCAGGCTGAGTGCAGTGGCACCATCTTGGCTAACTGCAACCTCCGCCTCCCGGGTTCAAGTGATTCTCCTGGCTCAGCCACCATGCCCAGCTAATTTTTGTATTTTTAGTAGTGATGGGGTTTCACCACGTTGGCCAGGCTGGTGTCAAACTCCTGACCTCAAATGATCCACCTGCCTCGGCCTCCCACAGTGCTGGGATTACAGGCATGAGCCACCACTCCTGGCTGTTATTTTTTTCTTAATGCAGCCTCCCCCACTGTACTGTGAGCTCCTTCAGGGCAGGGCCTGTATACTTTATCATTATTGTACCCTCATACTGAATATTGCATGACATGTAACAGGAGGTGAGGACATGCTAGCTGAACTAAATGGAACTGAGTGACCACCTCTGTCCAGGAAAATTCAATCCAGGTTCACAGAGATTATATTTATACTGGATCTTGGAGATGAAACATTTGTTAGTTGTTGGAGCAGTGGGACAGGAAGGGAACAAGGGAAGTCTATTAGGCCATTCTTGCATTGCTATAAGGAAATACCAGAGACTGGGTGATTTATAAATAAAAGATGTTTAATTGGCTCATAGTTCTGCAAGCTTTGTAGGAAGCATAATGCTGACATCTGTTCAGCTTCTGGGGAGGCTTCAGGAAGCTTACAATCATGGTGGAAGGCAAAGTGGGAGCAGGCATGTTACACAGCCAGGGCAGAAGCAAGAGAGTGGATAGGGAGGTGCTACACACTTTTAAACGACCAGATCTTGTGTGAACTCAGAGCGAGAGCTCACTTGTCACCAAGTGGATGGCCCAAGCCATTCATAAGGAATCTGCTCCCATGATCCAATCACCTCCAACACTGGGGATTACACTGCAACATGAGATATGGGCGGGGACAAATATTCAAACTATATCAGGAAGGCTGGCTCTTCCTAGACAGATGGAACAAGAGCATGAGCAAAGGGTCAGAGGGCAACAAAGTTTAGTATATTCTCAGCATGGCAGGTAGTTTAACATGGCTGGAAGCACTAGAAAAGAGTCTGGAAGAGTAGGTATGGGCCCGATCATGAAGGGCCTTCAATACTTGCCTATGAGTTTAGATTTGGCCAGTAGGTATAGTCAAAGGGGAATCATTGAAGAGTTTCAAAAATGTGTACAACATAATCAGCGCTATGCTTCTGGAAGGTTATCCTGTTGTCAGTATAGAGAATAGATTTCAGGACCAAGGGAGACAGTTAGGAGACAGCGTTCCTGCTATCTCTTCCCTGGTCCATGCCCTCATTATCTCTCACCTAGACAACTATGAGACTCTCCTAATTGGTCTTGTAGTTGTCTAGACAACTATGAGACTCTCCTAATTGGTCTTGTAGTTGTCTAGGTGAGAGATAATGAGGGCATGGACCAGGGAAGAGATAGCAGGCATGGAGAAAAGTGAAAGTGAGCCCAGAAACAGGGTCTCTACCTCCCTACATGACCTAGGAAGTCAAGCACTTGGGCAAGTTGCAAATATTTTATGACCATGCTCTATTTGAGTGTTTTATTGCCTAGAGTGCTAGGCCAGAAAATAATTCAATGTTTTAAGCCTTTGTTGGGCCTATGGTCTATTTGGAAACATCCAAAGCAGAATCTATAGGCTGTTGTGACTGATTAGAAATATGGAATGAGGAGCCAAAGAAGATTCCAGAGTTTTGGGCCTGTGTGACTGAGTAGGAGAGGAGTGGGTCTGGACTTGTGGGAGTGGGGTAAGTACTGTCTGGGCACATTGATTGTGTGAGGTGCTGTGAGACACCCAAGCAGAGCCATCTGGGAGGCAACTGGATATATGGGCCTGGAGCCCAGGAAAATAATCTGAAGATGAAGATCTGGGAGTTGCCGACTTGGAGACAGAGATGAAGCCATGGGGAAGATGAGATCACCTGGAGACAGTGTGTGAAGTGAGGACAAAAAACCACTTAGGAGAGAACTCCAAGGGAGATCAAATTTGAGGGGTGAGCAGAGTACAAAGAGCCCATGAAGGAGACTAAGAAGAAGGGAAGTAAGAAGATGGGGTGGGCAAGAGAGTGGTAAGAGAAAAACAAGGAGACAGAGAGGAGTTTCATGAAGAATAGGGCTACTCCAAAGAAGAGATGCAAATGGCCAAAAAGCATGGGAAAAGATGCTCAACATTATAAGTCATTAGGGAAATGCAAATCAAAACCATAGTGCCACACTACTTCACACTCACTAGGATGGCTAGAACTTTTAAAATGGAAAATAGCAAGTGTTAGGCTGTATGCTATGACACATGGCTGTAATTCCAGCACTTTGTGAGGTTGAGGCGGGTGGATCACTTGAGCCCAAGAGTTCAAGACCAGCCTAGGCAACATGGCACAACCCCGTCTCTACTAAAAATACAAAAACTAGTTGTGCGTGGTGGTGCATGCCTGTAGTCCCAGATACCCAGAAGGCTGAGGTGGGAGGATAACTTGGGCCTGGGAAGTCAAGGCTGCAGTGAGTTTGATTGCACCACTGCACTCCAGCCTGGGCGACAGAGCAAGACCCTGTCTCAAAAAACGAAACAAACAAACCAAACAAACAAACAAAATAAACAAGTGTTGGCCAAGATGTGAAGAAACTGGAACCCTCATACATTGCTGGTGGGAATGTGAAATGGTGTAGTCACCACAGAAAACAATTTGGTGGTTCCTCAATAAGTTAAACATAGAATTACCAAGCGACCTTGCAATTCTTCTCCTAGGCATGTACCCAAGAGTGCTTAAAACAGGTGTTCAAACAAAAATGTGTATATAAATATTCATAGCAGCACTGTTCCCAATATCCAAAAGATGGAAGCAACCCAAGTATTCATCAACAGATGAATGGATAAACAACATTTATATCCATATAATAGAATATTATTCAGCCATACAAAGAATGAAGTACTGATACATCCTACAGCATGGACGAACCTTGTTTTTATTTATTTTTTATGAGTCAGAGCCTCACTCTGTCACCCAGGCTGGAGTGCAGTGGTACAATCTGGGCTCACTGCCACCTCCGTCTCCCAGGTTCAAGTGGTTCTCCTGCCTCAGCTGCCCGAGTAGCTGGGATTACAGGTGCCCACCACCATGCCCAGCTAATTTTTGTATTTTTAGTAGAGACTAGGTTTCACCATGTTGGCCAGGCTGGTCTCGAACTCCTGCCCTCAAATGATCCCCCCTCCTCAGCCTCCCAAAGTGCTAGGATTACAGGCATTAGCCACCGCACCTGGCCCAGTGTGGATGAACTTTGAAAACATTATCCGTAAGTGAAAAAAGTCAGACACAAAATGTTACATGTCATATGACTCCATTAATATGAAATATCCAGAATAGTCAAATCCATAAAGACAGAAAGCAGATTAATAGTTGGCAAAGTGAGGGGGGTCAGGCGCCAATGGGGAGCAACTACTAACAGGTACAGAGTTTCTCATAGGGGCTGGCAAAAAGGTTCTAGACTTAATGCTGATGGTTTTACAACCTGGTCAATATACAAAAAAACACTGAATTGTATATACTAAAAGGTTTAATAGTATGGCATGTGAGTTATACCTCAATAAAGCTGTTAGCAAAAAAATACATAAATAAAAGAATGATGCCTTGATTGGGTTTTGTTAGGAAGTGGACGGAGGTGCCATTTACTGGGGCAGTACAGATGGTAGGCAAGGTGGAAATAAATAGAAGTGAACAGATCCATTCAACAGGTCAAGTTTGAGGTGCCTGTTAGTGGAGATATCAATGAGGAAAAAAGAAGAAAGGAGCCTAAGATGTTTTTTTTTGGGGTGCTAGGAGAACCTGGAGAGACCCTGGCTGCTTAGCATGAGACTAGCAGAAGGCTGATGGGGCTGGCATTTATTGGAGCAACTGGAGTCATAAGTGGTTAGGAGGGGCATGAGGAGATGAAGTAGGTGCTGCACAGTTATGAAGGACAGGGCCTCGAGATGAGCCCTTTACTGGGTCTCTTGGACTAGAGTCCATTGTCACATGGGTCTACATACAGGTTTTGTACTATGGTCATTCCACGGACATTCAAAAACAGCTTCTGGTTCTTTATAGAACTCAGCATACATCAGATGGGGAGGGTTGGACCTAGGACTTGTTTTTCATGTCACACATCGCTGGTGAGTAGAGACATCACTCAGAAATGGATGCAGAGTCTTCTTTAATACAAGTGCTATTACTCTTCCTGAATGATCATCCTTTCAGCTGATATCTATAGGGACTATGTCCCCACCACAGCAGCCATCTCCTTTCCTTCTGCATAACCTGGACTAGAGTCTATGTCTATGTCTCTTTACCAGGCGGATGGCTCCTGGTAAAGGCATTGACTCGTGTCCACCCATAACCTTTTCTGGAAGGACAGTAGTAGTGGTTCATCTCAGCAGGGCCTGCAACCTCAGGAAGAGCACCTGCATATGGGATGACTATCTAGTCCCTAACCACAGGGCCGGGGCAAATGAAAAAAGAATGCCAAACTTATCAGTGGTGCTGGAACCTGGATTGAATGGGACCAATGAGGTAGCAATGGGTAGGTCTTATTTAACGGAATCCAGGAGTCAGTACCAGCAGAGCAATACCTGCCCTAAACACAACAGGGTGAGTGTGAGGTCTGAATCAGGATGAGAGACAGGAGTTCAGGAGGGTAGGGACCATCTGGGAAATGGAGTGGTGATAGGAGAAAGTGGTGGAGCCCCAGATCTGGGCTGAGTACAGTGGTGGAGGGCCCAGGGCTCACTGGTGTTGGGTACTGGCAATGTGGAAAAAGAGCTGGCTGGTGTGCTTACAAGTTCACAGCCAGGTGATGCAGGAAGTGCCTGATGTGATTAGGTGGGGACAGAGGCCCTAGGCAGTTCCCTGAAATGAAGTCTAAAAAGCATGCGAACATATTCAGCCTGTGGGCTTGTAGACATCCTAGTACAAATGGCCAATGAAGTGGTTAGGGACAGAGTGTAGGGCCCAAGGTACAGATCAGAAGTGGAGGGAGAAGCCGTGGGAGTGGATGAGCTCACCAGGGAGAGCGGGCAGAGGAGACCCTAAGAGGGCTTACATCTGAACCCTGGATACTTAAGGGGCTGGCGGAGAAAATGTGGCAGGCAAAGGAGACTGAGTGGCAGGAGGAATGAGGAGGGACAGTGACAGAGTGTCAGCAGTGACAAAGTTGACTAGGATGAATGAAAAGAGGCCTTTCCACTGGCAGTACAGGAAGTGATCTGTGTTCCTGGGTTAGAGGGCAGGCAGGAGTCAGGAGAGGGAGCCTGCTTCCTCTCCATGTTCACAGGGAGTTGAAGAAGCTGTAGCTCAGTAGGTCAGCCCATCTCCTTGCTAGGCCCTTGTGGATCATTCTTGTGACCCAATCTCCTCCTCACACTGGGCTCTAGTCACTGACTTCTTGCAATCCTGGTCTTTAGCTCACTGCTTGCTGAGGGGTCTGTGCATAATGCTGGCTCCCAGAGAGCCTTGTGCCATATTGGCTCACAGCTGGCTGGGCCACTCTGATACCAGCTACCTGCTGGGGTCTGAACTGGAAGCCATAGAGCATCTCTTGGACCTCTATGATGTCCTTTAGTGTGGTGGGACTTCTTTCCATTGCTATGTATTTTTCCTCCCTCATCTCTCCTTGCCCTATGCTCTTTCCTCCCTCCCTCCCTCCCTTCCTCCCTCCCTTCCATCCTTTCTTCCTTCCTTCCTTCCTTCTTTCCTTCCTTCCTTCCTTCTGTACCTCCCTCCCTTCCTCCCTCCTTTTCTCCCTCCATTCTCCCTTCCCTCCTTCCTTCCTTCTCTGTTTTCTTCTTTCTTTCCTTTCTTCCTAGAACAAATACTTGTTTCATTTTCTCTATTCGTTGTAATATTTTTATTAAAAAATAAAACACAGATCCAGAAAACCACATAAAATTTAAAAATATATGGCTCAATGAGTTACTACAAGACAAATACCCTTTTAACTACCACCCAGGACATGAGGTAAAACGTTGCCAGCCACCCCAGAAGTCCTTCCATGTCCCGCATTCCAATTATAGCCCTCCCCTCCTCTAAACATAACCACCAGAGTCTTCCTTTGTATACAGATGGAAACAGAGTTCTCATTTATTGAGCAATTACTTTCTGCCAGGACTGTTCTAAGCATGCTTCATGTGTGTTATTTCATTTAATCCTCGCAATAATCCAATGAATTCAGTAGTATTATCCCCATTTTAGAGATGCAGAAGTTGAACTTCAGAAAAGTGTGGAACTTTGTCCAAGGTCACATGATGTGGAAGCCAGGACTACAACCCTGATGTATCTGACGTCCAATCCTGTGCTTTCTCCTTTCATCCTACTATGTGCCACACCTCCCAGCTGAGCTCAAAATAATGCCGCCTGCCTGCCTGCCTGCCTGCCTGCCTGCCTGCTGCTTGCCTGATTTTGTGAGGAACTAAATCCAATGGCCTCTCTAGCAGGGAAATGGTAGAGAGAGAGAAAGAGAGAGGCAGGGAGAGGGAGAGAGAGATCATCAGCACATTTGCAACTGCCTATATTTCCTCCTTGTCATCTGCTGCTAACGTCCCGCCATTACCCAATGGGAAAATAAACAGTGAATGGCCACACCAGTTAAACTGTTTAATTACGTAGGTTGGGAAGAATGACATTTGTGTACATTCCCAGAAGACATGGATTAAAGAAATGACCTTTCCCTTGGTGTGAAACTCATTTGTTGTGTATTAGAACTTGGATAGCTTCAGTGGGGCCAGGCATTTTGTTGCCTCCATGTTTATGTCTAAGACTGGAGATGAGGCTGAATGAAGCTCCTTCTCCAACTGGATTGATTTGTATATTAGTGTTTTCTAAAACATTGCCATCTGAAATACATTTCCAGAGAAGTATCTCTTCCTGTAGTCATTCCTGGTATTTTGTGGATTTATTTGAATATAAATGTATCTGAAACATCAAAGGGATAAGAAAAGCTATCTTTGCTATGAGTCACAGAGTGGGAAAAAAATTGCCCACAGATCAGTAATATCTATTCAAAAGACACAGGAGCATAATTTATGGGACCAGTGATCTTTTTATAATTAAAAAAACATTTGGAACCAGAAAAAAGTCATGGAACTAAATGTCAGGTGTCACTATTGTGAGAACTGTATTAATTACTAATTAGTAAACCTCATTAATTCTTAATTAACTTCATTATAATGTTTCTCTGGAGTAGCATTTGGGCTGTTAGTTAAAGAACAAACATATTCAGATTGTATTCTTCCCCATCAGTGTTATTTTGAAATGTATCAGGGGTATTTCCATAATAGTCAAAACGTTTGAAACATTTTAAAAGTGCACGTATGAACTCAATTTCTCTCTATTTATTTAGGTTCTGGGAACTCTTAACTGATTTTTCCTGCCTGAATACAGAAAAATCAGTTAAAATTGGTTATGTCCATGAGGAAAGATTTATTGTTCCTATACACGCCGTTGAATTTTAAAGAAAGCATGTGGTATTACAGGCTCCCCAAACCTCAAGTTTCAAGGGGAGAAATAATGATGACCAAATATAATGTGTATCTGAAGCTTCAGTGAACTCCACCAGCTGCCACCAAAGACACAAAGGGCCACAATTTTCAGTGTGATGAGTTTGGGACTGTGGTTTGGATTTTTTTTTAATGAAGTGCTTGTTGGAGGGATAAAAATCACCAAAGAAAATCTATATGATGTGGCATTTAAAGAAAGAAAAACACCAATAGATTCCCCATAGATGGCAACAGTGGATTTCGAGTGAAATAAGATCAGATGTTTATTTTCAAGAGGATCTAACTCTGAACAAAATATGCTCTATTTGATTAACAGAAACTTTCTTAGACAACAAAATCACTAGCTGTATAAACATGCCAGGAGCTGTTCATCTGCTTCTAACAGGAACCCTGTTACCTCAGCTGAGGGGAATGCCATTAAGTTGTAACCAAAAATATCTGAGGCTTCTTAGGCTCTGCTTTCTTGCCTGGTGCCCGCCCCCACCCTCCTTGGTTCCCCTTCCACCTCCAATCCATGTCGTCCAGGACACAGCGCTGGCCTAAGGTAGCCCCACCTGCCAATATCAGCAGGAGTTGGACGGGACCATGCCAGATCCTATTACTTCTCTTGATTGTTAAAGTCCCGATGTTCCCTCTTGGATAATGACTTTAGAGCCACCCTATTGATCCATTGCCCAACATTGAGCTCTCTGCGAGAATCTCGAAACTCTTTTTTTCTTAGTGCTTTCTTGTCTCCCAAGTTGGGCTGGAGAGGGACAGAGTCATTTTCCCACACATTCCCAGCTGGGCCCCCTTTCTCTCGTAGGACTGCTTCAGTTCTGTTATTCTTGGCTGGCCACAGAAAACTCAAATCCACCTTTTTATTATATTGGCTTCCAGTTGCTCTGTTGCAGTTATACTTTCCAGGGTAAACTAGCACCATTGGTACTGTGAATTGGGTAGCTATAAAAAACACACAAGGAAGGTGCAAATTTGGTCATGTTTTATTCAAATAGGTCTGCTTGAAGGCTCATTTTCCTCCCCTATGAGGCCTGACTGGTACTTTTCAAGGTTACCAATGTCTAGGACTTAGAACTGTGCCCTGAGTGTCAGTTACTTATAGGACAGCCTCCATTACTCAAGAGAGCCAAGAGCCAGGAAGCACTTTCGCCTCTCATGTTTGAAGATCACTGGGCCTATGACAGTAGTAGGAGTGTGAACAGCTATGAAGAGTGCTAAATAGAGTTTTGTGTTGAAATAGAATTTCACAACAGAGTTCATCGGAGTCATGTAACAGTTTGCATACTTGTTTCTACGGGGCATGCTAACCAAGAATAAATGATGGATCGTTATGGAAATGGCGGTGACTAGTCAGATTTCTATATAGTCAACACAGTTATTCTAGGAAGAAAACTCTGGAAAGGGAGGAGGAAGGAGGATTTGTCATCCTTAGTCCTTTTCTGCTGGAGTAGGTCAGTCATTGCCCTGGTGACATCCTATAACAGTTTTCTATCAGGATAACTGAAGCCAGGGATGCCCCTGTCTGATCTAGGGCCTGTGCTGCCTTAAATCAAGTAGTCCCAGGACCCCATGATTGCTTCTAATCCAAGGGGACCAGTGAGCCTGTCAATAGGTGGTCCTGGAGTGTCTGCCAGACAGTGACACTGTCAAATATGCAGGTCCTCCTGGATCGTCATCTAGGGGTCTTCAGAGGGGTCTCAGAAGGGCTTCTTGTTGCACACACTTACTTTTTGCCTCATCTTCCCTCTTTCCAGCTAGAGGCAGGGACTGGGTTGGAAGTGAGATTTTGAAGGATCCTTATCCTTTGTCTTCCTCCATCCCAACCTCCCAGGGTTGCATTCTATGAGGGGGTGGAACAGGCTGAGTGCTACAACTTACGCAGCAGTCCTCCACCTTGGCTGCACACCACAATCATCTAGGCAGAGAGCTTTAAAAAATACTGATACTTGGCCAGGTGCAGTGGCTCATGCCTGTAATCCCAGCACTTTGGCAGGCTGAGGTGGGTGCATCCCTTGAGGTCAGGAGTTTGAGACCAGCCTGGCCAACATGGTGAAACCCAGTCTCTACTAAAAGTACAAAAATTAGCCAGGCGTCGTTGTGGGCACCTGTAATCCCAGCTACTTGAGAGGCTGAGGCAGGAGACTTGCTGGAACCTGTGAGGCTGAGATTGCAGTGAGTCGAGATGATGCCACTGCACTCCAGCCTGGGCAACAGGACAAGACTCTGTCCCAAAACAACAACCACAACAACAACAACAGCAACAACAACAACAAACTGATACCTGAATCCCATCCCCAGACCTAATTGGTCTTGGTTGCAGCTTTCTTATGGGGAATTTTAAAAGCTCCCCAGGTGATAGTAAGATGTACCCAAGGCCAAGAGGGAGAGTTTGTAGTTAATAAATAAGTTTATGAAAAATACTTTCAGGCTAACATTTTCTGAACCACATGTCAGGAAGATTTTGAAAGCATCAGGGCCCAAGTCTCACGCCATCCACACTTGCCAATGAATCTGCTGGGAAGTCTCAATCCTGTCACAAAGCATTTAATCACTTTGGTGTCCTCTGTAAGTTTGGAATTTCTGTGACTTGAGATTAAGTAATCCACTTTTGTCTCTGGGACTCCCCAGGATTCCTGGGCCCCAAAGTCTCATCCAGGGAAGCAAAGCCTGTGTTGGCCCTATTGGTCTCCCCTGTTTGGTATGTCACAAAGGAAATAGACTTTACCTTAGGAGCCAGGTGAAGTCCCCCACTAACGAGGGGCCTTGCCTGAAGTTGAGGAGCATCCCTCTTATGTTAGTTTCCTGTGGCTGCTGTAACAAATTACTACAAATTTGGTGGCTTTAAAACCACTGGAATTTATTGTCTTATAGTGCTGGAGGCCAGAAATCCAAAATCAGTATTACTGATCCAAAATCAATGTGTTGGGACGGCTGCCCTCCCTCTGGAAGCTCTAGGTACACATCCCTTCCTTGCCTCTTCCAGCTCTGGAGGTTGCCAGCATGCCTTGATTTGTGGCCATGTCACTCCAATGTCTGCCTCTATGGTCACATTGCCTTCTCTTCTGTCTGTGTCAAATCTTCCTTTTATAGGGACATTTGTAATTGCATTGAGGGTCTACCCAGATCATACAGGATAATCTTCTCATTGCAAGAGCCTTAATTTAATCACCTCTGCAAAGTTCCTAGTTCAATATAACATGATAGTCACAGGTTCTGGGGATTAGGAGGTGGATATCTTTTGGAGTGGGACATATTTCAGCATAGTACACCTCCTGTCATGCCACTGACAGACCTGATCAAGGGTTCCTTTCTGCCCCCTATGTATTCCCACTGCACATTCCTTCTAATATTCACACCCACAGCCCCTGTCCCCAAGCAAGCCCATGTCTCTAACTCAGCTTCCCCAAGGTCAGTCCATTGCAGTGAGAGAGGCAAGACTTTGGGCATGAAAATTTAGGATTTCCTGGGACTGCCAACTCTGTAGTTTTTACCAAAAGATTTCTCTCTTTGTAGCAAAAATGATGGGATCAGTATCAAACATTCTGTGGAAACACTTTTACTTTTTTTTTTTTTTTACTTTATAGTGCGTACGGTGACCACTATAGTGCACTGGGGAATTGTTTTGCAAAATGATTTTTTCTTTAATTTTGGCTCCCTTATAGCCATGAATGTATGTTTTCAAAAGCCAAACATTAATATCACATTTAATCTGTTATCATTTCCAAATCACCAGACGGACAAGATAGCACCTATTCCTTGGCTAAACTGCAAAACTCATGATAACATCCAAGATGCAAACTTAACAATTCAGAGAGCTGCTTTTACACATTCTTGACTCTGGCCTTGTTTCTGGATAAATGAAGAAGAGGAGTTATTTCAGAATGCCATCTTACTGTGTTGAGTGGGGCTTGGTAAGAGATTGAACCAAGGCCTCTCTCTTATTTTGAAAACTTGAAGTTACTGACGCCACTTGCCATACGTGTGGCGGCTGGCAGCTCATCCACGTATTTACCCAACCACCCAATTTTCCTGGGCAGAACAGGAGGAAAAGTAACACCCACTTTGGGAAGGAAAACTGTGTCCAACATTTAGAAGTTGCCTTTGCAGATTAGGAGCCCAGGCCTACAGAAGCTGCCCTCTGTGTTCTGCTTTCCAATAAGGACAATGCAGAGGGCTCCCAGAACATCAGTTTGAACCCTGTACTCACTGAGGCAGACAGGGTCAGGTCTGTAGTATGGAGGTTCAGGGAATGTGAAAGACAGAATGAACATCAGACAACACCTAGTTCAGATTTGCAGACTGGTGGTTCCTCAGGTGGAATAATCATGCAGATGTTTTGTTTGGGCCGAATTGTTTTGTTTTGTTTTGTTTTTGTTTTTGTTTTGAGATGGAGTCTCACTCTGTTGCCCAGGCTGAAGTGCACTTTTTGGCTCTTATGTATAATTTAATGGACATTCATGTACAAGATTTTTTTTTCTTTTTTTAGGTATTTACTTGGTTTTGTTAAACTGCTTTACTTAGATATAGTTCACATATCATACAATTCATCCACTGAAAGTGTACTATTCAGTGGTTTGGGGGCATATTCCATTATTAATTTTAAAAACATTGTATGAAAATACATATAACATAAAACTTGCCATTTTAACCACTTTCTAAATGCAAAATTTAGTGTCATTAATTACACAATGTTGTGCAACCATCACCACTATCTGTTTCCAAAACTATTTCATCATCTGAAATAGAAACTCTATAACTCATTTAGGAATAACTCCCTGTTCTCCCCTCCCTGGAGCCCGTGGTAACCTCTAATCCACTTTCTGTCTCTATGAATTTGCCTACTCTAGACATTTCATAAATGTGGAATCATAGACTATTTGACCTTTCACGTTTGGCTTCCTTCATTTGCAAAATGTGTTTTTTAATTATTGAGTTTTTCCCCTCTTATTTTTAGTTGATATGTAATAATTGTACATATTTAATGGGATACAGAGTGATGTTTCGATATGTGTATGTAATGTGTAATTAGCAAATCAGGGTAATTGGCACATCCATCATCTCAAACATTTATTATTTCTTTGTGTTGTGAACATTCAAAATCTTCTCTTTCACTTAGCATAGTGTTTTCAATGTCCATCAATGTTGTAGCATGTATCCAAACTTCCTGTTTATGGCTAAATAATATTTCATTGTATGGATATACTATATTTTGTTTATTTATCTGTTGATAGACACTTGGGTTGTTTCTGCCTTTCAGCTATTGTGAATAATGCTGCAATGAACACTGATGGACAAGTATCTGGTCAAGTCCCTGCTTTCAGTTTTTTTGAGTATATACCTAGGAGTTGAATTGTTGGGTCAAATGATATCTCTATGTTTAACATTTTGAGAACAGCCAGACTGTTTTCCAAAGCAGCTGCACAATTTTAGATTCCCAGCAGCAATGTAGGAGAGTTCCAATTTCTTTACACCCTCATGATCATATATTTTCCAATATTTTTATTATAGCAATTTGAGTGAGGGTGAAGTGGTGTCTTATTGTGATTTTGATTTGTGTTTCCCTAATGGCTAATGGTGGTGTTGAGCATCTTTTTATGTGCTTATTGGGTATATGTGTATGTGTGTGTGTATATATATATATGTGAATATATGTGCAATGAATATATGTATATATATTCATTCTTTGGTAAATGACTATTCAGATCCTTCGCTCATTATAATTGGCTTATTTCTTTTCATTATCACGTTGTAAGAATTATTTATGTATTCCAGATACATGTTTCTTATCAGACATTTTATTTTAAAATATATTTTTGCATTCTGTGATTTATCTTTTCATTTTCTTCTGGTATTCTTCGAAGCACAAACTCTTTAATTTTGGTGATGTCTAATTTATCTATATTTTTGTTATAGTTGCTTGTACTTTTGGTGTTATATCTAAGTACCCATTGCCAAATCCAATGTCATAAAAATTCACCCTTATGTTTTTTTCTAAGAATGTTATAGTTTTAGCTCTCACATTTAAGTCTTTGACCAATTTTGAGTTAATTTTTGTGTATGGTGTGAGGTAGGGGTACAATTTTCTTCTTTTGCATGTAGATATCCAGATGTGTCAGCATCATTTGTTGAAGGGACTATTCTTTCCTCATTGAATGATCTTGACTCTCTTGTACAAAAAAACCAACTGACTCAAGGAGCAGGGGTTCATTTCTGGACTCTCAGTTCTGTTCGATTGATCTATATGTCAATGCAATGCCAATACCATGCTATCTTGATCTTGATTACTCTTGCTTTGTAGTTAAGTTTTAAAATGGGAAGATGCGATTCCTCCAACTTTGTTCTTCTTTCAATATTGTTTGAGCTATTATATGTCCTTTGCATTACCATATGAATTTTAGGATCGGCTTGTCAATTTCTGCAAAGGAAACCAGCTGGGATTTTGATAGAAATTGTGTTGAATCTGCAGATAAATTTGGAGAGCATTACCATCTTTACCCCTTCAGGCTTTTTGAAAAGCAGCAGGCTCTGCTAACTTCCCCATCAATGCCAGGTATCTAAGGTGGCAGGTGCTATAATATCCAGATAAGCCAATTACTTGTCCATTACTTTAATTTCACATTACTCCTAGATTGCACTGTTCTGTACAGAGGCCACTGGCCATGTGTGACTACTGAGCACTTGAAATCTGGCTAGTCCAAACTGAGATTATGCATTGAAAGACATACCTGATTTCAGGCCGGGTGCAGTGGCTCACACCTGTGATCCCAGCACTTTGGGAGGCCAAGGTGGGCAGATCACCTGAGGTTGGGAGTTCGAGACCAGCCTGACCAACATGGAGAAACCCCGTGTCTATTAAAAATATAAAATTAGCCGGGCGTGGTAGCACATGTCTGTAATTCCAGCTACTCAGGAGGCTGAGGCAGGAGAATCATTTGAACCTGGGAGGCGGAGGTTGCAGTGAGCCAAGATCATGCCATTGCACTCCAGCCTGGGCAACAAGAGCGAAACTCCATCTCAAAAAAATTAAAAAAGTAAAAAAAATAAAGACACACCGGATTTCAAAGATTTGACACAAAAATATAAATGGAAAATATCTCAATAATTTAACCATATGTTGAAATGATAATATTTTAGATATACTGGTTTAAATAAAATATATTTACAAATTATTTTACCTATTTCTTTTTACTTTTACTTTTTTTTTGAGACAAGGTCTTGCTCTGACTGGATGGAGTACAGTGGCATGAGTACATGTGGAGTACAGTGATCATAGCTCACTGCAGCCTCAACCTTCTGGGCTCAAGTGATCCTCCCACCTCAGCCTCCTGAGTAGCTGAGACTCACAGGCATGTGCCATAATGCCTGGCTAATTTTTTTTTCTTTTTTTTGTAGAAAGAGGGTTTCATTGTGTTGCCCAAACTGGTCTTGAACTCCTGGACTCAAGTGATCCTCTTGCTTTGGTCTCCCAAATGTTGGAATTACAGGAGTGAACCTGGCACGTTTTTTTTTGAAAGTGGCTACTAGAACATTCAAAATATCTATGTGGTTTATATTATATTTCTGTTGGTCATCACTGATCTAGGGATTCTTAACATGGAGTCAACCTAGAAGAGCAATGGTATAAGATTTAGGATGTCCTGGAATCCACTGAACATTTGGCAAAATATTTGTGTGTGTGTGTGTATGTGTGTAAGTTATCTATTACTGTGTAACAAATTACACCAAAATGTAGCAGCTTAAAAATATTTATTATCACATGGATCTGTGGGTCAGGAATGTGGGTGTCACTTAACAGGTGCCTCAGGTCAGGGTGTCTCACTGGTTGCAATCAAGTGTTGGCTAGGGCTGCATTTATCTCAGGGCTTGATTGAAGGTAGTTCTGCCTTTACACTCACTCACATGGCTATTGACAAGTTTCAGTTTCTTGCTAGCTAATAGACAGAGACATTCTTTTTTTGCTATATGAGCTTCTCCACAGTGCAGCACACAACATGGCAGCTAACTACACTCAACAGTGACTGAGCAAGAGAGCAGGGAGAGTGAGCAAGATGGAAGCCAGTCTTTTATTTATATTTATTTATTTATTTATTTATTTATTTATTTATTTATTTATTTGAGATGGAGTCTCCCTCTGTTGCCCAGGCTGGAGTGCAGTGGCACGGTCTCGGCTCACTGCAACCTCTGTCTCCTGGGTTCAAGGCATTCTCCTGCTTCAGCCTCCCAAGTAACTGGGACTACAGATGCATGCCACCATGCCCAGCTAATTTTTTAATTTTTTGTAGAGATGGGGTTTCATGTTGCCCAGGCTGGTCTCAAACTCTTGGGCTCAATAAATCCACCCCACCCACCTTGGCCTTCCAAAGTTCTGGAATTACAGGTGTGAGCCATTGTGCCCAGCCAGTCTTTTTTTTTTTTTAAATTGTGGGACACACATAAGGAAGCCAGAGTCTTTTTGTAAACCAATCTCATTACTTTTGCTGCATCCCATTCATTAGAAACAAGTCACTAGGTCCAGTTTACATTTAAGGGGAAGGGATTACACGAGGATGTGAATGCCAAGGGACCACTGCAAGCCATCATAGAGGCTGCTGACCACAGTGTATGTGTGCATTTTTTTCTAGAGAGACCTAAGTTTTCATCTGATTCTCAAAGAAGTCTATCTCTCAACCAAAAAAAAACAAAAACAAAAAAAAAAACAAAGAAAAAACACAAAACTTTAAGAACTGGTTTGGAGGAAATTAAAATGGAGGTTTTGACTAAGGAAGAGATTTCCTTGCAAAATTTCAGTGCTATATACAATATCTAATCACTTGGTATCAACTAAAAAAAAATGGAAAGAGGTCCATAAAGATAAAAACTCAATGTGTACATTTTTTTTTTTTTGAGACAGAGTCTCGCTCTGTTGCCCAAGCTGGTATGGAGTGACACAGCCTCAGCTCACTGCAACCTCCGCCTCCTGGGTTCAAGTGATTCTCCTGCCTCAGTCTCCCAAGTAGCTGGGATTACATGCATGCACCAGCATGCTCAGCTAATTTTTTTTTTTTAATTTTTAGTGGAGACAGGGTTTTACCATGTTGGCCAGACTGGTCTCGGAATCCTGACCTCAGGTGATCCGCCCACCTTGTCAATATATACTTGAGTGAAATAATCACAAGATTTCTCCCTATAATCTCTCAGGCATGGTTCTCTATACTTGAGGAGCCACCAGGGCCTTGGGAGAAGGTGTACTGAGGCCCAGGTTAGACCAAGTCTTTGTGATCCCACCCCTTGGTATTGCTGGAGTTAAACAGTTTGCATTCCTACTGTAGGGAGCGTGTGAGTTTCTCCTCATTCATACTTCCCTGCCATTGTCAACCTTTCTCACCAGTTCTAAGAACTAAGTGTGTGAACTTCTCCTAGAGCTGAGACTTCCAGAGAAGGGGCTTGGCCAGGCCTAAGTAATAGGTATGGATAAAAGGCAATGCCCAGCCTCCTTATGTTACCAGCAAGTAACGTAAGTAGGAAAAGTGAAAAGAATAATATATTAGGCCAGATATGCTGTTATTCTTGGAAAACGGTTTCTGGAATCGGTGGCTGAATTCTGCCTCCCTATAATGAAGGGCTGAGCAGATTTGTGAGAGGCAGATCTCTGGATAATTGTATTGCTCAGCTCCCGGGGGAGAGGCCTGTGTGTAAGTTACTGCAGAAGGAAATGACCATGGCCCTTGTGCAAATGTGTTTTTTCTTCTACATCGCCCTTGAAGTAACTCTCCATGTGTTTCTGTAAGGAAAATTCATGTCTTGTAGGACTCATAGGAAATGCCTGTTCTAACAGGCTCACCAGCAACTGCTCTAGCACCTGGTGCCCAGGCAATTTAGATTCTACCTGGTATTATTGGTCTGATTCTTGTTGCAAACACTCGTGACAGAAGTTAGCGATAAGAACCCAGGGACTCTGAGATGGAGAAAGTTCTAGATTCTGGCCTGGCAGATGCTGTCTTATTTCTCATCCCACTCAGGAGCTGGAAACTAAGAGAGCCTTGGGTTGGAAGCAGGAGGCACCAGGCTCTAGAACCATCCCAATGTCCCTCATTTACCTTGGGGCCTTACTTGCATCATCTGCTGGCTGAGGGGCTAGGCTAGTTGACCTCAAGGGTCTGCCTGCCTGCTCTGTCCCTGGGTGATTTCTGTCTCTTCCTGGTTGCAGCACGGAGAGTAGGACATGTGGAGAATGTGGAAACCCACCTCTGGGCCTTGTGCTGGCTGCAGCAGGGAGCTCTGCAGTGCCCTTGTTTGAAAGGCATAAGCTTAGCTGCTGCCAGGCCCTTCCCAGTCTCCTGCTGGAACACAGCACTGGAACTGGACCTCAGGCACCATCCTACCCTGCCCCTGGCAACCCCAAATCCTACACCTCCATCATCCAAATCAGCCACCCTGATTAACAATAGAAAAGCAGCCAGGTGTGGTGGCTCACACCTGTAATATCAGCACTTAGGGAGTCCAAGGCGGGTGGATCACTTGAGTCCACCCTGGGCAACATGACGAGACCCCTGTGTCTACAAAAAAATACAAAAAATTAGCTGGGCATGGTGGCACACACCTATAGTTCCAGCTACTCGGGAGGCTAAGGTGGGAGGATCACATGAGCCTGGGTAGTCAAGGCTGCAGTGAGCCATGATCGTGCTGCTGCACTGCAGCCTGGGCGACAGAGTGAGACCCTGTCTCAAAAAAAAAAAAAAAAAAAAAGAAAAGAAAAGAAAAGAAAAAGAAAAAAAAAGAAAAAAGAAAAGAAAAACTGTGGAGGTTTTAGGCAAGAAATCAACACTGCCTGAGAGCTCAAACAAGAGCCATCAAATTCACTTCCCCTTGAAAATCAGCACCTAGGAGTGAGTATGCCCTTATTCATGTAACCAATCCTTTCCCCCCACTCTCTCTCCCCAATCTCAGTTGTTATAATAATGTTGAGTGGGTTTGGAATTATTACAAATAAAAAATGCCAGAAGATTTTTGGATAAGAAAAACTAAGCTCTGCAGCTTCCGGAGAACTCTTCAAGAGGAAGAATGTGGAAGGCACTTGAAACCAGTCCTGGCTGGCTGCCTTCTCTGAAGCCTACGGTTTCATGTGGACTCACAGGAACATTACGGATGGCACCTCTGAGACACTCAGCAACTGAGGAAGTTGGATTCAGCTGCTGTGACTTGCAATTCAGGACTTAAGGCCAAAAGCCAAATGGGAATCTCAGAAAACTGAGCCCCATGTGCTTGCTGGCTTCCATCTCACCTGGGAATATGAACTTCTGGAAGCATCCAGGCCAGATCGTATGAGAAGGCCTGTGACTCACTGTGCTTCAGAGCACACACCAGCCTGGAAGGTATTTTCTCAAGCAACAGGAGCAAGGCCTGTGGCTCACAGACTAGGCGGGGGAGTCGTGGATCAACACAGCCAAGCCCAGTCGCAAGGAGAAAGGAATCACTGCAAAGCTTCTCTATATAAGCAGCAGGATCCTACTGGGAGCGGGTGTTGGATGTGGGTACGTGAGCAGGCAGGCTTCCTGCCTGACTGCTGGAGAAAGTCATTCTGTAACTGAAGCTCTTGTCAGGATTAATTGAGTGGACGGGCCTGGCAAGCTCTTGGAGAACATGAAGACCTTTTTCCTTAGGTCTGTGGCCGGCTCATAGCACAGGCTTCAGCTGTTCTAGTCAACTCTTGGGAGGCCTAAGCCTTCCTCATAGTGTGGCTGTATAGAACCTGATCTCCTGTTAGACACTCGTTCTGCTCCCAGTGTCTCACTGAGCTGTAACCGATACTCATCTCTAAATCATTGATGGCTTTGCTATGAGCACACTCTTGCAAACCTAGATTCTGCCTAACAGTTGAGTGGCGACTTCAGTGGGATTTCAATATATCCTGGGGATGACCTGTAATGGATGGCCATCCCATGGGGCCTTACCTCCTGCCCTAGCTAAGGGATGAAGCAACAATGACCAATAAGAGAGATGTTGGAAGATATCTGAGATAGACCCTTAAGCCCCAAAATACAAAAGATAGTGGGGCTGGAGTCCCACTGCATTGTTAGGCAAAATCAGACCACTGGTGAGGCTTTAAAAATGCCATTTCAAGATAAATTATTAATAATCAGTAGATGAGGCAAGACAGATTAATAGCAAGTTTCTGGCCTGGGCAAGGTACCTCATACCTGTAATCCCAGCATTCTGGGAGGCCAAAGAGGGTGGATTGCTTGAGGCCAGGAGTTCGAGACCAGCACAGGTAACATAGGGAGATCCCATCTCTACAAAAAAAAAAAAAAAAAATCTGGGTGTGGTGGTGCACGCCTGTAGCCCCAGCTACTCAAGAAGCTGAGGTGGGAGGATTGCTTGAGCCCAGGAGGTTGAGGCTGAGATTGCACCACTGCACTCCAGCCTGCGTGACAGAGTGAGACCCTGTCTAAAGAAAAAGGCCAGGCGCAGTGGCTCACACCTGTAATCCCAGCACTTTAGGGGCCAAGGCAGGTGGATCGCTTGAGGTCAGGAGTTCGAGACCAGCCTAGCCAACATGGGAAACCCTGTCTCTACTAAAAATACAAAAATTAGCCAGTCACAGTGGCTCATGCCTGTAATCCCAGCACTTTGGGAGGCCGAGGTGGGTGGATAATTTGATGCCAGGAGTTTAGACCAGCCTGGCCAACATGGCAAAACCACGTCTCTACTAAAAATACAAAAAAAATTAGCTGGGCATGGTGGCGTGTGCCTGTAATCCCAGCTACTTGGGAGGCTGAGGTATGAGAATCGCTTGAACCCAGGAGGCAGAGGTTGCTGTGAGCCGAGATCATGCCACTGCACTCCAGCCTGGGCGACAGAGTGAGACCCTGTCTCAAAAAAACAAACAAACAAATACACAAAAACCAAAACAAAACAAAAAAACCCTCCTATTCATTTCTCCATGTGAGCCTCAGAACCAGCCTGGAGCAGGCAGTACAGGACTTAATGTAATTGATAGTGTTCTTAGTGATACTGGGGCCGACCCGATGCTGGAGAGAATGTTGACAAAAACTTCCCCACTTTTCTAGAGTTTTACCAAAACTCACATAGGGGAGCCATGCCGGGGAACCATAGATTTCATATTATCAACTGCTATAGGACTAAATGAGAGTCTGAAATCACAGGAAATGAGACCACCAACATTAGAACTAACCCTTTGATGCAACAGAAAATCCCAAAGTTTAAAAGCAACTTAAAGAACTAAGGAGACGGTAAACTTACCCCTGAGAAGGAGAATTTGTGGCAATCAGTTTGGGATAGATTCTAATTTATTGGGAGCCCTAAGCTGTGTTTGAAATATTCATGATATTAGAAAGACGACCACTAACTACAGGCTTCTCTGGACTGAAATAATGGTAATGTAGTAAACTTTTTATAATCCAACAGATTTGGCAAACTAAATATACTGTTTTCTTTTTTTTTTTGCTTTTGAGACAAGATCTCGCTTTGTTACCGAGGCTAGAGTGCAGTGGCATGAACATAGCTCACTGCAGCCTTGACCTTTGGGGCTCAAGTGATCCTCCCACCTTGGTCTCCCAAAGTGCTGGGATTACAGGCATGAGCCACTGTGCCTGGCCTATGCTGTTTTCTTTTTTATATATACATACATTGCTTATTGATTTTCATAGAATTCAAGTATGGTAAAATATGCAGAACAAAAACATACTGGAGGTGGGTGTAGTGGCATGTGCCTGTTGTCCCAGCTACTTAGGAGGCTGAGGTAGGAGATTCACTTAAGCGTGGGAGGTTGAGGCTGCAGTGAGCCATGTGCTCCAGCCTGGGTGACAGAGTGAGACCCTGTCTCAAACAAACAAACAAACAACAAGAACAAAAACAAAACACACACTGGGAAAGCATCTAATCTTTCTTGGATGATTTAGGACTTTGATTGCTCTAAATGGAAAGTTAAGGAGGAAATTGATTCGGAAGTTTAGACAGCATGTGGCTACTTGAAAACAACTCAGTTTTTGCTGCAGTTCCTAGATAACATTTTTGCCCTGTTGGGTTTTTGCAACTGTAGCCATAAACAAGTTCTAGAAAATTGGGAGAGAATAAGGCTTTCTCGTTGGTAACATGGCAGAAAACAATATGATATCATTCTAAGTGAAATGAGCCCTAGGTTACTAATGAATGCTCCATCAGTAGCAATTGAAGCAGGTCAGAGTTGAGGGATACGATTACATTTCACATTTGGCCAGTGCTTAGTGGCCTTATTGCTGTATAAATGTGAAGGTCTGTGGTCCTGGTTGTCTGAGAGAAAGTGAGTAGTTTCTACTCCATCTGCCAGGGCTTTGGACACTCAAATTGATGTTCCTTCCATAAACATCTTCTGTGGTGTGACCAAGTGTAAGAGGTGGAGCTGAGCACTGTGGGGGATGCCAGGCTAAGTGGTCCCATTGACTGCAAGCCTAAGGCAGACACTCTTATTTGGAATTCCCTATCCTCTAGAAGCTTCTCCTGTCACAGTTATGGATGGTATCTGGAAAGCTCTGAGGACAGGATACACCTCTTCAGATTTTCCAGAAGGGCAAAACATTGTTACTACTGGCAATGTATTGTAATGGTAAAAGTAAATGTCATTAGCCATGGTAATTGTGAAACACAAGTCATGCTTCTATTTATTCTGTGATAGTAAACAAATTCAAAACAGGCTGGGCATGGCGGCTCAGGCCTGTAATTTCAGCACTTTGGGAGGCCAAGGCAGGAGGATTGCTTGAGGCCAGGAGTTTGAGACCAGCCTGGGCAACATAATGAGACCCCCATCTCTACAAAAAATAAAAAATTAGCCAGGTGTGGCGGCATGTGCCTATAGTTCCAGCTGCTTGGGAGGCTGAGGTGGGAGGATCCCTGAGCCTGTGAAGTCAAAGCTGCAGTGAGTTGTGATCGCACCACTGCACTCCAGCCAGGGCAACAGAGTGAGATCCTGTCTCTAAAAAAACAAAAAATTTGCATCAAGATAGCACAGAAAGTGCATTGCAATTAAATCCAAGAAATCCATGCCCTGCTCTCTCCTCATACTTTTTCTCTTGCTATGCCTTTGCTCATTCAGGGTAAAGGAAAATCTACAGGTTCTTGATTGTGGAAACCTGTAAGCAAGCAGTCTCTAGGATCCATGCAAAAAGCTCCTTTTCATTTCAAAATAGGCTGCATTTAGTGCCCTGGCTAAGACAAAAATGTGGGCAACAAATTCATCCCAAGTACCAAAGATTATTGTGGGACGGGGAGTATTTTCAGAGACAGAACATTTCCTACCTCCTCAATTAGTGAATTCAGTCTATTCTGTGGTCGTGTTCATGAACATTTAGGTGTGGGGGCTGGGTGGGGAGGAGCGGCCTCTCAGCCTTCCCTGAGAGAACAGCACAGAAGGGGTTACCTAATTCCACTGTGGGAGTTTTATCTGCCTCCTGGATGGTTCAGTGTAGGTCTATGTCTAGACTGATTACAAAAGCACCAACAAAACAAAATAAATACCTAACATCTTACAGAAAAGGCATGAAACCAAACAGTATGAGTGGGGAGAACAATGCCTCTGTTGTGACAGGAAGTCTTCGTGAGGATGATGGAATTCCTGCACCCCAGGTTCTAATTTGTAAAAGCAACATTAAACGTCTCAAAGCAGGCCCTGGCTTGAACACATTAATTTTGAAGGCAATGTGTTTGGTTAGATAAGGGATTTTTTTTTTCACTGCCACTAGGATCAAAATGAAGATCAGTATAACTAACTCCGTCTGCATGGGCACAGATTTCAGAAAACAGCCTTTACTCTCATTCACCAATATAACCATTGGTTAATACTGCTCCTTCCAAGTGACAAGGTGTGTGCAATGTGATTGAAAAGGCTCTGGTTGGCTCAGTCCTGACTTGCACTCACTGTGCTGTGTGACCTTAAACAAATCTCTTAACCTTTCTAAGCCTCAATTTCTACATATGTAAAATGAGGGGGTTGGGGTTGCTAATGTATCTCTGTGAGTTGAAGACTCTAACAAAGCAAAATAAATGTAACAATCCCATTGCCTAATGGTGCTGACGACCGGGGGACTTTCACCCAAAAAGAAAGCTGTAACATCATATCCAAAGTAGTTTTTAAATATGTCATTCTAAACTGAAGCTGCAGTTGAGTGATGGCTTGCTCTAGAATTCTAAGTCGAATCACCTCTCAAACTCTAAGGTCAGTGTATAACTAGGTGGCAAGTATGTCACATAATTGAAGGTACATTTGTTTGTTTGTTTTTTTTTTTTTCATTTCAAGGTATAAATTTCTTTTTTTTTCTTGTTTTTTTATTTTTTATTATACTTTAAGTTTTAGGCTACATGTGCACATTGTGCAGGTTAGTTACATATGTATACATGTGCCATGCTGGTGCACTGCACCCACTAACTCATCATCTAGCATTAGGTATATCTCCCAATGCTATCCCTCCCCGCTCCCCGCACCCCACAACAGTCCCCAGTGTGATATTCCCCTTGCTGTGTCCATGTGTTCTCATTGTTCAATTCCCACCTATGAGTGAGAATATGCGGTGTTTGGTTTTTTGTTCTTGCGATAGTTTACTGAGAATGATGTTTTCCAATTTCATCCATGTCCCTACAAAGGACATGAACTCATCATTTTTTATGGCTGCATAGTATTCCATGGTGTTTATGTGCCACATTTTCTTAATCCAGTCTATCATTGTTGGACATTTGGGTTGGTTCCAAGTCTTTGCTATTGTGAATAATGCCGCAATAAACATATGTGTGCATGTGTCTTTATAGCAGCATGATTTATAGTCCTTTGGGTATATACCCAGTAATGGGATGGCTGGGTCAAATGGTATTTCCAGTTCTAGATCCCTGAGGAATCGCCACACTGACTTCCACAATGGTTGAACTAGTTTATAGTCCCACCAACAGTGTAAAAGTGTTCCTATTTCTCCACATCCTCTCCAGCACCTGTTGTTTCCTGACTTTTTAATGATTGCCATTCTAACTGGTGTGAGATGGTATCTCATTGTGGTTTTGATTTGCATTTCTCTGATGGCCAGTGATGATGAGCATTTTTTCATGTGTTTTTTGGCTGCATAATTGTCTTCTTTTGAGAAGTGTCTGTTCATGTCCTTCGCCCACTTTTTGATGGGGTTGTTTGTTTTTTTCTTGTAAATTTGTTTGAGTTCATTGTAGATTCTGGATATTAGCCCTTTGTCAGATGGGTAGATTGCAAAAATTTTCTCTCATTCTGTAGGTTGCCTGTTCACTCTGATGGTAGTTTCTTTTGCTGTGCAGAAGGTCTTTACTTTAATTAGATCCCATTTGTCAATTTTGTCTTTTGTTGCCATTGCTTTTGGTGTTTTAGACATGAAGTCCTTGCCCATGCCTATGTCCTGAATGGTAATGCCTAGGTTTTCTTCTAGGGTTTTTATGGTTTTAGGTCTAACGTTTAAGTCTTTAATCCATCTTGAATTGATTTTTGTATAAGGTGTAAGGAAGGGATCCAGTTTCAGCTTTCTACATATGGCTAGCCAGTTTTCCCAGCACCATTTATTAAATAGGGAATCCTTTCCCCATTGCTTGTTTTTCTCAGGTTTGTCAAAGATCAGATAGTTGTAGATATGCGGCGTTATTTCTGAGGGCTCTGTTCTGTTCCATTGATCTATATCTCTGTTTTGGTACCAGTACCATGCTGTTTTGGTTACTGTAGCCTTGTAGTATAGTTTGAAGTCAGGTAGCGTGATGCCTCCAGCTTTGTTCTTTTGGCTTAGGATTGACTTGGCAATGTGGGCTCTTTTTTGGTTCCATATGAACTTTAAAGTAGTTTTTTCCAATTCTGTGAAGAAAGGCATTGGTAGCTTCATGGGGATGGCATTGAATCTGTAAATTACCTTGGGCAGTATGGCCATTTTCACGATATTGATTCTTCCTACCCATGAGCATGGAATGTTCTTCCATTTGTTTGTATCCTCTTTTATTTCCTTGAGCAGTGGTTTGTAGTTCTCCTTGAAGAGGTCCTTCACATCCCTTGTAAGTTGGATTCCTAGGTATTTTATTCTCTTTGAAGCAATTGTGAATGGGAGTTCATTCATGATTTGGCTCTCTGTTTGTCTGTTGTTGGTGTACAAGAATGCTTGTGATTTTTGTACATTGATTTTGTATCCTGAGACTTTGCTGAAGTTGCTTATGAGCTTAAGGAGATTTTGGGCTGAGACAATGGAGTTTTCTAGATATACAATCATGTCGTCTGCAAACAGGGACAATCTGACTTCCTCTTTTCCTAACTGAATACCCTTTATTTCCTTCTCCTGCCTAATTGCCCTGGCCAGAACTTCCAACACTATGTTGAATAGGAGTGGTGAGAGAGGGCATCCCTGTCTTGTGCCAGTTTTCAAAGGGAATGCTTCCAGTTTTTGCCCATTCAGTATGATATTGGCTGTGGGTTTGTCATAGATAGCTCTTATTATTTTGAAATACGTCCCATCAATACCTAATTTATTGAGAGTTTTTAGCATGAAGAGTTGTTGAATTTTGTCAAAGGCTTTTTCTGCATCTATTGAGATAATCATGTGGTTTTTGTCTTTGGCTCTGTTTATATGCTGGATTACATTTATTGATTTGCGTATATTGAACCAGCCTTGCATCCCAGGGATGAAGCCCACTTGATCATGGTGGATAAGCTTTTTGATGTGCTGCTGCATTCGGTTTGCCAGTATTTTATTGAGGATTTTTGCATCAAAGTTCATCAAGGATATTGGTCCAAAATTCTCTTTTTTTGTTGTGTCTCTGCCTGGCTTTGGTATCAGAATGATGCTGGCCTCATAAAATGAGTTAGGGAGGATTCCCTCTTTTTCTATTGATTGGAATAGTTTCAGAAGGAATGGTACCAGTTCCTCCTTGTACCTCTGGTAGAATTCAGCTGTGAATCCATCTGGTCCTGGACTCTTTTTGGTTGGTAAGCTATTGATTATTGCCACAATTTCAGATCCTGTTATTCGTCTATTCAGAGATTCATCTTCTTCCTGGTTTAGTCTTGGGAGAGTGTATGTGTCGAGGAATTTATCCATTTCTTCTAGATTTTCTAGTTTATTTGCGTAGAGGTGTTTGTAGTATTCTCTGATGGTAGTTTGTATTTGCGTGGGATCGGTGGTGATATCCCCTTTGTCATTTTTTATTGCGTCTATTAGATTCTTCTCTCTTTTTTTCTTTATTAGTCTTGCTAGTGGTCTATCAATTTTGTTGATCCTTTCAAAAAACCAGCTCCTGAATTCATTAATTTTTTGAAGGTTTTTTGTGTCTCTATTTCCTTCAGTTCTGCTCTGATCTTAGTTATTTCTTGCCTTCTGCTAGCTTTTGAATGTGTTTGCTCTTGCTTTTCTAGTTCTTTTAATTGTGATGTTAGGGTGTCAATTTTGGATCTTTCCTGCTTTCTCTTGTGGGCATTTAGTGCTATAAATTTCCCTCTACACACTGCTTTGAATGCGTCCCAGAGATTCTGGTATGTTGTGTCTTTGTTCTCATTGGTTTCAAAGAACATCTTTATTTCTGGCTTCATTTCGTTATGTACCCAGTAGTCATTCAGGAGCAGGTTGTTCAGTTTCCATGCAGTTGAGCAGTTTTGAGTGAGATTCTTAATCCTGAGTTCTAGTTTGATTGCACTGTGGTCTGAGAGATAGTTTGTTATAATTTCTGTTCTTTTACATTTGCTGAGGAGAGCTTTACTTCCAAGTATGTGGTCAATTTTGGAATAGGTGTGGTGTGGTGCTGAAAAAAATGTGTATTCTGTTGATTTGGGGTGGAGAGTTCTGTAGATGTCTATTAGGTCCGCTTGGTGCAGAGCTGAGTTCAATTCCTGGGTATCCTTGTTGACTTTCTGTCTCATTGATCTGTCTAATGTTGACAGTGGGGTGTTAAAGTCTCCCACTATTATTGTGTGGGAGTCTAAGTCTCTTTGTAGGTCACTCAGGACTTGCTTTATGAATCTGGGTGCTCCTGTATTGGGTGCATATATATTTAGGATAGTTAGCTCTTCTTGTTGAATTGATCCCTTCAATTATGTCACATAATTGAAGGTACATTTGTTAAGCCAGTAGTTTCAAATGGCCTGAGGCAGAACATTTTGAATGCTTGTTCATTCCCTCAATGTTCATCCCCTCAAATATCTATTGAACACCTACTATGTACCAGGCTCTGCAGAGAAGATGTTTCTCCTGGAATCCTATGCCCTCTCCTCCCTTCCCACCCCTGACTTTCCCCTTTCCCTTTCTTTGCTTTTGGTTTTGTTTGTGACCCCTGGTGCAAAGGATTGAGTGAAAGCTACTGCTCAGTTCATGGTAGGCACCATAGTTGGTCCAGATAAGGCCCTTCTCTTGGTTTGTTTCATTCATTCATTTATTCTATTTTATTCCCAAAGCTCACTGCCATTTCCCTCCCTGCAAAGGTACCCATTCTAATGCTGTAAATGTATACCTTTTAGTATGTCTGTGTTTTTGAAAAATATGTATTTTCTCCTGTATATATATATACACACATATATACGCATATATATGCATATACACGCATATATACACATATACACGCATATGTATGCATATATACACATATATACGCGTATATACACATATATACACATATATACGCATATATATACATATATACATATATATACGCATACATACGCATATATATACATATATACGCATATATATACATATATATGCATATATACACATATACATGCATATACATACATATATACACATATATACATACATATATACACATATATACATACATATATACATATATACACATATATACATACATATATACATACATATATACATATATACACATATATACATACATATATACATATATACACATATATACATACATATATACATACATATATACATATATACACATATATACATACATATATACATACATATATACATATATACACATATATACATACATGTATACATGTATATATACGTATATACACATATATACATACATGTATACACGTATATATACGTATATACACGTATATATACACGTATACACGTATATATACGTATATACACATATATACATGTATACACGTATATATACGTGTATACATGTACATATACGTATATACATGTGCACATATACATACACACATGTATATATACATATATACATGTGCACATATACATATATACATGTGCATATATACATATATACATGTATACATATACATATATACATGTGTGTATATACATGTATATATACATATATACATGTGTGCATACATGTATATATACACATACATGTGCATATATAGATATATACATGTATATATACACATATACATGTGCATATATAGATATATACATGTATATATACACATATACATGTGCATATATACATGTATATATACACATATACATGTGCATATATACATGTATATATACACATATACATGTGCATATATACATATATACATATATACATGTATATATACACATATACATGTGCATATATACATATATACATATATACATGTATATATACACATATACATGTGCATATATACATGTATATATACACATATACATGTGCATATATACATGTATACATATATACATGTATATATACACATATACATGTGCATATATACATATATACATATATACATGTATATATACACATATACATGTGCATATATACATATATACATATATACATGTATATATACACATATACATGTGCATATATACATATATACATATATACATGTATATATACACATATACATGTGCATATATACATATATACATGTATACATGTATATATACACATATACATGTGCATATATACACGTATACATGTATATATACACATATACATGTGCATATATACACGTATACATGTATATATACACATATACATGTGCATATATACACGTATACATGTATATATACACATATACATGTGCATATATACACATATACATGTATATATACACATATACATGTGCATACATACACATATACATGTATATATACACATATACATGTGCATACATACACATATACATGTATATATACACATATACATGTGCATACATACATATATACATGTATATATACATATATACATGTATATATACATATATACATGTATATATACATATATACATGTGCATATATACATGTGCATATATACATATATACATGTGCATATATACATATATGCATGTATATATACAGATATGCCTGTGCATATATACATATATACATGTATATACACATATATACGTGTGTATATATATACATAGATATACATATATACATGTGTATATATATATACGCATACATATGTGTACACATATATACTTTTTTTTTTTTGAGACAGTCTCAATCTGTTGCCTAGGCTGGAGTGCAGTGGTGTGATCCCAGCTCACTGCAACCTCCCCCTTCTGGGTTCAAGTGACTCTCCTGCCTCAGCTTCCCAAGTAGCTGGGACTCCAAGTAGCTGGGACTACACCATGCCTGGCTAATTTTTGTATTTTTAATAGAGACAGGGTTTCACTGTGTTGGCCAGGCTGGTCTCGAATTCCTGACCTCAGATGATCTACCTGCTTCAGCCTCCCAAAGTGCTGGGATTACAGGTGTGAGCTGCAGTGCCCAGCCTGTGCATATATTTTAATTAATTCAAATGGTGAGATGCTATATAGCTCATGGAGTTTCTTGCCTTTTTTCTTTTTTACCCATACTAGGGTTTTAAGATCCATCCATGCTGTTGGGGGTACATATGGTCTGTTGCTTTTCACTGCTGCATGATACTCCATGGTGTGCATCCTCACGTTGTACCTCTCCTCTCTCCCAGGGAGGTACCTGGTATCCTGCAGTGCTTCACCATGGCAAGTATTCCAACAGTAACCTGCCTTGTGCATGGCCCACTATGGATCTGTGTCATATTGTTCTGCTTAAAGCACTCTTCTCCCTTAGTCTTTGTTTGTTTATTTGTGTTTTTGAGACGGAGTCTCGCTCTGTTGCCCAGGCTGGAGTCCAGTGGCATGATCTTGGCTCACTGCAACCTACACTTTCTGGGTTCAAGAGATTCTCCTGCCTCAGCCTCCTGAGTAGCTGGGATTACAGGTGTGCACCTCCATGCCCAGCTAATTTTTGTAGTTTTAGTAGAGATGGGGTTTTCACCATGTTGCCCAGGCTGGTCTAGAACTCCTGGCCTCAAGTGATCTGCCTGCCTCGGCCTCCCAAAATGCTGGGATTACAGTCGCGTGCTACTACGCCCGGCTAATGTTTGTATTTTTAGTAGAGACGGGTTTTGCCATGTTGGCCAGGCTGGTCTCAAACTCCTGAGCTCAAGTGTTCTGCTTGCCTTGTCTTCCCAAAGTGCTGGGATTACAGGCATGAGCCACCATGCCCAGCCCTATGCTTTATTTTTCTATGTTTTTAATGTGAATCTTTCAAACTCAATACATTAATTTCTAAATATATAAAAGTGAATAAAAAGCTATGATCTTATTTGGTTGGTTCCTTGGCAAACCTAGACCTTCTACATCCAAACTAGTACTGTGACTTTCTAAGAGGCCCCCTTAGAAGGGAATCATTGCACCAGGGACAGTGTCCTCAAATTTTCTGGAACTTTTCTTTGGAAAAAAAGAGAAACTTCCATAGCCCATAGCACATTCTTTGGAATCTTCTTGGGGTGAGGGAGGGAAGGGGCTTTGTTTCTTGAAGGCACATTTGATTTTTGGAAACAGCTAAAAGCTACTTGGCAGCAAGTGTAGTGAATGAGGTGGGTGATCAAACTGAAAAATATTATTTTTGGTTCCAAACAAGGTGTGACTATAAAGAAATGAGGCTGATTTTCTTGTATGGCACATAAACTAGCTCAACAGCAATTCCAAAAGAGGACTTCCAAAAATGCTGTGGCCTTGGCAAGAAAAAATATTTCTCCACCCCAGTATACACACACACACACACACACACACACACACACGTGCGCACACACACACACACACACGTGCACACACACACGTGCACACACACACGTGCACACACACACACACACACATAGTGTATGGCATCTGGCTCAATCCATAGACAAGGGAAACCAAAAGCCTTTGGAACGTATTTAAAAAAACCAATTGTGCAAGTATGGGATGGAAGAGACCTGGCTGGGCAGCCATTCTTGAAAAAACCTATCACAGTTGCAGTCAGCCAGAACATGGAATTATCATGCACTAAAGAGTGTGATGTGGCTGCTCAGCAAGTGTCTGAATCCTAGGACTGCTCTGGCAGAGGTCCTGGACTTCTGCGGGAACAGAGACACCCATCGGCCACACTCTTCAGGCTCTCCCTGCCATGGGCTCAGCTATGGGCCTGACAGGACAAGAGGACCACTGGCCCACTGGAGCCCGGCTCACGGAGGAGCTTAGCGCTGTCCAATGTGTTTGGAAAAGCAGACAACCCAGAGGAGGCAAGTGTCAGTGACTGAAAATTATTGCGAAAAGGGAGCTATGTGAAAACTAGTGTCATCTTAGTCTCTTTTTTTTTGTTTGTATAAATTTAAGGGACACAAGTGCAGTTTTGATTCATGGATGTATTGCATAGTGGTGAAGTCTGGGCTTTCAGTGTAACCGTCACCCAAATAGTGTACATTGTACCCATTAAGTAATTTCTTACCCCTTACTCCCTCCCATCCTCTCACCTTTCCCAGTCTCCAGTGTTTATTATTCCACTCTCAATGTTCATGTGTACACGTTATTTAGCTCCCACTTATAAGTGAGGACATGCAGTATTTAACTTTCTATCTCTGAGTTGTTTTACTTAAGAGAATAGCCTCTAGTTCCATCAATGTTGCTAAAAATATGGAATGCTTCACAAATTTGCATGTCATTCATGCACAGGGCCCATGCTAATCTCTGTATCATTCCGATTTTAGTATATGTGCTGCCCAAGTGAGCACGGCTATCTGAATCTCAGGATGCTCTTTATGGAAGAGCCAGAACCATAGGAGGAAATAATAGGAAGGCGGATTTAGGCTCACCCTAATAAAGACTGATTCATATTATAGAATTGTATGCTCATGCACATTCTGCACATGTATCCCAGGACTTAAATTATAATAAGAAATAAATTAAAAATATGTATATTTCTCAATAAAGCATTGGTTGTAAATACTGCAACAGTATGCAACTGCAAAAAAAAGAATTGTATGTTCAGTACAATCTCATGTGTGCGAATATACATATACAGAGAGGGGGTGAAAGACTGGAAAAATATAAATTTTTTTTTTTTTGAGACAGAGTCTCGCTCTGTCGCCCAGGCTGGAGTGCAGTGGCACAATCTCGGCTCACTGCAAGCTCCGCCTCCCAGGTTCACACCATTCTCCTGCCTCAGCCTCCTGAGTAGCTTGGACTACAGTCGCCCGCCACCACACCCAGCTAATTTTTTTTGTATGGAAAAATATAAATATTTAATAGTGGATTTCTATGTGGTATGGAATTATGGGGCAAACATCATTTTCTAAACTTTACATAATTATGTGTTGTTAGATTTTTTATTACCTGTATTTCATTTGTAATAACTCTTTTCCTTTAAGAAATGGATTTGCTAAAAATTCGAGGTATCCAACAACCAAACAGGCTACTTTGTGACCTAGTGAGAGCCCTGCCTTAGGAAGTAATCAAGCAAACATTGTGGGATGAACTGTCAGGTCCCTTCCAGTCTAGGGACTCAGTATCTGTTATTTTAGGAATTAACCTTACTCAAGTACCAGAGTTGAGTTGGTGGAAGTTCACTCATGCATCCAATGAGGAAGAGGCCTTCCAACACAATGGGGCAACTTCCCAGCTCCCAGGTCTCTTCTAAGAAAAAATAGTCATCTTAACATAATTCAAGTGTAGGAAGTTTAAATCAAAGGGTAGAATCAGGCCAGGTGCGGTGGCTCACACCTGTAATCCCAGCTTAAATCCAATAGGATATGGTGGAGTTTCCATGTTTTATACATGTGTATGATTATCCCAGCACCTTGGGAAGCCAAGGCAGGTGGATCACTTGAGGGCAGGAGTTTGAGACCAGCCTGGGCAACATGGTGAAATCCCATCTTTACAAAAAGATAGAAAAATCAGCCAAGCCTAGTGATGTGTGCCTATAGTCCCAGCTACTCGGGAGGCTGAGGCAGGAGAATTGCTGGAACCAGGGAGGTGGAGGCTGCAGTGAGCCGAGATTGTGCCATCATACTCCAGCCTGGGTGACAGAGGGAGACTCTGTTTAAAAAAAAAATAAAATGGTAGAATCAACACATCAAAGATGAAAAGCCACTAACTAGCCATGAAACTTGATTCTGAACTAGAGCAATAATAAAAAAAATACATAGAGAGATAGGAAAAGACAGAGGCAAAAAGCTAAAAGAGGCCATTGGTGATACATAGTTGATGCCAGTAGGATATGGTGGATTTTCCATGTTTTAAACATGTGTATGGTTATCCAGTTTAATCCCATCTATGTAGCTGAAGCCAGCAGGTCTTGGACGTGACAGGGGAGTTATCTTCTGGTCCTCCTTGCTCAGGCTGGATGGCCCATAGCTGCAGACAGAGTACCAGGACAGCAGAAACACAGGGTGCCTGGGGTCATGTTCTGGAAACTGAAGCAAGTCAAATATGACCTTAGGCTGGAAAAGTTCTGAGAGGCATTGGAGGGACAGCACATTCATGCCACCAGCTGGGCAGAGGGACCGGCATTTACTGCCTTTTGGGTTGAATGGTGCCACAAAATCTGAGTAACAAAGAGGTTAGAAACCTTGTCCTCATTCTCCATTTGACAATAGGGAAACTGAGGTCTAGAGAGAGGAAGTGGATGAGAAGGGTGTGTGAAAACTGACAATCTCTTTTGCCTCCCAGAGAGGAGAAATGGACTTTAAGACAATCCTCTCCTGCTTGCAGGAGCAAAGCTTGGTCTCTGAGCCACAAATTATTTTTTGCCATATCAAATAACAACATTTCCATGGAATGTCAGAGACAGTTATTAGATGATAACTGGGCTTTAAATCCTTCTTCTGGGTTGGTGTTGCTATATTAGACTCTGAGTCCAAGCAGCAAATCTTTGCAATGTGTAGGTTTCATAAACCAAAGCCCAAAGTTTCTTACAAACCCCATTCAAATGCACAAAGAATGATGGTTTAAAAACAAAGACAACTGGCTTCTTTCTCTTTCAGGTCTTACCCACCATTACAAATCATTGAGATCACATTAACACATACAACTGATTGTAGTCTTAACTTCGATAAAACTAACCAAAGGAAACGCTAAACCAAATATTTCCAATTTGTGTTTGTGAGCATTTCTGCAAAGGATGAAGATGGATATTGGAAAATTGTGCTCTGCAGGGGACAGAAGTATGTTGGTGACAGCAGGAGAAGGGGTACAATAAGTTGTGAGAAATTACACATTTTGCTTCCCACATGGTGACCCCCTGCCATGGGACCGAAATCGGAGATCCTGACTAGGACCACCTCGTAGAATCAAAGGGAACTTCCCCGTCCATTCCTTGACCTTTGCTCACACCCCTTCAGTGCATCTCACCCTCTCTTTCTTATATTTATCAGGTGGAAGTTGAGTCCGCCCCCTTTAGAAAGAATCAATGTCTCTATTGACCTGACCTGGCAACAGGGCAATGTGCTAAGCATTATACACATTACAAAAATGGCAGGGTGGTTATTCCTGGGATCCCTCGGCAGCAGAATGTCTGAGTATCACCTAACATAAGTGCCATTATTATTGCAATGTCGTATGTGTAAAAAACAGATTTTTTTTTTTGAGACAGAGTCTCACTCTGTCATCCAGGCTGGAGTGCAATGGCATGATCTCAGCTCACTGCAACCTCTGCCTCCCAGGTTCAAGTGATTCTCCTGCCTCAGCCTCCTGAGTAGCTGGGATTACAGGCACCCGCCACCACACCTGGCTAAATTTTTTGTATTTTTAGTACAGACGGGGTTTTGCCATGTTGGCCAGGCTGGTCTCAAACTCCTGACCTCAAATGATCCACCCACCTCAGCCTCCCAAAGTGTTGGGATTATAGGCGTGAGCCACCACACCCTGCAAAAAACAGATTTTGAGTAATAATACTGGGCCTATGGTTGATGAAAAGCCAGTGCTGTAATTACTACTGGTGTCAGACCTTCAGTTCCATGAGAGCAGGGCTCAGTTCTGTTTTGTTTTCCACTGTCTCCAGCATCTGGTACAGTACCTGAAACCCAACAAGTATGCAAAACCTACTCATTGAATAAATGAATGTTGAAGAAGCTCACCTGAGGCCGAGTGAGAGTTGCTCTCTATAAATCATGGGTTTGCTGATGACACCTTCTGCAACCTGACCCAAAGCAACGGCTGCCCATGCTATGTGGCAGCCCCTGTGGAGACAGGCAACACAGCAAGCCTGAGACAGCAGCAAAGAAGCTGGGGAGTGATTTCTTTGCACTGTTTGGGCTCACCTGTCTTGATTTGGGAGAAGGGAGAAGATGAATGGTGTAACTGTACCTGATTTACATAGAGGATTCCTGTTTGGGCAAAGCATTTTTGGCAAAGTAAAAGTTGTAAAGAGAGACCAGACCAGGTAACTCTTTTGAGATACCTTCGGTTTCATAGACAAGATACTCCAACCCAAGGTTTCGAAATGAAGATTGTGGATTGCGAGAGAGTGGCTCTTTCTTATTGGTTCTTGGAGTCAGGATTGATTTCCACCCAGAAGGAAGGCAGGGAGGTGGGTTTCAAGGAACCTGCTGGGGCCTGATAAGAATATGTTGGATAGAAAGTTTAGTGAGAAGGAAAAAAAGCATTGCGCAGTCACCATAGACGACGGTTTGCAAAAAAAGGGCCAATACATTTTTATTTGAGCAATTTATTTTTTTTTCAAAGAAATCCATGCAAAGAGAGAACAATAGAAAGGGAGGGAGTGAGAGAGAGAGAAAGACATGGTAACCATGTTCTAGCAGCCAAACATAGGAGAATAATTTGGCACAACTTGATGGGTTTTTTTCTTTGCAAAAGGACAATCTATATGCTACCACTAAAATGTATCTTCCTCCAAAAGATACCATTCGATTTTCGAAAACATAACACATGGTTAGTCCTCTACTTCATGGCTGGAGGAGGTATACAGGATAACAAAAAAAATAGAAAAAAATAAGAAAGTGGTTCCCTTTATCGAGGAAGACCACAGGGTGCTGTAGGGCAGCACATGTGCTGGGCACCAGGCAGTCAGTGCACCAGGAAGAAGAAGCACACCACCGAGATGGCCATGCTGGTGAGAAGCTTCAGCGGGGAATGAACGTTCCCGAGGTTGTGAAAGGTGCTTATCTCGTTGTCCTTTGGAGTCGCCTGCTGATTGTTTCCAGGCGCATCATCCACATCCAGATCATAGGCCAGTTCTGTCAATCAAAAGAGAAGGATTTGAAATGCAAGTCTACCCATAGCCTCAGTATAACACTATCCACAGCTCGAGCATGTGTCTGGACCACTGGAAAGCCTCAGCTTTGATTCCCTTTTTTGGGGGGGAGAAAAAGGCCACTGTGAGATGGGAAAAAGAAGGATATGTGGGGGTGGGAGGTGGGGAGAGGGGAGGCAGTGGAAGGAGCCAGCCAGAAGTGCTCCTTCCAGAGATCACAGCAAGCAGGAGTGGGGAGTGAACAGGCTGCACCCCACTCCCCTTTGGCTGCATCCACATTGTAGGGTGCACGCTAGCCCTTTGCAACATCTCCTCCCAGGCAAGGTTTTGCTTGAAGGGCATTTTCACCAGATCTTATGGGTATCAAAACGTAAGATTCCATGTGGGTGACTATACCATGTGGTTGTGTTCTTGTGTGTATGTGTGCTGGTGGGGAGGGGGTGCTGTGGGTTCCCAGTGTACCTTTCTTAGGCCCTGCACCTTATATACATTTCCTTGTCCTGGGAGCTTTCCCTTAATTAGGGTTGAGGATAGGTAGTTTGCTGTTGAAAGTTGTTTTATTTTCCCAAATAATTCTCCTTTTATCTATAAGGTCTTTTCATTTCCCCCTAAAAACAATCCTCGCAAAAAAGCAAAATTGATCAAAGCATAGATTTAAACTGATACCAAGTGAATGGGAGTAAGGAGAGGCTAATGGGTAAGAGCCTTTCATTCTTTGACTGCCTAGCATTTATGATATATGTTCATGATTCTGAAAAGAAATCAGGGTGTTATTTAGCTTGTCCTAAAGCAAAGGTGGCCCCAGAAGGCAAATCTAAGGAAGACAGTGGTTTATCAGGAAATTCAAGATGGCTGACCCTGGCCAAGGGCTCAATATCTTTCACATTTGCTTTTCCAGATTTAGAGATCAAATCTACTCTCTTGGCTCTTCTAGACTCTGTTGCCAATGTTGCTATTTCAATATCTTGTGAAGGTGATATGATGTGAGCAACTTCACCAGCCAGCTGTCTGGTAGCCAAGGGAGCTAGAAAGATCCTTTGGGACACTGAGATGCCCGGCAACAGGCACAGAGGAAATGACTGGGATTCTACAGAGGGAAGGAAGGAAGAGGAAGGAAGAGCTTCTCTTACAGGGGATGAAACACTCAATAAGTCACAAGAAGAAAGTGTGGGGACTCAGCTGGTCCAGTACAGAGCAGGGCCCAGGACCAAGGCTCTGCTAAGGCTAGCACTGGTTAGGGCAGGCAGCAAGGTCAAAGTGATCAAAGCCAGGGAGTCTAATTTCACAGACTAACATACTAATTTCCAAAAGGTCTATTGCAATCTATATTGCCACCAGCAATGATGAGAGAAACAATTTTACGGCACCTCCATTGAAAAAAGATATTTTTTGCTAATATAAGGCGACATCTCAACGTTTCTTTAATTTTCAGGGATTTGATTACTAGTGCAGACAAACTTTTCCTATGTTTTAGTTTACTAATTATATTTCTCAATGTGTAGTAGTTTATACCTTTTGCCTTTTTATCTAGTGGGTATTGATATTTTTCATATTCATTTTAATAATATATATTTTGTTGAACTTTTGCCTATATTTTATACAAATATTTTCTCCATTTTGTTATTAACTATAACTATTTTCATGGCTGTAGAAAGAAATAATGTCCTAAGGTTTAAGATATATGAATCTGGTTACATTTTACTCATTTAAAAGCAGAGAGTTTTTCTTCCTGAGTACTCGTAATAATTCAAATCAAATTTGCCAGGAAACTCTCTTACCCAGGGAGAAGCAATTGAGCAGACTACAATCTAGATTCCCTCCCTTCCAAAATAAATACCTACAAACAAAATAAAAAGAGAAAAAGAACAAAGAGCAATGCTCTACTTGGAAATCAGACCTCTTTCTTTGAAAGGTGAACTATGCAGGGTGCACAGAGAAGGCCGAGGTCAGCTGTCAGTCGGCAAGGATAGCACAGGCTTAGGTCACGATCGGGTTTCACCAAAGTGGAGAGCACATATGGCTAGATCTGTTGAAAGCCCAGCCTTGGTTCTCACAGCAACTTCTCAACTTAAATGAAGAGGAGTATTTTTAGGGTTGACCTGAATGAGAGCACTCTCAGCATTGCTTTCAGATTCCTTTTCTGGATAGTGCCCCTTGCCCAACATCAAGCTGAAACAATATCTATTAATGTCACTACTCAGCTCCTACACTGTTTCTTTCTTCAAATCATCTGCTAACTTTCAACAGTTTTGTTTACTGTAGTAGTTATGGCAAACCCAGAAGTTTTGTTAAATCCAGTTGTGTCTAATTTTTTTTTTTTTTTTGCCAGTAAAGACCTCTTCTGATTTTGTTTTTTGTTTTGTTTTTTTGAGACAGGGTCTTTCTGTGTCGCCCAGGCTGCAGTATAGTGGTGCGATCATGGCTCAATGCAGCCTCGATTTCCAGGGCTCAAGCAATCCTCCCACATTGGCCTCCCAAGTAGCTGGGGCCATGGAAAAACCCCGTCTCTAGAAAAAAACAAACAAACAAATAATAGTCAGGCATGTGCCACCCTGCCTGGCTATTATTTGTATTTTTATTTTTATTTTCTAGAGACGGGGTTTTGCCATGTTGTCCAGGCTGGTCTCAAACTCCTGAGCTCAAGCGATCTGACCACCTCGGCCTCCCAAAATTCTGGAATTACAAGCGTGAGCCACCGTGCCTGGCCTTCTTTTGCTATTTCTATCTCTTGGGCCCTGTATTTTTTAATTATAGTAATGACCCCCAACTACTGAGTCCTCACTGTAGGCCAGGCACTGTGTTAAACTATTTCTGTACATTATTTCATTGAATTTAACCATCCCCACGATGTTATAAGGTAGGTATTATAATTCCCATTTTACTGGAGAGGAAGCTCAAGCTCAGGTTAATTATTTTGCCCATATTTACACAGCTGGTATGGGGTAGAGGAGCTATTTGAGTCCAGGTCTGACTCTAAACCTCAAATAAAGCTATACTGCCTCTTGAAAAATTCTATATACCAAATAAACTACAGTAATTAAGTAGTAATGGATTCTTCTTGAAAACAAACTCCATTAGTGAAATACACAGTGCCAAAGAGAACTTCCAAACAGCATGAGAGCAAAGTCACTGTTTGCACATAAAATTGACCACATACTTGATTAAGTAGCCTTGTTAAACTTTTCGAAATCCTGAAAAGAGCTCTGGCTTGGGAATGGGAATTATCATATCAGTTCTATTTCCCTGAAGAAATCAACAATGATGGCCAAAGCCATTAGATACCCCAACCACAAAGGTGGCCAAGTCTTCTACCTCCAAAAGGCCCCCAGGAATATTCAGAACGCTATCTCCCTGTGTTACATAAGCTATGGCTGCAGGTTTCCTGAGGCTCTTCATTCAGCAGTAGCAAAAGTTTATCAACCAATTCCATAGCCAGGCACCTGTGGCTTATAATTGATGGGAATCCCAGCAAAGCCACTGTACGCTTGGGCCACCATCATGAACATTAGAGATAAAGGGAATAGCTTAGCACAATAATGAAGCATTATGGAGACAGAGGAAATAGGATTTTTGGTGAAAGATAAATACAGACATTTCTGGACAGGGGAAATGTAATCCAATTTAATTCAACAAACAAAACTAGCCTATGATGTCTCAAGCATCACAGTTGAGGGTTAGAGAAAGACTTACTGTCTGCCTTCATGAGCCCCCTCACTGGCAAGGGAAATTGATCAAGAGACAATTCAACTAGCTACGTGGCAGAAAGTAGAAAGGGCTCAGTTAAAGGCACAAGCAAAACACCTCGGGGATAGAAGAGAAAGAGATAAAAATTCCAAATAGAAAGATCTGGGAAGACTTCTTAAAACAATTGGGATATCCCACTACTGGGTATCTACCCAAAGGAAAAGAAGTCATTCTATGAAAAAGACACATGAACACGCATGGTTATAGCAGCTCAATTTGCAATTGCAAAAATATGGATCCAGCCTAAGTGCCCATCAACCAACAAGTGGATAAAGAAAATGTGGTATACATACACCATGTAACACTACTCAGCCATAAAAATGAATGAAATAATGTCTTTTGCAGCAACTTGGATGGAGCCGGAGGCCATTATTCTAAGGGAAGTAACTCAGGAATGGAAAACCAAATATCGTATGTTTTCACTTATAAGTGGGAGCTAAGCTATGAGGACACAAAGGCATAAGAATGACATAATAGACACTGGGGACTCAGGGGACAGAGTGGGAGTGAGGTGAGGGATAAAAGACTACATATTGGGTACAGTGTATACTGCTTGGATGATAGGTGCACTAAAATCTGAAAATTCTCCACTAAAGAACTCATCCATGTAACTAAACAACATCTGTACCCAAAAACTATTGAAATAAAAATAAAAAATAATAAAATTAAGAATAATTGGGACATAATCTACACCATGAAGGATGGACAGAATTATGGCAGGGGCTGAATGAATGGTTATTCCAGGCAGAGGGTGCAGCCTGACCAAAATCACCAAGCTCAGAGAATGTCTATGAGGCATATTCAGAAGCAGCAAGTAGCCTCCATGGTAGGAGGAGCCACAGAATGGACATTGTTGTGGTGTGTGTGTGTGTGTGTGTGTGTGTGTGTGTGTGTGTGTGTACTGTGGGGGAAGAGGTGGTGGGAGATGAAAGGTAAGGCGGAGGGACAAGTAAGAGCCAAATCATGGTGGATTAGGAAAGTAAAACTATTCTGTGAGCAACAGGGAGCCACTGAAGGTTTTGAAGTAAACAAACAACACAATCTGATTGTGTTTTTTAGAAAGATGATTGTTAACACTGTGGAAGACAGCTCTAAGAGGGAGAGATTTGTCAGACATCTTGTGTTGAAATAAACAAGAAGCCTGTGGGAATAGTACCTGGGGATCAGCCAGTAGCAAAGTTAAAAAACAAACAAACAAACAAACAAAAAACCCTACAAAGTGGCTAAATCTACATCAAACCAGAAACTTCTCAGTTTGCTACAAACCAGATGTATTATGAGAATCACCACAAACCATTCTCTTTTCAATCATTCATATCTTTATGTTTATCAGTGATTTTCCAGAACGTATTTTTGCTGTATTAGGTACATATTATAAAATGCACATAAATTGTTTCTATCTTGATCATCAGTGAGAACCTTTTGGGCCAGCAAGGAGATTTTCATGCTAAATCCAAAAATCTGTTTCTATTTGTAATCAGTTTAACTATGCCCAAAGGGTAGACTCAACATCTGTACTAATTACACATTCAGCCCCTGACTATCATTTCGCCTTCATGTCCTTTGTGTTGTAGATTAGATAATTTTTTTTAAAATAATTGTCAGTCATTAAGGTCTGCATTTTTTTGTGTGTTGAAAAGTTTTTCTGTATTGAGAAAAGCAATAAATAGAGAGCCCTCCATCTTTGGTTATTCAGCGTCTCCTAGCAGAGTCCCTAGGAGGCTGGTCTTAAATTCCTGGCCTCAAGTGATCCTGTGCATCCTGGCAGTCTGGAGCCCTGGATTCCAAGCCTAGTTTAGCTACTGACTTATTATCTCACCTTAGACAAGTCATTTCCTTCTTTTCTGGGCCTCAGTTGCCCCATCTGGTAAATCAAAGTGTTGAACTGGATGACCTCTAAGTTTCCTTCTAGTTTTATTTCTCTCTGATTCCAAGGCTCTTGCAGCCCAGTGAGGGACATAGCCTGTAATCATTCTTCCACCTACAGCAGCCAAGGTGGCTGTCCCTGACAGGGCCTCCATAAGCAAGTCAGGTCAATCAGTTGCTTCCCTTGGGATGTTTCTCTGGTGATATTCATCAGCTACCAAATTCTGAATTCTCTTTTTTTCTTGAGCTGTTTTTTAATCTTGGATGAGAGATCCTGGCTATAAACACATCCATGCTGGATTGTTTCTGTTTTGCTTTTAAACTCTGGCATAACAACTTCCATTGGAGGCAGTACACACAGAGCTTTGGGGGAGAAGTTGCTGGACCTGGGGTGCATCAAGCAGGCATGGATAGGCATGCACAGGGGGATCTGGGAGCCAGGAAGACAAGCCTTTGGGTCCTTACAAAGCTACTGGAGTCTTCAGCACATAATAGGAAGCAAATGCTCACCCTCTGAGGGTGTGGGCTTCAAGGAGGATAATGCATTGCTATGAGGGCTTCACCCATACCAACAGGAAGACTTCACAGGGCAGACTGAAAGAAGTGCTGCTATCAAAATGCCAGGAGAGAAAACGCTACTGCTGAGCCAAGCATGGGGGTTTCTTACTTGCCAAGCTTGCATCAGCAGATGGCTTCAATCTGGCCCTAATATAGCAACAGAGCAATACTGCTATCTCTGTGTTTTGCATTTGCTGTGTACAGTTGGCCTCCAAGACATGCATACCCCTCAGGACATTGCTTGGCAACCCCCAGAGGCTGAAGCTGGGGGAAATCTCTGGAGAAATCACATTCATTGCAATACTGCTCACTCTGCTGCCTGTTCCCACAGGAGCCACTGGGCTCTGCCATTCGCTCTTGAATCCAAAACAGACCCTGGTTTCCTTGTTCTCCCTTCAGCACAACCCTCTTTCCTGCCACCTCAATACCTCCTCTTTTGCCAACTTTTAGATGTGAAATGACTAGACTTTAAAGCAGAAGAAAATGACTTTTCAAATGACCCTTGGGTCTCTGGGAGTCTAGATTTTCTTCTTCATAGATCAGATGAGGAGGACAAGGAATACTTGAGACCTCTGGTTTTTAACTGGTCTAATGGGACTTCTTTTGGGAATGGGCTCATTTAACAATCTGCCTTTTTTTTAGACAGTCTCGCCGTGTCACCCAGGCTGGAGTGCAGTGGCGTGATCTTGGCTCACTGCAACCTCCACCTCCAGAGTTCAAGTGATTCTTGTGCCTCAGCCTCCTGAGTAGCTGGGATTACAAATACATACCACCACTCCTGGATTATTTTTGTATATTTCATAGAGACAGGGTTTCACCATGTTGTCCAGGCTGGTCTTGAACTCCTGAGCTCAAGCGATCTGCCTGCCTTGGCCTCCCAAAGTGCTTGGATTACAGGTGTGAGCCACCACACCTGGCCCACAATCTGCCTTTCTGACAAACAAATGAATTGCTAATTTTGCCCACTAAATGACAGTAACACCTGGGAATAATCCAATGGCCTCTCCTAGAAGAGGGTTTGGGCAATGAGATGTCCTCTTCATTTCTTATGGCTCATTCCAGCTTGCAAACATCTTTAGTTACAACAATAGGATGTTGAAAGAATATAATGAATTTTTCCCATTAGCTGAGGCATGGCCTCTCTTATTATAGGCCTCTGTTTCTCAATCTGGAGTATGTGTATCTTCAGATTACACTGCAGTGGGTTGTAGGTACATGAAGCCATCACATGCTTCTTCCTAGGGAATTAGGGGGAAAGCACACTTTTTTATACTAAAATATGCAAGGCTAATCATGGAGCAGAAATGTATTAGTTACAAGCTCACTGAAGACTTCATCAGACATTTCCTGTTTAGCAGGTTATGTCTCAAATCCTCAGGAGTAGGGATCACTCACCCTTCTCTGACGTAGTGGGGGGATTTAGGTAGAAAAATCTTAAAAACACTGTTAGAGGTTGGGCACGGTAGCTTACACCTTGTAATCCCAGGATTCTGGTAGGCCAAGGGGGATGGGTCACTTGAGCCCAGGAGTTTGAAACCAGCCTTGGCAACATGGTGAAACTTTGTTTCTACAAAAAACAGAAAAGTTAGCTGGGCATGGTGGCGTGTGCTTGTAGTTCCAGCTACTTGGGAGGCTGACGTGGGATGATTGCTTGAGTTCAGGAGGTTGAGGCTGCAGTGAGCTGTGATTGTGCCACTGCACTACAGCCTGGGTGATAGAGTAAGACCCTGTTACAAACAAACAAACAAAAAACAACCCCAGCACTGTTAGGCAACTTGGGTCACCTGGGCTTTGTCAACTACCACGCTGGACCTTCTGACTCACAAATTCCTGATGAGTGACTTAATGTAGTCTTTTCTATGGCAACTTCCTTGTTACGAGGGAAACATCACAGTGATTGTCCTTAACTAGGGCTCAGACTGCTTCCTTTTTCTAACACAAATGTTTCCAGGGGGTTTCAACCACCAGCTATGCTTCACTATTATATGTAGCCATTAAGAAAGAAATAAAAAAGTCATATGGGCCACCACTTACTTACATACTTACTATTTATAGAGATGGGGTCTCACTCTGTTTCCCAGTGCAGTGGCATAGTCATGGCTCACAGCAGCCTTGAATACCTGGACTCAAGCAATCCTGCCACCTCAGCCTCCCAAGTAGCTGGGACCACAGGCGTGTGCCACCACGTCTGGCTAATTTTTTTATTTTTATTTTTTGTAGAGACAGGGTCTTGCTCTGTTGCCCAGGCTGGTCTTAAACTCCTGGCCTCAAATTATCCTCCTTCCTCAGCCTCCAAAGTGCTAGGATTACAGGCGTGAGCCACTGTGCCCGGCCTACCATAGTTATTTAGGCACATCATGAGTCAAACCATATTCCCAGGAACAGAACAACCCCATCCTGGAAGCACTGACAGTATGTGTGGGTAATGTGGGTGGTGGCTCTCTTCCACCAGCCCCAGCATTCTCACCACCTTCCCCAGCAGTGTCATGACCACTCCTCTGATGTCTACAGGTCATTCTTGCCTGAGGCTGCCTAACAGCTCCACAGAGATCGAAGCTCATCAGAGCCTTTACTTCCCACAGGAAAGGTTATCTCATTCCCATGGGAAATGATGGGCCTAACAGTCAGTAGAAGAAGAGGAGCTGAGGACAGAGACACTGTACAGCAAGGGCCAGGGAAGAAGATCAAGATAACTGATCTAGAGAAGGCAAGGGATGGGAAACACTTTAAAGAGGGGTGGGTTAACACGGTGAAATGTTGTGTAGGGGTCAAGAAAAGTAAAGACTGAAAGGAAGCCACTGTAGATGTTAAAGAAGGTTATGGGTGATTTTTGAAAGATGTTTCAGTAGGATTGTTGGGTAAGAAACCAGATGTAGCCATGGTGCCTGCCTGTAGTCCCAGCTACTTGGGTTGCTGAGGTGGGAGGCCAGGAGTTCAAGACTGTAGTGCACTATGATTACACCTATGAATAGCCACTGTATTCCAGTCTGGGCAACACAGCAAGACCCATCTCTTAAAAAAAGACAGTGAGTAGTGAGTTAAGGAGAGAGGGGGAGCTAATGTGGATTCTCTGAGAAGTCTGAGAGTGAGTGAAATGAGGCATTTGCCACCCTGACTGTGCCTGGGGTGCATGGCAGTGCTGTTAGTGCCACAACACCTCACCAGTCTGTACAACCAAGTTTTGTTAGACGGTGCCTCTAGAATTCCAAAGCAAAATGGCATTTTAAAATACTATATTCTTGCTGTTGTTGATGCATAAACAACCTGTAACCAGATACTCAAACAGATACTTGTATGCCAATGTTCATTGCATTGTATTCCTAATAGCCAAAAGGTGGAAAGAACCTAAGTGTCCATCAACAGATGAATGGAGACACAAAATGTGGTACATCCATTCAATGGACTATTAGCCAAAAAAAAAGAGGAATGATTTACTGATAAATGGCACCACATGAATGAACCTTGAGCGAGACTCTGTCTCATAAATAAACAAACAAGCAAACAAACGGGGATGTCAATTTCTAAAGGTTGACAAACACTGATAGGACTTTAACTACTTCTAATATGTTGGTGGCCCTAAATTCTCCACAAGGTAGTCATTTCTCTAACTTATCTCCTCTTGCTGTTAGTTTTTAGTTGCACCAAACACATATTGAAATTAGCCTGCATTCTAGAATAACACAGAAACTTATGCTGGAATTCTTCAGCTTGTCCAATTTTCAGCCCTTACAAGTTCTGAGACATTAAGGTTATTATTACTTAAATGTTCCTCACTTTCTTTTGTGTCATTCCAGGTCAGCCAAAAGAATTATTTTCCATAATGATATGTATACACCTCTTCTACCTAGCTGAACAACAACTTAATATACACATTAAGAAGGATGTGGAATAGCCAAGATTAAAAAAAAAAAAACTTAAAAAAAACCATTATAGTAAGTGAAACAAGCCAGTCACAAAATGCCATATAGTATATAATTCCATTTATATGAAATGTCCAGCATAAACAAATAGAGAGAGAGAGAAAGTAGATTAGCGATTGCCAGCGGCTGGGGGTAGGGGAAGGGTGAGTTACAGCTTAAAAGTTACAGAGTTTCTTTTTGGGATGATGAAATATTTTGGAAATAGTGGTGATGGTTGCACAACATTGTGAATGAAATTAACACCACTGAACTGTATATTTTAAAATGGTTCAAATGTGAAGAAAGGGGAACCCTTGTACACTGTTGGTAGAGATGTAAACAACCACTATGGAGAACAGTTTGGAGGTTCCTCAAAAAACAAAAAATAAAACAACCATATGATCCAGCAATCCTACTGCTAGGTATATACTCAAAAGAAAGCGAATCAGTATATCGAAGAGATATCTGTACTTCCAGGTTTGTTGTAGCACTATTCACAATAGCCCAGCTTTGGAAGTAACCTAAGTGTGCATCAATAGATGAATGGATAAAGAAAATGTGGTATGTATACACAGTGGAGTACTATTCAGCTATAAAAAAGAATGAGATCCTATCATTTGCAACAACGTGGATGGAATTGGAGGCCATTATGTTGAGTGAAATAAGCCAGGCACAGAAAGACAAAAGTTGCATGTTCTCACTCATATGTGGGAGCTAAAAAATAGATCTCATGAAGGTAGATTGGTGGTTACCAGAGGCTGGGAAGGGGAGAAGCAGGAGGGATGAAGGAGAAAAAAAGAATACAAATGTATTTATTACCACTGAACTGCACACTCAAAATTAATAAAGATAGCAAAGTATATATGTATATTTTACCTCAATAAAAAATAAAAATTGGTTAAAATAGTAAAGTTTACATTCTATATATTTTGCCATAATTTAAAGAAAAAAAAACATACACTAGAAACCAAGAGATAACAGCATCTGGGGATGCTCCCTAGTTCCTAAGGGGAGTGCACTACTACTCTGGTATCTTACCTTGTAGAGGTGTCTGTGTGTGAATATACCTGATACCAAAGCATCCATGCCAAATGGTACTCGTCTGTGCTTTGAAAGCAAGTTAAGTTGTGCAAAAGAATGAAGATGAATGGATATTTGAGTGCTACCCTGGAATAGCAGATATAGATAGCTCTTCAATTGGGAATGGGGAAGAGGGTAATTTTCACCAAGAATTTTAATCTGAGGCTGCATTATTATTATTATTATTATTATCATCGTTATCATCATTATTTTGAGACAGGGTCTGGCTCTGTTGCCCAGGCTGGAATGCAGTGGTGTTATCGTAGCTCACTGCAACCTCTGTCTCCCAGGCTCAAGCCATCCTCCTTCCTCCGCCTATAGGACTAAGATGCACATCACCACACCCGGCTAATTTTTGTATTTTTAGTACAGACATGGTTTCACCATGTTGTCCAGGCTGGTCTTGAACTCCTGAGCTCAAGCCATATGCTTGCCTCAGCCTCCCAAAGTGCTGCGATTACAGGCGTGAGCCACCACTCCCAGGCATGAGGCTGCATTTTTTTAAGAGACACTTTTATACATTCTCAGGAAACTTACATTTGCTTTTGTAACTCATACAAAGGCTGCTACGCTGAAACTGTTAAAAAAAAAAAGTAAATGAAAGCATACACTCTGTCCTTATAACATTTTCAAAAGTTATTTAATCATTTAGATTCACAAAGCTCTGTTTGCAATATACATTTCAGGCATGATGCAGCTACAGAGGTATGCATCATTGGGCTTTGAGCACACAGAGGAAAAACACAAAATGTCACTTATTGTAGCCAAATCCAATTGCTGGTGAGGGGTTATGGGAGTGAGGGAGTGGCCTTGCAGTCCCTCGGAGCCCAAGTATATCAGGGCTTCATCAGTGTATCAGGGTTTTAGATATACTTGGATGGGAAAACCCCAAATCAGGTAACCTTACATTTTTAATCAGCCACAATGGATCTTACAAAATAAATAAATAAATAAATAAATGGACCTGAGAACTAAAATGCATGCAATGTCCTGGCAATGCCCAACAGCCAAGAAAGGTACTCATACAATAGCCAAGGGGTCAAAATGGCTCAAGGCCCTGAAAACACCCTATCCAGTAATCAACAGCAGGCAGGTATCCTTATACATGAAAGATGAATAGCCTCCCTAAGTTATTCCATTTGAATTTGTTCTTCAAATACTCTCTGAGTATGAAATCTCTCCCTCATTGATATGGTTTGGCTGTGTCCCTACCCAAATCTCATCTTGAATTCCCAAGGGTTGTGGGAAGGACCCGGTGGGAGGTAATTGAATCACGGGGGCAGGTCTTTCCTGTGCTTTTCTCGTGATAATGAATAAGTCTCATGAGATCTGATGGTTTTAAAAATGGGAGTCTCCCTGCACAAGCTCTCTTTTTGCCTGCCGCCATCCACATAAGATGTGACTTGCTCCTCCTTGCCTTCCATCATTATTGTGAGGCCTCCCCAGTCATGTGGAACTGTAAGTCCATTAAGTCTCTTTTCTTTTTGTAAATTGCCCAGGCTCAGGCATGTCTTTATCAGCAGCATAAAAATGGACTAATACACTCATCATCAATGGGATTTGGAGAATTGAGACTCATTTTCCCTCAATTTACTCGGAAGCACACACTGTCATCCTGGCTCCATCCTCCTCTCTTCCCACCTTTGGACCTGCATGTCAGCGAGTGCCCATTCTCACATTCACACAGGTGCCATCTCTTTTGATGCTGTCCATTTCTCCTCTTTCCTTCAGCTTCCCCACCACCGCCACCCACAGTCCTCAATGCCTTAGCCACATAAGAGCCATTCCTCTCCAGGGGCCCATTGCCATCCAGGAAGAAAGAATGTTCCATTCTGTGATAGCTGGAACCAGAGAAAACCCTTTTCCTGAAACATATGTTGGAACACATTTCTCTCTTCCTCAAAATCCTTTGATGGCTCCCTACTGCATGTGGGATAGAGTCCTAATTCCTGAGCATGGCATCCATGAGCCTCCCCAGCTCATCTTGCTTTCCAATTTCAACTGCCCATATATTTCTCCAAGTGCCATATGCTGCAGTCATACCACCCCATTCACCATTTGCTGAAAATGCCGAGCACTCTGGAGTTCCCATGTCTTTCTTCATGCTATTCCCTCAGCCTGGAATGGCCTCTCTCTCTCTCTCTCTCCCTCCCTCCCCCCTCTTTATCTCTCTCTCTCCTTCTCCCCTTCTCCCTCTCTTCTTTCTCTCCCTCCATCCTTTCCCCCCTCCTGTCTCTCCTCCCCTCTCTCTCTCTTTACCATCCTCCCTCTCTCTCTTTACCTTCCTCCCTCTCTCTCCCTCCCTCTCTGTCCTTCTTTTTCTCCTTCCCTCCCTCTCTCTCTTCCTGTCTTCCCTCCCTCCTTCTCTCTTTCTATCCTTTTCTCTCTCTCCCCCTTTCTCTTTCTCTTTCTCTCCTTCCTCCCCCCTCTGTCTTTCTGTCTCCCACCTACCCTCTCTTTTCTATCCACAATTGTATCTTTCTGTTTGTTTGTTTTGTTTTTTTTTTAGACAGAGTTTCACTCTTGTTGCCCAGGCTGGAGTGCAATGGTGTGATCTCGGCTCATTGCAACCTCTGCCTCCCGGTTTCAAGAGATTCTCCTGCCTCAGCCTCCCAAGTAGCTGGGATTACAGGCATGCACCACTATGCCAGGCTAATTTTGTATTTTGAGTAGAGATGGGGTTTCACCATGTTGGCCAGGCTGGTCTCGAACTCTTGACCTCAGGTGATCTGCCTGTCTCGGCCTCCTAAAGTGCTGGGATTACAGGAGTGAGCCACTGTGACCAGCCCCACAATTGTATCTTTCAAGCCTCAACTTACATGATAGCCTCTTCCAGGAAGCCTTCCCTTCTCACTTCAACCCAAATAAATCACTTCTCTCTCTGAGTATTAATTGAATTGAACCTCTATTACAGTACTAATTTCCATCTGCCTCACAGTAGAGTTAGTCATTTCTATGTTCCTCTCCTGAACTAGACTGTGCTTCATTGAAGGAAGAAATTCACCTTATTCCCCTCTGTCACTCCCACACAGTGCTCGGCTAACACAAACACCTAAAAACATCAGTCATTCAGTTGAATGACTGAGTGAATGCAGGAATCAATGGCTGCATGAATGAACACACATCCCCACCCTACTGAGAATGTGCAGGTGAAGGGCTACCGCCTTACAAGACACCCTTCCCAAGGAGTTGATCTCTACTAACTGATGATTTCCTTACGAGAAGGAGCCACCACTGATCCATGAAGTCAAGAAAAATGCAGGGCCAGTGGTGGGTGGCTCAGGAAGCAAATGGCAGGGCTCAAGCCATGACCTCTAGATTCCAAGGTACTTCTGAGCAATACCCAGTCCTCATTACCCACAGCATCAGTTTACCACACTCAGTGTGGATGGAATCCACAAAGATTATGTTCTTATTCCCTTTTGCTGCCTGGAACTTGATGCTTTGCTATGTGAGCAGCTGACACATGCTGGCAATCTGTGTGCCATGCTGGGCAGGAAACAGGGTTTTTGATGAGTAGGTTCTATTCATTTCTTACTTGGAAGCTTCATGATTGTGTTCCCATACCTTTGACCCCTGTCCCAGCCTCACAATCTGCCCCCCACCCCACCCCACCCTTCGCCCTTGGCTACACCCTGCCCTTTCCATCACCACTGATTCTCAAGTGCAGGGACTGCTGGTGATTGAAGTTTCAGTGCCTGTCTCTGTGACATCAAAACACAGGCTCGTTAATGAAGTCCCTCGCTTGGCTGTAATAGTACAAAGCAGTAAGACTTCAATCCCTGCAGTCACACATGCCGGCACCCCTTTTCCCTTGCAGAGGGCTGCAGGATGCTTGCCAGGAAAATACAATTATGTGCTGGCACAGGAATAAATGTAATTCTTTAACCTAAAAGTTCTGTGTTTTCATTCCCCCTCCTTTCCATTTCTCTATTCACTTCTTTTTCTCTTTCCATTGCTCTTTAAACTAATTTCCTGTGTCCAATTATTCCCTTCTCTTCTGTCTAGTCCTTGTTCTAGTAAACAGTTTCTCCTGTCTCCATAATGCTCTTTTCCATAGCTGTAGGCAAAGGGCAACGTTGGAATCCTCTGATAGGTTTTGAATCTTAAAAATGATTTTCTGTTCCTCCCCACTTTGATTTAAACCTCTAGTCTGGGTTCCATTCCTTTTAGAAGAGATTCCAGTATCTCCTTCTTTAATTTTCCACCAGTTTCCATTCCCTTACTGTTCTCCTCTCAGCACCACTTCTGCCTGTCACCTCAGTTTCCCTCCTGTGCCCCTCTAGCTCCACAGACCTATTTATCTGATAATGCCTGCCTGTTTCCTGACCCCAGCACCTGCCTGCACCCTCTTTGTCATTCCTCTTCTCTCTTTCTTCATCTTAGATTCTTCTTGCCCCATAGCCATGCCATTTTAGTTAATGCTGATTCATGGCTTTGTCTTTCCCCTAAGGGGAAAATGATTTGGATTTAAAAGAAATTAAGAACTTTCTAATAACACAATCTGAAAACTGGACTTGAAAGAGAAAGAACTTTCTAATAATAAGTGCAATCTGGAAATTGCATAGGCTGGCCCTAGGCAGTGAGATCTATCTCTGGGAGGCAGTCTATGAGAGTTTGGACAGCCATTAGGTAGAGATGTCAGTGAAGGGATGCAAACATGGAATGAGGGGGTGAAGGTAAATAGCTTCTGATGACCCTTGCTAGCCCTAAGAGTCTAAGATTTCATTCAGGTCTTGAGAGGTCTCATGGCAGGGAAGAAGGGTGAAAGCATAAGGGTTAAAGTGACCTTTGCATTCCTCCCTTTGACACAGACACTGGAGAGAAATCTAAAGAGACTGCTTTGCATCCTTTTCAAAGAAAGGGACCAGCGTCTTTTGGAGACCATGACTCACTTAGGGAGGAGGGCTTTAAGTCAGTCAAGGAGTTATTGACCAAGACATAATTGTAGGGAAATAACCACGGACCTGCCTGGAGTGGGGAGAAAAAACCACATAATCTATCCAGCTTATTAAACTAGAGGTTAATCTCAGGGATAGTGTGAATACATATCAAGCAATACGAAATGCGCCTATACAGTAAAGATGGTCATATGAGGATACTGCCTATGGAGAAGATGGAGCAACCAACTCAGCAATTGTTTACATTGAATTTTTCTCCCTCCCAATAGGAAACTAATTTGCAGTTAGTAGATATTTTGCTCAATGCAATCACACAATGGCATCACTCAGGATCCAGAGGAAGAAAAGAAGAGGCATCAGGTGAAGAAAATTCAATTTGGGAACATGATTAGGACATAAGTTGGAAGGAACCAACAGGAAGGCAACTGAGGAGAAAAAGCTGGATGATCCTCATACAAATAGCTCTGCAGGCATTAGAACAAAGCAAGCAAGTGCAAAAGGAGGCCAGGAAAAGTAAAAAGATGCTAAGTGGCTCAAACTCACGGCTATAAAGATGTGAAAGGGAAAAAGGAAAATTCTACTACAAAGAGTGGCAGCCAGATCACTAAGCAGGACTATAATAAGCAGCAGGAAGATATTGAACCAAAATAAAAAGAAGATGCAATTGGCAAGAAACGAACACTTTAATTAAGTAGGACCATTGACAGCCCTGGTTCCTTACAACTAAGAAGGGGCAGAAGTTTTCCATTTTGTTTTTACCTAACTATAGAATACATCACATGTGCCCATTAACCAAGACAAATACATCGTGTGATTGGCCAAGTCGAATTAAGAAGGAAAATGGCTGAGAAGGACAGGCATCATAGAAGTGTCAGAAAATGAATGATGAGATTTCAGTATGAAATCTCACTTTCTGTAGGGCCAATAAGGAATCCATGTTTAAACACATTAAAATGAAATCAACAACAACAACCAAAACAGGTATAAATTGAGGCTTTATAGCCTGGCATCCTATTTTTTTTCTAGAAATATGTGCTAAAAATAAGAAATGATAAAAATAAGTAAAACAACTAATCTGCAATTATCCAGAGGAGGACAGGACATAGGTTGATAGTATCAGCTTGGTGAAAAGCAAATCGAACAATAAGCTAAATATTGATATTGCAATATAGGAGTGTTGAGGTGTAGCATCAGTAATCTCATAGACTCCCTGTCATTTTATTTCACAGGGCTTTTCCCAAACCATTTAGGAAGAGATCAGACTAGAAGTGCCCCTTGGAATAATAGTTTGCCCTAAACTAACTTTCAATGGATTCTTTTTTTCCATTTATATTTTTGACAACTTTATTAAGGCATAATTTAAAACAAAATTCATAAAATTCACCCATTTCAAGTACATTTCAAGCACAGAATTCAATAATTTTTAAATTTACTGAGGTGTGCAACTATCACTATAATCCAATTTTAGATCATTTTCATTAGCCCAATAAGATCCCTCACGCTAGTTTACAGTTAATTCCTCAATGGATTCTTTTCAGGGTTTCCATCCTGAGCTCTCTACAGCATTCAATACTACAGACTATCCTCTTTCTCTCTCTCTCTCTCTCTCTTTTTTTTTTTTTTTTTTTTTTTGAGATGGAGTCTTACTCTGTCGCCAGGCTGGAGTGCAGTGGCGCAATCTCGGCTCACTGCAACCTCCACCTCCCAGGTTTAAGTGATTCTCCTGCCTCAGCCCCCTGAGTAGCTGGGACTACAGGTGCGCACCACCATGCCCAGTTAATTTTTGTATTTTTAGTAGAGACGGGGTTTCACCATGTTGGCCAGGATGGTCTCGATCTCTTGACCTCATGATCCACCCACCTTGGCCTCCCAAAGTGCTAGGATTACAGGTGTGAGCCACTGTATCTGGCAATTTTTTTTTTTTTTTTAGAGATGGGGTCTCACTCTGTTGCCCAGGCTGGAGTGCAGTGATGCAATCATGGCTCATTGCAGCTGTTAGATACAGTGAGTTCTAGATTTCTCATCAAAGAATTAGTATGTCAGTATGTTCAGTTCTTTGTCCTGCATTTTAAAGTTTAACTTCCTTGTAGTTTCAGTAAACAACCTTTTCCACCGGTTTTAATCAGTAGTTCACATCTGTTCCCCTGGTCACCTGCTCCATCCTGACTCACCCTGGTCACCTGCTTTGACCTGAGTCACCCCTGGTCACCTGCTTTGACCTAAGTCACCTTTAGTTACCTGTTTCTAACCGTCCTTCCCACCAAACTACTCACCCTGCTGCTCTGGCTCATACCCCTGCTCTCTTTAAAATAGCCAATTGGAATTAGCTTAGACTGTGTGGTCCAACCCTAGCCAGTAGGGGAACGACACAGCAGTAGGGGCTACCAGCGTCAGGAATAAGAACCCCTTCCCCTCCCTTGTTCAGGTGTGCTCTTGCCATTACTCCCTTCATGAGTTGCACCCTTCTATAGAAGTAAAAATTGCCTTGCTGAGAAAATTAAATTTATTTTCGAGTGCTATTTCTTTGTGGCACTGAGGAACAAGCATTTTGTTTCTAACACAGCCTTGACCTCCTGGGCTCATATGATCCTCCTGTCTCAGCCTCTGGAGTAGCTGTATCTACAGGGACATGCCACTACACCCAGGTATTTTTTCTTTCTTTTTTTGAGAAAGAGTCTTACTCTATCACCCAGGTGGAGTGCAGTGATGCAAACATAGCTCACTGCAGCCTTGAACACCTGTGCTCAAGCAATCCTCCCACCTCAGCTTCCAAGTAGCTGGAACTATGGGCGCATGCCACCTGGCCAGGCTGGCCACTCCCTGTCTTGAAACTTGGTTCCCCCTTACACCACTTCCTTCTGGATGCTCCTCCTACTTCTCTGATCATTCTCAGATTCCTTTGCAGGCTCTTTTGCCTCTGCTCATTTCTTAAAGATGGATATTCTCTCATCTCTTCCTTGGCCTTCCACTCTTCTCATTTTACAAATCTTCCTAAATGCCCTCATCCATGTCCCTGATTCTGTTTATCGCTGAGGATTCTCAAATCTATCTCTAGCTCAGACATCTTTCTGAAGATCTAACTGCCCACTGGCCATTTCTACTTGGATGTCTCTCAGGCATTTCAGACTCAACATGCCACTGAAGGCTGGGTGTGGTGGCTCAAGCCTGTAATCCCAGCACTTTGGGAGGCCAAGGTGGGTGGATCCCTTGGGGCCAGAAGTTCAAGACCAGCCAGGCCAACATGGTGAAACCCTGTCTCTAATAAAAATACAAAAATTAGCCAGGTGTGGTGGCATGCACCTGTAGTCCTAGCTACTTGGGAGGCTGAGGCAGGAGAATCGCTTGAACCTGAGAGGCAGAGATTGCAGTGAGCCGAGACTGCGCCACTGCACTCCAGCCTGGGTGACAAGGCGAGACTCCATCTCAAAAAAAAATTAAAAAAAAAGCCACTGAAATGATGAATGCAGCAATGCAGCATTTCTATTTCTATTCCCTTAACTGCCCCTCCTCCCAGGTTCCCCTTTTTCAGTAAATGCTTCTACTGTTGCCCAATCCAGAAACCTGCCAGCCACCCCCAGATTCCTCCTCCTTTTTCATCCTCCAGCTGTAATTAATTACCCCATCCTGTAAATTCTGTTTCCTTGATATTTTGTGAACTCTTCTTTCAATTACCATTGTTTGCTACGGCTTAGATTATGTTCTTATAATTTCTCACCTGGACTATTGTGACAGCTCCCCTGTTTTGTCCCCTCTCAAATCATCCTCCCTGAACTCTTGATAGAGTTCTTTTATTTTGTTAATTTTAAAACTACTCAACATGTGAATACATTCTTGAAGCTAAAGATTCAAACAATGCCTAAGTATATAGAGTAACAAAAGAGAGCCCTCTTTCACCTCCCCCTCCTAGCACTATCCAAGAGTAATTACTGGTAAATGTATTTTCCATGAATATGCATACATAGGCTCAGACTGTAATGTAATGTCTTAGAAATCTCTGCCTGTTCATACATGTGGAACTACCTCTTTCTTTCTCATTACTGCAAGGAATTTCATAGTATTAATATAACACAATTAACCATTTTCCCACTGATGGGCATTTAGGTTGTTTCTCATTTCTCCCTGTATAAACAATGCTGTAGTGAATATCCTAGAACATACCACCTTTGGGTACATGGTGATTCCTACATGCCAAGGTCCTGGCATGTAGGAATGGAGGCTGTATGGGGGACAAGTTACAAGACGGAAGGTGGTACAGATTGGTTGGAGAAAAATATTTTGAGAAGGGACAGTAATGTTTTTTTTTTCTTAAAAATGATGTCAAAAAGATTATGTAGAGGAGGTTATCAAGGAAATATGACATTAAAGTTTTTGGGGGGTGGGGGGAGGGGGGAGGGATAACATTAGGAGATATACCTAATGTAAATGACGAGTTAATGGGTGCAGCACACCAACATGGCTCATGTATACATATGTAACAAACCTGCATGTTGTGCACATGTACCGTAGAACTTAAAGTATAATTTAAAAAAAAATAAAGATTTTGTTTTGAAATATCATCTTATAATGATATCACCCTAATGCAACTGCTATTAAAAAGTATTCATTTGAGGGGCCGGGCATGGTGGCTCATGCCTGTAATCCCAGCACTTTGGGAGGCCGAGGCGGGCGGATCATGAGGTCAGGAGATCGAGACCATCCTGGCTAACACAGTGAAACCCCGTCTCTACTAAAAATACAAAAAAATTAGCCAGGCGTGGTGGCGGGCGCCTGTAGTCCCAGCTACTCGGGAGGCTGAGGCAGGAGAATGGCGTGAACCTGGGAGGCGGAGTTTGCAGTGAGCCGAGATCGCGCCACTGCACTCCAGCCTGGGTGACAGAGCAAGACTCCGTCTCAAAAAAATAAAAAATAAAAATAAATAAATAAATAAAAATATTTATTTGAAACAAACAGTATTTTCAACATCTGATGAATCTGGCTGGGCACAACTGCTATAGAAGATGACCTGGGAGTCACAGTGGCTCACCACAGAATATGACTTGGCAATAGAGTGCTTTCATTAAAAAACAAAAACAAAAACAAAACAAAACAAAACAAAAAAACCCCAGCATGACACGAGGCTATATCAGTTGGATTATGGAGCAAATCCTAGTACGTGAGCTACCACTATGGTGCTTGGTTGAACCCATTTACAATGTTTCATTTTTATTTTCACAGTCTTAAGATGTTGAGAATACTTCTTTGAGAAAATAACCCAAATGATTTAAGAGGGTGGAGAATACATCTTTTGAGGAAGTGCTAAAGGAAATATAATTGTCTGGTGACCTTGGATTCACTTCCCAAAGTGGTGACATTTTGGACCTGAGACCCACTTGACCGAGAGTTTTTAATGCCAGCAGTAAATTCATTGCTCAGCCTGCAGATCCACAACTGCATAAGAAGCAGACAACAATATAAAGAGAAAATCAAAATGAGCAAACTGTAATTAGGTATGCAATGTCACCAGAGAATGCAATTTACTAAAGGGATTACCCTGATTAAAGATGCATTCCCCTTAAATAAAGATTTTTTTTTTCTCAATTGATTTGTCCCAAGTGGTTCTCCCTATGCCATGCAGAAATCTGGTCGGACAGCAATTTCTGGTTGTCTTTTTAATTTCTTTGCCAAGAGATTAGAGAAAGTAAGTTGAGCCTCTCAAGTCACTATAATTTCCTCACAAATGGAAGAAATATTTACAGAGGGCTATGGAGACAGATTATAGCTTAGGTCACCCAGGGGAGAAATGTGAAGCCCCCTTTTGACTAACAACAAGGTAAGTAACCTGCAAATGTTTTTTTTTTTCCTCAGTATGAAGCCTAAGACCAAGTTTAGGAGGCTTCCTTTTCAATTTGGGCTTTTTTTTTTTTCTTTGTCTCATTTTTCTCATGCTTTGGCCAGGCAGCATTTAGAGGGTGCAGGGCCCTGAGAACAGACTCAGACAGCATCCTTCGCCTTCCAGGCTCTCTCACCTACCTTCTTTATCTCACTACTTTTTCTTTTCCTTTCTCTATAGCTTCTTTCTCTAAAATCTCTTCTAACCCTTACAATTTGCTTTTTGGAGTATCTTTTTGGGGAAAGATAGGGTTGAAAACGTATCAAATTCTGGATGCTGATCTTTGTCACCATTACCTGAGGCCTGATGAAAACAGTTTGGTTTAAACGTGTCATCGGCCAGGTGCGGTGGCTCACGCCTGTAATCCCAGCACTTTGGGAGGCCTAGTGGGTGGATCACGAGGTCAGGAGTTCAAGACCAGCCTGGCCAAGATGGTGAAACCCTGTCTCTACTAAAAATACAAAAATTAGCCCGGCATGGTAGGAGGGCCTGCAATCCCAGCTACTCAGGAGGCTGAGGCAGGAGAATCGCTTGAATCCGGGAGGCGGAGGTTGCAGTGAGCCAAAGATCACACCACTGCACTGCAGCCTGGGCGACAGAGCAAGACTCTGTCTCAAAAATAAGTAAGTAAGTAAGTAAGTAAGTAAATAAATAAATAAATAAATAAATAAATAAATAAATATAAATGTGTCATCATGAATAAGCCCTTAAAGTGGATGAGGGGTGGGTGTGGCAGCCACAGGTGAAAGGAAGCGTTTATATTGAGTATGTTTAGTATAATGTAATTAATTCATTAATTTATGTAACATTTCTTTCTTTCTTTCTTTCTTTCTTTCTTTCTTTCTTTCTTTCTTTCTTTCTTTCTTTCTTTCTTTTTCTTTTGAGACAAAGTCTCACTCTGTCATCCATGCTGGAGTGCAGTGGTGTGATCTCAGCTCACTGCAACCTCTGCCTCACAGGCGTAAGCCACCATGTCCAGCCAATTTATGTAACATTTCTTGAGTGCTGAGAACATTTATGGATGTCCGAGGAACCAGCCGGCCAGGCACTGGGGACAGGAGAACCCATGGAGCCTGCCCTCAAGGGGCTCTCCATCTAGCAGGAGATTGACACATGGCATAGGTGTTAGGAGGGGCAGCGATGAACATAAATTGGGTACCTGTTGTTTGCTAGACACTGTGCCAGGTGCCATAGTGGGTACGGAGTTGAGGAAAACTCAGGAAATCTCAAGGAACTCTCTATCTTGTGGGGAAGATGGGGCAAGTACCAAAACCCCCTGTAGGCCAAAGTAGAATGTGATGAGTGCCACAAGAGAGGCATGAACAGAGTGCCATGGGGATTCTGAGCAGGGGCAGAGCCTGTGGAGTGTTCTGAGAAGAGAAACCTGGGAAAGACTGATCCATAGACCTTTCCTGCTGTGTCTATAAGCAGAGAAGACTTGATTATTTAGTATCAAACTTGTATAATACTAAATACTTGTACTCACTTCTCAAATGAGATAAGATATGTAAATAATACTTGTAAACTTTAACGTGCTCCTCAAGCGTAAGATGTTATTTTTTATTTGAGAAAGCCATTAACATTTCTGGAGAAACACTGCTCTGGAACCTAAGAAAATCTCTCATGCATTTTCACATCATCTACCCGCCCACCCTTTGATGTCCTTCCTTTCTCTCTGTCTCTCTGTGTCTCTGCTCCTGTCTCTTTCTCTTTCTCTCTCTCATCTCTCTTTTTCTCTCTCTAATCTTTATTGTTTGATGAGCCAAAGTATTCAGGGAAGAATCTGTGCTTTGGTCTTAGTCACTGACGGACAGGAATCCCAGGTCAATAACCCAGGGCCGGATGTTCGGAAGGTGTGGATTGCCGGCAGTGTCCTGTCACCCAAGGTTCACTGTCAATTCACTCAGGGCAATTTCCAATGGACCGCCTCACCCATATTCTATGTATCAGAGCATAGGCACGGTGGGGTGTAGCTGCTCTTCAAATGAAACCCTAAACCCTTTCAAACACTCGGCAATCTTTCTACCTTCTCAGCTTGTGAGGCTCTGAAGATTTCCCTGTGTACATTTTTCCAGCATGATGTGAGATGCCAGTTATTCAAGAGAGACTTAGGACAATGTCTTTAAAAAAAAGAGTTCCCTTTCCCCCTGGAGTTTTTGCCATTAACTGTTTGTAAGTTTATTTGCACATTTTATGAACTGAAGAGCAAATGTATTCCTACTATTAAAAAGTCCCTATTTTGGCCGGGCATGGTGGCTCACGCCTGTAATCCCAACACTTTGGGAGGCCGAGGCGGGTGGATCACCTGAGGTCAGGAGATCGAGACAAACTTGGTCAACATGGCAAAACCCCATCTGTACTAAAAATACAAAAATTAGCTGGGCGTGATGGCCCATGCCTGTAGTCCCATCTACTTGGGAGGCTGAGGCAGGAGAATTGCTTGAACTGGGGAGGTGGAGATTGCAGTGAGCTGAGATCATGCCACTGCCCTCCAAACTGGGCGACAGAGTGAGACTCCGTCTCAAAAAAAAAAAAAAAGTCCCTATTTCTTCATATATTGAAACATCACATTGTACTCCACAAATACATGCAATTATTATTTGCCAATTAAAAATAAAATTTAAAAAATCTTGGATGGGTTTCTTTGCCTGTCCCAATTATTGAAATGAACACAATTAAAAGCCAGACAGAGATCATCAAAGAGGTCAGATGCAATGAGGTAAGGGAGTGACATATCCTCTGTCTCATATTCTCTCTCATTCCTGCTAAAAGAAAGAAAAGCGAAAGGCCTGTCTTACTGAGGAAGTAAAGACATACACCTCTTTTCAAAGCGTTTCTGACAGAGAGAGAGGTGCTACCGTGCTGCCCATCATCAACCTCCAACTTGCTTCACTACCTTCCCCCTCCATCACTTATTTTAAAATACCAACTCACCTTAGCTGAGAAGCACATTGGTACTGTAGTGATGGGAAGGTTTTATCCAAAAGATTGGTAAACAGAAGCTATCAGCTTGAATTACTAAAATTAGCAAGGCTAATGCCATGTCACTATTCAAAACAGTGCCAATTTGGAATTTCTTAATGGCCTCAGGAGAGGGAGTCTTTATACATCCTACAATCTCTCTTCATTCTTACCTAAATTCCTTCTCATAGATGTTGTGAATGGCCTGTTTTGTAGCCAACACAAACTTTGTCCACTAAAATAATGCAAGGAACTCAGAATGAAAAGAGATTAGCTGTTCCTGGCTCCTGTTATTTTAAAGCAGAAATAACTTTGGCTTTTACTGATTCATAGACAAAGCTTGAAATGCAAAGCATGCCCAACTCCAGATTCAGCATGAAAAGGACCTTAAAATATGCCCAAGTGCAAGTAATGGACTTATTAAAGGGAAGAAAAGAGGCACTTTTCACACACTCTGAAGCTCTTTAGTCCTGTCATATCAGTAATCTTGCTTAAGAATTTCATCCTATTTACATTTCTTCTCCTTTTAAATATCCTCAGGATTCATATGGCATCAAATATTGAAGCTTGTAAGACATTAATTTCTTTATGTTAATTATGAAGAAGGCATGTGAAGTGCACAAGTGATAGAATTTGGAGCACTTGCAATGATGTCAATAGGAATTAAAAAATCAGTTCTGTAGTTTTAGTTGAACACCTGATAATTTACCCACACAGATATTTTATGACACAAACTTCAAGTGTCTTCTTTGGACAATTTCTGGCATTGTTCCAGAATGAATGCATTTTCCATTAGGAAATTTAGTTTATATTAGATGACAAAAGCATGAACTGCACCATTTGGGTGATTATGAAAACATTTATAAAATCAAAATAACATAGAAGGCTTTCAAGCCACAGTACATAAAGCACACGGTTCTAAAATATGTGCATGCACAGACATACAGGCATTCTGTTTTAACTTTGAGAGAATTTTAAAAAGTGAAAATAGTACCTGAAAAATGTTTGGGTACCTTGGAATATTTATGTGAAATCAAAAAGGCGAAGGAGTCACGAGCAGTTTTCCAAGCAGCATTAAAGTAAGGAGACAGCCTGGTCCAGTTCCCCTTAGAGGTATCAGGTTCTCATCCTGATTTTCCTGCTGATTTTTCCCAAGATTAAGAATAAATGACCTGGCTGGGCACAGTGGCACACAACTGTAATCCCAGCACTTTGGGAGGCTGAGACAGGTGGATTGCTTGAGCTCAGGAGTTTGAGACCAGCCTGACCAACATAGTGAGACCCTGTCTCTACCAAAAGTACAAAAATTAGCCAGGCACAGTGGTGGGCGCCTGTAATCCCAGCTACTCAGGTGGCTGAGGTACGAGAATTGCTTGACCCCAGGAGATGGAGGTTGCAGTGAGCTGAGATCGTGCCACTGCACTCCAGCCTGGGCGAAAGAGTGAGAATCGGTGTCAAAAGAAAAAAAAAAAAGAATAAATGACTTAATGTCTGCACCTCAGTCTCCATCTGCGATGTAGTTAATATAGTAAAGTAGGACTTAGATGAAATTTGCTATGGGCAGGTCCATTCTGAGTAGATACTAGTCTATTTCCACAGGAGTCATTAGAAATGGGGATCACCACCATAGAACCATTATGGGAGTGTTAGGATCTGGAGGGACCGCATGAGAGATTGAGTAGCTCCGGTCAACTACTAGCCATATGACCACAGTCCTTCAAATCTGAGCTTTTGTTGCTAATCTGCAAAATAGGGACAATATCACTGCCTTCACACGATGGTAGAAGAAATTATATTAGATATTATAAATGTCCCAGTTTGTGGATCAAAGAGAGGGAAATGGTCAGGAACAGGGAGAGATAAAAAGGACAACTAAACTATGTTGTTGTCCCTGAAGAGGGGTAGGGGAGTATTCTGCAAGGCTGGGTTTGGAGGTATTTAAAATAATTCTTTTAAGGAACCAATAAATGAAGCTGGGCTACATGATACCAAAACACTTGAGGGGAAAAAAAAGGCAAGCTGGCTATCCAATGCTATGAATTGAATACAAAAGAACTGGATTTTGTTTGTTTTAGAGAAGGGATCTCCCTCTGCCACCCAGGCTGGAGTGTAGTGGTGTTGATCATGGCTCACTGACACCTCAAACTCCTGGGCTCAGGCGATCTTCCTGAGTAGCTGGGACTAGGCCTTAGAGCTGTTTTGTTGAATTCAACTTTCTATTTTAGAAAGGCAGTTCAACTGACTTGTGTCAAGATAGTTATACTGAGCTTTTAATATACATAGTTGTACTTAGTGATAAAAACATTAGAAACAATCAGATTTATACATGTTGCTCAAAAGAGAAAATAAAAGATTATAGATAATAGCTAAATCTAAAGACATGAACTATTTTCTTGCATTAAGTTCCAGCAACTATTTTGCAATGCCAGATCCTAGATTTTCAGATATAAATCAACTTGTTGCTCCTCATAGCTTTATTACTGATGAAAAACAAGCCAGCACATGGAGCATTTCTGAGATAACAAAGTTCCAATACTTGCTTTTTCAGACTACTTGGCTCTTCATTTTCTGAAAAGGTTTCCCCAAATTTTAATCCTCCATAACCAGGACCCCAGTCCCAGGCATTAATGAATGTTTTATTTAACCAAGCTCAGCCCTATTTCCCATTTCCAGTTGTGAGAAGGGGTGGGGCCCTAGCCAACTATTTCATAAGGCTGTATTTCTCACTCCCAGCCTTCACCTACAAGTATTTTGGAAAGAGTGTGCTGCAGAGCTTAGGCCAACTCCAAATTATGAAATCATAACCAAGCAGAGGAGTTAGGGAACTGAAAGGGGTCCTAGGATCAAGTCTGGGATTCAGGCACAAACTAGAGTGATACGCCACTGTTAGTTTGGTCTGGGCCTATTTACCAGTCTTTAACTCTGCCACCAGCCCATTGGTCTTTTAGGAGAGAGGAGAGATGGATGCACAGAAGTGATATGGATCTGTACCCACCAAGAGATGTGATAGCATTGTTATGCTTCTATCTGGGACAAAAATTGAGAATCAGGACAAGTGTGTTTTTGTTCCCCTCTTGATGTCATTTTCATTATAGTCCTTCCATATCCTCAGAAGAGATTTGTTGACTTCTTGCTGTCTTATAGCTGATCAGGGCAACCTTCTTGGGCTGGCAGCGTTGTGTCAGTACCCAGTCCTCCCAACATGTTCCTTTCCCTCATCAAAATGTGAGGCTTGAACCCCATTTCTGCATGGCCCTGGGCTTTGTTTAAATGACAATGGGTGGTCATGAGCAAGTCAGAGACTCTCATCCCTTTCTAGTGATGCACCCTGTGTACACACACTCTAGGAGTATGAAATAGATCAGTGAGGGAGGTGGGTGGTGTGGTGGTAAAAGTTCTAGACTTGGAACCAGTAAACACAGCCATCAACTTTGGCTCTACTGCATACCAATTTTGATTTGGGGTAAGTTATATAACTTCTCTGGGCCCTAGTTTCCTCACCTATAAAACAAAATTGCTGTGAGGATATGTGAAAGCATTGGCATGGTGTCTGGCACACAGTAGGTACTGATTAAGTGTAAGCATTCCATGAAAAGGTGAACAGGGATGGAAAATTCCTGACCTCCATCGGCCCTCATGATATAAAATGACTTCCAAAATCTTATGCACTTTAATTGTGCATGCCAATGGACCAAACCTACAGAAACTTTAACTCTTACATAGATTTTAATCTCTCTAAAGTAACAATTTACAAATTCTTCTTTCTCTCAAGGATCTTTCTGGCACAATCAATAGAAATATGCTAGTAATAAAAATCACAAGAAGAATGGAAGATGAACAATCAATAGATCCACTATGAAAATATCAGGCAGCTGCTCTTCTTTCAACTGGTTCAAAGTTGCTAAGTCTTCATGCTGGTGTCTCCTTTTTAAACAAATATGTTTCTGCAGATGGTTCATATCCTTTCCATTAAACTGTGGGATTTCACATGTATGGGAGGTGCTAGGCAAAGATGCAGAAACTGTTGCATCTTTAATACCCCAGCATAGTAGAGTCTGGCTTTTTCAACGCCCACTGCCCCATCCCTCCTCAACAGCTGCTCTCTCCTGACCCCCGCAATAGCCCAGAAGGAATGAATAAAAGCATACCTTGGGAGCAGTTGTCACTTCTCTGCTCAAAAGCCACCAATGCCTCACAACTGTTCACAGAATTCAGCCCAAACTCTTTGGTTCTTCTGTGTCTTCCTTTCTCCTACAGAGCAGGTGCTCTATATATAGCCTCTTTATTCTCACTGTGCCTAACACTGTGCTAGGCATGAAGGAGATGCTCAGTAAATATCTGTGAGTTGAGGTGAAATAACTGGCTGCATTGAATTCTTGCTCTCTCTTTCTCTCATCACCTTCTTTTCATTCCTTGTGCCTTCCCAAGTTAATGGTGATGAAAGTATGTTCCTGTGCCATCAACAAGACCACTTTTATTATATGCATGCAACTGACTAAGGAGGAACTTGGGAAACTTCGAAGGTCCTCATGAACAACGGTTAAAGGGCTCATCCCCAAAGGACTTTTGTAACTGTGGAACCCTTAATAGAGTTATGCTTTTTGGTAGAACTGGGCTATGAAATAATTGGAAATAAGAAGGAAAAAGAATTCCTGGGATGCCACAGGGCAGAATAGGGAGAGTTTGAGGAAGAGACAGACCTCAATTCAAATCCAAGCTCTACCACTTGCCAGCAGTAAGACTTCACTTCTTTAAGCCCTAATTTTATCATCTCCAAAGCTGTCAAAATTACCTCCCCAACAAAGTTGCCAAGAGAATTAAATGACAGCGTTTATGTAAAGTTTTTCACATAAGGCTTGGTATTTAATGGGACCTCAATAAGTATTTGTTGATCAAATTGGAAGAGTGACTTTAATTTTTCTAAATAAAGCAGTCAGGTCCACGACCAGATTGGCCATGGAACTTCCTTTTAAGCACAATTGAGCTTTACACATAGAACTTGTCAGGTTCCAACATGATATCACCATAATGTGCACTGCTGGCCCATTAGATACCTCCAAAGACTGCCATATGTTTGGATGATATTGCCGATTCCAGCAAGATGGCTAGACCATTTGTCTGGAGAACAGGAGCCAGGGGAGGGAGTGATGGATTCAGACATGCAGCTCAGGAAATATCATCTACCCCCAGACTCCAGTAGGGTGGTCCTCCTCTGGAGAGGACATGTAAGGCTTGACCTATATTGCAGGCATTTCTGTTCATAGCATGAGACATTAGGGCTTGTTTGGCTTTTCTTTTCTTTTTTTAAATAAAAGTTCTATTCACGTGGTGGTGATAGAGAAGTCAAATGAACTGGCATTAATACTTGCCTCTCCACCCTTCCAAAATCTTTAGCTGTACTGTTACCAAGCCTGAAAAACCTACAAAGATCACATAAAGTATCACATTGAACATAACATACATGTATACCTGCAGGTGTTCTATGCAAATAAAATACTCACCAATTGGTTTGAATTGGGGAAGGTGAGCAGAATCCAGGATAAAGTATGGCCCCAGGTATCTTCCTCCTACAGACAGGACCTCATCCCCTCAGCTTTACCCTACTTTTCATCACCAGATACACAGAGCCCAAGGAGGCTAATACTAATGGGCCCTGTCATTTAGCTCAAGCCTGGCTTCTAGGCTAGAGAAAGAGATTTGTTCAAAGTGATGAGCAATTAACAAAAACAAAAGCCTTAACATCTGTCCAGACATCAACAGATCTCAAGTAGATAGGGAAGATTAAATAAAAATTTAAAAGGAATCTTTCTCTTTCCCTCTACCAGCTTCCAAACTTCATTGACCCTCAAGCAGGAATTGCCGTAAGAGTCAGAAGGCAGAGGAAAGGCTGATGAGTATTTCTCCAATGTTCCTCCCGCACTGATGCCAGGAGGAAGCTGTAAAAAAGGCATTCTGTAGACAAGTACTTTCCATTCATTCAAATACTTATAGGGTGCCTCCTGAGTAACAGACCATGGGTTGAATGCTGAGTTTCCCAGGTGAGCCCTGTCTTGCTCCCATCCTAGGGTGTTCAAGGTTAAGGAAGATGTATATCTATGACATAGTGTTGCATATCCAATCTTCTCACCCACTAGGCCCTTACCATGGCTCTAAGAAAACAGCAACAACAACACAGAGTAATGTCCCACACGTTTTAAAATTATGGCTAAATTTCTGAGTGTGGTCAAATCACACCCCATGAACAGCATCCTCTGGTTCTGATAGAATATTAAAGAGCTGCATATTTTCCTATGAAGGACAAAACTCATATCCCCCTTGGCAGTGAAATCAATGGCCTGTGGCAGAGCCCTTTTAGTAGGCTGCTTTTCTTCAATTTGAGTTCCCTGATCCAGGTTTGAATTTATCCTTGCCTTAGCTCCTGAAAATGTGGTCAAAATCTATCGACCAGTCCCTCTTGGCACTCAAGACATTTTTCCTTTACCCTAGGAGTATTTTTCTTAAGGAAATATAGAAATGCCATTTGATTGAAAGTCAACTTGGAATTCAATATACTCCAGGTATCTGCCAAAAAGAGAATGGAGAGAGGCCCAAATCCAACAAATAAAAACTAAGGCCCACTTATAACACATGCTTTCCTCTTGACTTTACCAGAGGGGCAGTTTAGGAGAAAACAAAGAATTTCTCATTATATACACATAAAATATTTAATGATCTTTTGAATGTACCAAAACCTTTATGATACCTTTCAAAGACACTTTGAAAAAAGAGGAAGTCATATTTTGGCCAAGGATAAACAAACAAACTACCAAACTAGCTGAACTTGGCTGAAAACTTAACAATGCAAAATTCTGAATGGATTCAAGTCCTCAGCAAAGGATGAGCTCCAGACTCTACAAAGGAGAGCAAAATCCTCAGGGAATAATCAGAGAGCTGGAATGAAGCACCAAGCACAAAATTTGCGTTGCTTGACCTGACTTTTAATTTAGAAACAGAGAAGGACAGCTCCATTTTGTAGGCTGACAAGGGAGCCATTGGAAGGCAAGTGACAGACACAAAAGATCACCTCCTAAATAGCTGGAAAACACTTTGCACATCTCCACCACATTCCCATTACTAAAGGGGTACCTATTTACTCCACAAACATTCACATAGTACCACCCTGGGCCAGGTGCAATGCTAAGTGCTGAGAGTACAAAGTTGAACAAGATGTGGTCTCTGTCCTCAAGGACAGCTACAATTGAGAGCTGTGTAGGTTCTTAGCATACCTAATCTCATTTAATTCTTACAAGAATACTATGAGACAGGTATCATTGTCTCCACTGTACAAATTTAAGGTCTCAGATTCGGAGAAGAATTTTGCCCAAAGCCACACAATTCATAAGTGGCTATGCTGTTATCTATTGTGTTACAGTGTCTCAACAAGGTACAGAGAAAGAGAGGAAGTTTAGAGGAGACAGTAATCACCTCTGGATTAGGTAGGAGTGTTTTAGGATCAGAAAAGACATTATGGAGGAAGGAGCATTTAAACTGAGGCTGGAAAGCATGGGTAGCATTTGGATATATAGAGACTGAGAGGAGGAGTAAGTGGAAGGAGAGGCGAAAGTATTCTAGATAGAAAAAAATGGTATATAGAGAGGCACAGAGGCATGGAAAAATGGAAAATGCTCAGGAAATAGTTCAGCTGGACTATGTGAGAAGAAGCAAGAGATTAGACTAAAGGCCGGGCAAGGTGACTTACACCTGTAATCCTAGCACTTTGAGAGGTGGAGGCAGGTGGATTGCTTGAGACCAGGAGTTCGAGACCAGCCTGGGCAACATGGCGAAACACTGTATCTACAAAAAATAAAAACTTTAGCATGGGCGTGGTGGCGAAGCCTGTAGTCCCAGCTACTTGGTGGGGCTGGAGCAAGAGGATCACTTGAACCCAGGAGGTTGAGGCTGCAGCGAACCATGATCACGCCACTGCATGCCAGCCTAGGGGACAAAGTGAGACCTTGTCTCACACACACAAAAAAAGATTAGACTGAAAAGGCAGACGAAGATGAACTTGCAGAGGGCCATGAATATGTGAATCAAAAATGAAAAAATGAATGAACAAGCCTGAAGCAGTTGTACACTGCAGATGAGCTTTCCACTTTGGAGCCATAATCCTTTAGAAGCTGCTATGTCCCTGCCCTCTTTTTGTCTCCAGCCAAATGCCAGGAAGATTTCAAGACCAACTATGGGACACTGAGGGCAGGGGGTGGGTCTGTGTGTGACTGATTTGGAAACCATGGTCCCAGTTCCTGGAAGCTGGGGACAAGAGCTGCCTTTCCTTAGAGGAAGTCCACTGCTGTGAACCCTGTTTATCATTACTGTCCCTAAGAGCTTTAACTGAAGTAAAGACACAACTTCAATTAAAACAGCCCTGAAGCATCATTCCATAAATTCTTCTCTAACCAGACAGGCTTTATATTTTTCTGAGCAAAACTAACATTTAGAAATTAAATGTTGTATTTCAAATCACTCTATGCTGGATGGACGTTGGTATCTATTTTACAGTTAAATGTGAGACACATGTGGCCACAGGCATCTATCCATGTAGTGTCCCTATAAATACAAACCGTAAGCTCTTAAGAGCAATTTCCATCTTGCATAATGAGTATTAGCAGATGGAAGTTATTTCTAGATTATACAAATTTTGGTTATGCTAGAAACATCAGCCTTAATACATCTATATAGAAAAAGAATGGGTTTTTTTTTTTAGACGGAGTCTTGCTCTGTCACCCAGGCTGGAGTGCAGTGGCGTGATCTTGGCTCACTGCAACCTCCACCTCCTGGGTTCATGCCATTCTCCTGCCTCAGCCTCCCGAGTAGCTGGGACTACAGGCACCGACCACCATGCCTGGCTAATTTTTAATATTTTTAGTAGAGACGGGGTTTCACCGTGTTAGTCAGGATGGTCTCGATCTCCTGACCTCGTGATCCACCCGCCTTGGCCTCCCAAAGTGCTGGGATTACAGGCTTGAGCCACCGCGCCCGGCCTGTTTGTTTGCTTTTCTTTTTGTGTTTTGAAACAGAGTTTCATTCTTGTTGCCCAGGCTGGAGTGCAATGGCGTGATCTCGGGTCACTGCAACCTCCGCCTCTTAGGTTCAAGCGAGTCTCCTGCCTTGGCCTCCTGAGTAGCTGAGATTACAGGCATGTGCCACTATGCCCGCCTAATTTTGTATTTTTAGCAGAGACGGGGTTTCTCCATGTTGGTCAGGCTGGTCTCAAACTCCCGACCTCAGGTGATCCGCCTGCCTCGGCCTCCCAAAGTGCTGGGATTACAGGCATGAGCCACTGTGCCCAGCAGAAAAAGAATGTTTTAAAACAGAGGTATAAACAAATATGAGATGAAATGGGCACATCTGTGGATGACTCATTCTAAGTTGAACAAAATAATTCCATGAAAGGCATCCATTCTTTAACCTCCCAGCAGAATTAGACCCCTTTGAGTCTGGGCTTCCTTCTTTTCTCAGCATGAGACCCACTGCCTTCACTAGCTTGATTTACTGAAGTAGAATTAGATACACAGTCTAGGCCCAAGAGCCTGGTCTTTGGCCCCATGACCAAATGCTTAAAGTGATTCACCATTCCATGTTGGTTCTTGGCCATCTTTATATTGTTATAGCCAGTGTACCCAATTTTATTACTCAGAGACAGGATATTCTGTGGTTGGATTTTAAGAGTGCTCATATAAGCACTCAAAAAAAAATCTCACAGGAGAAATGGTTCTCCTGTGTTTCAATCTTAAACCTACCTACTGTGAAAGTCTGTGATTTTATTATCGCACAGCTTTATAAACTTATACATATGTGTATGGCATAAGTATCATGAGAATTTAGAAGCATAAAAAGAGATCAAAATTTTTCTTTTTGTCTTTAAACTCACATCTTGGTTGATCATAATATTTTTATTTCTTTGATGTTTATTTGTATTACCTTATAAATCTACAAGTGAGAACGGTTTCTCTGACAAAAGGCAATATTGAACACCATTTAAAATAGGAAATTAGTTCCAGAATGTATTTTTTGAGGCATGGCCAGCTTTCAAAAATGGCATAAATGATACCAACATACAGTTAAGCATCACATTTACTTCAGCCAACCACTCACACTCAGCCATTGTGCTCTGCGCATTTAGGTTGGCTACTTTTTTTGGGGTGTCCTGATAGCCATTTTCTTTTTTTTTTCTTTTTTTTTTTTGAGATGGAGTCTCGCTCTGTCGCCCAGGCTGGAGTGCAGTGGCACGATCTCAGCTCACTGCAAGCTCTGCCTCTGGGGTTCACGCCATTCTCCTGCCTCAGCCTCCTGAGTAGCTGGGACTACAGGCGCCCACCACCACGCCCGGCCTGATAGCCATTTTCTAATAGCTAATCTGATTAGGTTACCAAAGAGGCTTAGAACACTAGTCAGATGGGCTTTTTGTATTTAACATATCCGGTCCCTATGGCTTCAGTGACAGTCTAACAAACCACCCTGTTCTGATATTTAAATGCCCCTCATCTGTGCTGGCTTACATCAGTGGCCTGAGCTTGGGAGGGGTGGCAGAAAGATTGAAAACTATAGGTCACTTCAGATAAGCCACAAAATAAAAAATCTCCTTGTGGATAATTAAGTGCTGCCTCTATGGTTCTAAAGCACAGTGGGATTGGAATGTCAAGAGGAGGACTTTCTGTAGTTCTGTTTTTAATCCTGAGATCTGAATGGTGATTATGAATCACATGTTCTTTTCTGAAGGACATGGGGGAAGGGATTATTGACTGAATTTTGTTTTAAAATATGAAGTATAAGCTGAAAAAGTACTTTATTATAGCTTCATATTAATCCTGTAGATAAAATTAACCAGTTTACAGCAGAATACACATTCTTCTCAAGTGCACATGGAACATTCCCCAATATAGACCTTAAACTAAGCCATAAAACAAGCCTCAATAAATTAAAAATGATGGAAATCATGTCAAGTCTATTCTTCAGTCACAATGGAGGGAAATTAGACATCAATAAAGAAAACTATTTGAGAAGTTCACTAATATGTGGAAATTACAAAATACAATCCTACATAAATATCAGTCAAAGAAGAAATCACAAGGAAAATTAGAAAATACTTTGATATAAGTGAAAATGAACATACAACATACCAAGGCTTTTGGAATGCAGGGAAGTAGTCCTTAGAGGAAAATTTATGGCTATGATCACCTACATTAAACAAGAAGGAAGATTTCAAATCAATAACTCAAGCAAACTAAACCCAAAACAACCAGAAGGAAGAAAATAATAAGGATCAGAGGTAAAGATAATAAAATAGAGAACAGAAAAACAGCAGGGAAAATCAACAAAACCAAAAGTTTGTTATTTGAAAAGATCTATGAAACTGACCAACCTATAGCAAGACTGCATAAGAAAAAAATGAAATTACAAGAAGACCTAAATTACTAAAAGCAGAGATAAAAAAGGGACATTACAACTGTAAAGAAATAAAGAAGGATTATAAGGGAATATTATAAATAACTGTAAACCAAAAATTAGATAACCTGGATGAAATAGACAAATTTCCTAGAATTACATGAACTACCAAAACTGACTTAAGAAGAAATAGAAAATCTGAATATACAAAGCCCAGGCCCAGATGGCTTCAGTCCATCAAATGCTGAAAGAAGAATCAACAACAATCATTCACAACTCTTCCTGAAATAGAAGAGGAAGAAATACTTTTTACTTACTTGATGGGGCCAGCATTACTGTGATACCAAAGCTAGGCAGAGATATCACAAGAAAAGAAAACTACAGACCAATATATATTATAAATATAAACACAAACGTTCTCAACAAAATATGAACAAAGCAAATCCAGCAACAGGTTGAAAAGGTTATATATCATGACCAAGCGGGATTTATCCCAGTAATGCAAGGTTGGCTTAACATACAAAATGTGAACAATGTATATACCATATTAATAGAATAAAGAAAAAAAAACCCTACATGATTATCTTGACAGAAACAGAAAAAGCATTGGACAAAATTCAGCATCCTTTCATGATGAAAACACTTAACAAACTAGAAATAGAAGGGAACTCCCTCAGCCCAATACAGGGCATCTATAAAAACCTCAGAGCTATTAATAATTTACTTAAGAGTGAATGAATGAAAGCATTCCCTTTAAGATCATGAGCAAGACAAAGATATCAGTTCTTGCCTCTTCTGTTCAACATGGTACTGAAGGTTCTAGCCAGTGTAAGCAGGCCAGCAAAACAAATCAAAGGCATCCAGATTGGAAAGGAAGAAGTAGAACTGTCTTTATTTGAAGACAATATGATCCTGCATGTAGAAAAACCTAAAGAAATCACAAAGTCTATTAGAACTAATAAATGAATCCATTGAGGTAGTAGGATAGAAGATCAATATACAAAAATCAATTGTATACAAAAATCAAATATATATAGACTTGCAATAAACTCTGAAAATTAAATTAGAAAAGTGATTCCACTTACAACAGTATCAAAAAGAATAAAATACATAGGAATAAGTTTAACAAAAAAGTAGAAAACCTATACTCTGAATAATACAAAACATTGTTAAAGGAAATTAAACAAGAATTAAATAAATGTGGATGGAAATGTGTTTTGTTCCCACCTTTTAGCTATGATAAATAAGGCTGCTTGTTTTGTTCCTACTCTTTGTTCCCACTTTTTGGCTATAAACAAGTAGCCTTATCTATAATAGCCAAAAAGTGGGAACAAAACACATTTCCATCAACTGATGAATAGTTAAGTAAAATAATACAGCCATACAATGGAATGTTATTAAGCAAAACCCCACAATGAACTACTGATACATATTTCAACATGGGTGCATCTTGAAAATGTTATGCTAAGTGAAAGAAGTCACAAAGGACTACATATAGTATGATTCCATTTATACGAAATTTCAAGAATAGGCAAATCCAAAGAGACAGAAAGTAGATTAGTGCTTATCTAGAGTTGAGGGGGTTAGGAGGGTTGGAGAGTGGTGGCTGAGGGGTAAAAGGTTTTTCTGGGGGTGGTGAACATGTTCTAAAATTGATTGTGGTAATCACTGCACAATTCTGTGAATGTACTAAAAACCACTGAATTCTACATTTAAAAATGGTTGAATTGTATGGTTATGTGAATTATATCCCAATGAAGCTATTGAGAAAAAGAGAGAGAGAGAGAGAGAGACCAGTTCACCAACCCACATTTAAAATGATATTTTATAGAAAGCCATATTAATATAAGCAACATTCTGTATAAAGGGGAGATTATAAATTCTCATTGGCCACATGATATTGACCAAAGATAACGACTGGTTCAAAGTTATTTCAGTCTTTCTGGTTATTTCCTACTAGACATCTTTATGAACAAAATTATATTTTTCAGCTAAGGTTGTAGGTTTTTCAAACTGATATCTTCTTTATGGAACATCTCCAATCTTTGTCTTGCCAGCAAAGCTGACTGTGAATTATGTGATTATGTCTGGGCCTAAGGAGAAGAGGAGTATTTAACTAGATCAGATCTGTTTATATTTTTACAAAAGTTCCAGAAGACCAAATGAATTTAGTCATATCGCATCCCACACACTCCATCTGCATTCTTATCTTTACTGTCTTTGCTGGGAGAATGAAATGTAATGAGGCTTAAGGGTTGGCCAGTGGAGCACAATGGCATGGTTAGAATGAAGAGTTTGGGTCCCTTTCTGCTGCATGCTGGTCACTACTCTTTAGCTGACCTCAACATTGGCTGAAGCACTTCCTGTGGGTCTCAGCTGGGTGCTGACTGAAGGCTTACAAGGCATAGACAGGAGTACCAAGAAGCAGCAGAAAGGGAAGTGGTAGAGCAGAGGCTAGTATTAATAGTTTCATGGCCTTTGGAGCCAAAAAGGCATGGGTTTGAATTTTGGCTGGACCATTTATTAGTTGTGTGACCTTAAACCATTTACTTAACCTTTTTACTTAATCTCTCTGACCTTTATTTCCCTTATCTATAAAATGGGAGTTATATTACCAATGTTTCATAGGGCCTTGTAGAGATTAACTGTGGTAACACTCACTTAGACCAACGTCAGCATAGAGAAAACAATTAGCAGTAAGTGCTATTATGTTTCTGACTATTATTATTATCATTATTTTAATCAGCAATAATCATGCTGTGGATAAACCTCATTGGCTACAATACTGCTACTACGTGAAGATTATTATTACAGCCAGAATGAGATTCACTCCAACATTCATTTTGACTTCCCATAACATGCAATTCTCTAACATACCAAAGACCTACTAAAAGCCAGGCTTCCTCATGAGTATGCATTTTCAAATTTAGGGATGAGCGGAAGGGATACTGAATAATTCTAAATGTGTTATTTTAGCTGGGGCACTGGACCCAAGAACAGCACACGGGGCCTCTAGCCTGGCTGCTTGCTCAGTCTCTCAGTACCAAGATTATGCAAGTTTCCAAAGCTACCTTCAGAATAAGCTGTCCAAACCAACTGCTGCCCCAGCAAATGATAGTCTAGGATATACTGAGGCCGGATGGTCATGGGACACAAGAATGTACTGTGGATCAATAATCATAGCTCTCAAGTACAGCACAGAGGAGTAGACCTAGATCTCCTAAGCACATATAGTGACTTACTTGAATACCACATGCTCTTCAATCCCTCCTTTTCGGGTCCAGGCTCAGGCACCCAGAAGAACTATGATTCATGGGAGAGATATGGGGAAATGTATATAAAGAGAGGGAGAAAAATCTTCTGGGAATCCAGACTAGTCCCACCCAACTGAGTAGAGCAATGTACTTTCAGCTCCTCTCTATAGCACTTAACCCTAAAAGGCTACAGAGGCGCAGAACTCTTCTTGCTCAGGCTATTCTGATTCTGAGCATCAACTCCATGGAAAAAGTCAGAGGCTATTTACTAACACAAGAGGATTGTTGTCATCATCATCAACAAATACTTTTCAGCTATGTGTGCTGGGTCATACAGCATGGTGGAGAGGGAAATGAATTTGACATCAGAAAGATCTGGGCTCCAATCCTAGCTCTGTTTTTTTGTTGTTGTTGTTGTTGTTTTTTTGTTTGTTTGTTTTTTCCTGAGATGGAGTCTCGCTGTGTCACCTAGGCTGGAGTGCAGTGGTGCGATATTGGCTCACTGCAACCTCCTCCTCCTGGGTTCAAGTGATTCTCGTGCCTCATCCTCCTGAGTAGCTGGGATTACAGGTGTGTGCCACCACACTTAATTTTTGTATTTTTAGCAGAGACAGGGTTTCACCATGTTGGCCAGGCTGGTCTCGAGCTCCTGACCTCAAGTGATCCACCCGCCTCAGCCTCCCAAAGTTCTGAAATTACAGGCATGAGCTGCTGTGCCCAGCCCAATCCTAGCTCTTAATATCAATTGACTTTGGGCAAGTTATTTAATTTAACTCTCTGAAACTCAGTTTTCTCCTCTCTAAGAGCTAATATTAAAGTCTACCTCACAGGGTTGTAATGAAGATTTAATCAGATGATGAATTTCAAAGTTATTAGTAAATAACAATCTGCTAGTTGGTTATTGTTATTGTTATGTATAGAATGGTGCAGATAAGGGCTTCAGAAAAGAACGAGATGTCATGGATAGCTGAAGCCATCAAGAATATGTTTTGTGGAGGAGGAGGGTCTTGAAGTATTGGCAGGCTTCAGGACAGAAGAATTGAAGACATCACAAGCAGATGTAATGGCCTGAGTTGGGGTAAAGACATGTTTATGGGAATGGCATGTTCAGGCAAAAATTGCACATTTGTAGTTTATTTATAGCTGTTCCAGAGGACACTATGGGATCATTAGCAAATCCATGGTCTCATGATCTGAGTTCAGGGTTAACAGCAAATATGGCGGACAGGTCTGAAAACCTCAGCTGTTCAGTCCTCAGCTCACCTTGACTCTAACGTTGAGCTTCATGTTCAGGCCATGGGGCATGGACATTCATCCCCTCCTGGCTAAAGTACCTGACTCTTGGTAGTGCTCACACTGCAATACTGACACAGCCAAGATAGCAAGAGAGTCAGACATGAAGCTAAGATGAAAATGGCAACACTGCTATTAGTCATTGAAATAGCCTGTTCCTTAAAGTAATTAAGCTCCTATAATACTCAAATAAACACGGCATGAGAAAGCGCTTTGCAAAGCATGAAGTTATTAAACAAATTGCATAAATATATACATTTACATACACATACATACCCATAGATGTATATAGTCTAATTATTAAAACAAGAAAGGGTTAATCGTTAGAAAAAACAGCACAATCTAATGTGATGTATTCTCTTAAAATTCAATACCCTTCCTAACCTTGACCTTTTAATATTCAGGGTGGAGTGGGTGGAAGTGTTTTTATTACAGCATTCATCAAATGAGGTGCTCTGGGGGAGTCTGGGAAACTAGCCACCCCTCAAACTATCTCCCTTTTAATTTTAAGAATGCTGGATGTATTTTATATTTGAAGATTCATTTGGAAATCATTTAGGTCATCATTTGGACAGGCTTGTTTTAATTCCTATTCCTACTGATGTTTGCCCCTGTGAGTAGAACAGATGTGGTAAGGGCAGGAAGGATTTATACACATCGGGCCTCTTCCAAGAACGATAAATCCTTTGGTTTCCAAAACATTAAAGATGAACTGATAAACCCTAGCATGGGTGCCTAGTGACCTGGCTGGCTCTATCCATATTCCTCCAAATGACTCAGGTGAGGGTTTTCAGCTTTTATCATTCTAACATTCTCCCTTAGTGCCCTTGATTGTGTTAGCTCTTCAGTATTCTATACCCCTCTGTGCATCTTCTTCTTCTTCTACAAAACAAATAATAATGGTACCCACACCACAGCGTTGCTGGGAGGATATAATGAGTTTATCCACACAAAATGCTTAAAACTGTGCCGGGCATATAGTAAGCACTCAAAAAATATGAGCTATTACTATTGTGCCAACCCTATCATTACCTCCTCCATGCTTTCTCTCTGAATGGCACTGGCATCTGCCCATTTGCCCAAGGTGGAAACAGTGACGTCATCCTCAACAACTCTTTCTCCCTCACTCTGCCACATCTAAATAGACAGGTCTTGCTGATTCTTCTTCTTAAATCTGCATCTTCATCCACTCCCCCAGAGAGTTTTCCAAAATGCAATTCTGACCATGTCAGCCTTCTCCCTTCACTTGCACTCACTTGCCCCCCTCAAACTCCCAACATGCTTACAACCTTTCTCTGGCTGGGCATGGTGGCTCATGCCTGTAATCCCAGCACTTTGGGAGACTGAGGTGGGTGGATCGTTTGAGCCCAGGAGTTTAAGACCAGCCTGGGCAACATGGCAAAATCTCATCTCTACAAATAAAAAAAACTAACCAGGCACATGCCTGTAGTCCCAGCTACTCAGGAGGCTGAGGTGAGAGAACTGCTTGAGCACCAGAGTTTGAGGCTGAAGTGAGCCGTGATTGTGCCACTGCACTCCAGCCTGGGTGACAGAGGGAGACCTTGTCTCAAAACAAAAAACAAAACAAAACAGAACAAAACACCAAACCAAACCAAAGGTTTGAAGGCAGCAAACCAGAGTGCTGCCTTCAAGCCTTCAATCTTTTGGTGGTGTTTCCCTGTAGTGCTATGTTCAGAAGGATTAGGATGTCACATCTGGGCTCAGTGGAGTGGGGTGCTGTGATTATGAATGTCTGCTATGGAGAGGGATGGAGGTTGGGGAGGCTAATGGCCCATATGTTGTGAATTTATAGACCCTGCTACAGGATCAAGACCAAGCTCCTTAACAAGGCAGAGAAGGCCTTCATGATGTGACCCCTAACAAATCTTCCAGCCTCACCTCTTGCTTCTCTGTACTCTAGTCACACCAAAGTGCAGGTCATTTTCAGAACCACCGTGCTCTTTCTCATCTCCAAGTTGTTGCTCATACTATCCCGCCAGCCTACAATTTTCTTCCCTTTTCACCTGACCCCTACACGTTGTTTCAGACTCAGCTCAGTTTCTGACGACCCAAGGCTGAGTGTGAAGCTTTACCTTTGTGTTTCCACAACTCCCTGTACATACTGCAATCAGTGCTTTAACTGCTTTACATTACAATGATCCAGTTAGGTGTCTGTGCCCTTCCCATTGCCCACCACCCCCCAAGACCCCCAACTACACTAGGAACTTTTATGGGCAGGTACTTTGCTTATTCATTTTTGTATGGCCAGGGCCATGCAACAAACACTTACTGAGCACCAATTAGGTCCCAGGCACTGGGACCTGACCATCATGTTGGTAAATGCTTGAAGCATATTGACGGAGCACTCTGCCTAGGGCTAGGTGTCACTGAGGAATGAGATGCATCTGAACTGAATTTTTCATTTTTATTTTTATTTTTTTGAGACATTCTCACCCTGTTGTCCAGGCTGGCTGGAGTGCAGTGGCACAATCATAGCTCACTGCACCCTTAACCTCCTGGGCTCAAGCGATCCTCTCACCTTGACCTCTGGAGTAGCTGGGACTACAGGCTCACACTACCACACCCAGCTAATTTTTTGTAGAGACAGGGTTTCACTATGTTGCCCAGGCTGGTCTCAAACTCCTGGGCTCAAGTGATCCTCCCACCTCGCCCTCCCACAGTGCCGGGATTACAGAAGCAAGCCACGACGCCCAGCCTGAACTGAGTTTTAAAGGTACAAAAGGGGAAACAAGTATGGGTTAACAGGTCAGCATGTGCAGAATATTAACAGCCACTATTTATGGGAACCTACCAAGGCATGGGCACTGGGCTAAGTGCTTTATGTGTATTACAGATACAAGACTTTACAAAGGCCCAGGCACGCCTGAAGGAACAGAATAGCAAGTTTGGCAACAGTGAAAACTTTAAGGTAGTTGGAGCATAGGATGGAGTAGGGGTTAGTGAGAGAAAAGATTGGAGATGTAGGTTGGGGCCAGATTAGGAAAGGCTGAGCTAAGGGATTTGGTTTCACTACTCCTCATTTATGCCTAGAATTTAGGGACAGCAAGGAGAATGCCCTTATGACTCCAAGCTGGCTATTGGTGAGAAGACTACAACCTCCCCTCGAAGGAAGGCAGACTAACTTTCATTCCTTAAGTTGAACATGTTTCTAAACCCCTTGGAGGCACTGACCTTTAGCTGCTTTAGGCTAAATATAACTTGCGTATTTAGGTTTAGAAAGCCCTAGAGCTGAAAGAAATGTGCATGATTTCCTCAGATACTGCCCAAATCATTATTGTTGTTCTCCCAAAATATCCATCTTCTTTGTTCCAACTATCATTCCATATGAAGTGGTGTGTGGAGAGAAGGAAAGCTAGAACAAGAAAAACTAAATGGAGAGACATTCATGGCTCCATGCTCTAAAAATGCCTGAATCAAAAAGATATCAGTTCAGAAAGGTGCTATCTCTGCATGTGGACTAAAAATGATAAAGAATTTATGAACCCACAGGCATGAAATCCCTGGGTTCCTTTTCATTATCAATTTAGTCTTCTAGTGCTATGTGTCACAGACAGGTTCTGACATCTGCAGAAGCAGAGCACAGATGTTCTTACTGAACTGCTGCATATTTGTATAGAAAATCTCCAGTGATCCGACCACATTTTGGGAGAATCTCACTTCTTAGTCCTCTAGCAGTTGGTACTGTATGTGAGTATGAGTAATAATGTTGCTTCCCTGCACAAACAAGAAAGAAATGTTGAACAGGAGAGTGGGAGTGTTTTCCAAATTTAGCTTTCCTCCCAACCTCTGCCCATATGGTCGGTGGTTCAAAAAATGATTACTGAGCCAACAAAATGTAACCTGATATTAGGAGTTCCACTCGAACTCTATGAAGCCAAGGCTAATACCGGCACACGGTATACATTTGTCTTAATGCCATCTTCTACAGCGAGGCTGAACTCTAAAAGTGGTCCTCACCTGGGTGCTCCAGTGAACTGACCTGCAAGAATACCATTGAGGTTTGGGATGGGACTGATGAGATTTCCATCGGTTAGCAGAGGGATTTCAGAGGGAGCCCCCGAACCTCAACAGGGAATAAGAAGTTTTGAGGAAAAAAGTTTATGGATCTTACAGATCCAAGTTAAGAAAGTTTCCAAGTTTGGGATTCCTAGAAGTCAGTATCACTGAAAATGAGGGGCTCTTTAATTTGCCAGCATAACTTTGGAAGACAGAAATTTTCTCTCACTCATGGTAGCAAGAGCTATTGATTTAAACTTAGAAACTTTAAGGATAAACGAAGGAAAATAAATCCTCTAAATATATTGTCTTACCCAGTGGTGAGCTGGTAAATATTTAACAACTGGCTCTCAAAAAAAGGAAGTATGCATGTCAGCTTATTTTTAATTTTATTGGAATAACGGATGTGCAGCACCTTACAATTTACAGATAAAAATATAAAATACTCTTCATTATAAATTTTATTTAGCCAATTAGTTCTCACAGAATGCTTTCATTGACTTTTGTTCAAGCTCTTGCAACTGGAGCCAAACTAGGGTTATGATCGATGAGCAAGTGTAGTTCCTACAAGAATACTGGTTGATATATTGGAATACACTAAGAGGCGACACAAAAGTGAAATAACACTATTATTATTAGTGTTCCAACTCCAATGGAGTCAGAACTTCACTCCATCAGTGATAGGAGCAACTTCTTTACTGACTTGGATAATAGTTTTCAAATACTGGAAGAATATTTCTTCAAATTTTTTGTGCTATTCACAATGTAATGGCTACAGAGACAACATGATTTTAAGTTTATTCTGTGCTATTAACATTTTCTCCTATCACTTTCTTAAGTCTAGAGTCAAGACAATCAACAAAACAATAAATCAAGCCCTGATTTGTAGTTTCTTCCTGATTTCTGTGGTGTAAGTATTTCTATCCTGGCCAGCTTTAAGCTACCAATGTGACCACACTGAACACAGAATTGCAAGAGTATATATTATTTCCACCACACATACACACACAATAGACATATAACCCTAAGAGTAGAGATAATTATAAAATGCAATAAAATAATTAGGATGTGATGAGTCTTCAGTGTTATTTTTGTTTGGTAGAATTTACTTCATTGTAAATTTATATAATTTAATTTTTAGTAATGGCCATGTTTAACAACTGACTCACAGGAATTCTGAAAATTTAACAATTGGCTCTCGTGAGCCAGTGCAAGCCAGCTCTAGTACACCACTGCCCTCACTCCATTTAGACTGCTTTTGAGTGTTTCCCACCATGAGATCCAAGGTGAGGAGGAATACAAGGCAGAGACACACAGAGCAGGCTACACCTCCCTGCTCAATGTGTGGGCTACTGCTCTGCTATTTATTGCTAATCTGCAAGAAGATAAGTACAGACATTGAAAATAAGCACTTTGAAACTTTTATAGCAATTTGACAGAGATTTTTAGGTCTGTTGAATCTCATAATTAAAACGTGTGGCTTGTATTTTATAGGGTTTTTTTTGGTCATTTTCTTTTTCTGGTAATTTAGTTTTATTTTCTACAAAGATATTGGTCCATGACAGATTTGGGAGGAATGAAACAAACAAACAAACAAACTCTGGGTCCTTCATCATAGATAACTTGAGATGCACTGGTCTATTCTGTGTGGGCAGAATCAGAAGGGAGAGAGTGGTGCAGGGGATGAGTGTGAACTGGACAACCTTAATATTGACAATACAGCAATCAGCACTAACTGCTTGTAGCCGGGGGGAGGGCTCTATCCTGGGTTTGCTTTTCTAACATGGGGCGGGACGGCCACAAGCCTGGAGATAATTGGGGAGAAATGAGAACTGGATTCTTGTAGTGGCAAAACAAATCTGGAGGCTGTGAATGACAGAAGATGTTGAAAAGAATTGCTCCCTGGAAAAGTCTCTGCCATTTGTAAGGATCCGTTTTCTTAGGAAAATAGTTGCAGAAAATCATAATTGGTGACATGTGCTCATAGACAAACAACCACAGAGATTCTCTTCTCCACACCTCTTTCTTTCCCCCAGCCTGAAAAATGGCCTCATTGGTTTGCTCCACCATATTGATTCTCTTTTGTTCTATTTACATGTTTACATCATAAAAATTTAGCCCCTCAGAGCTATTCAGGACCCCAGAAGTCAAAAGTCCATCATGATGTAGGTATCTATCCACTCTCTGACACCTAAGCCCCATCCAGCCAATATTTCTTACTCTCTTTTTTAATTATTTTTATTTTTTGAGATGCAGTCTCACTTGGTTGCCCAGGCTGGAATGAAGTGGTGTGATCTCGGCTCACTACAACCTCCACCTCCTGGGTTCAAGCAATTCTCCCACCTCAGCCTCCTGAGTAGCTGGGCTTACAGGTGTGTGCCACCATGCCTGGCTAATTTTTGTATTTTTAGTAGAGATGGGATGTTGCCATGTTAGCCAGGCTGGTCTCGAACTCCTGGCCTCAAGTGATCTGCCTGCCTCGGCCTCCCAAAGTGCTGGGACTACACGTGTGAGCCACTGCACTTGGCCTGATATGCTTATTTATTCTCTAGTCAAATACCTTCAAAGTCAGGAAGCTGATTGTTTCTCAGGGCAATCCATTCAATTGAGGAATAGCTCAAAGAGATAGTTCATCTTTCTGTTAGCCAAAATATGTCTCCTTGTAAATGTCATGCATTGGCTCCAGATCTACTCTCCTCTTCCATATGCAAGACTTCTTACTATTAGAAGACAACATTCATATCTTCCTAATCCTTCTCTCATGTAGACTGAACACTGTTACTTCTTTTCACCATCCTCCCACTGTCCCTGTGTGCGAAATCTTCCCCATCTGTCTCTCTCTTCTCAAGATGCACAGGAGGCTACAAACACCCTATGTTTCACATGCCGTGCCTTCCCCCACTCAGCTGAGTCCTTACTCCTGTGTTGACTGGAACAGGGATCTCAGATCTCTTTGCTCACAAATACGGCTGCTAAAAGTTGAGGATACTTTGAGGAAGCTAGTTTAAGATGCAGTGAAGGTGAAGCACACTGTTGCCCTATTGAATATGGGACCAAAGGAAGCAAATGTGAAAAGTAAACATTACAAATCCATAACTGAATATTTACTAAATACGTACTAAGTGAGAGTCACTGAGCAGCATGGAGGGAAGGAGAATAGGTGATTGAGAACTGTGAAGTGTATACACAGGATGAAAAATACTTGCTTTCGACCCTCCAAGGAGTTCACTGTTAATTGGAGAACGACTCTCCTCTGAAGCTCATCCTGAATGTGCTCATGAGATTTCCTCCTGCTCTAACCTAGACTGTCCTCGGAAACCTGAATTTGTAGAATAGCCTCTACTCCATTTTTGTTTTTTCTTTTTAAAACAGATTCTCACTCTGTCACCCAGGCTGAAGTGCAGTGGTGCGATCTCAGCTCATTGCAACCTCCACCTCCCAGGTTCAAGCGATTCTCATGCCTCACCCTCCTGAGTAGCTGGGATGACAGGTGCGCACCACCATGCCCGGATAATTTTTGGATTTTTGGCAGAGACGGGGTTTCACCATGTTGCTCAGGCTAGTCTCGAACTCCTATGCTCAAGTAATCCATCCACCTTGGCCTCCCAAGCTGCTGGGATTATAGGTGTGAGCCACTGTGCCTGGCCTTCTACTCCATTTTTATTTACTTGGTAATTATATTACTGCTTCAGTCCACCAATGAGCTACAAATTAAAAGATTCTGTCTGTGCTGGTGCTCGTGTTCTCACCTTAAAAGCTTATTTACCATCAGACATTCACATTAGGATTATAAAAAGCAAAAAAAAAAAAAAAAAAAAAACAGACTAAAAGGCACTTTTAAAAAAACTCAGCAAGTATATTTAGAAATGATAAGAATCATTAAACATCTTTTAGGCAGGTGTGTACACAGGCAAGATCTATAACAAGGTTTCCCTTCAGAAAAATTAACCACACAAAAACTTGCCAGTAGCTTCGTTCCTACCGGTGTGAATGGGAAATGTCCTTGTACCCGACACAGACAAATAAAGAGGGGAGGTGATGGCTGCATCTTTGTTCTTTTTGCCATGCTAGAAAAACCTAGAGGACTGCACTGTCTGAATTGGAGAGATTTGACAGCACATGCGTGCACATGTGCACAGTTTAAGGGGCCTTATGGAAAGTCAACGATTGGAGGGCATTGGATGGCTCCACATCCCTCCCCTTCTCCGAGCAGGACCTCAGCCCTCACTTTATTCCCGATCTCTACCTGCAGCCACTAGGACTATCCACACTAGATCTTTTCAGCTTCTGTCTCACTCTGCACGCTCACGATTCCTTGTTTCTGATTTGAACCCCCTAGGAGATCATTGTTTATCATGGAAACTTTGGACAACAGCACAGGTTTAATCAGACATCTCCACATTTCTCTCTTTCTGCTATGCTATTTCTTCTTGCAGGGGAGCACTTTCCTTTTGCTGGCATGTAAGTCTGCACTCCCAGATCCCTCGGGGATGTTATCCTACAGGGACTGCTTCACTTCTGTTTGGCAACTCAGCGAGAGGCTTCGGGCTTGCCACTTTCCTGCTGGATCCTTCTCTACTTTCTCACCAGCTGAATGCTGAACCTCTCCATCCCTTTCCTTTCTACCAATACTTGGCTAAATTACCACATTTTAGTTGAGGCTGTCATAAAACTGGCCAACATGGCTTCTGTCCAGAGAAAATCAATTGCACCACTTAGTCAAATTCATCTGTTCAACAATTTCCTCTTAATTTGAAGATTGATTAGAAAATATAATACAATGGCACTAAATTGCTCACAATATCCCTAATACTTACTCAATTCTTAGAGTTATGTGTAAGGCCTACCAGCAAGTACAACTTTTACAGCATTACTCCTGATAAAAGCCTTATAGCCTAATGGCTCAGATGGGAAAGTATCACAGCGCAGCACACCTAGAAAAGCAAATCTCAGAATATCTCCTTCCAAATAATAAGAAACAAACTCCCTAAGGTATCCTGAGTTATGATAACTTTATGGGAAGTTTTAACCTTTGCTCATTCTCATCTATCACCAGATTACCTATAGTAATTCCCTAGCCAACATTAAAGCATGGGGAAGGCCTCTTTCTTGGTATACCTACTCAATTGGCAGGTAATACCACTGCTAAAGCTCACATCTAAGTCCCCTTTGTGAGCCCTGGGAGCTTCGCAAAGCTCTAGGGTGAGCTGGGATTGGCTGTCTTGTCAATTGATTAGCGAGAACCACCTGGTCTGTATCTGTGTGAAAAGTGTTATTATGGTGAGCTTTGCTTCCTTCAGCTTTCCTATGACATTTGATCTCTAAAAGAAAAGATCAAAACATGAAAGCAGATTGCTTGTAGCTCAGAGCGAGATAGAATGGAAAAAATCAGGGGCCCTTTCTTGACCCTCCCCAACTCGTTGTCCACCCATGCCCTTACCGCCCCACTAGCACCAAAGAAAACAAAACATAACTAGCTGTGATTCTTTCAAGATGTAAGTGACTACTATTGTTGTGACTATGTGGTTATTTGTACAACTCAGCCGACATATTTGTCATTGTTCAAATACCTTCTCACTTCAAACCACCCTTGGCTAAAAACAAGTTAATGAGTAATTTAAAATGCCACCTTTAGGAATGGAGACGATGGAGAACATCTTTTTTTCAGAGATTCCTTCTTTTTTTATTTTTAACTGACATGTAATAATTGTATATATTTACGGGGTACATAGTGATGTTTTGATTCATATAATATATACTGATCAGATCAGGGTCATTAGCATATCCATCATCTCAAACACTTATCATTTCTTTGTGCTGGGAACATTCAATATCCTCCTTCTGGCTATCTGAAACTATATATTATTGTTAACTATAGTCATCCTACAGTGGTTCTAGAACACCAGAACTTATTCCTCTTATCTAGCTGCAATTTTGTATCCTTTGACATGTCTCTCCCTACCCCACCTCTGTTCTACTTTTTACTTCTATGAGATCAACTTTTTTTAGTTTTCATATACGAATGAGAACATGTGGTGTTTAACTTTTTGTTACCAGCTTATTTCAATTAACACAATGTCCTCCAGTTCCATTCACGTTGCCTGGAATGACAGGATTTCCTTTTTTTATGGCTGAATAGTACTCCACGGTGTACATATACACCATATTTTCTTTATGCATTCATCTGTTGTTGGAAACCAAGGTTGAGTCCATATTTTGGCCATTGTGAATAGTGTTGCACTAAACATGGGGGTGCAGATGTCTCTTCAATATACTGGTTTCCTTTCCTTTGAGTAAATGCCCAGTAGTGAGATTGCTGGATCATATGGTAGTTCTATTTGTAGTTTTTTGAGGAATCTTCACACTGTTCTTTATAGTAGCTGTACTAGTGTATATTGCCACCAACAGTGTATAAGAGTAGCACATTTATAATGAAAATTATTGGCTTAGACATTTGGAACTTAGTTTAGTTTTATTCACCAAAAGCCTTTAGCTAAAATTATAATTTAAGTTATAACACTAAACAATATTAATAATATTATCCTAAATGGATATGATGCTTTAAAGTTTATAAAGTATGTTACATCCATTATCTCATGTGTTTCATTCAGCAACTTATGAGGTGGGTAGGTCAGGAAATATTTTATCACCATTTTTGCAAGTGAGGAAACTGTGGCTCAGAGGAACTGACTGACTTTGTCCAAGGTCACAACATTGGGAAGTGGCAGACCCAGTTTGTTTGACTCTGTAGAAGTGATGCCCTTCCCTTTACATCTCAAACTTCAACAGTCTAAGGGTAAGAAGGTGTCTCATTTGCCCAACAGATGGGATCTCCCTCCCAGTGGATGACATGGGGTCCCTTGCACTGAGGTCACATGTTGGAGGGGCTGATATCCCAAGAAATGAGTTTGGAGGGAGTCACTACAAGATCTTGCCTGAGAGTTCCAGGGGTGGCTTACTTAGCAGGAAGCAATCTACAACTTACGTGACAAAGGTCTGAATGGTGCATTTCCAAAGAGCACAAAGGAAGGGGAATTGGGTTACTCACACTATAAAATACATTTTGGTAAAACTGCCATAATTTATTCCTGGACTTGTTACCAACAGGGTAGTATAAATAGATATAATACTGTATCTAATGTATTCTGAGTTCTGCATAGGACCTAACAACTTTCCCATTTAAAAAAACAACAAACAAACAAACAAACAAAAAAACCCAGGACATTTCATTTCCCTACAAGCTTTCTACTCACTTTTCAGCAGGCAACATGATTTGTTCTAAATCATTAATATTTTGCAGTTGTCACTCATGATAAAAGGCCTATCATAAATTTCCAATGACCCTTTTCACCAGACCACTCTATTAATGAATTTATTAATGCAAAATGACTACCAGCCTACGTTTATGAAGGTTTGACTTGACACTTTAGAAGAACACTTAAGCCATTGAGGTGTCCTTCACCTTTCCTATGTGCGCAGGCTTATTAGGAATTGAAGTGTAAGGTTACACTTGATCCAGTAAAAAAATAAATAAATAAATGAAAATAAAGATCATTGGCTTATGAAAATATTTCCTAATTGCTGTTTTACTTGAGATCATCGTTATTTTGCTTTCAGATTATAAAGTAACTATAAAAAGGGAATATATGCTACAGACAGCTAAAATAATAAGTTATAATACAATGATACTAAATAATACTAATAATATTACCCTAAATGGGGCTCACAGCTGTGAAATCTTAAAGGCTTCCTCCACAGTACTGCTGGGACGAAGTGACTAGCCAGGGGCAGACCACTGCTTTCCCCCATAGCACTTGGAGATGACAACAGAAGAATGGCAAAAGGGACCAGTCACCCCCTGTCAAGCAACAAGTGGCAGGTTTTCTCTTTGCAGTCCCCACACTGACATCTGAGAGACTGAAAGTTTCCTGAAGGCAAGCATTTCTATGAGAAATATCTGTGTACCAAGGGCAATAAACAGCCATTTGCTTTCAGTATTGATGATATTGTTTGGCTGTATCCCCACCCAAATCTCATCTAGAATTGTAGCTCCCATAACTCCCACGTGTTGTGAGAGGGACCCTGTGGGAGGTAATTGAATCATGGTGGCAGTTTCCCCCATACCATTCTTGTGGTAGCGAATAAGTCTCATGAGATCTGATGGTTTTATTTATGTATTTACTTATTTTATTTTTTTGAGATGGAGTCTCACTCTTGTTGTCCAGGCTGGAGTGCAATGGTGCAATCTCAGCTCACTGCAACCTCCGCCTCCCAGGTTCAAGCCATTCTCCTCCCTCAGCCTCCCGAGGAGCTGGGATTACAGGCATGCACCACCACACCTGGCTAATTTTGTATTTTTAGTAGAGGCGGGGTTTCTCCATGTTGGTCAGGCTGGTCTCGAACTCCCGACTTCAGGTTATCTGCCCACCTTGGCTTCCCAAAGTGCTGGGATTACAGGCATCAGCCACCACACCTGGCTGATCTCATGTTTTTGTAAGGGGTTTCCCCTTTTGCGTGGCTCTCATTCTCTCTTGCCCACTGCCATGTAAGGCGTGCCTTTGCTCTCCCTTCATCTTCTGCCATGGTTGTGAGTCCTCCCCAGCCATGTGGAACCGTGAGTCCATTAAACCTGTTTCCTTTATAAATTACCCCATTTCTCATATGTCTTTATCAGCAGCACGAGAACAGACTAATACAATCGGTTTAAGCCCTAAGCCCAAGATGTTTTCTGCTCCTGTGCTAGTTTGCTGTATCTCCACTTTTTAGAAACAGAAGCAGGCTGAGAGAGATGAAGTATCCCACTGCTATGGTTTGATGAATGTTTGTGCCCCATCCAAAATTCATGTTGAAACTTAATGCCCCCGGCAATGCAACAGTATGAAGAGGTGGGGCTTTTAGGAGGTGATTAGGCCATGAGAGCTCTGCCCTCATGGAGGGAATTAGTCCTTTATAAAAGGCCTGGAGATAACTAGATAGGCTCCTTTCTGCCTTTCTATCTCTTCTGCCATGTGAGGACACAGCATCTGTCCCTTTTTTGCCCTTTTGCCTTCCCCCAGGTGAGGACACAGCATTTGTTCCAACTGCAACATGAGGATGCAGGAAGAAGGCATTCACCAGACACCAAATGCTGGCACTTCATCTCGGACTTCCCGGCCACCAGAGCTGTAAGTATAACTTACTAGTATGTATAAATTACTCAGTCTAAGGTATTTTGTTATAGCAGTGCAAATGCACTAGGACACGCACTGAAAGGGAAATACATTACCCTTGGTTCTGAGAAGTGCAAGGAACAGGTGAAGATGTAACCATGGGTAAGACATCATGTAATGGTCATCCCACCAACAATTAAATTCAACAATCAGAAAGAAGAAGACTCTAAGGATTCTATGTAAAATTTATAAATAAGAAATAAGGAAAAAGAGAACACTTAGGGAACTTTGAGATGAATAGTTTTATAAATGAATATACCCCAGAAAGCCTGGAAACTACTAAAACCTTCTTATTATTAGGTTGGCGCAAAAGTAATTGTGGTTTTTGCCATTACTTTTAATAGCATCCTAATGCACAAATGTGTGGAAGACCACATGTGGGGAGCCCTTGGTAAGAAGCCCAGCTTGCCAGATTGGTGGGAAAGTCAAAGGGATTAGAATGGGGAAAATGAGATCTTTTCTATATAGAACTATAGCTCAAGAGAAGAGAACAGAGAACCTGCAAGGTCAGATGAAAACTTACAAGAAGATGTCCTCAAAAGACTCTGATAAGCACCTTGCCAGGGGTCAAAGCCAAAGAAATGAGCATAATCACAGACTGCTGGCACTGGAATGCCCTGCAAGACTTGTGTGTACACTCCCTCTATTTCACAAATGGAGAAACTGACTTTTCAAAAGTGGAAGGGGCTCGCTTTAGGACATATGGGAGAAGCAAAGCCAGGAACAGAACCTGGGTGTCCTGCACTTCATTCAGTGCCTCAAAAGAAGGGAAGAAGTAAGCCAGGGAAGCCAGCCGATAGAACTACTTGCTGGTCATGTTGCAAAAGGTCTGTTCAGGGACAAAAGGGAGATACAAGAGAGTCTTAACATATTACGAGCCATGCTCTTCATTCCCAAGTTGTGTTTTGGAGGAGGCAATTTGGAGGGCTAAATGAAATGGTGGTGAATGTGCATGGTGTTCCAAGTCTAGCTGACTAAATAAATGGATGCTGATGAATCATCAGGACCAGATGGCATCTATCCAAATTTTAGGTAAAATTGTATAACAGCTGACCAAAGCATATAGCCTGTCATTCCAAATAGCTATTATGCCAAATAGCTATTGTACCATGAGCCTGGCAGATTGGCAATGAGTCTCCTTTCCATGAGAAGCATTTTTAAAGGGGGCCCAAGGAACTTCAGGCTGGTAGGATCACTGAACACGTTAGGCAAGTGTAATGTATTGGGGGCTAGGCATCATTTTTCCTCTCAATTAAATTAACCACCATTTGTCTAATGTTTTACAGTTTATAAAGAACTTAGTGTTAATCATGCCTAACAAATTGACTAGAATTCTTTTACAGGATAAATGTGTATGTGGACAAAGGGAAACCATGGATGTAATCTATTTAGATTTTGAAAAGGCCCTTGAGAAGATCCCATGCCAAACACTGTTTTAACAAGTTAAGTCACCATGGAATTGTGGAGCAGTGCTTTGAAATGGATAAGGAAGTGGCTTATAGTCAGGAAAGCACAAGTAGCAATAAGCATAGACTTTTCTGGAGAAGTATGAACAGCGGTATGTCTCAGCGATCAGTGCTGGGACCAGGCAACATTTTGGTAAGTTGTCTGGGCAACTTTAGATGACCACAACTTTTCCAGGTAGCAAAATGCAAAGCTGACTCTGATCTTTTTATAGTTGTGTTGATGATCAGAGAAAAAAGAGTCAGAGTAGGCTTGTTCAAGGAGTGGCCTCTGAAACCAGATTTCTTGGCTCTGAATCCTGACTCTGCCCTTCGTGAATGTGACTTTAAGCAAGCCACTCCACCTCCTCCTGCATAATTTTCTTTTTTATTATACTTTAAGTTCTAGGGTACATGTGCACAACGTGCAGGTTTGTTACATATGTATACATGTGCCATGTTGGTGTGCTGCACCCGTTAACTCGTCATTTACATTAGGTACATCTCCTAATGCTATCCCTCCCCCCTCCCCCCTCCCCCCTCCCCCCACCCCAGGACAGGCCCCTGTGTGTGATATTCCCCGCCCTGTGTCCAAGTGTTCTCATTGTTCAATTCCCACTATGAGTGAGAACACCTCCAGTATAAATTTTCTCATCTGTAAAGTGAGAATAGTAATGACCCCTACCTCATAGTGGTATTGTGAAAATGATATGAGACAATGCATGCCAAGGTCTGGCACAGTGTTTAGAGCATAATAAGTGTCCAATGAACATTAGCTTCTCTTATTTTTACTTTTCATGTTTATTCAACATTCTTCTAATAGGTTGCCAGGCTCTGAGTGGTCACTTTATGTCCTATGGAACCTGGGAGCCATTGTAGACTGTTTCATGAAAGCACTGGCAGAATTCATTTTAGTTATGAATTCAGAGGACAGAGGTAACTATGGACTGAGATGGCTATGAAAGATTTCATGGAGAGAAAGTAACAATTATGGAACACCTAGCATATGCTAGGTACTTGCCTAGATGTTTTATAAATGTTCCCCCTCGATTTAATAGTCCTATGAGGTTGGGGTTATGATCCCCATTTAATGGATGACAGAATGGAGACATACAGGGGAGGCTAAGAAACTTGTCCCAGGTCATGCTTGCTCATAAGTAGAGCAAGAATTTAAATAAACATTTGTCCTACCCCAAGACCTATTTTCTTTTCACTGCATCACACTTGAATTGCACCTTGAAGGATGGGTAAAATTTAAGATGAAAGAAAAAAAGGTCAATCTCTATAGAAATAAAATGGGCAGGCCGGGCACTGGGGCTCATGCCTGTAATCCCAGCACTTTGGGAGGCCGAGGCAGGCGGGGATCACACGAGGTCAGGAGTTCAAGACCAGCCTGGCCAACATGGCAAAACCCTGTCTCTACTAAAAATACAAAAATTAGCTGGGCGTGGTTGTGTGCACCTGTAATCCCAGCTACTCAGGAGGCTGAGGCAGGGAGAATCACTTGAACCCGGGAGACAGAGGTTTCAGTGAGCCAAGATTGTGTCACTGCACTCACTCCAGCCTGGGCAACACAGTGAGACTGTCTCAAAAAAAAAAAAAAAAAAAGAAATAAACATAGGCAGTGGTGGGAAAACAGAAACAAGAACAGTATGTTTATGGGGTTCATGGAGCATGAATATGGCTGTTCTCACCAAAGTGGAGGGTACTTATGGGGGCTAGTGGTGGGAAATGAAGCCAGAAGGGTAGTTGAGGCTAGACCAGAAGACCCTCAGAACTCTGCTAAGGAGTCTTAGCTTTGTCCTCAAGGCATGAAGACAGCTGAGCTGCGGAGAAAGTATGAGATGCCTTCAAAAGATTAACCAGGTAGCTATGCAAGATGAATTTGATGGAATCTTCTGCCTGGGTCTCAAATTCTTTGTCCTCTAATCTACTAGCCTAAGGCTCTCAATACTCCTGCCTGAGCCTAGAAGCCTGGAGACCACCTAGGATGCGTCTGCAATAGTATGTGCAGGAGGGTGTGAAGGGGGGAATAGAAAGGAAGGATTGGGCTGGGCGTGGTGACTCACGCCTGTAATCCCAGCACTGTGGGAGGCTGAGGTGGGTGGATCACCTGAGGTCAGGGGTTTGAGACCAGCCTGGCCAACATGGATAAACCCCGTCTCTACCAAAAATACAAAAAACTAGTTGGGCGTAGTGGTGCACACCTGTAGTCCCAGCTACTTGGGAGGCTGAGGCAGGAAAATTGCTTGAACCTGGGAGGTGGAGGTTGCAGTGAGCTGAGACTGCGCCACTGCACTCCAGCCTGGGCAACAAAAGCCAAACTCCATCTCAAAAAAAAAAACACCATAAAACAAAAAACAAAAAAGCATTAACAGAAGCAGAATAAATTACAAAGAAATAATCGACAGGGATTGGGGGCCTAATTGCATTTAAGGGCAAGAGAGAAGAAGCAAAGATGGCTTTAGGTTTAAGCCTCAGTGATCAGGAGAATGATGGTCAGTTGATAAATCTGACTTGTGACACATCACCTTGGAGGTGGTGGTGGTGAAGTCAGAAATGATTAATAAGCAGCTGGAGATGTGGGATGGTAGGAGAGCAGTTGAGACTCGTGGTAATGACTTTATGTAAGTTATTTCCCACAGTGTTATAATAGTTAAAGAATGTTCATTGTAGGATTATCCACAACAGCCAAGAAGTGGAAGCAATCTACATGTCCACTGATGGATGAATGGATAAAAAAATTGTGGTACATACATACAATGGAATATTACTCAGTCTTAAAAAGAAGGAAATCTTGTCACATGCTACAACATGGATGAACCTTGAGAAAATTATGCTAAGTGAAATAAACCAGTCACAGAAGGACAAATACTGCATGATTCCATCATATATGAGGTATCTAAAGTAGTCACAGAAGCAGAAAGTAAAATGGTGGTTGCTAAGGACTGGGGGAGGGAAAAATAAGGAGTTGCTGTTCAATGGACATAGAGTTTTAGGCACACAAGATGAAAATGTTCTAGAGATCTGTTGCACAACAATGTGCATATAATTAACAATATTGTACTGTACACTTAAAAGTTTAAGAGGGCAGATTCCATGTTAGTTTTTTTTTACCCTAATAAAAAATAAATAAATCATAAAAAAAAGTTGAGGCCAGCCATGGTGGCTCACACCTATAATCCCAGCACTTTGGGAAGTTGAGGTGAGAAGATCACTTGAGCCCAAGAGTTTGAGGCTGCAGTGAGGTGTGAACGCGCCATTGCACTCCAGCCTAGGGGACAGAGGGAGACCCTATCTCAAAAAGGAAGAAAAAGTCAAAAGACGGAGAGTAGATAAGATCTGCATTCTTTCTGGAGAAGAGAGAAAAGACAGAGGCTTAAGAAGGGACATCCGGATAATAGCCAGTTTCAGGTAGGATTAGGAAGAAGAACTAAGAAGGAAAGAGGCTGCCAGAGAAATAGGAACATTTAGCATCTCAGAGGCCATGGGTGATAGGGTTTTAGGGAGAAGGCTGTGCACCACAGAGGAAAGAGAATGGCAGTGGAAGTCTCAAGACCCGAGGTAGATTTCTAGTTCTTCCATATAGAGCAATCTCATTTCTTCTCTGAGCCCTGGTTTTAATTACCTGTAAAATCAAAGAACACCTATCCACATGAAAGTACTCTAAACTGTGATATGGAATACAAATTTAAGGAATTTTTGTTGTTGTTTTGCCTCCTTGACCCCAGCAGTACTATATTACTTTTTTCTATTGCTCTTGTTGTTTAGTTATTATTATTATTTTTTTACTGAGACAGACTCTGGCTCTGTCTCCCAGGCTGGAGCACAGTGGCACAATCTCAGCTCACTACAACCACTGCCTCCTGGACTGAAGCAATCCTCCCAAGTAGCTGGGACAACAGGCGTACCACCACACCCTGCTAATTTTTGTATTTTTGTAGAGACAGGATTTCATCATGTTGCCCAGGCTGGCCTGGAACTCCTGGGCTCAAGTGATTCTCCCACCTCAGCCTCCTAAATTGCTGGGATTACAAGCATGAACAACCGTGCCCTACCACTCTTGTCTTTATGTAGGTCTTCAGTCATATGCCATAGCCTATCTATGTTAGACTGCTTGTGAGAAAACAAAATAGACATAACGTCCTAAGAAAAGAAGGTCAGCTAATGGCTCTTCCTTTGAAAGTTATCCCACCAATGGTTTTCAGAAGACTTCCAAGGTTGCATTTCTTTTTTTTTGTTTGTTTGTTTTTAACTTTTGTTTTAAGTTCAGGGGTACATGTCTAGGTTTGTTATATAGGTAAACTTGTGTCATGGGGGTTTATGGTACAGGTTATTTCATCCCAAATTTGCATTTCTTATTATGCATTTCTTTTTACAAATGAGAAGAACCAAGGAAAACTCCAATGAGAAACAGAGCCAACTGATTAGGTCAGTTCATTTTAGATAATGAAAAACAGGAAGTTACCCTTTTAATCTACCAAAGGTTGGAAATGGTGGGAGGAAAAGAAGGAGGCTACCTGAGAACTTCACTTTCTAGAGCTTGTATAGTCTTTCCTTGAAGAGTTGATGAGATTGTGTGTTGCAGGGAATGTAAGGGAATTGCAGACAGCGGGTTCAATTTATTTTTAATTCCTGAGCATCACCATTTTTACATTACATTTGGGTCAGCACTAATCAGTTACCTGCAAGGAAGCGGAGCTGATTCTTCACTTTCATCATTCCATCACCAGAGCCTCCAATGCACTCATCTTCATCGTCACCGCAGTCTCCACTTTCAAACCCTTCCTCATCCAGGTTTTTATCCAGAACTCTACCTTTGGGCACAGACATGGTTCTCAGGAGCTGAAAGAAAACAACCAGGAATGCATCAGCTCTTCATATTTCTCAGGTGGGTCTGCACAGTGTGTTATTAACAGGAGGCATTAAAAATGTTCAATGAATTACACAGAAGCTGTAAAAAATCACTTTCAAATTTACATAGGTGTAAACTGCTTATACTCTAGAGTTTCAGACTTCTGAACCTTTCCACAGCATTTGATGTGATGGTCTACTCCTTGACTCTACTTACATCATGCAGTAGCCAGAGTGTATATTGCATTAGATCTTCTCATACCATGGTATTTAAGCTCCTGAAAGTCTCCATGATACAATTCACTGATGAGGAACTTAAGACATGATAAGGCAAAGCTAAGAGGACACCAAGACCAGAAAAGATCCCTATGGAAGCCCCCAATAATCAAATTTACAGTCACTAAATTAAAACCACAAAATGCTTCCTACCAAATGAGGAGAATAGCAGTGCCATTTTATACACATGTACAATGACTACTTAGAATCAATCATCATTATATGTGCCTTGATCACTAGAAAAATTGTTCAATATTCTCCTCTCCCGCAATTCCAATAAGATGCTTTTAAATTTATTTTGCTTTATTGTAGATAATATGCACACTAAGAGACATGTTTGTTTCACTCTGCGGTGTCTGGCTTTTCAGTCACATGGCCAATGCATTACTAATTTCACGGGACTCCCGCCTTTCAAAAGCCTCTCCACTGACCCAGAGACCCAGCACACCGCACGAAGGGTCCCTGAGGGCCGTTGTCAGATTCCATCTTATTTTTCCTCGCCATCTCTCTCCAAGGCTTCATTCTCATATTCTGTTTTTGTCCTGGCTTCTTCCCCATCACCCATTTCTCATCCTAAATCTTAGATCCAACCCCTACTTTTAAGACAGCCAACAAAAGATTCTGGATATACAGAAACTGAGATCTTTGTGATTGTGGAAGAGGTATCCAGAAAGAAAAACTGCTGCAAACACAAGCTGGGGTTTCTGCGATTTCCATCGTCCCTATGTTTATGTCACGGCTAAGTATACTTTTATGTTCTCCACCTGGGATTTAGCTGCCACCCTGAGATCCACTTGGAAAGAGCTACATACTACAGAGAAATGTGATTCTGCAGGTGGTTTTTACGTTTTTATTTTTATTTTTTAGCAAAGAAAGGAAAGTCCCAAAGAGATTTTTGTTTTTGTTTTTTTTTTTTCTGGCCAACAACCTCTAATGGTATTGGAGAAGCCAATCTACCAACTGTCCCACTCCAGCACCACGTTCACCCTCCCACTCCAGCACCACGTCCACCCTGCCACTTCCGCTGCTGCTCATCATACACAACTACATTTATTATATATAAATACAGGCTAAGATGAGCTAGATTAGTGGTTCTCAAACTTCTTGGTCTCAGGACTCCTTTATACTTGCTGAGAACCATAGAGTTTATATAAGTTATTTTTGTTTATACAAGTTATATCTATCAACATTTGCCATCTTAGAAATTATAACTGAGAAATTTTAAAAATATTTATTTGATAGCTTCTGTAAACATAACAAGAATGAACCTATGATGTGACATAAACATTTCTTTTTTTTGACACAGGGTCTGGATCCATCACCCAGGTGGGAGTGCAGTGGCATGATCATGGCTCACTGCAGCCTCAACCTCGCAGGCTCAAGCAATCCTCCCACCTCAGCTTCCTAAGTAGCTGGGACTACAGGTGTGTGACACCATCCCCAGCTAATTTTTTTTTTTTTTTTTTTTTTTTACTTTTTGTAGAGGCAAGGTCTCACTATGTTGCCCAGGCTAAAACATAAACATTTTTGAATGACAAACATATTTTCCCAGACATAAGATAATTCATAGGAAGAGTGGCACTATTTAACAGTTTTATAAATCTCTTTGATGTCCAGCTTAATATAAGATAGCTGGATTATCAAATCTGCTTCTCCACTCAATCTGCTGTGATATATGGTTTTGGTTGAAACATTTGCAGTTAATCCAACCTCCCACAGATATGTCATGGGAAAAGAGATAAGTATTTTAGCAGACTTTTCAGATAATTGTGGAGATTTTTCTTTGATACTACATAAAAACTCAACAAGTAGTTAGTTGCAATGTGGAATATGAAACTATATAAATAAATATATCATATCCTGTTACATTTACATCCATTGGTATGTTTTGAACTTTGAACACACATTTTACTCATTTTGTATCATCATCCATGGGTCATCTGGAAAATACTGGCTCACTGAGCAATGCAGGTCTTCCCAATGTCAACACCTTTCATTATATGATATAAAAAATCACATTCGTTAATATTATCTCCAATCTCATCTGAAAAGTCTTTAAGTTTTGGGAAGCTCTCAAGCTCACAGTGGCAGATAAAAGTTTAAAACAATTTTTGGTTTTCTATTGAAAGCCTGAATTTTATTATTGGCAATAAATACTGCCAGTTGTTTTCCCTGAACTGACAGGCTCTCTTTGTTCCTTTCCAAGAAAATGTCTAGCAAGTATTCAAGTCTGCATAACTATAGTTTGTCAGTCATTCTCTCAAGTAAAAATGAAACAGGAAGCTCACAGCTCAAATTTCTCACAAGTGCTTTTTCTTGAGATGCACATTGACATGGTTTACTGTGTAAATACTTTCAGTGTACTTCCCATTTTATAACACAGAATCTTTTAAAAGTGCAAGAGATGAGGTTTAATAAAATTAGTAAATTTTTACAGATTCAGCAATGATATCCTTAAGTAAAACTGCCCTTTATTTTTCTGCAAGTACACACCAGTGATGAATACAATGACTACTAGTACATTTTGGTGCTATTGGCTTAATTCATCCTGTGGTGTCTTGATTCATACTGTGGCATCAAAGAGTTGTACTTGCCACTGCTTTTGAACCATTGTGCAAATATCAACACAGGGGAAAAGACAAATAACATCTTAGTACTGTTGTGCAAGTAGTTTTAACCTTGTGGATCCCTGGATTTCTTGGATTCCCAGGATCCATAAACCATTCTTTGAGAACTGCTAATCTAGCCTATAACATCACTTCAGTTTCACCAAAACCCCCAATGCCCTCCTTTATCATTATGTCTTATGAGAAATTTGCTTTTGATATAAGCATTTTTATGTTAATTTTCAAGAATGCATCTTTTGTGTACATCATGGAATACCTGAATGAGAATTTTTCACATAAGTAGAATTTATGTTTAGATATAGATTAGTGAACTTGCTATTTCTCAAGCACACCTTGCATCTGTCCCTTTCATTAACACCTTCAGTACACATTCATTGAGAAGGTACTATGAGCTGTTCTTCATTTGTGTCTGTTCAAAGTCCTCCATACTTTCAAGCCAAGTTCTAACGCCATGTCATTAATAAAGCTTTCCTGGTAGACAGTCATTACAGCTCTCCCTCTCCCTCTTTTACCACTGTTCCCTTTATCTGTACCTCCTAAATGCCACTTTCTGTATGCAATCCGGTATTTGAACATATGACTTCTCTCCACCACCATCCTGTGAGCTGCCCAGGGGTTTAATCTTATATATCTTTGAACCCCAGAGCATTTAAGGCAGTGTCCAGCACATAGTAGGCACTCAATATATGTGCTATTGAACTGAAGCAAAATGAAGTGTTATGGTATCTTTAATTCTTTAAAAGCTATTTCCACAACCTTATGAAAAAGGAGAAAGTCAAGGCCCAGATTAATTACAGAAGAAGAATTTGTGAATGAATAGCTAAACATTTTTGGAGGACCTTGGCTAAGACACATAGCTAATCTTTGAGAGGCCGTTTCCAACCTGTGTGCAATGCCCCCACTATTCTTGAGTAGCTCAGTTTAAAACAAAGTGCAATTAAACAAAAACCCTTTAAAACTTTGCCAGTGAAGTTACTTCTTTAGGTATTAAATCACTCCCATTCTGGTGACAAATTCAGCATGGAAGAAGGATTATAGTAGACTTTTAAGCCATTTTACACAGACAGCCGCTGATAAGCCTAACCCTCACACATTAACAAAACAAACCCAAACCTAGAAATCTATTGTTAATGCGAAAATCTTAAAGAAGAGACTGAAGCTCCAGAGTGTTGAAAGAAGGGTAATGGGCCAGAGAGGAGGAATTGCCAGCAAGGAGTGGATTTAGGCAGCCTGGAATTTGGCCCAGAAATCCAATTGCTTAATTACAATTCACAATATTGACCTTTCTGTTCCCTCTCTCAGTCTTTCAGACTGAACACTAACTTTATGAAAAGAAAATTATGAGGGACTTACACACAAAAGCAGGTAACTTTAGGGGCCTAATGCTTTTGATTAACTGTTTGCCATTTTCAAAGGACACTGTCCTGTTAGCTTTTTAAAAGCCAAGGCACACAATAATGACTATCAATGTAAACTATCATATTAAAACCTACGTCTGAGTATTTCATTCCACTATCCCCATAGACATTCTGTTAACCTGACACTTCTGCTGTGCATTACTTTGAATACAGAGGATACCTTAGTGGAAGTGCACAAGGCCCTTCACATTCCAGCTTTTTCTACAGCCACTACTGTCTGTGCAACTCTGTTTTAGCCACTGAGACTATCGCAGTTGCCTAAGCGTACAATCAACTTTCTTTTAGAATCTAATATTTTAAATATGCAAGTATCAAATATAGAAACGTGAAAGGAAAAGAAACAAGGAAGAAAACCCCTAATTCCCAAACTTTAATAAACAATGTTTGTGTTTTCAAAGGTCAGCACTTTTTAATGCTTGTTTTTAAATTGAACTTGCATTTGGGAAGCAGATTGACTTGAGTTCGAATGCTACTTTTTCCACTTATTAAAATTGTATTTTCAGGCAAGCTGCTTAATCTCCCTAAACCTCAGTGTCCTCATCTATAAAATGAGAGAAATAACGCCTGCCTCACAGAATTGTTGTAATAAGTAAATATGATAAATGTCATACTTTAAATGGGATGATGCATCTATCCATTAAGGGATCTATCAACATTTACTTAACCATTTTTCTAATATTGAATATTTGCATTGTTTCCTGTTATTTTGCTTTTATAAACAAAAACGTAATCATCAGGAACATTCACATAACTCTTTCCATATTTTGGATTATTTCCTTAGTAAGGATACTGGGTCAAAGGGTATGTACATACTTACACACTATGGGAGTGATTCTCTAAATTCCATAAAAATCACCAGGATGCTTATTAAAAAATTAGCCTTGCTAAACTCTTATACATGTTGATAGGAATGTAAATTAGCACAGGCACTATGGAAAATAATATGGAGGTTTCTCAAAAAACTAAAAATAGAACTACCCTATGGTCCAGTAATCCCACTACTGGGTAGTTATTCAAAGGAAAAGAAATGAGTATATTGAAGAGATATCAGCACCCCCATGTTTATTGCAGCACTATTCACAATAGCCAAGATTCGGAATCAACCTATAATGTCCATCAACAGACGAATGGATGAAGAAAATGTGGTATATATACACAATGGAATAATATTTGGCCATAAAAAATAATGAAATCCTGTTATTTGAGGCCATATGGATGAGCCTGGAGGACATTATGTTAAGTGAAATAACTCAGGCATAGAAAGATAAATACCCCACATTCTCGCTTATATGTAGGAGCTAAAAAAAAGTTGAGCTCATAGAAGTAGAGAATAGTGGTTACTAGAGTCTGGGAAGGGGAGGATAGGGAGAGATTAGCCAATAGATACAAAATTACAGCTAGATAGGAGGAATTAGTTCTAGTGTTCTATACCAGGGTCCCCATACTGCAGGAGGTGAGTAGCAGGTGAGCACCTGGGATCCTCCTTCTATCAGATCAGTGGCAGCATTAGATTCTCATAGGAATGGGAGCCCTATTATGAACTACATATGCAAAGGATCTAGGTGGCACTCCTTATGAGAATCTAATGCCTGATGATCTGAGGTGGAACAGTTTCATTCCGAAACCATCACACCCCTGGTCCGTGGCAAAATTGTCTTCTACAAAACTGGTCCCTGGTGCCAAAAAGGTCGGGGACCACTGTTCTATACTACTGTAGGATGAATATGGTTAATAATAATTTATTGTATGTTTTCTAAAAGCTAGAAGAGAGGATTTGAATGTCCACAACACAAATAATAAATGTTTGAGGTGATGGATATGCTAATTACCCTGATTTAATCACTACACATTGTATACACGTATTGAACTATCACTCTGTGTCCCACAAATATGTACAATTGTGTGTCAACCAAAAATAAAAGGAAAAATAAAGAATTAAGCATTTTTTAAGTTGAAAGGTATTTTATAGGAAAAAGAAAAATATCTAAGATAATACATATTGTAGAAGTAATATTTAAATAACAAGTAATTCAATGTGTAGCCATAATTCCCCCAAACACCTAACAGAAACATAAGTTTTTTCGTGTACAAACAGTCTTGATGGCTTACATTTTTGTGTTGATATTGAGCTCTTGGCAATCATTCAATCATTTCTTTCCCAATTATATCCAGGTCAGCAATTTTGACAAAATAAATACAAATTGTGATTTCGAAAAAAATAAAAAGGCAAAAGTTAAAAAAAAAAAAGACATGCTCCCTGGCCCAATTCACTCACAGAGTTTCTGATTTGGTGAATCTGGGATGGGGCACACAGATCTGCATTTTTTTTGAGCCGGGGTCTCACTATGTTGCCTAGGCTGGTCTTGAAGTCCTGGGCTCAAGCAATCCTTTTGCCTCAGCTTCCTGAGTAGCTGGTACTACAGACACATGCCTAACTAGATCTGTCCCCCTCATCTTACTGTGAGTGAACCGCAGACCACTCCTTACTCTTTCAGAAAGGCTGTTCCAATGTTACTCTTCTTCCCAGAATCCCACTGAAACCATCTTTTGACAAGAGCCACCAGAGCACCATGCATGTTGGAATCCTTAGTAAATGCTCTTCAAACCATGTGTTTAAAAGTAAATATAATATGATGATTTCCTTTTCAGTTAGGTATGGATATCTTGACCTTTTGTCTTTGTAGTTAAGGAAAACACCCTTGTATAAAGGTGATTGACTTCATTTGATTAGACAGGGAAACATTTAAAGTTAGCCTTGGAACAGATACTCAGGGTTGTGTGATAAAAGGAAACAAAAAGCCTGGAATAATTACTTAAGAAAATTGGAAACACAATGAAAGGGAAAAAAGGGCTTTCTGAAGTACAGCAATTTCATATTTTTAAAGCCATAACCAATATAGCAAAAGGGTATGGCAGCATGGGACAATGAGATTTGGCTGAAGCTCTTTTTGTACTTGGTCCATGGGAGATCAAAGGACATACTTATTGTTCTGAGAGGGATCAAATATGTTGAAATTAGACCAGTGAGAGCAGCAAGTCTTGATCTGTCTATATGGTATAAATAATATGCCTCTTGGAATTGTCTTGATTGCAAAGATATGAAGCTTATCAGCCACACACTGTGCTGGGGTTTAACATATGTTCTCTCACATAATCCTCAATATTCTCCACCAGCTTATATAACAGGGAAGACTGCCATCCCCATTTCTCACGTTAAGGGAAGACACTGAAGCTCAGTAACCTTACCAAGTTACTGAGTCAGTAATAGAGATCTCATTAACAGTAACATATTTGCCCCCCAGGTCCAGAACTCTTCAAAAGAAACATGTGTCTTAGGTAAAGACATCAACGAATGGGGCCTTCATTGTACATTTTTGCCATCTTTACTGCCTTTAGCTCAGATAATTTCCATTTCAATTCCATTTTCTCAGATGCTGGGCATTAACTATAACTTGATGGGAAAGCTTTTCACTATTGGGTGGGAGGACCAGAAGGGGGAGATAAGCACTGGGCATTGAACAACATTGGATGCTTCCTGCTTGCTTTCCCCAGGCTTGTCATCTACTGTGTTTTAAATAACCAAACTATCTCATCATGAACAGGTTTGTTTTGAAAAGCTTCAGACAGCTGGTTAGTACAGAATGAAAAATTCCATTACTGCTGCTACATGGCTAAGAGTTTGCTTGACTTTAAGCTCTTTAGCATTTAAAAAAAATAAAGGGATAAGTAACAAAATAGATACTGCAAATACGGGACTTGGTACATATTTTAAGGATTTAGCTGGTTTTATCTCTTTTGGCTACTCACATACTTTCTGTAGGCATTTTTTAATATCTGGAATCCAGGTTACATTTTAAAGCTATTAAGCTGGGCTTATAAAACTGATTTTGAACTATTTGGATGCTCAGCTTTATACAACCTGCAAAATGTGCTTTGGGGTCCTGGCTTTCCGTATCCACAGCAATGTAAACACATGCTTTACCGTTTGTATTTGAGTAGCATAAGCTAATGGAAAACAAATGTGGTGACTCCAATGAAGCCCAGCTTTTTTGGAATGCCGTTATTATTTATACGTTGTGCACATCCACAAGGCCTAGCACGTGACCTGTGCTTTGCGTGCACACTCTCTTTGAACGAATGCACCAAACCACAGCCACAACTAATTGGAAACAATTGCAACTCCACACATTTGAGATAAAGCCAGAACCCAAATGTATAGGCCTAGAATTAATGGCTATATATGCACTTCACACGTTGCGGGGGGGGGGGGGGGGGCAATAAAGTATAGCAGTTAAGGGCATGAGCTTTGGAATCTGACCAGCATGGATGTGAATCCCTACTCAGCCTACTTACTAGCTGTGTGACTTTGGGCAAGTCACTTAAACTCTCTGAGTTTCACTTGCCTCACCTGTAAAATGGGGGATAATACTATTTATTATCTTCACAGGGCTGTTGAAATATTAAATAAAATAGCACCATTCACCTTTCATATAGTTCCATGTATTCTTCTTTTCTAGAACTTTCCACTGTTTGTAATTATATATTCCCTGTTGCATCCCCACTAGACTAACAGAAGGGATAAAAGTGTGTTTGGTTCCCAGTGCCTAGCACAGTGTTTGGTACAAAGTAATGAACAGTAAATATTAAATGGATGAATGAACAAATAAATAGAATAATGCATGTAAAGTGCTTAGCACATTGCCTGGAAAGGTAATAAGTTATTGGACATGTTAACTCTTCTGCTCAGAATAACAATGATGATCTTGAAGAGGAAAAGAAGAGGAGGAGGGGTAGTAGTAGCAGCCATAGCAGCAGACATAAGAGCTTGTTACAAATACCTCCTAAGGCAAAAAAAGTAATACTCCATGGCCACATACTGAAGCACTAGAAAGAAGCCTGGGTGGAATTTTTGTGGGTCTGGGAAAACCCTTCTGGATGCTCCCAGTAAGATAAGAGTCTGTGTACCAAGGATACACACAGAGATGTTTAATGACAAAGAAGAGAGACCTGCTAGAGGCTGTGCTTCCATATGGTATCAGCAAAGCTACCCACACCCACATATGTTCTTGCCTGGGCCTTGCTTCCACATCTGCCTCTGATCCACAGAACACACTTTCTCTACCACTTACAGCTTTCCCAATTCTTACTTTATGGTTTGTGAATGCAGCAGTGAAACTTATGAAAATATGTCCCCCTGTTAAATGGATAGGAAACAAACAAACAATCAAAACACCAGGATGTGAAGAAGCCGACCCAGGATGGAATTAAATCCATTTCAGTGGGGCTCCTTCCCCAGTGGTAGAAATGGTTCTCTGTAGTTCTAAGAAACTGTCCGCTACCTCAAAGTGGAAAATTTCCAATAATATTACCAATAGCTTAGAAGTGTATAGGGTTTGATTCTTTTCTAAGAGGAGGCATAGCATGGTGGTTAAAGGTTCATACTCTGGAGTCAGAAAACTTGGATTCAAATTGACTCTATCATTTACTAGCCTTGTTACTATAAATAAGCTATTATTTTATTTATTTTTTTGAAACAGGGTCTTGCTCTGTTGCCCAGGCTGGAGTGTGGTGGAGTGATCACAGCTTACTGCAGCCTTGACCTCTTGGGCTAAAGCAATCCTCCTGCCTCAGCCTTCTGAGTAGCTAGGACTACAGGTGCATGCCACCACGCCTGAATACTTTTGAAAATTTTTTTGTAGAGACAGGGTCTCCCTATATTGCCCAGGCTGGTTTTGAACTCCTGGGCTCAAGTGATCCTCTCACCTTGGCCTCACAAAGTGCTTGGATTACAGGTGTGAGTCACTGTGCCCAGCCAACAAGTTATTCTTTAACCTCACTGAGTTCCATGTTTCTTCTCTATGAGTATAATAATACTTGTATCCATCTCCCACATTGTGTAATTATGGGGATTAAATGAGGTAATTTGTGTAAAGCACTGAGCTTAGTATCTGGTACACAGCATTCACAAAATATTAATATTATACATGAAAAACTATATATTTATAAAATCTGAATTTCCAAACATGATAAATTCAGAATTTTTGGTATAGGTTAACATTCAGTTATGGCCTGGGTAAGGCTAAATCTGGAGAACATGGTAAGCCCTCAATAAATCTTCATTATTGAGTCACAACTATTAGCATTTTATGATTTTTATAATTAAAAGCTGCTGTATCTGTTCTCTTAGTTGATCTATATGGGACCCCTGTGAGGCAGCAGGGCAAGTATTATTAGCCTCATTTTACAATTGAGGAAATGAGAGCCGAGAGAGATGTGGGGCAACATGTCCATTTTCAGCCTGAAAACTTTCCTCAGGGTAGCTAGTATAAAGTTGTTAGGATTTGGAATGGGGCCAGGAAGGAGGGGTTTTGAACTCCAGTATTAATCTGGAAAGGGCATAGCCCTGGGACTAGCACAATGCCTGACACATAGTGGGTGCTCAGGACATGTTTGGTAACTGAAAGAATGAATGAACCAATGGGTTAAGAAATTAGTAAGTAGCTTATTCACTGATTTTTTTTCTTTCTTTCTTTTTAATAGAGATGGGGGTCTCGCTATGTTGCCCAGGCTGGTCTGGGACTCCTGGGCTCAAGCAATCCTCCTGCCTTGACCTTACAAAGTTCTGGAATTACAGGCATGAGCCACTGTGCCAGCCCTATTCATTGACTTGATTTTTTTTCCAACCTTTGTCCCTTTGACCAGTCTGATATGCCATTGCTGTTTTCCTGGTATGGTAATAGCTGATTCCTGCCAGGGAGCCCTGATTCCACAGCTAGACAGCAAGACAGCTGAACAAACGGACTCAGTGATTGACTACCAGCATTTACTTTATTGGGCTACCCTGAAAGACAGGTACCATCTTTCCCCACAGATGAAGGAGACTCTTCCCATGAAGGAGTAGGGCAAAGTCAAAGAGGAAGGCAGTCATTCGATCTTTTTAAGCAAAGGAACCAGCTAACCCAAAGGGATGTGGCCAAGCAAAGCACCAAGTGGCTAAACAAGGTTACTGGACCCACCCAGGGAGCCTCTGCCAATTCCCAGATAAGCACTCTCTTTGCTAGATTAGTCTGCCTGTGTGTGTTAATTCTGGGCTCTGTAATGCCCTCCTTGAGGGTCTCCAGCCTTACTAAAGCTCAGTTTAAGGGGCCAAAAGCCCCACACAGTCCAGTCACAGTTATAAAGGCTGGACCTGAGATTGGCCTAGGCCCAAAAAGCTTAGCCAGATCAGGCTGATTTGCCAGCTGTGGCAGCAAAGTGCAAACACAGCAAGGCACCCTTGTGGGCCACCAAGTTCAAATTCTCCCTGAAGGTCTCTGAGCCTTGCTACCCGCTTTGTGGAAGATTGGTGACATTTTTGTCCCTAAACCAGTTTTTATGAAAATCCACAAGGACAAAATATAACTTTTTTTCCTGGAAGAAAAACCTGCTTCAAAGACATCTATGGAACCCCACAGCCCTGCTCCATTTCCAAATAAATCACCTCAGTTAGATGAGGGCCACTGACAGAGGGCAAAGGTCCTGGGGTGAGAGTGTACCAAGATATTACATATTTCTTCAGGGAACTGAGGTTACACAGACATGATCTGAACATTTACTATTGTCCAAATGCATAAATGTGATTCATTCCAAATAGACATCTTGTGGTTATACTTTTGGGAAATGAGAATTCTTGCCTCTAAAAATAACATCTGTGTATGAACCACAGCAGCCATGTCATCAAGCATTGGGCTTGAAGAGTCAACCTCAATGACTGGGGGACATCGGTTCACTATTCTTCCAGAAGGCCTCTAGTCCACTGAGGATTAATGAGATGCCTCTAGTTTCTGACAAAGCTTCCTTCCTTTAAAGACTAGGTCTAGATCAGGGTTTATAAATAGGTTTTCGGTGAGAGCAGTTTTCCTGTTCTGGTATACTATTTGAAGAATATGAATTTTTAAATATGTTTCAGATAATTGAGACTGGGACTTGAAAAACTCTATTTTGAGCTTCTAGTTTCCTTGGAGGTCAGAGATTTTCAAGCCTTTCTCTTCCCAAATTTTAGGTCACCGAATCCTAAGGGGGAAATGGGCTGTCTCTCAGGAAACATGAATAAAATCATTGCAATATTCCTATCTAATCATACACCTTTACAGGCTGAAGCAACAGCAGCAAAGGAATGGTGCCCTTGTATATTTTTTAGCTTCACTCCTTAAGTAAACATTAACTTAAGAAATGCTCAGGTCATTCTTTTAAATATAAAAAACTGGGACATATCCTAAAACAGTGCTTTGTTTGGTAAATACAGCATTAAAGATGCTAAAATGATTGGGTCTCTCTGAATTCAGCATGTATAGCTTTTGTAACATGTTGGTCACAGAAGACCACTAGACCACTAGACTCTTATGTGGGCCATTGGCAAGCCAAGTTATATTCTGCAGCTACCAAATGATTAAGTACTTCCTTGTTGTAGTGTAGTTCTCTTTTCTGTACCTCAAGTGGTTTGACTGGCATGGTCAAACAGTAGATGAAGGAATGTGAAATTGAACAGAACTGCTGGTATTTTCCAATAGGAAAGGAATTTGAGCCCTGCTTTTGGTAATTATTTAGGACATTAGTTGAAAGGATACCACTGAACACCGTAGTTCAACTTAAGCTTAGCCATTCGCAATTTGAATATATTTACTACCTTGTTGGCATCCCATATTAGGTTAGATGGTCTTTTAACAAAATTCATAGTCATTTAACATCTACATATTATTGATATTGGCGAAGATTCTCTCAATTTTAGCTTAGTTAATTCTACTATATCCTTACATGTTTTTTCCACAGTTGTAAAATTTTCTGTTGGGTTGACTGTACAGGCTTACAAAATAATTTCTACTTCATATTGGCCTAAACTAACCTTCACAGAATAATTGCTACTTGGCATTTGCCTAAACTAACATTCACATCGACCTTTCATCCCCTAAAACACGAGCTGATTTAGTGTATCTATATACTTGCCTTGGGGTAGCATAGCTTAGGTTAATTTCACTTCTCTGAAATAAGTATACAGTTGGAACTTAGTTCAGATACAATCATTTCCATGCTCATCTGGGTGTCTCTCATCATTGCCTCTTATTCTTGAATTCCAAACCTCATCAAGCATTCCCAAGACAGCCCTCTTGTTTTTCCTAAGAAGGTTATTAGAATTTAACCACAAGGTCTGGGAAGAGCATCATGTAACCAAGTCCAGCTAATTTGTACTCAGTGTTGGGCGGTGCTTGAACTCTTCCTGTTTTGGCTAGGTATAGTTTGGTAGAGATTCTGGTGAATTATTTTCTCTGTTGGCCCTCTTTGGTGGATAGGGTGTGCACATTTTGCTTGCTCCTGGGACTGAAGTGTTTGGCTGGGTTTCTTACTTGGGATCCTTCCCTATCCCACAAAATTGTTTGGTGATGATGGTGGTGATAGAGTGGTAGGAACAGCAGAAGGTAAGTGTGGGAAGGGAAAAGGACAGCTTATAACAGGCTATAGTCAACACACTTACTGTTCCACCTTTCTCTTCACTGAGCTCAGTAGGTAACAATGTCCTGATTAGTTCTAACGTGGGCTTCTCCATCATCCTCTGAGATTCCTTGTAGTCATATTCAATTAACATTTTGTTAAATAAATAGCTGTTACCCTCCCCCATAACATTTAACCCCCTTTTGATATACCAGGTAATATACACACAGTCTTAATATCATGTTCGTTCAACATAATTCTTCTGGATACAGCTATGGTAATTTCCGTCTTTGAAGAAATCAACTTGAATGCCCTAGCTAGATGCAACAGGAGAGGGGATGGCTGGGAAATGGGGCACTTGCCTCTCAGAGGATGGCATCTAGTATGAGAAATGGAGATATTAGATGTATCGAGCACCCAGAAGTGCTCAGCATTATATTCAACACCTTACAAGGGAATTAGAAAAGAGTTGGGAAGAAAGTCACAGACTGGAATGGTAAGTGAGTTAGAAAGGACCTGAGAGAGCACAATGGTAAAATCCCCCTCTCACCTCCCCCCCTCCCCGACTTTACAGGGGAAGACAGAAAGTCTACGAAGACAATAGATAGTAAAGCCTTTCAACCACACCAGTGCTATAAATAATGCTAGATTTCTGCCTAATCCTTGGGGATAACACAGGAGAATCAGTTGAGGGCAGGTAAAGTGAAAAAGAAGCAAAAGAATGTGAGAGCTGTAAAATGAGTTTAAGTTCCAGTAGGGGAAAATGAGGTTCTTCTTCCTGAATCCTTAGCCAAACCTTGCCAAATAACAGGCTAGGGGGAGAGCAACACAGCCCCTGGGTGTGGGTGGAGTGTGGGTGGGGGTGTGGTGGGGGGTGGAGCATGAAGCAGCCAATTTCCAGGTTGGTGTGAGTAAGTGGTAGTTACAGAACATAGAGCCTACCCTCATATAGTCCACAAGGAGTTCCTTTCTGCAAGGTGTGGAAATGTAGTGGAATAAAACCAGCTCAGTGCAAGAAGAGGAAAAGGCTTGGTTCCTACACTCAAATCATTAATTCCTACAACCTTTCAAAGTTCTCATTCTGATCCACTCCTGATTAAGTGGATAAATCAAATGCCTTTTATTATTTTCTCCTATTCATTTTTTTCTATCTATTCCCAAATAATTCCAGTTGAAAGCATCTTAGGCTTAATCATACTAAAATCATTGCATTTGCATTCAATTACACAGAATTGCATTTTGTTTCCCAGTCTCTTATACACATTTAAGCATTTGATCAAGTTTGTTAATATAAATGGTAAACTCCTAAATTATCATGCCTTTCAACTAAATCAAAACTTCAAATATGTTGCTGCCCCAGAGATGAAATTTGGTGGGATGATTATAATTTATACATCTTTAAATAGCAACTATATTTAAGGACTACCATGACATTTCAGATGGTCGACATCTTGTGTTTTCATGTTTCTGGAGAGAGGCAGGAACATATACAGTGCAATCATCACTGAAGTTGTATGTAGTGATTCCACAAGTTTGAACTAAATTCTAGCATTACCATCTGTGAGCTGGCAATGAAGAGACCTTTTGCCATAAATGCACCACTCACAACATCAGAGACAGAGTGCACAACAAATTCACATGCTTAGGCACTCACACTTAAGCTGATACCTTAATTAATGCAAAGGAAACACATAACTTCCCTAACAAGTAATATAAAACATGGAGGGCCATGGGAATTTGGAGGAGGTTGCTGCTGCTGCTAATCAAGTACTTCTTCTTCCCAAAACATGGCCTTGCCCCACCCCATCCCAGCTTGACTTCTGTTTCTAGGTATGCCCGCCAGAAATAAGATTTATTTTCCATCAACTCAACTGGGAAAACAGTTCCTTTATTTTTGGCGTTAAAACATTCACTCCTTTATGTAGGTCAAAACTTTACCCTTAGAAATATTATCTTGCTTTTAGAGAAGCACACTCATTCACTGTACTGCTTTGTAAAATTTCACTTTCTAGCCCTATGGTAAATAATTATCAAAGTCTGCTATTTCTCGCACCCCTCTCTCCCTCTCTCTCCTTCCTTGTAATTTACAGCACTTCTCACCACTCAGTCTAGCTGACAGGGAAACAAAGAAACAGTACCTTCAATTGGACAAGGTTGGTCTTCTCTATTTGCTTCTCCTCAGATGACCCAGTCTTTTAAAATGGCCCTTGAATGCTCAATGTCTGCCTATTCACTCATCTAACTGGGGAACCTCTTCCATGCTTCAGGTCCTCCACTCTGGCAAAATCTATCTGTCAATCACTTAGGATCTTGTTCTTGGTGGTTTAAGTTTTCCATATTTGTCAAATCAAGATAATATCACCTACCTTATATGAACTGTCATGAGGAAATAATTTAGCACGGTGCCTGGGCACACAACAGACTGAGAATAAATGTCAGATTCCTTTGTCTGTTAACAGAAAATAATAATGATTTCAGATATGACTTCCCCTTTGGTAAACTGTGCCTTTAAACATGGCCTTCTGGGAAGAATGGCTCATCCCAAAGGAATGATTGGCAGTGGAAATTATAGAGACTGGGGAACACTGGTGAAACAGATATTTTGGTGTAGGTGGGATGTTTCTGGATATCCTTGCATTCACTCCACATTGACAGTTGTCTAGTTCTCCTATCTTCAAACTTTAACTCAAATTCCCTGTATTATAAGAAAAAGGCTTTGGTACCTTAAAAATCAAAATATCAGGAGAAAAAAAAGCAACTGAAATAAGAGAACATGTAAAATAAATCTGAATACAAATGAACTTCTCCCAAATGAAGAATACTCTTAGGAGCCAGAAGTAAATCTAAGTATTTATGGCTTTTGGTGAATGTGGCTGTTCTTCTATGTAGTTTGCTTCACAAAAAGAATTTAATAAGAATGTTCCAAGAGCTTTTACAACAATTTTAAACCTATTTTTGTAACAATCTGGAATAATATCAAGCCCAAAGAATGAAAGAAACCAAACTGAGCTTGTACATAAAACAACATAGTGGAATTATGAATGGCAGCAGGCTAAATGTAAAAGTCAGAGGGATACATAAAATATACAGTATCATGGAAAGAGGCTTGTCATAGGAGTTTCAGTTTTCTCATCTGTAGAACAGTAATAAAAATAATCTCTGCCCTGGAAAAAGCACAGGGCTGCTTTTAGGATCAAATGTAATAAATAAGTATTTTGGAAACTATAAAATGTAAGAGAGTGGTTTTTGTAAATACAATAGACCCACAAGTATAAAATAATTTCCAAGCATTCATGTTACTTCCTCATGAACAAATGGAGATTTAAAAAATTGAACCAAAAGAAAATATGGCTCATACGCAGGGGAAAAAAGCAGCCAATAGAAACTGCCCCTGAGGAAGCACAGACATTGGACTTATTAGACAAAAACTTTAAATCAGCTATTTAAAACACATTCAAAGAACTAAAAGAAATCATGTCTAAAGAATTAAAGAAGTGTTTTATAATGATGTCCCATGACATACACAATACTAACAGAGATAAAAATTATATAAAACACCGAAATAGAAATTCTGGAGTTGAAAAGTAAAATAACAAATGAAAGTTCACTAGAAGTACTCAACAGCAAATTTGAGCAGGCAGAATAAAAAATCAGGGAATATGAAGCTTCATCAATTGAGACAATTCGGTATGAGGAAAAGAAAAAAAGAAGGAACAAAAATGAACAAATCTGCAGAGTCATGTGGGATACCATCAAGCATATCAACATATACATAATGGATATCCCAGAAGCAGGAGAGAGAAATAGGAAGAAAGAATATTTAAAGACATAATGGCTGAAAACTTCCTAAATTTCATGAAAAACATAAATTTATGTGTCTAAGAAATTTAACAAACATCAACTAGGATAAACTCAAAGAGATCCACACCTATGTATATCAATCAAACTGTTGAAGTCAGACAATGAAAAAATCATGAAAGCAGTGAAAGAAGAGATTCATCATGTACAAGCAATCTTCAATAAGATTAACAACTAATTTCTCATCAGAAAGCATGAAAGCCAGAAGGCAGTGAGATGACATTCAAAACACTGAAAGAAAAAAAAACTGTCATCTAATAATTCTATAACCAGCAAATGTGTCCTTCAAAAATAAAGGGGAAATTAAAAGAAACAGAAACAGAAGCTGAAAGAGTTTGCTATTAGTAGACATACCCTAGGAGAAATGTTAAAAAGAGTCTTTCAGGCAGATTTAAAAGGACACTAGACAGTAACCCACACTGTAGGAAGAAATAAAGTATATTAGGAAAGGTAACTACATAGGTAAATAATAAGTACTAGAGTATAAATTAATGAAATTTAAAAATAGAGACAATTCATAAAACCCAAAGTTGCTTTTTGAAAAGATTAAAAATATTGATATGCCATTAGTTAGACTACCCAGAAACAGAGAGAAGACTCAAATTACTACAATCAAGAATGAAAGAGGGAACACTACCACTGATCTTACAGAACTATAGAGGGTTATACTGGAATACTATAGACATCACATGCCAGCAAATTAGATAGCTTAGACGAAATAGACAAATTCCTACAAAGACACAAACTACTAAAACTGACTCAAGAAAAAACAGAAAATCTGAATAGATCTATAACAAGTAAAATAATGAATTAGTAATCAAAAACTTCCTGCAAAGAAATGCCCAGGAACAGGTGGCTTCACTGGTAAATACTACCAAATGGTAAACTATAATTAACACCAATCCTCCACAAAATTTTCAAAAAATGGAAGAGAAAGGAAGAATTTCCAACTCATTCTATGAAGTCAGTGCTACCCTAACACTAAAACCAGGCAAAGGCATTACAAGTAAAGAAAACTACAGATCAAAGTGTTGTGTAAATACAGACACAAAGATCCTTTAAAAATACTAGCAATCTGAATCCAGCAACATATACAAAGGATTATACACCATAACCAAGTAGCATTTAATACAGGAATTCAAGGTTGGTTGAGTATATGAAAATCAATCAATGTATACAATATATTCATAGAAATATATTATATAAATTATTATATTAATGTAAATTAAGAATAGCTGGAAACCATCATTCTCAGCAAACTAACACAGGAAAGAAAACCAAACACCACATGTTCTCACTCATAAGTGGGAGCTGAACAAAGAGAGCACATGGACGCAGGGAGGGGAACATCACACACTGGGGCCTGTCGGTGGGTGAGGGGCTGGGAGAGGGATAGCATTAGGAGAAATACCTAATGTAGATGACAGTTTGATGGGTGCAGCAAACCACCATGGCACGTGTATACCTATGTAACAAACCTGCACGTTGTGAACATGTATCCTAGAACTTCAAGTATAATAAAAAAAAAGAAAGAAAATGCAATCCAAAAAAAAAGAAAGGTGAAAAACCACATGATTATCACAATAGATGCAGAAAAAGCATTTGACAAAATCCAACAGCCTTTCGTGATTTAAAAAAAACTCAACAAACTAGTAATAAAAGGGAACTTTCTCAACCTGAGAAGCAATATCTATCTAAAACTCACAACTATCAGTATACTTAAAGGAGAAAAACTGAAAGTTTTCTCTTTAAGATCAGAAAAAAGAAAAATATGTCTGTTCTTACTACTTTTATTTGACATTGTACTGGAGGTTATAGCCAGAGCAATTAGGCAATAAAAGTCCCCAGATTAGAAAGGAAAAAGTAAAATCATATTGACAAGTAACACGACTTTGTACATAGATAATTTTAAGTTATTCAGAAAAAACTATCAGCTAATCAGTTCAGCAAGATTGTAGAATACACGATTGATATAATAAATTAATTGTATAGACTAACAATGAACACTCTAAAAATGAAATTAATCAAGTAATTCTATGTACAATTACATCCAAAAAAATTAACACTTAGAGCCTAACAAAAGAAGTGTGAGACTTATACACTGAAAACTACAAAACATCACAACAAGAAATTTAAAAAGAACTAAGTAGATAAAAAGACGCCCTATATCCATGGATTAGAAGCCTCAGTAGTATGATGGAAACACGCTTCAAATTGATCTACAGATTCAATACAATTTCTATCAAAATTCCAACTGCCTTATTTTTTTAAATGGACAAGATAATCCTAAAATTCATATGAAAGTACTGAGAATACCCAAAACAATTTTGAAAAAACAGAACAATGTCAGAGGCCTCACAATTCCATATTTTAAAACTTACTGTAAATGTACTGTACTTAGTTCAGGGAGGTCTTGGAATAATGACAGATCAGTGGAATATAATTGAGAGTACAGAAATTGATTTTTTTTTTTTTTTTTTGAGATGGAGTCTCGCTCTGTCGCCCAGGCTGGAGTGCAGTGGCGCAATCTCGGCTCACTGCAAGCTCTGTCTCCCAGGTTCACGCCATTTTCCTGTCTCAGCCTCCTGAGTAGCTAGGACTACAGGCACCCGCCACCTCGCCCAGCTAATTTTTTGTATTTTTTAGTAAAGATGGGGTTTCACCTGGTTAGCCAGGATGGTCTCGATCTCCTGACCTCGTGATCCACCCGCCTCAGCCTCCCAAAGTACTGGGATTACAGGCGTGAGCCACCGCGCCTAGCCTAGAAATTGATTTTTGACAGAGTGCCAAGAATTCAGTGGGGGAAAGAATGCTCTATTTTAAAAAATTAAAATATTTGATTTATTAATAACGAACTTAAAGTATCTCTCTTAAATGGGCCAAGAAGCAATTCTATGACAAAAGTGAACCCTACAATATAGATATTCCCAGAAGACAATTTTCCAGGATATCCAGCCAAACAATTTTCACCCGGTCACAAAGGTCATTTTCATTGAAGCCTACAGCCATTTCTTTTTCTAATTCTATTGTCTCATTTCCTTCTAAACATTATTTTAATTAAGCATATACCTGTCAAAGACTTATCTTTGCAAAAGACATGGGAATAGCAGTTAGGAAGAGGACTTTGAAGCCCAGTCACTCTACAGATCCAAAGTTTAATGGCTGTGTGCCCTTGTAACTTAGCCTCTTTGCATCTGTTTCCTTGTCTGCAATGGTATTAGGTTGGTACAAAAGTAATTGTGGGATATTTACCTTATAAGGGTGTTGATGATTAAATACATGAGTGAATAACTTAAAATGTATAGAACAGTGCCAAGCATGTACTAAATGCTCAAAAGAGTTTGAGCTATTATCATTCTGGCTTTTTCATCAAACCAAATAGTATCTTCCTAAGCAACCTAGGGATTACAATGACAAACCTAGTCAAAGGTAAATCAAAGGATTAAATATGTTCAGGAATATAGAGATCAATTTGTGAATACAGAGTAAAGATACTATAATCAATCCCTAGTTATTATTTTTCACAATGGTGTCTGAAATATGGTACCTAGTTATCATTATTATTTTTATAGCTACAGGGGTCTCGCTATGTTGCCCAGGCTGGTCTCCAACTCCTGTGCTCAAGCAATCCTCCTACCTCAGCCTCCCAAAGTGCTAAGATTACAGGTGTGAGCCACTGTGCCCAGCCCCTAGTTTTTTAAAATGATTTCATTTATGTGTGTGAACCCAAACATTTTGAAAATACTAAAAATTACTATCAATATTTGTCTTACTCATTCTTCAGATTATCCTTTAGATTTTCAGTAGTGCCACATAATTTTATAACTAAATTTTATTATAGCTGAACACTTCAAAGAGTTGTAGTTTTGAAATAAATAAATTTTGCTATGATTAGAAAAAATCTATTCAGAAAGTACAATACACATGAATTTATGGCACTTGTCCAAATATTACCAGCAAACAAATTATTGTGTAAAGTTGTTTCTTACATATAGGGTCTAATATGCAAAGAAAAATGGAATTTGTATTCAAAACAAATAGAAGCAACATTGGCTCCTATATACTAAAAATATAAGACAGATTTTTTTTCTTAAACTGTCTGGATACAAATGAATGAATAAATGAATGCTCTTTTCATTCATAATGAAAGAAATTCAAAATGAAATTCAAAATTCATAATGAAATAAATTCAAAATGAAAGAATGCTCTTGTCAACAAATGGTGGTGGGAGACCTGGATATCACATGCAAAAGAATACATTTGGATCCCTATCTAATACCATATACAAAAATAAATTCAAAATAGACCAAGGGTTAAATTAGCCAGGTGTGGTAGCGGTCACCTGTAATCCCAGCTACTCAGGAGGCTGAAGCAGGAGAATCACTTGAACCCAGGAGGTGGAGGTTGCAGTGAGCCAAAATCATGCCACTGCATTCCAGCCTGGGTCACAGAGAAAGACACTGCATCAAAATGTAAGAGCAAAAATGACAGAACTTTGAGAAGAAAACATAGGGGTAAAGTTTTGTGAACTTGGGTTAAGCAAAAGCATATTTAATGGCCAAAGAAAAAATAGATAAATTGGATTTCATCAAAATTTAAAACTTTTATGAATCAAAAGATACCATCAAAAAGTGGAATGATGACCCACAGAATGGGAGAAAGTTTTTGCAAACCATATATCTGAAGAGTCTTGTATCCAGAATATCTAAAGAACTCTTACAAGTCAAAAATAAAAAGGCAAATACCCAATTTAAAAAAAATGGACAAAGGATCTGAATAAACATTTCTCCAAAGAAGATATAGAAATTGCCAATGAAAAGATGCTTAACATCATAAGCCACAAATGAAATGAAATCAAAACCACAATGAGATACTATTTCACAACCACTTAGATGGCTGTAATAATAATTTTAAAAATGGAAGATAACAGGTGTTAGGATATGGAGAAAACAGAATCCTCATACAATGCTGGTGGGAATGTAAAATGGTGGATTCATTGCAGAAAACAGTTTGGTGGTTCTTCAAGCAGATAAACATAAAATTACATATAATCCAGCAATTCTGTTCCTAGGTACATGCCCCAAAGAACTGAAAGCAGGAACTCAAACAGATACCTGTACACCAATGTTTGTGGTATCATTATTCACAATAGCCAAAAGGTGGAAACAGCCAAAATGTCCAACAACAGATGCATGGATAAACATAATATGTTGTTTCTATACAATGAAATACTATTCAGCCATAAAAAGGAATGAGTGCTGATACATGCTACATTGTGGATGAACCTTGAAAACATTATGCTAAGAAAGCCAGACATAAAAAAAACTATATATGATATGATGCCATTTATATGAACTATCAGAATAGGTTAATCCATAGAAATATGAAGTAGATTAGGGGTTGCCAGGGGTCAGGGGTAAGGGGCATAATGGAGTTTCTTTTTGAGATGACTCAAATATTCTGGAGTTAGAGGTGATGGTTGCAGAACTTGGTCAATATACTAATAACCACTGAATTGTACTTTTTTTTTTTTTTTTTTTTTGAGACGAAGTCTGGCTCTGTCGCCCAGCCTGGAGTGCAGTGGCGCCATCTCAGCTCACTGCAAGCTCCGCCTCCCAGGTTCACGCCATTCTCCTGCCTCAGCCTCCTGAGTAGCTGGGACTACAGGCGCCCGCCACCACGCCCGGCTAATTTTTTGTATTTTTAGTAGAGACGGGGTTTCACCATGTTAGCCAGGATGGTCTCGATCTCCTGACCTCGTGATCCGCCCGCCTCGGCCTCCCAAAGTGCTGGGATTACAGGCGTGAGCCACCGCGCCCGGCCTGAATTGTACATTTTAAAAGGGTGAATTTTATAGTATGTGTATTTTACTCAATTAAAAAAAGACAACAAAAAGGGCACTAACCAATTAGGAAGAATTTGCAACCCCAAATTCAGAACCAAACTTCCTATTGTCTGGTGTTAAGAAGGTGATTGAAAAATTCTACTCTTGCCGGGCATGGTAGCTCATGCCCGTAATCCCAGCACTTTGGGAGGCTGAGGTGGGCGGATCATGATGTCAGGAGATCAAGACCATCCTGGCTAACACGGTGAAACCCCATCTCTACTAAAAATATGAAAAATTAGTTGGGTGAGGTGGCGGGAACCTGTAATCCCAGCTACTTGGGAGGCTGAGGCAGGAGAATCACTCGAACCCAGGAGGTGGAGGTTGCAGTGACCCAAGATCACACCACTGCACTTCAGCCTGGGAGACAGAGCAAGACTCCATCTCAAAAAAATAAAAAAATTCTACTCTTTATAGGTATGACTTGGTATCCCCTCCTGTGAAAAGATATTTCCTTGGGATAATTCTAAGAAGGAACCTTTATTTTATTTTTCTACTTCAACTTGCCTGAGAACTATGATGCCAGCACATCAATTATCTTATTACACCAAAAATCTCAGGGGTCTCAATCTTGCAAAAGGATTTTTCACAGATTTGCTTTCAGTATTCATTTAGCCCATGGAAAGTGAGATATACAAGGAGAACAGCCATCAAAAATGTAAACCAAAAATAAAATTCTAAGGCCCCTCAACCATCTGAATGGACCACTCCTTGCTCAGCCCAGGGTGTCCCAAAGTTAATCTGGAAAAACTAGTTCAGGCCATGATGGCAAAGGGAGCCAGATATGCCTCATTATACCCTCCTCCCACCCTTTTGGAATTACTGATAGAGCAGACTCTATAATCTGACAGGAAACACTTGCAATCTATTCTCTCTGAAGCCTGCTACCTGGAGGCTTCATCTGCACAATAAAACCTTGGTCTCCACAATTCCTTATTGTAACCCAGGTATTCCTTTCTATTGATTATAAGTGTTTCAACCAATTGCCAATCAAAAAATCTTTGAAACCATCTATGACCTGGAAGCCTACATTTCCGGTTTTCCTACCTTTCTGGACCAAACCAATGTACATCTTACATGTATTAATTGATACATATCTCCCTAAAATACATAAAACCAAGTTGTGGCCCAACCACCTTGGGTACACATTCTCAGGATCCCCTGAGGGCTGTGTCATGGGCCATTGGTCACTCATATTTGGCTCAGAATACATCTCTTCAAATATTTTACAGGGTTTGACTCTTTTCCTCAACAAGAAGCAGCAGTATAACTAGTTCTGATATGACAAGGGCCTATAGAGTTTTAGCACAAGAAGAAGCACTGGGAAAAAAAAAAAGAGTTCAGGGGAGAGGTTCCAAGATGGCCGAATAGGAACAGCTCCAGTCTACAGCTCCCAGCATGAGTGACGCTGAAGACAGGTGATTTCTGCATTTCCAACTGAGGTACTGGGTTCATCTCACTGGGGCTTGTCGGACAGTGGTTGCAGTCCGCGGAGCATGAGCCGAAGCAGGGCAGGGCATCACCTCACCCGGGAAGTGCAAGGGGTTGGGGAATTCCCTTTCCTAGCCAAAGGAAGCTGTGACAGACGGTATCTGGAAAATCGGGACACTCCCACCCTAATAGTGTGCTTTTTCAATGGCCTTAGCAAATGGCACACCAGGAGATTATATCCCGCGCATGGCTTGGAGGGTCCCACGCCCACGGAGCCTTGCTCATTGCTAGCACAGCAGTCTGAGATCGAACTGCAAGGTGGCAATGAGGCTGGGGGAGGGGCGTCTGCCATTGCTGAGGCTTGACTAGGTAAACAAAGCGGCCAGAAGCTCAAACTGGGTGGAGCCCACCGCAGCTCAAGAAGGCCTCCCTGCCTCTGCAGACTCCACCTCTGGGGGCAGGGCATAGCTGAACAAAAGGCAGCAGAAACTTCTGCAGAGTTAAACGTTCCTGTCTGACAGCTTTGAAGAGAGTAGTGGTCCTCCCAGCATGGAGTTTGAGATCTGAGAACAGACAGACTGCCTCCTCTACTGGGTCCCTGACCCCCGAGTAGCCTAACTGGGAGGCACCTCCCAGAAGGGGCCGACTGACACCACATACGGCAGGGTGCCCCTCTGAGATGAAGCTTCCAGAGGAACTATCAGGCAGCAACATTTGCCATTCTGCAACATTTGCTGTTCTGCAGCCTCTGCTGGTGATACCCAGGCAAACAGGGTCTGGAGTGGACCTCCAGCAAACTCCAACAGACCTGCAGCTGAGGTTCCTGACTGTTAGAAGGAAAACTCACAAACAGAAAGGACATCCACACCAAAACCCCATCTGTATGTCACCATCATCAAAGACCAAAGGTAGATGAAACCCCAAAGATGGGGAGAAACCAGAGCAGAAAAGCTGAAAATTCTAAAAATCAGAGCACCTCCTCTCCTCCAAAGGAATGCACTTCCTCACCAGCAACAGAACAAAGCTGGAAGGAGAATGACTTTGACGATTTGAGAGAAGAAGGCTTCAGATGATAGGTAATAACAAACTTCTCTGAGCTAAAGGAGGATATTCAAGCCCATCGCAAAGAAGCTGAAAACCTTGAAAAAAGATTAGATGAATGGCTAAGTAGAATAAACAGTGTACAGAAGCACTTAAATGGAGTGAGTGCTTCTCTGATGGAGAAGAAAACCATGGCACAAGAACTACGTGATGCATGCACAAGCTTTAGTAGCCGATTCGATCAACTGGAAGAAAGGGTATCAGTGACTGAAGATCAAATGAATGAAATGAAGTGAGAAGTCTAGAGAAAAAAGAGTAAAAAGAAATGAACAAAGCCTCCAAGAAATATGGGACTATGTGAAAAGACCAAATCTACGTCTGTCTGGTGTACCTGAAAGTGACAGGGAGAATGGAACCAAGTTGGAAAACACTCTGCAGGATATTATTCAGGAGAACTTCCTCAACCTAGCAAGGCAGGCCAATATTCAAATTCAGGAAATACAGAGAATGCCACAAAGACACTCCTCGAGAAGAGCAACTCCAAGAAACATAATTCACCAAAGTTGAAATGAAGGAAAAAATGTTAAGGGCAGCCAGAGAGAAAGGTCGGGTTATCCACAAAGGGAAGCCCATCAGACTAACAGCTGATCTCTCGGCAAAAACTCTACAAGCCAGAAGAGAGTGGGGGCCAATATTCAATATTCTTAAAGAAAAGAATTTTTAACTCAGAATTTCATATCCAGCCAAACTGAGCTTCATCAGTGAATGAGAAATAAAATCCTTTACAGGAAAGCAAATGCTGAGAGATTTTGTCACCACCAGGCCTGCCTTACAAGAGCTCCTGAAGGAAGCACTAAACATGGAAAGGAACAACAGGTACCAGCAACTGCAAAAACATGCCAAATTATAAAGACAATCAAGGCTAGGAAGAAACTGCATCAACTAACGAGCAAAATAACCAGCTAACATCATATGACAGGATCAAATTCACACATAACAATATTAACCTTAAAGGTAAATGAGCTAAATGCTCCAATTAAAAGACGCAGACTGGCAAATTGGATAAAGAGTCAAGACCCATCAGTGTGCTGTATTCAGGAGACCCATCTCACGTGCAGAGACACACATAGGCTCAAAATAAAGGGATGGAGGAAGATCTACCAAGCAAATGGAAAACAACAAAGGCAGGGGTTGCAATCCTAATCTCTAATAAAACAGACTTTAAACCAACAAAGATCAAAAGAGACAAAGAAGGCCATTACATAATGCCAAGGGATCAATTCAACAAGAAGAGCTAACTATCCTAAATATATATGCACTCAATACAGGAGCACCTAGATTCATAAAGCAAGTCCTTAGAGACCTACAAAGAGACTTAGACTCCCACACAATAATAATGGGAGACTTTAACACCCCACTGTCAACATTAGACAGATCAACGAGACAGAAAGTTAACAAGGATATCCAGGAATTGAACTCAACTCTGCACCAAGTGGACCTAATAGACATCTACAGAACTCTCCACCCTAAATCAACAGAATATACATTCTTCTCAGAACCACACCACACCTATTCCAAAATTGACCACATAGTTGGAAGTAAAGCACTCCTCAGCAAATATAAAAGAACAGAAATTTTAACAAACTGTCTCTCAGACCACAGGGCAATCAAACTAGAACTGAGGATTAAGAAACTCACTCAAAACCGCTCAACTACATTGAAACTGAACAACCTGCTCCTGAATGACTACTGGGTACATAACGAAATGAAGGCAGAAATAAAGATGTTCTTTGAAACCAATGAGAACAAAGACACAACATACCAGAATCTCTGGGACATATTTAAAGCAGTGTGTAGAGGGAAATTTATAGCACTAAATGCCCACAAGAGAAAGCAGGAAAGATCTAAAATTGACACCCTAACATCACAATTAAAAGAACTAGAGAAGCAAGGGCAAACACATTCAAAAGCTAGCAGAAGGCAAGAAATAACTAAGATCAGAGCAGAACTGAAGGAGATCGAGACACAAAAAACCCTTCAAAAAATTAATGAATCCAGGAGCTGGTTTTTCGAAAAGATCAACAGAATTGACAGACCACTAGCAAGACTAATAAAGAAGAAAAGAGAGAAGAATCAAATAGACACAATAAAGAATGATAAAGGGGATAACATCACTGATCCCACAGAAATACAAACTACCATCAGAAGATACTATAAACACCTCTATGCAAATAAACTAGAAAATCTAGAAGAAATGGAAAAATTCCTGGACACATACACCCTCCCAAGACTAAACCAGGAAGAAGTTGAATCCCTGAATAGACCAATAACAGTCTCTGAAATTGAGGCAATAATTAATAGCCTACCAACCAAAAAAAAGTCCAGGACCAGAGGGATTCACAGCTGAATTCTACCAGAGGTACAAAGAGGAGCTGGTACCATTCCTTCTGAAACTATTCCAATCAACAGAAAAAGAGGGAATCCTCCCTAACTCATTTCATCATTTCATGAGGCCAGTAGTCTCCTGATACCAAAGCCTGGCAGTGACACAACAAAAAAAAAAAAAAAAAAAAAGAATTTTAGACCAATATCCCTGATAAACATTGATGCAAAAATCCTCACTAAAATACTGGCAAACCAAATCCAGCAGTACATCAAAAAACTTATCCACCACGATCAAGTTGGCTTCATCCCTGGGATGCAAGGCTGGTTCAACATATGCAAATCAATAAATGTAATCCATCATATAAACAGAAACAAAGACAAAAACCACATGATTATCTCAATAGATGCAGAAAAGGCCTTTGACAAAATTCAACAACCTTCATGCTAAAAACTCTCAATAAACTAGGTACTGATGGGATGTATCTCAAAATAATAAGAGCTATTGATGACAAACCCACAGCCAATATCATACTGAATGGGCAAAAACTGGAAGCATTTCCTTTGAAAACTGGCACAAGACAGAGATGCCCTTTCTCACCACTCCTATTCAACATAGTGTTAGAAGTTCTGGCCAGGGCAATCAGGCAGGAGAAAGAAGTAAAGGGTATTCAATTAGGAAAAGAGGAAGTCAAATTGTCCCTGTTTGCAGATGACATGATTGTATATTTAGAAAACCCCATTGTCTCAGCCCAAAATCTCCTTAAGCTGATAAGCAACTTCAGCAAAGTCTCAGGAGACAAAATCAATGTGCAAAAATCACAAGCATTCTTATACAGCAATAAAGGCAAACAGAGAGGCAAATCATGAGTGAACTCCCATTCACAATTGCTACAAAGAGAATAAAATACCTAGGAATCCAACTTCCAAGGGATGTGAAGGACCTCTTCAAGGAGAACTACAAACCACTGCTCAATGAAATAAAAGAGGACACAAACAAATGGAAGAACATTCCATGCTCATGGATAAGAAGAATCAATATCGTGAAAATGGCCATACTGCCCAAGGTAATTTACAGATTCAATGCCATCCCCATCAAGCTACCAATGACTTTCTTCACAGAATTGGAAAAAACTACTTTAAAGTTCATATGGAACAAAAAAAGAGCCTGCATTGCCAAGACAATCCTAAGCCAAAAGAACAAAGCTGGAGGCATCACACTACCTGACTTCAAACTATACTACAAGGCTACAGTAACCAAAACAGCATGGTACTGGTACCAAAACAGAGATATAGACCAATGGAATAGAACAGAGCCCTTAGAAATAATACCACACATCTACAACCATCTGATCTTTGACAAACCTGACAAAAACAAGAAATGGGGAAAGGATTCCCCATTTAATAAGTGGTGCTGGGAAAACTTGCTAGACATATGTAGAAAGCTGAAACTGGATCCCTTCCTTACACCTTATACAAAAATTAATTCAAGATGGATTAAAGACTTAAATGTTAGACCTAAAATCATAAAAACCCTAGAAGAAAACCGAGGCAATACCATTCAGGACATAGGCATGGGCAAGGACTTTATGACTAAAACACCAAAAGCAATGGCAACAAAAGCCAAAATTGACAAATGGGATGTAATTAAACTAAAGAGCTTCTGCATAACAAAAGAAACTATCATCAGAGTGAACAGAAACCTACAGAATGGGAGAAAATTTTTACAATCTACCCATCTCTCAAAGGGTAATATCCAGAATCTAGAAGGAACTTAAACAAATTTACAAGAAAAAAATCAAACAACCCCATCAAAAAGTGGGCAAAGGATATGAACAGACACTTCTCAAAAGAAGACAGTTATGCAGCCAACACACACATGAAAAAATGTTCATCATCACTGGCCATCAGAGAAATACAAATGAAAACCACAATGACGTACCATCTCACACCAGTTAGAATGGCGATCATTAAAATGTTAGGAAACAACAGGTGTTGGAGAGGATGTGGACAAATAGGAACACTTTTACGCTGTTGGTGGGACTGTATACTAGATCAACCATTGTGGAAGACAGTGTGGCGATTCCTCAAGGATCTAGAAGTAGAATTATCATTTGACCCAGCCATCCCATTACTGGGTATATACCCAAAGGATTATAAATCATGCTGCTATAAAGACACATGCACACATATGTTTATTGTGGCACTATTCACAATAGCAAAGACTTGGAACCAACCCAAATGTCCAACAATGATAGACTGGATTAAGAAAATGTGGCACATATACACCATGGAATACTATGCAGCCATAAAAAAGGATGAGTTCATGTCCTTTGTAGGGATATGGATGAAGCTGAAACCATCATTCTGAGCAAACTATCACAAGGAGAGAAAACCAAACACCACATGTTCTCACTCAAAGGTGGGAATTTAACAATGAAAACGACTGGACACAGGGTGGGGAACATCACACACTGAGGCCTGTCGCAGGGTCGGGGGAGGGGGGAGGGATACCATTAGGAGATACACCTAATGTAAATGACGAGTCAATGGGTGCAGGACACCAACATGGCACATGTATACATATGTAACAAACCTGCACGCTGTGCACAAGTACCCTAGAACTTAAAAGTATAAAAAAAAAAGAGTTCAGTAAATAGTTCTTATTTGGCTAAAATCTTAGCTTCAAAAGTCAAAAGTATTCTTAAACCATGAATAAAATATTGAAAGTTTATAGTTTCCTGGGGGAGTAAAATTCATTCCTACCGTTAATATTAACAGGGACTGTGTGAATGACTGGATACCAAGCCAGAAACATGGCATAGGAGGTTGTTATATTTCTGAAATTTCCATCATATTCCCAGCTTCATCAAATATAACCATCAAATGCTTTCAGAACATAGCTACACTCTTTCCTCTAAACTAATGTTGCTGGCTTTCTATCTGATAAGTACAAATTCAACAAAGGCCAACTTCTAAAACTGGCTAAGTGAATTTAAAGGCTTATATGTTTTGATCCGCAGGTATCTTAGGACAGCATATGCAATGTTTTGAGGCTTATTGTTACAAAAAGAGAAAAAGTACAAATTCCAAATCCATTCCAAATCCACAAAGGAAACAAATGATTCTGTGGGCAGTCTCTATGGGGAAATCTGCCTCCCTAGGCTCTGAGTAAATGCAGAGCCCTATGGGCTAAGGCTATAGGAATATAATGTTTACTGCCAAGTACTGCATTTACCAAGTCATTAATTCTCTTTACAAGGAGCCGCTTACAAGACTCCCTGTTTGCACTATTGTTTGACATCAGTAGATGAGGATCCTGGAGTCTAGAACAGAGGGAAAATATGTCTTAAGAAGTATGACTTTTTGTGTCGATGGTTTAAGCATTTTAACAATCTTTAAATCCACTCTTCTATTTGTTGTTGTTCTTTATAACCCCTCCATTCAGAGGTCGTTGTTTAGCTATCCTAAAAAAACTAGACTCCAGCTATCTCAATATTTGCATTCACAAACCAATGAGGTTGTTTATTTAGTTGTGGCTTCTCCCAAGCAACATCAAAAACAGTGTGTCCTGACATTAATTATTCTAATGTGGTAAGAATCCCTGTAGAGACTCATGAAATAAACTACTAGTTGACATCAGAATTGTTATCCTATTTGGTTGATGGATTTGAAGCTGCTTAATGACATGTGGCCTTGGCCGGGAGTGGTGGCTCACACCTGTAATCCCAGCACTTTGGGAGGCTGAGGCGGGCAGATCACCTGAGGTCAGGGGTTCAAGACCAGCCTGGCCAACATGAGGAAACCCTGTCTCTACTAAACATACAAAAATTAGCCAGGCATGGTGGCACACGCCTGTAACCCCAGCTACTCAGGAGGCTGAGTTGGGAGAATCACTCGAACCCGGGAGGTGGAGGTTGCAGTGAGCTGAGATTGCACCACTGCACTCCAGCCTGGGCAACAGAGCAAGACTCTGTCTCAAAAAAAAAAAAAAAAAAAAAAAAGATATGTGGCCTCAAATACATAACACACCAATATGTTAATTAGCAAGTGATTATAAACATTACTAAAGAGCCCTCTTTTTAAAAAATTTTACACAACCAACGTTTTATCTCCATTATACTCTAGCTGACCTTTGCTATCAACTATTTCCTGGTTGCAACTTACAAATAGGGTATGGCATACAGAGTACCTACGAAGCCATATAATTCACAGTAAAAATTCTCTTCAGAATCTGCTATGGATGTCCACGCGAATCAAGGCCACCAAGTAATTCTGGTGGATGTATTTGACCTAACTGCTATATATTTACACATAAAACAAAATGTTACATTACGCTTGTAATGTACATTCTTACATGCTGTGAACACTGATTTATTTCAGGTTTTAAATTTCATGGTCAGCTTACAAATTGTATTACCTATGAGAAATCACATTCTGGCATTCAAATAAAACCGTTATTATTTGCTTGTCCAATACATTATAAACCAATTTGACCTGTAGTCATAGATATATTGGGCCTCCATGGATCATCTTCTAATGAAGTAACTATATTAGAAAGAGCACTAGACAAGCAGTCAGGTTTTCTCAGCTCTGTCACTCTTTGAGTATTGGGGGAAATCGCTCCACCTCTCTGCTCCTTGGTTTCCCCATATGTCCAAAAAGGGAGTTGGACTACATGAGCTCTAAGTCTTTCCCAGCTCTGACAGTCTATGATTCTTTTTTGTCTGTTTGTTTGTTTGTTTTTGAGACAAAGTCTCACTTTGTTGCCCAGGCTGGAGTGCAGTGGCACGATCTCAGCTCACCACAACCTCCACCTCCCAGGTTCAAGCGATTCTCCTGCCTCGGCCTCCCAAGTAGCTGGGACTACAGGCACGCATCACCATGCCCGGCTAATTTTTGTATTTTTAGTAGAGACAGGGTTTCACTACGTTGGCCAGGGTGGTCTAGAACTCCTGACCTCGTGATCCGCCTGCCTTGGCCTCCCAAAGCGCTGGGATTACAGGTGTGAGCCACCACGCCTGGCCTCAGTCTATGATTCTTTGAGATTGCTAAGGAAAGGGAAAGGGGAAATTATTTTGGAATGAACCTTTATGAAAAAGAGTTGGCCGGGCGCAGTGGCTCATGCTTGTATTCCCAGCATTTTGGGAGGCCAAGGTGGGCAGATCACCTGTGGTCAGGAGTTCGAGACCAGCATGACCAACATGGATAAACCCTGCCTCTACTAAAATACAAAATTAGTCAGGCATGGTGGTGCATGCCTGTAATCCCAGCTACTTGGGAGGCTGAGGCAGGAGAATCGCTTGAACTCAGGAGGTGGAGGTTGTGGTGAGCCGAGATCGTGCCATTGCACTCCAGCCTGGGCAACAAGAGCGAAACTCCATCTCAAAAAGAAAAAAGAAAAAAGAAAAAAAGGAAAAGGAAAAGAAAAAGAATAAAGAAAAAGAGTTGAGTTACTTGGGGTTTGTGTTTTGTGTGTGTGTGTTTGTGGTAATGTAAGGAACCTGATCCTAATTTCAGGTTCAACACAGTAAGGAATAATTGCTAATCAAATGTTAATAAAATGCTTACGGGCTTCAGGTCTGGAAAAGTCATTTTAAACACTTAGAAAAACAATCAGGAATGTCAGCTGTTTTTTCACCTGCTCCTAGAGGAAATGCTTGGCTTTTAACCATGACATCCTCCTTTAACTCAAGTACAGTACATTTAAATCTACTAGCAAACTCTCATTTTGAATTACACATGAAGATATTCAACCTAGAGAATTATCTTTCCCTTGACCTGAATTCTGTCCATCCAGAGTTTCCAGTACAGCATTAAAGTTCTTGCTTGGAAATGGCTGCTGTCTGTACTGGAATGACTGGATGCCTTAATGAAATTACGAAACTCTATAATCAGACACTGAAGATTGTTGCCTCCTAAGAGTAGTTTCTAAATTTGATGGCTTCCTCTCAATTGCCAAAATGCTGGGCTGACCTTCCAGGCAGGCCGAATATTTGGCTGTCGACAAGCAGAGATCTGAGAGGTGCTGGGTGGCCTTGTGCCCCAGACCTTTTCCTTCTTAGGTATTTACAAGACTTGACATTCTATCTCTAGAGACACATTCCTTTGGAATAAACATTGATCACCCCAGGTGTCTCCTTGAAATCAAATGTCTCTTAGAGAGGTAAGACCTTAAATCACCAACATTTTGTAGTAATATTTCCTAAAGTGTGTTCCTTAATATACTCTGCTAGTCCCATAATATATTGGAAAAAGAGACCCATGGTCAGATAAGTTGGGAAAACACATTACACTGTATCTCCTCATGCAGAGTCACAATACACATTAGTATATTAAAGGTTCTGAGAAGTCTCACTATAAACAAACTAAATTAATTTTGTTTGGTCCACTGTTTCCTTACTTGAGCACATGGAACACATTTTTTAAAACATTACTTGTAGTAAAACACACAAAAATTTACCATATTAACCATTTTTCAGTGTACAGTTCAGTAGTGTTAAGTATATTTGCATTACTGTACCACCAATCTCCAGAACATTTTCATCTTGCAAAATTAAAACTCTGTACCTGTTAAACAACTGCCTATTTCCTTCTCCCCATAGTCCCTGGCAACCACCAACTCTGCTTCCTATTTCTATGAGTTTGACTACTCTAGATATCTTATATAAGTGAAGTCAAACAATATTTGTCCTTTTGTGGTGCTTATTTAACTTAGCATGATGTCTTTAAGGTTCATCCATGTTGTAGAATGTGACAGGATTCCCTTCTTTTTAAGGCTGAATAATATTCCATTGTATGTATATACCAAATTTTTTCTTATCCATTCATCTGTTGATGAACACTTGGGCTGCTATTATGCCAATAACTTTTGGCTATTATGAATAATGCTGCTATGAACATGAGTGTTCAAATATCTCTTGCAGACCTTGCTCTCAATTGTTTTGAATATTATATACACCCAGAAGTGGGATTGCTGGATCATATGATAATTCTATTTTTAATTTTTTGAGGAACCACCATACTATTTTTCATAGCAGCTACACCATTTTACTTTCCCACCAACAGTGCACAAGGGTTCTAATTTCTCCACATCCCCCCCAACACTTGTTATTTTCTGTTGTTGTTTTTTTTTATAGTAGCCATTCTAATTGGGTATGACGTGATAACTCATTGTGGTTTTAACTTACATTTACCAATTGTTCAATGATGATGAGCATTTTTCATGTGCTTGCTGAAAGAGCACGTATTAAAAAAAAAAAAACTCAAACCAACAAAAGTTCTGTGGAACACAGTTTAGGACATACTGCCAGAATGAATGAATGTGTATGTGTGCATGCACGCTGTATTTGAGTATGTGATAATGATTTTTTTTCAGGATACAGGAATTTTGGGTTATTTTTAAAACAGTTAACATTTACCACTTTAAAAAATTTTAAAAAAAATTTTTTTAGACAGCGTCTCCCTCTGTTGCCCAGGCTGGAATGCAGTGGTGCAATCTCAGCTCACTGCAACCTCTGACTCCTGGGTTCAAGTGATTCTCATGTCTCAGCCTCCCAAGTAGCTAGGATTATAGATGTGTACTACCATGCCTGGCTAGTTTTTGTATTTTTAGTAAAAACGGGGTTTCGCCATGTTGGCCAGGTTGGTCTCAAACTCCTGACCTAATGTGATCCTTCTGCCTCGGTCTCCCAATGTGCTGGGATTACAGGTGTGAGCCAGCATACCCCACCAACACTTGTTACTTTAAAAGCAACACAACATATGTGCTCAAAGAGTGGTTATCTCTGTGTAGTAGGATTAGGGGTAGATTAACTTATTTTTACTTATATAGAATTTCTAAATTTCTCCAATGAACATATGTAATTTTAAAAGTTTAAGATAGATGATGATGGATGAATGGATAGCTAAATAGATAGATAGTCCAACACTATGCTAGTTGCTTTGGCCACAGCACGTAGCTTCCAGTGATCTCTTCCTTTTCGTAATTCTTACTGTTTTTGTGCCTAAATTAGCAGTTGCTTAGGTTCTGCCTTATACTATTTTCTAAATTGTTCTTTCTGTGTGAACATGCAGTGCTCCATAACTTGTAAGCTCTACAGGGGAAGGGACTGTGCTTTATATTTCTCTTATATGCCCCAGTAATAATAACCATATTTTCAACTCAACCAAAGCATACCATCTAACAAAGGATGTGTGTATGTCTCTCTGTGTGTGTGTCTGTGTGTGTGCATGCATGCTGTAATTGAGTATGTGAGGCAGTATGTGAATTTTCATATGCATATTAAATACTGAAATTATCATGCATGTTCAATGATTTATGAGGCCAAACAGATAAAAAGCTTTAAAATGTGCCCCTGAGTGATACAGAACTGTTACTCACACACTCCCCACACCAATAAAACTTTCTTAAAACCTTAGGGAGCACTGAATATAATATATTTTAATGTCATTTCTCCAGTAATAAATATATTAGTATTCTCGTTTCTATGTTTAATAATTTTAAAACAATATTTTGGCCTATGCCTTAGCATTTTGTCAATTAAACATTGTTTAGTTGGTTTTATGTAAACTGATTTGTGCCTAAAATAATCTCCAATCAGAATATGCCATCTCATCTATTAGATTTCCTTCTCTCAACAGATGTTCTGAGTCCTCATTGTTTCCAGATTACAATCAGTTTGCTCATAACACAGAGATCCAGACATCTGGGCCAAGGGAAAATGGGCAAAGCCATTTACTCAGGTATGGGAGGAAACACTTCCTGAAAGTTTACCCAGCAGCCATTCCCACATGTGATATCCTGAAGGTGCTGGTCTGGGCTTTGCCAGAGTTCTGATACATGAAAATAAAGTGGACCTTAAGTGTGATTGCCTGCTATAGTGGAAAGAGTAGAGGATTTGGAGACCTGGGGTCAAGAGTCGGCTCTACCAATTTACCAACTGATGATCCTGGTATAAGTCACTTATCCAATCAGTCTCACCTGTAAAGAGCAGATCATAAAAGCACGTACCTCATGAAACAACTACAGAGAGTCAATGAGATAATACATATGAAAGCACTTTGTAATATCTCACCCAAAGCAGTTTAAGGTAACTTTACCTCTGCTCTAGAGGAGAGAAACTCTATTCCTACTCCATACAGAAATTCTGTTTAGTTCAATGAATTGCTATGGACCATGTCAGTCCTTTACTTGCTCAAAACAGTACAAACAAAACTCCCAAAGCCAACTACAAAAAGAAACAAAGACTGATGAATACTTAGGAGGGGAGAATGCAAAAAATCTCCTGGCATAGTCATATTCTTTCCACTTTTTTCTCTCCATTGAAACTACAAAATATCCATTAAAAACTATTTGAATAGACATTTCATGAAAGAATATGTACAAGTGGATAATAAGCTTATGAAAAGATACTTAATATCATCACTTGCTAGGGAAATGCAAATTAAAACCACAATGAGATACCACTACACACCCACCAGAAAGTCTATAATCAACGAATGACAATACCATATGTAAAATAGGATATGGATAAAAAGAACCCTCATGCATTGATAATGGGAATGTAAAATGGTACAGCCATTTTGCAAAAATAGTTTAGCAGTTTCTGAAAAAGTTAAACATATATTTATTATATGACCAAGCCATTACACTCTTAGGTATCTACCTCAAAGAAGTGCAAATATTACATCTACACAAAGATTTGTATGTGTATGTTCACAGCGGCATTATTCATACATTCCAAATCAGAAAACAATCCAAATGTCCATCAACTGGTGAATGAATATTTTTAACAAAATGTATACCTGTACAATGGAATGCTACTCAGCAACAAAAAAGAACAAAGTACAGACACATGCTACAGCACAGATTAACCTGAAAAACAATATGCTAAATGAAAGAAGCCTGACACAAAAGATTACATCTTGTAGAATTCCATTTACATGAAATATTCAGAAAAGGCAAATCTATAAGGACAGAAAGTAGATTAGTGGTTGCCTGGGGCTGGGGTGGGAATGAGAAGTGACGGAAAACAGGCATATAGGGCAACTTGTTGGGGTGATGGAAATGTTCCAAATTGGGTTGGGGTGATGGTTGCACAATTGTATAAATTCAGGAAAACATTTTGCATTGTACATTTACAATAGGTAAATTTTATGAGATGTAAATTATACCTCAATAAAGTAACCAAAAATGTCTTTGCAAGATGGAGAGATTATGCTAGTCCGTGTGCCAAGTGAGGAACTCAAGCTTGGATTAAAATACCTGCCCTTGGAGTCAAAACCCAGTAGAAAGCTAGCTATCTTTCAGCCAGCAGTACCTTACCAGACTCCTCCCCTGTCCTAGCATTCAACCACCTATAATCATGCCGTCGGCCAGGAAACACATTAACTCCATGAAGTTCAAGTTGACACTTTTTAAAATGAAATTCCTGCTCTTCTGAAATCTCTCTTTTTCATCCCACAGCCAATATTTAATAATAATAAATCTCTATGAGAGGATCCTATCAGATGAGTAAACTCCTTGCTCTGTAGAAATTAGTCATTTCTAAGGTATGCTAACTCTTTTACCTATGCAAAATACTTTTATCCAACAACACGAAAATGACAAGAAAGTGAAAATGGACCAGAAGGAGAGCACTTATTTGAGTTATGCTGTGAGGCCTGGAGGTCTCTGGGACACAGCCAAGGCCAGTAGCAGTTTAAAAGAGTGACAACTTAAAACACCTCCATCTACAGTAGAAAGCAATCATGTGACAAGGTAGGGAAGTCTATTTTAGAAATGTTAAACTGTATTTTAAAAAACAGTTTAACATTTTGAAATTTTGGTCCTAACCTTCAGGTGTCAAAAAACAACTGAGCTTTCCAGAATCTCCAGGAATGCTAGTCATTCAGTGTTTAAAATATACCTAAGAAAGTATGCCAGACTCACACTCCATCCATCAAACCACAACCAACACACTCATCTAGTTATGGTGTGCTGAACAGACAAAGGATTTAAGGTCAGAAAACCTGGATTCCCATCTATTTTGTTTCTTCTATTTGCCAGAAGTGAGACCTTATGCAGATCCCTGAACCTCACGAATCCTTAGTTTGCTATGCTTTTAAATCAGGATAAGAGTTATACCTATCTCACATGGTTATGGGAATTCAGTGTGTGTACATAAAAAAAAAAAAACACTTCATAAATTGCAAAGGCCCATTCAAATAGAGGCTGTCTACTTTCCAGAAAACTCCAAAATTCTTTATATGTTATTCTGAACTATAAGCCCACTCACTTAAATTACTTTTAAAAAACATTCTGTTTTCATTTCCCTATCTCTAATGGGCCCTGTTGAGCCCTGGAAAACCTGGTCTTGCATATATGGTCATTGCTTACTCTGCCGTACACACTAACAATTATTCCCAACAGTGTTTAGATCTGTTTCTTACACTTACACTTCCTGGTTCACAAAAGAAAAAAAACATTGTCAATCCAACATTTCTACAGCACACTTCTCCCAAAGGATTTCCACATGCATTCTCCACTCGGTGAAATGCGATTGCTATTTAATAGCACATAGCAACACTATAGAACAGTCTAAGACAGGATGCGAGAGAGCCAATATTGTACACAGCTGAAAGGACAAGGGAAGCCAGTGTCAACAGATGCGATTACCAGATGTGAACTTTGGCCAAGGAGGTCAGGGCAAACTCTCCTTTAAGAAGTGCCACAGGGGCTAGGCACAATGGCTCACGCCTGTAATCCCAACACTTTGGGAGGCCAAGGCAGGTGGATCACCTGAGGTCAGGAGTTCGAGACCAGCCTGGCCAACATGGCGAAACCCTGTCTCTACTAAAAATACAAAAATTAGCTGGACATGGTGGCATGCACATGTAGTCCCAGGTATTCAGGAGACTGAGGCAGAAGAATCGCTTGAACCCAGGAGGCAGAGGTTGCAGTGAGCCAAGATCATGCCACTGCACTCCAGCCTGGGCAACAGAGCGAGACTCTGCCTCAAAGTAAATAAATAAATAAATAGCCACAGGATCTTTCACACCTAAAAGTCATTGCAACCTTGGCATCACATCTTATTCAAAATGGAATCATTTGGAGCCCCAAACCTCTGCTGTTGCACTGATCTTGTTTTGTGGTAGGGGAGGGTAATTTGCATGGCTTCTCACTAGCAGATCTCCCCTCACTATTCAGATGGCAGGCTCTCTGAAAAACTTATTTCTAAATAAGAACTTGGCATTATTTAGGGGTGATTTAAAGGGATGATAGCTGCAATGGATATGAACACAAGCCACAATTTAACACTTCTTCCCCATGCAGCTGCCTTCCCACCACCCCTGCCCAACACGCTGGGAAAAGCAATTGTTCTCCAGTCCCACGCAAACTTGGAATGAGCCAATTGTCCTTATTTTGTTCTCACTTTGACCTTTATTTCCTTTCCAATACAAGACAGGTGCACTGGTCCTTGTAGTATAGGGTGATGAAAATCAAGTGGGAAGAATGATGCTTTAAAAGGCAGCAGACGTGCGGCGTGGTGGCTCACACCTGTAATCCTAGAACTTCGGGAGGCTGAGGCAGGCGGATCACTTGAGGTCAGGAGTTTGGTACCAGCCTGGCCAACATGGTGAAACCCTGTCTCTACTAAAAATACAAAAATTAGCCGGAAATCGCTTAACCTGGAAGGTGGAGGTTGCAGTGAGCCAAGATCATGCCACTGCACTCCAGCCTGGGCAACAGAGTGAGACTCCGTCTCAAAAAAAAAAATAAAAAATAAAAAATATTTTAAAAAAAGGCAGCAGATGCCTTAGCCAACCAGATTCAAAGGGAGAGCTAGGAAGTTCACTTGTGGGAAATTAGACTCTTTTCCAGGACTTCTCCTATAAAGTCATTCATGGGGACTTGCATAATGTTGTCCAGAAGAAAATTCTATTGGGGACAACATTAATTCACCAAAGATTCTCTTTTATATTATTTATTTGTTAAAATAAAATTTTTTTAGAGATAGGTTTCTCTCTGTCACCCAGGCTAGAGTGCAGTGGTTTGATCACGGCTCACTGCAGCCTCGACCTCCTTGGCTGAAGCGATCTTCCCACTTCAGCCTCTCGAGTAGCTGGGAACACAGGTGCATGCCACCAAGCCTGGCTAAGTTTCTTATTTTTGGTAGAGACAGGGTTTTGGTATGTTGCCCAGGCTGGTCCCAAACTCCTGGGCTCAACTGATCCTCCCGCCTCAGCCTCCCAGACTGCTGGGATTACAGGTGTGAGCCACCGTGCCTGGTCACATTATCTTTTAAATCTATGAAATTCTTAGAGGCAAAATCATGATATGTAAATACCTGGCCCTCAAAATGAGTCATTACTAAATATTTTAATTAAATCTATTTTCAATGCAGCACGAAGTGTCAGGTACCTATGTGTTCATAATGAGAAGGGTTTTCGTCCTTTAGGGAATCTATGTATGGGTCAGAAAAACTTCCCTTTCTCACACTTTACAAAAGCAAAGAATGAATTTGGCTTGCCTGCTTATTCCATTCTGTGCTATGAGGTGTTACTTTCAAAATGTGAACACGTCCTTTATTCATGATAAAACAAGAGAAAAACTGATTACCTGGAATTTATGACCAGTTAATTTTCTTATTCTCAAGCCTAAAAATGAATTGTTTGTTCCCTCGCCTGCCAGTCTTTTCTCCTCTGTCCCCTTCCTTCCCAAACACTAGTGCTGATGAATGAAGTCTGTTTGTGGTTTGTGTCAGTATTTGTCTAAGAAGGGAGTGACACATGAGTTGGAGGGGGGGCAAAGCAACTTGGACCAACTCCAGGTTGGCCTCAAAAATGACAAGTTACCAATAATGTATTGTGCTCTCCTGCATCCACTCTTGGCTGGTGCCCATGTACACTGCATCATACAATACGTAGGTCGTTCTGTTTTCCAATGTAGATGTATATGAATGCCTTGCCTCAAATTTAGTTGTGGATCCCCAAAGAACAGATGCTGAGTTCTAATATTGTTCCTCAAGGCATGTGGTTCACAGGGAATGATACTTTTCAGACTTTTAAATCAGGGGTGTACAATCTTTTGGCTTCCCTGGGCCACACTGGAAGAAGAATTGTCTTGGGCCACACATAAAATACACTAACACTAACAATAGCTGATGAGGTAAAAAAAAAAAAAAAAATCGCAAAGAAATCTCATAATGTTTTAAGAAAGTTTACAAATTTATGTTGGGCCGCATTCAAAGCTGTCCTGGGACACATGAGTCCCGTGGGCCGTGGGTTGGACAAGCTTGTTTTAAGTAAAAATTCTGTTGTCTAGACTTTTCCCTCAGGCTCCTAACTCAAATTTATAACTGCCCACTGTATACTTCCACTTCACTATCCCAACCTCATCTCCCAGAATTCACCGCACACATCTCGCTAATCAACATTCTCTAAATATGCCACACAGTTTCACACCTCTGTGCTTTGTCCACGCTGTTCTCTTAGCCTTGAGTGATCCCCCCTCTGTTGAAATTCTGATTATCTTCCAGGAACCATCTCATATGTAATTTCTTCCATAAATTCTTCCCCAATTCCTGCAGGTGAATCTAATCATTTCATCTGTGCTCACAAAACATTTTGTTTGGACTTGTCTTAAAATCTCAATCACATTCTGCCTTGTATTGTAATTATTTGTGTCTGTATCTGTCTCTTCTATGAGGCCAAAGGCTTTTTGAGGGTGGTACTGTGTCTGATTCATCTTTGTGTCTCTCCCAGAGCCTACCCAAGTACCTGACACTCAGTGACCGAATAAACAATAAACATTTAGAGTAAGAACTCAAATACTATGTGTTGATCTATTGAACTGTGGGTATGTCCTCTACCTGTTAATCAAGGAGCCTGGCATAGTCCATAAACCAAATACAAAACACAGAATGTCTATGTCAGAACAGCTCCAAACATTTTTAAATGTCAAATTTTGGGAAATTTGTTTAAATTATTTTGCTTGCATGAAAACTTTGTAGGCCTGGCAGTTAATAGGAAAAAAAAAATCAAATCACTGACTTACCTCCAAAAGTTTTAGCCACGGAACATTTTGCAGACCATTAAGAATGAGGGCTTCTGTTTAGGCAGTACTGGTTAATTTCTAACATAGAAAGTTACTGCTGGTCACAGTGTTAGTGGATAGATTATTTTTTGCTGTTCTCAATACTGTCATGCCCTGAACAAATACTCCTTTTTGGAGAGTGTGCCTTTCTGAGGGTTCCAGTAACTTCTACTGGGAGTGCAAATGGAATCTGACACTGGCCCCCAACTCCTGCCAGTCTATCATGAGCCAGATTTCAGTTTCCCAGCAGGGTGCACTTGCCCCTGCCACTAGAAGCTGGAAATAAATTGCCTAAAGTTCTTCTGTAAAAAATATTTGGGGAAGGCACCTTGGAACATACTCCATTGATCCTAACTAAACATGTTTGCCAATATTTCCTGTCTTAGGCACAGTAAATCAGTGAGATGCTAGGTGTTGATATGTGGTGGTTTCTTTGTTCCTTTCTAAATCCTAGACATCTTGGAATCTACACTATTGATATTCCAACATGCAAGTTATTATCATGACTAACACAGACAGAATTACCTGCTGCTACATTCCAGGTATGTTTATGTATTTCCCTGTCTAACCTGCTTCCTCCCTCCAGCTGTCTCAGTGTGGAGGAAAGGGAGGCTTTTCCCCCTCCCCTGCATTTTCTCTAACAACTGTGATGTCAAATGCAATTATTTGTGGAGGAATCTGCTGTATGCATGGATGAAAGAGACACATGCAAATCCTCAACAAGAAAGGGAAATACCAGCTATAGGGAACTATGTCCCAAAAGCACGCTGCTCTGGCAGCCTCTGCCGAAGGCCCCCTGTGCAGATATTAACAAGCTGAACACAATATGACTTTAGGAATGCAAAAGAAAAAACTGTTTAACATTTGAAAAATCTCCTCCTCAATCTGAGGTCAACCCAGCTAATAAAAAAGCTTCAAAAACTTCTGAAAAACCATGAATAAGCCCCAGATGCTCCTGTTCTCAGCTGAACTTTCCAAGTTATTTCATACCCTCTATTTTTCACAAGCAGAACTATTTCAACCTCTTGTGCCATCCTATCGCTTTCCAAAGAAAATTGCCTCCAGCCAAATTCCTTCTCCCACCCACAGTAACTAATTGTCCATACTGTTATTCATCCCCTTTTCTGAAGAAGAATTAAATTGGCAAGACCCCTTAGTGCAAGGGTGGGGACCTTTTGTTCTATCAAGGGCCACTGACCCACAGAGGAAAAAAAATCAGTTGGGGCCACACACAAGTAAGAAGCTGCTTGATTTAGTTTAGCTTTTTTTTTTTTTTTGCTTGTGTTTGTGGAAGAAATAGAAAACATTCACCTTGTTTTCTTTAAGAAAAATAAGGACAGGGAAAGGAAAACTCCATTGAATAGGTGTAGTAAATTTTAAAAAAATTCCAGGTGTATGCTATACCAAGTTTGGGGAATGAGGAGGTTAAAAAAAAAGATGTCCAGGCCAGGTGTGGTGGCTCACGCCTGTAATCTCAGCACTTCGGGAGGCCGAGGCAGGCGCATCACTTGAGTTCAGGAGTTTGAGACCAGCCTGGCCAACATGGTGAAACCCCGTGTCTACTAAAAATACAGAAATTAGCCAGGTGTGGTGACGGGCGCCTGTGATCCCAGCTACTCGAGAGGCTGAGGTGGGAGAATTGCTTGAACCCGGGAGGCAGAGTTTGCAGTGAGCTGAGATGGTGCCACTGCACTCCAGCCTGGTGACAGAGCAAGACTGTCTCAAAAAAAAAAAAAAACGTCAGAAAAGAGGAGACAGAGAGATTAGAAAAAGAAAACAAAAGGTAGAGAATAGAAAGAGAGAGGCCAGGGGATGGTGAGAGAGAAAAGGAGAAAAACTAGATACTGGGACACAGCAAAAGATGGACAAACACAGAGGAAGGTCTGGCACACTCCCTAGTTCATGTGTTAGTTGCAGTAAACAGCTTGTCCCACGCCTGGTGCTTCCTGGACCGTGGGCATTAGAGTAAGTGATCACTGCCCTTTGAAATCCTTATTAGCTTTCTAGCAGTTTAGGAAAAATTCTTTCTGTGCTGAGAAACAGCTGGCCTGCTTTGATTTTCAAACTTCAAAGCTATTTTTTGAAATAAAGGTTATTTTCTCAAGAACGTCTGAAGGTTTTACATGTGTGTAAAGAAATGACTGAAAGTCTCTGACGTTGCAAAGCTGTCAGATGGCCTTATCTTTGGTCTTTGAGAGATTAGAGCTGTCTTATTCTATAGAGCCTGCATGTTACATTTGGAATCAGCGTTTATTTCACTGATTTGAGGGATTTCCCACTGCACCCCCACCCACCCTGCCCCACAATCAAACCTAGTTTGGGGTTCCATTGGATCCTAGTACAGACAATGTAAAACGGAGGCCACATATACATCTCTAAGGTAAGGAAAAAGAGACCAGCATTCACAGCTCTTTAATGATCACTCTTCTCCCATTGAAAGCTGAACTTGTGAATGTCTGCACCTAGCAACCCACTAAGAAAGAAGTTGCTTTCAAGCTGCAGTAACTGTTTTTAGCACTACCGTATATGTGCTACTGTACCTTATTCCCAGAATATTTGGGGTTATGTTCTGCTGGTGGCACATTAAAGAAGACAAAATAGAACAGGAAAATGTCCAGAGAAGGTGAAATAAAACAATGAAGAATGGAGAACAAAGCAAAGCTATATAGGGACAAACTAAAATCACTAGCTTCTTGAGTCTGAAAATATGACGACTGAAGGGGAAAAGAAAATAAATGCATACAGGCCAGGCGCAGTGGCTCACGCCTGTAATCCCAGCACTTTGGGAGGCTGAGGTGGGCGGATCACCTGAGGTCAGGAGTTCAAGACCAACCTGACCAACATGGAGAAACCCTGTCTCTACTAAAAATACAAAAATCAGCTGGGCGTGGTGGCACATGCCTGTAATCCCAGCTACTCGGGAGGCTGAGGCAGGAGAATTGCTTGAACCTAGGAGGCAGAGGTTGCAGTGAGCTGAGATCGCACCATTGCACTGCAGCCTGGGCAACAAGAGTGAAACTACGTCTCAAAAAAAAAAAAAAAAAAGAAAGAAAAGAAAAAGAAAAAGAAAGAAAAGAAGTGCATACAATGTGATAGGTAGAGTACCACAATTTAAGTCCTAGAATACTGGAGTTTGAGGGGTATCCCCTTGAACTTGAAAGAGATGGTTTGGGGTTAGATAAAGGGAGGCCCTACTTTGCATATCAAATACTAAGGAATTTATTTCCCTAAGGGGTTGGACAGGCCAAAAACAGAAATAGATTCTAAAATGTTTGGGCCCATTTGTGAATGACAGAATCATACTGGGTTATTCTGAGAAGTTGAGATGCATGGGGGCTACCTCTCACTGTGCACACATCTCTGAGTGTGCCTGTCAGCTAGAATCCTGGATGGTGTAGATCATGGGGGCTGCCCCTGGGACCATGTCTCTAAAAGGTCCTTGGTGCTGCCCTCAGAATTAAGGGGATGACTTCTAGGCTATGAGGCTGGAACACTGGGTCAGTATGCACTGGTCAGGAGGTCACCACGCCACCAGACCAAGTGATACTGCTGTTACCTCCTCACAGAAGCTAGGCTGCTTCTGAGACAGCCAGTAGAGATGAATACAGCTCAGTTGGGGACCAGGGAGGAAGAGCTTTGCTTTGGTCCAGCGTGGTTTCAATCTTACATCTGTCTTCATCTATTTCAAAAAGTTTATTTAAGTGAAAATTGATTTATTTTTTCTGATTTAAAAAAATAACTTTTAAAAAGTATTTGGGCAGAGTACAGAGAGGTATAAAAAAAGAAATGAAAATTACTGTAATACTGCTAATGTTTTGATATAATTCTTACAGACTTTATTCCACATACATATATACACATTAATTTTTTTAAAAATTGGATTGTACTTTACTACTGTCTCATAGTCTGCGTTGGTTTTTACTTAGCAATATATGACAGGTATCTTTCTATGCACAGCTGTGTTTTAAAAAATATTTTTAAATGTCTACAGATTACTCCATTGTATGGAAACAGCATAGTTCCCATAATAAATCTGCTGTTGATGGACATTTGGATTGCTTTTATTTTTATGTTTTTTTTTTTTTTTGAGACGGGGTTTTGCTCTTTTGCCCAGGCTGGAGTGCAGTGGCGCCATCTTGGCTCAGTGCAACCTCTGCCTTCCAGTTTCAAGCGATTCTTGTGCCTCAACCTCCCGAGTAGCTGGGATTACAGGTGCCCACCACCATGCCCAGCTAATTTTTGTATTTTTAGTAGAGACGGGGTTTCACTATGTTGGCCAAGCTGGTCTTGAACTCCTGACCTCGTGATCCGCCCGCCTCAGCCTCCCAAAGTGCTGGGATTACAGACGTGAGCCACTGAGCCTGGCCTTATTTTTTTGTTATTCATAAACAATGCTACTGAAATATCCTTATACATACATCTTTGTAGATTGTCATGTTCTTTCCTTGGGAGAAATTGTTAGAGGTGGAGCTGCTAGTTTCTGGCTACTTCAACTGACCTCCTTGACAATGAGACTGTGCTAATGGCTCTCATTTCTTCAACAGAATAAAAAAGAAATCATAAATTTTAGAGTAATAGGACGTGGGTTCAAGTCCAAGTTTAACCTTTTAGTTACTCACAATCTGACTGCCATTTTCCTCATCTGTAAAAGAGAATATTAATGGTAGCTAACTATAATTAACAGTGGATATTATTAATCAGAGGATAGTGGTAAAAAATGTGATAATGTAAATAAAACATTTACATGTATGAGCCTATAGATTTATTGTTTTTTCTGATTTAAAAAATAATTTTAAAAAGCATTTGGGCAGAGTGCAGAGAGATATAAAAAGGAAATGAAAATTACTGTAATACTGCTAATGTTTTGATATAATTCTTACAGACTTTATTCCACATACACATATATGCATTAATTTTTAAAATATATGTGTGAAATAAATGTGATAATGTAAATAAAACATTTATATTTATGGGTCTCAAAAGTGTTAAAACACTTAAATGCTGCAGGGATTCTTTCTTCTCTCTTTTTTTTTTTGAGACAGAGTCTCAATTTGTCACCCAGGCTGGAGTGCAGTGGCACGATCTTGGCTCACTGCAACCTCCACCTCCCAGGTTCAAGTGATTCTCGTGCCTCAGCCTCCCAGGTAGCTGGGATTATAGGCGCCTGCCACCATGCCCAGCGAATTTCTATATTTTTAGTAGAGATGAGGTTTTGCCATGTTGCCCAAGCTGGTCTCGAACTTCTGACCTCAAGTGATCCACCCGCCTTGGCCTCCTAAAATGCTGGGATTACAGGTGTGAGCCACCGCACCTAGCTGGATTCTTATTTTCTTATTAACATTTTTATGTTGTTAAGAATTAGGCAGCTTTAGAGTGGGTCTCATCTCCTAGATGTCCCCCACACAGACAGGGCCCCCAAAACTCTCTGAGGTCTTGCCATCATCCAGAATAATATTTCTGACTTCTCGGACCGGATTCAACTGCTTTGAGGGGCAGGCGGGCCTCTCAGTCTAGCAGATGTCTGCTGTCACATACCTAAATGGCATTTGGCTCCCCATAGCATTCACCTGGCGATTGTTTGCCGTTGTCTACCATACTGGGGAGGAAAGCTTATCATGTTCTCTTTCTTGTTGGGCCCTCTATAAATACACCCAGATTGCGTGGGCCTGAATTGAACACTCTGGCGAGAAACCAACTTTCTCAGGAAGAAGGAGATCAGTTGCATTACAACATAACTCGCAATTCCTTTCCAAACTTCTGGTGCTTTTGCTTTGAAAAAAAATAAAAGCTGCTGCTGTTCATCATTGCTAGCCAAAAGCATTTATATATTATGGACTTTTTTTTTTTTTCATCTAGAAGGGAGCACATAGCAAACATGGTGTTCTTTATTAGAGGTTGTGAGACATCCAGACAAGGACTAACACTCAGCGAGTCCCAGATAAATGCTACTTGGTCTTGATCACTGTCTTTCTCCAGGTCATTTCTTCTATTACTTTCCCTTTAAGACAGAGTCACTAAGACCACAGAAAATAAACCAACCTATAAGAGGAATTCTTAAATTATGTGGAAGATGAGAGTGGGTAGATAGGAAGAAAAAAAAGTGAGGAGTTGTGGGGAGAGAAGTACCTCTCCCTCAGAGAAGGTGGCATGGCATAAGTGGGAGTCAGGGAAATATGGGACTTATAAAAGGAAGGCAACATGTCTTTTTGTGGCAGAGAAAAAAGTTACACAAAAAAAATTGTTTCTGGATCAACAAAAGAAAATATATAAAGCAAAATATAAATAGAAGTTGAAGACTATAGTACTATAAGAAAACAAAGACAAAAAAAAAAAAAAAAAAAGATTGTGAGTCCCTAGAAGCCAAGGGCAGTGACTATCTCATTGATTTTTCTAGTTCCTGTGCCCAGCACAGGACTGATGGTGAAGCAAAGCAGGTCTGGACTAGGGCAACGACATGGGGACAGAAAAGGATCTTAGACAGAATTGTACAAAGAATGACCTGAAAGCACTGGTAATCGGCTACATAGAAGAGAGTTCAGGCCTAGTGATGTCAGCAGAGAAGTGAGTAGGACATAGTAGGTCCAGGGAATACACTGAAAGTAGAGAGGATCACAGACCCATCTGTCCTTCCTTACAGAAATGATTCTCTTAGGGAAAGCACGAGAAAGCTATGCAATAGGGGGAGGTATGCCAAAGATTTTGATCACTTCATTCACTTTTATATCCTGCAAATAAGGAAGTTTCCCAATATCTAGCTATCTATACTCGAGGCATGAATCACCACAGGACTACACTACCCAGGGAGACTGGAATCTAGATAGAAATACGCACATGAATTGCTGTTTTGGCTCAGCTCTTCAGGCCTCAACAAGCTGAGCTTGGAGTTGAAAGGAGGCAGCCAAGAAAATGAAAGTTGCTATTACTCAGGCTTTGACAGATAAAGTAGGTTTCCCATCTTTGCTCAATACCATATTTTATAGCAACTGAATAGGCAGAGTAGGTGGGGAGTAGGCCAGAGCCTGGGGGCTCTGTCTAAAATAATTCCACTGTATGATAGCCACAGCATAGCCCCCAAGTGAAGGTCAGAAAAGGGCGACTGAACAGGAAGAGAGTTCATGGATTTTCCAGGTTCTTCGCAAGTTGAGGACCTTCTGAATTGATGTAATGAAGACTTATGGGGAAGCTGTGGTATTATTCCACTGCATTTCTCAATAAAATAGAGGAAGGGCTATTCCAGATGACTTCTTGAAGAAATAAAATATTCTGTACATACTTGAAAAGCAAAACCCCAAGGTAACATTTTGTAACTTTTTTGAAGGCGAAAAGAATCCCCCTACTTTCTTGCCTTCTCTCTGTACCTGCCACTACATTTTCTCCCCGAAATTCATATCTGTTCCATGTGCAAAATATATTCACCCTGTCTACACAGCTCTAAACTGAGGATAAAGAAGAACAGAGTTTTTTACTTATTTATGCAATAAATAGTTATCAGCCACTTATTCTATACCAGGCATTGTTCAAAGAGCTGAAGATACGGTGGTGAGTGGGACAGACAAGGTTAGCCTAACCGAGACATCTGCTCTGTCTTCTCAGCATCTGCTCTGACCAGCAAGGGCACAGGGGTGCTAAGGTGGAGAGAAGAGGCACTGTCGAGTACAAGGCAGAGCGTCTTTGTGAAATGTCAGGTCAGCTCCTTGTCAGCACATGCTTGAGTAAAATGAACAAGCGAGGTCTTATATATAACATGTGTAAAGTTCTTGGAGACTGTTCTAGTGAAACAGCACCAGCTATAAGGAGCTGCCATAATTAGAAAGACATAGGAGTTGATAACAAATAGGAAAATGTGTTCTGAGAAGGTATGGAGAAGGCAAACAGTCACTGCTTCCCTCTGGGGCCCCCACTCTTCTTTGTGAGGCTGTCACGAAACACAGTAGTCTCTCCAACACATCTAAGCACCCACAGTGGCAGCTGAAGAAAAACACTATAATCTCTCTCGATCTTTCTCACAGTTTTGGTAATTTTTGAGACTTCAGTGAATGGATGGCACTCAACATTCAACAGCCAAGGAGCTACATTTAATTGGAATTCTGACTAAAAAAAAGTGTGTAACAAATTGATTAAAAGTAATAGTTAACACATTCATCAGGGAATCTAAATACCTCATTGTGAGAACTTCTACTAAAGGTTCAATAAGGGACAAATCTCTGCAGGTACTAGAAATTTCTTTTCATTTTCTACTGTGGGACCTGGAGAAGCTACTGGTCTACTGTGGGAGGGCCGCACCCTACTACCTTCTGCGGAGACCCAAACCACTGCCTGCTCCAGCCTCTCCTATGTCCTGGCTAATGGCCAAAAGATGATTGAGTCAACTTTAGGGACAAAGCGGTTCTCATCTCCTAAACCAAGCTTGTCCAACCCGCAGCCCATGGGCTGCATACGGCTCAGGACAGCAGTGAATGAAGCCCAATGCAAATTTGTGAACTTTCTTAAAATACTATGAGGTTTTTTTTTTTTTGGCAATTTTTATTTGTAGCTCATCAGTTATCGTTAGTGTTAGTGTATTTTATGTGTGGCCCAAGACAATTCTTCCTCTTCCAATATGGCCCAGGGAAGCCAAAAGATTGGACACCCCTTCCATTTTCCCATCAGGCAGTGGAAAGGAAGGGTAATGAATTTGAATAACAAATTTTCCTTCTTTGCCTTGTAAATGCTATCACTTAACTGGACTCCTTGCCTCCAATTTCTGATCTTTAAAACATCCTTCACGCTGCTGGCAGAGTTAACATTACTGATGTTAACTGATCTGACCATGTCACTCTCATGCTTCAAGCCCTTCATGGGCTCTGCACTGCCACAGAGTAAAGCTCAGATTCCTTAGTATGCTATTCATGGCCTCCCAAATTTTTTACCACCTTTTCCATCTCATCTTTCACTGTCCACGTCCTCTTCCAATCTGGCTTGTGGCCTCAGCTCCCCAGCCACATAATGCTATCGATGTACTTTCATGTCTTTGAGCCACTGCTCATGCCATATTCCTCTGCCAGGAAGATCCTTCCTTCCAATCTCGATCTGTCAAAATTCTCCTCATCTTTCAAAGGCTGGCTTAAAGGCTACCTCCTATTTTTAAAGTCTTGTCTAATTCCCTCGGTAAGAATTAATCCTTCTCTTCTCCGGGCTAGCATAGTACTTGGTTTATATTTCTTTTATGACACACTGTGCCTTGGAGTATAGTAATGTAGGCATGTTTTCATCACCCTCATTGGAAGTGCTTAAGTTATCTCTGTATCTTTGTCTACAGCCCCTATGCTCAGTGCTTGGCACAGAGAGCTGCTCAATATTGAATAAATGAATGCAAATGGTGATGATATATGCATATGTGATGAGTGTGTAGGTGGGGGAGATTCTCTATGTCCTTATCAACAGACCCCATCAAATCCAGCACTACATAAAAAATGGGCATTCAATAAATAACTCCTAATAAATGACGAGGATATATATATATGTGTGTGTGTGTGCGTGTATGTGTGTATTTTACTTTTTATTTTGCCTTGTGAATTTCATTTTGAAAAGGAGTCATAGAAGTAATCATGCTTTAAGTGACTTCCAAAAACAACAAACAAGAACAAAGACCATTAGACCAAGTAAAAGCTCAGATCTGAGTTCCATCTCAGTATATTATAATGAAACCTGCAGTTTTAACAATAATTTGGACCATGGGTTATCAGATTGCAATTACTGATCAATCAATTTGTCACACAACAGCTCAGGGAATGACATAACTGAAAAAAGAAATTGGCAATACGAAAATTGCTCCCCACAGGGATACCCGTATCCTATATTTGTGTCTGGCAAACAAAGGCGGCAGCACCACTGGTTTCTGGTCTGGAGATCTTTCAGCTCTGACTGCCTTCGAGCATCCATATGCAGCTATAACAAACTGCCTCTAGCTTGGCTTAATCTTTTGTATTAGCTCATTAATGAGTCTGGATTCCTTCCCCATTTTCCATGGTATCCCAGGCAGGCACAAAGGCTCAGGCAGCAGGGGGCAGCTTTCCTTTTGCCTGACAACAAGTGGTCACTGGTCCCAGTCTGTGGCTAACAAATTCCATAGTTCTTTGAAGGTAGAGCCCATGGTGTAGGTCTGCCCTAGGCTCTGCAATGCAAAAAAGAGCTTTGGGAATTTGGGCCTAGGCAGTGTCACTTGTAACTGTGACATCACCCCAACAGCTGAGAGTGATGGTGTCTCAAGAAAGCTCAGTAGCCACAAGCCCTGTGAATTCTTTCTGCTCTGTTGGCATGTGAAATACACACACACTCACAAACATATTATATGCTGCTCAAAATCATTCTAAATACCTCCTGTGAGACATTGGCCAATAAGGATATCATGTCAACCAGGTTTTAAATATAGGAACCTCTTACCATCTTCAACCAGAGAGCAAAATGCAAAAGGAATGCAGATTAACTTGCCCTGAACTTTATAGCTCTGAAGTCTCTCCACTTGATACCATCCTTCCATGAAAGGTCCTGGTGGGGCTGAAGATTAAAATGGGACTTCTGGATCATGTGGTAAAATCTCTAAGCTGTACTCCAAGGGCAGCCTGCCTATTTATAGAGCCTCTACTTCAGGGCAGAGTTCAAACTTGGGAAAATCTGAAGAACTTGATTTAAACACACACACACACACACACACACACACACATATAAAAAATCATCTTCATTTTCCATTCAGTCACTTTGAGCCAAACTAATCTTTAAATAGTTCAAAAATCTGTTGAAGGTTGGCTAGATATATTTTTCCAAGAATCTTTAGAATTTAGATTATTATATTTAGAATTTTTAAATCATTTAAACAACACTCTTAACTGGAAAAGTTGTAGTCTCTCCATTTCAGAAATTGATAAACTGAGGCACAGAGACTCAAGTCACTTAAAAGGTCACTCTTGACTTGCCCTTATGCTAACTCTTCATATTGTAATAATATGAAGAAAAACAGTATCTAGAATGTATTGAGTGCCTACCACATATATTATCCCTAATATTTGTCTTAACTTTTCAAGATAGATGATAGTATACCCATTTCACAGATTAGGAAGCATGAGTATAGGAAAGTTAAGTAATTTGGCCTAAAGCCAAGTTACTACAAAATGACAAATCTGAGAATTAAAAATAGATCTATTTGGCTCTAAAGCCTTTGTTCTTTCCCTCAAACTAAATAATCCATTGTTTTGGCTCTCAAATGTCTCACTGAGACTCTCAGTCACATACCAGTGATGCTTTACAACTAAAACAGGTAGTATTGGTGTAACAAAAACTCATGTGGAGCAGTGAACATCACAATCCCAAAACAGTCCTTTTTAACCTTTAAACAGGGTGGAGAGTATTTTTCTTTTTTCTTTTTTTCTTTTTTTTTGAGACAGAGTCTCGCTCTGTCGCCCAGGCTGGAGTGCAGTGGCGCGATCTCGGCTCACTGCAAGCGGTGGAGAGTATTTTTCTAGTCACTTCCATGTCTCTCCCTCTCCCACCTCAACATACATGTAAATACATATCCCTCTCTTCCCACCAAAAATGGCAACAACATCAAGAGAGTTGCCAAATTATCACAATGTTTGGGGGATATTGTTTTAGGTCAGTGAAGGTTTCATAGCTGTTTCCATCATAACTAAAAACTAACATGTGTGCTAAGTTGGATTTCCCCTATCATGCTTAGGCACTCATGTTTGTGAATCTACATGTAATGCTTCACATTTATCCCCGTGGGGATATTACCGTGCTAGTTTTCTCCTGTCATTGCAGCCTACTGAGATATTTTTGCATCCCAATTGTGTTATCTATGTATTCACTAACCCCCACCTAGCATCATGCAGGCACTAAATATTAGAAGTATGCCTTCTCTATCTTCAGTTAAGTCACTAGCAAAAACTTTAGGCAACAAGGGGCTAAGCACAAAGTTAATAACCAAAGGCCTCACTCTGGGCTGATATTGATACATTTCATATTTGATAATTAATTAGCTACACATTTATCCAAGTAGATGATCAGTTAGCCAATGTTTCTCCTTACTTATTTTAAAACAAATCATAGGAATCTCTGTCAAACACCTTGCTGAAATCTAGACCCAGCATGTCTATGCCATTCCTCTGATCAATAAGGCATGTGCATGTACGCACATATAAAGGGAAATGGCCTGATTAGTTCTGAGTAAGTCCACAGTGGCTACTTGTAACCACCATGGTTGCTTCCAAGAGCTCATGCTCTCCAAGAATCTAATCTAGAATTTCATTAAGATGTGACACCAGACTTTCTGGTTTGTGGCTTCCAGAATCCAATTTCCATCCCTTATTGAAGGTGATGGTAAACAATTGTGCCAGTCTTCAGTCTTTTGGCTCTTCACCAATTCTTTGTGATGCTTCAAAGTTTAATAACAGTGATACCATGATAATAACCATAAGAATCCTCAGTGGCCTTGAATGTAACTAACCTGAACTTGGACCTCATTTCTGTGACATACCAGAAGAGTAATTCTCTTAGCTTTTATTTGGTTTCGTCAGCTGCTTGCCCATAATACAGAATAGATATTATTCTCAGAAGTGATGACTTAGCAAAATAGGGACTATGAAAAAAATATCTAGATCAACTTATTAAACAAGGAAAAGAAGACCATACTTAAGAAATTATCCAATAAGATCCAGTGCACATAAATAATAATGTAATCTTTATTTTGGATATTAATTAGAACTCTGTTGGAGACACTCCACTTAACAGTTGCTACATAAAATCACTGTGCTCACTATCTAAGGAAAGCACATAGTTAGGAGTAAAGAATTAATCTCATTATTACCATTTTACCTTAACTATGTACCAACACTGAGCCCATACAGAATTTGGAAACATTTTTTGCTATGTGTCAAATAAATCTACAGTTGAACGCTAGATCTCAAATAGCCATGGGATTAAAGGACTAAGACCAAACTTTGTTTGGGCCAATTAACACAAGACTGCACCATATAGACAAGCTAGTTCAAGACAAAAGAGCTCAGCTCAGCACTTTGTTTTCATTGGATTTTGTTAGAATCCTAATGACATGGGCAAAGAAAACTCATATATGTTGGTCATCAGCTTCAAAGAAGCCACTTCTGGTTCACTAGTACTAGAGCATGGGCCTTTAGCTATCACTTCAATAATGTTACCACCAAGCCATTCACATTCTCCCATTTGGTCTCCATTCTGACCCACAGTTCATTTTAGAAAGTGGCTGATGGGGAGGGCATGCTGTGACTTCCTTGTGTATTATAGATATTTAGTACCTTCATTGACCACTCAAATTACTAAATGGCTCACATGGGATTAAGCCTTTAATGTTAGCTTTAAGGGCATCTAAGATTTTTGTTATTTTTGCAGTTGGACCCCTTTAAGTGAAATCTTACTTAGAAGACCAATATGTGAAGAAGATTTTTAAAAACGGAGCTGCTCTGGTTAAAATAGGAATGGGGTACTTAGAACAACCTCCACAGCACCTCTCCCACATTCCCTATGGAACACAATCTGAATACACTGCCCTAAACAACTGAGCTATCTGGCACATAAGCCCACTGACTAATATGATGCTAATTTTGTCATTCTGGAAGGAGGAAGGAGGCACGAGATAAATTATTATAAGATGTCCAGGAAGGTGGAGGAGTTGAGATCCAGGGAATGAGACTGAAAGGATGACTGACCCTGAATGAGAACAGGAGCCTGAGTCAGACTCTGTGAGTGGGTAAAAGGGCATGAGCAACAGGTCTTGCTGATTCTGCCTTCCTTTGGTTCAGTGATCCCAGCAGAGACCTCCCCACCCGGTGCAACAACTGCCCAATGAGTTGAATGAGGCAGTTGGGCACTAAGGTATACTTGTTAGGCCCAAACTTAGTTAATATCCAAAATAAGTGATAAATAATTAGCAAGTTCATGGTTCCTACTGTGCAGCCATTTGTTCCAAAGATGAACTTCATGACTATGGGCTTCTGCCATGATTTGGAGTACTTACTGTATAAGAAAATGTGTCTGTGTATTTGCAAGCATGTTTGCATTAAGAGCCTTTGGAAGCAGAGCAAATGGCACTATAGAATATTAACCTGTTCATTCCCAGTGCCAGTGTTGTCATTTACTGGTAGTATGACTTTGGACAAGTCATTTCCCTCTCTTGGCTTTAACATCCTCTGTAAAATCAAAGGGTTAGACCCTATGATCCTGCACTTATATAATTCTGCCCTTTAGCACAGACACTGTTTAATATTGAATGTGAAAAGTACCTTAAATGAAATCTAAATTCAGAAATAAGGGCAGCAAAGGTTAAGTCCTTTGAATTGACTGATCAGTCAATTAATTATATATATATTGAGGGTCTACTTTGTATATGCTATTGTGTTAGGTGCCATGGGATACAAAGAATTAAATGTGTGATTCCACACTTAGGGAGCTTATAGTCTAGAAGCATGATACATATTCATAAATATATCTCGGTTAATTTCTGAAATAGTATTTGAATACACACACACATACATACACACAGACTGATATACCTCATACAGCAAATGTTTGTAACTGCAAACGTTTTAGGGAACGAGCATTTGTAACTGTTTATTAAAAAATATCAGCCAGGCACGGTGGCTCACACCTGTAATCCCAGCACTTTGGGAGGCCGAGGCAGGCGGATCACCTGAGGTTAGGAGTTCGAGACCAGCCTGGCCAACATGGTGAAACCCTGTCTCTACTAAAAATACAAAAATTAGCTGGGCATGGTGGTGGGTACCTGTAATCCCAGCTACTCGGGAGGCTGAGGCAGGAGAATTGCTTGAACCCGGGAGGTGGAGGTTGCAGTGAGCCAAGATCACGCCACTGCACTCCAGCCTGAGCGACTGAGACTCCGTCTCAAAAAAAAAAAAAAAAAAAAAAAAAAGATGCTGCATTTGGCCAGCGGGTAAATGTAAATACAATAGGAGACCCTATGAATTTCATAGAAAATTTAGAAATGTATTTCTAAACTTCATAAACCTGGTAGTCTATATTGTTTGACAGAATTCTCTTTTCATATGTAGAACTTGTCTTTCCATTGCTAACACTTCCAGTTAAAAATATCCTATGAAAGAATACAATAATGTAATGAGAAAAGTTCATGTATTTCCCTCCATTGCTCAATCAAGATGACCACAACACTAATACCAACAACATTTTGGCTCGCCATTCCTGACTCATCTTCCATTTTTGAGTAATTTAATTTAATATGCAAGGACTGAAATACATGACCTAATTTAAGTACCTTTAATCCTGTGTATTCTAAATATAGCAAATAGTTCATTTTCAAGAAATTTAGTACAAAATACTTGGGAATTCTTCTTGGTGCAGTGTTATTAAACTGTATATAGTAATTAAGATATTAAAAACACATGCTCCCCAAAGCCACCAGACATTGTAATTATTTTTCAGGCTATTAGGCAAAGTGACAGAAGATTTTTTAATGATAAATCCGTTTTGGAATGTATCAGAGAATTCCCTTTTACTTCATGAAATAATGTTTAACTCCACAGAGTCTAAGTCTGGTATTTAAGGACTAACTCACGTTGTCCTTTTGTGACTCAGAAGTCATTCACTGGCTCTTGCTAACATGTCTTGTAGGTACTCTGTCCTTCACACACACACACACACACACACACACACACACACACACACACATTCTGGCTCTGTATGGAAATAAATGGCAATTACTAGAGTTCTGCCATGTCACTTGTATGTGAACAAGTAAGACAGACACTGGGACATAATTCCATTTGGGAAGGTCTTTTATTTAAAGTTGACTTTCAAAAGGTTTCTCCTTTTATTTAGAAATTTTAGATCAATATTGGCTTTTCTAGCAACCACTGCACTAGGCCAGTGTTTTACAACTCTCACTGGTGTTATTGTGAGAAGACTATGAAAACAAGCTACTTGGAGTGTTTTCCATCATGTCTGAGATTCATTTCAAACATTTTTTGAAAATCACATGCTAAGGAATGTCCTGAGTGCTCCTTTGGCACTTAACAGCTTTACTAATTAACTTATTAAAAATTTTAACTTTCTATTTCAAAAGTTAGTGTCTTCATTGCACTAGAGTCTGCCAGGCATCTTAAAAATACTTTTCTGGTGTTTACAGAGGGGGATGGAAGTGGAGACATTTCAGCGTCTGTTCTAGATTTTTTAATTATCTTTGACCATTTAACATCATTCTATGAATTAGGGCTCACTAACAGAAAGTTCTTCTGCTATTTATAACTCAAACTCATGCCACAAAGTTCCTCTGTTTCCATACAATGTGGTGGTTAGTTTTCCAAGAATCTCACCAACTGAGATTTTGTAAACAATGTGCTTAATCTTTCATTGCTGCTGATTTTAGAGCTTCGGCCATAGAAATTACCATATTTGGCACTTGAAAATTATCAGACCACAAATTAAGGAGTTTTTGTTATTTGTATTCTGCACATCTTTTCTATATAGATCTTCCTAATAGGTGTGCCATGTCTTGGTACAAGTAAAGGAAAGTGCACAGAGAATGAAATCAGTAGCTCTGGATTCTAGGTCTAGCTCTACCACTTACTGTATGGAAATCAGTAGACTTCTAATGCCCACAGTTTCTTCATCTGGGAAATGTAAGTAATAATGCCTGCCTTGCTTTCCTCTCTGAGCGGCTATAAAGATCACATTATCTAATGGATAGGAAAGAGCTTTGCAAACTGAATTGTGCTATGTAAACATATCGCAGAATTATCATTCATATGGAATCACATGGTTAACACGATTCGAAAACAGGTCACCTATCTGGCCCTGGAGGAGGGAAACTTAGGGGTGATAAATGCAAAACTGTTTTTATAGTTTAATGTTTTCATAGCCTAATGAGAACAAGGCAGAACAGAAGAATTGGGTGGGGGGGAAGGGCAAGTTTAAGTTCCATCTGCCCAGGCTGGAAGACTGGTGGGAAGGGAACAACCTTTGAAAAGATGAGAGGTTACAAAGTGGAAAGCGGTGACCTGGGAACAGGGTGTTTTAAAAAGAGTGGCAGAGCAGAGAATAAAGTCACAAGACTTGTTCACAAGAGGGTGCTGGGTTAAAGCCTGACCTTGAGCCACAAATCATGGAATCACACGGCTGGAAGGAATCTTAAGAGGCCATCTCGTCCACTCCCCCACCATTCAGCAGGACATTTCAACGATCCCAAACAGATGAGACTTTATCTAACTTTGAATGAAAAGCTCTGACACCAAGTGGGCAGGTATTGACTACTCTGGCTTCAACTGTTTACAACGGGCAGGAAAACAATTTCTGGTATTTCGTTTGAACCTGAACTGAAATGGGGAAACAATAAATGGATAGATTTTTCCTTGGGAACAGTAAGTCCTGTAGCAGTTTAGGGACTGCTAAATTAGCACTAACTACATAACTACTCTTAAAGAGAGAGAAAAAGTTAACAACAAAACTAGGTTAGGGGATAAATGGCCCACAGTTTTATATGAGTAACGATGTGTTGTGATCATTTTTGGTAATTGTGGAGTCTTCTCTCCATGCAGGAGCCTGGAGCAGAATGATACTAACAAAAACAAAACTTAGTTGTTGCTGTTTTAAAGCAACATGGCCTAGCAAATTCCAGGACTGACACTGAGGACATAAAAGAGTTCAATTCTTTTCCTAACACAAGACAATAAGTCCTCATACAAATTAGAAACTGAAAAGGAAATAAAAAGGTCCTCATTTCTGATGGTGGGAATGTTACACATGAACTCTGCCTTGGAAGGAGGAGGGGAGAACATTCCACACCTGTAGGCCTTCCCAGGAAAGGGGCCTGAGCCTGGCTCTGAACCCATCCCCTCAAGGTTATACCATGGGACTATCAATATGAAAATAATGTTACTTTATTCCCTTAGTGGGTATATTCTTTCCAGCGCTATCAACAGTAACCATAACCTGCAAGGAGGCAGCTGAGAATTCCCAGGAAACAAAGTGAGAAGCTATTTTGGGATGTGCTCATAAATAGCCTAGCTATAGTTCATCTGGATGGATGCACATGGGGCATACATGCAGAGAGAGAGAGAGAGAGAGAGAGGAGAAGTATCTCTGTATTTATAAATATGTATGTTGGAGCATGCTATTGTAGTTTTAATAGATGCAGCACCGAGCAAGGGGCTTAGGAAAATAACATCACATTCTCAGATTCACCACTCAATTACATGTGAACTTGGAAAGTTAACTTGATTCTTCCTCCCTATCACCAAATCTTTAGGCCGATTTAGTCAGGCATTCAGTGAATCCAGATGTTTGGCAGTGTATAGGAAACATCTGGATGATTGATTGAGTTTTCAACTGAACTCACTGGATCTTTTGGCAGTATGTCTATACAGCCATTAATGGCTTTCTGCCTCAGTTTCTCTAACTATAAAAAGGACAAACATTATTTATCCCTTACCTTCCAAAAAACAGTGAAAATGAGATAAGGTTTAAGAGTAATAATGAGTTCTTGAAAAGATTCTGTCACAGTTTTATATCTTATATAATTCCAAGTTGGATTTTTTTCCTAAGCAGTTAGACTTTAGAACATGACATCACTTTGAAATATGGGTAAATGCTATACAAAGACAATACATTATCATTATCATCATCATCGACATCATCATCATCATCATGATTTCTTCTTTATGACTTCCCTGAAGTGTCTCACTTTCAGATCGAATCACGGCCAAAATATAAATTTTATTTAAGGACTGAAAAAATGTGTTTTGGCTATATAAAGCAACACAGATGAGAAAAAAAATCAATGTGTGTGTTTCGAGTCCAACCAATTTTAACAGCTCAACTGAAACAGGTAAAACTGGTTTATCAATGAGAATTAATTGGCTGCTCAATGGTATTTGTATAGAAACTGAAAATGTTCATACACTTATTCATGGCCAGAGGTAGGAAAAAGGAATTGTAATAGCGACTTTTCTCACTCTATGTACATCTCCCTACCTGTCAGCTGGTTTCAGCTTTTGAGGCTGAAAGTTAGAGGAGAGGAAAAGAAGGAGACAATATGGGAGAGAAAGAAGAGATGCATCAAAGGGATCTACAAACATACAAAACTGGGGGAGAAGAATTAGACTTGCAGAAAGTACTGGAACTCCCTTTCAAACCCAAGTCCTGCCTATAGAGAAAATCCTAAACACAGTCCTCACAACTAACTGCCATATATGAAGTGCCTGTCATGCACATGCAATTACATATATCTATGTGTACATATTATATATATGTATATAATAGATATACACTGGAGTTTTTGATATCTTTACCATAATACAGATGAGAGAACTAAAGCTCAGAGAGGTTAACTGATTTACCCAAAGTTCTATGCCTAGTAAAATCTATAACTGAATTCAGATCCATTTGGATACAAAGCCCAAATTCTTTCTACTGTGCCCAAAGCCTTTGCTGAAAGGACTTGCTATAAATATTTTTTAGTGACTGCCTGATCATATAGAAGCCCATGTCTGATGCAGCTTTCCCATTTTCTAGGGTGGGGTCCGCCCACAGGTCTTCATTCGATCTTTCTTATGACTGCCCCTCCCTTGCTTGTCTTTACCTACTCAAACCCTACTCATTGCTTATCGCAGATCTTAACACTTGCCCCTCTCTGCAATCTTCCCACTAGCCTAATCATACCACCCAAAACCGATGAGCAGCACTCCTCTTCAGGCTCTGCATCACAGGCTGCCCTTTATCTTTATTTAAACACTTCTTATGCTTATGCTTCCTCTCCCAAGGACGCTGTGAGGACAGAGGACTAGACTTCCGTGAGGACAGAGGACTAGACTTCCTTTGAATCCCCAAAGTCCCTGGCACCTGGCTGAGTACATAGTAGGTAATCCTTAAGGTCTGTTGACACAAGGGACCTGTTGACAATATTCCTCATTTAGGATTAGGGACACAGTGATGGAAACTGAGATTTTGGCCTCACCAGTGTTGGGGTCTAACCAGTTGAACATAGCCACCTAGACACATTTTGGTTTGAGATAATTTGTACCACTGTCCCCAAGTGAAGCATATCATGCCCTCAACTCAGCAGTAAGTGTTTTACATCGTTTGTGCTCTGATCCCCTCAGAGATGCATTTTGAAATCATCACACTATATCTAGCAAGGCTTGATAGAACTTAGTGAAGTTGTACTTTCACACACAAAAAAGGCTCAGTTAGGTAGACACTGCCATTACCATGTGCTCAGCAGCACTAACAGCTATTTATTAAGTGCTCACTGAGTACAGAGCACCTTATCAGGCACCAGAGGAGTTTATACCCAAGCATGTTGTCAATACTTTCACAATGCCAATTGCAGTGAAAAATATACTACTCTTAGAAAGCCCTTCTAAGTATTTTCTAAGACCCACAAAAATTTCACTGCTAAAATCCATATTTTAAAAACTCATACCAATGTCTTTGTATTAAAACCTCTGTTCTTGCATAAGGATTTCAGTTTCATTAAGTTCTTCCTAAACTACAAATAGAAGTCAGTGATGCCACAGTCCTCCCACCCATGGATCATGGGGCAGGAACACTCACTCTGGTATATGCCTTTTTGGTGGCATTTTTATTGTGGCCACAAAGCAATCATAAGCAGATGGTACAACTAACTTCTATTTGTGTCTTGTTACTAAACTTCTTATGAGAGGAAAAACTATGTGTACAGGTCAAGGGAATCTGTGGGTGTCTCTGTGCACGGCAGTGAGTCAGAAGCTGGCAAGGATGCAGTGAAATTGGACCTCTCCTGTCTTGCTGGTGGCAGTGAAAACTGATACATTCTCATTGAAAAGCAAATTTGGACACATGCATTTAAATTGCTCATATCCTTTAACCCAATAACTTTAGCATGTTAAGAAAATAAGCTAAGATCAGGATAAAGCACTATATATGAGGAGGTACTTTTATTTATGATGGCAAAAAATTTGAAGCAACCTGTATATCCAGCAAAAGCATGCTGATTAATTATGATGAATACTCAACAGAATATTATGCAGCCGTGACAAATAATTAATATAAAGATTTGTGGGGACCAGGCATGGTGGCTCACACCTGTAGTCCTAGCACTTTGCGGGGCTCATGCAGGAGGATTGCTTGAGCCCAGGAGTTCGAGACCAGCCTGGGCAACATAGTGAGACCTCATCTCTACAAAAAAATTAAACATTAGCCAGGTATGGTGGTGCATGCCTATAGTACCAGCTACTCGGGAGGCTGAGACACGAGAATATCTTGAGCCCAGGAGGTCAAGACTGCAGTAAGCCATGATTGTGCCACTGAGCTCCAGCCTGGGCAACAGAGCAAGACCGTGTCTCAAAACAATACAAAACAAAACAAAACAACAATAACAAAAAGATTTGTGACAATATGGAAAAGAAAAGTGTTTCCAAGATAGTGTTAATTTTCAGAACTACAAGTCACTTGTGGATTTCTAATTATGGAAAAAGTCTGTGTGAGTGTGCCTTTCTGGACAAATATTAGAAGAGAACATGTAAAAATGAAAACAGTTGGGATAGAATAGTGGGATTGTGAGAAATATTTTTCCCTCTATTTTCCAAGCTACCCCTCAAATTGCAATATTGTCTTTTTAATTTAAAAGTGGGGTGAAAAATAAGGCCAGAAGTCCTTTCTAGCAGACAGACTATTTGAAGAAATAATAGCATCTTTCCTAAAAGCCCAAGAATATAGTTTGAACAGTGGAAGCTGGCTATCTCTCTCTTTCTTTCTCTCTCTCTCTCTCTCTCTCTCTCTCTCTCTCTCTCTCTCTCTCTCTCTCTCTCTCCCTCTCTCTCTCTCTCTCTCCCCCCCTCCTCCTCTCTCTCGGTTATTTCTACTTTTTATTATTATTTTTTTTTACATTCCACATACCTGGTTAATGTGCTTCAGTTTGTCAATAATTTGACTGACCACTGGCTCTGGGCCCTTCATTTTCAGCTCATGGAGATTGAACTGGTTTTTCATTCCATTCCTTGCCGCCTTTTGGCTGTATCTGTAAAGGTGAAGGTAAAGAAAAGGTTTGTCAAAGAAAGTCCCAAACAAAGGAAAAGCTGACTGTATTTGGCATCAACAGTCAGGCTGACCACAAGCTCATGAGACGACCTCATGGTGCAAAAGTAGATCACTCCACATAGTGTCTATTTACAGTAAAAAAAAAAATTCATTCAACAATCAACAAATATATTCAACATGCTTTTTTTCACCCTAGATGTTGGGAATACAACAATGAACAAGACAGACAAGGTCTGTGTGCCCTTATTGTGCTCTCAGTCCAGTGGGGAGTCTAGAAGAGTAAGGGCCAATGACCAGGCAGAGTGATTAGAGCTGTGCTAGGGGAGGTTCAAGGTCATGACAGTGAAGCACACAGAATGAACCTTCACTGTGTGTGAGCCTTCTACTCATTTGAAGGAGAAAGATTCTTCCATGTTCTTTACCTCTTCCTTCTCCTCTTGTTCCTCCTCCCACCATTTCCTGTAGGCTCTGGAGCTGGGTATCTATTCAGGAGACTTTCTCAAATCACTTTCACCATAAATTATACCTGTAAGCTTCCCTCTGCGTTCTCCATGAGAGGAGAGAACACCAGCCCAAGGGAAGATTTTAATGTGCTCCTGTAGGATAAACCATAGGCTTTACTCCAGAATTGAAGTTTCAAGGTAGCAATGGACATCCTCACCATCATGAGAAGGGTAACTATTTAAAGTACTAGGCAATTCTGCCTTCCAGTGTGGGGTTTTGCCAACTTCAACTGGGACAGTGATTCACAAATGAGGTGGTTTCCTTATTGGTTCCAGACCTCTACATAGAATTATTCCTCATTTTGCGAAACAAAGCAAACAAGAAACAGATTTCATTTATTCCTTTTGCTTTCATCATGTGGAAATACCAGAACACCATTGCCAAAGACAGAAAAAGGTTTTGAGCTCTTTTTTACTTGCTCTTGATCCTGATAATGGAATGCTTTCTTAAAGAAATGAAAAGATTCCCAGGGCTTTTGCTCTCTCATTATATACTTTTGTATTTTCAATTACAATAGGGTAGCCAGGGTTATAAGGGCAAAATTGATATCTGTAATTCATATTTTTAATTACAAAATAATAATGTTCATTGTAAACAATTCAAGAAGTACAAAAATAAACAAGGCATAAAGTAAAAGTTGCCCCATCAATCTGTCTTTCCAAGAGTGGACCATGGTCAACAGTTTGATATACATGTAGAGGTTTTCACCTACATATACTAATAGGTAATTTTAACCAAAATTGGAATGATACTACTCATACTGATTTGCAACTTTGTATCACTTAATATATATACTTTGGACTGGACTTGTAATCCCAGCACTCTGGTAGGCCAAGGCAGGAGGATTACTTGAGCCCAGGAGTTTGAAAACAGCCTGGGCAACATGGTGAAACCCCATCTCTACAAAAAATACAAAAATTAGCTGGGCGTTTTAGTAGAGATGGGGTTTCGCCATGTTGGCCAGGCTGGTCTCGAACTCCTGACCTCAGGTGATCCGTCCACCTCGGCCTCCCAAAGTGCTGGGATTACAGGTGTGAGCCACCAAGCCTGGCCAATTTTTTGTAGAGGCAGGGTCTCCCTGTGTTGCCCAGACTGGTCTCAAACACCTGGGCTCAAGTGATCCTCCCGCCTCAGCCTCCCAAAGTGCTGAGATTACAGGCATGAGCCACGGTGCCCAGCACTTTTTTCTTTTGAACTATGACTCTCACATGATTTTCACTTCCACAGGTGGGGGTCCTCTGAGATAGTTTGTGTGTTATCTCCACAGGGTGATAGGCTGTGCTCTGGAAGTATGTTTAGGACTTGAATTTCAATTTTCAGTCACTCTCACTGGGTTCCCAAACCAGCCTAGTTTGGGACAAGAGATTATGAAACACTCCTTAGAAACACTAACTCATCTCAACTAAAATAGGGAGTGAATGAACCTGGCATACTAAAGTGTTAATAATGACAAACAGAAAAATATAAAATAACCACAAAATAATGAGGTAATCTCGATGGAATGGGCACATGTACCTGTGTGCCTCATTTTATGCAATGTAGGTATTTCAAAGAAGTTGTGTGTGAAATGAATTTCTGTGATCTGAATACTCTAAACAGGCCAAACAAGCCTTCTTATTTAAAGAAATTCTGTAGGCAAATCTTTTTAACTGAAAAAATAAGGAAACTCCTGTTTCAGAAATCATTTAGTGTATTTTGCTTAAAGTGAGGCACACTTGTATTAAACTAAGGAAAAAAAATCAGTGAATCGGCTTCTACTGTTTACATTATGTATAATTTTCAATGAGATAAGATAATGAAAAGTGAAGATGCCTAAACTGATTTGTGTTTAATTCGGCACATAGCTCAATCTACCAACAAAGAGTTTTCATTTGGCATTTGCAAACAGATTATCATTTAGATAGCACCACCAAAGCAGCTTCAATGTTGCAACTTGAACATCTTTAAAGAGACCAAAATTTTATTTTAGGAATCAATTAGGTATCCACTTAAGGTAGGCATTAAGCATTTCTAATTCTAATTAATTGATTCTAAATGATCATTTTTTAAAGCACAATCAAACTGTTTTGGTCCTATAAAAAATATGGTGGTTAATTGTGGCTTTAAAAAGCTGGACTACATTTTAATGTTCAAAGTAGAAGTTAAATATTTTGTAAAATGATAGTAATGACCAAAAAAATGAAACTACATTTATGGTTTAGTGCTTCTGTAATCTTGTTTATATCACCAAATACAAGTCACAACTGTCAAAAACAGCTACCAGCTGCCAAATTGTTGGATGTTATGCTTGAGAAACGAGGGAAAGGAACACTTTTTGTATTTTTCTGGCTTTTGTCTCTGATAAGAAAGTGGAAACTTTGACAAAAATATTGAGTTGCAGTATTTTAATACAAAAAAAAAAGAACTGCTTAAAATGAAACCGAACCACTCAAAAAAAAAAAAAAAAAAAGCCGGGCGTGGTGGTGCACACCTTTGGAGGCTGAAGTGTTGAGCCCGGGAGGTCAAGGCTGCAGTGAGCTGTGCTCTAGCCTGGGTGACAGAGTGAGACCCTGTCTCAAAACAAAAATTAAAACTAAATAAATACTTTGGACATATTTTCATGTTAGAACACATGGAAATGCCTTGTTCTTATTTCTCTGTATGGCTCAGTAGTAACTTCTTTATCCAATGCCTTACTGATTAACAATAATTTGTAATATTTTGTTAATATAAACAATGCTGCAGAGAGCATCCTTGTATACTGATTTTCACACACTGGCATTTATATCTATAAAGGATAAATTCATAGATTTTGAGTCAATTTATATTTCTAATCCCAAATTATGAAGTACAAAGAATAATTAACATTACCATATTTTTGTACAGCACTTTACAAAGCAGTTTCATATCACTCAGCTCATTTGAGCTTCTCAACCACACTGTGAAGTTGAGAGGTAGATAGGGCATTAGCTCTTTATTACTGAAAATTAGATAGGGCATTATTTCTTTATTACTGAAAATTTCACAACTTCAGAAGATACTAATCTCATTCTATTAGATGTCCCCGTCCATGATACAATATATCTGCCAATATTAAGGACATACTTTGAAAAACATGCATGCTAACAGAGGAGGTCAGGAAATCTAGTTCTGACATTCATAATTAAAAGTCATCCTCTGAGAAGGAAAATATTTTGTAGCAAAGATGCTGAAGAGCACATTTGATTGCATTTCTTCTAAAATGATAGCTTAACACATTCAGATTATTTAACTTTAAAAGTTAATTGATGAATACACAGATCACCAATCATCAAATACCAATTGCCTTTGGGGGCTGTGTTAAAGAGACATAAAGGAACATTCTTTATCTGGTGGGTATCAGCTCACTACTAGCCTCCTCTTTTATGTTCATATAATGCGGTCTGTTTAAATATCATTCATCTTCTGATGATACTACCAACTCCATCTTCTCTCCTTTAACTCCTACTGATGCCTGAAGCAGAGACCCTATTTGCAGATAAAGAGGTAAGGTTCATTATAAATCTTCTGAAATGAACTTCAGGAATGTGTCCCTAGAGACATATCCTTGGTCTTTTTCATATCAAAGCTTGCCAACCACTTTTATGTCCACTCCTATAAAACAAGCGTCTTTCCAAAGCTTCTTATCCTCATTGGAGTAGTGTAAAGACATCTGCCAACTTAGCGATTTTGCCCCGTACTCCGGCTTCCAAAACTATTATAAATATTAAATCAAATTAATCCCACAGCTGATCCTTTGTGGTCCTACTGTATTATTTTCTGTCATTCAGAAAAGTGCCCCTTTAGCTATGTATTTTTTAAAATTTCTTATCTCCCAGCCATGGATAAAGTGCCAGGACTAAACACTGCTCCCTGATCCCACAGTGACTCCATTTTTAAAAGACAGTTTTGGGTTTAAAAGCTTGCCAAACTTTTTGAAAGTTGAAATAGCATCTACTGTTCCGCTCTATCCATGTGCTATTTAAATCCTCAAAGGACTCTAGCAAATTAAGCATGGTTTCTGGTTACAGAAGTGTTGGGAATAGCTGCCCTGTGGCTTAGGCCTAAAACTTGCCATTTTTGCATCTACTTCACAAGGCAGTAACCAAAAGTCCTGGTCCAACTGATGCCTATAGTTGCTTAAGTTTAGTGGCACTATTTAAAAACTCTGTGTTCTTGCACTATCCTTTAGGTATCTTGATACCTCTCCCACAGTTCTCAATACTTTTTTCTGTTTCTCATGTCTCTATCCTTTGCTCCTTAGCCAGACAAAATATTGAACCAAATTTTAAAAGTAGTGAGTGTTAGAATGAAATACTATGAGCACATTAATAGGGCAAAGTAGATCTGTATGTGTTGATATGGAATCAAGTACGAGATACATTGTAACAGATACAAATAGCAGCATCTGCAGTGAAAATGGGTCTACATTTGCATTACTCTTATATACTCTATACATGTTCAAATATGCCCAGAAAAATTTTAGATGGATATATAAGAAAAGGATAAGAGCAGTCACTTTCAGTGAGTGAGAATAGGGAGATGCTAGTGAAATCTTATTTTTTTATATCCTTCTATATTTTAAAATATTTTTTACCATGACAATTTTTAATCTTTATAATAGTTTAATATATAACGAATGAGATTTTATATAGCAGTTAATTAAAATGTTTTTCCAGCTTTCTTGAGGTAGAATTGATAAAAGTTAAATACATGTACACTTCCGATGTGATGTTTTGATATATGTACTCATTGTTAAATGATTATGCCAAACCAGCTAATTAACCTATTCATCACCTCACATAATTATCTTTATTTTTGTGGTGAGAACATTTAAGAACTACTCTCTTAGTGAACCTGAAATATACAATATAGTATTCTTTAATATAGTCACCATATTATACATTATATTCCCAGGCATTAGTTGTTTTAAAGGCAAAAGAGAACAAAACAAAAGAAAAACAAAAAGTGGGCCTGACTCAGATGCACATCTCAGGGCCTCTGGGAAATCCTTCCTGTTAATAAGAGTTATGTTGGCCATCACCAATGTCCTTTCTTAAAGGTGCTTTCTTATGACAGAACACATATTTGGGGCAATGTTCACAATGTCACCCTTGAGTTCCTTCAAACCTTAGGTGGTTGACATCAGGTCACCAAGTCAACTTTGTTAGGTTAAATATAGCCCATATTGGCTGGGTGTGGTGGCTCATGCCTATAATCCCAGTACTTTGGGAGGTCAAGGTGGGCAGATCGTCTGAGTCCAGGAGTTTCAGACCCGCCTGGGCAACATGGTGAAGCCTCATCTCCACAAAAGACACAAAAATGAGCCAGGCATGTTGCCGTGTGCATGTAGTCCCAGTCCCAGCTACCCAGGAGGCTCAGGTGGGAGGATCACTTAAGCCTGGGAGGTGGGGGTTGCAGTGAGCCGAGATCACACCACTGCACTCCAGCCTGGATGACAGAGTGAAACCTTCTCTCTCTTGCTGTCTCTCTCTATATATGTATATGTATATATATTTTCTTTTCTTTTCTTTTTTTTGAGATGGAGTCTCGCTCTGCTGCAGGCTGGAGTGCAATGGCGCGATCTTGGCTCACTGCAACCTCCGCCTCCTGGGTTCACGTCATTCTCCTGCCTCAGCCTCCCGAGTAGCTGGGACTACAGGTGCCCCGCCACCACACCCGGCTAATTTTTCGTATTTTTAGTAGAGACGGGGTTTTCACCCTGTTAGCCAGAATGGTCTTGATCTCCTGACTTCATGATCTGCCTGCCCACCTCGGCCTCCCAAAATGCTGGGATTATAGGCATGAGCCACCATGCCCGGCCCTATTTTCTACTCTTCAATGAGGTAACTCCGACCTGCCTATTTCAAAAAGACAGTATATTAGTGAGGATGTGAACATGAATGTAAATTATCAGTTGTACCCTCCCTCAAAACAGAGGCAAAGAACATATTCAAGTTCTCACTACCTTTTCCTGTAGATGCCTGAAGTCCTCACCTGATGAGAATTGAGGGCCTCCCTGAACCACCCTGACTCATGCTGACCTCACTGCTCTCGCATTGAAATGTACTGTGGGCACTGCCCTGAGTTGCTAGTGCTCCTTTTATGTATATTCCATTTGCCACCCCATGTACTCTGTGAGGTCTTTGAAGGCAGAGGCTTGGTTAGTTTTTTTTTTTTTTTAATCAACCAAAGCACCTCATGGTACTTATACTAGCTGTCAGTTACTGAGTGCTTTCTCTGTGCCAGATACTGTTGGAAGCACTGAAGAAAAAGAAAACATGAACTTAATCCTCCTGACTACCCTATTGGCAGCCTGTTTTTGCTGCTGCTGAGGCACAGAGAAGGTAGGTCACTTGCCTAAAGTCACACAGCTTGTCTGCAGCAGAGCTGGAGTGTGAACTTTGAGAATCCATCTCCAGCTGTGTGGGTTCCATCTCCAGCTGTGTGGGTTCTTAACCACTATGCTGGTCTTGCTTTCTTAGAGAGAAATGATGTTGACTAAATATTTGACATTTCCTCACCACCCTGCTACATTTCTTCCTTGTAGGAAACAATGGATGAGCTGCTTATATTGGTCTACAAGGCTCCCAGCAGCATCGCCACAAAGCTCTCTTGGCCTACTCAGCAAGATTCTTGGACTTGCCCTTTAAGAGCCCCTGGAGAGAGCCCTGTGTATAGGGTTTCTTCTCTTACACAGAGATACAACAGTATGGCTATTTAATAGCCATACTTTGGGAGGCCAGGGTGGGCAGGTCAAAGCCATTCAGTGACATACTTGTGTTCTTGGGAGACAAGGTGTTGAAGTTAGAGAAATAAATAATCCACCACCACCACCATCCATGCCACTAGACACATACCAAAGACTATTTGAAGATTTCAACTGTCTAAGGACAATAGGAAAACAAATGCAGGATAACAATGTCTTAGTGCATCCCCTGCCTTTGTCATCTTGGCTACACCAAGGCAACATGTGTGATGTGCCCCTGGGGAATTTCATGTAACATGTGTGCTCTGAGCTTCAAGCCCAGAGGGAAGTCAATCGATGAAGGGTGCCTCTGCAGCTTTGTATTAATTCATTAATTCAGCATTTCATTTCCTCAGGCTAGCTCTGTGCCACTGGAGCACGTGGTTCACGACAGGCCTTGAATGAGGATGAGCCAGCGTGGCCCCAATTCTTCTTACCCACAGACTGCCCAGAGGATGTCAGGAATGGGGACACTGTTGGCCATGGGGGATTGTAACAATGGATTAGCTACTTAGTAATACTCATCTGTAATTAAATTAATTGTCCTCCTCTGCAAAATGCTGCTTCTCTACTGAGGCTTTGACATGGTTCTGGCAATGAATACTAGCAAGTGGAGGAGGAAAAATAAACTGAGAGATGTTCCTACCTCCCAAATCTAATGTTTTCTTAACTGGACATGCTATGTTGGATGTTAGAAGTGTTACCTTACATGCGGCGTCTTCTTCTTTATCCAGTTTGGTATCTGTTTAGCACAAAGATGACTGTCATAATACTAAGAAGATCCTATTTGTGAAGTGAAAAGGGGGACATGCTTCTGTTCAGGCAGATTGGTTAGGGATTGCGGAGGGGGTTGGGGAGAGCAGGGAAAAACCTGCGCAAAAGCCATAAACAGAAAAGGAACCTCATTAAAACAGGACATCTGGGCATGCTTGTCTTGGGACAGTTGAAGCAAAGAGAGCACTTGTAGAAGAGGAATAGAGTCAAACAAGCGTAAAATAGGCGATCTTTTCTTCTCATTTCTGTTCTGGCTGAGGCAGCAATGTTGTAGCGGAGGGAAATCAACAAATTCAAATGTAGATCATTTGAAATGGAAGCACTCTCAGCGATCATCTGGTCCAATCCACTCACTGTGTAGATGAAAAATCTGATACCCAGACAGGGACATTTGTAACAACACATAGGGTTAGTATCACAAGTCCCACATTTAGAAGAAATCCCTTTCTTTAAAAGGTCTCTCAAACAGATCTTGCTGATTTTTGACACTTGCTAGTACTGATTTAGGACAAGGGAACTGCTAGAAAATTCACTTTCCTTCTTCCCTTAAGTATCAGAATGGTTCCAAGTGCTTGAGAGCCAATCAGAAAGACTAGGTCCCCACCAAAAAAAATTTGATTTCACAAAAGTTTAATATGCTGCCCAGCTATACATGGCTAAAAATGTTAGAGATCTCACATTCTCAGAGCGCCATCTTATGGACAAGATTCAGTATTGCATGTAATCCCTAACTCAGTGATTTATCTGTTTCCTTGGAACGCATTCTGGCCACAACAATCACTGTGGGAAAAACTGGATAATTTAAAGAGCATAAATAGCTTTAAAGACAAACCAGAAAACAGGGTAGAAAAACCATCCTATTAAGAGGCCTAAGAAAACGTCCTTTTCTTTATCCATGATACAGTGTTAATTTACATAAATGCACAGTAAAATAAAGCAAAGGCGAAAAGAGCTGAGATTTGTAAATGTGCTTAATAAAGACAGAAACAATTAGCTTCTTCTTTATTTATGCACATATCTAAATAAAAATGTCTTTCTCCTTCCTGGCTGTCTGAGGATAGACAGCCATCATGAACGACACGGTAACTATCCAAACTACAAAGTTCATGACCAACCGACTACTTCAGGGGAAACAAATGGTCATTGATGTCCTTGACCCCAGGAAGGCAACAGTGCCTAAGACAGAAATTTAAGAGTGCCTAAGATAGGAAAAACTAGCCAAAATGTACAAGACCACACCAGATGTCATCTTTGTATTTGGATTCAGAACTCATTTTGGTGGTGGCAAGACAACTGGCTTTGGCATGATTTATGATTCCCTGGATTATGCAAAGAAAAATGAACCCAAACATAGACTTGCAAGACATGGCCTGTATGAGAAGAAAAAGACCTCAAGAAAGCAACGAAAGGAATGCAAGAACCCAATAAAGAAAGTCAGGGGGACCGCAAAGGCCAATGTTGGTGCTGGCAAAAAGCCGAAGAAGTAAAGGGCTGCAATGATGTTATCTGCGGCCGTTGTGGATTTTTCATGAGAGGATTTATAAACTAAAAACTTTCATGTGAAAAAAATGTCTTTCATAATTGTTTGCATAGCAGTACTACTTCAGAGCCAATGTTAAGCTACGAGGGTGCTAGAAACAGATATATCCACTTTACTCCAAGAAGTACCTGTGTTCTCCAACAACAGCCTTTCAGAAATTACAAGTAGATTTCAGTAGAGAGGAAGCAAAATCTAGGAAAGAAACCCAGGGCATGTAAACCTGTTTCTCTTTCTTTTTCTTTTCTTTTTTTATTATACTTTAAGTGTGCAGGTTTGTTACATATGTATACATGTGCCATATTGGTTTGCTGCACCCATTAACTTGTCATTTACATTAGGTATTTCTCCTAATGCTATCCTTCGCCCATTCCCCCATCCCACGCCAGGCCCTGGTGTGTGATGTTCCCTGCCCTGTATCCAAGTGTTCTCATTGTTCAATTCCCACCTATGAGTGAGAACATGCGGTGTTTGGTGATATAAACCTATTTCTATATTTCCGTTAGTAGCCATTAGCTATATGAGGGAATAACTGCATTAGAATCTGTTTACAGTGCAGTCTCCAACCTTACTTTGAGGAGGGACTAAAAGATTTGTCTTGGTACATAATCAGGAAGCCACTGAAACCCAGAGAAGCAAAGAATATTTTTCAGATGGTGAGGAAAGAGTGAGAGGTTAGTATCACCCACTACAAGCAGAAGAGTCTGTGGCTGTAGAGAACAGTCCCCCAGCAGAAAGGGGAAGGTAATGAGAAAATGCTTGAGATGAGGTCACCTGAATGTTAGTCTGAAGAAACCAACTTTGCAGAAGAGGCTAGAGATAAAGAGAGAGAAAAGTAAATAAGCACAGCAAAAGTGATTCTTGTGAGAATTGCAAGCTAGGCAGAGCCCAAAGTGTAAGCAAGCTGGTGAGAACTAAACATGGCGGTCAGGACACTAAGCCAGAGCAGTGTCTCTCTGATGGCTGTCCTTGAGGGGAACATACAAATGAGGAGAGGACTCCAACTGTGTTTAAAAACAGAAAGAAAAAGGTGTAATTCAAAGCTCAGTAATCGGGGGTGGGGAATAACAGAACGAGTGTGGTAGAGACTTCTTATTCAATCACCCCAAACTCGTTTACCAAGTCCTTCTAGTCCAGAGAACTAGGACCAGACATTTTCTTGTCCTACTCAAGCTAAACCAAAAGGACACGATCTTTACCTAGTGTGTTTGTTTGTTTGTTTTTGAGACAGAGTCTTGCTCTGTCGCCCAGGCTGGAGTGCAGTGGCGCGATCTCCGCTCACTGCAAGCTCTGCCTCCTGGGTTCACGCCATTCTCCTGCCTCAGCCTCCCGAGTAGCTGGGACTACAGGTGCCCACCACCATGTCTGGCTAATTTTTTGTATTTTTAGTAGAGACGGGGTTTCACCGGGTTAGCCAGGATGGTCTCGATCTCCTGACCTCGTGATCCGCCCGCCTCGGCCTCCCAAAGTGCTAGGATTATAGGCGTGAGCCACTGCACCCGACTGTTTGTTTGTTTTTAAGATGGAGTCTCGCTCTGTCGCCCAGGCTGGAGTGCAATGGCGCAATCTCGGCTCCCTGCAACCTCTGCCTCCTGGGTTCAAGCAATTCTCTGCCTCAGCCTCCCAAGTAGCTGGGATTACAGGCGCACACCACCATGTCTGGCTAATTTTTGTATTTTTAGTAGAGACAGGGTTTCACCATCTTGGCTAGGCTGGTCTTGAACTCCGACCTCGTGATCCACCTGCCTCGGCCCCCCAAAGTGCTGGGATTACAGGCGTGAGCCACTGCACCCAGCCTCTTTACCTATTTTTAAGTTAGATTTTAATTGATGAAAATATCAGGGTTAGAAAGGACCTTCAAAGTCATTCAGCCCAATGTTCTCCTCTCACAGAGGGGCAAACTGAGGCCCAGAGGCCAAATAACAGCAACTAAAGTTATTATTGGCATCACTGCTAGTGAGACAGGAATGAAGCTGTTACCTCCCCCAAATAGAATAGCAAAGAACAAGGGGGCAAGGAACTAGTCACATACCTCAACAACATGAGGGCATTGTGTGAAGGTAACTGACGTTCAAAATAATGATCAATAATTGCTGTAAGAGATTAAGTTCAGTTTGGCAGTCATAGTTTACTGAGGCAGCAAGTACATAATACATTTTAGGGAGGAAGAGTCATGTGGTGGAAAGAGCACTGGCCTTGGAGTCAGAGACATGGGTTCAAAGCTGGTGCCCCCACCTGCTGTGTGACTTTTGACAAATAATTAAACCTTGCCAAACTTGAGTTTCCTCATCTATAAAATAGGAATAATGCCACCTGCACTGTTTTGAGAATTATTTGATATAATGAACGTTAGCAAATTGAGATAACGTGCTTAAGACAATGCCAGGCACATAGAAAGTTCTATATGAGGGCTGCTGTTATTATTTTTATCACGTGAAAGCACCAAACACAGCATCTCAAATGCAGTAGATGTTCAATAAAGGTTATTTGAAAAGAATCCCCTGCTAGGCATGGTGGCTCACACCTGTAATTCCAGCACTTTGGGAGGCAGAGGTGGGCAGATTGCTTGAGCCCAGGAGTTTGAGACCAGCCTGGGCAACATAGGGAGACCTCGTCTCTACAGAACTTAAAAACAAATTAGCCAGGCATGGTGGTGCATGCCTGTGGTCCCAGCTACTTGGGAGGTTGAGGCCAGAGGAGCACTTGAGCCCAGGAGGTTGAGACTGCAGTTAGTTATGATGGTGTCACTGTACTCCAGCCTGGGTGGAGTACAGGAGAACCAGTCTCTAAAAAAAATAAAAAAGAGCTTCCTGAGAGAGAAGAAATAAACCTTGCAATGAATAGCCAGGGGAAGCTTCAAATCCCTTCATCCCCACATTGAGAACTTAAGAAGTGGAAGAGTCTCAGTTCTCTTATTTTGGTCCTCGGTAAAGTATGGGTCAAGGCATGAGTAGGAATGGCTTATCATCAGGGAAAATGGGCAAGGGAAAAAGCACTGGAACTTTCTTTGCCATCGCGATTGAGCAATGATGTGTGAATGGCTGGCACTGAGCATTTAAGCCTAGCTGAGAGGAACTTTTTAGCAGAGGTGCCCTCCCAAACCTTCCAGGAGACAGGGCATCATCTGAGGGGGAAATGACCAGAAAGGGCTTCAAACGGCTCAAAATTAATTTTAGTTCACAGAAGAACTAATCATTCACCTGTGGCCCAGGGCAGCCCTCCAAAGTTTCCCGAGTGACCAGCTTTGGGTGTCAGAAGCCTGTTCCCCTCCCTCCTTCTCCCACAGTTCATATTCCTCCTCTCAGTGATAGAAAATATTCTGCTTCCACTTTGGATACTGTCACAAGTAATGAATTAGATGACTCTTGAAAATGCCCACATGCTATTTCAAATCTCTCTGCTCAGAACACTGCTTTGTTTGTCTCCAGTTGCTGCAGGGCCCACAACAAACATCCATTCTTTAATGTGGTGATCTTCAAAATGAAGAACAGGACTCTCAAAGTCCACCTAAACAATCACTCTTAACTGACTCCAGACACGTTTGGGAGACAGGCAAGTCTGAAACAGGAAAAAGTGTGCCTGGTGGATTTTTCTCTTGTGTGGCATCTCTAGAATATGTAGTAAACAGAGGGAGGAAAGGCTCCTCAGTGTTCTTTTGGATGTCTGGCTGAACTGTGGTTAATAAATTGCCAAAGATCAGCCTCAAAGAACTAACTGTTTTCATGCAAATAGGTACTACTGATACACTTGAAAAGAAAGCTAAACATTCCTGCCACTGTTTTCCGTCAGCTCCTCTGGCCTTAGCCACAGTCACTTCCAGGCCTCAAACCTTCAACCTGCAGAATTAGCCCTACCCAGATCCTGAGCCAGTAGTGACAAGGGCAGGAAGGTGTTAGTTTAACTGACTCACTTGTCAGGCCCCAGGCTCTGGAATTCGTTTTGTTCCTCCAAGCCAGTATTTCATGTTTTTTTGAGTGAGCCCCGGGTGTTCAGGTATGACTTCCTCTTGCCAGCTGTGTTTTCCTGAGCAAAACTCTGTCCTGGGGCTCTTGTCTGTATTCATTTCTAGGCCCACTCCCTTACCCAGTACCTGGCACCCAGTACGCACTCAATAAATGTCTACTGAACTGACCTAAGATAAAAGGCCTCATCCAATGCTCAGTTTGTGTGATGGAGACTCTAAGCTACTCTGCCTAACCCTTGTCAACCTGTTGCCCCTGGGGCCTTTCCCCTAAATCTGCAGCCACTGACTGAGGACCTATGTTACACTGGGCCCTTCGAGGTAAACCTGTCAATGTGTCCCACCTGCCAAATCACACCATTTTAGAAACCAGTGGCAACCTAGAGAACAGCAGAGTTCCTTTTCTATGCTCCACTGAGTGTCATCATCTATTCTACACTTACCTATTAAGCATCTACATAGCCCTGTTCTCAGCCACAGAACTTTAGTAGTTGGAGGTCCTGAATTTTCCAATGTTCTGGCCTACTAATTCCGGTCTGGACTTCACGAACCAGCATTTAGTTTCTGCCTTGGCAAATCTGGTCTTCAGAAAAGGAAACATCCAACTGATGACTGTGTTGGATTCCCACTGCAAACCGGTGATTGAGAGTGTGTAGCCATATTGCTTCATGAGCCATCTATACATCCACACCATCCTACATCACAAAATGCAGAGTGCTGGTGCAGGGGGGCTGCCGTGGTTGCTGGAAGGGAGAAGGGACTACCAAGAATAAGGTAGCTAAGTGTTAGATTTGTCCAAGAACACTGGCTGGTCTTGTCTGCAGAGAGTAGAACTGCTCTTTCTTTTTTTTTTTTTTTTTTTTTGAGACAGAGTCTTACTTTTCGCCCAGGCTGGAGTGCAGTGGCGCGATCTTGGCTCACCGCAAGCTCCGCCTCTTGGGTTCACGCCATTCTCCTGCCTCAGCCTCCCGAGTAGCTGGGATTACAGGCGCCCACCACCGCGCCCAGCTAATTTTTTTGTGTGTTTTTAGTAGAGACGGGGTTTCACCTTGTTAACCCGGATGGTCTCGATCTCCTGACCTCGTGATTCGCCCGCTTCGGCCTCCCAAAGTGCTGGGATTACAGGCGTGAGCCACCGCGCCCGGCCGAACTGCTCTTTCTATAGTCTTCCTAAACTCATGTCCAGAGATCTAGGACCAAGGCTGCAGCAAGAACCCTGAAGCAGCAGAAAGAAACACACTCAGCAAGTCTTTGCCTGGTGGAAGTGCATGGCCATGGTGGGTATGGGCAGAGACACTGGCACAGGGGAAAGAGCCTACCTTTACCAGTGTCCATATGCAGGACAGCTCTGCACTTGACAGGCCCAAGCCTTACCCTGCCACTCTCAAGTTGCCAGCAATAACGTAACATGAAAGAATAACAAAGGGGGAGAAAAGGTGAGCTGAAGTGTAAACTACACCCACTCCAACTGCCCTGGTAGCTGCAGGTGCCCTCCACTGCTCAACTCTTTGCACCTGCTCTCCTGCTGGAACAAGTGGCCTATTGTGTGAGGCTGTATACATGGAGGTGCTAAGCAAACAAGAAATGACTCTTCTGATCATAAAGTAGATGGGATTCCAGGAAAACTTTACTAAGCCAAATAAAAGTGATTGTAAAGCACTTGGTAAAATATAAACTGCTGCATAAATACTTAATAAAAGCTCACAGCCATGCACACAAGGACAACTAGGTCAAAATCTACCCAAGCTCTCTAGCCTGGAGGGTCTTGGAAAGGGTGGAAATTGTCTCTCTCCCTCTGGTTTTCTTAGCCACTTTGTATTCCTTTGCTCTTAACCTGCCCTTCAGCCCTTGGAACTCCCCCAATGTCTCTCTCCTGTCACTGATATATCTCTGTAGTTAGAGGGCTTCTAATTTTCATTCTGGACAGTTGTGTCAAATATTATTGGGAGCAACAGACATTGAATTCCATTTTTTTTTCCTGCTCAGAAGCCCCATTGGAGTTATGCAGTGCTATGGGGGAAACATTTTCTTTAAGGTTTAATTATGTGAGTTGCACCCCAAACTCTCCAACATTAGAAATCGAGAACAACTCTGACATCTCAAACAGCCAACCTTCCTGCTCCCCTGTAGCTCCAATAATACCTGTAGGAGTAAAATGAAGAGCTCACTGCTGTCATCAGGAGAATGATTATACCCTGGGGCTCCTTTCGAATCACTTTCACTTTGGTCTACTTGGGAAGGCATCAAATTCAAAGTCATTAAGGTAGCTTTATGGTGTTCCCTTTCCTTTCATATTCCCTCCCCCATCAAATATCTTTGTTATAGGATCTCATAGCCTGTTATAGGTGGAAAGTGCTTTAGAGGTGATTTTGTCAAATTCCTTTATTTTATAAGTAAAAGAAAAAACAGAAGTGCAGTGACTTGTCCAAGGTCATGCAACAAGTTCACAGTAGAGCTAGGACTCAGGCTGGAGTCTCAGCCTAGGGCAAAGGTTTTTTGTTTGTTTGTTTGCATGGACTCCAAAGCGCCACAGGGGATGCACAGGCAATGGCTTTATTATCAGAGGCATGTGAGTAGAGGAGATTAAATGGAGAGCTAGCCTCAGAGGCAGGTGAGTGCCATTTTCTAGCAAGGGGCTGAAATATCTCTAAGAACTCCTTCTTCCAGGGGATGGCGCCTTATAGACTTGAGAGGACATGAGAGCAGAGAAGCATGGTATGAGAGGCAGGAAATGTACTTCTACTCTCATGGACCAAGACTGGGCAGGGAACAAGGAAAGGACAGGGTATAGCAGTACAGACCAGAGAAAAGCTGGACAGAACACTCATTCCAGGTCTGCTGGATGACAGATTAAAGCAAGCTGAGGTCAGGATTTCCACCAAGAATAGGAAGAAGGTGAGAAGGCTTTAAACCTTGCAGGAGAGAAGCCAGGCATTTGACAGGCAGGACAGTGCTGTGGGTAAGGGATGGATTGGATGGGTTTGAAGCCCATCTTGCTGTGGCCTTTGGTAATTTACTCAATGTCATCAGTAGAATCAGTAAAATGTAGGTAATAATACTGTCTGCTTCAAAAGGCTGTTGTTGAGAATTAGTCAATGCATACAAACTGCCTAGCATATTGTGTGGCACTTGGGAAGCTCCATAGAATGGTTAGTTATTACTATTATTAGCCACTTTACTGTCTCAGTCCTGCTTTCTGAAGTCCCACTGTACCCTTAGAATTTGAGAGAGCAAAGGGAAGAGGGCAATGATCAAAATGCATCAGGGAGGAAAAGGTAAGAGGAGTTAAAAAGTGAAGGCAGAGAAACCAACAGAATGGGTGAGCTGCAGCTCTCCCAGCTCTCCTCCACCCCTTCAATGTAAACCCCCATGACTGCATCTTTTCCCTATATTTAGTAGCTGTAAGAGTCATAGGTACCAATAGGTAACCAACCACTCCAGTTTGCTGGGACTGAGGGGTTTCCTAGGACTTGGGACCTTCTGTGCTAAACCTGGAAAGTCCTAGGCAACCTGGAAAAAGTTGATCACTGTAGGGGCCAGAGGGTGTTTGCTGTTCGAAATTACTATTTGTTATAACCAGAGAGCAGGGCACTGCTGCTAGATGCTATCCACTGGGGTTTGAAAAAGCTGGGTTATCCAGAAGCCATGTATAGGAATTTGTAATGGTACTTTCTTCATGCCTATAAATGAAAAAAATAGGGGTTTCTTAAATAGATAAGCTTCTCCAGGGGAACATTAGCCAATTTGAGGAGGATGGTCTTTAGCAGGACAGCCACACAGCAATAGCCTCATTATCAATGATTCTTATTTGTATGCTTCGATTCTCTGACACATGTTGTCTTTCTCCAAATTCAATTCCCAGCATTGTTATTATATGTGCTTGAAAGTAATAAAACTGCATTTACTTTAAAATGATCTGTCACTCAGACTTTTCATTAATTTAAACTGATGCTACCAATCTCTCAAAGTATTTCCTTATCGAGGGCCAACTGGTTTAATTCAGCACCACGGGCTGACTTGTTTAAAAATAAAATTCATGGGGATAGGTGGATTTGCTTAAAATTTTTTTTAAGTAACATTCCTCAAGTCCTTGAGAGATGTACAGAGAGAGATACTCAGGAAGCTACTAAAGGATCCATGTTTGTAAAGAGAGCCCAGTAATGCTGTGTTGATTACCCAATGTTCCATTTATTCAGGGTAAAACTTCCCCCTACATCTGATCTACTCTTCTACACTAACATCTAGTAAATGGAGGGTAATTTATAATTTTCAAAAACATCTCATATGCATTTTCTTATTGGAGGCTCACAGCAACCCTTTGAGGTAGGCAGGAGAGGTATTAATTTCACAAAAGGAGAAAACAAAATAGAGTTTAAGTAATCTGCTTAATGGTACAGTGATACCATGGGAAGCTAGGCCTAGTACTAAGGTCTGTTACCCACAACTATGTTTGTTGGTTCATCCTACGAATTCAATAAACATGTATAGAGAGTTTACTCTATGGCAGGCACAGCTAAGCAATGAGGTTCTATAGATGGAAGACATAGTACTACTATTTATTTTTTATTTTATTTTATTTTATTTTTTGAGACAAGGGATCACTATGTCACCCAGGTTAGAGTGCAGTGGTGCGATCATAGCTCACTGCAGCCTCGACCTCTCGGGTTCAAGCGATCTTCCCGCCTCACCCTCCCGGGTAACTGAAACTAGAGGCACATGCCACCACGCCTGGCTAATTTTTTGTATTTTTGGTAGAGACAGGGTTTCGACATGTTGCCCAGGCTGGTCTCCAACTCCTGAGCTCAGGCAATCCACCCACCTTGGCCTCCCAAAGTGCTGGGATTACAGGCATGAGCCACTGTGCCCGGCCCACAGTACCAGTCATGAAGGAGCTACTAGAAGATTACAGACAGTCATGTAAAAGCTCTCAATATAGTGTCACTGGGGACATGCTAGAGAGAAGATAAGGTGCCAGCAAGCCTTAACCCAGACAAAGGTGTGGACAGGAGGATCCAGGGTCCTCAGAAGAGATAATGTTAAGGATAAGTAGGGGTAAGCTAGCCAATGGCTCTTTTTCTAGCCCATTCTAAGATGGTCCTTGTCTTAGTGCTCCCTAATAGTATTTGGAAATTAGCTTTTCAGCATGAGTTCTTACATAGTGCAATCCTCTATGCATCCCTCCAACCCCAACTGCTGTATCCCTACCCCAGGTGGGAACACCTTACTCTGGCTCCTGCTGAACAAGTACTCATCCCAGCTCTAGGCCCGAAGCTGTGATTAGAAGCAAAGAGAACAATGATAAAATGGGCCAACAAGTGGCTCAAACCAAGAAAAAGTTCATTTGGGTAGTTTTTAAGATCCATCTGACCATGTGGATCACTAAGATCTCAGCGGGCAAAAAATAGGAAGCTCCTGTGACACTGGAGTTACAAATTAAAACAAATTTCTTTTCCAGGGAAATGAAACTACATTATAAAGGAGACAAACCCATGGATCAAAGCCATACTCACGTAAAAGAATAAAATTCATTGGCTTGAGAAATTGGGAAATCGTGACTGATTTTAATGATCTTTCTCCTTTTCTACAAAGGCTAACTCAAGGGTGACAGAAAGGACTTTAGAGCACTGAACAACTATTTTTGACCTGCAACTAGACTCATCATGGTTTTTAATGTAATTTAGGAAGATTGCCCGAGTTAATCTCTATAAAGCAGTTATAGGAGAAATGGTTTAAGATGTCTTTGCTGTGAAACAAGATGCTGAAGGTAAGAAGGCCAGCCTAGTGCATACCCTTAGATGCAAATAACTCTCACTTGATCCCCAGTGGACTCAAATGCCCACCATTTGTACCAACCATGACCAAGGATTGGGATTTTGATGTTTTTGCAGAAAAAAGAGGAAATAACATAAAAATGAGAGGGGAGTAGGTGATCCTGAAAAGTTAAGAATGGGTTATTGAAGGGAGCCAATATCAGGCCTAACTCCATCTATCTCCCAGTAAAGATCTTCAAGGGCTTTTTTATAGGTTTTTTTGAAGAACAGCAATAATAGCTACCATTTTTGAGAGACTAACTGTGTTCCAGGCACTATACTCTGCACTTCGCAATCTCCTGGAATCTTTTCAACAATCTGTTAAGGGAGAAACTATTAACTCCATTTTACATGTGGGGAAGCTGAGGATCAGAGAAGAAAAGGAGCTAATAGGTAATGGAGCAGGCATTCAAACCCAGGCTTTGCTGACTCTAAGGTTGTAAGTTTAAACACTCTACTACACTGCCTTAGGTTGCCACATAACTGTGTGTGCTTTTTGTTAATCCCTCAACTGTTTGGCTACATTTCTATCAGTAAAAAAATCATCAGAGAAACTCAAACAAGATTTTGTACTTGCTGAAGTATAGGAAGAAAGAGCAAAAAATAGGAGAGCTAAATTTCTTTCAAAGAAGTCACCAAGAGCTTGTACCCTAGGGAAAGAACTGTGCCAGTAGCAGCAAAGAAAGTGGCACCTGCCAGCCATTTCCTGTGGCCTGTGGAACAGAAAAACCACCACCACAATCCAACGATCACAGCCACAACAATGACAACTGCCAGAGGTGTTCTAAGAGCAGGGCCGCTAGCAGGAAGCTCCCAAGAAAGAGGCTTCCCTAACATACCTTTCCCTGTGCTTCACACTCCAAGTCCCAAGAGTCCACTTTCACTGATGCTCAGTGATTGACTATCAGAAAGAAACTTTCTGAGTCAGAGAAATTGGACAAAAATGTTTCAGGCGGGTGTTACTGTTTGTAGAGGTCAGAGGTGTTCTGATGAAGTGACACTGATAACACTAAAAGAAATTTACCAGGGAAACGTCAGGACACTTATCACACTCAGCAGCCTTGTTTCAATCAGTATTCAACTTACATGCTCTCTGAGGGGTGAATATAAAGTCATGACAGATTTCAAACTTGTATAAATCTACCAGAACGTATGCAGCCCAAACGTTGTTGCAACAATTATGCTGACATCACTCAAAACACTTCTTGCTGGGCGTGGTGGTACATGACCATAATCTCGGCTACCTAGGAGCCTGAGGCAGGAGGATTGCTTAAACCCAGGAGTTCCAGACCAGCCTGAGCAACACAGCGAGACCCAGTCTCTACAAAAAAATTCCTGGAACTCCTTTTTGGAAACCCCATTTAAAGCCAATATAAATGTTAGAAGAAGGAAACAGTCCTATTATTTTATCCTCTCACTCCAAATGAACCCCAAATGGTATGAGCCTGCTTGATCAGCCACCTCATTTAGCAGTTTGGTTCCCAAAGACTCACATTATTTCCCAAAAAAAAATCCAGTTTACCTTTATGGGAAGAAACATGGCCCACACCTCTTCACCCTTACTCTGGACATTTACATGGGCTGCTCAACCAGGGTATAATAGTAATGACAACATCAACACCAGCTATCAATTATTTAAGTGCCTACGTGCCAGAACTTATCTTCACAACAGCCCTGCAGAGTAGGTATCATTACTCCCATCTTATAAATAAGGTAACAGAATGTCATATTAAATGTCCTGCCCAAAGCACACAGCTGGTGTCTGAACCAGGATTAAAATATCCATCTGGGGCCGGGTGCGGTGGCTTACGCCTGTAATCCCAGCACTTTAGGAAGCCAAGGAGGGCAGATCACTTGAGGTCAGGAGTTCGAGACCAGCCTGACCAACATGGTGAAACCCCGTCTCTACTAAAAATACAAAAATTGGCCAGGCATGGTGGCACGTGCCTATAATCCCAGCTACTTGGGAGGCTGAGACAGGAGAATCGCTTGAATCCGGGAGGCTGAGGTTGTGGTGAGCCAAAATTGTGCCACTGCACTCCAGCCTGGGTGACAGAGCTAGACTCTGACTCAAAAAAAAAAAAAAAAATCCATCTGGATCATTCTAAAGATTGCACTCTTCCCAGTATGTATTAATTACCTAGTGTATGTTTCCTAACTTCAGTGAGGTCTTCTCACTGAAGACCTCAGCCTGCACCACCGATAATCAACTGGTTGAGAATCAACAACTTGTAGACGGCAGGGATCAGCCATAAACCCACAAGGCTTTTTCCAAAAAGGAGGCAGAAAAATTATTTGGAAGACTGGCAGCATCAGTGGAGTCCATCTGTCACTTACCAAGGCACTACCTTTGAAGGAGGCAATAATAGTTAAGGGGCAGAGAAGCTCTAGTATGTTAATTTACTCATTTCTTAAAAGCAGATATGTTTCTTCCTGGTTCCATCTCCTAAGCCTTCCAGGCTAAAATAGAAGATTTCTGATTCATGGAGCAGTGATAGTAAAAGGAGACAGGCCTTATGCAATCATCAGAATCACATTTCCAAGAGGAAATTAGGAGGTGATGTTTATTTGTTGAGGGTGTGGATATGCTGGGACCTGCTTTGGAGGCCCCCAAATGCTCTTTGTATCACAAAATGATCCAACTGAACTCAACAGAGGCTAGAATTGTATACTAATAGGACACAATCTGCTTAAAGTAATAAGCTATCCAGTATTCAACAGGTTGTCTATAGACATTTCAATGTTGAGCCATGAAAATGTCTCTTCCTGCTACTTAAGACATGACAGTCAACCAAGTCTAACACATCCTGAATGGAGCACACTGTATTAAGCCATCCGTCAGCAGCATAAGCTGTGTTTTTCTCACTCAATTCTGAAGGTAAAGCTACTGTGTATGACACCATAATCTTAAGGGATAAATGTTACTGTATTGCCACGAGAGTATGTCCTGATAAATAGCTGTCACTAAAGACTACATCTAAGAGAAATCGCTGCTGAAAAATATGCCAATCTAAGTCCATAGAGAGATTATTACATGGGGGTACTCTCCAAACTGATCTGTTCTGCCTTACCCGGATTTAAAAAAATTCTTAGCTGCCATAAATATTTCATGCTATACCAAATTAAGTCACTTTCTGCATAATCCATTTCTCCTTCAAAGGCTTTCCAAGAGCAATCTTGACTTATCTAAGGCAAGGTAGAATATGTAAACTGCCATACTAGCAAAGCATCATTATACTTCAGTATGTTCATTCTTGGGCACACACTCAGGCTAACATAGCAGTTCCCCAAATCGGAAAAAATGAAGTGTCATGTTTCTGCTCCTGGGAAAACTAAAGTAGAAATGAAATCCAAAAATGTCTTAGGGGGACCAGGAACTGTGGAGATAGATAGTGATAAATCAAATACCGAAGCCCTATTTGTCCCTCTGTCCCTCACACCAGCCTTTCATAAGCAGAGCCTCCTCCAATATAGGGGCAAAGGAAGAACTAGCTATGAGAAGAGAGAGCTGGGAAGTTGAAGACTATACCTCAGTTTCTAACCCTCAAATCACCACAACAGTGGCTGAGAAGAGCTACTGAGTCTTACCTTCAGCATGACTTTAGTCTGACTTATGCCTGAATCAATGGACTTTCGGACCTGACTCAGTGCTACTGAATATTATTTCCATTGTCCATTGTTTATGTTTTTCTGTACCCTCTTCCTCTTGGCTCTGTATTTTATTTATTTATTTCTCCATTGATGTTTGCATTGGCTATCCTATATTTAAAATTGTATGCATACTGCCTTGGGCCCTTTGGAGAAAAGCCACCCTATAAATTAAAAAACAACAACAACAAATAATAACTTATTTTAGCACGAAAGCATGGAAGCGATGTATAGCAACTGCTGCATACCACTGGCCTGTTCTGACATGACTAGAATGAGATGTGCATGTTTTATATGTATGTGTGAGTATATATGCACTTTGGCATATAGGTCTTTTTTTTTTTACTTAATCTCTTTACTACTAGATTGAAGATTCTGAAGGTCTTTCCTTGTTTCCATGTAAACCAGTGAAAGACTTTTTCGTGTTAGAAATTTTTAGATACAACATACACTACTTGGGTGATAGATGCACTAAAATCTCAGAATTCACCACTATATAATTGATCCATGTAACAAAAACCCACTTGTACTCCAAAAGCTATAGAAATAAAAATTAAAGAAAAGAAAGAACTGTGCCCCCAACCAAATTTCTCAAAACATACCGTGTTCTTAAAATAATTGCATTATAAAAGCAGAATCAACTATTCTCCCTTGCCTTTCCTAGATCATAGGGGAAAAAAGAAGCTATTTCGGTCATTTAATTGTTTGTATGATTTTACACATCTCACGAATTGGGTGTTCATGGTTCTCTCATATTCACTTCAACTTGCTGACATGCCACAGTCTATCCTTCCAACCCAGCAGAAGAGAGAGAAAAATGTTTCCTTACTGTACTTTTCTGAAACATCCAGAAGGTTTTGAGACAACGGACAAAACTCTGAGAATTAACATAATTGCTTTGCATATTCCCACTTCTGCCTTCTCAATTAAGCAGAGAAATCCTGAAGAGGCATTAGAAACATTGGAAGACTTGTCTGGTCAATGGAAATAAGAGAATTCAAAGTGTGTGTGTGTGTGTGTATATATATATATATATAATTTCTCAGGTGAAATGAGAGGTAAGATTGCATAAGATAAAGAGGAGGCAGATTCACCACAATTTGCCCCTGCAGATCTTAGGGAGTTTATTTAGTAATGCCAGCTGCCCCATGTGAGAGTCTCAGAGTCATCATGAGAGAATTAAAGAAGAACATGCAATCGTAACATAGTTTTTTTTTTTAAGAGATGGGGTCTTGCTGTGTGCCCAGGCTGGACTGAAACTCCTGGGCTCAAATAGTCCTCCTGCCTTAGCCTTCTGAGTAGCTGGGACAACAAGCACGTGTCACCATGCCCAGCTCCAATTCATAATGAACAGAAGTGGCTATGTAGAAACTGTCAGCCAGAAAACAGCAATATCCTGGAGCTGACATCTGGAGCTAGGCCCATCTGGCCCAGCAACATGATAAAGGGGTAGCATTAGCAGCTCCAGCTGAATCACAAAGGGAACTAAGGCATCGTGCCACAAAGTAAAGCAGTTGTCTATGCAGAGTTGATAAGCCTCAAAGTCACTAGGGAAATATAAACCCCTATGGGAGGTGTGCTAATTGTAGGAGAGGCCAGCTGACTACAAACAGAAGGCTGAGACAAAGACTCAGGGGAGAATCATTGCAAAGGATTACAGAGATGAGGTCTGGTGATAGGCTAGCATTTAGATGGTGCTCAAGGATGATGGGGATGGGAGGCCTATAGGTTTGGCTGACCTGTCTTCAAGGATAAGGGTGAGCTAAGCTGAATGCAGAGGTAGTGAGAGAGATCTGACAGAGAAGTAGTTGCTCAGAGTTTATATAAAAATGGATAAAAACTGATGAATGGATAAACAAAATATGTTATATACTTACAATGAAATATTATTTGGCCATAAAATGATAAAGTACTGATATGTGCTACAACTTGGATAAACCTTAAGAACATAATGCTAAGTGAATGATTCCATTTATATGAAACCCTTAGAATAAGTAGATCTGTTGTGACAGAAAGCAGATTGTTGCTTGCCAGGGGCTGGAGGAAAGGGGAAATGGGGAGTGCCCATTAATGTACAACAAGGTTTCCTTTTGGAGTGATGAAATGTCTTGGAACTAGAGAGAGATGGTGGTTGTACAACATTGTGAAGGGACTAAATGCCACTGAATCGTATACCTTAAAATGGTAATTTTGTCATGCAAATTTTACCTCAACACACACACACACACACACACACACACACACTTGCGCCTGCACACACATGCACAATACACATGGATGGGGCCTCTGTTGTGATACCTCTAAGAGGAGCTCTCCCTGGACTGCTGGGGAAGAGATGGGGTTGATTTTCTTTGTTTGTTTGTTTGTTTGTTTTGTTTTTTTTTTTTTTGGAGACGGATGGAGTCTCACTTTGTCACCCAGGCTGGAGTGCAGTGGCGCGATCTCGGCTCACTGCAAGCTCTGCCTCCTGGGTTCACGCCATTCTCCTACCTCAGCCTCCCAAGTAGCTGGGATTACAGGCACCTGCCACCATGGCCGGATAATTTTTTTTTTTTTTTGTATTTTTAGTAGAGACGAGGTTTCACCATGTTAGCCAGGATGGTCTCGATCTCCTGACCTCGTGATCTGCCTGCCTCGGCCTCCCAAAGTGCTGGGATTACAGGCGTGAGCCACCGTGCCCGGCAGAGATGGGCTGATTTTCTTTCCTCATCCTTCTCTAGGTTGTGAACTCCTTAGCAGGGGCAGGAGCTGGATTCTACTTATCAAGGTATGCCCTATTATATATTAAGTGCTCAATCTGTGTGGAATGAGCCTGAATTATCAGAGTTTTTTTTTTTTTTTTTTTTTTTGAGATGGAGTCTTACTCTGTCGCCCAGGCTGGAGTGCAGTGGCATGATCTCAGCTCACTGCAACCTCTGCCTCCTGGGTTCTCAGCTCACTGCAACCTCCACCTCCTGGAAAGTGATTCTCCTACCTCAGCCTCCCAAGTAGCTGGGACTACGGGAACCTGCCACCACGCCCGGATAATTTTTTTAAAAAATATTTTTAGTAGAGATGGGGTTTCACTATATTGGCCAGGCTGGTCTCGAACTCCTGAACTTGTGATCTGCCTGCCTCGGCCTCCCAGAGTGCTGGGATTACAGGCGTGAGCCACCACGCCTGGCCTATCAGATATTAAATGTAAAGACAAAACACGTTTTTTTTTTTCTCACAAACTAGGGGTTTTTGAACATATATAGTTTAAACAGTTCCTGTGTTATACTAATTTAAACAAGTGTCAAACTCTGTTTACTAATTTATAGATTCTAAACTAATTTATAGAAACTAAAACTAATTTATAGTTGCTCTGTTATACTAATTTATAAAGTATCAAACTATCCAGAAAATGAATGAAAATTCAGTCAATTATCCAGATATTTGGCCTAGTGAAAAGGGTGTTTGAGGATGATTTACAAAAATGTTCACTCTTCATTTGGGTGTTATCAGGGCAAAGACATTTACTTATTGTGAAGCCCAGTGTTAACTCAGCAATCTGGGTTCCTTTATCTTTCTCTTGGTCTCAAGGACTCTCTAAGTGAAATTCTCTGTAGTTTGACAAAGGCAGAAGCTGGAGGATCTTTCTGCCTTTGGCAATTTTAGGAAATCTTTGCCTGTAGGATATGCTAGTGGCTCACATAAAAGAGGATATCTTACATGGGCCCAGTTTGCTAATTTGAAGGTTTCTCAGCTAAGTCCTGGTAGACAAACCAATGTTTATCTCAAGCCCAGATAGGGTGGTGGTGGGAAGCTGAGAAGGAAGAATGATAGGCTTATGTGGTACTCTCTAAGACTGGATTGGTGAAAACATTCTCTTCATTCATATTTCAATTGATTGCATTCATAAGAGATAAAAATGGAAAGGATGGAAAATATGACCTTATTCAGAGAGATAAGGAATTAACTCTTTAAAAGTTGAGTGATCGACACATCCATAGTAGGCTACAAACAGCTCTAATAACCCAGCTGACATGAATATTGCTCAGTATTTCCCTCAACATCAATATTTTCCTTTTGATCAAGTGTCTCCACTGACAAGTCTCATTCCCTATCAGGATCCTTGATTTTCATAATTTTTCTTGACTAAAAGTAAAATTTTTCACAGGCACACAAACTTGACCTAGAAAGATAACAAAGTTACAACCCATTGGACAATAGGAAGTGGTAACTGTTACTTAAGACTAAATTAAATGAGAAATTTATTGAAAAGCTCTAGAAAGAGGTTTTCACTATAGATGAGACACGAATGCAAAGCTAATCTTTATAAATGGTACAAATAGAAGCCATACATGTCTTCAGGCTAAAGAACTTTGTATTATTAAAGGTATATTCCTGAGTAATTTTTAAAAAAATTTAGTTTGACATTATTCCCTAGTTTGATCATTGCATTAGGTCAGTAATAAGTACAAGTTAATTATAACCTGAGGTTACTAACCAAGAAGGAGTCACTTCCTGGATTACACTACCCTTATTCTCTCTGAAAATATGTTTGATTTATTTTCTTCCTCCCTTCCTTGCCTTCATCCTTCCTTCCTTCTTACCTCCCTTCTTTCCTTTCTTTCTTTCCTGGATAGTATATATTAACAATAAAAGTCGTTTTGAAAATAAAGATTTTTCAGAAATCAGAAATATAAATAGGAGTTTGGAATATTAGCTTTTCTCCATACTATAATATTTATTTTATTATTTTGTTCAATACCCTAAGGCTTAAAGCTAGCAAATGAAACAAAAATATTTCAGTTAACATAGTTCTTTTAATGATATAAAAGTACATTTGGCTAACTTTTGGACTCATTCAAATTTAGCAGGCTTTGGAATCCACCATTTGATAGAAGAGAAATTTCTTGGTTCCAGGGCATCATTCTTCACCAAAGTGTACCAAACATGAAGTAGTCAGTATGAGCAAAATTCAATAAAAATTCCACTAATTCAAAATACATAGGCCTAGGGATAAATTATTTTACAATTAACTAAAACTGGATCGATCCAATTTTTCACCATAAACAATAGAAGATAAATCCAGCAGGGTTATAATATTTGCTTCAAACAATCACAATGAAGAAACAAATATTAGTGCTTGATATTGGATAAGTGCTCAAATATTTGTTAGAATGAATACGTGAATGAATGAACACATCAGTAAATAAATATATTTGTAAAGTAAAATTTCCTTTTTAATAAGAAACCGTGGTTAGAAGATAAGCGCTTAAAACAAATATTCAGGAGTTGTTCATTTTTCGCTAAAGTAACATAACACTGGACAAGGCACTGGAATGGTTTGTCATCAAGTTTATGTAAGAAGCACATATTTGACCTGTGGATATATTCTTTTTCAAATAGTTATTGTTTCTATCAGTTTTAAAGCATCAGCTTTTTATAAAGCCAAATACCAACTGTTTTTTTCTGAAAATTAAAAAAAAATGTTTATGATTCTTCTTAGTACCTGATGAGCTTTTAGGATGACAAATATACATTATTTCTCCAGTGCACGGAGCCATTAATCCTTCCAGGCTGATTTACATTTGCCAGAGAGAAGTGTATCTCCATACAATTTCAGTGCCTCATTCAGGGTGGCACGCAACCTTATTCTCATCGTCCCATGTCAGTAAAATAGCATAGATGAGGAACAAGCTATTTTTTGACATGTCTTTTGTTTTGTGTTGGAAAGAGGAGGAGTGAAGGGGAAACGGGAAAAACAGAGAAGTAATATAAATTGAGCTTCCAGCATGTGCCAGTTTGCTAGGGGCTTTTCATTTATGACCTCTCCTAACAGTTACAACAATCCTGTGAGATGCCCTTCCCTTACAGAGGAGGAGGACCTTGAGACTTTTTAGGTTAAGTGACTCACCCAAGGCCACAGTTAGTAGCAGAACTGAGAGGCAAATCCAAATTCATCTGGCTCCAAAGCCTTCCTCTTTGCACTCCATTACACTGTTAATAAATTCCATTCAGCATTCCATGTCCTGGTATTGGGTCCCACTAGAATGTAAGCTCTTCAAAGCAGCTAACTTGCCTTTTTCGCCCTTGCATCCCTACCTAGCACCCAGCTTGGTGCCTAACACATAATATCTCAAAACATAAATGTTGAAGGTATGAATGAGTGAATAAATTAATAAGAAAAAAATACAGATTGTCAGACCTGGAGGGGCTCTAATCCAACCACCTCCTTTTTTAGATGGGGGAAACCAAGGCCTAGAGAGATTAAGTCACTTGCCCTTGGTTAAGCAACTAATTAGTGAAAGATTCAGACTCGATTTTGGGTCTCTTCTGTATTCTCCTCTACAACATGCTACTTGTACAAACATTTTCTAAAGCATGTTCATCAACTCTTTGTGGTTTCCTAAGCATTCTGTCCTCTTGATTTAATTTTTTAATCGCAAGCTATTCCTGCCACATGGAAAGCAATGGAGGTTAGGAATACCACTAGCGCACCAGAATGAAAGCTCTGCGAGGACAGGAAATTATGTCTATTTTGTTCATTTCAACAGGCTTGGCACTTAGAAGGTGCTCAGTAAATACCTGCTGAATAAATGAATATAATGAATATATATGATTTCCTTTTCAGTGATGAGCAAATTCTTCACACATAATGATAGCATAGATTATATTAACAAATACTCGGCTGGGTGGAGTGGCTCACACCTGTAATTTCAGCACTTTGGGAGGCCGAGGCAGGTGGATCGCCCAAGATCAGGAGTTCGAGACCAGCCTGGCCAACATGGTGAAACCCCATCTATACTAAAAATACAAAAGTTAGCCAGGCATGATGGCAGGTGCCTGTAATCACAGCTACTCGGGAGGCTGAGGTGGGAGAATCACTTGATCCTGGGAGGCGGAGGTTGCAGTGAGCCAAGATCGCACCATTGTACTCCAGCCTGGGCGACAAAGTGAGACTCTGTCTCAAAAAAAAAACAAAACAAAACAAACAAACAAAACCCACAAATGCTCCATAAAATATTTCAGTAAAATTGCTCAGTGAAATGGTATTCCTCTTTCCCTCCCTTTTCTTCCTTTCTCTATCTTCATCTGTATAATGGGGGAAAATAACAGTATTCATTTCACAGGATTTTTATAAAGATAAATAATACATACAAAGCACTTAGCATGGTACTTAATATACAATTAACTCTCAATAAATGATAGCTTTCAAGATGAATGTGATTTCTTCAAATCAAATAAATAAGGACCCACATAATGAGGAGATGGAAGAATCGAAGACAAAAGAAAGTTGTTTTATGCTTTAAACTCTGTAAAATTGCCTTCAGACACAGTTCTCTATGTGTTTCAAACTTTGCAACTTCTAGGAGGGCTATAAATTATAGACATCATCTGGAATGTCATAGATGTTTTCTCTTTTTCTTGGAGAGTCTCGCTCTGTCACCCAGGCTGGAGTTTAGTGATGCGATCTCAGCTCATTGCAACCTCCACCTCCCAGGTTCAAATGATCCTTCTGCCTCAGCCTCCCCAGTAGCTGGGACTACAGGCTTGCGCCATCATGCCTGGCTAACTTTTGTATTTTTAGTAGAGTTGGAGTTTCACTGTGTTAGGCTGGTCTCGAACTCCTGACCTCAGGTGATCTGCCCACCTCAGCCTCCCAAACTGCTGGGATTACGGGCATGAGCCACCACAACCAGCCTCATAGATTTCTCTAGAATTTTTCTGGTGAAATTAATGGAGATAGAAGACATAATTAACTTTTATATAAACATATGACAATTATTCCTCAAATATTGCTATATGTAACTTTCAAAAAAGATCACCTCTCCACGAGTTCTTGTCCATTCCAGCAAAGGGTGTCGTTTTCCGCCACAGGGCTATGGCTGCAGATGTAGCCAGGCAAAGCACTATAGAAGCTGATGAAAGACTTCAACTTCTGAATTAGTTCCCTAAAAGAAAAACAAAACATCTGTGCATAAGAGGCAAGTAAACTCAGTATGAGAAAAGTTTAATTTCCTTATCAGCATGACAGAAAGGCTCTGCCAGGCTGATTAGAGCAATAAATGACTTTTAAAGACATTCTTGGCTACAAGGCCACAGTTTAGTTTTTTAAAAAAAAATCAATAAAATGATATTAGAAAAAAAGTTGACTGCCATATAAGGTGCTGTTTCTATCAGAAGGATGATTTAATTCCAACATTCATTTTCTAAGACGTTCCACTTCCATTTTTCTTATTCAGAATGCTGTTACCTACATTTTCAAAGGTGCTGTTTACAAGGTACACTGGAGCACTACATATCTTTTGGTTTCTGAGTGTAATTGGGTGCATTGATTGTAATTTACAATGCTATTACCCTAGAGATGGCCCGTTTCCATATAGGCTCTGGCTAATGGTTGCAGATCAGAATTGCAGGGTGCTCAGAACAGTATAAGCTCTATGAAATTCTCCTGGCAATACAGTCAGAGCAACTCACATCTGCCAGAAGAGGAAGGTTTCTTTGTTATTTGTATATTGTGGCTCCTGTGAGGGAGAGGGAGCAGGGTGGGGGACAATTCTAGTATATTTTATTATTTATTTGCTTTTGTTTTTGTGCTACATATAATAAGACAAGTGTGTGTGTGTGTGTGTGTGTGTGACAGAGAGAGAGAGAAAGAGAGAGTGACAGAGAGAGAGAATATATTATGTCTGCAATTGTATGTAAATACACACACATATACCAGAAAAATTTCAGGTCTGTTATCTCATTTCAGATGTACATGGATACACAAAGTAATATGCCTTAGACTGGAGAGAAGTGGATATGTTTAAAAAGAAATATTAAAATATCTATGTAATAGATGTACAGTGGTAAATAAAGAAAAATAAAACACACTTTATTTTCTAAAGCAATGTTACTGGTAGAAAATTAAAGCATCCTTCACATCCAAATGTACCTTATGTCTATACTAAGTTTTTGGAGACTCTATTCAGGGAATTATCTGGCAGTGGAGTAATTATTCAATATTGTCTCCAGGCTAAGAATGGACTGGCCTGATGTACAGGCCTCTATAGGAACCAGAGGCCTGAATATCATTTGGACACTGGTGGAAGTCCTTAGCCCAGAAATGCCTTCTGGGAGTTGTTCTCAGATCTGGCCAAATGAGGAAGACTGGTGAAAATATCCTCTTGGACTTAATCCGATTCTTCATTTTATTACTCTATGGTTTAAGATGGCTTGTCCTCACCAAAACTCATGCGGAGGTGTGGTCCCCAAGGTGGCAGTGTTGGGAGGTGGTGCCTTTTAGAGGTGAAAATGGATTTATGTCTGCCTTGCAAGCCTGGGTTGGTTCTCCAGGGAATGGATTAGTTACCAGGAGAGCGGTTGTTATAAAGTGAGACTGCCTTTCGTATTTGTCCTTTTCACTTGTGCTCAGTTCCCTTTCCTTTTCTCCACCATGTTTTCACACAGTATGAGACCTTCTAAATGAAGGCCTCACAAGATGAGGCCACCTAATCTTGAACTTCCCAGCCTAATAAATAAACCTCTTTTCTTGATAAATCACCCAGTCTTAGGAATTCTGTTACAGCAACATAAAACAAACTAGGACAATTACCATAAAACTACTCATTTCAACTAATGATTTAAGAGGCGGGGGAGGGAGAGAAAGGGCTCTCAGCATAGATTCACAAAGGCTTGGGTCACTGCAAAGCCAAGGTGATGGACAGAACAACTCAAGAAAGGTTGTTGGGACATATTTAACTTCTGATACCCACAAGTCACTTCCTGTTATGCCTGTACCCCCTACCCCACAGCCTACCCCTGGTGTCTGAGCACCATCAGTCTCCAAAAAGAAGAGGCTCAATACAGAGCTCTGAAAATAAAAGTCAACATTATAGTTCCTCATAGAGGAAAAAGATGGGTTCAATTAACAGCTAATAGGAGAGATGTTCTGTTTTACAAGGTAATAATACAGTTCCCAAGAGTGGAAGCTGAAAGAGTAAAGGCTGAGTCTAAGTAATTCCCCCAACTCCATAAGGAAATGGAATATGGCCATTAGTCTACGGGAAACAATGGCCCTCTCTTAAAGGAAAGAGTTTCCCTTAGGCCTCTCCCTACCTCCAAACCCCCTCTCACTAACACAGCACATGGCAAGAAAAATTGAACCCATGCAAGGCCTTCCATTTTGATTTCCATAGAAGTTAAAAAAAAAACCCAAAAAACAACAACAAAAAAAAACACCCTGAACTTCTCCCAACCCTTGCAGTTTTCTTGGTGGATCATAAAGATTATTGACAATTTGAAGAAGATCCAGATGAGGTTCGATCTAAATGTCAAGAGCATGAGGGGCTGCAATAAACATAAGACCTCCCACTTTAGTATAGAAAGATATTACCTGGAAGGGTCAAGATAAAAGTCTAAGAAAACCACAAAGAATGTGAATGTATTAGTCTGTTCTCACACTGCTATGAAGAAATACCCAAGACTGGGTAATTTATAAAGAAAAGCCAGCTCTGCATGGCTGGGGAGGCCTCAGGAAACTCACAATTATGGCAGAAGTGGAAGCAAACGTGTCCTTCTTCACATGGTGGCAGGAAGGAGAAAAATGAGTTCCAAGCAAAGGGGGAAGCCCCTTATGAATCCATCAGATCTTGTGAGAACTAATTTACTATCGTGAGAACTAATTTACTATCATGAGAACAGGATGGGGGAACCACCGCCATGATTCAATTATCTCCACCTGGTTGGGGAATGATAGCTAAAGGGTACAGAGTTTCTTCCTGAAGTGATGAAAATGTTCCAAAATCTACTGTGATGATGGTTGCATAACTCTGTGGATATACTAAGAACAATTGAATTATACACTTTAAATGGATAGATTGTATGGTATGTGGATTAAATCTCAATAAAGCTGTTACCCCTGCCCCTAAAAAGAAAGGGTAGAGAAGAGGTGAGAAATATGTCTTAGAGAAAGAGAGGGTTCTCTAGTATGGGGAGGGATGCCCCTTGGAAGAATGAAAACAGACAGGGAGGAGAGTTGGGAAAAGCCAGGCTGGATGCAAATAAAATAAACACATAGGTGGTGAGGGAAGAAAAGAGAAATTTGTAAAAGCTGCAGCTTCAGTGCCGCACCAGCTGTAAACAGTTCAAATATATTTCTTCCTCCATCTTCTAAAATATTTTGTTTTCTTTCTCATTGTAAAAGAAATATATGTTCACTATGGAGAATTTAGAAAATAAAGAAAGATAGAAAGGGAAAAAAATTCATTGTCCCACCAGACACAGATAATCACTGTTAATATTTCAATGTAGTTTGTTCTAGATTTTTCTCTTGAGTAAAGTTTTACATTTATTTCTTTAAAACCTATTCTTCTTGATAGGCTTGTTCTCTGAGTTCTTTTTGGTTCTTAGTGTGTATTATCTCCATTAGAATCCACTTAGAATCCAAGGTAGATTTGACTACAAGAAACTCAGAATTAAATAAATCCTGGTTCTCAACTAATTCCCAGGCCCTGTGGGATGAGACAGGGAGAACAAAGAGTAGATCTCCAGCACAGTTCGCAAACTGGTCAATATCTTAGAGTCCCAAAGGACAGTGTTACGGCGAAGACCATTCCTTTATGGAAAACCTTCTGAATTACTGTGAGAAAATACATCTTGGTCTCTAAAAGAAACTGATTATTGAAAATAAGTGCAGACATACTGTTTTGGAGGATAGGGAAGAAGACTTCAGAAACTGTTGGAGAGTTAATGAGTTTTTCAAAGGACAGCAACAACAGGTGATAATGTCCTCTGACACTACAGCAGCAGAGTTACAAGAGTAGTTTACCTCCTACCAAGTTTACTGGGCCTTTCTCATCTCTCCTCTTCTTTGTCTCTTCCTGTCATTCCTTTCTAAACTTGTTCCAGCACAGGAATTAAGCGTATTTTAATCTTTTCTTAAATAAAGGTTTATATTCCTCTGCTTATAGTTGTAAAAGACGAGTTGAATATTTCTATTTTTCTCTTTAAAGACACATGTTAATTACCCATGTATGACACAGTCCAGATTTTTTTCCTTTGTGCTAGTAGCTCATGACAGACAACAAAAGAATCTCCACGTGTGAACTAAGACAGTCTGCTCAACTGAATTGTTCCTAGGGGAAAAAAAAGAGGATAGAAAGTTTGGACAATTCGTTGCCTGGGATGGGAAAAACAATTTGATTGAAGAGAATGTTCTTCGATTGTAATTCCACTTTATTCTAATACATACATGTCAAACATAGCATTGACATACAAAAATTCTGATGCCTACGGCTCTCAGTTAGACAAATCCAACATTTGCTTACGACAGCCTGCTCAGGAAAAAGTCTCTTCATAGAGGTTTCCATTCAATGTGTTAAATGTGGAACTAAAGGATAGGGCCCCTTTGCACGCACGAGCCATTTTCAGATATGGCAGTTGGGTGCACGTGATCTTCCCTGGAGGGCTTCCATCATCCTGAAGAGGATCATCCCTTCCCTTCTTTGGTTGCAGGGGAGGAGATTGCCTTTGCTTTCTTGCAATGATTTGCTTGGGCAGGCATCAAAGCAGCACTAATTGGAAATCACTGCAAGTAAAAACAGCCTTTCATCCCTGACTGCAGACCTGGAACTTTTTCCTTTATTATTAAGGTTCGTTTTTTTCTCTTCATGTAAAGTAATATGAGCTTATTATTTTTAAAAGTTGACAATGCAAAAAAGTACCTAAACTAAAATAACGAAAATTGGAATGATGTAAGATCATGCCTAATTCTGCTGGAGAGAGCCTTTCACAGTTTAATCCCTAACTAGAGCTTTCTACCATTCTAAAGACTTGCCCATACTTTTTCTCATAGTGTTCCCTTTGCCCAGAATGCCCTCCTTTCCTTCCTCAATCTGCTGAGCTTGTTTGAACTTATCCTTCAGGCTGAGCTCAAAAGTTACGTTTTCCAAGAAGTCTTTCTTAATGCTCCCAGGAGAGGGGCTATCTTCCCCATCTGTGACACTGCCACTCTTTTGCACCTAGCTCTGATTTGGCACTCACCCCCCAATGTATGGAAATTATTCATTTGCATGTCTCCCTCCCTAACTAAGCTAGGTGCTCCTCCATTCCTCAGAGCCTAACCCTTACACAATGTGAAGCATAGAGATGGTGTTGACAAATGTTGAAAGAAGTAGAGGCCTATTTAGGGCAGAATGACTTGTACCAGATCCAGAACTCGTTGATTCACTCAGGACATACTTTGTTGTTTTGTTCAGAGTGGGTGGGAGCAGGCATTGATTTTGGACTAGGGGAGCTGAGGTCAGCTTTTGTTCTTTTCTTTCTAGGTCATTTACTAGTGTCACCTGATCCATTGCCGCTTTAGACCAAGTCAGAGGGGAAGGAGAGGAGGGGGAGCACAGGAAGGAGAAGGCTGGAATATGTAGATATAATTTCACAAGGGTGGAGGGAACTGTGTGACTTTCTCACAAGTTAGCAGTTGGGCCAGAAGCTTGGTATCTGTAGATGCAAGATGGACTATTCAACCATAGATTCGGCATTTGAACAATGGAAAAATATTGTTCATGTACTCAACCAAACAGTATATTGTGGCAAGGTAAACAGTATCATAAGGGAAGCAGTGAAGTAGACATTCGGAAGGGCAAAGAAGGGAGAAGGTGACAACTGAGATGTGCCAAAAATATGAAATCTAGAAGGGGCTGTGAAGATCTGATTTCTTCTATTCTGATTGTACTACTTGTGCATCTTGTTCTCCACTCACTGTTTTAAATCTATGACAGACATTTTCAATACTTATCCCTTAAAGGAACACTGAGTCCCACACATAGACCACCAGTTGAGTATCAAATCGCCTTGAAATTGAACTAAGCTATTTCTAAGATTAGCTGTGTGTTGCAAACTACCCAGTTGGGGGCAGACAAAACAAACAGATGACTTCTGAATACTACCAAAGGAATTCATTGTGTGTTGTTATTTTAATAAGGCAAAGGGCTTTTCAACTCATAATCAGATTCAGACAGCTTGCTCACAACCTCCACAGACTGAATACTACAATAGGGTTCCTTTGCAATTATCATATTTTTAACCACAGAGGACGGAGCTTGGGCATGGGCATGAGGAGTGCTAGAGGCACATATATTTTTCTGGACAGTGTGAAATGCTGTGCAGAACATACTGAGAGATTTATAGAGGTACTAACACTGCAAAAACAAACCCTCTTAATAACATCAGATTGCAGGGGGCAGTGCATTTAGCAAGAGATCATCTTAATTCCCACTTCTCCTCTCTCCCTAAAAGGGGTTACAATGCCTATTTGAGGGAGTTAAATAAAATCAGATACTCTCCTGTTGTTTCGTTTTCTTCTTCTGCAAGAGAATTCAAAAAGAAAGGCTCCATCTCAGATTCTAATGCTTCAGTTTCAAAAAAAGTGAGTAACATCATTGGGCAGGCTCAGTCTCCTAACACCAAAGAAGCTCTGCCTAACCATCATTTACTCAACTCTACAGGCTTTGTCAGTTTTTCTTACTATCCTTTCTTTTCCTTGGAGGATGAATCTAGGCCACGTGTGGTGGCTCACGAGAATGGCTTTAACCTGGGAGGCATAGGTCACAGTGAGCTGAGATTGCGCCACTGCACTCCAGCCTGGGTAACAGAGTGAGACTCAGTCTCAGAAATATATGTATATGAATCTAAACAAAGTACCAAGCCCAGTGCCCAGCAAAAATCTCATTTATCAATTTCTTCTTTCCCTGGAGGAATCAACACACATACAGCTGTCCCCACTAAGGCGAAAGGGAATGAGTTCCCCAGAGCCCAAGATAGAAGTTATAGCAACAGGCCTGGGTAAACCTCCTACTTATAAATGTGTCTAGGTTGGCAGAGTAATCTCAAAATGGGACTGAGTGGGTGTGCTAATTTTGAAAAAGCTCTGCATGTGATTCGGCTACAAATTCATATACCACTTCCTCCATGAAGCCTCAAGGTTCTGTCTTTCCCTGTAGGCTGCCTCTGTACTCTGGACATTCTTTTGCTTTAGCACTTACAAAGCTGTTTAGGAATTATTTGTACTTAAGTCTATTTCCCCATTAAACTGAGCTGGAGAGCATAGATTGTGTCTTTGTATTTTCAGTGCCTAGTATACATTTTGGTACTTAACAAGTGTTTACTAAATTTTCGCTGAATTGAATAAAGATACACCCCACCCACACACACATATAGAGTAAGTCCTCACTTAATGTCATTTATAGGTTCTTGGAAACTGAAACTTAAAGTGAAACAATGTACAGCAGGTCCTCGAATAACGTGGTTTCATTCAACATCGTTTTGTTATAATGGTGATGAGGAAAAAATTGGTTTTGTTATATGTTGTTTTGCTTAAAATTGCAGTTTTTAAGAACTTACAGACACAGTTAAGTGAGGATTTTCTATCTATCTATCTATCTATCTATCTATCTATCTATCTATCTATCTATCATCTTCACTTCAGTCAAATATGGAAGGGGTTGCCACTAGTTAAAGGTCAATGCCTTAGATGAACTGAAGTTTATTCCTAAGGTGGTTCAGTCCAAGAGTAAATGCAAAGGAGAAAAATGGACAAAGGACAGGCAGGTGCAAAAGAGGGCCTTAATAAATGGCCTAAAAGACAAAAATTTTCCAAAGAACCCCTATGCTATAGCAGAATGGCTCTCAAACATTTTGATGTTGGGAGTCCTGAAGTAGTTTTGAAATACATCCACAAACGCCTTGATTTTCCTCCCTTCAAGAGGTGGAGCTTAATTTCCTCCCTCTCCTTGAGTGTGGATTAGAATTAGTGGCTCACTGGCTGGGTGCAGTGGCTCATGCCTGTAATCCCAGCATTTTGGGAGGCTGAGGCAGGTGGATCACCTGAGGTCAAGAGTTTGAGACCAGCCTGGCCAGCATGGTGAAACCCTGTCTCTACTAAAAATACAAAAATTAGCCAGGCATGGTGGTGGGCGCCTGTAATCCCAGCTACTCAGGAGGCTGAGGCAGGAGAATTGCTTGAACCCAGGAGGTGGAGGTTGCAGTGAGCTGAGATGGTGCCATTGCACTCCAGCCTGGGTGACAGAGCAAGACTCTGTCTCAAAAAACAAAACAAAACAAAAAACCACAAAGAATTAGTGGCTCACTTCTGACAAATCAAATATGCCCAAACTGATGGTGTGTCACTTCAAAGACTAGGCCATAAAAGACACTATAGCTTTCTCCTTGCTCTCTTCCATGGATCACTTATTGTGGGGTAGCCAGCTGCCATGTCCTGAGGCTACTCATATGGTCCATACGGTGAGGAACTGAGACCTCCTTCCAACAACCAGCACTAACTTATTACACTTGTAAGTGAGCCACTTTGGAAGTTGGTCCTCCAGACTCCATCAACATTTTGAATGACTGCAGCCTCAGGATCCCAAAGAGCTTTTGTTTGTATGATATATATTTATCGATATTTACTGTTTTAGAAATTTTTAAAATTTTTAAATTTATTATTAATTTGAAACTAGCAATTGTGGACCCATTACATGTTAATATAAATATTAATAACATTTTATGACAACAGTGAGAAAAATGGTATCATTTTTCATTTTTGCAAGCTGTCTCTACTGTCTGGCTTGATAGGGGATAGGTAGATTCTCCTATTGACTGCTGCATTTCATATGTTGCAATAAATTGTTTTGGTTGAAGTATATGAACAATATCCAGCTTCACACAAATACGTAATTAGCAAAAAGAACATCTCATAGGTGCCCTGAAAGCGTCACTGGGACTGCCAGCAGTCCTGGAATCACATTTTAAAATAGCTGCTACAGGGAAAGTAGGAATCCATTAGATTGAAAGTCAACAAAAGAGAAGAAATGAGGACTTTCTGAAATGCTTCAGTGGGGGAACTCTGTCAAGCTGCATTACTACCTTCTTTCATCCTAAATTGTATCAGATCACGCTAAGAATTACCATCTCAGAAACCTCTATAGGAAAATGAGAGGAATGAAATAGTTTAGCCCAAATCTGGGATGTTATTTAATTCCTTTCTTCATTTTCTATCTATAGGCCAATGTCACCTAACCCCCTCAAGGTCAATAGGAACAATTCATGTCTAGCTATTCTTGAGCCAGTGGCAGGGCTGGCTACATGTGCAGTCTTTTCAGGTAGGGCAGTTCTTCTAGAATTGTATTGGGCTTTTGATCCAATTTCTACCCCTTTATTGTAATCAAAAAAATAGAATGGGGATAGAGGGAACCTGGATCAGGGGAGAATGGATGAAGAGAATAAGAAACAAACGTGGATTTTGTCCCTTGACTGTTGTTTTAAGAACCAGGAACCAGATCCTTCATTTTATCATTTTTTAAAGGTGTGTAAAGTGTGCAGTGTCTGTGTATACACATGAATGTGTCTCACCAGTTTCTCTCTGGTGAATTTAACTCTGACTCACTGTTAATAATGGGAAAAGCTACAAAGCAAGCCAAGGAATCGTGAGACCAGATTGTAAGCAGAAACAATTTTGCTTAATCAATAAAAGATCTTGAATAGGGAAGTCCTTTCCACACATGTTGCTGTACTAGATATTTATGAACAGTAAATTTACATTTAAATATGGCTTGGATATAATATCATCTTTTTTTAAACATTGACAGATGATAAAATTTAATTAATCAAGCACTCTACTCAGAAGAACTAAATAACATGTATTTAAGAAGTTTCACTCTAGTGGTTTTTGACCTTAAAATACAATTGTTAATTGTATTGTGGAATAAAGAAAAAAGAAACCTCTCACCTTCTTCGGCTGGATAAGGTTTCTTCATGTTCTACATGAGCAACTTTTAATACTTTCTTGTCAATAAAGAGATCTTCAGGATAATAAGCAGATCTATATTGGCGTTGTTGAGAATGGGCACATAACTTGCCAATCTGAAAAAAGAAATGCAATATAATTATATGATACTTGTGCAGATATGATAGTAGAAACAAATTCTGAAAGGCACTTCAATTTCTTCCCCCAATTTTAAAGAGCAGAACAAAGCTATGACTAGAGTCAAAAAAGGTGATAAGCTTGTAAGACAAAGAACCATTGGTGGAAAGAAGGCTGGAGACGGGGAATGGGGGCCCCATTCTAAGTACAGCCTATTCAGAGATTTCCTAAGATAAAAAATGGCTTTTTTTCTATAGTGAAGTATACATTTGAGAGGACTGTCAATGCAGGCCTCACGCTATTGATACCTTTCAATGGCACTTAGTATTAATACGTATGAAGAAGTTCACAAAAGGGAATTGCAAAATTTAGGAAGAACTGGTGCAGAAGATGGGGGTTGTGTAGCCAGTTAATAGAAGAGCAGCCTCCCAAGCACAGAGTAGTCCCAATTTCTATGAGTATTTTTTTATAAGACCCAAGCTAAGGTACTCTGATAAAAAGTGTGATTGCTCATCTGGATTTCCTAAAAATACCCAAGGGAAGAAGGCAAGTCAACCAATCAGTAGCCAGTGACAGGCAGCTCACACCTGTAATTCCAGCACTTCGGGAGGCTGAGGCAAGAGGATCACTTGTGGCCAGGAGTTCAAAGCCAGCCTGGGCAACACAGCAAGACCCAGTCTCTGCAAAAAATAAAAAATTAGCCAGGCATGGTGGCATACACCTGTAGTCCCAGCTACTCAGGAGGCTGAGGTGGGAGGATCGTTTGAGCCTGGGAGGTCAAGGCTGCAGTGAGCCATGATTGTGCCACTGCACTCCAGCCTGAGTGATAGAGGGAGATCCTGTTTCTAATAAATAAATAAATAAATAAGCAAGCCAGTGTCATCACCTATGAATCATATATCATTAAATAAGCCCAGGATTAAAAGTATTTTAAAAACATAGGTGCTCAACAGTCTCCCTTTCTTCCTTCCTCCCTGTCTCCTTCTTTCCTCCCTTTCTTCCTTCCATCTTTTCTCATTCATTCATTCAAAAATATTTATTGGATATCTCTCGCTAAAGCTGACCTCTTTTACACTCATATAGCAACTTTTTTAAAAATGGCATAATCTTTCTTACTTAGCTCCATTCTACTTGATTTTTTTGGTTTAATTATTAGTAGATTTGCTACTTTTTTCACTTTCGAGCAAAAGCCTAAATGAACTTCCATATAAAGAAATATGAATATTAACATTCTTATATATCTCCCTTGTGCCAGACACTATGCCAACTATTATCATCCCCATTTTAGAGATGAGGAAATTGAGGCTTAGGGAGTTAAGTGACTTGCATGAGGCAGAAAAACAGTGGACTCACTTGTCTGACTTAGAACCCATTTATCTGACTTCAAAGATTATGCGACATTGCCTCCCTAGCAGATAATGCTTGACCTTCCAGTGGCTTACATTCTACATTGTAGAAAAATATAAAGAACTACCAGTCCTCAAAAACATAGCCATCCAACGTAGCCAAGGTGAATATATGGACTGTAAACTTCAGGAAAAATATTAGAAATAGCTGGCAAGGAGAAGGGTTGTATGTTTGTCACTTTTGTATTTCCACGCTATTCAGACTGGATTTTGTGCGCCTAAGTTAGGTGAATTAATTGAAGTGAATTGAAAGAATCTTCTATTATCAGCCTCAGCTCAGCACTCTACTTATAAGCCATGGGCTCTGTGTGGTAATCCCAGCTTCTGGATTTCTCAAGATGGCCCTGACAGCATTTACTAAGTTATCTATTTATACAGCTTTGGAAGGCTTTTCATACAAATAAATTCTCGAATTAGAAAAAAAATCTAGAATCAGAGTAGCATCACCTTCATTTATAAAAGAATAGCATCTATAGTTTGATATTCAGATGAGCTATACTCAATAGTTTATCTTAATGGGAATAAAACAAAAGCCGAAGACACTTAAAGACATTCAATTTGGCTTTGGAATGCATGATACTGAATTTTTCAGATGTGCTTATGTAATGCTATGTGACTTGAGCTAATATTAACTTCAAATGAAGCATGTGCATTCCATGAATATGCCTTAACTAGTAGCAGTCTGGGAGGGTGCTTTAGGTCAGGGGCTGCCTAGCTGGACTGGGGAGTTAAGTTCCAATCATTTTCAAAGCATATAATGCAGATGCCAAATAAATGAGGGCAGACTGTGTATTACCACTTTCTGTCTGAAGACATATACATGTTTACTTTGTGAAAATGCAGGTAAAATTTCATGGAACAAAACCTTGATGTTTGTTCCATAAATATCTATTATTCTGTGAATAAACATTCATGTGAGAACTTATTTCAGTAGGATCAAAGTATTCTTAGCACATTCAAGAGCACAGTACACATTCTCTTGACCTACACCTGTTCCCAGTCCAGCACCAAAATCAAATCTTTCACACATCTTTCACAGTAACTTGTCTACTTGCAACCCACAGCTGTGAAATCTCCCTCCCCATTGAAAGTCAGCCCTTTGTATCAGTGAATACTAACTGGTCCACAGCAAGACTTTAAAGTTTTTAACCCCCTCCCCCCTCACCAACCCCAACCTACTGGAAAGGGGTGCAGCTGAGGCAAAAGTAGGAAGGTTAAGAACAAATGATAATGTCGCCACTCTGCAGTCTGAACTTTCTTCCCAAGCCACCCAATATAGTATTATCAAGCCAACTTTCCAAGGCTCTGTGTGGGGTAAGGCGCAAACAATGGTGTCCCGCCAATAACCCTACTCCTCCATCTGAAATGTGCCACATCTTATCAGACAGGCTGCATTTTCTTCCACAAATCTACCATGAAGCAAATTCTTCTCATATACAAAGCATTTGTCAAATATATTCCCTCCTTTGGGCCCTTCTCCCTACATCTTTCACCTCCACACTATGTGAGCTATAGGTGAATATTATGAGCTTATTTTGAGAAGTGGACACTAAAAGAAAACATAACTTACAAAGAGATGCAGCATTCACATTAAAGAAGTCCTTTCAGCTTCACACTTGGGAAACGTCAGGCTATGCTGGGAGACTTGAGTCTTATTCTTCAGCAGCCCTTACTGAAGAAGCCAGCCTCCCAAGTGGCATTTTAGAAATCAGTATCCTGCCCAGGAGTTTTAGGCTCTTAAATAAGAAGTGCAATCCAATTTCCTTTCGCTGACTAATGTATCTAGTCAAGGATGCTGCTACCTTTAAATTTGGTTAGTTGGAGGGAATTTATTGGATAGGTGAGTGTCTCTACCAAAAGACTGGAATATAAAACCTTTTTGTTTTCCATAGACCATGATTCCTAAAGGTGTTTTTATTTATGTGCTAGACTTCTGACAAGGAAACCAATAGTGCTCTGCAGGGTTACAAGTCCTGAAACATAAGAAGAAGGCAGGGCCTCTGACCATATCCAGGCCAGGAAGATGTTTTTTGTTGTTTTTTTTTTTTGTTTTTTTTTTAAGACAGAGTCTCACTCAGTCGCCCAGGCTGGAGTGCAGTGGTGCAATCTCGGCTCACTGCAAGCTCCGCCTCCTGGGTTCACGCCATTCTCCTGCTTCAGCCTCCTGAGTAGCTGGGACTACAGGTGCCCACTACCACGCCCAGCTAATTTTTGGTATTTTTAGTAGAGACAGTGTTTCACCGTGTTAGCTAGGATGGTCTTGATCTCCTGACCTCGTGATCCAGCCACCTTGGCCTCCCAAAGTGCTGGGATTACAGGCGTGAGCCACCGTGCCCAGCCAGGAACACATTTTAGTAACCTTAGCATCATTCTTTTCTGCCAGGATCCAGAAGCACCATCCTTGTACCTACATAAGGAAAATACACTGCTGGGACCCAGCAAGGTATAGATCAGGGGTGTCCAATCTTTTGGCTTCCCTGGGCCACATTGGAAGAAGAATTGTCTTGGGCCACACATAAAATACTAATGATAGCTGATGAGCTAGAAGAAAAATCACCAAAAAATATCATAACGTTTTAAGAAAGTTTATGAATTTATGTTGGGCCACATTCAAAGCCATCTTGGGCTGCATGCAGCCTGCAAGCTGCAGGTTGGACAAGCTTGGTCTAGATCATGCAGAGCCCAGTAGGCTGGGCATCAGGAAACCTGGCCTACCACCCCACTTCCACCTCTCACCCACAGCAGGACTTCACTGTGACCTGGTCCCATAGCTTCACTCTACCTGTAAGTCTAGCCCTATACACAGGAAGAAGATAGGATATTTGAAGTGCCATATTTTCTTCTCAGTTTCCTTTAAAAAAAAAAAAGGTGAAAATTACTTTCTGAATGGAGTATGTTATTGTAGAGCAGGGAAAATTTTATTTTCTTGACCTATGCCTGAGGCACCTGTAATAAAAGACAGATTAAAAAGAGAAATCCATACAAATATGTTTAACATACGTTTTACGTCACACAAGATCCTTTAGAAAGGAAGACCCAAAGAAATGGGGAAAGCTGTGGATTTTTATGCTAAGTTTGTTAAGGAAATGGAGAGTGGTGAAGTGTGATTGGACAAAGAGGTTATAACTGAATGGAAATAAACTGGGGGAACTTAGCCAGGGCAGTTTCTTCAGATTTTTCTCTGTGTCCCTGTAACTTTGGAGGTAAAGATGTTTCTTTCTTCTGGGTATAGGGTGGGCACCTCCACATGACGGTCTTACGACATACTTCAGAAGAGGGTCAGTTAGGTTTTATGACCTGCTTCATGGGAGAAGGGGTGAGGGGAAGGTGAGAGTGACTTTCTTGTTTTTGAGGTTTTCTTAAATGCAAAGGTGCCATATTTTGGGGTGGTGTGTCCTGAATCCCATTATTACCAAAGATTCTGAAATCATGCAAAAATTTGATCTGATACAATTCACTCCTATACTCTATAATGAACATGTCAAGAAATGCGGCTACTCTATTGGTTAAAATCTAACTGTCATTCTCAGGCCCCTGTTGACTGTTGGTTCTGGGAACTCTCAAGTGACAAAAAAATTCAGATTTGATCTTTCACTCCAGAACAGAGAAAGACAGCCTGTATCGAAAGCTTCTCAACAATACCAACACTTCACGTTTCTTACACAATACCCTATTCCAACCTAGTGCTTCACAGATAACTTCTACATCCATTCTCCATTCTCTTCACTCAGTCCTACCAACAACCCTCTGAGGTATACAGAGCAGGTATTACTTATTTATTTATTTATTTATTTATTTATTTATTTATTTATTTATTTATTTATTGAGACAGGGTCTTGCTCTGTTGCCCAGGCTGGAGTGCCATGGTGTGGTCACGGCTCAATGCAGCCTTGATCTCCCCAGGCTCAGGTAATCCTCCCACTTAAGCCTCCTGAGCAGCTGGGACTACAGGCACACAACACCACGCCTAGCTAATGTAGCTAGACACGGGATCTCAGCATGTTGCCCAGACTGGTCTTGAACTCCTGGACTCAAGTGATCTGCCCACCTTGGTCTCCCAAAGCACTGGGATTACACAGAATGGGTATCATTAGCCCCATTTTTAGATATAAGGAAACTGAAGCTCACAAAAGTTGGGGAACTTAAAAGCAAGGTCACAATGTTAGTAAATGGTAGAGCTGGGGCTTGAATGCTGGTCTGTCTGATTCTAAAACCTATGTTTTTGTTTTCGATTTTCCCGTGTCATGGATTTCTGTCACAGGCATAGGCTCTGGGGCTTCCCAGTATTGGGTGTGGCCCAGGTCTGTGGTTATGTGGACACCTTACCTATAATTGGAGGACAGTAATAATGATGAAAAATTCTCTAAACATATTCCAAGAAATGGCTAAAGTTGTTCAACAGAAAACTGACATTCAATTTTAACCTAACTCTCAGGTAGTATTTCAAGTGGCAGTAAGCCAATAGTGGGATGATTTAAATTCTTTGGTCTGCCAAGTAAGAGTGAATTAGTTACCATACGAAAGCACTGCATGTCAAATTCTATGGAAGAGGAGGCTCCCAAGTAGGTCTAGCTTGCCACTTGTTGCCTGCAGGATGTCCCTTGACCCTGGCTCCAGAATTCAGATTATTGGGTTGGCTACAAAATCTTCGGTAATTCCCACATTTAAAAAAATTCTGATGTCTAACCATCTGATCTTTGGCAAAGTTGACTCCCTATTCAATAAATGGTGCTAGGATAAATGGCTAGCCATATGCAAAAGATTGAAACTGGACTCCTATCTTTTACCATATACAAAAATTAACTCAAGATGGATAGATTAAAGACTTAAATATTAGACTTCGAACTATAGAAATCCTAGAAGAAAACCAAGGAAATACACCTATTGATATCACCCTTGGCAAAGCATTTATGGCTAAATCCTCAAAAGCAATTGCAACAAAAACAAAAATTGACAAGTGGAACCTAATTAAACTAAAGAGCTTCTGCACAGCAAGAGAAACTATTAAGGGAGTAAACAGACAACCTACAGAATGGGAGACAATATTTGCAAACTATGCATCTGACAAAAGCCTAATATCCAGAAGCTATAAGGAACTTAAATAAATCAACAAGCAAAAAACAAATAGCCCCATTAAACAGTGGGCAAAGAACATGAACAGACACTTCTTAAAAGAAGACATACAAGTGGCCAATAAAGATATGAAAAAATGCTCATCATCACTAATCATCAGAGAAATGCAAATCAAAATCACAGTGAGATATCATCTCACAGAATTTAGAATGGCTTTTGTTAAATAGTCTAAAAACAACAGATGCTGGTGAGGATGCAGAGAGAGGGGAACATTTACACACTGCTGGTGGGAGTGTAAATTAGTCCAGCCACTGCGGAGGGGAGTTTGGAGATTCCTCAAAGAACTAAGAGGTGAACTACCATTTGATTCAACAATACCATTACTGGGTATATAGCTAAAGGAAAACAAATCATTCTACCAAAAAGACACCTGCACCCATATGTTCATCACAGCACTATACACAATAGCAAAGACATGCTATCAACCCAGGTGCTCATCAACGGTGGACTGGATAAAGAAAATGTTGTACATATACACCATGGAATACTACTCAGCCATAAACAAGCATGAAATATTGCCCCTTGCAGCAACATGGATGCAGCTGGAGGCTATTTTCCTAAGCAAAGTAATGCCGGGACAGAAAATCAAATACTGCACGTTCTCACTTATTAGTGGGAGCTAAATGTTGAATACACTAATGAACATAAAGATGGGAATCACAGACACTGGGAACTACAAGAGGGCAGAAGGAGGAAAAGGGGCATGGGCTAAAAAACTATCTATTGGGTACTATGCTCACTACCTGGGTGATGGGACCATCCATACCCCAAACCTCAGCATCACACAATATACCCATATGACAAACCTGCACATGTACTCCCTGAATCCAAAAAAAAGTTATTTGAAACTGTGATGTTTTTATGTTTCTGAAACATATATTTAATATTTTGTAGGAGAATCCTGTCCTTATGTAACACCAGTGTAATTAAAACATCCAAAGGGAGAAAACCCAGATCAATATTCTGGGTTTAACAACAATGAGAGATTCAGCAAGATGAGGACCTAGTATGTACTGTGTTTAGCAAATTTAGATGACTGATAATGATGACATGAGTCACTTCAGTAGAGAAGTTCTGAAAATAAGAATCATAAGATGTAGAATACATGGAGAGTAAGCAAATAGATGGAAAGCATAGGCAGTTATTTTACATAAAGGTTATGTCATGTATCTTATTAAGTATAATTAATATAATTAATAGTGTGTTAATTATCCGAGATAATTTTTTAATGGGGGGGCAGAGTTTATGCTGCAGTACATTACCTCTTTTGGTTGCCGTACTCTTTTTTTAATTAAATGTTTTGAGACCCAATATACATAAAATGCATCCCTAAATTGTAGTTTGATGAGATTTGTAAATGTATACACATGTGTAAACACTACCTCATAATGTAGAAAATATTGTCATAATTTTATAGTGACTGACATTTTAATCACTACAGATGAGATCTGTCTTTTTTAGGATTAGATTGATAACAGAAAGAAAGAATAGAAATATAGAAAATAAATATGGATAGATTCGGTATTTATGTCTTTGTTTCTGCTTTTTTGCTCAGGATAATTTTTTCTTTGAGGAACTCTATGTTGGTGGTTTACCAGTACTTTTTTCTTTTAATTGCTGAATAAATATACCAAATATGTTTACACATTTGGGTAGTTTCCACATTTTTGCTTTTGTGAATAAAGCTACACTGTTTACTCAAATCTTGCCATTTCATTTTCAAATATATGTTTTGTAAATACTCCTTCCCAGTATCTGGTTTTTCACTTTTCTTAGTGGTGCCTTTTGCACAGAACACTTTTTACAATTTTTTGATGAACCTGATTTTATATATTTTTGCAGCTTTATGATTGATGCTGTTTTCCATCCAAAGAAGCCTTTCCATATGGCAATGTCACAGACATATTTTCTTCAGAACCTTTATCATTTGTACATTTATGATGAGGTATTTAACCCATTTTGTGTTAATTTTTGTATATTGTGTGATGTAAAGATTGCTGTTTTCATGGCCTAGGCGATGGGATCATTGGGACCCGAAGCCTCAGCGTCGTACAATATACCCATGTAACAAATCTGCAAGTGTACCCTCTAATCTGTAATAAGAGCTGAAACTATTTAAATAAATCTATCTTAAATAAAATTTGTACATGGCTAGATATTACTTGTTGATTTCCCTTTCACTGACATTTCTACTTCATTTCACAGTGCTTAAATCATATGACCTGTTGGATTTCTACTTTCACAAAGTTAATGACATTTTTAGGCCTAATGCTTTTCCTTTAAATATTTTTCTCTGGTATTTAAAAATAATGTGTATGCTCTGTTTATCTGTCATGAATGCTATCCATTTGTTTATCTGATTAACTTGTCAAACTTTCCAAGTTATTTAACACTCAAGAAATAATGATTATGTTTTTCCAAATATTTATCAGATTGTTTCAGTACAATTTGTTAAGATCATTTCTCATTTAGTTACTTCAATTTTTTATTTCTTTAAACTTAATTGGCCATGTTTGTGGATCTATTTCTGAACTCTATTCTGTTTATTTAAATGTTTGTGCTTATGCAAATATATCATTCTCTTAATTGAAGTGTTATTATAATGTCTCGAATTCAGCTAATAAAAGTTCATCCAGCTTAGAAAAAAAAGTGCTTTTCTGAGAAATGTTGCCAAATACCATTTAAATTTAGTCTTGGATCATTGATGGATTCATCAGGACCCTAAAGAATTAAAACTAAAACTTCCTCTGGGAGTCATGCAATTTAATTATCAACTCTGATCTAGTTGTCTACTTTGGATGAGTATTACCTGTGGCATTCGCTTTGTGGCACCTTGGGGCTGAAGGTGGAGTTGAGTGGGAATTTCAGTTTTCCAGTTAAAATAAAATGATGAATTTCAGTTCATTCTCTTGAATCATCTATCATACCACTATACAATTTCATTTAATTAAATCTTAAAAGTTTAAAAACTATATATACATTGAAATTATGTGATATACAACATAAACTTTTTAATAGTAGCAACCGTGCCCATTTAACAATTCTACAGGTATAATAAAAATGCTAATATATGTTAATGTTTAGACTGTGGTTAATGTTTTGTCTTGTTAATTTCCCCAGGGCTTTTATTACTGATTTAAATCTGCCACACTACTCAACTGATTGCACTGCTTCCACAAACTGCATGGAGGTAGCTCAAATGAATACTGATTAACAGAAATGAACAAACATTTGGCTAAGCAAACCATTCTTATTATATGCTTGTAATCATTACATACATTTTCTTACAATGAGATGGGCATGGCAGGCATTTTCCTCTCACTTTTCCTACAGAAAATATGCATATGAGCATTAAATTAATTTATAACCTTGTACTTCAGGAAGAACATCATTATTAATTAACTATTGATTGATCTGATATACAGCACAGAGGATAATGAACAGACCTGGTGACAATGTAAGCGTTTTTTTCTTTCCTCATCTTTCAGACATTTTGCTGTGACTCATTGTTAATTGCTTGACCATTAAGATAAAAGCTCACTAATAATCTGTAATGTATTATAAATCAAGCAATTTTAAGAAATCAAGTGCTATTATTTGAACATTTCATACAAGTTAGTTCTTGAAGTAAATTGGAATCCAAAAAAGGAACAAATGTCCTACAGATCAGCCTGCTGCTAAATTGAACTACAGCATGGTATTATCGTGAAAGGAACACACAATTTGGAGTCAGGATACCTGGGGCCCAGTGTCAGTTCATCCTCGTACCATTTCAGTAACTCTAGACAAGTCATTTACTTTCCTTGAAACTCAGCCTCCTCATCTGCAAAATGAAGATAATTAAAATGCCTGCTGGACCTGGCTGTAATGTGAAGATCAAGCGAAACAATGGTTGAAAGTGTAACGTCTCCCCCAACCAGATAGAAATTTGATTCATTCTTAAGTGGGGACTACTTCCTTCTGCAGCCTGCTTTGTGTGTCATAATCCTGGTTCAGCTGGTCAGGAACATGGGTAGCTATACGTCCCTGAAAGGGAACCACATGGAATTTGCCCAAGTCTGGCAGTCACACAATTGGGTCCGGTCTGCTCTGGAATATCTGGAATATCCTCTTCTGTTCTTCTAATCTCGAATTACCAATAGGTGGTACGTGACTGGCTGTTTACCCTGTGTCTCATACCCACATACTTTTGTCTGAGAGGCTGAATGCTGTAGGGATGGGAGACAGGTTTTAAATGCTCCTTATGTAGAAGAGACTTATATTTTGCTAATTTATATCTGCCACAAACGGAGTCTGAGCTGAAAGCAGAATCCTGCATGTGTGCCTAACACTTCTTATGCATTACCAATCCTTTTGCAGCACCAGGAGTTCATGACATTATTATTTAACCACGTGAAACCATTAATGTGCAGATTAAAAGAGAACTTTGTGTAGTAAATCAACTCAATACTGAATTCAAATACCACTCCCCCAAATATACTCATCTCCTTGCGTCCTTTGTCCCAGTGAAAAGGAATTACCTCCTACTCAATTGCTCAAGCCAGAAGAAACCAAAGAATTTCTGGTGATTTCTCCCTCCCTCTAACTTCTCTACATCGAGACACGAAGTCTTGTTTATTGTCTCTTATAAATAACCATTCAATTTGTGAACTTTTCTCTACCTTTAGGTCTAGGATTCCATCAACTGTCTCTTAGAGCAGTGCTTCTCAAACTTTAATGTGTATACAAATCACCTGAAAATCTTATTCACAGAGTTTCATCTTCAATAGATCTGGGGTGAAGTCTGAGATGATTAGCAAGGCCCTAGCATAGTGGTTCTCAAAGCATGGTCCTAAAATAAGCAGCATCAATACCATCTGGGCACTTGTTGGAAATGCACATTTTGGGGCCAGACTTAGACCTACTGAATCAGAAATCCTGGGAGTGGAGCCCAGCTTTTAACAAGCCCTTCAGGGGGTTCTGATGCATACAAGTTGGAGAACCACTGCCACACAGACCATCCCAACAGCCTCTTAATTGGTCTCCAAAGCTCCAGTTTTGACCTCCTCCAATCCATTCCTTCCAGTTCTCTGAGACCTCTCGGTAGGTCCTAAAGGGCAAACCTATTTTCATAATAATACTAAGACTTTATTTGTCCTTTTTACTCTTATTCTCTCACAAGTATACAGGGGAAATTTCAAGCGGCAACATGATGTAAAGTGATATCACTGTTCTGAAATATGTATCTGTGCATTCTAGAATGTTCTAAGGGAGCAAGTAAAAATACATGCATTTTCAGAGTTTACCTTATACCCAGAACTGAGTGCTCTTACTGGCTATCTAGGTTATGCATACCATAATCTTTGTAACCTTCTTATTATTTAATAAATTGTTATTTGGAAATCTAGAAGTTTTGTATCTATGTGAAAATATATGAAGTGAATATATTTTTTAGTCTTATTTTGCAATAACACTTTAAAATATTTTTTGAAGAATATAAATTTTAAATTTTTTCTATAACTTATTGGACGTATTATACAATAAGATAAAATTTATTTGCAACATGTTTTTCTGATATTTAAGAATGGATGATTGGCTTTGAAAAGGGAGATTAGAAGACTTACTTCACCAACCCACAGCAGCAATGTCTATGTCTAAAACTGATAAAAACATGTCAAAACAACTTATCACAGAGTTCTGGCTCATGGAAGAGAGGGATCTACTCTGTAGATTACAACTGTAATTAAGAAACAAAAATACAACAAAAGCTGTCTTTTCCTTGACCTTATAGACATGCATAATTTATCTTGTTTTTCTGATGCAAAAGAACATTTTGGAATAGGATATTAGAGTGTAAGTTAAATTGTAGAGTCATCTTGAAATTAATTATTTGGAGTTTAAAGAAAATGAAATTAAACATTTAAAGTAAATGTTATGAGCTCTTTAAAAGTCAAAAGTGTTTGTTATGGCTTTTCCAAATAGAAACGAAAAACACACTGAAACATACTGTAGGGTAAGTTACTGCATTATATTAGCTGTAGAAGTACACACAATAGTGGAAAAACTAATAAATCCCTGTAGAGGCCGGCATGATGGCTCACACTTGTAATCCTAGCACTTTGGGAGGCTGAGGTGGGCGGATCACTTGAGGTCAGGAGTTTGAAACCAGCTTGGCCAACATGGTGAAACCCTGTCTCTACTAAAAATACAAAAAAAAAAAAAAAATTAGCCAGGCTTGGTGGCAGGCACCTGTAATCCCAGCTACTTGGGAGGCTGAGGCAGGAGAATTGCTTGAACCCAGGAGGTGGAGGTTGCGGTGAGCTGAGATCACACCACTGCACTCCAGCCTGGGGAAAAGAGCGAGACTCCCTCTCAAAAAAAATAAAAAATAAAAAATAAACCCCTGTAGATTTGACATTGCTGAATGCCTGCTGGGTGAAAAGTCATAGAAGAAATCATGCCACTCTCCAATGATGGAGAAACAAACTCATCAAATAAAAGGTTTATTTGCAAACATAAAGCCCTCTTTAGTTAATGTCTCTTCTGCAGAATGTGTTTTTGCCTTATAAATGGACAAATCTACAGATTTGGGGTGGAATTGCTGTTTTGCTTATATTCATCCAGTATTAAGCACTAACTAATCATTAAAGAAGATCTATTATGTGAAAGCTTTGGGAAAAAAAACCATGAGTGGTGCTGAAATATTCAAAATGTTAAATAGCATTGTTAAAATTCATGGTTTTCCCTCAAACAAATGTGATGACATTTGCACTGATGCAAAAGCTATGGTGGGTAAAACTGCTTGCACCTTATCATGAGTCAGGGTAGTGACACCAAACTGCAATAGCAGTCATTGTAGTTTTCACTGCCAAGCACACACATTTTTAAAAAAGCTAGTTTCACTTAAGAATATACTTGAAGAGGCAGTAAAAGTTAATTTCATCAAATCTTCACCCTTGACTACATGTCTTTTTTGATATTATGTGTGATGAAATGGGAAGTATGCATAAAGTACTTCTGGTACATACTAAAGTATGATGGTCATCTAGAGGAAAAGCACAAGTGTGATTGACTTGTGAGATGAACTAAACACTTTTTAAATGTAACACTATTTTTACTTGAAAGAAAAACTGACAGACAAACTCTTATTCAAACTCAAGTATTTTGTAGGCATTTTCTTGGAAATGAACAAAGCAAGCCTGTTATTTCAAGGAAAACAACTGACAGTGTTCACAGCCAATGATAGAATTTGCACTTTCAGGCGAAAATTAGAATTTGGGAAAACTTGTTATCTTCTACTATGAAACTTGACAGCTTCCCAATACCTGAAGGCTTTTCTGATGATAACAGAGGTGACACTAATGAATATGAGTTTTGACGTTATATAATGAAGTGTGTTAATATTTGGAAAATCGGCATAACTCAGTGAGCCAAAATTTTTCAAATGACCAAGGCATCATAATGCAAAAATCACACAATGACTAATAATTCACCCAAAGTGTAAGATAGATTTTAACATAACAGAAAATGAAAAGTCAATTGATACGTTTGCAGCTTCCATATTGTAACTAACCTTTAAGAAACTATCACTTGCCAACTTCTTGTACAGTATCAGAGAAAATATCCCTAATTGTCAAAAAAGGGTATTAGGACACAGTTCTTCTTCCAACTGTATATATTTGTGAGACCAAATTTTCCTCAGTCAAACCAGATTGAGTGCAGAAGAAGATACGAGAATCCAGCTGTCTACCATTAAGGAAAAAATTAAAGAGATTTGCAAAAATGTAAAACAATGCTATTCTTCCCACTAAAGTATTTTATTTTGGAAAGCATATCTTGAAAAAACACATATGAGTGTCTGATTCCTTTATTATTAACTTTAAATGAATTAGTAAGTAAATACTTTTAATATTCCTAGTTTTAATGTCTAATACAGCAAATAACAATAGATATAACTCCATCGACATCTCTTTGGGGTCCTGTATAGCTTTTAAGAATGTAAAGGGTCCTGATACCATAATCTCTGCTCTACACTAACATCCAAAATAATCTGAAAATAATCATTTATAAGTACATTATAAATTAAATTATTTATAAATAAATAAAATGGCATTAATGAATAACATATTAATTCATCACCTACTATGTGCTGGACAGTGTTTTAAGTGCTCCTCCATAAAAGCAATGAGAAAATTGGCAAAAACATTCAGAACCAACTTCTTTGGAGCTCTGGAATTTAATAAAAGTATTTGCAGCAATCCGAGAAGCATTTATTCAAGAAAATGGCTGAATGTCGGTAGGAACAGTGAGCGTTGTGGCATTTTAACTTCCCTATTCTCATTCCTCCTCTCCAGTTCTGAAGTACTTTTGAAAACTAACAGCCCACATTCATGGTGAAATCTAGCATCCTGGCAGCCACTGGAGGGAGCAGAGTGGGGTTCGTGATGGTTAATATTGAATGTCAACTTGATTAGATTGAAGGGTGCAAAGTATTGTTCCTGGGTGTGTCTGTGAGGGTGTTGCCAAAGGAGATTAACATTTCAGTCAGTGGACTGGGAGAGGCAGACACAACCTCAATCTCTGTGGGCACCATTTAATCAGCTGTCAGTGTGACTAGAATAAAGCAGGCAGAAGAATGTGGAAGGCACTAGACTAGCTGAGTCTTCTGGCCTTCATCTTTCTCCTGTGCTGGATGCTTCCTGCCCTTGAACATCAGACTCCAAGTTCTTCAGCTTTTGGACTCTTGGACTTAACACCAGTGGTTTGCCAGGGGCACTTGGGCCTTTGGCCACAGACTGAAGGCTGCACTGTCAGCTTCCCTACTTTTGAGGTTTTGGGACTTGGACTGGCTTCCTTGCTCCTCAGCTTGCAGATGGCCTATTGTGGGACTTCATCTTGTGACTGTGTGAGTCAATACTCCTTAATAAACTCCCTTTCATATATGCATCTATCCTATTAGTTCTGTCTCTCTAGAGAACCCTGACAGGTTGGAGTTCTTTCAAAGCTACACTCAGTAAACTGTAATTATTTGACCTGTCTAATGGTTACCTAAAATACCCCATTTGCAAGGCTGTTTTTATTTGAACTGATATTGAGCTCACCCGTGCAAAAGCCTTTTCCCTGGAGACATCTGCTGAACTCAATTAGAGGTAATTATTTTACTTTGTAGCTGCCTGAAGCAAGGGGACAATAGTTAGAGCAAATAATAGGCTAACCAAAAAATTTTCAGGAAAATCCAGGTAATGAGATGTCCATAAGTGCTATAAAAGCTACATATTCCTGGGGATCTAGTGGGTTACACTCAAGCATAAGGCTGTGTGCATTCCAGATCAAGAAAGATCTGAGAAAGCCCTATTCCCTCACCTTTGACTGACCTTGAGGTTCTGTGCAAGGAAGTGAAGGCTAAGGCAGGGTCTTCAACTGCTAGGCTGAATGTTAAAGGTGTGCCCAGCATACACAAAGAGCACTTCAGCAAAGACTGAGAGACTTACTGGTTCCAGAAAGTTAAGGGAAACACTGTTCAATCATTAACTCACTACCACTAAGCTAACTGAACAAAGACTTCAACGGCTACACATGACAAAGAATACAGACTTTACAGAATTGGTTGAGAAAAGTTACAAAGAAATAAGAACTACCACCACAATAACAAACACCAACAACAATGCCTGAGGATAGGGGAGAATCTGATTTCCAGAGATACTACATTATATTCTTTAAATATCTAGTTTTTGACAAAAAAATTACAAGAGATGTGAAGAAATAAGAAAGCATGGCCCATCCACAGGAAAAAAATCAATCAACAGACACTGTCTCTCAGGAAGCCCAGATATGGGCTTTATTAGACAAAAAACTTTAAATTAGCTATTTTAAATATGTTCAAACACTTAAAGGAAACAATGCCTAAAGAACTAAAAGACGGTAGGAGAATGATGCCTTGATACGCAAAAAGATAGAAATTACTTTTTTTTAAGAAGAACCAAATAGAAATTCTGGAATTGAAAATTGTAATAACTGAAATTAAAAGTTCATTAATGGGGCTTAGCAGGAAATTTTAGCATGCAAAAGAAACAATAATCACATTTGAATATGGATCAATTTAAATTTTCCTATCTGAGGAAGACAAAGAAAAAAGAATTAAGGAAAATGAGTAGCACCTCAGAATCCTGTGGAACACCAGTAAGTGTACCAACATACATATAATGGAAGTTTCAGAGAGAGAAGAGAGAAAGAAAAAGGCAGAAAGAGTACTTGAAGAAATAATGGCTAAAAGCTTCCCAAATTTGATGCAAAACATTAATCCACACATCCAAGAAACTCAGTGAATTCCAAGTAGACACATAATAATCAAAATGTCAAAAGACAAAGATAATCTTGAAAGCAGCAAGAGATAAGTAATTCATTGCATTCAAAGGGCCCTCAATAAGATTAACAGTTGCTTTTTTTTCTTGTTTTTTAATTTTTTGAGACAATATCTTGCTCTGTTGCCCAGGCTGGAGGGCAGTGGCGTGATCTCAAGTCATTGCAACCTCTTCCTCCAGGGTTCAAGTGATTCTTGTGCCTCAGCCTCACGAGTAGCTGGAATTACAAGGCACATGCCACCAAGATCGGCTAATTTTTGTATTTTTGGTAGAGACGGGGTTTCACCACGTTGGCCAGGCTGGTCTCAAACTCGTGGCATCAAGTGATCTGCCCACCTCAGCTTCCCAAAATGCTGAGATTACAGGTATGAGCCACCGCACCTGGCTATAGTTGCTTTCTCTTCAGAAAGTAGAAACACAAGAAGGCAATGGGATTAAGGGAGGAGACCACCCCTCATATTGTCTTATGCCCAATTTCTGCCTCCAAAGAAAGAAGAAGTAAAAGTTAAAAGGCAGAAATGAAATCCACAAGCAGACAGCCTGGTACCACACCCTGGGCCTGGTAGTTAAAGATCGACCTCTGACCTAATCGGTTATGTTATCTATAGATTACAGACATTATATAGAAAAGCACTGTGAAAATCCCTGTCCTGTTCTGTTCCGTTCTAATTACCAGTGCATGAAGCCCCCAGTCACGCACCCCCTGCTTGCTCAATCGATCACAACCCTCTCACGAGGACCCCCTTAGAGTTGTGAGCCCTTAAAAGGGACTGGAATTGCTCACTCGGGAAGCTTGGTTGTTGGAGACGTGAGTCTTGCCGAAGCTCCTGGCTGAATAAAGCCCCTCCTTCTTTAACTCGGTGTCTGAGGGGTTTTGTCTGTGGCTTGTCCTGCTACAGGATGATATATTCAAAGCACTGAAAGGAAAAAAACATCACCCAAGAACTCTATGATCATCAGAAGTATACATGAAAAATGAAAGTGAAATTAAGGCATTCCCAGATAAAGAAAAATTGAGAGAGCTTATCACTAGCAAATATATACCACAAGGAACACTAGAAGGAGTCCTTCAGTATGCATCCTGTAACGTAATTCACACAAAGAAATAAGGCTGAGGTGGAAGGATTGCTTGATACCAGGAGGTGGAAGCTGCAGTGAGCCATGATTGTGCCACTGCCCTCCAGCCTGGGCAACAGAGTGAGACCCTGTCTCTAGAAAAAAAAAGAAAGAAAGAAGAAACATCCACAAAGTTTACTATATAGGTTAATATGGAAAACAGTATAAATATATTTTTGGTTATAACTCTTTTTTCCACCTATCTGATTTAAAACACAACCGCATAAGCAATAATTATAAATCTGTGTTGATCGGAATACAATGTTTGAAAATGTAATTTGTATGACAGTAACAGCACAAGAAGGGGGAAGGGAATTAAGCTTTACAGAAAAAAAGGGATTTACATGCTATTAAAATCAAGTTGGTATTAATCCAAATTAGATTGTTATAAAATGTTAGTTGCAATTTCCAGGGCAACCCCTAAGAAAATAACTTTAAAAATATGGTTAAAAATGATAGGAGAATAAAACCATTACACTAGAAAATAACTATTCAACACAAAAGAAGGCAATACTGGACAAACTGAGAAACAAGACATAAGGCATTTAGAAATCAAGTAGAAAATGACAGATATAAATCTTACCTTATTTCATTACTTATTCATTATTACTCATTTTATTACATTAAATACAAATGGATTGAACACTACAATCAGAAGACAGGGGTGGGCAAAATAGATTTAAACCAACATGATGCAAGTCTATGCTGTCTACAAGAGACACACTTTAGATTCAAAGACACAAATACGTTGAAAGTAAAGGATAGAAAAAGATATACCAACTAGAATCAATAGACATCAAGAGTGGCTGTACTAATGTTGGGGAAAATACCAGACTTTGAGGCAAAAATTGTTACTAGGGACAAATAAACACATTTTATAAAGATAAATGTGTCAATCTATCAGGAAGATAGAATAATTATCAACATATATGTATATGAGCCCAAAATATATGAAGTAAAACTACCAGAATTGAAGGGAGAAATAGATCATACAAAAACAATATTTGGAGTCTCCAATTCCCCACTTTCAATAATGGATAGTTCAAACAACTAGGCAGAATATAAAGGAAATGGAAGATTTTAACAACACTATGAGCCAACTAGATCAAACAGACATCTATAGAACACTCCATACAACAGTGGTATAACACAATTCTCTACTACACGTGGAACGTTCTTCAGTACAGGGTACATGTTGGGCCACAAAACGAGTCTCAAATTTAAAAAGTTTGAAATCATACATTTTCTGACCACAATGGAATAAAATTAGAAAACAATAACAGAAGAAAATTTGGGAAATTCACGAATATGTGGAAATTAAACATACATACTCCTAAATAACCAATGGGCCAAAGATGAAATGATAAGGGAAATTAGAAAACCCTATGAGGTAAATTAAAATGAAAACACAACTTAACAAAAATTATCATATGTAGAGAAGGCAGTGCTTAGAAATTTATGGCTGTATTTTTTCATGTGTTTTTTGGCTGCATAAATGTCTTTTGAGAAGTGTCTGTTCATGTCCTTCGCCCACTAGATGACGAGTTAGTGGGTGCAGTGCACCAGCATGGCACATGTATACATATGTAACTAGCCTGCACAATGTGCACATGTACCCTAAAACTTAAAGTATAATAAAAAAAATAAATTAAAAAAAGAAATTTATGGCTGTAAATGCCTATATTAAAGAGGACTTTAAACAAAATAAATAAATGGGACCTAATTAAACTAAAAAGCTTCTGTATAGCAAAATAAATAATCAGCAGAATAAATAGACAACCCACAGAGTGGGAGAAAATATTTGCAAACTCTGCATTCAACAAAGGACTAACATCCAGAATCTACAAGGAACTCAAATCAGAAAGAAAAAACAAATAGTCCCATCAAAAGGTGGGCAAAGGACATGAATAGACAATTCTCAAAAGAAGACAAACAAATGGCCAACAAACATATGAAAAAATGCTCAACATTATATCAGAGAAATGCAAATTAAAACCACAATGAGATACCACCTTACTCCTGCAAGAATGGCCATAATTTAAAAATAAAAAAATAATAGATGTTGGTGTAGATGTGGTGAAAAGGGAACACTTCTACACTGCTGGTGGGAATGTAAACTAGTACAGCCACTATGGAAAACAGTATGGAGATTCCTTACAGAACTACCATTTGATCCAGCAATCCCACTACTGGGTATCTATCCAATATATGAAAAAGACACTTGTACACACGTCTATAGCAGCATAATTTGCAATTGCAAAAATATGGAACCAACCTAAATGCCTGATATGGTTTCGCTGTGTCCCCACCAAAATCTTATCTTGAATTCCCACATGTTGTGGGAGGGCCCTGGTGGGAGGTAATTGAATCATGGGGGGCAAGTCTTTCCCATGCTGTTCTCCTGATAGTGAATAAGTCTTATGAGATCCAATGGTTTTATAAAGAGGAGTTCCTCTGTACAAGCTCTCTCTTTTTGCCTGCCGCCATCCATGTAAGATGTGACTTGCTCCTCCTTTCCTTCTGCTATGATTGTGAGGCTTCTCCAGCCACATGGAACTGTAAGTCCATTAAACCTCTTTCTTTTGTAAATTGCCCAGTCTTGGGTATGTCTTTATCAGCAGTGTGAAAACAAACTAATACAATGCTCATCAACTAACAAGTGGATAAAGAAAATATGATATATATACACCACGGAATACTATTCAGCCATATAAAGAAACAAAATAATGACATTTGCAGCAAGCTGGATGGAAATAAAGACCATTATTCTAAGTGAAGTAACTCAGGAATGGAAAACCAAATAGCATATGTTCTCACTTATAAGTGGGAGCTAAGCTATGAGGACACAAAGGCATAAGAATGATATAATGGACTTTGGGGACTCAGGGGGAAGGGTGAGGGGGGTAAGGAATAAAATACTACACATTGGGTACCGTGTACACTGCTCAGGTGATGGATGCACCAAAATCTCACAAATCACCATTAAAGAACTTCTCCCTGTAACCAAAAACCACCTGTTCCCCAAAAACTATTGAAATAGAAATTTTTAAAAAATAATGAGAAGGGAGATCCCAAATCAGTAACTTAAGCTTCTACCTTAAGAAACTAGAAAAAAAATAGCAAAGTAAACACCCAAACCAAGCAGACAGAAATATAAAGACTAAAATGGAAATAACTGAAATAGAGAATAGAAAAACATTAGAGAAAATGAATAAAACTAAAAGCTGGTTCTTTGAAAAGATCAACAAAACTGATAAACTTTTAGCTAGATTGATAAAGAAAAAAGAGAAAAGACCCAAATCACTAAAATCAGGAATGAGAGCGAGGACACTACTAGTAACTTCACAGAAATTAAAAAAAAATGATCATAAGAGAATACTATGAACAACTTTATGCCAAAAAGTAGATAACTTTGATGAAATGGACAAATTCCTAGAAAGACTCAAGAAGAAATAGAAAATGAATAGATTCATAAATAAAGAGGCTGAATTATTAATTTAAAAAGCCCAGGTCCAGAGGCTTCACTGGTGAGTTTTAGCAAACATTCAAAGAATTAACACCAATCCTTCATAAACTCTTCCCAAAAATAGAAAAGGTAGAACACTTCCCAACCCATTCTCTGAGGCCAGTATTACCCTGATACCAAAATTAGACAAAGACATCCTAAGAAAAGAAAACTACAGACCAACATCCTTCATGAAGATAGGCTTAAAAATCCCCAACAGAATCCTAGCAAGGCTATTCCAGTAACATACCCCTGAATTTGGACCCCTACTTCACACCATATACCAAAATTAAATAAAAATTAAGTGCTAAATCTGTAAAACTCTTAAATAAAAATTTTGTACATTTTTGTAATCCTGGATTTGACAATGTCCTCTTAGATATGACAATGAAAGCACAAATAACCAAAGCAAAAAAATAGATGAAATGGACTTCATAAAAATTAAAGCACTTTGGGGCTTCAAAGGAACCTATTAAGAAAATGAAAAGACAACCTACAGAATGAGAGATAATGTTCTCAAATCATATATCTAATAAGGATCTAGTACTCTAAATACAAAAGGAACTCTTACACCTCAACAATAAAATCATAATATTATTATGCATACGGATACAGTCTGATGAGCCCCTTTATAGTCTGTAACTTATCTGATATTGACTAATATGTACCTGTACTTCATTTTTCAAAGTTTGTTACTATTCACCTGTCTGTTCCTATTTATCATATACAATTAAGACTTGAGTCTGATTTAAGATGTTTTTTTCTGGGAACGCATGGGAATGGCATATAAAACCAGGATTGACTATCATGGAACATTACATACCACCCTATCACAGAACCCCAAATCACATAAAACAATGTCACTGCCTTTCCAATTTACAAGGTTCAGAGTACAGGATACCACCACATAGCACAGTATGTTAGAAGAGGCCAAATTTTGATCTTATTTTCTCACTGTCATTCAATTATTAAAGGCTAAAGGAGTATTACAGGCTATAAAGGAAAATATTAAAGTGCAACATATGTCGTTTTCATAATTAATTTGTCATGCAAATAGTATAAAACACTATATTTAACCGGGCATCATTCCTAAAATTGTACAGGAAGCTTTGTACCTGGTAGGCAGCAGTGCCGTTGCAAAATTGCTCTGATTGTAACTTCAGCCAATCCGATTAGCCACAGTCCATCTAAATGAAGATATCATCTCTGACCAATACCTTGGGTCTCTGTTGATTGCCTTGCACTGTAAGCAGACCTCTGCTGATTGGTTTTAGCAAAAGTTGTAATCAGAATGGCTCAGAAACACTTCTGAGGTGAATTTTGAAAAGGATATGATTGAAAGGAGAGGAAAAAAAATCAGGTGAATTGAGAAGAGTCTGACCCCTGAACAAAAACAGCACAAAGAGACTCATCTTGCACATTTCCCTCTGTGACAGCAGCATTACACATTGCTATCGTCCCGGGCCTTCCTGTCTACAGATGTTATTTTCACTTTCCTCCGATCGCTTCTTTTGATCAGTTCCTAAAATGTCAGTCATGGTTTCTTCCACTTAGAATTGACTTCTCTCTTTGCCCATTCTATCAATGAGGTGACACTATTTTGGCAGCTTGTGATTTCCCCCCTAGTATTTGCACAACTTCAGCTGCCCAATAAAACTTTGTGCATCATCTAAAACTGGCTTTCCCCTGTTGCCTTCCATATGTCTAGACTCACAGACACATGGACATCGGAGCTGGCAGAGACTGTGTGACTAGTTAGGGCAATTCTCCCTTCTACAGGTAGGGAACTGAGGCCCAGAAAAGGGCAGGGACTTGCACATGGCCTGCTTCTGGAATTCTTCCTCAGTTGAATTTCACTTTCAGCAAACAGAGTTCAGAGGCTTCCCCAAACTAAATGTATTTTAAACACAAACACAAATGGTAGAATGTTTCTGTTTTGTATTATCTGTGCTCCTCGCCTGATATGGTTTGGATGTTTGTCCCCTCCAAATCTCATGTTGAAATGTGATCTCCCATGTTGAAAGTGGAGCCAGATAGGAGGTGTTTGGGTCGTGAGGGCAGATCTTTCATAAATGTCTTGGTGCCCTCCTCGAGGTAATGAGTGAGTTCTTGTTCTGAGTTCATGCAAGATCTGGTTGTTTAAAAGAATGTGTCACCTTCTCCCTCCCTCCCTTGCTCCCTCTCTTGCTATGTGAAATCTCCTGCTCTCTCTTTGCCTTCTGCCATGAGTGGAAGCTTCCTGAGGCCCTCATCAGAAGCAGATGCCGGTGCCATGCTTCTTGTACAGTCTGCAGAACCATGAGCCAATTAAACCTCTTTTCTTTATAAATTACTCAGACTCAGGTATTCCCTTATAGCAATGCAAATGGCCTAACAGATTTCCTTACCATTAGTGTGAATAATCAAGAGATAGCTGTTGTATTGCTGTGCAGAAGGAACTGAGGGCATCCCAGACTATTTTTGTGAAATACATATAGTAGATATTCTCATAACTAACACTTAGGTTGGGCAAAGTCCTTTATTCTTTACAAAGCACTTGTCCACATTACGTTATCACATGGAGCTTTGTAACCAGCCCTGTGAGGTAAGATATCATGCCTATTTTTATCAGCTTAGGTTTCAAGAGGTTAAGTGATTGCCCAAGGCCACACAACTAGTAATGGACAAAACAGGGCCCTGAAACCAGGATCTACAACTTCAAAGCCTAATGCGTTTGCTCGCAGTCTTTACTTGAGGAAACCCTTTGGGAATAACTGAGGATCAAAGATTCAACTAGCTGAAGGTAATTACTTAGAAGCTATGGTCTTCAGGAAGATGGAAATAATAATTAACAGAAAGAGAAACAGACCTGACCAAGTGTTTTCTCTATTCCTACCTTAAGAATGAATCATCTCAAGTGATACCTACATTATAAGAATCTCCAGTTGGACATGGGGGCTAAAGAGTAGGGTCTATTTTTCTTTATGCTGAAGAATAATGAAGACTTTGCTTGAAATGTATCTTAGGAGCCCCAATTTGAAATTTAAAAGCCACTAATCATTCTTTCTGGGACACCGAATTTGGGATGTGAATAACAAAGTCTACAGTGCTAGCCTGCTACTGAGATTGCATGCCATTGGTAAGGTCCCTTCTCTTCTCTGGGTCTCAGTTCCCCCAATTATAGAATGAAAGGGATTGAATTAAATATCACTCTCAACTCTGGAATCTTATAATTCTATTGATCTAAGAGCAGGACTAGTGAAAGGAATGGGAAGTAATTTCCCTTTGAAAATAGAGGATGCCTCCTTTTCCTATCACCCTGCCATTTTGTTACTGAAGAATTTGCAGTAGCCATAATAAAGGTGAGTAATACTTGGACAAGAGCTTTGCTCTTTGTGCCACAATCTTTTAACAGTCTTCATAATTGAGCATAGTAATAAGATAAATGAAAAATAAAGAAATAGCTGTTTGGAGGTCATACATGGGGCTCCTGATAGGTATTATCAGGTCAGAAAGGCTGCAGTCTGTTAGGACAACACATTACCTCAGGCAGTTGGGGTCCAGAACAGATTTGAGGGTCAGTAAAGCAACAGAGAGTCTTCCATTGATTTCAGATGCCCTTTTATGATGCCCAGAATATTGTTAATAGAAATAATCTCAGTTCTGCTACTGATTCAATGTGGACAAATCACATAACACAAGAGAATTCTCAAAGCAAGTTGATTCTAAGAAGGAAAGGTGCTTTCGGCAAAAATTCTGGCCAGGCACAGTGGTTCATGCCTATAATCCCAGCACTCTGGGGAGGCCAAGATAGGAGGATCGCTTGAGCCCAGGAGTTCGAGACCCGTCTGGGCAACACAGGGAGACCCTGTCTCTATTATTATAAAAAAAGAAAAAAATCCTGTTGTAACATCAGATTCCTCCCATGTGGGTATTGCCTGAACAATATCAGTGATTCCTATTACAAAATATTAGTAGACACAATTATGCTGGTTCCACAGTTTGCATGGCAGCTGCACAATTCCATTTGGACTAGGGACACCTGAAACACATTGTTCCACCTGAAGAAAATCAAATTACTTCATTTTGGAGTTGACTTACAGGGAGTGAGAGAAGAGCCTCAAAGACAGGTCTAGAGGAAGGCAAGTGTGATAAAGAAATGAGTTATTGTGAATATGACCAAACAAGGGAGGAAAAGCAACACTTGGCTACACATAACTTGTGTTAATAATTCTTCCAGCTCTTCCAAGGAATCGGCCCCCAGCCTATTATCAAGAGGAAGAGAGACAAAATGAGATTCTCACCCTTTACAACTAGGGCGCAGGTACTACCGTTGGTAACACTGCCATGGAGAACAGGCAGCTCAGACACTAGAAGTCCAATAGAGTCACTGGGAAAAGACAAGATGATGATTAGCTTCTTTTGTGTTGGCTTTCCTTTAGCAACTTTTGATGAACTGACAAATCAGCAGGCCTCTTGCTAGCATCATGAAATCACATATATCTAGATTCAAAGAAGGGGAGTGAGACTAGACACATGAACACTCTATCTCCTAGGTTTTATTAAAAACTCATTGCTTGGTGCTAAGAAATATCTCAAAAGATTGCTTTTCTAATAAAGGCAATCTCTTCATTCTCTGTTTGCTTATCTAGGTTTCTGTAATATACAAAACAGTATCTGCCTCACGTCCTGCCATCCTGCCAGAGCTAATAACATACATGAATCAGAAATGGATTGTTTTGATCCAAACATTGGCAGCTGGGTAACAAAAAAACCTAGCATTCAGGTTACAACTCCTCTGCAAAAGGCTGCTGGGTAGGGCTCCCTTAGGACATTGTCTCAAATATCAACTGTAAGACAGGGAATCCAGATTAATGAGTCATCATAAACACTGAAAAAGCAAATAATGATAATAAAGACACAGGAAGTAGCAATGACTACATGAAGTTAGCATTCAGTTGTCTCGATCACTCTAAAAATACTCCTTGTACAAATGTCTAAAGAGCAAACCAGCCTGTTAGGAATTCCCTGGAGTCTTTTTGCTGTCCCCTAATTATTCACTTCCGTAATCACTCATCTGCCCGATGTACCAACTCTCTCAACCTCTTCTTATGGAGTCCCTCTCAGCAGGCAGTCACTCTCTTATTACTCCACCTTCCTACTCTTGATCCCATGTGCTCAAATATTCCTTCTCCCCTTCTTCCCACCTGCTTCCAGGTTCACAAATCTTTCTGTTGGCTCTCATTTCTCCAAAAAACAAAACAAAACAAAACAAAAACAAACAAACAAAAAACAAACCGAGTGGCCACACTGGCCACTGCAAAAGCTGGAGCACCCATGTGCTCTTCCTATCAGGAAACTCCCTCCGCACCTGGATTTCCTACTTTCTGATTTGCTCCTCTCTGCATATTGACTTCACGACTGACACGTGTATGTTCCTTGTATTTGCTGCTAGGTTACAGACTCAGCAACATGGGCCAGGAAGCAAGATGCTTGACTTGAGTTTCTGTTTCCAGGTCTCCTGCTTCTTCTCAAAGGGAAAGGCAATAAGGGAAAGGCAATATTTTACTCCTCTAAGCCTCAGTTTCCTCATCTGTAAAATAAAGGAAATAAGAAGTTCCACTTTATTTGTGGTGAGGGTTAAATGAATGAATATATATGAAGTGTCTAGCACAAAGTTTGGTACATGAAAGGCACTTATTAAGCTGCAGTTCCCTTTTCCCCCATCTTTATGACATGCCAACCTTCTCACACCATCTTCTAAAATTTTAAAAAGCGATATGTGGGCTGTGTGCGGTGGCTCACGCCCGTAATCCTAGCACTTCGGGAGGCTGAGGTGGGTGGATCACTTGAGGTCAGGCGTTTGAAACCAGCCTGGCAAACATGGTGAAACCCCGTCTCTACTAAAAATATATAAAAAAATTAGCCGGGCATGGTGGCAGGTGCCTGTAATCCCAGCTACTCATGAGGCTGAGGCAGGAGAATCACTTGAACCCGGGAGGTAGAGGTTGCAGTGAGCCAAGATCACGCCACTGCACTCCAGCCTGGGCAACAAGAACGAAACACTGTCTCAAAAAAAAAAAAAAAAAAAAGTGATATGTGGCAACTTTTAACATACTTCATATTCTTCCTTTTGACTCCTTTGCCATGGTTATTTCCAAATCCCTGTTCTCCTCTACATGCATCTCCCCATCTGGTTATCTGTTTCTTCACTGGTAAAAGAATGAGATTGGACTAAATAATCTCTAAGGATCTTGCAAGTAGCACCACTGTGGCCACAGCCTGGGTTCCAATGTTTCTTAGGCAATCAAATGTTATAACTACTTCCTCATAAATAGGTTAGATAATGATAGCACATCATAAAGGAAATTATACAAAATTCTGAAAGGCATTTTTTTGTTCTGAATTTGTCTCTGATCAGGGGAAACAGCATGAGAAATAGTTAAAGGAAAGGCATTTGTCATTTCAATGAAAATCTCTGAAAAGCAAATACTTATTACTACAATCTAGATGAAGCCTTGGCCTTTTGATTAAAAACGTGAAGCTGACATATGGTGCCTCCCCATGCCCAAGGAAACAAGCCTTCTAGGTTCCATTTATTTGCTTCTGAAAGTTTTATTGAGTTTCCACTTTGAGTCCTGCAACCTATCTTAAAGGCAAGGGAAAGGTGCAAGGCTGGCTTCAGTTCTCCCCACATGCAAACAGCTACACACCCATGCCAGTGGCCTACGTGTCAATGAAGACCCTTTTGGCTTCACTTCTCAGATCAGCTAAAGATTGGCCTCTGGAGACAAAACACCCTGTAGCAGGTTTTCCCTTAAAAGGACATTGCAATCTGCTCTTACCAGTGCATTTTTCTTGAAGAAGAATGAGAAGGAGAAGGAGAAAGGAGGAGGAGGGAAGGAAAGAAGGAGTGAAGGAAAGAAGGAGAAGATGAAGGAGGAGAATTTAGATAGGAAACACAGTTACCTTCTAGGATATGTAATTCTCAAATATGAACCAGAAGTCATCATATGAATCTCTGCTGTCACAAAGTGTTGATTTAGAACACCCCCTACTCAATATGTTTATCCAACTCTATTCCTGCTAACTTAAAGTCCACCAATCCGGCCTAGTGGCCTCTCAGCACTGTATCTATGCAGGTCATTTGGCTTAGTATCTCCTTTAGCAATGTTCTCTACAAAGATTGGCTATGGCTTGACTTTTGTGGCTATGAATCCAATTTGAGACAACAAATACATTTTACTGCAGAAGCTAGCAATTAGCTATTTGTATGCAATTTATGATTAAATATAACCTGAGTCTTGAAGGGCAATATGCTGAAAAGCTGTGCATTAGCTTTTCCACCAGTGACTTCACAGAGGCCTTTATAAAATTAACTACTCATAAAAGTTAAGTAGAAAAATATTGATGATGTTCAGGTCTCTTAATTAGTTCTATATCCCCCTAATAGTCTAAAAGCAAAGGTACACTTTTATAGAAAACAGTTTCTTTAGAAAAAGGAGCAGTTTTTTCACTCCCAAACCTTTTGTTTTCTTTTCTGGAACTAGTCCAGGGCCTCCCAGACTTATAAGCTCCTGTGTCCAAACCTCCCATATATGCAGGTGGCTGGTCCAGTGTGGGAGGCCTGACTTCTCTAGCCACCATGTTACCCTCTTGCTGCCAGAGCCATCTTTAGTGGGGCTTCAGGGAAGGCAGTATAACAGCATCCTTGCTCCCAGGGTCAATGTTAGGTCTCAGGATTTGAGTGGTTTGGTACTGCTCAGAACATGTATCTGGGCCATCAAATGAGTTCTGGACTGGAGTAAAAAGGACCCTATTCCCTCCATTATTCCTCAGTCTCCACCCAAGCCCTAAGTTTCCTTTGTTCCTTCCCAGCAGTCATCTATTTCTCACAGACCCTTCCCTCACCCCTTCAGTGGTTAGAAGAGTTTTCATTCAGGGGGAATTCCTCTAGGACAAGTTCCCTGTCCTACCCAGGCTGGGTTAAATAATACTCCCTTAATCTGTGCGATCATAATGCCTGGGCATAGGCTGATCTCTGTTTCTGTGACTCTCACTAGACTATGAACTCTCTTGAGGGCAGGTGCTGGCTTTTTCATCTCTCTATCTGTATTACATATCTAGTGAAGAACATATCAAAAGTACTCAACAAATATGTATTGAGTATATAGACGAAGCTGTGACCTTGGCAGTATTGGCTACTGCTACTTAGCTAAGCATTTGCTACTGGGGAGAAACCTTATCAAATGAAGTCAGTTCTCTAAAATTAACCAGGTAACAAAAGAATCTTCATACACATTGTCAAACACTTAAATGTAACATTCAAAGGTTCTTTTCTACACATATTTTTAAGCATTAGTTTAATTAACGCTGATACTTTGAAAGTCCTAGAAATAATCAGAATCATTAATGTCAGCCTGACAAAGGTATAAAGAAAGTTTCTGTAATATAGACCAAAGTGCTTTCACAAGATTGTCTGGAAATAAATAGCTCACTGTGAAATTTATGACTTGCTTTATATATTAATCAACGGTACAGTGATGCTCTAACAAGGTTAAAAGTGTTCTCTGATTTCCATTATAAAGATAATTTCAATCAAGCAGTCTAACAGTCTAATAGTGTAGGTCATTCTATAATTCAATTGTACTAATGACTGTGGCATGCATGCAAACAACAAAATAAAACAGGCTGAGAGACCAAACCTAGAAAAAATGCTTTATTAAAAAAACAATGATTTGCATCTCACATTTTCAATGACCTTTATAGTACTCATCTGCAAATGAAATAGAACCATTCCTCATGGCCCAACAGATACCTTTTGTTCCTGCCCATCCATTTCATGTAAATTATATGTGTTGACCTTTAATTGGCTATAACTGAAGCACATTTTGAGAAACACTTTTATATTGATTTGCTTAGACTTGTGCAACAGTCAAAGCTGAGAGAAACAAGACTGAAAGTTTTTCTATAGTGAGCCGTATTTCAGAGGTTCTCCTAGTCTCAATTGTGTATTTATATTTGATTCCTTCATCATAAAGAATTTCTCAGGTAACCTGTAAAAACACAGATCTGAAAATATCTTGGCAAGAAATGTCATCTTCTGCCTATTTTATTTCTCTTTTTCACATAAAAATGCTCATAATAGTCTGTGCATTGAAACACATACTAATGTTGCATCTATTGTGATTTCTAGGAATCCTACAATCAAAAAGCAGAGAAAATCAAGAAGCATCTTAGATGCTAATTTGAATATTTTTAGGTAGCAGAAGACACAATAATTCTAAAAATAAGCCTTAGAAGCATACAATGTCATATAAAAAAAAAGGAAGGTATGGCAGAAAGAATACTGGTGTTATTGCCAGAAGCCATGTTTTAGTCCTGGTTTGACATTAACTGATTGATCTTTGGCAATTCCTTTGCCTTAAATCATATGCCTCAGTTTTCTTGTCTTCAAAATGAAGAAACAAAACTAGATATTTGAGGGCCATTCCAGATGTCGTTCTCTACCTCTAAATGGAAAGTAAAGAAGAAATGATTTTTTAAAAACCACAAACTTTAGGTAAGAGGAAGGAGAGACAAGGATAAGTGAGGATACTTTACAGGATCAGAGATGAGGAGAAAATTTTGATAACAGAAACAAAGGTCCTAATCCAAGGACAGTATTTCTCTAGGATGTTTTGAAGAACAGACCATTAAGGGAAGCTTGTAATTTCAGAGGATACCTCCCATGGCACCTCTAACAGAGAAGAACCCTGGTTTACATAAATGCCATGGGGCTAATCCAAAAAAAATTTCCAGGTCATATGGCCTTTCTTGGACATGTGTGCATGGGTGACTTTGGACTACTTATCTATATTTCTAGACTTAAGCATTTCACTTTCCCCCGTAAGTTGATTTTTAAATTAGCCATATAGTACAAAAGCAAACTTCTTGAAGTATTTACAGATTTTTTTCTTTGATCATAGAACTTGTAGATGCTACAAAAATACCCATTTAGTATTTGTTTTTCTTTTCTTCACAAAAGGCAGCCATATCTCACTTGCTTACTTTGCCATATTTCTAACCCTCACTTTTCTATTTTGCTGGTTTGTCTACTACATTTTTTTCTTTGATCATAGAACTTGTAGATGCTACAAAAGTACCCACTTAGTATTTGTTTTTCTTGTCTTCACAAAAGGCAGCCATATCTCACTTGATTACTTTGCCATATTTCTAACCCTCACTTTTCTACTTTGCTGGTTTGTCTACTACACCCAACCAACTAAATCTCCCTATTCTGCCTTGAAAAGATAAAACAAGGAAATGTCTGCCCTGTCTACGTTAAGCCTTCCTAGTTGCTGGGCTGATAGGTTTGTTTCCTTTTTCATCCAATAGCCTCTTTCATTCTGCAGAGTAGAGCTCCCCCAATAGATGTCTTCACTTGCTGCTTCTTGAAAACTATGCATTGCCTTACAAATTGCATTCAATGAGTATTTTGTTCTTCCTCTTTTGCTGTCACTTTCAAATCCAAGGCCAGGATCCAGGATAGTTGGCTGTGGTAGACGTGAGATAGGGTTTCTGGCTAATACTTAAGCTGGGAAGTCTAGATGCTGTATTAAGAGAAGTGTGTGAAGGAAATAAAGGAGAAACAGGTAGGTAATTTAGGTCCTGGGAAGACTGATGGCCTGTGCAATCAGGATGCAAGGTTCAGAGACCCAGATAAGGATCTATGAAACATGAGATCAGGGACCCAATCACAAAATCTGGGAAAAGAGAAAGCAGCATCCACACAGAGTATGATTGGCGGGCTCATGAAAGGAGCAAAAAGGGAACTTTAATCTTAAGCCACTTACTGACAAAGCTAGAGTAATAGGTGGAAATCAAAGTTGGGAGAATGGATGAGGGAACACAGAGCATTTATAACCTGAGAAAAATCAGAGGTCTAGGTTAGTTCATCTGGGCTGCCCCAAACCTTAAACAAATAGGGTAGGCATGGAATTAATTGACTAAGGAAACTGAAGAATTGGATGGGAAAGTAAATGATAACTAACTCTTCTTTAAAAGGCAAAGGTGAGGTAAAAAAAATAAGCAATTCTCAAGTGCTGAGAAATCTTTAATCATCCTTATGATAAGTCTAGTCAAGCAAAATGATAGAGAGATTAGGGCAGATATACAGATGGCTTCACTCATCTTACCACCTCCTAATTTCTGGCCAAAAAGAAAAAGAAAAACAAATACACAGTTCAGGAGAAAGAGATCTGTAGAGGATCTAAATCACCCAAATTGGCATCTGAAGTGAATGGATTCCTCCATTCCCTGTGCAGCTTTCCCCTTGCTTGGGCCTCTAATTCAGTTCTTTGGAGGCAATCCACTACAGAACCTTGGTATCAAGAGTTCACATTTCTTTCTTCCTTTTGTTTTTTTGAGACAGGATCTCACTCTGTCACCCAGGCTGCAGTGCAGTGGCACAATCGGCTCACTGCAGCCTCGACCCCCCAGCCTCAAGTGATACTCCCACCTCAGCCTCGTAAATAGCTGGGACCACAGGTGCACACCACCACACCTGGCTAATTTTTGTATTTTTGTAGAGACAGAGTTTGACCATGTTGCCCAGGTTGGTCTCAACCTGAGTATACCACTCAGCCATTGAAAGGAACGAAATAAGATCTTTTGCAGCAACTTGGATGGAGCTGGAGGCCATTATTCTACGTGAAGTAACAAAAGAGTAGAAAACCAAAAACTGTATGTTCTCACTTATAAGTGGGAGCTAAGCTATGAGTATATACAAAGGCATGCAAAGTGATATCACTTTGGACTTTAGAGACTCAGAAGGGGGAGGGTGAAAGGGGAGCCAGAGATAAAAAAGAAAACTACACATTAGGTACAATATACACTACTATGGTGATTCATGGACTAAAATCTCAGAATTCACCACTATATATTTCATCCATGTAACAAAAAACTACTTGCACCCCAAAAGCTATTGAAATAAAAATTTTTAAAAATCTAAATTGTTGCCTGAAGACACTAGAAAGAAGAGCACACTAAACATAAATCAAGCAGTAGGAAGGAAATAACAAATTAGAGTGAAAATCAGTGAAACCTAGAATAGAAAAACAATAGAGAAACATTGACAAAATCAAAAGTTGGTTCTATGAATAGATCAACAGGTTTGATAAACCTTTAGCTAGACTGACCAACAAAAAAAGAGAAAATACTCAAATTACTATAATCAGGAATGAAAGAGGGGCGACATTACTACTGGCCTTATATACATAAAAAGAATTATAAGAGAATATTTAAAAAATTGTATGCCAACAAATTAGATAGCAGATGTGAAATGTACAAATTCCAAAATGATTTCTAAAAACTATCAAAACTGACTCAGGAAGAAATAAAAAATTAGAATAATCCTATAACAAAGAGTTTGAGTTAATACTTTTAAAACTTTCCACAAAAAAAAAGCATAGGATCAGATGGCCTTACTGGCAAATTCTACAAAACATTTAAAGAACAGTTAATACCAATCCTTCTGAAACTCTTCCAAAGAGAAGATCTTTAGAAGAGGAAGGAATACATCCCAAGTCATTCTATGAAGCCAGTATTACCGATACCAAAAGCAGACAAAAATCACAAGCAAACTATAGACCAATATTTCTCATAAGGACAGATATAAAAATCTTCAACAAAATCCTAGCAAATTGAATCCAGCAAAATATAAACAGCATCATATACCATGACCAGGCGAGATTTATCCCAGAAATGCAAGGTTGGTTTAACATCTGGTAATCAATGTAATATATCATATCAATAGAATAAAGGATACATTCCCATAATTATCTCATCAGTTTCTAAAGAGGGATTTAATAAAATCCAACATGCTTTGATGATAATAAAAACAATCAACAAACTGGGAATACAAAGGAACTTCCTCAACTTGAAAAAGAGTATTTATAAAAAAGTCACAGCTAATACTATACTTAATGGGAAAAGACTGAGGCTTTTCACCTAAAATCAGGAAAAAGACAGGGATATCCATTGTTGCTAGTTCTATTTGACATTGTACTGGAGGTTCAAGCCAGAGCAATGAGGAAAGGAAAAGGAAAGAAGAAAAAAAAGAGAGAAGGAAGGAAGGAAGAAAGAAGGGAAGGAAAGAAAAAGAAAGAAAATGCATACAGGTCAGAAAGGTAGAAATGAAACTGTATATGCATCTGTATTTGCAGATAATGTTATCTTGTGTATAGAAAACACCAAAGACTGACAATCTCTCTCTCTCTCTCTCAATCTCACTCACTTACACACACACACAATTAAAACTAATAAACAAGTTCAGTAATGCTAGTGGGTACAAGATCAGTATGCAAAAATCAATTTATGTACTCTAGCAATAAATAACCCAAAATGAAATTAAGAAAACAATTCCATTTACAATAACTTGAAGATGATAATATTTAGGAATAAATTTAGCAAAAGAAGTGCAAGGCTTTTATACTGAAAACTACAAAACATCATTGAAAGAAATTAAAGATATAAATAAGTGAAAAGACATTAACATATTAGAAGACTTAATGTCAAGATGGCAATACCTCCTAAATTATCTACAGATTTAACACAATCGCTATCAAAATCTCAGCTGACTTCTTTGCATAAATTGACAAGTTTCTCATAAAATTCATATGGAATTGCAGGGGGCCCCAAATAGCCAAAACAATCTTGAAAAGAAGAGCAAAGTTGGAGAACTCACACTTCCCATTTTCAAAACTTGCTACAAAGTATTCAAAGCAGCATGGCACTGGCATAATGATAGACATAGAGATCAATAAAATAGAATTGAGAGTCAAAAAAAAAAACCTACATGTATTTATGGTCAATTGAATTTTGATGATAGTGCCAAGACAATTCATGGGGGAAAGAACAGTCTTTTCAACAAATGGAACTTGGGACAAAAGGATATCCACATACAGAAGAATAAAGTTGTGCCACTACTTCATACCATATACAAAAATTAGCTCAAATGAATCATAGACCTATATTTAAGGGCTGATTCTATAAAATTCTTAGAAGAAATCATAGGTATAAATCTTTATGCCCTTGGATTAGGCAGTGATTTCTTAGATATGACACATAAAGAAATATATAAATTGAACTTCATCAAAATCATAATTTTTGAGTTAAAAAGACATTATCAGGAAAGTGAAAAGACATCCCAGAATATAGGAGAAAATAATTATAGGCTGGGGGCAGTGGCTTACACCTGTAATCCCAACACTTTGGGAGGCTGAGGGGGGTGGATCGCTTGAGCCCATGAGTTCAAGACCAGCCTGGGCAACATGGTAAAACCTCATCTCTACAAAAAATACAAAAATTAGCCTGGTGTGGTGGTGCGCGCCTGTAGTCCCAGCTACTTGGGAGACTGAGGTGGGAGGATTGCTTGAGCCCAGGAGTTTGAGGCTGCAGTGAGATGTGATCACACCACTGCATTCTAGCCTGCATGACAGAGTGAGACCCTGTTTAAAAAAAAAAAAAAAGTAAATCATGTATGTGATAAGGGTCTAGTATCCAGAATATGTAAATAATCCTTACAATTGAACAGTGAAATGACAAATAGCCCAGTTTAAAATTTAAGATTTCAATAGACGTTTTACCAAAAAAGATCTGGCCAATAAGCACATGAAAATCACTCAACATCATTAATCATAAGGGAAATTCAAATTAAAACTACAATGAGATACCACTTAAAATCCACTATGATGGCTGTAATAGAAAAAGGTAGATAATAACAATTGTTGGTGTGGATGTGGAGAAATTGGAACCCTCACATTGTTGGTGGGAAAGTAAAATGGCTCAGCTTCACTGGAAAACAGTTTGTCAGTTCTTCAAAAAGGTAAATATAGAGTTACTATATGACCCATGATTCTACTGCTAGGTATATTCCCAAGAGAGATGAAACATACATCCACACAAAGATCTGTGCACAAATGTTCATAGCAACACTATTCATAATAACCAAGAAGTGGAAGAAACCCAAATGTCCACCAACTGATAATAGACAAACAAAATGTGGTATATACATACAATGGAATATTATTCATCCATAAAAAGTAATGTGGTGATCCATGCTACAATGTGACTGAACCTTGAAAACATGCTAACTGAAAGAGGCAGATGCAAAAGGCCATATATTTTATGATTCCATTTATGTAAAATGTTCAGAACAGACTAATCTATAGAGACAGATAGCCAGATTAGTTTTTGCCAGGTATGGGGGACAGGGGAGATGGAGAGTAATAGGGGAGTAATAGCTAACTGGTACTAAGTTCCTTTTGGGGTGATGCAAATCTTCTAATATTGATTATGGTAATGGTTGCACAGCTCCATGAATATACTAAAAACCAATGAATTGCACATTTGAAATAGTTGAATTGATGAATTGTATTCTATATGAATTATATCTCAATAAAGCTGTTTTTAAAAAGAAGTAATGAGGTATAATTTACCACTAATGCAATGGGAATAATGATTAGGACTTGAAATTCAATTAATATGAAAGTAAAAGATGCTCCAAAGAAATATTATTCAACACTAAAAAGAGATGAACTATCTAGCCACAAAAAGACATGGAGTAAACTTAAAAGCATATTACTAAGTGAAAGAAGCTAATGTGAAAATAGTATAATTCCAACTATGTGACATTCTGGAAAAGGCAAAAGCATGGAGACAGTAAAAAGGTCGGTGGTTATCAGAGGTTAGTGGAGAGGGAGGGATGAACAGGTGAAGCACAGAACATTTTTATAACAGTGAACCAATTTTGCATGATACTAGAATGGTGGATACATGCCATTATACATTTGTCAAAACCCAAAGAATGTGCCACACCAAGAGTGAAACCTAATGTAAATGACAGGCTTTGGGTGATAATGATGTGTCAATGTAGGTCCATCCATTGTAACAAATGTACCACTCTGGTGAGGGATATTGCTAGTGAGGGAGGGTGTGTGTGTGGAGGAGGTAAGAGGTATAAACGAACGCTCTGTAATTTCTGCTCAATTTTGCTATAAACCTGAAAGCACTGTAAAAAAGAAAGTCTATTAGCAAACAAACAAAAAAAGAAGGGCAAAAACATAAATAAAAGAGCACTCTTTCTTATACTTCTGATTTTGTACGTGGAGATCCACATTCCACATGGTCTCAATGGCTCCTCACTCTCCCAAGGATGAACTCCACACCCCTTTAGCTTGATTTCTTGATTTAAGAGAAAAATTAAATACCTATTACGTGTAAGATGAGGTATACTAGGGGATGAAGAGAGAATAGTAGTCTCACATACTAAAACTGCTGTTTGATTTAAGAAAATGGCAAATATATCATAGTTGAGACATAACGTTTTTCTATATTTTTAAAATCTAGAATTTGTGACATTTGTGTTGTGGCAGCATGAGTGGGGCAATGATAATATTAAGTAAATACTGCAGAAGACATATGTCTGGAAAAAAAATCATTTTCAAAATGATCTGATTCACTTTTTGTTTTTTTCAGACAGGGTCTCACTCTGTTGCCCAGGCTGGAGTACAGTGGTGTGATCACAGTTCACTGCAGTCTCAATCTCCCAGGCTCAAGCAATCCTCCCCCCTCAGGCTCCCGAGTAGCTGGGGCCACAGGCATGCACCAGAACACCAGCTATTTTTTGTTGTTGTTATTTGTAGAGACAAGGTCTCGCTATGTTGCCACTGGTCTCGAACTCCTGGGCTCAAGGGATCCTCCCGCCTCAGCCTCCCAAAGTGCTGGGATTACAGGCGTGAGCCATTGCACCAGGCCTCTGATTCACCTTTCATCTTCCTTGTATTCCTGTTAAACTCCCTTCACTCCCACAGTCATTGCTTTCTCCCTTTCCTTCCATCAAAGAAACAGTGATAACCCGTAATCCCAAGAATCAGAAAGGTAGTTGTAATTCATTATAAAAGAGGAAAAACTCTTAGTAGGCAGGATAGATAAGAACAGACAAGTAAATTTAAGGACCCAATAAAAGGAAAATATCTAAAACAAGGAGATATCATTAAATTATCCCAAAGATTTGTAATAGACATCTATTCATTTTTATACCCAACCTAAATTTAATCATCATTTAACAGTGGTACCCAGCAAAAGCAATTTAGCATTATACTGCACAATTCACACTCCAAAACAAAGGAGCCATAAACACAGCTTGAGTCTTCCCTCTATTCCCAGGGATTTCAGCACTAAATCTGAGCGAAAGAAGATGAATGCTAAAAATCCCCATAGGGAATCCAGATATATCACACTGCCCTTTATTCATGAGTCTTCTGTGAAGACCACTGTGAGTAGTTACAAAACCTGTGTGTTCAACTTGGTCTGCTTGGCTGTGAATCAATCTATCCGAACATCTGGGGGATATGATTGATTCTCCTGGTTATTAGTGGCAAAGGTTGGGCAAATAGAAGCAGAGGACTACAGCCATACATGCTGAATAAACTTGTTCAGAGACACAGCAATTTCTGAATGCAAAGACTAGCAGGAACTTCAGTAGGAAAGGGTGGAGTTGTTCTATTTATCATCATTAGTTATTGTCATTACTCTCTTAGTGTGCCTAATTTATAATAAGCTTTATCACAGGTAGGTATGTATAGGGAAAAAAAACCCCACAGTATATATAGGGTTTGGAACTATCTGTGGTTTCAGGCATCCACTGGGAGTCAGGCATCCACTGGATGTCTTGGAACATATCTCTCTGTGGACATGGGGATATTAGTGTATTTGTGTTGGCAGCTCCTGACATAGGGCCTTTGTCACAGAAGTCAGGTAAATGTTTATCAATGATGGTGCTACTAATGAGAGTACCCCAAAGATGAGTGCCTCCATGTGAGAGAAGGCCTAGGAAGAAAAGGCTATTTTGCCTCACAGCAGATTAAACAGATCATGTTACATGTCAGATTTTATAGTGCTGCCACGTGGTAGGCATTGTTGCAAAATTTTCATAGTAGTTCTGAGAGGTTGGTATTTTTATCCCCATTCTATAGTTGAAGCAACCAAGGCTCAGAGATTATACTACATGTTCAGGTCACTAAGAAAAAGAATGGCTGAATAGAAATTTACAGTCTGGCCAGATGTAGTGGCTCATGCCTGTAATCCCAGCACTTTGGGAGGCTGAGGTGGGAGGATCACTTGAACCCAGGAGTTCGAGACCAGCCTGGGCAACATAGCAAGACCCTGTCTCTACTAAAAAAAAAAACCAAAAAAAAAAAAAAAACAAACAAAAATTAGCCAGGCATGGTGGTGCACACCTGTAGTCCCACTTATGGCATGGGGCAAGGGGTGAGGTGGGAGGATCACTTGAGCCCAGGAGGAAGAGGTTGCAGTGAGCCGAGACGGCACCACTGCACTCCAGCTGGGCAGCACAGTCAGACTTTGTCTCAATAAATTAAAAAACAGAGAGAGAGAAAGTCACATTTTAACTCCTGAAGCCCATGTTCTTTTCACTGCATCACACAACCTTTTCTTCCTCTGCTCCTTGCAATGCCAAGCCGATCCATTCCTGTGGAGGGTATTGACTCAGCTTTCCATCTAGAAAGGTTTGCTCTTAAAAATCTCTATGGTGCCATTAAAAATGAATGTTTGTTGTAATTTATTATTCCTGGTATCTCATAGAGTTTTCGGTCAATGCTAACCAGAACTGAGACAATTCTGAATGGGGCCTTTCAGAGCAGAGCAGTTTGAGTCATGCATTAATTGTTTTTCAATGAATGTATTACAGATTCAGGAGAAGTGGTAGGGGAGGAAACAGACTTTAAAACTTGATAAACACAGATGTGTGAGGAAAATGTTTCCACCAGTGTGTATTCTTTCACTCTCTGTGATCTGGGAATTGTTAACATCCTTTTCAGACTGATAGAAATCTAACATGAATTCTATAGCTTCTATCTGTCAAGTCTGATTATACCAATTTGTCACAATTATTGCTTTATTTTTAACCAGAGTAAGGACATTAGTTTAGTTCCCTGCTTTTTTATCTAGAACTTGTGAAGAAACCGCTCAAAGATTATTTAAAGGGTTCACAATTTTTTAAAAAAATATGCTAGCAGGTTGCTACAGTCAAGAAATTCATTTTGCATTAATAATTTGTTAAGAGGAATAAGCAGTTGAGTAAATCAGAAACTTAGTTAATAGGGAACTCCTTCCATGTATGGAAAGAGATCATTACAGGATTTAAAACAGAATAAGAAAGACACAGAGCTTGGTATTTCACAATTCTTTGGATTTCTGATCTGAAAGAGAGAAAATGTAGAAGCCCTATATCTTTTAAAGTATTTTTTAAATACTTTTAAATACTTTTTAAAATACTTTTTTAAAGTATTTTTTCAAAAAGCTCATCAAGAATGAATGTGTGGGTTTTTTGTTTGTTTGTTTGTTTTAAAAAAATGTAAATGAAATAGGCCCTGATTCTGGGGGAGGCCTGAGCTCCAAGCAAATTTAGAAAAATTTAGTTAGCTCATTTAATCTTAATCACTTCATTAGAGGCCTCATCTCTGAATAAGTGTGGGGCCCTGATCTAATAGGATTAGTGTCTTCATAAGAAGTGATACCAGAGAGGTTATGCTCTCTCTCTCTGTCTCTCTCTATGTCCTCCTCTTTCCCCACAGGGTGCACATGCACCAAGGGAAAGCCATGTTAAGACAGAATGAGATGGCAGCCATCTGCAAGCCAAGAAGAAAGCCCTTGCCAGAGACTGAATCTGCCAGAACCTTGATCTTGGACTTTTAACCCCTGGATTTGTGGGAAAATAAACTTCTGTTGTTTAAGCAAAAAAAAAAAAAAAAAAAAAAAAAAAGAAAGAAAACTTTAATTAGGATTAATTAATACAAATATGAAGAAAAGCAGAGAAGAAAAGCTAAGCCCATTGGAAGTTTCCACGCAATTCTCAAGGCCACACGTAGAAAACAGGATGAATAGTAACTGAAAGAGTAGGCAAGAATGAAAGACCCTTAATAACTTCTGGCTCCCCATCCTGCCTCATTCCAGACAACTGAGTCAGCTTATATCCATCTGCAGACAAGGCCAAGCCACGCCCATATATTCTAAGACTGGGTCTGGCCCTGGGCAAGAGATGCACCTCAAAAGTTGCTGCAGTAGAGAGCAATTAGCTGAAGCTGCCTTGTTGCTGGCACCTGCTTCCAAGTCTCTCTGTCTCAGTTCTTTAACTAGGAAAATGGTAATGATAATCTCCGTCTCATTAGTATTGTAAACATTAAATGAGTTGATCCACATAAAGAGCTTAGAATTGTGTGAGGCACATAGCAAGTGCTTATTAAATAATCACTCTTGTCATCATCTTCCTCGTTGTATAGATTAAGGAACAGACACTAAGAAGTTGCTTTTCGCAGGCCACTTGCCTGTGGCAGCGCAAGGCAAAGATCCTGTATCAAAATTCTGAATGAATGTTCTTTATAACTTACAATGTATAGTAGGTAATTTCATAAGGTCCCACATACACTTAAATATTTCTCCCTACAACTGCATCACAGTGACTGAGATCTACCTTTTTCAATAATCCTTTTTAAGAGTTTTCTAGCGATAACTTTGCTAATGAAGTTTGCTTCTCAAGAGAAGGAATGCATTAGAGAACTAGTAGAAGCAGAAATGGGCTTCCTGTGATGACTAAACCATAATCACACATCACCACTCTAAATAAAGTACAGGGTTTGAATGAACAGAACAGAGCAAGGTACAAATCTGAAGCAGAAGGAAAAGGGATGGGCTTAGTGTAGGCATTGGCCAGAGGTTGGGGACAGGCAGCTGGGATAGAAGGGCAAAAGCTTTCCAAAAGAGTTCAGAGGAACTCATTCACAAACACCATGCTCTTAGTGTGCGGTTTCATCCATGAAACTGAGCCTGTAACTTAGATCTGATCATTCATTATTTTCTGGAAGCATAAGAGAAACCCACACCCAGAACTCAGTAATGTGTATATGTTGCTGAGATGATTTCTAAGCCAAATCAGTCTCCTTCAGCTCCACTACATGAGATTTAATGATAAAAAATAATTCACAGCATAGGTTTGAGTTTGAAAAAGAGGGGCCCATCTATTAACTATATGAAAATACCAAGAATGACTTTTAAAAATCATATAATGTGTATAAAATTTTTTCTTTGGAAAAAAAGATAGAACATTAACTTTGAGCAGTACTTGGGCTGCATATTTTATGAGGTTTATTTGTACTGCATATCTTTGATGGGCTCTATTTGTGGCTGAAAGTACAAACACACTGATTACAATCACTCTTCCCTACATTTAGGAACAAAATTAATTATCTGCAAAAAGCAGAAAGGCTTAGATAGACTCTCAGTAAATGATAATAGACAGCACCCAAATATAATGACTCTGCTTCCTACTTTATCTGTTTTAGGCATTCTGAGTGGAATGAAAAAGGGAAAAATTAATTCACTTTCTGAATACTCTTCAGAATGAATTTGAATTGGGTAATAAGGAGGCAGCAACAACCCTCCCCTCACAATAAGAAAGCAGCCTTGCTGGATTATGTACTTCCCAAAGGCGCATTTTAAAAGGACATTAAGAAATCTGTAATTTCACCAAAACAAAGGCTATTTGTTTTACCCCATTAACAGTCCCCCGGACAAGGAAGGGAAAGGTAAACTGTAAGACCTAGAACAGTGCTCAGCACTCAGCACTGAGAAAATTGTGGTTGCTGGTAATGATGAAATTTGTATTTTATCTTCCAAAGGCTGCAACATGCTGGAAGACATCTGCTCAGAATTCCCTTATCTTTGACTTTTGTAAAATTCTTTATTACAGCAAGTATTAAAATTGCCACCTCCCTTGAGGAAATTACTATAGGACAGTGCAACTTCATTAAAAAATGCTTCTGTGATATTCGAATATGTTTTCCATTTTTAAGGTAGGGGCAGGAGGAATGGTCCTTTTAAGAAACAGTCAAGTTAGAAAACATTTTTCTGCCAGATACCTGAGCAAGATAGCAAAATGCATGGGCATAAGAGGTCAGTGAGCCAAGGTTACTTGTGGTGCCATTGTGAGTGGATAATGCAGAACTACACTTGCCAAGAGGAACCTTGCTCCAAGTGGGGGAAATTGAATCACAGGGAAATCACAGTGTATATGACTCTGTTTTCAGTGTGGCATTTCAGCTTTTCTAATGAAGGGAGCAAGTATCCAGGGGCTTTTCTGCCCCCACAAGGTAAGAGGCTACTTTCACTGTACTCTGATTCCCTAGCCACTCGACATCTTTTTAAAAAGGCATTGTGGTTACTGTAGCCTTGTAGTATATAGTTTGAAGTCAGGCAGTGTGATGCCAAAACAGATATACAGACCAATGGAACAGAACAGAGGCCTCAGAAATAATGCCACACATCTACAACCATCTGATCTTTGACAAACCTGACAACAACAAGCAATGGAGAAATGATTCCCTATTTAATAAATGGTGTTGGGAAAACTGGCTAGCCACATGTAAAAAACTGAAACTGGACCCCTTCCTTACACCTTATACAAAAATTAACTCAAGGTAGATTAAAGACTTAAACGTAAAACCTAAAACCATAAAAATCCTAGAAGAAAACCTAGGCAATACCATTCAGGACATAGGCACGGGCAAAGACTTCATGACTAAAACACCAAAAGCAATGACAACAAAAGCCAAAATTGACATATGGGATCTAATTAAACTAAAGAGCTTCTGCACAGCAAAAGAAACTATCATCAGAGTGAACAGGCAACCTACAGAATGGGAGAAATTTTTGCAATCTGTCCACCTGACAAAGTGCTAATATCCAGAATCTACAAGGAACTTAGACAAATTTACAAGAAAAAAACAAATAACCCATCAAAAAGTGGGCAAAGCATATGAACAGATATTTCTCAAAAGAAGACATTTATGTGGCCAACAAACATATGAGAAAAAGCTCATCATCAGTAGTCATTAGAGAAATGCAAATCAAAACCACAATGAGATACCATCTCACGTCAGTTAGAATGGCAATCATTTAAAAGTCAGGAAACAACAGATGCTGGAGAGGATGTGGAGAAATAGGAACACTTTTACACTGTTGGTGGGAGTGTAAATTAGTTCAACCATCGTGGAAGACAGTGTGGCGATTCCTCAAGGATCTAGAACCAGAAATACCATTTGACCTAGCAATCCCATTACTGGGTATATACCCAAAGGATTATAAATCATTATACTATAAAGACACATGCACATGTATGCTTATTGCAGCACTGTTCACAATAGCAAAGACTTGGAACCAACCCAAATGCCCATCAATGTTAGACTGGATAAAGAAAATGTGGCACATATACACCATGTAATACTATGCAGCCATAAAAAAGGATGAGTTCATGTCCTTTGCAGGGACATGGACGAAGCTGGAAACCATCATTCTCAGCAAACTAACACAGGAACAGAAAACCAAACACCATATGTTCTCATTCATAAGTAGGAGTTGAACAATGAGAACACATGGACACAGCGAGGGGAACATCACACACCGGGGCCTGTCGGGGGGTGGGGGGTTGGGGAGGGATAGCATTAGGAGAAATACCTAATGTAGATGACAGGTTGATGGGTGCAGCAAACCACCATGGCACACGTATACCTATGTAACAAACCGGCATGTTCTGCACGTGTATCCCAGAACTTAAAGTTTATTTAAAAAAAGGCATTGTTGGCTCCCTCACTGTTGTCTCAGGACCGCAGGGGTACTCAGAATATCAGGTCATGGTGAGATCTTCTTGGACTTCTGCCTACTTGGGCAAATATCCCTGGCTTTCTGACCCTTCTGAATACACTCTGAGTGTCACTGCCAGCAGGCATGGATAAGCATGTGCTTACCACTCTGTGGTCATCACAATGTTTCACCCTAGAAGTGCAATAAAAGAGAAAACTTAATTCAGCCAAGTCACTTAGCAACAGAAAACTCCCAACCCTATAGCCTGAACAGAGCAAGAAAGGAAATGACAGCTTAGAGACTGAAAGAGAGCAGTGGAGTAGCTGGAGGCCCACAGTAGCAGAATTTACTGCTAATGAGAAGCAACAAACAGGTGCCTCTTTGATACTTTCTCTTTAAAGTATTCTCTGAAGAGCTGAGAAAACTGCCACTGTTCTCAGTATTTGGATATGCCTTCTGCTACCCTCCAACAGGTGGCATATGGGCCTGCTTTTTGGCCAATCAGTCAGGGTTGAGCTAACTGTCTTTTACTAACTTCTAATTTCCTTGCCAGATCCTCCAAAAGCATTGAGAACTTGAAAGGTTCTTGGAGCCATCCAAGGGTGGGGGACCATGTGTTGGAAGACAATTCTCCATGGATCTCTTGTGCTTTGGCATGCCTTAGGAACAGACGAACTGACTACCCTTTGTTTCAGACTATCCTTTTCAAGTATCTTTGTATAGCCAACAGCCTTGGAAGATAGAGATGATATTTCCCTTTAGAGTAAACAGCAGGTGGGCTTACCATCTATTGTAAAATATTTGAGTTCCCTAAGTTCAAAGTTTCTCTCCTATAATACAACTCACTATGTGTACAGGAGTCATTCAGCTCTCTTTGCCTTACCCTGTGGGAATTGGGACTCAGGGATCTGGCACAAATGCTAATACTCTGGCTGCTGCTATTGCTGTAAGCAATAAACTGTCCTTCATCTCTGACTCAGGAGTCTTATGCCATTAACTAACATCGATGAAACTGCAGTAGGCTAGCTTGTTTGCTTGCAATCAGGGTAAAAATCTCAGATCTTTCACAGCTCTTGAGGATGTGTTCCTGCCACATCAGTCCACTGACCACAGAAAGGATGTAAAATTTCTCTCTAAAAATTCAGAACATATAAGCGACTGGCGATTATGCCAAGGCAAGGGCAAGCAATTCTAGATTTATAAAGAACCCATCTAATTTCTTAATATGACCTGTAATATACGTATAATTTCAGGATGAAACATTTAAAAAAAGCTCCCCTTATGTAACCACTTTTTGAAACCTACCATAAAGTTAACATTTATTGCCTAAAACATGGTGCCAATTTTTTCACTTGTATTCTTGCAATAAATAGGTAATGTGTGTTTTAAAACTACGTATTTTCTCCATGGAAATCACTGAAGCTATTTTGATTGTGAATGAAAAAATGATGGCAGCCTGCAAACAGTTTTTGTCTTTCCAGAAATAAACCTTGTGTAAGTAAAGTTGCTTACCATTGTTCTAGATGCTGACCTGCAGACACTAATTAGGTAGTGAGCCATTTACTTCTTTTTATCACTTTCAAATCACTTGGTACTGAAAACAGCTTGTATGAATTCAGACAAGGTATCTCTATCTGAGACTGAAAAATGAAAGTCCAAAGTGATAGCATGAGGAGAAAAACACTGACATTCTGACACCTGAGAAATAACCTCAGCCTTCAACAGTGGAGAGGAAGGTAAGGCTAATCTTGGAAATTCTGACGAGTTACAGTCACTCACACTGACAGCAAAATATAAGAGTTTGATGGAGTTAATTATTATTGAGGATCAACAGAGAATCTTCCCCAGAGCTTCCTGGCACACAAAAATAAATACTGACCTCAGAAATCCTAGCAAAGGAAATGGACGTATTTGGATACGTTAGGTTCTCAGTAGGCAATGTTACTATTATTAAATACCAAGGACACTCTGTACTCGAGATCTGATGTTCTTCTACTGTCCGGAATCAAAGGCAGATGCATTAAAAACTATCTGTTGGTCCAATCGGCAGATTTCCAACTTTGCAAGTGGAAGAGAACCTCTTTCTCACCACCGGCACTGCTCACATAGATTCTAGGCCAAGTCATCTGACTGTGTGACTGGACCTTCCATCACCTGCACAAACATTCCTTCTTTTCCACGAAACTACACTGTTCCTTTAAGTGTTAGGAAGATGTAAATCTCATGCCTTTTAGTACTTCATTGGGAAATACTAGAGCAAAAGTCTCCAAGGAGGGAGAATGAATTCAGAAACTGATTGTGCAGCTGGAAAAACAGTAGGGAGTAATACAGGATATTAAATAATATAATAAAAACCTACTTAGTCTGTGTTTGAGGAATAAAGATTCTGCTGAAGATAATGGAACTGCTTGAGAGAGCAATATAGAGTAATGGTTAAGAGCATGAGCTTTTGAGTCAGACAGGTTCAGCTTTAAATACTAGTTCTGCCACCTACTAGCCAAGTGACCGCTGAGGGCAACACAACAGAGTCATGTGCATCTTTCCAGCTACTCCCTCTGATCCCCAGTGGCTATCATAGTGCTTCCATTATTAGATGCTCAATAAATGCTTCCTGCAACGAATCCTATTTCAGATAGTGCTAAAATGAATATCACAATGAAAAAAGAAAGGGAGAAGTAATGGTGGTAGAAAAGGTTGCAATTCTACACAATATTCAAGGAAGCATAGAACAAGCCAAGGTAATGAAATTGTGCGAGAGGAAGCACTAACTCTGAGAAATGCTGAGATGAATCAATAAAGTATGTATGTGTGTACAAGTGGAAAAATAAAAGTACAAACCGCCATGTGAAGACATGTGAGTAGTTACTTTGGGGATTAAAGGAAGTAAACAAAATTACAGAAAGTTTTGGGAAAGTTTCCAGGAGAGGGATAAACATCCAACATGCTAATTATTAATCATTTAGTCAATGGATGAATTATACATGAAATGGGCAATGGCTATGCATATAGTCCACACATAGGTATATGGTAACAGCAATCAAAATGATTTTCAGGATAAAAACAGTTATATTTTAAAAAGCTGTGGCATTCAGCAATTTGGGTGTAACAACACTGAAAATATATGTATTGCAAAATGGTACATATTTGTAGTTGCTTTAAGGTATAAGATGTGGAATTCAATAATGCACTGATAAATTTAATAGTGATACTTTCACCCAAATACTGTTAAAGATCTATTCAATTCTCACTTGGGGCCAAGATATTTATCCTAGTTTGTACAGATATTTATCTCAGTTTGCAAAACGGATCTATTTATAGTCTCATCATTAATACTTTCTCGGACTTTTCAGCACAAATCTTCTCTTTCCCCCTCCCTCCATCTCTCTTCCCCCCCCACACATGTATTCACACACATACATTCTCACACACTTGCTATTTTTATTTACTTCGTTTAGACTAAAATAACATTAAGATATCTTGGCACCTAAAAATAAGTTTAAGAAAAACTCATTTTTCATTTGGCACTTAGATCACTGTAGTAAGAAAGAGTACTGGACTGGGACTTAGTGAATACTTGCCATGTTCCTGAACCTAACATTGCATTTAATCGCCATATCTCAACCCCATTTTATAGATGAAGAATTCAAGGTCCTAGCTTTGCCACTAATTGCCTGTGGAACTTAGGCCATTCACTTCCAACCTCTGGCGCTTATTTTCTTTATCTTCCAAACGAGGTGGCTGGATTTGCTCCCAAGGGAGCATCAGAATCAACTGGGACATTTCTTAAATAAAAAATAATTTGGGCACGGTGGCTCACACCTGTAATCCTAGCACTTTGGGAGGCTGAGGCAGGTGGATTGCTTGAGGCCAGGAGTTCGAGACCAGCCTGGCCAACATAGCGAAACCCCGTCTCTACAAAAAAAAAAATACAAAAAATTAGCCAGGTATTATGGCACGCGCCTGTAATCCTAGCTACTCGGGAGGCCGAGGCATGAGAATCGCCTGGGCCCAGGAGGCGGAGATTGCAGTCACTGCACTCCAGCCTGGGTGACAGAGTGAGACCCTGTCTCAAAAAACAAAAGAGAACAAAACGAAACAAAATCATCTGATCTCTTCACACACCTTTGGTATCAGAATCTCTGCAGGGGTGGACCCCAGGAATGTGTCTAACAAGTAACCCAGGTGATTGTGATGATGAGCCGAGTTTGAGAACAGGATCCTTTACCACCTCCAGTGGTGCTGCCAGCGACAACACCCCAGTATTTGTCTGCCTGCCTTCACTTGGTAGTCTGAAGTATTGAGAACTATGCTAGAGAAAACTAAAGCACCAACAAGCCACACTTAAAAAAACAAACAGTACCACACTCACTTAGAAGACCAAAACAATCTTCATAATCTGGGTAGATGACAGCCACAAAAACAACTAGGCAAAGTCTCTGTGTGGCAGACCTCATGTCATGGCTTAAAGCCAGCTCGAAAGGATATCCCAGCAGAGCTCAGGAAGAGGATATTTTTAAAGAAGTCTCTCACCACAACTGAACCTCAAGCAGGACTGAATGGCAGGGTTTTACATTTTATCGCAACAGGAAGGTGAGGGTGCTACTGGAGAATCTCATTAAAGCTTTAGTTTTAAACCAGCTTTTGCTTTGCGGCATTCTGTGGGTTTGTTAATGTGAATAGAGTTCTGCAGCTCCGACTTCCCCTCGCCCTCATAAATGCCCAGTCCCTTTTTGACCCGTACTGAGTATGGGTTGGATCACATCTGGCCAGTGATTCCCCTACCCCCACCATTTGGTACATATTACTTAGAGTTGGTGATCATAAAACATGAACAAGGCAGAGTTTACATATGTTTTCTGGTTTAGTTCAGGCATTCCCCGGGGATGGCAGAATTCACACTCTCATAACCAGCTGGGAGCTGGGAGCAATCAGGCCCTTAATGGCCAAAACAGAAAGGGCCTGCATCACTGAGCACCTCTTGACAGCCAAAGCCTTTCTTCCTGAATGATAATGACACGAAATGCACTCCCCCTGCACGCATGTGCATGCACCTAAAATGTAGCAGGATTGGCAGCCAGAAATTGCCATCCAATTTAGGTTCACTACGTGTTTGCAAAATCCTAAGGGAGCTCTTAGAGTAAAAGTTTAGGGGGGTCTAAGCAGGGACAGACTGGTATGATGGAGAAAGTATTACATTGTAGCAGCAGAAGACCTTGGATTCTACTTCTGGTTCCTCCATTAATTGTATAACTTTGGGTAAGCCTCCCTGAACTTTATTTCTTCCTTTGTAAATCAATGGGATTGGACTAGCTAATCTCTCACAGCCCTTTCAACATTCACATTATGGTGAAATGTTCACTATGGTGAAATGTATTCAGTTACACGTCTGTCTACCAACTAAACTGTGACCTTTTCAAGACTTAAGAACTATGTCTTGGGTAGTTTTGAATATCCAGCACCTAGCAAAGTGCCATACACAAAGCAGATGTTTAATAAATGTTTCCTAAATGAACCTTCATGTCTACTGCCTGATCAAAACAGTGCACTTAATTCTTTACAAGTTCCTCACCTCCTTTTTTCATGTGTTTAAAAGCACCACATGGCCGGGCGTGGTGGCTCATGCCTGTAGTCTCAGCACTTTAGGCGGCCTAGGTGGGTGGATCACCTGAGGTCAGGAGTTTGAGACTAGCCTGGCCAATGTGGTGAAATCCCATCTCTACTAAAAATACAGAATTAGCCAGGCATGGTGGCATGTGCCTGCAATCCCAGCTTCTCGGGAGGCTGAGGCAGGAGAATTGATTAGAAGTAGGAGGCGGAGGTTGCAGTGAGCCGAGATTATGCCACTGCACTCCAGCCTGGGCGACAGAGCGAGAGTCTGTCTCAAAAATGAATAAATAAATAAATAAATAAATAAATAAATAAATAAATAAATAAATAAAAGCACCACAGGAGGATACTTGTTTTCGAGATCAATTGCGTTGCTGTGAAATAACCAATATCAGAGGCAACCTTTAAACACTCCTACACCCTGTCTTTAATGTTGTCTCTTTATTTTCCTCTTACTGAAAGCATTTCCACGCCCCTGGCATGCTTTCTTTGTGTTTTACACATAGTGGGCTCTCAATCAGTATTAGGTGAATGAACATATGAATGCATTTACTTTTTCTAGTTTTGTAAAATTTACTTTTGCAGAAGGCCCCAGAACCTGGCCTTGAATTGTGAAGCAGTCAAGGGAATAATTAGCCACTGAAGAACACCGTAATTAGATAGGACATTTTTGTTCATTTTACTATAAAATATTTTCACAGGAAATGTGTTTTAAATGACTAACATTGTGAATGGGGCAATTACAGCAACTCCGTAAGTAGCCATGCTGAGGGTTGCATCATTTTTGTCCTCTTTCCTAGTTTAATTCACCAAAGAAACTAATTACTCCTAGAGTTTAAAGACAAGCTGAAATAGCCTAATCCACCCTCCACATTTTGGATAAGCAATAGTTCAGAGTGCACAGCAGTTGCACTGTATAGATGCTAAGGGTGTCTATCAACCAAGCCAACAAAGTCTGGGTTTGAATCCCAGCTCCTCTGACTTAACTAGCTTTGAGGAAGAAATAAGACTCAGTGTTTGATAGATCAGTAGAGTGTCTACAGTGTATAGTAATCTATCATATATTTCTTTCTCTCTCTTGTTTTTTTTTGTTTGTTTGTTTTGTTTTTTTGAGACAGGATCTCACTCTTTCGCCCAGGCTGGGGTGCAGTCACGTGATCATGGCTCACTGCAGCATTGATCCTCCCACTTCAGTCCCCCCAGTAGCATGCCACCATGCCTGGCTAATTTTTTATATTTATTTATTTATTTATTTATTTTTTGGTAGAGATGGGGTCTGTACGTTGCCCAGACTGGTCTTGAACTCCCAGCCTCAAACAACCCTCCCGCCTAGGCATCCCAAAGTGTTGGGATTACAGGCTTAAGCCACAGCACCTGGCCACATATATTTCAAAGTAGCTAGAAAAGAAGAATTTGAATGTTTCTAGCATAAAGACAAATATTTAGGTGATGGATATCCCAATTATATTGATTTGACCTTTACAAATTGTATGAATGTATTAAACTATCACATGTCCCCTGAAAATACGTACATGTATTGTATATCAATGAAAAATAATTAGCAGAAAGCAGAAATAGAATATTTCTAAAACAGAAAAATAAAACAAAACCCAGCTTTTAGGTTTATTAAGACTGATTTCATGGGTTACTATGAAATGATATTATGTAAACTAGCCAGCATAGCACTTGAGATGTAGTGGAAGCTCAACAATGGTAGTGTAATATACTATTCTGCCACCTCCTTCTACAAAGCTGGCAGCATTCAGGAATCAGACACTACCTTAGGGGAACTGACTGGTAACTCTTGGGTACATGTTCTGCTATATATTGGAAGTTGGTATCTCCCAAGATTCCGCTACTAACAATATCTGACTGAAACCAAGCAAACTGCTGCCTCACTCACAGAACTTCCCTTCCTCCATCACGAATTTCATCAGGCTTAGACTGATATAATCAAGGCTATAAACAAAACCATTGGAGAACATGGATTGTTTGCCTTGCTTATGTGTTTGTGAGGTTTAATTAGTGAACTCTAGCTGGGTCTTTTGTGTTTGAAGTCACTACTCAAAATGCTAATGTGATATACATGATTGAAAACACCAAGAGGAAATTAGAATCAGAAAAATTGGTGATAACCGAATTAAAGGGAGACCTGGTCAATTTCTGAAGCATGGCTCTTCCACTAACTTTACGTGGGTGCTCTTAGGCAAGTTGCAATTTCACTTAAGCTTCAGTTTCCTCATTTATAAAATGAAGATAATAGCTCCCACTTCACAGGCTTGTCATCTATTGTGTATCAATAATGAGGATTATGATAACTGACAATAATGCTAATAATAGCCAACATTTATCGAAGACTTACCACGTACCAGACACGTGCTAAGTGCTTTAACAAATGTCATTCCCTATGAAGACTATATTCTTTTTATTTCTATTTCATGAATAAGAAAAATGAACTCATAAAGATAAAATGACTCCCAACGTCGCACAGTAAGGAAGTAGGTGGAGCCAGGCTTTACGATTCCATAGCCTGTGGTCTTAATATGCTGCCTAACACTGTGAGGTCATTCAGTCCATCATCACCGCTTCCCCACCTTCCAATTTTGTTCTCATTTCTCTCCATCAGCACCTGCTACTGGCCACCTCACCCCAATAAGGCCCAAATCCTCTGACAACTGTAGACTGGTACTCACAGTGGTGGTCAGCTTTCCTGCATTCTTCTGGACATACTGGATAGAATCATGGATTGTTGAAAAGAGACCAAGCAGTACATTTTCCATGTCATAGATTCTGTACATGCCATTCACAAGTTCTTCAAGGGACAGAATGTATTCTCTCCAGTACTTGTCAATCTCCACCACACCTGCCATACAGCCTTGCATGACCACATTGCAGTAACCGCCACAGGGTTTAACCATCATCAGTCCCTGGCAGTAAGAGCAGTACCACATTCTGGTGAGCATTCGGCCACAGTCCTTACTGAACTTCAGGTGATCAGTTGTGTTGATCACTTCAATTCCAAGATTCAGAGCCTGAAGAAAGATCCTAGTGACTTGCAGTGACTTGGAAACCTGGGTCATAATAAGCTTGGGGAAATTCCCAAATACTTTCAGGTCACGTCTTGCTCCTCGGAGGCACTCATTGATGTCCAAGGCTGAATCAGGCAGGCCTGGGTTCATTAGCTGGGTATAGATGACTGGAAACAGGCTGTCAAACAATTCATTGACCATGTCATCTACATTGACGTCAGAACCCAAGATGTAGAGAGACACATCTGTGAAAAATTCACCCACAAACTCAAAAGCTTGTGGAGTCAGGCTTGGGTAGTTGTTCTTGAACATGGCATTGGTGTAGTTCTTGGCATGGCGAACAACAATTTCAAAGGCCTCTGTAAAAAAAAAAAAAAGAGACACAAAAATGTATACAAATTAAAGCATGAAAATCCAGTGTGAAAATGAATTTGAGACTTCTCTATTGCTGTGGTGATTAAGGTCCCATTTGCGTTAAATAATTGACTCTCATTCATTTCTGGCATTGCCTCTACTCTTGCAGTCGTTTGCTCCTATAAATCAATTTTCCTTTCTGAACATGAAGTCCAGATTCTGATGTGCACATAAATTCTTAAACACACAAATTATATTTCAAATGACAAAAGCCAAGATTCGGTTAACATTTCGGCCTTTCATGAAAATATTGATTAAAAATTGGCTAAATGAGAAGTTATTTCTCTTTCTCACACTGATTTATTCAGTTAAAAAGAAATTGTATTTCAGGACATTTCATTTTTAGACAGAGATAAATATTTGACAACAAACCATACATTGTATAAACTCACACAACAATTTAAGCCTGTTTAGCCCTAGAGGGGAGGCAAGTTCCTAGCCAAGAATAAAAGCTATCACGAATTTAATCATTTTGGTAGATTTTCTCCTGATAACTTGAAAGAGAGCTTTCTGACAGATTGCCAGACCTGGAAATGGAATTTATCCAATGCATTTGTATCTGGGTGGAAAAATAATCCATGTACTTATCTATCATTTGGTATTGAAAACAACACCTCTGGTATTTGCAAGCTGAACATCCGGAGGGATAACTACTAAGCTTCCTTGCTAAGTTCAGCTTCCACATGGCTTGGAAGCCTTATCTGCTCTACAGAGACCACAAATTCATGATTACATCTGCTGCCCCAATCCCTTTGCATAAAGCCCAATCAGTGTCATTGGTTTGAAAGAGAAAGTAGTAATGTCACCATCTCATTTTCTCCAAACTGAAACATCCCAGACCCAAATTATTTCAAATAATCAGAGTTCTACATTTATATGAGGGAAGGAAAAACAACCACAATAGGCTTTTGAAGAAATAAGACAGAGTTTAAAAACAAAAATAGCCAAGTTTCCTGAGACACTTAAAATTAACTTAGTCCTTCCTTCCATTTCCTTCCAAAGTGCAAAGGTCCATGACAGATGTACTCCAAATGATGCCAGTTCATGAGCCTTGAAAAACCGAATTATTACCACTTTTAGACTACTAGAGAGACCATACTCCAACAGTTCCTTGGGATCACTTAGTCCAACATTTCAGTCATCTGTGGCAGAAGTGAGCTCTAGGTTGTGCTACCACCATCTGCCCCAGATCCCTCCCAGGGTAGAACATGCTCCCTAGATTCTTCCCTTGGGCTTATGACATGCCCAGCAATGTTGAACAATTGCCAGTGTAGTTCTATTGGGTTTCCAAGCTCACTTGAGAAAATAATGAGCTTAAAACAAAACTTAACTTCCTACAAAAGGTTTTTGAGTGTATGTGTACTGAGGGCAGTGAGAGTGTAACAGTCTCTGAGGGACACTAGCTTGCACTGATTACTTTGCAGCTGTGTGTCCCTGGGGAAAAAAAATCTGCCTTTCTGTAAGTTGTTGAATGTTCATTTGGTTTTTTGTTTGTTTGTTTGTTTGTTTGTTTAGAACATTAAGCAATTCCTAGAAAGTTGCTCTATCTTATAACAACTCTCCAAACTCCACATGCTACTTTAGTCTCAATCCTTGTTTTCTAAAAGTTGGATGAGGCCAGGAGATTATCTAGCCCAATACAGAGGACCAGTCAACAAATTCGTTAAAATCATCAGAAATTTGGAGATTTGAAACTATTCATTCATTTTAATTTCAGCTAGCAATCACTTATTATATATCAGGCTCTGTACTAGGTGCTAGAGGCACATAAGTGCTGGGTAGATGAAGATAAATGATAAACCATCCTTGTTTCAGAAGTATTCACAAGCTATATGGTTTAGAGTTTACAAAATATTCTCAAGTATATTATGGCATCTACTTTTTACAACAATCTTTTAAGTTTGGTATTACAACTCCCATTTTATATGCGACAAAATTGAGGCTCAGTAGAGTTAAAGCATTTTCCCATGGTCACACAGGAAAGTAGAAGCAATCAGCACAAACTAGTGTCTTCCATAACAGTTACACTCTTGCTGCCCTCGACCTACAGCCAATACACATAGTCTCAAAAACCTTTGCAGAAAGTACAGTTCTATTTTAAACTCATTATTTTCCCATTGGCTTCCCATCTTCAAATGGAAACATACTAGAAGAAATTGCAACCCAAAGACCAACAAAGCAGAGTCACACCTTTCACCTTTGCCTTTGTGCAGAATGAAGAGAAGGGAAAAGACTGCTGTGGATATGCCACTCCTGTAGATCTCAACCATCCAAGCATCCCTAAAATGAATTCTATACAAGGCAAGCTTTATCTCAAGTACAGTGCATTCATTCTCCAATGTGCAAGATGTACAACAGCAAGATTCCATTGACTGTACTGTCATAACATTTTTAAAAGTTTCTGTTACTAGCACTCCTAAATCAATAGAAAAAGAAAATTATAAAAGATCATGAACTCTTCTGCAGAAAGAATAATCACAATGCATGTTGCAGGGGAAAAGGGCTAGGGGTTTACTTTTAACCTCAAGCTCATATGTGCTCCCTGCTCCAACTTCCACAGCTCAGAATCCACTTAGCACATCTCTGGGCTTTGCCCAACCCACTTACTTCTGTATCACAGGACAACAAACCAAGCCATAACTGGTCAACTAAAGGCTCCTGGGAGACTTATAGAAACCAACACTAGGCGAAAAGCGAAAAGCGATGCTCAGCTTTTCTTGGCAACTTAAGATTTCATGAAATGAAATCAAGGGCTAGAATTACTGCAAAGAAGTTCAGCTCACTGATTTTTTTGGTCAGATAATAATGTACACTTCAACTAGGGGAGGTTTCCCTCTGCCTCTTTCCTGGGAAGAAATCAAGGGTTATATCCAGGAAAAATTTGAACAAACAATGTAAAATCAGAGCTATCATGAACATTTTGGCATTGGATAGAAAATATTCTAATTTTTTACAACATAAAGAAAAATAAGTGGTGCAGGCAAATAGATTTAATAAATTCGGGTTAATACATGTCCTAATATAGCAAGGTTTCTAGATATCTAGATGCCCCATTATCATTCTGGTCACCACCCTTTGGACATGCTCCAGTGTTGTCAATGTCCTCCTTAAATTATGGTGTTCAAAAAGGGATACAATTCTCCAGATGTGGCTTGATGGTGAAGTGTACAATCAGGCTATTACCTCTCTTTAAATGGTTCAATAACTTCTACTACCCCCCAGGACATATAGCCTATCACTGTAGCAAAATGACTGTCTTTAGTATTTGATACTGATGTTCCTGTATTCAGACTCAGACAGGAAGAAATGTGTTTTTATGGGCCTTTTCAGTAGTAAGCTGGGTATTTAAAAAAAGGAGAATATACTTGTGTTTGGAAGAAGAGAGGAATAAATGAACCATGGAATCTCTTTCAAGCCCTTTAGGGTAAGGCAGTCCTTATAGAAGCAGGTTATTTTTTTTCAAGGCAGTTTTTCCAGCACTGTAAGAATCGCAAATACTTAAGAACTTTTTATGTTCCTGGTATAAATGCCTCACAATGGGTTAGAATAAAAAATGGTCCTTGTTTTCAAGCTTAGGTACCTTAACGGAAGGAAGAAAAGTAATATTTATGAAGTAACTGCAAGGTACATGCCAGGATCTGTGGTAAAATTGGTCATATCACATGAAGTTTCTGTTTATGTCCTTTGCACACTTTTATGCAGCCAAAACACATATGAAAAAATGTGTTTTTAAAAAAATAGTTCAAGATTACTGATCATTAGAGAAATGCAAATCAAAACCACAATGAGATACCATCTCACACCAGTCAGAATGGCAATTATTAAAAAGTCAAGAAACAACAGTTGCTGGTGAGGCTGTGGAGAAACAGGAAGGCATTTACACTGTTGGTGAGAATGTAAATTAGTTCAACCATTGTGGACGACAGTGTGGTGATTCCTCAAAGACCTAGGGGCAGAAATACTATTTGATCCAGCAATCCTAATACTTGGTATACACCCAAAGGAATATAAATCATTCTATTATAAAGATACATGCACATGTATGTTCACTGCAGCACTATTCACAAGAGCAAAGACATGGAATCAACCCAAATGGCCATCAGTGATAGAATGCATAAAGAAAATGTGGTACATACACATCTTGGAATACTATGCAGCCATAAAAATGAACAAGATTATGTCCTTTCCAGGAACATGAATGGAGCTGGAAGCTGTTATCCTCAGTAAATTAATGCAGGAACAGAAAACCTAACACCGCATGTTCTCATTTGTAAGTGGGAATTGAACAATGAGAACACATGGGCACATGGGGGTAAACAACACACACTGGGGCTTGTTGAGGCAGGGAGGGAGGGAGAACATTAGGAAAAATAGCTAATGCATGCTGAGCTTAATACCTAGGTGATGGGTTGCTAAGCACAGTAAATCACCATGGCACATGTTTACCTATATAACAAACCTACACATCCTTCACATGTACCCTGAAACTTAAAATAAAATTAAAAAATAAAGAAAACTAGGGAAAAAATCAGTTAATGTAATCCATCACATCAACAGCCTAAATAAGAAAAATCATATGATCATATCAGTAAATGCAGGAAAAACATTTGCTGTTTTTCCTGCCAATATCCTACATCATTCATGATAAAATCTCTCAGCAAACTAGAAACAGAGGATAACTTTCTTCACTTGATAAAGAACGTCCACAAAAAATTTTACAGCTAGCATCATGCTTAACGGTGAGAAACTGCATGCTTTCCCCTTAAGATCAGGAACGAGGCAAGAATGTCCCTGTTTCAGCACTCCTATTCAACATTATACTTAAAGTACTAGCTACTGCAATGAGACAATAAAAGGAAATAAAAGGTGTACAGATTGGGAAAACTACAAAACTCTGGTAAAAGAAATAATATCTTAATAAATGAAGAGATACTCCATGTTTATGGATAGAAAGACTCAATATTATTAAGTTTTCAATTCTTTCCAACATGATCTATAAATTCAATGAATCCCAATCAAAATCCCTGCAACTTATTTTGTGGACATCAATACTAAAGTTTATATGGAAACACAAAAGACTCAAAATAGCTGTAACAGCACTGCAAAAGAACAAAGTTGGAGGACTGGCATGACCTGAATTCAAGAATTCCCATCAAGGTACAGTAATAAAGACAGCTTGGTATTGGTGAAAGAATTGAAAAACAGATCCATGGAACAAAATACAGAGCCCAGAAACAGACCCACACAAATACAATAATCAACTGATCTTTGACAAAAGAGCAGAGACAATTCAGTGGAGAAAGAATAATCTTTGCAACAAATAGTGCTGAAACAATTGGACATCCACATGCAAAAAATGAATCTAGATATAGTCTTTTCACCTTTCATAAAATTAAGTCAAATATATCATAGACATAAACATAAAATGCAAAACTATAAAACTTATAGAATGTAAAGTGGGAGTTCTTGGTGACTGACCTTAAGTTTAGCAGTAAGTTTTTAGATATAACAGTAAAAGCACAATCTATGAAGTTGAAAATTGATTAGTCAGACTTATCAGGCACTAAGCAGAAAAACATCCATTCTGCAATGTTAAGAGAATGAAGAGTAAAGCATATGTCAAGAAAATGAAAAGACAAGCCACAGACTAAGAGAAAATATTTGCAAAACACATGTCTGATAAAGGCCTTGTATCCAAAACACTCAAAGAACACTTGCAATTCAACAGTAAGAAAACAACCCAATTAAAAAATGGGCAGAAGATCTGAACAGACATCTCACCAAAGAAGATATACAGATGGGGAAAAAAAACTAGAAAAAGATATTCAATATCATATGTTATTAGGGAACTGCAAATTAAAATAACAATGAGATACCATCACAAAGCCATTAGAATGGCTAAAATTCATAACACTGACAACACCAAATGATGGCAAAGAGGCAGAGCAACAGGCACTCTCATGCATTGCTGGAGGGAATGTTAATACAAATGGTACAGCCACTTTATAAAGCAGCTTGGCAGTTTCTTACAAAAGTAAACATACTCTTACCATGTGATCCAGCAGCTGTATCCCTTGGTGGTTACCCAATTTATTTGAAAACTCATGTCTACAGCCAAACCTAGTGCTTATAGCAGTTTTATTTATAATCACCAAAACTGGAAGCAAGCAAGATGTCCTTCAATAGGATAAATAAGCTGTGGTACATCTATACACTGGAATACTATTCAGTAATAAAAAGAAATGAGAGATTAAGACACAAACAGACATGAAGGAACTCTAAATGTCTATTGCTAAGTGAAAGAAGCTAGTCTGAAAGGCTACATACTATATGATTCCAACCATATGACATTCTGGAAAAGGCAAAACTATAGAGACACTAAAAAGATCAATGGTTGTCAGGGATTTGAGAGGGGAGAGGAGAACATGGGAAAGTAAGTGAAGCATGGGATTTTAGGGTGGTGAAACTATACTGTATGATATTGTAATGAAAGATACAAGACATTATGCATTTGTAAAAAATTATAGAACCGTGCAATACAAAGAATGAACCTTAATGTAAACATATGGGCTTTGGTTAATAATAATGTATCTATATTGGTTCATTAATCATAACAAATGTACCAAACTAATGCTAATAATGTTAATAATAGAATAAGTCCTGTGCAGGGAAGAGGGAGTACACAGAAACTGTACTAACTGCTCGATTTTTCTTTAAATCCAAAACTGTTCTAAACAAATAAGGTCTATTAATCTTTTAAATTTTTTTTAAAAAAACTAGACCTTGGAAATTAGCCCTTGATGGAACTAGTGACTAGAACCACTGAAGAGTGTTAAATCACTCCCTCTTTTTCCCCCCTCAATCTGCTTTGACATTTCTTTCATGAGTTAGGGAGTTTTCACATACAATAGATGCCATATGGCATCAATGTAATTTTAATTGAAAAAAACCAGTGGAAAAGGTTAATGGACCCAAACAGCCAAATAGGTAACACATTTCAATGTTATTTTTAAATACTAAATGATTTTTTAGAAATCAGCCACATAGAAACTGCAAGCTAAGAAAAGCCTCACGTTTTAAAAACTAAATAATAGAGAAGACACTAAAAGTGTTGCTCCAATTTCTGTCAGATTTTTCTGGCATTTTATGTTTCACATTAATTTAACTAGAATGGACAAAGCTTAGAAATAAGTTGCTATTAAATATAAGCAATTTATTTGTGCAGATCCATGACCAGCCTGTAAATATATACAGTCTTGCTTTTTAAATTTCACACACTAGGCTTCTAAATACAATGTACATCAATGAGGAACAGAAGAATGAGTGAAAGAAAGAAGAAATATATGCTTTTCACAGGCTATTACATATATCATTTGATAGATAGATGGAGAGATAGATAGATACAGATATTTCCCTAAAGGCTATTATAGATCAGAGAGAACAATTAAAATAATTCAGTCAAAGGGTCCTCAGAAATGAGAAGTGAATAACTCTAACTACTAGAAAATGTATGAGTCTGCAACAATTGACCAACTCATTAGCCCAACTAGCTCTTCTCGTTTACCCACCATTAGCTTTCCTGAACAACCAGTTTATTTTAACCTTCTGGACACCATAATTTGGGTAACTCATCATTTTTCCCTCTTCACATTTATTACTAGAAAGCTTAGGGCCAAATTTATGGTCTGCTTCTATCAAGCATAATTTATGTACTTTGTGTGATAATCTTACACCTGGCTCCATCTTACATTCCCCTTTGCCTGATAGTTCCTATGTATTTCAGTTGCATTGCATCTTACATTTATTAAGCACATATTTGTAGAGCACTTTAAATTCCTCTGGGGACAAAATAGGATAAAAACAAATAGGTAGGTAAATAAATAAGGAGAAGGAGGGAGAGGAGCTATGCCTACCACTTAAAGAAAAAATACCATTTCAACAATGTTTTCTCACAAGTATGAGTAGCAACTATAGAAATGTTTATGTTTATAAATGGCAAACACTTTGTCAGGGACTCATTAGCAGTTCAACACTGTCTTCCCTAGCAGTGGTCAAAGCTCTTGGCTGACATTCTGGACACTGGCCTTGGGAAAGAATTTATGAGTAAGTCCTCAAAAGCCATTGCAGCAAAAACAAAAATCGACAAGTGGGACCTAATTAAACTAAAGAGCTTCTGCAAAGCAAAAGAAACTGTCAGCAGAGTGAACAGACAACCTACAGAGTAGGAGAAAATATTCGCAAACTATGCATCGACAAAGGTCTAATATCCAGAATCTATTAGGACCTTAAACATTTGAACAAGCAAAAGACAACCCCGTTAAAACATGGGCAAAATACATGAACACACACTTCTCAAAATAAGACATAAAAGTAGCCAACAAACATACGAAAAAAAATGCTCCACATCACTAATCATCAGATAAATGCAAATCAAAACTTCGATGAGATACCATCTCACACCAGTCAGAATGACTATTATTAAAAAGTCAAAAAACAACAGCCTTTCCGCCCTGCCCACAGAGGGGTCCATACAGCGTTTTTCGGGATTCCTGTCCTAACTCAGAGGAAAACTTTCACAACGTCCGGAGCCCTTGATGTCCTGCAAATGAAATAGAAGGGTGTCCTTAAGTTCCTTGCAGCAGGAACCCACTTAGGTGGCACCAGCCTTGGCTTCCAAATGAAACAGTACATCTATAAAAGGAAAAGTGATGGCATCTACATCCTAAATCTGAAGAGGACCTGGAAGAATCTTCTGCTGGCAGCTCGTGACATTGTTGCCATTGAAAACCCTGCTGATGTCAGTGTCATATCCTCCAGGAATACTGGCCAGAGGGCCGTGCTAAAGTTTGCTGCTGCCATGGGAGCCACTCCAATTGCTGGCCGCTTCACTCCTGGAACCTTCACTAACCAGATCCAGGCAGCCTTTCAGGAGCCGCAGCTTCTTGTGGTTACTGACCCCAGGGCTGACCACCAGCCTCTCACAGAGGCATCTTATGTTAATCTTCCCACCATTGCTCTGTGTCACACAGATTCTCCTCTGTGCTATGTGAACATTGCCATCTCATGCAACAAGGGAGCTCACTCAGTGGGTTTGATGTGGTGGATGCCGGCTCGGGAAGTTCTGCACAGGCGTGGTACCATTTCCTGCAAACGCCCGTGGGAGGTCATGCCTGATCTCTACTTCTACAGAGATCCTGAAGAGACTGAAAAAGAATAGCAGACTGCTGCTGAAAAGGCTGTGATGAAGGAGGAATTTCAAAGTGAATGGACTGCTCCAGCTCCTGAGTTCACTGCTACTCAGCCTGAGGTGACAGACTGGTCTGAAGGCGTGCAGGTGCCCTCTGTGCCTATTCAGCAGTTCCCTACTGAAGACTGGAGTGCTCAGCCTGCCACGGAAGACTGGTCTGCCGCTTCCACTGCTCAGGCCACTGAATGGGTAGGAGCAACCACTGGTCAGTCTTAAGCTGTTCTTGTATCAGCTCTTAAGCAACATGGAAATAAGGCTGACAAAAAATAAACATCAGTTTCCAAAAAAAAAAAGAAGTCAAAAAACAACAGATGTTGGTGAGGATGCAGAGAAAAGGGAATGCCTATGCACTGTTGGTGGGAATGTAAATTAGTTCAGACACTGTGGAAAGCAGTTTGGAGATTTCTCAAAGAACTAAGAGTTGAACTACCATTCAACCTAGTAATCTCATTACTGGGAATATACCCAAAGGAAAATAAATCATTCTACCAAAAAGACACATACACTCACATGTTCATCACAGCACTATTCACAATAGCAAAGACATGGAACCAACCTAGGTGCCCATCAATGGTGGACTGGATAAAGAAAATGTGGTACATATATACCATGGAATACTACACAGCCACAGAAAAGAATGAAATCATTTCCTTTGCAGCAACATGGATGCAACTGAAGGTCATTATCCTAAGCAAACTAATGCAGGAACAGAAAACCAAATACCACATGTTCTCAATTATAAGTGGGAGCTAAACATGGGGTACTCATGGAAATAAAGATGGTAAGAATAGAAACTGGGAACTACAGGGGTGGGGGTTTAAAAATTGTAACTACTGGATACTATGCTTCATACTTAGGTGATGAGATCATCATACCCCAAATCTCAGCATCACACAATATATCTATATAACAAGCCTGCACATGTATCTCCTGAATCTAACATAAAAGCTGAAATTAGAAAAAATGCCCTTGGTTGAATCTATGTATATGACCCTTCCAAAATCTTCCATCTTTTTACCTTTTTCCACATCTTAAAAATGTGAGTCAAATGTAACAATGTTAAAATTAGGGAGTTGCTAATAAGGCTACCTTCATCATCGCTCAGAATGTGTCTGGTTTCACACTGGGTTCAGGAAAAAGACACCCTTGAAAAAGCAGGAAAGTAGCTAAACAGAACAGCGTAGGAGAATCCCACATGAAAACTTGTTTCTTAAATAGATAAAACTTTAAGAACAGTTTGTCTTGTAAAAGCCACTGGGGTTTAGAAACCCGTTTTACTGTGGACACACCAAGAATAACTCTGGATCTTGCAAGAGAATCTTGGGGATCAGTATTTTTTGTGCTGTCATCTCGATGAGTTATTTCTGTTATAAGTCATGATCCTTAGCCTTTTTTCATTCTTCTCTGTCTCCCAGGATTTCATTTGGATCAGCTAATTCTTGGTTGATTGGAAAATAGTCTTACTTATTCAACATTCTCACGGCTAAGAAATGACACCTACGAAGAAGTATCAGGATCACACTCTTAGATTTTTTAGTTCATTCTTTACAAAAGAAAGCCTGATGGTACCCAAAGAAGTAAAGTTCTACTACAGTTCTTCCAATAATCCACATACTGAGTAGTTAAAAGGCTCCCAGGACTCACCAAATCATTCTATTTAATTAACAACTTTTCTTTTTTAAAAAAGGTCATTCTCCAAAGAGTTTATGAGGAGAGGACATGGATTACTCCAAACAGCCATGCGAAGACTGGATTATATCCTAGCTAGACCAAAAAAAATCACTAACATATATTCTACATCTGGCTATTGTTTTCTCAACTTGTGAATTTTTTAATAGCGTATGACCATAATTCCACAAATCAAGGCTAAGGAGTTTCTTCTCTCAAGCACTTACTATTACTAACCACAGCTTAGGAAAATAAAAATAGGCTTTTGAGTAAGTATTGAATGAAAGATTCTGCACCTTAAAAAAGGAATAGCTGCATTTAAAGGTTTAAATGCAAACATTCTGGTAGTGCCTTTATCTAATAAAAAACCTGTATTTCTTTCCAATATCCTGTAGTCATTGAAAAGAAAGAGCCAAACATCTAGGGGACGTTTTGTGTTATTATTAGGACAATTAATGTGTGCATTTTACATAGCCTTGCTCTTATATGCTCTTCTTTCCCTCTTAAACCACTCAGACACTAAATTAATATCCTAAGAAAGGTCAATTGCCAGTAGTGTATGCAACCATTGTTATTGAGAGCACTGTGTCTGTAACTGTTATTAAAGATTTCCATAGCACTTTTTATTCCTGCAAGTGCTTTACAGCCAAATCTTCAGTGATTACAAAAGCAACACACTCCTCTTCCCCGTTGTTATTGGAAGGTGCATTCCAGCCCTCCTTTCCAACATTAATGAGAAGTATCATATCTGAATTGGCTTAACATTTAAACACATACCCCCTCCCAAAGCCTTAGTCATTCATATACTTAACAAGTACTAACTGAGCACTCACTGTAACAATTTTCTTTTGACTCTTTACAGATAGAGAGCCATAAGACTCACTGCCTACTCTCTTGTTAATGATAAGGTAGATCTGAGATAAGCAATCCCAAGCCCCAAAGGCTTGGGCTATTGCTTCCCTTGGTGACTCATACCACAGTCTCTAAAGATGTGTCCAATACAAATTTCAACTTGTTTGGGACCTAAATTATCATAGGCCCCTGACATTAGGTAAAGTCAGCAACATTAACCACTTGCTGAAAAACTACTTAAAGACCATTTTTGAGGCATCTTTGCTGTCTCATTAGATTGATTGCACTTGTGTAAATACATTTTTTCCATTTAATATTTACTGAGTGTACACTCTCTGCTAGACTGTGAATAAAATATGCAAACAACTTATCCCTGGGTCCTAAAGGCTTGCAATAGCCAGCTATAGCCAGCTGTGATAAATACAAGATGGCCTATCTCATTTGAAAACCATAAAATACCATATAGTTATAAAAGTATTAATCTATTTTGTTCTGGGACTCTTTTATAGCTTAAGTATACATAATATACATGGCAACAGATCACCATATCTGCAAAATGCCTCATGTAATTTCAGATTTTAAAAATCTGTGTTCTAACTTAATTCTCTCTTTCTCTATCATTGAATGTGAGCATGTGTGTATGTGTACTCGTGCATGCATGTGTTTGAACAGTCGCTAAGGGAAACATTATTATCCCAATTTCACAGATGAGGTAACCGAAACTAAGACTGGCTCCAAATCATATAGCTATGTAGTAGATGGTGGCAGCAATGAAACACAGAACTCCTATTTGTCCAATATTTTTTCCATTATGTCCATCTTCTTCAAGGGCAAATATTGCAGAGCACTTCAAGATTAGCTTTAGGTATAATAAGAACTAGCATCCTTGGAGCATTTACCATCTGCCAGGCAGTGTTTCAAGCGTTTTATGTGAATTAATTTATGTAATTATCAGAACCACCCTATGAGGTGAGTATAGTATTGTTTTCATTTTACAGATAAGAAAACTGAGGCACAGAGAAGTAACTTAGAAAACTTATACAGACAGTAAGTAGAACAGCCAAGATTTGAATATAAGCAGTTTGAATCCAGAGCTTACCTACTAAATTACTATGTTACAATGCTTCCAAATATAGGTAGTTTGTCTATTTTTCTTTTTTCTTTTCCTTTTGGTTTGACTTTAAGTAAACTTAATACCTCAGCTGTTTGGCTACACTGGGTCTACTAAATATTTCAGGAAAATAACTCTACAACTTGGGTAAGATGTGATGAACAATGCAAAAATCTGAATGATTCCAGCTACTTACCAACAACAATAATTCCCCAGAAATGCATTACCCGTGTTGCCTTAGAGTCATGATGAAATGGAAATTATAAGAAAATAAGTGAAAGAGGTCAATATTGTGCATTTCCTAGGGATTACTGATACAGGTATGAAATCTCAGAGCTCTCAACTCTAACCATAAAACTCTGCTATTTAATTGGAAAGCTAGCCTTTGCAAAAAGGCCAGGCTCTCCCTTGAGTCGCAGTTCGTTCAAAGGGCTACTGGCAGAAACAAGGCTCAAGGGCCAAGATCTTGACAGTTTCTTAGGACTCAGTTTCCTGCAGGGTATTCCAACACATGAAACACAGGGAGGATGAAGGCCAGGGGACTCTTGAAGGCTGGCATAATTAACTCAGGGGAAGAGAGCTGCTCAGGTGTACTCAATGGGCTCCGGAAGCAGGCGAAGACTTAACAGGAAGGTAACCACCACCACAGGGACTCCAGCCAAATTCAATGGCAGGTGGGCAGGGGTGGCACACAAGCAAAGTTCAACCATGCAGCTTTCCCCTGAGCCTGCCCAAAAGAAGGAATGTTTCACCTTCAGCCAACTGCTCTTATATTCTATAAACATTATAAAATGATTTTTGCAACCACATTAGAACTGAGTTGTATGTACGTGTGTGTTAGGGAGTCTGTGTGAGAGAATAGGGTGGCGGGGTTGGGGGGTAAATCTCCAGGATTAAGGTTATAACCTGACAAAATAAGTCAGCTGGTGGGAAAATAGCCGTGTTGCTCTAATGAAGTTCCTGGTCTAGCTGGGCACGTTAGTCTCTGTTTCCCCCAGTTGTCTTACAAGGCCATCAAGGCACTAAAGCAACCATGTAATTTATCATTATTATCTGATTGCTGAGGAGTTTGATAAATTCTGGATGCATCTCCAAAAGTCTCTAATGCCTATATGCAGAGGGGGAAGAGTTTCACAATTTACTGAGCATCGAGCGCCTAAAGTAAAGAATTCACTCTCCAGGAAGAACTCGAGAGTAAGTAAAGATTGACTCCATGGACCTTCTCATGAAGCAAAACTTTTCTCCTTTTTCCAGCAGGTCTTTGCAACCTCTTTTTGACATTACCTTTGCTTAAAAAGAAAATTATTGTCATGTATCCAAAACTAGAGTATATACATACCTGAACACTACCTATGATGTCTCTCCTCCTTCATACCCCACTGTACCCCCATCTCCCCTCCTTAATTTTTGGATAAAGAGCCAGTTCTACTGACATCTAAAATGGGGAGAGGCAGTAGAAAAAGAGATACCCACACTCCCATGTTCATTGCAGCATAATTCATAATAGCCAAGACACAGATAACAACCCAAGTGTCCCTTGACAGATGAATGGACAAAGAAAATGTTACAGCTGGGCGCAGTGGCTCACACCTGTAATCCCAACAATTTGGGAGGCCAAGGTGGGTGGATCACCTGAGGTCAGGAGTTCGAGACCAGCCTGACCAACATGGTGAAACCCCGTCTCTACTAAAAATACAAAAACTAGCCAGGTGTGGTGGCGTGCACCTGTAATCCCAGCTACCCAGGAGGTTGAGGCAGGAGAATCACTGGAACCCAGGAGGCAGAGGCTGCAGTGAGCCGAGATTGAGCCACTGCACTCCAGCCTGGGTGACAGAGCAAGATACTGTCTCAAAAGAAAAAAAAAAAAAAAAAGAAGAAAGAAAGAAAAGAAAATGTCACACGTACATATGCACACACACATGCACATGCACACTCACATATACACACAATGGAATATTACTCAGCCTTTTAAAAGAAGAACATCCTGCTGATTGCAAAAACATGGATAAACCTGGAGAACATTATGCTAAATGAAATAAGCTAGACACAGAAGGACAAATACTACATGATACTACTTATCTGAAGAATCTTAAATAGTCAAACTCATCAAAGCAGAGAGAGGAATGGTGGTTTTCAGAGCCTGGGTGAGGGCAAAACAGAGAGGTATCATCATTCGATTGGTACAAAGTTTCAGTTACACAAGATGAAGTCCTAGAGATTTACCATACAGAATAGTGCCTATAGTCAATGATACTGTATATATTTAAAATTTCACCAAGAGCATAGATCTTATGTCAAGTGTTCTTATCACAAAGAAAATAATAAATTAAGAGGATGGGAGGAAACTCTTGGAGAAGATGGATATGTTTATGGCACTGATTATGATGAAGGCTTCAAGGGTATATACTTATCTCCAAATTCATCAAATTGCACACATTAAATATGTACAGCTTTTTGTATGTCAACTACACCTCAATAAACTGGAAAAAATACTATAATACCAGTGTGATCTAGAAGGCAGGTCATCTAATCTATGTAGGCCTAAATAAAATATTACTTGGTACATATTTGCACCAAACCAGCTAAATTCTGAGGCTTAGCTACCACCTTAGTTCTGGTCTACAGCAGTTGTTAGGGACTTCAGCAACTATCTGAAGAGCCTAAAAGCCAAGTGCAAAGTCGAAGAAATGAATTAGAGAAACATCTTTTTTATTCAAAGCTTAACTGGATTTGTTTTTAAAAGGGACATTATTTATTAAGATTCAAATATATAAAGGACATACAAATAACAGTTCTGTATACGAAATGCCAGATACCCTGCATGTAAGAGCATACATGCAGGGTGCCTGGCTTAAGAAATCTGTCTCCATAAAGCAGTGACTTAGCCACAAGAGCTGCCTGTATTGTACTATAAAACAATCACAGTTGGGTGCAGTGCCACATGCCAGTAATCCCAGCACTTTGGGAGGCCAAGGCAGGAGGATCACTTGAGCCCAGGAGTTTGAGACCAGTCTCTGCACAACATAGTGAGACTCTGTCTCTACAAAACATCAAAAAATTAGCCAGGGTTGGTGGCGCATGCCTAGGGTCCCAGCTACACAGGAGGCTGAGGCAGGGGGACTGCTTGAGCCCAGGAGGTCGAGGCTGCAGTGAGCCATGTTCCCATCATTGCACTCAGCCTAGGTGACAGAGGAAGACCCTGTCAAAAAAAAAAAAATCGCACGTGAGGTTCATGATTAAGGACCAGATGACCTAATGAAATTGGACCTTCTGAACATTCTTGAACACTTGATTATTTTAACAAAATGTGGAAACCAGTTTAATAAGAAGTTATAAAAATGGAGAGCCAGCAATGAAAGTAATCCTAGAATTAACCTGGAAGAAGAGAGGGTATGGTCAGAAAGACAAGCAACCACTCCCACAAGTATAAATGCTTGATTCAGCTGCTCTATTTTGTGTTGTCCGAGCACCTCTGGTAAGGTTCATATGCAATATTAGAATCTCCTAGAAAGTCCCAAGTCCTGAGCTAGAAACAGAAAGCAAGCCACCCACTGCTACCTCGGTGACTTGCAGGATCAGAGATGGGGCTATTTGTCCATTTGCTACCATTTGTCCCCAAGCTCCTAACAAACTACAGGTCTTTATTTGCACAAGACCAAAACCTATTATTTCAGAACTCTCTTTAGCAAACCTCTGGCAGCCCTTGTCACTACCTCCCAATTGCTATTCCAGATAAAAAGGGAAGAGCAAGCACAGAATCCACCTCGTAGCAGGATTGTTCTTCTATTTTCTTCTAGGAGTTTCACCCTCAATATCTCACAATAAGTTTCTTTCCTCGTAACTCCCCCATCTCTCACCCCCATTTAAATCTGGGAGGGGATGGGGGGAAGGAGTGAATCAGAGGAAGATAACTCCATTCGGACAGATGGACAAGGGACAGTATACACTATGAGGGCTCAATCCATCTGTGGAAAAGGAAATCCAGCTGTTGGCCAGGCCTGCCCCATTTATGTCTGCTCTCGGTACACTGACATTTTCTGGGTTCAAAGGAAACAGCACCTGAATTACTTAAAGGCCCGGGCACTATTTTAAAATAATGCTTGGAGTAATCTGATGTCTAAAGTGGCTTTCTGCCAAAAGGATCTTTTGTCACAGTGCTACATTCAAGACCGCTTATTTTAAATGGGCATTTGAAAAATGGTCCATTGCTGTAATTTGGCAATGTGCCTGGAAAAGGCTGAATTTGAGATTGGGCATTTTAAACAAAATCTCTAAAATACAAGTTACAGTCACTTTCCCTAATGAGGTCGTCTGATCCTGTTGCTTAGCGCTTTCCTTAAACATGCCTGAGGGCCCCTCTGTGTGGGCCTGGAGACATCCCCAATTCCAGTGCAAAGGAAGACATGGCACAATTGCACTGTGTCTCCTCAGCTGACCTCACTAGCCTGACCCAAACACTAAATTCCATCTCATGGGGTCTAGAATAGTGAAGTTGACATCACTGAAAATTCTATTTGTTTAAGGAAAGAAAGATGAGGCCAAACCCCTCAAAATGGTATTGTTTAGGTTTGAAACACACCACAAATAGATGAATTAAAATTCAAGTTTGTCACTTTCCCAAATCTGCACGTGGAAGTCACTACAGTCTATGCCTCTGGCCTGGAATGACCAAAACCAAACTAGAGAAGTAAATTGTTTTCTATTATATTCTCCTTAGGCTATAAATTCTCTGGGCAGAGAGGGAAGAAGGAAATATTAGTGCTGTGTGGTCTTGGCATGCCATCATGTCAATGTGTCATTGGAATACTAATGTAAATGATGTTCAAATCGCCCCTGTAATAGACCCATAATTAGCTTGCTCCATTCCTATGCTGTGTTTAAGCTCTTCAGAATTGCTCAGATCTGAGGTTTTACTATAGAACAAGACACCAGTATTCAGAGACGCTGACAAATTCCAATATGCCTCTTTTCCCTGTGTCCCTTTCCTTCTCCTGTATTTAGTTTTCAGTCTCCTTTCCACATGCCTCTCAAAGAACACCAGGTAGAAGTCAGTCGATGTAGCCATAAAAAGAAAAAAACTAAAGAAAAGTTTGCCTGCCATCGTTCAATGCTTGTTAGAGTAAAACTACAATGGTATACAGTACATTTTTTTTTAAGTTAAGGGGTTATATGGGTCAGCTTACACACTGGCTTGCAAATCTGTTTTCTCAAAATGAGTTGGGCCAGACAAGAATGTTAATTTATTTGAGCAGACATATGTCACTATTGATCATAAACAAAGGTGCTGGTGTGGTGCATCATGCTAGCACACACCAACACGGAGAAAGGTCTGCTCCCGACAAACAACCAGGTGAATACATTCAACATGATAGGTCCCAACCTCCCTGGAATCATGTCTCTTTCATCAGCACATTTGGGTTGATGGTATCATCATACCCCAACCCCTAAAAATGTTATATGCTCCTTTTTCATTAAATTAAAACGAAAGTTTATTTTGTCCTAAGAATGTCATGGCATTACTGGAGACAGTGCTGATATTGACAATCTGGGTTGAGTATCATGGTTAACGTGATGTCAGAAGACCAGTTTTATGATGATGACTAAATAACAGTAACAAGAACAATGATGACAATAGTAACAAGAACTAATATCAGCATAGCACATTCATTTGGACCAGGCACTATTTCAAGTGCCCCTCACATTTTATTAATTAATTACATTATTATTTAATTATTATGATTATTTCCACTTCATAGGTGAGAAAACTGAGGCTCAGGGAGCAGAAACAACTTCCTCAAAGCCACACAACAAGTAAGTGGTGCAGAGCTGGAATTCAAAATGAGCTCTGAAGCATTCCTCTCTAATGCCTGATATGGGAGACTAGACATTGTCCTTGGAGAAGGAAAGAGGAAGGCAGTTTCAAGTGGCATATTCACTGTTACTGAAATTTCACATAACAAAAAAGGGGTAGAAAATTTTTATTTTTATTATTATTATTATTTTGAGATGGAGTTTCGCTCTTCTTGCCCAGGCTGGAGTGCAATGGTGCAATCTCGGCTCACTGCAACCTCCACCTCCTGAGTTCGAGATTCTCCTGCCTCAGCCTCCCACTGGGATTACAGGCGCCTGCCACCACGCCCAGCTAATTATTGCATTTTTAGTAGAGATGGGGTTTCACCATGAAAATTTTTATTTTTATTAAAAGAGTGCATGAGTTAGTCATGAAGGCAGAGTCCAGGCGGCCTGCATACCAAATGTGAAGAACAGTACCAATTGACAAAGAAGCACAAAACTAGACAAAGAAAAGGACTCAATAAATAAGTAATTGAACTAACTGAAAATTGAGAGGGAAATGCAAATAAAATGGGAGCACTATGTAGAAGGCAGTCCCCTTTTAAGGAAAAAGAAGAAAGAAAAGCATTTTAGGATGAACAAAATGTCTTGGAAAAGGAGCAGAACCATGTTTTAATTTGACCTAGTTCAAGGAGAGTCAGCTCTTGAACACTAGTGACAGTTATTTCTCCAGGAAAAATATCAGAATGAAGGAAAAAGCCAATAAAGTGAACATAAAAGAGCAGAGTGAAGGACTTCAGCCATGGAATATTTTCCATGTGGCAGAATAATAATGAGGTGGACCCTTCATCTTTGGGTTCTGTTTTGGGTTTCTGATACATTCTTTCAGTTCTTTATCTCTGCTTTGATGAGTAATTCAGAAAAATTTTTATGCTTTTATATGAGTATAGTGTTGTCTCAAATAAACCACCTGTCATCCTGGATAGGTCATTTTTCCTCTCTGGCCTTCAGGGAGATAGCACTACCTGAGTGTTAAGTTCCCTTCAAGCATTGTAATTCCATAATTCTGTGCTATTTCTCCATAGTTACTAGTTGGCTGATATTACACATCAACTCCAGTAACAATATAATGTAGGCTCTTACTAAGGCACTGTATAAACTCATATAGGACATGTACAAAGCACAGGACTCAAGCAAACATACACAGAAAATACGAAATGAGTTTCTGGTTTTATCCCGTACAATTTTGTGTAGAAACAGACGGAGTTAATTGGCGGGAGGATGCTGGCAGACTGGCTGCTAGGAAACCTCATTAGGTCTGGAAACTGGCCCTCAGAGGTGGATTCACTTCAACCAAGCTCACAGAGGGCCATGTTTAAAATTTTAAAATGCCCAGGATTTGGAGGCTCAAAACTCAATTTGATAATGTTCCAGATTGATGGAATCCACACTATCAAACCCTCCAAAGACTGCTGGAATAAAGCTGAACACTAGTGTACCCATTTACAATGACATATATAATATATGTAACCCATTTATAATGATACATATAATTCATGAGGTGACAGATCCTCATATAATCTCCCTACTGATAAATAACATAGGAAGACAAAATATAATCCAAAGCTCGCTTAGTGACCATGGAAGCAATGTCAACCCAAGGTATAAGCTTTGAATATCTAATTATGGCATCATGTTAAAATATATCTCTATAAATAGGGTATTATAAATAAAATATTATAATAATAGCTAACATTTATTGAGAGATTACTGTGTGTCAGGCACCATACTGAATATATAAATTATCTCCTTTTATTCTCACAATAGCCCTATATGGTAAGTACCATTATTAAAATTCCCATGTTATAGACAGAAACTGAGGCTCAGAAAGGTATAACCACTTGCCCAGGGTCATGAAGCTGGGGAGTGGTGGGCATGAGATATGAACTCTAATCAGTCTGGATCTGGGATCTCACTTATAACCACTTTGCTGTGTTGCCTCTGTGCCTAGCCCAGAGCCCAAGAAGGAAGTTTCTTTCTTGGTAGAAGGGCACTGATCAGTGTTACTATCTTTCTCTGTGACTTTCTCCTTTTCATCTGCTTTCATGACTGACAGCCCATGGCCCCCACCCCCTGATTGACACATTCTTTCTTCTACTGTGTTAACACTGTCAGTCAGGCTACTGTCTGGCCTTTTTTCATAGCAGCCGTTAAGTCTGTCTGTCTCTGTCTCAGTCTTGTTTTTTCTCTTTTTTTTTGAAATTAAAAAAATAAAGTTCAAAGAAGTAAAGTAATAATCACCCATATTCCCACCAACTGTTATCAACATGAGTTAACTTTTGGCAATCTGCTGCCAGCGTGTTTTTTTTTTTACTACATTTCTACTTCACAAAATTAGACAACGAATATGCGACTCCATTGTTCTTTTGTAATTCAGTCTCTTCAAAGTGAATTTGCATAGTTCTGTTCTCATCCATAGCTTGTTGATTTTCTAGCTTAACTTTTAGGTAGCGATTTCATTTTCCTTATTTTCAGGGTCTTGGGGAGGCCCCTGTAAGTTGCTTCCATGTCTCAGCGATACATTCAAAGATATGTTGAGATTGATATGAACAGACAGGCAGATAGCCTGGCCATCTTATTAACATTAGGGCCCAAGATCATGCACTCTGTCTAGGCTGTCTAACTGCTCTAATTGTCAGAAAAATCTATTTCAGCATAAGATTGTAAAAATTGGTATCGTGCCGGGGTCAGTAATTACATGGTCTTTCCCCAACACAGCAAAAGGATGTGTATATTGACAAGGAAATTACAGGATTGGACATAAACAATTCACTACACGAGGGGCTTTGGCAGAATTGAGAGCATCACTTTGAAAAAGAGATACCTTGGGAACAAAAATGTAACCCATGAAGAAGACACCTCTGGCCATCTCTGAGAATCATAAGCATAATTCATGATATCTAATAATTACAACATTAAGTCTATATTTATTTCAAAATAAAAAATTAAAAGGGGCATGGGTTTAAAGAAAGGTGCATACCCAAAACTATTTTAAAAAGTTATCAGTGGAAAAGGTAAGACTGCAAAGTTAATGGAAAATAAAAAGCCTCCCAGAAAGGAAAAACTGTGGTGTGCATAGCAAATATCAACACGTGAGCACAGTGAACAATGGTCAAACACACCCTTTCTATCAAATCAAAGAAGCCTTTTCCAGTCTGTGACATATTAAACTTCTAGGGTTGTAATTATGGAGTTATTTTTATAGTTTATCTACTCTAAATATATCTTTCTAATAATATATATAGCAGAAAACTGAGGAGATATTGTTAACTAAATTCATTGCTATTTCTGATCAAAACACATTCTCAAAGAATCTCGTTACACAGATTATAGGGTATCAATCAAATCACTGGCGCCCCCTCCTGGCCTTCCCAAGAATGACAAAACAATCCCCATGTCTCAGCCCTTCACAGACCCCTTTTCCAGCACTACTTGGTCTGTCTCATCTACGCATAGATCCACAGTGAGGCCTGCTGCTGGTATTCGAGACCGCTAAACTGTGATGCCCATATTTTTACTCACTTTCAACTGGAGTGGCAAAATGTACCTACCTATACAGGTCATGGCTGTATGTGGAAAATCAAGTGAAGAGCCTCTCCATTAAATGCAGCCACTGATGCCAAGATCCTTCACTATTGTTTATTATTCATTGTTATCAATTTTCTGAGTCATTTGAGCTGGACATCTCAGGCTCCTTGAGATTCACCTCCATCTTCCTGTCTTTGTTCACACTGGCTATTATTCCTTTCCAGTCACAGCCATTTCCCATAGCCCTGACAGTGATAATCCAAAGGTCAGAAGAATACTAGGTCAGGTGCATCCCCAATACCTTATGACCTAAGAGACACTTCTGTTCCAATCACAGTCCACGAACTTTGCTCTCATTCTCTTACAGCAATGAGTATACTCAAAAATTAGTACAGCAAGGAAGTAGTCACGTCCTTTCTTTTTTTTTTTTTTTTTTTTTGAGATGGAGTCTCACACTGTCGCCCGCGCTGGAGTGCAGTGGCGCGATCTCAGCTCACTGCAACCTCCACCTCCCGGGTTCAAGTGATTCTCCTGCCTCAGCCTCCCAAGTAGCTGGGATTACAGGTGCCCACCACCACGCCCAGCTAATTTTTTGTATTTTTAGTAGAGATGCGGTTTCACTATGTTGGCCAGGCTGGTCTCAAATTCCTGACCTCATGATCTGCCCGCCTCGACCTCCCAAAGACGTCGTTTCTTTCTTAATGCATGGACCACAGGTATTCCAAGAACAGAGATCTTATTCTTATTCTCCTGGTTTCAACCCCTCTTTCTCCACTCCTCTCTTTGTCTCCACCCCCTCTTTATTCTCTTTTTACTTTAATTCTAAGTCTCAAGCAATTCCTGTATGGTAGGCTTCTGTTCCTATTTATGCCTGCTTATCTTCCCTGGACCTCTGGAGCCCAAATTCTTGATGTGAAATTATGACTTCATGGTGCCCACCTCCTTTTCTCAAGTTAGAAGTCTGACCTCTGACTCCAGCACACTTGCTGGACCCACAACCTTGCCAACATCTTCTAGTAGTGCCTGATACCCCAAATTCTGGTTTCAGAATACAAAAGCCCAGCATGAAACTATTAATATACATTTCCTCTTATCTCAGTTCTGTTTATTTTCATCTATTGTTTAGATTAGAAATCTTTGATACTAGAATTACATATGTTGAAATCTGAAAGGCCTTAGAAGTAATCTAAATCAACGACTTCTAACTATTGTTGGTCTGCAAACCTGTTATGTCACAATCTCCTGGGGTGCTTGTTAAATATACAGATTCTTAGGCCCTACCATAGAACTGTCAATTCAGAGTTTCTAGGCATTGGTCACAAGAATCTTTATTTTAACAAGCTCCCCAGGCAAATCTGATGCAGAGCCAAGTCTGGGCACTCTGATGATCAAAGCTCGTCAATTCACAGATGAGGAAACTGACGAGGCAGGAACTAAAACCCAAGCCTCATGAGCCCCGGTCTTTTGTTCTTTCCATCAACCAACTTTCTCTCCTCCTGGAAGAAATATGTTAGAACTGTCTTGAATAAGAACAAGTTATAAAGTCAATTAGCAATAAAACCTTGTTTTGTAAAGAACACAATGGCCTATCTGTTGAACTTGCTCAAACCCCTGCTTTAAAAAGGGTTGCACACTACTAAAGACAGTCATCTTGTGGTGACACACATTAGCTACTGAAGATTTATTATTTTCCCCCCCCAAAATTACATGGGTCAAAAGCAGGAGAGACTTGAACATTTCAGCAATGCATTGGAGCTTGAGAGAATTATATTGGGATGGTTACTCGAGCTATCTGAACTGCTTGTTACCCTTTCTTTATGAAGACTGTAGAAGGCAAACCAAAAAGTCAAAAGCAGAACGGAAAAGAAGCAATAAAAGAGAAAGAATCTGGCCCCTCAGACAGCCCCCTTCTTTGGTTGTTTATAGTTGAGTTGTTACTTACATGTAACCATCAGAATAGATTCTCACAAAGAATTTTTTCCATTATAGATAAATATTTTGGAAACAAAATTAGTAATGGACCCACTGAGCAACTGACATGAATTGAAACAGCAATGTGATTATTAGACATTATAAACAACTGAGAATTTGAGATAGTTTTCAAGTACTGTTATGTCTGGCCAAGATGAACATAAAGTCTATTATAGCATTATCATGATCTCCCTCTTGGCAAAAATGTAAAAGGTCACCTCAGATTTAGTTAAACATGATAGCCAAAGACATGAAAGAGACACTCAACTGGGAATATCAGGTTGTCTTCTTGACTTGGGACTGCCTGGATGGCTCTGAGAGCTTGGTTTGAATATAATAACAGTACAGGGCCCGTGGCTGATTCTTCCCTTCAAATACCAAGACATTTGGGGCTATGTTGCTACCCCAACCAGAGTTGAAGGACATGAAACACTTTAGATTATCGCACAACACTTGAAAAATTTACATATTTTCTGCCTTTAGTGTTTTTTTACCCTCTAAAAATATGGTCTGCAATTTTGAGAAAGTATTATCAAAGGAAATCACAAGGACTTTATTAACATCATCTCATTAATCTTCAAAAGGTAGCTGTAAAGCAATAGAAAATTTTACTGATGAGGAAACAATTACTAAGGAGGCTAAGTGACTTGCTTGAAGTTATTAAGTTAATTCCTGGCTCAGTTAACATTTGACACCATTGACACTTTCCTTCCTAAATTGCTTTCCCTTGACCCCCATGACACTAAACTATTCTCACTCTTTTCCTCTTCTTATGAATTTAAGCTTCTTTACAGAAGAATGAATCTAACATTAAATCCAATCATTTGCATCACTGCAAATTGTCTTTAACAAGGTATTTATATGTGGGTAGCTATGCTTATGTACTTTTTATGTTCTTTTTCCTGTACAGAGACAGTTATAATATAGTAGTTAAGAACATGAACTCTGGAACCAGAACACAACCTTTCCAATCCTGGTTCCTCCACATGCTAGTTGTGTGACCTTGGGCCAGTCACTTAACCTTCCTGTACTTTGGGTTCTCTACCTGTAAAATCAGGATAATAATTGTACCTGCCCTAAGAGGGCTGTTGTCAGGGTTACATGATAAAATATATACAAAATGATTAGAACAGTGTCTGGCATATAATAAGCTCAATCAGTGTTCATTGTTATTAATAGCATTATTTCATACCCACATTTTCATGTAGCTATGAGATGTTCATTCCATTGTGTTAATATATAACACCTTGCTTAGCCAATTTTATCTTGCATGGGTTTAGATGATTCATAGGAGTTTGGAAAATCACTGAAATTAAAAAAAAAACAGAGGGTGGATCACATCCATCATTTTTGTTATTCAAAGTTTTTCTCCCCTCTCCTACCACATCCTGGTCCTGACTATTCCCACCCCCAAGCCATGGCTACAATCCTTGCCCAGGCACTCACCACCTCATAATTTTTTTAAATGGGGCCCAAATAGGAGCATGGTGAACTAATAAAGTCCCCACCAAGGTGGAGTAATGTGGCGTTAGATCACAAAACACCTAGAAGTATCTTGCACATGGCACCTTTCTATAAATGCCATATGGATGGATGAAATGAAATGGTTATGGGGTCCATATGGAAGCAGAGGCTGAAAGCAGGCTGGGGCCAGGCTGGGAAATGACCTAGACGCCATGCTAGGAGGTTTAGGTTTGATCTTGCAAGCTATGAAGAGTCACAAAATTTTTTTGTTCTTATAAACGTGGGATTAGAGAGAAAGCTATTTGGAAGCTAGAAAAAACGGTTATAGCTTCCTAATCATTCAATATTACAGCTCGTTTCTCTTTAATCCTAAGGAATATTTTTAAGTTATATTAAATTTTGAAATTTTCCCTGCCAAAACTATTTCAGAGTATCCCTTTTCTTCCTTGTGCCTCTCACAAACAGGCTTCCTTAAAGGTATAATATTTTATTTTATACTTTGTTTTAATAACAGATTTTAGTTTTCTAGAGGGCCTAGCCATTCCTCATTTTAAATGTTTTCCTGTCTTATAACATTTAAAAGAAACGATTTGTGTCCCAGATTACCCTGACTCAAAGGTAATGACTGGTGGCCTGGGAAGCCTGGACCTGAGCTAATTGTGAGTTCCAGCTGGTCAGTTTCATGATAATTACCCAGCTCTGAAAGTAATTCATGGGAACATATAATTACCTATCAACTTGCTTTCACAGGGCCGGACCTGCAGTCTCAGTGACAGCCACCCTTCAGAAATGTGGTGCCTAGCTTAGGAATGAAGCAGGCTCTATTGCTAGTAGTGTAAAAGGAGATCAATGGGCAACATCACCTCCTCGATCAAACCCTGTACAGTCTGCTTGGGATGCTGTTATCCCAAAGGGAAAGAGAACGATGATCTTGAGTGCCTCAATAAAAACTTGCAAATAGGAGGCGCCAAAGGATTTCTGTTTAGTATCATTATAGTCTAGTCAGAGTGAATAGCAACTCATCAGAGACCTTTCTCCATGATGGCTTATTCCAAATATTTACTTTATTTTTCTCATATCCCAAGCCCTGTGGAACTGCACTGCTTTCACTGACTTATTGAAAATTATTTCAGAAATGATGCTCACAGTATGTAGGATATTGTATTTCCTCCCCCATTACACCCTTGCATCTTGTTTCTTTTTAATTCTGTATTTCTTTTATTATTTTTCTCTCTGAATCGATCCTCTGTATCTACAAAGGTAGCTCTATATTTTCTTTCCCAACTGCCTCACTGATGAAGAGTTCTCTGGCAACACAGGCTAGAAGGAAATCTCAGTCTCATTTCCTTCACTTCAAAAGTAAATCCACTTGTCTGCCTCATCCACAAAAATGTAATGGGAGTGTTTTTCTGCCACATTAGTCAATCCTGAGGCAGGAAGAGTGAGAGACCAGGCCATATGGTGACTGTCACAGCTGGCAGGCTACACAGCCAGGATAACAGAGGCTAGAGCTGAGCCAGGTGTCGGGGCTCAAAATGCAGCAACTGGGGACTCTATGGAATGACTTTAAGGCCAGTCTGTCAGGAGACCAATAAAGCACTTTTTCTACAAACTGAGAAAACAACTTGCAACACTATCTTCATGGATTGACTTCCCTTTGCAAAGGTGAACTCCAGATAGTTTGGCAGAAGGGGTACATTAGAGCAGACTTCTTTTTCTGAAAGCCTTGGACAAGGCTGATGAAGCAGAAACTAGGTGTAAGCATGCCTAGTGGGAAGGTGGGGAAGAGGCAAATTGGAAGTCAGGGAACTGCACAAAGCCTGCAGTTGCAATGGCCAAAGCTACCCTTTAGTCTCCACTCCTACCCTTCCTTGTTTAGCCTCAACTCCTGTGTTCAGTGAGTGCCCGCTCTGTGCCAGACACGGTACTAAGGGTGCCAGGAACCTGAAAGAGAATTGGGCATGATTCCTTTCCTGAAAAAATTTACTGTCTGGTGTGAAATCCAATCTCTCTTATGCCCTCAACAGCTTATTTTGGGTTCCTGGGGCTTTAATCTTCCCAGCACTTCTGAGGACAGAAATTCATAACTTCTTTTGGATTGGAAGCACTGCCATTTGCAAAGACCTCTACAAATCATGCAGACCACAGTGACTCATCAGAGAGCCCATTCCCAAACTAGCGATTGCTCTGAGAAGTAACAGCTCTGAATGCTACCAGAGGGAATCTACTTATTGAAGATCCCAGGCATTCCCTTCCATCTCCTCTGTGGGAGACAGAGTGCTAACCCTAAATCCCTGGCCCAGCACCAAAGCAACATCATTTGTGACTACCCTGCAAACTCACATTCTCTGCTGGGGACTGAGACCTTCACCGTAATTATTACCAGTTGCTAAATTTCATCTCTACAGAAAGCGTAATAGAAAGGTGACTATCTGAGAAGCACTTGTTAGAGTAATCAAGCCTGAAACTCTGTGATAGAAATGTAAATCTGAGGTTAGCATTTACGGAACACAAGGAAAAGACAAGGCCAACAGAGCAAGTCAGTTACCTCTGGAAGCACTCAGCACTCCACCTGTTTTAACTCAAAGAAGCACTCACCTCTTAGTGTGTCTCTTCACATTTCCTATTCTATATTTCCATCCCCTTTCTGTCCTTTTTCCCTTCCTCTTGTTCTTTTCATTTTTCCCATGTCCCTTTCCTTCTCTGTTCCTAGCACCTTACTATAAAACAGAAGTCAGAACCAGACTCAGAGCAGTCTCTTTATATATGGCTGCCTGATGAAGTGTGTATGTCCATTTCAACTTCAAATACAAATGAATTTTGGATCACCCACTCTATCAGATTACCTATGTCTCTACTCCTCTCCACTAGCATTGACAAACAAAAGATGACCATAGAGAGACTGGATGCTTATCATATAAATGTCTGTGCCTAGTTCCCATGGTTACAGATAGAGATCTGCCACAAGAATAGGTATTACATCTATGCAAACAGGCTGCCAAAGCTTTTGACTCAGGCAGCAAGAAGACAGGTTAGCAGGGGCCAATTCTGAGAGCTCATTAGGCCAGCAGAGTTGGGTAGATGTCAAGGGGTCAGTAGGCAGGGGGTGGACAGAGAGGGATGTGTGATCACAACAGATATCAGGCCAAAAAAGATGTCCAAGGTTCAGGTGTCCTAGGACTCAGCTTGGTCAGGAGAGCCCAAGCAGACAGAGGCCAAACAGAGAGCTAGGGATCCAAGGCCTGGAGGTGCTGGAACCACAGCAACCCAAAGTACTACCTCCCCATCCCTGATCTGAACTTCTGGGCAGAATTTCTAGGAGTTATTTAACAGCCGCTACCAGTCACAACATAGGCTGCATTTCAGGAGGTGTCAAGCAATTCTAGACCACTGTGTAGTTTGCAAAGTTTTTTGAGGTTCTTTAAGATGAGATGGAAAGTGCGTTTTACAGGGCCTAGAAAGATGGGCCTGTATACCTCAGGTATCCTCGGGCAAATGACCTTGCTTTCATGTTCCTATTAGCCAAGTTAAACAAAGTAGGTGACAGGACACTTGATGTTGACGCACATGATTGCCTTGCTTCTCCTTTCACTTCTCCACGTTGGCCTGCAGCTGAGCAAGAAGGCTTTTAAACAGGAAGACACTTTTTTCTTTCCCCCTGGCTAGCAAAAGCCCCTTTGGGCTGAGAGGTGATGTTATCATTCTCCAGCATGCCCTAGAGTGGGACAAATGTCTGAAGAGGGCTTCCAGGAGGAGGTGCTGACCAGTGAGACTTCTTTATTTTCCTTTCTTTCATTCTGACACATCCTTCAGAGTCAAATGGAAAGAGATACTATTTTCAGAGGAGCCATACCATTGCTCTCCCTCATTACCATGAAAAAATCAAGAGCTGAATGCAAGCTATTGCATTTGAATCCTTGGAAAACAAAACTAAGTTTTATAAATACCTTCTGGCCATTGTTTTAAAAGGAGAAAACCTGATGTTGATTTGTATGACACTTATCCATATTCGAGTTCTGGGGACACATTAAGCAGTATCTCAAGTCAGACCAGATTGGATTCATTAATGAAACTGGACCGCCTCTCTAAACATCAGAGCAACTCTTTAGTAACGAGAAACCTTACTTCCTCCACTTAGTTGAGCTGGAAAATTAATGTAGTGTGCTTCTAAAGAAACACATAATGAACATGATGAATTTTCATCATCTTGCTGGAAAGTGATTCTTTATGTTCTTATTCCAAATTTACAGCAAGTAAATTTAACGTTCCAAAGCTGCTGCGCCTTTTTAAGACCTCACTATCAATTTGTGGGGCGCTTTAAATGATTCTGACCTGGAATTGATTAGTGCTTTCTGAAAAACGCACGTGTAGCAAATTGCTGCACTTCAAGATAAATCAAGTTATTTGCAGAAGTTACACTTTAACTTTTCACATTTCTCCTAAAGGGGAAAAACCCCAGCCTTTACCTGAGTATCATACAGAGAGGCAGAAACCCAAACTGGGTCTCCTACTTTCCTAGGAAATTTGTAATCAGGGAATTGAAAATCCCCTCTGGAATCTAGGAGCCCATACTGACCAGCTCCTCGGCAGAGCTGATTTCAAAGTTACCACTGTTCTTAAGTCAAAGGTCACAGGCCACAAATGGCATCCCTCCAAATGGCACTGTGAACCCCCAAGGACATGGACGCTTTAAACAGACATTCCATTTCTAGGACCGCTCCCCTTTAACAGCAGACTGTTTGTAACACAGAGAATGTAAGGAAATTGTTATTGTTAGAAAAGAAGATGGGCATGATCACTCATTTCTTTAAAAACTGACATATAATTGGCATATCATAAAATTCACTCCTTTAAAGTGTACAATTCATTGGTTTTGACATATTCACAAAGATGTGCAACCATCACCACCATCTGATTCCAGAACATTTTCATCACTTCCAAAAGAAGGCCTGTGTACAGTAACAGACACTCTCCATTTCCTCTCTTTCCTCCCCCCGGCCCTAGGCAACCACTTACTCTACTTTCTTTCTCTATGGATTTGCCTATTCTGGACAGTCACTTCTTTTTGCATAGGGTTTTGTTTTTTATTTATTTGTGTGTGTGTGTTTTTACCCCCTGCAGGAAACAGATCAGTGGAAATGCTGAGGTGGTCCCACTTAAAATTCAGGTCTTTGAATAAACCAGGATGGGAACTTTCTTGGAAGAAACTTCCTTAGGGGGCTTTACTTGTGGATGTATATAGCTGCTGACAGATAGCACTGCTTGAGCACAGACTTTTACCCCAGGTCTGATTCTCTCTTTCTCTTTTGATTGGGGAAGTGGGGGGTCTTCTTTGCTGTTTGTCAGAAGCAGGGCAGATCTGAGTATCTCAAAGCCAGTTCCAGCCTGTTTGTGAAAAGCAGTATACCTGAGTAGACTAGAGTGTCAGGTAAACTAGGTTCCAAGCCATAGCTCTACTACTTTTTGCAGGTTATGGTGTGTGTGACTATGGGGAAGTTATATGACCTCTCAGCCTCAGTTTCTCACCTGTAAAAGGGAAATGATAGTACCTATCTCACAGGATTTATTTTGAGGACTAAATGAGAGATCGATAAGTAGGTAGATAGCTAGACAGACAGGTACCAATATAAATATAGATACAGATAAATAGCTTCGTACTACGCCAGGCATTAGTAAGATCTCAACAAATTATATCTAAACTTAAATGCCTATTGTGTGCCAGGTACTGGTTTTTGCACTTACTCATTGTTTACTTATTGGAGCAAAGTGCACCTCATCAAAAGGAAAGATGGGATTCTGAATACAAGTATTGGCAATGCCTCTGAAAGATATCGATGTAATAAAATGACATGATGTCTAATCAAGTAGGTGAGACTGCTATATCAGTAAGCTCTAGCCACAGATTAATTTCTTGACGGGCAAGGCAAGTTGACATTCTCAGGAAATTAAAGTTCAACGTATTGTTTCTGCAAAGAATACTATAGTCCGTGAAAATCAATGTTTTACCCTGACTATATGGCAGTCTCTTCAGTAATATAGCAATAGCTATTCATGCACAGTATAATACAAAACCTATAGATCAATAAGACCTTTGATTTATAAAAATTTACAACAAATCACCGGGGACAAAAGATCTAGAAAAGATAAACGTCTCTCATCAAAAGCTACCTTAAACATAATCCTGTCAAAATAAAGAATATATATTTTATAAAGTGAGGCTGGGTGCAGTGGCTCACGCCTGTAATCCCAACACTTTGGGAGGCCGAGGTGGGTGGATCACCTGAGGTCAGGAGTTCGAGAACAGCCTGGCCAACATGGCGAAACCTATCTCTACTAAAAGTACGAAAAAAATTAGCTGGGCGTGGTGGCAGGCACCTGTAATCCCAGCTACTCGGGAGGCCGAGGCAGGAGAAGTGCTTGAATCCGGGAAGCAGAGGTTGCAGTGAGCCGAGATAGCACCATTGCACTCCAGCCTGGGTGACAAGAGCGAAACTCTGCCGAAAGAAAAGAAAAGAAAGGAAGAAAGAAAGAACCCAGATAGGGTTTTTAAACACAACTGAGACAGCCAAATGCCTAGGCAGATAAAAAGGGGTCCCCGGAGAATCTCCGACCTGCCCCACAAGTGTATATTAGATGCTTTTGTGCAGATGAGGGAATTTGCCCAGGGCTTGTCTGGACATGCCCACAGCAGACTGGAGCCTGACATATGTACTGGGAGAAGTGAGTGGAGCCATGGGGAATGGTAGCTTATGCAGGGGAAGAGCCTGGCTTCTTCAGTTCCTGTGTGGTGGCCTGGGATTTGATCTGTGAGGTCGGGGGCCTGTTAGCAGGACTCCATCTCATTTTGCTGAGTATTTTTTTTCTTTTTCCTTTTCGCCCAATAAAATCCTGATCTACTCACCCTTCAATGTGTCTGCGTGCTTAAATTTTCCTGGTCATGTGACAAGAACCCAGATTTTTAACTGAACTAAGGAGCAAAATTCTGCAACACAATCAAACATCTATCTTCCCTAATAAAAAGTTCAAAGTCAAGTATTTTATAACTGCACACAGAGTTGGTCTGGTAGGTGAACAAAAACAAGGAAATTATCACACGTCTCTGTGGGTATTTCACCCCTTTCTCAGGTTTGATGGATAATAACATGACATTTAATACTATTTATAGTAATAGAAAATAATCACAAAGCAGTAGGTTCTCAACACAATTCTATTTCTGTAGGATTTCCTAAATCTTGAAAAACTTGGGCCATTCTAATCCCCGGTCCATGATACTATTCAAGCCTCAAGAAATCATATCCAGAAAGAGAAGATTAGAGCCTCTAACATTTATCAATGGCAAAGGAATGAGAAGTCTGACACAATTGTTTATCATTCACCTGATATTGGAAGGTATATTTTTTCCCTCTTGCTCATTAGCAACAGCCATCTAAAGGAAACAGTCCTGGATGCTAGTTAGGTTCTGGGGGGCCTATGCCAAGGCCCATGATTATATGAAGCAATGATTAACTTTCAGGATTTTTTTCCCCATTGTTGTAGAAGGTCTTTACTTCTTCTAGCAATCAGGCGTTGGTTCTAGAAAGGAGGAACACTGAAAAAGTAATGAAGAACCCCTAGGAATTCAACTAGTCCTTTACCTCCAACAGAAAGAAGTTTTGAATAGAATGGACTAAACAGAGAGTGGCAGGTCCCCCAGGGGCCCCAGGCTGTTACCAAGTAGAGGTGAAGTCAGTTATCTGCTCACTTCCTTCTATTCTGTTCTGTTCTGCTCTGTTCTGTTCTGCTCTGTTCTGTTCTATTCTAATTATTCATCAACTGATCTAGCTTCTGGCCCCACCTCTACCATTAACTGTACAACCTTGAGATGTGGCTTTAATCCCCTGGTCTTCCGCGTCCACACCTGTAAAATGTGAAAGTGGACCTACATGATCTGCTTTTCTGAGCATCCCATAGTTCAATTACAATACACTTGGCTACTCTCTCTCTTCTACTCTCTTCATCATCAGGACTTGGAATGAAGAAGATGGGACACAACCACTCTCAAAGAAAACTTCATTCAATAATAGGTCAGTGATTAAGGCTTTCCTTAACATTATTGCCAGGCACTGTGTTAGCCCCTGGGGATTAAAGATGAATATGCGTGTACCCTCAAAGATGTTTTATGATATATACATATACGTAATACATAATACAAAGATATCATATGATTTTATATATATATATATATATGTATATATATGATACAGAAATATCTGTAGTGGTCCAAAGCAAATGTCATTAGCTTCATAATAAACTCCCCTTATCCAGCTTCCTAGGTAAAGAGACCTAGCCATCAGACAGAGGATATAACAAAAATTTCAGGTGAAAACTCTGCTCCTGGGCTCTAGGAAAAGACCTAGAAGGTGGAGAGATATAAAAACTTGAGCTTAAAGAGCTATTTGTGGGATCCCTTAAGACAGCACCAAAAGATCCAGTTGTGGGATTAGATGCTTTCTCACTATTATGAATTCTCCAGTGATCTATGATCAATCCTTTCTTCCCAGGTAGAGTTCAGCCTCACTGTTTCACCTCTGACATGACAGTCACACACCCCTTACCTATTCAAGAGGTTGCCCCTTTCTTGCCTTCCTATCCCCATCTCACAAGATCACCACTTCTCAGCCCTCCATATCTCCATTGGTAGAAAAGAATACAGTGATGGTTGCCACGCTACTTTTGGCTACCATCAGCTATATATATGGTGTTGGGCAAATTGCTTTTGATGCCAAAACTCTCCTTCTCATCTCCCCCTCCTCCTCCCCCTCCTCCTCCTCCTCCTCTTCCTCCCCCTCTCCTCCTCCTATGCCCTCCTCCTCCTCCCCTCTTCCTTTTCCTCCTCTTCTTTGTTTCTTCTTCCTTTTCTTCAGAATATTACCACCTTACTTTTGGATAGTTTCCAAAGCACTCTAAGCATGCAGACACTGAGGCTCAGAGATGAGAACTGAGTTGCCCAAGGTTACACAGCCTATGAAAGCAGGAATCCTTGGAGGTTCAAAAGGACATATATGTGATGATAATGAAGGATATCACCAAGGAAGGCTGACAGACCAGGCAGCCACTATGAGGCTTCACAGGGGAGGCTTCCCTTTGATAAATTTTCTATAGTCTGTAATTTGGTCCTCAGTTTTGCCCACCAGGAAATTTGATTTTGACAGTGTCCCAGTATTCATCTGACTCACGCTAAGTAAGTTCTCAAGTGACGGTCATATACAACCAGACTACCAAAGTATTCATTTGAGGTATTAAATATTACTACTAAGAGGACTAGATTCACACATTCTCTGGCCACACTCTCCCTCCAATAGACAAGTTACATGAAAAGATGAATTATAATCAGAAGGTTGGTTGGCAAACCTAGAAGCATTACCCAGTGAGTTAGTTAAATCATCTATATGTGCAATGGCATCAAGTCTTTGTAATGTAATGAACTATTAGACACCCATGCCTTCAGAGAGAACTGGACAGGCCCTTCAATGTGAGCTCTATTACTCTCTCCAGTCTCCATTCTCATTGACACATCACTGCTTTAACTTATATTAATACCTTCCAGAGACAGCTCTCTGCGTTGATCTATTGCTTCTTGCGTAAGTTTAATTGTCATGGAACAACCTACTTCCAGGATCTCCAGGGGACACCTGTCACCTCTACGGATGACTAAAAGAGGCCAGGTTTTCTGATTCTGAGTCTGCAATGCTTTCAACTACATTTTGCTGCCCCACCATCAAACAGGGATGATCCCATATCCCTCCCGGGGTTGTTACAGGAGAAAAAGGAGACAAATACAAAAATGCTTTTAAAGTACTGTGCAAATATAAGCTATTATCTATTATCAATTTAAACTCCTCACAAATGGATCATTTTGCTATCTTTCAACTTTGCCAAATAAAGTGGTAAACGAGAGCAGAGAGCACTTAGTGGAAGGATTTCCAAAAGGGCAAAATTCTCAGTCAGCTGAAAACTTGGGGAACTCCTACTTAACTACTGTTTTTTTCTCTCCTTTAGCTCCCCAAGGCTATCACTTATTTCTAAAACAGTGCTGATGCCAGATATGCAATGAAATGAGGTCAGTGAATTGCAGGTTCCTCCCCAGCCAAAGCTGGGAGAAGGCTAGGGTAATCAGTGCACAATTAGTTGTTAACTGATAAATGAGGAGTCAATTGGCTGGATGACATAGAAGAAATGGATATCAGCCAAACAAGAAAAAAAAAAAAGACAGGCTGGCTGATTTACGAGTGAGAAAGAGAAAGAGCGAGAGGACGAAGGAGAGAGAGAATGAGAAACAATTTGAAGGCCCAGAGAAAGACGAATATGTAGCAAAGAAATTCTGGCAATTGGCAAGCACCAGAGGTAAAGGAAGAATTTCTTCCCCTCCCACCCACCCCTTGGAACATTTCTCTCTCTGGGAAGAGGAGGTGATCATTTCCTCTGGAGATTGATGACATTCACACAGACCATCCTAAAAGTTGACCTCAGATTATATTCATCATATTTCATTTCAAACTCTCATTTTTTGATTGTCACATGCATCATTTTCTGTGTTGGGGGGAGACCGAAAAGGGTATTTTATTGTAGCAGATGAAATATACATATCTTTCAAAAGAATATATTTTTTGCTGCAAAGTTCCTTACTCCAAAAATGCTGACTTAAAAAATTATCTTCAGTTGTAGAAAAATCAGAGGTAAACAAATGCTAAACCAGTTACCCACTCTACCCCTGTGCAGCCTCCTGGTGTGTTTGTTAAAAGGCCTGTTCACAATTAGGCTGTCAGATATAACACCATATCTACATATGATAATAGATTTTAGAAAGAAGAAAATCAGGCTGTAAAGGTCAACTAGAGAAATTCTCACATCCAATCTCTGAACCATTATGTTAAAAAAAAAATGAGGACAGGCAGTTATTTCTTCTGAAGAAAGATCCTGAGCACAGTATAAATCACTCCATGAAAGGAATGGGAGTTGGCTACTCAAAGCTGGGGGAGCCAAGGGCATGAAAGATGGTGTGGGTGTGGCAGGGTTCAACAAAGGCAGCATCTCCTCAGTCTGTCCTAAGTGACTGGTCTACCATGTGGATGAGGGTTCCAGTTCATTAGTGCTTTGACCCTGTCTCTGAACCTGATTACCTTTGAGCATCACCACCACCACTTTGTGAATAAAAGAGACCTTCTCACCACAGAGTTCTCCTGACTTGACTTCTTTCAAAGCAAGCCAAGATAGCCTCTCCCCATGGCCAGTACAGAGTCCAGGAGATTATAAGGAGCAGCAACTCTGCTGGTTGAGGGGATAGCAAGTGACCTAATGCTGCAGCTTCCCCGGAAACTCATCCCTTAGCACACAGGGTACCTAACACTCAACTGGCTAGTCCCAGACACCACAGGTCTGCAATGTCATATTTGAGCAATAGAGTGCCATTAGTGCAGGTAGATGCCGACTTTCTGGGCAAAAGATACCTGCCAGGCACATGCATTTAGACATTAAGCTCCTTTAAAACAGGGAACTCACCATCATTCATGTTTGTGTGGCGCCTGCTGACCCAGGGTTTAGCTGTTTCCTGATACGTAGAAGCAGCTCAATAATTATCTTTTTCTGTTATCTTACTTAGATGCAACTCAGAAGTAAGAACATTGGCTTTGGGATCAGGGAGTGTGCATTCTAGTCCTACTTCTACTATCAAAGAGCTATGAGACTCGAGGTATGTCTCTCCCCTTTTCCTGACCTCAGTTTTCCTGACCTAAACACATTCTAAATGGCTGTTCCCTCACCTCACTCAGAAGCTTATCCTCACCACCCTATCTAAAATGTCAGTCACCCCACCCGCATCTCTCTCTAACTCCACCCTGCTTTCCTTTTTCCTTTTTCTTTTCCTTCCTTCCTTCCTCCCTCCCTCCCTCTCTCTCTCTCTCTTTTTTTTTTTTTTTTTTGACATAGCCTGGCTCTGTTACCTAGGCTGGAATGCAGTGGCACAATCTCGGCCCACTGCAACCTTTGCCTGCCACATTCAAGTGATTCTCCCAACTCAGCCTCCTGAGTAGCTGGGACTACAGACATGTGCCACCATGTCTGGTTAATTTTTGTATTTTTAGTAGACAGGGTTTTGTCATGTTGGCCAGGCTGGTCTCAAACTCCTGGCCTCAAGGGATCCACTCACCCCAGCCTCCCAAAGTGCTGTTACTTTTTCTTCATAGTACTTACCATAAATTTAAATTTGCCTTATTTATTTATTTTCTTGTTAGCCTGGCCTTTCACCACCTCCACTCCAAAATGAATGGAAGTTGCACTAAGACAAGAATTTTTGTACATCTTTTTCACTGTTATATTCTTTGCTTCAGGACACAGTGCCTAGCACATAGTAGGTGTGAATAAATATCTGTTGAATTAAAAATTACAAACATAGTAGATGCTCAATAAATGGGTATAGAATGAGACAAGGAAGGTGGTGAAATGGATAAGCCCCAAGATCCTTCCCTGAGTTGAAAGACTATGGACCATGGCATTCACACCTTGGGTCCTTTTCTGATAAGGATTTGGCATTCAAACAGGCACCTCCCAAGTACCAGAGAGAGGGCTCAGGCATTTGTTTCCCCCTAAGCTCCTGGAGTTCAGAACTCCAGCTTTCGGCACCTCTCCGAGCTGGACACCAGAGGGCGGTATACCCACACTTACTGCTTCCATCCAGTAGAGGGCCAGAAGAAAGGGGAATCCAAGTTCTGGATAAATGGTGTCAAATTGGCATGTCAGGACCGGCGCCTAACTGCCCCCTGATGTGAGAAGCTGCAGACTGCAGGACAAAGGGTTCAGTAAAGACTTCATTCAAAATTTGTAACATGGAAATCAAATGTGAACAACAGACCCCAAAACCATCTGTTCTTGCCAGAGCCAAGACGGACTCCATGGCCAGCTGCCAGAATTGTCCTGGGTTGTTCCATACACACTAGGGGAGGGAGCCACGTTTCCTTCTAACAAAAGGCCATTATGCAAAGGGCTGCCTAATGAAATCGTCCTTTTGATGTATTCTCTTTAACTAGAGTAATGTAATAAAATGATAATGATAATCTTTTGGTTTATGATTATTCTGAATTAACACCAAAAAAATAAAAATAAAAAAAAAGCCAACTCCTGGCATCAAAGTAGGCTGACATTACAAGTTGCTTATTTGCTGCTCCAAGAAATTTATCATTGTGACTTGGTGGAAATGCATTTTAATTAAAACGCTATACACATTATAAGCTGGGGAGTTTTTCAAAAGAGTATAATTAAATCCAAAAATTGAACACCTTGCTATAGTATCAAAGGTATGCAAGAAAATATATAAAGAAAAACCCATTACAGTTAATGTGCATGGACATATGCATATAATTTGTATTAAGAAATGTAAGGGCTTAATGAATATCCAAAAACATTTAATATGAATTTTTATTGTGATGGCATAGGTTTTGGCTACTGTGATGTATGCATTTAAGTTTGACAATACCCCCTTGTGAAATAAATGCTCTGATGCTCTTAGTAAGTGTACTCCAACCCTTAAAGCGAAACAGATTTTCCTCATATTTTTTCCTAAGTCACCAAACCCAGAAATATCCTAACTCTGCACCCTGGGTGACATCCTTTCATGAACTCCAATCTTGCACACAACCCCTCAGGCCACAACTGCACGGCTGCTCACAATTCTAATAGCCTATATATTTGTGTGTAAAACCAACAATCTCTAGCTTCAGAACCAGATCACTGCCTTGGACCTCTGAGAGCCTTTTGTATGGTATTTCTTCTATAAACCTGCATAGCCTCACTGTAAGCTTTTGATGAATTAAAGTGTTCATTTGGAATGAGATAAGCTTAGCAGGCTTGTCCCTGTAAGTTCCTGTTAATAAAAAAGTTGAGAGTGTTTAAACCCTCAGGAGGTGAAAAGAAAGAGCTGGTCCATCTTGTGCTGTCAGAGGTGATCATTTTCAGTTGGGCCCCCTGATAGTGCCGGCAAATGTATCCCTTTTAGCATCACTTAAACCAAGCTAATATAGGAGGCTTCTCTTCCATCTGCACAAGAGACAACAGAATGAAAGAAAAAATAAACAGCTCCAAACTTATCGAAATAATTCCACAGAGAATTTGAAAAAGCAAGACCTTTAAAGCACTTCTTTTTCCTTTGAACAAGACGTGCAAAAGGCTGATCCCATATAGTGTTTTTATCCCAATTGCCCTGGATTCAGTTCACCTGGTCCAGGGTGTGGACACCAGTAAGCAATGCTTGGTGTCTGTTCCATTTTTAACTTATCATGTCTACAGAGGCTTTAGTTTTTAATCAAGAGAAAAGGAAATAAGCTGAGAGCAATAAAACACAGAACAGAGCAGGGCCTGTGAATTCCAAGGAAAGAACGTAAGTGCTTGAGAATGTCCCTGAGCACAAAGGAGGCCTCGTTTGTGTTTAAGTTGCTAAGAAGAAATTCAAGGAGTAGACAGCTGAATATAGCTTATTGAAAATATACAACGTTAACACCAGGGTCAGTCACCTTTTTAGCCTAAAAGGCACACATTTGGCTTTGGGTGGGGGGGGGGGGGCACCATTTGTGCCTTTTTAGGTTCTCTATTCCTTTTTTGCGGTGCTTCTTTTTCCTCCTCTGGTCTCTACTCATTGTCTGTTTCTTCCCCATGGGGAGGAAGAGAAAGACCAAAAGTAACTACCATCAATTGGGGTTGTAAACGTGCCTTCACAACCGCCTCACATGATCTCAACAGAATCCCCACTGTAAATGCACTTCCTTATGATAACAGGTTGGCTACTAAGTGGCTGAAGATGTCAGTGGCTTCCTATGCTAGCTGAAGGGAGAATTTTTAAAAAATCTATTTAGTGAGTAGCAAGGGGAAAAATAGATTCTATTAGTCACAGACCACGTTTTTGTATTGGCTCCAATGGCACATTTTGTATGCTTCTATCTGAGTCTATCGAAATATGTTGAAAATATCTGTCCATTTGTCTTGCCCACTGGACTATGAACTACTAGAGGGTCGGGACTGTGTCTTTCTCATCTTTGTGTCTCTGTATTTACCTTAGAGCCTGACACAGAAGGGGCTCTTTAGAAGCATTTGTTTCACTGAACCAAGCTATGTATCAACAATCAGCAAAAATGGTGGTCTCAGCCTAAGATATGCCAACTGAAAAGAATCTGATGTGTGGATCATGGAATGTTTTTGAAAACTAAATTGCTAAGACACATATGGCTATTCTTACCAGAAACAACTGATATAATCGAAAGAAACAAGGAACATTTAAAAAGCCATTCTATTTTTCAGGAACAATGTCCTTTGGAAAGACTATCCTTTATCTGCCTGTCAGGGACCATGTCTTCCCCTTGTGGTAATTCACATAAAGTGGTCATAGCCATGAAAAACTACAAAGGCAGAGAGTCTGCTTACGCTTTGCTAGGACTAGATATTAAATAAATGGATAAGGGTCACACATGGTCCCAGTTCCAAATTCATGTTGCAGTGCCTGGTCAAGGTGGGGTGAGACAAGAGAAAATTTCCAGCTTCTATTCTCAAAAACCTGGCTTAGGTCCGATAAGATAGATTATCATGAAAACCACCCAGTGAAGTGTAATTTTTCACTCAAATCTTCAAAAGAAAAAAAAACAGTAAAACAACTTTACTATCTTGTGTATGTATCTAAATACCTGTGGACTCAAAATCTGTTTTTTAAAGGTTATGTTACAAGTAATATAAATTATCTTGAGGCTTTTGAAAAGCATATTATGTACTAGAATCCTACTCTATTTCCCTGAACTGCTACAATATGAAAAATGGTGGACTGGCCCTCTCATAAGAGTCTCCAAGTAAACAATCATCATCAATATAGTATATTCCATGGAGCAAAAGTCCTCATGGGCAGTGACTACAGTCATTTTTCACAGTTTAATATTTTACTAATTTAGATGTATCTCTTTTAAATTTAAAAGGCTATAAGGGCCATTTTCTTTTTTCTTTTTCTTTTTTTTTTTTTTTTTTTTTTTTTTTTGAGATGGAGTCTCGCTCTGCCGCCCAGGCTGGAGTGCAGTGGCGCAATCTTGGCTCACTGCAAGCTCCGCCTCCCGGGTTCACGCCATTCTCCTGCCTCAGCCTGCGGAGTAGCTGGGACTACAGGCCCCGCCACCACGCCCGGCTAATTTTTTGTATTTTTAGTAGAGACAGAGTTTCACCGTGTTAGCCAGGATGGTCTCAATCTCCTGACCTCGTGATCTGCCCGCCTTGGCCTCCCAAAGTGCTGGGATTACAGGCGTGAGCCACCGCGCCTGGCATAAGAGCCATTTTCAACACACATCAACGAAATTTCATTTCTGTATGCCGAAGTATAAGTACAAAATCAACCCTATGCTGATACAGTTAAAAGTACCACAGTTGAAAAATATGACTTTCTACCATGTATGACAAATCCCTAAATGTGCCTGAAGAGAAATGTACTGACAAGTTAGACCCTGGTTTCTTGTAACACTAAGAAAGGAGGAAATGGGAGAAGACAAATGGCTTTCAGTTAAAGCACAGTAATTAGAAATTGGGTATGCCTTATCTGAGACTCAAAACAGAAACTACTTAAAAGGCAGCCTTCTCTAAGTCTGGAACATTCTCTGCTCCCATAGATTAGCTCTGTGCTTATTTAGATGAGGTTTCTCTAGCATCCTCTGCCTCAATTACTTGGGGACTCACCACTCAAATAAGGATTTTAGAGGACACATTGGTCCAAACTAACCAACAGCTTAAGTGGTGCAATTTATAAAGTGTCAGAAATAACCTTTTCTTTTTTTTAGTCTCCTAGAAATCATAGAACTTTTTAGCTTTGCCTTTACAGTTAAACTAAGTCAACTTCACTGCCACTATTTTCTTGAATGACTACAGATGAGGCCTACTTATTACTCCCCATAGTACCCCAGCCCTACCTAGGCTCACAGTAATCTCCTAACCTAAGGAAGCTCCTAGGATACACAGTGCTCAGCATCAAGTCACCCCTCAGCATCAAGTCTTCTAGTCCTGCTCTGACATTTTACCCAGTTGCAATAACTGGGCCTTTGGTAATTCCTTGTGATTTATATACTTTAGTCAATTCCAGCAGTTCTCCCTCTGTCTTGATACTGTATCTCGCCTGAGTCCCTGTCTTGGTTTCTTGGCCAGAACCCTGGCTCTTGTGGACTGCCTTGCTGCTGCTGTTAGAGTCCTACCCCCAAACCTTGGATTAGGAATCCAGGCTCTTAACCACAGTCCGGTGGTCTCAGCCACAATCAGATTGTGCTGACTGGGGACATGTCTATCTCCCCACCTAGACTTTGAACTCAAGAGCAAAGACCTTATTTTATTCATCTTTTTTCTATAGAACAGAACACAATGCCCAGTATATAGAAAGACTAGAGGTGATTGGATGACTAGACTTCTGCCATATTTATTACATGCTGCCATGCTTGCTTGAGCCTGGTGTTGTGCCCACAAAACTACAACTTCTTCCTATTATCCATCTCTGGAATTCTCCCTGATCACCAGCTCTACCCCCCTGAGATTCCTTAAAGACTAGGGGACAAGTGTTATTATTAGGTTTTGTTTCCAAAGTGCATAAATGGGCCACGTGCGGTGGCTCCACTGGTAATACCAGCAATTTTGGAGGCCAAGGCAGGCGGATCACTTGAAACCAGGAGTTTGAGACCAGCCTGGCCAACATGTCGAAACCCTGTCTCTACTAAAAATACAAAAAATTAGCTGAGCGTGGTGGTATGTGCCTGTAGTCCCAGCTGCTTGGGAGGCTGAGGCAGGAGAATCGCTTGAACCCAGGAGGCGAAAGTTGCAGTGAGCCAAGATCATGCCACTGTACTCCAGACTGAATGACAGGGTGAGACTCTGCCTCAAAAAAAAATTAGAAAATAAAAAATAAAGTGCATAAATGATTGTTAAATCTAATTTCTTCTCTTTCTCTTCAGCCTTCTTTCAATACCCCCTCCAAAGCTGTTAAGAAAAAAAAATGCTCTCTTTCTGAAGAAAAATTATAATAAGTTTCCTAAAGTCTCAAGTTGATAACTCTTTTCTCAACAGTGCAAGTTTGTCAAAAACTTCAAGAGATCGCTTCTTACAATGCTTCTTTAACACAAGTGAAAAAAGGTCAATTTTAAATTCAACTAGGGCTCAGTAACACATTAAGATTTTATATTTCATTTTAAGCTTATCTATCTAAAATAAGAGAGCAAACCAGTTTTCCTTCCCCCAAAAGATCAGAGTGTAAATAATTAAAAGAGGACCTGGTCAGGCAGATGGTGTGATGATGGTGTTCATGAGAGAGAGGTCCATGTCAGCTGTCTTAGATGGGCCCATGTAGTAAATTCCCACATGATGAATGGGACCCCTCAGCCTGATACAATCTCCCCTTCTTTTTATGCTTTAGTACTCAAAATGTTCCCCTTAATTGATGCTAGCAAGGAAAGATGGAATGGGGTACAGCCACCACCAACACTGCTAGATACCGACACTGCTAGATACTAAGTACAAGCACTTGTCTCCCGTGGGTCACAGGATAAACATGCTTGTTTTAGGGAGGTTACCCCATCCATCTAACTTGTTGATTTACCTTTTATGAATACAACACAGAAACCATCAGACTGCTTGTGCTTTGACAGTGGAATAATATGTGAGAAGCAGCTTTGTAAGCACTCAGTTCAAATGTTGTTGCTGCTGTTGCTGCTATAATTGTGATAAACACTTTATGTTTTTCAATATCCACGCTTAAATGCATTCCTTTGAGCACTGCACCCTTTGCCTGCTATCTTCTTTTAGAAGGCAAATAGTCCTTGCAAGGGAAAGCTATTAAGCCCCATCAACTTGGGTAAGAATAAGTCTATCTGAAGTTTCCCTCACTGGGACACAGCTGGGGTGGTATGTAGAAGACAAAAGCATACTAGAAAGGGTAGTGGACATTTGTGTTTTGCCTCACGTCAGCACATTAAAGTAGCATGGACACCAGCACGACCACCTTCATTACTTGTAGGGTCCCGTGCAAAATAAAAATGTGGTCCCCTTATTCAAAAAATATTTAGAATTTTAAAAGATGGCAATGGCAGAACATTAAACCAAGCACTGGGCGCTTCTGAGTGCAGGGCTTTGTGTGACTGCACAGTTGCATGATCCTGAAGTTGGGCTGGGCACGGTGGCTGACGCCTGTAATCTCAGCACTTTGGGAGGCCAAGGCAGCAGGATCACTTAAGGCCACGTGTTTGAAACCAGCCTGGGCAACATGGTAAAACATTGTCTCTATAAAAAATACAAAAATTAGCTGGAAGTGGTAATGCATGCCTGTAGTCCCAGTTACTTGGGAGGCTGAGATGGGAGAATCCTCTGAGCCCAGGAGGCAGAGGTTGCAGTGAGCCATTATTGCACCACAGCACTCCAGCCTGGGTGACAGAGCCAGACCCTGTCTCAAAAAAAAGTCCTGAAGCTACCTCTGGGCCAAAGGCTTGAAGTTAAATCCACCATCAGGACAAAGCCATCTTAATTACTGGGAAAGGAAGTCAGAATAGGTAGCCTATTGACTGTGAGGTCTACAAGGGCAGGGCTTGGATCATATTCATCTTTCTAAATGTAGTATACAGTGCTACATAGCTTTTGTACGTGCTGTTTATTCTCTGTGCCTGAAATTCCCTTTTTTGTACTCCCTGCCTGTTTTTTACATGATAAATTTTTATTGACCCTTAAAGCTACAGTTTAGGCATTCCTTGTCCCAGAAGCTCTCCTTGATACTTCTTTCTTCACTCACATGCAAGCCCAGCATAGTTCTCTCTGATAGGATTGTGACTCTCATTCTTCTTGCTTGAGAACATATGGTAACTTAAGAGGGGCTTCAGATAGCTATAACCTCTCTGGAGTCTAAAAGGTCAAAGTCTGAGACTACAGATGGAAAGACAGAATCCTCTTCTAGACCTTCATTTAGCCACCTGTCTAGAAGGATAAGCTCTACAGCTTTCCAGGTGTCCTGATGAGTCAATATGTCAACAAAAAGGAACATGAATGACTTTGGAAGGAAGCCCCTGCTTTCTGACTGACATAAAAAGTTACCTAGAATTGCAGCACCCTTTTGAACAGAGATGACCGATTAACCTTGCACTTTATTTGATCTGTGGTATCTTCAATCCATTCTTTCTTTGGCTTCCCAAAGATTGGTTCCTTTGGGGAAACTGACACAATGCAAAAACCAATAACTAAAACATGCCCAAATAGCCAAATTCAGCGTTTGCATCCGATAAAAATAATTATGTTGTCATGTGATTGGAAGACTATTTTGGCTTTACCTGACCTCCACCATCCACTTATTCCCCAGAGCCAAAGGGCTTTACTAAATGTATCACAGAAATGTCCATTTCTTCAACACAGAGAACAAGCAATATTTTGTGAATTCCAGACTAGACCAGATATTAGAGATTACAAACTAGGGCTTTCAGATTTCTGTGGACTTGAGCAGAGAATTCCAAGCCCCACTCTAAATCTGATTTCATCTACTCTGTTGTAACGATCAAGCATGCACGACTCTGAAATATGGTTATTATGGTGTCAGGAGACGGGTAGTAACTTGATGAGTACCGTCAATCTAGTCTGTTTGGGCTCATTTTTTTCTGAAATCGCTTTTTGTTGTCATTTTTAAAAGAACGAAAGAAACAAAGCACATGTGAATGGCTTTGCAAGTAATACGGCGGGCTACAAATTCAAAAAGCAAAAATAGAAAAGTTCTTAAGTACATTCTGGAAAGACTGTTTAGAGAGAGCCATTAGAGCTGCATACATTAGGAAAGTCCAATTTGAGAAAAAAACAGTGCCAGTAGTCTGTCTGGAGTTCAACTAGATTGAAATGCATCATGGAAGAAGACCACCAATGTGTGTGAGGAAGACTACCAAATCAAATTGAGGTCCACCTCTTTCACCAGGGAAAGTATTAAACAGCCATTTAATGAGCTAGGCAAGTCTTTTGTTCAAGCACATCTAGTCCATTTCAAATACTCTAAGCTGCAATGATACTATCTCTGCTGCTTTGATTTGAAGTCTACTCATGTAAGACATCTTCCTTTACAAGCAACTAACAGAATAAACAAAAATCCCACCCCCAGTAAATGAATTAGGATATCCAAGCACTAGTAATCAAAGTTAGTAGGAAACACAGGATTGATCAATGAATTCTGAAACTTTCTGGTAAGGAACACCTTATAAGAAAATTAATTGTGGTAACAGAGTTCACAAAGGGGGTTTCTTTTTATTCAACGAGAAATTTCTACCACCAAGAACTTTCCATCTGAAACAGCCATAGAAATTAGATAGACAGGTGGTCCCAGCCAGAGATGCTCTTTGAAATACATTTTCTACTTTTGGTCAGGTTCAGTGGAAAGTATTTTAAGCAATGGCGCTGTTGCTTACTTCCTTCCCTACCTTGGTAAATGGAGGTTCACAGTCCTATTTTTCATTAGGATATGCTTGCTAACATGTGTTTATACATGCACCTTCCTGCTTATGAATTCAATAAGGCCTTATGTAGTCGAACGCATTTTATAAAATCATGCAGGAAAAAAATCACTTCTTCTCCTTCCTCTATGGAAAGAAATAGCAAGTGTGTTTTTAAAAAACTGTTAACCAAACTGCCATTATTCTTAACAAATGCCAATCTTTCGTAAATTCAACGAAATCTATGTCATCTCTTGAAGGTTTCATTTCAAGGGATTTTAATTAAAAGGTCAAGAACACTAAAATACAACAAGACATGTATTAGCACATCTCAGTTAAACAAAGAACACTTAGAGATACATTTTGTCAAGGCTGTAAAGATTCTTTATACCTCAGGCACTCAAATGAACTTCACTAATAGGTCTCTTAAGCTTTTGTTTTTTATGTGTTGTCTCCATGAAGTCTGCATTCTAAGTTTAATTGCACATGAATGAACTAACCATCTAGTGGTGTGTGTGTGTGCACATGCACATGTGTATGTGTTTAAAGACAGTGAGAAAATGCAACTGAGAAACAGAAAATGGGCCTGGGGAAGAAAAAAAACAAAACCTTACTGCCCTCTTCACTTCTGTTCGCCATTCCCAAGACACTTAATTATAAACTCTAACAGTCTTAATCATAAATTACAAGCCTTATAACTCCTTCCCCAACATCAGAGTCAATACAAATAGAACATGCAGATGAATAATTAACTTTTTTGAAGGTCTGGATACAAGCATCATTTCATGGGATCATGTATTCTAATCTTAAACATGGTACATAAAATGAGCACAGTATTAAATGCAAAAGCCCTCTATCATGAGAGAAAAGTCAAGGCACTGTAGTTTGTATGCACATTCACATATACTCCCCCATCAGTTCATAAAAAATAATAGCATTTTAGGAGGAGACATTATATTAACAACAACAACAACAACAACAACATATTAAGAGCCAACTCTGTGACTCAGTCCAGCCTGCAAACTGTTTTGTATAAACTGTGTGGTTCTCAAGACTGTGCTTAATATTTTTGCCCCTATGGGAAAACTCATAATGATGATCACCTGCCTGCAGATTTGCAAAACTGTTTCATAGCCATATACATATATTCTCTTGTCCATCACTCCTCCTCTTCCTGATTCCACAGGAAGGCTGAATGTCAAGGACCCTTGTCCTACCCTCCCTATCTCACAGGGCTAGTTAGAAGTGAATAACACATACAAAACTGTTCTGAGAACTTCCCCCTAAATGATGCTAGAATAACATTTTATCAATATAAACAATCTATACATCACACACTAGTGACTGATCATTCCAAAGTCTTCCCAGTATTCCCATCTAATGAGAATTCCTGCCCAGAAAATAGGGACTGTGTCCAGCTCCAGATATAGAAATATCTGTCTACATCAGCAGAGAGAATGAGAGAATGAGTAAAAGACTTGGAGATGTGTAAAAAAATGCTAGGTTACAGTGGAAGGTATTCTTTTTTTTTTTTTTTTTGAGACAGAGTTTCACTCTTGTTGCCCATGCTGGAGAACAATGGCGTGATCTCGGCTCACCGCAACCTCCGCCTCCCAGGTCCTGGTTCAAGCAGTTCTCCTGCCTCAGCCTCCTGAGTAGCTGGGATTACAGGCATGTGCCACCAGACCCAGCTAATTTTTGTATTTTTAGTAGAGACGGGGTTTCACCATGTTGGTCAGGGTGGTCTTGAACTCCTGACCTCGTGATTCGCCCGCCCTGGCCTCTCAAAGTGCTGGGATTACAGGCGTGAGCCAGTGCGCCCGGTAACAGTGGAAGATATTCTAAAAGTAAAATGTGACACTAATAGGATTAAGCCAAAACAAAAATACTGGATTAAGTTAATAACTAAAGTAGATACAACTTGTTTTAATTGCATAACCAGGAATTTAGACCAACTAACATTTCCAAGTTCCCTACCATGGTCCAAAACTGTCCTATTCCAGGCTTATAGATCATCTGAAAAGGCAAGACTGGTTCATGGCCATTGCAAAGGATTCGGACTCTTTGAGGCCTGTAATAGCCATTGCTCTCTGCATTCTTCAATTTGACTACTTGGATTGGGTTTAAATGTACCTGAAAGGAATGGCACCCTGTTCTTCCAAGACATAGTCAAAGGGGAAAAATTCTTGATGGTTCCATCTGTCTCAAATGAAAAATAGGTCTGATTCAGGAAGACTGGAGTGATCTGAGTTTACACTTAGATCTGGAGATAACCCTTACAAGAAAATCCAAAAGTCAACCTCAAGTAGTGTCCAGCATTTATTGAACTTCATTTAGGCTATTTCTACCAGAGTTATCATTTACCCTATATTACTGTGCAAAAACAACTTTTCTCAAATTTCAGGTATGATTTTCATAACTGCAGGGTTCTATTTCAGTGTAGAAGCCACTAATAGCTGCTAAGTATATTCTACTTATGTAGTAAAATTAGCCCAGCACTCTGAATTTTTAAAATTATTATTATTTATGTGACTTTGGAAAATATGAAAAAAATGACCCATTCAATGTCTGAGATAAATCCACACACACACACACACACACAGACACACAAATAATTACCCCCCCCCCTTTTTTAATGGACAAACAAATCAAACCCAGAGGATTGAAATGGAAGTGGCTCCACTATTTCTGGTGTTTTCACAAATATTTCCTCAAAATATATCTCTCAAACTTGCTTTGTTTTGGAAACTACCCTCTTTTGAAAGAACAGGAGAAAAATCTTTCACATTTTATGATCCCCTTTAGAGGCAACAAAGCAACAGCCAAGACCTGAGTTGATAGATGAGCCAATGCGCTAACCTGGCTGCAAATCGGAATAGCCTGGGGAGCTTGTTAAGGAAGAGGGGGGGACCGAGCCCCATTCCAGATGTGCTGAATCAGAATCTCCAAAGGCAGGACCCAAGGAATCTGTATCTTTAACCGTTTCAAGACATCTGTACTAACTCATCCCATCCTAGGGTATCATCTCTGCTCTCTTCGGAAGATTCCTCAATCTCTCCCCAGCCCTGACCTTTTTTTTTTGAGCTCCAGACAAGCCCATAGGGTGTCTCAGAAGCATCTCAAATATACCAAGGCCAAAACACTAAATTCATCTCTTTTACTCTCCAACCTGTTCCTTCTTTAAGTCTAAATTTCAAGTTGTTTTTCTTAACATAATATTTCAAAAAGAGGCACGTCAAGATCCCTTGCATTTCCAAAAACTAGAATTCTAACAACCCTACCTTATGCCTCTTCTTTTAAAAATAATTTCTAAAAATTGACCCAAAAATATGTTATAAAACTTTACCACTCTGCATTTGCCATTTTTCTTCACACTACATATTTTTTTTTATAAGTAATGAATCCTAGGTGGTGGTGGTGGTGATGGAGGTTAAAAAAAATAGTAAAAATAAATAAAAGTAATGAGCCCTAGCAAATATCTGCTCTATTTACAAAAATCTAATAGGTATACTATATTATATCTGTGCAGAGATGGAATATTACCATTAGATACTATATGGTATCCATTTAAAATAGGTCCTGATTAAAGTATCACTGGTGCCATCAGAGGAAAATTCCACCAACAGTTTTTCAGAGAAACTTCTTATTCACCAGGTTACACAGACGCAGGCATATCTGGGTCAAAATTCGTCCTTGAGTTGTGTTGAGTATATGAGAACAGAAGTGAAGTAGTAGACTTTGTTTAATTATCTGATTATTTTGTCTTGCAAATAAAAAAGAAATATATAAAGTGGGCAAAAATCAAACAGAAAGTTATGGCAATGCCACAAACTGGACTATCTACAGGGATTTACACCAGCCCACTCCCCACCCCTCTAATTATCCTCCTCTCCATCTCACACTAGGTAGAAAACAAAGGTTGTGTCCTGGAACTCCCTCTTCCAGAATACCTCAGAAAAGGAATTGAACCAGTAAAAGGGAGCAGGGGCAGCCTAGGACTGGAGGACAGTGGAATATAAGGTCAAGTTCTATGCCAAAGTTAGAGCTGAATGGAAGGGAGCTTACCTTTGAATGTGGTCATCAGTGAATGCTGCCTCCTATGCCTTACCATACACAATTCCCTATACTCAATTACAACATGACAATGGTGACACAGCTGAAAAAAGCCCAAGCTTTGGAATCAGCTAGACTTAGGTTAGAATCTCAGCTTTGCTAATTAACTTGTATGACTTTGACCAAGTTCCTTAACCTCTCTAAGATTCAGTGTTTTCCTTTATAAAGAGAGGATATGAATAGTATTAACAGTACCTACCTCCTAAGGTTGTTGAGATGAGTTAATGAGGAATCACATATAAAGTATATGGCACATAGCAGGCCCTGTATAAATGCTAGCTATTATCCTTATCATCCTTATCATCATCATCGTCAAGTACCTTAAAGAATCACTTTATATTTCCATTTAAAAACTGTATTGTTTAAAAGTATTTGATTGAACCATAACAAATAGCCATTTTCACTGATGAAAAAAGGAAAATTAACAATTTTATGTGGTGCAACCTAACATTTTAAGAAGTATATCCCAGGGAAAGAGTACACTATATTTAGTAGCCAGTTATATGTGGAAAATACAAAACCTGATCCTCTGGAATTAAGGAAAGTAAATTACTTCATGCCATTGAAGAGCAATTGTCTGGCACTTAGTACAACTTAGCAAAATACCTGTGGTGCTCTATGCTATATGAAACAAGAGCAGAATGTACAAGGTTTTCTACCTTGTTTTCATTGTTATTGTTGTGGTTAAACCAAGACCCATAATAATGTTATTTCCCTCTCTGCTTTTGCAATAAGACACAGACAGAAAAGAGACACAGAGACTGTTGTCAGATGTAACTGGAAGTGATAAGATCACAAAAAACTTAAAACTTTATCTCTAAATTAGAATTCTTTGGGCCTATCTTGGGAGTGAAGATAAAGCCAAGGTAACAGAACAGTGACCAAAGCAGAACACTCTTCATTTGATGTGTTACTCTAAGTAAGTCTTCAAATTAAGTTAGAAAGTTGTATGCTGCACAAGCCTGAAGAAAAAACTGGTCTTGATTTAGCATCCTGATCTATGCTTTTGTTTATACCTCAGTAAATTATGCAGATTTCAAAAAACAAGATAATAGGCAATTTGTTGAAGTTGAGATCACCTATTTTAATTAATTAATTAATTAATTAATTAATTAATTAATTAATTTTTTTGAGACAGAGTCTTGCTCTGTCGCCCAGGCTGGAGTGCAGTGGTGCAATCTTGGCTCACTGCAAGTTCTGCCTCCCGGGTTCATGCCATTCTCCTGCCTCAGCTTCCCGAGTAGCTGGGACTACAGGCGCCCACCACCACGCCCAGCTAATTTTTTGTATTTTTAGTAGAGATGGGGTTTCACCATGTTAGCCAGGATGATCTCGATCTCCTGACCTCATGATCCATCCGCCTCGGCCTCCCAAAGTGCTGGGATTACAGGCGTGAGCCACCGCACCCAGCCAAGACCGCCTATTTTAAAGGAATTCTGAGGGTTCACTTACAGGAAAGGATAAATGAGTGAAAAAAAGCATCCTACTGCATGTTCTCAGATCATCAAGACCAGGTGATAGAGTTTGGATATTTATCCCCTCCACATCTCATGTTGAAATTGGATCCCCAGTGTTAGAGGTGGGGCCTGGTGGGAGGTGTTTGAGTCATGGGGGGTAGATCTCTCATGAATGGCTTGATCCCATCCTCACAGTAATGAGTGAGTTCTCACTCTATTAGTTTTTGAGAGAGCTGATTGTTGAAAAGAGCCTGGCACCACCCTCTCCCTTCTCTTCCTTCCCCTCTGACCATATGATGCCTGTTCTCCTTCATCTTCCACCAGTGGAAGCTTCCTGAGGTCCTCACCAGAAGCAGATGCTGGCACCATGTTTCTTGTATAACCTGCAGAACTATAAGCCAAACAAATCTCTTTTCTTTATAAATTACTCAGTCTCAGGTATTCCTTTATAGTAACACAAATGGACTAAGACACCAGGGGGAACAAAATGGTATGAACCTGACACAGCTGCCTGAATCACAGGCATAAGACAAAGAAAGAAATATGAGTCTCTAGAGGGTGAGTTTGCCAAACCAGGCAAATGCTGTTAAGTGCTCTTGTACAGGTAACTCTTTCTAGACTAGAAAAGGCTGGCAAAGGGAAAAGCACAGTGAATAAGTATCACTGTATACACACCAAAATAAGCAGCACTGACACGCATTGAGCACTTATTATGTGGCCAGGCACTGTGCTCAAGAGATGTACAAATCTGCAAAAAAATAATATCAAGTGGTAAAGCTAATTTCCCTTCATTCTCTACTGCCATGATCCTCAAAGAGCAGTCTCTGGGTCAGCAGCATCAGCATCACCTGGGAGCCTGTTAGAAATGTACATTGCTTGGCCTCAGCCTAGACCTACCAAATCAGAAAATATGGGGTAAGGCCTAGAAATCTGTGTTTTACCAAGCCCTCCAGAGGATTCGGAAGGAAGATCAAGTTGAAGAACCACTGTTCTAGTGCACTGTCATCTCCAGCTTCTCTGCCTCCCATGCATTTCTGCTGGACCAAAGCAACATCAGAATAAACATAAGACAACGCTGTTAACAATACTGGCCAAATGCCAAAGGCTAAGGCACTACAATGACATCGCCATGACTTGGGTACACTATTATGAAGCAATCATGACAGGACCCTGAGAATAGGAAGAAGACCATGTCCACATAAAAGCAAACATTAAACATACACCCAGGCCCACAGGGTTGTTCCCTACAAAAAAGGCAAAGAACTTAATGAAAACCATGCCCTTGAGACAAAGGGAAATTTAACACACTCTGACTTTCCTTTCCTTCTTAGTCTCAAATGACAGTTTGATTTTTTCAAAGAACTCCATATGTCTTGGGGAAAGAAAATGGGGGGTTATCCCATCCCAAAATACAACTCAAAGCTTAGAATGCTTTGTAAATAGAAAAACTACTCAACAGACTTTGGGATATAAAGAAATTCAATATAAGAACACTGAGCTCAGTGGGGAAATATGCCTGGTCCTTATATGCTGTAATATCAGGAAGTAGAAGACCCAGAATTATTCACATTTTGAAGCAGTATGGTATCAATGGAAAAAGTCTGGAGCTTTGGAGCCAGACAAATCTGCATTCCATTTCCACTTCTACCACTTACTAGCTGTGAGACTATGAGCAAGATACCACATCTTCATGAGATTTTTTGTGAGAATTAAATGAGATAATGTATTTAAAGTGCCCAGGACATGAGTATTAAAAAAAAAAAAAACAGAAAACAAACAAATACCTGTTCTAACTTTGAAAATGTATAATCCCACCACCTACAGTTTCTTGTACATCTTCCCCCACAAACAATGCATAATGCACAAAATGCAATTTCACACATAATAAAAAGACAGTTTTGGCTTTAGGTATTCTCAAATACAAGGACAAGACACATATATAGACATAGGCATGTTCCAAATGCATTAGAAAAGTTGTTTTTAACCCATCTTTCAAGTTATTCTCTTTTTCCTATTCATATCCTTGTTATAAGATCAACGGTGTGGAAAAGAGACAGACAATGGAGAAAAACTGTTAAGCATATGTGAGTAAGGAGAAGAAGTGAACCAAAATAAGGGCCAAATGGTAAAACATCAACTATACGAAGTGTGCAAGAGGAATACGAGGAGTGCAGAAAGAAATGACTCAGGGAAAAAAATAATTGACCAATCCACAGCTATATTTATGCAATTTTGTATGCCTCCTTTCTAGGAAGTTAACAAACTTCCTAGGAAGTTCACTTACAATGAAGTTAGTTATGTTGGTATTCCTTTTAAATCATTTGTTAAAATTTATAACTTGTTAAGCCAAATGTCTAGTTTGCCTAGACATCCAGGTTTATTTGGAGAAGAGGGGAAAAGTATCAGGGTGATCAATTCACTATAAGGACCCACTAGGAAGAAGAAAAGCAGGGAGGACAGTGAGAAAGAGCTAGAGATACTTCCACCTCTCATCCTTCCCAGCCTCCTAGTTGATCCTTGTTGCAGCTTCCCAGACTCCTAGTTGATCCTTGTAATCCAATTTCCAGTCTCTGGTAAAACAACCACCAACAGTGTTACTGTTGGCTACAGAACATTCTCCTACTCAGAGTCATTAGACAAATGAAAGGAAGAACTCACATTGGCCTGCAGAATCAATGGCGGCATCCAGCAATGCTATTCAGTCAACAAATGATTATTGAGCTATACATAAAAGGGGAGTGAGATATTGACCTCAACATTAAGGGCCCTGTATCAGTCACATCCATACTTCCATTAGGATCTGACAGTATTTTTATTCTACGAGTCCTTGTTTCCCTGTGTCCTAAAACTCATCTGTATGTTTTCTCTGTTATCTCTACTACTGGTAATAAAGTTTCTAACAACAAAGTGTGTTTTCAGAACCCATCCTTTTCATTAATGAGGGAATCATCATGCTGCCTGTCTATCACCAGGGCAAGCAAACCTAGTGTGTGAACAGAGATGAAAGAAGACACACAGGATAATAAAAATATGAGACAGTGAGCATTATATTTAAAAACTTAATACCAGTTTCTGGCCCATTTTATTTCAGGTACATTCTGTTCAGTTTCAAAACATAAGTCAGTCACAGCTGAGAGTTTTACTCATTCTCATCTCTCACCCAGAAGTACAAGCTCAAGTTCATTATCGAAGGAGAAACTGTACTCCATTGTCTAACTTTGTTGGTTAGCAGATGACCACTTAAGTATGGCTAGTCTGAAAAGTCTGCCTTGAAATCAATTAAGGATTCACTGGTTTTGAATTTTAAAAGGAAAAATATTTTTGAATCCAGATTATCTGAATCTTTCTATAATATCTAATTGGCTTGGGTTTTGTGAATTCGTCATCCTTCCTAAATTACAGAAAAGTGGGGGAAAGACCAAAAATGAGTTAACAGTAGGAGTTCTGCAAGTATCAGTGTAGCTGCTTAATTGTGAAGCACTGATTTGGAGGGAAGAGGAGCCTGGGATTCTGACATCTGAAATGTTTCATGTCTAAAAGTTATTCATTGGACAGTGAGGAAAAAACTACAAAAACGAAGTGAGTCCACGCTATATGTACTTCCATCTTGGTAGAGAAGTGAGGCACGGGAAGTAGTTGAAAGAGGCCTGGCGGCTGGGTGCGGTGGCTCACGCTTGTAATCCCAGCACTTTGGGAGGCCGAGGCGGGTGGATCACGAGGTCAGGAGATTGAGACCATCCTGGCTAACAGAGTGAAACCCCGTCTCTACTAAAAATACAAAAAATTAGCCGGGCATATTGGCGGGCGCCTGTAGTCCCAGCTACTCGGGTGGCTGAGGCAGGAGAATGGCATGAACCCGGAAGGCGGGTGACAGAGAAAGACTCCGTCTCAAAAAAAAAAAAAAAAAAAAAGAAAGAGGCCTGGCCTAGAAGATAGAAGACCTAACTCAGAACCAGGCATTACTGGTTCAGTCTCCGTTTCCTCTTCCAAAGGAGGGAACACTAGATGCTTTCTGAAGCCTCTTCCACCTTAGCATCCTAATCGTCTCTGTGAATAGGGTGACCATACATCCTGATTAGCCTGCTACAGGCTTGGTTTATACCTTGTAGAGCAACTAACTAACCTGTTAGTTATTTTTAGCACTTCCTTTCACTCTCAAAAGTATCCTTGTTTGGAAAAATAATTTATATTGTCACTCTATCTGTGAGTCACTTCTAAATGTAAGTTTTGTACTTTGGTGTACAGCTCTAGTTAATTACATCTCTCTAGCTAACGTACTTAAAATTACAGAGCCTCATTCCTTAAGGAAGGAAGAAGAGGAGGGAAGGTGGGAGGAAGGAGCTGTACAAACAGTGAAATAAGAAACAAGGTTGAGTAGGGGAGCACATAGTTGAGATTCAACTGTTTGACTAAAGAGATATAAGGACTGTCCCAACTGAAATTGGTGGGGGCTGTTTTTTGTTGTTTTGTTTTGTTTTGTTTTGTTTTGTTTTGTTTTGTTTTTTGTTTTTCGGTTTTTGGTTTTTGGGTTTTTTGCTTGTTTTCTGTTTGTTTCAGAATAATTGCACAGGAAACTCTCCTATGTAATTCAGCTCCCATGGGACCATTTTAAATCTCTATTGCATATCTAGAGACAGTTATTTATATTCTGCTTAATGGGCACTGATGTTGCTGCCTAAGTGTGACTCACTCTCTTTTGTCATCAAACATCATTTGCACACAGTAGGTCAACTTGCATAAATTAAACTGAGAGAAAAATGTCTAATTCTGAAAACTAGCCATTTTAAAGCCACATAATCAACAAAGCTGCTCATGTAGGTCAAAATCTGCCCTCAGGTCTCCACAGACAATTCCCACCAGACTAATCACAGAGATAGACTGCTAGTTTAAACTTGCCTTGAAAATCTCAGGTTTAAATAACTTCTTTAACTTGGAAGGCTACTTAAAAGAAATTCTTAGACAAGTATCTAGACCTAGTTAAAATATAGAAGTCCTACAAAAAGTATTAGTTAAAAACCAAATAAGGAAAGGAGATTTTGTTGCAAACAGTGGTGCAAAATTGATATCCTCTTTTTCTGGGACTGAAAAGGGCTACAGCAAACTATTGTGAAGACCCAAAGACATATTTAAACTAATAAAGTAGTCCCAAACTTCAACAAACATTCATGTTATTTGGACAAAATTTTATTGAACCTTTATCAAAACCTAAGTATTTTAATTATTTTTCAAGCTGGAGACTGATATAAATGGGTCTAAAGGACTTCATCATATAAAAATATTTAAATACTCTGGTGAAGAGGTGCCTGACAGACAGATCTAGTCTCAGAAACATTTACCATTCTAGTCAGAAGGATCTACTTTTGAAATTTCAAAGCCACATGAGAAACAAATTGCTGTTAATATTTAAACTCGAATGTGTTTGGATGTCACTGTAGTTGATTCAGGCTATGTATACAGATATACAGATGTGTTCTGAAAGCAGTAGTCATGATTTCCATAAGCCCTATAGAAAACTGGGAGGGGGAACAGGTGAGGAGGAATAAGGAGACCTTAGTCCAGATCTTCCTGGCTTCACTGTGAATTGATCTTGCTTACTCAGATTTCTCTTGTAACTGGACTCTTGCTTCCTTGGCTGTATGCCTGCCTGACAGTTTAATCTCCAACCCCTCCACCCACCCTATTCCGGCCAGCCAAAGAACTAAATCTATGACGTTTGAATATGTGTGCCTGTTTTCTTAAAAGGAGCCCTCTTTGGGAACCCAAATAGAAAAGAGCTCAGGGTGGCTACTAAATGTGATAAACACAAGGTGTCCTGGCTCCCTGTGAGCCTCTCTCTGGCTCAGCAAAGCTCAAATCCTTTGACTGTAGGAATTATACACCAGACAATCCAGAAAACAATCCTTCCCAGTGCCCAGACTCTCTGGGTCTAGGTAGATGTTGATCTAGGTTCCAGTACAATTGTCAGTGCTACCTGTTTAAGGCTTCTCTCCAGCTGCAAGCTAAGCTATTACTTGCCCCACTCTATGCCTTGGTGAGGTGAAAGAAAAGCCTCCTGAGAAGGGTTCTATGCTGAACATTTTACCTGAGAAACTCTCTTTCTGAGAATTCACTTGGCAATTTAAATGGCAGGGGTGGGAGCTCCTGACAGAGTTTTTGACTTTACAAATCTTGCCCCATGGGCCAAATCTATTTAAGTTTAAGGTTTTCCCCTTCTTGGCACAGCAAGTGCCTACCTATTCTGGCCCCTAACACTAGGCCTACAAAAGAGGGCTTCCAGCTCTTCAGGATGTCCTGATAGCTGCTTAGCCATGCTTCTGTTAGGGCAAAGAATGTCCAAGAAACAAGAGTTGTCGTAGCCCCTTAGCTAAAATGAATATCCATGTCTTATTTATAAAGTTGATCACCATTCCGATAACACTGGCTGTAGCAAAGATCAATAGACCTAATTACCCTGTCCTATGTACTCCGAAGACTAACCTCTGGGGGAAGTATTATTGGTGGAAACACTATATGCAGCATTAAGTATCAATGACATTCTCAGGTTTTCTGAAAGGATAGGTAAAGTTAGGAAATAAAAAAACTTTGATTCTCTGGCAAGCATTAGAAAACCAGCCTTCCCTTGAATGTCAATATCATGTCAATAATTCTGATGCAGAATGAATGAAGTGTGGTGCACAACCACTCATTAAATGGAAGAATATCAGGTGACATTCCTGATGAGTTTGCATAATTAGTAAAGGTTTGGAGTTAGTGGTGCACGGAGCACCCATCAGCAGACAGCCCTCTGGTTAGTTAAAATTCTGGAGGACATGCCAATGTTTCTTCTTTCCACTCTGCTCACTAGAATATCCTGAGAAAGCAAATTGCAACTTAATGTCGACCCAGATTTGGGCAGTTGGTGGAAATGGTGGGTGAATGGCATTAAGATGCTGCTCTGCAAGGCCCCAGCTTCTCAAGCATGGATGGCCTGCATCATATAAAAGCAACCCCGGATTTCCAGGAGGGGATTCAATCGTACAAACGTCAGAAATGTAAAGGAGCCTAATATGCCCTTGTGTTAAGAAATGTCGAAGAAACATCTGCAGAATGGCATCTTGCAGGCTGTTAGGGCAAATAGTGAGGCTTGAAGCATGGAGAACAGACAGCTGTGCTTTCAGGGGACACTTTCGGATGTCGAGGTCACTGGAGAAATATGTCAGTTGGCATGGTGAGTTACCCCATGCTAAGAGAAACCAGATCAAATTTTTGGCTAGTTACTCAGGACACTCCAGGATACCTCCTCTATAATATGATTTTCAACCCACATCCTCCTTCAGCAAAGGGAGTATTTGTTTACTCAGTTTTCCCTTTTCTCTGAAGCACACATACTTTGCGGGGCTCCTTGTCAGAAATAGTTCCCCACCCTGGAATGAAATCTGCTGATGTGGTTTCCGAAAACTGAGGCTTGTCTGCTCACTAGGAGAGACAAACAGTTTCAATTAAGGACTGCATGTAACCCTTGTAAGCCTTGTTTGAGATGCTACATTCTGTCAAAATCAGAGATCAAAATCCTAGGATGTCAGTGTTGGAAGGGACTTAGAGAGTTCACGCCTTTTGAATTTGTATTGTTATTATTATTATTATTGAGATGGAGTCTCACTCTATTGCCCAGGCTGCAGTGCAATGGCGTGATCTCGGCTCACTGCAACCTCCGACTCCCAGGACCAAGCGATTCTCCTGCCTCAGCCTCCCAAGTATCTGGGTTTACAGGCATACACCACCACGCCCAGCTAATTTTTGTATTTTTAGTAGAGATGGGGTTTCACCATGTTGGTCAGGCTGGTCTTGAACTCCTGACCTCAGGTGATCCACCTGCCTTGGCCTCCCAAAGCGCTGGGATTACAGGCATGAGCCACTGTGCCTGACCCACTCTTGTGGCATTATATATTGTAAATCCAATGATAGCTGATCAAATCAGTGCCTCTCCTGTTCCAAACTTGACATGATTGAATTGTCAATAGAAAAGATTTTACAGTAAGAGAAGGAAAGCTGACAGTGTAAATGTCTGAAAACTCAATGAAGCTCAATATAAAATAAAACAATGAGCTAGGATATCATTTTATAATTTCCAATGGGAAAAAAGTGTTTAGTAAATCACAGCTGAAATTGGGGGTGATCACAGGGAGGGGGAAGCAGGAATGAAAAGCCAGCTAACTTGCATTATAATTTTTGAGAAATCTGAAATGCAGATTTGCAGATGCAAATTTTAGGAATTATGCATCATAGTCACTGAGTTGTTTATTTACAGAAATGGTTCAAATACTCTCCACCTCTTTCCTCCTCCATGCACATAGTTTTTAGTGACAATACCCAGTTGCTGGGGAGAAATAAGCATATCTTTCCCCAGGAGTCCTGCTGACCTCTAGTAAGTGGCTTGGGAACAGATCTTGTAGAACTTATCCTTGCATTCTTAAAGTCAATCAGTAGAGCACTAGTTTCATTTAAAAAATCCCTAGAAGGAGTCAGGTTTGTTTTTGTTTTGCTTTGTTTTGAAAAGAAAAGCTATAAATAAGAAGCTGCAGAACTTTCTCAGATATATACATCTTGCTTCACACGTGGCCAACAAAACTTCCCTTAGGAAAACTAAAAAACTAAAAAAGCTGTACCCCTTAAAACTTGAAGAACTCCTGCCAATTTTTCAGGAGACCTGATTTGTCTGGCATCACTGTAATACAAAGAGGGTTAGCAAGCAAGGATGCTGGCTAAGAACAACCTCAAAAGTCTACACGCTAGAAGAAAAGGTCCCAAGAGAAGGTGGTAAAAAAAGTAAGAAGAGAGGAGGGATAAATCCTAGAGGCAATGGTCATGTACTAGATATATGGGGGAAAACAGAGGATGGCTTGGAGGAGAATAATGGTATTATACTAGCAAAAAGTGGACAGAGGTGAGATCAGTAACCAGTTTGCAGCGAGGTGATACAAAAATAGATGTTAAATGAAGTTTTAGACATGTCAACTTTCGGGGTACAATGGAAACTGTACAATGGAAAACTGAAGGCAAGAGCCTGAAGATACACCTTTGTTTTGTTTATGGGTCCCTAATTAAACCTGTGAACTCATTCCCCAGAAAATGTATGCATGTAGATGCATGAAATTTTGCATCACATTTCAGAGGGTCAATGATGCCCCAAACCCACCTACAGCACCTTTAGTACAGTGCATGTGCAATAAGCTGAGGATGGAGATACATAGATTGGAGAGTGTAGTTCATGGTGGGTGTCACATGAACTTCTCTTGACTTCCAGGATCTTGCTCTTCCTTGTTCCCCTCCTTCCTTTCTGATCACTACTTTTCCATTTTTTTTGTTGGCTCCTACTCTTTTCCCTGTCCAGCAAAATTGGGTGTTAACCAAGAATCTAGAGTATTCTTGGACCTGTTTTTCTTCTCTCTGATTTTTATAGAGATTCTGTGAGCATTAAATGAAATAATACATGTAATTTGAACAGCACAGTCTTTGGCTTGTAAAAAGCACTTAGTAAAGGGTAGCCATGATAATAAATTGAGAGCAATTGATTGAGCTTTATAAGAACTCCACTGTCAGAACAAGAGATTAAAGAAGTTGGTTGAATGAGACAAAGAACAAACCATCAAGAACAAGTTTTGATAAGCTTCAAAAAAAGAGCAATATTAGGTCAGGTGCAGTTGCTCACACCTGTCACCCCAGCACTTTGGGAGACCAAGGCAGGAGGATCCCTTGAGACCAGGAGTTTGAGACCAGCCTGGGTGACAAAGTGAGACCTGGTCTTTATAAAAACTTTTTTTCACTAGCCAGGCATGGTGGCACGTTCAGCTGTAGTCCCAGCTACTTGGAAGGCTGAGGTGGGAGGACTGCTTGAGCCTAAGAGGTAAAGGCTGCAGTGAGCTATGATTGTACCAATGCCCTGCAGCCTGGGTGACAGAAGGAGATCCCATCTCAAAAAATAAATAAATACAATAAAAAGTGCAATATTGGAGAAGCTTCCTGGGAGAAGAGCACATCACAGAAGGAGAGAGAGAGGATGGTCAGTGGTGTAATGTGCCACCTCCACAAGGAGGAGAATAATGCTGAATTTCATTTATATTTAAAGATGTCTCCAAAAATATGCTCCAACAACCTCAGAATATAGTTTTCAAGATGAAAACTCAGAAACCAAGCATCTCTCAGAAGCTAATTCTCCCTTAATCAGGTCCCATGCATTTAGAACAACTACTGAGGCAAGAACGTCATGCAAACAAGGCTCTGTCTGCTTTTAAATGAAACAGCATTCTCTTATCAGTTCACAGCCTGGTCTCTCCCTATGGGATGTCATATGCTTCTCAACATACAAATAAGTACCATGCTCTTATATTTGCAAACAGACAAATCAGGTCTCTTGAAAAATTGGCAGGAGTTCTTCAAGTTTTAAGGGGTACAGCTTTTTTAGTTTTTTAGTTTTCCTAAGGGAAGTTTTGTTGGCCACGTGTGAAGCAAGATGTATATATCTGAGAAAGTTCTGCAGCTTCTTATTTATAGCTTTTCTTTTCAAAACAAAGCAAAACAAAAACAAACCTGACTCCTTCTAGGGATCTTTTAAATGAAACTAGTGCTCTACTGATTGACTTTAAGAATGCAAGGATAAGTTCTACAAGATCTGTTCCCAAGCCACTTACTAGAGGTCAGCAGGACTCCTGGGGAAAGATATGCTTATTTCTCCCCAGCAACTGGGTATTGTCACTAAAAACTATGTGTATGGAGGAGGAAAGAGGTGGAGAGTATTTGAACCATTTCTGTAAATAAACAACTCAGTGACTATGATGCATAATTCCTAAAATTTGCATCTGCAAATCTGCATTTCAGATTTCTCAAAAATTATAATGCAAGTTAGCTGGCTTTTCATTCCTGCTTCCCCCTCCCTGTGATCACCCCCAATTTCAGCTGTGATTTACTAAACACTTTTTTCCCATTGGAAATTATAAAATGATATCCTAGCTCATTGTTTTATTTTATATTGAGCTTCATTGAGTTTTCAGACATTTACACTGTCAGCTTTCCTTCTCTTACTGTAAAATCTTTTCTATTGACAATTCAATCATGTCAAGTTTGGAACAGGAGAGGCACTGATTTGATCAGCTATCATTGGATTTACAATATATAAATGACGGCACCATATCTGGCCTTCGTCTAAAGCAGCTGCCTTTTATCGATTTATATTCCACTAGCAAGGAAGAAAAATTGCAGCACAATGTAGTGGTATGGTCCGAGATCAATACCAATTTTTTTCTTAATGACACAAAGGCCAAGATAAGGACAGCATAAGTCAAAGCTAGACAGATCAAATTTGCCCGATATCCCTTTCAATTACTGAAGAACATGCACAGGGATGTATAACATTAAAGCAAAGGAGAATATTATTCCAAGTGGTTTAAAATTATGACATCCAACAAGACTGCATGGCCCTGTCCCTGAGATAAGGAATTGAAATGAGCTGAGAATGGAGAGCCACCCACCCTTGCACCTTGGTCTAAAAGCAGCTAGGTGTTTCCAGAGTTAGTCTAACTATTAGAAGTCAGAGCACTGATCAGCTGTGTAATCCAAATGATAAGGATTTAAACCAGGACTCCAGCACCAAACACCCTGAATTCCTTAGGTGTTGTTATTGAATAACAGGTAACGAAAAGTGCAATAGATTGGTTGTCCCCCAGAATAGAATATGTGTTATAATAAGCTAAAAAGCAAATTACCCAGTTTAACAAGCCCAATAGAGTGGTAGGCCATATAAACTCTGAGCAAGTTGTAAAGTTATAGCTATCTGCACTATGGCAATGAACGGCTGCCCAGTCCCTGTGGGAATCTGAGAAGATTCCCTATTTCAGTAAAAATAAAAGTGGGTGCAGGTCAAAGCAGTTATTTCTGAAACTGCTGTGCCATGACCCCAAACCATGTTATGTTTCCATGTTATGTTTATCATAACATGGAAAGTTAGGATGAAATCAGTTCAGGAGAATCCTAGACTGGAGACCCTTTTGGTGATTTTTCTCTACTGATGGATTTTTTTAAATTTTATTATTATTATACTCTAAGTTTTAGGGTACATGTGCGCAATGTGCAGGTTAGTTACATATGTATACATGTGCCATGCTGGTGTGCTGCACCCATTAACTCATCATTTAGCATTAGGTATATCTCCTAATGCTATCCCTCCCCCCTCCCCCCACCCCACAACAGTCCCCAGAGTGTGATGTTCCCCTTCCTGTGTCCATGTGATCTCATTGTTCAATTCCCACCTGTGAGTGAGAACATGCGGATTTTTTTTTAACCTGCTACCAGCACTTACGGCGTCAGGGGCTTCTCATTAAAATAGACTCCCAGTCTACTTGCATACTTCCTGACAGTCCCTTCCCTTCTACTGGTGTCCTCTCCAACATAATATAAACACGGTTAGATACTTTAAATAACAGCAATCTTTGACATACAGTACAATATCAGCAAAAATTATGCAAAGTATAGACAAACTAAGGTGTTCAAGAATAGCTTGAATCTTGGCAGGGCTTTGTGAGATATGCTGTGAAGAAAACTTGAATATCTCATCAGTGGTATAATAGATGACATTTGAGTTCCTTCCAGTACTAAGCATCTATATTTCTAAGTAATAACAGATCAAATGCCTTATAAATGGGAAAACAAAACAAAACACAGTAGAATAAACATGGGTCTTTGAAATCAAGCAGACTTGGATTCCAGACTGAACTCTGCCACTTACCAGCAATATAACCTTGGGCAAGTTACTTAGCCTCTCTGTAAATCAATAGCAGGCTAAGTGACAAGTGTGCTATAAACAATATCACATTTGATCTTCACAACAACCCTGTGAGTTTGTTATCTCCATTTTAAAGATAATGAAACTGAGGTTCAGTGAGTTTAAGTAAACTTGCTCAAGGTTATACATGGCTAATGGTAGAATCTAGATTCAAACCATAATCTATATGGTTCCAAAATCTATTCTTACCGTTACTTCCATCACACTACAGTCCTTTCAGTCTAACCTAAACCTGAACTATTGTCTTCATTGTCTCTCCGGTCACTAAGAAATAAAGTTTGGGCCACATAGCTAACCATAACAGAACTGTATAATCCCACTGACAATGAGGAAGCCAATAATAACTTAGATGCCTGGTCAGGAAATGCTTAGAAACCAAACATGGAAACCTCATTTTTTTCACACCACATTTGTTAACACTGTCACCATGTAATATATGTAACTGAAGAGAAATAAATGTTCCAACCCTAAGGACAAGAATGAAAGTTGTAACAAGAACGCAAAGGGCAGCATAAGATACATATCTTATACAGTCAATTTTGACTTTATTTTTCTACTAGTGCTGCTAATGCATTTTTTCTTGCAAATTAGTGCAATATTAGTGATCATAACATTAGATGATGCAGTTTAGCTGTGGCCAACAGAAGCAGGCAGTTCAGCCTGGTGTGGAGCAATCAGAAATGGGATGCTTTGTTTTCAAGAAAATGTCATGCTGGGACTTTGAGTGGCAGTAAAATTTGAGTTAACAGATGATTTTGGAACTAGGAGGTTTGGTAAGACCATCCTAGTAGTTAGAGTTAGCACAATTAGAAGCTCAGGAAGCCGAAGAGGTAAGACTGAGATAAAGAAATATACAAACACCACAAATCAGAGCAGCCAGTTGGGCCATAAGTTTGGGTAGAGAAAATGGGAGGAAGTCCATAAAAAATTATGAATCAGGGCACCTAGCTTGAACCTGATACTCTCACATACTTTCTTTCACAGAAAGAATACACTAACTATCCTAAGCTAGCAGCAAAAGAGTAATCATGTCTGGCTAGCAAGGGCTCTCAAAGGTGCTGGGCAGCCTGAAAAGTGATAAGCAAAAAAGACAGAGGAGCAAATAGCTGGTAGATGGGAGATAGTACAAGAGTGTGATTTGGCCATCTAGCACTAGGATCTCAAACTGACTGTGTTCAAAGGTATGACTGAGGAAACATATGCCAGAAACTTAGTCCAATGGCCAGCACATAGCAAGAGCTCCATGCATTTCTTAAAGTTCCACAAAAGGGGTTGTGCCGAAAAGCCAAAGGATGAAAGTCTTCAAGTGTATACAAAGTGATCTTTCTAGCCACACACCTGTATAGCAACATTTTCAACAGAATCATTTTTTTCAACACCTGGTGAATGAACAATGAAGGTTAATTAATGATCAAAGGTAACCTCAAAATAGCTTATTTTGGAAGCATAAATGTACACTAATTATTACAAAAGTCACCAGCCAATGACATATGCACTCCATTGACTAATTAGCTTTTTGATGCCATCAGAAGGAAAAAGAACTTTGGTAAATACTATAGCCAATTATTAATACTTTCAATTTCTGTATAATCCTGGCACATTCTTAAGTGGTCCATAAAAGTAAGGAGCAACAGTGTCACAATCTTTACACAGTCAATTTTATCTATAATTTGGGAATACTGGCACATGAATAGTTCTGTTCAAACTCTTCAAACTGTTGAAATATTTATTTCCTTTTGTCTCAGATTATGTACTTGATAGAGGTAAGCTGGGGCTATAGAGATACATATATATTCAGAACACTTGAAATGGAGGCCTGGTTCCACCACTTACTAGGTGAGTAACGTCTGACTGGGCCTCAGCTCCCTCATCCACATAACAAAAGGTAATAATACCTAGTGTAGGCATTATTCATCTTTATATCCATCATGGGCCTGAAAATTGTGGTAGACAAATAGCGAGCAGATGCCAAAGAAACATTCGTTGCTTGGTGATAAAACTTTCAGGAAAATATAGTATTTTTGACCCTGGAATTTTGCATTGCTAGGAAAACATATTACAAATAAAGTATTAATAATCCTATAATTGTCACTCACAGTCAAAATCATTTTGTTGAAATAGATTGCTTTGGTTTGATTGAAGAGTCATCGTTGAATTGGCATCACTTGACGCAGAAAACAGATAATGGTATACTGCAGAGTCTATGCATTTTTACCTTTCTAAAGGGCATGCATAAATACAGTAGTCCCCCTCACCCTTATGTGCAGTTTTGCTATCTGTGGTCTGTTTCCTGCGGTCAACCACAATCTGAAAATATTAAACAAAAAATTCCAGAAATAAACAATTCATAAGTTTTAAATTGCATACTGTTCTGAGTAGCGTGATGAAATCTCACACTGTCTTGCTGCATCCCACCTGGGATATGAATCATTCCTTTGCCCAGCATATCCACACTGTATATACTACTCACCTGTTAATCACTTAGTCTCTCAGTTATCAGATCCACTGTCATAGTATCACAGTGCCTTGTATTCATGTAACCTTTATTTTACTTACCAATGGCTCTAAAGTGCAAGAATAGTGGTGCTGGCAATTCACATATGCCAAAGAGGAGTCAGAAAGTGCTTCCTTTAAGTGAAAAGGTGAAAGTTCTTAATAAGGAAAGAGAAAAAAATCATATGCTGAGGTTGCTAAGATCTATGGTAAGGACAAATCTATATGTGAAACTGAACAGTATATCATTGTATTCTATTTTATTATTAGGTTATTGTTGATAATCTCTCAATGTGCCCTGCGTATAAATTAAAACTGATCATAGATGTGCATGTATAGGAAAAATATAGTATATACAGGGTTCAGTACTATTTGACTGAACTAAGACTTGAGATTTCAGGCATCCACTAGGGGTCTTGAATGCATGCCCATGGATAAGGAGGGACTACTATATCATATGCCAAACATTTATATGTGTTTAAAAGATGAAATTAAACTAATTACCACAGACTGGAAACAAGACCCAGAGCCTTATAACATAATGTACAAAATGTCCAGAACACATATAAAATTACTTGGCATAAAAGGAACTAAACGGCCTGGCATGGTGGCTCATGCTTGTAATCCCAGCACTTTGGGAGGCTGAGGCAGGCGGATCACCTGAGGCCAGGAGTTCAAGACCAGACTGGCTGATATGGCGAAACCCGGTCTCTACTAAAAATACAAAAATTAGCCAGGTGTGGTGGCGGATGCCTGTAATCCCAGCTACTCAGGAGGCTGAGGCAGGAGATTCGCTTGAACTCAGGAGGCAGAGGTTGCAGTAAGCCAAGATCACGCCACTGCACTCCAGCCCGGGTGACAGAGCAAGACTCTGTCTCAAAAAAAAAAAAAAACAAAAACAAAAACAAAAAACTGGCTGGAAAAATGTCATATTACTTACAGGAGAATAACAATTTGAATGACTGTGGATTTTTCATAAGAAACCACGGAAGCAAGAAAGAAGTGGCACATTATTAAAGTGATGACAAAAAAAACTACTAACCCAGAATTCTGTATCCAGTGAAATATCTTTCAGAAATGAAGATGAAATTAAAAAGAAAAACATTTCCATATAATTGAAAACTAACAGAATTCATAGCCACTGAAATGCTCTAAAGGAAGTTCTTCATATAGTGGGAAAATGATATCAGAAGGAAAATCTGGAAATAAGAACTAAAGAAAGAGCAACAGAAAAGATAAATATCCAAATAAATAAAATAGTCTATACTTACGGTCTTGAGGTCTTTAAAGTGTTTTACCATTAAATATAAACATAATAATTTCTGATGGGATTTTGCAATATATTCATATAAAACAACTATTATACAATATAAAAGGGGGATGGAAAGGGGACTTACATAATAGAAGATTTCTGCATTCAGGTTAAATACAAATTGTTAAGAAGACTGTCCAGGCACAGTGGCTGACACCTGTAACCTCAGTGCTTCAGGAGGATGAGGCGAGCAGATCACTTGAGGTCAGGAGCTCAAGAGCAGCCTAGTCAACATGGTGACACCCCATATGTACTAAAAAACTACAAAAAAAATTAGCCAGGCATGGTGGCACATACCTGTAATCACAGCTACTTGGGAGGCTGAGACAGGAGAACCTGGGAGGCAGAGGTTGTAGTGAGCCAAGATCGTGCCACTGCACTCTAGCCTGGGTGACAGAGCGAGACTCCATCTCAAAAAAAAAAAAAAATTGTAAGAAGACTGTGAAAAGTAAAGTGTGTATATGGCAATCCCCTAGAGCACTAAAAACTAAAAACACTAAAAAAAAAAAATACAAAGAGATATAGCCAAAAAAAAAAAAAGGAATAATAAAAAATGTTCAAATAACCCAAAGGAAAACAGGAAAAGAGAAAAAGAGGAATGAGAAACAGAAAGGAAAAAACAGAAAACAGATCATAAAATGATAGATATAGATCCAAACATATCAATAATGACATTAAATGTAAATGGTCTAACAATCCAATTAAAAGATAGATATTACAAACTACAGGGTGTCTATAAGAGATCTATCTCCCATGCACTGATATAGGTACGTTTAAAATACAAAGATATAGAAGGACATCAGTGGAAATGACAGAGTAAAGAATTGACATCATAGAAGCAGAGAGTAGAATAGTTGTTACCAGACACCGGGGAGGGGAAAAGGGAGGAGATGAAGGGGGAGAGGTTAATCAACAGGTATAAAGTTATAATTACATAGGAGGAATACATTCTGATGTTCTATTGCATAGTAGGATGATGATGGTTAACAGTAAGATATAGTATATTACAAAACAGCTAAAAGAGAAGCTTTTGAATGTTCTTACCACAAAGAAATGGTAAATACATGAGGTGATGGCTATGCTAAATACCCTGATTTGATCATTACATAACATATATCTCTAGCGAAACATTAAATTGTACCCCATAAATATGTACAATTACAATGCATCAATTTAAAAAGTGCTCTATATACCTACTGTGTCCACAAAAATTTAAAATTAAAAAAAAGTTAATACCAAAAAAATTGCTCTCCATAAAAGCAATGAAATACTGGCAAAAAAATTGCGAGAATTACTTTTTTTTTTTTTTTTGAGACGGAGTCTCGCTCTGTCACCCGGGCTGGAGTGCAGTGGCGCGATCTCGGCTCACTGCAACCTGCAACCTCTGCCTCCCAGGTTAAAGCAAGTCTCCTGCGTCAGCCTCCCAAGTAGCTGGGACTTCAGGCGCGTGCCACCATGCCAAGCTACTTTTTTATATTTTTAGTAGAGACGGGGTTTCACCATGTTAGCCAGGCTGCTCTCGATCTCCTGACCTCATGATCTGCCCGCCTCAGCCTCCCAAAATGTTAGGATTACAGGCATGAGCCACTGTGCCTGGCGAAAATTACATTTTTATGAATTCTGGAAATTAATGGAAGGCTTGGAGCAACTCAGGGAGCAGTTATTCAAGTAAAATCGCTGAATCTTTGTAAGAATAGTGAATTTTGTGAAATTTTAACTTGCTCTAGGTCCATCTCCTGCTCTCTAGTTCTGCAGTAGCCTTGAAAAATAACAGCCTGCATTCCTGGTGCAGTCTGACAGCCACCTTAAGGAGCAGAATGGAAGTGGAGCTCTCACAAAGTGTCATTCTCAAATAATTGTCATTATGTGACCCATTGGGAGGTTATCTGGAAGATGCAACTTACAAGGCTGTTTGCATTTGACCTGATTCGGAAAGTACCCACTACAAAAAGCATTTTCTTGGGGAGGAGGGAGGGTTGGGAATTAGTCAAAGAGTATTACTGACAAGGCTCTGTGACTGCCTGAGGTGGTGGATACAGCTGGGACAAAGAATAAACAAAAGCTTAACAGGAAAAACTGGAAAAGAAGATATCCACAGGGGCTTTGGAAATCTTGGACATATTCATGGAAATACAGAAGGTCATGTACAGATGTAGGGCTGTGCTCATCCTCGGGAAAGACCTGAGAAGGCACAAAGGTCTTACTTATGGTAGACCTTGAGACCCTGCACAAGTAAGAAATGATGGCTAAGGCAGAGTTGTCAACTGCCTAACTGTTGAAAAGACGCCCCAATATACACACAGAGCCCCTCAGCAAACATTGGAAAATTTGTTCATTCCAAGCATTTAAGGAAAATCTCTGTCCAATCATTCACTGACCACTAAGCTAACCAGACTTCAGTGGCCACACACAGACATTACAGAGTTCACTCAGAAAACTCACTAAACAAATAAATACAATTAAAACAAGTAGTAACAGCAGCAACAAACACTGGGGAAGGGAAAGAATCTGATTTCCAGAGTTACCACATTATATTATTTAAAACGCCCAATTTTTAACCAAAAAGCCCACAAAAGACATGCAAAGAAACAAGAAATTATAGCCCATACACAGAAGGGAAAAGTAATCAATAGAAACTGTTCCTGAGTATGCACAGACATTAGACATACTGGACAAAGACTCTGAATCAGCTATTTTAAATATATTCAAAGAGCTAAAGAAAAGCACATCTAAAGAACTAAAGGTAAGTATCAGAATGATGTTTCACCATGTGAAAAATATAAAGCAATATATTTTTTTAAAGAAAAACTAAATAGAAATTCTGGAGCTTAAAAGTGAAATAACTAGAATTTAAAAATTCTCTAGAGGGGCTCAAGAGCAGATTTGAGCAGGCAGAATAAAGAATCAGCGAATTTGAAGATACATCAATTGAGATCATTTGGTTGGGGAAAGGAAAGAAAAAAGCATGAAGGAAAACAGATAGCTTCAGAGACCTGTAGAATATCATCAAGCATACCAACAAAAACATAATTGTTGTCCCAGAAGAAGAGAGAGAAAAGCGTGCAGAAAGAATATCTGAAGAAATAATGGCCAAAAACTTCCCAAATTTGATTTTTTGAAAAAATCAATCTATACATCCAAGAAACTCAACAGATTCTTGGGAAAAACTCAAAGATATCCACACCTAGACACATCATAATGAAACCTTTGAAAAACAAAGACAAACAGAAAACCTTGAAAGCAGCAAGAAAGAACTGATTCATGCACCAGGAATCCTCAATAAAATTAACAGCTGATTTCTTATCAGAAACCATGAAGGCCAGAAGATGGTGGATTAATATGTTCAAATTGCTGAGAATACCTGTCAAACAAAGAGTCTATATCTATCAAAACTATGCCTCTAATGAAGGGGAAATGTAGAGTAACTGCTTTATGGATACAAGATTCCATTTTGGGGTGATGAAAATGTTTTGGGAGTAGATAGAGGTGGTGGTTGAACAACATTGTGAATGAACTAAATGTCACTGAATTGTTCACTTTAAAATGGGTTCTATTGTATATGAATTTCACCTGGGTAAAAAGATGAAGGGGAAATCAAGACATTCCCAGATAAACAAAAACTGAGAGAATTTGTTACTAGCTGACTTGCGCTACGAGAAAAATTAAAGGAAGTCCTTCAGGCTGAAATATAAGGATATTAGATAGTGACTCTAATTCACATGAAGAAATAAAGAACACAGGTAACAGTCATTATATAGGTAAATATAAAAGACAATATAAATGTAGTTTTTGCGTGTAACCCCTTTTTTCTTTCTCCTGATTTAAAAACAATTACATACAGCAAAATTTATAAATCTGTGTTTATGGACACACGATATATACAGATGTAATTTGTGACAACAACAGCATAAAGGAGAGGGAGTAACTGTGCTATATAGAACCAAAGTTTTTAGGCCGGGCATGGTGGCTCACACCTGTATTCCCAGCACTTTGGGAGGCCAAGGCAGGTGGATTACTTGAGGTCAGGAGCTCGAGAACAGCCTGGCCAACCTGGTGAAACCTTGTCTCTACCAAAAATACAAAAATTAGCTGGGCATGGTGACACACACCTGTTGTTCCAGCTACTCAGGAGGCTGAGGCAGGAGAATTGCTTGAACCTGGGAGTCAGTGGTTACAGTGAGCCGAGATCACGCCACTGCACTCCAGCCTAGGCAACAGAGTGAGACTCCATCTCAAAGAAAAAAAAAATTAGCTGGGCATGGTGGTGCATACCTGTAACCCCAGCTACTCGGGAGGTTGAAGAGAGAGGATCCCTTGAACCCGGGAGGCGGAGGTTGCAGTCACCGAGATCATGCCATTGCACTCCAGCCTGGGCAACAAGAGCAAAACTCCGTCTCAAAAAAAAAAAAAAAAAAAAAAAGAACAACCAAAGTTTTTATATTTATTTAAATTTACTTGGTATTAACTTGAACTAAATTGTCATAAGCTGAGAACTTAATTGTAGTGCTGACAGCAAGCATTAAAAAATAACACAAAAATATATAGTTAAAAATGATGACAAGAAAACTAAAATGGCACAGTAGAAACTATTTTTAATTTTTATTTATTTATTTTTAATTTTTTTTCAAGCTGGAGTCTTGCTCTGTTGCTCAGTCTGGAGTACCGTGGCACAATCTAGGCTCACTGCAACCTCCACCTCCTGGCTTCAAGCCATTCTCCTGCCTCAGCCTCCAGAGTAGCTGGGACTACAGGTGAGCGCCGCCACCGCACCCAGCTAATTTTTGTATTTTTAGTAGAGATGGGGTTTCACCCATGTTGACCAGGCTGATCTTGAACTCCTGATCTCAGGTGATCCACCTGCCTCAGCCTCCCAAAGTGCTGGGATTATAGGTGTGAGCCACTGTGCCTAGCCTGAAACGATCTTTTTAAAATGGACAATGCAGGAATAGTGGAACAAGAAAAAACATAAAACTTATAGAAAACAAATTAAAAATGGCAGATGGAAATCCTACTTTATCAGTAATTACATTAAATGGGAATTTATTAAAGTCTCCAATTAATCTCACTTATATGTGGAATCTGAAAAGGTTGAACTCATAGATGCAAAATCAAATGACAGTTACAAAAGCCTGGGGTGGGGGAGTGGGGAAAAGGGAGATGTCTGTCAAAGTGTATAAAGATTCAGTTAGATAGGAGAAAGAACTTTTTGAGATCTATTGCACAGCATGGTGTCTACAGCTAATAATTAAGTATTGTATTTTTCAAAATTGCTTTAAGAATAGATTTTAAATGTTCTTACCAGAAAAAAAAAGTACATAAGTAGATGAGGTAATAGATATGTTAACTGGCTTCATTTAATCATTCTACAATGTATACATATATTGAAACATTATGTTGTATTCCATAAATATATACAACATTTGTCAATTAAAAATATAAATAAAGTAACTGAATTAAATTGGATAGGGAAACAACAACAATAAAAACCCATGTCCAACTAAAAAGCCAAAATGATCCAACTATCTGCTGTCAACAAGAGACACATTTTAGATTCAAAGACACAAATAGATTGAAAATAAAAGGTTGGAAGAAAACATACAGATATACCATGAAAACAGTAACCAAAAGGAGAGCTAAAGTGGCTATACTAATATCAGACCAAAATGTTATTAGAGACAAAAAAATTTTATAACAGTAAAGGGTTATTCCATCAAAAAGATATAACAATTATAAGCATATATGAATTTGATAACAGAGCCCCAAAATACATGAAGAAAAGTTGGCAGAATTGAAGAAAGAAATAGACAATTCAACAGTAATAGTTGGAGACTTCAACACTTCACTTTCAACAATGCATAGTATAACTAGACAAAGATCAGCAAGGAAACAGAAGACTTGCACAACACTATAAACCAAATAGTCCTAGCAAACATCTATAGAACATTTCTTCCAACAAGAGCAGAACACATATTCTCAAGTGAACATCAAGCATTCTCCATGGCAGACCAAAAGTCAGGACACAAAACAATTTTAAATAAATTTTAAAGAATTAAAATGACACATGAGATGTTTTCTAACCATGGTAGAATGAAATTAGAAATCAATAACAGAAGGGAATTTAATAAATTCACAAACATGGAAATTAAAAGCAAAAAGAAAAAAATAATATACTATGCAAATACTAATCAAAAGAAAGCTGGGCTAGCTATATTAAAATCAGACAAAGTAGACTACAGAGCAAAAAGAATTATCAGGGATAGAGAAGGACATTACATAATGATAAAAGAGTCAATCCACAAAGAAAGTAAAACAATCCTAAATGTGTATGCACCTAATGACAGAGCTTCAAAATTCATACAGACTTTACATAGTAAAGATGTAATCTCCCCAAATCGATCTACATTAACACAACTGATCTAATTAACACAATTCCTATCAAAATCCCTGCAAGATAATTTGCATATACAGACAAACTGATCCTAAAATTCCTGTGGAAATCCAAAATACCCAGAATAACCAAAACAATTTTGAAAAAGAAGAATAAAATTGGAGGAATCCTATTGCACAATTTTAAGTCCTATTGGAAAGCTCCAGTACTGTAAAGATTAGACAGCATGGTGTTGCTAAAGGGATAGATATATACATTCCCGGAATACAACCGAGAGTCCAGAAATATACCCACACAAATAGGGGGAAATGAGTTTAATAAAGGCTTGAAGGCAATTCAGTGGAGCAAAGATTCAACCACAATGTTGAAAAATTACTTGTGAAAAAATAATAAATCTCTCCCTAAAATCAAACCTTTTCCAGAAATTAATTCAAACATAAAATGTAAAACTACAATTTTGGGGGCTGGGCATGGTGGCTCACGCCTGTAATCCCAGCACTTTGGGAGGCTGAGGCGGGCAGATCACCTGAGGTCAGGAGTTCGAGACCAGCCTGGCCAACATGCAAAACTCCATCTCTACCAAAAGTACAAAAATTAGTCGGGCATGGTGGCACATGCCTGTAATCCCAGCTACTCAGGAGGCTGAGGCAGGAGAATCGCTTGAACCTGGGAGACGGAGGTTACAGTTAGCTAAGACCATGCCACTGCACTCCAGCCTGGGCAACAAAAGCGAGACTCCATCTCAAAAAAAAAAAAAAAAAACCATACAATTTTTGAAAGAAAACATAGGAGATGTTTTTTGACCTGGGGTTAGGCAAAGAGTGATTTTACATGACACCAAGAACACAATCCATAACAACACTTATAATTTGGAAGACTTCATCACAATTAAAAACTTTTGCTCTGAGAAAGACATTTATAGGACAATGAAAAGATAAGCTACAGACTGGAAGAAAATATTTGCAAATCATACATTCCACAAAGGACTTATACCCATAATATATAAAGAACCATCATGTGATGGATCTCCAAAGGCATACTGAGTGAAAAAAAAAAGCCAATCTCAAAAGATTACTGTATAATTCCATTTATACAATGTTCTCAAAGTTAAAAAAGATTATAGTGATACAGAATAGACCAGTGGTTACTAGGGATTAGGTTTGAGGGAAGAGTGTGACTGTTAAGGGGTAACACGAGGGAGTTTATTTGTGGTGATGAAACAGTTCTATATCCTGATTATCATGATGTGTACTTGAATCTACACATTTAGTAAGATTTAATAAAATACATTTTTAAAGTGTATGTAAAATCTAGGTCTGTACCTGACTTAGTAGTATTGTGCCAATATCAATTTCCTGGTTTTAACAATATATATGGTTTTGTGAGATATTATCACTGGGGGAAGCTAGGCAAACGACACTTGAGAATTCTCGGCACTATTTTTGCATTTCTTGTGAGTCACAGACTATTTCAAAATAAAAACTTATATTTAAAAACTCAACTGTAGGCTGGGTGTGGTGGCTCACACCTGTAATCCCAGCACTTTGGGAGGCCGAGGCAGGCAGATCACCTGAGGTTTGCAGTTCAAGAACAGCCTGACCAACATGGAGAAACCCCGTCTCTACTAAAAATACAAAATTAACTGGGTATGTTGATGCATGTCTCTAATCCCAGCTACTCGGGAGGCTGAGGCAGGAGAATTGCTTAAACCCAGGAGGCGGAGGTTGCGATGAGCTGAGATCATGCCATTGCACTCCATCTCAAAAAAAACAAAACAAAACAAAACAAAAAAAACACTCAACTGTAAAAAAATAAACAATCCAATTTAAAAATGGGCAAAAGATTTGAACAGACACTTTGCCAAAGAGGGTATGTAGATGGCCAACACCCTTGAGAAGATGTTCAACATCACTAGCCATTAGGGGAGTACAAATTCAAACATCTATTAACTCATTTAATTTTCAGAATAATCTTATGAAGTAAATATCACCATTTCCCCCCCTTTTACACACAAGTGATATACACTGAGGTTAAGCGATTTATCTAAAATGACAGAGCTGGCTGGGCAGGGAGGCTCACGCCTGTAATCCCAGCATTTTGGGAGGCCAAGGTGGGTGAATCACCTGAGGTCAGTTCAAGACCAGCCTGGCCAACATGGCAAAACCCCATATCTACTAAAAATATAAAAATTAGCCAGGCGTAGTGGTACGTGCCTATAGTCCCAGCTACTCAGGAGGCTGAGGCAGGAGAATTGCTTGAACCTGGGAGGCAGACATTGCAGTGAGTGGAGATCGCACCACTGCACTCCAGCCTGGGTGATGAAGTGAGCCTCCGTCTCAAAAATAAAAAATAAATAAATAAAATAAAATGACAGAGCTTACTACCGGTGAGGCTGGGGTTAAAGTCAGCTTCAGTCTAACACCAATCTCTGCTGTTAACCATGAAACTACACTGTGCTCTATTCTATGGCTACTAGATCTTTAGAAGACACTCTACCCATGAATGAACCTACCTGAGGTACTTATTAACTGATATTTTATGCAGAAATCCCTTACAATTCAGGAAGATAAATTCACACACCCAGTTAGTCAGAAAGAGACAAAAAGAGAAAGGGAAAGATCTACCTGTCATAATTTATACCACACTTTCCTACATACTGTACTGATTAACACAGGTGGCTGGTCTCTCTCCACTCATTTCTTTGTTCCCCTTGCATAAATCCGTATGATACTTGCCATATAAATATAGGCAAAAGTGAGCTTTTATCATTCATAAAATTGCCAAAGGAAGTTTGAGTTTCTTACAGTAGCTAAAGAAGGAGGAATTTTTGAACTTGTTTGCTGGTATTAAAATTAATTTCTAAAGGCATGCAGGACAATGGTACTAAAAAGATTATTAATTCATGCGGCCTTGATTTGTGTTTGTTCCTACCACATTGCCTTTGCCTGCATTCAGAATAGTTAATGAAAACTCACACACTCCAAAGTGCTGAGCAAAGACAAAAGGAAAATAATACAAAATCTCTCCTTGGGGAAAAGAAAGAATAGATGTTACAGAAGACCATGTTTAATTATTGTTTTAAAAATAAAATTGGCCAGAAAAATTAATTGGGTGGTGCCATTTAAATTGTACCATCTCTGCAAGGTCTAATTTTACTTTTAGAAGAAAACAGAGCCAGATATGTTTTTTCAGGAGGGAAATGGATACTGCAGGTTTTTATAGTTAGGATGTCTTACGATCATCTCTTTTTATGTGTTCAAAATAAGTCCTAAAATGAAGGTGTGCTTTCGTGAAATAGATAGGGAATGAGCTTGATTAGAGGCTAAAGAATGTATAAGGGCATGAACATATATATAAGGTTCATGGTTAAACAACTCTGGACATGTTCACTGACTATCTCCAAACCCATGTTAACATATAATATAAGGTCCATAATTTGATAATTGAACAGCAGAAGTGCATCAGTGACAAGGAAGGAGGAGGGAGGGTCTGATTAAAATCGAGAGAAGAGTATATGATACATTGGCTATTCATTCAACAAACAGACGCTGAGCACTCGTTAAGCGCCAGGCACTGCACTAAGTGGAAAAGATACAGACAGGGCCACAACCCAGCCACCAACTGCTACTAGGAGTCTGCAGTCTAGTATGGGAGGGAGATCCCAGAGCATCTCGGGGAAATTCAAGTGGCCCCATGTGACTGGAGTTTGTAACGCATATAACAAAGGATGGCGGACTATTAAAACAGAAGCTAGAGGAATATGCACTGGCCGCCTGTTAAAAGGCTTTGTATGCCATGCCAAGGAGTTTTATATTTTTTGTTTAAACACAAATAATCCACGTTTACTATAGAAAAATTTTAAAGTACAGAGAAGCAAAATGCAAAGAAATGCAATCACCTTTAATTTTACCACCTAAAGCTGTACACCCTCTGTGTGTGTCTATGTCTGTCTGTGTGTCTGTCTCTAGGTGTGTGTTTCTTTGTGTCTCTATGTCTCACTCTCTCAATAAATGATAGGTGGATAGAAAAAATAGATATCAAAAGAAATTCATGTATACTCACAGTTTTTTCCACTTAAATATATATCATGGATATTTATTCATGTCATTAAATCTTCTCAACATCTTTTCAATAGCTGCATAGTATTCCATCATATTGCTGTTTCATAATTTAACCAGTCTTTTCTTGATTGTTGTTTTCTATTTTTTGCAATATGGTAGGAGTAATTTTTGAAATGTAATTGTATTTGCATTCAAATTGTATTTGTGGCAGCTGTTGTCCAAAACATGGCAGATGCAGACTGCACAAGGGTGGAAATGGTAAAAAAGAGAAGGAAGAAGAGGAGATTACTGAGAAATGAATAAGAGAGTAGTCAGATAGTACATGGAGAAAAAAGCAGATTCACGTAAGGTGCTCCCTAGTAGAGAGAGAGTACTAAGAGGGAGGAAAGTGTCTGTCCAGGCTGTGGACCCTGGTAAGTTATTCATTTAACAAAATTTTATCGAACACCTACTCAAAGTGTATGGATAAACCTAGACCCTGGGTCCTAGAGCTACCTGACCAAGATTTCCAACATGATTCCTATGCAAGCTATAGTCAGGCAATTGTCCCCTTGAGGCATCTGACCCTTGAGAAAGAAAGAATAAAGTGGGCCTGATAGCTAAATGATCAACCACATTCTCCAAGTTCTATTTCCATATTTTAAATAATCAGAAAGCCACATATCAGGACTGTATTATTTCAGCCTCCAAAGAAATGTCTAAACTGAATTATGATTTAATATTACACACTCAACCCTTATGTAGAAGGTCAATACAGGAATTTTCCATTTTAACAGGGTTATTGTTCCTTTGCAAAACTATAGTTGAAGGTGTCTACTATTACCTATTATCTTTCACATGAGGGACCATATAATAAATATCAGGATAAAATTTGTCTGGGGAAAAAGAATACATATTTTTCTGCTGCAACAATAAAAACATGCAAGCCAATATATTTTCCTGTTTACTTTTGCTGCTAGGAAACAGACTTGGATTGACTTATCTAGATACTTCATGGCATCCACGCTTTTTGGTTCCTTAGTTGGTATCCTTGATTTTTAAAATGTAAAGGCCCTATATTTTACAGTGTTTAATTTTGTACAGTACCTCTGATCCTTTTGAATGTGTAAGGAATGAAAGAATCTTAAATAAATTTGGTCACTTAAATAAACAGCTTAAATAAATAAAAGCTGTTTTGTAACAATTGGCCCACATGCTACTAAAAATTGGCTTGATGGTTGTCAGTATCTGCGTTGGGAGCTGTGAGATTTGATATTCATAGTTGATAGTTTTGATTTTGGTATAATTAAATAGTCTCCATATGAGTAGTGCCTTGAAATGTGCCATTCTAATTTGTTTTCACAGCAGACAAATGTACACAGACAGTGCCAATAATATAGCATCTCATGATGTCTAAACTTCTAAAATAATCTATAACCCCCATATTCAATGAAGAGAACCATGAGCCATCCTTTTTCTGCACAGAAAGCAATAAACAACGGAATGAATTAATCCCAAAATTGCATAAAAACTATCTTCTCTCTTGTCTACCACTGACCTGGAGAGGGATGACTTACAGGGAAAATTACTTAAAACCCTTCACTGGCTCTCTACTTCCTTCAGGATACAGTACAATTGCTATAGTAAGATGCGCATGCTATTTTGATAAGTAAAAGGCGCAAATTACAGAACAATATGACTCCAATTTTATTACACACACAAAATAGTCTAAAATATGCACTGAAATTGGTAATAAGATTAGAAATTACTTTTAAAATCTATAATTTCTTATTTTTCTAAAATAAATGTGTTACTTCTATTATCAGGAAAAAAAATCATCCTTTCAAAATGTTCAAATATTCACACATTCCAGAATTTAGAGACCACCAGAGGCATGTCAGAGCTAGCAGAACACTAAAAGATCATCTGGCTTCTCTCTTCTTTAGGTCTGAGTACACCTAGGCTAGAGAAGTAGTGATATCCACAAAGTCTCACAGCCCATCAGTGGCAGAGCCTAGTACAGATCCAGAGCTTTGCCCAGTCCAGCTACCTCTCTGAGAGGAACAATGATCCTCTGACAAGAAGTTACAGCAAGGACTTAGCCCTGGGGGCCAGGCTGGCCTGCAGAGCTCTAAGGTTCCTTGCAACTTTAAGAGTCCATGAAATACAATCTGACAATACAGCCTTCTCTCATGTTGAACTTCCTAGAATCCGGCAAGAAAACAAAAGGATTTTTAAGGCAAAACTTTGAAGACAATAATTTTTGGATTTTCATGACAACACAGCTCTATAATTCAATATTTTTTGTTAATTTCAGATTGTACAGCTTGCTGATTTAAAGATAATATTTCTACCTATGTGAAGAAAATGTGGCAGATAAACAGAGATCTTTTGGCTGGCTTCATGGCCCCTTTGCCCAGAAGCTTATTAAAGGCTATGTCAGGAGACCCATTTTTCTTCAGGGACTGGGAGTTGGCCTGAACTTCCAAATTCCACATCTTTCCTTCCAACAGAATGGTCTTTCCCTTCAAAGCTTTGAACCGCTGAACTGGAGCTACATAAAGCTTCAATCAAGTTAGTTATTTTTTTTTAAGTGAGGGATAGGAGTAAACCAAATTAGCATGTTAACTTTTTAACCATTGGCCCCCAATCTCAAGTCACAAGCCAAATTATGGTGACCAAGTTACATCCTCCCAAATCTCCTGGCTAAACCAGAGTCAGGTGCAGAGTACTGACTTTCTGTTTCGGGAAGATGAGGACAAAATTCTTCCAGGCAAGAGTAATAGTAATGATGGTGATGACTATGGTGCTTTGTCCTGTCAACAGCAACTCCTAAGGATGGACTAGGCCAACAGTTCTTCAGAGGCCATCTTGGCCCTAGTCTGTGTTGGGAGACAATTCCCAGTGGATCTCTTGTGTTTTTGTACATCTTGTGAACAGATGCACTGAGTGACTTTGTTCTGGAATAATCTTTTCAAGACTGTTTAGACAGAGACAGTGTCTTACTCTGTGGGGAAAAAAAGCAGGTTTGCTTACAGCCCTTGAAGATACAGATGACTACATTGCAGTATAATAAATATAATGTCACTCTCTGGAGCAAAGGGCTGGCATGCTTACTGCCTGTTATAAAAGATTTGAGCCCCCTAAGCTTGGGGTTCTCTTCTGTAATGCAACCCAGTGAGTGAGCAGACATCATGTGGCCCTCTTCACACCATCTTGTGGGTACCGGGGCTCAGAGAAAATGCTGAGACTTTGGCTACTGCTACTGTTGTGAGTAATAAACTGTTCTTCATCTCTGATACGAGTCTTGTGTCTCCTGCCAGCAACAAGAAACTGTCTTAGCTAACTTGCTGGCTTGCAAGTAAGGTAAAAAATCCCAGATGCTTCACAGTTTTTAACAGTCTATAGTTTCTGACTGGACTCATATGAAATACATGGGAGGAATTACAAAGAAAGTAAGGAACCTACAGCCTAAAGGTTAAAGGATTGCTAGTAGCTCAAGATAATCATTCTTGTATAATAACTGCATATGTTTTTGACAATTATTATTAAGTACTTTAATTGCAACTGGGGCCTCAGGGTTGCACAACCTCCTCAGTGCCTGATTTGGAGTAATAGTGATAAAAGAACAGGTTTAGACCTAACCCAACATGTCTTCAAAGGCAGGTTTAGACAGAAGCTAAACTGCCCTGTGAAGGAACTCCTTAGAAGAACCAAGAAATCTAGTCACTGATCAGTTCTGTACCTTGCTTTCGTTTAACTCTCAGACCAAATACCAAGAAGCATTTTTGACATTTTGTTCAATTTACATAGCATCACTGTTAGAAAAATAAAATATTCAGAATAACTAATTCATTGTTGAGGGTTTGTGGTACCTTTTTCATTTTTATTTCCAGCTCATTATAAACCATACAATATGCCAACGTATTCTCTTAGTGCAATTATACAAAAGGAATATAATGCACGACTGGAATTCTTTATTCAGCAGTGGCCATGTTCCAAAAACTAACTGCAAAAGATGTTACTTCCACTCCAAAAAACAAACAGTAATTCTTAAATGTCTACAGAAAACTGAATGGATTTTTAGAATTACTAGATTATTGTTTTACTCTTTTAAAAAATCAGCAATTACATCTTGCTGGGAAGTTATATTATTCAAAATATGCCATTTTAATAGCCTACTTCTCTCTATCCTAAAAAGTAACCCCATTTTTCATTTATGAATATTGTTATTTCTGCAATTAAAATCACTTGTAATTTATTTTTTCCTGAAATTCTAGACTATGCCAACCAATCCTCATCTCCCTTTTTAAAGATGAAGGGAGATGAAAGGGATGTTCCCATCTTCACTTCCATGTCTTACAAATAAGTCAAGGTCCCCCACTGTCTTTGCCTCAAAGGGTCCCAAAAGTACTTGTGGAAACAGATGTGATGTGAACCTCATACTGGGTTCTTGAGTCTTTTTGTTCCCTGAACACATTAACTTGACATTTGGAAATATCGTGTTTGAAAGTTATTATCACATGTAAATTTCTTAAATATTTCTGACAGAAAAAAGATCTAAAGGGTATCAATGGAAACAATAGTTTAATTAATTTTTACATTCTGAATAAGCCTGAATTTCTCCATCCTTTATACATACTCCTGGTTTGGGGCCAAATTTCTTCTTCAAATGTGGATTCAGAAATTTGCTTTATCTGTCAAAGCCACAGCAACCCTTCTTGCTCCTGGCTTAACTGAAATATTGGTACTACCAAAGTTAAAGCAGTGCTAAAGGCCATAATCACGTGGGATTTTCTCCCCCAACATCTACCCACTTTCTGCGAAGAAGGCAGTAGAAGTCTTTTTACCAGGTCCTCTTTAACACCCTTAGCGGGAGGTGGCAGAAGCAGCTCCAATGGGCTGATGGGGCAAGATTATCGACCCAGTGTTAAGGGAGCAGACTTCAACAGGCAGCTGATCCAATCCCCCCACACGGTGGCAAAAGAATGCAGCTTTGCAGGACAAAGTTCCAGCAGGAGAAGGAAATAGGTGATGAGAATACAGTGCTGACTGGTTGCTCAGAAGGACTTTATCTCTCAGGATCAAGTTTCTTCAGATGAAAGCCCCCTACTCCCATCCCATGTCCATATACAAAAACACTACCATCAGCATCAACACCATCTACTTTTCCTTTCTGGAGACTGCTGGGAGGGCCTTACTGGCAAAAGAAACCAGAAAGGAAGCAGGATTTTCAGAACCTCTTAGTGTTTTTCATCTCCTAGCCCCCAAAGCATTTTTGGCTCCCCCTTGTGGGAAGAAGCTGTATTAAAGCATGCCTTGCAGGAAGACCCAGGACTTTTATCAGGGGGGTCTGGGAATCCTGGGATAATAGACTTATTTTAAACAAGTTGGATATGTTCATTAGCTTGATTGTGGTAATCATTTCACAGTGTATACATATATCAAATCACCATGCTGTATACCTTAAATATACACAATTTTTTTGGTCAATTATACCTCAATAAAGTTGAAGGGAAAAAAGTTTAAAGGACTCAAGAGGGCGTTTGGGTGAAAGCAAATGAGTCATCAACACTGATATGGTAATTCTCAAGCACATGACTGATATTGGTCCTTTGTTCTCCCCAATTATAAAAATCTATATCATTTAAGATATCTCAGAACAGGCCTGGCATGGTGGCTTACGCCTGTAATCCCAGCACTTTGGGAGGCTGAGGCAGGCAGATCACGAGGTCAGGAGATTGAGACCATCCCTGCTAACACGGTGAAACCCTGTCTCTACTAAAAATACAAGAAAAATTAGGCGTGGCGGCGGGCGCCTGTAGTCCCAGCTACTCGGGAGGCTGAGGCAGGAGAATGGCGTGAACCCAGGAGGCGGAGCTTGCAGTGAGCCGAGATCACGCCACTGCACTCCAGCCTGGGCAACAGAGTGAGACTCTGTTTCAAAAAAAAAAAAAAGACATCTCAGAACAGTCATGTGTATCTTCTGGCTAATGATAATTAGAAATGTGGTTCCATACTCATAACTTTGAACACTAAAATAGAAGGAAAAAAAGGAACTAGGTATTAGGAGGCCTAGATTCTAGTTTGAGCTCTATCACAAGCTTACTGGGTGATTTTCGGCAAGTCACATATCCCCTAAGTGGTGATAATATCCTTTATAGATACTTCACTGAGCTGTTGAGAGTTTCAACTTAGAGAGGACACTAAAGTAACAGCAGAAGCTATAGTGTCTTATATCTCACATATGTAGGTTTATAGGTTATATATATATGACCTTTGGAGTTTCCTCTAACTCAGTGACTTTAGGCAGTATTATATCCTTTAAGAAGGTATACAGCACTTATTAAGGTGACTGAGGCTAGGGGAGGGGGTTTGGAAGGGATTACAAAGAGATTTTGAGTAAGACAGGTGTCAATCTCAACCTGAATGCATATCTTATTCACTGTGTGATCTTGGGAGCCTCAGTGGCTTCCTCCCTAAAATGGGGTTAAAGATAGTAGTACCTATCTCGTGGGGTTGTTGTGATGGTTAAATGAGATAATGCATACAGACCACTTAGCACATCATTTGGTACATAGAAGAAAATTACTATATGTTAACTATCATCATCATCATCATCATCATCATCATCACCATCATCATCACCATCATCACCATGCTCTTTTCCTATCCTTTGACAAAAGTTTTAGTCTAAGCTTCTCAGAACCAGGGCATTATATAGACAGAGTAGGTCAAAGGAGAAAGCTGACGTTATGCTGAGGTTGGGACAAGAGGTGATTGTAAAAGGCCACATTTGAAGAATACCCAATAAAATAATTTTTGAAAAGGTAGAGCTTTGTTTCCATCCTGATGATACCTAGGATTACGAATCCCTTATGGCAGTATTGGGCATTGAGACTTCAAGTAATAGTTGACAATGACTCTCAGGCATCTTCTCTGGTTCATAAATAAGTGTTTGAAATGAACCATAAGTATTATATCTATGTGTATGTTTACTTTTACCCATTTATTCCTAATGTATTGACTATATTTTTAAAAAATTCTTCTATCAAAGTTTTATTTTTTCTTTTTTGAGAAAGCGTCTTGTTCTGTCACCTAGCCTGGAGTGCAGTGGCTCACTGCATGCTCAACCTCCCAGGCCCAAGCAATCCTCCCACATCAGCCTCTTGAGTAGCTGGGACCTAATAGCACCACCATGCCTGGCTAATCTTTTAATTTTTTTTTTTTTTTTTTTTGGTAGAGATGGGGTCTCCCTATGTTGCCTAGGCTTGGTCTCGAACTCCTTGGCTCAAGCAATTCTCCTGCCTCGGCCTCCCAAAGTGCTAGGATTACAGGTGTGAGCCACCGTGCCCAGCCCTAAAGTTGTCTAATAATTTATTTTTGCCAGTGTGACATTTGCCCACACTGAAAAGCATAAAGATGCCTACAATTAGAGATGTCATGATGCATAAATAGATTCATTCAGTAAACACTCCAATGTCAACTTCATGTCAGATATCAGAAAGAGGGTACAGGAAGAGTAGGCTTAGAGAGAAAAGTGATCAGTTAGAATTTGAAAATGGTCAATTTGCAATATATTTTAGAGATAGGTGCTGGAAATAAAAGAAGTTTAGGCAGAAAATACAGATTTGAGACCTCGGCAGTGTGCACCTGTGATGGTTAATACTGAGTGTCAACTTGACTGGATTGAGGGATACAAAGTATTAATCTTAGGTGTGTCCATATGGGTGTTGCCAAAAGAGATTAATATTTGAATCAGTGGGCTGGGGAAGGCAGATCTGTCTTTAATCTGGTGGGCACAATCTAATCAGCTTCCAGCAAATATAAAGCAGGCAGAGAAACGTGAAAAGAGAGATGGGCCTGGCCTCCCAGTCTACATCTTTCTCCCCTGCTGAATGCCTCCTGCCCTCATACATCAGACCCCAAGTTCTTCAGTTTTGAGACTCGGACTGGCTCTCCTTGCTCCGCAAGCTTGCAGACAGCCTATTGTGGGACCTTGTGACCATGTAAGTTATTACTTAATAAACTCCCTGCCGGGCGTGGTGGCTCACGCCTGTAATCCCAGCACTTTGGGAGGCAGAGGTGGGCAAGATCACCTGAGGTCAGGAGCTCAGGAACAGCCTGGACAACATGGTGAAAACCCAGTTCTACTAAAAATACAAAAATTAGCTGGGCGTGGTGATGGGCACCTGTAGTCCCAGCTACTTGGGAGGCTGAGGCAAGGAGAATCGCTTGAACCCGGGAAGCAGAGGTTGCAGTGAGCCGAGATTGTGCCATTGCACTCCAGCCTGGGCCACAGAGTGAGACTGTCTCAAAAAAATAATAATAATAATAATTAAATTTTTAAAAACTCCCCTATATATATGACATTATATTATATACATAATGTATTACATTATATATAATACATTATATATGTATACAGTAATATATATATTACATACCTGTTAGTTCTGTCCCTCTAAGAGAACCCTGACTAATACAGCACCCTTAATGTCACCCAGGTAAAGCATGTACAGTGAGAATAAAGAACTAAAGATAAGCCACTAAGGAAACATGTTGAAAGTGCAGACTGAAGAAAGAGTTCCATGAAAGTGATAGACAAAATAAAGGCAAGAAGGAAAGAAGAGAACCAGGAGTGCGTGCCAGCCCAGAAATTACACTAGGAGTTTCTATACAGAAATTATTAAGACAGAAAAGTAGGAGCTTCTGTTATTGTTGTTGTTATTATTATTATTATTATTATTAGATACTCAGAAGGTTTTTTTCTCATTCATATGGATGGTGTGATAGCCAGCTTCCAAGATGGTCCCCAATGATGCACACCTTCTGGTATTCTTGACTTTGGATAGTCTCCTCCCACAATGAATCAGGCTTGGCTCTGCATGACCAATAGAACACAGCATAGTGATGATGTGTGACTTCCAAGTATAGGCCAAAAAAGACATTGTAGCTTCCATCTTGGTCTCTTGGATTGCTTGTTCTGGGAAAAATCAGTTGCCAGGCTATAAGGATATTACAGAAGACCTATGTAGAAGCCCACAAGGAGAGGAACTGAGTCTCATCACCTACAGTCAGTTCCAACTTGCAGCCATGTTATTGAGTCACTAGGAAACAGGTCTTCCAGCCCCAAACAAGCCTTCAGATGACTGCAGCCCCAGCCAACATTAGATTGCAACCTGATATGGTTTGGAAGTGTGTCCTCTCCCAAATGTCATGTTGAAATTCTATTCCCAATGTTGGAGGTGGGGCCTGGTGGGAGGTGACTGGATCATGGGGACAGATCCCTCATGAATGGTTTAGCACCATCTCCTTGGTTACAAGTGAGTTCCCACTCAGTTCAGGTGAGATATGGTTGTTTAAAAGAGCCTGACACCTCTACCTCTCTTTTGTTCCCACTTTTGCCATGTGATGCAATTGTTCCCCCTTTACCTTCTGCCATTATTGGAAGCATCCTGAGGCTCTCACCAGAAGCAAATCCCAGAACCACGCTTCCTGTACAGCCAGTAGAATTATGAGCCAATCAAACCTCTTTTCTTTATAAATTGCCCAGTCTCAGATATTTCTTTATAGCAATGCAAGAATGGCCTAATGCATGACCCCATTAGAGACCTCCAGCAGGAATCATCCAACCTAGCCATTCCCAAATTCATAACCCACAGAGACCATGAGAGATAATAAATTATTATTGTTGTTTTAAGCAATGAGTTTTGGGGTGATGCGTTATGCAGCAATAGATAACTATACAAATGGTTACCTCTCATGAATATAGACAATAATTTAAAAATCTGGAAAGTTTCTGTGGCAACTATGTAACTATGCATTTCGTGATACAAAAAAAATTTCTTCCACAAAGTCATTTTTAATACATTTCATTGTACTTTTTCCCTGTTCTTTATTACATAGCTATTGCCAGGAATCTTTCCTTAGCTTATACATCCTTTTAGCAAGAGATAAAGTCTTACATAATAGATCTCACAGAAGACAATCATCACCAGAAAGTGAAAAGAGTAATCAACATGTCTTCTGAAAGAGAGAATATGACTAGCAAAATAAACCTGTGAGGAAGGACAAGTTAACCATGGCCAGTAGAGCCTTCACAAAATGACTCGGTGAAAGGAGAAAGGGAGGTGTGAGACAGGAGGAATGAGGAATAGCTGGTCAAAGGGTACAAACTTTTAGTTATAAGATGAATAAGTTCTGTGGATCTAATGTACAGAATGGAAACTAAGTTAATAAAACTGTATACTTGAAATTTGCTAAGAGAGTAGATCTTAAGTGTTCCCACCACACACACACAAACAGTAACTAGGTGAGGTGATTGTTGTGTTAATTAGCTTGATTGTGATAATCATTTCACAAAGTATATCAAATGATCACACTGTACACTTTAAACATACACATTCAGTCACACTTTAACAAAGCTGGAAACACATGACTGGACACTCCCTAGTGAGGTAGATTGTACTTATTCTTCATAAGAAAAAGCATGAGGAGGTCACCAGCCATACAACTCCAGGGCTGTTTGTATAGGGGCCCTAGATCAATGGGAGACTGAGTACAGTTATTTGTGAAACCTTATTTGGTAAATCCATTTTGCTTTCCAGAAAAAAAGAAGAAAGGTAAAGAAAATAAAATGAAAGAATAAACCAGAACTTATTCTTCACATTCTAAGGGAGGCAAGACTTGTTTCACAAAACACTCTCACCCCCAACACATCCCCTCACCCTCCGCTGCTACCTACAGTGGAGATTCTAGAAAGTGGAGTAAAGATATAGTTGAGTTACAAGAATAATAGCATATAAGGAAAAATTCTGATTTTTAATATTTGGTCCCATTTTTAGACCACAAGCCCCTACCATGTTTAGTTCAAAAATATCTTCACTGTAGATAAAGAGTAAATAACTCAGTGGTCCTCAGCTGGTGGGAGCTATAGAAAAAATACCTAATCCAGGGTCAAAGCCTGAGGGTCCCAGTTCAGAAGACGGGGAGGTTGTAGGTAATAGCGGAAGGAACAGAAATACAAACTTCCCTTTTTGCACTCCCCTCACAGTCCTCCTTGGTGGGAGTAGGAAGCTACTTTCCAAGTTTAGACAAACAACTTTCTTATATATGCTAATTTGGAATAGATAAGGTGTTGGTCAGGAGAAGCACAAATGACACTTAAAATAGATCAGATGAAATGAAAGGGGAAGTCTGGCCTGAAAGGAGCTGAAAACTGCGAGGAATCAGACAAAAGTGTAAAATAAAGTATGGAGAATGCATAGCTGCAAACTAGTTGAGTCCTGCTGACTCAAAATAATGAGAATTAGGCTTGAGGTAACAATGTGGCTGGCTGAGGACAGAAAATAGGGGTTTGAGTGAAAGCTTTTCTTTCATCAAAGATGAGGGGAGTTTAGGAAAAGTTTAGCCTTCGAGCAAGAATAATAGAATACAACTAGAAAGAGAAAGTCTACTTCTCAGACACTCAGAAAAAGGTCCCAGTGTTCTGGGATCAAAGTGAGTCCCAGTAGCTAAACATAAGTACCTAAGGCCTTGGGCTCCCTCAGAATTTTCTCTTGAGCTGAACAATGCCACATTCCCTAGAATTTAGGAGACTGTGGTTACAAGTGACCCTAAGAGAACTCTTAGAAATATTTGTTAATGCTCATCAAAATAAAGCAACAGAAACAGCACATTAAGTAAAAAGAATATCAATTGTGTTTGGTAAATGAGCACTAAAGGATGCTGTACAATTAACTTTCACTTAATCCGCTGATTACAAACTTTCCAGGGTCTTCCTCTCTCACAGTTTTAATGAGATCCTGGTAAATTCACTGTTCCATGTTACAAATAAAATATTAAGAGACATTTTTTCATTGACCAATCCTCCATCCAGGTGTTAGATTTGGGGTACCTTGATAATGCTCCCAAATTCAAAACTTGGAGTGAATGGAGATTTGTATAAATCTCTATCCAAAATTCTTGAGATGATGGTGGGAAAGAAGTACATAGATGCAAGTCTGCCTAGGCTATAATTTTGATTAAGGGAATTCAGACTTAGGAAAGGATTACTGTGCATACCATAGCTAGAGTGAAATGAACAAAATGTTGCCCAGCAAGGATGTTTGCCTCACATGCAAATAACTGTTTGAAATTAGTATACCAGGCACTACCTCTAAAGTGTTTGAAAAGTTTGCTCTTTTAAGCAGTTTAAAAGCTCCCTCAGGCAATCTTGTTTACAAATTAACAGAATACTGAATTAATGAGGTTCAACTTCTTTCTTTTTAAATAACCTCAAATACAAACTAACCCTGACACATATGGAAATAATCCTCTTCCCACTCCAATGATACACTGGACCTCGAAAACATATCTTTTCTTTTGGGAGCTGCTGAAGACTTCTTGCCAGTTTCATTTTCTAATGGCATCCTTCTGAAGTGAATGACAAATACTCTAATATTTACCTCCTTTATACATGACATAGCTAATGAAAGTACATATTAGTATTCCCCACTACTCTTTCCATATTTCTCTCCAAAGACCTGAAGAAATAGTTTGGTTTCACAGTCATCATAAATTTATTATACTGAACTTTTGAACTAGTCTGGATGAGAACCAGAACGATATCCAACATGAAAAGGCAGAATTCACTCAGTTCTGTAAAACTGCCTTCCTTCTGAAATCCTAAAAAAAAAGTAGTTCCTTTTATTTTCTTTACATTGTGCTTTCTAACTGCCACCAGAATAACTTATATTTGTAGTTTAATCAGTACTAATAAATGCATACTATATTGTCTTTGTGCCTGTAAGTTATAGATGAAGAATTCTAAGATTTGCTACCACAAGCTTTGATATAGTTGCATCAATTGAAACTTCATCACCTAAACCGGCTTTGCTCATAGAATTCACTCTGAATCTTCCATTACCTGAACTTCTCCTTATAAGAACAGATAACAGATTTTTTTCCTAAGTTTTTTCCACTGATACCTTAAATGTTCTTTATTTTGAAATCTCAAATATGTGACCCCTCCAGCCACTGGCAAAGAAAAAGCCAAGAGTAGTTAATTTAGGTGGATTTATCCAATAAAATTATATGTATACATACATATAACTGAGTATATGCATATGAGACAAGATAAAGACAACAGACATCCAGCAAGGCAAACTCATAAAATGTTTCAAGACGAAATGATATAATTACACATGATACCACATACAGGGCATTTGTCTACAGTTTGCCATCTGTAGTAAGGAGTATTTTTATTTCTCTCGCCAAAAGGTACATTTTACGCTCTCTTACTTCATAACGGACACAGATATCTTTTTTTAAAAAAAATGCTTAAAAAGCTGATTCCTGCTTGAAGGTTTGTTTCCCTACTGCAATTTTCATTATTCAGGAAGAATATCTTATCATATGAATTGCGGATTTCACATGCTCTCAATTTCAGGTCCCACTGCGCATGCACTTGCTGAAAGCAGACATCCGACTGCCTATATAATAGTTTTATAAATGGAGCAAGTTGGCTTAAATTGGAACAGTTTTAGGAGACTTTTCCATTGCCTTTTTTCCATGACAGCTCTCCAGCTCAGGGCTTTCAGATTTGAAAGAAAGATCTTTTACAACAGTGAGCACACACACGTATCTACAAACAGGAAATTTTTCATAAGTCATGCTCAAACATATGAATGAACTGTTTTCCAAACTAGAACTAGTTAATCCTCAGGGTTTTTCCCACTTACAGAAAATAAGTGCAATGCAGAGTGCCTGACTTGTTGGGTGGGAGTCAGAATCATGACTAATATTTTGAGTTATTTCTCTGGTTCCTGCTTCTATTAACGTACAAGAGAACTGGTGCCTGCTTCTATTAATGTACAAGAGAAGCTGACCATAAGAAAATAAATTTGTATTAAAAATACTATTTAGAAGAGACAAAAGAACAGCTATTTGCAGGGATGTGTGTCTGATTGTTGTTTCTGAAAACAGAAGCAGAGATTAACAAAAGAAAATCAATGCTGCCACTTCAATGAAGGAAGAGAGAAGGGATGTCATTTCAAATACATGAAGTGATAGAGGAAAGGGAAATATTTTTCATATTTCTTATACAAGATCAGTCAGTATTAATAAAAACTAAGGTGGAAAGAGGTGCTGCCAATAATTATTATGAAAGCATCCATTACAGCCAAGAATTCAAAATTAGTTCAGACTCAAACCTAAATCAGAGACAAATGACACTTTATGGTTACTGACTCTATGCTTGTTTTGGGGGGTAAAGAAATATAGAGTGAGATTGAGAAAAGAGATTGGAGTTGGGGGAGTGGTTCAAGGAAAAAACAGAGAAATAATTTTTTACCTTAAAATAAATCCATCATAGCCCTGCTTCCTAAAACGTTCTGTGGAATTCATCCCATAGAGCACACAGATAGAGAAGGGTAATGGACTGGAAGATGAACTAGGAGATACACAATCTTCACATAAACCAACTGAAGTGGCCATACCAAACAAAAGCAGCATTGAAGCATGCATGCTGATAGACTGCAAGAATATCAATGCTGGTCACATTCCCGTAGGAAACTGAAATCAATTGGAAATAGACAACAAATCTAGCATTTCTAGTGACACTGATGAATTTTTTTTTCATGAAAGTCATTAAAAGCATAAAGTTCAAAGGCACACCCTTCCTTTATGGTATATAGTCTCTATAAGGGCCATGCAGTCACATAAGCACAGTACCAGCAAGGTACAAATCAGTGTTGTGGGAGAAGGAGGGCTGATATGTTGCAGCACTTAGCACAGTGGCTGACCCACTCTCTAAATATGTCTGGGAGGAATGGAATAAGGAAAGATGCATAGAATATAGAGGTTTAGAGAAAAAGAAAGATCATCAAAGCAATGGAGAGTAAGGGGGTTGTGAGTACAGGCAATGACAGTGGGACTATGTAAGCCTAGATAAAATGGGGGAAACATTTAATAAGTCTTGCAGGATATTATAAACGTGGCTGATCTCCATCTGTACCGATGACAGAACAAGATAAAATACCCTTTACAAGAGTTTGGTTAAATAGACAGCAAATGCTTGAGCAGATTACTAAGGAAAACTAAAGTTTCTTTCTTTTTTTTTTTTTTTTTTTTTTTGAGACAGAGTCTCGCTCTGTCCCCCAGGCTGGAGTGCAGTGGCGCTATCTCGGCTTACTGCAAGCTCCGCCTCCCGGGTTCACGCCATTCTCCTGCCTCAGCCTCCCCAGTAGCTGGGACTACAGGCGCCCGCCAACACGCCCGGCTAATTAACTAAAGATGTTTTAAAAATAAAACGTATTCTCACCTAATTATAACAAACTAGGCTGGACAACAGATTAAATGAGCTCACTGAAGTTCCATAATGCTATAATAACTTCCTGATCGATTCTAGTAAGAACTCTGAAATTCAAATACAAATTTTATAGACTATGGAGGTACACCCATACTGACCTGTCAAGGTGTAACAATAATGTGTCCATAATTCACCATAATATCAGTATTCAGCTGAAGAGGTAACCATTTCTATTTCATCAACCTCCTTTTATTTATTTATTTATTTATTTTTTGGTAAGCTTCCCTTCGACCACTTTCAAATCTTTTCCATCTGGTAAAAAAGTAACAGAAAAATCTCATTTCCTGTGCCCAGCCTGCCTGATCCTTGCTGGAGACAGGACCCACTTAACTGTCACCTGATCCTTCGGTCCAGTCCTCACCTGATCTCCCTGCCCCAATTCAACTGTAATCTCTACCAAGCCTAAATTCCAGAGGGCTGTCTTTACCTCTCTTAACCACATTCAACATATTCCACTTTAGATTATTATTGGGCTTCTCCTTCCTATCAGACAAGAAGTCCTTTGAGGGCAGAAATCATGGCTGACTCATCTCTGGATCCCTCTGACTCCAAGGAAACTGCCTGAGTGCTAATGTTTAATGAGTTGAACTACAGCCATCTTCTGGGTTTAAAGAAACTGTTACCTTATCAGTAGTTCACTGATCAGAACTTACCTAATTCTCTATTTCTTTCATTTAAAGTCTGGATTATTATGCAAAATATTATGATGGATGAAATCAATAACCTTCACTTTAAGCCATGAGATTATAACTTTAAGGCCCAAGATACTAAAATTCTGTTCATTAGATATGTTCATCTTTACGATCTGACTTTGTGGGGTATTTTTTTTGTTTGTTTTTTGGGTTTTGTTTTTTTTTTGTAAATAAAGCTAGCTGAGCTCTTCCTTACAGTTTAAGATGAAAAAGAAAAATTCAAACTTTACTGTTCAAACCCAGCAAATTCACAGGTTTCTCATTAGCTTCTCTACAGTCACTGGTGAAATATTTTGAAGAGTAGTTTCAGAACTTCACACAATTATCAGAATCTCCAAAGCCTGGGAAGTATCATGATGAAGGAGAAGAGATCACTACTGCCAAATTTCTGAGGGAGGTGAAGATCAATAGCTCACATCACTACCAAACACAGAAATAGTATTTACTTGGTAATCCTTGCTACCAAGGCTGCCAGCCTTGGTCAGAAACTTCCAACACCAGTACAAAGGAATGCTAGCTGAGGCAGTGGGCTCAGAATCATGCAAGCTCCATTTCATAACTATCAGAATGATCATGCAATTTTAAGTATGTACAAGGCATATCTATTTGGTGAGCTCATCCTTCCTCATTAATGGCAACTTCTCCGCTTAGGGTCCCAAGAATGTACTCTGGGTGACAATAGTCTTTACCTACTCTAACTTCTTTCCTTAGGCAGAATCTCCAATTAGAAGTGAAACAGTGATCATATTCAGGATTAAACACAAACTTTCCGGTGGCTCATGCCTGTAATCCCAGCAATTTGGGAGGCCGAGGCGGGTGGATCACAAGGTCAGGAGATCAAGATCATCCTGGTTACCACAGGGTAGAGAAACCCTGTCTCTACTAAAAATACAAAAAAAAAAAAAAATAGCTAGGCGTGGTGGCAGGTGCCTATTGTCCCAGCTACTCGGGAGGCTGAGGCAGAAGAATTGCTTGAACCTGGGAGTTGGAGGTGCAGTGAGCTGAGATCGTGCCACTGCACTTCAGCCTGGGTGACAGAGCAAGACTCCGTCTCCAAAACAAACAAACAAATAATAATAATAAACATGAACTTTCATTTGTCTAAATGAACTATTCCAAAATTTACTCCTCAAAGATTTACTTATTTATATTCAGCTGTTCTCTAGGAAAATCTTTATCCTGGCCTACATGAATACCCACTCAAAATGGATACTTCTCAAATGCAACTTCTCATTGTGCCAAGGTCTTATAAAGGCACATCATTCCAATTACACTTTCACCAGAGTTGTTCTTTACTTGTGCTTCAAAATCAGCGGATTACTTAGCTCTCTAGATACTATACCACCATCTTACACTCCTGATAAACCAGTCAGTATTTTCCTGTATCTATTTCCCTTCCCTACTTCCCAATATACTCGTTATAGTGCAGATTGCATGGGTTATACAATCAATCTTGTTCTTTCTATTTAAAATCTATCCCCTCAAATCTCTCTGAAGTGGGCCCTATCTCTTCCAATTATTTCACATTATTGCCCTAAAAATTTTCTCCTCTACTGATTCATTTCCAATGGCATTAGTATAAGTTCTACTTTCTCTACCTGTTGTTTCCCCCTCCCATAGACTGCTTCATCCTTATTTGCATGCAAATCCATGATGAAATCAGCTATACATTTTCCTATTCTGCTTATATCTCTGCAGGCTGGCACGATTCTTCATTATTTCTACTGTAATCCAACTCTGAGTACTTTTCAGGAAATTTCAATGTCATGCATCTCCCTAGGATTTCTAAATTGCTCATATCAATTGGGCATAAAAGCACAGCTAGAAAAGAATTCAAACATTAGGGAGAACTTCTTGACCATGCCAGAGACTTAAACACCAGAACATACTACTGACTAAGAAGACACAAAATACCTGCATTTAGAAATATTTTCAAATGGATAAAAACCATCGCTCATTTATGATTTAGGTATTGATGTACCTAAGCAGAGGGACGAATTAAACGGCTTATATATATCCCTTCCAGGTCTTAGATCTCACATGGTCAACCTAACTGTATTTTGCAAACTTTTCTAAGAAAGCTTTAGATTCTTGTAGAATAATGATAAAATGCATTAAGGCAAAACCAAGTCAAGATATTCTACCAAATGACCTAATATTTTATTCAGTCTGAGTTCCTCTCCAGAACAGGTGGAATTTGTAACTTCATAAGGCCTTTGAGGGGTAGAGGGGTGAGACAGACCCATCTTCCTGCCTCCTCTCAAAGCTGGTACCTGGCTGCCTCCAGAAAGGAGGATGGGAATAATTAGAAAATCTTTATTGGATCTGGAACATTGTTTAGACAACTAGGTACAATAAACTGCTATGGATATTAACTTTACTTTTGAAAACACGCAGCTAAAATGGGATTCTTTGAAGATCCAGTCAAGATTTCCTCATTCTTGGGGAACTAAATACATTCTAAACTTTTAAAATCCTGGAAAGCAACTAATCACTTCTAATGAGCTGCCAATTGCTTGTGGGAAACTAAAAAATAGGAATTTTGCCAATCACAAGATAAGCAGCATGCTGAAGTGGGAATCATGGAGCTTGTGGGAAGTTCAATAAATCCAAGAGAGTGGCAAAAGTGCAGGAGGTGAACTGAAGGTGGCCAGGCTTCCAACAGCAGCACACACGCTGGCATTCTATCCCCTCAATGATGAGGCAAGATAATGTATGTATAACTTTGGTGCTTTCAAATACTGCTGTTCTCTTTCATTAGTACCATTACCACCTATAACTTCTACTTGACCCTATCTGGTAGAGTACTTCACAGGTAATGTTACATAAATAAAGTAGGCTAAAGAACTATCAGGGAAATTTAAGGGAAAGTTTCAAAAGAAGACATGGTATATCATTAATATTTGGTTACTTTGATGTGCAATTTTTAAATTCTAAAAAAAAAAAAAAAAAAAAAAAAAAAAAAAAGCTTTCTTCTGTTTTATTCCTTTCAATGCCAGTGAGAGGCAGCATGGAGTATTAGAAAGACACAAGGAAAAATACAGGTTTTGAAATTAGACAGACATGAATTTAGATTTCATCTCTGCCACTTCCTAACTGTGTGACTCTGGGCAAATCAGTTAACATGTCTCAGTTGTCCCATCTGTAAAGTGGGTGTGATACTACACAAAGAATTACTGTGAGATATGTATGTATATGAGAACACGTACCACAAAAGCATATGGTTAACACTAATGGCTAATTTCCCATAACATCTTCTTCTTCTATCCAGTATCTCCCTCCTCTAGTCTCCTCAGTTTTCCCTAATCTGCTCTGTTTCCCTCATATTCCTCTTCCCTAGCCTGTTGTCATTTGTCTACAGGAGTCATTTCTCTCCTCTCCAAGTACAGCCTTACTTATGGCAAAACTCTAACAATTAGCAGAAATTATTGGGAGTTACTATATACTTGGCAAATTTATTCAACTAGAAAGATTTCCAGATGCTCAGGTTTGAATGCCAAAACATAACAACACAGCTTTGGTAATTAACATGATATCTTTCATGAACTAACATTAAGCATCTAGATGAATCAAGCGTTATGCTAGATATTGAAGTTATAGAGATCAGGACTCAGTTCCTGCCCTTGAAGAACAGAATCTATTGACGGAGGCAAAAATGAAAACAAATAATTGTAGTAGAGAGTAAGAAGTGCAAGAAGAGAGTGTAAGAAGTGCAAGAAGAGATAGATATTTAAAGTATAGAGCTGGCAAGGAGAATGGAGAAATCCAAACTGCTTTGATGCACTGCTGTGAGGTGTAGGGGATAGGAGTAGGATCTCATTGAAAAAGACACTCCTCTCAGTCCTAGCTATGCTCTTATAGAAGCTACATAACCTTAGACAAGTCAGTTCACCTCTTTAAGCCTCAGTTTCCTTATCCAAAAATTTTTCCACTAGTCTTTGCAGCTTTCTTGCTCTATTTACCAAGTAGAAAAGTGAAGGAAAAATAGCTCTAGACGGCATATTTTTTTCTTTTTTCCCCCGTTTTTTTTCTCATCCATTCATTTTCCTTTGTAGCCATTTGCTCATTTCTAGCAGCTTTACTTTTGACTCTCCCCTATCATAATGGTGCTGTGTTTGTGGATTTGATACCATGGCTAGAAAAAGGATCCTTTGGCAAAAAGAAGTCCCCTTTTACGGAAAGATCTGTTTCTTCATTGTTCCTGGTCATATGAGATGATAGGTTGAGGCCTGAGCAATGGTTTTAAATTTTGACTCCAGGGATTCTTTTTTCACATGAAGAGATTTCAAAAGCTATTTTAGCAACTTAACATTGACCCTCACAAAAGCTCCACCTCCATATCCATTTAACAAATATTTATTAAAGCTTACTCTGTGTTAGGCAATAGGCTGGGGGTTATGCGGGATGCAGAAATGATTAAGATATGGGCCTGGTTGTCAAGGAGCTTATGATTTATTTAGCGGCTGTGGCACTGAGTCCAGTGCTATATAAAACATATTAGCAAGGCAATCATTGTTCTGTCACAACTGGAGCCATGAGTCCTATACATGTATATGTGGTTTTGACTAGAAGTTGTGCATTCAGTAGGCATTGAAAGCCACATGTCAAAAACTGAGTTGTTCCAAAAAAAAGTTCAATCTCATTAGCAAAGAAATGAAAGTTCAAACAATGAGATTCCATCATTCTTCTAGCAAATTGGCAGAGACAGAAGAAGTTAAAATGCAATGACAATGAGAATGTAGTGACACAGGTCCTCTTATACACTGCTAGTGAAAATAAGAAATAAACTATGGTGCGTCCATAAGAAATTATGGTATATCCACACAAGTGAATTCTATGCAACCATTCAAGATAATGTTTTTAACTATATATATGATGATATGGTGAAATACTCATGATGCAATATTAAGTGAAAATAGCAAGTTTAGAACTATATATACAGCATAATCACATTTTAATAAAACATTTTTCTTTGTGAATGCATAGGAAAAAATACTAAAAGGAAATATATCAGAATGTTAACAGTAATTATTACTTGATGGAGTAGCTACAGGTAGTTTTACTTTTCCTTTTAATTTTGGTGGATATTCCAGATGTTCTTTTTCTCTTCTCTTCTCTTCTCTTCTCTTCTGTTGTCTTTTCTTTTCTTTGTTGAGACAGGGTCCTGTTCTGTCACCCAGGCTGGAGAGCAGAGGCACGATCATGGCTCACTGCAGCCTCAACTTTCCAGGCTGAAGTGATCCTCTTGTTTCAGCTTCCTGAATAGCTGGGACTACAAGCATGAGTTCCTACACCCGACTAATGTTTTAAATTATTTTTTGTAGAGATGAGGTCTTACATGTTGTCCAGGCTGCTCTTGCACTCCTGAGCTCAAGCGATCCGCCCACCTCAGCCTCCCAAAGTGCTGAGACTACAGGCATGAGCTACCATACCCAGCCAGATTTTCCTTTTTTAAAATAAATTTTATCGTGTACATGTAAGTTATACAATATGCTGTTACAAGATATATATATATATGTATATACATATATATATATAGTAAAATGGTTCTTATAGTGGAAAAAATTAACATCTCTATCATCTCACATAGTTACCTTCTTTCTCTGAGGCCAGAATAGATATAATCTACTCATTCAGCACAAGTCCTAAGTACAATACACTATTATTAACTATAGTCCTTATGTTTTACACTGGATCTTTTGACTTTTTCATCCTACAGGTTTGCTACTTTGTATCCTCTGACCTACATCTCCCCATTTTCTCCCCACTACTCCAATTCTGGTAACGACTGTTTTATTCTCTACCTCTACATATTTGACCTTTAGGTTTTAGATTCCACATATAAATACGATCATAAAATATTTGGCTTTCTGTGCCTGGCTTATTGCACTCCGTGTAATGTCCTCCAGGTCCATCCATACTGTGGCAAATGGCAGGATCCCTTCCTTTCTTAAGGCTAAATATTAACAGTATTCCATCATACACACACAAACAGCACATTTTCTTTATCCATTTGTCTGTCAATATTTCCATATCTTGGCTATTGTGAATAATATTTCAATGAACATGAGAGTGCAGATATCTCTTCAACCTTCTGATTTCATTTCCTTTGGGCATATACCCAGAAGAGCTACTGCTGAGTCATATGGTAATTCTATCTTCAGTTTTTTGTGGAATCTCCATACTGTTTTCCATAATGGATGTACTAATTTATATTCCCACCAACAGTATACAAGAGTTTCTCTTCCTCTATACCCTTGTCAACACTTGTTATCTCTTGTCTTTTTTTATCATAGTTACCCTAACCAGGTATGAGGTGGTATCTCAGTGACTTTTATTTGCATTTCCCTAATGATTAGTGATGTTGAGTACCTTTCATATACCTGTTGACCAAAATTTAAAAAAAAATAAAAACATTTAAAAGAACAGTAAAATCACAGGTGAATGAACTAACATTAAGCATCTAGATGTAATCAAAATCACCTGTAATCAAAATTACAGGTGATTTTACTGCTCTTTTTAATATATTTTTGAATTTTCCACATTCTCTGCTACAATAGTGTGTATCTTTGTAATTATAAAAAGGTATTAAAATGCACAGAAAAAGGAATCTACACTAAAATGTTAATAGCAATTTTCCTCAAATAGCAGGATTATGGTATGAGTTTTATGTTATGGTTTCCATATTTTTACAATTTTGTAGAGTGACATGTACTAACTTTATAGCTACAAACTAAAACTTGATTAAGCAAAACTGGACTATCACATGAAGTAGCAAAGACTAAGGTGAACAAGCATATATTATTTAAATGAGTCTGTTGTACTGCCACAGAGCTTTGCAATACTTTTAGGCCCTATCTCCACTCCTTATGGTTTGGGTCAGGTCACTTAACTCGTGTGTGCTTTAGGGAATCAATAATTACTGCGTGCTTCTAATGGATACTGTGATGGTAAATGTGATAGCATTGGTGAAAGGCTTTGAACTCAGGAAAGAAAGATATACAGCAAGTGGTAATGGATATTTTAATTATCTACCATGTAATGTTTCTGTTTAGATTGTCCCCAGCAATCTCACCCATTCTCATTTCTTTAACTATCATCTCTCTACAGACGACTCCCAAATTTCTATCTACCCCTCTCCACCACACAAGTAACACTTCTCTCTAAATCCCCCTTCTTCTGACCTATTCTTCCTGTTCTCTGGATCCTTTTTCCTCCATCTTTTGCTCATATCACAAATATTTTCATATCAACTTAAATTGATTATTAATGAATCATGAACTTGATTAACCAGTTTCTCTTAAATCAATAAAAGTTTGTTTAATTAACTTGGATATGAAGTTTATAGAACTATTTTAAAATTATTGTTCTTTGGCTCCTGCTAGGTATAACTACCTATATAAATTTCATGTTTTAGAAAACATTCAAATAGAAATATAATCTTCCCTTTCACCCCATGAGGTCAGTGCCCAAAGCTATGAGTTCAGGAATCCCGGCCAGAGGCCTGGGGAGCTGGATTTCATCTTGGTCCCATCACCAACACATAGTATGATTTGGGGTAAATCACATTCCCTTTCTGGGCCCATTTCCTCACCTTTAAGATGAAGGAAGCAGGTTGGATTGTCTCAAAGGTCTGAATGATAAAAGCATCTCAACAAATGGAGAACTGGGAAGCACCAACATACAAATGAGCTGCCTCTACTATATCCTTGCCTACAATGACATCAGGCACAAATCTCACCATATGACAATATAATTGGAATGACACAGGACAGCTGAGGAGCACACACCCCAAGCCAGCAAATAACCTTTTACTGGCAAGTACAGTCCACTAAGCCTTTTGACAATTATTCCTGAACAATAAAGCTGTCAGCCCTTGTTTTAAAAAGTACTTATAGATAAAGGGATAAAAGGGGGAAGGAGGAGCTAGTCATGTTATAAGAGTGGGTTAGCAGAGCTGGGGAGATATTTTAATCTGCCAGACAATGTTCTGAGATGGTGTGTTAAGTGGGAGATCAGGTTGTGATCAGGATGAATGGATATCCGGGTACACAGGGCATGACATATGTCAGAGTTTAATAAGTGGAACAATGGGAAACTCAGGAAAGGGGGGCTGCTAAAGGAGTGTCTTGCCATTATCTGGAGAAATTTCCGAACTATCACTAATATTCCCTACACTTATATCAAATAGACACTCTTGTCTTTCCATCTTCTCCTATAACCACCCTTAAGGTCAGTACTAAAACATAGGGCACTATTGTGCAAATTAGGAAAAGGCGTCCCCGCTGGTGCTAAAAGGGCCCCACTCTGGGCCATCCAGCTAGAAAAGAGATGGAGGGATTGTCAAAGGTACTTTCTGTGGCTGGAGTAATAAGAAAAACAGCTTGTCTAGCAGTATCCTAGCTGGATTTCAGCTCCCACCTGGATGCCTTCACCCTGCCCTGGCATCTACCATATCTACCATATTCTGGCACTCTCATATATCTCTCTTTCCTGCCCCAGCATTAGTCTGGGGTCAGATTAATTTCTGACTGCAGATTAATTTCTGCCACTCTTGCATTTACCTGCCCCACCTCCATCACTGCTCCAATTATACTAGACACTACTGTCAGTCATCATTGCTCTTTGGATTGGGACCAGATTAATCTTAATGAAAAGGATATCATTTTAGAAGACAGAAACCAGAACGAGTCTCGTTTGGTTTGGGTTGAGGGGTGGGGAATCATATTTTCAAAAGAAAGTTCCATGTAACATTTTGTCCTATGAATACTTCTTAGAAAAATAACTGTCTGGCCAGGCGCGGTGGCTCACGCCTGTAATCCCAGCACTTTGGGAGGCCGAGGCGGGTGGATCACGAGGTCAGGAGATCGAGACCATCCTGGCTAACATGGTGAAACCCCGTCTCTACTAAAAATACAAAAAATTAGCCGGGCATGGTGGCAGCCGCCTGTAGTCCCAGCTATTCGGGAGGCTGAGGCAGGAGAATGGCGTGAACCCGGGAAGTGGAGCTTGCAGTGAGCCGAGATCATGCCACTGCACTCCAGCCTGGGCGACAGAGTGAGAGTCTGTCTCAAAAAAAAAAAAAAAGAAAAAAGAAAAATACCTGATCTAATAAGTTTAGCAAACCCTATATATTATCTGTCTCAGAGATTAAAATCACACAGTAGTGAATTAAGGCTCTGTCTGACCCACCAGTTCCCAAATGTGTTAACCATGGAATCCTACCCAGAAGCCCTCATCCTCTATTCAAGGCTCCATTTCTAGGAACTTTCCCAACCATACAGGGGTGCTGAGCCAGTCTTCCTGGAGAGGACTTCCCAAGGCAGAGCTATTAGGACCTGAGGGAAGGATTCCTGGAATGAAGCAATTCCAGACTAAAATTCCCAGGCTTGGGGTCTCCCTGGGAATTCCCTCAGAAGGCCCATATTTGCACCTGGGAAGAAAAAACAACTATTGCCTAGGAAATCTGCTCTTCAGGGACCCCAGGGCCCACTTTAGGTGTGTGTGGGTAGGGAGAGATGAAGGGGAAAGTTCCAGCTGCTATAGATGGTGGTGAATGACTTATACAAACAAGGACTGGGACTTGGGAGAGAAGAAACAGTGCGAGTCTGGGCAGGTTTCAGGTTTCTGACAAAGAGAAAATTTTGAGAGACATTTACAGATACTCTCCTCATTCATCACACAAATCTATGTCAGGATTTTGAGTTTGCAAAGCATCATCAGTATCATCTCATTGGAGCCTTGGCAATTCTGTGAGTTAAGAAGGGGAAGTAAATACTTATGTGTGTTAGTCTGTTTGTACTATTATAAAGGCTGAGTAATTTGTGAAGAAAAGAGGTTTACTTGGATAGTGGTTCTGCAGGCTGTACAAGAAGCATGGTATCAGCATCGGCTTCTGGAAGGGGACTTGGGCTGCTTCCACCCACAGTGGAAGGTGAAGGGGAGGAGAGATCACATGGCAAGAGCAGAATTGAGAGAGGAGGAGGGTGGTGCCACGCTCTTTTCAGCAATCAGTTCTGGAAACTAACAGAATGAAACTCACTCATTATCTTGAGGACAGCACCAACCCTGTTCATGAGGGATCCTTCCCCATGGCCCAAACACCTCTCACCAGGCCCAACTCTAACACGGGATCAGATTTCAACATGAGACTTGGCAGGGACCAAACAAATCATATCCAAACCGCTGCATCGTAGGATATGTGAATCACTGAGGCTTTCGTTCATGTGTTATCATAGCAAATACTTTAAATCCTCATAACAACCCTGTTAAGTGCCATTATTAGTACCGTTTTTTTCCCCCAGATTTTGAAACTGAGGCTCAGTATTCCCACTTCGTAACACTCACTGGGCTAAGGTAAGAATACAAAGGGGAATCAGGCAGAAAAAAAAAATCCTTTCCTCAAAGTATTCACAGCCCTCTTGAGGGAGAACAAAACTGAACAGCACTCGGGGAACACCGAGTGAAAAACTATGACCACTAAAAACTTGTTAACAGTTAGCATTTAATGAGTGCTTACATCCAGGCTCTGTGCTAAGTGCTTTGAATGCATTATATTATTTAATCCTAATAACATTTCTATGAGGAAGACTCTATCATTATTCTCATTCTAAAAATGAGCTGATCTAGAGCTGATCAGCTAGGAGAGAGTGGAGCTATGATTCTAACTCAAATCTCTTTGACAGTAGATCTGTTGTTAATTACAAAGTTCACTGTAGAAGGTCCTATGGAATCAATGGTGAGGAGTATCTCAACCATCATCATATTCTAGCACATATGGTAAGTCATCTTTTAAAAAATTGATTGGCCAGGCACGGTGGCTCATGCCTGTAATCCTAGCACTTTCAGAGGCTGAGGCAGGTGGATCGCCTGAGCTCAGGAGTTCGAGACCAGCCTGGACAACATGGCAAAACTCTGTCTCTACAAAAAATAGAAAAATTAGCCAGGCATGGTGATATGTGCCTGTAGTTCCAGCTACTTGGGAGGCTGAGGTGAAAGGATTGCTTGAGCCTGGGAGGTTGAATCTGCAGTGGTCACGCCACTGCACTCTAGCCTGGGTGACAAACTGAGATCCTGTCTCAAAAAAAATTGATTGAATTGAATATCCATTTTAACCCAATTGCGAAGGTGCATTATCAGCATACGTATAAAACTGCACAGACTTAAAATTTTACTTATAGATAATCACATCCTAGTAAGTGATCTAGCTGCATCTAGTTTGGTTACCCTTAATTTATGGTAACTTGGGGCCGCTGGGCTCTCAAAAGAAGAGGCGCTATGGCAGGGACCACTTAATTTAAGTCACAAGAATGAAACTGACTCAGGAGTATCTGGAATTTAGATTCTAGGAGCTAGAATCTGGCCAGATTTTATGTAAAGTTTCAACTTTGGGTATGGTTTCCCCAAGATTAACAATCCTAAAGTTTTATCAACTGAAATTTGGTTACGTCTTCTGTGTTAGTTTAAATGGGGACTCCAAATATACTAAATATATTTGGAGATGCTTCAAGAAACTGAAGGGTTTGGAAAGCCCAAATTCATACAGGAAGTTTTTAGCTCTGATATAGTTTGGATATTTGTGCCTACCCAAATCCCATGTTGAAATGTAATCCCTAGTGTTGGAGGCCCTGGTGGGAGGCGTTTGCGTTTTGAGGACACATCCCTCAATGGCTTGGTGTTGTCCTAGTTGATACTGAGTTCTCACGAGATCTGGCTGTTTAAAAGTGTGTGGCACCTCCTCTCCCTCTCTCTTGCTCCTGCTCTGGCCATGCGATGTGCCTGCTCCCTCTTCACCTTCCACCATGATTGTAAACTTCCTGAGGCCTCCCCAGAAGCAGATGCTAGCACAATGCTTCCTGTACAGCCTGTAGAAATATGAGCCAAACAAACCTCTTTTCTTAAATAAATTACCCAGTCTTGAGTACTTCTTTATAGCAATGCAAGAACAGCCTAATATAAGCTCCTTAAACCAAAATCATAAATTAGTTTTGCATGTGATTATGGTGCTTGCATTTCCATTTCCTCTTTATTGAGTACAACCTTGGTATTTTAGAAAGAGGGGATTTTTTTTTTGGCCACTCAATAATTGAGGAATGTTACTGTCTACTCTACTCTTGAAGAATGGAACACTTATTTACTAAGTCATACTTGTCTTTCTGTCTAATCCGCATATGCCAAAAAAATCATTTACTAGGCTCCTCCCACTACAGAAATGCAATCATTCCTACATGCCAACAGAAAGATGCGTAAATATGTGGTTAATGTTCAGCCAATAGACCACATAACAAAGGTAAAACAGGCCACCTTTACCTTTATAAGGTGCCAAGTCATAAACGATAGCCATCTCATGGCTGTATTGCTTCCTTTAAAAAAAAAAAATAGTGGCCGGGTGTGGTGGCTCATGCCTGTAATCCCAGCACTTTGGGAGGCCAAGGTGGGCAGATCACACGGTCAGGAGTTTGAGACCAGCCTGGCCAATATGGTGAAACCCCGTCTCTACTAAAAATACAACAACAAAAAAAAATCAGCTGGGCGTGGTGATGGGCGCCTGTAGTCCCAGCTATTCGGGAGGCTGAGGTGGGAGAATCGCTTGAACCTAGGAGGAGGGATTGCAGTGAGCCGAGATCACACCACTGCACTCCAGCCTGGGCAACAGAGCAAGACTCCATCTCAAAATAATAATAATAATACTGACTACACTTATCACAGAAGACACAGAAGTTATTCTACTGCCTCCCAGGCTTCCACATATGGTCGTGCCTTGCACAACTCTAGAGAATGCCTTTCACATGAACCACAATGTGAATGTGCAGAGCACAACCTGTACAACTGCACATAGCAGGCTGCTACCTCTCCATATCCTCCATTCTCCCAAACATCACATAGGGTAGTTTTGAGTTTGCATACTGTAGAAGCCTTTGCTCACACAACATCCTGGCATCGAGCTTTGGCTCTGCTTAGCAGCACTGGGAAGGCCAACAGATACATACTCACTTCTTAGCACTGCTTTTCTCTTGTCAGTTCTAAGAACATTCAACATTTTCATTCTTTGTTAGACATTAATGAAAACAATAAGCAAAGCTGGGTCAATAGTAATTGGTCTCATGTAGAAAATGACAGCTAGTCAATTATTTTTGATAAGCCCCTAGAAACAGCAAATAAAACATCTTTGCAATAACCCCTTGTCAATAGAATAGCCATAAATCTGAGTCTCAATACTCCAACTAATGCTCTAAGGAAAAAAATATTTTCTTTAAGCATAGTAACAGAAACATTTTGAAGAACGATGTCATCTCTCTCTCTCTAACTAGGAATGAACATTTTGATAATCTTGAAAGTTTCTTCTTGGCTTCACTGGGCAACAGGAACATTTTCAAATTGTGGTTTTGGTAGGCAGTAAATAAATGGATGTAAACATCACCTATTCAGAGATAGCCTCAGCAGGCAGAGAAAGGGGCACCCAAGTGATAGAATTTGAAGAGTGCTGAGAAGGCCACAGAACTAATAAATGCTATCATTTATGTTTCATTCCTTTGTATTAAGGGCACTGTGCAACCACCACCAACATCAACACACACACACACACCCCTAGTTAACATAAAAATATTCCTAAGAGAGATAACACACTACGCCTTTTTGATTACAGGCAAATTTCCCTTCCCACAGATGGTGTCTGGAAAAATAAGAATACTTGGTTATCTTTATGTGGAGGAAGAATAGGGTCAAGTAACAGATTCAAAACCTTGCTCACAGAGTATTTTCTGGAAAGGGTGCAGTAAGGTGGTGGCATGGGGGAAGAGAGGGGACAGGAAGCAATAAGAACAGTTGAGATAATATTTTAAAGTCATAGGATACTGAGCACCTTGGGAGGAGGAAGAAGGGATGACAGATGAAGGGAAGGTTAAAGGGCATGAAACCCAAACTGTGCGCACTTCACGGTTTTGACTAAAACTGTTCCTGATCCCATTTCACAGGGATTGACTCTGAAGAAATTTCCCATCATAGAATTAGGAAAGTAAGCTATTATTTGGTATGTGTTCCTGGAAGGCTCACATTAACTGACAGTAAGGTCCTGGGAATTTATACCAAATTGGTTCTCCAGCTGTTGGCATATCATGATGGTGGGTAGAAACAAACAGCTGCAACTCCCATCACCTCTCCTTTCCACCTGGCCCCATCACTGCTCAGCCCCATGCCTAATCTCTATGAATACCCAATGCTCACATGTCCCAGCAGCCTTGTCTGTCCTGAACTCAAGTGTAACTGACAGATTGGCTGTATTTCCCAATTTAACAGTATTTTTTCTTGGGAGTACAATTCTAAAGTTGTGGTGAAAATTTATGGAAAAATGTGTTACAATTTACCAACATTTGACTTTTTTGTTGTTGAAAACATTTCATTCATGATGCAAGGAGGTTTCTTATTCAAATATGAGTGTGAAACACAACTCTCAAAGTGTGAATAAAATGAAACTCATATGACAAGTGTTCATCCTGGATCTTCTTTCTGAATGTCACTTGCATTTAAATAGCTTATGGAAACATACCTAGTGTTTTACACAGATTACAAACTTGCCAGTGAGAAAAAGGATGTCCCTGTTCTTTCTTGCTGAATTTAAAATGTGAGGCATGCACTATAAACTTCCTCTTAGACACTCGTACTTTAAATGTGATATTGTTCTCTTTTTTTAATTTAGCATGTCCAGCTGTTGCCCTATTTACAAGTTCTCTTCCTTCAATAAAATGCAATTACAGTTATCTGTGGGTTGTTCTTTTATTTGTATCCCACACAAAAATAAAGATATTTTAATATTTATGTTTTCTCCCTCTGTCATAAAAAATTCAAGCCTATCACTGCAACCATAGTTTCTAAAAGGGAATAACTAATTACATTGTGTGATTTTGGTACTGGGAAGCAACAAGAGTCCTTTTTTTACATATAAGCAACAAAACAATTTAATTAAGGTTATACTATTGCAGGTGGTATTTTGCCAAATAAATTACTTTTGCAATTTTTATAAAATAGATGCAAACAAAATATTGTGATTTCATATTGGAAAGTCACAGGCAATCCTCTCCATAGGGTACCTACTTCATAATGAGCTACGTATGTTCTTATTAAATGAAACAGGAGGAAAATAATGACAAGAAACATTTCACACAGGAAAATACACTGTTAGAAGGGGAAATCCATCTGGATTTTGGTTGCTGCAACAAAAATCTATACAAAGTTTGCTTACTTTAAAATGTATGGGTAGATGTAAATCAGTTGATTTTGTTGTCTCAGTAAAATAGAATATTTTCTAATCTTTTCCTACATGTGGTAATTGGTCAGCAACGAAGCTGATAGTTAACAAAAACCTGAAGCCCACATCCAATTAATGCACCATTTTGGCATTAAGTCTGAAGCACAATTAGGAGGGTCAGGCAATTCACTGTATTGTATACCAACAAGTTCAACCAAGCCACTTCATGTCAACCAAGAATGCTGGGCCTCACTGGTTTTAGTAGACAAAGCTACAGCGATGTCTGGAGGCATTTTCAAACAGCTTAAGTAGCTCTTTAAAGTAACTATTACTTGTCATGTAAATTTCTAGTTTTAAGCAGTAGCCAGCTACTGACATTACTATGGTATACAGACAATTTAAATATGAAAAATTGAAATAAAAATAGACCACAATATCTGGTATTTCCAGACACAATCATCTGAAGCTATTTTTCTGCCTTCCTCTATGTGAGCAATAAGGAGAGAAAGAAAATGATACTTAAATTGAGGGAAACTAAACAGAAATGACCTCATGTTCCATTAGCCAAAATCAATACCTTATATATGCAAATGTAAGTTTCAACAGGGTATCCACATGCAAATTGTAAATGTGAAGCAGCATCCCTTTTAGTGCACAACTGAGCATTAGGTTGCTATTTATTTAGGGGATTTTCAGTAAATTGCGTGCTTTAATCTCTGTGTTATGGGAAATGGTCCCCTTCACCTCCTTCAACAGTTACCTATGGCAGCTATTAATGCCTATAAGCAATGCAGTGACCCTGGCAGTACATAATTCCACAGTGAATATTTAATTTTGAAGGTGAAAAATGAGGTATACTCCCCTCATAACACTTCTTTTTATGACTCTCTTAATTCTTTGAAATTTATTATTTTTGCTAAAGCACCCAGAAGGTAATTGAAATAGATTTTCCAGATACATTTCTAGATTATCTTAACCTACAGTAACATGTTAACTCATTCATAATATTCTTAGCAAATACAGGAAATACGGCTTCCCTGCTTAAAAACTATCCCAACTAACCTGATATTTTATGCTTCTTTAAGAAAAAACTAAAGTCATTTTCAAAGAACTTCTGGCTTTTTTCTTTCTTTTTTTTTTTTTTTTTTTTGGAGATCAAGCAATGGCCCCCAAACTTCTCTAGTCAATCATCAAGACTAGAAAAAAGGCATAGGTAAATAAGAGATGGAAGTGGCCCTGTGGGACCAACCGTACTGAGAAAAGAACCAATTATTCTCTCTCAGGCTCCTAGCCCACCATTTAGCACCTGAATAAGATCATTTACAGCCAAGTGCAGTGGCTCACACCTGTAATCCCAGCACTTTGGGAGGCTGAGGCAGGTGGGTCATTTGAGGCCAGGAGTTTGAGACCAGCCTGGCCAACATGGTGAAACCCTGTCTCTATTAAAAATACAAAAATTAGCTGGGCATGGTGGTGCACGCCTGTAATCCCAGCTACTTGGGAGGCTGAGGCAGGAGAATCACTTGAACCCAGGAGGTGAAGGTTGCAGTGAGCCGAGATCATGCCACTGCACTCCAGCCTGGGCGACAGAGCCAGACTCTGTCTCAAAAAAAAAAAAAAAATTGTTTATTGTAAGATTCCCTTGTGTCTTGAAATGACTGAGTGGCTCCCAGGAAGAAGTTTCTTACCATCACTATCAGGTCTAGCAATGACTCTTCACTGAACTAGACATTGAATTATTGGGTTACTAGTCCCAGAAAATAAATGGCTGAAGAAGAATTGATAACAATTTTCAGAGCAAAGAGAGTATTTCCTAAAATTGCAACTGGGGAAATGAGAAAGACACATGAACAAGTCATCCGCTAGCAGAATCCAATGGGGCCTATGGAATCACAAGCAGAGCAGTCTTTGGCAACTATTCATCCCACCCAGATATGCAGCTACTGGAGGGCAGGCTTCTATCTCAAAAATCCTCTCTATCCCCATAATATTGACACAAAAAGCAGACAGGGAAATACTGGGTCGGAGAGGCCAGTTCCCTGGCAAAGGCCCCATCTTCAAGCCTGAAGACCCGTGGCCCTGAATGGGGACAGGCATTCCTGTTTTTGTGCCCAAAAAGTTGCCTTTTGGCCCACCACACCCCCGTCTTGTACCCATTTAAACCCTGAACCCCAGGCTCCAGGAGCAGACAAGCAGACGAGGAGATGAGCTGAGGAGACAAGCAGATGAATGGCAGAATGGTGCAGCAGAGAAAGAGAGAAGGGAAGGAACATCTAAACGTCAAGAGGAGTTCAGCTAGGGGCAGTGGGAGGGTAGTTTGGCCACTGGACAGCCAAACTCCAGGGAAGATCATCTTCCCACTCCATCCCCTTTCCAGCTCCCCATCCGTCCCACTGAGAGGCACCTCCACCACTCAATAAAACCCCGTATTCACCCTTCAAGCCCATGTGTGACCCAATTCTTTTGGGATGCTAGGCAAAAGCTTGGGATACAAAAAGCTGTCACACTGGCCCTCTGTCTTTGCAAAAACGCGGAAGGTCCACTGAGCTGGTTAACACTTAAACCATCTGTGGATGGCAAGGTTAAAAGAACACTGTAACACTGAGGCTGCAGGCACCCACCCCTAGATACTACTATGGGGCCAGAGCCCAAAGCACTCACCCCAGCTCCTGCTCCTGCCTGTCTGCATTCTCCCCCTCCTGTCAGGGGTTTGAGCAGTGGTGAGCCAAACCACTGTCACAGGTCCTGTGAGGGGGATCAGGGAACTCTTCCGTTTCATCAGCAGAGCTCCAATAATACTTGTGGAATCAATGCAGAAAATGGTAGACCATAGGCTACATTCACTTGTTCATTCAGTTAAAATGAAATAAGTTGTTACTATGGGCAAGGCACTGGAACAAAAGTTGCAGGAAAGAGGATGTCTCCCCTCAAGGAGCTCACAGTCTACTTGGGGAGATAAGGCATGCTTGCAATTAGCTGCTAAAATACAAGATAACAACAACAAATACAAGATAATACTAAATAATAGGCTCATTTAAAGGGGTACAGGTAAAGTCTAGAGCAAGGGAGGATGACTTCCAGCCAGAAGAAAAGGATAAGACCTCATGATAATGTGCCATTTGAAAAGGGTATCCTCCCCTGGGCCCTTTCCAGAGTCCCTCAAGTCAACCCTCACTTTCTCCTCAATGGGCGGGCCTCCTCCCTCCCTTTCTCTGCTGACAACACTTATTCTTTGACTCTGCTTTCTCTTGGGCCACTGCCAAGTGGAACACAGCTATATAGTTTCCCCTTCTCCCCATCTGTATCTACTTAAGCCCAGAAACCCTTTTGAGGTTTTGTAAGGGGTTTTAGAGCTAATAACTAAAAGGGAACAGACAAGGTTTAATAACACACAGAGAGAAGTGGTAAGAAACTGAAAAAGTCTCTAGAAACAGCTCTCACAGATTTTCAGTGGAATGAAGATGAAATTAGGCCTGATATTCCTAGTTTCTTTCCCTGAGCTCAAGTCTTCCTCCAGTATTCAGCAGTACCTACTTTTCTTTCTTTCCTTGTTCCCATCCTTTTCTTTCATGCACTTAAAACTTGTAGAGGAAAAGTTACCATAGGAAACTGGGTGTCTCTAGAGGTAAACATGACAGCACTCTACACTTCAGAAAATATAGACTACATTTAATATCTTCTTATGTTGCTCACAAAAAGAGTCATCTTAGATCAGATACATGGCGCCTAGGAAGAACACAGGGGTTTTGGACATAATACTTGCAAAATCAACCCTAGTAAGTAATAGCAAATATCACAAGTACAACTTCACCGAAAGCGCACCCAGAATCTAGTGCTAACAGATACTTTCCTGTATCTTTCTTTAGCATCTACATTAAGTCACACACCTGTTGGGGTTCAGTGAGCACAAGCAACTATAAGCATGATGAGGAAGGACTACTGACACAAACCATGGCAACACAAACATATTTCAAGCTTGAGTGGCATAGCCTGCTTTAACAATGAGCACAGAATAGTAACACGAAATTTCCAAGGATGGGAAAGGAGGGTAACTTTTTTATTTTGCTTCTAAGAGTACTGGGCGGCCGGGCGTGGTGGCTTATGCCTGTAATCCCAGCAGTTTAGGAGGCCGAGGCCGGCATATCACGAGGTCAGGAGATCGAGACAGAGACCATCCTGGCTAACACGGTGAAACCCCGTCTCTACTAAAAATACAAAAAAAATTAGCCGGGCGTGGTGGTGAGCGCCTGTAGTCCCAGCTACTTGGGAGGCTGAGGCAGGAGAATGGCATGAACCCAGGTGGCAGAGCTTGCAGTGAGCCGAGATCACGCCTCTGCACTCCTGCCTAGGCGATAGAGCAAGAGTCCGTCTCAAAATAAATAAATAAATAAATAAAAGAGTACTGGGCAACTACAGAAATCACCACTTTATGTTTCATATGGCTTCAATGAATTCTCACACACAAGAATTCAACTCTGATTTTTTAGTGATGATGTACCAACCGTCACTCTAACAGCAATAAGATAGGGGGTGGAGCGAATCTTTTGTTGCTGTTGTTAATCAAGACATATTTGGAAGGATAATTGAGCTTATTTGCTGCAAAGGAAATGAATGGTCAAAAAATTGATGATTTAAATTATCACTTTTCTTATTCCAAATATTCAATGCTCTCATTAGTCTCCTAAAGTTCCTCACTGTGTGTCTTTATTCTCAAGCCGACAAATACCAAATCATGTACTTTCTCTGCTCCCATTCCCAATTTCATGACTTTTTTCTTTAGTAAGTGCCAACTGTTACTGGAGAAAGTAATGTAATTTTGCCATTTTGATGGTATAAACTTACAGTATAGCTTAACTTTAGCTGAACCCTGGTTATTGTTTAACAAGCCTTTTTATTTATACTTTGCTGACTACTTGTCATTTCCCAGGGCAGCCAATCTAAACCTTTCCTACTTTCCATTTGTCCCACATTTCCTAAGTCCTAAACCCAATCCTGTCCTTTTCACTCTTAGCGAATGATATTTCTCTGATAAAATGAGGATCTTAAACATGATTTCCTATGATGTCCTGCCTCTTTCTCTTCACTTGATCTCTCCTTCCTTCCCGTCTCAAATTACCACACTCTTCTCCACTCTACCCCCAAATATATTAAAAGAGGAATCAACATCCTCTTCCTCAACTCCAATCAATGTGACTTTCATACCCATCTCTCTAATGAAATTTGGTACTCAAATGTCACCAATGACTTTTAGAGTTGCTAAATGTGATGGTCATGTCTAACCTCCATCCTTTTCCACCCCTATGGAGTATTTTACACTGCTTCTTCTTCAATCTCTCTGCCTTCCACATGAACATACCCTCAAGACTTTCATTCTCATGCTCTATTTCTTTGCTGGGTCTTTTTTCTAAAATATCTTCTTTGGTAAATTTTCCTGCTTTCATGATTTCCATTATGATGAGTTATGTGGATAATTCCTGGATTTCTCTATAAGTCTCAATCTCTCTCCAGAGCTGTAGGCCTGTATTTCTGACTCCCTCTTGGACAGCTCCCCGTAAGCAGGTCACCTGTATTACAAACTCAACATGACCAAAATCCAATTCATTTTTCCTCTTGTAGTGATCATCCCACAATCCTTATTGCTTCAACCAACTTCCTTATTTCTACTCCTGACATCACTCTGCTCCTTCCCAGTTACTAACAGCTCTGAAAGTCAAAAATATTTCCTTCCTTCCTCTTGCTCATCCCCATCCATATAGTCACAAATTCTATCAGTTCTCTTTTCCTCAATGTTTCTTACATCGACCTCCAGCTTTTCCCTATCTCCACTGCTACAGCCCTAGTTAAGATCTTCATGCCTTACCTTCTATGTAAGAGACATCATGCTCAGTGCTTTACATAATGTATCTCACATAGCAGGTACACAATAAATATTTGTTCATTATACTATCCTTTTCCTACAAATGATGCTAGACAGATATTTTCAACCATCAGCACAAACTGGTACCCCCAAAAGAACTTCCCTTTAAAAATGTAAAAGCCATTATTTAAAAATACCAGGCAAGAGATGATACACTTTAAACCACATACAAAGTAGGATGGAAGAAGTGATTAGGTGATATATAGTGGAAGTTCATCATCCTCAAGTAGTGCAACTGTACAGTACATGATAAGTAGAATCCTACCACCTCACATTCAGAAAGAAAACTATATGATAGTGAAAATGGTGCCAACACATTTAGTTCCTTCCAAAGGGATCCACAAGGATGAAAAGTAAGACATAAGACATGAGGATAGCTATTAAACTGGCTTCCAGCTTGCTTAATGCCCAAGAAACTTAAAGATGATGGCAGGTAACCACAGCCACCCTCCCCACCTTTTTAAGAGATAGGGTGTCCCTCTGTCACTCAAGCTGGAGTAGAGTGGCACAATCATAGCTCACTGCAGCCTTGAACTCCTGGGCTCAAGCGATCCTCCCACCTCAGCCTCCCAAGTAGCTAGGACTATAGGCATGCACCACCACATCCAGCACCAGTTACCTTTTATGTTAAATATCTTTGGGCACATCATAACAACATTTTTCCTCAAAGGATTTTAAGGAACATGACAGGAAGAAAAAGTTCAATTTTTTATTTCAAGTACTCATAAACCCCATGTATTTTTTTTTTCTCTGAGGTTCGGGCTTTCTACCTTGGTATATAAATGTCAAGGGGATGTTAAAAGATGCAAATAAAACGTCTTGTAGAAGAAAGCTGGTTATATGCTTACCTGCCTGACTAGCCCTGTAAGCATCTTGATGTCACTAAAACATTTAATATTATTTAAAGACACATTCCTGTTTTTGTAAGTGTAACTTACGGTCCTGTGGAGCTCAAACTGTTCATGCAACAAACAGTGCTGGAGCTTGGGTAAGGGAGAAAGCAACTCAAATAATAAAATGATTTTTCCTTCCACCCAACCATCTTTTTCTCACCCCCATATTGCTTTGGGCCTTTGGTGGAACCTTGAGAGGGATGGAGATGGAGGGAAAACAGAGATGACAGGAAAGGAGGAAGGAAGGAACATACAGATATTGTTTCTAAGTTTTCACAATTACTTAGACTGAACATTTGTCTACTGGCTTCAAAGTCTGCCTCTTTTTTTCCCTTTAGTTGTATTTTTCTATATGGGCTGAAGAAGTTCCTGATGCCACTGATTCCTGCAGTCTCAGGCAGGACCAGCACCAATGCTGGAAGAAACATGTCTGACCTAAATGACCTGGGGTTAGGACATTTATTACTATGCTGTCTCATTTTGTGTCCCCAAACCACAGATGTTAAAATCATCTCTTCTGAACGATGGCTGCCTCCCTCACTTAGTGGCAAGTGCCAAGATGGCTAACATGTTTAAAAGGCACCTACAAAGAAAGCTTAAAAGTCTTTCCTTTCCCTTATATTTCCTGGTACAGACCGTTTTCCTGAAATAGGGGCTATGCAGTGCCTAATAAAAGGCCGAATTTACTAAGAAGTTTTTATACCCTCATAAAGTAGCCCTAGTGAAAGTCATCTAACTGGCAGGAACTGTACAGGTAACAGACGGCTAAGACCTCTACCACACAGTCTTCTAAACTCTGGTTAATGGGCCCTAGAAGGCTGCCATCCCAGAAGTTTACTACAAAAGTTAAACTCAAGGCAAATGAATTAAAAATGGTGCCAGGCATAAACATTATCCTTCGGCATTCTTTTGCCAATGAACGATTATCACAGACAACTCTGCAGGTTTCCAGGCAGGCCAGCCAATGAAAAATGCAGAGAGTACTATGCCAGTCCCAATATATATATTCCACATCCCCCAAGCCCCAAGAATGTTGCTGAGATGTAAATAATCCACAAATTATTAAAATAAACAAAGTGGTGTCCAGGAGTTTAAGCAAGGTACTTTTCCTCCTGGGTTACAACATACTATTCTAGGCCCCATGGGTGATGAGACAGAACAAAGCTTGAGAAAGTTAGCTGTTATCTTCTTGGGGGTAGAAATACTATCTATATAAGGGCATATTACAGAGCTCAGACACTCCAGGTTAAACAGAGGAAGTTTGAAAAGGGATGCAATCAGTTTGTCGAATAAGAATGGATATTGGCAGGGTGAACTGAATTTATTCACCAAATCCTAATACAGTAAAGATAAGGACTTCTTAAAACTAAACAAAGATAAGCTTAAAACAGATTAAAATGGGTAGTAGTATGGGAAACAGCTGGTTTAAATATATGGAACTCTATATTACTCAAAACAAGAGGTGCTAATAGTTGAAAATACACAGTTTCACCAAAACAGGGTTCAATGTGATGATAAGATTTAAATCTATGATGGCTTATTGAATGAGAACAATTTCAAACCACATTCTGCTCTTCAGGAGTAGATTACTGGAAATCACAGAAACAATACAGTTCTAATTATGGTACCCAAGAAGAGTTCCCAAGAGCTCCCAAAGTTTATCTGGGATCCAATTTGCACCAAAAAAAATCACCAAATCCTATCTTCCTTCTTGTAAGTCTAAGTCAGTTAAGGGACAAGATTATTCTCACCTGCTTTAACTTTACAATTCTCCCATTCCGTGTTCTTTAGCCACCTGGTCTCCCAAACATTTTGCAGTTCCATTTTGGAAATGCTTAAACCATCTCATTTCTTTATCTCAGATAAAGTATTTTTCTCATTTTGTGTGAACTTTTCTGTTTTGTTTGACCAATAATTTCTTTAGCATTAACTGTGATGTTATCGTGGTTTTACTTCACCTCCTTTATTTCATGTAATCTTTAAAGATTTGTCTATGTCACTGAACCCCAATCCTTCCATTTTATGCACATATATATATATTTTTGCTATAGTTTCCTGTACACAACCATCCTACTTTTCCTTTTTAAGTCCTTTGACCATGATGATCCCTTCCATATTTATTGAGGACAAGCTAAGAAGAAACAGCTGTAAGCCACAGAATAAAATATTTCAGTTACACATGTCAGTAGCACTTACGATGATGCTATGTCAGTAATAGGTTGGACAACAGACGATGTTTTTACTCTCTCCCCAGCATGCAGCAGGTTGCAGGAAATTGGGCCAGCCTCTCAGCAGCTCAAGTCAGACCTTTATGTATGACTTCATTATTTAGTTTGAAAGTGAATTTCTAAAAAACAGACTCACCCATAGTCAAATGTAAATATAAACAGGCTTTCCAACTCACATATAAATGAGTTATTCATCATCTTCCATTTGCAATTGCCTATACTTCTGGTTCTCTGCCATTAATTCAAAGCATCACAAAATTCACCTTAGAATATTGACTTAGAAGGTAAAGTTTTAGGGTCTTGCTTTTAAAAGAACATGACAGATGAAGGTGGTGGCCAAGACAGAAAAAGAGAAAACAAGATAATGTGTCAAGGACAGATTCTGGGCTATCACTGGCTAGTGGAGTGTCTCATATGAAGGGCTCATACATGAGATCATTTGATCAATGACTTTTACTTCCAAACATCTAGAAATGCACACTACATCATTTAACTAGAGAGTAGTGAGTTTGAAATCACAAAGCTGGTTAGCTTGATCCAACAAGATCTGAATCACTCTGGCAAAATTTTCTGATCTTAGTGTCTCATTTCCAACTGGCATCACTGGGTGGCCCACATGATATACACAGAGACGAAAGAGGAGGCGGTTTAAATTGGACACCCTGAAGGGTTATTTTACAATGCCACATGTTGTACAAATTAATTTGAGATTTTGTTTCTTGGGTGTTGCTTTAAATTGGACACATTTTTAAATTTATTCATATTTATTTAGTTCTAGGCAGACAGCCCTAGAACACAGCTGGCAAATGGAAATGAGAGTATTGTATCCCCCGCCTGCCTTTTCAACTTTCTCTTCCACTATACTATTTCCTTTAAGGAATCTTTTTATTCCAGCTCAAATAGTTTTTTGGCATTCACCAAGCTCATTTTTCCTGTCTTTAAGATTTTGCTTAGACTATTATATCTACTTACAATGGATATCCCAGTCTCTCATATTCTTTTATCAATAGCCTCCCCACCATCCAGGCTCAGCTCAAAAAGGGATTGTATGTTCACGGTTTCTTTGTCACTCAGCCTATACACTCCCTTGTGAGTAGAAATTGGATCTTATATATTAGCCCCACAGTACCTAACATAGTGCATGGTACTTTGTGGATGCTCAATAAATACCTGTGGATTGATGGAACCCATCAATCATCTGTTTCAAGATGCCTACCATAACATGAACATTCTTGAGAATCTAATTTCAGCAGATGCACTCATTCAAAATATAGTCCCTGCTGTCTGAAAACAGTTAAGCAATAAGAACTTACACTATTATCACTATTTGATTTCAGTATAAGTGCCTTGATTTAAAAAAATTGTCATTTCCTGAAACACTGAAAAACTGATTCATTTAGAAATATTATTAGACTATTTAGATCTTTATTACTAAAGCCATTGAGATTTACCATCTAACCCAAAGGTTGTTCAATCAACAAAAAACAACTGAAGTGAGGAACTTTAACACCACATTTTAGGCAATTACTGTAACATGATCATAATTCTTATGCAACTTTAATTTTTGTCAAACACAACAAAATTCATATTACATAGACTCCTATTTCATTAAGATAATATGATTTGAAATAACAATGGCATTGGCCTAAAACAGAATACAGACGCTGTTAACACTTGAAGGGCTTTCTTTTTCCCAAAGGCATATCAGGATACAATAAGAAGGCTTCCAGCAATGCACTCCTAACCCCAGAAGTAATGGTACCTATTAAACACTTAGGAGGGTTCCCAGGGTAAGGTGATACTAAAGAAAGCACAGCCTCAAATAAGATAAAGTGTTATCTTGGCTTTCAGAATCTGAATGTTTTAATTCCACTTTATGTCCTATCTACCTGGGAATCAAGGGCAAAACAATGTTATCACATTTATTCTCTAAGGCAAAGAGCAAGAGGCCTTTAGCAGAGTCCAGACAGGGCTCCCTGGTGACCTGGAAGTTGTGAATGGGCTATCCTCAGACAAAAAAGGCCAAGATGCCCAGTTATTCTAAGAATTAAGTGAGTGCTATGTGAAAGAAATGAAAACTACTAATGTGGTTAGTCCTTTTGACAGTATTGTTTTGTTTTTGTTTGGGGACATGGGGTAGATGTTTGTTTTACTTCCCACACTTGGTTTGATTATGTTTCATTGGAGGAAATCACCCTTAATTGTTATATCCCATCTCATTCTGGAGTCTTGACATTAAAACTATATTTTTACCTTCATCTTCTTCCAAAAAATGAGAGTCAACAAAAGTTTCAGTCCATTTTGTAGACATTAAGGGTTACTTATGATGGTTTGAGAGCAATTTAATCCTGACAGAACTAATCTTTTCAATGTCTTGATGCTGAACTGGAAAGACTATTACTTAATAAGGAATAATACTGTAAACCAGATTTGGTGACCAAAAAGCTACAACAAAATCACTTTAGGCTATTATTTCTCAGTTAAACATAACCTCTATAGTGGATATTTTAGATGTGAGTCAGAAAACATATTGAAGATATAAAAGAATGCCTTTGGGAAGTGAGTCCTCACTATATATCAAATTCTACACATTAGAGTTTATAATAATAATAATAATAGAGGTAAATTTATTTTAAGGCCACGGTTGCATTAAGTTTTCCCTCACAGTTAAATCACTATAGATCTGTCACCAAGTTTTACTACAACAGTGGTAAAGTGGAAAGAATACAGAACTGGCTCAGAAAACTAAAGGATAAGTAATATCATCATGTGACCTTAGACAAGTCTTGAATCTCTCTACACCTGAACCCTTGCATCTATAAAACAAGGATAATGCCAACCATTCTCTTCTCACACCCTGCTATTGGGACTAAACAGAAACACTTCTCAAAGTGCAATTTGGAAATGCATCAAAGAATTTTTACATCTTTCTACATGTTTCTTTGGCCTAGTAGTGCTGAAATTCTAAGAATTTATTCTAATAAAAGAACCAGAAATGCACCCAAATATTTATGCACCAGAATGTTAATTATAGCATGAGCTCTAATTGCAAAAGTCAGAAACAATCTAAGATGATTAACTCAAAACAAATTACTCTATATTCATGTAACGAAGGCTATACAGCCATAAAAAAATAGGTTTTATAAAAAATTTACTGAACTAGAATGTTCACAATAAATAGTGTTGACAGTAAATAGTGGGAAAAGCGAGTTTCAAAGCAGTACATATTACATAATGCAGACTATAATACATACACAAACACACACAGAAAAAAAGACTGGAGAGAAATACACCAACATATTAACCATTGAACCACTGTTATCTTTGGGGAGAATTATGAGTGACTTTTATGGTTTTTTTAATATTCTGCATTTTCAAATTTTCTTTTAAAGCATATATTGAATTTAAAATCAGAAAAAAAGAATTTTAACTAACTTTTTTTCTCTAACTCTATTTTGAAAATTATATGAGATATTTGGAAATGTATATTTGTAAACGCTGAGATAATATTACAAGAGTTAAGATCATACTATCTTTGAGGCCGGGAGCGGTGGCTCACGCCTGTAATCCCAGCACTTTGAGAGGCTGAGGCGGGTGGATTACCTGAGGTCACGAGTTCAAGACCAGCCTGGCCAACATGGTGAAACTCTGTCTCTACAAAAATACAAAAATTAGCCAGGCATGGTGGCAGATGCCTGTAATCCCAGCTACTTGGGAGGCTGAGGCAGGAGAACTGCTTGAACCTGGGAAGCGGAGGTTGCAGTGAGCTGAGATCACGCCATTGCACTCCAGCCTGGGCGACAAGAGTGAGACTTTGTCTCAAAAAAAAAAAAAGAAATCATATTATCTTTGTTAGAGAGGTCCAAATCCTCACTGTCACTAGACAAAAATTAAATAATCCAAGTGTAGAGCAAAGACCAAAAAATGTGTTTCTGAAAAGAACTGTGCTGAATTAGTTTGATTCTTTTGGCCTTAATTGACTTTTCCACACCCAAAACGTGCTTCTGCTGTTTTTGTCTTTTTTGTTTTTTTACATACACTTCAGTAACTGATAGTAGGGGTCAGAGCCTGCTGCAAACTTCTTAGCTGTTTCAGCTGCACCACATCTTGGTTTTAAAAGGTGATAAAGGATGTGCCACTATTCTGCCCAGTTAGATACACAGCTAAAATGTCCAGTTGTCTTGGGAGGCAAATAAGGGCTAAAAGAAAAGCCAGGAAGACATGGTCAAGTCAAAAAGCATCTGTTTAGTAAGTATAATAAATGAGGACACAGCACATGTATCTATCTCTCTCATCCTTGGCAAGGCTTCCAGATCATCAAACAAGCTTGGAATTTATAAACTGCTAAAGAAGAGAGTAATGCTGGAAAACTGTACAAGTCGAATGTCTGCTTGGGAAAATACAGGAACATGGTGGCATATAAGACAAATATAGGGAATCGAGATATAAAACACAGAATGTTAAAATGTGTTTGCTGGATTACTGTGGCTTTGTTGGACTACATCAGCCTCAGAGAGAAAGTGTCATAGTACATCCAGGGAGAGATTTTTAAAACTGAGGAAACCAGGGTATATCAGTAAATTATTTACATAGGGTTAAGTCCCTTGCCTCCCCACCACCTCCGTAACCTGGGAGATAACAAAATTTACCCAAATTTCCATCCTAAGCTTTTAAGGTTTCATTCTATGTATAGAGTCCAGGTTTCCACAGAGTGCAGTTAGGGTGCTTGATGTTACCTAACATACTCCATGTGCAAAACTCAAACAACCCAGTGACTAACTCTGTAACATCTAAATGCAAATTCTAAAATTAGTGATATTGAGAGGTGTGTCTGTCAAATGCTCAACTAAGAAAGTTGATGAATGGAAATGATAGGGACAATCCAATCAGTATATACCAAAAAAACAAGAATGCAACCCTTGGCTGGGTGTGGTGGCTCACACCTGTAATCCCAGCACTTAAGAAGGCTGAGGCAAGCAGATTACTTGAGGTAAGGAGTTCAAGACCAGCCTTGGCCAACATGGTGAAACCCCATCTCTACTAAAAATACAAAAATTAGCCAGGCATGGTGGTAGGTGCCTGTAATCCCAGCTACTCAGGAGGCTGAGGCAGGAGAATCATTTGAACCCAGGAAGTGGAGGCTGCAGTGAGCTGAGATTGTGCCACTGCACTACAGCCTGGGCAACAGAGTGAGACCCCATCTCAAAAAAAAACACAAAAGATGCAATTCTTATTAAAACCCTTATTAGTTTTTGAATCAGCTATTGCTACCTTGCTTCACTGAAAGGCTTTTTCTTTTTACATAGTTTAAACTGTTTAAAAGACATCATCAACCATTTCCTTTTAAGAGGATTTTTCTATACAACCCCCTAAAACTGAATATAATGGGAAGACAGAAAACAGAAGTCCACTAGGAGACAGCACTGTAAAAGGAAGACAAAAATCCAGTGATTCTTGTATCCCAATGTTTATGGCCACCTATCTGAGAGAGAAAAAATAAACACAACTTTTATGAGCACAGTAGCTGACTTTGAGGTAAATGGTAATCCAACCCTCATGTGATAAAAAATCAGGTCAAGTCCTCGTGGAGAAATTAGATATCCTGAAGGAAGCCAGCAGTGAATGATCTCTTATACTTAACAGATGCTATTAAATAATTTTTCATTCACTCAACCTCAACAACATTCACTTGAACTTTCATCAACCTATTAATATGAGTTGAAAGCGAAATACTGATGTTGCTATATGACCGCAGCTACTGCCTCAGAAATGTGAACCTACCCTGGCAAGTTACCAAACACAATGGGCCACATATTCTCTCCTACCGTTTCATAGTAAAGATCAAAGATCTAGAGGCAGCATCTTATTGTTTTCAGCTACATACACTGAAGAGATTACAACCACCACCTTGCCTGTTTGAATACTGATTTTTAAAAAGACCATTCCACATTGATGTTTGTCTTGTCCACCTATTTAGCTTTGCTCATTCAATCTTCTATTTGATAACAAGGAAAAAAATCATATAATGTGATCCACCACAGTAAAAGACTGGTTGTTTCTCCAGGAAATTGTGAATGAGATTTATCCAAAGATCAGGAAAAAAGTCAGAAAGACAATAAAAATAACACAAATTGTAACAACAGGAATGTGTTTCAGCTTTTAAAATCACTGACCATAATGCTGAAATGAAGTTATTTAAAATAAGATGAGGCAGTAGTCTTCAAAACATCATCCTAAACTACAAAGCCTATTCTAAGATTTACCAAATAATAATAATAATAATATCAGCTTTCCAGCTCTGTATATCTTTAATTGGTCTATATTGCTATCTTCTAAACATAGCCAGTTGTTTAGAAAAACCCAGCAAAGTTACTTGTTTACAGCAAGTAACATGCTTTTTAAAGTAATTAACCAATTTGCAATCATTTGAGAACCTCTCTGCCCTGAGATATTTCCAGAAAGCCAAGTTGTTAATCATTTGGTCATGCTGCAATTCAATATCAGCAGCGGAATGAAGCCTTAAACCCCTCCAAATTCTAAAATACCTTCCTGAATCCCTCATGGTATTGCAAAGGGCTTTTCCTGCTCTCACTGCGTACCCACAATCCCCATCAGTATTATGTGCACATGCACCATTTGTCGCTGACACTCATCTAGAGACACAGACAGACATGGTCCACTGGAAGACAGATTTCCAGAGAGGAGAGATACTTTAAATGAGAAAAGAATCTACTCTGCGTGCTCTAATTGACTGAGTACTGTACACAATTTGAAGGGGTGTGGGGGGAGGCAGCAAATGGATTTCAGTTTACAAAGTAAAAATTAATACATGTGGTGTTTTACGTTCAAATTTAAATCATTTTCATTAAATTTAATTTACCTAATTGTTAACGAATTAGCAAATGCATTTATCAACCAAATCACCTACTAATTGGATACTAATGAAAACCACTTAGCAGTTTGTCTTCATGTTGATCATCATGTATGTTTCACCTTGGTGAACTACACCCCACACTTTTGGTTGGTGAAAACATGCTTTTTATTTGTCACTCTGTTACCTGAATTCTTAAAGGGTGAAGTGAAGAACTAAGTCCTTTTTTTCCCTCCCTCTAGGGTCAGGGACAATATGCTGTAAACTCTAAAGCAGCACAAAACATTTTTGTCAAAGAGCAAGGAGATCACTCAGCTCCAACAAACCAGAACTGCACAAACTTCACATGCCACTGTTTACTGACATACTAGTAAAAAACTCTTCCCCAAGTTGCTAGCTGAGGCTTCTAAAGATCTGCTGGTTTTCAATATAAAGGATGAAACAGGCTAGAAAATCTGGAGATGCTTTAGAAAGGTCTTCACAGAAGGCCAGAAGGGCCCTTCCCGCCGTGCCTCCTGCTCCCACCCTTATCCCTCCTTTTCTGTTGCTTCAAGGCAGAGGGATGTAGCCAGAGGCAGGACTTCTTCCTGTGGAATGTATGACTAATTATGTGTGAGTCCTTAAAGCACTCTGGGCTCCTTTAGTCGGAGGACCAAGGCTTCAAATGAGGGTCTTCCCCTCCCCCACAATGATTCCAGCGATAACAATCTTGCAATCCATTCTCTTTCCTCTATAAACACAACCTAGTGACCTGCTTCCTTTTGTAACCGGTGCCAGACCCTGAGTCGATTTTCATCTGCCACCTTTCCTAATCTCTAGCTTGACCTGAGTAGAAACTCTTTAAATCTGGACCCTGACTAAAATTGTTTCTAGGTGCTGCTGAGCAAATGGCCCTTAGGTCCTGCTTGAATTTGCCTATTTTTGCTCCTGAAAGACACTGGACCATGGATATGCTCTTTAGAAATAACTGTTTAGATGTATCATTGTTCTTTCCCCCTAGAATGAAAAACACACAATTTTGGCTTGATTTCTATTTAAATGGCCACCAGATATTTTCTACAGTTTGTGTGTGTGTGTGTGTGTGTGTGTGTGTGTGTGTGTGTGTGTGGCTTAACCTTGAGTTGAATTAACAAGGAATTGCCCTTGTGGTACCAGTCACAGAAAGTTTACTGGAAACTTGAAGCATGCCCTTGCAACTGTGCCCCAAATCGAGAGAAAAGTTACTCACCAACTCTATGCCTACAGGGAATTTAAAATCTTGCTCTGCCATTAACTTGTGCTGTGACTTTGAACAACTTCTGCAAAGAGGAAGGGAACGATGCAGAGAAAATGGAAAGATATCCTGGTCAGAGGCAGGAGGCACGGTGGAGGAAGATCTATCCAATCCCTTGAGAATCTTATTTCCAATCTGACTCTCAGTAGGTCAGAGAATTCCAAATAAATTGGCCCACAGCTGCTCCCACTTTCCCTTCCCCAGATGGCCTAAGGTCATATCCATCTTGTGCTCAAATAGGCCCTGCAGCCCCAGCAAAATACTTCAAACTGGGCATCATTTACTTAAAGATAGATTCTGAACTTTGCCCCAAATGCCTTCACAGTCCTCCACTCTAAATTTAGAAATATATTTGTGTGTGTGTGTGTGTGTGTGTGTGTGTGTGAATGCTTATATGTGTATATAGAGCTTTTCCCTAACCACCTTTTTAACAAATTAAAAAACCTGCAAAAGGTTAAAAATACCTTTATTCTTACTATGCCTTTATTCTGGGCCTTTCAATACTTATAGATTCTGCTTCTATTGCTTTCCAATACAAGTACAGCAGAAGGTTAGAGGTATTTACTCAGAAACACCACTGCTCTGGAATCAGCAAAATAGCCCCCTTTGTACAATTTTTTCTATACCTTTTCTGTGAGCATTTACAGTTCCCAGCTTAGCATGGCCAAACCAAAATTCTGTAGGCTTTGTAGTAGACACTTAAATAAGATTCTTAATACAACATAGTCATTTTTGCCATCCTGCCATTAAATAGAATTTTATTTGCAATATATACTGAATGCATATGGACTAAAGGACACAGAATAAAGTAGGGGAATTTAAAGTCAAGTTTTATAGAATATGGGAACTTAAGTTGAAGGATAACAGCATGAAAGAAGGCAATTAAGCTGAAGAAATCCTTTAAGCAACTCTATTGGGGTAGAAATTAAAAGCAGACCAGGATATGTTCTAGAATCTAGACACTCAAATTCTGAATACTATCAAGTCTACTTTAAAGTACTCGTTACTGATATTCTTTCCCCAGTACTCTACCCTTCTTTTATTTGTGTTCAGTTTTAGCTTTCATTACTTAATTCCATTTGTCCAGAAGAAATGTTATTCTTCAACACTGCAACCGTAATATACTAACTGCTTTAGATATGTGTTGCATGAATTGTTAAATCCCTTTAAACTATTAAAGTAAAGCTGTCTTCTTTTTTCTGGCTCGTTGTCAAAGATATGTTGAATTGTCTTTTAAATTTCTTTAATTATTTTGTTCCTGAAATTATATTATATAATCCTTATGCAATGATTAACATGTGGCTTTCAACAGTAATTAGTGAGCTTTTATAATGGTTATGATGGCTCATTCATAGATGAAGTTTATTAAGTCTATAGTCCAGAGCTCATTGAGATCCCAGAGTCAAGAGAAGTTTCTAAGGGTGATCATCTAAAGGATGAGAGAGAGACAAAGAGAACCAAATTTCAAAGTTTCATGAGCAAAAGATGTGCAGCCACTTAACTGCGTTTACCAATTGCCCTAAGAAATTTTCATTTTGGTGAGTCAAGAATTCTCCGTTATGATTATCTATCAGTTTTCTGTGAACAAGTCGTCTCTACTTCCAGAGTCTCATTCCTCCAGACTGCAACAAGCCCCTGGGCCTTCAAGAGATTTATCAAATTGCAAGAAAAAGATAGCTAGCTCAAATATTGGATGTCTCCTTACCCAGTCATCAAAGCCAAGTCTAGCTTTAGGTGGTAATATTAACTTGTCATTGAATTAATATGATGTACAAGCAGTATACTAGAAGCTTTGCACATACTAATCTTATGTAATACTCATAGCAACCGTTTGAGATAGTTATTAGTCCTTCTACTATACATACTAGGAAATTAGTACACTGAGATTAAGTAACTTGCCCCAAATCACAAGCTGTAGAGCCCTAGTTTCAATGTTGTAATTGTGTATCTGTAGAGAGAACTTCAGGAATATTAATAGACCAGAATTTTCCTGAATGAAAATGATGTTATTTGTATTTAAACATACAAATGTCAAACCTAGCATCTGGCATTCACTTGACAGTCCAATCAATGTTCAACATAAAACATACTACCAGAAAATTCACCAGAAAGTCTACCAGATATGAACTATTGATTGATTATGTTAAATTAGGAAAGTCACACAACTAATCACAAAGTCAAAACCTTGTTCAAACCTACATTGACTAATCTCTGGTATTTTTTGTTTACTCTCAAAACATTAGTCCACCACTTTTGACTATTGCACATCGGTCCTATTGTCAAACATTAACTAGACATTTTGGATAGAAATATTTCTCCTTTGTCTATCAAGATGACATTATGACCATGGCACTAAATATTTTGCTCTTGCAAACACATGTCATTTAACCTAATTTCAAAAGATCCCCCTCTCCAAGACATTTGACTCCATATCACCTATCTATCACTATTGGTCAGCTAGTTTCTGGTAATTTTGGTAATGCTTAACCCAATGTAACAATTCACTGCAGCACTGGGTTACTTGGCATAGGATTACTACATGTAGTTTACTGGTTAGTTCCTTTTAATGAGTAAAAGAACATTCTTTTCATATGCTATCAGGGTCACACATTTAATCTTTAAAATATTATTTGGATTTCCCTTATATATGATCCTCAAGTGTCCAGAATGTAGAGAACAATCAGAATATAATAAAGGAAAAGGTATCTCGGCAGCGAAAATGGGGACCTCTCTCTCCCCAACTCAAGGCCTCATTCATAACTGAATACTTTTGTATTACCAATAGAATCCAAATAAGTTTTGTAAACTAGTTTTCAAGCCCCCAACAGATTAAAAGCAGCAAGTCAGAGGGAGAGTGGGGTGTTATTAATAGACTTACAGTATTCTGATGAGAATTACAGAAAAAGCCACAAAGGCCTTATATTTGAAGAGGCCAAATCTATTAAGATCTAGATATGTGTTTATCATTATAAAAGTCCAAAGACTGGGAAGAAAAAACAGAAAGAACAGATGACCATAAGTAGGTATGGTTTCATGGTTGCTACAGGATTTGCTGGGTTTAAATGTTGTATTTGTGCATTTTGTTTTGTTAAACACCAGTAGCTCCTATGTCAGTATTTCATTATTGTAATATAAAATATTCTTAAAGTCTAGACTTAAATTTCGAGTTTTAGCAATTTTAACAATCCATTTTAGACAAAAAATCAAGGCAAGGAAATTTGAAATCTACTGAAGAGAAGAAAAAAGAACAGGAATTGTCTCCATTTTCCCCTTTAAATTCCCTTGCATTCCCATTAAAAGCACCAAATTTTATTGAGCTCTTACAATATACCATGAAATATGTTACGCATATGGAAAGGATTACTTTATTCAATCTTCATTCAATTATCTAATTGAAGTATTACTTCATTCAATCAACTCTGTGAGATAGATATTATCATCCCCATTTTATTGATAGAAAATTGAGGCTCAGACAGTCTCAATCTAATCAGAGATTAGAACTCAGATTCGGGGCTGGGTGTAGTGGCTCACACTTGTAATCCCAGCACTTTGGGAGGCCGAGGTGGGAAGGCTGCTTGAGCCCAGGAGTTCAAGACCAGCCTGAGCAACATAGTGAGACTCCTGTCCCTATTTAAAAAAAAAAAAAAAAAAAAAAGGTAGGGGAGTAGAAAAGAACTCAGGTTGGTCTGACACGAGGTAGAATTCTTTTTTAAAAAAATTCATTAGATATTGACAAATTATAATTGCATATATTTATGGGGTACAAAGTGATGTTATATGTATATACTGTAGAATGATTGAGTCAAGCTAATTAATATATCCAACACCTCAAATACTTATCATTTATTCCTCCTGTCTAACTGAAACATTGTACCCTTTGATTATCATCTCCCCATTCCAAGTCCCACCCTGCAGCGTCTGGTAACCAGCATTCTGCTCTCTCCTTCTATGAGTTCTGATTCCATATATAAGTGAGATCATGTGGTATTTTTGTCTTTCTGTATCAGGCTCATTTCACTTAGCGTAATGACCTTCGGTTTCATCCATGTTGTTGCAAATGATATGATTTCCCTCTTCTGTGTGGCAGCATATTATTTCATTTTCTATATGTACCACATTTTCTTAATCTATTAATCTGCTGATGGATATTTAGGTCGATTCCACATCCTGGCTTTTGTGAATAATGCTGCAGTGAACATGCGGGTACAGATATCTCTTCAACATACTAATATCAAATGTTTTGAATATATACTCGGAAGTAGGATTGGTGGATCATATGGTAATTCTATCTTCAGTTTTGTTTTGTTTCTTTTTGAAACAGGGTCTCAGCTCTGTTGCCCAGGCTGGAGTGCAGTGGCACAATCATGGCTCACTGTAGCCTCGACCTCTCAGGCTCAGATGATCCTCCCACCTCAGCCTCCTGAGCAGATGGGAGTACAGGTGCCTGCCACCAGTCCTGGCTAATTTGTGTATATTTTGTAGGAACAGGGTTTTACCATGTTGCCCAGGCTTATCTTCAGTTTTTTGAGGAACCTCCATAGTGTTTTCCATAATGGCTGTACTAATTTACATTCCCACCAACAGTATATAGAAGTTCTATTTTCTCTACGTCCTCAGTAACACTAATCTTTCATCTTTTTGATAACAGCCATTCTGACAGATGTGAGGTGATATCTCATTGTGATTCTACTAAGTGTTTCCCTAATGATTAGTGATGTTGAGCATTTTTTTCATATACCTGTTGGCCATTTGTATGTCTTCTTTGGAGAAATATCTATTCAGGTTATTTGCCCATTTATGAATTAATTGGGCGATCTGCTTTCTTGTTATTGAGTTGTTTGAGTTCCTCATATACTCTGGATATTAAAACCCATTTATGCCTAGTGTTCCATTATTGGAACGCTAAGCTTGTGGGAGTTATTTATATCCTACTGTTCAAAGTCATTGCCAGGGCCTGATTTTTCACAGAAAAAAAATTGCAACCTCCAGCAAATATATAGGTTAACCCCTTACCAGAGGTATGACTTGCAAATATTTTCTCCCAATCTGTAGGTTGCTTCTTCACTTTGTTGATTGGTTCCTCTTTCTGCAGAAGCTTTTCAGTTTGATTTAATTTTATTCGTCTCTTTTCGTTTTTGTTGCCTGAGTTTTCGAGGTCAAATCCAAACACTCATTGCCCAGACCAATGTCATATACTTTTTCTCCAGACAGAATTCTTTTTTTTTTTTTAATACTTTAAGTTCTGGGTTACATGTGCAGAACATGCAGTTTTGTTACATAGGTATACACGTGCCCTGGTGGTTTGCTGCACCCATCAACCCATCATCTACATTAGGTATTTCTCCTAATGTTGTCCCTCCCCTAGCCCCACACCCCACGACAGGCCCCAGTGTGTGATGTTCCCCTCCCTGTGTCCATGTGTTCTCATTGTTCAACTCCCATTTATTAGTGAGAACATGCGGTGTTTGGTTTTCTGATCTTGTGATAGTTTGCTGAGAATGATGGTTTCCAGCTTCATCCATGTCCCTGCAAAGGACATGAACTCATCCTTTATTATGGCTGCATAGTATTCCATGGTGTATATGTGCCACATTTTCTTTATCCAGTCTATCATTGATGGGTATTTGGGTTGGTTCTAAGTCTTTGCTATTGTGAATAGTGCCACAATAAACATACGTGTACATGTGTCTTTATAGTAGAATGATTTATAATCCTTTGGGTATATGCCCAGTAATGGGATTGCTTGGTCAAATGGTATTTCCAGTTCAAAATCCTTGAGGAATCGCCACACTGTCTTCCACAGTGGTTGAACTAATTTACACTCCCACCAACAGTGTAAAAGCATTCCTATTTTTCCACAACCTCTCCAGCATCTGTTGTTTCCTGACTTTTTAATGATTGCCATTCTAACTGGTGTGAGATGGTATCTCATTGTGGTTTTGATTTGCATTTCTCTAATGACCAGTGATGATGAGCATTTTTTTATACATCTGTTGGCTGCATAAATGTCTCCAGACAGAATTCTTAGCTTCAATCCAACACTATATCCTGCCCACAAAAGTAACTCATGTATGTTCATAAGGAACTATACATGTTCATGTTGGGCCAAGCTGACTTGATCTCCAAACAGGCAGTCAGAATGGCTGTATGTCAACACACAAACTAATTTGACTCTTTGTGACTGACTTTTGGTGACTGTCTGGATGGCTTGATATGACAAGCCAGTGAAAGCAATGAACTGAATTTGTGTGTACTGATGTAGCTGAAGGCAAGACTAGCCTATTATTAGAATACACAAATCTCACTTATGATGTAAATGGAACACAGATTTAAATTTACCCCACACAATAATGGCATGGAATGTAGTAACACTTTCTGAAAGAGTCTACACCATGCTGATAATCAATGCTTAATGAGGTCCTTTTCTCCAGACTCAAGACCTTTATGTTACTGTCATCCTGTTAAGCATCTCATTTTTCCCCACTTGAATAGCTTTGTTCTCTTACAAAGGCCCATCACTATGTGAAAGTGGCAGTATAATTAATTTTTCAGTAAAAGCCAAGTTGTTTGCTCTCAAACATCCTGCAGTTTAGGAAATGTCAAAATGTCAGACCATGTAAGTGGAAATAAACTCTGCATTCCACTTCCAATCACTTCCTGCAGGGAAAGAATAGCTAGACATTCCATTGAGAAGGGAGAAATGCACAGAATCACTCCCAAAAAGTTATTCAATGTCTTTCTTATCCGATAAATATGTCATCTGTAAATCTTAATCTATTTGGAGTTAAAACATAACACTCCAGTGCTGCTTGCAAGATCCTGTTACATCCTCAGAAGTTGGTGCATGTGTATGTGTGTATACAATACATAATCCCATACATTCCCTTTTTGGATTGTTTTAACAATAACATTATTTTTTCTATTTCTTTTTACTACACAATACATATATACTAAACAATGTCTGTCACATACTATGTGCTCAGTAAGTAATTATGCAATACTTTCTAGAGAAATTAGAAAACACAGATAAAAAAGAAGAAAATAACCACCCCCGCCCCCCGACCATAATCTCACCATCTAGAGAAGACCACGGTTTCCTATTACCTACGATTCTAGCCTTCTTTTTTTTTTTTTGAGACAGAGTCTCACTCTGTCGCCCAGGCTGGAGTACAATGGCACAATCTCAGCTCACTACAAACTCCGCCTCCCAAGTTCACACCATTCTTCTGCCGAGTAGCTGGGACTACAGTTGCCCGCCACCATGCCTCGCTAATTTTTTTTGTATTTTTAGTAGAGACGGGGTTTCACCGTGTTAGCCAGGATGGTCTCTATCTCCTGACCTTGTGATCCACCTGCCTTGGCCTCCCAAAGTGCTGGGATTACAGGCGTGAGCCACTGCGCCTGGCCTCTAGCCTTCTTTTCATGTATATAAATACATTTTTATAAAAATGGAATCACACTTTATGTACTGTTTCATCACTTAATAATAAGTTGTCAGCATTTTTCAATGTCATTATGAATTATTTCATAATACTATTTTAAGAGCTGTACAGTATTCTATCATATAGGTGTCCCATAATGAAACTAATCTCTTAATGCTGGAGACTGTGGTTATTTCTAGTTTTTCATTTTCTTGATAGCACAATAAAGATCCTTATAATCCATTCTTTATATATCATCTTGATTATTTCCTTAGGATAAATTCCTGGGTGTGCAAAAATATGCAAACAACCCAAACGTCCATCAATTGATGAATAAATAGATAAAATATATAGGCCAGGCATGGTGGCTCATACCTGTAATCCCAGCACTTTGGGAGGCCAAGGCAGGAGGATCCCTTGAGCCTAGGAACTCAAGACCAGCCTGGGCAACATAGAAAGACTCTGTCTCTGTCAAAAATAAAAATAAAAAAAAAGGTCGGGTGCGGTGGCTCATGACTGTAATCCTAGCACTTTGAGAGGCCGAGGTGGGTGGATCACCTGAGATCAGGAGTTCGAGACCAGACTGCCCAAAATGGTGACACCCTGTCACTACTAAAAATACAAAAAAATTAACTGGGTGGAGTGGCACACACCTATAGTCCCAGCTACTCAGGAGGCTGAGGTAGGAGAATTGCTTGAACCCAGGAGGTGGAGGTGGCAGTGAGCCGAGATCATCCCACTGCACTCCAGCCTGGACAACAAGAGTGAAACTCCATCTCAAAAAAAAAAAAATTAGTTGGGTGTGGTTACTGGTACGTGTAGTTCCAGCCACTTGGGAGGCTGAGATGGGAGGATCACTTGAACCCAAGAGCTCAAGGTTACAGTGAGCCATGATGGCACCACTGCAGTCCAGTCTGGGTGACACAGAGGGATCCTGTCTCCTAAAAAAAAATAAAGAAAAATAAATAAAATGTATATACAGGTATCCATACAATGGAATATTATATAGCCATAAAAAGGAATGAAGTTCTGATACATGCTAAAACATGGAGGCAGCTTGAAAACATTATGCTAAGTAAAAGAAGCTAGACACAAAAGGCCCCCATATTGTATGATTCCATTTACATGAGATGTCTAGAATACAGAAATATATAGAGACCGCAAGTTGATAAATGGTTGCTCTGGGCTAGGGGTGAAGGAGATGGGGAGATATGAGGGTGATTAGCTGAAGTGTATAGTTTCTTTTTGAGGTGATAAAAATATCCCAAAACTGACTGTGGTGATAGCTACAAAATTTTGTGACTATCCTAACAACACTGAATAGTATGTATATTTTAAAAGGGTGAATTTTATAGTATGTGAATTATATCTCAATAAAGTTGTCATTTTAAAAATTCTGGGCCAGGCATGGGAGCTTACATCTATAATCCCAACACTTTGGAAGGCCAAGGCAGGAGGACTGCCTGAGCCAGGAGTTCAAGACCAGCCTGGGCAACTTAGAGAGACCCTGTTTCTACAAAAAGTAAAAATAAATAAATAAATAAATAAATAATAATTATAATAATAATAATAGTCAGGCACAGTCGTGCATGCCTGCAGTTCTAGCTGCTTGGGAGGCTAAGGGGGAAAGATTGCCTAAGTTCAGGAGGTGGAGGCTGCAGTGAGCCGTGATCATGCCACTACACTCCAGCCTGGGTGACAGAGCTAAGACCTTGTCTCAAAAAAAAAAAAAAAAAAAATTCTGAGGCATGCTAAAAATTTTAAGCTTTTGAAGTAAAAAAATTATTTTTAAAGTAACTAAAATTAATTTTTAAATTAATTTTAAAGATCTTCCTCTAAGTAGCAAATCTGTGTGAGGACTTTGAAGATTAGGTACTTTAGATTCTTCATCTGGAAAATGGGCCCCCACCTCACCAGGTTGTTATGAGAATTAAATGAGATTGTATAATTACAAGTGCCTGAAACATAGAAACTCCGTGTTAGATAAACAAATGCATGCAGAGTATTTCCTAGCCCAGTGTCTCTGTGCCCAAAGCCCTTCTTAAGAGCTGCATCAGATGTAGTCCTTGCCTCTGAGGGTCTTCTCATCTAAGACATGTTACATTTTTTTCCAACTTCCTTCTGCTGTCTTTGAATAAAACACCATGAAAACCATTTTACTTCTGGAGCAGAGCTTTCAAAAAACCAAAACTATCAACAAACCCTTCATTGTACATTCTACTTTCCTCTTGGTGACCTCTTCGTTTCAAATGCTGTAATGAGCTCAGTTTTGCTCCTTCACTACTCCTTTCTGGTATGCTGCTCCCATGGGCACCTCCTAAGTGGTTCAAGGAAAAGACCCATCATTGCTCAGCAGTCAGGGCAAGTTACAGCCACAAGTCAAATACCTTCCTGAGACCTTTAACCTTGCTGAATGGGGTGGGAGAGTGATGAAAGCCATTCTGCATACCAGGAAGGTCTAATGTCACAGCTTACAACCTGTCCAAACAGGATGCTTGGACTTTTTTTTTTTTTTTTTTTAACTAAATAGTGATCAGGGTGGCTCTAAAACAGTATTCCTATGGTGACACCCTCAAGTCACTCCACACCAAAAGGGAAAGAAGGTCAAGCTGGAAGGGGGGTAGATATACTTCGGAAGTTCCTGTGAGGAACTTTACATACCTTGGAGAGGACTAAAGGAAGGTGAACAGGCAGTGTCCACACAACCGGCTAGTCAGGAAAACCTTTGCAATCAGGGTGCAGGTTAGGTTAAGTAAAAGCCACAATCATAAGACACCAATTAGAAGAAACCAGAGATTTATATGCATCTTGAATTACTTTATTAGATATCCAAATATCTCTGAGTCTCAGTCTTTCGGAGAGTCATCGCACCTTTTTAAGCTCTCAGTCGGGCTGGGCACAGTGGCTCATGCCTGTAATCCCAGAACTTTGGGAGGCCAAGGCGGGCGGATCATCTGAGGTCAGGAGTTCAAGACCAGCCTGGCCAACATGGTGAAACCCTGTCTCTACTAAAAATACCAAATATTAGCCAGACGTAGTGGCGGGCACCTGTAATCCTGGCTACTTAGGAGGCTGAGACAGGAGAATCACTTGAACCCAGGAGGCAGAGGTAGCAGTGAGCCGAGGTCGCGCCATTGCACTCCAGCCTGGGCAACAAGAGCAAAACTCCGTTTCAAAAAAGAGAAAGCTCTCAGTGAGGTTATATTGTTGAAGTGTCTGTCATTTCTCAATGGTTTCTAAAGCCATTGCGCTGTGAGGTATTTGGGGAAAGAGATTCAATTTTCCCATTAGATTTAGCCTATTTCATCCTTTGACAGCATCTTCACTCTATTTTTATTTTTTTATTTTTAAATTTTTGTCTTTTATTTATTCTTTATTATTGTTAGAATTTAACTTACATAATTATATTTATGATTTACTAATATTTAATTCCGTTTTTAATAAGGCCGCATTCAAAGTGTTTCATTTAAAAAAAATAATAATGGTAGAGTCAACCAATAAAGTGATGATATGCAGGTTTCCAGCTCCTAGGTAGTAGCATTCTTATAGGGAAGATGTTTCACTGCACAAACGAACTAACCCTCAGGAAGCTTGAGGATCCTGTGAAGGACACACACCGTCTAATCATGTCAGACGATGTAAGTGTGCAATGATGAAATTTTTGATGGGGAGGGAAGTCCCTGCCTACTCACCCTCCCTTCTTTAGGATGTCTCCATAACATAATATGCCTGATCAAAAGTGGGTTTTTTTGTTTGTTTTTTGTTTTGTTTTGTTTTGTTTTGTTTTTTGAGACAGGATCTCACTCTGTCACCCAGACTGGAGTGCAGTGGTACAATCTCGGCTCACTAAGGCCTCTGCCTCCCGGGTTCAAGTGCTTCAGCCTCCCAAGTAGCTGGGATTACAGGCGCCCGCCACCAAGGCTGGCTTATTTTTGTATTTTTAGTAGAGACAGGGTTTCACCATGTTGGCCAGGCTGGTCTCGAACTCCTGAACTCAAGTGGTGTGCCCACCTCGGCCTACCAAAGTCCTGGGATTACAGGAGTGAGCCACTGTGCCCAGCCTGATTAAAAGTCTTGACCTTTTGATTTTACAATGCAAGTTCATGTGCCTCTGACCCTTGGAACTGCAAATACTTCTAGAATTTGCTCAGGGATCTCTCCTAAGGTATAAGTGAGACAGGCACAATGTGCATCCTCTTGTATCTCAAGAAAATGAGAAGTTTTAAATTGTTTTCTCTTCTACTTTTTTTGTATGAATGTGTGTGAAATTATTTCCAGATTTTGTAGTTGTTTTTATACTACTTTACATGCATGTAACTTTGATAATGCTTATCCAATATTAAAATCATGTTTTATCTCTATATATTAATATGGAAGGGTCTTTTGGTAACAGAATGGTTTAAGTTCTCCAACAATGACAAGGTTGCTGTTAATGAGCAGTTTGGTGTGACTGAAAATGCACAGAAACACCTGAAGAGGCCGGGCACGGTGGCTCACGCCTGTGGTCCCAGTACTTTGGGAGGCCAAGGCAGGCAGATCACTTGAGGTCAGGAGTTCGAGACCAGCCTGGCCAACATGGTGAAACCCCGTCTCTACTAAAAATACAAAAATTAGCCAGGCATCGCGGTGCGTGCCTGTAATCCCAGCTACTCGGGAGGCTGAGGCAGAAGAATTGCTTGAACCCAGGAGGCGGAGGTTGCAGTGAACTGAGATCATGCCACAGCACTCCAGCCTGGGCCACAGAGCAAGACTCTGCCTCAAAATAAGAAAAAAGAAACACATGAAGAAAAAGTGAGACATTGTAGTTACATGGAAGCCAATTTAATACAATTGATCTTGGGACCAAAAGCATCTATTTGTTTACTTTCAAGTGCATTTTTAGCTAATTGGTCCATCAACAAACATTTTCTGAGATCCTACTATGATCAGGCTGTATGCTAAGTGTTAAGGATACAAATAAGATACAGTTTGCTAGAAGTGTTCATAGTATAGTGAAGGAATCACCAGACCACTGAATCCCTATAGGTCTATTCCAGGAAAGTGAGTCCAGATTCTACTCAAATAGACTAATTTTTCACTCCAGCTACAACTGTGAATGGGGACTGATGATGAGAATTTCACTACTTCCTTGGAGTAGCCTATTCTCTCTTTGGGCAGCTTACGTTGTTGGAAAGTTATTGCCTGGATTGAGAAAGAGATGTCTTCATTTATCTCTCCTCTACTGATCCAAGTCTGCCTCCTCCCACCCTAAAGCCACCGAAATTAGTTTATTGTTACTTTGACTCGAGAGCCCTTCATGTTTTTGATAACAGCCACCAAGGTACCCTGAATCTCCACCCCCGTCCCAAGTTAAAGAGATTCGGTTCCATCAATGTTTCCTCATAGAATGCGATTCTGAGTATCCCTGCCATTCCTTATTAAAGAAATCATAGGTAGCAGCAGATAGAGGAGTTATTTAGTGGGCTGGTAGCAGGGCCCTGATGACAATTTACAAACCTATTTTGATGAAGAAAAAGGAATGCATTAGGCCCTCAGATAACAGGGTCCCAGTCTGTGGCCTTCATTATCAAGTATAAGCAGAATTAATAATTCATATCCTGCTAATGCACAGCGAATCACATAAGAGCTTCAGCTTTAGAAAAGTCTTTAAACAGCGCACACACACACATAGACACAGGCACACACACATCTCAAAAGCATGAATAAAAGCAATCTATATATCCACCCCAATCAATCATGATTACTGAAGGCCTTCTGATTACCAAAGAGAGTTCCCTCGCAGGCAAGAAAAATTTCTGTCCTTGCTAAGCTTCTCCACCCTTGGACTCAGCAGACTCTCCCCAAACTTTTCACTCTATATAAAAACTTTCATTCCCAATTAATATATACTCAAAATCCAACTGTCCCCATGAATTTAGGGTGTTGGCAAAGAATCACAGTGCTTCTCTAGTCCAACTTTTATTGGATAGAGGAAACAGCCCTAGAAAGAAAATGTCAAGGCTGGGTGTGGTGGCTCACCCCTGTAATCCCAGCACTTTGGGAGGCCAAGGCAGGTACATCACCTGAGATCAGGAGTTCGAGACCAGGCTGGCCAACATGGTGAAACCCCGCCTACTAAAAATAGAAAAAATTAGCCAGGCGTGGCGGCACACACCTGTAATCCCAGCTACTTGGGAGGCTGAAGCAGGAGAATTGCTTGAACCTGGGAGGTGGAGGTTGCAGGGAGCCAAGATTGTGCCATTGCACTCCAGCCTAGGCAACAGAATAAGAGATTGTCTCAGAAAAAAAAGAAAAAAAGGAAAAAAAGAAAAAGAAAGGAAACATCCATTGTAGGTGGCAGACCCAACTAAAACTCAAGTTCCATCTCTTTTCTTTGTTCTCCATCAAAATGCCTCTAAGTTCTTTTTCAAAAGTTGGCAAAAGCATCAAGAGAAATATAATTCATTAGTAATGATATCTTCAGAAAGTAGGTTCCTGGTAGTCAAATTTGTACTCAGTGAATTTGGGCCTCCCTTGCCCACCATCACTTTTTCCTCCTTTGAGCTCTCTTTACATGAATGCTTTCTGTATCTATCTAAGGCAACAAAGGATATTAAGTTCATAAATTAAATCAGACTCAATATTTACTTAATATCTACTAAATGTCAGGCATTTCCACACAAATGATCTCATTTGTTCTTGACAACAACTCCCTGAGGTAGGTGCTATTACAGCTGTTTTCCAGATGAGCTGCTGGAGCTCTGTTCATAGAGAACACCTAGTACCTACAGGATTCAAACCCAGAACTTTTCACTCCAACTCCAATACTCTCTCTACTACTCTTTCTCTGTGACCTTTTTTTTTTTTTTTTTTTGAGATGGAGTCTCGCTCTGTCACCCAGGCTGGAGTGCAGTGGCATGATCTCGGCTCACTGCAAGCTCCACCTCCCAGGTTCACGCCATTCTCCTGCCTCAGCCTCCCAAGTAGCTGGGACTACAGGCGCCCACAACCACGCCCAGCTAATTTTTTGTATTTTTAGTAGAGACAGGGTTTCACCGTGTCAGCCAGGATGGTCTCGATCTCCGGACCTCATGATCCACCCACCTTGGCCTCCCAAAGCGCTGGGATTACAGGCGTGAGCTACCGTGCCCGGCCTTTTTTTTTTTTTTTTTTTAAATAGAGACAGGGTCTCACTATGTTGCCCAGGCTGGTCTTGAACTCCTGGACACAAGCCATCCACCCACTTTGGCCTCACAAAGTGCTGGAATTATAGGCATGAGCCACCAAGCCCAGCCTCTTTGTGCACCTTTTAATGATTTTAACAATGAGGATGATACTGATGGTGTATTCTATCCACGTTTTTGCTTGCATCACAAACTGATTTTTTTTTTTTAGTTTCATCAAGTTGAAATTTCTTGTTAAAAGGAACAAAAGATCCAACTTCAAGCAACCCCCTTGTATATAAGGATACCGTGCTATTCTGCCTATAGCAGCAGTCAGGGCAGCAAGGTGTTTTCTTTTCTATCAGATTTCAGCAGACTGTAATAAAACTCAAAGCCTGAAAAAGGGAGAGATGAGGTAGTCTCTCCAAACATGCTCACGTGGATGGTGCCAGGAAGCCCCTAGGCAAGTAAAATAACTTCTTTGGAAGCCTCAAATCACTTTAGCCTCAAATAAACCTTGACACCCAAGTAGGGGTATCAGGCAACCCACCAAGGCCATATATATCTCCGGGTTGCTGTGGAAAAAGAAGGACAGAGTTTCCTAATCCAGACATTGAAACACTAAGTGGTAGCCTCCCATTTGTAACCGATGAGTATTCACAAGGACAGGTGGGCAATGGAGGATGAACATTCCCTCCCAGCATTTTTAATTAACTGGTTGTTGGATTTATTGGTCAGCTCAGTGGGAAATCAGAACCTACTACTTGGGGGCTATTTTTATAGCCTTCTGGAGTTGGGTTGCCTTAGTACAGACATCTGGCACCATTCCTAGAAGTCGTTAGATTTGTATTTTTCCCTTTTAAACAGCAACCAGTGAGTAGATTTGAGCATTCTAGGCATCTGGCAGTAATCCGATATAATAAAGGTGCCCCTCTCCCTTCCCACTTTGGTAATATAGCATATGCACCACCAGTTTATCCCTTCACATCCAGCAGCAGGTCAGAGGCAAAGGGAGTGTGGTTAAAACACAAAATAAACTCTGTAAAATCTTGGAATCAAGAGGTTGTATCTATCATCAATACGTTTATAAGCTATAAAACCAGAGTAAGTCATCTCTGAATAAGCAATATTAGATCTTATCAACCCCAAATTCCTCAAATCAGAGTTTCAGCTCATTCCCTCTGTCTTCCTTCAGATGAAGTACTGTTTAGGAGAAACGGGAGCCTTTTGCCATCAAAGATCTTTTTACAGCATACAGTAACAATTTCTGTGCAGATATTTGGGTGGCAAATTGTAAACCGATACCTATTTTGCAATAAAATTACCACAGCATTAAATTGACATAATAGAGACAGAAATTCTATTCTGTTGAGTTTTGGTCATGCAGGCACTCACTTTAATGTGGGAGATGAATTAAACTCATCCTTGGGAAATCCAAGGGTAATGACCGAAACACAATGTGATTGAGCTAATTATCAACCAGGTGTGCTTTAAGGAGTTGATGGTTCAATCTATTACTGCTAAGTGCATAAGCCTGTTTTGGGGAGGAGTTTATGAGAGCAGGTCAGACACTGCAACTTCCCAGAGGGCAAAAGACAATGTTTCTGCAGATCTGGCATTATGTTGAGCCCACCTAAATCCTGCTTAGGCCAGCTCAAGAACCTGAAAAGATTTCCGGACTACCTAAGATCCCAGGAAGCTGGCCATCCCTGAAGTCCACAGCAGTTACTGTCTATAAGCAGTTGGCCTGTACTGCCTGGTACTGAAAGTCAACTTCCCATTTGTGTATGTCTGGTCTCAACTTAGTAAACGGCTCAAAGGCACACACATGTTTTTTAAATATCCCCCATGATGCCTGACCTTGTTAAGTATTTGCAGATTGAGATCTTCTGGATAAAAAGTAACTTTTAAAATACTTACACATTGCCGTATGGATATTTCTTACATTTGTTTGTCTCTGTAAATGAAGTACCGTATATGAAACATAAACCATTTAATGGCTCTGGTTCATTATAAGGAACATCAGTCTCATATGGTGTAGGACACAGAGCTGGGTGTATATTTACATCATGATATCCCTGATCAACATTGGCACATACTACAGAACACAGCCCTGCTTCTCTGAGGCCACATCTACCTTCCTCCGGACATCTCCTTTCATTTATTGCTCCATCATTTATTGTTGCTCCCTCCACTCACACATCTACCTTGTTCCAGCACCACAGGATCCTGACATTCACAGCCATTACCAACCAATTCCAGTACATATTTCTTCTGGTGGTCAAAGCGTCTCTTCCTCAAACTGCGTATCATCAGTCTTCTTCAACGAATCCCATTCTACTAGACTGTAAGATCCCAAAGAACAGAGACTAAGTCTGAATCATTATTGTATGTAAACTCTGCCTCCCACACTCCACCACCACCCAACCCAGAAGCCTACAGCTCAAGGAATGCTCAATAAACAGTTTAACTGAATTCCAGGATTCCAAGTTTCCCACCAGCTATTGGAAAATTCTGAATCTGTAGGTGGTTGTAAGTGATTTGACCAATGGTCTCATGGTTTTTATTTTCATTTAATTAATTAATTAATTTGTTTGTTTTTCGAGACAAGAGTCTCACTCTGTCACCCAGGCTAGAGTGCAGTGGCATGATCTCGGCTCACTGCAACCTCCACCTCCCGGGTTCAAGCGATTCTCTTGAGTCAGCCTCCTGAGTAGCTAGGATTACAGGCGCCCGCCACCACGCCTGGCTAATTTTTGTCTTTTTAGTAGAGACAGGGTTTCACCATGTTGGTCAGGTTGGTCTCAAACTTCTGAGCTCAGGTGATCCACCCGCCTCAGCCTCCCAAAGTGCTGGGATTACAGGCATGAGCCACCGCGCCCGGCCGGTCTAATGGTTTTTAAATTCAACTTAAACTAAAGCGCAGAAGGAGAACACAACACAGGCCAACTGGCCTATAGGAGCAGGCCCAAAGTATTCAAGTAGGCAACCCCCTAGCAGAGATCCCTTTGTTTTTTGGCACAGGGAAACTTCAATATTTTAATGTTGAATGTTGAATTTGCATTTAGAAGATAACAATCAATCAAATATTTATTGATTGCCTGGCACATAGAGGGCCTTGTGCAAAAAGTCCGTGAGAAAACAGATGGGTTTTCAATAAAGAAGTACCATCAAGTGGTGGTAGCAAGAACATAGCAGCAACTCTACACACTTTTCTTAAGAGTCAGAGCTCATCCACACTGAATAGCTATGGTCCCTGAGAAAATACCAGGTACTTATTTCTTACTCCATGTGGAAGATCTGAGGATTAAACAACACAGCAATACAAGGGTTCATCTTCTTTAACCTTTTTTTTAATCAATTTACATTTTCCTAGTCAACTGAAAATCCATTTCTTTCTCAAATGTTCCTCCAACAAAATGATAAGGAGGAAGGGGAATCTGATTCCAGGATAAGAGATCTTACCTAGGACCATTTCAAAGATTTTCTAAGGTCTGCTTTTTACTTCTCTCATGGTTATCCTTCTCCTCAGTTACAGCCCATGTTCTCTGGCTTCTTGGTGGTGGCAGAGCAACCACCACTGAGTGAAACGGCTTCCCACACAAGCTCCAATTGTGCTAGAGCTGACAAACTACTGATACCAAAGGGTTTACTGAACACCACTCAGGGGGAGCTTTTTCACAGAGTAGAATTTATTTTTAAAAGTGGATTATGTTTTATATTGTCCATCTCTCTCTTTGGAAGAACGTGTCCTTAAATTGCTCATAAAGAAAACCACATGGGTTTTCCAGGAATTTCTGTTCGAATCAAACTAACTACTTCTGTTTCTGAAGCAGATATAATAAAAATAATGTTGTATTTCTGGTTAGTACGACAGCATGCCACTACAAAAATTCATCAAAAGAACCATTTCTATAACAGATGTATTTAATGGCATATGAAATGTTAACATTTGATTCAGAAGTTAATTGTAAATCAAATAATACTATTTCTTTGCAAGAGGGTAGACCAAAAAAGCTTAAAAGACATTAACCTAGGTGAATTTTTATACCAAATATTTACTTAATATTAAACTTTTTCTTTAATTTGAAAACATTCTCAAACACAAGTACCTTTTTTTCATGAAAGTGAAAACTTTGCTCATTTCATATCACATACATATACACATACACATATTTCTTTTTAACTTGTCTCTGGATTTTATTATTATTATTATTTCATTTTTTATTTTATTTTATTTTTGAGACAGAATCTCGCTCTGACACCAGGCTGCAGTGCAGTGGCACGGTCTCGGCTCACTGCAACCTCCACCTCCCGGGTTCAAGCGATTCTCCTGCCTTAGCCTCCCGAGTATCTGGGACTACAGGCCCGCACCACCACACCCAGTAAATTTTTGTATTTTTAGTAGAGATGGGGTTTCACCATGTTGGCCAGGATGGTCTCAGTCTCTTGACCTCGCAATCTGCCCTCCTCGGCCTCCCAAATTGCTGGGATTACAGGCGTGAGCCACTGCGCCTGGCAATCTCTGGATATTTTTGAGTTAAAGTTATACACCTGAAGAGGGGGGAAAAGGTAATTTCTTATTTCAGAAAAGAGGTTTGAGGTATGTGTTTTTAAGAATGCTACCATCTGCAGAATGTCAAAAACGTTTTTCCCCATTGGAATTACAACTGACGGAGCAAAGTACTATCTCCCGATTTCTAGAGCTGGCTGTGTGACCTGAAGCAGGTCACTTAGACTCGCTGAGTCTCAGGGACGTTAGAACTGTGCCTGACATAGAATACTGTCAAAACCTACTCTTGAACTTTACCCAGGGGTTGGGCCAGATGATATATAATGTCCTTTCCATTTCTAAAAATCATGGATGAAGATGCCATCTAAATAAAAGAATCTGCTTTAAAATATTTTGAATTAACCAAATATTTGAGCCTTTGCTATTTTATTAGGTAATAGAAAGTACAGTGATACTTCAAATAAGCTTTTCTGAAAAAGAAATCAGTTTTATTTAAAGAAGGACACTTTAAGACAATTCATTGCTATTTTTCCTTCATATTTTTGTATGTTTTAAAAAAGTTTTAATAATTCAAATATATTACTTTTGTTCTCAGAAAAAATAATTATCTACATCTAGGCATGTGAGATGTCTTGGGTTGGAGGTTGAAGATTATGGCAAAGAACATTTTCTTCTCATTTTTCTGATTATAAAAATCATAAGTCTGCATTACAGAAATTTTAGGAGGTGCACCTGTAATTCCAGAACTTTGGGAGGCCAAGGCGAGGGAATCACTTGAGGCCAGGATTTTGACACTAGCCTGGCCAACATGGTGAAACCTCATCTCTACTAAAAATACAAAAACTAGCCAGGCGTGGTGGTGCACACCTGTAATCCCAGCTACTTGGGAGGCTAAGGCACGAGAATCACTTGAACCCAGGAGGCAGAGGTTACAGTGAGCCAAGATTGCACCACTGCAACCCAACCTGGGTGACAGAGCAAGATCCTGTCTCAAAAAGAAAAAGAAAAAAAGAAATTTTAGGATATGTAAAACAAAAAAGAAACTATCCATGATTCCACCACACAAAAACAATCCCCATTAATATTCTAGTATATTTCCTTATAGCATTTTCTATCTGTATACTATAGTCAACTGAGATTAGTTATATTGCCTGATGTTTTGCTTCTTCCCATGTATTATTTTGTGAATATTTTCCACTGTCATTAAAAGTCTTTAAAAACACCATTTTAGGCCGGGCGCGGTGGCCCATGCCTGCAATCCCGGCACTTTGGGAGGCCGAGGCGGGCAGATCACTTGAGGTCAGGAGTTCAAGACCAGCCTGGCAGGAGAATCGCTTGAACCTGGGAGACAGAGATTGCAGTGAGCTGAGATTGTGCCACTGCACTCCAGCCTGGGCAATAGAGTGAGATTCTGTCTCAAAAAAAAAAAAAATCAGCCATTTTAATGGCTTTATCATAGTGTCCTCTACACAACCATTCCCCTATGTTCAGACATTTAGACTGTTTTCCAATTGTTTGCTCTTACTGCATAAACAATGCTGCAGTTAACCCCCTTATAAATACGTTTTTACGGCCGGGCATGGTGGCTCATGCCTGTAATCCCAGCAATTTGGGAGGCCAAGGTGCCTGGATCACCTGAGGCTGGGAGTTCGAGATCAGTCTGGCCAACATGGTGAGACCCTGTCTCTACTAAAAAAAATGCAAAAATTAGCCAAGCGCAGTGGTGTGCACCTGTAGTCCCAGCTACTTGGGAGGCTGAGGTAGGAGAATTGCTTGAACCCGGGAAGCGGAAGTGGCAGTCAGCCAAGACCGTGCCACTGCACTCCAGCCTGGGCGACAAGAGCGAAACTCTGTCTGAAAACAAACAAACAAACAAACAAACAAATAAAATATAAATAAATAAATACATTTTTATGTACATCTCTATGACTGAACAGAGACTTGTATTTCCTTTGCAGCAAGCCACTGGCAGAGAAGGAAAGGGGAATACTGTTAGGAGCCAAGTGGGAGCTGACTTGTACCATTCCCACTCCTCCCCTTTCTTGCTTGCCTTTATGGCACTCAGTCTTCCTCTCCCTTACTGACCTAAATCTGGTTCTGGTTTCTGATTGACCCTGACCGAGATGTACTGAGCAGAAATAGCTGAGGAGACAGGCAAAGGCACACAAGACTGTGATTGGAGGAGCAGGAAAGTCGCCAAATACCTGGCCCACAGGTACCCTGGCTCAGGGTAGCAATGGGGCCACAAGAGTGTCATCCAGGTAGTTGCTGAGCCCTGGGCAACAGCCGTGCCAGTACTGAGGTACAGATCCTCAATACAATCTAGAGGACGGTGTAGAAGGATAGCTGAAGTGTTTCAAATAACTCAGTGCACATTAACATTCTCATCAATATCCAGTTGATGTTTTCTGATATATCTGACATGATTTTAGTTCATACGTAATGAGAGAGCTTAGTGCCAACCCGTTCACTCTCTCATCATTTTTTTTCTTTGAAATCTGGGAGCCCTGTGTTTCTTACATCATTTCTTCCTCTGGTCACAAACTGTGTGACAACAAAGTGGGTCACTGGACCATATACCTCATGTTAATAAAGGAATAATTCTGTGAAACAAGGTCTCTCCCTTCAGAGCCCCGCAAACAAATTGGGAAGTAAAAAGGAAAACACCAGAAAGAACCAAGGAATAATAAAATGGAGTGCTAAAACTATTATCAGGCTGGCAGTAAGTGCTCTGAGAGGTCAGAAATGGGACTGAGGCCAGTTTGAAATGAAGAGGAGGAGGTAGGACTTAGCTGTGAAGATGGGTAGTCTTTAGCTACCCAGAGAGAGAGGAAAGATTCCTAAAACCAACAAAGCCACTTAGGAGAAAATACATCCCCGTCAATAGTAATTCTAGCATGTGTCCTCTCACAGATTAAAATGTTGATGAGAAGGCAGGAGGCATTTAGGAAAAATATGCTGACTAGGTTACTGGTTCAAGTCTAGTTTATCACTGGAGTCCTTAAGAAACTGAATTATAGAGGTGGTACTCAGCCACTTCAAAGAGAAACCTAAGTCATTGATGAGGCAGCACTAAATAAGTAGCAATAAAAAAGAGAAACCAACAAACAACATTGGGGCCTAGATCTATATAAAAGCAAAAATAAAGAAAAATAGTCTTTCCTGAAAGAAAGTTGACATCTAAGTGCAAATGGCTTCAAGGGTACCTTCATTTGCTTTCTGGCCATTTGTACATGACCTTATGCACACAGCAAAGAAAGCAAATTTACCACATCGTCTCCACCCCACGGGGTACCATCTGCTCTTTTCAAAGTAAGTCTCCCCTCACCAAGCACCAACAGTTTACATGTTTAACTGTCAGTACTTATTCTTAAAACCATTGTATTAAAGAAAAAAGAGCGGTTGGAAAACCATATAATCAAGAACCCCATTTCATAAGAGAAGTTGAAACCATGGAAAGAGTACATCTTGTACTGATATTTGCCAAGATATTTTGGACATACTGGAGGGAAACATTCATAAAATTGTGCTGCCTCTGCCATAAATCACTCCAAAAGAATTCTTTCTGAATTATTCTATCTCTATCTATATGGAGATCAAAGACCTACTGGCTATTCCCCACTGAAATACTCTACAGTTTCCAATGGAGTTATCTGCAGGCAAATGATCAAGCTATTAACATTTGCCAGAGCAGTGACACTATAAAGTTAACTGTGGTTGAGGTGTAAGGAGCTTTGAAGTTCACAGCTTTCTTTCAAGTTGTCCAGATCCCCCGTTTAAGAATACCCATCCCCGGGAGATCACACCTTCAGGTTATCATGTGGAAAAATCTCTCAGTCAACTGAATCTGCAGAACACTAGTCTAAGACATCTTAAAAGAAAATGGATGTCAAATCTGTTCCCAAAGATTCTCCTTTCTTTGGCTTTGTAGAAATGTCAATCTAATACCGTATGAAACTTTTCATTTAGTGGGGATTTGAGGTTAAAAAAAAAAAGGATTTGACCAGTTCTGAAGAATGGTTTGCTTCCTGTTGAGACAGAAACAAGGTGATACAAGAAAAGATGAATGAATATATTTAAAACAAAATGGAGGGTGGACAAGGAGAGAAAAAAGGCAAAAAGTAGGTAAGAAACAGAAATCGTTCTTATTAAATTCATCCTCTTAATAGTACTGTCTGCAATAACCTTAATATGTCATAAAAATGAAAACAGAGGAGAAAATTAATTTCATAGGGATAGATCTACATGCTAAGCAGAACTGCAAGTCACAAAGACCAGGGACATGCAACGTGAACATGTATAAAAACTCTACTTTCTTCAAACCTAGATTGTCTCCACACATTCTTAATGAAACCAGATCTATTCTGGCTGTACCTCTACTAGAATGCTGACACCCACAACATCACGGACAAAACTCAAAACCATTCTATTTCCTAAAGTCTGCAGTGTTCTTTTTCTAAGTGGTAAAGAAGAAAAAAAAATGCAAGTGACTCAAGAATCAAGATATCTCTGCCATTATTAGGGAAAGAAGGGAGGATAGGCTGCATTAATATGCAGCCCAAAATTGACTTCAAAACATAAGAAATTAAGTTTGCATCAAATGCGCCTGTGAACATGCCTTCTACATGTAGGAGGTAAACTGTGTATTAAATTAAAATATAGATATTGGAAAGGCAACTTGTAATTTTGATAAAAGAGGTAAATTGAACTCGATTGAATGTCCAGAGTCACAGGTTAGTGCAAATTACTTGTAATGGATGTATTTTCACAGTCAACAGAGGTCTGACAGCTAGAACTTTGATATATCTGAGCAATATATAAATATCCATTAAAACAGATTTGATGTAATAAGGTAACACCTGATTTCCAGATTCTTCCAGTATACATACAGCCACTCAGTTGTATCCATTTACAGTCAAGCTCTCATTCTTCCCTACTCACCTCTAGGAGCTAGCCATTCAAAACTGTATTAAGTGCCTGCTACCTGCAAGGCACCTTTTCATTTCCGTCTGCAAAAGGTGCCTGGCTCTCTAGAATCTGGGATGATTACTTTTTTATTTTTAAAAGTTGGCCGGGCACGGTGGCTCACGCCTGTAATCCCAGCATTTTGGGAGGCCGAGGCGGGCAGATCACCAGGTCAGGAGATCGAGACCATCCTGGCTAACACGAGACCATCCTGGCTAACACACGGTGAAACCCCATCTCTACTAAAAATACAAAAAAATTAGCTGGGCGTGGTGGCAGGCGCCTGTAGTCCCAGCTACTCGGTAGGCCGAAGAAGGAGAATCGCTTGAACCCAGGAGGCGGAGCTTGCAGTGAGCCGAAATCGCACCACTGCACTCCAGCCTGGGCGACAGAGTGAGACTCCATCTCAAAAAACAAAAAAAGTTGTAGTCTTTTATTCGTGAGATTCCTTAACATACCCCTGACCTAAAAGTGTTCATGACATACGTTTACATATATGTTTTAAATTAAAGTGAATTAAAATTAATTTCAATTAACTTTAGAATTAAAATCAATTTTGCCCTGAAGATGTTTGGGTTTGTTTTTTCCTCACAATTTCATAAGTCCCTTCATATAAACTGGAAATATACAGGAACGTTGAAGACCTGAACTAGAAATTCAAAACCATACAAGGTTTATTTCTAGACACAATAGGGCACACTACAAAATTTGTCTTCAATATAAAATCCTTTAAATGAAAAATTTAGAAAATAGGAAAAAAAAAGCAAAAATAATTGATCATCTCACCACTGAAAAATAGCTACTGTTCACATTGTGGTATAAGACTTCATAGAATTTTATCTATGTACAGATTTCAGTTTGTTTGTTTTCACACAGTTATATCATACTATATACACAGCTTTATATGCTTCCGAAACTACAAACTACAAAGCTTTATAACATTCTATCAAATGGACATATCATAGTTTATATAACCATTCACTCCTCTACTATGGAACATTTTGATTGTTTCCAATTTTTTGTTGTCCTAAAACACCTCCGTTCATAAAGCTTTTCTCCCCCCTGTATTCAGGATGACTTTTCTTAGGAGAAGGTCCCAGAAGTAAAATTCTTGGATCAAACAATGAATATTTTTAGGCCCTTGATAATACATATTGCCAAATTGCTGTTCCAAAAGGGTTGTACCAGAAATGTACAAATGTGTCCATTTGACTAAATCCTTACTGATAGCAGATATTTATATATTTATATATGTTACATATATATATATTCCCTTGGTAATTTTCGAGTAAAAAATGGTATCCCATTGTTTTTGCATCTCCTTGATACTACTGCCAGAACTTTCTCCTATTTTAAAAAAATGCTCCTTTTGGAGAGATGACATTTTAAGATTCCTGTTAAACCAGACATGCAAGTCTAGTATCGAGTACTATCAAAGGTCAAAAGAAAGTCAGAGAGGCCAAAAAAAAAAAAAGCACCATTCAAAAACTTTTAGGACCTCTTCTAAGTTCCTTGTTCGTTTTTTAATTTAATGACTATAGATGCCAGGCACTACAGTTCTTTATCATTTTTACGTAAGGCCCTCACAATTGGAAATTTCACTCACTCATTCTCTGAACATTGCTGAGGACACATCCTGTCCCATGCTAGGTCTTGTGGATATCATAGTGAACACAGAGCCCCTACCCTGCCCTAACAAAGTCCTCACAGAGCCCCTGCCCTGCCCTAACAAAGTCCTCAGTCTAGTGGGGAAGGCATGAGGCTTGTTCAGAGGACTGTGGAGCACATAGCAAGGGAACCTAACCAAGACTTGAAGGGTCTAAACCGAGGCTTAAAGTAAAAGCTAATTATCCCCAGTTCTTTCTTTCAACCATTTCTCATATGACATGATTTTCAGACCCATCCTGGTCACTATCTTCTGGATACATTCAACTTTGTCAATGTTCATAAAATGTGGTGACTATACTTGAACATAATACTCCAGATGTGGTCTGAGCAGCACACATGCTTCTAATACAGCCTAAAATTGTTTTTGCTTAAAAAAAATATATGCTACACCACATTGTTGGCTCATATTAAACTTGTGATCAACTAAATCCCCAAGAACTTTTTACATAAACTGCTGCCAAGTCACATCTCTCATATCCTGTATATATGCAATTTTCTTAACCTAAATTCAAGACTTTACATCTATCACTGTTAACTTTCGTCTTGTAAGTTTTGACCTAGAGTTCCTACAAGTTGAGATCATTTTAAATCTGGAGTCTGTCATCCTATATATTGAACTACGCCACCCAGCTTTGCGTTATCTGCAATGCAAAAAGCCTGTCTTTGTGATCAATTATGACCAACAATCTGCTTCTTTAGGGCAGGGGCCCTGATGTGGACAGCTGTGTATTCCTCACAGTGCTTAGTAGGGTGCCCTCTATATAGTAAGTGTCTGTTATTTGTTAAATAAATGAATACTTGGGCAGAGCCAAAAAACAGTTCCTGTGGCCCTTCACTAAAAACATTTTCTTCCAGGTTGACATTGAATCCGCTGATCAACCAGCTGTGAATCTGCCTAATTACTAGTTATGCAGTCAAATTTCACAATCTATGCACAAGGATATTACAGAAGACTCTCAAATGTTCTGCTAAAATCAAGACATATTTATATTTGACATTCTGGCATGGTTGTTCTGATTCAGCCATCATGATGCAGCCATGATAAAAACAGACTACTAGGAGCTGTTTATCATTTACCTGTCTGATACTTTTTCCTCAACCCTTATCCAAATTACAGGGAACTCTCACTTTCTACTTTCTTCAATATGAATGTTTTAGATTACGCATTCCTTTTTGTGTTTAGATTCTCCATATTTCAGAATTAAATTTTAAAGAATAATTTCATATGAAAAACTGCCTTGAGGAAGTGAAAAATTCATATATGTATAATCAGGAAACAGATGTATTTTTAAGTTTGTTTGGTATTAAAAAAAAGATAAACCTCTAAAGAGCCTAATAAACCTATTCCCTCAAACCATCAGAATATCGAAGTTTTACAATTTTAAAAATAACAGATGCATATTATTTTTTCATGGGATTTTACAGGGAATATTAATGATAGAACTGACAGACATTGACTCAAGGACTCCCAGTGAAGCCTGGATCTGAGTATATGAGACCATACTATGATGCAAACATACTCCCCTACTCTAGAATCTTGTCTCTTGAAGGTTTGGAATCAGAAATTTTAAGACACAGACTATTCAAGAAATAAGAGAATTCTCAGAGAATGAGCAGATACTATGCCCAAAATGATTAATGGCCTTTCAAAGATGAGCAAGTGTGGGAAACATATGGCTCCTGGAGATGTGGGCTTTGCTTGCCAGATGGTGCCTGACCCCCTACTCCATCCCTCATCTCTTCTCTGAGATTCACCCCATCCATGACACCCATTCCATTTTTGACCCCTACTCCCACCTTATCCCTGATCTCCATCCTCATGGCTGGGGGATGAGGTGAAACTGAGGGCTGGGGCATGTCTGTCTGTTTTGCACATTACTTGGTAATAAAAAATTTAAAAAAAAGTAGTGGAATGTTTTATTGGTTTGTTTTGCAGCTGTTGTAGAAGCACCCCCATATCAAAACAGTCTCATCAGAAAGTTCCCAGCATCAAAATGGCAGATCAATATAAGCATGTCAAAACATCATATAACCACGTATATAACAGAATGGAAAAAAAAAGGCAGACTTGAGTGCTAGTTCCAGCTTTTACCAATTGTCTTCCAGACCCTGGGAAATTCTACTTCCTAATCTGAGCTTAACTTTTTGAAAATGGAAATTTTGGACTAAATGATCTTCATAGTTCCTTCTCAAACTATGATTCTCAAACTACCTTGTACTGTTATTTAACTATTTCATTTGTGAGTATCTTGCCTTTAAGCATCTCTGTGACAAGGACCACATCTCAGACTTTCACAGAAGGCATCACACAATCTAAGCACAAAGCAGGCACTTACAACCATTTGTCAATTGCATTCACTACCAATTTATGGGGAAAGCTAGTTGTTAGTAGGCTTCTATTCAATTACTTTTCTCTGAGGAGCATAGAACATCACATGTAACCCTAGTTGCTGATCAGATTCTAACTAGCATCAGGCCTAACTCTTTGCTTGAAGGACAAGAATTTCAGGAACAGCCCAAGAGAATATTGAGTCCCCAAATGAACCTGATGCAAGGTCCTCCATGATCTGTGTCCAGATGGAGTGATGCTTCCAAGTGACCCTGTGTTCAACCTCACCTCCTCCTCACTGTCTTTCATCCAATTGGTATGTGCTAAATGTGAAAACACTCTCTGTACTATGTTCAGGAAGAAAAAAAGTGGCCTGTAAGATACTGTTAATATTTTACATTTTAGCATAAAGCTTTCCTTAAAACATAAGCATTTCTGTGACCTTCTTTGCAAATTAGATTTTGCTCTGATCAAACTTTTATTTATGCTAACTACTATGGGAGACATTTCTTAATAATTCAGTACTTTTTAATCTTTGTTTTGCTAAAGTAACAAATTAACATTCTACAAATTTTCATTGAGCCTCAAATACATGCTAGGCACTGTGCTAGTTGTGGACAAATCATGTCTATATGCAGTACATATAGGACGAATTTACACATTTGTTCAACTCGATACAGGTTAACATCCTGGAAAACACATCAGCCTTTTATCTTCCTTTCATGACAGTGATTAAATATCCAGGCTCTCAGATTTTTTTTTAAAGGTATGTTCTAATTTCCTTATTAAGAAGACAAGTCACCAAAGGCTAATCTGAGTTTCTCTTTCAACTCTATGCTGCCATCCTAGTCAAGTCTGATTAAATAGTAGTGTCACTACAATTTGGGGCACAGATACCTTACTAATAGAAGAAACTGACATACCAAATAGATAACCGAAATTTCCCAATGGGGCTATACTTCCTTGTAGCTTGACTTCACAAGAACAGTATATAACTGAACTTTTGACCTTCTGTACTCCTCCCATTGAAAATGATGGCAGCTATGGTAGATTTCCACTTTAAAAAATGAAGGAGTCACAGAGATGCTAGTGGAGTAAAAACAGCCCAAGTAAAGCATTTGGTTTGGCATGTGCAACATCTCAATGAGATGTTGTCACCTGGTGATCCTGTCACAGCCTTCAAAAAAATGCTCAGTTTCTCAATTCTCTGATTCTTGAGTAGTATCAAGTTTAAAATTTTGTAGCATTAGGCAAATATGCCACACAGAAATGAAAGCTGACCCTCACTGATGGGCATTTGGGCCTTCCCTAATAATCTGTGGAAGTGGTTTTTCAAAATCATTGTCTCAACACATTGGTATATCCAGATCAGCTGTAAATATGTGTTCTGCACCAGCTGTTATGAATACTAACTACCATCATTTGTAAGTAATTTTCTTTACAAAAAAAAAAGCGAATTGAAAGTCACACCTTTATATAGAAATACCATTGCTAAATCACTCACATTTCAATAGGCTTTCTAGCTTCTACACAGGAGGGGTGGGATTACTGCCTGTGCAAGGGGAACTACACAGAACCTAGGGCAGCCCCGCCTATGGGAAGGTCCCGTTTGTGAAGAGCAAGTCCTAAGGATTGAAGAAAGCACAACTAAATCCTGAGAATTATGCTTAACCCTAGGCAGCCCAGAGCACGCAGTATGTGAAAGCTATCAGATTTAGCTCTCATAATGGTTGAGGATTGCTCACTGTATGATAGCTTAAACTTTAATTTTCAAGATTTGGGGTTGCAATGAATTGGGCTTGGGGGATTTTGAAGGAATTGGTTTTTTTTTTTTTGGTGGGGGAAGGGGGGTGCGTGTTATTCCAAAGCAATTGCCTGACTGATTTTCAATCCTCTCAGCCTGTGAGTGATATAACAGAAGGTGGGAGAATGACACTGCCTTAAAGTGAGAAGGACAGCTAGTTAGGACCCAGAGAGGGAGGAATTCTCTTTTGGACTTGCTGAGTTTCAATTAATGTTAGGAGATTGAAATGGAAAAATAAAAACATATATAACTTATTTGAACTGGCTGCCTTGTCTATAACATGGGCTTAAGACTATCTGCTTTGAAGAGTGTTGTGAGGATTACGGACGATGTATATAAAGCACATATCACAATGTCTGGCTCATAAAAGATAGTTTTAATTACTATTAGGCAATAAGAAATACAGCACTAGGCCGGGCGTGGTGGTGCATGCCTGTAGTCCCAGCTACTCGGGAGTCTGAGGCAGGAGAATCGCTTGAACCCGGGAGGTAGAGGTTGCAGTGAGCCGAGATCGTGCCACTGCACTCCAGCCTGGGCAACAGAGGGAGACTCCGTCTCAAAAAAAAAAAAAAAAAAAAAAAAAAAAGGACTAGGCATGGGTAAGAAGTCAGAACTGGAGAAGTTACCTGCATTGAGGTAGCAGTTGAAGCTCTGAGAATGAATGAAGAGTAGAGAGACAAGGGAGCACTGCACCCCTTTGGGGAACAATCACATTTGCATAGGAGAGGCAGAGGAAGAAGACTTTCCATCACAAAGGAGAGAAGGAATACTCAGAAAGGTAGGAGGAGAGTTAAATTCATGTAGTGTCTGGAACCAAGGGAAGAGAAACATCCATGGAGAAGAAAGGGATGAGGAAAAATAAGTGCCAATGAATTTAGCAAAAAGTCAGTTGCTGGTAACCTGCAAGGGCACAATTTTAGCAGAGAGGCAGTGGCAGAAGTCAGATTACAAGGTGTTTCAGAATTAGTGGTAAAGAAATGGAGCCAACAGATGTAAACCACTCACTTGAGAAGAAAAAGTCAATAATATCTCAGTCTGACAGCTGGACCTGGTCCAGACATGCAAGAACAGACTTTAGCTGTAAAGACTTAAATGTGGGATTTTAATATGGAATTTCTGATGGCTGCAGGTATAGAGAGGCCTCCCAAGGGAAAAACACATTCCTCCTCAATCTAAATATGGCTTTCATAAGCTCAACAAAGGGAGGCCAACCTTGGTTGTTTCGTAAATCTCCATGGCTTCAAGATAATGCCACTCTATTCTAGGGACTGAAGAGAGGAAAGAAATAGAATGAAAAATTTAAGAACATACAAAGATTGGTGGAGAGCCTGCTCTCTTTGGTGGCCTCCCTGCAGAGCTTTTGTTCTCAAAATTCCCAGACTCTCCAAGAGTCTTTAGGGAGCATAACCCAATCAAGCCTCCTCAAGTTAAAGAGAGAAAAAAAAAAAAAGCTTGCCTATTAACTCCAAACCAATCACCTCCTGCTTCCCTTGTATTACACAAAGTCCCTATTTTCAGTGAGTAAATAAATACCGCCCCACCCCAAAAGCAGAGAGGTTTTCTAAAAAAGCTGGTAGGGCCCACAAAGCTGATTAGGGCTTGTTTATTTGAAAGGTTCAAATAAAAGGCATTTCAATGGTGAGGAATGTTTGAGGACTATTAAGATGTGACAGGATTCACTAGGGTAAACATGTCTTGCCTCAGGCTTCTGGGAGTCTCTAATCCCTATAACAAGCAAGGTCCTAAATAAGAGAAATAATAATACTAGCTACTATTTATTGAGCAAGCCTGTATCATGTGCCCTTTACATGAATTGTCTCATTTAATCCTCACAATAGAGCTATGAGGCTAGATATTATCAGCCCCAGGGATTCAGAGCCCCTGGGCTAACCTCTGGCACCCAAGGACCTCCCAGGTTTCACCAGCATAAATGCCCTATACCTACACCCTGGCTCTCAATTTGTACTTTCTCGTCCCAGTACTGCTTAGACTGCTCGGTTTGCAACTGGTTAAGAAAAAATAAGCCTCCTGTCTCTTGACCCCACTATATTTTATCTCACACAGTCTTTGGAAATAAACAGACCCAAGTTGAAATCCTGACTCTGCCCCATCCAATCTGTGTGGTCTTGAGCAAATGACTTCCTCAAATGGACAATAATGGTACCTTCCTCGAGGTGTTGTAAAGACTAATATGCTAGTACAGTATAGTTAGCACTTAGTTAACAATCAAAAATGTTACTTTTTAAAAGTTTTAGCATTAAGTAATGGTTTCATATTTCCCTCACTCAAATATGATTATTTCTTTTTTGTAGCAAAAGATATATATCACTATAATTGTTTGAAAAATTCAGAAAATAAAAAGAGAAACAAAAATTAACTCTTAGCCCACCATGCCAAAAAAAAACAACCAAATAATGCAGCATAGATGCTTATGTATTTTTTCATCAAACTGGAAATATATATATATATATATAAAGTTTTATATTCTTTTCTTTATAAAATTTTAACAAGTATCATCATCTGGCTCATAAAAGATCATTTTTTCTTACCATAAAATATTCTTTGAAAGCATAATTGTTAACAGCATCATAATATTCCATTGTATGGATGTACCATGATTGATTAATAGTCACAACACCAATTTAACAAAAATAATTGTCTTTTTATTTATTTATTTATTTTTGAGATGGAGGTTCGCTCTTGTTGCCCAGGCTGGAGAGCAATGGCGCAATCTCAGCTCACTGCAACCTCCGCCTCCCAGGTTCAAGCAATTCTCCTGCCTCAGCCTCCCAAGCAGCTAGGATTACAGGTGCCCACCACCACGCCTGGCTAATTTTTTGTATTCTTAGTAGAGACAGGGTTTCACTATGTTGGCCAGGCTGTTCTTGAACTCCTGACCTCAGGTGATCCACCTGCCTCAGCCTCCCAAAGTGCTGGGATTACAGGTGTGAGCCAGGGTGCCTGGTCATAATTGTCTTTTAACCTGAATCTTTAGTACTTCAACCCAGAGGACACTTCCAATGAAAATTCAAGAGAAAAAAGTGTTTCTGTTTCCCCTAATACATACATTATGTTTGGTCATCATGCATTTAACTCCCCATCAGGGGTTTCTGGCTTAGTGTTACCTGTGGATGTCTAAGCAAAAGTTTCAAAAGTTAGGCTTTTGGGCCATGTCCTAGGAAACCATCATCTTGAAAAAGAAGTCTGCAACATTATGTACATTCAATCATAGCTACCTAATAATGAAATGCATATTCTGAACATTTTAAGAAGCCACTACTTTACCAGACACTGTGACATCAGACAGATACTCTCAAACCAGCAGACTGATTCTCATTAAGATAGTTACGATTGATTGGTTGACCAGGCATTGTGGCTCAAGCCTGTAATCCCAGCACCTTGGGAGGTGGGTGGATCACTTGAGGCCAGGAGTTCAAGACCAGCCTAGCCAACAGTAAAACCCCGTCTCTACTAAAAATACAAAAAAATTGCCGGCGTGGTAGCACGCACCTGTAATCCCAGCTACTTGGGAGGCTGAGGCAGGAGAATCGATTGAACCTGGGAGGCGAAGGTTGCAGTAAGCCGAGATCACACCACTGCACCCCAGCCTGGGTGGCAAAGTGAGACTCTGTCTCAAAAAAAAAAAAAAAAAAGGATTGTTTAAATATATGACAGTACACTCAAACAATATTGCATAGCCATTAAAATGGCATTGGCATCCACATAATAATAAGGAAAAAATGTTCACAATATATTGTTAGGTTGTTTACAAAGCAGGGTATAAAATGGTATGTATACTACAAGACTTTTAAAAAAGTATATATACAATTTTTTCTATTAAAAAGTCTGTTAACTAAGCTGTTACGAGTAGTTATCTCTAGGTCTTAGTATTATGGGTGAATAATTTTCTTATCTGTGTTTTTCAATTTTCTAAAGTTAACAGGTATTATACCAATACATTATTAATTTTTTAAAAACAGCCAAAATTGTTAATTTTCCCACTGTCTAACCCCCCCATAGGGTATATTACCATTCCCTAAGTAGTCTGGCTTACCAAGACTTCATTGTATCAACAATAATAAATAGACTGGGCATGGTGGCTCACATCCGTAATCCGAGGACTTTGGGAGGCAAAAGCAGGGAGATCACTGGAGCCAGAAGTTCAAGACCAGCCTGGGTAACACAGGAAGACCCAATTTCTACAAATAATAAAATATTTAGCCAGGTGTGATGGCACATGCCTGGAGTCCCAGCTACTCAGGAGGCTGAGGTAGGAGGATCACTTGAGCCCAGGAAATCAAAGCTGCAATAAGCCGTGGTCACACCACTGCACTCCAACCTGGGTGACAAAGTGAGATCCTGTCTCAATGATGATGATGATAATAATAATAATAATAAATAACCCCAATGGAGCCAATAGAACACTGAAATTAGAGTGAAAGTCCTGAATTGGAAACTAAACTCTACCATTTCCTAGCATTATGTCCATGGCAAATTCCTTAATCTCCCTGAGCCTCAGTCCTCATCTCTAAAGTAGAGAATAATATTACCTACCCTAAAGGGTTGTTGTGAGTTTAAACGAGACAGTGCAGGTGCAAATGCCTATCTCCATACTTAACACACAGAAAGTCGTTCTAATACCTTTCTCAGCAAGAAAGAAAGTGTGAAATGAGTCTCATTTTAATTAGTCAATTCCTGCTCTGTGTTTCTCTTTTTGTTCAATGTGTTCCATGTGTTCAGACTGGAGTCTGAGAAAGAATATACAAATAGGAGATATACCAATGACAGTGGAATTACCTGAAACAATGGAGGCAGGCAAATGCCTGAGTGGCCCACAGTCCTTGTATCATATGTAAATTAGACATACTTGATCCCAAACTGAATCTAAATTAATATAGTAGATACCCCTGCCAACTCTGTAACCATGACTTAAACTGAAAAAGAAGAAAACCTCAAGTTTAAATGGTCCAGCGTTAATGCAGTTAAAGAAAATCCTCACTGAGCTCATAGCAGAAGTAAAGGGCTATACAGTCAATGTTAATTATGTTCTTGTTTGCTATATGAGAGTATAAGAACAGATCTGTCCCCTACTGTACTAATGAGCACCTAAAACTAAGGATCTGTCATGTGTTTTATGACTGTCATTGGTTTTTCAAAAAGCAGTGTTACATTTGTCCTAGAGAGAAAAGGGGAAGATATTTTTTTAAAAAATTACAGTAATAACAATAAAAGTATCCAACTCTTCCTTTTTCTGTTTCCCCACCACCTCTCAAATACTGCTGGTTCATCATTCTATAACTCACAATTTCCAAACACCAAAATTGAAAAATGTGATGGCATTAAATATGAATAACCATCTGCTCTATCCCTTTGAGGAGAGCTGGAGCTCAAACCCTCAAATATAGGACACTAAGAAAGCCCACCCTCTGGCATACTTAAGCAAAGTTTTCTTTCTGTCCACACACTACAAAATTGAAAAAGGTAGGTGAAAAAGTGAGCTCTTTAATCAAACTTTTTACTTTTTAATGTCCACAATTTTATCCAGCATTCAAAATTGTATCCAGGGTTAGAAACTGTATACTTTGTATATCTTTTTTAAAAAATCATATAAATAAAAAACTACCTAGAAGTCTCAAAACATCAGATAACATGATTGGTTTTATTATTTTATGACTACTTAAGCAGGAGAGGAGTGAATGGGCTTCAGAAATATCTCATTTTTCCAGCAGCTTTCTTGCAGAATAATATACTTTCATAATGAAATGTAAGATTATAAATTGCCAAATTGATTTTGCATCAGTGGTAAAAAGTCATACATGACTAAGTGTTCTAAGGTGACCTAGTATGTTATAGAAACTGAAACCATAGTATACTGACAGTTTAATTGGTTTAGCAAGAGTTCATATCACTTGGCTGAAATGCATCATTGGCCTTTTTATCGTTACATCTTATTGCAGCTTTAAAAATAAAGTAGATGACAATCTAGTGAAATGTTTCCTTTACTAAATCAGGTTCCTGTCCTTGACTTTATTGCTACGCCTAGCTTTCCAAAGCAATGTTTACAAACTGCCTCTGCCTTTTAATATATTTTGAATAGTGAGATTTATCTCCCAACTTGATCCTTTCGTGCCAGGAGATAGGAAAACACTAGTGTATGGTCCATGTGAAGAGCACCAAAACAGATGGCAGCAAGGAGTTAAATACCAGAGTGGATGGCACCTTGACAGTTACTGCTATCTAGTGCAAACCAGAATATATAATTTGACTCTTTTATAGCATTAGGAGGGCAATTTAAATGCGTTAGGACTTGAACCATCAAAAGATGCTGTCTCCTGTCTCCAGATGTAATTACAAGACAAGACTATTAAAGCAGTCTTATAAATACGAGAGGAGCTGAGACTGTGAAGGGTGACAGAAGCGGAAAGAACCACCTCCACTGCAGTGGCAGCTCATTTTCTGACAGAGCAGTCCCTGCTGCAGAAGAGGCCAGCACCCCAGCTAGGATACTCTCCTCCAGAAGCACAGGTGCTAAGCAAGGTCCCTGAATTCAAATGAGACCCAACAGTGAACTAGGAGCAGAAATGGCATTCCCACCACCAAGAACATTCTAGACCCTTTTGCCTCCATTGCACCACTGCAGATTTCAGCTGTTCGTGCTGTTTATTGAGAAGGTACTTACTACCTGTGAGGAGTACAGTGCTAGGCAATGGTACATTTAGTAAATCCAAGTCATGCCAAGTTGGTGCTCTCCAACTCCAGTAGGTAGTGATTCCCTAAACTTCAACTTTCACTTGTTTTCACAACCCCTTCCCTTCGGTGACATTAAAGTGTGTATATGTAAATATAAAAACATTGTCTGTGAATTTCATAATATTACCAGAAATAATGTAAAAGACAAAGAGAATCTCCTGTTACATGTCAGTAAGATATATTCTTTAAAAAGATAATATCCCACATAGCTACCACATTAAGGAATTACATATAAAAATGGTAAAAGGGTAAAGGAAGAGAGGGCTAAGTCTGGGTTGGCCAGACATGGTGGTTCACACCTGTAATCCCAGCACTTTGGGAGGTTAAGGTGGGAGGATTGCCTGAGCCAAGGAGTTCGAGATCAGCCTGGGTAACACAGGGAGATCCCATCTCTATGAAAATTTTAAAAAAATATTAGCCAAGCATAGGTGGCTTGCCCCTGTGGTCCCACCTACTCAGGAGGCTGATGCAGGAGGACTGCTTGAGCTCAAGAGGTCAAGGCTGCAGTGAGCCTCGACCTCGATGTGTGTGTTCATGCCACTGCACTCCAGCCTATGTGACAGAGCAAGATCCTGTCTCAAAAAAAAAAAAAAATCTTAGTTGAAACTGAGATTCTGCCGGGTACAGTGGCTCACACCTGTAATCTCAGCACTTTTGGAAGCTGAGGTAGGAGGACTGCTTGAGCTCGGGAGTTCAAGACTAGCCTGAGCAACACAGCAAGACCTCATCTCTACTAAAAATTAAAAAAAAAAAAATTAGCCAGGCATGGTGGCACATGCCTGTAGTCCCAGCTACTTAGGAAACTGAAGCAGGAGAATCACTTGAGCTCAGGAGATCGAGGCTGCAGTGAGCTTGATCACACCACTACACCCCAGTCTGGGCAACAGAGTAAGATCCTGTCAAAAAAAAAAAGAAAAAGAAAGAAACTGAAATTCCTAGAAAGGAACTAAGTTAAAAGCAAGTACATGAAGCAGAAAGATGCTTTTTCCTAATAGACTCAATTAGGAAAAAGGAGGTAGTGGCACAGACACCACACACTGCTCATAGGTATATAAATTGGTCAAATTCTTCTGGAGGATGATTTAACATTAAGCATCAAGATCTTTTTAAAAGTTCATATTCCTCAATTATTTTACTTTTAGGTCTTTACCCTCAAGGAAACATTAGAAATGAGCATAAAAATATGTGTACACAGGTGATAACTGTGGCATTATTTACACTAGCATAAAATTGGGGACAACCTACATGTATATCAGTAAGGGGCTGGTTAAATACATTATACATATTAACAATCACATTTAGGTGAGCTTTTATTGGAATATGAAAATACACATGTATATTGTTAAGAGGGAAAAGGGCAGAGTTCAAAACTGAGTATATAGTAGAAATATGCTAATCCCTATCCCAATCCTATGTATTTTCAAAACATCTTCAGACACAGTGCAATTAAATAAAAACCAAAACAGAGCTCATCACTGTTGATGGTAAGAGATTCGGCTACTTAATTTTTAAAACTTTTTATTTTAAAATAATTTTAAATTTACAGAAGAGTTGCAAAATTAGTTTCATCCAGCTCCCCCTAATATTAACACCTTACATAACCATGGATTATTTGTCAAAATTTAAAAATAAACATGGGTATAACATGATTAACTGAACTACCACCTTTATTTGGATTTCCCCAGATTTCCCACTAATGTCCTTTATCTGTCCCAGGCTCTAATTCACAATACCACATTGCATTTACTTGCTCACTTAAGTTTAACAAGATAATCCAAATTTTTGCCTCACTCAAGACTCATAAAATGCCATTTCATTTAATCAGGTTTTCTTTTAGCTTAGCTATTTCTATTACAAGGTTATGAAAATATAGAGAAAATACCATTTTAGAATAAGTCAGAATATTCTGTCTTCCTGATTTGCACATGAATTAACTGATCTCAGAATTCTTCCCAGAAACTTTGGTATTGTTTCTCTCCTCTGGTCTCCGGGCCCCTCTTAGCTCTATTCATGCCCCACTACCAATCAGGTCCTTGCTGACTGGGAACCAAGGCAGCACCAGTAGCCGCTCCACTCATCTTAAACAAGGGACAAAAACAAGTACTAAACCAAATGGAATAGAACTTTGAGGCGGGGAGCTACAATCAGTAACCCCAATCCTTCTAGAAACACCTCTGGATAAAAGTGATTTGCTCAACAAACATTTCTTTAGCATCTGTACATATGATTTCAGAGTGGTGCAGACAGGCTGAGTAACTTGACAAAAAGTCATTTAGCTAATAGATGGCAGAGCAGTGATTCAAACCCCAGTTCCTATGTGATTCCAAAGTCTATGATCTTAACTATTCCATTATTGTGCCTTTCTTGAAAGATAATAAATAACTGAGCTGAATCAGTCCAATTCTAGCTTTTGAGCCTTGATTTTTTCAACCTTGACTTGAACTCTGACCGTAGCACTGGTTCTGACTTGATCTTTATGGCAAATATGCTTTCTTTCTTCTTTTACTAAAACGTTGGCCCTGCCTACCCTGATATGTTGCACTGTATACCAACCCAGTTGCCTGCTCTGTGATGTGTCTCCGCCATGTTATGTTAACATTTCCTGGATGTGCCTGTCTCTCCTGGTTAGGGACCATCCTACTTCTTTCTCCCCGCAACAATGAGGCAAAAAACTCTGACGTCCTTTGCTCTGGCAGTAGTCTGGTTGCCATCTGGCCATTAAGCAGTTCCAGACCTGCTCCTGGCCCTCTGCTGCCCTCTAGCAGTCGCCGGCTACTCTGCCCCATCTGGAACAGGAACTTTACCTTTGGGCCGTGTATACTTCCACTTGGCTTGGTAACCTTAAAGCCAGGAAAAGGGAAGTCTGGCTGAAACAGCCTGGATTCCCCGGGAGAATGACACTTGGCAGCAAGTAGCTCAAGAAGAATGACTTTCTCTTCTTCCTTTTTAAGAGAAGGCTAGAGGGAAAGGAGGAAGAAAGACTGGTCCTACGCCTTTCCCACTGAGAATCTCTCAAGGGATACTGTTCCCAAAATGGCACTGTGGAAGACCTTGTGTGTCCAACTTACAAAGTGTGTTTGTACTAGTTGTGGTCCCAGCTTACAAAGGAGCTTTCCAGCTCTGAGAATGGAGGATGGAGGGGGCAGCAAGTCCTTGGGCCTTTGGGAAATGGATATATCAGTGTCTTGACCCAGTGGATACTTTCTAAACTCCTCTAGCCACTATAAGGGTGACCTCAGGAACTACCAGCTGTGCACAGGTGGCAGAAGCCTTTGATGACTGGTTTCCTCTTCCCTAGAGTAATTTAGCAGCAGGAGTGGGTGCAGGGTGGAAGGAGCAGCTGTTTATTCTCATGACACTTCCCACTCCTGAAGACAGCTCTTTGATTGATTCACCACCAACCGCCCCCTTGCCCCCCGCCCCCAGAAGATCTAGCTTGGTCTCCAGGGACAGAAACAGTTTGGGCTTAGATAGGTTGTGCAACTTCCTCTGGATCAAATACTGGATCCTCAGGAGATAAAAAAAAAAAAAAAAAAAACTTTCCTCAGTTCTGTCTGCTGGTAAGGATGACAGGGGGTGACAATAAAGGTACCACTGCCACCACCTCCATCTCACCTTTTCCCAGCTTATTTACTTGATCCTGACTACAGCTATATGAGGTAGAGTCTTCTATTAGCCCCATTTTAAAGACGGGGAACATGAAGGTCTAAGAGGATAAGGCTCTTGCCCAAGGTCACATAGAGGCAGAGCCAGGATTTGAACCCAAACAGTTTTAGGATGAAAAGAGCCATTAGGATTGAAAACAGACTTCCAACAAGAAGCCTTACATTCCCCATCTGAGCACCCTTTACCAACACATACACGCGTGTACACACACACACACACACAGCATCCCAAGCGACTGTTTGTTTCTCTTTTCCAGCAAAGAGCAATTTAATCTCCTTTTAGGAAACAAAATCAGACCCATTTAGTCAGGGAGAGGAGACAGGCTGAGAAGAGAAAAGCAAGTGAAAGTAAAAATCAAACTTGCTAAACACAGGAAGTGGAGGAGGCAGGCTGGAAGCTCTGATCAGAGAGATAGGACATGGTAGGTCTCAGACACTGCTCCCTGCTTTATGAGAAGCCCTCAAGCAAGAATTCAAGAGAGAATAATCTAAAACATGTCCTTACTAAATCCCCACCCCACCCCCATCCTGAAATAGAGGGTAGGTCTTCCTGATCACTGGGAAGACAGAGGAGAGAAATTATTGCCTTTCCCTTCTAGCCTTCCATAAATTCCAGCCATTAGTCAAGGCTGAGAATCTAACACAGAAAGAGGGAAAACTGGAAGAACCTCTAAGATGAGGGCTGTACAACCCAGCCAGCAGGTCAAAGGATTGGAGGACCACCCTGAACAGCATGGGAACAACTGGATTACAACAGCTGGTTGGGCCAAGGCTTCTCAGCCCTAGGCTCGGCAGTGGCCCAGGCCTACTGTTTATTTGCATTGCAAAAGCAAGTCACCCTCAAGCTGGATCTTCCAAAGATGATAACATCAGCTCCCATTTAATTACGAAAAAGGAACAGTCAAAATAAGCAGATGACTCTCGGCTTTGCTTTACTGCCACAGGTTGAATTTCAGTGCTGATTGACACTGACAAATGCCAGGTACGTGAGGAAATGGCAGTCCTGAGATGTTCTGCTTGGTTGTTCTCCATCCTATAAATCGCCCAGGAACATTGTTTTTAAAAGGGAGAAATCACCTTGACATTCTGATGATTCTAAATTTGGGAATCACTGTCAGATACCAGTGGCTTTTACATGACATTTACATATGAAGAAATTTTTAAATGAAAAATGTATTATATATTCTTTAACATTAACACTTGGCTGAAAAATATTCCACTATGTGTGCTGGTACAGGGCTGCGATTGAAATTCCAGTCGCTTTTAGAAAATGCTCAACACTTTTGAAGCTATTTCCTACCAATGAGTTTATCGCACAATATATAGAACCCAAATGGCCACTTTAAATGGCTCTAGAAGGCAATTGTATATCAAACTCCTCCATAATGGATTTTTTTAATTGTTAAAGAAACTAATCAATCCTCAGTAATCATTTTAAAGCAAAAATGATTCACTCATAACTAGAAGCGAGTGCAGCCCCTGCTCCCACTCCAAAAGCCATGACCATGAATAACTCCAATTCACCCCCAATTCTGGAAGTGCTAATTACCTCCACGGATGCTATACAAGCAGCTAAAAAGCCAGATGACCACAAGCAATTAGCCAATCAATTTGACTTGAAATCGCCCCCAACACAATTGGCAGAAAGCCATACATGAAGTCGAAATGGGCAGCCACCTATTTGAGAGAAAGGTTTTCACCATCCACACTACATTAATAACCTGCCATGGTGTCCCAAATTACCACCATTCTAATCACACATTGGGACTTAGGCCCTGCTCAAAAAGTGAATAGGAAAAAGAAACTCATTGTCAAAAACATGTTAGCCCATTAGGACCTATTACCACACTAAGTAGCTCTCACCTAGGAAAACTGAGGGCAGTGTTCTGAGTGAATGGGAAGGAGAGAGTCAGTCCATTTCTGGGAAAGGTGACAAAGAGAAAAGTATTTGTGGAAACAGAGGTGTAGAAGAGGTGAGTAAGGTGAGTGAAAACAAAGCCCATCTAGTTTCCATATTCCTTAAAGAGGAAAAGAATGTGGCTGTCATCATTTGAGCCCAGGAGGCAGAGGTTGCAATGAGCCAAGATCACACCACTGCACTCCAGCCTGGGCGACAGAGTGAGACCCTGTCTCAAAGGAAAAGAAGGTGGCTGTCACAAATAATAATCACACCAGTCTAACATCAATCCCAAACAGGATTTCAGAACATGTCATCAAGCAGAATATGTGTGAGCATTTCAAAAAGGAAGAGGCATTCAAAAGAAACTGGCACAGTTTTATAAGAACAAGTCATGCCAGAGTAACCTCATTCCCTTTTATGATAGGGGTACTGGGCTGAAAACCAGAGAAATCCAGTGGATATACTGATTCTGGATTTCAAGAGGGCCTTGGACAAAGTGAAGAGTAATGTCCAAGAGAGACTGCTCTGGACTGCAAAGAATACCACTGGCTGGTTCCCTCACTGATTTAATGGCAGTACTAAAGGTGCTAGTTAATAGATTAATGTCAGTTGAAAAGGAAGTCTCTAATCAGGATTTTAAGGTATCTTCTCTGCTCAATATTTTTAATCAATGACTGGTGTGATGGCATAAATGATGCACTGATCATATTTACAAATTACTAAAGCTAGAAGAACCGTTAACTAAGTTTGAAACCCTAAAATCTGGGCTCAAATTTAGTAAGATGTCATATCAATACAGGACCAAATCCCCAAAGGTGAAATGAAGGCCAGTGATAAAAGTTTGGAGAATTTTGCTTGATTATAAATACAACACTTGCTAACTCAACCGTGAGTGGCTGTTAAATTGGTTGCCTCAATAAAAGTAATACTATGTAGATAATAGGAGGTAATTGCTACCCTGTGCATCACATTGGGCAATTCCAAGTACCACAATTTAGAAGGATAACAACCAAGTAGAAACCTACTTGAGTAGAAGCCACATGAAAGCAACTGGTATGGTAAAAGAGTTACATGGAGATGGATTGTGGGCCAACAAACATAAGAACTAGCAACTAAAGCTAACCAAAAATTAAACGGCTGCCTCTTAGGGTAGGGAGTTCTTGATCAGAAGAGGTTTTCACTCCAAAACCAAATGACCACTCACCCAAAATATGTTGTACAGAGGAGTCACACAGAGGTATGAGGGTTGCATTTGATGGTGTTTCTAAAGCTCCCTGACAACTCTGATATGTTGTGATTCTATGGAACCACCTCCCTAATTTACAAAACTGAAAAAGGACACACAACTAAAGCCAAGCCTCTGGGTAGTAAATTAACTCATGAAAAGAAATGTTCTGAACCCAGTAGAGAGAATAAGGAAGTGGCAGACAATCCTAGTCCTTTCTTCCTCCAAACTCCGTAGCTGTAGGGGTCCTATTTGCATGGATGGCTTGGGAGTTTAAATAAACTTCATTGGGTGGCTGAGATGTTTGTAATGAGGACAGGGGTGAAGGGAGTCAAATGGTGATGTGTAAACAACTTATTTCCCTGACTTCTGTGAAAACAGAATCTGATGTTTTTCTATAGAGTGATTTATACGGATAGGGACAAAAACAAAACAATGAACTAAACCACACTCCAAATGTGGATTATTTGTGAAATATAATTGAAACACAATCTAAAGCAAAGCATTTCTTCCATGAGCCCTTAATTGAGAAATAAAAATAACACGGAGATCATGTCCATAGACAGACTGACCTCAATGTTTGAGGAATTTAGCTGAATAGACTACCATGTGCATGTCTGAAACTACCCAGCAGTGCCTGACACACAGTAAGTGCTCACTAAATAGCTGGCTGACAGTAACAGAAAAATTAAAGTGTTTGAGGCATCTAACCAAAAATACCATCCCCCCCGCCGCCCCCCTGCCACCGCCCCGGGAAAATCGGGAAAATCGGCAAATTCAAGCCTGCAATATGACAGCAGGATTCAGGTATTTTGTTTGAGGTAGCTTAACCAGACTGGGCCTGGAGCTTGGTGTTCCTTGACCTCTGGAACGCTGAAAGGGAGAACACAATTTCCTAGGCAGACTGCTCAGGGTCACTCCTCTGGAACCACCAATTACACTCACTTCCCTAGTGAACTATGGAAAGGACTGGCTCTTTCTGCACATTGGGAGGCAGCAGAGAGTGCAATTCTGGCCTGTTGTCCCTGGAAACCCTAAGGGGTTCCGCTCCAGTACATGAAACATAGGAATTAAAATATTCCCTTTGGCACTGTAAGAGAAAAGAAAAAATAAAGAACATACCTAAATGTTTGCCAATAGGGAAGCAGATGGATGGGAATATTATGCAGCTGGTTTTTTTTTAAAGTACAAAGTATTTAAGTACTTGTTTTGAACGATGCCAGAGATATATAAAGTGAAAAGGTATGTTACCAAATAGTATATATGGTATGACCTCATTTACATAGGAAAAAAAACTGTATGAGTAGTGAGTGTGTGCATATTTATACAGAAATACATGGGGAAAAGTTCAGAAGGATACACACATCAAACTCTTTACAGTGTATGCAGTTGACAATATAAATAAGATAGAGTGAGGGATAAAGGGGGGACTTTCACTTTTTTTCTTTTCTTTTCTAGACAGAGTCTCCCTCTGTCACCCAGGCTGGAGTGCCTTGGTGCAATCATGGTTCACTGCAGCCTCATCCTCCCTGGGCTCAGGTAATCCTCCTGCTTCAGCCTCCCAAGTAGCTGGGACTACAGGTGTGCACCACCAAACATGGCTAATTTTTGTATTTTTTGTAGAGACAGGGTCTCGCCATGTTGCCCAGGCTGGTCTCGAACTTCTGACCTCAAGTGATCCATCTGCCACAGCCTCCCAAAGTGTCAGAATTACAGGTGTGAGCCACCATGCCTGGCTACTTTCACTTTTTACTCTCTATATTTCTTTTATAAAATAAATTTTACAGTGTATATTTAAGGTATACAATGTGATGTAATAAATATATATATATATTTACTATAGTGGAACAAATTAACAACTCCATCATCTCACATACACATTCCCCACTTACCTTGTGGCAAGAACAGCTATAATCTACTCATTTAGTAAAAATCCTTCATACAATTTATACTATTATCAACTATAGTCCTCATGTATTATATATTAGATCTTTCGACTTGTTCATCCTAAATATCTGCTACTTTGTATCGTCTGACCTACATCTCCCCATTTCCTTTCCCCTGCCCCAATCTTGGTAACCACTGTTTTATTCTCTATCTCTGTATATCTCTGTATATTTGACCTTTTTCCCCTTTAATGTCCTCCAGGTCCATCCATGTTGTGGCAAAAGGAAGGATCTCCTCCTTTTCTTAAAGGCTGAATAATGTTGCGTGAAACATTTTCTATTCATGTTTCTATTCATGAAACAGTTTCTTTATCAATTCATCCATTAATGGACAACCAGTTTGTTTCCATATCTTGGCTATTGTGAATAATGCAGCAATGAACATTGGGAGTGCAGATATCTCTTAGACAGACTGATTTCATTTTGAGGGGTATATACGTGCTAAAAATTGCTGGGATTGCTGGGTCATATGGGTCACATGGTAGTCCTAATCTTAATTTCCTTAGGAACCTCCATACTGTTTTCCATAATGGTTGCACCAATCTACATCTCCATCAGCAGTGTGCAAGGGTTCCCTTTTCCCTACACCCTTGTCAACACTTGTTATCTCTTGTCTTTTTGATAATAGCTCTCTTAACAGGTGTGAGGTGGTATCTCATGGTGGTTTTCATTTGCAATTCCTGATGGTTAGTGATGTTTAGCATTTTTTCAGGTACCTGTTGGCTATTTTTATGTCATCTTTGGAGAAATGTCTATTCAAGTCCTTTGCCCATTTTTAAATCAAGTTATGTTTTCTTCCTATTGAGTTGTATGGGTTCTTTATAAATCTTGGATATTAACCCCTTATCAGATATAAGGTTTGTAAATATTTGCAACCATTTTCCCAATCTGTAGGTTGCCTTTTCATTTTGCTGATTGTTTCCTTTGCTGTGCAGAAGCTTTTTAGTTTGATGTAGTCCCATTTACTTATTTTTGCTTTTGTAGCCTGAGCTTTTGGTGTGATATCCATAAAATCATTGCCAAGGTCAATGCCAAGGAGCTTTTCCCCTATGTTTTCTTCTAAAAGGTTTATGGTTTCAGGTCTTACTTTTAGGTCTTCATCCATTTTAAGTTGATTTTTATGTACAGTATAAGATAAGGGTCCAATTTAATTCTTTTGCATGTGGAAATCCTGTTCTCTCAGCACCATTTATTGAAAAGACTATTCTTTCTCCATTGTGTCTTTTTTGGTGCCCTTGTGGAAAACTAGTTGACCACATATGTTTGGGTTCATTTTTGGGTTCTCGATTCTGTTCCACTGGTTTTCCATATAGTTCTGTATTGTTTCTTTCTTTTTGTTTTTTCATTAAGCATGTCTAAATACGTATGCATTTCTCCATCTTAGAAAATTACCTTTGTAATTTGAAAAAAATATCAAAAATGGAAAAGGAAGAAACCCCTACCCTTTCACCCAGCCTCCTGGGAATCCACAGAGGGACTTGGTGAAGGAGTCCAGCCAGGCCTGCTTAGCTTCCCTGCTTTCCTTGCTCCATACAAGACATTTTTACTCTTTCTTTTTGGTGGCAGGTGGTCACAGGTTGCAAGGAGACTAGTTCTTAGGGTAGTACATTGCCCTAAATGGAGAGATAATTTATTAACAAGCAATTCTCTCAGAAGTTCAAAACCCTGGGAGAAGCAACAATCTTTTCAAAGCCTTCTCATAAGAAACAGCAGCAGTGCCCACTAGTAAAATTATACAATCTATGTGCCAAATACTTCTGATGGAGAAAACATGGCATTTGAGGCAAACAGAAACTTAGCAAAATAAAAGTGCTGATTCACATAAGCCTAAAGACAATAAAAACCTTGGCACACATGTTCTTTTCTATCAAATCCATTCAGATACCATGCACACACAAAAGTTGTTTAGGAAAACAAAATCAGGCAACATTGAATAACTAGATTCAATCAACAAAATACTCCTGTAAACCACTTGTGAACTCCTCTTTGGTTAGTCACCAAATAATTCCCACACTATACAAAGAGCATTCCATGGAAAAAAAGGTTCATGTACAAACATGCCTCATGGACCAGTTTTCCCCATCAGAATGAGAATGTGAGCCAACTCAGAAAAATTAAAGAGAACTAGATTTAGAGCTAGAAGGCCAGTTTTCAAACTGTGACTTGCCAACACAAGACTTCATGCCAGTGGTTCTCAATGGAAGACGAATTTGAGCTCCCCCCAACTGCCCCAGGCCCAGGGACATTTGACAACATTTTTGGTTGTCACAACTGGAGAGAGGTACTCCTGCATCTAGTGGGTAGAGGCCAGGGATGCTGCTAAACATTCTACAATGCACAGGACAACCTCCATGACAAAGAATTACCTTGTCCCAAATGTTCAAATGTTCATAATGCCAATATTGAAAAACCTTGCTTTAGACAAATCACTTCTCATCTCTCTATCTTTGGTTTTCCTACTTGGAAAATAGGGACTATGTGTCTCATGGAAGCAGAAATGTTTTAAAGTATTTAGTTTTATGTAAGTGTGGGATTATCTGATCTTACCATTATTTTTTAGTACTTCAAGTCTAAAAGAAATGCCTGAGAACTGATCATTTTCAGCTTCAAACTTTAATGTGGAGTTTTACAAATACAATTTTATTTTTTTTCTTTTTTGAGACGGAGTCTCGCTCTGTCACCAGGCTGGAGTGCAGTGGTGCGATCTCGGCTCACTGCAACCTCTGCCTCGTGGGTTCAAGCGATTCTCCTGCCTCAGCCTCCCGAGTAGCTGGGACTACAGGCGCGTGTCACCACGCCTGGCTATCTTTTGTGTATTTTTAGTAGAGACAGGGTTTCACTATGTTGGCCAGGATGGTCTCAATCTCCTGACCTCATGATCCACCCGCCTCAGCCTCCCAAAGTGCTGGGATTACAGGCATGAGCCACTGTGGACGGCCACAGATTATTTTTTAAAGTAATTTAGAAATGAGCCATAGACATCTTCCTGGTGAAAGTAGTACTTGAGGCAACAGATAGTATCGAGCAGAGACTGAGAGACCAGGCACTCAAATAAGAGTGTCTGGAGTTCAAATCATGGCAAGGTACTGAACATCTGTAAAACATGGTACTAACAGTATCTACTTTATAGGGTTGCTGTGAGGATTCAATGTGTTAATGTATATAATGAGCTTCTAATGATACTCGGTACATAGTACATACTCATTAAATATTTGCTATTGTTATTTTTAATGAAGCACACTAGAGATATACAAGGTATTATGAGACACAAAGGAGGGTAACCTAATCCAGTGGAGGGGGTAGTCAGGGAAGGTGTCCTGGAGAACGTGGTACTTCAGTTACATCTTAAAACCTGACAGATGTTAAAGGAAAGGTATAAAACTTGAGGCAGGGAGGCTGGTTAGAAAGCGATTAAATCCTCAGGATAGAGCTGAGGGCTGAAACCAGGGCAGTGATAACCAACAGGACTTGGTGACCACTGGCTATGGGGAAAGAAGGACCCAGGAAGGAGAGGGCAGAAGATAGGACATGAACAAGTTGCTTACCCTCTCTGAGCTTCCATTTCCCTCATACATCAAATGAAGACAATGCTACCTATTTAACAGGATTACTGCAGGGATTAAATAAATGTATTAAAACCCTCTAGCATAGTGGCACATAGTAGACAATAAATGGAAACTCTCACTATTATTCCTGATTATTATTAACAACAATTACAATAGCCCTGGAAGGACTAAGGACTAAGCCCTAAATGACAGCTAGCCCACAAGGCTCAGCATCAGGAAAAGACATGCCTGGTGTTACACTATTGGCTTCATAGCAGAGCCATGAATATAAACTCTATATTCCACCTCCTACTCTGTGGTATGTTTTTTTTGTTTTGTTTTGTTTTCCTCCCACTGTACTGTTCTAAATGGTTGGAGGAGGCTCCCCTCCAAAAGATCAAGGTGAGCTTACCCATATTGTCAGCAGTCTTCTCCCAGTGTCAGCAATGAATAGGATTCTAAAACACACTGGAGGACTGCTTCCTTCTGCTCAAGGTAAAAATTGCCCATATTCCTTAATCTGATCATTGTACCCCACCTCTCTTTATTAAAACAGAAAGCTCAGTGTACATAACTGAGTGGATAAACTTGCTATTTCTACAGATGCTGGGATTTTAACTGTATCACTTCCCAAGAGAACTAAATGGTAGACAGTAGCCTGATTATAATCAGAACAAACACAGCTGGATTTCTAAATGGTGCAACTCCCTTAATGCCTCCACTGGGCTATAGCTTTGCTATTGTTGTTTGGTTTCTTTAAAAGATGTTTATTATACTCAGTTGAAAAACATAAGGGTAAAACTTCTAATTCTGCAGGCCCCAAACTAGCCCCTCTTAAAAGCAACATAGGTGAGATCAGAATAACTATGTTTGAGAAAGGACATGGGAGGCAACATGTAAAATAATAGTTCTTCCCTCAAGCCAAGTAGAAATCTGAATGGTAGCAGAATATGCCAGCAATCAGTACCCAAATGGATATTATTAAATCTAAGAATCCTGAGTTTACTGCTGTTAAAATAATGGAGACTGCTTATTGGAGTCCATTAAATAATAATAATTTGAATCTATTTGTTCAGACTGGGATTTTTCATAAAACCAAATTAGAGTGGAATGGAGTTTTAGAGATTAGCTAGCCCTGTGGTCCTTAACTGTTTGGAAGGCATGGACCCCTTTACGAATCTGACTTAAACTCTGTGCTTTCTCTCCAGAAAAAAAGTCACATATACAAAAAAATTTTACATAAAATTTCAGGGGCTTCAAGGAACCACTGTAACCTATTAATGGACCCCAGTTAAGAACCAGTGTGCTAGTCTCTTCATCTCTTTGGACAGACAAAGAAAATTAATTTGCCTGATTTCCTGTTGGAAAACAGCCTTATATTTAAAATGTGAATTACACATAATAACCGTAATTAATAAGAGCCCCTTATATAAGTGTGCATATAGCGCTATTTGGTTTAATATGCAATTTTACATATACATCTTCTTATTCTTATAACTAATATAAGAATATGGACTAGACATGTAATAGCTCCATTTTATAGGTTAGAAATCCAAGGTTTTGGGAAATTAAAGCTCAACAAACATTTAGAAAATATACCATATATATCTACCTACCAACACTGAGTAAGGGGGCAGAGATACAGAGATGAACTCAAAACGGACCCTTGAGTTGCTTTCAGTCCTGTGAAGGGGACAGACATTCTCCACCCTATCCAAAGCACATCATTTCTAGGTTACTAGAAACCTAGAGATGCCAACAATGAGCAAGCGAACATGGTGTGGGGCAGGTGGGATGGGGACTAGGCAGGATTGCAAGGAGACCTAGCCTCACCTGCAGGTTTAGAAAAGGATCCCTAAGGTGTTCAGACAGATTGTTGCAGGATCCAGAGCCTGAAAATGACCAACTAGGAACTGGAATCTAAGTATTCTAAGACTTCTCTATGGGCTGAGCTTCCCAAAGGCCTTTGCTATAGCTTGGATATTTGTCCCGGACCAAATCTCATGTTGAATTGTAATCCCCAATGCTGGAGGTGGGGCCTGGTGGGAGACATTTGGATCGTGAGGGCAGATCCCTCGTGGCTTGGTGCTGTCTTCACAATAGCGAGTTCTCTGGAGATCTGATCACTTAAAAGTGTGTGGCCCTTCTCCCCCTCACTCTCTCTCTCCTGCTCCTGCTTTCGGCACGTGATGTTGCAAGCTCCTGCTTCACCTTTCACCATGAGTAAAAGCTTCCTGAGGCCTCCCCAGAAACTGATGTCAGTACTATGCTTCCTGTACAGTCTGCATAACTGTGGGCCAATTAAACCTCTTTTCTTTTTTTTTGTTTTTTTTTTTTTTTGAGATGGAGTCTCGCTCTGTTGCCCTGGCTGGAGTGCAGTGACACGATCTCGGCTCACTGCAACCTCAGCCTCCTGGGTTCAAGCAGTTCTCCTGCCTCAGCCTCCCGAGTAGCTGGGATTACAGGCGTGTGCCACCATGCCCGGCTAAATTTTTTGTATTTTTTTTTTCAGTAGAGACGGGGTTTCACCACCTTGGCCAGGCTGGTCTTGAACTCCTGATCCACCCACCTCAGCCTCCCAAAGTGCTGAGATTACAGGCGTGAGCCACTGAGCCCAGCCTAAACCTCCTTTATAAATTTTATTTTTATTTATTATTATTATTCCTTTTTCAGATGGAGTTTCGCTCTTGTTGCCAAGGCTGGAGTGCATGCTGCAATCTTGGCTCACTGCAACCTCCACCTCCTGGGTTCAAGCGATTCTCCTGCCTCAGCCTCCCAAGTAGCTGGGATTACAGGCACGCACCACCACGCCTGGCTAATTTTGTATTTTTAGTAGAGATGGGGTTTCATCATGTTGGTCAGGCTGGTCTCAAACTCCTGGCCTCAGATGATCCACCTGCCTTGGCCTCCCAAAGTGCTGGGATTACAGGTGTGAGCCACCAAGCCCAGCCAAACTTTATTTATATATATATACATATATATTTTTTGAGACAGGATCTCACTTTGTTGCCCAGGCTAGAGTGCAGTGGGGTGATCACAGCTCACTGCAGTCTTGACCTCCCGGGCTCAGGGGATCCCCTACCTCAGCCTCTCCAGTAGCTGGGACTATAGGCATGTGCCACCACACTCAGCTAATTTTTTTTTTTTTTGTATTTTTTTTTTTAATAGAGACGGGGTTTCGCCACATTGCCCAGGCTGGTCTTCGAACTCCTGGGTTCAAGTGATCCTCCTCCTCAGCCTCCCAAAGTGCAGGGATTACAGGCGTGAGCCATCATGCCTGGCCTTCTTTATAAATTATCCAGTCTCAGGTATTTCTTTATAGTAATGCAAGAATGACCTAATACAGCCTCTCAACTAGACGGGGCTGAAAAATCACTCCTGGAGACACAGCTTCAATCACATCAGGAATATTATAGAAAATGTCTAGCTCTTCCATTTTCAATAAAAGTCACTCTCAGAACATGCTCAGTACATACAAATTTGCTTTAGCACATGAAAGTTAATTAGCCATGACTCAACTTAAACATGAGATAATTCAGTAGGTAAATCCGAAACACTTCCTTCCTACTAGTGACCATGTTACTATACTCAAATGTTCCCCCTCCACACTTAATTTTCTAATCTTGCTTCCTTTGTGTTTTGCTTTGGAGCTAGGTATTTATCTCTTTTCTTTCCTGCTATGCTGGTAATCAGGGCCTCTGAATGGCTCGGCAGAATAAAGAAAACAAAAGTGATTCTTAGAGGGGCCATACAACTTTCTTGTAAGTACAAAGGCACATTTCTACTACAGTTTCACCGTCTGTATTAAAGATGTCTGGGAAAGGAATAATAAGTGTGTGGTGGGGGTTGGAAACAGCTACTTGGACTGACACAGAAAGAATTGTGCAGGACAGCTATATTTTAAATGTCTTTTTCTTCTGTCTTCTCTCTCTGACCTCCCACTGCCAGCCGCCCACTCCCCCATCCATTCTACCCCCAAAAGGCCCTGAGCATTTTGGAAGCAAGATGAATTATTTCCCTTTTCAGAGTCTCTAGAGCTATTTTCTTAAGCATTGTATTTAATGATTTGCAATGCTCACGTTATATTTGAAAATCATTCGTTTTTCAGTTGAATATGATTTTTTAAAGTTTGTTGAATGCTTTAATTTTTCATGACGTCTAGAGGACATAATTTTCTGTGATAATATATGAGAGTATCATGTAAGGCACAGAAGAGTTTTGATTTACAAAACTGACTTCCAACTAACTTTTCAGGACTATATATGTTATACTATGTCAGGCCTACCTACATAAGGCCTAAATAACAGTGCTAATGATAATAATAAAACCTCATGCTTATATGACAACTAAGGCATTATCTTATTTGAGTTTCATAACAATCTTTTCTTGAGATGGGGTCTCGCTCTGTCACCCAGGCTGGAGTGCAGGGGCGTGATCTCGACTCACTGCAACCTCTACCTCCCAGGCTGAAGTGATCCTCCCACCTCAGTCTCCCAAGTAGCTGGGACTACAGGAATATGCCACTGTGCTCAGCTTATTATTATTATTATTATTATTATTTTGATAGAGATGGTGTTTCGCCATATTGCCCAGGCTGTTCTCGAACTTCTGAGCTCAAGCAATCCACCTACCTCAGCCTCAGAAAATGCTGGGATTAAACTTAAAGTATAATAATAATAATAATAATAATAATAATAATAAAGTGAAAAAAAAGAAAGAAAATGCTGGGATTACAGGAGTGAGCCACCTTGCCCAGCCTGAGTCTCATAACAATTTGAGATTTAGGTAAGATTAGAATTATCCCCATTATATAGATGAAGAAAATGAGGCTCAGACAGGTTAAGTGGTTAGCTCAAGGTCACACACCTTCCACATGACATAAACAGGACAAGAAATCAAAGGTAAAAGTTTTCCTAAACCCCTAGGATAAAAAATATCACAGCTCTCTCACCTTGACTTAAAAGTGCTAACAACGGCTTGTGAAAAATGAAAAGCCTTGAAGGAAGGCAGAATAAAAATCTGAGAGACAATCACTGATCTTTTATCTTCTAGACTTCAAGCTGAATCAAGTTCTTCAAAGAAAACCCAATAAAGCCCAGACATTTTCATCATAACAAAATAAATAATTCAGTCAGGCTTTAGAGGGCTCCTGCATTTTGATTGGCTATTTGATATATTTGTGACTTAGCCACCACTAAACTGATTAAAGCTAACCTGATTGACGCAGTTATGTTGACAGAGCCTCTGACACTGACAGTTATGAATGGAAAGTGTAAATAACAATAAATAACCTGGAGCTTCCACATTTATTCCTAATGGAGAATTTAGCACTTGCAAAAGTCAAACGCCTGATAGGCTAAAAATTACGGCCTTTGGTCTATCTGGCGCCAAAGAAACTGTTTAAATTCATCACCCCTCCTCTCCTTAGGAAGATATCCACAGAGCCTCGGGTTCTTCCAGGCAGACAGACAGACAGACAGGTCTGATTTTTTTTTTTTTAACACTCAGACTCTTTGAGCTGCAAGGGGCGGTAGAAATTATCTGGTCTAACCCCACATCTTATATATGGGAAAACTAAAGCTCAGAGAAATGAAATTGATTGCCCAAGGTCATCCAAACACCTAAAACGAACACCTATTATTTATGTAGTAAAGTGTCCTTATCAGCAGGACAGCAGAAGAGGAACAATATTAGAAATGTTGTAATAAAATATTCAGACATACAAACTCTTGATATTTTTCAGGCTCCATAATAACTTCACAATTTCAACTCATGGTCAACTAAGCTTATAACATAAAACATGTTCAATTCGAATTTCCCTCCTGGGAAACTGAAAAGACTTATAGATCCAATGATCATCTCTTTCCATGTGCATATTTGGCCCATAGAACAGGTAGGCCATTCTATGAAGTTACTGTCCCCAGATGGCTGCTCATTCAAATTCAGGAACAACTAGCTCAACAAATAGGATGTTTTCCTGGATCTTCACTAAGCCAAATTGATGAAGGGAAGGATGGTGAAGTGTGATTTATAACTACTTTCCAAAATTAACAAACACAAGCTAACATTCATTGAGCACTCACTATATACTAGGCACCACCCTAAATTAAGTTTTGTATGCATCATATCATTTATTCCTCACAAAAACCATGTAAGGTTAGGTCCTATTATTGTTTTAGAGATGAAGAAATTGGGAGTTAGAGAGGTTTGGTAGACTCCCCCAGGTAACAAGATTCAAACCCAAGTCAATTTATTCCAGAATCCGTTCTCTTAAACACTACACTGCCTTTTATTATTTTTCCATACCTAGAGTAACTTAAACTCACTGCTAATAAAGTGTTTCCAAGTAGAGGTTCTATCAGGTTTGCTTTAATAGGCAAAGCTCATTGTAATTAGCATCCTCAATTAATGGGCTTGCTCAAGTCCTTCAAGCAAGTTAAACATGACTTCCTGCAATCTTATATACACTATTAATTTGTTAGCAGATTCTTTCTTCATAAATGGGATGAAAGTAAACTTCAGCCCAAGTCAAACTATCACAATATTCAAATTAACAGAGCCCAAGTTAATGAGAGTTCACTCTAGATCATTAATTTTTACAAAATATTTACCTCCTGCCTTGAGTTCACTTCTGCCATTTCAGCATTTATTGCCTGTATAGTTAATGTACAAACATATGTTTACACTGTTACAGTTTTCACATAAAAGACTTCTGACCGCCTTCAAAATAAGAAGAAAAAGTCCAACTATGGTCCTGCTTAATTGTGAGACATTTCTAACATAGTCTCTAAAGATCTGGGCTTTCACAATTTGTTGAAAACCTCATCTGGCACCAAGTAATTGTACAATAGAAGAAAATACTCAAGTTGGCATATGTAGCAAAAACGTCCATTCAATTTTCTTAAATAATTCTCCTTCTTTCCTAAGCAAAGTTTAATGTTACAGGATTTGGGTGCCTGAATTAGTAGCTACCCCACCTCACTCCCCAAAACAAATAAGCATAATTACATTGCTTTCTACTAGATTGCCTCTCTCATGTACATCCTACTAGCTCAAGTTCCAGACCAGCTACTGGCTCCTTATGTTGATGAAGTCAAGACACTGTCTAAATTCTTCCATGTCTACATTCAGACAGTAGGGAAAATAACAATCGTGCCACCAACTTTCAACTGGAGATGATTGAAAATACAATTGCTGCATGCAAGGCACATTGAAATCCTTTAAGGAAAACTGCAGTGTATATAAATCATAATTGATTATACCTTGAAAATATTTCTATTACTGTCTTCTTTACATGTCTAGTATAGTGTATATAAGCAAAAATTAGAGCTTCAGGAGTCTAGTTCAGTGTTTACTTTAAGAAGACTTCATGAGCAAGGAAATGACAGACCCACATGTTCCTCTAACACTATAGTGGCTACATTTTAACTAGGCCAAGAAAGAGAGGCCCTGTGTGGTATGGCTAACTACTTATGGGAGTAATTTCACCATACAACTATAGCAAATTTATTTCAGTTCCAGATATCACTTTCCCCATTAACTCAGGAGACCAAAGGAGCTTAACTGCTTTCCTTTCATCCCTGTCGAATGCAGCAAGTTTCTCAGGAAGCAAATACTATTTAAATCATTTTCATAATTCTAAAATGCCTGTAAGACAAGTCCAGGGTCTAATTATACCACTTAAATTTGTTGAAGATGTTTGGGTTTTTCTTTTTTTAATTTCAATAATGAAAGAGCCCAAGGGTTTAAAGCCCTAATAATCTAATAAACTTTGCTAAGTGAACATTGTAACAGATATGCCTGGATGGGATTTTGTAAATACCAGACAATTTCCCCTGATCTTTATCAGGGAAAAGAAGCCTAAATCTTTGGCAGGAAGAAATTAAATGTAGTGCAAAATAATAACATCTGGCCAGATTGTGTTTGTCAGGGTAGCAGCCCCTTTAGATGTCAGGCTGAAAAGTACTAAAATGAACTCTGAAGAGTGTGTGTGCGATTCTTTATGAGGCAATAGGAAAGGCTGCCACCCTGCCATAGAATACTCAGGGTACAATTAACTCACCCTAGTATGTCCCTACAGAGAATTATTTCATATCAATGGAATTTGAAGCCTTCTGCCAAATAAAAGTTTGGGGTCATTCTTGGGGTGTTTTGTTTATTTCTCCATTACTGTACAGATTCCTAACAGCACTTTCTATTTTTCAAAACCATCTATGATCATTTCAATAAGTTTTAACGTTTATTTTTATCTTCTAGCTCCAAGGGAGACCGTGTGGCTCAATGAAAAGGGCAATGACTTTGAAGTTAGCAACTTAATGCTGCCAGTTGCTGGTTACATGGCCTTGGACAAATTGGTTAATAGCTCTTAATCCCAGTTTCCACATCTGTAAAATGGGGATAATAATACCTAATGGTGTTATTACCATTATGAAGATTACTCAAGTCTAGCACATAGTACACTTTTAGTAAGATTAGTTAACTTTATTTCTCCTTCACTTAAGTAATCCCGGTAAGTTCAAATGTCTAACCTCACCAACCTTCCACAGGTCTCTGACCTTCAAGAAGGCTTAATTTTTTGCAAGTTTACACTATCTTCCCCTCCCATCACAACAAAAACAAAAAACCTCAAGGTTATATTTGAAATAATATGTGCATCATTTAAGCCTCTTCTTCCACTATAAGCCATCTCAACCATCTGGCAGAGATTGCCAGAAAGAACATACTTTGTTTTCCACTAATGATTACTCTGATGCATGAGATACTTTGTTTTTCCTGTCTGTCTGGTTTTTTTTTTTTAATCTGGCATTTAGAGAGGGAGAACTATGGTCATCTCACAATTTTTTAAAAAGGTTTTCCTAATAAACAACTCTTTCCAAAATTTGTACCACAAAACAATGCTAAGCCACTGATTTATCTGACAGGCCAGTATATCTGTTTCAAATGTTAATTGCTAGAAAGAGTACTGTTTTTCCAGGCACCAAAGAAGAGGAGTGTGGATAGCAATCTTTGGGGTTTTCCCCCACCTACTACTCTGTTGGTAGAACAAGCACTTTGGCCTCACTGGCTGGGTTTCTTAAGCTACCCTTCAAGGACTGGGGCATGTAGGAGTAAACACACATAGTACATCAAAGAATAGTTCCAGGGCCCATTTCCCCAGCTGGGAAGGATGCCCAGAATCCGCACTCCAGGCAGAGCCTGGTGGCAGGCTACATTTCACCACCCTCTAGAGCACCTTTCCAGCTACCAGGGCACAGGCTCCCGTGCATTTCTAGACCAAAATTACTTCCTATTAAAAGGCCAGAAAGGTTTCAGATCCAGAGGAAGAAAGGCAATTCTGATATAGTACAGACTGATAAGTGCCAAGGGACAACTGAATAACAACTACAATAGTCACTTAAACTTTCAAAACATTTTCATATATATTACCTCTTTTGATCCTCAAGAGCTCCAGCAGGTTGGCAGGTCAGGTGTTACCATCTTGCATATAAGAAAACAAACTTAGAGACTTTGAATTACCTACCTATTTCCACACAGCTGGTGTCAGAACAGGAAATAGAACACATCTTTGATTCATGCTAAGGCCAATATCAATTAGTAAAGAATCAAAGAATATATTGGAAACCAAATTAAGATATTGATACATTTGACTGAAAGTATTTTTAAACCCCCACAAAAAAAGAAAACTTGAATTAACAAATCAGTTAAAGCAACTTATACAAAATGGGCTAGCATTCTGAATATACAAAGAGCTGCTTGTTACAAACCAATAAGAAAAGGACAACTAGTAAGGGACAAGTTATACTTAAATTTTTCCAAATGATGAAAGAATATTAGTGAGAAAAATCACAAAATAAAAGGTACAAATGATCAACAAATCTCACTGGCAACCAAAGAGTACTATTTTTTTCACCCACGCTGAGATTATGATAAAATGGCAAGGGGCAGACAGGAAAATGGACATTCTTACATTGCTAATCTCCATGGTGTGCTTATTTCACATTGTATGCCTGTATCAAAACATCTAATATACCCCATAAATATATACACCTACTATGTACCCACAAAAATTAAAACTTAAAGTCTTTAAAAAGAAGTAAAGTGAAAGCACATACAAACTTTATGGAAATCAAATAGGCAATAAATGTGAGAAACCTTAAAAACTGCATAGCCTCTGACCCAGCAATTCCACTTCCAGGAATTTATCCTGAGGAAATCATTAAGGATGTGCATAAATATTTAATTACACGGACATTATTTAGTTCACTGTGGCTTACTGAAAGCAACCTTCATTTCCAACAATAGAGAGGGTTGGATTAATAACATGTGAAATATCCACAGTAGTAAGTAAAGGGTAGCCCCTAGATACTATATTTATATTGTGTTACAGAAGTACATTATTGACATGGAAAGATGGCTATATGAAAAAGCAGTATAGTCAATTTTTGAAAAACTATACATACACCTATGTATGAATAAAAAGTATGCAAGACGATATGTCAAAATGTTAACAGTAGTTATCCTCTAGTGGGTAGAATCAGGGTCGTTTTATTTTCCACTTTTTTATTTCTTTGTGGTTCTTTCATTTTCTCTAATTAAAAAAGAAATACTTATTTTTGTAGTAAAAACTTGTTTTAAAAAAAGATTATCCTGAAATAAATACTGCTGTATTACTTTCAAGGTCTCACATAATCAGGAATAAATAAATAATCCATTGGTCTCTAGAAACCTGCCTTAACAAATAGATAACAATTCTTTCTAATGAACCTATGATTATTTATTTTTTAATGCACACTAAAATTTTTATTTTAAAAATTATTCTTTTAAATCAGCTAATGATTCCTCTCTACAATTCGTTTAAACTATTCATTTATTTGACAAGTCCTTTTTTAAACTTGAGTCAACCTTAGTCCCACCTGTGTCTGATCAAATTCCTATACCCACGTCAAATCCCAATTTATTAGAGTTGATAAAGGAAGAACAACTATAAACAGATATAAGAAAGAATGAGAACCTTAATCTTTAACTTTGAAGAGTATCAATAGTTGCCATTTATTAAGCACCTATTCTATACCAAGCAATATGGTAAATGTTTTACATAATTTATGGCTCACTTTCACAGCAGCGCTGTAAGGTTGTAATTATTACCCTCATTTTGTAAAAGGGGGTTACGTAACTAGTGAGTAATAAGAGTATTTGAATACAGGACTATTTGACTTAAAAGACTATCTATTCTGACATTGTGCCTTCCACTAAAATATCAAATATAAAACTCTAAGGAAAGGTAAGGTTATGTGAATAGTCTCCAAATTTGATGCACTAGCAACAATATTGAGAGAGAACACATAGAATTATAGGAAAATAGCACAATTTAAATTCAGCAATCTTGGGTCTAGCAACTCAATTATTTAGCATTGGGTTAACTTGCCTGCATTACCAAACTCTCTTAGTTTTAGTCTCCTTATGGGATTAATACCACCTTTTTGAAGGGAAGCTGGCAAGGTCCAAATAAATACAAGTATGTCTGCCTGCTACAAGGCTTTCAAGAAAAGGGAGCTTCTCTTCCCTTCAGGTCCTTGTGAAAGGCTGGTAGGACACACAAGAATGTATTTGGACAAGCTGACAGGTGTCACCATTCTCATGGTTCTTGTTCACAAGGTGCAAATCTGTGGCACTGAATCTTGTTCACAGTGTTCTGGGAAGAGCCTAGGTCATGCTGGAAGAAAAGACAACCAGCCAGCCTGAGTTATGGGGCCAGAAGCTGAGGCAGACGCTTAGAGAAACAGATGTTCCATCTCAATGGGCGAGCAAAACCCCATTATCCAGACTTTTAAGATCTTATATCTAAGCAGCTTTTAAAACCTAGAAGTAAATGCTGCAGGCAACAGGATCTATCTTTTCTTTTCTGTTTGGTCATACTGTTGCAGGGGAAGGGGAACAGTTAGAAATCTATTTCTATCAATACTACTTATTCTAATTTTGTGTGAGAGTGTATGAATATATATATGTGTTCATTCAAACATTTACTGAGAGTTTACTGTCTCACCTGGGGACAGAGGGATATGGTAGAATAGACACAAGCCCTATCCACAGAAAGCTCATTCTTTAGTAAAGGATACCCATGTTAATCAAATAACCATACATACTCCTGTAACCACTGCAACCTGATGAGTGCTAGAAAGGAAAAGCACAGGTTCCCAGGAGAGGGAAGAAATGCAATCCAATAATGACATTTCAGTTAATTGGGTTCAGAACTATATGCTAAAGAACTCTGACCAAAGGAGAGGAGTGTCATAGCATTCCAATTTCCTTTCAACATTTTTGTTCTCCTTCTTTTCTTAATGTAATCCAGTGGAATCAGTCTCCCTTTGCTGGGTAGATCTAGAGGCTACATTAACTCATTCAGACCACTACGGGACCATTTAGAAACTGTATACTGTACCGTTTTAAATATACACATACACACAGAGAGGGAAAGGAAGAAAACACACAAAAATGTTACAAGTGGTTATCTCTGAATGAGAGGATTATGAGTGGGTATTTAGCGCATTTTGACATTAATTATATTAAAACATAAAAAATTATTTAAAAATGTATATGTGCCAGATGTGACATTCATTACTGTAAAGCAAAGATATTATATTTCATACATATATACGCTTATAAATGCACAAGAGGGAATAATAAAAACAATGGCTACCATGCATTTTATTCCTATGGGCCAGCATAGAGCTGAGTTCTTCACAGCACTCATCTGATTTAATTTTGTTTAATGAATGGCTCAGAGAGAAGTGGCCTGCCCTTGGTCACAAAGAGAGGAAAGGGCAAAATTGGGACTTAGACACCAGTCTGCCTGAAGCCAGACCACATAGCCATCACACTATGCCCTTTGCTGCCTCCTAGGTGTTTGGCCCTTCCAAGAGGGAAGTCTAAGTGAGAGACTACAGGTATAGACAAGGAGTCCAGAAAGGCTGGTATCTAATAGGCAATTAATAATTTGAATTTGGCCAGGCATGGTGGCTCACACCTGTAATTTTAACACTTTGGGAGGCTGAGGCGGGCAGATCGCTTGAGCCCAGGAGTTTGAGACCAGCCAGGGCAACATGGCGAAACTCCATTTCTACAAAAAATGCAAAAATTAGCCCTGTGTGGTGGCACGTTCCTGTAGTCCCAGCTATTCAGGAGGCTGAGGTGGGAGGATCCCTTGAGCCCGGGAGGCGGAGGTTGCAGCGAGCTGAGATAGTGCCACTGCACTCCAGCCTGGGCAACAGAGCGAGAATCTGTCTCAAATAATAATAATAATAATAATAATTTGAGTTTGAGTTTAATTGAGAAAAAGACGTGCACTGATTTACCCAACTCCCTCATCTGTTCTCTTTGATCAACTGCATGTCTATCTGGAGAATTCATACAGCCAATCTCCTCCAAGAACCTCTACCCTCTGGTTGGAGTTAATCTCTTCCAACCCTGCACTACCATAAAGAAGTGAATTTTCATACAAAAATTAGCCAGGCATGATGGCAGGTGCCTGTAATCCCAGCTACTCAGGAGTCTGAAGCAGGAGAATCGCTTGAACCCAGGAGGCAGAGGTTGCAGTGAGCCAAGATCAGGCCATTGTACTCCAGCCTGGGTGACAGAGAGAGACTCCGTCTCAAAAAAAAAAGAAAAGAAAAGAAAAGAAAAGTTATTTTTCTGTTAAACAATGAAACTTAAGCTACAGGGACCCTGCACTTGCACACCCTCTCACAGAAGAGCCATAGGCATTTTGTATTTTTTATTTTGTCTTCTTTTTCTTAAAGAAGGTCTCCCAATTATATAAGTTTTGAGCACTACAAAACCTGGATCCACCTCTACTCCCCTTGGAAAACTGCTAAGGTTTTTTCTTACATTTCTCTTAGGATGCCTTGCACCCAAGTTATTTGTATACAAATGTCCTGGTTTCTGAATTTTGATCTACTTGAAGGTAGGCATGAGGTAGTTTTTCTCTTTGAATCCCCCACAGTACCTGCCTTTAGACATGCTATCCAGTTGCTCAGCCAATGCTTTTTTAATTAAATACAATAGAGTTCCCTTGCAAGGAGGAAAGTTAGAATTGAGGAGACTGCTTATGACCATGAGATGAAATACACAGAGGTTGTATCACACATATAGCACTGTTTTAAGGGCACAGGCTATGGAGCTGTACTTCCTGCGTTCAATTCTTGTCTCTGCCATCTATTGGGTGCTACTTTAAACAAGTCACCTAATCTCTTTAAGCCTCCATTTTGTCAGTGATAAAATGAGGCTAATGAAAGTACCCACCTCCTAGGGTTGTTATGAGGTTTAAATGAGATAAGTAAAACACTTGAGAACAAGAAATTTTTTATTCATCTCTCTCCAATACAGTACACTTTCAGAAAGGAGGTCTCTAATCCTCACCCAAGCCCTCAACTTTCTTCTCTCCATACCAGCCTGCCTACCCAACCCAGACTCATTCACACCCTGTCAGAATGCCCCCTAGAGCCTGCACTCTTAATCATTACACTCCATTGCTGAACTGGGAAGCAAGGGAGGCTAAAGGCATGAAACCCAGGGGTGCATTTGCTGGTAGTCTAGATGTTAGCTGATGGAGCCTGGAACTGAAATCAGAGAGGAACTAAAATCAAAAGGCATCTGCATATGATAAATGAGACAACTGAGACCGATGGGGTCTCAGTTGGAATGTAGGAAAATGATGTGAAGAAGGATGCAGGAAGAAATGAGACCTGGTGACTGAAAAGTACAATGAAGGAAAAGGAGCAATACAGGTGCCTCAGTCCCTGGAAGTATCTCACAGTCAATAGAAGGGAAGGGGCTTTTAATTTCTATGTTACCATTTCCAGCTTAGAGGGAAATTGTTTCTACCTCTACTCTACTGACAAGAGAATTCAAATCTCTCAAACATATGCTTCATTACTCCAATATCAGGTACTGCAACTCAGTGAGACAGAAAGAAGAGGAGGAACATATGTTTTCAGAAAGTAAACAAATTCCAGTTTGGGGGCTGGTGGGGAGGTGGAGAGTAAGCACTCTAGGCAAAAGTGGTGTTTTTCCTGGAAGCTTCTAGAGGGCAGGGACAATGTCCTTTAATGTGCTTTGTTGAGCCCACTAGTGAGAAAGGTGGGCAGTGATGATGACAGCAAGAGGAGGTGAGTTCAGAGCCCTGTTAAATCAAGGGCATGAGTTCAGGACCTTGTTCAATCAAGGGCGATGGCCTGGGGTAAAAGAGTTCATCTGCATAATCTCCTCACCTCATGGTTGGCCCCAGAATGGTCTCTGGCTGCATATTGAGTCGTTTTTCTAAGCTCTTTTCATTAAACAGTTTTCAGCCTAATGACTGACTTCTAAATCAATAAAGGGCCCAGGAAAGGTTTATAACTCCCCCAGCCTCTGGCTCTACTAAAGCCACAGAATTTTGAGACCCGATTGAATCCAAAAGTTTTTACTTTAAAACTGAAATGGCTTTAAACACTCAGTTTCCAGTTGGTTTTCCAATTGCCCTAATAATTAAAGAATTGCATTTTTAAAAACTTTGTAACCAAAATATGCCTTTGAGTTGGTGCCATGAAAGTCCACTAATTAAAGCCAGCATCTTCTGGGCTCTGATGAGAAATTCACCCTTTTATAATGGGATTACTAGAGCTTTGCTGTACAGATGAGCGGTTTGATTAATAATTTACATTTTTGAGGATATATAACTTCACTCATGGCCGTGGTTTGAGTTCCTAAAATTATCCTATTCAGTTTAATGCTATTGTATTTAGCATTAAGTTTTGATTAGACATCAATGTAATTATTCTCTCCCATACATTATTTTTAACCAAGAAAGGGGTTGTGACAGACTTGCGGACAGTTAGAGTTGGGGATGCAATGGGGCTCAGCCTGCACAGAGCTGGAGTGTGGGCAGAACTGTCAGGCTAGTCAGGGGGAAAGAATTGTGAAATGGAGAAAAATGGCTTAGTACTCACTTAAAACCCCCACTACATAATAAAAACTAAATTAGCAAATGATTGAATCTCAAAAACATGTTTATCAACATTCAAGCAATTATTGAGTCACATATTAACTGTGAAGGAAAAAAGCTTTGCTTGAACAATGTCCCTAAACAGTTATTTCAAGCAGAAATGACTAGAGAAATTGCTGTGAGCTGACAGAAAAGGGTATTCTAACCAAGGTCAATTTTATTTAGGGGGAGTGGGAGAGACAGGAATCTGACAGAAGAGAGTCTAAAAACTGCCAAGAGCTGATGAAAACAGAAAATAAGGGAGAGAAACAACAGAAGAAGCACAGAAACGCTGCCCTCCCCCCCATTCAGAGATGTCTTTTTCATCTCCACAGAAAGCAGGTAGAAGAAAGCAAACTTGCCAATACTGAGTGAGGATCAACTGAAGATCTCTAGACTTATACCAACCTTTTCCTCCTCTCTGCCATAATAGTGTGGACCAAAAAATGCAATTAAAATATGGCCTGAACCGACAAACCCTTCCTGATCTAGCTGCTTATTCATATATGAAATACACCAGATACTAGCCAGAAGAGAAGCTTCAGGAAGCTTAAAAAAGGATTGCTCCTGGCAGTATTGACACTTCAAACAGTACAGCTTCACATCCAAGAATGCATAAAATAAACCCCTTTCCCAAAGAGTCTTTTGCCTAAGTACTCTTTCGTCTGTACACTGGAGCTGTTTGCATATATATCATCAATAAGTGGCAAAAGTTGTTGAAATACATCATGAACTCCAGCCTTGTCGAGGTTAATGTCTGTAATGATAATGCGTCATTTATTTGGCACCACCTGGGGTGAAGCGGTCCACATAAATGAGCTGTCTAGATAATGCATGCATATGGTGTTTTACAGTTTTCAGGATACTTTCACATTCATTATTTCTACTTTACAAAAGTAAGCAGGACTGCAACTTTTATGCCCATTTTGCAGACAAGAAAACTGAGGCTATTGGAGTCTAAATAACTGCCCCAAAACATAAAGCTCATAAATGCAGATCTAGAATTTGAACTTGGATTTTCTGACTCCAAGTCCAGTGTTTCTTTCGCTGATCTTAAGCACTGAGGAAATTCATTTTAGCCATTTAAAATGGAAATATTAAGAAAAGGACAGTGGGCTGAGGCAGGAGAATGGCGTGAACCCAGGAGGCGGAGCTTGCAGTGAGCCGAGATCGCGCCACTGCACTCCAGCCTGGGCGACAGAGCGAGACTCCGTCTCAAAAAAAAAAAAAAAAAAAAAAAGAAAAGGACAGTGAATGTAAGTTGGACTTTCCTTATTTACTTGTAACCACATTGTGAACATCACTTGGACCTAACGTAATACAGGAGCCACTGTGGCCTGTAGGAGTATGGTCCTCTATTAAATGTCCCCAAGTGCCACATTTAGTGAGTTCTTGGATCCCCCCCAGAAAGCCAGAAAATCAAGTGTGCCAAGACTACGCATAAACATGGAACAGTAGTAGGCTCTAAGCAAGGACCCAAAAACCTTTCAGATGAGATGATTTCCTGCTCGACCACTATTTTTCCTTTCTGATGAAGAGAGTTCAAGTTGTGGAATAGGCAACTTCCAGAAAAAACAAGGTATTGCCGCATATAAAAGAGTCTATTATCACTCAAAGTCAGTGGTATCTTGGGGAAATCTAGAATTATCCAACATCTAGAAAAGACCTGGATGTACCCCAAATATTTCTTGATAGTACAAGGCTGAAAATCATAATAAAATTCTACAAAGAAAATAGAACTCAAGGTTTAAAGGTATAGAGGTGGTAGTGAGATGACGAAAAATTCAGAATTCTATTCCATTTTTCTTCACAAGAACCACAAATCCAACTTCTCAATTTTGTTTTACCTCAAGTACATTAAGAACAAGGAAAGCCATGTCACGTGATGGCTCAGAAGAAGCTGTGGCATCAATGAGTTTCCTCATCTGTAAAATGGAGATAATTACAGTACAGACCTCATAGGGCTGTTGGGAAAATTAAATGAGATAATTATGTAAAAGTCAGCATCATATAGTAGGCACTTAATAAATCTTCACTATTGTTATCATCACAACTATTATAAGGTAGGGGAGAAGAAAAAGAAAAAGAGAAAGGAAAATCTACTTTTAGTGGAGTTTTTCAGAAAGAATTAATTAAGCAGAAACAAAAAGCAATTGTGCTGCCCCATTTTACTAAGCACATCTAAGTAAATTAAATTTAGGAAACGAGGCAATGCAAAGACTGAGAATAAAGAACAACTTTTTTAAATGCTTCAATCATTATCAAAACAACATTAGCAATAGAGCACTCCAACCACTGTAGCAAAGGGCCCCAGGCTCATTTATGAGGGCAAAGGCTTCCTGCAAATGAAGACATAAAATCCAAATCGAGGCAGTAAGGATTGCTCGTGGAACTGTGCACATATTTGCAGAAAGCACTCACTGCTTAAATACCCCCAATGTGGACTAGTGAAGGAATACCAAAGAGATTGTGGATCTAGGCCAAGATCAAGATGAGCTTTCTTCAACTTCATGTGATGGAGAAAATAGCTAGCAAAAGCCGTCACATCAAATTTCATATGAGTGAAGTACTGGGATGGTTTTCTCACTAATTTGGTCTACCAGAATATTGGGGAGGGGATGTATTTTAGGGGAAAAACAATTGTGTCTCCTAATTTCAATTCATTGGAATAATAAACGGTCATAAGAAAGAAAAAAAGGGGATGCTCTCTTTTTCTTAGCAATTAATAATACATTATCTTGTAGTGGTCCCCAGTTTGAAGTCTTGTCTCTCCAAATGTTTGTTACAAAAGGATTTAGGGGCAATGTCTTCTGAAACATTGTACAAGTGCCTTGAGGTCTGGGATCATGGTTTATTTTTCCTTGTGGGGTTTATTTTTTCTAAAAGTGAGGCAGGAAAAGAATGAGAAGAGGGAGTGAAACAAGATAAAGAATGAGTACCGATGGTGACAAGGTAAACGGCACTAGCAATAATGAGCTCAGATATAATTTCATTGTCTCCATATTCCTTTGCTAGGGTTGTCCTTCTGTCTATCCCCACAATTCAAGAAAGTGTGTGTGTGTGTGTGTGTGTGTGTGTGTGTGTGTGTGTGTGTGTGTGTGAAGTGAAAGAGAGACAGAGAGAAAGGGAGAGAGAGATACAATTAGTAGATGCTGCCCCCATTTTCTACCCTCTGTTCACAGGACTAGTATTCAGCCTCCAAGCTATAGCAGGCTTATCTGGAAGCTAACCCAACCAAAATCTTGTCAGAACTTTTTTTCTCTCCTAGTCTCACATTTTTGCAGATCTAGAAAACACAGTGGGCAAAGTGCAGAACTGGACAGAGGTGTAAATGCTGACGACCCGGGCCCTCAGATAGATAGCCATGTCAGCTACTGTGAATGTTAAAATACCAGTATGATCACTCTACCACTCCCCTCCAACCAGACAAGGATTGTAAGGTAACATCTGTGAGCTTGGATATTCTGGGAATTAAACAAATCACTAATACTCTGTTCTAAAAAGGGACCTTGATGCCCCAAAGAGTAAGATTCAGCTCTCTGCTTCAACCCAATTCTCATGTCACATCATTTCTTCTCACCCCACTTTTATCCAACAGATCAACTCCAAAACCAATCTAAGAAGTTCATGAATGCTACATGTATTTTTAAAATCTGTCTAAATTATTCATTCTATCACCAAATTGTTAGTCTCAACAAACTCTTCACAAGAGTCTGACTGCATAAATAGTTTAACAAATACTTCAAGCTTATATATTATACTTCATATAATCAACCTAACACCCCCTGAGGCTTTGACCCAAGAAACTGTTGTGAATGTAGGCTTTATTAACTAATCTGAACAATTCTCTTAGCTAATTCTAAAGATTTCATTATAATACACAAAATAAGCTATAATCAACACACCTTACAATTCAGAGGTTAATTCTTGTAACAGTGCCATAAATCTCAAGCTTTGCAATGTCAAGCAGTCAGAAGTGTTACTTTTCTATCTGACCTCGATCCTCTCTTGGTGAGGCAAGAAAAAGGTGGCTGATTCCCTCTGCTCAAGGAAGGATAGAAGAAAGACTGATAATTAATTAATTACTAATTAATTGTGAATATCCATAATTAATTTTCCCAGTTACAGGAGGCAGCCTATGGGGATAGTTAAAAGAATAGACTCTAAGAGCCATGCCATCTGGGTTCAAATCCTGCCTTCGCCATTTATTTATTAATTTTGTGGCCTTGAGCAAGTTACTTAATCATTCTGTGCCTTAGATTTCCATCGACAAAATAAGGCTACTAACATCTACTCATAATTATATTGTGAGGATTAAATGAATTAATACATGTAAACCACTTAAAAGAGTACCTAGCACATGGTGCCATATAAGTGTTTGCTATCATCACCACCACCACCACCTCCATCATCATCATCATCTTCCTAGCTGGGTGTTAGAATTGAAGGAGGTACTCCCCATCCTGCTATGATAGTCCTACTAAGTTAGCAAGGAGAAGTGTCATTTCCTACCCGTTCTGGCAATGCCACAACAGCTTCTTTCGCAATCATTCACAGGCATGGTAAGAAGTGAGAGTCACAAAGAGAGGAGAGGTCACCACTCACACCAATGGGAAAATCCTGGGCCAACAAGCCAGTGTCTGCCTCTTAAATGGAAATGGTCCTAGTGGTCAGAAGGAGTCCACATGTGTCCCACAAGCATCTAACTCATTCCTGGAGAAAACTGGGCTCAGTATTTAAGGAAACTTTTTTGTTTTTGAATCAAGCTGAGAGAAAATATTATTTATTCTTTCTGTAGAGATTTATAACTTTATATACAGGTAAATACAATGTCCTTGGACAATGATTTTTTGACAGTACCCACCTTTCCAAAGATTGAAATGAAGCTTCTCTTAAAATGTGTTTTTTTAAACCAGAATTTCTCACTGGGAGGTTTTTAATAGCAAGCATTAATGCTGGAATGGTAATTTATAAATTATACTTAGTATTTGAAAGCCCAGTGCCCAAATAATGATGCCACTAAGCAGCACATCTAAAATAATCCCCAGAACTCACCTTGGAAAACCGCAGCATTCTGAATAATTAAGAACTTGAGCTCCATACTTGCAGACTGAAGCAGCTGTTCCATGTTCAATCGTGCTGTTAGTTGGTATTTTTCTTCCATCTTTCTTGAGCAGCATGTTGGGCCCTTAGGGAGACATACTTGCAAATCTGATCCTGAAACAAACAAGGTTTTCATGTTTCAGTAAGCAGGATCTCTCTCTCACACACCCCCCCCCCACACCCACACCCCCCCACACACACACACACTCACACATGGCAAACAGGGCAAAGAATGCATTTCTTTTGAGATACAGTAAAATTTTGATTATTCAAAATTACGTTTCATCTTAACTAATCCCTGCTTTCTCCCAATTGTCCTTATGGCTGACTCTTTTTGAATAACCATCAGAATTAATTGCCTAGGTTTGACTCATAAATTCTGCATAAACTAATTTATAGCACCAAAAACACATCACTGAACACCGATATTTAGTTTGTCTTTTAAAAGATCAATCTTCACTCCTATAATTTATTTTTCCTGATTATAATGTATGAATGAGAAGACAACCAAGAAACAATTTTCAAAATTCCAGTTATGATTTCCAAATGAAATGTATGTCTGGCCAACCCAATACTGCTTTTCAGGATAAATGATCAAAACATCAATATCATATCAAAGCTGTGCTGTTGTTTTAACTAAAGGTCTGAAGCAAGATACAAGTCATTCAACAAATATTTATTAGGTGCCTACTATATGCCAAGCACTGTGGTTGTAACAGTATACAAAGCAAAGTCCCTGCCCTCATGGAGCTTACATTCTGGGAGATAACAAACAAACAAAAATATAAACATAATGTCAAAAGGTGATATATACTATAGAGAAAGTAAAACAAAGTAAGGAAAGGAAAACAAACTGTGGTATATCTATAAAATGGAATTCTATTTAGCCATAAAAAGGAATGAACCATTAATGCATACTACTGGAGGGACAAAACTCAAAAACATTATGCTATGTGAAAGAAGCCAGATCAAAAAGAAGCACATACTCTCTGGTTCCGTTTATATAAAAGTCTAAAAAACAGAAACTAATCTAGAGTGACAGAAAGCAGTTCAGTCGTTGTTAAGGGGGATGGTGGGCAGGAGGGGTAGGAGGAAGGGTTTATAAAGAGTAGTGGAGAAACTCTGGGGAGTGATGGATATGTTCATTATTTTGATTGTGGTAATGGTTTCACGGGTGTATATGCATGTCAAAATTATCAACTTGCACCCTTAAAATATGTAGTTTATTATATATCAATTATGCCTCAATAAAGGTGTCAATTGTTTTATTTATTTATTTTTATTTTTTATTTTTCTTGAGACAGAGTCTCACTCTCATTGCCCAGGCTGGACTGCAGTGGCACAATCTCAGCTCACTGCAACCTCCACCTCCTGGGTTCAAGCGATTCTCCCAGCTTGTTTTTAATTTTTAAAAAGTAAAGTAAGGGAGATACAGAATGTGATGATTGTGGAGACTATTCTGTTTTGCATATGGCAGTCAGGGAAGGCATCTTCCATAAGGTAACGTTTGAGGAGAGATGAGGAAGGTGAGTGTGAATCCGATGATTTTATATCCTCCACCAATACTAACAAATATTAGGGCTCAGTGAATATTAAGACCAATCTCCTTCCTCTCTTCAACTTCTATCTTACTCAAACTCTTTCTTTCTTTTTTTTTTTGAGATGGAGTTTCGCTCTTGTCGCCCAGGCTGGAGTGCAGTGGTGCTATCTCTGCTCACAGCAACCTCCACCTCCCGGGTTCAAGGGATTCTCCTGCCTCAGCCTCCCAAGTAGCTGGGATTACAGGCATCTGCCACCACGCCTGGCTAATTTTTTGTATTGTTAGTAGAGATGGGGTTTCGCCATGTTGGGCAGGCTGGTCTCGAACTCCTGCCCTCAGGTGACCCACCCACCTCGGCCTCCCAAAGTGCTGGGATTACAGGCATGAGCCACTGCCAAACTCTTTCTCCAATTAGCATTTGTTGATCTCCTTCTGTGGTGGCTGTGTATATGGGCATCTCAGATCTTCTACTGTGGGGAATGTAATTGACTAACGGTCCCAGCTGCTGCCCTTTGAATTCACCACCACATTGTGCCTAAGCCACATTCCCTGGGGGCTGCTCCCAGCCAATGACTGAGCATGGCAAAGATACTAAGTCCTGTAACCCAGGACTTTGCTCACAGGGGACTTTGGCTTGAGGACTCCCCATTGACCTTGCCAAACTTTCTTAAAACGGCACTGCAGTCTAAGATTCCTCCTACTCAACCTTCCTTCCTTTCCTCTCTCTTCCACAAGGGTCAGACCTGCACCATGGTCTGATGGCTTTTCTGGCCTCCTTCAGCTCCCTCCTCATTTTCCTTCATAAGTGTTTTCCCCCAATAAATCCCTTGCACATCTATTCCATATTGGATTAGATATGAATCCAACTGGCATCTGCTTCTCAGAGAACCCAGTCTAACATACCTTCTATATGCCAGGCACTGTGCTACATGCTGGAGGTACAACTTTGAACAAGAGAAATTTAATCCCTTCTCCAAAGAAGTTCACTGTCTAAAGGGACTAGCAGAGATAAATAGCTAGTGCATAGTAAATGAGTGCAATAAAGCAAACTAAGAAGGTAGAATGAAAAAAAAATGTGTATATGGGATATAAGGATGACTCCCCTAAAGTTTTACAAGGTCCTCAGAAAAGCAAGTTTCAAGAAATCTTACTGAAGTCATACTAGAAAGCATATTCAGACATTTTAGACAGTTTTTCAATAATTGGAGGTTTTATTTTTTAAAAAAATGAGGGGAGACTAGTTAGCCCTAAGTCACCAGAAAATTTATTTTTATTACAACATCTTATTTCCCTAGGAATTTCAGTTGATCATGTCCTTAACTTATGTGTCCAGATTTTCTTAATTTAGGAATGAAATTCATCAAGTTTTGCCTCACATGACATCACTGCTGGGGTCCAGGGTATTGACTCCAAGCTCTCCACTTCACCCTTCTCAAGGGAGCTGCTGACAAAAGCAGTAAAGGAGAACACAGATAATACATATCACCAAACTGAACCCAGCACTGTAATTTATAGTACTAGATGGAAAGGTGATATTTAATGTCAAAATACCATTTGGGGTCTGGAGACATAGAGTTCAGATTTATCTCCTATAAATTTCAATCTCATATACAAGCCTTAGACTGATTTTCAATATGGTCTAAGCTTAAAGCTTTATGATTATCTTCAGAAAAAGTAAAGAAACAGCTAGTTCTAGCTCACTGTGTTCTTACTACATGAAGTTACAAAATGTAATGCTATTCTAGGAATAGGAACTGATGCAGTTTACTGGACCAAGAAGGGAAAGAGTCTCCTTGGGTAAGAGTAGCTAATCTAAATTTAAACAATGTTGGTTGGGACACATATGTAGACATGAAAAATCCTATGTGGCAGGTACTTTCACATACAAAGTTCCTGTTCATCTAGCAAGGCTTTATTTACTTTCTTGATAAACTGATGCCTAAGTAGTACATGTTCAAAATATCATATTTAAATAAGTTCATAAAATTAATCGTTATAGATAAAATCCTTTGTGTTTCTAAATTTGCATTGACAATCACTTCCAGTTTTCAGGAATGGTTGAGTTTATTTGGCAGGGTGACTGTTAGTACTGGTCCTATTCCCACCAGCTCTAGGTAGTGGGAGTTATCAAATAAAAGGGCTCAGATCTTTTCTCAGTGAAGTGCTATGAGTGGTTCAGATCTTAGAAGGTAACAAATTGTTGCTTGATGTACCTACATGGGTCCGGGAATGACTCTTTGAATTACCATGACACCAGTTTGATTTGCCTTTGATATGATAATTCATATAGTAATTTAGAGCTTGCATACAGTATGTCCCTTCCCTGAGTTGGCCAAGTCTCATCATTTTATAAACTCCCACCACCTGAAGAATCAGGTAAGCCAAAAATCTTTAAAAGAATAAAACTTCAAATGAGAACTTTTGGGAAAACATGTCAGATGTCCTGAAGAAAGGTATATATTATATCCAAATATAAGTGGATATGTTGCAATATTTACCCTCCCTCCCAGTTATTACTGCTTGGTTAATGAGTGAACTGGTACAATTGATCTATGGGCTAAAAGTTAGCTATAGATTTAAGGAAATAAAACACCCATAAACTGATTAAGAATTCAGAATTTCCAAACCAGGATGGAGAGAAATACATGCCAAAGGAAAAGATATTTTGTATTAAGTAAATTTCATATAAATTTCAGTAAATTTCACAGACCAGCTTTTAAGAAAAGCCCCATCACAAGACAGCATGAGGAAGAAGCCTAGGCGAGCTAGGCATGCCTAAATGAAATGACAATAATGAAATATAACTATTTCAATGTATGGACATGTGCATGAAAGAAATAAAACAGAAAGAACACAGAAAACAGAAAGAAACAGAAAAAGAATTTAGAGGGAATTCTCATCAAGTAAACAAAGAATTAACCTGGGAACTGAATCCCAAATGGAATGAAGAAAAACTAAAACCAAAAGCAGATGACTAAGGAGATAAGCCAAGAACTGGTACGTACTTGCATGAATAAAAGCAGAAAGGTAAATTCAAGATATAAGATGCCACCTTCAAAAGACATACTAAATACAAAAGCACTCTTTAAATATATGAGGGACAAAGGAAAGTTAAAAGAAAATAACCCGTTTATTAGATATAAGGGACAAGTAATCGTGGAGCCCAGCTATCAAACAGGAGTTCTCACTTTATTATTATTATTTTTTTTTTGTAAAAATGGAATTCAGCTGGGAAAAAGGAATGGAGACAAGCAATATAGCCTGGGATGGAGATAAGGAGAAGACTTAGCAATTGACTATTCAAATGAGCCAGAAAGGTTCAGCTCTTTAGGGCTTAATAACTTGCATTCCCAGACGCTAAAAAAATTAACTGAAGTCATTACAGACCTGCTAGTTCCCATTTATATTGAAGGATTAAAAAGTACCTTCATACTATAATCTCCTCTCCTAAACTGTAAGTTCCTGAAGAGGAGAGAATGACTCCCATCTCCTTTGGGATACTCCTTCACTCCCATTCAGCCCTGTACACGTAGTGTTGAATTAATGAGGGCTGCAGATTGAGAATACTAACAAAGAACTTTGTGTCTGTCTATATCTAAGAAGAGCGAGTGGAGTCTGGGCATGGTGGCTTACACCTGTAATCCCAGCACTTTGGGAGGCTGAGGTGGGAGCATCCCTTGAGCCCAGGAGTTTGAGACCAGCCTGGGCAACATAGTGAGACCCCATCTCTATAAAAAAAATTTTTTTTAATGTAGCCAGGCATGGTAGTGCATGCCTGTGGTTGCAGCTATTTGGGAGGCTGAGGAGGGAGGATCACTTGGGCTCAGAGGTCGAGGCTATAGTGAGCCATGATGGCACCACTGCACTCCAGCCTGGACAACAGGGCGAGACCCAGTCTCAAAAAAAAAAAAAAGATAAAAAAGAAAAAAGATCAAGGGGAGGCAGATGACCCTGAAAACGTTACATCTGTACACTTAACTTGGATCTTGGAAAAATATTTTAAAATACCAAAAAAGTAAACTACCAACGCCTGGCCAACATGGCGAAACCCCATCTCTACTGAAAAAAAAAAAAAAAAAAAAAACAGCCAGGCATGATGGCACACACCTGTAATCCCAGCTACTCCGGAGGTTGAGGCACGAGAATCGCTTGAACCCAGGAGGCGGAGGTTGCAGTGAGCTGAGATCATGCCACTGCACTCCAGCCTGGGAGACAGAGCGAGACTTCATCTCGAAAAAAAAAAAAAATTCCAAACATCTTGAAGATACAATAAATAGATGTTTCAGTTGAATGAACTATGAAGTAATTTATTACTAATTATTTTAAGACAACTTCTCGCACATTGGGTCCAGTCATACAAGTAAAAGGGGATATTTGAGCTATGGAAGCTTTTCTTCTGGGGGATTACTCCACTCCTAGAGGCCAACCACAGATGGTCCACAGAAGGCTTTCTTCTGAGGCATACTCTTGTGACAGGAGATCTTTTCAGGCCTGGCTACCTGTGGCTTGGCCTTCTTGACCTCCATCACAGACTCTTTCCTTTGGGCCCACTTCTCGCTCTTTGTTAGCTCCATTTAAATATCTGACCTTTTAGACTGCTCCTGGTTTTCTTTAGTCACCTCTCCCAGGAGTGGGACTTCAGCTTCTCTTTGCTGTGAAGTCCTATGCTTACCACATTCACTTGGAGACCCCATTCCACGCCTAATCCCTGTCCATACTTGGAAGAGGAAAGCCAACAGTGTGTATAGGGCTGTTTCAATGTGTCAGTTCTATCGGATTTTTATTCCAAATCAGCATTAATGGCTTCGAGGTCAGTATCAACCCAGGCACTAGTGGGCAGCAAATAACAAAACACTTATGATTCCTCAGGTCAAGTTGTTAACAATTTAATCCTAGCCCTATCACTTGCTAGCTGCACAAGCAAGGGTAGGTTATTCAACCTCTACCTAACTTTTTGCCCTTATCTATAACATGGGATCATCAATAGTACTTACCTTATAGAGTTATTACAAAAATTAAGTGAGATTATGCACGTGAAGCTCTTAGTCTTTTTGATACAAAGTAAATATTCAATATGCATTAATTAAAAGTAAACCAAAGATAAATTCATGCTGAGAGACTAGACTTTCACACAAAATCATAGCTAGAGAACAGTAAAAGTTGGTATATGGTTACATGACAAAATATGCAGTGTATTTTCTGAGGTGGAAGAAATAGTCTACATTCTAATCAGGTTAGTGGTTACATGGGTGTACACATTTGTCAAAACTCATCAAACTCTTCACTTAAAATGAGTGCATCTTATTGTTTGTAAATTATATCTCAGTAAAGTTGACTTTTAAAATATGTGATATAGACAACATTTGCTGGATAAGGGAATGCTCACCAGAGGCTCTAGGAGTCAAAGAAGACTTCCAGGAGAAGGTGAGGCTTGAGGTAGACCATACAGAATGGAAAAGATGTGGAGAGGCCAATGGGTGAAATGTGTTTGGAAACAGTGGAATAACGGGGCAAAGCTAACGTAACTGCAGACTGGCTAGACCCTGGGGCGTAATAGCTTATCAGGTAAGACGGACCCAAATTTGAAGGGCCTTGAATGCAGGCAGAGACCTGTGGGCTTGACTCCTAGGCAGTAATGGACCACTGGAGCTTCTCAAGCAGAGACATAATATGATGAAGAGTGCTGTTTAGGAAGATTAGTCATACAGCTTGAAATTGGGAAATGGACTAAATAATCCCTCAAGGTCACTTCCAGGTCTCTGATTCTCTAATTACCTTTATTATGTTCTATATGTTGGTTATTTTACTAGACTGCAATTTTAGTTAATAACTACAAATTGTCAAAAATCACATTAAATAACATAAAAAATATTAATGTAGACCTTGATCCTTACACTTTTCTAAGAGCAGATAAAGCATATTCAAACAGCAACAGAAGAGAATGAATCGTCAGGGCTCAGTAACAACGAAAATTGAAATCTTTTCTATATATATATATATGATGATTTGACACATTTCATTGCCAAGGTCTGCTTTATGAATGGCAGATTATATTTTTTTTGCTAACAAAAGTACTTTGTGCTGAAAATAATAATGCAATATTATCATTAAATTAATATTAAACAAAAGAATTAATGATATCCCAAACTGGTTGCTTCATGACTTGTAGGGAAAATAATAGATGCCTATTAAAATCATCCAAAGGATTAAGTGCAGGTTGCTCTACTAATGAACCAAAAAAAGCCATAACAGGCATTTTTTAAAAGGTATTTTTTTAAATGCAGGACAAGTCAATTTGCCATCCAAAAATATGAACTAATTTCCTTAGCATATAATAGTGACTTGCTATTAGAATGACGCCTTTTCCCCTAATTAATCATTATCTAAACCACATCTTACAAGCTCATTTAATTTCTCACTAATCAAGATAGGAATACAGATGAAAGAAATGGCTGCATTAAAAACCGGTGGGGAAAGTGATGATTGCTGGTGAAAGAAATCATCTTAGGGAACCCAGCTGAAGGTTACCCTTCTGTTATCTAGCCTGAAAGAACATGACCTTGCAGAGGGCGCACCTGGGTATCAGGAGCTCAGACTTTAAATCAAAGACCGTGCCTGGGGCCACCATGGACTCTGCCTCTGTAAAAGGCAGGCCAAAATGTCACTACCACACTGGAGTACTGGGAGTTTAAAGCAACCCTGGAGATAAGCCATTCTCTAAGCCCGAAAATTAAAGAATGAATTACCTTTATCTCTACTGCCAACTGTCAATTAACTGCCTATCATTTCATGCCCAGTAAAGGTTGAATCCCCAGATCACTACACTCTCCCATAAAGAGGTTCTTCCTGGACCACTTTACCAACCAGTGGTCAACATGTGCTCTGAGAATACAAATTCACGGATTATATCCACCTTGCCAAAGTGGTGAACAATTCATTCATCCAACATTTACTGAATGCCTACTTTATGCCAAGGACTATGCCCAGCCCAAGGAATATAATAATGAACAGGTCATGGTCCCTGCACCAGAGTTCATGAATTGGTGTAGAAAATGGACTCTCAAATTAACTAGAAACCTTTCACTCATTCTGGATACTTCACTCACACCCTCATCTGCTATAGCCAAATGTCACCAAATGCTACTGATTTTGCTTTCTAAATGTAATCATTCCCCTCCTTTCCATTGCTGCCTCATCACCTCACCTTCTTTCACTTGGACAACTAACAACAGCCTCCAAACTGGCCTTCCTGCCTCTATACCCTTCTCCACCCAAGTCCCAGAGAGATATTTCTAAAGTACATATCTGATTATGTCATTCTACTTCTTTAAAAACCTCCAAGAAAATGGAGTAAGGGCACAGGGGTGTGAAAGTGGGTGGCATCTTCAGGCACTGCCAAGGAACCTGGCAAGGCTAAAGGGAAAATTGAAGTGGTGGAGAGTGGCAGAAGCCAGATGACAAGGAGCTATGTGAACCCTGCTACAAGATGACTACTCGTTATCTTTGGACTGGATTCCCACGGGAAAGAATGTTTATGGGAGCAGAAGGAGATGAACTCCAAAAGCTTTCTATCCATTGAATTCCCATGGAACTCTCCAGTCTTTATAAAGACACTTCTCACACTATATTGCAACAAAGTTATATATGCATGCCTTATTTCCACTAGATTTAAGTTCCTTGAGGGAAGGACCCTTGACTGATTCATCTTTGTGTCTCAAGGGGCCCATCGTAGTTTGGGCTTGATGTTCTCCCCTTTCACTTGGAGGTAATGTCAGAACTTCAAGAGAGTTCAGTTTTAAAGGAACTGGGTCAGATTAATTGATGCTACTAGAGCAACTTTCAGAAAAGCGAAAGTATTCACACACATACACGCACATCATTGATTATTTAGATGAGGGGAAACACCCTAATAAAAAGAAAACTGGGTTGGAGAACAATGCCAGCTATGCTGGAGTTGGGATGCAGAATCTTTTAGTTTAGAATTCTGCCAGAGGGCCTAAACTAAGGTAATTTTCCTGCCTCCCCTAGTCACTTCTTCACTAATTGTTATTCTACTCAGATAAGTAGCTGAGATCCTGTCTTTCAGAAGATGTTTAATTTTTATTTTTCAGATACAATCTTTAAATATGCAGACCTGAGGCAGAGCTGAGAATTTCAACACCCTAGGCCCAATCTAAGTGCTAGGTCCCTCCCCGACATGTATGAAATCACATCAGAGGGAAAAGAGCTCTTCCCTATCAAAGCTAAAATGTTATTATCTGCTCTGCTACCAAATCAGCTGTGTGACTTAATCAAGTGTGTTCCCAAATCTGGGCCTGTTTTCCTCAAAGGGATTGGACTAGCAAATCTAAGTTTCCCAATTGTAGGGTAATCAATATTCACTGAGCCCATTCTCAACCGGGCATTGGGAGGACACAAAAGAAGCAAAGGATTTGCTTTTGCCCTTTTAGGAAGGCTTTGTCAATATCACTTGCATATACATGAATACGGATATGGGGCTAAGGCAAAGACCAACAAGTTGGCCTTTATAGCATTGTATCCCGAGTAATAACCACATGTCCTTTTACATATATGCCCCTGTATCTCCAGAGGCCTACTAATGGCAGATATCCTCCTGATGGATGGCATGCAGTGGCAAAGGGAAAAACTCTGAAATCAGACAGACCAGAATGTGAACCTCAACTTGGCCATCCACCTAGCTGTGTGATCTTAGGCAAGTTACTTAATCTCTGAGCCTCAGTTTCCTTACCTATAAAATGGAGACAATAACACCTACTCTCAAGGTCGTTGTGAGAATTAAATTAAACTCTTATTTAATGTTTTCCAAACACATGCCTCCATTTCCTGCTTCCGTTTCACTCATGCTTTTCCTGTCTCTGAAGTGCTCTTTCCCTAGCTTCAGCTATTAAAATATTCTCATCCATAAGGTCTCTCTCAGGTGTCTTTCATGTTTCTTCCCTCCTCTCCAAATGAACTCTTTGAGCTGTTATCTCTCAGAATTTTCAGTACATTTTGTACTTCTCTAACAATGTGTTTTGCAATCTAGGTTTTGTAGTCATTGGTATACCTTTCTTATCCCTACTATTAAGTTATAGGTTTCTGTGGGCAAGAGCTATATTTTGGCCATCTCTGTATTCCCTGACATGGCCTAGTGTCCAGTACATAGTACACACTCAATAAATGGTTGTTGAATTAATGAACAAATATTAGTCAACAATGACAGGCTACTTCCTATACATAGTAATCTCCCTGTCTCTTGAGGCATTCAGGCATAATTTGGGTAGCAATGTCATATACGACAGAATGGACTCCTACACTAGGTAGGAGGGAGGCTGAATCTGATGACCCCTAGGGTTCCTTTCTCTCTGTTTCCATGAAGGCCACACTCTTAACTCACTAATCTCTTGACACACCACAGTTGTCACTGGTATGCTCTGATAATGCATCAGAGGAGAGATACCCCATAGCCATAAATGTTAGAACTGGTCTTTTTGTCATAAGCAAGTGTGACAGCATTTCTTCAGAGAATATCTCATCTGTGAAAACTATATATTTACCACTTTGCACGCAAGTTGTACCTAAAACTCAGTATGCCTGAATCTAAAAAGGAAGGCTTTTGCTTCACAGATGTTCTGGCTTCTAAAATTCCCTGTAGCTGATCTTTCAGCAAACCACAAAGACCAGGTGGAAAGCTGCATTAGATTGCAAGTGCACCACTGCCTTGATCCTACAGATCCTGCAAAAAGGTTTTTCAGGTGCATAATAAGCAACAATTGCCTTCCCATGGCAAAAATGCTTAGAAAAAATATTATATTTTTTCAGAAAAAAAGTCCAACAAGAATGATGAGGTAAGACCTAAAGCCCATGGTGAAATGGCTTAACCAAAGTAGTAACTCACCAATGATGACACATGTACACATTATTGGGCAGAAACATTTAGGTCAGGTAAAGGGGGAAAGAGTGTATTAGTTTCCTAGGGCTTCCATATCAAATTACCTCAAATTGGGTGGCTTAAAACAACTGAAATTTATTCTCTCACAGCTCTGGTGGCCAGAAGTAGATCTGTCTTGTTTCAGGCCTCTTCTTCTGATCCAGTGACTTGGGTAAGACTCATTGTTTCAGACCTCTTTTTCTGATCTTGTTCAGAACTCTTCTTCTGATCCAGTGACTTGGGTAAGTCATTTTATTTCCCAGGTCCTTAATTTAACCATTTAAAAAATGAGTTAACAGTAGTTGCCACCCACATCCCCCTCAGGAAGCACACTGACATTTTTGACACTTTACAACTAACTTTAAGTCATTTTATTTCCCAGGTCCTCAATTTAACCATTTAAAAAATGAGTTAACTACTGTTAACTCACATCCCTCTCAGGAAGCGCACTGACATTCTGACACTTTACAACTAACTTTAAGATTTCTTCAAACAAGTTCCTCCTTACAGTAGAGAGTTCTGGTAAACTGGTATGATTCAGAAGGCCCCAGAAAGCTCTCCTCTATATGGTGGGTTGAATGGTGTCACCCCCCCACCCCCAATATATGTCCATGTCCTAATCCCTGGAACCTGTAAATGTGACCTTATTTGGAAAAATGGGTCTTTGCAGATGTAATTAAGGATCAGGCTAGAGATCTTCCTCCAGCACAGGACAGAAGGAGTAGGGGGGAGGGAGGCAACCCAGAACACCTGGATAGGACTGGACTGGAGAGGTGTCAATCCTCCTGGATTATCTAGGTGGATCCTAAATCCAAAGACAAGTGCCCTTATAAGAGACACACAGAGGAGAGACACAAGAAGAGTAAAAGGCCATGTGAGGATGGAGGCAGAGATTGGAATGATACAACCACAAACCGAAAAATGCCTGGAGCCACCAGAAGCCGGAAGAGGCGAGGAATGATTCTCTCTGAGAATCTATGAAGAGAGCACAGCCCTGCTGACCCATTGATTTTGGACTTCTGACCATGAGGGCTGCGAGAGAATAAATTTCAGTTGTTTTAAGCCACTCAATTTGAGGTAATTTGATATGGCAGCCCTAGGAAACTAATACACTCTCTTTCCTCCTCTACCCAACCTAAATGTTTCTGCCTAATAATATCTAAATGTTTCATTATTGGTGAGTTACTACTTTGGTTAAGCCATTTCATCAGGTGTTGTCTTCATGTGTAGCACTCTGTGAGTAATGCCCTCATACCTCAGGGCTAAAGACTTTACTAGGAATCTTCCTCTAGCACAGGACAGAAGGATTAGGGGGGAGAGAGGCAACCCAGAACACCTGGATAGTACTGGAGAAGTGTTAAAAAGGGGGGAAAGATCAAGAAAAAGATAAACAGGGACTAAAACCAAATTTTCTGTAAGGTCAGCTTTGAAGAAGTAATATTAACAGAGGCCAAATACTACTTTAACAGCAATAGTCCCATATAATAAGAAGGAAAAAGTCTTGCAGAAGCAAAAAATACTAATAATATTGTCTCCGTTGTTGGCCCATATTCCAGAAAGTCTGTTAGAAGAATGCTCAGGCCTGTCTAAAAGCCTCATTCTCACTGCTCAAAGGCATTTCTTTTGTTATGCTTACCAAATTAGGCATATTTTGAATACATGAAAAAAATTGTTTCAAGCTATTAGCAATTGAATAATCACAAAGGGAGCTAGGCAATAATGAAAGATGCAGATCAGTCTGGGCCTCCAGCACAACTCTGAATTTGGTATGAGCTTTTCTTCACATTCCCCCATTCTGGTCTTCAGCATTCCTGGAGATGTTGTTTAACAAGCTCCCAGGCAAATCTTTCCAATGCCCAACTGCCCTTACTGTTAAGATGCTTCTCCCAGCTCTAATGGCTAACTTAAATTTCAGTTTCAAGCCATTGCACCTTGTAATTACATTCTCGGCCACTGTAAATAATCCGTGCCCTCTATTATATCTTTCCCCTTTCCCTATGATAGGAACCTGTGGAAAAAGGAGTCAGTTGCCTTGTTAGTACAACATACACACTGCACCTGAGCAAAATGTAACCAAAAGAAAATCAAACACTCACTCTTGATCCCCGAGTGAGAAGCGCTGTTATTGATCTTTTCCTTTTTCCCATTCTTCAGCTTATCCGAGTGTCTATACTAACGTGCTCTAGTGCTGTGGCATTTATGCCATCTTGGGGAATAGCTGTGTAAATGCTCCAGTAATTTTATACATCTTCAACATAGTGTTGTGTTAGAACTTGAGTATCTGAAGGACTGGGAAGGATAGATTTTCCTCCTTCTCCTACCCTCATGTAATGCGAATCAGAATCCTCACTAATTCGCCCTCCTTCTGCATGTTACTAAAGTCTAGACTTGGTGGCAACCCTTTGCTGTGGAAGAGATTTAATGGAGGAGAAAGTGCACAGGAGTAGAGTTGGCAAGCAAAGCACTGCAGAGCAACTATAAGAAACTTGGAGACACAAGAGTTCTTGGTAAGCTGACACTGGAAGCTAGAGGACATTGTTTCCAAAACACCCACATGTACATTAGTGAATTCACTTTTCTCTGAACCAAATGTTTCCTAAAATTGAGGGAAATATTAGGTTATGAATGCAACACATAAAAGACTTTTCAATGATGCTCAGTAATAACTTTTTTACTCCTTGCTTTCTTCAGGAGCTATGAAAAACACAAATAAATTATCCAAACAGGTGATTTGGAGATTTCCCTTCCATTCCTATGATTTTAGTGAAAAACTCAAAAACAGGTAAGAGTAACTTCATTCTCCCATCAAATCGTGGGTGATTCAGACACAGAGATCTCCAGATCCCAGTGTGGGCTCCAAGAGGTAGCACCAGGAGGGCTCTAGATCAAGCGGAATGAACCAAGCCTGGATCCAGAGTCTCCCTGTGGCTTGCCAGTCTTATATAACTTGTCTTCAGAAAACCACCAGCTCTTGAGAGGACAGCAGTTTGGTGCAGGAATATCTGCCTCATTTATTTTTTAGTTTTTGTTTGTTTGTTTGTTTTGTTTTGTTTTGTTTTTTTGAGACAAGATTTTACTCCCATTGCCCAGGCTGGAGTGCAATGGTGCAATCTTGGCTCACTGCAACCTCCACCTCTCAAGCTCAAGTGATCCTCCCACCTCAGCCTCCCAAGTAACTGGGATTACAGGTGCACAGCACCCTGCCCAGCTAATTTATTTTTTATTTTTGTAGAGATGGGGGGTTTTGCCATGTTGCCCAGGCTGGTCTTGAAATCCTGAGCTCAAGCCATCTGCCCACCTCAGCCTCCCAAAGTGCTGGGTGGCATAAGCCACCGTGTCCAGCCTGCTTTTTACTTTTTAAGGGAAAACTGAAAGGGAAATGGTGACACTATGAGGCCAGTTGGCCCAAACTGTGCTGACCATGCATGTCTTACGAGTGCTGGGTTCAAGGTAGCTGATGCTACACTGGGTTGAGGCAATGATGGAAACAGGTTGATACAATCATTGAGGCAGTTCAACTCAAAGGATGACCTTCACCAAACAGGAAAAGAAATACCTATAACCCCAGGCTGCTGGGCTGCCTTCGTGACGTAGCATTCCCACAGGTTCAAGCCACTGGTCTTCCCATTTCTTCCTCTTTCCCCCTCAACCAACGTGGGGACCACTCCATACATGGCCGTCGTCTGTCTACATGTCTGCTTCTCCTACCAAGAGCAGGGAGAGGGGAGTATTTGAATTTGAATCCCTAGCATCTCACACATACTGGGTTCTCAAAACTGATTTGAGGAGTAATTCCTACAAATGCTGAACCCATCACAAGAGTAATCATTAGGAACATGGCTCTGGAACCAGACTAACTGGGTTTGATTAATTTCATAGCTATTTGATCTTGAACAAGTCATTAAACCTCTCTAAGCCTCAGTTTCCTCATCTGTAAAATGGGGGAAATAATGCTACCCACCTGGTAGTGCTGTTGTGAGGATTAAGTAGGATGTTGCCCATAAAGAGCTTAGCACAGTGCCTGGCTCAATAAATGTTAACGATTATTAGCACCGCCCCCATCACAGGTGCTCAATAAAAACTTGCTGAATTGAAGTCACACTAGTGGGAATGACTAGCAGATGTGAAGGCGACCTAGGCTTTTTTTTTTTTTTTTTTTTTTTTTTGCTTTTTAGTTTTTCCCACCTCACTGCACCAGATGACCTCTGTGAATGTTTTTTCTGTTTGTTTTTGTTTTTTAAGAAGAGAAAAAGGATAGAATAGGGGATACTTAGGCTGCACTTTTGCACTGATACCCATTTTTCATTCAGGGCAGAAAACCAAGTCTGGCAAAGTCAGGCACATGATTTTCCAAGAAATATGACAAGGCTATTAAAAACCCTAAATTAAAGTTGTATAATGAGCATGAATCTGAATACATTTAAATGTCCTCTAGATCCAGTAATTCCAGCAACATCCTAATATATTTTTAAGTGTGTTTTTGCAACTGTGAGGAGACCAAGGCTCTAAAACAGCAGAATTTCTTCAGGGGTGGGGGTGGAGCAGCAACACACAATTGTCATGAAAATTAACCCCTGAAAATGCACAGGACTTTATTACCAAATGGATGCCTGAGGAGATTACTAGATTTTTAGGGTCTTTACTATAAAGAGAGCAACCTGCATGCCTGAAATAATTAAGAAGAAGAGACTCAATTATCCAGTAAACTGAAATTTCAAACCACCCTGCTTACCTAAATGAGAAAAGCTGCTTAGACTAAAGCGTCATTACTTCTATTTAGACGAGCCTTAGCAAAGATATACAAGGAGCTAAAGAATGGGACCCCACATTCTTCCCTAAGCCACAACAATGCCTGTTTATGTAAATAGGATTTTCAATAACACAACAGAATCTGAAAAAAATGTTTTCATTATTGTCTCTGAAAACATGCAAATGCAGAAGATGAAAGTCAAGGGGCTTTCACTATGATGGGCACTGAATACCCTAAAATATTTATTCTACGTGAATCTGAGCCTGGATTCCAAGTGCATCTAAGAAACAGGCAATGAGGATTTCTCCTTTAAAAAAAAACATCTGAGTGCAATATGAGGAGGCACAAAGGTTTCTCTGACTCCATGGCAAGTTGAATGCATATGCAAAAAAAACCCAGTTTAAAAAAGAAATAAAAATAGTAGTAGATATCTATTTACCTTTATTTGGCAGCCCCTTCCAAAATCTGGGCCAAAATATAAATATCCTCGCCTCCATCATCATCACTAGATGACAATCAAACACTCCTACACGACCATAACAACCTCCAGGCACAAACTAAAAGCTCATTAAAGAGTATATGAAGGCTATTTCTAGAAGAACTAAACAAAGAAGGAAAGAACTATTAGCAAAATTAATTAGACGATTCATACTTTTGACAACTATTACTATTTGTTTGAACTCAAGTGTCTAACTCCTTTACTGACAGGTATTGATGAGTATAGCGGTACCACATATCTAGAGTTTTAAACTGACCTTGTAGCTTTTTGGTTCAAGAACTCAGGTTTTGACCTGTACTCCGTATATCAGCCTTCCTGTTGCTGTTTAGGCAGCTGATAAGAGACAGAAATCCTTCTTGCTCATTAGGCCACTAGCTGCTGTTAAGCAAAGGGCTGGGGAGCGGCGTGCTCAGTGGCCCAGAGGAATGTGCCGGGCTCCACATATAAAGCCAGCTCCGATCTGGGGTTAAGAATTTAACCTTAAAAGGCTGACAAGTCATAAATTTGCTTGAGGTTCATATATATGTGTGACTTTCACAGTTTATATTTCCTAGCCAGGACCCAGAGTCAAAACATGCTTCCTGATTAATGAATGGTACTAATTGTTATTCCTGACTTGAGAACATTAGTCTTTATCCATAATATTTTCTTAAAAAACACACAATCTCATACCTAAAACTCTCTGGCTTAAGGGAGTTTGGATAACCAGTTAGAAAAAAAAAATAGGAAGAAGAACCTAATGTTATCTGTTACTTGGTGCTACTATTTTGGTAGTCAAGATTGACTCAAAGGCTTCCATTTAATTGTGCCCATCAAGCAAAGTGCAAAGGAATGTCCTCCAAATCTAAACATCTGAGATAAAGCAACTGTCTGCGACTCTATGCAAAAAAATGAGCTGGGGGTGGGGTGGTGGGAAGGTGGGGGACAGGGCTTAAATGTCTTCAAGCACATTTTGTCTAACTTATCTTGTTAAATATTTATACATAAGTGCATAACCTAACAACCTTGGCCAAGCTTGGAAGAGATAATAGATACAGGACAAACAACAGAGCCCCATAAGTATAAAGACAAAGAGAAAAAATACCAAGGAATAGTCCAATTGGAATACAATCTCTAACCTGCAGTCAAAATTGAAACTGGGACAATAAAACCCCACAAGCAAAACAATGTCCCTGAAGTGTGATAACTTCATCAGGGAAAAGCAGGTTATAATTTGGTTAGCTTACAAGGTAGGTGTCAGTTTTAACCCACACTAGCGCTGTTTCAAAGGGGCTCCCTTATCTTTAGAAAAAAGGAAAGCATTCAATGTAAGAAAAGAGATTTCTAAGAACAAAGATGCAATTTTCATTTATTGAGAGTTATGACAAGATGAGACAGAATGTAAACTACATAGCAATGATCTGAGGTACACAAGTCAGGTCATCTAGCCTTGTTCTATCTGTATAGAAAGCTTTTTAAATACTCAGTTCTTAGAAAATGGAATGTAAATTCATTGGTGTATATTTTAGGGATCTTCATTTTCAAACTAAAGAATAGAATTTTACAATATCCCAAGATAAGTAAACCAGGTACCCAAACAAAATACGTGGGCAGAAATTGAAAGCCTGTTTTCTCTCCATTGAGGACAGACAGAAGTGGAGAAGGCAGAGGAAAATGGAGGAAGAGAGAGGAGAGATGGAAATCAGAAGCTACGGGGAAAGGAAACACAGCTTAAAACTAAAATGCAGAGGAAAATATAAAACATTCCACTCATCTTTTTTTTAAGAGAGAACAAGAAACAAAACCATTTAATAATGATAAAAAACCATAAAGCATCTTCTGTTCTAAATTATAATCAGTTGAGAGAGGGTGTGAGGGTAGGAGGAAGGGGAGAAAGGAAGATGCGGAGAACAGTCCAACAGACAGAAGGAGGGCCCTCAGTAGCTTCAGAGGTATATTGAGCCCCAGGAGGGCTGTGATGAGAGTGCACAGAACATCCGTTGTTCCCCTTAACTGTGGGTGTTAGAGTAACCTAGGCTACTTCTTATCACTACTCTATGAAATGTTGAGGAGCTCTTCAAGAATCTTACCCATTTTACCCCGAATTATTAGTTGGTAGTAAATTTCATTACCACTAGGATCTAATTCGAAGCTAAAACTGGATATTGTTGGGAAAAGACTCTGAATGATTGAATAAATGCTGGTTCCAACATCTCCTTCAAGCTTCATAAATGAGGCAACCTTACACTCTCAAAGAACAAAGAAAAAGCAATCTGACAGCTTTTGAAGGCCAAAAAACCCTTCAGGCAACGTTATTAAATTGACCCACAACACTGAAGTTTTAAAGCCAAGAAATGACTTAGGTTTTAGAAATTAACACTTGTATAAAACCTTCAGAATACCATGGGGAAAATAAACCTTTATTTCAGAAATAAACTTTGAAGTTTGAAAACAAAGCAGAAACCCTGTTTCTGAAAACAGAAAGGACTATTTGAAACACTGAGCACAGTTCTTCCACAGCTCTTTGAAACTCTTCAACAGTTCCACTCTGACTTCTGGAGATGGCCAAGTAAGATATACCCCAGAATGCCAGCAAAAGAAAAAGTGGGAAACCATTAGTTCCCTATGGGAAGAGCCAAATGATCTCAGGAGATAGCTGCCTCTGGTCACATTAAATTAAGCCAAGGCCAAGACTAGAGGTTCTACCCATCTAAGGCAGCAAAGGCAGTACTTTCCAACTAGTTACAAATGATTAGCCACTGAGCAGAGATCCTACTGGCTCTCCCTAGCCCATTCAATATCACAGTCTCATTCATTGGCTCAGTCTGTTACACTTAAATAGAGGGCATGCACGCCAAGGCCATAAGAGTGAGAGACATAATAGACAGAGGTAGACTTGCAAGATTTAGTCACTTAATTTGGGTGTGGGATGGGTAACAGGAGAAATCAAAGACAATTTCAAGGTTTCGAGTTGGTGCCAGACAGAGATACCATCACCAGAAATATAGAACGTTAAGGAGAGGCAGGTTTGTGTGGATGGGAAAAGAAAATAATGGACTAATTTTTGGCTCTGTTGAAAATGAAGCACTGGCAGGACTTCCAGATGGACATGTCCAGCAGACAACTGGGAAATACTGAGCTGAAGAGCAAGCAAGAGGTCAGGTTGAAAAGAGATATGGGAATCATTCAAAGAGCAAAGATAATGAAGTCATGGGAATGGATGTGGGAATAAGCAAAGAGAGAATGGAAAGGGCAAAAGACAAACACTACTGGGACACTTACATCCAAAGTGTAGGAGGAAGAGGGCAAACAAGCAAAGACTGAAGCGAGTAGGAAGGGAACCCAGAGTACACAGTGTCACAGAAGTTGACAAAGTATGGGAATTTAAGTCAAATACTTTATATCCAGACTATATCCCTTCCTCTCATACTCCAGTAGGTATTCTGGAAACAGCATGAGCTATGGAGTAAGACAAACCTGGGTGAAAATTCCGGCTCCGCCACTTACACAGCCTTTGGGAAAGTAAACCTTTCTGAGCCTTAGTTTCTTCATCTGTAAAATGGAGTTGATACCACCTACCTTTCAGGTTTCCTGTGTTGATTAAATGAGAGGTTAAATATAAAGTAATTGACATATAGTAGGCACTCAGTAAAGATTATTTTCCATAATCTTCCCTCGTGGTCCTTCTAAACTATTCCACCAACCTGAAAGTGGTGTCAAAAAATCAACGGGAATACAAGGAGTTTCAAGCTTATGTTGAAAGAAACACTGATGAAGGCAATCTCTTAAACAACAGAGAAATGAAAGAAACCATTTATGCCAGAGAAACAGAAAATTATACAACCCTCCCCAACCCCCAAACCAAAAAATAATACATCTCCATAGACACTTATGAAAGATCAGCCCAATTACACAAGTATTCCTAGCGTTTACTTGGAACCACGTTTCAGAGACCAGCCATCAGGGCCAAGTCTGAAGCAGAATACAGACCAGAGCTCCAAAAGCTACACATTGTTACAGTTTTCATTCTTTACATTGGGAAAGTACTCCCCTGGGGGAGGGACAGAGGAGCCACCATGTTGGAACCACTAAAGTTGCTGGAACTCAGAAGCTACAGACACTTTACGAGTGGTTGCATTGTGTGTACGTGAGCTATATGAGGGCAAGGCTTTCACAAGACAAATGTAATGTGTGATTGTGAAAGACCACCTACTGCTAAGAGTAACAGCTAATAACTTTCAGCGTTTTTTTGTTTTGTTTTGTTTTGTTTTGTTTTGTTTTGTTTTTGAGACAAAGTCTCACTCTGTCACCCAGGCTGGAGTGCAGTGGCGTGATCTCAGCTCACTGCAACCTCTGCCTCTGGGCTCAGGCAATCCTCCAACCTCAGCCTCCTGAGTCACAGAAACTGCAGGTACATGCCACTATGCCCAGCTAATTTTTCTATTTTTTGAAGAGGCAGGGTTTCACTATGTTGCCCAGGCTGGTCTTGAACTCTTGGGCTCAATCAGTCCTCCCACCTTAGCCTTCAAAAGTGCTGGGATTACAGGTGTGAGCCACCATGTCCAGCCTTTCCATTTAAATAACATGCATAATTATTCATTATTACTATCAAGAATAATAGAAGTCTGATTCTTTGATTCTAATATATTCCTCTACATAGAGATGTGTGTGTATGCACGTGTGCACATGCACGTGTGTGTGTTTGGTAGTACATTATCTTATTTGCAGAGTCTTGGATCATGACAACATATACTCATACTTTCTCTTAATCAAGAGGGTTCTTGAAGTCTTTGGCAGGTTTTTTTTTTAAATCATCAGATGTTGGCAAAATACATTTTAATACATGCCACATGCAAAAGCCTGGAAAATATCATCCACACTCACGACTTCCAACTTAAGCCTATACGCTGATGAGTCCCAACTATGTGCTTCTCCTTAACTCCAGAAGAATATATACACTCTTTCCCAGTGAACTCATCTGTTCCCAGGGCTTCAATTACCATCTATATGCTGATAATTTCCAAGTATATATCTCCATCCCTGATTTCTCCCTCTTCTGTAATCCAAAACGCAACTTGAACTACCTAGCAGACATTTTCTACCTCCATCATCAAAGGACCTTTCAAACTCAATCTGTTTGACACCAAACTGATTATTTCAGCCCTTAAAAACATGTTCCTCCTATATTTCAAGCACACTCATTTGTTCAACAAATATTTACCAAGCATCTATTATGTGCCACAGCACCACCACCCAGAAAAACCAAAAGTTCTAGATTCTCCCTTCTGTCCTCATATCCAGTCACTAGGTCATGTCTATTCTACTCCCTCTGTTCTCTCAAGTTTAGCTTTTATTCTCCTATTTATGGTCCCCTGCCCTATCACCTGTGCTACTAAAACTCCCTGCCACCGCTCACTCTCCAGTCATCCTCCAACTGAATAATGTTTCCCTTCTTAAAATGTTTTCTAGGCTCCTCATCATCCTTGGGTATAACCCAAACTCCTCAGCATTTCCTATTTTTCTAATTCATCTTCCCTCCACTTCCACATCTGTGCTCCAAGAAATCCCAACTATTCCAGTCCAACAAATGTGTCATGTGTCATTTTGCCTCTTAATTCTGTACCTTTGTACATGCTTTACATGATAGCCCCCTCTTTTTTTTTTTTTTTTTTTTGAGACAGGGTCTCTCTCTGTCACCCAGGCTGGAGTGTGGTGGTATGATGGTAGCTCACTGCAGCCTTGAACTCAGCCCTCTTAAGACAACTAGGCAAATTCCTCCATAGCTCAAGAGCCCTCAGGCCTCCACATGGTGCCCAGCTCTATGGCAGGCCACAGTCATGCTGCCTTGGCATCTATGTCTTTCCTTGCCTGGATCCCTCTCTAGGCAGGGAGCTCCTTGCTGGCAGTGATTTTATCTTGTTCATCAGCTCCTAGCTCAGTACCTGGCATAGTATCAGTGCTCAATAAATGTTGGTTGAAGTAAGAATAAATTTTAAAAACTTTTAAATATTTATGCAGAAATGGCATGTAAAGTTCATTATTAGTGAGTTCCTTTTCTGCAAATTTCCATCTGTTTTCCAAAACAGATAACTGTGGTCCTCAGTGCAATCACTCCATGAAACCTAACCTGGAAACTGCTTCTTGGGTCACATTCTCATTTCTATGGCGCTCAACATGCAAAGCTGCCAGTGCTAGAAGTAGTTCTCCAAAGTGGGCCAAATTAGCATTATTGGTGACTGTCACTACTTAACAAGGATAACATCTGTGTACTTGGGGAAATGATGGAACTTGATTTTAAGAGTGGTAGCTCTATGATATCAGTGACGATTAGCTCTGCTACAATTTCAGGCCAATCCAACTGAAAATGGTTTACTCAATCTCTGAAAGCTGTACCCACTAGCTCTCCCCCAGAAAAATTAGGCTTAGTCTCTAGATTATTAAAGGCATAAAGATGTAGGGATATTATATATGTGTATATGAGTGTACAAATATGTGTGTGTATGTGTGCTGGAACCAGGCAGGTTGCTGGAAGTCAGAAGTGACAGACACTTTATGAGTGGTTGCCTTGTGTGTACATGAGATATATGAAAGCAAGGCTTTCATGAGACAAATGTAAGGTATGACTGTGAAATACCACCTACTGCTTAGAGTAACAATTAACTTTCGAACAGTTTAAATAACAGAAATATTTATTAATTATTGCTGTCTAAATAATAGAAATTGTTCCATACATACATAAAATCTATGAATATAAATACATAAAACATATCCAAACACCACACTTAGGTAAAGCTATAGTTAAAAAATATTTCTTTACTTGTCATCTCCTCTTCAATCGTAAGTTTTAAAGAGGGGCAACTTGCCAGGAGCAAAATTGACTCACACCTGAAATCCCAGCACTTTGGGAGGCTGAGGCAGGTGGATCACCTGAGGTCAGGAGTTCGAGACCAGCCTGGCCAACATGGTGAAACGCCATCTCTACTAAAAATACAAAAATTAGCCAAGTGTGGTGGTGGGCACCTGTAATCCCAGCTACTCAGGTAGCTGAGGCAGTAGAATCTCTTGAACCTGGGAAGCGGAGGTTGCACTGAGCCGAGATTGTGCCACCACACTCCAGCTCAGGCAACAGTGCAAGACTCTGTCTCAAAAAATGATGATAATAATAAATAAATAGATAAATAAATAAATAAATAAATAAATAAATAAAAGAGAGGCAACAAGGCTCCCAGGGCCAAAGAGAATAAATAAATATGCTTCAAATTCACCACCCCTTCTGTCTCTGCTGCAAATTAGTTTAGACAATGATACATTCAGAGAATCAATGTTCTATAGTTATATGCCACCCCAGGATCTCACTGGACAGTGGTCAAGCTCTCTAGACTATGTCTTTAGGTGTTTATTCTTACATTCATTCCAACTAATTAATCAATTCCATTAAAAACTCTGTACAAGGCACTCTACTCACCACTCTAGAGGATATCATGATGAATCAAACATGGTTCCTGCATTCAATAAGCATAGGGTCTGGAAGAGGCCATGAATAAGCTACATATTTCAAAAAACATGGATAATAAGTGAGAAGTAAAGATAAAGTATTTCTCTGAACCAAATGCAATTGGGACATCCTTCTGTATTCTCTCTGCACACATGCAAATTTCCATACTCAAATATTTTTCAATCCTTTCCATCTGTCGTATGCCAGCTAACTTTCTAATATATACCAAGTGAAGGCTTTTAAACTCCTCCCTATATCTGTCACTCTAACTCTTTCTCCCTTCACCATGTTTCCATCAGCTTCAATCATTCAAACCAAAGTTTGACAAAGAGCAATGAAGAATCCCAGGGTGACATGATACACACTGTAAGTACTGATATGCAGGGTTTGGGAGAGAGGGAGCAGAGCCATAATTAAGGAGAAGAGTATGCAAATAGAATTCTGATTTTTGTTTTCAAATGAACATCATCCCTTCGTTTTTTATCCTTTTTCCTACTTGGGCCTCTATTTGAATATTTGAAAGAACTTCCCATCAACTTTCAATTAGTTTACCTAGGCAACTAATTGAAAGTTTGGCCTAATGCAGACAGAAATTAAGAGAACTCTCATGAGGCCCTTTATCCTACCCAAATGAAATTTCCATGGCTGAAAATCCACTTTGGATTATGTCCTTTTTTAAATTTTATTTATTTATTTTTGAGACGGAGTCTTCCTCTGTCACCCAGGCTGGAGTGCAGTGGTATGATCTCAGCTCACTGCAACCTCTGCCTCCCAGGTTCAAGCGATTCTCCTGCCTCAGCCTCCTGAGTAGCTGGGATTACAGGTATGTACCACTATGTCCAGCTAATTTTTGTATTTTTAGTAGAGATGGGGTTTCCCCATGTTGGCCAGGCTGATCTGGAACTCTTGGCCTCAAGCAATCCCCCTGCCTCGGCCTACCAAAGTGTTGGGATTACAGGTGTGAGACACCATGCCCAGCCTGGATTATGTCCTTTTAAATGTACATTTATGAAGCTTGATGCCTTAGGTAAGAAATGCCGAACACTGAGGAAAAACTTACATACATTCAGTGTATGTTTCCGTAACTGGCACCAAGTTGCATTATTTTCACAAACCTAAATACCACAGATCTGTAAGGTGAAGATAAGCATATGCATTTATACATACATGTATAATATATCTTCAATTTGTCTTGAAATTACTTATAATATCCTTATAAACAAGCACAAAATACTTACCTCTTATAAGATTTAACTAGTCTACTTCTTCCAGAGAGTTATAGTATAGCCAAATGAATTAAACTAATATCCTTTATCACTTACCTATAGAAAACAAATGGATTTTTGACCTAAAAAAACTGGTTACTTTTTTAGAAACCTTAGTATATTGGTAAAAATAAATCAACTACTTAAATATTGGCTTTATGGAAATTTTATGTTTGTAATACATTTCTAACTCCGTTCATTCATTCAATCTATAAATACAGATTGAGTACCTATTATTTGTACCCTGTACTGTGCTAGACACTAGGATACAAAGATGAATAAAATATAGCCATTAACCTCAAGATGATCACAGTCTAGTAGGGAAGATATCATTAGAAACATGAACTTCAAAGTTGCCATAATGGGGACTTCTAATTTTCCAGTAATAAACTTAGTTGCAAAAGGCAGACAAAAAGGCCATGTAAAATTTTACTCTAAAATTGTACCTTCTCCTGGATTTATAAGGAATAAATATATGCTACACTGTGGAAATTTTGAAAAATACAGAATATTTTCAAAAACATCACTTCTACTGAGACATGTACATTTTTCAGCTTTCAGATGGCTGGACGGTGGAAGTTTCTTTTATAACAGCTTTTGACTTCCCTTCTTATTGCCACTTCCACTTGTATTTTATCTCCTTCCTATCAATTATTTATCAACATAAGCCTATTAAGTACGCTTCAAAGAGCTTAGTAGATTTACTAATCTAGCATATAAATACAATTTCAGCTACTAGAAGTAATTAACTGTTCGGAACACTAGCAATGCAGTTTGGTCATAACATTGACTTCCTTTTATTCATGAGGAAAAATACAAACTCTCAAATTAGGCTTTGTCCAGCTACACACAAAAAGAGGGAAAAGTGAAAAATGCCTCTCTTAGTAATCAATCTTGATTCATTTTTTTAAATCGCAAACAAGTATTTCTAATAATTAACACTTGGCTAATTGATCTTGAATTGCCCTAATTAGAAGTACAGAACTAAATCTTCTTTACTTTGTATATTCAACAAGATATTCAAGTAAGGCTACAATGTTCCAATGAGCATTCTCACCACCACCCCCCGATACACGTAGCATTTCAAAACACGCATTTTCTCTGCTAATATACCCACCTTCACCTTGATTTTTGAACAGCATTCTCCCTGTCATTATGTCTCAGAAGGTAAATTCCCATTACTTTATGCTGTCTCTAAAGCCAGTCTGGGGCCTGTAACTTGGATTCTATTTTCTGATGCTCATTTCCTAATGGAGTGCCAGGGATCCTGTTTCAAGCCAGACAATTTGCTAAATATGGGCAGATGAGTGGGAGATTTTTCTGCCCACACTGTCCCTTAGATCGCAGATTACCAAAAACATCTAACCCATTTACAAGATTGGCTAGGACTGAATAGATATTGGCTCCTGGAATAGGCTCTTGAATTGAGTCTGTACACGAGTTCTGATCCCAGGTTACAAAAACCTGTGAGGTACTTCAACAGGTCCATGCATGTGTTATATAGCTCAACTCCCAAATATGGTAATATCAACCTTAGCAAGAAAGGTCTAGCTGACATTAAATCAAAGAGGGCTTGATTTAAGAGATGTCCTACAATTTATGTGCTGCAATAATTGTTGATCGTTAATGATACTAAGCCAGTCATAACAATGCTGCTAATTTCAATTTGTTATTTGGGTACTCAAAATTTAATAAGCCCTACTGATGGTAAGAGTTGCCAGCTAACTGAGGTAAGCCTGCATCTGTCTCCAGCCAAAATATATGTAGGCTGAAAAGTTTGTCCACATGCCCCAATAATGTATCATAACAATTTGGACTTAGGCTTTTAAAATATGTAAGATGACATATGGCTTAAGAAAGTACGTGAGAGTTCATAGGGAACACATAATGATCTAGAAATTCTGTTTTTGTAAATTATTTACTAAATGCTGTATGGCCTTGTGCTCAACACTGCTCAAATGCAGTGCTTTCCCTTTAAGAGGCTTATAATCTAAAACATACAAATAACCATATGCAGAAAAAAAGCTAGAGATCAGAGTAAAAGGAAGCATTCACAAAAAAATGTACAAATTCAGCATGCCAGAACTTTTCAGTTGAGCAACATGATCCCCAGTGAAATTCTTTCCAAATGATGTATCGTGTGCACAAGTTATAAGTGATTATCTTCAATTTTCTTAGAAATGAGTAATAAGATAACTCTTAAGACCCATGCTTTTGTATATGCATCAAACACTGAAGTTGGCGTGGTCATTGATAGCTGTCATTTAGGGAGAAAACATATTTTCTGTCTTGTCTCATACCAGACAAATCCAGGACTCTTTTCTCCCAGATCAGTAATAAGCCGCCTTTTTCTAGGCTACAGTGAACAGCAAACATTGCAACTCTAAAGATGGAAGTAGCAGAATGCTCAAAAATATTGCATCAAAATATTGGATACAACCTACCAGCCCATAAGAAAAAAACACATTGCAAAACTGACACCATCTGCGTCATTTAGCATCCATTAAAATTCTTCTTATGTCTGTATTTCCTAATGCTTCCAAAATGGAATTTGCTCCAAGAATTAAGAAACTCTTTTTAAGATGGCGGCCCTATTAAGAGACTTCTCCCTATCTCCCACTTCATCTCTTCAGTTCTTTTCCCTTGCCCAGGCTGGCTATTGTGACCATTTCAGCCAATTTCCTGGAGGTATTTTCTAGCCCTTTTCACCCTTTTTAATCCTACAAGTTTCCTGGGAAGCCTGTTTACTTGTATGCTTCCCCACTAGACTGTGAGCTCCTTGACAAAAGGGATTGTGTCTCACTCCTCTCTGCAACCCCAGCACCTATTACAGAGGCTGCCAAGGAGTTGGCAGTGTTAGACTCCTTTCAGCCCAAGGTGCCCCACCAATCATCAGCCATGTCCTCCATCAGATTGATGGCTCCCTCTAAGCACAGCTTGGTATCAGTATCAGGATTCGTGTACTATTCAGACCACATTTGAAAGAATTCTCTAACTGTTCCAAGTAGCACACAATACAGAGTTTTTTGTATTGTTCAAAGTTCCAAGTTTTAACAAATCACCTGGTCACCCAAATGTCTCGTGCAATCTCAGAAGAGAGGAAACCCTTCCACACCTCACTTATTATTCTCTCTCTGGACATTAGGACCGCTAACTGCTTCAAACCAATTGGGGAACCGCAGCTGGCAACCCAGATACGGAGGCTAGTTCTCACAGTAAAAACAACAAAAACAAATACCAAACTATCTCTTTGTTTCAAGCACGTTGCTTTTTATTTTTATGTTGTTTCATCTATTTCAAGAAACTCCGAGTCAATTTTGGCTGTTCAAGACTGCCTTTTACCCATACAGGCATTTGGCCTTCTGGATTGGTTCTCGCACTTTCCAAGGCCTTCCAAGGCAAGATCCCTCAATCTTTTGGGAGTTGCAACACTACCACGGTTTGTTTGATTTTCTCATTTCCATCCATCCCTTACACTACCCCCCTCCCCCGACAAAAGTGGTGTATGGCATTCATAAAGTGAATTACACTTGATTTTTGTTTAGAGGAATTTTTTTCCAGACTTCTGTAACATTCCCTTGAGACAATTGGAAACATCATTGTCTGATTACTAGCTCACTTTCCTTGCCTAAAATTGTATCCATTCTTGATTGCGCCTGTGGGTAGGTTAAGCAAAACAAAATAAACATCTAGACTTATGAGCTCATTGGCTTTTTTCTGAATTTTTCTAAATTAAATAAGGGCAAAAGAGCTGTACTGAAAGTCAGTTATATGGATTTTTCTGCCAAATGCTAACTCTGTGCGCCTGGTTTCCATCTGTGGTGCTTTCCAAGTTACAAATCCTTAAAAAAATAAGTGGGGTATGAAGAGATCTATGGATTTTGGGGACATGCTATTTAGAACTGCTATCCTGTGACTTGAACACTCCAAAAGAAATGGGAACATGAGGTTGTAAGGCTTTAGATCAGCTTTGTGGAAGTCTAGTGTAGTCCTTCAGCACCAGTGATTTATTTTTTAGGCTGGCTGATCTCAAATGCCATTTAGTCTCATCCATATTAGCATAAGAAATGTACCTTATTCAGGCTAACCCAATTCTGCTAATGGCTGAAGTTAGCAGTCAATCCCAAATGCTCCCCCTAAGTGAAACAGGACATTCTTGAGGATTTCTCCTTACTGTGACTGAATCTCATTTGATCTGGGACAAAGAAAGCTTTAATGCAGTTAATATAGTGCAGCAGGCAAACTGAACATGGCTTAAAATATGGATGCAGAGGGGGGAAAGTCAAGCGGTCATCATGATGGTTCATAACTACCAAATAATTTTCAGCTCTCTTTCAATTTCCAACCACTGAACGACAGCAGCAAATTATACATTTATTCACTTTGAAATTATACACTTACCATTGTATTTAGTCTGCCATTATTGTCTCTTCCCTAAAATACTGATGAGCTCTTTCCACACACGAACACTAGGATTTTCACATTTTCCATATCTACAGTGACCATATTTGTCCCACTAAAATTCAGGACACGCAGTTTCATGCCAGGACAGAGTATTAGAAACCTGCACTGCCCCCGGAAAATCCAGGATATATAATGGTAGCTGTATGGCGATCACCATATTTGAAGTTTGGCTTGGCTCCAGTGCAAGTCAGGACAGTGCCTGCCATGTAGAAGATGCTCAACAGTGTTTGTGTTTGTTAAATAGAACTAAAGCAGGGAACGTTGGGTTTATATGATGAAAACCCTTGAAAAGTGATTTCTCCTATAGAGTTTGTGAAATAGTAGAGGAAAATGAAAAATCTTTATTACGAGTCCCTCTTCTCTATAAGTGTATGGCCATCCCTAGGCCTCAAGGGAGGGAAGGAGCCCAGGCCAAATCTCATACACACAGTGTGTGGGCCCTCCCAATACTTTTATACAGATGCTGCAAAGAGGCAGGCAGCCAGAGAGCTGGGGGAGAGCAAGGGAGGGCGAGTGCCTGCAGGAGTGTGTGTGTAGAGGGGGGTTGCTAAATGACTATCTGTGCTTTCTTCTGGCCTTTTTCTTCTTTTGGGCACCACCTTTACCTCCTGGCTTCGAATCAGCCAAATGTGGCCCCAACCCCAACCCTGGACCCTGGACCCATTCATCTTGTGGGTGCTCAGCCTGTGAGGACCAATTTTTACATTACCAACAAAAGCATGTTCTCTAGCCTTAACAATCTAATTACCATGGCACTTCCAGGGGAGAGAGATTCGCCAGTTGTTTCAGTTCTGTGGAACTGATTCATAGGTTGCCCCTTACAGCTCCTGCACATGCCCACGTGGTACATTATTAACACTTAACAGGGGATGAGGTAGTTCGACCCTCCCTTAGAGCGAAATCCTGCAAAGCAATATTTAACATATGCGCAAATGCATTTCAGTCACCAAAAAGGGTGACCAATTACCTTTGCAACTAAACAGCAGGCTCACTCGGCTCTTTTCATCAACCTAAAGAAAAGGCTGAGGGCGCGCTGGCTGCCTAGGTAACCTCCTGCCAGTGAACGCTGGCTGGCAGCGCCCACGGGGTGCGCATCCGCATTCACAACTTGGTCCAACCATCGGGCCCGCCTCCATGACTTGTTGAGAGCCACCAGCCAAGTTTTGGCTAGGGCTGCTCCCCGATCCCTCGGAAGCGCGGGACGCGCGCCTCACTGGATGCCTGAGTTGAGAAGAGACCCTGGAGGCCACAAACGTCTCACGGTTACGGAATACAACTGGCCGTTTCTTCTCAGTGCACCCCTGACAAATTAACCTGTTTGAAACAGACTCTTCTTGTCCGCATTGTCAGTGTAGCAATTTGGTCTAATTGGATTCTAAGGCGGGCGTTAGGAGCCCAACCGCTGGACAGTCAATCACGCAGGACCATTAATATTCATCTGTTGACAGCGGCAGCCCTCGGCTAATGTTAAAATACGTGGTTACGGCACGATCTGATTGTGCAGAACAAAAGGCAGGCGTTCAGAAACTTTCCTCCACCTGAAATCATCTCCCCTTTAGGATCCAGCCTGTCAAGAAGGCAGATGAATTTGGGAGGGGGAGGAGTTAAATATCTTTGGACTCCTGCTCCCTGGGCCAGCAGCACCGGTTTTAAAGCGATTTCGCTAACCTATATAAGGGATGCTGTCTTGAAGGAAAAAGTTCAGTCTCCTCATTTTGGGGACCCTCTTACTCAAAAGTTTGCCTCAGTGTGTCTTCACCCGCCACTGCAGATTCAGAAATCTGTCCTCAACTTTGCTTGCACTTGGGCCCGTGAGCTTAGGAAACCAGGCTGGGTAAAGGGGGGGGGGGGGCACGTTGGGGAAGGGATGGCTGGAGCTGTGGTCCAGCTAAGGCTGAAATTCTGACACGTATGTGCGAGCAAGGATGGCAAATTCATGAGGCACCAGCTCGGCTGTGGGGCGCCAGTTCGCAGAGACCCGGGAAAATAGCTCCCACCTTCTCGCCCTTCCAAAAAACGGGCGCTCACGAGAAGGCGATCCCCACGGTTCCTCCCGCTCACACCTTCCCTGACAGCAGCGTGAGACTGGGGGATGTGGGCTCCGTTCACACACACCCTCTCTCCCTCCCTCAGTAGATCCAGCCAGGCCCCAGGCACACCGACCACTCCCAAGTGCCCAGCTGCAGGGCGCACGACTACAGCCCGGCGGGGCTAGCGCGCTCAGGGTACAGCCACCACGCGCGCCTTGCTCCCCGCTGGGCGCTAGGCACGCTCAAGGGACCCCTCCTCACCTGGCACGGGAGTTTCGGGCACCCACTTGAGTCCGGGCTGCAGTCTCTGGAAGAAGGAGCGGACTTGGTGACAGGTGGCGTCCGGCGGCGGCGGCGGGGGCTGCGCCTGTCCCGGGAAGTCCAAGCTGAGCAGCATCGCCACCACCAAGCACGCGGTGCGCACGGTCCCGGCCATCCTGCTTCGCAGGGAGCTAGGAGAGCGCGGGAGAGTGGCAGCCGGAGCGAGAGCAGTCCCAGGACTCGGCAAGCCTGGCAGTGGCCCTGAGGAGCAAGAGACGTGCTGCTACCCAGCCGCTGCAAAAGTTTCCTCGCAGCTACCTGGGCGCTGGGCGAGGGCGGGAACCGCTTGGCGGCGCGGGGCAGGGCGGGGCTGACTGGTGTGGGGCGGGGCGAGGAGGGACGGGGCGGGGCGAGGCGAGCCGCGCGGCCAGGGGGCGGCGGCGGTTGTGCGGCCGGTAGCCGGCGGGGTGCGGGGGCGCGGCGTGGAGAGCGGCGTGGGCCACTGGGGCACCGCGGCGCAGGGACCGGGCGAAGGCAGTGCGAGAGGAGGGTGCGGAGCGCGCGCGGTGGCTCCCGGCAGCCGAGCCCAGCTGCCCGCTCGCCGCCGCTCTACACAGGGCGCTCTGGCATAACTACTGCAGAGGGGCTGCAGGCTCGAGCGCGCTGATTGGCTTCCCAGCAGCCGTCCGCTCTGACTGGCTCTGGGAGAAGTTCCCCAGCCTCACTCCTCCTTCCCGCCGCTCATTGGCCTACCGCCTGGAGGGCTTTTCCCTTTAGGATTTTTGTCTCCTTTTCATCCTTCCTGGGGGCAGGTGGGGGTCCCTGACTTAGGTCCCCCTCCGCTTCGCCACAGGCCTTCTTTCAGCTTGTGCCAGCTCTTTCCTGGCCACCAGAGCCACACAAGGTATTCCTTCACACAAAATCCACCTCCTCATTCTACTCTCTGAGGAGCTTCCCGCGAACCGTTTTCCTAACGCAGCTCTGACCGGGTTCTCAAAGCCAACCTGCAAATAGTCACGTTCAGGGACAGCCAGGGACCGCTGGGCTTTTCACAGCCTGCCTCACCTTTGAATATTGTATCTTAAAAGTCTGAAAGCCTCTGTGGCTTGCTAGATTTGATTCAGTAGAGCCACAAAAAGTCAGAGAAAGCACCTGATTCTGGGGCGTTAAAAGAAAATCTACTGCACGACAGTCCCAGGTGGCCCTTCAAGAGGCAAAACCTAACTGGTTACAACGAAATAACCAGGGGCTTAAAGCCAGCCTAACTCATTAGAAAATCATTACACAGCAAATTTATTGAGCCAAAGCTAGCCTATTTCATAGATGGAGTAGAAGGCTATTTGAAAGGTATCCTACACCCAAATCCCACCTCTCCTGCTTAGATTTCACCATTAGAAATCCAGTTCTTTAGGCCGGGCACGGTGGCTCACGCCTGTAATCCCAGCACTTTGGGAAGCCGAGGCGGGTGGATCATGAGGTCAGGAGTTCAAGACCAGCCTGGCCAAGATGGTGAAACCCCGTCTCTACCAAAAATACAAAAAAAATTAGCTGGGCGCGGTGGCAGGCGCCCGTAATCCTAGCTACTCGGGAGGCTGAGGCAGGAGAATCACTTGAACTCAGAGGGCAGAGGTTGCAGTGAGCTGAGATCGCACTACTGCACTCCAGCCTGGGCGACAGAGTGAGACTCCGTCTCAAAAAAAAAAAAAAAAGAAAAAAAGAAAAAAAGAAATCCAGTTCTTTGAGAATGAAATATCTCTCCAAGGAAAAATGCGTTTAGTCATTACCTATATGCTGCTAAGTAGGGATCTTTAGCGTGGATTCTTTTCATGATCCTCCACACCCTAGTCCAGTAGAGAACTCAATAAGTATTTGTATGATGAAATTACTTAACACCTCAGCATGAATTAGTTTGTCATCTGATGGTTTTGTTTCCGACCTAGGTGAAAGTAGGTTTTGAGGGAGAACCTCAGCACCAGGAAATTGTCTGGGGTGTGCAAGGTCCGGAGAGAGGAGGTTGTGTTCCAGGACCCATGGGCTGAGAAGGGAGACAAAGAGAGAGGAAGGTCACGGGGGAAGTTCATTCATCCATTTATTCATTCGGTAACAAATATTTGAACTCCTACTGTGTTCCAGGCACTGTAGATTACAAACAGACAATGAGGATACAAAGATTAACCAACCCGGTACCTGACCTCAAAGAACTGCAAACTAATGGGGAAAACAACCAAGTTAACCCACTGTGTGAATGCTAAGATGAAGTTCTCAGGGGCGGGGTGGGGGGGGGGGGAATCGGAGAAAGCATGCCAGAGGAGATGATGTCCTAAACTCAGACCAGTAGGAGTTTAGGTGAGACAAGCAGATGGGGAGAAGGGTGCTGAGGCAAAGAAAGCAGTGTAAACAAAGACACTGAGGGGAGAGGGCTTGGCATGGCCCAGTTGGAAGGTGGGAGGTGCAAGTAATGATTTCAGGTTGCGGAGTTGGAAGAGCTAAGGTGACAGAGGTAAGCAAGGGCCAGATTATGCAGTCTTGAAGCCATGTGGAGGAGCCTGGGGAACCACTTAGGGAAGTTTTCAGCACAGGGGGGTGCCATGATCATATTTGCCTGATTAAAAGATCTCTCCAGCAGCACTGTGGAGAATGGCTTGAAGAAGGAAAAAGATTGGAAGCAAGGAGACCAGTTAAGAGGCTGTGAAAATAATCCAGACAAGAAATGTTAAAGTCCTGTAGCAGAGAAGATTTGGAAATGGAAAAAATTACTGGAGATATTTAGCATATAGAGTTAAAAGGGCATAGTGACCTAGTCGATATGGGGGATGGGAGAGAAGGAGTCAAGGACGGAGGGCTCATTCACTCTTTTTTCAACAAACATTTGAGTGCCGCCGATGTATCTGGCATTCTTCTCCTACTTCATAATTTTGCCTGGGGCTAGGCCTGCGCCTGCATTGAACATTTGACAAATGACATATCCACTTTAAAAGAAACACCAATTAAGAGTCATAATTTGGCTGGTGAGTTTGATATGTTCCACCTGTGGAGCCCTGTGACCAAAGGGCAGATTGGAAGGCAAGCATTGATTGAATTTCATGACCTTGCAGAGGAAGACATGACCTCCCATAAATTCATGATCTTCCAGAGCTCATGCAACTAACTACAAAGGCAACAGTTGTTTTCAACTACTGGGTATTGAGTACCTGGAAAAGGGGAAATGTGACTTATTTTTAATATATGCTTTTATATTTAATATACTTTGTATGAGCTAGGTCAGTGCTTCTCAAAGGGAAGCATGTGAATCCCTGGGTTCACTGAAGTGGACCAATGAAGTTTTTGCTTTTCATTTTAATAAACATTTATTTTAATGGTGGATTAGAAAAAATATATGTAACTAGTACATCCAACCCATGATTTTGTTAGGACAAAACTAAGTAGCTGGTGCCATGATACATTTATTTCAATAAAAATGTGAACTGGTTTGAAGAAAAATATTTAATAGTAATGGGAATATGAAGATATAACAAAATGTGTAGGGCGATATGTGAATGACTAGGATTTGGGCTGTCATAGGCAAGCTGGCCTGAGGTTTTGGAAAATATTTCTTTGGCCTAAAAGCTTCTGCTGCCCCTCCAAGCAGCTACTTCAGAGCTTTTAGCCAACCTAAGGTAGGAGTTAATAAAACTTGCTAGGTTTAAGGAGTGGTTCCATTTTTATAAGTGCCTCTCAAAGACTTTCTAACCTTCCAGTCCCTAAGCGATGACTCTAATAGCGGAATTTCAGGCACTGAAACTGACATTGAGGAAAGCTTGCAGGAAAGCTATGAGCAGCTGTCCACCCTGCCTACCCAGTAACTTGGAATTTTACTGATGAAAATCCAGTTCCTTAACCAAAGCATACAATCTGTTACATTACATACTATATACTGCCCAAATGGGCGACTGTGGATTAAGACTGGGTTTTCTTTTCCTCTTTTACATAAACAACTGTCTTAACTTCCAAGGCTCCCTTCCTTGTGTTAGAAGTAAGGCCAGTGATTCATCCTTACTCTTCATAGTAGAGACAAAGAGAAACAATCAGTCTAGAAACACAAAAGGATGTGCTGATTGAGCTAGTGTTCACTTTTGACAATTCATGATTCTGTGCTTTCAGGCCCGGTTGGAAGCATTTAGATAACACCGTTGGGCCCCATCTTTCTCTTTGGACCCCAGAGGAAGGCTACCTAGCACAGCAGGCCCAGAAGAACTTTTCTTCACCTTTCACTCCTAGTCTCCAGTTTGAAAGAATTCGAGAATTCCCAGCTGTAGCCAGCAGCTATTATCTTGCTGTAGCTGGGAGGAGAGTCTGGTTCCATGGCTCCAAAAGCAGCATAAATCAAGTTTTCTGGGAGAGGGTTAAGAAAGGGTGTTCAACAGCTGCCGCCATGGGAGGAGTTCATACACAGCCATGCACACGGCCACACACGCACACATTGTTTGTCTTGGGCCCAGTTTCCTTTGCCCTCCAGGTGATGTTCTCCTCTCCTCATATCCCTCAGGTACACAGTATCTTCTGCCCTGAACTCCACTCTCAAAACCTGCTTTCAGAAAAGAAACTTTAAAACTCATCCGTTTACAGTGTATATGGTTGATAGGTTATAATGGGGCTGCCCACCCAGGGGTACGAGTATTTTAACAGGATCAAAGCTTTAAACCAAAGGAACAGAGCTCTAAAAACTGTGGAATTCCAGGCATCTGCCAGTGGGAAGGGAGTGTTTAAACTGAGGGGCAATGAGGCCTTTTTTGGTGCACCTGAAATCACATCATGTAGACAGTTGCTTATATGTTAGACTGGTGCTGCTCACAGTCAACACCTCCCTGGCCACACCTCTGCACTCTATGGCACACAGCCACTTTGTCTCCCCTTCTCTTGCAGTGTATGACTCCTTTGTGGGGCAGAGGGGATGGGAGGCGCCAGGCACACTGATCCCAATGCTCCCAAATGTATAAGCTATGATCAGAGAATGAATTATGGTCCTTTGGGAAAGAGTGTTCATTCATTCATCCCAGCCAGCAGGCCAGTGCAATGTAAATGGTAACTTTGTAAGTTGAAAGACTTAGAGCCATTTTGAAAATTGCATAATAATCCCAGGCAGAATTTGGCTCCGTGTGTATGGAAAATTAATAGACCCGGCTGAGATGCTTGCATTGTGAGTTGTGGATGGATAGCCTTTCCTCAGACCAGGGACTATGCTTTGCCCTCACTAAGTCCACAAAATAAACTGAGCTTCTTGTAAGTCAGAGTCCAAGGCTTGAAAAAAACTATTGACAATTTTATTTGTAGCATCATGTTGATTACCACAAATAAAAAATTATTCTATTCTGTTTGTTTGTATAAGGGATATTGACCTAGATTTCTAACATACTTCTTCATACACCAGTCCATTGATTTTCTTTTTCATTGGGCAGATGCACTGTATGTAAATCTAACATTTTGTGTCTCTTGCATAGGATATTTGGTTTTCTTTCAAAATTTAACGGGTTTGTAGTTTGGTGAGTGAGAGCACAGTAGCTTTAAATCCAAATGCTGGTGATGCCTGAGGCATGGCTTTATGTGCCACATGGCAATTCACACATATTTTGTTTTGCTTTGAATCATTTTGGACCAAAAAACACAGTGGTTCAGGTAATGTAATATATCTGTTTTGATGTATGATGTGTAGAACCTCTAATAATTTCACTAAGTTTTTTTCTGGGTCTTTATGCTCTGGAGCGTGGGTCCCCAGTAAGCCAACTCGCATTCAACAGTTGACATCTCATGTGTTTGCTTCCATTAAGGTCCTTTCCTGTCACCAGAGCTCCCTGAATTTTTAGCAACCTATGATGGGAAATCAACAGCCACCATCACAGATAACAACTCATATTTTTGATAACTTCTCCCTTTCCCTTCCCAAACCCTATCCACACTCCTAAGTCTTGTGGAATTTCAAACGTAACATCTCATAAGAAAATGCCATCCCCAGCACCACCTGTTACTCTATAGTCACCATAAAGATTATCCCTTAGGAACTGTGTTTTGTTTTGGTTTGGTTTGGTTTGGTTTGAGACAGAGTCTCTCTTTGTTGCCCAGGCTGGAGTGCAGTGGCACAGTCTCGGCTCACTGCTACTTCCACCTCCCGGGTTCAAGCGATTCTCCTGCCTCAGCCTCTTGAGTAACTGGGATTACAGGTGTGCACCACCATGCCCGGCAAATGTTTGTATTTTTAGTAGAGACGGGGTTTCACCATGTTGATCAGGCTGGTCTTGAACTCCTGACCTTATGATACGCCCACTTCGGCCTCCCAAAGTGCTGGAATTACAGGCGTGAGCCACCCCGCCTGGCAAGAACTGTGTTCTTGAGAGGCAGTATGGTTGGGACCTGCAGTTAAAGGAGAGGGAGACAGCAGGTGCAAGCCATTCCATACCCTACCAACCAGGCCCAGGGGCTTCCTGACTTGTGGTACCAACATTGGGGTGACCACTACACTTGCCACATTGTGCAGCAAATGTATGTTTTCCTATGTATCTCCACTGTAACTTGAGAGCTTTAAATGAGTAGGGATTCATTTGCTTCTTTTATGTACTCCCTGTAGTACAGTGCTACTCAGAGTGCAGTCAGTGTACCTGTGCTGGTCGGTGCCCTGTTTCCTACTAGTCTGAATCTGTGACTGCTACCAAGTAAACAATTAGAAACTTTTTTTTTCTTTGAGCCAGGGTCTTGCCCAGGCTATACTGGAGTGGTGTGATCCTGGCTTGGCTAAGCCTTGACCTCCTGAACTCAAGCTATCCTCCCACCTCAGCACTCTTCCCAAAGTAGCTGGGACGACAGACGTGCACCACCATGCCTGGCAAATTTTTTTTTTTTTTATGCAGAGATGAGGGTCTCACAATGTTGCCCAGGCTGATCTCGAACTCCTGAACTCAAGGGATCCTTCCACCTCAGCCTCCCAATGTTCTGAGATTACAGGCGTGAACTACTGCACTTGGCCCCTAGAAACTTTTATAGCATTTTGATATTGCTGCCACTTGTAAGCACATGAAGAGTTGGTCACACTGTTGAGTCAAATAATTGTTTTAAAATGGCCTTGTATTTTGTATTTCTTTTACAGTTTTTCCAGTAAATCATTTTTATGATGTTTTCCCAAAGTATTTGTCCATGTCAGATAGAAAATTAAAAATAATATAAAATAAGCTGATTTTACTACAGATAGTTTGAGAAATATCGCCCTAGTATATGCACAGTACTTTGGTCTGTAGTAGTCCCTTAGTAAAGGTTTTTCAATGAAGCCCTGTGATGCTTTTCTTTACAAAAATAAATCCACACATCCTGATTTATGGAGAGTTCCTATTAAGATCATAACATATAAAAGCTTTCCAATAATAAGTGGCTTATTTAAAGATAAATTTCTAGCTAAAATATTCCTGCTATAAAAATTATCACATAAGAATGCTTTTCTTCTTCAGCTCACTTTTATTCAAGAAACACTCAGAAGAGAGTAAATGTGGCTTACATGAGGTTGTGCATCTCAGAAGATCTTGGTATAAATTACAAACAGAGTTTGAACTCCATAGCCTTTGTATTTTATTTTATCAATTATTTCCCTCCTAATTTATATCATGTTTTCTGTTGTAAATGAAAGAGATACTAGCCTGAGTACCAAAACATATCTTTTTAAGAGCAAGATGATAAGATCCAGAGGGAAGTACTGCTTCCTTGGAATGCCTTCATCTCATTCATCCTTACAACATGTCAGAAGCATAGCAAGTCTCCCCAGCCGTAAATAAATTGCATGTCATTACTCAGAAGATTTACGCTCTGTTGGATGTCTCCAGTTCTTCCCTAACTCCTGTTAAACTTATGGTTAATACCATATGTTTTGTTAGCAGTTTTTTGTCTGGTATTGTTTTGAAGTTAGCAGTTGTTTCATGTGGGAGTATCCCGTCTTCCCAAGTAGATTGGAATAATGAAAAGAACGGCAGACCAGCAGTCAAAGAGCTCATTTCTAGTTCTTGTTTTGCCACTCTGAGCATTGCGACTCTGGATCGGTAACTTAATGTTTCTGAACTACAGCCTCCTTAACTGTAAATTGATAATGGTGGACTATATGCTTTCTAAAATTCCTTCTACCTCTGACTGTCTGTGATTCTATGTCAGTGAACTCCTTGAGGGAAGGAATCTTACATTTCTGTATGTAGCCTCCAGAACCTTGCCTAGAATGCAGTATGCCCCCAATACACATCGTTGATGACATGACAAAACGTCTTCCTCATGACACAGACCCCAGTAATGGCTCCATAGGAGATGCTCGAGAAATATTAGTCGTTGATCAGTGCTCATCTTAAAGTACCGTATAATAACATTAAAAATTTAAATTTTCTCCTGGTTGGGTGTGGTAGCTCATGCCTGTAATCCCAGAACTTTGGGAGGCTGAGGCGGGTGGATTACTTGAGGTCAGGAGTTCGAGACCAACCTGGCCAACATGGTGAAGCCCCGTCTCTACAAAAATACAAAAATTATCTGGGCATGGTGGCGTGTGCCTGTAATCCCAGCTACTTGGGAGGCTTAGGTCCAAGAATCACTTGAACCCAAGAGGAGGAGGTTGCAGTGAGCCAAGATCGTGCCACTGCACTCCAGCCTGGGCAACAGAGCAAGACACCTCAAAAATAAATAAATAAATAAATAAATAAATTTTCTCCTAATAAGCAAGATAGTAATTTTGTTGTAAGCAATTTTGCAAGAGTGGAGATATAAACAGACATACCTCTATCATATTTTCTTTATCTCCAGAAATCTAAGTCAGAGATTTAAAAAATTAATTCATTAACATTTTTAAATAACCAAGGCTTTGTTATTGATTCTTTAAGATTATAAAATACTAAAGGTGAGAGATTATATTTATCTAAATCTCACTGTATGGGAGTCTAATGGATTATTTTATTGTTTGGAAATGATTATAGTAATGTTTTAGGAAGATTTATTATTAATTTTTTCCTATTGGAAAACCTGTGTCAATCCCTTCTATGGAAATTCTTCCAAAATGTATTGCCCATTTCTCTGCCTTAGTAAACAAAGCATATGAAATCTAATATAACCTATCCTTGATGCTCTGTTTTATCATATTCAATTTTTGTGCAATGTTGTAAATATACAAAAATGGTGAGACAATGAGCTGAGTCTGTATTGGGCTTACTACACATCATGAAATTTGATTTTTAAAAATAACAAATCCTCTGAAATGAATTTTCTCTTCCTCTTTAATGTATGATTCAGCATATACAGATGCATGCTGTCCTGCATTAGTCTGCTTTTTAAAAAATGTAATTCTGGAATCAAAGGCCAAAGTAGCCCTTCCTAGGTCATTCCCTTGGTTTAACCTCAGTTAAACAGCAATCATTTTCAATAACAGCTATTTCAACTCACTCTCCAGTTGACTTGCTTTAGCTTATGTTGCAACACAGTGATCACAAGAGCCAGCACAGTGTTGTGGAATGGACATAAGTTCCACAGTCAGATAGTCCTGGGTCCAAATTCCAACTCTATTACTTACTAGCTAGATAACCTTGGGCAAGCAGCCTTATCGGTCTAAGCCTTCACTTACAAAATGAGGATTAAAAACTTAACCTTCAAAAAGACCGAAAGTATTAGTGAGGATGTGGAAATTGGAAACCTTGCATACTGTTGGTGGGAATATAAAATGGTACAGCTGCTATGGAAAACAGTATGGAGGCTCTTCAAAAAATTAAAAATGGAACTATCATATGATCCAGCAATCCCACTTCTGGGTATTCATTAAAAGAATTGAAATCAGGATCCTAAACAGATATTAGCACCCCCCTGTTCATTGCTGCAGTTATTCGCAATAGCCAACATGTGAAAACAACCTAAATGACAATGGACAGATGAATAGATAAAGGCAATGTGACAGAAAACCAAATACCTCATGTTCTCACTTATAAGTGGGAGCTAAATGATGAGAACACACGGACACACAGAGGGGAACAACACACACTGGGGCCTATTGGAGGGTGGAAAATGCGAGGAGGGAGAGGATCAGGAAAAATAACTAATGGATACCAGGCTTCATACCTGCAGGATGAAATAATCTGTACAACAACCACCCATGACACATGTTTACCTATGTAACAAACCTGCACATCCTGCACATGTAACCCTGAAGTTATGATAAAAGTTGTTAAAAAAGACAATGAGATATACACATGCAATGGAATACTATTTGGCCTTCAAAAGGAAAGAAATCTTGCCATTTGTGACAACATGGATGAACCTGGAGGACATTATGCTAAGTGAAAAAAGCCAGGCACAGAAGGACAAATACTGCACAATTCCACTTATATAAAGTATCTAAAATGGTCAAATACATAGATACAAAGAGTAGAATAGTGTTTACCAAGGACTGGGGGTAAGGAAGAATAGGACATAAAGTATCAGTCAAGCAAGATGAATAGGCTCTAGAAATCTGCTGTACAACATTGTACCCACAGTCAACAATAGTGTATAATATGCTTAAAATTTTGTTAAGAGGGGAGATCTCATGTTAAGTGTTCTTACCACATTTTTTTAAACTTAATCTTGGTCAGTGAATGGATGGATATATAGATCCATATGATAATACACATATATTACAATGCATTGTACAGCTTCTCCATATGCTAAGAAAAATGCAACCTTGCAAAATCTTTGAGGGGACTAGAGATTATATAGGTAAAGTGTCTGGCACATTGCAGGTATTCACATTATTGTGTGAACCTTAAGGCTACTTCTTTTAAAGGCCATCAAAGCCAAGTTTGGTTTTTGTTTGTTTTAACAAACATTATTTACTTGTTTCTTTCTTTGTCATTTGTTACTAACATTTATTCAGCAGTCACTGTGTTCTAAGCACTGGTGACATAGTGATGAGGGCAAAATTCTCATCCTCATGGTCCTTAGCCAGGTTTGTTTTTAACCTCCAGAGTTATCAGACATGACTGAGATCTTGAGATTTTAGTTATGAGTTCATTGCCAGGTTTGCCACAATGCCAGCTTTTGGGAGTGCCAGATTACCAAAGGTTTGCAGATTTGTAAGTTTGAAGGCAGGCATATGCCCCTCAAAGGGTCTCCTTTAACTTCACAGTCTTGGCTCCTGCTTAGTCTTCCTCCAGCTTCTCCTTAAAACAGGTCCGTGTGGAGATTACAGGAGCTAAGCAGTGTTCAGTGATGGCCTGGGTCCAGCAAGAGACCTGCCACAGGCCCAGGAATTCTCAGACACCGATTTGCCTTTCCATTTCCCAGGGCTTAACCTCTGTCATTTGGCCTCCTCAATTACAATTACATTTCCAGATCTTTTTTTTTTTTTTCTTTTGGCCTTACCCTCAATTCCCAGATCTTAGTAATGGCTCATATTTCCTGGACGTAACTACAGGAGCTCAAATTCACCTCTGAAAAAAAGTTTTCAAACTTGAGCTTACAGCCAGATCTACCCCAGTTTTCAACTTCACCATCAAACTTGTATATTCATATATTCATACCATTGCTAATTTATCACCTTACAGAAATATCATGCCATATTTACTTTATTTTCTTCTGCTTGGTACTAGATAATGAAGTGACTCTTCTTCAGAGGCAAAAGGCCAATGATTTCCCAGTAAGTAGAAACAATGTCAGTCTCCCAGCTAATACTCTTTGGTGTGGAGGGAAAACAGTTATCTCACATATGGAAGGGAAAGTTCATCTTCCTTGGTGTAACTGCTCCTATGGCAAAGAGGTCATTTAGTCACATGCAAGCAGCTAGACAAGATGATAATATAAAGCAGATATATTACCTGTGTGCTTCTAAACCATCTGGGGCTTATCAAATGCCCTACACCACTCAAGGATGAGCCAGTTAAAGAGAAACATCAAAGAATGAAGGATGGAATCACCTACTGTTCTTCTGTGTATTTTCATAAAAAAAATGGCTTAGTTCTCATTAAGATAAAAAGATCGGAGTATCGTTCTATGAGCAGTTCAGTTTCTTTGTGTGTGTTTGTATGTTTGTTTGTTTGTTTGTTTTTTGAGATGGAGTTTTGCTCTTGTTGCCCAGGTCGGAGTGCAATGGCGTGATCTCAGCTCACTGCAACCTCTGCCTCCCAGGTTCAAGCGATTCTCCTGCCTCAGCCTCTTGAGTAGCTGGGATTGCTGGGATTACAAGCGCCCGCCACCACGCCCAGTAATTTTTTTTTTTTTTTTTTTTTTAGCAGAGACTAGGTTTCACCATGTTGTCCAGGCTGGTTTCAAACTCTGACCTCAAGTGATCCGACCACCTCGGACTCTGAAAGTTCTAGGATTACAGGTGTGAGTCACCTTGCCCAGCCTATGAGCAGTATTCTATTCACACCTGAAGCAGTCATAACTCTGAAATCCAGAGATCTCTATTTCTCACCCTAGTTTTGCTGCAAACGGAACTCTTAATACTGATGCACTTTAACATATTCATAGTATCCCTAACTCTAAAAAAAATCAAGCCTGCCAAATGTCCTTATCCCTGTACTAATATTATTGATTCTCATATCTTAGACAGTATATCCACTCACACCATTTTTTCCTTAGAATTTGATCTTTTGGGGTGTTTCAATTCAACAAACAGGGATTACAGTAATGGTAACACATAGTAAAATTTGGGGACCTGATAACAAACCTCTTAATCTGAGAAGGAAGAGCCAAATTTCCAGGACTACCTAATAATCCCAGTTAAATCGTCTCCTTTCAGAGCCTCTTGTATTTGTTTAAAACTTCCTATTTCTCACAGAGGACTTCCTCATACCTTATCAGATTGTTCTTTCCAACAACCCTATCAGATAGACCAGGCAAGCAAGTATTATTACCCCCATAATATTGATGGGAAAGCCTCTGAGATTGAGAGAGATAAAGTGATGATCCCAAGGTCGCATAGCAGGTCAGCAGTGAAGACAGGACCATACCCCAAGTCTAAAAGAAAAGAAAAAATCCCAACAAGCCATGTGGTAGTGCTTTAAAACGTAAATGTCATAGTCAAAAACTTTGAATGTTATCCAGATGTCTATGGAAGGCTCATGGGAATCAATACTCACCTTAAAGAGCCAGGCAGGAAAAATGACACATTATGAAAAACATGCCAATTTGGGATTTACTGGATGAGAGAGAAAAGTTGAGAACAATATAAACGGGCCAAACTTCAGAATATTTCTTGTGCTCTTCTATTCACTGCAAACAGTGACCTTTGCACAGATAGAAAAGGTACAATGTGGGCAGTAGAAAAATGAGTTTGTGTCATACAGTTCATTCAGAATTTGTGAAAATAAAAGTGGAAGACATTTTCAAGATCACCCTTACAGTTCAATTTTAAATGTTTAGAGAATCTTTTCTTGCTCAGAAGTGAAAAACCTAAGGATAAGTCATTCAAGGAAAGTCTGTCTCTGTTCTGCTTTCATCATGTTATCAGTAAGGTGAATGAAGAAATCAAAATGATAAGTCTGAAAGAAGTAGCCTTTGAAAGCATCTGAATTGCACTTCCTCAGGCCAGTGGAATTTGACAGCTAATTATGAGAACTATAGATGGTACAAAACTCTGAATTTCTCAAAATGTACCAGTAATTGTCTGCGTAGAGAGAACTGGTTACACACATAACAGGAAACTCCCAGCTTCCCTCAGGAAAAGTGGTTACATGGGTCAGTGTCAGGCCTTATGCTTGGAATTACGGGGTACAGGTCTGACTGAAGCCCTCTCATTCCTGCCTTGCCTTTAGCAGACTGAGAGGAACACTGAGCCCCTCAAAGGAGAGCTCTCCACAGGAAGGAAAAGTCAGCCTAAGTGGGAGCGAAACCCATGAAGCTGAGTTGCCAGAATCCCTCCACAGGCCACCCAAGCAGTGAAGAAATTCATGGAGAGAAAGAAAGAAAGAAAAGACCCACAGCCGTGAGCAGAGCCAGCTGGGAGGGATGTTATTACTTTATTTCTGTTTTCTTAACTATGTGTGTGTGTGCGTGTGTGTGTGTGTGTGCGTGTGTGTGTGTGTGTGCGCGCACGCGTGCGTGTGTTTTGAGGGGGAGGGAGGATTGATTGCAGAAAATGTCTTGATCCACAGCACTCAAGATGGAAACTTTTGTTGATATAATTTCTCCTAACTTTCCTACACCTTCCTTCCCTTCTACTCTATTTCCCCAGTGGCTATCAAGAGCTGTATATATCTGACCACAAAACATCCAGTCAGTCAGTTCAAGTCAAAAATGCAGCCAGCCATCTGGATTGACTCAAACTCTGTCTACACACACCAATTGGCTTGGGGGTAAAAAAATGTAATTCAGTGGAACAACTGGTTATTTTTAAAACAACGAGTTGAATTCAGACAACCATCCAATTAGTTGATTTCAAAATGCCTGTTTGGCGACATGAAAAGGGTTATTTTCAAAGGGCCTTGTGTGTGCATAAACAACCTGAATGCTATTAAATTGACGAGCTATTTTAGAATCAAGGAGATAAGGCCAAGGCGGCTGGACTCTGTTTATAAAGGGGAAACCTGGTCGGATAGCAGTCCATCAAGCCCTCCAGAGGGTGACGCCTTCTGTGGCAAGGATGAAGTCTTTCACTTGACAGCGACATAACCATGGCCCTCTTTGCAGAGGCAGGCACCTCAGTTCTTTTTTTTTTTTCATTTTTTTCATTTTTATTTTTTTTAGACAGGGTCTCGCTCTGTTACCTAGGATGGAGTGCAGTGGCAGGATCTCGGCTCACTTCAACCTCTGCCTCCCAGTTTCAAGTGATTCTCCTGCCTCAGCCTCCTGAGTGGCTGGGATTACAGGCACCCTCCACCATGCCTGGCTGATTTTTGTATTTTTAGTAGAGATGGGGTTTCACCATGTTGGCCACGCTGGTCTCGAACTCCTGTCCTCAGGTGATCCACCCACCTCATCCTCCCAAAGTGCTGGGATTACAGGCGTTAGCCACCACACCCAGCCAGTTCTTTTTTAGAGAAGCCACCTGTGTGCCTTCTTCCTGGATGTCCTATGCTAGCCAGAAGGCCAAAGATCCCAACAGACTCTATAAAGGACCAATGTGCTTGTATTACCTATTGCCGCACCACATTTCCTAACGCACACAATGATGTTAACTTGATTCTCACCTTTTATGGGTTGCAGTCTGACGACATTCAGCAAGGGAGCTTCCTCTGAGCCGTTTGACCCAATTCGTAATGAGTTCAGTCAGTTTCAACTGCACAGTTATACCTCCCTGGGCTTCCTCCCCCCACCCTAAAATGTGAAATTTCTTTTCTTGTGCTACATTACTAAGAAATGATTTAAGAAAAAAAAAAAAGGGAGAGAAGGTCTCCTCCTGAAGAGAATTTTATTTGCACTCCTCATGCTTTGTCATAAAGGGCATTCAGCCGTGTTAATCATATAAGAAGTTTTAGCGAAGCTCTCTTTTTCACATTAGGCTTAAAACATCACCCCTGAGGTGGTGCTGATGGCGCCCTTAGAAAAGATTTCTTTGACATCTAAGACACAAAGGACTTTAGCAAACGCGTTCAGAGTTAAATGAGTGGTGCCTAAGTGCTGATTCTCCATCCCCAGTGGCAAGCATTTACTAAGTAAAACTTTTGTTTCTGCAAATGTCTTACTTGGGTGTGTCTTAATCCCAAGTGTTGAGGAGGTTTTGTTTTATTGTCTGTGTGTGTGTGTTTTAAACATTTATTTTATCAGAAAGGATTTCCACAATGGAAGCATTCATTGCCATCGCTGTGGCTGAGTCTTTAGGGTTAAGACTAGTTAAGCTGCCCCAGGTAGAAGTGTTTGCACAGCTACAGAAGTATAGAATCGCAGCCCCAGAGTTGGAAGGGGCCCCCTTAAGCCCGTCCTTGCCTTCAGGCATCTGAGCCAGAGGAATAGCCACTCTTTTCTTTAAGATCTCCAAGGACAAAAATTCCACATGCAGTTATTTTATTATAAAAGTGTGAACTGTAAAACATATTTACAAGGTAATAATATTATCATCCATATTTAAATGATTTCCTTTTTAAAACATTTGCTTGCCCAATTTAAAAAAAATTAATGAACAGTAAAGTTCTTTGAAAAAAAATCCTTTCAAATCCTTTCAATAGAATTATTTCTCCTCTTTTTGAAGTACTACAAGGGTCATTTCTCCCAGAAAATTCTACCAGAAATTGCTATGTTTCTTCTAAAAAGCGGGTTTGCTTTTATCTTGCGGATACCCTGAATCAAGACACGCTTCCTTTTTTGCTGTGGCTGTTGGAAAGCCCACAGCCAAATTTGTGTCCCCTCCCTTCTAATCAATGCACAGGGCCTCACCCCAGCTTCACCTGTTTGTCTTCCTTTACTTTTCCTTCATCTACATTTCTTCACTTAGTTGTGCTTTTTGGCTTTCCTGTTGTTTTGGGCTTTCTGGTTTTCTGGTTTGTTTTGATGTTTGGAAGCAATATAGTGAGGCAAGAGCAGAGACTCTGGGGACTAATATACTTAACGCTTGGCTCCCAGCTCTACCCTTTCCTATGTTAACCTTTCTTTTCCTCATCTATAAAATGGAGAAAACAATAGTAGTCATGGGGTTGTTATGAGTGTTAAATGAGAAAATACATGTGTAGTGCTAAGCCAACAGTAAGCACTCAAGATATGTTCATTATCAATATTATAACATTGCTGCCCTAAATCATTTCAGGAGCAAGAGGTGCAAAAGAGAATATAATTATTTATTCTCCTATTTCAAATGTTCAATCTTATCTCCCCTCTTATTCTTCCTGTTGCGTGAATTGTCTTTCAAGCAAATTATTTGCTGCTGTTTCTGCACTTTAATGAAACTCCTTCTACTATGTTACAGGCTAGTGCTTCCTAAACTTACTCGAACTTAAGAATCAGCAGAAGCACTTACTAAAAATACAAATTTCTGTTGGGTGCAGTGACTCACGCCTGTAATCCCGGCACTTTGGGAGGCTGAGGTGGGAAGATTGCTTAAGGCCAGGAGTTGAGACCAGTCTGGACAACAGGAGACCCTGTCTCTATTTTTTTTAAAATACAGATTTCTGGCCAGGCACAGTGGCTCACGCCTGTAATCCCAGCACTTTGGGAGGCCAAGGCGGGCAGATCACAAGGGCAAGAGATCAAGACCATCCTGGCTAACATGGTGAAACCCTGTCTCAAATAAAAATACAAAAAATTAGCCGGGCGTCGTGGCAGATGCCTGTAGTCCCAGCTACATTGGGAGGCTGAGGCAGGAGAATGGCGTGAACTCGGGAGGCGGAGCTTGCAGTGAGTGGAGATCGCGCCACTGCACTCCAGGCTGGGCGACAGAGCAAGACTCTGTCTCAAAAAAAAAAAAAAATACAGATTTCTAGTCTTTTTTGTTGTTGTTGAGACAGAGTCTCGCCCTTTCACCCAGGCTGGAGTGCAATGGCACAGTCTCAGCTCACTGCAACCTCCACCTCCTGGGTTCAAGTGATTCTCCTGCCTCAGCCTCCCAAGTAGCTGGGATTACAGGCACCTGCCACCACGCCAGGCTAATTTTTGTTTTTTTGGTAGAGATGGGGTTTCACCATGTTGGCCAGACTGGTCTCGAACTCCTAATCTCGTGATTCACCCACCTCGGCCTCCCAACAGTGCTGGGATTACAGGTGTGAGCCACCATACCCGGCCCAGATTTCTAGTCTTAAACACCTAAAATTATTTTATAAATGAATAGCTCTAGAATAGGTGTTTCTGGGACTAAAGTATTTTATACCACATTGTCTATACTTTTCTCCAAGAATGCCATCACAGACAAATTTCCACACTTGATTTCTATGTAGTGTTTCTTTATCATTTCAATTTTTGTTTCCTTGTTTTCCCTTCAGTAACTTTTTATGCTTTTTTTTTGTTTTTGTTTTTGGTTGTTCTGTTACCTGTTGTCCTGCCGCTTGTGTGAGTCTGTCTTTTTCCAACTCCTGAGGCAATAGCAGGTCTTTTCCCACCCGTCACCCCAGCATTCCTTTGGGTAAAGTATTTAAGAGCTAAATTTGTTGGCCTGTTTGGGTCTATTGGGGACTGAAGGTATATCCACATTAAGAGAAACAGTTATTCTGTAACTGTTTCAACCACTTCTTCACAGAGAAAAACATCTGTGCCTTTTAAAATTTTTATTGGCCTGCTTGATGGCTCCACAACACAGTGAAGAAGGAGCCTCACCCACCACAAGTTTCTTCGTCCTGCTGGGGAAGCCACACAGAATTGAGACCAAAAAGTACGGAAGGAAGGAAGGAAGGTAGAAAGGAAAGAAGGAAGGTTTTATCTGCCTTCCTTTGTTTTCTATGGATAAATGCCAAATCCCTCATACTTAAACTTTTTCCCCTTCCTTTACTTTGCCTCCCAGTTTTCTTTTGGATGAATGAGTAAATTGTTCAAATTTTCTCAGTAATCTCCCTCTGTAGCTCATTCCAGTGTTTAATTACTTTGACAGAAGGAAGGGAGGAAGGGAGGGAAGAAGGAAGGAAGAAAGGAAGGAAAGGAGGGAGGGAAGGAGAGTGGATGGAAAAGAAGGAAAGAAAGAAAAAGAAAAAGAGGAAAGAAAGAAAAAAGAGAGGGAGAAAAAGAAAGGAAGAAAGAAAAAAGAAAGAAAGAAAGAGACAGAGAGAGAAAGAAAAGAAAAGGAGGGGAGGGGGGAGGGATAGCATTAGGAGATATACCTAATGTTAAATGACAAGTTAATGGGTGCAGCACACCAATATGGCACATGTATACATATGTAACAAACCTGCACATTGTGCACATGTACCCTAAAACTTAAAGTGTAATAATAATAATAAAATTTTAAAAAAAGAAAAGAAAAGAGAGAGAATCCTGCCTATTAAAATCCTACAATCTGCCCTGCTTTTATCTTAGGACTGTTCTGGCAGTTTCCCCTTGTTACACGTGTGTTGCTAGGATAGTACAAGTATTTTCAAGATGAATTTTCTGCCAAAAGGTCTTGCCACTGAGTCATCACCATCTTCATCTTTTTAAAAAACGTGAGCAAGTCTCAGCAGCACTTCATTCACGTTAGTAAACATTACCTAGGGAAAGAAAGAACAGGCCTCAAGAACATGACATCATCATTAAAAAATAAATGTTTACTGAGTCCCTATTCAGTGTGTGGCCCTGTGTTAGCCCTAGAAATATAAAAATGTGCCTGCTTTTAGGCTCACATGCACACACATATACTCCCATGTGTTAAATCTAGAGAAGTGGTGCAGACTAGAAGGATTATCGGAATTCCAAGGAGGGAGCAATTCTGCTCCAAGGGCTGGGGTGGTCACAAAAGGTAGGGCTCCAGGCCCCAAAGAAAGGGTAGAGAGCTTGAGGGAATTAATGTGAACAAAGACCAGGAAATAGTAATGAAAATAGTTTGGGGGAAAATAATTAGTAGACCATTTGATAGGAGCAGACAGATTGTGTGGACTGGAAGATGACTAGGAGATAATAATGGAATGGTAGACCATAGTCTGCTTGTAGAGGGCCTTGAATGCTAGGCTAATTAGTGTAGTCTTAGCCTATAAGCAATAAGGAGCACCACTCTCACAGATAAAAGAGAGCAGACCACTCCAGCTTCAGAGTACCTTCAATCAAAAGAAGCACGGACATTGATTACAAGAAGTTTTGTGAAATGTCTCAAGTGTGTATAACTATTTCCCATATTTGTAACTTTGTTATCTCCATGGTATCAGTGTTATTTGGGAGGACAGCAAGAAGAAGATAGCTGGCAAGATTACGTCCTACCACATAGGCCAGTCTGGAGATGAAAAGGACCCTAAGAAATGGTAAGTGGCAGTGGTTTTAAAGTAGAAAGATAGATATGAACAATCTCTGGGGCTCACAGAAGGGAGAGAAAAACAATCTCTGGGGCTCACAGAAGGGCTTGTCATATGTTCACAGCATGCAGTTCCACACTGGCATATTGGGGGCCAGCATAGGACTGCAAAATGCCTTTGAGGGCTTAACTGAAAGGAGTCTAGATAGTTCCTGCCAGCCCCTTAACCTGCTGAATTTCTCCAATAGCATATCTCATGCCAGTTTAAAGGAAGAGATTTAAATGGATATTGTTAACTGAATGCACCATTTTGTGAACTCCAGAGAGCCCTGAGAATATTCTGTAAATACCACCTTATTGAACTAAGTGGGATTGACTGGTTATCAGGTAACATTTAGTTGAGTTTGTTCAGTCTTCTAATTTGAAGTTGCTGCTTAGACAATAGTGGTTCCCCACCTCTGCACCCAAATTTGAGGCAAAAGTGAAAAAGCAAAAAAAAAAAAAAAAAATTTCAGGCAAGAGTTGATTGTGATTGTGGCCTGTTAAAATAAACAGTTGATGTGGATAATCAGGCGCTACTTTCTGCTCTCCTCCGAATTAAAAAATGCCTTCAGTATTGGTGAGTAAGCAGTTGTCCATCCAGGATCAGTTGGAAAAGGCTTCTGCCTCCATTGATCTTCTCTTCTAGCTGAGTTGTTCTCTTCCAGTCCTAAATTTACCCCTATCCTCCTTTGCAAGTAAAGGGGTTGTTAACATTTAGCTGATGGGGCACAAAGTCATCAGAAAAGACCTTGTTGCCTCCTTTCATCAGCTCTGCCCATTAGCCAAGCAAAAAAGAAACATTGGTTTCTTAATTGACTTTCATAATCGTTTTGTACATGGTACATACTAGGTACTCAATAATTATTTGCTGAACAAAAGAATGAATGAATGCTGGGCACTATCCTAGGTCCTGGACGTGCAGCAGTAAAGAAGAAATAAATAGACAAAATCCCTACCCCCATGGAGGTCAGATTCTAGTGACAGAAAAGAAGGAACCATAGGGTCCCAAGTCCTACTAGAAATAGCACTAAGCACATGATAGGTACTCAATAGATACGTAGGGAAATGGGAGACACTGTAATATAATAATGCATATAGTTTATGTTTCTCCTCAGTCTCATTGAAAAACATCATTATCCTCAAATAATTAAAAAATAGAATTATGAACCCAGGAGTTCAAGACCAGCCTGGGCAACATAGCAAGACCTCATCTCTGCCAAAAATTAAAATAGAATTAACATATAATCTAGCCATTTCACTCATAGGTATATTCCCAAAAGAATTGAAAGCAGAAACTCAAACAGATAGATATGTCAATGTTCATAGCAGCATTATCCACAGTAGCCAGGAGGTGGAAGCAACCCAAGTGTCCATCAACAGATGAATGGAGAAACAAAATATGGTATATACATACAATGAATATTATCCAGCCTTAAAAAGGAAGGAAATTCTGATACATGATACAACATGGATGAACCTGGAGAACATTATGCTAAGTGAAATAAGCCAGTCACAAAAAGACAAATTCTATATGACTCTACTTATATGAGTTATCTAGAGTAGTCGAATTCATAGAGATAGAAAGTAGAATGGGGGTTGCCAGGGACTGTGGGGAGGGAGGAATGGGGAGTTACTGTGTAATGAGTATAGAGTTTCAGTTTTGCAAGATGAAACAGTTTTGGAGATTGGTTGCACAATAATGTGAATATACTTATTACTAAACCGTACACTTAGAAATGGTTGTGATGATAAATTTTAAGTTATGTGTATTTTGCCACAATTAGAAAATTTTTAAAGCCACTTATTAAACATTCTTTTTTTCTGAGGATTGTACAAAGATTAACAAACACAAACCCTTTGCTGGAGTTTACATTGTAATACAGACCCTTCATGATGTGGCCAGGCATGTCAAGGCCATACAGACAAGAGAAGACAAACATTCAGCCTAGATATGGAGAGGCAGCTGAATATTTACATTACCCAACAGAGCAAAGGTGAGTGCATTTTGGGATGGAGGAAGGGCAGGCTGTCCACACAGTGTGATTTGACTAAATACTATTGGTGATCCATTTCTCAAAAATATATCAACTCCATTGCTTGTCATATGTTCTGACATTTTAGCTCTTTCTTTTGACACTTTAAGGATTAGGAACTTCCGCAATTCCTTATGAGTAGACAAAGAACCCAGAAAGGGACAAGATTGTTTTCTAGCTAACAGTTAGCCTCCCTTTTTTTTTTTATATTATGGGGGTCCAAGATGAGAGAGGAAGCAATGGGAGAAGAAAGGAGATGGGTGGGCAACCAAGATCAACTTCCCCCTTTCACACCCAAGTAGACGAGGCTGGGGAGACAACACATATTGATGTAGCAAGTCCACATTCACAGACTTAGAGGAGCTGTCTGCCCATCAAGTAATGGAGAGTCAAGGAAAACCATTTCCAAATATTAGTACTGACCAGCCTCCACAGGTAATGGTCTCCATTCCTGCTTCCAGAATTACGCTGCAGAGGCTGGGGTAGGGATAGGATGTTTCTCCCAACTTTACATTCTATGCATCTCTTAATAGAGACAGCAGGGTGAACCCCCTTTACCTTACCCCATCAGTACAGTCATACCTCAATCCCTCAGGTGCCACCAACTGTGTGTGTGAGATTGTAGAGAGAAAGATCTTTGCATTCTCCATGAGGGTAAAGTTTGCTGGGCAGGATTCTTTAAATCACATCACAAATGCCTTTTCATCTTAAAGGAACAAACTGTTTCTAAGGACTTTAGCACATTGTTTACGAGTCAGTGAATACTGCTAATAACAAATGGGTCTTATCTATTCATGAAAGCAAGTCTCTGAGGATCTCTCTTGGGAACCACTGTGAGCAGTTAGTTTGAGTTATGGTACACATAGACTTCAACTAATAAAAGGGCATGTTTTAAAACATTCCAGAATTCCAACCTGTCACTAATTCAGATTGGTCTGCCTGCCCCCACCCCCATTAGTCCAAATAGATGAGATTTTGCTGAGGCAGATTTTCAAGTAGTTTGCAAATGGTAAACACAAAGAGGGGATCTCTTTCTCTCTCTGCCTCTCTTTCTTTCTCTCTCTCTCTCTCTCTCTCTGAGACACATCACTTGACATCTTACTATTAGGATCAATAGGTGACAATTTCTCTCGATTTATTATTTACCTTGGTTCTCACTACAAAGTTAGATTACAACAAGAATGGACGCTGACTTTCTTGCTTGGTGCTCAACGGCTTTGTTTTCCTTACACTGACTCTCTTTTGTCATCACGAAAGTCATTATTAGGCTAATGTAAAATTAAATTAGCTTACATTCAACAAGTACAGGAAGCACAAATACTCATCAGTGGGATGGCTTAGAAGGATCCTAGAAACGAAATCAGTATCTCAAAGAGATATTAACACACCCATGTTCATGCAGCATTATACACAACAGTGAAAACGCGAAAACAACCTAAACATGCATTGAAGGATAAATGGATAAAGAAAATTTGACACATACACACACACACACACACACACACATATATATATACACAATGAAATATTATTCAGCCTTAGAAAAGGAGATCCTGCCATTTGCCATGGCATGAATGAACCTGGAGGACATTATGTCAAGTGAAATAAGCCAGACACAGAAAGAAAAATACTGTATGATGGCATTTGTATGTGGAATCTAAAACAGTTGAACTCATGGAAGCAGAGAGTAGAACAATGATTGCCAGAGGTTGGGGGGTTGGGGAAATGGGGAGATGTTGTTCAAAGGGTACAAACCTTCAGTTATAAAATGAATAAGTTCTGGGGATCTAATGTACAGCGTGGTAACTATAGTTAATAATACACTGGATTGTTTACTTGAAATTTGGTAAAAGGGTAGATTTTAAGTGTCCTCACCCCACCTCTCCACACAGAATGGCAATTACAGGTGGTGATGGATGTGTTAATTTAACTTCAGTAATCAGTACACAATGTAAATATATATCAAATCCTCATGTTGTACACCTTGAATACATACATTTTTTATTTGTCAATTAAGTTTTTTTCCAAAACTTTTTTTAAAAAGGAAGTATCCTAGAAGATGCTCTGGCCAGTCACTGTCTTGGAAACATCCCTTGGTTGCAATACCTGTTATGTGCTACTTTTGAATATTTTCCAAGATCATCAAGCTATAAGCCACATGGTAAAGAAAATATAGCTATGATCTATTTGAGGGACATGTGGAAAGAGAATATTTAAATGATAATCTAGTTTTTCAAATCAGACAAAGAGCGCTTCAGCTGTAAAGGCCTGTAGAAGCCCATCACACCGAGGGTTCCAGTTTGTGTGGAATGGTTAGTTTCTAAGGAAGATATCAAGCTAGGTTCAGAAACTATAAAAGGTCTTTGGCTTCATAGATAGATAGATAGATTGATAGTTGCATTTGCTTTCTTCATCACAGGAATTGTGACTTGCTGTTGGGAAAACATTTTGAGAGACCCAGGAATAAAAATAGAAACAGAGATGCTGCTCTGGTTTTCATTCTCATCAATAGAAAGGGAATGTCAAGGCTGTGGTAATATGAACTTCCCTGGCTCGCAGTAGGTAAGAAATGCGACTGAGGGTCTGAGGCAGTTTGGTGCTAGGAGGAAGATATTCTGAACTGGGCTTTGCAGCCCAAATACTTTCTCATCCCTCACCTCCCAGCATGCACCTCTTGAAATAAGCTTTCAAAGCTTATCAGGCAGTTTATAAAAACAAAGGGATTCCTCTTCCAAGAAGTTTCCGGTCTGAGATGACACAGGTAGTACAGAAATATTCCGTTGTCAAGCAACCAAATATATGCATTAACTGAGGAAGAGAAGAGCATCAGCATTTTAGCTTCAAAGGCAAATTCAATGAATTTGAGATGTACAATCTTACAACTAAGACTTCAAAACTAATTTTCAAAGTACGAGTAGATCTAAGTCAGTAGAAGAGGGCTCAAATAAATGCAGAATCAAAGATGCTGTGGCCAAAGCAAGTGTGAGTGAATCTTAGGGAGGCACTTTTCTTATTGAAATGGTTCTTTTTATTTGTATAGTTGAAATGGGCCACCTCCTTTATGAAGCCTTTCCTTTTCCTCACAGTTTACCTGGCTACAGTGGGCTACTCCTATCTTTAGGTCTCACTATGCCCCGAACATACTCCATCATGTCACCTGTAACAATCGATTGTATCTTTTTGTTTTCATGTCTGTGTGCCCCACTAGACTTTAAGTACCTTGAGGACAGGGTTTTATTTATTTGTGTGTATGCACTCTAGCTCAATACCTGGTACATAGTAGGTGTTCAATAAACTTTCTGGAATGGATGATATCCCATGATTCCTTGTGACAAAAAGAGCAACAGCTAAACAAATGTTTCTATTAGAATTATGTCAAGCCAATTTAGGGCTCTGCAGACAAAAGAGAACTGTAAATTCCCAGCTCCTAAGTCAAAGGTTAAAGACTTGCCCCACCCTAGCCATAGCTCCTTGATATGGCTCCTGATTAATAATCTGTTACATCCTCAAAAGGGGTCATTTTAAGGTAACCCAGTAGAGCTCCCATGACCTATTGACCTTATTATATCGCCAAAAAGGAGCTAACTTTTGGTCAAAGGATGGCAGAGTACTTTCCTGTGATTCGCATATTACCCAGAAACCTTTGGTTTCCTGGAATTCATAATAAAAATTCCAAATCCCCAGCAATAACTTCCCAACCCCACAATTCTTGCTAACACAGCAGAGTAACACTTGGATTCTATACGAGGCCTACTGACCTTTTGCTAATTGCAAAATAAACAGATCTCCAGTTTAGAGGGGCCTTCTCCTTTTATGGGCCCCCTGCAGTGTAGGCACTGCTTGAATGGTATTTATTTCTGCCATATTTGCTTTCCAGCACTTGTCAGAGCAGGGGGCAGGTGTCTGGGAATAGAAGAAATAGGGACTGGAATAAGAGGAGAAAAGCAGGTGCCCCAACATCCTGAATGAAGTGCCCAGCTTATTCTTCAGAAGAAGCTGACGTCCTAGGAAGATGTGTGCAAATGAAATTTTATTTTAAAAAAATTTCAAGCATTTCTGAGACTTTACTCTTATGCCTAGCCCTGCCTCCACATAATTCACTGTCCAGTAGGGAAAACAGACACGTAAAAAGTGATAAGCACTGTTACAGACACAAAGGCTGGGGGAAGCCTAGGGGATAGACAACTGTTCTCCATTGGCCAGTGCTAGTGATTGGCCCAGAAATATGGCAGGGAAAGACTGCGGTAGCACCATGAAGATGCTGCCACAGGTCGTGGGGCTCCTTCTCAGTTTTGCACGTTTAGAAACTTAATTTTATGTGTTGCTGTAGGGCTAATTAGACTCCAAGGGGTTGACCCATGATAAATCAAAAAGATACACATTAATATAAATGATAAACCAGGGGCTGGGCGCGGTGGCTCATGCCTGTAATCCCAGCACTTTGGGAGGCAGAGGCAAGCAGATCAGTTGAGCCCAAAGTTTGAGACCAGCCAAAGCAACATGGTGAAACCCCATCTCTACCAAAAATACAAAAATTAGCGAGGCCTGGTGGCACACACCTGTAGTTCAGCTACCTGAAAGGCTGAGGCAAGAAGATCGCTTGAGCCCGGGAGGTCAAGGCTGCAGTGAGCTGTGATCGCGCCACTGCACTCTAGCCTGGGCGACAGAACAAGACCTTGTCTCAAATAAATAAATAAATAAATAAATAAATAAACTAAAATTGATTTACTATATATTTACTATACGCCAAGAGACATTCTAAGTGCTTTACACGAATTATCTCACACTCATGGCAACACTGTGAGTAAAGTAGTATCATCACCTTCATTTTTTAAATAAACAGAGGCTCTGAAAGGTTATGACTTGCCCAAGCTGGTCAAGTTGGGATTCTTATATAAAATCTGTCTGATTCTAACACCGATGCCCTTAGCACCTACACTCACAGCCCCTCATTGTTTTATACTGAAAAACAGAGCTATTGGCTACTTTGTGCATTCTTTCTCCAAGAAGGAAGATGATGGAAACTGAGTGAGATCCTGAAGATTGTTTGATGAGTGCCAAAATCAGAGCAAAGAGCTCCGTAAATATCGTACATGAATGAATATTTTAGAGTCCTCAAACTATGCTAGCCTAGTGAATTAGACTCCTTCATCCCTTCACCATAGATCCCAGACATTAAGTTGACCAGTCAGGGTACTCTTTCCCCCTCAAAACCCCAATGGTTAAGTTGAACTCTGCGTTGCTGCTTTTTCTGGCCTTAAATACACATAATTGGGCCCTGCTTGAACCCTAGTCTGTGACTAGGATCTTAAATACTATCCTTACTCAGTTTTTGCCAGCTTTCTTCTGAAAGCTGGATCCTGTTCTCCCAAAATCCTACCCCATTGCCCTAGGGTGTTCCATCTACCAGACTGGTCCTCCTAGAACTGATGATACTCAGACTTATACCTGAGTTACCTAAGTCCTTTGGACCACTCCACTATCCTAATCAAAGTTCATTAATGTATTGATCTAACTAATCTTTACTGGGTACCTATGATGTTCCAAGCACTGTGCTAGGGGCTTGGGATATAATTTAAAAACACTGAGGTTTATCCATCAAGGTCTGGACAGGAAACAGATGGCACACTCAAAGTGAGTAATCTGGGGAGCATTTCATAAAGAACCTATTTAGAAAAGTATGGGTAGAGTATAGGAACAAGAGATGGGGTCGCACCCTAGAGATAGTAACAGCAGGGAGCCATTACCCCTCTAGGTCTGAAGGGCCAAGAAGAGGGAACAGTATGAAAAGAGTGGCTTTATAAGAGCTGTGGTCTTCAGTAGAGGGACACAGCCACTGCCAATACTTGGCCCATCAAGAAAGAGCCTGGGGAATAAACAGTCCAACTTCATTCTCTTCCTACCTACCAATCTCCATTTGGTGCCAAACATAATCAGGGGTCAGAAAGCAAGGGAGCCCATTATTGTAATCCATATAGGTCAGCCTGCAGTGGCACAGGGCAGGCTGAAGAGTGACTCTGAATATCCAGTAACACTATGCAATGGGATGATTTACTTCCTAGCCCCAATCTGCCCCACTCATGATTCTTTCTACTTCCTCCCTCCTCCTTAACTCATACTGCCAAAGACTCAGCTTGTTATCATGCCACATGAGTCATCCCAGTCTTAAAATTAAGTGAGCTCCCCACAGATCCCGTGACTAATTACTCACAAAACCAGATTACAGACCTGAACTTCTAAATCTCAATCCAAAGTGTTTTCTTCTATAGTGCCTTATTATCTGTAAGATGGTGGAATGCTAGTATAAGGATGATGATGATGATGATAGCTGTCATCTGTTGAATTCTTATGATTTGCCAGAAACTGTAGTAAGTGTTTTGCATATAATGCCTCACTCTGAGAATAGTGTGGCTTCCTTAAGTGTCTAATACTCAGGCAGGAAAAAACCTGATTTCCAGGGGCAAGTGAGAATAAAGACCAACTTCTTAACTTTACAGATAGCAGAACATTTTTATGGGTCCCATTTCCATTCTGCCTCTGTCACCCTTGAATTGCCGTGTACCAGATGCAAAGAGGATGTAGTTAACACATTCTAATAATGGGCTCTAGGAAGAGAGCTGCTTTTATGGAACGCCCTCCCGCTGCCACTTTGGCTTCTGTTGCAGAGGCTGCTGAGTGTGCTAAATGCTCTCCAAATGCCCAAGGGGCACTCTCAAGATTTGAACATGCAACCAGAGGAGCTTAATTATGGTTCCTGAGAACCAGAATGATTCCATTTATAGCCGTTAAGTCCTGAAAGGCAAGGTAGGTGTTTGGGGGAAAACTCAAACTTCTCCTAAGGGTCAAAGCAGTTTCATCAGTGATTTGATATATCCATCTAGCACAGCTCCCCACAAAAGTTACAGAATCTGAAAGGAACCCAGCATCTCTACTTGCCAGACCTTCCTTGGGGAGCTGAACATAAGCAGAATAGGCACTCCCACACATATGCAGAGCAGTTTACCTTTGTTCACCAAATGCGTACCCAACAGTATGTAATCTCCATTAGATTGGAGATTTTTGTCTGCTCCTCTCATCCCCAGTGCTGCATTTCTGGTACCCAGGTGCTTGGTGTATAGTTGGTGCTCAATAAATATTTGTTAAATGAATAGATCAATGAAATGGGAGGTTTCCTCTGCTGCCCAGAGACTCTGTAAAAACTCCTGATGTTATCTTTTTTTTTTTTTTTGATATGGAATCTCACTCTGTTGCCCAAGCTGGAGTGTAGTGGTGCGATCTTGGCTCACTGCAACCTCCGCCTCCCAGGTTCAAGCGATTCTTCTGCCTCAGCCTCCTGAGTAGCTGGGATTACAGGCGCATGCCACCATGCCTGGCTAATTTTTGTATTTTTAGTAGAGGCAAGGTTTCACCATGTTGGCCAGGCTGGTTTCGAACTCCTGACCTCAGATAATCCACCCGCCTCAGTCTCCCAAACTGCTGGGATTACAGGTGTGAGCCACTGTGCCTGGCCTCCTGATGTTATCTCAATTGGATATTTCTCTGGGCCTCCAGAGGATACTGTCCTCCCATTGTCTCTCATACTGGAGTTTAAAAGTTTATCTTTCTCATAGCATTTTTTCCAATCGTAGTTGAAATGAATCTTTTCCTAGCATGGGTTCAGACTAAAGCTATGCAGTTAAGTAGAATAAATATCATTAGAACACTTTTGGCCAGGCGCAGTGACTCACACCTGTAATCCCAGCACTTTGGGAGGCCGAGGCAGGTGGATCACCTGAGGACTGGAGTTCGAGAGCAGCCTGGTCAATATGGTGAAACCCCATCTCTACTGAAAGTACAAAAATTAGCTGGGCATGGTGGTGGGTGCCTGTAATCCCAGCTACTTGGCAGGTTGAGGCAGGAGAATCTCTTGAACCTGGGGGGCAGAGATTGCAGTGAGCCGAGATCATGCCATTGCACTCTAGCCTAGGCAACGAGAGCGAAACTCCAAAAAAAAAAAAAAAAAAAAAAAAAAGAACACTTTTAAAATATAGAGATTTACCTCTTTTCATTTGGATACCTTAGTGTTACAGTTGAGTTTGAGAGACTCTTGGGAAGGAGATAACAGGCCTAGGCCTCGCTTGACACACAGTGCCAAAGTTAATGTTAACCGTTTCTGTGAACATTGACTGTTTCTGCACTAGTGAGCTTTTCATTATTCCACTATTGCCCCAGCTCCTGACCTTAAGTGATCTGCCTGCCTCAGCCTCCCAAAGTGCTGGTGGCATGAGCCACCGCACCTGGCAACACAGTAAATATTTTAGGCACCATCTTATTTTTTTTTTTATACTTTAAGTTCTAGGGTACATGTGCACAACGTGCAGGTTTGAAACATAGGTATACATGTGCCATGTTGGTTTGCTGCACCCATCAACTCATCATTTACATTAGGTATTTCTCCTAATGCTATCCCTCCCCCAGCCCCCCACCCCCCGACAGGCCCCGGTGTGTGATGTTCCCTGTCCTGTGTCCAAGTGATCTCATTGTTCAATTCCCACCTATGAGTGAGAACATGCGGTGTTTGGTTTTCTGTCCTTGTGATAGCTTGCTGAGAATGATGGTTTCCAGCTTCATCCATGTCCCTGCAAAGGACATGAACTCATCCCTTATTATGGCTGCATAGTATTCCATGGTGTATATCTGCCACATTTTCTTAATCCAGTCTATCACTGATGGACATTTGGGTTGATTCCAAGTCTTTGCTATTGTGGCACCATCTTAAAAAGAAAGACCAGTGGTGAAGGTGATGACAAGCAACAAATTCTACTCTTTGGGATCTAAACAGTCATTTGTATGGGTTCTGTGGCCATTCACTTAAAAAACATTTATTGAAACACGTACCATGTGCCACATACAGGGGATACAATGGTGAATAAACTGATATCTGCTTTCAAGGAATTCAGTCTCTCCAGGGAACAGACAATAAAATAATTACAATGCTATCTAATAATTGTTATGAGAGGGCAGGCACTGAGGACCATGAGAGACAAAGGAGGGACATCTAATTTACACTGGGAGGTCAGGGAAGGCTTCCCAAAAGAGGTGAGAATTTAATGCTGTTTTGAAGGGCAAGTGGGAGTGAGCCTGATGAAAAAGGGGGAGAAAGGCATTCCAAGCACATTTTGGACACACACAAGTAAAACCAGCATGATGCTTCTAAAGTAGTTAATACAGTTATTACTGATATTTGGGGCTGGATAATTCTTTGTTGTGGGGGGGCTGTGTATTGTAGAATGTTTACCAGCAGTATCCCTGAATTTTACTCACTAAATGTCAGTAGCACCTTACTTCTCTGAGTTGTGACAACCAAAAATATCACCAGCATTGCGAGATGTTCTCTAGGGGAAAAAATTGCCCCCAGTTGAGAAATAGAGCCAAAGGTATGTGTGAGAAAGTGATGAAAAACAAGGTTGGAAAGCCAGTCAGGGTCCAGGTCATGGGAGTCATGTGTGCTGTGATAAGAAGTTTGGACTTTATCCTAAAGACCACAAGGACCCCTTGAAGGATTTCAAGCAAGAGGATAATATACTCAGATGTGTGTTAGGAATATCACTCTAGCAGCAGTGTAGAGTATAAGTTTGAAGGGGCTGTGTGGCAAGACTAGAAACAGGGTGATGAGTTAGGAGACTCTTGAAATCATCTATAAAAGAAGCAATGAGAGGCAGATTTAAGGCAATGGCAGTGGGAATGGAGCAAAGGAAGAAGGTTTAAGAGATATTAGGAAAAGCCAAATGCTTAGGAGTTAGTGATTTAAGGATGTTAGAGAATAAGGAAAAAAGTAAGTGTGACTCTCAGATTTGTAATTTCTTTTCTTTTCTTTCTTTCTTTCTTTCTTTTTTTTTTTTTTTTTTTTTTTTTTTTTTTTTTTTTTGTTTGAGATGGAGTTTCACTCTTGTTGCCCAGGCTGGAGTGCAGTGGCGTGATCTTGGCTCACTGCAACCTCCACCTCCTGGGTTCAAGCAATTCTCCTGCCTCAGCCTCCCAAGCAGCTGGAACTACAGGCATGCACCACCATGCCCGGCTAATTTTTTTTTTTTTTTTTTTTTTTGCATTTTTAGTAGAGACAGGGTTTCACCATGTTGGCCAGGCTGGTTTCGAACTCCTGACCTTAGGTGATCCACTCGCCTTGGCCTCCCAAACTGCTGGGATTACAGGCATGAGCCACCATGCCCAGCCTCTTTTTCTTTTCTCTCTCTCTCTTTTTTTTTTTTTTTTTTTTTGAGACAGGGTGTCACTCTGTCACCCTGGATGGAGTGCAGAAGTGTAATCATGGCTCCCTGCAGCCTTGAACTCCTAGGCTCAAGCGATCCTCCTACCTCAGCCTCCTGAGTAGCTAGGACCACAAATGTGCACTACTACCCCAGCTAATTTATTTAAATTTTTTTTTTTGAAAAAACCGGGGGTCTCACTATGTTGGCCAGGCTGGTCTTGAATGCCTGAGCTTGAGTGACCTTCCCACCTCAGCCTCCCAAAGTGCTGTGATTACAGACATGAGCCACTGTGCCTGGCCTCTAGTATCAATAATAGTATAAATTATGGGACCATTCACAGATAAAGAGAACATGGCAAGTCTCCACAGATTCGAGGAGAACCACACATTTTGTAAGGAACATGCTGAGTTTGAACTACTATGAGACTTTCAAGTGAAAATGTCAGTAGGGAATTTTCTCTACTGGTGGGCATTAAGCAGAGGGTCATTGGAGCCACTAGGGTAGAAAGGTATTAAACTGCTTCAGAGCCTTCTCTCGCTTTCATTCATTTAATAAGCATTTACTAGGTGCCAGCGCCTAGGCTGGGTGCAAGGGATACAAAGAAAAGTAAGACAAAGCTCCTGCCTTCAAGGTTCTCACAATCCATAGAGGGAGACAGACAAGTCAATATGCAATAATGCAGTTTGATAAGTGTTATGGTGGATGTATGTAGAGAGTGCTATGAAAGCAAGAGAGGAAGGACATCAAATGGAATGAGTGTAAAGGAGAAAGGCAGGGAAAGCTTACTGGTAGGGGCAATATGACAGAGAGGTGGAGAACTACAGTGGCCCTGAGAACACACCATGCAAGCCTCCAACTATGGCAGGGTTTCTCAACCTTGTCACCATTGACATTTTGGACCAGATTATTCTTGATTATTCTTTGATGAGGGGAGCTGGCCTGTGCATCATAGGATACTGAGCAATATCCCTGGCCTCTACTCATTGGATGCCAGGAGCCATCCTCCCCCTACCTGTGACAAGCAAAAATGTCTCCAGCTGTTGCCAACTGTCCCCTGGGGGGACAAAATCAGCTGGTTGAGAACCACTAAATTACAGGATCATCATTGATCAAGAGCCCCAACTGCTGTGCTCTAAAATTCATTACTGTTTTTGCACAATGCCACACTTCCCATGGGCTGTTTCTAGCCAAGGGACTGAGCACAGCAGGGACACTAAGGCAATGCTATTGTGGGGAGATGCAGAGTTTGGCTCAAGGACTTAACCTTACCAAACCTTTCTTTGACTGCATGACAGGCTAGGATGCCCCCACCCACCATTTCTTTCTTCCTCCTTCACCAGGGGTCAGACTTACATCAGTCTGATGGTTGTCTCTGCCTTCTCTGGCTCCCCCCACCATTTGCTCTCATACTGATATTTCCCTTACTGAAATCCTTGAACATTTAATTCCTTTTTGCTTTCTGCTTCTCAGAGGACCCAGACTAACATTAGAGGTTAGACTCTGAAATCAGAAATACCAGAATTTAAATCCTGGTTCCCCTTATTAGCTGTGCAGCCTTAAACAAGTTACCATACTTCTCTAAGCCTCAGTTCACTCATATGTAAAATGAGGGTAACGGCATCCACCTTAGAAGGTTGCTATGAGCATTAAATGAACTACTGGATTTAAGATATTTAGCATGGTGCTGGATAGCAAGTAAGAGCCCAGGAAGTCCTGATTCTTAGTAAAGGATGGATATGTGGAGAAAGAGGTGCTATGAATAGAGTGATACTGTGCTACATAGGCATGATGGTGAGAAATACCATAGAAAGATTGGAAGGGATGTAAAATGTTATAAGCATTTTGGTATTGCTGGAACAAAGTGCAAAGCAGGAAGTGATGAAAGATCATATGAGAGGTAGGCAGGTCCCAAACCAAACAATTCCAACCACTTGAGACAGAGTCTAACTCTCTCTGTCACCCAGGCTGGAGTGCACTGGCGTAATCTCGGCTCATTGCAACCTCTGCCTCCTGGGTTCAAGCGATTCTCCTGCCTCAGCCTCCCAAGTAGCTGGGATTATAGGTGCCTGCCACTACACCTGGCTAATTTTTGTATTTTTGGTAGAGACGGGGTTTCACCATGTTGGCCAGGCTGGTCTTGAACTTGTGACCTCAGATGATCCACCTACCTCGCCTCAGCCTCCCAAAGTGCTGGGATTACAGGTGTGAGCCACTGCGCCTGGCCCCCTTCTACCTTTTTAATGCAAGTTATATTATTCTATCCTTTCATCATCTCCTTTGAGCCTTCTTCAACTTCACTACATCTGCCTTTAAGCTGAAAACCCAAACCTTCACACAAACGCCATCCAAATTCTCTGATTCGAATGGGGCTGACTAGTTTGGAGAGAGACTAAAGGGCTTGTTGCTTCACAGTTCCTCCCCTCAGGATTCCAATTTATGCAGCCTTGAATGGGGATTACTTGGAGGGAAAAAGATCTAATCGCTACTTGGCCCTTGCCCTGAAAACTTTTTCATTCAATCCAAAAACATTAACAGGGACCACTTTTTCCCTAACGAGAGTTAATCATTACTCCAACCTCCTACTCCGTGCTCTCTCCTCCCACCAGCACACACATGCAAGAATCAGCCAGACATGCCCATGAGCGTGAGAATTGAAAATCAAGCAATAATGTGACCAATGTGTGGATGTTGTGCCAGCTAAAGACTTGAATTCAAATCTCAGCTCCACCATTGAAGGACTATGCAATCTTAGGCAAGTCAGCCTCTAGACCTCAATTTTCTGTTCTATATAATGGGGGCAAGAAATCATGCCCTGGGTGGAAAGCATTTTGAAAACTACAAAACATTTGACCAGTTATTATTATTCAACTTGTGTCATTTAAGGAGTCTAAAACTACCTCCCTGATGCCTTTCAGAGTGTTCTATGCACTCCCTGATACCCTTGCCCAGGCAATAGATGTGAAGAAATTCAACTGGTCTCATACATAGGCAGAGAAACAGCCGCCCAAAGCTTCTCTGAGTAAAACAAAACAAAACAAAAGGATAAGCAGGCCGGGTGCATTGGCTCACGTCTGTAATCCCAGCACTTTGGGAGGCTGAGGTGGGCAGATCACCTGAGGTCAGGAGTTCGAGACCAGCATGGCCAACATGGTGAAACCCTGTTTCTACTAACAATACTAAAATTAGCTGGATGTGGTGGTGGGCGCCTGCAATCCCAGCTACTTGGGAGGCTGAGGCAGGAGAATCGCTTGAACCCAGGAGGTGAAGTTTGCAGTGAGCTGAGATCACGCCATTGCACTCCAGCCTAGGCAACAGATCAAGATCAAAAAAAAAAAAAAAAAAAAAGATAAGAAAAAAAGAGCTGGTGATGCCAAGCTCTGGACTGGGTTTCTCATTCAGCTTTGCAAAACTTTAAATTTCTCTTCCTATTTCCTAAACCCACTTCTGAGGTTTAGCTACTCTATTCTTATTTCCCCTACTTTACTTGGCTTAGGAGTTCACCCCTTTAGGGCTAAAATCAGTCTCTATATTTTTGTCTACTTGTTTATTGTCTGTCACCCATATTAAAAATGTAAGCTCCATGAGAACAGATTTTTTTTTGGTTTTGGTTTTTTTTTTTTTTTGGCTGTTAAATTCATTAATATATTTCCAGTACTTTTCATCATGTCTGACACATAGTAGGCATTCAATAAATCTCTTAATGAATGGATGGGTGAATAAATGAATGCATCGGTGAACATCTATAGCAGCTTCCTTGCTTAGATTCCATTCCCCAGTCTCTCCAACCCTGTATGCACCCTCCTACCAAGCTTTACCTGGGTAGTAGTAAGAGTAAGGGGATATAGACTTTGAAAAGGTGATGAAGGAGCATGAGCTCCACCCACAGGAGTGGAAGAGTAATAGTGAGAGGCCTTAAAATGTCTAGAACCATCTTTAAAAGTATATTAGAAGTGATAAAACATGAGTAGACTTTCCCAGTGTTTTCTGTGGAAAGCTAATCCTACAAATGCTTTTCAACAAAAGGGTTCTGTGGTCAAGTAAGTTTGAGAAACACTGCATGATTAACTCCACACTCAGTGCACACAAAGATTTGCAGTGTGTATTAGCATATTAAAGGCCCTGGGATGTCAGATAGTAAAGAAACTAGTTTAATTATGGAACCCTTTTATCATATAATACCTGCCGTAAATATTTTAGAAAATACTAGTCTAGGACATAACCATGATGAGAAAGTTATCAGATTTCTAAAAGCTTGAAATCACTTCCCCAGATTTGTTTTTTTTTAGAAATTACTTTCCTTTTGCCTACTTCCATTTAGTCATTGCCAGCAAAATCTTTAAAACAAAATAGAGCTTTAAGGGCAAAGAGCTTGAGTGCCCTGAAGGAGGTACTAAAATTGGGGTTGGGTAAAAGGCTTGAGAGATGGGCTCAGGCAGACAGAAACTCAAGGAGAAAAATCAGGTAGTGGGATCTATGAGAAAAGGAAAAAATCAAGCTTCTTATGAATCATCCTCTCAATGACTATAATCAGTCTTTTTCTTCCCACACTCCACTGAAATTGCACTCACCAATGGACTCCTTATTGCAAAACCCAATGGGCATTTTTTCAGTCCTTAGCTCTCAGATGTATCTGACGCACTCTTCCCTTCCTCTTTTTTTTTTTTTTTTTAATGAGACGGAGATTCGCTCTTGTTGCCCAGGGTGGAGTGCAATGGTGCGATCTCGGCTCACTGCAACCTCTGCCTCCCGGGTTCAAGCGATTCTCCTGCCTCAGCCTCCAGAGTAGCTGGGATTACAGGCGCCCACCACCACACCCAGCTAATTTTTGTATTTTTAGAGACGGGGTTTCGCCATGTTGGCCAGGCTGGTTTTTAACTCCTGACCTCAGGCGATCCACCCGCCTCGGCCTCCCAAAGTTCTGAAATTACAAGTGTGAGCCACTGCATTCAGCCCCCTTCCTCATTCTTGAAACACTCTCTTCACTGGGCTTCTATAAGACCATACCTCCTGTTTTTTGTCTTACTTCTCTGGCTCCTCTAGCTCTGTCTCCTCATATCTGCCAATCCTTAAGGTGTTCACTGGGGTGTTCACTGGGTCTGTGTCCTAGTCCCCATTCTCTTCTCACCTGACACATCATCCTGAACACTGTCACCTACTTCCACAGCTTCTAATGCCATCTATAGACTGATAACTCCCCAAATCTGTATTTATGGCATGGTCTTTTCTCTTTTTCAGATCCCTATACCCAACTTCCTAACTCAACACCTAGACTTGAATGTCTCATGGGTACAAACATGCCTGAAGCTGAACTCATCCTCCTTCTTTGATCTCAGAAGATAGCACCACCATCAACCCAGCTGCCCAAGTGAAAATTCTGGGAGTCAACCTCTATTCCTTCTTTCTCCCACTTCACATTCAGTCAGTCATCAAGTCCTGCCAATTAATTCTCCTAAAAATTTTTGAAATCCATTCACTTCTCTCCATCCTCATTGCAACTGCCATTCTTACTTCAGGCCCCCAAGTTCAGACCAACTTACTGAACTCACTGCCTCTGATCTTGCCACCCTGTCTCATCTCCAATTCAGTTGGTCACATTGCAAAAGAATGCCATTGATTTTTTTCCACACAGATCTGATCTTATCACCTTTGTTTAAAACACTTCAAAGACCTTCAAGAAAAAAATTAAATTCTTTAACATGATTTTCAAGGCCCTTCATAATAAGATCTTGCTTTGACAGTGCTGTGTAATGATTAGACTTGAGCAAGACTGGCTGGGTTCAAATCTCAGCTTTAACGCTTTTAGTAGCTGTGTAACTTTGAGCAAGTTAACCTCCCTGTACTTGAGTTTTCTCATCTATAAAACGGAGTAATTACAATGCCTACCTTCCAGCGTTATTGTTTTTTTTGTTTTTTTTTTTTCTTTACAGCGTCTCACTCTGTCACCCAGGCTGGAGTGCAGCGACTCACTCTCGGCTCACTGCAACCTCTGCCTACCAGGTTCAAGCGATTCTCCTGCCTTAGCCTCCCACGTAGCTGGGATTACAAGCACCCACCACTATGCCTGGCTAATTTTTGTATTTTCAGTAGAGTCAGGGTTTCACCATGTTGGCCAGGCTGGTCTCGAACTCCTGACCTCAAGTGGTCCACCCACCTTGGCCTGCCAAAGTGCTGGGATTACAGGTCTGAGCCACCGCGTCCTGCCAATATTAGCTTTTAGTAGTAGTATTCTCTCTTTAACTTTATCTCTTGCCTCTCTGTCTCCGTCCCCCTGTTTTTTAGCCACATCATTTTTTTTATTTCTACAGCATGCCATATTCTCTTATTTAACTGTAAAATTCAATGACTTTTAGTATATTTACAGAATTGTACATTCATCACCACAATCAATTTTAGAACATTTTCATTACCCCAAAAAGAAGCCTCACACCCCTTAGCCTTAGGCAACCACTAATCTACTTTCTGTCTCCAAGGATTTGCCTATTCTGGACTTTTCATATACATGGAATCATACAATATGTGGTCTTTTGTGTCTGACTTCCTTCACTTGGCATAATATTTTCAAGGTTTATCCATGTTGTAGCATGGATCAGTGCTTCATCCTTTTTATGGCCGCACCATGTTCTCTTTCATTGCCCAGCCTTTGTACAGGGAATCCTTCTGTCAGTAATCCATTCCTTTTCTCCACCCCCCACTCACATGATTAAGTCTCATTCAAACTTCAGCCCTGTAGTTTAGATAGAATCACAAGACTTCCTCCTGGAAGCCTTTGATGATCACCCTCTCCCATCCCCACCCCACTTAGAACGGCTTAAGTAAGCTTCCTAGGTGCTCCCCCCAATATCCTGTACTTCCCCTATTGCTTGTTTATTTATCTGTCTTTCTCTTCGACTGCTGGCTGAACAACAACTGCAGCCATGTTTGTATACTGCTCATATCCAGTACCTAGCAGAGGATGTGGCAACCACTAGGCACTCAGTTACTTTGCTGAATTATGAAACAGGAACAGGAGGAGCAGGGCCAGAAAAGAAAAGAGGAGGCTCAATTGGTAGCAGGCCAATGGAGGTTTTCTGCTGTGCTACCAGACCAAACTTTCTAAAACACTGCTTTCTTCAAGACATATGTCTTCAAGCTAGATACTGGGCCTGTTTCTCCTCTAAAAAATGTAGGGTCCACCTGAATAATCCCTATAATCCCTTTTCAGCCCCAACACTGATTGCTTACAAGTATATGTTTAATTAGTCCCATAATTATGAAGGAGAGCCAAGAGGATGCCAAGTGCATTAAAATACATTTCTCTCAAATTAATGCATAATAACACTGTACAAAATAGGACTTTTTTTTCCCCTTCAAGTATTAGCAATATGGACTAACTGGGGTCAAATAAAAAAATATGATGTCTTACATGACAATAGTTAAGGAATACAGCTTCCATCCACTAGAAGCTTTTGAATCCTCTTTTAATCAGTTCTATCTTGACACTTGATTGGAATATTAGCAGTAGGTGCCTCTGCATTTATCAGCTTTTAAAGGCCTGAATTAATTTCCCTACACTGGCCTGGCTTTGTGAGATGGAATGGAAAGTAGAAGGCACCACTCCCTCTCAGAAAAGCACTTTCCAGCTCCATCAGCCAGGCCCAAGCTATTCTGAGCAAGCTAGCTGTTAATGAACATCACTGCAGTTCCTTCTAGATCTGGACGGCTCTCCATTAGAGCAGCCAGAACCAAAGATAGGCAGAAGCAAAAAAAAAAGAAACAATCGCAACATACTCTATATATACCACTCTAGAGATTCAGTAATAATAACTCCCATTTATCAAACACTGTACTGACCCTTTATATCATCTCATATAATGTTCTTAACAATTCCATGGGGTATTATGATTATTATTTTCATTTTATAAATAAGGAAAGTGAGCCACAGAGAGGTTGAGCAATCACCCACAGTCATGTGACTAGTAAATGTTAGAGCCAGGATTTAAAAGTCTGTTCTGAATACAGAGGTGAAGCCTATATTGGTACAGTATACATGCCTCCCATTATTTAACAATTATTCACTTATATTTATTTCTCTCCCACTGTTCTATGAACTCCCTTTGGGTTTGTGCCACCAGCACCTAGCATAATGCTTGGCACATCGATTCATTCATCCCTTCAAAACAGATTTATTGAATGTATACCATGTGCTAACCACTGGTTATGAGCACCTGGGCATACAGCAGTGAACAAGGCAGTAAGATTCCCTGGCCTAGTAAAGCTTACAACCAGGTGAAAGAGACAGACAAGGCTGGGTGCAGTGGCTCGTGCCTGTAATCCTAACACTTCGGGAGGCGGAGATGGGGTGATTGCTTGCAGTCAGGAGTTCCAGATCAGCCTTGGGAACATGGTGAAACCCTGTCTCTACAAAAAGTACAAAAATTAGCCAGGTGTGGTGGCTCACACCTGTGGTCTCAACTACTTGGGAGGCTGAGGTAGGAGGATTGCTTGAGTCTGGGAGTTAAAGGCTGTGGTGAGCCATGATTGTGGCACTGCACTCCAGCCTGGGTAACAGAGCAAGACCTGGTCGCTAAAAAAAGAGAGAGAAGAAAACAAATAAGAATTTCTATGAAGAAAATAAAGCAAAAAAAATGGGATTAAGAGTAGCTTGGGGTTGGGGGCAGTGCTTTGTTAGGCTAAGGTGCTCAGGGGAAGGCTTCTGCAAGTAGGTGACAATTCATTTGAGCTGAGACCTAAACGATGAGAAACAGCCAACCATGAGAAAGCCAGAGGAAGCATGTTTCAGGCAGAGGTACTAGAAAGTACAAAAGTGGGAAAGGGTTTGGCAGGCTTAAGGATCAAAAAGAAGGCGAATGTGGGTGGGGCATAGGAAGTGAAGGAGCCTATGAGAGGTGTCAGATCTTACAGGGCCTTGTAGGCCATGGGCACCACCTATTATACTTACACTTAAAACTGGGACTGCTGCCCCCTACTGATTCGTAACAAGAGCCAGGGTGGGAGAAATGCGTTTTTGAAGGGGGAGACTCAGAGGCAGGATGCCTGAGCTTTGGGAAGAAAAGCATGGGCCTTCCTTGCACCTGCTTCCTCTTCCCCCTGGGAATCCCTTCCTTTGTAGGTTACTCCCTTTTTTTTTTTTTACCCTTCTTCTTCCTCCTCCTCCTCCTTCTCGTCCTCTTCTTTCTTTTCTTCCTCCCCGACCCCACATCTCTAAAACAATTTAAGCTCACAAGCCATTTCCCATCAACTCCTCCTGGGACCATGAGACAGACAATCTATGCCTTAAGCCTCTAATGCCAAAACTTTTGAGACAGATAAGAGGAGGGAGCCGTGGTGATAGTGGCAGCAGCCATGTCGTCGCAGCTTGAGCTCAAAGCTCAAAGGCTTCTTCTGTCCGACCCCTGAAGGGAGTCAGGCGATTTTGGCTTAGCTAATACAGCAGTCTGGAGAGCTGAGCTACCTAACTACTGTGACGAACAGAAAGGAAAAGAAGCCTCAGAAAAAGCCAACACCAGAGAACAAGAATTACAAGCACGCATCGGCACCCACAGCAGACAGGCTGGGTGGAGGACTCCCATCGTAACATACGCACAGGTTTCAGAGCATAGCAGAATACCTTTGACTCTCCGGAAAGCTAGTTGCAACACTTCTTACTCCCTACTGCCCCACTGTGGAGAAATGCTTTGGGAAAACGCGACTTATTGTGGAGGAGCATTCACTGCCATACTCTTTTGACTTTGGACTCCTGGCAGTCTTCATTCCCTTTTTCCTCCAGCATCTATCAAGCTCAGAGAAAGAGGCTTTTGACACACATACAACGACGTGGTCTTTACCTCTCCTTATTAAAATTTGAGGCCAATAAAATAAACTAAACATTGAGCTTAACCTTTTCCAAAAATGGTAAAAAGTTGCGCAGGAAAATAGGAGGAAGGAAATAATAAAGATAAAAGCAAAAATAAATAAATTAGAGGTTGTAAAAACAGTTGAATTAATAAATAAATTCAAGAGCTTGCTGCTTGAAAGGGCTAATAAAGTAGATAAAACTCTGGCAAATCTATGTAAGAAAAACACATACATAAAATTAGAAATGAGAAAGGGGATATAACAACCAGTATAAACAATATTTTTTAATTGTAAGAAAATGCTATGCACAATTGTATGCTAATACATTTTTAAAATATAGTGCAATAGATCCTTTTTGTCTACAAAAATATAAAATACTAAAATTCATACCACAACAAGTAGAAAAGCTGAATAAATTAATAACTGAAGAATAAATTCAGAAACTGTCACACAAAGTTCCTAAACCTAATGGTAAGTAATTTTAAACCTTCAAAGGAGAAAGCAGAAAAAGCATGTGCCTTTCACCCCACGAAACAAATATGGTCCTGATCCCAAAACGTGATAAACATAAAATAAAACATGAACACCGGAGACCAAATGTAAACTATATTATAGTTGATAGGTCCAAAAACTTTAGCCCCAATACAAGCAAACAGTTCAGCAAAGCTTGAAGGGAGCAAAACATCACAATCATAAAGAATTAATCCTCGGAAAGCAACAGTGGTTCAGCCTAAAGCAGTCTACTAATATAATGTTAACCATAGGTTAAATCAGTTCTTCTCAACATTTTTGTGGCGTACATAGAAAATGAGACTGGGTGCGGTGGCACACGCCTGCAATCCCCAGCAATTTGGGAGGCCAAGACGGGCAGATGGCTTGAGTCCAGGTGTTTGATACCAGCCTGGGCGACATGGTGAAACCCTGTCTATGCAAAAAATACGCAAATTAGCCGGGAGTAGCGGCTTGTGCCCATAGTCCTAGCTACTCAGGGGGGCTAAGGTGGGAGGATCACTTAAGCCCAGGACGTCGAGGCTGCAGTGAGCCTCGACTCTGCCATTGCACTCCAGCCTGGGAGACAGATTGAGATCCTGCCTCAAGAGAAAAAAAAAAGAAAGAAAATAAAAATATCTGTAAGGGCCACTGAGGTATGCAAACGAGGCTGTTCTTAGCTGGAGGTGGAGAGAAGGGTTTCTGGCTGTCCCAAGCCCACTGGCCACCCTAATAGTTGAGGGGATGGATATATTGGCAGATCTATAACCAGGTATGCTATTCACAGTGTTTACCAAGTGGCAAAGCACAGGGATGGACCAATTAGAAAAGACGCTGGGCAGCAGCATTACATCAGGGTCCTGATGGTCTCTTGCTGTGCCAGGTGTTAGCGCTTTAGTTGGTGGATTCTGGGAGTGTGTCCCAGGGAATAGCTGGGTCAGTGAGAGGGTACTCAGTGTGCTCAGGGCAATAGTGATTTACTATGGAAGTGTTTCAATATTTTAAGGGTCTAGCTGTTCTGGCGTGTACCTGCTGAATATCAGCACTGCCTGCAACTCCGACTCAATCTGTCATTGGCATCAGTTAGGAAGCTCTGAGTTAAACTGCATTCTGTCTGTTTTAGCATCTGTCATGCTGTATTGTCATGGTTGCCATCTTGTCCTTCTTTTGACTAGCCTGTGACACTATTCATCCTCTTCTCTCCAGCACTCTCACACAGTATCTGACGCATTGTAGAAGCTTAATAAGTGTTTGCCCAATGTATCAAGAATCATTTCCAAGAGCTATCCAAAACAGCATATCATAACATTGAATACACATTCTGTAAAATTAGGAATGGAAGGATAAGCATGATAAGGATATCCATGAAAATAATAAGGATAACATGATTAAGAACATTGATTTAAAACACAAGGCAAAATTATATGTAACTAAAGAAATATTAATGACCAGTCTTGGTGGCTCACACCTAGCATTTTGGGAGGCCAAGGTAGGAGGATCACTTGAACTCAGGAGTTCAAGACCAGCATGGGCAACATTGTGAAACCTCATCTCTCAAAAAAAAAAAAAAATAGCTGGGCATGGTGGTGCATGCTTGAAGTCCCAGCTACTCAGGAGGCTGAGGTGGGAGGATCGCCTGAGCCCAGGTCAAGGCTGCAGTGAGCCATGTTCCCACCATTGCACTCCAGCTTGGGCAACAGAGTGAGACTCTGTATCAAAAAAGGAAGGAAAGAAAGAAAGAAAGAGAAAGAGAGAGAAAGAGAAAGAAAGAAAGAAAGGCCGGGTGTGGTGGTTCATGCCTGTAATCCCAGCACTTTGGGAGGCCGAGGCAGGCAGATCACGAGGTCAGGAGTTCAAGACCAGCCTGACCAACATAGTGAAATCCGTCTTTACTAAAAATACAAAAATTAGCTGGGCCTGGTGGTGTGCATCTGTAACCCCAGCTACTCAGGAGGCTGAGGCAGAAGAATCGCTTGAACCCGGGAAGTAGAGGTTGCAGTGAGCTGAGATTGCGCCACTGCACTCCAGAGTGAGACTCCATCTCAAACAAAAAAAAAAAAAAAAAGAAAGAAAGAAAGAAAAACATTTCTTTCTTTAAAAAAGGAAGCAAAATAGACATCTTCTATCATTTTTAATATCATTTTGAACTTCTGATCAATTCAATAAGATATGAAAAAGAAATAAGATGTAAGTATTAAATAAATTACCATAGAAAATATAAAAAAATTTAAGAATGAATGTGTCAAGAGAGGTATATTATCCATATAAAGAAAACTACAAAACTGTTGGAAGATGTTAACAAAAAGCCTCCACTCTCACCCATATATGTGTGTTTTGATAACTATTGATATAGTGTGTGATTTTCTGAAATCCTTGTCAAATTATAACTGTAGGGAAAGGCCACACTCATGTGGATGAAGCATGGATGGAGTCTCCCTGGAAAACAGTAATTATTCCAGATTATCAATCATTTGAGCAAAAAAGACAGGATCTTAAGTTGGCAAGAAATGAATTGCTTGTCTTTCTCTAAGTCTAGCTATCTTGGATTCAGACATTGGGGGATTCGTAAATTCTCACCTTATGCTCCTGGGTGGTGGTGGGTTGCTAAGATGATATCCACCTGATGGAAATAGGTAGAGACCTAGATGAGATGGGGTTCTGAAAAGCAAGCCTTATGTTATAAAGGACAGTTATCTGGTTTCATATTTTTCTCTGTGTTTATTTATTTACTGTTATTCCCTAGTCTCTAGAACAATATTGTCCAGTGTTTCAGCCTTACCTCAACTATACTAAAAGGTACTCAGGAAAGGTTACTGTGTCTACATTTAGGCCAAAGTGCTGAAGGGAAGGTGGGACCTCTTTCTTCACTGGTAGGCATAAGTGGGGTTGTCAGTAACTATTGATAATTGAGTGCCTGAGCCAGGTACAGCATTGCTTTACACACATTATCTCATTCAACCCTCTAAACAACCTGGTGAGGTAGGCAATTTTGTTTCTCACCCCCACTTATAAGTGAGAAACTTGAAGCTAAAAGAGGTGTACTGGTTTATCCCACATTACACAGCAAAGAAAATGGCAGAAGTTGAATAGAAATGCAGCTCTGTCCAACTCCAAACGCCATGCTCTTAACCACTAGCTATTCCAAGAGACCGCAGGGGGAGAAAATTCTAGGGTACAGGAGTTAAGGGTTCTAGATTTAATTTACTTACCAAAGGTAGAAGTTTTATTTTCAGGAGATATAAAAGATACATTCAATAAATAAAATTCATGCCATGTTCATAGATGGAATGCTAAATATTAAAGATATCCATTTTCCTTGAGTCAACTTATCATTTTTTCAGCACCATCTCCCAGGGTAAAAATAACTCCAGAGATGCAGAAAATCTAGGTTTCTTATGAAAAGAAAATTCTTAGGTAATTATTATTATTATTACACTTTAAGTTCTGGGGTACATGTGCAGAACATGCAGTTTTGTTACATAGGTATACATGTGCCATGGTGGTTTGCTGCACCCACCAACCCATCATCTACATTACGTATTTCTTCTAATGCTATCCCTCCCCTAGCCCCCAACCCCCTGACAGATCCCAGTGTGTGATGTTCCCCTCCCTATGTCCATGTGTTCTCATTGTTTAACTCCCACTTATGAGTGTGAACATGTAGTGTTTGGTTTTCTGTTCTTGTGATAGTTTGCCGAGAGTGATGGTTTCCAGCTTCATCCATGTCCCTGCAAAGGATATGAAGTCATCCTTTTTTATGGCTGCATAGTATTCCATGGTGTATATGTGCCACATTTTCTTTATCCCGTCTATTATTATTAATATTATTATTTTACTTGACACTCTTAAAAGGGACACTTCAAAGTACAGTGGGGATGCTGTCTTCTCTAAACTCTGCCCAAAACAGACAGTTGCAAAGCTCTAGTTTCTCCCTGATAACTTCCTGCCAGAGCTCATCAGAATATAGCAAGATCCTTGTACTTGGCTCAGTTAGGCCCTGTCACTCATATCTCAGATCTCTTCTCCTTAAGAGACAAGAATGTAGTCCAAAGGCCTTGGTAAGTTTTGATTCTGCTTTCTCCATCTTTTCTCAAGGCTTTCTCTTCTCAGGACGAATTTTCTCCTTTTTCTAATCACTTTTAATATTCCTACCTTTTTTATTTGCTTTATAAGCCTGTCTTTTTTTGCTGATGGAGGTCACTGAAACTGACTAAATCACCCCAAGACAGTCATTCCCCCCGTACACGCTGGGCTTCTGCGAGATTGGAGGGGGTTCACAAATAAAATACAGAGCATTAAAACATGGGCTAGCCGAGTGATCATGGATTTAGTCCTGGAATTGGCTCAGGAATATATAGATTCAACCATTCTCCACTGGATAACTTGAAAAAAAAGCAAAATTAGCCCTCACTCATGGAGGAGCCCCAAACAGTTTAAAGCACCTCATATTACAAAATAAATCCACATACACTAAACAGGGAATAATAAGAACTACAACAAAAGAAAAATTTTAGCCTTGGGATGATGTCAAAATCCTGCTTTAGCTCTTTTTACATGGCTTGTAAAACACTGTGTAATGTAATGGTTAAGAGCATGGACTTGAGTCTGGGCTCTCCCACTTAACTAACTGGGTAACTGGATAAATTACTTCAGGTTCACTATACCTTGGCTTTCTTATTTGTAAAATCGGGTAATAATAGTAACTATATCATAGAGTTGCTGTGAAGATTAAATAAGATAATATGTATAAGATGGTGGATACACTGTTAACAATGATTATTTGTCAAACCCAGCCTCCCCTATCAGAAACCCTATGGTTGCTTCTTCTTTCATGCTTTCCTGCACTGATTCAATTGCTTGTCCTTTTGTCATAGGCAGCTTCACTGCTGATTCCCTCCCTCCTTTCCTTCTTTTTTGACTCTTCTTATAGTCTCTTTAAACTTCCCCTCCCTGCAAAATGCCCTTTCGCAAGCTGCTGTTAAAGCACCAGAGTGTTGTCTCAGTGCTTTTCCCCATCCCAAGATCCAAGATTGCTTTCTCTTCCAGGAGCTCCAGCCTTATTAATGAAAAATAGCCAAATCCAGGGCACAGGGAGTGTGCTGCAGAGATTTTCAGATGTAAAATAACAGCTGTTCTACCACAACTGTTGTTTTTGAGAAGTTCAAACTGTTCAGACTAGACTCATGCCAAAAGGAATTCTTTCAGACCACTGAGTATGCCCTAATTAATTTCTAGACTAGGTCTAACTTCATCAGTGATCTGGAGGTTTAGGAAATCTTCATTTATCTTACTTTGTACTTCTTTGCTGTCTTCTCCCAACCTTCCTATGTCCTCATACCAGCTATCACTACATAAGGATGCCATCTGTTCTTCAAATCCCTTCCATAAAGACTTCTAATATTTACCTTCAGATTTTGTCCTTTGTTTTCAACTACTCCCAAGTCTCTAAGCAGTTAAAAATAGCCAATAAAGACTTTCAGACTAAAGAACTAAATCAAATATCAAAAACAGTTAGGGAAAATATATATCAAGCAGTTCAGGTTAAACAAGTTCCATAAACTTAATACAACCTTCACAATATTGCCTAGGTCAATGAGCATGAGATCACAAACTCTTCTAAGGCCAAACAAGAAACCCATTCCTCTCAAAATAGATTCATGGGTACAGCTACAATACAGGTACAGGGGCTGCATATTTCAATGACACTTCTATGTTCACATTACATTCTGAATACTACCCAATATCATTACAAGTCATTCCCAGCCATCACTGGTAAAACTTCAGAATCAGATCCAAATAAAACAAGCAGAAAGCACACTAAATTATGGACAAGCAATCCTCTAGCATTTTCCAGTAAAGTCTGCTGCATCCTGTGAAGATGATTAGACTATGAGTTTCAAGATAGCAAGGATTTTTGTCTGTTTTGTTCACTGTTGTGCTCCTAGGACCTAGCACACATAGGAGGCATTCAACAAATATTTGTTGAGTGAAAGAATGACAGCCTCCTCAATTTTACACTCTGGGGTGCTGTATCTTCCCCTGCCACTAACTACCACAGAAATTAAAATCAAATATTCTTTCTGGCCGGGCGCGGTGGCTCATGCCTGTAATCCCAGCACTTTGGGAGGCCGAGGTGGGCAGATCATCTGAGGTCAGGAGTCCAAGACCATCCTGGTCAACGTGTTGAAACCTTGTCTTTACTAAAAATACAAAAAAATTAGCCAGGTGTGGTGGCAGGCGCCGGTAATCCCAGCTACTTGGGAGGCTGAGGCAAGAGAATCGCTTAAACCCGGGAGACGGAGGTTGCAGTGAGCCGAGATCACACCATCGCACTCTAGCCTGGGCAACAAGAGTGAAACTCCATCTCAAAAAAAATGAAAAATAAAAATAAAAATTGAGAATTAGTCTGGGCACAGTGGCTCATGCCTGTAATCCCAGCACTTTGGGAGGCAGAGGTGGGCTGACCACCTGAGGTCATGAGTTTGAGACCAGCCTGGCCAACATGGTGAAATCCTGTCTCTACTAAAAATACAAAAATTAGCCAGGCACGGTGGCACATACCGATAGTCCCAGCTACTTAGGAGGCTGAGGCAGGAGAATCCCTTGAACCCAGGAGGTGGAGATTGCAGTGAGCCAAGATTGTGCCATTGCACTCCAGCCTGATCAACAAGAGTGAAGCTTTGTTTCAAAAAAAAAATTGAGAATTAAAAGACAGAAACAAAGAGAATCCATATGCATTATGTCTTTGAAAAGGTGATGTATTTCAGGAAAATTTATTTACTTATTTATTTATTTGAGACAGGGTCATGCTCTGTCCCCCAGGCTGGAGTGCAGTGGCACCATCATAGTTCACTGCAGCCTCAACCTCCTAGGCTCAGTCTATCCTCCCACCTCAGCCTCCTGAGTAGCTAAGACCACAGGTGCATGCCACCATGTCCAGCTAGTTTTTGTGACTTTTTTTTTGGTAGAGATTGAGTGTCACTATGTTGCCCAGGTTAGTCTAAAAATCCTAGGCTCAAGCAATCCTCCCATCTTGGCCTCCCAAAGTGCTGGAATTACAGGTATGATCCACTGCACCCAGCCCAGGAAAAGAAATTTCAAAAGACATGATTAACTGTTATCCTTTTGTTTTGTTTTGTTTTTTAAGATACGGGGTCTCACTCTGTTTCCCAGTCTTGTCTTTAACTCCTGGGCTCAAGCAATCTTCCTGCCTTAGCCTCCTCAAGTAGCTGGGATCACAGGCATGAGCCACCACACCTAGGCTGATTAGCTATTTTAATTACACTATTGACATAAGCAAACCTCTGTATAATAAAATCTAAAATCCTTGTAATGGCCTACAAAGATCTGTATAATTTGGTTTCCTGGTTCCTCTGAGCTTGTCTCCTTCTCTACTCACTCTGCTGCAACCATGCTGACCTCCTTGCTGTTCCATGAATATATCATGCAAGCTCCTTCTTCTGGGACTTTGCACTTGCTATTTTCCTCTGCCCCAAATGCTCTTCATCCAGGTAGCTACATGCTCAAATGTTCCTCACCAGCCTGTTTGCAATAGCAACACCTCCACCCAGTACTCCCTGACCTCATTTTGACAACTATTTTTCTTGAACTATAGCATCTATCGTCATCTAACCTACCATAAATTTACTTGTTTATTTATTTTTTATATGTTGACCTTACTAGAATTTAAGCACAATAAAGGCAGAAAATTTTTTTTTAATTGCCATATGCCTGGGACCTGAAACTGAACCTGGCGTGAGCTCAATAGATATTTGCTGAGTTAATGAATGAACAAAAAGGCTGAAATAAGTGGGAAACTCTACCTTAGGAAAAAATTGCATCAACTATGATAGGCAAAGGTTTAATGGCTATTCTGTATAAAGAGTTTATTTGAATTTATTTTTAAAATGTCATCAAGACTAGGCTCATAGTAGACATTCAAGACAAATTGTTCAATGAATGAATGAACAAATAAATGAGCATATAAATGGATAAAGGACATGAACAGTGAATTCATATGAGAAAATAAAAATACGAAGCAAACATATGGGCAGGTATTCAACTAAAACAAGATTAAGGCAATAATAAGGTATTTATTAAATTAGCAATTTAAAATACTTAATGAAGAAGTTTCAATTCAACTAATAGCAATATAAATTCATAGAACTCTTTAAAAAATATACGTCAATATGCTTCTGCTTAGAAGTAACAGGATGACCAATTTAAATTGACTCAAACAAAGGGGATTTATTGAATCATACAACTAAGGGCTTAGGGTAAGGAGGATTCAAGGCACAATTTAATCCTGGTTCTAGCTCTGTTTCTTTGTAACTCCTTCAGCTCTGCCTGCCTCTTTGTGTTTGCTTCATCCTCACATTGCCACCCTCATTGTTGCAAAAGGGCTGCTAAAGCAACTTTTCTCTTCCTTTTGAACATCCTGGGGAGAAGATTATGCTGCCTTCTAAAACCAGGAAAGAAGCTCTGGGCTCCACACTGACAGGGCCACCACTGAACCAATTTCTTTGACCAAGGGAATACTATATGCTGAACAGCTTAAGCCTGGGTTACCTCAACAAAATACTATGGCAAAGGAATGGATTGCCCAGATTTGCTAAGACTAATGAGGGCTCATGATTGGAGGTGGTGGTGGTGGAGGAATCAATTCCACCCGTCAAATGGCTGTGATATGGTTTGGCTGTGTCCCCACCTAAATCTCACCTTGAATTGTAGCTCCCATAATTCCCACACGTTTTAGGAGGGACCGGATGGGAGAAGATAATTAAATCATGGGGGCAGTTTCTCCCATAATATTCTCGTGGTAGTGAGTAAGTCTCACAAGATCTGATAGTTTTATAAAGGGTTTCCCCCTTTCACTTGGCTCTCATTCTCTCTTGCCTGCCACCATGTAAGATGTGACTTTGCTCCTCATTTGCCTTCTGCCATGATTGTGAGGCCTCCCCAGCCATGTGGAACTGTGAGTCCATTAAACTTCTTTCCTTTATAAATTACCCAGTCTCGGGTATATCTTTATTAACAGTGTGAGAATGGACTAATACAGGCTGCTTGGGAGATATGTCCACTGCAGCAATTTGGATGTACCTATCAAGAGCCTTTAACCTAGTAATTACACTCTGAGAATTTATCCTAAGGAACAGATTCAAATGAAGTAAAGCTACATGCGTCAATATTTACTTTATCTCTGCATTATATGAATAATTTTATTACCTGTAACAATAAACACTGTAAAAACTTAAATGCACAAATACTGAGAAATATTTTTAAAGTATGTTATATAAATCAATATTCCATGGATTATGATGTAACTATTAAGAATAATAATTATAGAAATATATAATGACATGAGGATACATATTACATTTTATATTATGATATAAAATAATCATAATATAATCTGTAATCATATAAAATTCTGGTATACTAATCCTGGAATGGAACTTGAAGAGATGAAAACTGTCATATTTAGGTAGGGGAATTAAGGGTCACTTTTTACAGTATTTACAATAAATTTTAATATCAAAGGGTTACAATCCAAAGACAACTGAGAAATTTCTGAGAAGTATGTGTGCTCTAAGAATAAAATCAAATTCTCAGGGCCAGGTGCAGTGGCTCACGCCTGTAATCCCAGCACTTTGGGAGGCCGATGTGGGAAGATCACTTGAGGTCAGGAGTTCGAGACAAGCCTGGCTAAAATGTTAAAACCTTGTCTCTATTAAAAACAAAAATAGATTCTAGGCTAAGCCAATAGTTCCATAAAGCCCTGGGCAAAGCTGGCCTTCAACATGCCTGCCTCTCATCATCACCAAAGCTTCCATTTCCTTTTTGGTTTCCTTTTCCCACTTTAGCATCTCCTCCACTGATATCCATGTTTATTAGAACCTCCAGTCATTATGAGAAAGATCTTAGAAATTCACTTACACTGAACTTCCTTAGTAAGAGGACTTAGAGAGAGAAGTCATGTAGGGGTGGCAAATTTTAACCCAAAGAAATAAATAGATCTGAATGGATACTTTGATCCAGTTCAACCTCAGGGCTGGAAAAGGAGAGGCCATTTTGGAAATGGAAGAGAAGAAAAGAGACAGTATCTGTCATCTGTCTACTAATATCTAAAAATGTATTTAATTACTAAATTCAAAGCATTGTGAGAGATATAAATATGAGTAGAAATTACAGACTAAAAAAAGGTAAGCCATGTACACAAACAACTATAATAAAATGATGAAAATATGTACCATGAATGGGATTAAATGATATAGAAAATCAAAAACAGAATATTAATTTTAGCTGGTGATATTAGGAGAGGCTTCATGAAGAGGTGATAGTACTTCTAGAGCATGAAAGATAGGAAAGGTTTTAGTATGCATAGAAAGGGAAACAGGATTCCAGGCAGGGGCAACTGCATGGAAAATTCACTGAGGTGTATATAAGAATAGCAAGTACTAAATTTCAGATAATCTAAGACATCCATGATTATAAGACACATTGCTACTTTATGTAACACTAAGGAAAGATATAGACTGCCAATTAAACAATAACTCAATGCTTTCTATTCACTCAAAATTTTTATTCTACATTTGTTGAAAGAGTTATTTTAGACTTTAGACATAGACAAAGCAAAATAAAATTATGATATTTCTAAAACTTCTTTTCATTAAGTCCAGCTTTCTTGAGTCTTTTTGACTCATAGCCATTGAGTTCTGTGATTTTCCACATGGTATCATCCTCTGTGCCGTCAAGAGCATTGAGGGTGCTAAAGGAATGCTTCACTATTTTCTCTAGGATTATCTTCCAAGCTGTTCAGACTTATTCTGCAAATCTGGATGTTAGTGCTTTCTTGATCTTACCAGAATGTCCCAGAGGATACTTGGATTAAGTTTACTCATGTGCACATGACGACTACATCATGAATGCAGCAAGGCTGACAGTGATTGTAAGACTCATCCCAATTTCAAAGATGTAAGGAAAATAAGCATTTTGAGAATCAATGAAATATGGAAGTTTAAGTAGTTTAAAATTCTTTATATATGATGTATGAAAGAAAGCAGTTACTCCTCTCCAGATTATCTTACCCAGAGTAAATACCCTGAAAACATTGCTCTGGTTATATGACTCTTCAGCTCAACAACTGTCAATAGCTCCTCTTTGCTCCTAGAGTAAAGGCCAACCTCTTGAAGCCTGCATTTAAAGCCCTCCATAATCTAACCACAACCTATCTTACCTGTCTTATTTTCCACTAGTCATTCCTTGAACATATAAATAGGGAGACTGGTTAAAAAGCTGTCATAATAAATGTCAGGGGCCTGGGGAAAGAAAGGAAAAGGGGGACAGTTGAAAATGTTTTATTTCTTTTTAAAAAAAGAAGTTTGAAAGGAAATAAACAGATTTGAAAAAGAAGCACATAGAGCATATAGAAATGAAAAACACAATAGAATCAAAACTAAAACATAATTGGTAGATTAGCCAATAGATCATTCAAAGGAACTGGGAACTTGGGCCTGAGTGATGGACATCCAGGATTTATGGCATTTCCGGTAGAGAAGATAGCTACAGCAGCACTGTGATCAGGACACTAAGCCTTGGCCAGTGCAAGTAGAAAAGTTTGAGCCTGGAATTCGTTAACTGAGCTGAGATCCAATGGGCTGAATTGTTCTGGGAGAATAGTGCCCAATGACCACATGCAGAAGGATAATCATATCTACTCCAAAGTTTCCCAAATTTAGATCCATGGGACCCCCACAGTTTAATATCAATCAATGAGCTCACAATTAAAATTACACAAGAAGGTAAGACATTATAAGAGAGGGTCAACTAGGAACAAGGAAATACAAAAGAGTTCTAGCTACCTAAGAAAAAAGATACTGAAATTGTTAGATACAGATTATAGAACAAAGGATAATAAAAAGCTGAACAAGCAATAAGGTACTATTAGGAATAAACAGGTAGATTTTGGAAAAATAGAATTTCTTAAAATCAAAACTAAATTAAAAAAAAAAAAACTCAGGAGTTCGACACCAGCCTGGGCAACGTAGAGAGAGCCTGTCTCTACAAAAATAAATAACTAAATAAAAACTTATTAGAATAGGTGCTTTGATGGTCTTTCTGAGGTTCAAGAAGTGGTGAATATATAAAATGGCAATCACATGTAAACCTAAATAAATACTAGTTGTATAAAATAAAAATAATAATGATGTCTAATTTGCGGGGTTACAAAAAGGACAGAACTAAAATATGGGGCAAAAATAGCATGCAAGTCAGAAAAAAGAAGGTGATTGGATTTAAAGCACTCTAAAGCCGTTGTATTGTTTAGAAAAAAATTATACATATTCACATAAGACTAATATGCATAGTAAAATTTCAAGGGTAATCTGTATAAATTCTAAACCCACAGAGAGAAAAACAGGAAATAGGAAAAAAACCAAAGAACAATAATCCAAAAGTTTACAATAAAAAAGACACAGAGAAAGTGAGATGAGGCTGGGCGTGGTGGTTCACACCTGTAATCCCAGCACTTTGGGAGGCTGAGGCGGGCGGATCACGAGGTCAGGAGATCGAGACCGTCTTGGCTAACACGGTGAAATCCCGTCTCTACTAAAAATACAAAAAATTAGCCGGGCATGGTTGCAGGCGCCTGTAGTCCCAGCTACTCAGGAGACTGAGGCAGGAGAATGGCCTGAACCCGGAAGGCGGAGCTTGCAATGAGCCGAGATTTCACCACTGTACTCCAGCCTGGGCAACAGAGCAAGACTCCGTCTCAAAAAAAAAAAAAAAAAGAAAAGAAAGCGAGATGAGCAGAAATTAAAAGGTAAGATAGAAGAGACAAATCTAAAGATATTATCACAGTAAATATAAACTATCTGAAAGACAGATTGTCAGGGAGGATTTATAAACAAAAGCTAGCTATATGCTATTTACAAGAGACCAAAGAGTTGAAAGTAAAAGGATAGAAAAGTATATACCAGCTAAGAAGCAATGAATTCATATTAAAATACACTTTAAGACAAAAAGCATCCTCGGAGTCCTTATATAATGAGAAAATGTTTAATTCACCAGGAAGATATAACTTTCCTAACTTGCATGCATGTAAAACAGTGACCTCAAGCTATATAAAGCAAAAATTACAGAACCAAAAGGAAGAGTTTACAAATTCAACAAAAATTATAAAACGATGGCAAGGAATTTATACATTCAACAAAATAATGGAATATTTTAACATACTTGTTTCAATTGATAAGACAAGCAGAAAGAAAATCAGTAAAGGTGCATGCAATGATCCAAAATCCAGTTGTTGGAACTTAAACCCCAACATGATGGTATTAAGAACTGGGGTCTTTGGGAAGTGATTAGGCCTTGAGGGCTCCACTCTCATGAATGGGATTAATGTCCTTATCAAAAGAAGTTTTAGAGAGCTGCCTGGACCTTCCATTTCTTCTGCCATGACAGGACTCAGCATTCATCCCTTTTGCCCTTCTGCATGTGAGGATGCAGCAAGAAGGTACCATCTTGTAAGCAGAGAACAGCTTTCACTAGACACCAATTCTGCCCATACCTTGATCCTGGACTTCTCAGCTTCCAGGACTGTGAGCAAGAAATTTCTGCTTATAAATTCCCAGTTTAAGGTATTTTGTTATAGCAGCAGAAATGGACTACGACAGTGTAGAAGAATATGCTATGACTACATGTGTTTATCCCAGAAATGCAAGTTTAGTTCAATATTAGAAAAATCTATAAATGTCATTCACTACATTAACAGATTACATGAGAAAAACATGATTATGTCAATAATGGAACTTCCTTAATGTAATAAAGGGTAACTACAAAACACCTGCAACAAATATTCCTAATGGGAAAGTTTTAGAAGCATTCCCTTTAAAATCATCAGGGGGAAAAAAACTGTTATCACTTTTTCTCAGCATGTACTGAAGGTCCTAGCTAGCACAGTAATTTCAGAAATTTAAGTTATAAAGATTAGAAGTAAATAAATAAAATTGTCATTATTCAAAGATATGATTATCGGCCAGGCACAGTGGCTTACGCCTGTAAACATAACACTTTGGGAGGCCGAGGTGGGTGGATCACTCGAGCCTAGGAATTGGAGACCAGCCTGGGCAATGTGGCAAAACCCTATCTCTACAAAAGTACAAAAAATATTAGCTGGGCATGTGGTGCATGCTTGTAGTCCCAGCTACTCAGGAGGCTGGGGTGGGAGGATCACCTGAGCCCAGGGAGGTTTAGGCTGCAATGAATCATGATTGTGCCATTGCACTCCAGCCTGGGTGACAGAGCGAGACCCTGTCTCAAAATTTTTTAAAATTTTTATGATTATCTACATAGAACATGCAAAATGGTGGGTACACAATTATTCCTTTTATTAGTTTAAAAATTAAATATACACATGTTAATATATAGTACATTATTGTTTTTTGTTTTTATACAACATGTATTGTTGTATTATGTATAAATACAACATAAATTGAATATATGCATGCTACATATTCTTGTATCTTATATGTATATAAAACAATTAAAAATCATATAACAGGGTTAAAATTTTATTAAAAATTGCTTGGGGAGGGAAGCAAGTGGGACCAGAAAGTGCTGACCGTCAAAATAGGAAGAGTTGACAGACTAAAAATAAAGGGAACATACGTCCTGATATTCCTAATACAGTCCCAGTTTATTTTTATTTTCTTAGTGTAATTGTTAGTATAGCCTGCCTCTTGCCTTCAAAAGTATTCCAGTTTAAGGGAAAAAATTATATTTCCTCCTAAGTATAATAGAAGTCATGGTAAGGAAGAAGAATAGAAGTAAGGGACTGAGAGAGGTTAAAGGGTAAGGGGTTCTGGTAAAAATGTGAGATCTTAAAGATAGAAAAGCTCTTTTTTTTTGAGGCAGGGTCTCGCTTTGTTGCCCAGGCTGGAGTGTGGTGGTGCAGTCTCGGCTCACTGCACCCTTCACGTCCCAGGCTCAAGCAATACTCTCGCCTCAGCCTCCTGAGTAGCTGGGGCCACAGGTGCACATCACCACGCCTGGCTAATTTAAAAATTTTTTTAAATAGAGATAGGGGTCTCACTTTGTTGCCCAGGCTGGTCTCAAACTCCTGGGTTCAAGTGATCCTCTTGCTTTGGCCTCCAAAAGTGCCAGAATTACAGGCGTGAGCCACTGTGCCTTGCCAAGGTGGAAAAACTCTAGAGAGATGGCCAGAACTGGGCATGAAGTATAGTGTATGAGTAAATATAACGAGTAGGAAATAAAGATCATCAAAAGGAGAACAAGTAACAGTGAGCCCATCCTGTTGTAAGAGTTAGCTGTGTTAAATGTTAAAATCCCCAAAGACGAGGTACGCAGTGAAAAAGAAAATTGGGATTCTGTGCTAATAACATTAATCAATGTATCTCAGGGGATTATAGATAACAGCTACAAAATGGGAAGAGTATGGTATAAGTGGATTGTGTGGACTTCAAAAGAGGAAGGGCTCATGAGAGACAGTGGAAAGCATGCCAAATAAGAGCAAAAATGAAGTCAACCCCAAATCCTTACTCTGAGTTTAGAGGCGAGAGAAAAAGTGGTTTCTATTTTGAGAGTTGCAAGAGAAGGCCAGATTTTAATTATGACAGTGAAGACTCCAGGAAAACATTCATTATTAAGGGAAGTTTGTTCACAAAAGAATAGAGGTTCCAGGAAGGCAGATATCTCTTCAACATACCAATTTCCTTTTCTTTGGATAGATAGCCACAAGTGGGATTGTTAGATCCTATGTTAATTCTATTTTTAGTTTTTTGAGAAACCTCCATACTGTTTTTCATAATGGCTGCACTAATTTACATTTCCACTGACAGTGTATGAGAGTTCCTTTTTCTCTGCATCCTCACCAGCATTTGTTATTTTTTGTCTTTTTGATAATAGCTATTCTAAGTGGGGTGAGAGGATATCTAATTGTGATTTTGATTCGCATTTCCCTGATTATTAGTGGTGTTGAACATTTTTTCATATACTTCTTGGCCATTTGTATGTCTTCTTTTGAGAAATGTCTATTCAGATCCTTTCCCCATCTTTTAATTGAATTATTTGTGTTTTGTTTTGTTTTTGTTTTTGTGTTTTTTGTTTGTTTGTTTGTTTGCTGTTGAGTTGTGTCCCATGTATATTCTGAATATATTAGTCTCTTGTCAGACGAGTTTGCAAATATTTTCTCCCATTCTGCAGGTTATCGCTTCACTATGTTAATTCTTTTGCTGTGCAGAGCTTTTAAGTTTGATATAGTCCCACTTGTCTCTTTTTGTTTTTGTTGCCTGTGTTTATGAAGTCTTAACCATAAAATTTTTTCCTTGACCAGTGTTCTGGAGTGTTTTCCCCTATGTTTTTTTCTAGCAGTTTTATAGTTTTAGGTTTTACACTTAGGTCTTTAATCCAATTTGAGTTAATTATTTTTAAATTTGAATACTTTTATTATGTTGTTGACAGAATAAATATCTGTATAACAAGTTCTGTCGTAGAAAATTATATTAAAGGAATTGTGATTAGGCTTGTCATTTCCCCAGTGTATGTACAAATGAGTTTATTTATAGCTAGATTTTACCATATTCTTTTTTTTTAAAATTATACTTTAAGTTTTAGGGTACATGTGCACAACATGCAGATTTGTTACATATGTATACATGTGCATTGTTGGTGTGCTGCACCCATTAACTCGTCATTTAACATTAGGTATATCTCCTAATGCTATCCCTCCCCCCTCCCCCCACCCCACAACAGGCCCCAGTGTGTGATATTCCCCTTCCTGTGTCCAAGTGTTCTCATTGTTCAATTCCTATCCATGAGTGAGAACATGTGGTGTTTAGTTTTTTGTCCTTGTGATAGTTTGCTGAGAATGATGGTTTCCAGCTTCATCCATGTCCCTACAAAGGACATGACCTCATCACTTTTATGGCTGCATACTATTCCACGGTGTATATGTGCCACATTTTCTTAATCCAGTCTATCATTGGTGGACATTTGGGTTGGTTCCAAGTCTTTCCTATTGTGAATAGTGCCGCAATAAACATCCGTGTGCGTGTGTCTTTATACCAGTATGTTTTATAATCCTTTGGGTATATACCCAGTAATGGGATGGCTGGGTCAAATGGTATTTCTAGTTCTAGATACCTGAGGAATCGCCACACTGACTTCCACAATGGTTGAACTAGTTTACAGTCCCACCAACAGTGTAAAACTGTTCCTATTTCTCCACACCCAGTCCAGCACCTGTTTTTTCCTGACTTTTTAATGATCGCCATTCTAACTGGTGTGAGATGGTATCTCATTGTGGTTTTGATTTGCATTTCTCTGATGGCCAGTGATGATGAGCATTTTTTCATGTGTCTTTTGGCTGCATAAATGTCTTCTTTTGAGAAGTGTCTGTTCATATCCTTTGCCCACTTTTTGATGGGGTTGTTTTTTTTCTTGTAAATTTGTTTGAGTTCATTGTAGATTCTGGGTATTAGCCCTTTGTCAGATGGGTAGATTGCAAAAATTTTCTCCCATTCTGTAGGTTGCCTGTTCACTCTGATGGTAGTTTCTTTTGCTGTGCAGAAGCACTTTACTTTAATTAGATCCCATTTGTCAAGTTTGGCTTTCGTTGCCACTGCTTTTGGTGCTTTAGACATGAAGTCCTTGCCCATGCCTATGTCCTGAATGGTATTGCCTAGGTTTTCTTCTAGGGTTTTTATGGTTTTAGGTCTAACATTTAAGTCTTTAATCCATCTTGAATTAATTTTTGTATAAGGTGTAAGGAAGGGATCCAGTTTCAGCCTTCTACATATGGCTAGCCAGTTTTTCCAGCACCATTTATTAAATAGGGAATCCTTTCCCCCCATTTCTTGTTTTTGTCAGGTTTGTCAAAGATCAGATAGTTGTAAATATGTGGCATTATTTCTGAGGGCTCTGTTCTGTTCCATTGGTCTATATCTCTGTTTTAGTACCAGTACCATGCTGTTTTGGTTACTGCAGCTTTGTAGTATAGTTTGAAGTCAGGTAGTGTGATGCCTCCAGCTTTGTTTTTTTGGCTTAGGATTGACTTGGCGATGCGGGCTCTTTTTTGGTTCCATATGAACTTTAAAGTAGTTTTTTCCAAATCTGTGAAGAAAGTCATTGGTAGCTTGATGGGGATGGCATTGAATCTATAAATTACCTTGGGCAGTATGGCCATTTTCACAATATTGATTCTTCCTATCCATGAGCATGGAATGTTCTTCCACTTGTTTGTATCCTCTTTTATTTCATTCAGCAGTGGTTTGTAGTTCTCCTTGAAGAGGTCCCTCACATCCCTTGTAAGTTGGATTCCTAGGTATTTTATTCTCTTTGAAGCAATTGTGAATGGGAGTTCACTCATGAACTCATTTGATGAATGAGTTCATTTGGCTCTCTGTTTGCCTTTATTGCTGTATAAGAATGCTTGTGATTTTTGCACATTGATTTTGTCTCCTGAGACTTTGCTGAAGTTGCTTATCAGCTTAAGGAGATTTTGGGCTGAGACGATGGGGTTTTCTAGATATACAATCATGTCATCTGCAAACAGGGACAATTTGACTTCCTCTTTTCCTAATTGAATACCCTTTATTTCCTTCTCCTGCCTGATTGCCCTGGCCAGAACTTCCAACACTATGTTGAATAGGAGTGGTGAGAGAGGGCATCCCTGTCTTGTGCCAGTTTTCAAAGGGAATACTTCCAGTTTTTACCCATTCAGTATGATATTGGCTGTGGGTTTGTCATAGACAGCTCTTATTATTTTGAGATACGTCCCATCAATACCTAATTTGTTGAGAGTTTTTAGCATGAAGGATTGTTGAATTTTGTCAAAGGCCTTTTCCGCATCTATTGAGATAATCATGTGGTTTTTGTCTTTGGTTCTGTTTATATGCTGGATTATGTTTACTGATTTGCATATGTTGAACCAGCCTTGCATCCCAGGGATGAAGCCCACTTGATCATGGTGGATAAGCTTTTTGATGTGTTGCTGGATTTGGTTTGCCAGTATTTTATTGAGGATTTTTGCATCGATGTTCATCAGGGATATTGTTCTGAAATTCTCTTTTTATGTTGTGTCTCTGCCAGGCTTTGGTATCAGGATGATGCTGGCCTCATAAAATGAGTTAGGGAGGATTCCCTCTTTTTCTGTTGATTGGAATAGTTTCAGAAGGAATGGTACCAGCTCCTCCTTGTACCTCTGGTAGAATTTGGCTGTGAATCCATCTGCTCCTGGACTTTTTTCTGGTTGGTAAGCTATTAATTATTGCCTCAATTTCAGAGACTGTTATTGGTCTACTCAGAGATTCAACTTCCTGGTTTAGTCTTGGGAGGGTGTATGTGTCGAGGAATTTATCCATTTCTTCTCGATTTTCTAGTTTATTTGCGTAGAGGCGTTTATAGTATTCTCTGTTGGTAGTTTGTATTTCTGTGGGATCGGTGGTGATATCCCTTTTATCATTTTTTATTTTATCTATTTGATTCTTCTCTCTTTTCTTCTTTATTAGTCTTGCTAGCGGTCTATCAATTTTGCTGATCTTTTCAAAAAACCAGCTCCTGGATTCATTGATTTTTTGAAGGGTTTTTTGTGTCTCTATTTCCTTCAGTTCTGCTCTGATCTTAGTTATTTCTTGCCTTCTGCTAGCTTTTGAATGTGTTTGCTCTTGCTTCTCTAGTTCTTTAAATTGTGATGTTAGGGTGTCAATTTTAGATCTTTCCTGCTTTCTCTTGTGGGCATTTAGTGCTATAAATTTCCCTCTACACACTGCTTTGAATGTGTCCCAGAGATTCTGGTATGTTGTGTCTTTGTTCTTGTCGGTTTCAAAGAACATCTTTATTTCTGCCTTCATTTTGTTATGTACCCAGCAGTCATTAAGGAGCAGGTTGTTCAGTTTCCAGGTAGTTGAGCGGTTTTGAGTGAGTTTCTTAATCCTGAGCTCTAGTTTGATTGCACTGTTGTCTGAGAGACAGTTTGTTATAATTTCTGTTCTTTTACCCTTGCTGAGGAGTGCTTTACTTCCAACTATGTGGTCAATTTTGGAATAGGTGTGGTGTGGTGCTGAAAAGAATGTATATTCTGTTGATTTGGGGTGAAGAGTTCTGTAGATGTCTTTTAGGTCTGCTTGGTGCAGAGCTGAGTTCAGTTCCTGGATATCTTTGTTAACTTTCTGTCTCGTTGATCTGTCTAATGTTGACAGTGGGGTGTTAAAGTCTCCCATTATTATTGTGTGGGAGTCTAAGTCTCTTTGTAGGTCTCTAAGGACTTGCTTTATGAATCTGGGTGCTCCTGTATTGGGTGCATATATATTTAGGATAGTTAGCTCTTCTTGTTGAATTGATCCCTTTACCATTATGTAATGGCCTTCTTTGTCTCTTTTGATCTTTGTTGGTTTAAAGTCTGTTGTATCAGAGACTATGATTGCAATCCCTGCCTTTTTTTGTTTTCCATTTGCTTGGTAGATCTTCCTCCATCCCTTTATTTTGAGCCTATGTGTGTCTCTGCACGTGAGTTGGGTTTCCTGAATACAGCACACTGATGGGTCTTGACTCTTTATCCAATTTGCCAGTCTGTGTCTTTTAATTGGAGCATTTAGCCCATTTTCATTTAAGGTTAATATTGTTATGTGTGAATTTGATCCTGTCATTATGATGTTATCTGGTTATTTTGCTCGTTAGTTGATGCAGTTTCTTCCTAGCATTGATGGTCTTTACAATTTGGCATGTTTTTGCAGTGGCTGGTACCGGTTGTTCCTTTCCATGTTTAGTGCTTCCTTCAGGAGCTCTTTTAGGGCAGGCCTGGTGATGACAAAATCTCTCAACATTTGCTTGTCTGTAAAGGATTTTATTTTTCCTTCACTTATGAAACTTAGTTTGGCTGGATCTGAAATTCTGGGTTGAAAATTCTTTTCTTTAAGAATGTTGAATATTGACTCCCACTCTCTTCTGGCTTGTAGAGTTTCTGCTGAGAGATCAGCTGTTAGTCTGATGGGCTTCCCTTTGTGGGTAACCCGACCTTTCTCTCTGGTTGCCCTTAACATTTTTTCCTTCATTTCAACTTTGGTGAATCTGACAATTATGTATCTTGGAGGTGCTCTTCTCGAGGAGTATCTTTGTGGCGTTCTCTGTATTTCCTGAATTTGAATGTTGGCCTACCTTGCTAGATTGGGGAAGTTCTCCTGGATAATATCCTGAAGAGTGGTTTCCAACTTGGTTCCATTCTCCCCGTCACTTTCTGGTACACCAATCGGACGTAGATTTGGTCTTTTCACATAGTCCCTTATTTCTTGGAGGCTTTGTTCGTTTCTTTTTATTTTTTTTTCTCTAAAGCTCTTCTTGCTTCATTTCATTCATTTGATCTTCCATCACTGATACCCTTTCTTCCAGTTGATCGAATCGGCTACTGAGGCTTGTGCATTCATCACGTAGTTCTCGTGCTGTGGTTTTCAGCTCCATCAGGTCCTTTAAGGACTTCTCTGCATTGGTTATTCTAGTTATCCATTCGTCTAATTTTTTTCAAGGTTTTTAACTTCTTTGCCATGGGTTCGAACTTCCTCCTTTAGCTCGGAGTAGTTTGATTGTCTGAAGCCATCTTCTCTCAACTCGTCACAGTCATTCTCTGTCCAGCTTTGTTCCATTGCTGGTGAGGAGCTGTTTTCCTTTGGAGGAGGAGAGCCACTCTGATTTTTAGTTTCCAGTTTTTCTGTTCTGTTTTTCCCCACCTTTGTGGTTTTATCTACCTTTGGTCTTTGATGATGGTGACGTACAGATGGGGTTTTGGTGTGGATGTCCTTTCTGTTTGTTAGTTTTCCTTCTAACAGTCAGTACCCTCAGCTGCAGGTCTGTTGGAGTTTTCTGGAGGTCCACTCCAGACCCTGTTTGCCTGGGTATCACCAGCGGAGGCTGCAGAACAGCGGATATTGGTGAACAGCAATTGTTGCTGTCTGATCATTCCTCTGGAAGTTTTGTCTCAGAGAAGTACCCGGCCGTGTGAGGTGTCAGTCTGCCCCTACTGGGGGGTGCCTCCCAGTTAGGCTACTCTGGGGTCAGGGACCCACTTGAGGAGGCAGTCTGTCTGTTCTCAGATCTCCAGCTGTGTGCTTGGAGAACCACTACTGTCTTCAAAGCTGTCAGACAGGGACATTTAAGTCTGCAGAGGTTTCTGCTGCCTTTTGTTTGGCTATGCCTTGCCCCCAGAGGTGCAGTCTACAGAGGCAGGCAGGCCTCCTTGAGCTGTGGTGGGCTCCACCCAGTTTGAGCTTCCCAGCTGCTTTGTTTACCTACTCAAGCCTGGGCAATGGCGGGCACCCCTCCCCCAGCCTTGCTGCCACCTTCCAGTTTGATCTCAGACTGCTGTGCTAGCAATGAGCAAGGCTCTGTGGGTGTAGGACCCTCGGAGCCAAGCGCGGTATATAATCTCCTGGTGTGCTGTTTGCTAAGACCGTTGGAAAAGCGCAATATTAGGGTGGGAGTGACCTGATTTTCCAGGTGCCGTCTGTCACCCCTTTCTTTGACTAGGAAAGGGAATTCCCTGACCCCTTGCACTTCCCAGGTGAAGCAATTCCTCGCCCTGCTTCGGCTCATGCTTGGTGTGCTGCACCCACTGTCCTGCACCCACTGTCGGACACTCCCCAGTGAGATGAACCCGGTACCTCAGTTCGAAATGCAGAAATCACCCGTCTTCTGCATCACTCACGCTGGGAGCTGTAGACTGGAGCTGTTCCTATTTGGCCATCTTGGCTCCTCTCTCCTCAATTTTACCATATTCTTAAAATATCACAAACACAAATAACACTCCATGTTAACAATAGGAAGTCAATGAATAGTTGCAAGAAAGAGTGACTTTATAATGATTTTTGACCTCCCAAGTCACCATAAGATTTCAATATTGGTTTGGTTTAATTCTTATCAGAGAGAGCCCCTTCCTCCCACCCCCCCCCCCCCAGGACCCCCTGTTTCTCTCCCTCTCTTTTTCTCTCTAAACTAGCTTTAGCTGCATGGCTCCCATTTATTGTAATAGAAGATACTTAATTAAGCCTACGCATATCGCTTAGAAACTCAGTGATTAAATTATTCTGTTTTGTGCTTTCTGATCTACAGGTATTTTTTGGCTTCAAACCTTCACCAGTATATTTCACAACTGCTATTTGTGTTTCTAGCCAGATAATTCATGAGTTTATTTTAAAATATAATTATGTTTATGCAGTCTTTGCAAGACATGATAATTGACAACAGTGGCATAAGTTCCATCAAAATGTAGAATCAGGTATAAACATTGTTATATTTGTGTATGCTGTGCATATAAGCACGCAAAATGCTTCTTTTTTTTCTGAGTGACTAAGCAGTCATCATAGAGGTTCAGTCTGAAAATGGACTAAGAGCTGCTGGAATTGTCTTTTTCAGTTCAAAAGCGATTGTTAAAAACTAAACTAATTTGTATCAGTTCTTACCAGAAAAGAGTTTACCCTCTTGTACACAATACTTTTAATTCTAAATATGTGTGTGTGCTGTAAAATTGCTTGAAATATTGGTTTGAAAATGTAATTGGTCTTTATTTAAACTGAGACAACCCAATATATGCTACAAATAGTTTATTTTAGAAAGTATAGTCTTTGATAATTTCAACTAATCTTCTTTAAACTCAGTTTACCTCCTACTTGAAAATTTCTAATGGTTGGCCGGGCACAGTGGCTCATGCCTGTAATCCCAGCAGTTTGGGAGGCTGAGGCAGGTGGATCATGAGGTCAGGAGTTCAAGATCAGCCTGGCCAACATGGTAAAACCCCGTCTCCACTAAAAATACAAAAATTATCCAGGCATGGTGGTGGGTGCCTGTAATCCCAGCTACTCGGGAGGCTGAGGCAGAGAATTGCTCGAACCCAGGAGGCAGAGGTTGCAGTGAGCTGAGATCGCACCACTGCACTCCAGCCTGGGTGACAGAGCAAGACTCCATCTCAAAAAACAAAAAATTCCAATGGTTTTCTATGCACTTCCTTCTCATAAACCTCTGAAGATTTTTATGCATGATGAATAAATTTTATGTTCTAAACCTAGAATTCAGGCCGTTGCACAGAAATCTCATCCTATTTATCCAAAGTCTTCTCCTCTACTCTCCAAGATAGAACTTCTCTTATGGCTAGAAAGCCTTCATATGCATCCCGACACACTTGCTCATTCTACCCTCAATCTTATATCAAAAAATACCTCCCCTTTCTTTATTCTTTGCCTACAAATTTTACTCATAGATGAAGACAAGGTTAAGTTCTGCCTTCTCCATGAAAGTTTAATTGATCTTATTAAGGCCCAAACTGAGCAGTTCTTTTATTATTATTATTATTATTATTAATTTTACTTTAGGTTCTGGCATATATGTGCAGAACGTGCAGGTTTTTTACATAGGTATACATGTGCCATGGTGGTTTGCTGCACCTATCAACCTGTCATCTAAGTTTTAAGCCCCACATGCATTAGGTATTTGTCCTTAATGCGCTCCCTCCCCTTGTCCCCAACCCCCGACAGGCCCTGGTGTGATGTTCCCCTCCCTGTGTCCATGTGTTCTCATTGTTCAACTCCCACTTATTAGTGAGAACATGTGGTGTTTGGTTTTCTGTTCCTGTGTTAGTTTGCTGAGAATTATGGCTTCCAGCTTCATCCATGTCCCTGCAAAGAACATGAACTCATTCTTTTTTATGGCTGCATAGTATTCCACGCTGTATATGTGCCACATTTTCTTTATCCAGTCTATCATTGATGGGCATTTGGGTTGGTTCCAAGTCTTTGCTATTGTAAATAGTGCTACAATAAACATACATGTGCATGTGCCTTTATAGTAGAATGATTAAATTCCTTTAGGTATATACCCAGTAATGGGATTGCTGGGTCAAATGATATTTCTGATTCTAGATCCTTGAGGAATTGCTATACTGTCTTTCACAATGGTGTAACTGATTTACACTCTCACCAACAGTGTAAAAGCATTCCTATTTCTCCACAGCCTCGCCAGCATCTGTTGTTTCCTGACTTTTTAATGATTGCTATTCTAACTGGCATGAGATGATATCTCATTGTGGTTTTGATTTGCATTTCTCTAATGACCAGTGATGATCAGCTTTTTTTTTTTCATATTTTTGTTCGCCACATAAATATCTTCTTTGGAGAAGTGTTTGTTCATATCCTTCACTCACTTTTTGATGGTTTTTTTTTCTTGTAAATTTGTTTAAGTTCCTTGTAGATTCTGGATATTAGCCCTTTGTCAGATGGGTAGATTGCAAAAATTTTCTCCCATTCTGTAGGTTGCTTGTTCACTCTGATGATAGTTTCTTTTGCTGTGCAGAAGCTTTTTAGTTTGATTAGATCCCATTTGTTAATTTTGGCTTTTGTTGCATTTGGTTTTGGTGTTTTAGTCATGAAGTCTTTGCCTATGGCTATGTCCTGAATGGTATTGCCTAGGTTTTCTTCCAGGGTTTTTATGGTTTTGGGTTTTACATTTTAGTCTTTAATCCATCCTGAGTTAATTTTTGTATAAGGTGTAAGGAAGGGGTCCAGTTTCTGTTTTCTGCATATGGCTAGCCAGTTTTCCCAGCACCATTTATTATATAGGGAATCCTTTCCCCATTGCTTGTTTTTGTCAGGTTTGTCGAAGATCAGATGGTTGTAGATGTATGATGTTATTTCTGAGGTCTCTGTTCTGTTCCATTGGTCTATATATCTGTTTTGGTACCAGTACCATGCTGTTTTGATTACTGTAGCCTTGTAGTATAGTTTGAAATCAGGTAGCATGATGTCTCCAGCTTTGTTCTTTTTGCTTAGGATTGTTTTGGCTATGCAGGCTCTTTTTTGGTTCCACATGAAATTTAAAGTAGTTTTTTTTTAATTCTGCAAAGAAAGTCCATGGTAGCTTGATGGGAATAGCATTGAATCTATAAATCACTTTGGGCAGTATGGCCATTTTCATGATATTGATTCTTCCTATCCATGAGCATGAAACTTTTTCCCATTTGTTTTGTCCTCTCTTATTTCCTTGAGCAGTAGTTTGTAGTTCTTTTTGAAGAGGTTCTTCACGTCCCTTGTAAGTTGTATTCCTAGGTATTTTATTCTCTTTGTAGCAATTGTGAATGGGAGTTAACTTATGATTTGGCTGCTTGTCTATTATTGGTGTATAGGAATGCTTGTGATTTTTGCACATTGATTTTGAATCCTGAGACTTTGCTGAAGTTGCTTATCAGCTTAAGGACTTTTTGGACTGAGATGATGGGGTTTTCTAAATATATAATAATGTTATCTGCATGAGTTAATTTTTGTATGCAGTGAGAGATAGGGAATCTACCTTCATTTTTCTGCATGTGGATATTCACTTTTCCCAGCACCATTCACTGAGGATACTGTTCTTTCTCCAATGTATGTTCTTGGTGCTTTTATTGAAAACTTGTTGTCTGTAAATACATGGACTTATTTCTGGGTTCTTTATTCTGTTCCACTGGTCTACATGTCTGTTTTTATGCCAATAACATGCTATTTCAGTTACCATATAGCTTTGTAGTATATTTTGAAGCCAGGTAGTGTGATACCTCCAACTTTGTTCTTTTTGCTCAGTATTGCTTTGATTCTTCAGGGTCCCTTTTTGGTTCCATACAAATTTTTTTTTCTATTTTTGTGAAGAGTGTCATTGGTATTTTGATAGGGATTGTATTGAATCTGTAGATTGGTTTGGTTATTATGGTCATTTTAGCAATATTAAATCTTCTGATCCATGAGAATGGAATGTCTTTCCATTTTTTAATGTTCTCTTCAATTTCCTTCATCTGCATTATATAATTTTCACTGTAGAGATCTTTCACCTCCTTGATTAAATTTATTCCTAGGTATTTTGTGGTTTTGGTAGCTATAGTAAATGAGATTGCTTTCTCTATTCCTGAGTATGAGTAATTTATAAAAATTTATAAAGAGTAAGTTGTCCATTTTTTTTATTATTTCATTTGAAAAGTGATAGGCCAGAAGAGAACAAAGGCAGGAAGAAGAAATGGAACCATATATGCTATCAAGTCATGTTAATGAAGGATGCCTAAATAAACCACAAATAAACTACATTTTACTTCTGCCACAATGACTTAGGAAGAAAATGAACACAGGTTCTGACTAACTTGGTGATTATTAATGGCCAGAAGCCCATACTTGAGAGAGTCTGAAATTGAACTGCAAAATAAAATCCCTAGCTATATAGGAAGATCAAGAAAACCATTTTATCATCAAACTCGATATTCAAAGGACATAATATTGCTTTAGCAAGGCAAGAATAGAGTTATTTGGGTTTTACTAAATTTATATATGTAATTATCTCCACAAAATGCTTTCAAAGTTTATCATACAGTAATCCCAAAATACATGCAATATACAGTTATTAAATATTGCTGAAATTAATGTACATAACAGTTTTGCTTTATGAAATTGGTGCGTTGTGTTATCTTAATTTTTACATAAATGAAAGAGCAGTTCCAGAAAATTAAAAATGTAATTTAGCATTCTAACAAGGACATAACAATCCTTTGAAAACAAACAGCTTTTAACTAAGTAGCATAACTTACCTACTTGGCACGTTAATCAAATAATACACTAAATAGTTTTCCTTACTACTGAATTTAACTTAAAAATTACAAGTTATCTTTGTACCCATACTTTTAATTAAAATTTCAATACTTTTAAAAAAGTGCACTAAGCCAGTTTGTCTCCTTGAAATATATAAAACTGTTCATAATAATGGCAAATTAACATTAAAATATCTCTGAAAAAACATGTATCATAGGATTTTACAAAGGGCTGTGGAAAGTAATAGATTATAAGTAAGGGAAGAAATTATATTAAAATGGACTGACTTTTACTTTTTAGGATTATGATTACATCTATGATGAGTCTATATAGAGAACATTCAACATAATGCAATATTAAATATGCTGCCACCACCTTACTCTCACACTGATTAAAGGGCAAATTAAAGTGTCATGAAGTCATCCTGCTAACCTTCAGGCTAGTGTTTCTCAGACTGCAATGTGCATGCCAAACACCTATGAATCTTATTAAAATGCCCATTCTGATTCAATAAGTCTCAATGAGACCCGTGATTCTGCATTTGCAACAAGATCCCAAGTGGTGCTAATGCTACTGGACCACAATTTGAGTAGCAAGGCTTTAAACTATAAGAAACTTTGTTCTGCAAGAAATTTTTATAACAAATATGTTTTTGACTCTAGTTTTTCATTCATAATTCCAACAATTTCAACAAAAATTAAAAATATTCCTTCTAGGTGGAAATATTCTTCATTCACATTGCTGCATATTAGATACTGACTTTGGGAACACTAACCCCATATCAAACACAGAGAGGATAATAAATACTTGTTGGCTGATTCCTTAAAATAACAGATATATTAAAATATAATTAATATACCATAAAACTCACCCTTTTAAAGTATACAATCCAGTGGTTTTTAGTATATTCAAATTTGTGCAACCATCACCATTCTCTAATTTTAGAACATATTCATCATTCCAAAAAGAAATCTAATACTTTTTACTAGTCACTTCCCATTTCCCCCTAAGCCCTCCAGCTCTCAGCAACCACCAATCAGTTTTCTGTCCCTAAGGATATAACTGTTTAACATGTAGTCTTTTGTGACTGGCTTCTTTCACATCACATAACGCTTTCAAGGTTCACCTATATTGCAGCATGTATCAGTACTTCATTCCTTTTTGTGGCCAATTATATTTCATTGTATAGATGTATACAATTTGTTTATCCATTCATTAGGTGATGGACATTGAGTTGTTTCTCCATTTGGCCATAAGGAATAATCCTATTATGAACATTTCTGTATATGTTCTTGGATAGATGTATATTTTTTAGTTCTTTAAAGTATATAGCTAGGAGTGGAATTGCTGGATCGTATGTTAACTCTATGTTTAACTTTTTGAGGAACCACTTGTTTTCTACAGTGCCTGCACCATTTTATATTCCCACCAGCAATGGACAAAGGTTCCAATTTGTCAACATCCTGGTCAACACTTGTTACTATTTGTTGTTTTTCTTTCTTTTTTTTAATTATTATTATACTTTAAATTCTAGGGTACATGTGCACAATGTGCAGGTTTGTTACATATGTATACATGTGCCATATTTGTGTGCTGCACCCATTAACTCATCATTTACATAAGGTATATCACCTAATGCTATCCCTCTCCCCTCTCCCCACCCCACAACAGGCCCCGGTGTGTGATGTTCCCCTTGCTGTGTCCATGTGTTCTCATTGTTCAATTCCCACCTATGAGTGAGAATATGTGGTGTTTGGTTTTTCGTCCTTGCAATAGTTTGCTCAGAATGATGGTTTCCAACTTCATCCACGTCCCTACAAAGGACATGAACTCATCCTTTTTATGGCTGCATAGTATTCCATGGTGTATATGTGCCACATTTTCTTAATCTAGTCTATCACTGAGGGACACTTGGGTTGGTTCTAAGTCTTTGCTATTGTGAATAGTGCTGCAATAAACATACGTGTGCATGTGACTTTATAGCAGCATGTTTTATAATCCTTTGGGTATATGCCCAGTAATGGGGTGGCTGGGTCAAATGGTATTTCTAGCTCTAGATCCTTGAGGAATCGCCACACTGTCTTCCACGATGGTTGAACTAGTTTACAGTCCCACCAACAGTGAAAAAGCATTCCTATTTCTCCACATCCTCTCCAGCACCTATTGTTTCCTGACTTTTTAATGATTGCCATTCTAACTGGTGTGAGATGGTATCTCATTGCGGTTTTGATTTGCATTCCTCTGATGGCCAGTGATGATGAGCATGTTTTCATGTGTCTGTTGGTTGCATAAATGTCTTCTTTTGAGAAGTGTCTGTTCATATCCTTTGCCCACTTTTTGATGGGGTTGTTTGATTTTTTCTTGTAAATTTGTTTAAGTTCTTTGTAGATTCTGGATATTAGCCCTTTGTCAGATGGGTAGATTGCAAAAATTTTCTCCCATTCTGTAGGTTGCCTGTTCACGCTGATGGTAGTTTCTTTTGCTGTGCAGAAGCTCTTTAGTTTAATTAGATCCCATTTGTCAATTTTGGCTTTTGTTGCCACTGCTTTTGGTGCTTTAGACATGAAGTCCTTGTCCGTGCCTATGGCCTGAATGGTATTGCCTAGGTTTTCTTCTAGGGTTTTTATGGTTTTAGGTCTAACATTTACGTCTTTAATCCATCTTGAATTAATTTTTGTATAAGGTGTAAGGAAGGGATTCAGTTTCAGCCTTCTACATATGGCTAGCAAGTTTTCCCAGCACCACTTATTAAATAGGGAATCCTTTCCCCCCATTTCTTGTTTCTGTCAGGTTTGTCAAAGATCAGATGGTTGTAGATGTGTGGTATTATTTCCAAGAGCTCTGTTCTGTTCCATTGATCTATATCTCTGTTTTGGTACCAGTACCATGCTGTTTTGGTTACTGTAGCCTTGTAGTATAGTTTGAAGTCAGGTAGTGTGATGCCTCCAGCTTTATTCTTTTGGCTTAGGGTTGTCTTGGCAATGTGGGCTCTTTTTTGGTTCCATATAAACTTTAGAGTAGTTTTTTCCAATTCTGTGAAGAAAGTCATTGGTAGCTTGATGGGGATGGCATTGAACCTATAAATTACCTTGGGCAGTATGGCCATTTTCACCATATTGATTCTTCCTATCCATGAGCATGGAATGTTCTTCCATTTGTTTGTGTCCTCTTTTATTTCGTTGAGCAGCGGTTTGTAGTTCTCCTTGAAGAGGTCCTTCACATCCCTTGTAAGTTGGATTCCTAGGTATTTCATTCTCTTTAAAGCAATTGTGAATGGGAGTTCACTCATGATTTGGCTCTCTGTTTGTCTGTTATTGGTGTATAAGAATGCTTGTCATTTTTGCACATTGATTTTGTCTCCTGAAACTTTGCTGAAGTTGCTTATCAGCTTAAGCAGATTTTGGGCTGAGACGATGGTGTTTTCTAAATATACAATCATGTCATCTGCAAACAGGGACAATTTAACTTCCTCTTTTCCTAATTGAATACCCTTTATTTCTTTCTCCTGCCTGATTGCCCTGGCCAGAACTTCCTATGCTGAATGGGAGTGGTGAGGGAGGGCATCCTTGTCTTGTGCCAGTTTTCAAAGGGAATGCTTCCAGTTTTTGCCCATTCAGTATGATATTGGCTGTGGGTTTGTCATAGATAGCCCTTATTATTTTGAGATACGTCCCATCAATACCTAGTTTATTGAGAGTTTTTAGCATGAAGGGCTGTTGAATTTTGTCAAAGGCCTTTTCTGCATCTATTGAGATAATCATGTGGTTTTTGTCTTTGGTTCTGTTTACATGATGGATTACGTTTAATGATTTGCGTATGTTGAACCAGCCTTGCATCCCAGGGATGAAGCCAACTTGGTCATGGTGGATAAGCTTTTTGATGCACTGCTGGATTCGGTTTGCCAGTATTTTATTGAGGATTTTTGCATCGATGTTCATCAGGGATATTGGTCTAAAATTCTCTTTTTTTCTTGTGTCTCTGCCAGGCTTTGGTATCAGGATGATGCTGGCCTCATAAAATGAATTAGGGAGGATTCCCTCTTTTTCTACTGACTCCAATAGTTTCAGAAGGAACGGTACCAGCTCCTCTTTGTACCTCTAGTAGAATTCGGCTGTGTATCCATCTGGTCCTGGATGTTTTTTTGTTGCTAGGCTATTAATTATTGCCTCAATTTCAGAACCCGTTATTGGCCTATTCAGGGATTCAACTTCTTCCTGGTTAAGGCTTGGGAGGGTGTATGTGTCCAGGAATTTATCCATTTCTTCTAGATTTTCTAGTTTATTTGCATAGAGGTGTTTATAGTATTCTCTGATGGTAGTTTGTATTTCTGTGGGATCGGTGGTGATATCCCCTTTATCATTTTTTATTGTGTCTATTTGATTCTTGTCTATTTTCTTCTTTATTAGTCTTACTAGCGGTCTATCAATTTGTTGATCTTTTCAAAAAACCAGCTCCTGGATTCATTGATTTTTTTGAAGGGTTTTTTTTGTCTCTCTATCTCATACTGTTCTGATCTTAGTTATTTCTTGCCTTCTGTTAGCTTTTGAATTTGTTTGCTCTTGCTTCTCTAGTTCCTTTAATTGTGATGTTAGGGTGCCAATTTTAGATCTTTCCTGCTTTCTCTTGTGGGCATTTAGTGCTATAAATTTCCCTCTACACACTGCTTTAAATGTGTCGCAGAGATTCTGGTATGTTGTGTCTTTGTTCTTGTCGGTTTCAAAGAACATCTTTATTTCTGCCTTCATTTTGTTATGTACCCAGTAGTCATTCAGGAGCAGGTTGTTCAGTTTCCATGTAATTGAGCGGTTTTGAGTGAGTTTCTTAATCCTGAGTTCTAGTTTGATTGCACTGTGGTCTGAGAGACAGTTTGTTATAATTTCTGTGCTTTTACATTTGCTGAGGAGTGCTTTACTTCCAACTATGTGGTCAGTTTTGGAATAAGTGTGATGTGGTGCTGAGAAGAATGTATATTCTGTTGATTTGGGGTGGAGAGTTCTGTAAATGTCTATTAGGTCCGCTTGGTGCAGAGCTGAGTTGAGTTCCTGGATATCCTTGTTAACTTTGTCTCACTGATCTAATGTTGACAGTGGGGTGTTAAAGTCTCCCCTTATTATTGTGTGGGAGTCTAAGTCTCTTTGTAGGTCTCTAAGGACTTGCTTTATGAATCTGGGTGCTCCTGTATTGGGTGCATATATATGTAGGATAGTTAGCTCTTCTTGTTGAATTTATCCCTTTACCATTATGTAATGGCCTTCTTTGTCTCTTCTGATCTTTGTTGGTTTAAAGTCTGTTGTATCAGAGACTAGGATTGCAACCCCTGCTTTTTTTTTTGTTCTTCATTTGCTTGGTAGATCTTCCTCCATCCCTTTATTTTGAGCCTATGTGTGTCTCTGCACATGAGATGGGTCTCCTGAATACAGCACACTGATGGGTCTTGACTCTATCCAATTTGCCTGTCTGTGTCTTTTAATTCGAGCATTTAGCCCATTTTCATTTAAGGTTAATATTGTTATGTGTGAATTTGATCCTGTCATTATGATGTTAACTGGTTATGTTGATGCAGTTTCTTCCTAGCATTGATGGTCTTTACAATTTGGCATGTTTTTGCAGTGGCTGGTACTGGATGTTCCTTTCCATGTTTAGTGCTTCCTTCAGGAGCTCTTTTAGGGCAGGCCTGGTGGTGACAAAATCTCTCAGCATTTGCTTGTCTGTAAAGATTTTATTTCTCCTTCACTAATGGAACTTAGTTTGGCTGGATATGAAATTCTGGGATGAAAATTCTTTTCTTTAAGAATGTTGAATATTGGCCCCCACTCTCTTCTGGCTTTAGAGTTTCTGCCGAAGAGATCCACTGTTAGCCTGATGGGCTTCCCTTTCTGGGTAACCCGACCTTTCTCTCTGGCTGCCCTTAACATTTTTTCCTTCATTTCAACTTTGGTGAATCTGACAATTATGTGTCTTGGAGTTGCTTTTCTCGAGGAGTATCTTTGTGGCGTTCTCTGTATTTCCTGAATTTGAATGTTGGCCTGCCTCACTAGGTTGGGGAAGTTCTCCTGGATAATATCCTGAAGAGTGTTTTCCAACTGAGTTCCATTCTCCCCGTCACTTTCAGGTACACCACTCAGACATAGATTTGGTCTTTTCACATAGTCCCATATTTCTTGGAGGCTTTCTTTGTTTTTTGTTTTTTTTTTTTACTCTTTTTTCTCTAAAATTCTCTTCTCGCTTCATTTCATTCAACTGATCTTCAATCACTGATACCCTTTCTTCCACTTGATCGAATCGGCTACTGAAGCTTCTGCTTGCATCACGTAGTTCTCGTGCCATGGTTTTCAGCTCCATCAGGTCATTTAAGGTCTTCTCTACACTGTTTATTCTAGTCAGCCATTCATCTGATCTTTTTTCAAGGTTTTTAGCTTCTTTGCGATGGGTTCGAACATCCTCCTTTAGCTTGGAGAAGTTTGTTATTGCCGATCGTCTGAAGCCTTCTTCTCTCAACTCATCAAAGTTATTCTCCGTCCAGCTTTGTTCTGTTGCTGGTGAGGAGCTGCATTCCTTTGGAGGGGAAGAGGCACTCTGAATTTTAGAATTTTCAGCTTTTCTGCTCTAGTTTCTCCCCATCTTTGTGGTTTTATCTACCTTTGGTCTTTGATGATGTTGATGTACAGATGGGATTTTGTTGTGGATGTCCTTTCTGTTTGTTAGTTTTCCCTCTAACAGTCAGGACCCTCAGCTGCAGGTGTGTTGGAGTTTGCTGGAGGTCCACTCCAGACCCTGTTTGCCTGGGTATCACCAGCAGAGGCTGAAGAACAGCAAATATTGCAGAACAGCAAATGTTGCTGTCTGATTGTTCCTCTGGAAGCTTCATCTCAGAGGGGCACCTGGACGTATGAGGTGTCAGTTGGCCCCTACTGGAAGTTGCCTCACCGTTAGGCTACTTGGGGCTCAGAGATGCACTTGAGGGGGCAGTCTGTCCGTTCTCAGATCTCAAACTCCATGCTGGAAGAACCACTACTCTCTTCAAAGCTGTCAGACAGGGACGTTTAAGTCTGCAGAAGTTTCTGCTGCCTTTTGTTCTGCTATGCCCTGCCCCCAGAGATTGAGTCTACAGAGGCAGGCAGGCCTCCTTGAGCTGTGGTGGGCTCCACCCAGTTTGAGCTTCCCGGCTGCTTTGTTTACCTACTCAAGCCTCAGCAATGGTGGGTGCCCCTCCCCCAGCCTCGCTGCCACCTTGCAGTTCAATCTCAGACTGCTGTGCTAGCAGTGAGTGAGGGTCCGTGGGCTTGGGGCCCTCTGAACTTTGTGTGGGATATAATCTCCTGGTGTGCTGTTTGCTAAGACCATTGGAAAAGCGCAGCATTAGGGTGGGAGTGACCCAATTTTCCAGGTGCTGTCTGTCACTGCTTCCCTTGGCTAGGAAAGGGAATTCCCTGACCCCTTGCACTTCCCAGGTGAGGCAATGCTCCGCCCTGCTTCGTCTCACGCTCTGTGGGCTGCACCCACTGTCCTGCACCCACTGTCCACCAAGCCCCAGTGAGATGAACCTGGTACCTCAGTTGGAAATGCAGAAATCACCTGTCTTCTGCATCGCTTACACTGGGAACTGTAGACTGGAGCTGTTCCTATTCTGCCATCTTGGAACTGCCTGTTGTTTTTCATTATAACCATCCTAGTGGGTGTGAAGTGACATCTCATTTGTGATTTTGATTAGCATTCTCTGATAGCTAATAATGTTCAGCATCTTTTCATGTGCTTTGGCCATTTGCCTATCTAATTAGTTTTCCTTACAATCTATATTGCTGTACTTTAATCTCTCCAATCTATAAGGCAGATGGAGTTGAGAAAAATATTGTAAACATTATTTTTGTTAGTACATACCCCTCTTGAAACAAAGTCAGAAGATACTATGAATCTCCCAGTTGGGCAAGGTGTCAACTTACCATACAATATGGGGCCCACATGGTTCTCTATTTGGCATGCATACATCAGGATCCTGTTTGAATTTCACAATGAATAGATTAATAAGTAGGCTTGTTGCAGAAAGGAGACATGTAAGTCAAAAGATAGCAAGAGAAAGAAGGCATGAGTGCTCCCAATCCGCCCATTCTACCACAGAAAAGCATTGAACTAGACCTACTTTTAAGATGGCCTCTGAGATGCCTGTCTCTTCTTTTACAACCTCCATTTGTGTATGGGTGAAGGGCTGTAATTACAATGAAGTGCTGCTTCAGTGATTAGGTTATGTTATAGGGAAAAGGTGAGGGGATTTTCAGATGTAATTAATGTCCCAAATCAGTTGATTTTTCAGTTAATCAAAAAGGGAATTTGAGAGTGGGCCTGACTTAATCAGATGGCATGGACTCTACCTGAGGTGAAAAGCACTTAATGGCTGGGTATGGTGGCTCATATCTATAATCCCAGCCCTTTGGGAGGCCAAGGTGACAGGATCACTTGAGCCCAGAAGTTTGAGACCAGCCTGGGCAAAATAGAAAGAAACTGTCTCACAAAAAAAATTAAAATAGAAAAGGAAGAAAAGAACTTAATTACCTATCTCAAAGAAGCAAATAGCATATTGTAGCATATTGTGAATTACCTATGGAAAGGGTAGTCCCTAGTTGTGGAAGCACAAAGAAATGAATGTTTTCAACAATTCCAGGAAGCTTAGAAGTGATCTTTCTCTTTCTCAAGCCTCCAAATGAGAATGCAGTCTAGTCAGCACCTTGGCATCAGCTTTGTAAGACCTCGAGCAGAGAATACAGGTAAGCTGTGCTGTCTTTTGACAAATGTAAATGATGAAATAATAAATGGGTATTGTTTTAAGCCATTAAGTTTGTGAATCTGTGCAACATAGAAAACAAATACAAGAATGATGGATTCAGGTTTTCACTGGGTCAATGTAGGGCTGAATTCCTGTAGTGAAACCCTGCTATGGTTTGAATGTTTGCCATCCAAAACTCATGTTGAAATTTAATTACCATTGTAACAGTATTAAAAGTTGGGACTTTTAAGACATGATTACACTATGGAAACTCTGCTTTCATGGGTGTGGTTAGTGCCTTTTAAAAGGGGCTTTCAGGAGTGAGTTCTCTCTCTTGGTTCTTCCACTCTTCTGCCATGTGAGTAACAATGTTTCCTCACCTCTGGAGAATACAGCAACAAGGCTCTGTCTTGGAAGCAGAAAGCAGCCCTCATCAGACACCAAACGCACTGGTACCTTGATCTTGGACTTATTTATTTATTTATTTATTTATTTATTTATTTATTTATTTATTTATTTATTTTTGAGACAGAGTCTCACTCTGTCGCCCAGGCTGGAGTACAGTGGCGCGATCTTGGCTCACTGCAAACTCCGCCTCCTGGGTTCACGCCATTCTCCTGCCTCAGCCTCGCAAGTAGCTGGGGACTACAGGCTCCCACCATCACGGCTGGTTAATTTTTTTGTATTTTTAGTAGAGACGGGGTTTCATCGTGTTAGGATGGTCTCGATCTCTTGATCTTGTGATCCGCCCGCCTCAGCCTCCCAAAGTGCAGGGATTACAGGCGTGAGCCACTATGCCCGGCCAATCTTGGACTTTAAAGCCTCCAGAACTGTGAGAAATCAATTTCTGTTCTTTATAAAGTATCTAGTCTCAGGTATTCTGTAATAGCAGCACAAAATGGACTAAGACAGACCCCTTCCTATTTATATCTCCTTCTTTTTTAGGATAGGCCTTGTCTGTGGGGAACATACAGGGCTGCTTGGCACTAGGTTGCCTAGAATTGGTGTGGCACCAGTTTAGGCCAGTGGTCTGAAAAAGCCAGCTAACATGAGCCTGTGACCTTGAGAACCATGAGTAGGTGCAGTTTTCCCTGATGGGGGAAGAACTTCATCAATCTGGTGGGTAACTGAGCTTAGGTGAAGTTCTCCCTCTGGGAAATGGGAAAAGCAAGTGCCAGATAAATCATTATTCAGAAAAACCTGGATGAGTGCCTGAATGATTTTCAGATAACTTTACTCCGTGCATCTCTTCCCTGCCAATTGTTTTTTTCAGTTACAACTTATTAAGCACTTACCATATAACGGAGCATTTTTCATTCATTGTTTCAAAAAGCTCTTACCAGCCATTTGAAAAAAATACTATTTTCAAACAACATTTGAAAGATATAATTGACATATAATAAACCAGACATATTTAAAGTGTAAATTTGATGATCTTTGACATATGTATGCACATTTTCACCACATTCAAGATAATTAACATATCCATCGTCCCTAAAAGTTTCCTTGCCCCTCTTTGCAATCCCTCCTTCCTGACCCTTCCCATCCTACCCCTCCCCACACTGCCTCTCCAAGCAACCACATATTCTTTTTTGTATGGCTTCTTTCACTCGCATAATTATTTTGGGATTCATCCGAGTGGTTGCATGTATCAACAGTCCATTTTTAAAATACCTTCATTAAGAGATAACTCACATACCATGCCATTCACCCATTTAAAATGTACAATTCAAAGGTTTTTGATATATTACATTTTTTTGAATTGCAGTAAAATGTATATAACATAAAATTTGCTATTCTAGTCCCTTCCTCTTTATTGATGTATAGTATTCCATTGATACCACAATTTGTTTATCCATTCAGACAGGTAATATTATAGTCACAATCATTTTACAAATAAAAAAAAGTGAAGCATGGGGAAAAGTTAACTTACTTGTTTGAAATCACGGGCAAATAAGTGATAGCACTGGTTCAAATCCAGGTCTGTGCAATGCTAGAATCAATATTCTTAACTATAATGCTAAACTATCTTTCCAAACTGAAAAGACCTAGCTGTACTCTAAACCAAATATGTTTTGCCTTCATGGCCAACAACATATTAGTTCTTGTCATAGTCTAGCCTTGGAGGCTGATCATGGTCCTTCTCCTCTAATAATCTAAAAGATCCTTTCACAGAAAAATGAAAGACAAAGCAAAAGCCATTGGCAGTATAAGCCACAGACATCGAGGTGACCATACTGTAGACAGCAGGCAGGGTTTCAGAATTAGGGATCAGACATGGGTCCAGAGAACTGGACATTAAGCAGGAACAGACAGATTAGTGTCAGAACAATGTGCTTTAACCAGTCATCAGAGAAATAAATTAGCTGTCTTCCTCAGTTTTGTGCAAAAGTGTTAATTGAATGTGAACAAAGGGAAGAAAAAAGTCATTTGTGTGATAACAGTTCAGTTGGGACAAGTACCCAGAAGAGTCATTTCAGCCCTCAAGGGAGTTGATTCACTCATCCTTAGTGGTGCCTCAGATTAGGAGCATGACAAGATATATTATCTACCCTTCCTAGAAAGAAGTTTGAGAGATAATACACTAAACTACCTTCATAGGACATAAGGGCTACCATGGGAAAAGGCAGTGGCAGCCTCGCCTCTATTTTCACTAATTCAGAGAAAGAGGGAATGAGTTGTCATAGAAATGGAAAGGCATTTCTTGAAAATATCATAAAGCACTGTAATATAAACTGTCAAAGGAGGCTGTGGAATATCTTTTCATGGAACTCATTAAGAACAAGAGAGATACCCACTCAGAATAAATCCAGGAATAGAGTCAGAGGAATGCTACCCAGACATACAGATGAACTAAACATGGTCTGCAGCAAGGGCTGGCTGCAGCCAAACAACTGGATCCCAGCCAGTTGCATAGGCCAGCCATCCAAATCATCTATAGAGATCACTCAACTCCAGTGTGGCCAGACGGTACCAAGAAGTGATTCCTAGAGAACTGGGCTGTCTAATTCAGCTTAGTTTTATGTGATTTTTTCTTCTGTAAGAATATGGCCACAATAGGGCCACTAATATGAAATCTGGAAATCAGAATATGACTTATTTTAAGCCCCAAGGACCTTGGGTTAAAAAAAAATGTATGATACTTTTACACTGTTGGTGGGACTGTAAACAAGTTCAACCATTGTGGAAGTCAGTGTGGCGATTCCTCAAGGATCTAGAACTAGAAATACCATTTGACCCAGCCATCCCATTACTGGGTATATACCCAAAAGATTATAAATCATGCTGCTATAAAGACACATGCACACGTATGCTTATTACGGCACTATTCACAATAGCAAAGACTTGGAACCAACCCAAATGTCCAACAATGATAGACTGGATTAAGAAAATGTGGCACATATACACCATGGAATACTATGCAGCCATAAAAAAGGATGAGTTCATGTCCTTTGTAGGGACATGGATGTAGCTGGAAACCATCATTCTCAGCAAAGTATCGCAAGGACAAAAAACCAAACACCGCATGTTCTCACTCATAGATGGGAATTGAACAATGAGAACACATGTACACAGGAAGGGGAACATCACACACTGGGCACTGTTGTGGGGTGGGGGGAAGAGGGAGGGATAGCATTAGGAGATATACCTAATGCTAAATGACGAGTTAATGGGTGCAGCACACCAACATGGCACATGTATACATATATAACAAACCTGCACATTGTGCACATGTACCCTAAAACTTAAAGTATAATAAAAAAAAGTATGACACAGAAACAGTAATAGTATTTTGTTTTGTTTTGTTTTGTTTTGTTTTTAAAAACTGAAACACATGGACTCCAGTCACTACAGGCAGTATCCATAAAAATTAGGAGAGGGCTGATAGAATAGGTACAGCCTGAGACAAATGAAGCCCAATTTTTAACTTGGCTCTAAAATAATTTACAAGGGCCTGATTCCAGTCTCTGTAGGTCTCCTCTCTACCCACAGCTGAGACAACAATTTGATCTCAATTGCAAGCTCAGTGCTAGTCTCAGACACAACTTTGTCAACAGAATTTTAAGAAGCTCCACTCCAACACCCTAAGACTCAACGTCAGCTTGCTACAAGTCCTATCCTTTTGGCTCATTTTTAAAAAGGAACTCCTCCCTCTCTTTCTCCCTGCTTTTCTTCCTCCCCATCACCCAGCAATTTAACTCCCAGGTTTTTACCCAAGAGAAATATCTTCACAAAAAGACTTGTATATCAATGTTCATAGCCGATTTATTTGTAATAGCTAAAAACTAGAAACAGTCCAAGTGTCAATCAACAGAAGATTGGATAAACAACCTGTGGTACATCATACAATGGAATACTTGTCAGCAATTAACAGGAAATAATCACAACCAGTTACGATCTCTTTGTTCCTTTTCCACTCCAACTGCTTCACTTGACTAGCCTTAAAGAATTTAAAAAAGGAAATAAGAATGGATACATGCAACAACATAAATGAATCTCAAAACATACTAAGTGAGAGAAGCTAGACACGAAACAGTATAGACTCTATGATAGGCCAGTTGCAGTGGCTCATGCTTGTAATCCCAGCACATTTGAAGGTCAAGGCAGGAGGATCACTGGAGGCTAGGAGTTCAAGACCAGCCTGGGAAACACAGCAAGACTCTGTCTCTACAAAAATAAAAATCAAATTAGCCAGGTGTGGTGGTGCATGCCTGGAGTCTTAGCTACTAGGGAGGCTTAGGCAGGTGGATCACTTGAGCCCAGGAGTTTGAGGCTGCAGTGAGCCATGATTGCACCACTGCACTCCAGCCTGGGCAACACAGTAAGATCCTGCCTCAAAAATAAATAAATAAGTAGAAGTAAACGACATTATTTTATTTATACAAAATTCTAGGACATGCAAACATAAGTGGTGTAAAAATCAGAACAGCAGCTGCATCTAGGGGTGTGTTATGGGTTAAATTATGTCCCCCCAAAGGACATATTGAAACCCTAACCCTCAGTATCTGTGAATGTGACCCTATTTGTAAATAGGATCTTTGTACATGACCCTATTTGCAAATAGGATCTTTGAGGATGTCATTAGGGTGGGCCCTAATTCAATATGACTGAAGAACACATGGACACAGGAAGGGGAACATCACACTCTGCGGACTGTTGTGGGGTGGGGGGAGGTGGGAGGGATAGCTTTAGGAGATATACCTAATGCTAAATGACGAGTCAATGGGTGCAGCACACCAGCATGGCACATGTATACATATGTAACAAACCTGCACATTGTGCACATGTACCCTAAAACTTAAAGTATAATAATAATAATAATAATAATAATAATAAAAAGAAGGGAAGAGACACAGAGAAAGGCACATACGAGAAGAATGCCATTGATGACAGAGACAGCTTGGAATGGTGTATCTACAACCCAAGGAGCACCAGAGATTGCCAGCAACACCAGAAGCTAAGAGAAAGGCATGGAACATATTCTTCCCTGGAGCCTTCAGAGAGAGCATGGCCATGATGACACCTTGATTTGGGGCTTCTAGCCTTCAGAACTATGAGAGAATAAATTTCTGTTAAGACCCCAGTTTGTGGTAATTTGTTACTGTAGCCCTAGGAAACTAACACAGGATGGGTGGGTTAGGGATGGCTGGGAAGGAGCATTACAGAACTTTCTGGGGTAAAGGAAATATTCTATATCTTGATAGGGGTTTGAGTTATATGAATGTATGCATTTTTCTCAACTTATCTAATAGTACACAAGTTTGTGCATGTCACTGTATGTATGTTTTATCTCAAAAACAGAAAGCACCATAAATAAATATTGAGTTCTATTTAACGCTATGCAGGCTGAAGTGTTTAGGGGTGACGTGACTGATGTCTGCAACTTACTTTGATTGATGGATGGAGGGACGAATAGATATGTCACAAAGCAAATATAGAAAGATATTAACCACTGTAGAATCTAGGTGATGGGTGTATGGTGTTTGCCATACACATCTTTCAACTTTTTTATGTATTTGAAAGTTTTTCTAATAAAATGTTACAGAAAAACACAAACTACTTGCTATGTGAAAGCATCTTCAAGACAAGTTCCTTATGCCACCACACTTCTCCTTCCAACCAGGCAAGAAATTCAGAAGCTGCCACTGCCTCAAAACATTTTACAGTTAAGGCCTGAGTTCAGGCTGATGCAGCTGTAGCTGCTGCCTGGGCAAGGAGGGATAGGGAGACTAGGCCATCCTATGAGTATCCTATGCTGTAGCTTGGGATTCCTCTCACTGGCAGGAGTATGGGTCCTTCAGGGACTCCAGAATTGTTCTGAAACAACTTTGGTGTTTCATCTTAATATGCTGCACACATTTGTCAGTACTGGACATATTCACCAAATTAAAAAATTAATTTTTCATCCTATGAATATCTTATGCTACAGCTTATCCTATGGATATCTAGAACAATACCCATAGCTCTGCAACAGGCTGCTGTGAGACTGAGATGCGGGTGAACCACACTCCCAGCGGCTCTTTGCCCATGCTGCTTCCCTGGGCAATACCCTGCCCTCCTTGGTCATAGGCCTAAGGTGTCATTTTGAGAATTTAATGCTGAGCTGTATCCTACCCTCAGCCTGAGTTTGGGCTGACACAACTGCAGCCACTGCCTAGCCAAGGAGGGACAGGGAATCCAGACTCTCCCATGTATACCCAGGACAATACCCAATGCCCTGCTGTGGGCTACTGTGAGACTGAGACTCAAGTGGCCCACTCTCTCCACATCTTCTCTTGCAAGTGAACAAGAGACGGTGTATATCCTGCTGATGCAGGGCTGAAGTTTCAGGTGGCTCCCTACCCACCACCTCTGGAAATCACATCTTATCTCCTATATTCTTGGGGCCTTCAGTGACAGTAAACTAGCCTGAGATGATGGGTAAAAGTCAAGAGTGACCCCTTTCTTTCCTTATCAATGGCATGCCTTTTAATAGAGTCCTTCTGGAGAGAAAGCTGTTCCCAAAACCTAGCATCTCCTTCCTGTAGTCTTCTATCTACACCTTTAGGTCTCATTGGTGCTTCAAATGGAAGTAAATGCAGTCTCTCCTTCCATAAACTGTCCCTAAGAGGGGCACCCCAGTCCCTGGACTTCAGATCAGTACTCCCCTTGGGCCCCATATGTAATCATCATCCCCGGATAATCTCACCTCAAGCCTGCCTCTGTGTTCCTCTTCCTCATTCTCACTGCCGCCACCCAGGGTCAGGCCCTCCTTTTCCTGAGTTGGTGGATGGGAAATAGGCTATTTGATGGAATGCATGTTTCTGGCGATGACATTCTGCTCAAAACCTTCCAAGGACCCTGTAAAACCAGCTTATGTCATCTCCTTATGAAGCCTTCCTTGCCCCCTGCTTCTCAGAGCAGAATTGACCCTCTCCCCCTTGTGTCTCTGCTGTGCTTCATGTAGACTCGTCTCATACCATCTTTTCCTCTTTACTGCAGTGAATTGTTAGCCAGCTGCTTCACCTCTAGACTAGCAGGCCTTGAGGGTTGGATCATGTCATTTTTTATGTCCAGTACCTTAAAAAGTACCTGACTTTCATCAGCGTATCAATACCTATAGTTGGTTCTTATTACCTATCCAAAACAATCCAAGACTCTTGCTCTGTCATTAACAGTCACCAGCATGTCCCTTCATCAGTCCACCATATGTCCCATCCACTCCCAGCCAGGTTGAGTGCCCCTGGGTGCCCCTGTTAGCACATGTCTGGGACCACCTAAAGGGTCCTGGAGAAAGGTCTCTAAATGGTAATGTTTAGTACATGATGGCAGATTGTACTTAAAATGTTAGATGTTAGAATATAATTAACTGGCAGGTCTAGAGCCAGACCACCTAGCTCAATCTCCCTTCTACCACTTACTAACTGTGACTTGGGAAATAATATCACCTTAACCTCTTCATGCCTTAAGTTTCTTCCCTGGCAAAAAAAGGTACCAATAATAGTACCTATCTCATAAAGGTTTTTTGGAGGGTTAGATTGATATAGATAAAGCTCTGAAACAACCTTGTCACATAGTAAGCATTTAGTTAATTCTGATTATTATTGAGTGTCTGCTATATGTCAGCCACAATGCTAGAAACTTGACATATATTACTGAAATGGGAAAAGTTCCCTTGTCCCCCTCATAGGGCGGGCAGTGGAGGAGTGGCTCGCTTCTTCAGTGCCCCGTTGCTTCAGTGCCCCGCTGCTCAAACCTCTAGGGGGAGCATGCAGACGGGCAGGCTGTGGGGCTCCGACCCCACAGCAGTGTCTAGGGTTGAATGTTTACAGCTGAAGCTCCAGTGGGCATGTGTTACAGGGTGTTCTTTTAGTTTAGCCGTCTGTAGGCGGCTTGTGTTAACTCAATTAGACCCCTGCCTTATCACAAGGACAGAGGGCTTTCTGTATCCCAGAGTTCTTGCCTTAGTGTACTGGAAGAATCGGATAACATGTGGGCTTGGAGAATGAGTGCAAGGTTTTATTGAGTGGAAGTAGCTCTCAGCAGATGGGGGAGCCAGAAGATAGATGGTTTTCCCCTGGAGTTGGGCTGCTTGGCGGCCTAGGCTCTCCTCCAATTGCTGCCTTGTTCCACCTGTCGATGGCCTGCCATCCTGCCAGCATCTGTCGTGTGCTCTTCCCCCGGTATGCTCCCCTCGATGTCCTCTCGACGTCCAGCCATTCATGTCTTCTTCCACCGATGTATTTCTCTCAACTTCCAGCCGTTCGTGTGCCTGCCTGCTAGGGCCTCGGGGTCTTTATAGGCACAGGATGGGGGCATGGCAGGCCATGGTGGTCTTGGGAAATGCAACATTTGGGCAAGAAGGCAGGAGTGTCTGTCCTCACCTAGGTCAGTGGGCACAGGCCGAGGGTGGAGCCCTCACCAGGGACCACGACCTTCCCTTCCCAGCACTTCCCTTCCCCCTTTCCATATCATTACTTCTAATCCTTACAACACTGGAAGCGGGCAGTACTTTCTTCCTTCAACCAGTGAAAGGGCTGAAGCCCATAGAGATTAAGTACCTGTCTCAAATTCACATGGTCAGGACATTTTGAAGCAAGGATTTGAATCTACTTACGTGGTTTTTGCCATACCTGTACTATTATTTACTAAATAGCCTTTAATTTGGCTCCTTTTCCTTTAAATAAATATATTAATAAATCTAAACTTCATTTCATTTTCACAAATAAGTTTGATGTGTTCACTAATTCTCCATATTCACATTAAAATAAGTTTACAACTGTTAAATGTTTGTCCATATTTCACCTAAAAATATCAGATATTCCACAGTAATTAGTAAAAATATTACATATTCCACAGTACATAGTACTGAGCCACGTTGCTTAGCTTGTTTTTACTTATATGCATTTCACAAGAATAAAGTAATCACTTAACTTATAAATTAAAAGGACTTTAAAAGCAATCTATGCCAGGAATCAGTAGGCTTCAATTTTTATGCTCTCTGTGCACTGTAGGCCCAGGAGGCTGGAGTAAGGGGATTGGCCACATATTTGCCATTCTTTGTCTAGTCCAATCCACTCAACTTTTCAGAGATAATGCCCCATTAACTCTTCTTCCTCCCACCGCCATTCCTTTACTGGATAACCAGGAGAGTCATATTTTACCAAGAGACACTAGTAAATAAGCAAGGAAGGAGATGGGCAACTCCCTTGATTCTGCAATGATGGCAGCTTAGGAGACACACAGGGAACCTAGGGCCATCAAGAAGACAATTAAAAGGGCTGACAGACGATGTGCTGGATAGTACATCCAGGCAAGGAGAGTAGAAAAACATCAAGGAGCTGTAACAGCCAGACACAATAGGATTCTGGCAAGTAAACATTGTTTAATGTGATGACTGTGTACTAAACCTGAAGTCAGCATTTAGCCCCTGTTGATAAGCCAGCAGGATGCCTCTAAGTGCTTACTGGGAATCTTGCATATATATATTTTCCTGCTCCAACACATACTTAAGGCAGACACTGGGTTGTGGTAAGGGATCTCTTTTATGGCTATTTACTTGGGCCAAGTAGTTATGCCCATGCAGACAAGCCTTTACTTATTTGGTCTCATTTGAAGTATTAAAAAAAAATTCTCCTACTGATTCTCCCTCTATAATTCTTCCTGTCCTTTCTGTTGTTAAAAGGAAGGGAGGTTTGTTCAGTGGTTAGGATCTCTCCAAAATCTACAAGAGAAGAGTCAGAGGCCCTTCTTCTTCTGGAAAGACTAGATCCCTTTTTCAGAAAACATCTAAAAGATCACAGTTCAGGAAAGCGTTAACATAGCCGACTTGAAAACTGCTATCCTTAGAAAACCCTGCTTACAAGGTTGGCCTTTGGGCTGACATCTGGAAACTCAGATTTCATAAGATTCTCACCATTCACTGGCAAAAATGACTCACTGTACCTAAACTGTGCAAATATGGTTTATGCTGAACACTCACTTTCCTTCTGGGAGTCTGGAATTTGGGTACATGCCAGGCAGAGGCAAGTAGAGAGGGCATACCCCCAGGCCCCAGTAAAAAACCTGGGCACTGAGTCCCTAACGGGCTTTCCTGATGGCAACATTTCACACGTGTTGTCACAACTCATTGCTGGGAAATTTAAGAGTGTCCTTTGCGACAACATTAGGAAAGGACCCCTGGAAATTTGCACCTAACTTACCCTGGACATGCACCTGTTCCCTTTGCTGATTTTTATCTGAATCCTTTCACTGTAATAAATAATCGCTGTGAGTGGGACTATACATTGAGTCCTGTGAGTCCCTCCAGGGGATCGTGGAACCAGGAGCAGACCAGGGGAATCCACCGACACAAACACTTTTGCTTTTCTGTGTTCTGGGAATATAAATAGATGGGTCATGGCCAGAAAACAAACAAAAATTGAGCTAAAAATATTAAATTTAACTCTAAAGTGTGAACTCCATAATCATCAACTAGAGAGCTGATCTATGTCTTGGACAAGTGGGGAAACATGGCGAATTTCTTGTAGCAATTGGAGAAGGGGTATTTTGTCCTTGAAAAACATCATTCAATTTATGATCTGATCTTGTACAGAAGGAGAGAAGGTTGCTATATAAATAAATGCTAGTTAACACAAATAACCTCTCTTGAAGTAGAACCACCTCCAAACTAGAAAACTAAGATTCCTCCCTGCTTTTTTATAAAGGCTCTGCCTTCCATAAAGGCCTTTAGAAAACCTTAGACCTGAAAGGGAGCTCAGAGCTCATCATTCCCTCTCCTCTCAGTATAGAAATCTTCTTTAGAACATTCCTATCAGGTTATCTCTTGAGCACTTCCCGTTCACCCAATGCTTCTCAAAAATTTTCTCCAAACTACCCTAAGAAAATGACTCTTATTGGCAGAGTAGTTACAGGTATAGTTCAAATCAAATTTGAAAAGATAAATATCTCTGAACATACCTTGCTTTTCCTTAAAATTTATCTGATTTTTGCTATTTCCTCACATGTCTGTGTTTTGTGGAGATATTCATCACTATTTTAAAAAGCATGCCTCAGGCCAGGCACCGTGGCTCACGCCTGTCATCCCAGCACTTTGGGAGGCCAAAGCAGGAGAATCAATTGAGCCCAGGAGTTGGGGACGAGCCAGGGCAAAATAGCAAGACCTTGTTTCTACTAAAAGTAATTTTTTAAAAACTTAGCCAGGTGTGGTAGCACATGCCTGTACTCCCACCTACTAGGGAGGCTGAGGTGGGAGGATAGATTTAGCCTGGGAGATTGAGGCTGCAGTGAGGTTTGAGCTCCGTTGCACTCTAGCCTGAGAGACAGAAAAAGAGCTTGTCAAAAAAAGCCATGTCACACAGGTGTCAGTCACGAGTCACACACATCAGTCACATGTCAGTGTAACAAACATGTCAGTCATGAGTCAGACACATCACACATGTGTCATCATGTGTCACTTAAGTGTCACAGACATGTCACACACTTGTCAGTCATGTCACTCATGTGCCACACACATGTCAGACACGTGTCAGTCACATATCATGCACATGTCCTCCACGTGTCACACCCGTATCACACATGCCTCAAACGTGTCACGTGTCAGTCACGTGTCACACGTGCCAGTCACATGTCAGACACGTGTCACACACGTGTCACTCATGTGACAGGTGAATGACAGGTGACTGACATGTGTTTGGCTGTGACTGACAGGTGTCTGACGTGATTGGTGTCTGACACGTGTGACACATGACTGACACATGTGTGGTGTGTGTGGCACGTGTGTGGCATGTGAATGGCATGTATGTGGTGTGTGACTGACAGGTGACTGGCACGTGACTGACACATGTGACATGTATCTGCTACGTGTGTGATACGTGTGACATGTGACTGACACGTGTGTGTGGCACATTACTGACAGGTGACTGACGTGTTTGGCTGTGACTGACATGTGACTGACACGTGTGACATGTGTGTGACATGTGACTGGCCCATGTGTGACACGTGTGTGGAGCTTGTGTGGCAGGTGTGTGGCATGTGAGTGACACCTATGTGATGTGACTGACACATGTTTTACACGTGACTGATGTGCATGACAGGTGACTGACATATGATTGACGTGTGTGACACGTGGCTGACAAGTGACTGACACACGACTGACACATGGGTGACACTTGGCTGGCAAGTGTGTGGCACATGACTGACGTGTGTGACACGTGACTGATGTGTGTGAGCTGTGTGTGACCCATGACTGACCCATGACTGACCCCTGTGTGACCCATGTGTGACCTGTGTCCAGCTAATTTTTGTATTTTTATTAGAGACAGGGTTTCACCATGTTGGCCAGGATAGTCTCAATCTCTTGACCTCATTATCTGCCCATCTCGGCCTCCCAAACTGGTCGGTTTACAGGCGTGAGCCACCACGGCTGGCCTGAAATAATATTCTCTTGGAAAGGAGAATGGATGTATAGGTGGATATTCCTCCAAGATGTGGTAGATACACAAAGTCATAATAGTTTCTCTTGGAGATTTCTCCCTACACGGCTTTGGCTCACAGCATGCATTGTTAAGAGGATTCTGGAAACTTGACATTGACCTTCTTGTGTTTTAGAGACATTAAAACAAAGAAGGCTTCCTTTTTCTACTTTTTACTCAGGAAACTTAGAGTATTTGGTAACATAAAATATTGGGTTCTAGGGACATAACTGTCCCTGGGATAACTGCTCTAGAGCCTGAGAATTGATTTTTTTAAAAAATTTGATGAAATGGCATAGGATAAGAATATAGACAGCTTCTTGTCTATGTTGCTTGCCTGAGAGGGGCCCCACCCTCTCTGGTCACAAAATGGTCCATAGCTAGGACTGTTTTGAGAGTTTAGAGACATTGTTTGGTGACCTGGCAGTGGCAACCACAACAGCCATTTTAGTCTTGCGCCAGAGATTGGAGACCTTGCTGTGGAGCCGGGGAAGGGCTCTCACAGCCAGAATTGAGTGATGAGTGTGGACAGCGCCTCAGCAGTAGGCACTGGTATTAGTCTCTCTCCCATCATAGGACTGGAGTGGGAGGAGAGTTGCTGAAGCTGAGGTTTCTCCCAGATGGTAAGACTTGCAGCCTGGGACATCTTTGTGACCTGGAACCAATCTATATGTGTCATTACTGGGCGGCCCAGCCTGCTCCCTTGGTCACTTGGAAGATGGTCCCCCACCAGTTCTGAGGAGCATGAGGTAGATGGGCCCCACTCCCCTGGAGATCTAATCCATGGCATGTTCTGACCCAAGGGAGGGTGGGCACAGCCAGCCAAACCCCTCCTTGGGTCAAACTAAACACAAGTGCAGCACCAGCTGCTGAAGGCAGCACCACCAAAGCCCGGGAACATACATGGAAAGGGGGTCATCTCCTGTCCCCTCATTCCCCTCCTCAGTGCACTGTTGCAGACTCAGCAGTGGCTCTTCGCATCAGGGCCTGGGGAGCATGGGCTAAAAGAAACCCCTTCTCGGGTTTCTCCAGCAGCTCCACCCCTGTGAAGGCAAACACACACTGGAGGAGGGTGCTTGTCACACTTCTCCATTGCCTCCATTCCGGCCCCTACTTGCCAGCTCTTACTCTTAAATATCACTTACTGAGTTGCAGCCTAAATTATACTACCAAACAAAATTACATCACTACAACAAGCAACATCTGAGAAAGCCACAACTGCATGAACCTATCTGTAACTAAGGAACTAGTACAGAGCCTTGGTACCCTGAAAGCACCCAGAAAAGAAGGCAATAGATCATACACAATATACACCACAGTCATAACTCCAAGGGAGAAAGAATAAAAAATCAAGAAGCCCTATCCAAACAACAGCAAATTAAAAAAAAAAAGTGCCAGCTCTCTCAGATGAGAAGAAACTAGCATGAGTTTCTCCAGTAATAAAACATGCCAGAGTGTTTTGTCACCTCCAAAGTATCCCACTAGCTCCCAAGCAATGTATCCTGACCAGAATGGAATGTCTGAAATGGCAGATATAGGATTCAGCATATGAATCGCAAATAAACTCAATGAGATCCAAGAGAAAGTTGAAATCCAACCCTAAGAAGCCAGAAAAATGATCCAAGGTTGGAAGGACAACATAGACATAGTAAGAAACAACCAAACAGAACTTGTGGAATTGAAAAACTCACTACTAAAACTTCAAAATACAGGTAGAAGCCTTAACAACACACTAGACCAAGTAGAAGAAAGAATTTCAGAGCTCAAAGATTGGTCCTTCAAATCAACCCAGTCAGACAAAAATAAAGAAAAAAGAATTTTAAAGAAAATGAACAAAGCCTTTGAGAAACATGGGTTATGTAAAGCAAACAAATCTATGACTTTTTGGCACTTGTGAGAGAGAAGAGAAAGTAAGCAACTTGGAAAACATATTTGAGATATAGTTCAGCAAAATTTCCCAAATCTCGCTAGATAGGTCAACATGTAGATACAAGAAATCTAGAGAACTCCTGCAAGATACTATAGAAGATGACCATCTCCAAGACACTTATTCATCAGAAGATCCAAGGTCAATGTAAAAGAAAAAAACCTAAAAATCAGTTAGAGAAAAGGGTCATTTTACCTATAAAGGGAAACTCATAAGACTAACAGCAAACTTCTCAGCAGAAACCTTACAAGCCAGAAGAGATTGGGGGCCCATTTTTAGCATTCTTAAAGAACAGAAATGCCAGCCAAGAATTCCATATCCTGCCAAACTAAGCTGCATAAATGAAGGAGAGATAAAGTCTTTCCCAAACAAGCAGTCACTAAGGGAATTTTTCATCACCAGACTGGCCCTATGAGAGATGCTTAAGGAAATGCTAAACATGGAAATGAAAGAATGATACTTGCTATCACAAAAGCACATGCAAGCACGTAGCCCACAGACCCTATAAAGCAACTACATATTAGAGACTACAAAGCAACTTAACTAACAACACTCCAACAAGAACAAAACCTCACATATCAGTATTAATCTTGAATGTAAATGGCCTCCAGTTAAAAGACACAGAGTGGCAAATTGGATTTAAAAAACAGACCAGAGGTTCCAAGATGGCCGAATAGGAACAGCTCCAGTCTGCAGCTCACAGCGTGAGTGACACAGAAGACAGGTGATTTCTGCATTTCCAACTGATGTACTGGGTTCATCTCACTGGGGCTTGTCAGATGGTGGGTGCAACCCATAGAGCAGAGTGGGGCATCGTCTCACCTGGGAAGCACAACGGGTCAGGGAATTCCCTTTTCCAGCAAAGGAAAGCCATAACAGACGGCACCTGGAAAATCGGGACACTCCCACCCTAATACTGTGCTTTTCCAATGGCCTTAGCAAATGGCACACCAGGAGATTATATCCCGCGCATGGCTCAGAGGGTCCCACGCCCACAGCTCAGAGGGTCCCACGCCCACAGACCCTCGCTCACTGCTAGCACAGCAGTCTGAGACTGAATTGCAAGGCAGCAGCAAGGCTTGAGGAGGGGCACTCACCATTGCTGAGGCTTGAGTAGGTAAACAAAGTGGCCTGGAAGCTCAAACTAGGTGGAGCCCACCACAGCTCAAGGAGGCCTGCCTGCCTCTGTAGACTCCACCTCTGGGGGCAGGGCATAGCTGAACAAAAGGCAGCAGAAACTTCTGCAGACTTAAACATCCCTGTCTGACAGCTTTGAAGAGAGTAGTGGTTCTTCCAGCATGGAGTTTGAGATCTGAGAACGGACAGACTGCCCCCTCAAGTGCATCTCTGAGCCCCAAGTAGCCTAACGGTGAGGCAACTTCCAGTAGGGGCCAACTGACACCTCATACGTCCAGGTGCCCCTCTGAGACAAAGCTTCCAGAGGAAGGATCAGGCAGCAACATGTGCCTTTCTGCAATATTTGCTGTTCTGCAGCCTCTGCTGCTGATACCCAGACAAACAGGGCCTGGAGTGGACCTCCAGCAAACTCCAACAGACCTGCAGCTGAGGGTCCTGACTGTTAGAAGGAAAACTAACAAACAGAAAGGACATCCACACCAAAACCCCATCTGTACGTCACCATTATCAAAGACCAAAGGTAGATAAAACCACAAAGATGAGGAAAAACCAGAGCCGAAAAGCTGAAAATACTAAAAATCAGAGTGCCCCTTCTCCTGCAGAGGAATGCAGCTCTTCACCAGCAATGGAACAAAGCTGGATGGAGAATGACTTTGAAGAGTTGAGAGAAGGCTTCAGACGATTGGCAATAACAAACTTCTCCAAGCTAAAGGAGGATGTTCGAACCCATCGCAAAGAAGCTAAAAACCTTGAAAAAAGATTAGACGAATGGCTAACTAGAATAAACAGTGTAGAGAAGTCCGTAAATGACCTGATGGAGCTGAAAACCATGGCACGAGAACTATGTGATACATGCAGAAGCTTCAATAGCTGATTTGATCAAGTGGAAGAAAGGGTATCAGTGATGGAAGATCAACGGAATGAAATGAAGGGAGAAGACAAGTTTAGAGAAAAAAGAGTAAAAAGAAACAAAGAAAGCCTCCAAGAAATATGGGACGATGTGAAAAGACCAAATATGCATCTGATTGGTGTACCTGAAAGTGATGGGGAGAATGGAACCAAGTTGGAAAACACTCTTCAGGATATTATCCAGGAGAACTTCCCCAACCTAGCGAGGCAGGCCAACATTCAAATTCAGGAAATACAGAGAACGCCACAAAGATACTCCTCCAGAATAGCAACTCCAAGACACATAACTGTCAGATTCACCAAAGTTGAAATGAAGGAAAAAATGTTAAGGGCAGCCAGAGAGAAAGGTCGGGATAACCACAAAGGGAAACCCATCAGACTAACAGTGGATCTCTTCGGCAGAAACTCTACAAGCCAGAAGAGAGTGGGGGTAATATTCAACATTCTTAAAGAAAAGAATTTTCAACCCAGAATTTCAGATCCAGCCAAACTAAGCTTCATAAGTGAAGGAGAAATAAAATCCTTTACAGACAGGCAAATGCTGAGAGATTTTGTCACCAACAGGCCTGCCTTACAAGAGCTCCTGAAGGAAGCACTAAACATGGAAAGGAACAAATGGTATCAGCCACTGCAAAAACATGCCAAATTGTAAAGACCATCGAGGCTAGGAAGAAACGGCATCAACTAACGAACAAAATAGCCAGCTAACATCATAATGACAGGACCAAATTCACACATAACAATATAACCTTAAATGTAAATGGGCTAAATGCTCCAATTAAAAGACACAGGCTGGCAAATTGGATAAAGAGTCAAGACCCATCAGTGTGCTGTATTCAGGAGACCCATCTCACGTGCAGAGACACACGTAGGCTCAAAATAAAGGGATGGAGGAAGATCTACCAAGCAAATGGAAAACAAACAAAAAAAAAAGCAGGGGTTGCAATCCTAGTCTCTGATACAACAGACTTTAAACCAACAAAGATCAAAAGAGACAAAGAAGGCCATTACATAATGGTAAAGGGATCAATTCGACATGAAGAGCTAACTATCCTAAATATAAATGCACCCAATACAGGAGCACCCAAATTCATAAAGCAAGTCCTTAGAGACCTATAAAGAAACTTAGACTCCCACACAATAATAATGGGAGACTTTAACACCCCACTGTCAACATTAGACAGATTAACGATACAGAAAGTGAACAAGGATATCCAGGAATTGAACTCAGCTCTGCACCAAGTGGACCTAATAGACATCTACAGAACTCTTCACCCCAAATCAACACAATATACATTCTTCTCAGCACCACATCGCACTTATTCCAAAATTGACCACATACGTGGAAGTAAAGCATTCCTCAGCAAATGTAAAAGAACAGAAATCACAACAAACTGTCTCTCAGACCACAGTGCAATCAAACTAGAACTCAGGATTAAGAAACTCACTCAAAACTGCTCAACTACATGGAAACTGAACAACCTGCTCCCGAATGACTACTGGGTACATAACGAAATGAAGGCAGAAATAAAGAAGTTCTTTGAAACCAATGAGAACAAAGACACAACATACCAGAATCTCTGGGACACATTTAAAGCAGTGTGTACAGGGAAATTTATAGCACTAAATACCCACAAGAGAAAGCAGGAAAGATCTAAAATTGACATCCTAACATCACAACTAAAAGAACTAGACAAGCAAGAGCAAACAAATTTAAAAGCTAGCAGAAGGCAAGAAATAACTAAGATCAGAGCAGAACTATAGGAGATAGACACACAAAATCCCTTCTAAAAAATCAATGAATCCAGGAGCGTGTTTTTTGAAAAGATCAACAAAATTGATAGACCACTAGCAAGACTAATAAAGGAGAAAAGAGAGAAGAATCAAATAGACACAATAAAAAATGATATAGGGGATATCACCACCGATCCCACAGAAATACAAACTACCATCAGAGAATACTATAAACACCTCTATGCAAATAAACTAGACAATCTAGAAGAAATGGATAAATTCCTTGACACACACACCCTCCCAAGACTAAACAGGAAGAAGTTGAATCCCTGAATAGGCCAATAACAGGTTCTGAAATTGAGGCAGTAATTAATAGCCTACTAACCAAAAAGAGTCCAGGACCAGACTGATTCACAGCTGAATTCTACCAGAGGTACAAGGAGGAGCTGGTACCATTCCTTCTGAAACTATTCCAATCAACAGAAAAAGAGGGAATCCTCCTTAACTCATTTTATGAGGCCAGCATCATTCTGATACCAAAGCCTGGCAGAGACACAACCAAAAAAGAGAATTTTAGACCAATATCCTTGATGAACATTGATGCAAAAATCCTCAATAAAATACTGGCAAAACGAATCCAGCAGCACATCAAAAAGCTTATCCACCATGATCAAGTGGGCTTCATCCCTGGGATGCAAGGCTGGTTCAATATACGCAAATCAATAAATGTAATCCAGCATATAAACAGAGCCAAAGACAAAAACCACATGATTATCTCAATAGATGCAGAAAAAGCCTTTGACAAAATTCAACAACCCTTCATGCTAAAAACTCTCAATAAATTAGGTATTGATGGGACGTATCTCAAAATAATAAGAGCTATCTATGACAAACCCACAGCCAATATCATACTGAATGGGCAAAAACTGGAAGCATTCCCTTTGAAAACTGGCACAAGACAGGGATGCCCTCTCTCACCGCTCCTATTCAACATAGTGTTGGAAGTTCTGGCCAGGGCAATCAAGCAGGAGAAGGAAATAAAGGGTATTCAATTAGGAAAAGAGGAAGTTAAATTGTCCCTGTTTGCAGATGACATGATTGTTTATCTAGAAAACCCCATTGTCTCAGCCCAAAATCTCCTTAAGCTGATAAGCAACTTCAGCAAAGTCTCAGGATACAAAATCAATGTACAAAAATCACAAGAATTCTTATACACCAACAACAGACAAACAGAGAGCCAAATCATGAGTGAACTCCCATTCACAATTGCTTCAAAGAGAATAAAATACCTAGGAATCCAACTTACAAGGGATGTGAAGGACCTCTTCAAGGAGAACTACAAACCACTGCTCAAGGAAATAAAAGAGGATACAAACAAATGGAAGAACATTCCATGCTCATGGGTAGGAAGAATCAATATCGTGAAAATGGCCATACTGCCCAAGGTAATTTACAGATTCAATGCCATCCCCATCAAGCTACCAATGACTTTCTTCACAGAATTGGAAAAAACTACTTTAAAGTTCATATGGAACCAAAAAAGAGCCCGCATTGCCAAGTCAATCCTAAGCCAAAAGAACAAAGCTGGAGGCATCACACTACTTGACTTCAAACTATACTACAAGGCTACAGTAACCAAAACAGCATGGTACTGGTACCAAAACGGAGATATAGATCAATGGAACAGAACAGAGCCCTCAGAAATAACGCCGCATACCTACAACTATCTGATCTTTGACAAACCTGATAAAAACAAGCAATGGGGAAAGGATTCCCTATTTAATAAATGGTGCTGGGAAAACTGGCTAGCCATATGTAGAAAGCTGAAACTGGATCCCTTCCTTACACCTTATACAAAAATCAATTCAAGATGGATTAAAGATTTAAACATTAGACCTAAAACCATAAAAACCCTAGAAGAAAACCTAGGCATTACCATTCAGGACATAGGCGTGGGCAAGGACTTCATGTCCAAAACACCAAAAGCAATGGCAACAAAAGACAAAATTGACAAATGGGATCTAATTAAACTAAAGAGCTTCTGCACAGCAAAAGAAACTACCATCAGAGTGAACAGGCAACCTACAACATGGGAGAAAATTTTCACAACCTACTCATCTGACAAAGGGCTAGTATCCAGAATCTACAATGAACTCAAACAAATTTACAAGAAAAAAACAAACAACCCCATCAAAAAGTGGGCGAAGGATATGAACAGACACTTCTCAAAAGAAGACATTTATGCAGCCAAAAAACACATGAAAAAATGCTCATCATCACTGGCCATCAGAGAAATGCAAATCAAAACCACTATGAGATATCATCTCACACCAGTTAGAATGGCAATCATTAAAAAGTCAGGAAACAACAGGTGCTGGAGAGGATGTGGAGAAATAGGAACACTTTTACACTGTTGGTGGGACTGTAAACTAGTTCAACCATTGTGGAAGTCAGTGTGGCGATTCCTCAGGGATCTAGAACTAGAAATACCATTTGACCCAGCCATCCCATTACTGGGTATATACCCAAAGGACTATAAATCATGCTGCTATAAAGACACATGCACACATATGTTTATTGCGGCATTATTCACAATAGCAAAGACTTGGAACCAACCCAAATGTCCAACAATGATAGACTGGATTAAGAAAATGTGGCACATATACACCATGGAATACTATGCAGCCATAAAAAATGATGAGTTCATGTCCTTTGTAGGGACATGGATGAAATTGGAAATCATCATTCTCAGTAAACTATCGCAAGAACAAAAAACCAAACACTGCATATTCTCACTCATAGGTGGGAATTGAACAATGAGATCACATGGACACAGGAAGGGGAATATCACACTCTGGGGACTGTTGTGGGGTGGGGGGAGGGGGGAGGGATAGCATTGGGAGATATACCTAATGCTAGATGACGAGTTAGTGGGTGCAGCGCACCAGCATGGCACATGTATACATATGTAACTAACCTGCACAATGTGCACATGTACCCTAAAACTTAAAGTATAATAAAAAAAAAAAGGAAAAAAAAAATACCAAGAGGAACTCTCAAAACCACAGAAATATATGGAAACCTAAAAACTTGCTCCAGAATGACTTTTGGGTACACAACAAAATTAAGGCAGAAATTAAAAAAGTATTTAAAACAAATGGAAATTGAAACACAAAATACAAAACTTCTGGAATATAGCAAAAGCAGTGTTGAGAGGAAACTTTATAGTGCTAAATGCCTACATTGAGAAGATAGATCTCAAACTAAAAACCTAACTTTGTACCTAATGGAACTAGAAAAACAAGAACAAACTGAACTCAAAGCTAGCAGAAGAAAAGAAATAACAAAAATAAGAGCAGAACTAAATGAAATTGAGACACAAAAAACCATACATTTCATTTTTCAAAAAAAAAAGAAATTAAAAATTGATTATTTGAGAGGATAAACAAGATTGACAGTCCACTAAGTAGATTAACAAAGAAAAAGAGGGAAGATTCAAATAAGCACAATCAGAAATGACAAAGGTAACGTCACCACCAATCCCACAGAAGTACAAAAGATCTTTGGAAACTACTATGAACATCTCTAAGCACATAAACTAGAAAATCTAGAGGAAATGGATATATCCCTGGAAACACACAACCTCCCAAGATTGAACCAGGAAAAAAAAAAAAAAGAAACCCTGAACAGATCAATAACAAGTAATAAAATTGAATCAACAGTTAAAAAAAACCCTACCAGACAAAAAACAACAACAACAAAACCCTTGACCAGATGGATTCACAGCCTAATTCTACCAGATATACAAAGAAGAGCTAGTATCAATCCTACTAGCTATCTCCTAAAACTACTCAAAAAATTCAAGGAGGGACTCCTCTCTAACTCATTTTATAAAACCAGTATCATCCTAATACCAAAATCTAGCAAAGACACAACAAGAAAAGAAAACTACAGGCCAATAGCTTGGATCCTCAGCAAAAATCCTCAACAAAATACTAGCAAGCCGAATCCAGCAGCACATCAAAAAGTTAATTCGCCACAATCAAGTGGGCTTTATTCCTGGGATGCAAGGATAGTTCAACATACACAAATCAATAAATATGATTCACCACATAAACAGAATTCAAAACAAAAACCATATGATCATCTCAATAGATGCAGAAAAAGCATCTGATAAAATCCAAAATCCCTTCATGAAAAAAACCCCTCAACAATGTAGGTGTTAAGGAACATACCTCAAAATAATAAGAGCCATCTATGACAAACCCACAGCCAACATCATACTGAACGAGCAAAAACTGGAAGCATTTCCACTAAGAACTGGAAGAGGACAAGGATGTCCACTTTCACCACTCTTATTCAACATAGCACTGGAAGTCCTAGCCAGAGCAATCAGGCAAGAGAGAAATAAAAGGCATCCACATAGGAAAAGAGGAAGTCAAATTACCTGTCTTTTGTTGATGATATAATTCTACACCTAAAATAGAATAGAATTAATCTATTTTATTCTATACCTTAAAAAACCCTAAATATTCTGACAAAAGACTCCTAGACCTGATAAACAACTTCAGCAAAGTCTCAGGATACAAAATTGATGTACAAAAATCAGTAGTGTTTCTATACACCAGTAACGTTCAAACTAAGAACCAAATCGAGAATGAAATCCCATTTACAATAGCCACAAAAAATAAAATACCTAGGAATACATCTAACTAAGGAGGTCAAAGATCTCTACAAGGAGAATTAAAAAGCCCTGCTGAAAGAAATCACAGATGATGCAAACAAATAGAGAAACATTCCATGCTCGTGGATTGGAAGAAACAATATTAAAATGTCCATACTGCCCAAAGCAATCTACAGATTCAACACTATTCCTATCAAATTATCAATGCCATTTTTCACAGAATTAGAAAAATTATTCTAAAATTCACATGGAACCCAAAAAGAGCCCAAATACCCAAAGCCATCCTAAGCAATAAGAACAAAGCTGGAGGCATCACAATACCCAACTTCAGTCTATGCTACAAGGCTACAGTAACCAAAATAACACGCTATGGGTACAAAAATAGAAACATAGATCAATGGGACAGAATGGAGACTCCCAAAATAAAACCACACATTTACAACCAACTGACTTTTGACAAAGTTTACAAAAATAAATAATGGGGAAAGAATACCCTATTCAATAAATGGTATTGAGAAAACTGACTAACAATATACAGAAGAATGAAACTGGACCCCTACCTCTCACCATATACAAAATTTAACTCAACATGGATTAAAGACTTAAAGGTAAGAAATGAAATTATAAAAATCCTAGAAGAAAATCTAGGAAATACTCTTCTAGACATTGGCCTAGGCAAAGAATTTATGACTAAGTCTTCAGAAGCAAATGCGTAAAAACAAAAATTGACAATTCTTACCTAATTAAACTAGAAGCTCCTGCACAGCAAAAGAAACTATCAACCTGGAAATCATACAACCTACAGAATGGGAGAAAATATTTCCAAACTGCATCCACCAAAGGACTAATATCCGGAATCTCAAAGGAACTGAAACAAATCAACAGGATAAAATAAATAGCCCTATTAAAAAGTGGGCAAAGGACATGAACAGATACTTCTCAAAAGAAGACATACAAGTGGCCAACAAGCATGTGAAAAAATGCTTGATATCACTAACCATCAGAGAAATGCAAATGAAATCCCCAATAAGATGCCATCTCACACCAGTCAGAATGGCTATGATTAAAAAGTCAAAAAATAACAGATGTTGGTGAGGTTGTAGAGAAAAGGGAATGCTTATACACACTTGGTTGGAATGGGATTTAGTTCAGCCCCTGTGGAAAGCAGTTTGGAGATGTCTCAAAAAACTAAAAATAGAATTACCATCTGAACCATTACTGGATATATATCCAAAGAAAAATAAATCATTCTACCAAAAAGATACCTGTACTCATATGTTTATTGAAGCACTATTCACAATAGCAAATACATGCAATCAGCCTAGATGCCCATGAATGGAAGATTGGATAAAGAAAATATGGTACATATACACCATGAAATACTAAGCAGCCATAAAAATGAATGAAACCATATTCTTTGTAGCAACATGGATGCAGCTGGAGGCCATTATCCTAAGCAAGTCAATGTAGAAACCAAATGAAATACCACATGTTCTCACTTATAAGTAGAAGCTAAGCATTGAGTACACAATGACACAGAAATGGGAACAATAAACACTGGGGATTCCAAAAGGGAGGAAGGAAGGAGGGGGCAGGGGTTGAAAAACTACCTATTGAGTGCTCTGTCCACTTCTTGGGCGATGGGATCATTAGAAGCTCAAACTTCAGCATCACACAATATACCCATGTAACAAACCTGCACATGTACCCCCAAATCTAAAATAAAATAAGAAATAAAAAATTTTACAGTTGAGAAAACGGAGTCACAGGGTGGTTGAGTGACTTGCTGAAGGTCACACAGCTAGCAATAGCGCTGCAGCCAATTTTATTCCCAAATTTTGCAAACGCTGGGATCATCTGGTGTTAAGTTTCATTGTGTATTAGTGTATTTTTGTATTGCTATAAAGAACTACCTGAGACTGGGTAATTCATAAAGAAAAGGCTCCTGGTTCTGCAGGCTGTATAGGAATCATGGTGTTGGCATCTGCTTGGCTTCTGATGAGGCCTCAGGGAGGTTTTACTCATTGTGGAAGGTGAAGCAGGAGCAGGCAGGTTACATAGTGAGAGAGGGAGAAAAAGCAGGAGGAGGTGCCACATTCTTTTAAACAACTAGATTTCATGTGAACTGAGAGCCAGAACCCACTCATTATTGTGAGGATAGCATCAAGCCATTCATGAAGGATTCACCCCACGGCCCAGACACCTCCCAGCAGGCCCCATCTTCAACACTGACAATTACATTTCAACATGAGATTTGGAGGGGAAAATCGTCTAAACTATATCACATTGTATATCCAGCACCTAGCCCAGTGCCTGCTGCAGGCACATTATGAAAGTTCAGGGTGAATGAAAGGTTGCAAAGCTGTGTTCTTTATCACTCTTCACACACTGTATCCCAAAGCCCAGGCCTTCCTCGTGCCTGATTCTGATCTCACAACACTAGCCTTGCTGGCTCCCCTCCTAGGAATTGAAATCTTATTCACATCCAGACTTTGATACCTGTTAACAGATTCCTACTGTCAGCCTACCTTGGTTTCTCACATATCTAACCAGATTCATCATTGCAACATTTACCCACCTATTTGGTGTTTCCTCCCATTTCTTTGGGTACACGTACTGAACTTCCCTTTCCCCACACTGACTGCCAATTATTATTACACTTGTGCTGCTGTTCTGGTCTTTGCATCAGATCTGAAGTAAAGAAAAGCAGACTTCGTCACATCAAACACTTGCAAGTATTACCTGCTGCCTAGTTGTCTCCAGCCCTATCTGATCCCAGTGTGATTTCTTCCTGGTGCTCCTCAGACCCTCATATCCCTGGAAAGGTGCCAGACTACCTAAATTTGAGCTACAGCCTGTGGCTGAGACAATCTCACAAGTTTGAAAAGAAGGGAAGGATGACAGGGAGAGATGAGAGCGAAGGAACACAATTTTTTTCCCTTTCTCTTCAAAATGTAGGGCAGCATGTAAATACTGCAGGCTTAGGGTAGAAAGTGCATTTAATTTTAGGAGGAACAAATCTCCAAAATCACTAACCCAGTTTGTGTGTGTGTGTGTGTGTTGTTGTTGTTGTTTGTTTGTTTGTTTTTTCAAGACAGGGTCTTCCTTTGTAGCCCAGGCTGGAGTGCAGTGGTGCGATCACAGCTCCCTGCAGCCTGGACCTCCTTGGCTCAAGTGATCTTCCTACCTCAGCCAGCCGAGTAGCTGGGACTGCAGGCATGCACCACCATGCCCAGCTAATTTTTGTTTTTGTAGAGACAAAGTTTCGCCATGTTGCCCAGGCCAGTCTTGAACTCCTGGGCTCAAGCAATCCGCCTGCCTTGGCCTCCCCAAGTGCTGGGATTACGGGCTTGAGCCACTGTGCCTGGCCTAACACAGCATTTTGAGGAGAGGGCACAGGAGAGTAAGGGGGAAAAAAACAACATAGAATGGGGATAAATTAACAAACATTATAGGCACAAATCAACTAAGGTGTGTGAAGAAGCTGGTGTGAAAAATCTTGATTTCTATCTTTTCATCAACACATTTTGTCCTCCTAAGCTGTACTGTGACTCAGTGGGTACCTTACATAGATGCTGTTTCTGAAAAATCCCTCTTTAACCCCCAGGCTCCTTCAAGTGAATGCTTATGTTAACAGATGTGCTATAAACTTTGTATATAAATGATAGACTCATAGTTTGCAGGTGTCTTGCGTGTGGCCAGCCTGACCAAGGTGGGAAGAAGGGCCAGGAAGGTGACTCCTTCAGCTGGAAGTGACTTGCCAATCAAAGATAATTCTACAAAAGAATTATCTTGTTACTTCAATTCACTTCTGATGAAGATAGCCTGTGACTAATACAGGATTGAGCATAATGAGTTCCTTTACCTTAGATGTGCATAAGAAAAATTAAACAACATCTCCCTCACTCCACACCCCCAGCCCTGTAAAGGCTCTAACTTAGCCGCACTGGAGGAAAACACAAGGAACTGAGTAAGGGAGAGAGCAAACCATGCCACAGGTGGACAGCGGGGTAAAGAGAACAACCCAGCATTGTTTGCTTGGCATAACGACATGAAGCTGTAGTCTTAGTGGTTGCCCCGGTGATTATAATTAGCACCTTAATTTATAACAATCCAGTTTGAATTAATATCAACTTATTTCAATAGTATACAAAAATATTGTTCCCATAAAACTCCATTTCTTCTCCCTTCCTTTATGCTTTACATCTGTATACATTGTATGCCCATGAACATGGACATAATTATTGCTTTATGCAGTTGTCTTTTAAATCAGATAAGAGAACAAACAAGTTACAAACAAAAAATACATCCATACTGTCTTTTATGTTTATCTATGTAGCTACCTTTACTGGTGCTCTTTATTTCTTCATGTGGATTCGAGTGTCCTGTCTAGTGTCTAGTGTCCTTTTGTTTTAGCCTGAAGGACTCCCTTTAATATTTCTTGGAGGGCAATTCTGCTAGGGACGAAGTATTTGTTTTTATTCATCTAAGAATGTCGTGTTTTGTTTTGTTTTGTTTTGTTTTGTTTTGTTTTGTTTTAGACGGAGTTTTGCTCTTGTTGCCCAGGCCGGAGTGCAATAGCACGATCTCAGCTCACCACAACTTCTGCCTCCCGGGTTCAAGCGATTTTCCTGCCTCAGCCTCCTGAGTAGCTGGGATTAGAGGCATGTACCACCACACCCTGCTAATTTTGTATTTTTTAGTAGAGATGGGGTTTCTCCATGTTGGTCAGGCTGGTCTTGAACTCCTGACCTCAGGTGATCCGCCTGCCTCAGCCTCTCAAAGTGCTGGGATTACAGGCGTGAGCCACCGCGCCCGGCCAAGAATGTCTTAATGTCTTCTTATTTTATGAAGGATAATTGCATATATCACAGGTTGTGACACCTGTAGCCACCTACACATTTCTTCCACAGCATTTATACTTTTCCCCCAAGATATAAGCCCTGGGTCTGGAGGGTTGTGGTAGATCTGTCTATTTTGCAGCCACCGAAGACCATGCTCTGTCCATAAATTCCCCTAATACATCACCCTGTACTGACAAACTGGATTTGTCTGCCTCATCCTTTGGTTTCTTGGCTCCTTCCGGGTTTGAGGGTCACTTTGAATATATGGCCCTTTCATGGAACATATAGTTAAAATTAAAGATACTAATGACTCTATTTCCAGTAGTAAAGAGAGCACAGATAGCGCATAGCATAGCAGAGTATAACATAGCATGAACTGTTCATAGAGATATGCAAAATATCTGCATTGGATACTCCTAATCAACCATTTGTAAGAAGCAAGGAGCTGAGTGACTCTGTATATAATCCTTTTCAAAATTCTTTAAAACTAGGAAATATAAAGACAATGGTTGGTTGCTCCTAATGTTGCTGGACAAATTGATGAAAGAAGAGGATGAGCTCAGGGATTCAAATTCCAAGCTCAAGTGCTGCATAAATGACCTAAGAGCTTCTATTTGTGCCCTGAAGGAGTCCTTTATCTCCTCTAGTGGTAGGGCTAAAATTGCTGCAAATCAAACACAGAACCTCATCCTGTGATTGGCTGGATTACAATACAAGTTAAACTCTCAAACTTGCAGGGTGTCTCCTGTTAAAGGGAGGACATCAATTGGGAAAGAATAGGATCTTGTAAATTAGAATGGAGATGTGTAGGAAGACCCTGATGAAGCTGAGGACAGTGAGCTCCTAAATTCTGAGTCTTCTTTGCCTGTGGAAGAGAACACCCCATCCCAACCACAAGTGGTCTCCCCAACTTTAGTGCAAGTGGCCTCCCCCAGCTAGTGGCAGCTGCATCCATGTCCTTGGGGCTGTCAGCCTCTCCACCCATAGTAGTCTTGGTCTTTCCACCTTCCTCTGAGAAGATTAACCCTGCATTGCCTTAATACACTGTAAAGGCCTCCACTGAGGCAGTTGCCATAAAAGACCATGCTGAGCCTGCCAGGACCCACCCCCACCACCCTTCTTTGCTTCTAGACCTATAACTAGACTCAAGTCTCAGGAGTTCCCTAAAAGTGAGTTACAATGTGTGACCCATGAGCAGGTCCACTACATTCCAAAAGAACTACTAGAGTTTTCTAATTTATACAGACAGAAATCCAAGAAGCATGTATGGGAATGGATTGTAAGGCATTGGGGTAATGGCAGAAGGAATATAACGTTGGATCAGGCTGAATTTATTGATATAGGCTGACTAAGTAGAGATTCTGCATTTAATGTTACAGCTTGGGGAATCAGAAAGGGCTCTAAAAGTTTGTTTTATTTGTTGGCTGATGCATGGGCCAAAAGGTGGCCCACAGTGGGCAAATTGGAAATGCTGAATATGCCTTGGTTTAATGCAGAGGAACAGATTCAAAGGCTTAAGGAGATTGGAACATTAGAGTGGATTTGTCATTTAAGATCTACTCATCCACACTGGGAGGGTTCAGAAGACATACCTATTGCCAATACCATGAGAAATAAATGTATGAGGGCAACTCCAGGATCCTTGAAGTGCTCTGTATTCTCTCTTCTCTGTAGACCAAACCTCACACTGGGAATTGCAGTTACTGAATTGGTAAACCTAAATGCAACGGGAGTAATTGGATCATGGAGTGGAAAAGACCAAGTGGCAGCACTAACCACCAAAGGCAAGGTGAGCATATTTATCATAATGGGCAGCAGAGTCAAAGCAGCAATCAAGATAGTCTTGACTCATGCAGACCTATGGCATTGGCTAGTTAGTCATGATGCTTCATTTCCTAGTAGTGAAATAGATAGGAAATCTACTTGATCTGTTATAAGCAGAAAATGTCTGGGAAAAGGGAACAAAAGCTTAACTCAAATCACCAAAATAGAAAGTCATAGCATCTCAATCAATTTCCAGACTTGAGCCAGTTTATAGACCCAGTACTTTTTTAATGAAGGGGATGTTGTATCACCTCAAGGAAGAACCCCGGTACACTACCAAAAATTTATACTATTAATCTTGCTCTCAGCCTTCCCTAAAGGGACCTGCAGCCTTTTACCTGGGTAACTGTACACTGGGGAAAAGGAAATAATCAGAATTTGGGGGCCTACTGGACACTGGTTCTGAACTGACACTACTTCCAGGAGACCCAAAACATAATGTGGCCTACCAGTCAGAGTAGGGGCTTTCAGAGGTCTGGTGATCAATGGAGTTTTAACTGAGGTCCATTTCACAGTGGGTTGCATGAACCCATGTGGTGATTATTTCACCATTGTCAGAATGCATAATTGGAATAGATATACTCAGTAGCTAGCAGAATCTTTAATATTGGTCCTCAGACATGTAGACTGAGGGATATTACAGTGGGAAAGGCCAAGTGGAAGCCACCAGAATGGCATCTACCTAGGAAAATAGTAAACCAAAGGCAATGCCATGTTCCTCAAGGGATTTTAGAGATTAATGCCACCATCAAGAACTTCAAAGATGCAGGGGTGGTAATTCCCACTACATCCCCATGCAATTCTCCTCTTTGGTTTGTGCAGAAGACAGATGGATCTTGGAGAATTACAGTGGGTTATCATAAATTTAACCAGTTGATGACTCAAATTGCAGCTGCTATACCAAATGTGGTTTCATTGCTTGAGAAAATTAACACATCCTCTGGTATCTGGTATGCAAGCTATTAATCTGTCAAATGCCTTCTTCTCCATTCCTGTCCACAAGGCAACCAGAAGCAGTTTGCTTTCAGCTGGCAAGGCTAGCAATATACCTTCACTGTCCTACCTCAGGACTATATCAACTTATTAGCCCTGTGTCATAATTTTGTTCACAGGGATCTTAATCACCTTTCCCTTCTATAAGATATCACACTGCTTCCTTACATTTATGACATTATGCTGATTGGACCTAGTAAGCAAGAAGTAGCAACTACTCTAGACTTCATTGGAAAATATTTATGTGTCAGAGGGTGGGAAATCTAAAATTCAGGGCCTTCTTCCTCAGTGAAATTTCTAGGGATCCAGTGATGTGGGGTATGTCGAGATATGCTCTCTAAGGTGAAAGATAACTTGTTGCATCAGTCCCTCTTACAACTAAGAAAGAGCCACAGCATTTAGTTGGCCTCTTTGGATTTTAGAGTCAACATAGTTTTCCTTTGCATGTGTTATTCAGACCCATTTAACTGAGTGACCTGAAAAGCTGCTAGTTTTGAGTGGGGCCCAGAGCAAGAGAAGGCTTGGTGATAGGTCCAGGCAGCTGTGCAAGCTGCTCTGCTACTTGGGCCATATGATCCAGCAGATCCAGTGGTGCCTTAAGTTTCAATGGCAGATAGGGATGCTGTTTGGGGCCCTTGTCAGGCCCCTATAGGAAATAGCAGCACAGGACTTTAGGATTTTCTAGCAAGACCCTGCCATCCTCCACAGATAACTACTCTGCTTTTGAGAAATTGCTCTTGGCATGCTTCTGGACCTGAATAGAGACTGAACACTTGACCATGGGCTACCAAGTTACCATGCAGCCTGAGTTGCCCATCATGAACTAGGAGTTATCTGACCCACCAAGCCATAAAGTTGGACATGCATGGCAAAGCTCCATCATCAAATGGAAGTGGTATATATGTGATTGGGCTGGAGCAGGACCTGAAGGCACAAGTAAGTTACACGAGAAAGAGGCCCAAATCCCCATGGTCCCCACTCCTGCTACACTTCTCTCTCCCAGCCTGCACCTATGGCTTCATCAGGGAGTTACCTACAATAAGTTCACAGAGGAAGAGAAGACTCAGGCCTGGTTTACAGATGGTTCTACACCATATACAGGCATCGCCCAAAAGTGGAAAGTTGCCACACTAAAGGGACATCCCTGAAGGACACTGGTTATGGGAAATCATCCCAATGGGCAGAATACTGGGCAGTGCACCTGGTTGTGCACTTAGCTTGGAAGGAGAAATAGCCAGACATGTGATCATATACTGATTCAGGGGCTGTAAACAATTGTTTGGCTGTGTGGTCAGGAACTTGGAAGAAAAATGATTGGAAAATTGGTGACAAAGAAATTTGGGGAAGAGGTATGTGGATATATCTTTGTGAATGAGCCAAAAAGTGAAGATATTTGTGTTCCATGTGAATGCCCACCAAAGTGTGATTTCAGCAGAGGAGGATTTGAATAATCAAAAGGATAGGATGACTTCTTCTGTGAATACCACTCAGCTGCCTTCCCTGGCCACCCTTGTCATTGCCCATGGGCTCATAAACAAAGTGGCCATGGTGACAGGGATGGAGGTTACGCATGGGCTCAGCAACATGGACTTCCATTCACCAAAGCCAACCTGGCTATAGCCACCACTGAGTGCCCAATCTGCCATAGCCAAGACCAACACTGGGCCCACAATGTGGCACCATTCCCCAGAGTGATCAGCCGAATACCTGGAGGCAGGTTGATTATATTGGACTTCTTCCATCATGGAAGAAGTATTGTTTTGCTTTTTCTGGAATAGACACTCTAGATACAGATTTGCCTTCCCTGCACACAACGCTTCTGCCAAAACTACCATCTATGGACTTATGGAAAGTGTTGTCCACAATTATGATATTCCATACAGCATTGCTTCTGATCAAGAAACTCACTTTACAGAAAAAGAAGTGCAACAATGGTGCTCATGCTCCTGAAATACACTGGTCTTACCATGTCCCCTACCATCCTGAAGCAACTGACTTGATAGGCCTCTTGACTGGCCTTTTGAAAACTCAGTTACAGTACCAGCTAGGTGGCAATAGCTGAACCCAGACCTGCAAGGTTCTCCAGAAGGCTATATATGTTCTGAATTGGCATCCAATATAAGTTGCCATTTCTCTGATAGCCAGGATTCACAGGTCCAGGAATCAAGGGGTAGAAATAGGATTGGCACTAGTCACTATTATCCCTAGTGACTCACTAGCCCAACTTCTGTTTCCTCACCCTGCAATTTTATACTCTGCTGGCTTAGAGATCTGGCCTAGAGATCTGGCTTCAAAGGGAAAAATACTTCCACCAAGAGACATGACAATAATTCCATTGCACTGGAATAAAGACTGCAGCCTGGCATTATTCACAATAGCAAAGACTTGGAACCAACCCAAATGTCCATCAATGATAGACTAGATTAAGAAAATGTGGCAGATATACACCACGGAATACTATGCAGCCATAAAAAAGGATGAGTTCATGTCCTTTGCAGGGACATGGATGAAGCTGAAAACCATCATTCTCAGCAAACTATCACAAGAACAGAAAATCAAACACTGCATGTTCTCACTCACAAGTGGGAGTTGAACAATGAGAACACATGGACACAGAGAGGGGAAAATAACACACCAGGGCCTGTTGGGGGATGGGAGGCTAGAGGAGGGATAACATTAGGAGAAATATCTAATGTAGATGATGGGCTGATGGGTGCAGCAAACCACCATGGCATGTGTATACCTATGTAGCAAAACTGCATGTTCTGCACATGTAACCCAGAACTTAAAGTAGGAAAAAACAAAACAAAACAGACTGCCGCCTGGCCACTTTGGGCTCCTCTGAGTCAACAGGCAAAGAAGAGAGTTACTATGCTGGGTGGGGTGATTGGTACTACCAAGGGGAAATTGGACTACTATTTCACAATGGAGATAAAAAAGAGTATGCCTGGTATACAGGAGATCCCTTAGGATGCCTCTTAGTATGTGTCCTGTGATTAAGGTCAATGAAAAATGACACCAATCCAATCCAGGGAGGATTACTAATGGCGTAGACTCTTCAGAAATGAAGGTTTGGGACACCCTGCCAGGTAAAGAATTATGACTAGCTGAGGTGCTTGCTGAAGGCAAGGGGAATGCAGAATGGGTAGTAGGAAAAGGTAGTTATAAATACAAGCTACAGAAACAAGGACTGTAATTGTCATAAATATTTCTTCTTTTTTTAATAAATACATCTGTGTGTATCAGTCAGTCAATCAATCTATATAAAGCAAATATCTTTATTTTTTTCTCTTATTTCCTTCTCATGTAACATAAGATGTATTGACTTAATATCCATTTTTAAGTATTGTTAACTTTATACCATAGCATTAAAGTAACAGAGTATCAAAAGAAGGGTCAACATCACTTAAAGACTTTACCTCCTCTTCTGGGGAAGGAATTACACATTTTTGGTTGTATGCAGGATAGTTGTATCATGTTTGGTGGAATTATCACCTTGTTATTGTCTTTATTTAGTGATTACATGTAGTTTAAGGAATGTGTATGGGTGCCAATTTGACAAGGGTGGACTTATGATGGTTAATTCTATGTGTCAACTTGACTGAGCTAAGGGATACCCAGATAGCTGATAAAACATTATTTCTGGGTGTGTCTGTGAGGACATTTTCAGAACAGATTAGCATTTGAATCAGTAGACTGAGTTAAAAAAAATATGATTGTCCTCACCTATGTGGGTGGTTATCATCCAACACATTGAGAGCCTGAATAGAATAAAAAGGCAGAGGAGGGGTGAATTCACTCTCTCTGTTTGAATTGGGATATTCGTCTTCTCCTGCCCTCGGACATGAAAACTTCTGGTTATCAGGCCCTGAGACTCAGATTAGGACTTACACCACTGCCTTCTGCCCCCACCCCCCACCAATTTTCAGGCCTTCAGACTTGGACTGGAACTACACCACCAGCTTTCCTGGGCCTCCAACTTGCAGACTGCAGATCATAAGACATCTCAGCCTTCATAACCATATGTGCCAACCCCTTATAATAAATCCTTTTCTGTATATCTATATATTGCCTATTGATTATTTTTCTCAGTAGAACCCTAATTTTTCCTGTGGTTTTCCTGAAGTAATTCTGTAAAAGTTTGTATTTTTTTTCTTCTGTGACCATTAAACTCTCTGCTCAGGTAGCTTAGTGGTTCATTAATGATTGGATGGAAGTTTCCTTAAACTCCTGGAATTAATAAGTCTACCAAACTTTGCTGAGGGGCTCTGAGTGTGTATTTGGGCACTCTTTCAATGCTCCAGCATGTAGTTTAAAACTCTTGTGTTAGCCTTCACATTCTGCTTTTACAGACACTCAAGGTCAGCCAGCGGTGAAAGTTTAGGACCTTCTCAAATCTTTCCTAAGCACATGCACCACCATGGGCATGCACCTGACCTTGTAGAGTCCCAGGAATATGTCAGAGATCCTCAAAGCCTCTAAGGACATTTTATTTCCCAGCTTTTTTTCTTAAAAAAAAGTATTTTGGTTAGCTTGTTGCTTTCTTCCAACTGTTATAACCTTCTTAGACAGCCAGGATGTTTAACAATTGCCTGAAATTGCTTTTGACAAATACCTCCTGGGGAAACACTTTCCACACTGGGCGAGTCCTGTGTCAGACACCTTTGCAAGTAGGTTCTTCCAGAGAACAACTGGACAGGTCAAATAATGACAATTCTTTTGGAAGGAGTGTTTGAAAGAGCTCTAGACTTCTTCTGCCCCCTCTGTTGGTTGCTAAGATAAGAAAGTAGGAAGTAATTTTCAAAGATATTAGGGAGCTGGATAAAGAGGGATGGGACTAAAGCAAATTAAGAGGACATTAAGCTCATCATTCTTACCTAGTCAGCCATTTTTCTTGATTCAGTGCTCTTTGATTTCTGCAAACTATTGGTTAATCTCCAGTGTTCTGAAAAAAGCCAATTCTTACCTTTTTTGATATTTTCCTCATGACTTTTATGGAGGAGAGATCTTTCAGAAATCCCTGGCAGAGACTCTGCCATTTTTGGTGACATCATTCTCTTACAGTCACTTTTGTGCCTTTTCTTCACACATTCTTTTCTTTGGGCATAAACTGAACTACAGAAGTCATCACGGCCACCGTAAACTTGAGACCTCTAGTTCTATAAAGCGGCTACTGGCAATGTTCTCAAAATGGTAGAGCCATGCATGTTGCTGAGGGATAGCATTAACAGGGCCAGAGGCAGAGAGCAGCAAAGGCCAGTGAAGAATGAGAAATGTCACAGGACACTTCCTCTTCTACCAGTGTTTCTCAAATACTGTGGCCTGATAAGCAGAGGTGCCTATCTGGGTCAATCCTCTAAAGGTACCTGCAAATGGCTTTCCAGTACCAAACAAGGCAAGGATCTATCATGATGTGTTCACCTTAAAATGGCTACCAGTCCATTTTTTCCTTTTGATATAGAAAATGAATTTCTGGAAAAATGAAAAAGCTAATGGTATTTCCAGTCTCCAGTGTCAGTAAAGGTGGAAACATAGATGCTCAGTCTTGACCTATCAAAAAGAGAAGATAAATTGTGCTGTGGAATGAATTATTTCCCCCTGAATTCATGTGTTGAAGTCCTAACCCCCAAAATGACTATGTTTGCAGATATCGTCTTTATAGAGGAAATTGAGTTTAAGTGAGATCATCAGGATGGAACTCTAATCCAAAAAGACTAGTGTTCTAATAAGGAAAGGAAGGGGCAACAGGAGTGCATACACACAGAGAAAAGACATGTGAGGACACAGAGGGAAAATAGCATCTGGAAGCCAAGGAAAGAGGCCTCAGGAGAAAACACACCTGCTAACACCTTGATCTTGGACTTCCAGCCTCCAGAAGTGTGAGAAAATAAATTTTTGTCATTTAAGTGACCCAGTCTGTGATACTTTGTTACAGCAGCCCTAGAAGACTAATACAGATTTTGGTACCAAGAAGTGGGTGCTGCTGTAACAAATGCCTAAAAATGTAGTGGTTTTGGAACTGAGTAATGGATACAGGCTGGAAGAGTTTTGAGGTTCATGTTAGAAAATGTTTAGATTGCTGCTATGTTCTCAGTGTTTGTGTCTCTCCCAAAATTCATATATTGAAATCCTAATCCACAAGGTGATGGTATTAGGAGGTGGGACCTTTGGGGAAGTGATTAGGCATTGAGGGTGGAGCCCTAATGAATAAAATTGTTGCACTTATAAAAGAAGCCTAAGGGAGTTTATTCACTCCTTCCACCATGTGAGGGGACTGTGGGAGGGTACCATCTATGAACCAGGAAATGGGCTCTCACCAGACACCAAATCTGCCTTGATCTCAGACTTCTCAGCCTTCAGAACTGTGAGAAATAAATTTTGGTTGCTTCTAAGCTACTCAGTTTGATTTTTCTTTCTTTTTCTTTTTCTTTCTTTCTTTTTTTCTTTTTTTTTTTTTTTTGAGATGGAGCTTCGCTGTTGTTGCCCAGGCTGCAGTACAATGGCACAATCTCAGCTCACCACAACCTCTGCCTTGCGGGTTCAAGCGATTCTCCTGCCTCAGCCTCCTGAGTAGCTGGGATTACGGGCTAATACGCCACCACGCCCAGCTAATTTTGTATTTTTAGTAGAGACAGGGTTTCTCCATGTTGGTCAGGCCGGTCTCAAACTCCCGACCTCAGGTGATCTGCCATCTCAAAGTATTGGGATTACAGGCATGAGCCACCATGCCTGGCCCAGTTTGATATTTTTTATAGCAGCCAGAATGGTCTAAGAAAATTGCCTGGAAGAGACTGTTGGTAGGAATATGGATGTTAAAAGTGATTATCATGAGGTATCAGACAGAAATGAAGAACATGTTATTGGAAACTGGAGGAAAGATGATCCTTGTTATAAAAGTGATTTTTAAGCAAGGCATGGTGGCTCATGCCTATAATCCCAGAGCTTTGGGAGGCCTGGGAGGGTGGATCACTTGAGCCCAGGAGTTGAAACCAGCCTGGGCAACATAGTGAAGCCCTGTCTCTTTATGAAAATTTTTAAAATTGGCCGAGCTTGATGGCAAGAGCCTGTGTTCCCAGCTATTTAGGAGGCTGAGGTGGGAAGATGGCTTGAACCCCAGAGATTGAAGCTGCAGTCAGCCATTATTGTGCCACTGCACTCCAGCCTAGGCAACAGAATGAGATCCTGTCTCAAATAAATAAATATAGTGATTTTTTAAAACTTGGCTGAATTGCATTCTAGTGTTTGTGGAAATTAGAAGTTAAAAGTGATGAACTCAGGTATCTGGCTGAAGAGATTTCAAAGCAAAGTGTTGAAGGCATGGTCTGGTTTCTCCTTACTGTTTATAGTAAAACACAGGAGGAAAAAAGATACATTGAAATAAATTATTAAATCCATCTATATTGCAAAAAACAAGAAAACATGCTGTGGAGAAAACACGAACACTGTTGCTGGAAAACCGTTTGCTGGAGGCCATTATCCTCAGCAAACTAATGCAGGGACAGAAAACCAAATACCGCGTGTTCTCACTTATAAGTAGGAGCTAGATGATGGGAACTCATGGACACACAGAGGGGAACAACACACACTGGGGCTTACCAGAGGTTGGAGGGTAGGAGGAGGGAGAGGAGCAGAAAAATCAACTATCGGGTACTAGGTTTAGTTTCTGGGTGATGAAATAATCTATACATCGAATCCCCATGACACGAGTTTACCTATATAACAAACCTTCACATGTACTCCTGAACCTAAAAGTTTTTTTTAATAAAATTCATATGTTGAAATCTTAGCTGTCAATGTGACTTTATCTGAAGATAATTTTAAAAGATAATTAAAGTTAGGCCGGGCATAGTGGCTCACGCCTGTAATCCCAGCACTTTGGGAGGCCGAGGCAGGCAGATCACTTGAGGTCAGGGTTCAAGATCAGCCTGGCCAACATGGTGAAACTCTGTTTCTACTAAAAATACAAAAATTACCCCAGTGTGGTGGTGGGTGCCTATAATCCCAGTTACTTGGGAGGCTGAGGCAGGAGAATCACTTATACCCAAGAGGCAGAGGTTGCAGTGAGCCAAGATCATGCCATTGCACTCCACCTTGGGCGACAGAGCGAAACTCTGTCTCAAAAAAAAAAAAAGATAATTAAGGTTAAATGAGGTCATATGGTGGGGCTCTAATTCAATGGAACTATCATCCGTCCTCATTAGAAGAGGGAAAGACACCAGGAATGTATGCACACAGAGAAAAGGCCATGTGAGGACACAGGGATAAAAAAGCCATCTGTAAATCAGAGAGAGAGGCTTTAAGAGGACAACAGCAGACTTGGAATGAACCCAAATGCCCATCAATGAAAGGCTGGATAAAGAAAATGTGGCACATATACACATATACACCATGGAATACTATGCAGTGATAAAAAAGGATGAGTTCATGTCCTTTGCAGGGACATGGATGAAGCTGGAAATCATCATCCTCAGCAAACTAACACAGGAACAGAAAACCAAATACCGCATGTTCTCACTCATAAGTGGGAGTTGAACAATGAGAACACATGGACACAGGGAGGAGAACATCACACACTAGGGCCTGTCAGGGGGTCGGGGTAAAGGGTGGGGAGAGCATTAGGACAAATACCTAATACATGTGGTGCTTAAAACCTAGATGATGGGTTGATAGGTGCAGCAAACCACCATGGTACATGTATACCTACGTAACAAACCTGCACGTTCAGCATATGTATCCCAGAATTTAAAGTAAAATAAAATTAAAAAAAAAAGACAAACTCAACCTGCCAACATCTTGATCTCATATTTCCAGCCTCCAGAAGTGTGCAAAATTAAATTTCTGTTGCTTAGGCCACCTAGTCTCTAGTATTTTGTTATGGCAGCCTTTACAAACTTTTAACATAGGTGGTGGCATCTTGGATGGGATCTTGGAATGGAAAGAGAATCTTTGGGAAAAATCAATGAAATCTGAATATAGTGTATCTAGGAATTCTCTGTGCTATCCTCACAACTTTTCTGTGCATCTAAAACTATTCTTGGCCAGGTGTGGTGGCTCATGCCTGTAATCCCAGCACTTTGGGAGTCCAAGACAGGTGAATCACCTGAGGTCAGGAGTTCAAGACCAGCCTGACCAGAACACGGCAAAACCTCATCTCTACTAAAAATACAAAAATTAGCCAGGCATGGCAGCAGGCGCCTGTAATCCCAGCTACTCAGGGGGCTGAGGCAGGAGACTCACTTGAACCCAGGAGGTGGAGGTTGCAGTGAGCCGAGATCACACCACTGCACTCCAGCCTGGATGACAGAGCGAGACTCCATCTCAAAAAAAAATAAATTAAATAAATAAATGCACAAATAAAACTATTCTTAAATTAAATGTTTATTTTAACAAAAATTGGGAGAGGAGGGCAGCAGAGGCCTGTGAACAAGATTCTGGATTTCTCAGGGCAGCAACATTTCCTCTACCACTACTTCCTCTCTCTAGACACATACCAGAGCTCTGGTATGTGGGAGCCCAAATTCTCCTTTTGGGCTGTCTTCCAGCATATGAAGCAAGGGGTGCAGCACTCTTGATCCATCTCCCTTGCAGTCAGTGCACAAATGTTTCTATTGAAAATAGATGGCACTCAAGGAAAATGCAAAATCTGACAGCATTTCCAGTCCCTGATTTCTGTGAAAACACTAAGGCAGCTGCTCTATTTTAGTCTCTCAAAAGGAGAAAAGGCAAGGTCCTCAAAACTGATGGGCCCAGGGTAGTAGAGGTCTGTGAAGGAGATGCTGGTGTTAACTGGGAAAACTTTAGGGAAAACTTTACAGCTTGTCTGAATCTGTTTGCATTGCTATAAAGGAATACTGGAGACTGCATAATTTATATAGAAAAGAGGTTTATTTGGCTCATGGTTCTGCAGGCTGCACGAGAAGCATGGTACCAGCATCTGCTTCTGGTGGAGGCTTCAGGCTGCTTCCATTCATAGAAGAAGGTGAAAGGGAGCCTGCATATGCAGAGATCACATGGTCAGGGAAAGAGCAAGAGAAAGACGGCAGAGGTGCCAGGCTCTTTTTAACACCAACTCTCAAGGAAAGGAACTGAGAAAGGAACTGAGCAAGAACTCGCTCATTACCACCAGGATGGCACCAAGCCATTCATGAGGCATCCACCCCCATGACCCAAACATCTCCCACTAGGCTTCACCTCAAATATTGGAGGTCAGTAATAAAGTTTGGATGTGTGTCCCTCCGCAAATCCCATGTTGAATTGTAATCCTCAATGTTGAAGGTGGTGCCTAGTGGGAGGTGATTGGACCATGGGGCGAATTTCTCATGAATGGTTTAGCACCATCCCCACAATGCTGTTCTCGTGACAGTGAGTGAGTTCTCACAGTGGTTGTTTAATAGTGTGTGGCACCCCCGACCCTGCTCTCTTGCTCCTGCTTTCACCATGTGAAGTGCCTGCTTCCACTTTGCCTTGCACCATAAGGAAAAGCTTTCTGAGGCCTCCCTAGAAGCAGATGCCTCTATGCTTCCTGTACAGCCTGCAGAACCATGAGCCAATTCAACCTCTTTTCTTATAAATTGCCCAGCCTCAGGTATTCCTTTATAGCCATGCAAAAATGGCCTAATACAGTCACATGTCAACATGAGATTTAGAGAGAACAAATATCCAAACCACGGCACAGCCCAGCTTTCATCTGCTCCAAACCAACATAGATAGAATTACTCTGAATACCTGTCCCAAGAATTCTCCCTCTGTAAATCTTTCATTCTACCAACTAAGGCAGAATTCAGTCATCCTCAATTTCCCTTTCTATAGATTTTCCTTGCATATAACAAGAGAAAAAAAGGAAAGAGAAGTCATCAGGAACTTTAGGCCTCTAATTCTGTAAAGGGGCTACCAGAACAATATTTTTAAAACAGAAAAACCAGGTATCAAGTGATAAGATAGGGTCCCTAGGGCCAGAGGTCTATGAGGAAGAAGTTGGTGTGAACAGGGCAGTTTGGCTTTCATTCCTCATCTGCCATGCTGTGCACCAACACCAAGGTCCCCATCAGGGCCCATCTCCCGCCCAACGCTTTCTCACTTTGGACTAACTTCCATCCGAATGAGCAAGCCTGGGGTCTTTGGCCTATTCCTTTATGAACCATGACACACTTTCTCCAGAAAGGCAAGACAGGGGAGGAGACATTAGACACCATGAGCCCCCTACCTCTATAGAGGCACTAACACAGCAGTGCTGATGAAATGAGAGAGGAAATCCACAGGAACCAGAGGCACAGAGCAGCACTGACCTGTGGAGCAGCAACTACTGCGAACAAGGCTATGAAGTTACCTGTTCCTTTGTCCCTGCTGCTTTTACTGTGGAGAAAGCTGTTAACTTGTGTCTCAATCAGGGTGCTAGCAGACAACATGTTTGTGAAGAAGTTCTACTGTGATTAGATATTCTGTTTTAAATTTTCTAAATTTTCTGTAATGCGATTTGAGAATATTGTTATCAGTGCTTAGTCTGATAATGGTGATGTATATTGTATTCTTTAGCAAACTATTATGTTGTTGTATAATATACACAGTGCTTTGCCATCTAATTTGTCAACAAAATAATCCATACTCCATTGTGCCTTAAAAGTGCAACATCAGAAGTCTGCTTTTCTTGTCTTGTTTTGACATGATTGGTACACACTAGCAAGAGAAAATATCTTACATTCCAGTAAATACTTGCAGCACTCAAAACACTGTCAAGTTATAGTTATGCCACTGCAATTTGCAGTGTATAAATTATACACTAGTCATGGCGGGAGGAAAACACATGGAACTTATAGCCCTTAGAGGTCATTTTCTATTTGTATTATTATTTTGTTGGAGATGGAGTCTCACTCTGCAATCTCCACCTCCCAGGATCAAGCGATTCTCCTGCCTCAGCCTCCCAAGTAGCTGGGATTACAGGCACGTGCCACCACGCCCAGCTAATTTTTGTATTTTTAGTAGAGACGGGATTTCACCATGTTGGCCAAGATAGGCTCGATCTTCTGACCACGTGAATGTTATTATTATTATGTTGTTGCATAGTATACACAGTGTTTTGCCATCTAGTTTGTTAACAAAATAATCCATACTCCATTGTGCCTTAAAGGTTCAACATCAGAAGTCTGCTTTTCTTGTCTTGTTTTGACATGATTGGTACACACTAGTAAGAGAAAAGATCTTACATTTCAGTAAATACTTGCAGCACTCAAAACACTGTCAAGTTATAGTTATGCCACTGCAATTTGCGGTGTATAAATCAGGAGTGCAAAGCAATGACAGTGCCATATATGGTCTTTGTTGCAACTTCTAAATTCTGCCACTGCAACACAAAAGCAGCCACAGGCAATGTATAAACTAATGAACATGGCTATGTTCCAGTAAAATTGTATTTATAAACACTGAAATTTCAATTTATGTAATTTTTCTCATCATAAAAAATTCTTCTTTTGATTTTTTTTCAACTATTTAAAAACATAAAAACTATTGTTAGCTCACAGGCCATACAAAAGCAGACCATGGACCAGATTTGTCCCATAGGACACGGTCTGCCAACCTCTGGTCTGAAGTGTCTAGAGTTGCTATGTTGGCAAACTGTTGTCCCACTTTGACCAACTTATCCTCCTTCCATATTCATGATTGTTGAGACGATATAACCTTTCAAGGTCTGCCAAGAGATCATCTTTGAGATTATGTAACATTTGCATAACTTGTGCACTCAAGCATGTGGGGTGTGTGAAAGAAGTCTCTGAAACAGTTCATTTCGTTGCACTTGTAGGAAAACTTGTTTCCCTACTCTAAAAGACAAGGAAAATTGGAAAGCGGTGGTGTCGGGTGGTGGGGGGTCTTACTTTGGCAGCCTTTTTCTCATTCCAGCTCTGTTCACCAACTTCAGGTTAATCAAGGGAAGTTTGTACCCCAACCTCAGGTCTGCGGTGGGCCCCTAGTTACCTAAGGGCCATGAGACTTAGACTGGCACCTAAGTCCACGCAGCCGGCCCAGTGAATAGTGTGGAACAAGGAACTGCCTCCCTAGCCTCACAGCACTTCAAGGAGCAGGCCTGGCCAATTGATCCAAAGGTGTATCAGAAATACTTGAATGCAAACAGGAGGAAAGATAGAAAACATTGGTGTTTTGCTGCATGGAAAGCCATCTCTTGGGTGAGGTTAGCTTTGGAGTGATAAAGGCTGGTCATGCAAGAAACTCCCAGCTTAGTCATAGATCTTCCTAACCCTCACCCCTCCATTGATGCCAAGGCAAAGTGCTCCCCACTGGGGATGGAAAGGGGCCAGCTCCCTGGCTTTTACACGTGCTAGGGAATGCAGGGAGCTCATCTCCTCCTCACTGTCCTGGAAGGAAAGTGGAGAGTGTAAAAAACAGGCATTTTAGAAGCAACAAAAGAAGGAAAGAAAATGTGAATTGAAGCACAATAACATACCATGCCACAGCAATTTCTATATGCTATATTTAGCAGAAGCCCACAGTCCCATCTTTGTTATTATTTGTGTGAATCATCCAGACCTTCAAACTATCTGTATTATTCACAATTATTATCCTAGCTCATCTACATGTTCATTTTCCCAGGAGGGGGAAAAAAACTTCTCTTGATACTTGGTTTCTGAGTTCTGGGAAATTTGACTGGGAGAGATGTGGAAACGCAAACAATTGGTAAGGCATACAATTATCACTTTCAAAGAAAACATTCACCTCCAGCTGGCCTACTTGTGTAGGTTCTAATGCCTGAAAAGAGAATTAATTAACCCAGGCAGGTCTCCAGTGCTTGCATGTACTCCTTCAAACCTATTGACAAACCTGCTTAAAAATGCTGGGTTTTTGCAAGCATAGCATTGACTATAAATACAGCTGCAGATGGAATTCTTTGAAAATAGAAATGGAAAATTCTGAACAGGAATAACTTGACATTTGATTCTGAAACAATAGTAAACTGTCAACATCTGCCATAAAAATATAGAACTATAAAATAATGAATAAAAGTCCTTTCAGTTAGTTAAATACATTGTATATAGCACTGTTTTGGTTTGATTGTTTGACAAAGCTCTGTGCAGTATCACTTTGCTTCAACAAATCTCCATTAAAGTCATGCTATTTAAGCAATAAAATATTGAAACAGGCATGCTGTAGACTTTTAATTTTATTGGAAGATAAGAATAGTCTCATTCTATTAGAATATTCCCTCTTTTCTGTGTAACAGAAGCTAGTTTGTTTGACAGCCTAATGATCCCCTCTGTAGTAATCCTTTTAAAGATCTGAGGTGTCAACCAAAACATCCCAAGTTTGGTTAAAAAATCGCTCATAATTGTAGACAGACCTTTCTTAAACTTATTTACATTTTGAACCTATACCAGCTCTTGAGTGGCTAATAATGTCCTTGAGTTTGCTGCCTGTAAAGTAGAACCTCCATTTATTTTCTCTTTCCTTTTAAATATTTTAAATTGTGGTTGAAAAAAAACACAACATAAAATTTTCCACCTTCACTCTTTCTAAGTGTAGTTTATTCATGTAAAGTATATTCACATTGTTGTGCAAGCAATCTCCAGAATATTTTCATCTCGCAAAATTGAACTACCACCACCTCATAGTCCCCTCCCCCAAGCCCCTGGGCAGCCACCATTCTACTTTCTGTCCTTATGAACTTAACTACTTCAGATGCTTCATATAAGTAAGATCATGCAGATATTTGTCTTTCTGTGACTCGCTTACTTTACTTAGTATAATGTTTTGAAGGTTGATCCATATTGTAGCATGTATCAGTACTTCACTCCTTTTTATGACCAAATAATATTCCACTGTATGAATAGACCACAATTTCCTCAGCTATTTATCCATTGATGAACATTTGAGTTGCTTCCATTTCTGGCTATTGTAAATAATGCTGCTATGAATATAGGTGTACAAATATCTGTTTGACTCCCTGCTTTCAATTATTTGGGTTATATACCCAGAAGTATATTTTCTGGATCATATGTTAAGCCTATGTTTAATTTTTATTGATAAATAATAGTTGTACATATTTTGGGGATACATGTGATATTTTGATACATGCATACAATGTGTAATGATCAAACCAGGGCAATTGGGATATCCATCACTCCAAACATTCATTTCTTCACTGTTGGAAACATTCTAATTCCTCTCCTTCAGCTATTTTGAAATATAGAAAAAATTATTGTTGACTATAGTTGCCCTACTGTACTATCAAACACTAGATCTTATTCCTTCTACCTAACTGTATTTTCGTACCCATTAACCAACCTCTCTTCATCTCCACAATCCTCTACCCTTCCCATTCTCTGATAACCACCACTCAACTCTCTACCTCCATTACATCCACTTTTTTTTAGCTCTCACATATGAGTGAGAACATATGATATTTGTCTCTCTGTGCTTGGATTATTTCACTTAGAATAATGACCTCCAGTTCCATCCATGCTACTACACATGATAGAATTTCATTCTTTTTTGTGGCTAAATAGTACTCCATTGTATTTATGTACACATTTTCTTTTTCCATTCATCTGTACATGGACACATGGGTTGATTCCATATTTTGGCTTTTGTGAATAGTGCTTCATGGGAGAGCAGATATCTCTTTGATATACTGATTTCCCTTCTTTTGGGTATATACCCAGCAGTGGGATTTTGCTGGATCATATGGTAGTTCTATTTTTAGTTTTTTGAGAACCCTCCCTACTGTTTTCCACAGAGGCTATGCTAATTTACATTCCCACCAACAGTGTATGAGTGTTCCCCTTTCTCCACATCCTCGCTAGCATCTGTTATTTTTTTTCTTTTTGTTAAAATCCATTTTAACTGGGGTGAGATGATATTTCATTGTGGTTTTCATTTGCATTTTCCTGATGATTAGTGATATTGAACATTTTTTCATATACCTGTTAACCATTGTATATCTTCTCTTGAGAAATGTCTATTCAGAGCTTTTGCACATTTTAAAATCAGATTATTTTTGCTGTTGAGTTCCTTATATATTCTGATTATTAATCCCTTGTCAGATGGATAGTTTGCAAATATTTTTTCCCATTCTGTAGGTTGTTTCTACACTTTGTTGACTGTTTTCTAGCTTGATGTAATCACATTTGTCTATTTTTGCTTTTGTTGCCTGGGCTTTTGAGGTATTACCCAAACATCTTTGCCCAGACCAATGTCCCGAAGCATTTCCCCAATATTCCAATATTTTCTTCCTGTAGTTTTATAATTTCAGGTCTTAAGACTTAAGTATTTAATCCATTTCATTTGATTTTTTATATAATGAGAGATGAGAGTATGACTTCCTTCTTCTGCATATAGTTATCCATCTATGTTGAATTCTTTGAGGAACTGCATGCATTTTCCATAGCAGCTGCACCATTTTACATTCCCACCAGCAGTGCACGAGGGTTCTAATTTCTCCACATCCTCACCAATACTTATAGTTTTCTGGGTTTTTTAAAATAATAGTCATCCCAATGAATGTCAACTGGTATTCATTGTGGTTTTGACTTGTATTTCCCTAACGATCAATGGTGTTGAACATCTTTTCATGTGCTTATTGGCCATGTGTATATTTTCTTTGGAGAAATGTCTGCTGAAGTCCTTTGCCCATTTGTTAATCGGGTTGTTTGTTTTGTTGTTGTTGACCTGAAAGTGTTCTTTATATATTCTGGATATTAATGCCTTATCAGACATATGCCTTTCACATATTTTCTCCCATTCCATGAGTCGCCTTTTTATTCTGTTGATAGCATCCTTTGGTGCACAAAAGCTTTTAATTTTAATGAGGTCTGATTTATCTATTTTTCCTTTGTTGTCTGTGTTTTTGGTGTTATATCCAATAAATCATTGCCAAACCCAACGTTATGAAGATTTTCCCCTATGTTTTCTCCCAAAAGTTTTATAATTTTAGGCCTTATGATTAGGTCCTTGATCCATTTTGAGTTAGTTTTTGTATATGGTTTAAGATAAGGATCCAACTTCATTCTTTTGCATGTGGATATCCAGTTTTCCCAACACTATTTTTTGAAGAGACTGCCTTTTTCTCTTTGGATGCTCTTGGCATCCTTAATGAAAATTGTTTGAATATATATGCAAGAGTTTATTTCTGGGCTCTCTTTTCTATTTTACTCTTCTATATGTCTGTGTTTACGCCAGTACCATACTGTTTTGACTACTGTAGCTTTGTAATAAATGTTGAAATCAGGAGTTGTGGGACTTCCAGCATTGTTCTTTCTTAAGATTGTTCTTCTTTCTTAAGACTATTCATGATCCCTTGAGATTCCATATGAATTTTAGTGTCCATTTTTCTATTTCTGCAAAAAGTATCATTGGGATTTTAAATAAGGATTTCATCAACTCTGTAGATTATCTTGGATAGTATTGACATTTTAACAATGTTAAGTCTTCCAATCCATGAACACAGGACTTTTTTTTTTTTTACTTATTTGTGTCTTCTCTTTTTTAAAGTAGCTTTATTGAGATATAATTCACATACCATAAACTCCACCCTTTTAAAGAGTACAATTAAATGTTTTCTTTTTTCACTGTTAACAGCTTTATTGGGATATAATTAATATACCATAAAATTAACCTGCTTAAAGAACAGAAATCAATATTTTAAAATATATTCACAGGGTTGTGCAACCATTACCACAATTTTAGAACATTTTAAAACCTCTTAAAATAAATACTCATACCCCATTGGTAGTCATTCTGCATTCATTCCTTTGTCTTCCTAGACATAAGCAACCACTAAGCTACTTTATGTCTCTGTAAATTTGCCTATTCTGGACATTTGATAGAAATGAAATCATGTAATATGTTTTTTTGTGACTGGTTTCTTTCACTTCATGTTTCATTTTTTCAAGCTTCATCCATGTTGTAGTATGTATCAGACTGTATGTCTGATTATTACTATTATTAATAATTACTACTATTAATACATAATAATTGCACATACTTATAGGATACATGTGATATTTGGATACATGTATATAATGTGTAATGTTTAGATCAGGACAGTTGGGATATCCATCACCTCAAAGATTTCTTTGTGTTGAGAACATTTCAAATCTTCTCTTTAGCTATTATGTAATATACAATAAATTATTGTTAGCTATAGTCACCCTACTGTACTACCAAACACTATAACTTATTTATTCTAACTGTATTTTTGTACCATTAGCCAACTTTTCATCATCTCTCCCTCCCCCTGCCCTTCCCAGTTTCTAGTAACCATGTACTCTTTTTCTTGATGAATAATATTCCATTGTATAGATATACTATGTTTTATTTATCTATATACCAGGTGATAGACATTAGGGATATTTCTACTTTTTGGCTATTGCAAAGTAGTCTAATTTACCTCCTTTTTCTCTTAAGTCTAATCTTTTCAAAATTGTGAAACTGGACCAAAAGCAAAGTGGGAAATGAGCAACACAACTCATTGTGCTTGTACTTTAAGTGAATCTATATATGTGAAGTAGTAAGTCAGCAGAAAGACTGCAGGGAAAGGAGGAAGCTGTGAACAATGGGGCTCAGGTTGGGAAAACTAAATCCACTGCTGGACTTACTCCTAAAGGCGCTAGCTAACAATTTAAATTACTGGCCAAAAGGTCAAGATAGTCTAGGTCTTGATCTATACTAGCATCAGCATCTAAGGGAGTCAGTCTAGAAGGTGAAGAATGGCAGTAAGAGCCTCCCAACTGAAATGAATGAGCCTGTGAATACAGTGAAAGTCAGCAATGTGGTTTGGAGTCAGCAATGTGATTTGGAGTGGCCCATCCAGTTTAGAGCAAAACTCCAATCAGCACCTTAGAATATGGAGAATGGGGGAAGGAGCTGGTGAAGGAAGCAGGAGGGCAAATCCAGGAAATCAAGGTACAATCCCAGACATGCAGACTAGCAAAAGATGGTACAGGAAACAGAAAAAACATGAGGAACTGAAGAAATGAAGTGTTTAGAGCTCATTTGCTATATGACAGGCTTAGGGAAGCCAGACTCTGCTAGCCTTTGGGAGCTCCTAGATAGCCTGGCTACTTGCAGAATGCCTTACATATTGGATAAGGCTGAGCTTTCAAGTTCAAAAGCATCAGTATATGTTACAACATGGCTGGAGAAGGTCAGGAATTAAAAATTCTAATATTAGGAGGTGACAAGCCTACAGTCACCATGTCACCATGCTGATTTCATAGCAAACAATAATATCACTTCTTGGCCTTCATTTTTCTAGCCTGAAAATTATATAATGTTATTTATTTAGCATGGTCTCACATAACCATCACCTCTATTTGCTTGATTTTTGAAATTTTCTTCTCTGGCTTTTCTTTTCTTTTTTCTTTTTTTTTTTTTAGATAGAGTCTCACTCTGTCTCCAGGCTAGAGTGCAGTGGTGTGATCTTGGCTCACTGCAACCTCCACCTCCTGGGTTCAAGCGATTCTTCTGCCTCAGCCTCCCGAGTAGCTGGGATTACAGGCACACACCACCACGCCCAGCTAATTTTTGTATTTTTAGTAGAGATGAGGTTTCACCATGTTGGCCAGGATGGTCTCGATCTCTTTACCTCGAGATCCACCCACCTTGGCTTCCCAAAGTGCTGGGATTACAGGCGTGAGCCACCACACCCGGCCTTCTCTGGCTTTTCTTTAGCTCCATTCAGTTCTTCTCAAGGTAAAGAAATCAGAGCTTGCAATAGTGTTCCAGGTACAGAAATATCTTGGTTATGTGCAGAAAGAGGAAAATATTTTTGTTTTCTTACCCATAGACTTCTCTGTGTTTCTCACCATATTGTTGGCCTTTATTCACTATGGTTGTCTCAGGTCGGGGTATGCTCAAAGTATTCCTGCTGAGCCTGTGTAGTAGTGTTAATTCAAACAATAGGCTAGCACAAGAACACGTAATTGGATTAAGGTGTTTGATTAAGGTGTTTTCTGCTTTTTCTTTGATGACTCATCATTTAGGTGCTCCCAGAGGATTGGTCTTCCAGAATCCTTTCATTACTACCTTATTGTACCATAATACTTCAAAGGTGAAGGTACACTTCACCAAAGGGATGTTTGAATTTCTCCATAACTTCAATTTACCTTCTACCTATCTCATTGTCTACACTGAACAAACATCGAAGGAACAAAGATGAATAATATATTACAATGCCCTTCTTTCACCCCAGTAGCCGAAGATCCTATAATGGCTTTTGTAAAATCAGAATATGGTTACCTGGGTAACTATAATTCTATGTAAAAAGCTCGTATTCTCTCTCCTTTCTATACGATTCACTCTTCTGCTTCCATTTTCTTTCAAATAAATCAACCTTTAACATGCAATGAAAATTCTCAAATATGTAGACACTGGTGATTTTTAAGCAATTGCAGCTCTGTTTAAAGAGGCTTTTCCATTTTTGGTCAGGTGCAGTGGCTTACGCCTGTAATCCCAGCACTTTGGGAGGCTGAGGCAGGCGGATCACCCGAGGTCAGGAGCTCAAGACCAGCCTGGCCAACATGGCGAAACCGTGTCTCTACTACAAATACAAAAAAATTAGCCAGGCATGGTGGTGGGAACCTGTAATCCCAGATACTCGGGAGGCTGAGGCGGGAGAATTGCTTGAACCCAGGAGGCGGAGGTTGCAGTAAGCCGAGACTGCACTACTGCACTCCAGCCTGGGTGACAAGAGCAAAACTCCATTTCAAAAAAAAGAAAAAAAAGAGAGGCTTTTCTATTTTTAAAATTTTGAAGAGAGTGACACAGTTTTCTTGCTTGAGAAGATGAATGGCAAATATGTAAACAATATTTAAGCATATTCTCAAAAAACATCATTTACTATCCCATTTGAATTTCACTTGCAGGGAAAAGAATAATTTTAAGAGGCATCAGGACATAGTCTTTCTGCCTCTTCCTGTAAATCCAAGAAAGTGAGTTGCATTCACATCTCAGCCCTTAACTTGGTAAGTGGAGCTCTCGATAATTAGATCATTAGAACTTCTGTTTGTATTTGTTTGCAATGAAATAGTAAGCAGTTTTACAGATCTGAGATTTTTTGAGGTATAATTCACATACCAAAACATTACCATTTTAAAGTATGCAATTTAGTGGTTTTTAATGTATTTACAAGGTTGTGCAACCATCACCACTACCTAATTCTAGAACATTTCATCACACCAAAACAACCCCCGTACTCATTACCAGTCACTCCTCATTCCTCCCTCCCACCAGCCACCAGCAACCACTAATGTACTCTCTGCCTCTAGAGATTTGCCTGTTCTGAACATTATATATAAAAGGGATCATATAATATTTCATCTTTCTGACTGGCTTTCTTCGTGAATTATAATGTTTTTAAGGTACATCAATGTTGTAGCAGATGTCAGTACTTCATTTCTTTTTATTGCCAAATAATATTCAATTGTGTGAATATATACTACAGTCTATCTATCTATTTATCAGTCAACAGACATTTGAGTTGTTTCTACTTTTTGGATATTATGAATAACACAGCTATGAATATTTGTGTATAAGTTTTTGTGGATATATATATATATATATATATATATATGAGGGGAATTGATAAATCATACTATAACTCTGTGTTTAACCATTTCAGGAATTGTCAGACTGCATTCCAGAGCAGCTGCCCCATTTTATATTTTCACCAGTGTGGATAAGGGTAATTATGCTGGGGGTGGAGCCCAGATGGCCGAATAGGAACAGCTCCAGTCTACAGCTCCCAGAGTAAGTGACGCATAAGACGGGTGATTTCTGCATTTCCAACTGAGGTACTGGGTTCATCTCACTGGGGAGTGTCCAACAGTGGGTGCAGGACAGCGGGTGCAGCACACCGAGTGTGAGCCAAAGCAGGGCGAGGCATCACCTCACACAGGAAGCACAAGCAGTCGGGGAATTCCCTTTCCTAGTCAAAGAAAGGGGTAACAGACAGCACCTAGAAAATCGGGTCACTCCCACCCTAATACTGTGCTTTTCCAACGGTCTTAGCAAACAGCACACCAGGAGATTATATCCTGCACATGGCTTTGAGGGTCCTATGCCCACGGAGCCCCACTCATTGCTAGCACAGCAGTCTGAGATCAAACTGCAAGGCAGCAGTGAGGCTGGGGAAGGGGCGCCTGCCATTGCCCAGGCTTGAGTAGGTAAACAAAGCAGCCAGGAAGCTCAAATTGGGTGGAGCCCACCACAGCTCAAGGAGGCCTGCCTGCCTCTGTAGACTGCACCTCTGGGGGCAAGGCATAGCCAAACAAAAGGCAGCAGAAACCTCTGCAGACTTAAATGTCCCTGTCTGACAGCTTTGAAGACAGTAGTTGTTCTCCCAGCACGCAGCTGGAGATCTGAGAACAGACAGACTGCCTCCTCAAGTGGGTCCCTGACCCCCGAGTAGCCTAACTGGGAGGCACCCCCAGTAGGGGCAGACTGACACCTCACACGGCCAGGTACTACTCTGAGACAAAACTTCCAGAGGAATGATCAGGCAGCAACAATTGCTGTTCACCAATATCCGCTGTTCTGCAGCCTCCGCTGGTGATACCCAGGCAAACAGGGTCTGGAGTGGACCTCCAGAAAACTCCAACAGACCTGCAGCTGAGGGTCCTGACTGTTAGAAGGAAAACTAACAAACAGAAAGGACATCCACACCAAAACCCCATCTGTACGTCACCATCATCAAAGACCAAAGGTAGATAAAACCACAAATATGGGGAAAAACAGAAGAGAAAAACTGGAAACTAAAAATCAGAGCAGCTCTCCTCCTCCAAAGGAAAACAGCTCCTCACCAGCAATGGAACAAAGCTGGACAGAGAATGACTTTGACGAGTTGAGAGAAGATGGCTTCAGACAATCAAACTACTCCGAGCTAAAGGAGGAAGTTCGAACCCATGGCAAAGAAGTTAAAAACCTTGAAAAAAATTAGACAAATGGATAAATAGAATAACCAATGCAGAGAAGTCCTTAAAGGAGCTGATGGAGCTGAAAACCACGGCACGAGAACTACTTGACGAACGCAGAAGCCTCCGTAGCCGATGCGATCAACTGGAAGAAAGGGTATCAGCAATGGAAGATGAAATGAATGAAATGAAGTGAGAAGAGAAGTTTAGAGAAAAAAGAATAAAAAGAAACGAACAAAGCCTCCAAGAAATATGGGACTATGTGAAAAGACCAAATCTACGTCTGATTGGTGTACCTGAAAGTGACAGGGAGAATGGAACCAAGTTGGAAAACACTCTGCAGGATATTATCTAGGAGAACTTCCCCAATCTAGCAAGGCAGGCCAATATTCAAATTCAGGAAATACAGAGAATGCCACAAAGATACTCCTCCAGAATAGCACCTCCAAGAAACATAATTGTCAGATTCACCAAAGTTGAAATGAAGGAAAAAATGTTAAGGGCAACCAGAGAGAAAGGTGGGGTTACCCACAAAGGGAAGCCCATCAGACTAACAGCTGATCTCTCAGCAGAAACTCTACAAGCCAGAAAAGAGTGGGGGCCAATATTCAACATTCTTAAAGAAAAGAATTTTCAACCCAGAATTTCAGATCCAGCCAAACTGTTTCATAAGTGAAGGAGAAATAAAATACTTTACAGACAAGCAAATGCTGAGAGATTTTGTCACCACCAGGCCTGCCCTAGAAGAGCTCCTGAAGGAAGCACTAAACATGGAAAGGAACAACCGGTATCAGCCACTGCAAAAACATGCCAAATTGTAAAGACCATCAATGCTAGGAAGAAACTGCATCAACTAACGAGCAAAATAACCAGATAACATCATAATGACAGGATCAAATTCACACATAACAATATTAACCTTAAATGTAAATGGGCTAAATGCTCCAATTAAAAGACACAGACTGGCAAATTGGATAAAGAGTCAAGACCCATCAGTGTGCTGTATTCAGGAAACCCATCTCACATGCAGAGACACACATAGGCTCAAAATAAAGGGATGGAGGAAGATCTACCAAGCAAATGGAAAACAACAAAGGCAGGGGTTGCAATCCTAGTCTCTGATACAACAGACTTTAAACCAACAAAGATCAAAAGAGACAAAGAAGGCCATTATATAATGGTAAAGGGATAAATTCAACAAGAAGAGCTAACTATCCTAAATGTATATGCACCCAATACAGGAGCACCCAGATTCATAAAGCAAGTCCTTAGAGACCTACAAAGAAATTTAGACTCCCACACAATAATAATGGGAGACTTTAACACACCACTGTCAACATTAGACAGATCAACGAGACAGAAAGTTAACAAGGATATCCAGGAACTGAACTCAGCTCTGCACCAAGCGGGCCTAATAGACATCTACAGAACTCTCCACCCGAAATCAACAGAATATACATTTTTTTCAGCACCACACCACACCTATTCCAAAATTGACCACATAGTTGGAAGTAAAGCACTCCTCAGCAAGGGTAAAAGAACAGAAATTATAACAAACTGTCTCTCAGACCACAGTGCAATCAAACTAGAACTCAGGATTAAGAAACTCACTCAAAACTGCTCAACTACAAGGAAACTGAACATCCTGCTCCTGAATGACTACTGGGTACATAAGGAAATGAAGGCAGAAATAAAGATGTTCTTTGAAACCAACAGGAACAAAGACACAACATACCAGAATCTCTGGGACACATTCAAAGCAGTGTGTAGAGGGAAATTTATAGCACTAAATGCCCACAAGAGAAAGCAGGAAAGAGCTAAAATTGACACCCTAATGTCACAATTAAAAGAACTAGAGAAGTAAGAGCAAACACATTCAAAAGCTAGCAGAAGGAAAGAAATAACTAAGATCAGAGCAGAAGTGAAGGAAATAGAGACACAAAAAACCCTTCAAAAAATCAACGAATCCAGGAGCTGGTTTTTTGAAAAGATCAACAAAATTGATAGACCGCTAGCAAGACTAAAAAAGAAGAAAAGAGAGAAGAATCAAATAGACGCAATAAAAAATGATAAAGGGGATATCACCACCGATCCCACAGAAATACAAACTACCATCACAGAATACTATAAACACCTCTATGCAAATAAACTAGAAAATCGAGAAGAAATGGATAAATTCCTCGACACATACACCCTCCTAAGACTAAACCAATAAGAAGTTGAATCTCCCAATAGACCAATAACAGGCTATGAAATTGAGGCAATAATTAATAGCTTACCAACCAAAAAAAGTCCAGGACCAGATGAAATCACAGCCGAATTCTACCAGAGGTACAAGGAGGACCTGGTACCATTCCTTCTGAAACTATTCCAATCAATAGAAAAGGAGGGAATCCTCCTTAACTCATTTTATGAGGCCAGCATCATCCTGATACCAAAGCCTTGCAGAGACACAACAAAAAAAGAGAATTTTAGACCAATATCCCTGATGAACATCGATGCAAAAATCCTCAATAAAATACTGGCAAACTGAATCCAGCAGCACATCAAAAAGCTTATCCACCATGATCAAGTGGTCTTCATCCCTGGGATGCAAGGCTGGTTCAACATATGCAAATCAATAAATGTAATGCAGCATATAAACAGAAACAAAGACAAAAGCCACATGATTATCTCAACAGATGGGAAAAGGCGTTTGACAAAATTCAACAACCCTTCATGCTAAAAACTCTCAATAAATTAGGTATTGATGGGACGTATCTCAAAATAATAAGAGCTATCTATGACAAACCCACAGCCAATATCATACTGAATGGGCAAAAACTGGAAGCATTCCCTTTGAAAACTGGCACAAGACAGGGATGCCCTCTCTCACCACTCCTATTCAACATAGTGTTGGAAGTTCTGGCCAGGGCAATCAGGCAGGAGAAGGAAATAAAGGGTATTCAATTAGGAAAAGAGGAAGTCAAATTGTCCCTGTTTGCAGATGACATGATTGTATATTTAGAAAACACCATCGTCTCAGCCCAAAATCCCCTTAAGCTGATAGGCAACTTCAGCAAAGTCTCAGGATACAAAATTAATGTGCAGAAATGACAAGCATTCATGTACACCAATAACAGACAAACAGAGAGCCAAATAATGAGTGAACTCCCATTCACAATTGCTTCAAAGAGAATAAAATACCTAGGAATCCAACTTACAAGGGATGTGAAGGACCTCTTCAAGGAGAACTACAAACCACTGCTCAATGAAATAAAAGAGGATACAAACAAATGGAAGAACATTCCATGCTCATGGATAGGAAGAATCAATATGGTGAAAATGGCCATACTGCCCAAGGTAATTTATAGATTCAATGCTATCCCCATCAAGCTACCAATGACTTTCTTCACAGAATTGGAAAAAACTACTTTGAAGTTCATATGGAACCAAAAAAGAGCCCGCATCGCCAAGTCAATCCTAAGCCAAAAAAACAAAGCTGGAGGCATCATGCTACCTGACTTCAAACTATACTATGAGGCTACAGTCACCAATACAGCATGGTACTGGTACCAAAACAGAGATATAGACCAATGGAACAGAATAGAGCCCTCAGAAATAATGCCGCATATCTACAACTATCTGATCTTTGAAAAACCTGACAAAAACAAGAAATGGGGGGAAAGGATTCCCTATTTAATAAATGGTGCTGGAAAAACTGGCTAGCCATATGTAGAAGGCTGAAACTGGATCCCTTCCTTACACCTTATACAAAAATTAATTCAAGATGGATTAAAGACTTAAATGTTAGACCTAAAACCATAAACACCCTAGAAGAATACCTAGGCAATACCATTCAGGACATAGGCATGGGCAAGGACTTCATGTCTAAAACACCAAAAGCAATGGCAACAAAAGCCAAAATTGACAAATGGGATCTAATTAAAGTAAAGACCTTCTGCACAGCAAAAGAAACTACCATCAGAGTGAACAGGCAACCTACAGAATGGGAGAAAAATTTTGCAATCTACTCATCTGACAAAGGGCTAATATTCAGAATCTACAATGAACTCAAAGAAATTTACAAGAAAAAAACAAACAACCCCATCAAAAAGTGGGCAAAGGATATGAAAAACACTTCTCAAAAGAAGACATTTATGCAGCCAAAAGACACATGAAAAAATGCTCTTCATCACTGGCCATCAGAGAAATGCAAATCAAAACTGCAATGACATACCATCTCACACCAGTTAGAATGGTTATCATTAAAAAGTCAGGAAACAACAGGTGCTGGAGAGGATGTGGAGAAATAGGAACACTTTTACACTGTTGGTGGGACTGTAAACTAGTTCAACCATTGTGGAAGTCAGTGTGGCAATTCCTCAGGGATCTAGAACTAGAAATACCATTTGACCCAGCCATCCCATTACTGGGCATATACCCAAAGGATTATGAAACATGCTGCTGTAAAGACACATGCACAGGGATGTTTACTGCAGCACTATTCACAATAGGAAAGACTTGGAAAACAACCCAAATGTCCAACAATGATAGACTGGATTAAGAAAATGTAGCACATATACACCATGGAATACTATGCAGCCATATAAAATGATGAGTTTATGTCCTTTGCAGGGACATGGATGAAGCTAGAAACCATCATTCTGAGCAAACTATCGGAAGTACAGAAAAACAAACACCGCATGTTCTCACTCATAGGTGGGAATTGAACAATGAGAACACATGAACACAGGAAGGGGAACATCACACACCGGGGCCTGATGTAGGGTGGGGGGAGGGGGGAGGGATAGCATTAGGAGATATACCTAATGTTAAATGACGAGCTAATGGGTGCAGCACACCAACATGGCACATGTATACATATGTAACAAACCTGCACCTTGTGCACACGTACCCTAAAACTTAAAGTATAATAAAAAAGGGTAATTATGCCAATATTTATTGTTGTCCACATATATAGATTGATATAGATATATAATATTTCTTAACCATTATAATCATATCATTATTGTGAGTATGAAGTGATAGCTCATTGTGGTTTTGATTTCCATTTTCCTAATGATTAATTATATTAAGCATCTTTTCATGTGCTTATTGGCCATTTGTGTATCTTCTCTAGGGAAATAAATACTCAAATCTTTTGGTTAATTTCCAGAGTTCTAAAAAAGTTGTTTTCGAAATTTTTTGGCTAGTGTTCTTATTGTTTTTATATAGGAGTGTTTTTTTTTAGTTCCTTACTCCACCATTCTTGAAGTCATCCAGATCTGAGATTTAATGTCCACTACTATCTCCTCCTTTGCACCAAATGTTGTTAGACCAACTTGCGCTTTTTTTTTTTTTGGAACTGAATAGATAACAATATCACAAATTATCACATGCATTATAACTCAGTGTAAAACTGTGGGGATTTTCAGAAGATTAGGCTATGTGAGCCAGGATCCCTGTTGTTTTGTGTTTTCACTGTTTGTGTTTGTATCTCTTACCCGTGAAGCATCACGTTAACATGGGAATTTTTGTCTCAAAATTGTTACTGAAAAATATACATGGCAAATACTCATCATTCTAAATGGAAATATTAGATTATCTAATAGAGGGTATGTTTAATACACTATGAAAAATGTTCTGTAATTCCTAGCCCACTACCAGCCTCCAGTGTAATCAAGGGAAGCTGTGAGTGATCAGGAAGGATAACTGATGAGTGAGAAATACTTTGAAGTTTGTTTTAATACTATGCATTTCTCTCCCCACTCCCCCAATCTTCAAGCCATCAAGAGAACTAAGTATTCTGAGCTTGTTATGTGTCCTCTGGAATTTGGACAACATTTGAAATGTGCCCTTTGAAGCTAAGAAAGCCCAAGGGGTAGTGACTGAGGCACACCTAAGAAAATAATTTAAAGACTGGTTGGAGTTGCCCATGACTGCAAAGCAGAGAGAGGGTTGCAATGGGAGCAGCCTACACTTTAAATTTGGTGGGGCAAAAGTACAAAGTGTTTACCATATGCCAAAAGATGTATCCACGCTTGAAGCTTCTTGAATGGCCCCCACTGAAGAGGCATGCATGTGGCAAAGTGATCCCAGCCTTCAGAGCATGGGTGGAGTGTACAACCTGAGGTGGGAGCAGAGGGGAAGAACAGTAAGCAAAGAATAATGGTATCATCAACAGAAACAAACAATGAGTGAGAAGACTGGTAGGAAAGAGAGAAGTTTTGAGTTTGAGTTTAGACATTATGTTGTGATTTAGTTTCCCAAAGATTATTTCACATGAGTTAAAGGGGTCTCTGCTACCTTCTTTGTATACATGTAATATTTCCAAAGTATTTTTAAGAAGTTAGCACTATTTTCATTAACCTGGGATGCTTCACTAAAACTAAGACTCAAAGCCCAAGTTCTAGTCCTAGTTGTATAACCGAGTTTCATGGGACTTTAACTGCTGTGTCTCTCATTTTCTCCACTATAAAACACAGATAATACCTGCCCTACCATCTCACAAGGTTGTGATGATGATGATAAAGGATATAGGATAATTTATGTGGAAATTCTTTGAAAAGAACCAAATGCAAGATTTATTCCAAAACTATTTCTCATAATGAGTATATACCAGTGATCTGGCAGGAAGAGGACAAGAAGCAATGAAGTTCCCGTTTGTATTCCAGGACAGGAACCTAGCAGGCCCTGGTAATCTGTAATGAAACAATGATTGTAAGCTATGGCTAGTGCTCACCTGGAACAAAGTGCTCACTGAGGGTGAGGCTCTGGGGAACTGCATAGTTTTTGCTCTATAACATTAAGGAAAGGAGGGACCTATCGGGTAGAGATGCTGAGTTTAACAGCACTGGATAATAATAAAAAGTGAAACAAACGGAAGTTCCTAATTTGTCACTTCAGAAAGTTCCTAATTTCTCACTTCAAAAAGTTCCTAATTTCTCACCTCAAAGTATCGACTTTCTGAAACTCAAGAGGGACCCTGCTGAAAGAAACACATCCCTGGACAGAGGAAGCAGCTCTTTCCCTGCCACCCCTTGGGCTAATGAATCTGTTCCTCCTTTCCTGGGGGCGTTCCCTTTCTAGAGGAAAACAATTATCTTCATGTCCCACCTCTTATTCACAGTAGACCTGTAACCAGCATTAAGCTTCAGCGGTATGCTGGAGCAGGCAAATTGAAAAGTCAGTGTCAAAGATTCCAAAAGACTTCCAAGAATTTGTTACATTATATGTACCAGAAACCTGCGTATTAAGGATGCTGTACCAAGGGCAATGAAGTTTGTCCTTATGTTTGTTAGCTAGAGCATCAGGGTGTTTCCTTTTCTTTTCTTTTCTTTTCTTTTTTCTTTTCTTTTCTTTTCTTCTTTTCTTTTCTTTCTTTCTTTCCTTCTTTTCTTTTCTTTCTTTCTTTCCTTCTTTCTTTCCTTCCTTTCCTTCCTTTCTTACAGGGTCTCATTCTGTTGCCCAGGCTGGAGTGCTACAGTGGTGCAATCATAGCTTACTGCAGCCTCAAACTCCTGGGCTCAAGCAATACTCCCACCTCAGCCTCCCGAGTAGCTGAGACTACAGGCAAGCACCACCATGCCTGGCTAATTTTTGTATTTTTTGCAGAAACGGGGTCTCACTGTGTTGCCCAGGCTGGTCTTAAACTCCTGAGCTCAAGTGATCCTTGGCCTCCCAAAGTGCTGAGATTACAGGTGTTAGCCACTCTGTGCCCAGCCCAGGGTGTACTTCTATTAGTTTACTGATCTGATTAACTCACATCTAGACTAGATGCTGGGATCCTAGAAATCCCCCAGCATGATACAGAGGAAGGAATTCACAGACTTTGAGAAAAAAATATGCTAGTGTAAATTTATCACCTGTGATTCGCCTGTTCATCCCCTAATAGTGTCCTCTGAAAGACCAGATGACTTGAGACAAATTGGTGAGTTAACCTATGATATCTTCTTTTTTCTTTGAAAATAACGTAAAACTTTTAGAAGAATTGCAAGAATAAGAGTGGCACAAAGAACATTCATATGCCCTTTACTCAAATGTATCTATTGCTAACAGTTCACCTTATTTGCTTTATCATTTGTACACACACATAATTTTTCTGAACTTTTTGAGAGTATTTTGCATATCCCATAAGCCCTTCACTGTGTATTTTCTTTCTTTCTTCTTTTTATTTATTTCTTTTTTTGGCACAGTCTCGCTCTGTCACCTAGGCTGGAGTGCAGTGGCGCAATCTCGGCTCACTGCAAGCTCCACCTCCCGGGTTCACGCCATTCTCCTGCCTCAGCCTCCTGAGTAGCTGGAACTACAGGCGCCCAACACCACTCTTGGCTAATTTTTTTTTTTTTTGTATTTTTAGTAGAGATGGGGTTTCACCATGTTAGCCAGGATGGTCTCGATCTCCTGACCTTGTGATCTGCTTGCCTTGGCCTTCCAAAGTGCTGGGATTACAGGCTTGAGCCACGGCACCTGGCCCCACTGTGTATTTTCTAAGAATAAGAATATTCTCTTACATAACCATACTATAGCTGTTAACTTCATTAAATTTAACATGAATACAAAGCTTTGATCTAATTGAACATTCATATTCCAATTTTGCCAATTGACCAATAATGTCCTTTACAGTTTATGCTTTAGCACAGGATCCAGTCTAGGACCAGGTATTGCGTTTAGGTACCACGTCATTTTAGTCTCCTTTAGTCTAGAACATTTACACAATTTTTCTTTAAGAACACTGAGGTTTTTTTCCATCTCTAATGGTCTTTTTTTAATTTTTAATTTTTAGCTTAAGTTCTGGGATACATGTGCTGAACATGCAGGTTTGTTACATAGGTATACATGCGCCATGGTGGTTTGCTGCACCTGTCAACCCATCATCTAGGTTTCAAGCCCCACATATATTAGGTATTTGTCCTAATGCTCTCCCTCCCCTTGTCCCCCAACCCCCGACAGGTCCCGGTGTGTGATGTTCCCCTCCCTGTGTCCATGTTTTCTCATGAACATTGAGATTTTTGAAGAATACAGTCTCCATTCCTTCTGTTTCAATAGAGTATTCCTCATTTGGAGTTTGTCCACTATTTCCTCATTTCGAGATTCATATTATGCATTCTTGGCTAGAAAACTACATAATTGATGCTGTGTCCTTCTTGGGGCATTGTATTTGAAGGCAGAGGATGATGTCTATCGGCCTCCCGCCATGGGCAATGATAATTTTGATTACCCAATTAAGTTATTTTCTGATTTTTCACTTTATAGTTACTATTTTTTCTCTAGCAGCTAATAAGCAGTCTGTGGAGACACACTTTAAGAACAATGCAAATATTTTGCTCCTCACCAAAAATTTCCCTTTGTCTTAGCATCAGTTGATGATCCAATCTTTACTATGATGGTTGGAAAATTATGATACTCAATCCCTATTATCTTTTAAAACAACTTTATTGGCTTGTTCTTTCTAGGTGGAGATGCTAGTGTGACATACTACGTCACAATGAGCTTGCCAATTTCAATTGGAATAATGAGTCTTGGATAGCAAAGACTAGCTGAGGACACTGAACCAGCGTAGACATGGGGATGCTGTGAGTGCTAGAACAGGCAGCAGGGCCTGTATGGTAATCAGGAATGTGTTTCACAGGGATCTTTGGCATTGTGTAATTGAACAGTGACCCAAGAACAGAAATAGCTGGGCAGCCTGCTGAGGTCCTTTTACAATGGACAAAACTCGTGGTTTAGTGGACAGAGACCTGACTTGATTTGCCACAACAGAGAGGCATGGCCTTTTAGCCAATTACCAGACCTGAGCAAATGAAGGGGAGGATGAGTTACCTTGAGGAAGAACACCACAAGTGTTTGAATCATTCCTCTGTGCATTCCTGTTGCATTTTCCTCTCTGCTTTTCCCCCAGTGAACCTATAGCCATTTTCCCTGGGGAAGAAGAAATACCCCCAAAGTTTGGAAATTAGTAGAGCCTATCTCTGAATTAACACTAATATCTAGACTGCCAGAATACTATGGTCACCAGTCAGACTTTTAGAATAGGGATTGACAAGATATCAACTCAGTTTTGACCCTAGTCAGTCTCACTAGACCAATGAAACTGCCAAACCCAATCTAGTGGAAACATCTTCAGTTACTGAAGGTATAAATGACATGTATATACAGCAAATGACAGAATGCCTCCTTGGGCTCCTTGAGCCACAGACAGGGCTTTTAAGACTATGTTGGCAAAAGGACCAAGTGAAATCTCCCAGACTTCCTCCTGCCTAATAAAAGAGCAATACTGCCTCCCTTGTAGAACTGCAGAAGTAAATGTCATTAGCAATGACCTGTAGGATGTTGGAGTGATGACTTAATTCATATTTGGCTACTTTAAAAGGCAGGTAGGTTTCAAAGTAACCTTAGATTGCCGTTCATTGTATGTCAACTCTAAATGTGGCTACTGTTTCAGCTATGATCTCATAGGCACCAAACAAGTAGCTATTGATCTAATGAAAGCATTTTCTTTATATATCAACCAAGGAACCAAGGTGAGGCAAGTAAAGCACTTGCCTAAGGCACAAAATTTAAGGGAGTACCAAAAAACTCAATCACCAAGATAAATAATATTTAATGCAATATTTTATAAAACCAAAATTTATGCAAAAAATTATGAAACACAAAATAGCAAAATTTTAAATAGAAACAGGACCAGCAATAAACAGAGAACACCAGAAGCAGAACACACCTTCATTGTCTTGCCACAGTGTATGTCAACTCATCAGCCACATGCCACTCACTTTCAGGGAATCTTCATCACCTTACCATCCCACTATCATCATAAACATCATAATGCTAGTCTACCATTGATGACATCATGTTGATTGAAACCAGAGAGCAAAAATTAGCAGGTTTCCCAGATGCTAGAAAACAATCCTCTAGAATATAGAGGAGCCTGCTGAAACTGCAGTAGTCTCAGTGGTGTAATGGTGGAAGGGGTATGTGTGTCTAGTGATCTGAGACATACTGGATATACCTTCCAAAGTGCACAAAAAGTTGTATCTTAGACTCCCTACCATTTAATGGGCTTCAGTGGGTGTTGGAAAAAACATATGTCACATTTGATTGTTGCTTCTTTCCATTTACTGGGTACTGTTAAAATCTTCTATCTTTACAAGGACCCAGAGCAAGAGGTGGTGCTCCAGCAGCCCCAGGCTATAGTGGGTATGAGTCTGCCACGTGGCCCTTATCACCCAATAAAATCAGTGCTACCCAGAACATCTGTGGCAGATTGGGATATTGTGACAGCTTGTGTAAAGTCCATAAAGCAGAATCACAGCAAGAAGCTCCTGGAGCTCTGAAACAAACCCATGTTCCCTTAAAGGAAATAACTTCTGTCCTTTAAAAACCAATTCCTCTCTTGCTTTCAGTCTCTGGTCTAGATTGAATTTCTAACGTAGAACTTCAAATGACCATGTAACCCAAACTGTCCATCATAAATTGGGTGCTGAGAGCTACCTAACTATAAACTTGGGTGTGCCCTGAAGCATTTCATCTCCAATGGAAGCTGTGTAATTGGAATGTGACCTAAGCAGATCTTGAAGGTAAAAGCCCCAGCATACCTAATCCTGCCACACAGCCATTCTTCCAAAGGCTCACCCTACAACCTCATGGGGCCTTCAAGTTGTGTTTATAGCTAGCTCTGCATAATATGCTTGCAGCACCCAGAAGTGAACTGTTCTAGAATTATAGCCCTGAAGGGTACCCCTGAAGGAGAGTGGAGAAGTAAAATTTTCCCAGCGGACAGAAGTTCAAAGAGTGCAACTTCTGGTCCACATTGCCTGCTTTACTTTTAGGCCAGGATCTATACCAGGGATCAACAAACTTTTTCTCTGAAGGACCGGATAGTAAGTATCTTCTGCTTTGCTTGTCACATACAATCCCTGTTCCAACTGCTCAATTCTACCCTTGGAGTGCAAAAACCACCACGGAGAGTATGTAAATATATTGGTATAGCTGTGTTCCAATAAAACTTTATTTACAAAAACAGGCAACAAACTGGAGTTTGCCAATCTCTGATCTATACCAATCCATTGGCAGGAGCTAATGGTTTGGTCAGATGGTTATGGATTTGGAAGAAGTGAAAAGGAGAATTGGTAACAAGGTTGATCTCCTAATTTTGGGTTCATAGAACCCTAAGTGGCCTGAAGATAGAACTATATAATATTATGTAATAGTGATTTCCTTAATAACCTTATGTATTCTATATGTTACACATAAAATACTACTCTGAGAAGGGATCCATAATCTTTGTCAGACTATCAAAGGCTTTGTAAGATGAAAAGAACTTCTCAGAATGGACCTAGAGAGTGAGAATTTTCATATCTCAAGTAGAATGCTTCCCAAAAGGCCCTAGTCTCCATTGCAGAGGAATGGTACCAGCAAGGTCAGGAAGAGCAAATCCAGAAATAGTTTCTATTCTAGTGAGGGGAAATTACTACCCCACCTATAATGGAAGGGGTTTAAACCAATCAACCTGCCACAGGATTATGGCTTGTCACCTAAAAGTATAGTACCCTACGAGGAACTCAGAGTTTGTTGCTGCTGATGATGAATTGGGTTAAAGTCCATGAGATTCACTGATCTTATCATATACATTATTGCAGAAGCAGCAAACTTCATAGATTGTTGGAAAGGCTTAATGAAGACTCAGTTATGACACCACCTGGGAAGCTAACACATTGCAAGGTTGAGATGCTGTGCTATAGGATGTAGAATCACTCTGAAAATGCTCTCTCTCTCTCTCTCTCTCTCTCTCTATATATATATATATATATATATAGCCATTTTCTCATCATCAGAATACATGGATCTGGGAACCAAAGGGCGGAAAAGGTTCCTAGCACCTCTCAATAGTAAACCTAATGATCCACTGACAAAACTTTTGTTTCCCATACTTGAAACTTGGAAGTTGAAGACAGTAACCCCTGGCAGTAATGACTTCATCAGTATCAAAGGCCTCGGCAGTAGATGGCCAGCTAATGGAGGAGAATGGGTGAGGCGGCTTGATAATTATATGAGTTACATTCCTGAGAATTCTTTTTTTTTTTTTCATTCCTGAGAATTCTAAGAAATAACAGGGCGGGGGCTCAGTATAGAGGGAACTGGAGATTCTTCAAGGCTGGATGGAAGCAAATCCAAAGAACTGATGTGTGTGACTTATTCTAACCACACTGTGATTACTTAGACATAACAGCAGTTTTGTCCATGAAATCTGTGAATTTTACAGTCATGCAACTAGAAGAATCATGACTTATGTTTTTTGTTTGTTTGTTTGTTTTTTCAGAAGAAGTTTAGCTCTTGTTGCCCAGGCTGGAGTGCAGTGGCTCAATCTTGGCTCACCACAACCTCTGCCTCCCAGATTCAAGCGATTCTCCTGCGTCAGCCTCCCAAGTAGCTGGGATTACAGGCATGCGCCACCACGCCCAGCTAATTTTGTATTTTTAGTAGAGACAGGGTGTCTCCATGTTGGTCAGGCTGGTCTCCAACTCCCAACCTTAGGTGATCTGCCCACCTCGGCCTCCCAAAGTGCTGGGATTACAGGCATGAGCCACTGTGCCCGGCCGACTTATGTTTTATAATTCATATATTAATAGCTGTTTTCATTTACTTTTGATACTTTTAGTTGTTTTAGCTGTTAACATTTGTTTGCATCCTTGGGAACTTAGGTATGTACTCCCCTATCCATGTTATACCCACGGTTATCTGGAAGAACATGGCTCTTAAGTTACTCCAGGCTGGTGTGGTCTGGGGAAGCAAGAGTTACCATACAATTTGGTACTCTGTTACATGTACTCTTCTGGTGTTCACTCTAACAGGATTCTAAGTTTCTTAAGGACAAGGACTATCTTTCATAACAATGCTACTCCAAGTGTGGTCTGTGAACTGTTTTCCAGTTCCTGCCTAAGTAAGTATAGGAATTGAAATTAAACTTTTGTAAACTTTCATAGAAATTTGACAGGATAATGTAGAAACATTTTGGGATTTATACTTTCTATATTTCAGTGGTGTTTTAAAAAATGTTCTAGTATTTTAAATAACATTTTCATTTTTATTGCATTTTATACAAGTATTGGTCCACTACGATTGGAAGTTTGTAGAAAAGTCCTTCACTACATATTTTGAGAAGCAATTCTTACTATAACACTTTTTCTTTAGATGTGAAGTTTTATTTTAAGTTTCTCTTTAAGGACAATCTTTACAGTTTAATGAGAATGACTGAACTACAAGTGACAATTTTGGCAAAATATTACCAATGAAATAAGAGGCAGAATTTAAAATAGAAAAATAAATTATTATGTATATTGCCAGTAGCATTATAGATACCATTAGATATATCTTTTAGTTAATTTATTTCAGATGAGGGACAAATGATGACGTGTAACATCTTTTGATTCTAACAAGAATTTTTTTCTTTACAAAGAAGAAAAAGATTTTATGTTTCTATTTGTTCACAATAAATTTGTTTTTATGAAACCCTAGTTTTTAATATATATACAAGTTTACTTTGAAAGACCCTTTGTAAAACACTTTTTTCACTTTTCACTTAATGGCTTTTAAAATATATTTTTAATTTTTATTTTATTTTAATTTTTTTTTTAGACAGGGTCTCACTCCGTCGCCCAGGCTGGAGTGCAGTATCTAACATAGCTCACCACAGCCTCAACCTCCTGGGCTTAAATGATCCTCTCACCTCAGACTCCTGAGTAGCTGGGACTACAGGCACATGCCACTATGCCTGGCTAATTTTTTAACTTTTTGTAGAGATAGGGTGTCCTTATGTTGCCCAGGCTGATCTCAAACTCCTGGACTCAAGCAATCCTCCTGCCTCAACCTCCCAAAGTGCTGGGATTATAGGTATGATTCACCACACCCAGCCTAAAATACATTTTTAAAATCATGGACCTTATACTAATTTTGCCTAGTATGGTGCTGGTTCTTAAATATATGACATATACGTTAAGGTAGTCTTAATGTTGTATTTCAAGCATGTGGTCTAGAAAACCAAAAATTCTCGGAACTGAGTTGTATCACCTGAAAAATGAATAAAAATTATATCGAATAACTAGACTATTAATTCATTCAACATGTCCTGGACACCTGTGTGCCATGTATCCAAAGATAGACCATGGTATTAAAATGTAATTTTAACTTTCTTGCAACCAGGGGTCTTCTTATTTTGTACTTCCTTAATAGCCAAGTAATTATACCCTTAAAAAGGCTTATTTTTTTTTTTGTCTAATACCAGAAGCCTAGTTCTGAATTCATAATTATTTAAGAAGGAACTATTCTGGTACACTGAGGATTAACCCATTTCCATATTATAATACACTATAAGGTGAAAAAAGTAGGAGATAAGACTATATGTGCACTACAATTACAAAAGAGAAAAACATGCATATGAAAATAGCCTAGAAGGCAATAAAAATGATAATAGCTGTGTTGGAGTATGGGTGGTTTGTAGTTTCTCTGTGTTTCAAACCTTTTATAATATATTACTTTCATAATTTAAAAAAATACGGGCAGTGGACAGGAACAGACCACTCACAAAAGAAATTCAACTAGGAAGCAAACACAGAAAACCATTCACGCTCACTAATAAAGAAATATATATTAAAACAACACTAGGGTGCAATCCTTCACGTAATTAACAAAAAGTAATTTTGTAACATAATACCATTAAGGATTATTATTGGGAATATAGGAGAACAGGAACTCTTATAGATTGTAGGTGATACTGTAAATTGGTTTGACCCTTGTTATGGGTTGAATTGTGTCTTCCCCAACATGCATATGTTGAAGTCCTCACTACGAGTACACCAGAATGTGACCTGATGTGAAAATAGGGTCATTGGAGATGTAATTATTTAAATTAGAATGAGGTCATAATGGAATAGGATGGGCCTCTCATCCTATATGACTGGTGTCCTTATAAAAAAAGGATATTTAGGGACAGTCACACACACAGGAAGAATGCTATGTGAAAACAAAGGCAGATATAAGGAGATGCTTCTACAAGGCAAGGAGTTTCAAAGATTGCCAGCAAACCACCAGAAGCTATGGAAGAAGCATTGAACAGATGTTTCCTCACAACTCTCAGAAGGAACCAACCCTGCCAACACATTGATTTTGGACTTCTAGCCTCCAGAACTGTGAAACGAATTTTTGTTGTTTAAGTCACCCAATTTGTGGTACTTAGTTATGGCAGCCCTAGCAGACCAATACAACCATTACATACTGAAAATAGCCTCCAAAAAGTCTCTATATAATATAAATATCTATGAAAAACCATATAAAAATGATGTGGTGGAACTGTTTTTTCTTTCTCTTTTACCATTTTATTTAATGTGCTTATATTATTTTTATAATGAAAGAAACATTAACAAAATATAAAAATAATTTGTTTCTTAATTCCCTTGTTGATTCATGGACCATTAATTGAGAAATATATCTGTTTAATTTCTTTCTTTCGCTCTTGTTGCCCAGGCTGGAGTGCAATGGTGTGATCTCGGCTCACCGCAACCTCTGCCTCCCAGGTTCAAGCGATTCTCCTGCCTCAGCCTCCCACGTAGCTGGGATTATAGGTATGTGCCACCACGCCCAGCTAATTTTGTATTTTTGGTAGAGACGGGGTTTCTCCATGTTGGTCAGGCTGGTCTCAAACTCCCAACCTCTAGTGATCCACCCGCCTCAGCCTCCCAAAGTGCTGGGATTACAGGCATGAGCCACCACACCTGACCTATCTGTTTAATTCCTAAGGGGCATTTCAGCTCTGAAATTTTTGATTCTGCAAAACATACAAGACAACAGAGTTTCCCCGTTGATGTGATAATATTCCTTGTGGTTAAGAAAACCTTTCAAGGAAACATGGATGGAAATTAAATATAAATCTTATTGGCATAAGGGACTCAAGTCAAATATACAGCAATTGTAAGAATTGCAAGACTCACTGAATTCCGTGTGTCAACCCTGACAGATGCTCATCTGGCCTCTGCCCCATCACTGGCCTCTGCCCAAGTACTTACAATGATAGAGAGGTCACCGCTTGTTCATTTAGGCCAGACAATTGTTGCAGAGCAATCAGATTAAAAAGTCTTCAGTATACCGAGCTGAATTCTGCTGCTTTTTCTAGTTTCTAGGGTTCTCCTTGAAGCAACACAAAATAAATTTATTACCTTACTCATATGGCTCCCTTTAAAACATATGAAGTCTTTTCTCTTCGGGTCAAATGCTTAATTCTTGAAAATTATTCCTTATGCGATATTGCTTCCAGATTCTCTTTTCATGTTTATCCAGTCATTCTCTAGTCTATTGGTATACCTCAAAATATGGTACAAAAATTAAGTTTCTCCAGTTTAAGCTGAACAAAACAAATTATTGTGGAAAAATTATCACCTTTGACCTAATACTAGCCTAAACACTAAAAATTATTATTGCTATAAATACTGTTCCAGGCCCTTTGCATATATTATGATATGGTTTGGCTCTGTGTTCCCACCCAAATCTCATGTCGAATTGTAATCCCCAGTGTTGGGGGAGGGGGCCTGGTAGGAGGTGATTGGATCATGGGGCGGATTTCCCCTTTGCTGTTCTTGTGATAGTGAATTCTCAGGAGATCTGGTTGTTTAAAAGTGTGTAGCACTTCCCCCCTCACTCTTTCTCTCCTGGCCATGTGAAAACGTACCTGCTTCCCCTTTGCCTTCCACCATGATTGTAAGTTTCCTGAGGCCTCCCCAGCCATGCTTCCTGTACAGCCTGTGGAACCATAAGCCAATTAAACCTCTTTTCTTTATAAATTACCCAGTCTCAGATAGTTCTTTATAGCAATGGGAGAATGGACTAATACATATTATCTTATTTTCATCCCCTTAATCACTGTGTACTATTATTAATCATATTTTACAAATAAGAAAACAGAGGCACAGAGAAAAAATGTGCCAAAGTCACAAAGATCAAACTAAGATCAGTTGAAGCCCAAAGCCCCTTCTCTTAACCAGCTACCAATATGCATTTGCTGAATAAGAGGTTAATAGATTCTTGTGGAATGAAGGAAGGATTTATATATTTACATTTTTCATAATTTGTAGGCTTGTCCTAATCCTGCCATTTATGTAATTAGCATTTAACTGAAATCCCCAGACACTGTTCCTATAAACAGCCTTTAACCCTCATTCCAAACAGCATTAGCTTTCATCTCTTTAACCTAAATGCAAAAGCCTACATTTCTCTCGACTCCATTTCACCTTGCTGTTTTGGGCTCGTTATTATAGTCCATGAAGATATTTCTGTATGTTGCCTATCATGTCAGTGCTCTCCTACCTTTGTGACAACCACAAATTTAATGAGTACACCTTCTCCAATCATTCTACAGTTGAAAACAGAGAGATAAATGCTTTGCCCTAATTTTCTATGACATAAACTATCGCTTTTATAACTATACATTTCTATGAATAAAATAAACGTGTTAATAGAAAAATTCAGTTTTCAATCTATAATTCAGTTTTAATTATTTCATGTTGATGTTCAGCTCCAATAGGACTGAATCTAAGACATTTTGGTGAAGTGTTAGGAAATGGGGAGAATGACAGCATGTAATGCAATATAAGAACCATCAGCTTTATGGAGTATGTCAGTTAAGATGCCTGAATGCAAGTAATAGAAAACCCAACCCCAACTGGCTTCAACAATAAAGTCAGTTTATTAAATTATGACAAGGAGAACTGAGATAAGGCAGTTTTGGTAATTCACTGTCTTGACAATTTTATCAAGGATTCGGGTCCTTTCCATTTTTCTGCTCTGAGGTTCTCAGTTTGTCTGTTACTCTACTCATAGTTGCAGAATGGCCACAACAGCTCCAGTCACCATGTCCTCAAACAACAACTTCCAAAGGCAAGAAGAGAGGACATCCTTTTCTGGTATCCCTTTCTCAGAAAAAGGCTTCTGAGAAAATCTCAAATAAACTTTTCCACATGTGTTATTGACCAGAATCGTATTACATGTCTGTGCCTAAGCCAGTCATTAACAGGAGTGATAAAATTATCATGGCTCGCTTAGCCTGGCTAAGCGTTGGAACTGGAGAGACGTCTAGCCTCTCATAAGACCCATAGTGCCTCATACCAGTACAAATTAGGGTTATGTTATCATGGAAGAGGGAGTGGTGCTAAGCAACCAATGGTGTCTGTGACATGTAACAGGGTATGTTCAGATATTTTAAAATGTGGAATGAATAGAAGACATCCAAATATACTTGCACAATTATGTACAGAAAAGTTAAATACTATTTAACAGTGGAACAAAACTGTTAAAATCCAAACCAATTGGAAAAACTAAAATACTACAATACTCTTGATGGGCATTATTATGGATAAAAGGTGTGGCTGATAGCAAAATGCTAGAAATAAACTGCCACATATTTCATCCATTCAACAAGGATTGTATCGAAAAGGAAGAGGAAATTTCTTTCAGAAAATCCAAGTAGAATTGAGTAAACGCACATTGAAGTAACATGATTTTGCATTTATTTCATAGAAAAATAAGCAATATACTTCAGGCTTCCTTATGTTTATACAAGTATACGCCATAGTTTCTTTGATGTCTTCAGTATAAAAGCACACTAATACCAGTTTTTAATAAGGAATAAGAGTGATATAGTGAATATTTCATTTTGAGGAGTTGGCAAAAAGATTATTTTTAAGTTTACTTCAAAGGAAAAGGATGAAATAATAAAAGATGAAAGACTGATTCATGTTCTCAGAGCTAGTTAATTCAGAAGACTCCATGGTCCCATTTTTATCTGCTGACTACAATCTTTCCAAGATAATTGATCTAGGTTTCTGTTTTATTGCATTTGCTGTCACTCATTGCATTGTTTGCCAGATTAGAAGTGTTTGATACGAGTTTACGTACTAGGTATAATTTCAATATGTCATCCAGTCTTTGTTCATCTTTCACTGCCAGTTGAAGGCTTACAATTGGCTCTCCAGGAAATCTTAATTCACTATTATCTAACAGCTGCATTTAAAAAAATGAGGGAGGGATTTCATCAATTGCCGTTTCCAAGATAATTCCATAAACCCTACATACTTAGAGCGACAGCAAGATAAGTTTGGTTGAAGTTTAAATTATTGAGTCTGGTTCATAACAATTTTACAAAAATAATATTGCAAGTCCCATGAGTCAGTTCCATTTCCTGGAATCAGGAAAACAGGAAGTATTTCTAAAACTATTCTAAGGACGTCAGTGGTATTCACAGGATAAAATGGGTACGGAGTACAATATTATCAAATCCAATAACATATAGAAAAGTTTTCTTATTTGGTGACCTTGGTACCTTTTGTGTTTGGGACATAGTAGAACAGACAATAAATAAGAGTCTAAATACCTGTTACAGAGCTAATGGAAGGGATGTTTAGCCATGGGCACTGCAGAGTACATATGCCTCAACTGAAAAGCAGGAGGAAATACTAGAGTAGGTACACAGAAGGAATTGGTTCCCAGCTTTCTCAGTGATGTTGTTTTTCATGCATTCAGGGGCAGGGGGTCCCCAAGAGGGGAATGACAGGTGGAATTCAAGGAACAGAGCAAAGATATCTCAAAAAGTAATAATTTGCGTCAGAAGATATTTCTAAGAAGCTCTGGTGAGTAATGTATTACTCAAAAGTCGTTAGCCTACAATTCCCTCTGAGGGCAAGGCTGCTGGGAGCCCCCCATCAAGTTACAGAACAGGGAACTTTTAAATTCAAACAAGCTTATCAAGACTGCTGCGGCTCAGGAAATGGGCAACAAAGGAAAAGACAATAAATAAAGTGCTCTCCACAATGAAATTTGTAAAAACCTTTTAAGAAAAGTAACTATCAAAAGAATTTTGCATAATACCTTACCCCAGGGGGTTTAAATCAAAGTTTCACAAATTCCTTATCTTCCTACAAATTGGAAAATAAGAAAGAGCACATAAACAATACAAGAGAGCGACATCATTCACTCACTCAATAAAACATTCATTTAGCACCTACTCATTTAGCACCAACTTTAAGCATTAAAGCATTAATACTTTAGTATTTAATTAGGATTAAAGTGCTCTATTGAAGTATTTAATTTTACTTCAGTATGAATTTTATTTTAGTGTTTTAGTATTTAATTTTACTAAAGTATTTAATTCCTATGAAAAGGAAAAGGTAGGATGGCTGGGATTTGCTTTCAAGTGATCCCTGACAGGAGGGAAATGTGCCAGGGTATAGGAAAATGAATAGCTATATATTGATGATTGTTGAAGGTGGGTGACAGTTACATGGGTAGTTCATTATATTATTCTCTCTGTTTCTGTGTATGTTTGTAATGTTCTATATTAAATAAATCAACATGGGGAGTCAGAGAATGCCTCCCAAAGAAGTTTGAAGGGAAATTTGAAGGTGGACAAGAGCAATCTAGCTAAAAGGAGCACCTATCTTCTCATCTCAAAGAACTGGGGAATAATATTAGATGTTTAAAATAAAACTTTAAAAATCATGAAGTGTGTGGCACATATAATGGTGTATTTCATGTAACTACACAGTTTAAAGAATAACAATGAAATTAAATCTGTGTACCCACCACTCTTCTTAAGAAATACAACACCTTCAAAGCTCTCTATGCCCCTCCTGCACCTACCATCCTCAGCTCTCCACCTCCAAGACTAGTCATCCTCCTGAATTTTGTGCTAATTGTTCCTTGCTTATCTTTATAGTTTTATCACATGCGTATTTATCTCCAACCAATATGGTATGACTTAATTTTGCCTGGCTTTGAACTCCACATAAATGGAAGTATACTGCATGTGTTCTCTGACTTACTTTTTTCAGCATTGCTTTTGAGATTTATCCATGGTTTTGTATGTGCCTCTAGATCATCTTTTTTGTTGTTGGTATTCTATTGTATAAATATACCATAATGTATTCATCCTTTCTACTATTGATGGGCATTTGGGTTGTGTCCAGTTTGGGACAGTTTGCTACTGTAAATAATCTTTTACATGTCTTTGGAGAGCATGTACAAGAGTTTCCCTAGGGTATAACAGCCTAAGAGTAGAATTGTCTGGTAGCATTAAGATTGCTTTTTTGAAATGTCAGCTGATTAAATCAACTCATATTGGAGGCAGGCACTGTCAACTCTACTGTGGCTTAGCCAATTGTGTCAACACACTCAATAATGTTTCTCAGTCAATCTCAGCATTGGAAAAAAAAAAACAGTATTCCAAGAACATAGTTTGGTAATGTGTTTCTTGTTCCATATGGGGGAGAGAAACGTTGAATCTAGGGGATGTAATCCTTTGCTTAGAAAGGTACCATTTGCTACAGATCAGGGTCCATTCCTGGGGCTTCATCACAGCTGAAATAAAATATCCCTCAAGACCATTTTCCTCCCTTTGCTTTAAATCCTCACTCACCATGCAGATTTCTGAATTGTATTTCTCAGCAATCTTGATATCAGACAAAGGGAATACTCTGGGTAAAACACCATATGCAAAGATCCAGAGGGCCCAAACAGCCTATTCACTGGAAACAGATTGCTTCCACTGGAGAACAAGATGCTGAAGTATGAACCTGGTTGATGGCAGTGAGAACGGGGTTGTGGAAATTGCATGGTAATTCCTTAGAACCCTAGGAGGCTGAGGTTTTTAAGGCCATCATCTGAGAAGATAGTGAAGCCATTAATAGATATAAGACAGTCAAAAGGAATAGGTTTAGGGTGGGGATGGGGAGCAGAGTTGGAAATGATGATGATGGGGTTCAGGATATGCTACCCCAAAATACGGCACGTTGCTTGGCATTTGAGTAAACAACAGAAGCAGGAAGGTCATTCTCACTTTCCCCTTGCCCTTCTCCTCTAAAACAGGTACAAAGGATTTTCTGACACTGCCCTGAAGCAGGTCATTAGACTCTCATTTGAGCGGTATCCTCTCTATACCTGGGAGAAAGGAACATCATTTTCTCTGAAGACACAGCCTCACAAAGAAGAATCTGAATAAACAGGCCTTGTTAAATTCCCCTGCCAGTTGATTACCATTAGATTATACTTTTGTATGTAATCATCCTTCACCACTATCCACTTCTTCATGAAATCTAGCATTAAAAATGCACAGGTTTACCTGTTTCTCTGAGTCTTCATTTCCTTAGGAAGACTCCTGTATCATGTAAAACTTCTTAAATAAATGTGTCTGTGTTTCTCTTGTTAATCTGCCTTTCTTATAGGTGCCTCAGCCATGAACCTGGCCATGGGTGAGAAAAACATATTTCTCCTCCCCTACAATGACTTTAGCATATACTAGGTGTACAGGGCCCTCAAGACATCCAGGTGACAATGGCAAATCAGGAGTCTGGAAACCAGGTCTGGAGCTCAAGTGAAAAGCTGGGACCAGAGATACACATTTAGAAGTTATTCATAGGCTGGACATGGTGGCTCACGCCTGTAATCCCAGCACTTTGGGAGGCAGAGCCAGGCAGATTGCTTGAGCCCAGGAGTTCAAGACTAGCCTGGGCAACATGGCAAAAACCCCACCTTGACAAAAAATACAAAAAATTAGCCAGGTGAGGTGGTGCATGCCTATAGCCCCAGTTACTTGGGAGGCTGAGGTGGAAGGATCACTTGAGCCCAGAGGGTTGAGGCTACAGTGAGCCAAGGTCATACCACTGCACTCCAGCCTGGGCTACAGAGCAAGATACAGTCTCAAAAGAAAAAGAAGTTATTCACATATGCCTGAAATGAAATTGCTGAGAGAATGCAAGAAAAAAAGTTTTGAGCACAGGATCTTTTTTTTTCCTAGTCCAGTGCAGTAGTGAGAAGGGTGGAAAGAGTAGAACAAGGAGTTTGACCTGTAACTGACGGTGAACAAGCAATTGAGGTAACTCACTACCTTAGGGCCAGCAGAGCACAGGATTTTGAAGGAATACTTTCACTTAGGAAATAGAAAAAGGAGCCAGTAAAACCAATGCAAGAACATAGAAGGCAAGGAAGGAAAGTGAGAACTGAAGGCTGAGGAAAGTGAAAAGGTTTGGAGTGGATCCTGTAGACAAAACCCTGGGGATTCATTCGCCTTGCGATAAATGAAAAGGTGTTTGATAATAAAGCCCAATTATTGAGCACCTATTAGGTGTCAGGCACAATGCCAAGAACTTTGCCTATATTGTTTTTCATCTTCACAACAATTTTGGGGGCAGGTAATATTATTACTTCTATTTTACAGAAGAAGGAAAAGATTTATGATGCTGAGTATCTTGTCCAAGGTCACAGAGATGGTAAATGGGGGAGTCAGAACTTGAATCCATGTCTGCCTGACTCCAAAACTCAGGCCCTTGCCGTATGTCATGTAGTCGAGGCTTGGCCAAGATTAGCAGGAAATTATAGCAAAATTAACCAGTGTTTGACTTTTACCTGTGAATAGGAGGAGTGTGGTTTTCCCAGGGATCAGCTAGGTATTAGGAGGCCCCACCTCCTAATACCATCACCTTGGGGGTTGGGATTTTAACACATGAATATGGGGGAGACATAAAGCTTCAGATCATAGCAAGCCCTAAAGAGCAGTTTGACTGCTGCCTGCTTTAGAAGTGGAATTACTGCACATACCTGGCCAAACTCCAACTTAACTTAGAATCATGGGACTCTTTCTAGATCTGTAAAGGACATTAGAGGTCATTGAATCAGACCTCCTTTTTATATATGTTAGCCAAACAGAAGCAAAGAAAAATTCAGTGACTTTCCTAAGGTCTGGAACTAAAATCCCTCATTTTAAAAACTGTACACATTTTGAGTGCACATTATGTGCCAGGCACCATGTTCAGCAATGGAGAAACAGAGATGAAGAAGACTCAAATCTCTGACCTCTAGTTTTGTTGGATGAGACAGAAATGTAAACGAAAGTGTGGTAAGTGTTACTGGAGATGTGGATACAAAGTATCACAGTGACACTTCACTCTGAAATCAGGAGAGATTTCCCATAGGAGGAGACACTTGAAATGCGTGCTGCAGGCTGAAAGAATGGAATGTGCAAAGGTGGAGTACAGGTGCTAAGAGGGAGCACTGAAGATGAGGCTGCTGGGGGGTCTTCCTTCATTACACACGCTGGGCCAGTTGCCCCAGCTGCCCCGCATCTCTGTCCCTATGGCTGTAGCATTGCACTGATCACTTTTTTTTTTTTTTTGAGACAGGGTCTTGCTCTGTCGCCCAGGGTGGAGTGCAATGGCACCATCTCAGTTCACTGCAACCTGTGCCTCCTGGATTCAAGTGATTCTCCTGCCTCAGCCTCCCAAGTACCTGGGATTACAGGTGACTGCCACCACGCCCGGCTAAATTTTTTTTGCATTTTTAAAAGAGACAGAGTTTCACCATGTTGGCCAGGCTGGTCTCGAACTCCTGACTTCAGGTGATCCACCCATCTCGGCCTCCCAAAGTGCTGGGATTACAGGCGTGAGCCACCACACCCAGCCACTTGTCACTCTTTTAAGCTTGCTTCTGCCAGGAGCCTGAGAGCTCTGTGATCGGCCCCAGCCCACCAGTTTCCAGCACGACTCTTGGCCCAGGGTTAAAGTAGCCAGATTTAGCAAATAAAAATAAAGGCCATCCAATTAAATTTGAATTCCAGATAAACTATAAATATTTTAAATTTAAGTATGCCCCAAGCATATGCATGGGACATACTTATACAAAAAAAATTGTTTATCTAAAGTTCAAGTTTAACTCAGCTTTTTGTATTTTATCTGGCAACCCTACTTAGAGTAAACGCTCAATAAACAGTTATGGGAGTCAGGGAATTACAGAGGAAGGGAGAAAATAAAAAAGGAGAGGAAAGAGTAAGCCAGTGTATCCATCAGTAGACAATGAATTGGAAAAGTTGCAGGCTTAAAGAGAGTGGTAGATTTGTCAAGACCTTGAAACCGTACAAAATCTGGCCTTAACATTACTTCTCACTATTTTCAGTTCTATACAGTACAACGTAAACAGTTGTTTCCCCTTTTTTTGTTAAGAAGTCTGCCCTCATGTGGCAGGAAAAAAGTATTAAGCCTGAGGCCTTAATTTTGGTCTTTCAGCTCACTGGGGCAAAAGACTCCACAGAGTTCAGAGATCTGGAAAGGAGGGATGCTAGGAGTTTGTTTGTTTGTTTGGGTGGGTGGAGGACAGGGGAGGAAAAGAAAAATGAGCTCTATGTGTCAGATGCCAGGAGAGTATTGTTAAAATAGGTTTTAAAAAATGGTTCAAAACAGATTTGTAACTTTGTGCAGGCCATCATCATCTCAATTTCCAAGCTGTCGTGGTCAGAAAAGGCGTTAAGATACTGTGCCTAAAATTCATGCAGTGGAACATTTCAGTGGAGACATACTTTATAAACTGTAAAGTACATTTAAATGTTATTAGCTAAAAAGCCACCATGGTGACATTGGATGTGGAGAAAGCCTGGTTTGGATGCCTCTCCTAGTCATCAACCTTAGCAGGTACCCTAATTCTCATGCTGAATCCACCATTTCTCAAGTAGTGTCCACCTCCACAAACAGAGCTGTTCATTCTCCCAAACCATGAGAAGAGATGAGGTTGCCATCTGCCTCTGCTCTAGACCTCACACGCTGCCATCACCCTGAGTGACTTCAGAGCCTATGTGGACACCCCTCCAAAACCAGGCCTCATAATTCCTTTATGTCCTCACTTCCAGGGCCTCACTCTCAACCTCACACCACATGTCCAGGGACGTCACTTTGGCTTTGCCATCTCTGGGTTCACCTCCTCCAAAATCTCAATCTCTGACCTGACTACAACTTTCCATTCTTCCTACTTTCTCACTCTCCCACCGAGTCTATTCCTTAAACCTCCAGCAGACTTCCAGAACTGTGAGCAGTCTGTGTTTGCCCACCTTCTCCATTCACATCTGAGTTCACATCCTTCCTTCAGCCTGGACTCCAAGTGTGATCACTTTTTTTTCACGATTTTAATTCTAATTTTTAAGTTCTGGGGTACATGTGCAGGATGTGGAGGTTTGTCACATTGGTAAACGTGTGCCACGGTGGTTTGCTGCACAGATCATCCCATCACCCAAGTATTTAGCCCAGCATGAATTAGCTATTTTTCCTAATGCTCTCCCTGCATCCACCCCAACTCACCCCCCTTTTTTTTAGAGACAGGGTCTCACTCTGGTTGCCGAGGCTGGAGTATAGTGGCGTGATCATGACACACTGCAGCCTTGACCTCCTGGGCTCAATCGATCCTCCCACCTTGGCTTCCCAGGTAGCTGAGACTATAGGCACACACCACCAGGCAAACGTGTTCACTTAAATTACTTTGGCTCTAGCACCCAAACTCCTCACCCTCTCTATCCATCAGCAAGGCCTGGCCCTCAACTCTGCTTCAATCTGACCACCTGTCCACTCTTTCTCCAGTAGGGTGACCACAGCTGCAAGCTGCTGGGCGACTAGAGCCAGTCCATAGTTAAGAGAGCCCACTTCGGCTTACTGGGAGAGCTTCCCTTCAGTTCTTTCACCTGAATCAGCTTAACAAGCTACCTCTCTTTCCATTCCTCAGGTATTCCAAACTTTGTATGCCTCTGAGTACCTCAGCTTCATCATCTATAAATGGGGTGATCATACCTAATCTGAGGGTTGTTGTGAGGAATAACTGAGGCATGTGTGTAAGTGGCCCAGCATGCTGCAGACCACTGGTACATGCCTCAATACATGCCCCATTTATTGCTAATCTTCTCTAGCATCTAACACAACACTCATTCCCCCTTACTTTAAACAAATGACCTTACCTCACAGAGAAGGCATCAGGTGTAAGGGAAGTGGTAGCCCTGCCTTCCTCTACCTACAAACTGGACTGCTCCACACCCAGTTGTGCTAACTTGCCTCTGGTCTCAGAGAATGAGAGGCTGCTCTTCTTTTCCTGGGCTACGCCCTCCTCCAGTGTTCTTCGCAGAGACCCTGCTCAATTCATCCCTTCTCTCACCTGTATCTTATGTTTCCCCTTCCCCAGCTCCTCAGCTTCTACACATGGTCAGATCTATCCCATTTAAAAAAATTCTCTTGACACTAAGTCATATCTCTCATTCCTTTCACAGTCAACTTCTTCAAAGAGTTGTCCGCATTCGCTGTCTCCACTTCTTCACCTCCCAGGGACATCTCCCCACAGTGCAATCTGCCCTCTGCCCTCAGAGCTCCACCAAAACAGCTCTCCGTGACCTCACCATGACCTCTGTGTTGCTAGAGCCATCAAATACTTCTCAGTGCTCATCGTACTTGACATTGTTTGACACTGGTGACCACTCCCTCCTTGTTGACACTCTGTCATCTCCTGGCTTCACAGCACAAGTCTCAGGCAAGAGGAAAACAGACCTCATCGCAGCCTCCTTTGCTGCAGCACACCCCTTCTATGTTGAAGTCTCTGAAAGATTAGCCCTGGGCTCTCTAAGTTCCTCTATCTGCACTCCCTCCCGGTGAGATCTCATTCTATCCCAGCTATGTGCTGTGATCCCCAAATATCTGTCTCCAGCCTAGACCTCTGGAATCATGCAGCCCTTATCCTTATCACACCTCAGGTGAAGGGTCCTTTAGGACCTGTTAAGAGAAAACCCACAAGAAGCATGCATTTATTTTCACGTTCCTCTCACAGGGCAAGGAATATATCAAGCAGTCTGGGACTAGCTCTCCTGCTCCTGCCCCCTCTGCTGAGTTCCAAAATGGCCTCCGCCACTTCTTAGCTATGTGGTCTGGGTTAAATTAACCTCATTAGTAAAATGGGATTAGTAATGGTGTCAACCTTAATGGGTTGTAGTGAGGATGAAATGAGATAATCCATGTAAAGTGCTTAGTGCATTGCCTGGCACATACATGGAGAACATTTGCTATGTTTTATACCCTGCTGGTCAGTCTGCCTGGGTCTGAATTCTGGCTCCACCACTTCCTACTGGTATGCTCAGAGCATGTTATTTAACCTCTCTGAGCCTCAATAAAAATAGTGTCTACCACATAGAGCTGTGCTAGACATTCAGTAAGTGGACATGTATAGCACTTAGAGCAGGACTCATAAAGTATTAAATGTTATTGTCGCTATTATCCTCAAAAAGGCAAGGAATGCATTAGTGAGCCCATCAGAACACAGCCATCTGGGTCTCATTCCAGATCCCCCTTGCAATATGCAAGACATATGTATACATGCTCCTTGAGGTCAGCCAGGAAATGGAAAGCAACATCAGGACAACAAATGTCACCTGGTGCAGCCCAGTGTCAAACTGCTTCAGGGGCAGCTCTTTGTGTGGGGATAAAAGCTTGTTCAGCAATCTCTGGCTATGTGATTTCTTACAGCTGGACATTGCTACATGACACTTCCCTGAGGTCCAAGTGCCTCTCCTGGACTGTCAGCATCCTGTTTTTTCTTATCTTGAAACTGTCTTTGAGGCCCTAAACAAGGATCTGCTGTTCTTATTTTTAAATTAAAACACACACACACACACACACACTTTATTAACTCTTAACAGTCCTCTCGGCTGCAGCTGTGAATACAACTGCCTTTTCTACATGGCAAATAGGCTTTCTATACTGCCCAGCAATCCTGATTCTTTTCTCTGATCAACTTGCACTTTCACTTTCCCCAACGATGTTTTCAAACCTTCTTCATTCTCCCTAAATCTCCCACCCTGCCAACTCCCCAACTGTCTCTACCCCACCCCATACCTCAACAGATGACCATGCCTCCTACTTTACAGAGAAAACTGAAGCCGTCAGATGCAAAACAGTCATTTAATGTTGCAAAACCTAATAGGCAGTATGTTCTGTCCTCATCTTTCTGGACCTATCAGCAGCATTTGACACAGTCACTCCCTTCTCCTTGTTGTCCTTTCTTCCCGTGGTTTCTAGGATGCCTGCCATAGTCTCTTGGTTTCCCTCTTCCGTTAGTGGCTGCTGCTCTCCACTCTCCATTGCTGGTTCTGAAGTAGGAGACAGGACTCTACTCCAGAGGCGGGGCTTGGACACCGGACCAGATTGAGGACTAGCTAAAACAGGGCCGAGTGGAGAGCAGCTTTCAATCAGACACGCCTACCACTGTGTGATGTCAATTTACCATTGCCATGGCAACACCCAGGAGTTACCGCCCCTTTCCATGGCAATGACCCCAAAGTTACTACCCCTTCCCTAGAAATTTCTGCATAAACCGCCCATTAATCTGCATGCAATTAAAAGTGGGTATAAATATGACTGCAAAACTGCCCTGAGCTGCTATTCTCTACCTACAGAGTAGTCCTGCTCTGCAGGAGCAGTCACGGAGCTGTAATACCTCTGGAGCTGTAACACCGTGTCTTCAATAAAGCTGTTTTCTTCTATCTCCTGCTTGCCCTTGAATTCTTTACTGGGAAAAGCCAAGAACCTTCACTGGCTAAGCTCTGCATTGGAGCTCACCTGCCCTGCATCAGTTCCTCATCATCAATCCTACTTTTAATATTGGCCTGCCCCATGGCTCTGTCCTTGGACCTCTTCTCATCTCTACCCTCACTCCCTTGATTATTGCATTCAGTTTCATGGCTTTAACTACTGTTTATATACTAACAACTCCCGAATTTATATCTTCAGCCCAGACCTCTCTCCTGAGCTTCAGGCTCATATTTTTCTGCCCACTACATAGATCCACAGACAGGTTGGCTTAAACAACAGACATTTGTTTTCTCACAGTTCTGGAGGCTGGAAGCCCAAGATCAAGATACCTTCAGGATTGGTGACAGGTGAGGCCACCTTCTCAGTGTGTTCTCACATGGCCTTTCTTCCGTGTGCATATGGAGAGACAGCAAGCTCTCTGGTGTCTCTTCTTATAAGAATGCCAGTCCAGGCCGAGTGCGGGTCTCATGCCTGTAATCCCAGCACTTTGGGAGGCCAAGGTGGGCGGATCACCTGAGGTCAGGAGTTCAAGACCAGCTTGGCCAACATGGTGAAACCCCATCTCTACTAAAAATGCTAAAATTAGCTGGGGGTTGTGGCACATACCTGTAATGCCAGCTACTCAGGAGGCTGAGGCAGGAGAATCGCTTGAACCCAGGAGACAGAGGTTGCAGTGAGCCGAGATCACGCCACTGCACTCCAGCCTGGGTGACAGAGTGAGACTCTGTAAGAACATCCATCCAATCAAATTAGGGCCCCACCCTTATGACCTCATTTAACTTTAATCACCTCCCGAAAGGCCCTATCTCCAAATATAGTCACATTGGGAATTAGAGCTTCAACATACACAGTTTAGGGGAACAATAATTCAGTCCATAACAAATGATTAATAGACATGTCAAACTTAACATGTCCAAAATGGAACTTCTAATCAGGGGCAAATCCAAATGTTTGGGTCCTGAAACTTAGACAATTTGGGGATCACTCTTTAGGAAAAAAAGAAACTCGAAAATAATTCATTAACATATTGTTAGATCCTAAGCAAATGAGAAGCCCCGAAACCTAAGCTTCGTTAGCTTTAACCTAAATCTACTTCTGCTCCTGATCCTCACTCCCTCCCCATACAATACACACTCCTGTCTTGCCCATAGTCCTTCCTCTCCCAGTCAATGGCAACTCCAGCCTTCCAGATACTCAGGCCTAAACCCTTAGATCATCCTTGACTCTGCTCTTTCTCTCCTACCCTAAATCTAGTATGTCAGCAAATCCTGTTGGTTCTACTTTTAAAATACTCTGAATGTGACCACTTCTCACCATCTCAACCACTACAACCCTGTAGCAAACCATGATCAACTCTAGCTTGGAATTTTAGAGTAGTGTCTGTAACTGGTGTCATGCTTCCACTGTTGACCCCCAATGTCTATTCTCAACATAGTGATCCTTTTTAAAATATAAATCAAGTCATGCCACTCTTCAGCTAAACAAAATCCTCAATTTTTTTTCATTTGATAAACATAATCGAGGCACTATACTAGGCTCTGGAGACACAGCAGTGAACAAAACAGATAAAAATTCCTGCTTTCATGGCACTTACATTCTCATAGTGACTTCCCTGCTCACTCGGGATAAAACCCAACGTCCTTATAATAGATTTTTAAAAATCTGTTTGTTTATTGTATCTCCTCCCACTAAAATGTAAATTCCGTAAGGTTAGGAATTTATTGATCTGTATCGTTAATGCCTGGTGCATATTAGGTAATCAATAAATATTTGTAGAATGAATGAATGGATGGATGGATGGATGAATTTCCCCATACCAAATGAATACATCTCTCCATATCTATACTCTTTCTCTCCTGTTACATTAAGGAGATATCCTTCTTTTTGTCCATGGCACAGTGGCTCTTGAACTTGAGTGTACATCTGAATCCCCTGGAAGTCTTGTTAAAACACAATACTCTAGGCCACGCTGCCAGAGTTTTTGATTCAGTCAGTCTGAAGTGATGCCCAAGAATTTGTATTTCTAACTCAATTCCAGGTGATGGTGATGCTGCCAGTCCAAGGGCCATGCTTGAGAACCACTGATCTTACCCCTCCCTCCTGCTTTCTCAGGAAGCTTACACCATCAGCTACCATTTCTTTCTAAATATATTCAGTAGCTATCTTTCAGCTGAATCCTTCTGTCTTAGTGTTGCTATAATGGAGTACCTAAGGCTGGATAATTTATTTTTTAAAAGAGGTTTATTTAGCTCGTTGTTCTGTAGGCTGTAGAAGAAGCACGGTGCTGCTTGGCTTCTGCTGAGGGTTTTTGTACTGTGTCAGAACATGTGGAGAAGATCAAAGGGGAAGCAGGCACATGGGAAGAGGGGGCTAAACAGGAGAAGGAATCTTGCTTTCTCACAACTTTCTCTCTCGATGGAACTAATTAATCCATTCCCTCCAGAACTAATCCCATCTAGCCACAGTGAGAGCTCACTCACTACCTCGAGAAGGGCATCAAGCAATTCATGAGGGATTTGCCCCATGCCTCAGACACCTCCCACTAGCCCCTACCTCCCAACACAGTGATACCAGGGATCAAATTTCAACATAAGATTTGGTGGGGACAAACAAACCATATCCTAACCATAGTGCCTTCCATTCCCTTCCTACTGCTACTCTAGCTCTATCCTTTTGATTGTAAGCCAAATTTCTAAAAAGTTTTATCTATGCTGAAAGTCTTTATTTTTCACCTTCCACTCACTCTAATACAGCTTTTGTTCCCATAACTCCACCAAAACATCTCTCAGCTGGGCACGGTGGCTCATACCTGTAATTCCAGCAGTTTGGAAGGCCATGGCAGGCAGATCACTTGAGGTCAGGAGTTCGAGACCAGCCTGGACAACATGGTGAAACCCCATCTCTACTAAAAATACAAAAATTAGCCAGGCATGGTGGCGGGCACCTGAAATCCCAGCTACTCAGGAGGCTGAGGTGGGAGAAGCGCTTGAACCTGAGAGGTAGAGGATGCAGTGAGCCAAGATCATGCCATTGCACTCCAGCCTGGGCGACAAGAGCAAGACTCCATCTCAAATATATATATATATATATCTCATTTGGGTCACAAATGATTTACATGTCCTCAGGTCTAATAGACATGATTTTAGTCATCGTCTTGTACACACTCAAGACAGAAAACCATTTTCTCCTTCTTGAAATGTCACTTTCCTTGGCCTCTTCCTCTTGGCCTCCAGGAAAATACAGTTTCCTTGTTTTCTCCCACTTCTCTGGCTGCTCCTCCTCAGCCTCATCTTCTATCAAACCATTAAATGTTGGAGACCCTGAAGACTTGATCATAGGTCCTCTTCTATTGTTAGTCTGTATTCTTTTAAAGGAGGTCTCGTGAATGACCAAGGCTCAATTTCTAGATGTTAGTGATGCCCAAATTTATATCTCTAATGATATATTTATATATTGCTAGCCCTAGACTTCTATAAGTGACTACCTACTTGAGTCATCTGCTTATTTGTCTAACAGGGATCTCAAACTTAACATAACCAAAGTAGAATCCTTAATTGTTTCACCATACCAACTGCTCCTCTTACAGTGTTCCACCACTCAGGGTTGGCACCAGCGTGAACCCACTTGCCCAAGCAAAAAATCATTCTTGACCCCTCCTTTACTTGCACAGGAAACCAGGTGCTACCCTTATCACCCCTAAATGTCTTTCAAACTCATCAAATTCTCTCCATCTTAGTCCAGGCCACGATCATCTCTCACTTGGACTACAGCTGTACAGTCTTAACTGATCTCTGTGCTTCCCCTTCTGCCTCACTCTCCATCCTCTACCCAGCAGTGAAAGCAACCTATCCAAACACAAATCTGACCATGTCCTTCTCTTGTTTACACACTTTCCATGTTGCTCCTTATACATCCAATAAAGTTAAAACTCCATGGACAGGTGCACAAAGCCCGCTGAGCTTGCAGGCATTACATATATGTCAAGGCCTTTATAATCTCTCCCTTGCCTAACTCTTCTTCACCCTGACTCCTACAAAAATCCTCACTCTAGTTATTAGGTTGGTGCAAAAGTAATTGCGGTTTGGCCATTAAAGGCAATGGCAAAAACTACGATTACTATTGCACTAACCTAAACATTTCAGTCTACCTGCAATTCCCAGAATATACTCTCTGTTCCAAGGAGCCCTTTATTTCCTCACCTACTTGGCTTACTATTGATTATCTTTAGAAAGAAAGTTCAAGCATCATTTTTTCTTTCTTTCTTTCTTTCTTTTCTTTTTTTTTTTTTTTTTTTTTTGAGACAGAGTCTCACTCTGTGGCCCAGGCTGGAGGGCAGTGGCATGATCTTGGGTCACTGCAGCCTCTGCCTCCCTGATTCAAGCAATTCTCCTGCCTCAGCCTCCCGAGTAGCTGGGATTACAGGCACGCACCCCCACTCCTGGCTAATTTTGTATTTTTAGTAGAGATGGGGTTTCGCCATGTTGGCCAGGCTGGTCTTGAACTCCTGGCCTCAAGCAATCCACCCGCCTTGGCCTCCCAAAGTGCTGGGATTACAGGCATGAGCCACTGCCCTTGGCCTTCAAGCATAATTTTCTAAAATTTTCTTCAATTCCACATTACCACCTACTCCTGTGCTTTCAGATGCTCTCATGCCTTCCCTGTCATGTCACTTACTACTCTGTATTTTAAACATTCATTTTATTTTCTGTTTCCCTCAAAAAATCATGAGCTTCTGTAGGGCAAGAACAACTGCAATTTATTTATCTCTACATCATCAATATTTATAGCAGTGCCTGATGCATACTATGCATTCAATAAAGGTCTATTGAGTGAGCTATTAATTAATTAACTTATAAACAAATGGTGACCTTGAGAAAGCAAGTTTAGGAGAAAGCCTGGTTTCCAATGGGATAAAAAATACACAAAAGGGGAGGAAATGAAGAAGATGAGTGTAGACTACACTTTTGAGAAGTTTGGCTATGAAGGAAATGAAAGAAAAGGGAGAAGAGTTAAGGGAAAGGCCATGAATGGTGGCTCATGCCCATAATCCCAGCATTTTTGGGAGACCAAGGAGGAAGGACTGCTTGAGGCCAGAAGTTTGAGACCAGCCTGGGCAACATAGTGAGACCCCATCTCTACAAAACATTTTTTAAAATGTTAGCCAGGCATGGTGATGCACACCTAAGGTCCCAGCTGCTCTGGAAAGCTAAGGTGGGAGGATTGCTTGAGCCCAGGAGGTCAAGGCTGCAGTGAGCTGTGATCATACCACTGCACTCTGTCTGGGTAACAGAGTGAAACCCCTTCTCAAAAAAAAAAAAAAAAGGTTAAGGGAAGGCATAACAGAAATTTATAGTTGCCTAACCCAATATTCATTCTCTCCTTTGTAGAAGACTGATTTTTTTTAAGCTGACTTATGATCATCTGGGTTAGAATGGACTGCATTTCCTCTCTTTTGCAGCTCTGTGTGGCCAGTGGGGTGTAAGAAAAAATGTTGTGTCATAGCATTTTGCTGCGTGAAAAATGGATACAAAGGTTTGCACTTCATCTTGGAGCCTGGTTGCTGGGGGGGGCACACTCTGGAGATAGCAGAGCAAAAAGCTGGAAGAAGCCTGAGTCCCTGATAACTGTACAACTGCCGCGTAAGCCTGGGATTGCCCACTTCAGGACTTCTGCATGAGAAATACACTTCTATTTTGTTTAAGACATGGTTAAATCAGGTTTTTCTGTTACTCATAGCAGAACCCAGTTCTAAGAAATGCAAAGGTAGTTTTATTTAGGATGGGGAAGGTAAGGTCATATTTATAGCTAGAAGGAGTCAGTAGAAAGCGAGATTTGGAATGTTCACAACACAAATAAACGATAAATGTTTGAGGTCATGGATATCCTAAATACCTTCATTTGATCATTGCACATTGTATGCATGTGTCAAAATATCACATGGACCCCTTAAATATGTACAATTATTATGTATCAATCAAAAATTATTTATGTTTATTTTTACAAAAGGGAAACAGAGGATCCAGTTGATGGATGAAAGTTAATGAGGGCATGGGAGGGATAGAGACATGGGACACTGATAGAGGGATTTGCTTCAGACAGGAACAGAGCCATCTCATTCTGTGAGCTCTAGGGAAAAGGACAAGAAGTGACATTTGTTGAGCACATTCTATGTACTAAATTTTTTATAAATACTACCTAATCTAATCCTCACAACACTTTAAGGTAGGTATTATAGAAAGTACAATTTGTGTTCAGTTGTGCACAAAATGAGACTTTATTATTTCAATAAGAGTTTAGTCTCTGAAGTCATAATCAGGTTTCAGTTAAGTCAATATTAGTTAGTTAGTGCTAATGAGTTAACACTAATCATTAGTTAGTGCTAATGATAGCAATAGGTTGAAAAAAACCTAAATGTCTATCATAGGGGGTTGATGAAATAAATTATGGCTCATCTTCACAATCGGACACACTATAACTGCTAACAAAAGAATGAGGTAGCCCTTTTTGGATTGATACAGAATGAGCTCCAAAACACCTTGTAAATGAATAAAAACACCCACAAGGTGAACATCGGGTATAGCATATTATAATTTGTGTAAAAAAGAACAAGCAAAACAAAGGACCTACATGTTTGCATATATATGCATTTATATATTAATAGATATTAATACATTATATTTTAATTTTATGTTATATATTATATTATAATTAATTTATATATTAATATATAAATGCATGAATATGTATGAATTTATTATATATGTACTTATATATTATATATTATAAATGCATACATATTATACATGCATATTATATATTAATATATAATATACATATATAATGTATATTATATATAAATATACTAATTGTGTTAATTAATATATATAGATCTATTATATTTATTAAAATAAATGGATATATATGCATTTATGTATTATATATTATCATATATGTATTATATCTCTGAAAGGATATACAACATGTAACAGGCAGATGTCTCCTGGGAAGGGATGGAGTGGTGAGATGGAGACTTGATTTTCACTGCATACTCTTTGGAACCTATTGAACTGTAGGTGATCTACCATCCACATATGTTACCTATTTAAAAATGAAATTTCACTTAAATAAATAAACAAACAAACATAGTGAGTTCAGGATTTTTCTGTCATCTTCCTTCCTCCCAGAGTGGTATCTCAGTTCTAGCAGGCTTACACAGCCCCATGGCTGCAGTGGGAAGCAGCTATTTGAGCTGGTAGCACTTAGATCAGAGGTTGATCCAGGTTTGATGGGGCTCAATTTATGCAACTTAGAGAACCTTTTAAAGAAAAATAATACACAATTAGGAATACAAAATTAAGTAGAAATCCTTGGAATTCATTTGTGCAAATGAGGGGCCCTGAAGCTGAAACTTCATTAGCTTCAAGGTAAATCAGCCTCTGACTCTGAGTATATTATTCCATCGGGGCTTAGCCAGTGTTACTCCTCCACAGTGCTGCACTGAGATAAAAAGATGCTCATCTTATTTCCAGCCTTACAGCCATGCCCTAAATGCATACAATCATTAGGGGCAGATTTCTTCAGATCTGCCAGCTTCCACTCTCAGATCACTTACGTGCCCTTCTTAGAGGTTACAGGAAAATTCAGCTGCTGTTCCAAGCCACAGGTATGAGAAACTTGGCAAAATTAGGATGTGGACAGTTAAAAACCAGCATTTTGGGTTCCTCTGAGACCGTGGTGACATCAGTTTCCACTTGGTTGTGTCATGTTCTCTGGCAGTGTGCAGCCGCTCAAGTGCAGGAGCAGAGAAAAGGGGGCTATTGGTATCCAGAAAGTGACAAGGGAGTTGGGATATGGTAAGATAGATGCTGAAATTGACAGAATTGAAGTCAACTTACTGTGAGGCTGTGGTGCTAAGAAGTTCAGCGGTGATTTCCGTGACACCACTATCTCCTTGTCCTTTTCCTATCTTTGTGGTCACTCATTTACAGTCTTCTTTATTGGACCCTCTTTCTTTAATTATCCTTTAAATATTAATATGTCCAGGGCTCTGTCTCCATACTAGATATCTCTACTTGGATATCCCATAGGCACTTCAAGTCAAACACAAACTCATTTTCTTCCCCACATCATGGTTGATCTTCTGATTTACTGGGATCCTATTTTACAAGCTTCATTTCATTTCATTTCCATAACAACTTCATCAAGTTTGGAGATATTCCTATAGAATATTATATATATTATATAAGATATATTCCTATAGAATATTTATATACAAAATACTATATTTATATATTATTTTATATCAAATATAAATATATAAATATTTATATAAAATATAATCCAATATTATAGTATAATATATAACATAAAGTATATTTATATAAATATATTTATATAGATATATCTATATAAACATATATTTATATAGATATATTTATATAAATAAAATATTTTTATTTTATATATATTTATATAAAATATGTTTTATATAAATAAAATAATATATAAATATGTTATAATTATATATTATAGATAATTATATTCTATTATATATTATATATTATATTATTTATAATATATATTACATTATATATAATATATTATGTAATATATATTATATTATATAGTATATATTATATTATATTATATATATTACGTAATATATATAATATAATATAATATATATTACGTAATATATATTATATTATATTATATATTATGTAATATATAATATTATAATTATATATTTTATTTAGATAATTACATATTAATATACATTATCTCTATATTCTATATATATATGTGTTAAATCAGAATACCTGTTCTCTCTACCACATACAGATATTATGAGAATGTATAAAATACTAAACATGAAAGGACTTTGTGGGAAAAAGTGAAAAGTACCATACAAGCACAGGGTATTATTTTCACACATTCATATAGTTAAATGAGTTTCCATCATCAAACACCTGTTGAAACATATCATTCCCTCTTTCCTCTGTTCTCTCTCAAGATGTTCTGGTATTTAACTCCTGGGCTGGCTCTCCCAGCTTCTTTGAACCTTTCTTGTGTGAGAGTCAGGAGAAATCACTTGTTTTAATAAAGCTGGCTACAAAGTATGTTTCTATAAAGTCAATTTTGAAAACCTATGGAGAAAATGATAAAATCAGAGATACATTGCTACTGAGGCAAAAAAAAATCCCAATTTGGGACCTAAAATGATGAAGTCATTGAGATGGCTCGAGCTGCCCTATTTAAAACTCTTTCTCTGCACCTTTATTTTTATTTGTACGTATTTTATTTAGCTAGCCCTAATATGGCACTTACTATATGTCAGACACTATTCTAAGCGCTTTACAGATATTACTTGATTTAGTCCTCATAAAACACTATTTTGGGGAGCCGGGGGGGACAGCGTCTCACTCTGTTGCCCAGGCTGGAGTGCAGTGGTGCGATCACAGCTTGCTGCAGCCTCAACCTCCTGGGCTCAAGTAATTTTCCTACTTCAGCCTCCTGAGTAGCTAGGACCACAGGCACATGTCACCACACCTAGCTAATTTTTGTAATTTTTGCAGAGACGGGGCTTCACCATGTTGCCTAGGCTGGTCTCGAACTCCTGGCCTCAAGTGATCCTCCTGTCTCAGCCTCCCAAAGGGCTGGGGTTACAGGTGTGACCCAACACAGCCAGCCTTAACACACTACTTACTCTCATTTTACAGACAAGGAGACTAAGTCACAGAGAGATTAAGTAAATTGCCTAAGCTTGCACCCTTTCCCCCACTGTAGGCCATTTCTGGACCATAACCTCATGATTCTGACTCTATCCTTGTAGACCCAAAACTTGACCCTCCCCTTCTCCTGCATGGGCATTTCCCAGATAATTATCACATCATATCCTACTATGCTGGGCAGTAATAGCAAACTGCATCAGTACGCATTGTAAAATGAGCCTGGTTTTAGCCAGGAGAGCTGAATTTGCTCTGCCACTAACCAATTGTGTCATATGGAAAGCCAGATGAAAAATAGAAACTCTCAGCATGGGACCCTAGTGCAACAAAGAATTGTCTGCTGTGGTGAGTAGCCCACTGAAGAAGGATGTGGCTGCTCCCAGCATAATGTTTCAGAAGGTAGTAAGTCAAGGATCTTCCCACTTGGCAGGTTTCTCACCACTGGAAGACTGCCTCGTCCACCAGATCTTTGCAGGGAGCGAGTCACTGGAGACTGAATCCACTCCTTCATTTGTATCCTTGACCTCAGATCCTTTGTGCTGTTTATGTAATGGTTCTATAGTAAACCAAAGTACAAGAAACTTGGGCCCAGCGAGAATCTCCATAAATACAGGTCCTTGGGCCATGACGAGCCTTTGTGGTCTGACCTACATCAGGCCTCCTGGGCAAGTCATTTAACATCTCTGAGTCTCAGCTTTTCCTTCTATCAACATGTGAGTCAATGTTGTTTAGTCAGAAGAAAAAAGTGTTTTGTGTCAGGCAAACTTTCTTTTTCTCTGTGTGTGGCAGGGTATCACTCTGTCACCCAGGCGAGAATGCAGTGGTGCGATCATGGCTCATTGCACCCTCAACCTCCCAGGCTCAAGCAATCCTCCCCCTTCATTTTTTGATTTTTTTGTAGAGAAGAGATCTCCCTATGTTGCCCAGGCTGATCTCCAACTCCTGAGCTAAAGTGATCCTCCTGCCTCAGCCTCCCAAACTGCTAGGATTACAGGCATGAGCCACTGTGCCCTGCCCAGAAAACTTCCTTATTCATTCATTCATTCATTCATTCACTAAAGGAATATTTATGGGCTTGAAGCAGTGGCTCATGCCTGTAATCCCAGCACTTTGGGAGGCCAAGGCAGGTGGATCGCTTGAGCCCAGGATTTCAAGACCAGCCTGGCCAACATGGTGAAACCCCGTCTCTACCAAGATTACAAAAATTAGCTGAGTGTGGTGGTGCATGCGTATGATCACAGCTGCTCTGGAGGCTGAGGCATGAGAATCACTTGAACCCGGGAGGCAGACAATGCAATGAGCTGAGATCATGTCACTGCACTCCAGCTTGTATGACGGAGTGAGACTCTGTCTCAAAAAAAAAAAAGGGTGGGAGGAATATTTATGGAGTATCTATTATGTGCCAGTCACTTAGACACTAGGGACACAGAGGTGAACAAAGCTGATATTGGGGTAGTACCTGCCCTTATGAAGCTTACATTCTAGTTGTAAAAACAGGCAAAAGACAAGTAAACAAATAAGTAATTATAAGTTGGAATAAGTGACACAGTAAACACTATGATAGAAATGGTATGTGTGTGTTGAGGGGCACTGTTTTCCACAGGGTGATCAGACAGAGTTTTTCTAAAGAAGTGTCATTTAAGCCAATTTTTTTAAACTAGGTTTGTGACCTTGGCCAAATTACAGTAAATTTTTTAAAAATGATAATAGATGACTGTTGTGAGCTTCAATGGGCATACCTCCTACCTTCCAGAATCCTTGTGATGCTCCAGTGAGATGATATGTGCAAACATCTAGCACACAGTAAGCTATCTATAAATGTGAATGCATTTCCCCTTCTAGCTGGAGCAGTTGGTGTTCTCCAGCCTGAAATTTGCTTAAGGTCACACAATCTGGTTTGGTAGCTATTTACCTACTTAATCAGTTCAATAAGTTGGTAATTTAATGGACAAATCAACTCATTTCAAAATTAGCAAAAAAAATACACAAACTTTAGGATTGAACCTAGTTGTCTTCAATTTATAGGGCCTGCTCATCATCAAATCTAGCTAAGCCTTCCCTTAAAATAATCAGCTAACAAAGCAGCAGATTAATGTCCTGTAATTTTCCAAATTGGTATCAGCTAGATTTCCCTATCACTGACTCAACCTTCAGCAAAATCGTTATGGGAGATATCCACTACTAGATCTTTGTACTGCCCAAGGAAATGGCACCTTGATTTCTCCTTAGGGTGGAACAAGGAAACAGACCTTTGATAGGGAATGGATGCTGTGGTTCTCTCCACTTACAGGTGAGGAACTAGCAGAGTTTAATTTTCACATCCAAGGTCACATAACAAAGTTGCTAGCAAGCTCAGACCAGAATTCAAGGCTATGGACTCTTTTGCCACTATTTTCCTGCTTAGACCAGTGGTTGCCTGGGGTGATGATTAAAAAATGCAGTTCAGCAGAACTAAAACCTCTACTGACTGGTTATCCTATCACAAGACACGCACACGCACACACACACACACGCACACACAAGTGCAAATTAATATAACTAATGATGCTGATTTTGTGAAGAATAATGTGATCATTTGTGATTGACATTCAGTATTCTAAATAATCTATACTAAGAGCAAAGATAGAGATTATCATTATGACAGACCAGTCCCTAAGGTCACTTGGTGGAACCTCATCTGACTACATTATAAAAGCACAATGCTACACACACACACACACACACACACACACACACACAGAGAGAGAGAGAGAGAGAGAGAGTGTGTACTGAGGTAGTCAAACTCTTTTTTTAGTTTTTATCATTAATAATGTACCTACAAGTAAAAGTTTAAGCCATGCTTCAGCTAAGGTCTGAAATGTGAGGAGGATCACACTGTTCGGCCAGGGAGAAAGGAAGTGAAAGCTGCTCAACTTAATGAAGCAAAAGCAATATTCTTGGTTTCTGTTTAAGATATTTTTCATGATCAAGAAAGAATTACTATTTATTCAAGTACTACTTCCAATATTCATATGAAAGATTATAAATCTCTAACTTGAATTTTGTCCAAATCAACCATGGTGTAACATAAATCAGCCCCTAAATCCACCTAAGTTTTTGTCTTTGAAAAAATTGTTGAAAATATGTTTTCACCCTAAAACAGGCGTACTCATTTCCATTTATACTCAATACTGTCAGTCCTAACCTGAAAATTTAAGAGCTCTGTCAAAATTAAAATAACATCCTTAGGATTAAGCTGAACCATAGTTCATTTCAAATTATTCAATACAGAAAACCATGAGGTATGCTTGAAATAAATTAGAAGCAATGGCTGTAACAACCATTTCCCAAGTCAATGCTTTTGAGCAGCTCATAGAAATAGATCCCTGCTTTGGTGGCCAAAGCAATTTAAGCAAATTAGAGATGCTTAAGCTTTTGTCAAATGACTGTACTAAAGTCAAATTTTATATACTTTAAAAGCCAATGTTATAGATAGTAATTATAATTGCTTCTGACAAGTCAGTTAAGAAACCATCCTAGACCTCTAAAATATACAATACAGTGTTTAAATAGGATTGTCCCTTTAAGCACAATTCTACATAAATCACTTAAAGTAACAAAGGAACAGGAGTCACTGTAAAACAGATGCAGTTTGGCAACCTGGTTCTCCTAAAACATTAGAAGGGCCCTGGCACATAATCAAAGTAACTAGGGCTGGACAAATTTTTGGCAACCAAGAGGCATTACTGGAATAATATGGAAGAGCTCCTCCTTCACTATGAACAGAAATAATTTTATGGTTCCCAACATTAGCTTACTTTCCTTCGTCTTGTTAAAAAATATTCACCATTGACTATGGTGACTATAACTCATGGAGAGATTTTCTCATATTTTCCTATAGAAGATAAGTGATATAAAACTGCTTAGGTATAGAAATATCTAAGTATCCTCCAATGCAAGAAAAAATATTCCTAAGTGAAAATGACATGAAATTGGGATACTCAACAAATATTGAGCCCTATGACACCTCTCTCTTCTGCTTTTTCTTCTACCCTCAGCTTGGCTGAATAACTCTTTATTCATCAGCTCTTTAAATGAAGTTCTGTCCTGTGCACTCTCAGCTCTTCTCACTGCCAAAGCCTCAAAGGTCAAGACTTCTTGTACCTGCATGTACAATGTGAATCTATCATCTCTCTCCATCACCTCCACTATCCCACATCACTTCCCACAACCCTCTACCTATCACCACCTTCTGCTCTTTCTCCTGCATTATTTCATCTGTGCTTGCCAGAAATTTGGTATTCATTCTAGAAAGGAGTAAGGATAAATTGTGTGGGCTTTGAGGGTTAAGTTACTCCAGATGCTACCACATTCTAATTAAATGAACTATCAGCAAGATTATATCGAGACAAGGTATCTCTCTGTCACCCAGGCTGGAGTGCAGTGGCGTCATCACAGCTCACTGTAACCTCAAACTCCTGGGCTCAAGTGAGGCTCCCCCTTCAGCCTCCTGAGTAGATGGGAGGGACTACAGGTGCACACAACTATGCCTGGCTAATTCTTGTATTTTTTGTAGAGATGGGGGTCTCACCATTTTGCTCAGGCTGGTATTGAATTCCTAGTTTCAAGTGATCCTCCCACCTCAGCCTCCCAGTTTGCTGGGATTACAAGCATGAGACCTCAATCATTTTAACCATGGTAAAGTTGGTAAATGAAAAATAACTCACCGTTGTTTTAATTTGAATTGATAATTACTGAGCATGAACTTTTAAAACTGTATCCCTACGAAATTTTTTCTTTTATCTCCATTTTTCTATTGGTCGAGGCTCTGGAGACAGAAGGATATGGACTTGGTTTTTGGCTTGCTAGATGCGCAAAGTTGGACAAATTACTTAGCCTTTCTGAGCTTCAGTTTCTTCATCTTTGAAGTGGAAATAATAACAGATTAATCTTACAGAATAGTGCTATCTTTCTGGATTGTGAAAATAATGAGACAATATTTGTAAAGCATTTATTATTATAGTGTTTGAAACATAGAAAGTGCTCAGTGAACGTTAGCTGTTATTATTATTCGGCTCTTTATAGATTAAAAAGAATTACTGTTCGATATTCACAAATCTCATTTCTTCATTAATTTCTCCCATCTACTCAAATGTCACCTCAACAGCAAGAACTTCCCTGATCATCAAATTTTCACACAGCAACCAACCCCAGCAGTATTTCCCTACCTTGCAAAACTGGGTTGAGTTGCGGCCTTTCAAAAGATATGTCCAAATCTTAACCCCCAGTAATCGTAAATGTGAACTTTTTTGGAAATAGGATCTTTGCAGATGGGTTCCAGTTAAGATGAAGTCACACTCAGTAAGGGTAGGCCCTGAATCCAATGACACATACAGACACACAGGGAGATTGCTATGTGACAACAGAGACAGAGACTGGAGTGATGGGTCTACAAGCCAGAGAATGCCAATGATTGCCAGTAACCACCAGAAGGGGGAAGAGGCAAGGAAGGATCATCCTCTAGAGCTTTCAGAGGGAACATGGCCCTACTGATACCTTGATTTCAGACTTCTCATTTCCAGAACTGTGAGAGAAAACATTTCTGTTGTTCTAAGGCACCCAGTTTCTGGTACTTTGTTATGGCAGTCCTAGAAAACAACTACACTTGCCTAATTTTTCTGCATAGCACTTATCATCTGACATGCTAAATATTCATTTTGTTTATTATCTGTTTTCTCTCATTAGAATATAAGATCTGCGAGAGCAGGGACTTTGTTCATACTGATTCTTTAGCATTAAGAGGGTGCCTGAGGCCGGGTGCAGTGGCTGATGCCTGTAATCCCAGCACTTTCGGAGGCCAAGGTGGACGGATCACCTGAGGTCAGGAGTTCGAGACCAGCCTGGCCAACACAACGAAGCCCATCTCTACTAAAAATACAAAATACAAAAATACTAAAAATACAAAAATTAGCTGGATGTGGTGGCATGCACCTGTAGTCCCAGCTACTTGGGAAACTGAGGCAAGAAAATTGCTTGAACACCCTGGAGGCAGAGGTTGCAGGAAGCCAAGATTGCACCACTGCACTCCAGCCTGGGTGACAGAGTGAGACTCAAATGAAAACAAAAAAAAAAGAGGGTGCCTGGTACATAATAGATGCTCAATAAACGTCTCCCAAATGGATGAATGAATAAAGGATATTTACCGTTCTGTGTCCTACATTAAACACCATGATTTTTTAGTTTGTCTTTTGCTTTTTAATTTTAAGATAGTTTTTGATGTGGTTTTATTGTTCAAATTGATATTTTTGTCAGTGGTTTCTGTCACCTATGTTATGTTTGAAACCACTTTTCCCAGTCTCATGGTCATATATGCACCTTATTTTCTTCTTAATCTTTCATAGTCTAATCCTTTTTTAAAATGTTATAAAAGTTGTAAATAAAAGTAGAGAAAATAATGTAATGTGCAGTGTGCAGTTTCACTGTTTATATTCAACCCTCTATCCATCTGGAATTATTTTGATGTGTGGGATGTGGGAGAGTTCTAGCTGTTTGTTTTGTTTGTTTTCAAAGATAGCTAACCAAATATTCCAGCAACTTTTATCGACTAATCCATCTTTTCTTTACCAATTTTGAATAGCTCCTTAATGATAATCTAAATACTTACATATACTTCAATCAAAACAGGAATCTCAACAATAGACATCTATTTTTGCATTAGCATCACTTTTTAAATGCTGCTTTATAAGTTTTAATATATGTTAATACAAGTTCCTCTTTGTGATTTTTTTCTCTGTATTTTCTTTTTCATTAAAAAACATTTTTTTTAGAGACAGCATCTTACTATGGTTGCCCAGTCTGGTCTTCTGAGCTCAAACAATCCTCCCGCCTTGGCCTCCCAAAGGACTAGGATTACAGGCATGAGCGGCTGTGCTCTGCCTCCCAGTATTTTCTTGACTATTCTTCCCTGTTTATTCTTACATATGAACTTTAGAATTATGGTGGTTTGGAAACCATCCCTTTGAGATGTTGATTGGAATTGTATTAAATGTACCCATGTACTTGTAGGATCCCATTGAGATGTTGATTGGAATTGTATTAAATGTGCCCATGTATTTGTAGGAGAAATCTGTCTCTTGTCTTTCTCCCTCTGCCTCTGTCCTGATGCAAATCCTCATCTCCCATCTGTAAAATAGCCTCCTAACTGGCTTCCAGCACAGTGATCTCCCAGCCAGACTCCACATTGTCGTCAGAGAGATCTTATTAAAATGGTAAATTTGGGGTTCACTGCTTGAAATTGTTAACTGACTACCCTTTCCATTTGGGACAAGGTTCTGTGATCTGGCCCTGGGCCACCTGTCCTCTCACACACACCAGACATTCTGAACTAAACGCTGTTCTTTGGAAGAGCTCCCATCTGATGTCTTCCTTCCCTTGCTTTTTGCAAAACGACTCTTCCTAAAAAACCCCTGGTTGGCCTTCTTTGCCTGCCTTAATGCCCCTCAGGAACCGCCCCGACACTGCCTCTGGGAAGTACTTCCTGACCCAGCCATGCTCCATCTCTGGCCTGGGTTACTTGCCTTCCCCCAGGCCTCCAAACTTCTAGCAGGCATTGATCATATTGGTCCCTAATTTGTATATTTACTCAAACCTTGAGCAAGTCATTTCTTCCTGGGTCTCGGTTTCCTCGCCTAATAAAGAATAAAGCTGGACTCTGATCTGTAAGTAGGGATTCTTTCAGCTACAATTTTATACCATAACTTCCCCTCCTTTTTGCTATATGTCCCTTGTTTCAAAACTAATATGACTGACAATTGCCAAAAAAGCAACTTCCAAGTTGACGTATGTTTAGGCTCATTCATACCTGTGCCACATTGACTCTTCTGTCTAGGGGAATGAATGCCCATACTGATGACCTTGGAAAGCCATGGGATATTAAACTACCGTCTGAACCAAAGATAGAAATTATACCTGGCAGTGCTTCTACTGAACTTACTGTAATTATTTAAAAATGAGCAAGCTATATATGTCGTATGCAGATATTACTAATTTTGCCCATGATGAATGACTTAAATTAACCCATTCCCAAGTATTCTAGACAAATGACTTCAATGCAAAACACTTGAAGAATTATTGGATAAGTCTGAGGTGAACAAAGGCGGAGCTGGGTGAAGCCGATGAAGCGGAGTTGCAGCACCTGGTGGCCGCCGAACAGCAGAAGGCGCAGTTTACTGCACAGGTGCATCACTTCATGGAGTTATGTTGGGATAAATGTGTGGAGAAGCCAGGGAATCGCCTGGACTCTTGCACTGAAAATTGTCTCTCCAGCTGTGTAGACCACTTCAATGGCACCACTCTTGCCATCACCAGTCGGTTTGCCCAGATTGTACAGAAAGGAGGGCAGTAGGCCATCCCCCAGGAGAATGACAGAAGCAAAGGACTTATTATTAAGCAGACTTAAGGGCCAGTGGGGGAAGGCTGTCAACCCATTGTCAGATCAGCATCAGGCTGTTATCAAGTCTGTTGGTCCTAAAAAGTAAAAGATGAAATGTTCAAAAAAAAAAAGAATTATTGGATTAGTCTAACTTGAGCAAATATAGAATCAGAATTTTTGAAGCTACAAAGGGTCCTCAGATCATCAAGTTCGGCCCTAACTTTAGGTGAGGGAATTGACTCTAGTGGGCAGAGTGGCCTACCCTAAGGAACACAGCTCCTCCACACAAGCCTATTAAAAGTGGAAACTGCAATAACTGACTGCATACTAGCCACGTTAGGTAAAGCACCAGTGAACCACTAGGACAATAAATCTGTATTATTAAAGTGGAGGTTTGGTGGTGTTAAGGATTACAACAAATAAGCTTTAATCCCCTCTTTTACTGAGCTACTTTATTAAAGGGCGGGAGACCCTTTTCTTTGCTGCCACATCAAACTTAACTATGATTAGGCACCAACAACGTAGTCAGCATTAGACAACACAGGAAATACCTGTAGTTACTTATGTTTGTATAATTGCCTCAAGCATTAGTCACTTTTAAAAAATTACACACACATACTTAATACTGGACGACAGAATTTACTACCCTAAGTCTCTTTTCATTAAGATTTCACTTCATCACTAACAATTAAAATCCATCCCCCCAGCCGCCACCACCAAAGAGAACTTACTTAACCCACATATCCTTGAGGTAGACCAATGTTATCACCGTATTTCCCCTAATGAGGAAATTGAAGCCTTAGGCAACTAGCTCAAGATTAAAATGCAATTCAGGGAGAGTTCCTCTTACTGATTAAAATGGACTGATGTTATGAGGAAAAATCAAAAGGGTTTCAAAATTAGAAAATTCCATGGCACCAGGAAGTAAGAATGACACATACTGATACCATCTTTTAGTTTGGCAGCACCTTTTTGATGAGAACTAAATGTTCATGTTGGCAGACAGTAAAACTACCACAAGCCTCGTTTCTTCATTTGCCAAATACATGATGTTAAAGATTAACATTAAAATATGAAACACAGAACTGGAAAGCAAGCCAGTCCCTGCTTCGAGTTCTTTTACTTTTATGAAGTTTAAAATAAACAACTTCCTTTGTTAACTTTGTCCTAGAAGCTGTCGTTAGCTGTTTTCGAGCAGTGGTTCTGCAAGTATGGTGTCTTGACCAGCAGCATCAGCTCCTAGGGAAAGGTTAGAAATGCAATTCCTTACCTGTAATCCCAGCACTTTGGGAGGCCAAGGTGGGTGGATCTCTTGAGGTCAGGAGTTCGAGACCAGCCTGACCAACATGGTGAAACCCCGTCTCTACTAAAAGTACAGAATTAGCCGAGCGTGGTGGCACACGCCTGTAATCCCAGCTACTCAGGAGGCTGAGGCAGGAGAATCACTTCAACCCGGAAGGTGGAGGTTGTGGTGAATGAGACATCAGGCCGTTGCACTCCAATCTGGGCAACAAGAGCGAAACTCCGTCTCAAAAAGAAAAAAATAAAGAAATGCAATTCCTTAGGCCCCATCCAGACCTACTGAATGAATCTCTGGAGACGGGGTTGGCTGGCTGTGTCTTAGTAAGTGCTAAAGTTTTAAGAACCACTAGAGGATCCAAATAACTTTTGGTGTTCAGTCTCAAACCACTAATTAGCTGGGCATGAGAAATTTCTGCTTTAGGTTAGTCACCCTATGGAGCCCCCGAACCCTAAATATTAACAGTAGGCCCACATCCAGGTTTCCATCTGCTAGACTCCAAAGCAAGGCAGCAGCCATCCCTCTCAGTAGCCCTGCCACCAAATCCTCTTCTCCGAGAACCCCAAAACAGAGTTTGATTGACAAGCTCATTCTTCTCTCCTGTCAGACCTCAAAATGTGCCCAGTTCCTTAAAGGTATGTGTCCCATTGGTTTACAACTCTTCATTCCCTTCCTAAGAATGAGCACGTGTACTAAAACAAAATTAGTACATGTCATCCAAATATTGTCAGGGTAATAAAATTCCTAAAATTAGGCATCTTGGTGCTTTATGTAGATGCAAACTTGAAAAGCAGCTATGTCCAAGTTTTCCTTTAGGATCCTCCCAAGAGATATTTTACAAACTCCTCTAGCATTGCTAATCATTTTTTTTTAAAAAAAAGAGTCACTTTTTCAGATCTATAAATTTCATTTATTTTGAGGTTCATTCACATTCAGTAACAATCTGATCATTCACCGAAGTTCCAAAACACATACTTTATAAATTAGCTGTCATAGTTTTTAGAAATTCAAATATATTTCAAATTATTTTTTAATAGCAGCAACTAGAGAAAGGATTTTTTACCATCTAGCTTACTGTAGCGCTGATCAGGAATGTCGCCAACAAAGGTCCTGCGGTTTACAGATGGATACCGTGCAATTTTTCTCCTATGATACTCATCAAAATTGCATCGTGATCCACCCGACAACAGCAAAACAGATCATTTTACAATGACTAAATATCAGAACTTACGGCTTTTAAAAGTTAAAATAAGAAGACGATAAAAATCCTCCTTTCTTCCACAGGCCGGGACAAGTGCAATACTTTATATAGAACACAAGTAATGCAACAAATCCCCACCCAGGGATGAATGGGCATGAGTGCTGGAGATACGCATGAAGGTGTGTTCACACAGACGTAGGAAGCACACATTATCACAATCAGTTTTGCATGGATTTGCACAGCCACATATACATATATACGCTGAAATGCAAACCTGCAAAACTAATTGTAAGTAGCAATGTCTTTGAATATTCTCTCCATCAACAAGAGATTTGTTATCCAAGAGTACTGGAAGTGCCCATATTACAGTAGAGTCATGCCAAAACTACCTGCACTATGAGCACTTTGGTACTACTAGGACCCAATCTTATCCTCTGTACACAACTGTACACTGCACAGTCCCCACCATCTGTTCCCAACAAACAATAAAAAGGCAAAAAACAAACCATTGAAATGTGTCCTATTCAAATTACTACTCAAGGCATACTTTTAAAATGCTGTATATTAGGCAGCCTGTGCCAGAAGGGGCATTTAGGGCAGTAGATTCTAAGCTGCTTCACTAACTGCACTAGATGCACCTTAACACAAGAGACACATTATAAGAAGCAGCTCAAAAGCATCAACTACTTAATTATGCACAAACTACAGTTCTCAGTAGCCATTGACTAAATCACCATGGTAATGTAAGAAGTGCTTGCATTGCAGTAGATCTCAAAAAGCTACCTGCACTGTAAGCACTTTTACATGGCCAAGGCCTATTCCTGTAGCAAAATTTTAAGTCTTCCAGGAGCTCTTCTTTTCCGTCCTCACAGATCCATGCAGACTCACCTGGTTAAAACAACAAAACAAACACACACATATTAGAAACTAAACAAGTAAACTACTAGTTAATATTCCTGAAACAGGCTTTCCTTTGGCTTACAGAGTCTAAGCTAGGTTTTGTGGTTTCAACCAAATCCTGAGAAATATTAATAATCTCAATTATTTACACAGAATTGAACACGAATAACACTGGCAACTGCAAAAAGTCCAATTCTTATGTATAAGCGGATTTTGGACTCCCCCTCTCCATCTAAGAAAATTTGATATCTGCATCTCAGTAATTTGCAGGCACATTCTATCCACCCTGATTTTATAAGAGGAGGACCTAGAGAAAGGAGCATGTAAAACCCAGGATGAGTATTCGAGTCTTCAGATCATTCAGAGCTTTTGGGCTCCATACGGAAAGTGACTGTTAGATTAAATGAATATTCCCAGCCCCCACCCCATTAATAGAAAATGAGAGAAATTTTAGAGCTGGTTTAAGAAACACAGCCTTACAGTCTTCACATAATGCACAGATGGCTGAGAGATGTCACATTTTGATCTATTTCAAAGGGCTCTACTTCTGTTTAAACATTTATGGACCCATTTTCTCCATTAAACCAAAGTAGGCAGATTAGCTCTTCTTCCCTTCATGTCATTATCTTCCATAAGAAAACCTTCTCCCATTTCCAAGTGCTTATTTTACCTAAGAACATACAGCAAGGAAGTGAGCCTCTATGTGAAAAAGGCTCACAGGGTCCCCTATCTCTTCCATGATGGGGTAACTTTTGTTTAAAAGAAAAACAAAAACGTTTGGGACAGAATCTGTAATACATTAAACGAGTGAGGGAATTTTAAATGTTGAATTTTCGTCACGATACCTTATGCCACTAAATGAGTCTTTAGAAGTCTTTACAAACTAAACTGATTTATAAAACTTATACATCAATCTGGAATCAATTTTCTATTAGGGAAGAATGGATTTAGTATAGAAATGAGAAAAATAACATTTTTCCCCTTAAATTGGGTTTCTACACCTGTAAAGATTTCTTTTCCATTAAAAAAAAAATACTCCAAACTTGACTCAAAATGCATAGTATTTGCCAACCCAACCTGGCCAAACTGAGCCCCACAGCCATCAGACAGGGCGCCCTTCTAGTTACTACCTTTTGCTAATTAGCGGTTCATCTGGCATCCCTCGCGCACGCTGGGCAGTCACTCTCCAATCCCCTTAAATTGCAAATAATAATAATAATAAGGAAAAGAAAGAAAGAAGTCCTTCCCTGTACGCCTTTGTGGCTCCCTTTTGCCTCTTCCCGCGTCTCTCACACCCTTACCTAATGCTCCCGTTGAAGTCCGCGAGCAGCCCGCGCGTCCAGGGTGTGCTCCAGCTGCTCACACCACGCGCTCCAGTCCTCGTGCAGCCTCAGCCGCCGCCGAAATTAAAGAGAAAGAAACAAAGCATCATGGGAAACGGAGTTCTCCATTCAAAGCACCAAAAACGCGCCAAGCCCACGCCTCCCTCCCCCTCCATTCCCGGGTTGGTGGGATAGAAGCCAAGAGGGAGGGGAGTCCCTTTTTTCCCTCCACGTGCACCCCCTCATTTCACACCCTCACCACCAAAGTTTTCCAGGAACCTAAAGGTCAACGGTGGAGAAGAAAAGGGCAGTCGTTTCCCGCGCGCTGCCCGCTACCCCTCAACCGCACTCTGGTACTTTGCTTTTCTCAAGTCCCGCCCGCTCCGTCCCCTCCCACCCAACCAGTCAACTCTACCGGATCACAGCTGCCCCAACGAAGGGCTCCCTTCTTGCCCAGCCACCCGCTCGGGAAACCGCGCGCGGGACCCAGCTCCGGCCCGCCCCTCGCAGGTGGAGAGCGCGGGGATCCCGCACGGGCCGCCCTCTCCGGGTGTCCCCTCCACACGTATACCCAGTGTCCCAGCGCGCAGCTCGAGCGCTCCGGGGCCGGGTGCGAGCGCAGTCTCCCGCGGAGCCAGAGGGTGAAGAGAAGTGAGAAAAAGCGTCCACTAAATGGATCAAGGCCGCGAGCGCACATCTCACCCCAAAGCGCCCCTGTCCAGAGCGACGCGGGGCCACGAGCCTCCCTGCCACCACTTGAGGAGCGCTCCGTCCCCTTGGCCCTCTGTCCGTAGCTATATCCCTGGGAAAAGCCCGCCCCTCTGCCTTTAATAGCCCAAGGAAAAAAGCCCGCCCCCGCCCACCCGGCCCGCACAGGAATTAGGAAACGGAACCCCCACCCCGCCAAAGCGAAAACCCCACCGAGCCCCAGTTACCCACGGGCGGAGCGCAGTCGGCATTTTCCCTTCTCTCTTCCCCCAAGCTGGAGTCCTTAATTAAAGGCGCGCCTGGGACAGCGGCCCAGGCAGAGGCCGTGGCCGGAGCCGGTGCGGGTGCCACCGGCATCCGGGCCAGGATGGCGCACTCACTACCACCTTGTCCCATCTCGCTCCCGCGGCGCTCGCCTCAGCCCCCCACCGGAGACAGACGACGAGGCCCACGGAGCCGTGGGACAGGGGTTTCCCCCACCCGACGCGCGCATGCGCGCCACCTCGCCGCTAGATTGAAAGTGTTCGTAAGGCCCGAGGAGGGAAGAAATAGAAACACGACTTACTCTCTGCACATGTGAAAGTTTTAACCCCTAACACCTTGTGCTACTGTTGGGAGGCTTTCGCCCTTGCCAGGCGCCCTCCTCACCCACTAAATCAGGGTTTCTTGGCAGGTATCGTTAACGGTAGCAGCCACCGAATACACGCGCAAATGTGCGGAAGATACGGTGCAATTATCTTGCTTTCTCCTCTCCTTCCACCGCTAACGAGAACCAATTGAGGGCGGGCTGCTTCAAGGCCAAAGCCCGACAGCGCTCTGTAGAATAAAATGATGTCTTAGTTTAAGACGCACAATCAAAATGGAATTAAGCATACCAGACTTTGAACACCGGGCAAAATGAGAGACAACCGGGCTATATACCTTCTCCGCGTCCCTGGCGGACACAGGCGCAAGATGGGATTTGGGGAGCGTGCGAGGGGTAGGGGGTGGGCGGGGGTGTGCAGGGTACGAGGTTACAAATCAGAGACCAGTGAGCACGCTGGGTCGGAGGAGGAAAGCCCTGGAAGGCAAGCGGGGGGTAAGGAAGGAGGGAAGGGGTGCAAAATGAAGCCGGACCCCTCCCTTTCCACCATTGTTACCAGGGTGATTGTGGCAGCCCAAAGCCCAGAAGAGGACAAGGGCGCCATGTGATTCTCAACCTGGTGCACTGGTGCACAGTAGTAGCTCAGGCAAACATTACAAAAGACTGGCCTCTCCCGCCCCTGGCCCGCGAAAGAGTCCAACCTGAACTGCCAGCGCCCCTCAGGAGTCAGCGGTGGATGCAACGAAAACCACAATCATTTCTCCAACGCGAGTCACTCGCACAGGTGGGCTTCCTCCCCTTTTTCATGCAACAGACCTTGCAGCCTACCCTGGCACGTCTGCGTGATACTTTCTGGAAACTACGCAGCCCGAAGTTTACTACCCAACCAGATCCCTCCTGTGAGATTGCACCGACTGCAATGCAACTTTCGACCTTTAATGGTAACGACTAGCAGTGGAAAGAAGAGGAGGGGGAGGGAAGAGAACTTAGACCCGACTTTAAGAAGCGTTGTATTAAAGCAAGATAAGAACAGTACCTTTGAGCTGGAGCAAAACCTGGAGTAAAAAAAAGGGTTTTTGCGAAAGTGGCGCGAAGATAATATCATGTGATCCGACCCCAGGGCGTCTCCTTCCCCTTTTGCCAAACTCCCCTCCCCTCGAAAAAAGGGGGGTTGGGGGAGCTACATCCGCTCCTCACAAACTATTAGCATAATTAATTGTGTCCTACAGCTGCAGCCAGAGCTCCCGGGTCAATGAGTAAACATATCCTCATCCTCTTCAACATCAGAACAAAAAAACCCATTACCCTGATTTTGGAAAATGTTCCCAAATAAATCTCATTATCTTCAAAAGTCTTTATTTGGTATTCGGAGTCTATGTGTCTTGGTTGGAGAGACAGAAGAAGGTTGGAAAAGATGAAATCATCCTATTAAAGGGAACAAGTAGAAGTAACTCCCCAAGAGTGACATATTTAAGTAAAGGTTTTCAAATGGAAATACCGTGTTGAGGTACTTCACTAGCTTAAAATTTTCCAAAAGTTTTAGCAGTTCATTAAACAAGACATCCTCCCAGTCTTCCTATTCGCCACCCCCCATCTCCCACCCCTCCTCCCAGTCCTCCTTCCCTTTAAAGCTAGAACAATACCCGGAATAAGGTATTTTGAGATTGCTTTACCAGGATATTTTCTTGTTCTTAATTTTTTTTAAGGGTTTGCAACATATAGAATGTCTGGATCAAGTTCCCAACTGGCGAAAATAATTTATTCCATCTCAGTACCTGTCTAGCACAAGGTAAAACTAACTAAGTACAAGATATAGGTTATGAGAAACTAGGACATTTTGATACACCAAATGATTTATTTTTGTCTCTTTCTTTTGGAAAAAAATTTAATCATCGGCCAAAATACCTAGAGAATCAAAAAAATCTAAAGAACAAAGCATTTCACACACACCCCCCCAAAAAAGTCAGAATAACTAACAGCTCAAAGAAAAGCACGTGATCCCTTCATGCTTTAAAACTTGTGGTCATGCTGAGGCTAAAAGCAAAGAGCTTGTGACCCCACAACCCCGTCCCCTCCCCCAGACCACAGCCCAGGGCTTAAGGCTCCAGGCTCCCACCGGGCTCCTGCTCGCTCCCAGTATTGTGAGACAAACAATACTTAGGCATTCTGCAAAATAAAGGAGCCACAACTCCTATCCCCCAGTCACATCATTTATGACCAAACAGACTGGCCGGTGTGCGTATATACGCATGTATGTAAATATGATATAGAATACATGCCTACACGAAAGCCCAGATGTTCTGTCAGAATGTGTAAGAAAGGTATGGAAACTGGCCAAAGGGAGGGAGAACTTGTTATCTTTCGTGAGCCTAAGGATTCTCATCACAACTTTAAATTCTTGACACTATTTTGAGTTTATGATGGATTCAAAGAAAAACAGATGAATGCCCAGCAAAATATTCCCCGCAAAACAGACCCACTTTGAGCTTTCCTCTGCCTTGAAAAGGGGTGAAGGGATTCTTCTGTATTGACCTCTAGATTTAATTATGCCATATAAAGCAGCAATCTCAAGTAGTTTGGATTTGAACACCTTTAAGAATAAAATTGACATTTTACCCAGTTGAGAAATCATGTTACTTGATTTAGAAATAATATTAAGTGGCTTTGTTAAACCTAATGATTGGTATCTTAGAACAAAAAGGTCCCCATGGAAACCAGAAAGTAATTTAAGAGTATTATGTTCCTCACACAACTAGAATAGAGCTTTTGTTCTATGTGTATTTACTACTCTACATTTTTGAACTACACTTGCAGTTAAGGTCTGTTACACTCTGGTTTTGCCCAGGATGAGAAGTTTAGTGTCCCACTGAAATATGTGTTTTGCTACATTTGTGTGGTTGTGTTCATGTGCTCATGTGCATGCCCATGAGGCCTAAAACAAAGCCAGCAGATCAGAACACTCACTAAACAGAATGGAGGTGGAGAATCCCAAACAAAATATTTCAAATGCTATTTTGCTATTTGATCCTAGAGCAGGAACTGTGATTTCATTAGAAGTCTATCAAAACTGGTCTTCACTAACTTTATTTTTTAAACGAAGTATTCCTTCATTTGCAAACATTTCATAGTTTTTAGATGAATCAATCTTCTTTTGAATGCCAATCATACTAACACAAATCAGCCTGAAAAAATGAAATTTGAATTTTTTGGACCAGGCCTTAATTTGTTTATGAAAATTTATGTCAGCAGAACAAAGAGAAAAATTAGAGTCAGTAATGAATTTCTGAATCTTATTTCTTTTCAATAGCATATGGCAACATAAATCATGTAAATAAAATAAATACATCTTCAACTAAATAGTGTCCATGAGAATTAAATATCAATTTCCAAAGATTTGCCACTTGATAAGACGCAGAAAATTTCACTAATTGAACATGCACAGTTAATATAACTTAGTTTAAAAAATGTAGAAAGTAAAAATATACTTATCCCAATCTCAAAGGATTTTATGAAGACCAAATGGCACCAGAAGGTGGATCAACTTTTCTGATATACAAATACTTTTAGAATACACATTCTACTAAATTTTACTTGTAAGTAAACCTTACTTTTACAAGCTGGTCTTTGCTAACTTTGATTTTTTAGAATAAGTGTCTATTTACAAACATTTCTTATCTCTAGTAATGATTTAATCTTATTTTAAATCAAAAGAGTAATCAAATTAAAATACAATTAAATTACATCTCTCATAATTCAGTTGAAATATGTTGGTACTAGAACTTACAACATGGAGCTAATTTTGCTATTATGTGATGCCTTAAAATTACCTTGTTGTGTGGGTCTTTGCTTTTCTCAGTAGTATGTTAAAACACAATTTCCTCTCACTAACAACCGTATTTTTTACATGTCAAATATTTTACATCAAAATATGTGTGCAAATATTGAAAAGATATAAGAATAACCTGCTTGCCATCAGTAGAAAAATTGTTTCTCAAATTAATTCTACCACCTTGAGAATAGACTCAGTAGACATTAAAGTGATTCACTATTAAGATTAAATAGTGTTAAAGGTATTTTTACACTCTGTTTGAAACACTTTGATTTTCCTGTTTATGTGACCTTAGAAGTGGAACTTCTGGTATTACAAACCATAAAATTGCTAGCAGACTGTAATACTATAATCAAAGAAAAAGCTATAAACCAGAAATGTTTTACACACATCACTTTTTTCAATCACTTTTCTGATTAAGTTTGTCTATCTTTGCACCATTATAAATTTTCTAAGTGGAAAATATGTCATGGTACGGAACACAATAAAAAATATAGTTTTACATTCAAAACAGTCTCTAAAACCTCATCACCATAACATTGTCTTCCAAAGCAAGTAAATCATGGTATTAAAAATTATCTCATTATTTAATAATCTTACACCAATAAGTCTGTTATTGAAAATGTCATGATTGAGAAGTAAAAACTCTAGATGACAAATATGCTTTTAAGTTAGGAAGCTTTAAGTTATTTAATATTCTGTCTGCTATAACTAAAATAAAGCATGATAATCTTCTACTACCTATGTGCAAAGAGGGCAAAATGGTATTTTTTGGAGCCTCTCTCTTTTTTTCTCCTCAAAGATAACATTTATCCTTAGTTTGGTAGTACTCTGCTAAGCTTAGAGATTCTCTTTAACTGTCTCCTGACTTGTGATTGCTGAAGGAAGTAGAACTATTGTCTGGCCTTTTTTATGCTGAGGAGGAAGGCGCAGTGAAATGTGTTGAATTATCCAGATGCCTGAAAGGACTGCAATGAAAGCTTGCAACAACCTAAATAACAGGGCTAACACTCACTGTAAAAGGGAATCTTTCAACAGATACAGCCTACAGAGGACATCTACTTTTAAAATGAAAGGGGAGATTTTATTTTCTCAAAACAAATGTAATCTAGCTTACTTTTGAAATTTTTGAAAGGATGTCTAAGTCAACAGGAAGACTACTGATTTAAAAATCAAAGATGGAAAGATGAAGTTTTATTATTCAAAATCATATAATTTATGACCCTACTTGGAGCTCTGAGCATATTTTTATTCTTTCAGAAAAGAGTGAGCTGTCCATCTCATCCCTCACTTTTTTAAACCCTAATGAATTTTACTACTTGAAACTTTACTCCCTAAATTTAAAAAATGATTAACATCCCTAAGACGAACTGATTCTTTATAGCTTTCAGTGATCCCATTTCTATAGCTGCTACTTATTAAACCATCTTTAATAATTAAAATGGTTTATGTGCTAGTAGATAAAAGCAAGAAGAAAATGTGCAAGTTATGATCAAGTATGGATTGCATATTTGTGAAAATGTTTAGATATCAAATTGATAAACTTGCTTAACTAAACATTATTCTAGGATCTGTTTTAAGTTTTCAAGAACTTAAGGTTAAAGAAGCAAACATGATATGTTGGTATGTATTACAAAAAGATACTGTATTATAGTATGTTAAACTTTTATGTTTTTTATAATTAATTAACTAGATCAAAGTTCAGTGTTTCCTTGGAGGATATCAAGGCTAATAAACAAAGCCATTTTAAATATAGAGTCTGCTTGTTGATTTTGGATAAACAGCAAGACAAATAATTCTAGTGAATATCTAGGGTTAAATTATATTTTTAGAATGTAATACTTGACTAATCTGTAAATCCTTTCATAGCTATTTCATTTGCAGTTTTGCTTTAAAGACCATTTAAACAAAAGCATGGAAACCACTAGATCTTGATGAACAGTGATATGTAACTTCTTTAGAGTAAGATACACACCTTGCAATTACTAATAGCCTTCACACCCAATCATACTACTTTGGGCTTTCTTCAATTTGATCTGAAATAAAATGCGTTTTCTTCCTTTGTGTGTTTTAATCAAGCTTTTTCTGCAGTGCTTTCATGTTTTTTCCAGTTGTCAAAAATATAATCTTGCTTCTGACATATTATTTATCAGTTATCTGAATATTATATCTTTTATTACTTACTAGATATCCTCAACCCAAGTCATTTTTTAAAATTAAATGTGTCTGAAGATAATCAACAAACTAGAAATTGAATAGACCCCATCAGTTTGGTTAATCGCCTAACAAAAGCAAGAACCAATTTTTATTTGCTGCGTTAGTTGGAGTCCTTGTTGTCCCACTCAACTAATTACCCCTCTTCAGTAAGTTTCAAAAGGATTTTCTTTAAATAGTAGTTTATAACATCTTTAAAATCTGCTGGGTGGGGAGAGTTCTACATTTAGTCAATTTTTACTTTTGTGTCAGAAATTTAAATATAAAAGTTGAGAGGATTCATTTTATACTTTGGTTCATAAACAAAGTGTCCTTTTTAATCCTTGTTTTGGTGTATAGTCCCTTGGTTTTCTGCAATTTCAACTATTTCATTTACAATTCAAACTCACCGTTCTTAAACTAATCTCTACACTTGATTAATCCCTGCATGCACACTGCATGTTTTTTAAACTCCAATAACGGTGTTACCAAGTTTATATAAAAGTCTTGATGATATTTAAGACCTAAAGCTCTTAGCAAATTAATTCTAAAATTAATGTTGCTGGCTTTTAACACTACCACATTTGCAGCTACATATCTAGCCTTAGACAGATTAGCACAATTTGCAAAAAGAATCCCAAATTCCAACTTGTCTTTCATTTTGCCTGACTCCTGGTCAAGTGCTTAGGTTCTTTCAATGCTAAGTTTGTGGCAAAATACTATACATAACAGCATCAAACATGGAAATGACTTAGCAGAGAATCTTTTAAAGGATGGTTTGAACCAATATGTTAGGTTTGGCAAGGTCCTCACTGGGCATCTAACCTAATCGCTTCATTTTACAGATGAGGAAACTGAAGCCCCAAAAATGACCTGCCTAAAACGCCTCCACTCATTGTCACAGAGCCAGGATAAGGAAAGACACTATTATGGTCAATTTTAAAAGAAATTTTAAATAGTCCTCGACTGATTTTCAAGCTTGATTTTCCGGTAGGACCGTTATGAAAATTAAATGAGATCGTGTGTGAAATCTACAGATCACACAATGATCACAATGCTTGGCACTTCAGAATGCTCAATAAATGTTCTTTTCCTGCTTTTCTCTTTCCTGCTGATGCCATATGCATATTTCTTAGACTCCTTGCCAAGATCCTGACTTCTCGCTGCCAAAGTTTGGGGCACCAGCAGTGCAAGCAAGGCACAGAGAGAGGGTTTCAGGAGAAAATTTAACAATCTAGTCATTCTCACTATTTAACTACAATCTGATTGTACCAGCTGAAAAGACACATAACGACCATCTTCCCCCTCAAGTGTTCTGAGAAACCTAGCTGTCATACAGGGAAATCTTGCTTGATTTCTCACCTCCTCACATCTCCAGTCCAGATTGGAATCCCAGATCACAGTACCAAATAATGAACATTTGATCATCAAAATGTAACTTTATGTTCACGTTCATAACCTGCAAGTCGACAATTTCCTCACATGTCAATTGTTTCTTAGATTTTTCTTCAACTATAAGAAGGAGCAACACACATTACTCCCTGATGCCTTTATATGTACTAATTTAACATTAAAAGAGCTGTTAATATTGTATAAACTGTTATACCATCTGTGTTATAATTCTGCTTCATCAGGTTTTATGGAATGCCCACCCCCCATTTCCTTCATTCCACCAGGCGTGTCATCAAAGGAGAATAAATTAAGTATTGTGCCAGAAAATGTGGTCTACTTTCTAAAAGGCAGCTATCTCTAGCTTTCAGAAATGCCTTTCGGAATGAGCAATGTGGAAACAGTGTCCCCATTGTTGTTTAGGAATGTCATGAATTGGATCCCCACCCCAGCCTTTTACAGGGAAAAAGAATAAAAATCGTTCATCTGAGTTTACAATTATCATATTTGATAGCATATGCTAACATGCTAATGAGGTGAGGTATTATCATATCTTTGTTGGGGTCATTATGAATAATCGAGCTTTGTCCATCCACCCAACCAGATTGTAAATTCTGTGATGGTGGAGAGAACCTCAACTTTGTAGTTTTATGAGACCCCTTTCAGAGTGTGTTGACACATCCATTGTTGGCCTAGTGACTAGGTTGAATATTTGCACTGAGGGATATCAGAAATGCCAGCTCCCTTCCACTTTGTAAATTCTTTTTCAACCCTGAGTGTTTACTACCGCCCAGGAACCATATGTAAAGTACCAGATAACATTAGCAATTCTTTAACTCTCTCTAAAAATATGTAACTGAGAGATCAAGCAATGTTCCCCTAGTAAATAAAGATAACTCCGGGGAGTTTCTTTGTAAAGACCTAGACAGCTCATACAGAAGTTCCTTTTGGTGATTTGGAGTAGAAATGGGTAGGGGAAGATTAAGGGAAGCCAGTTCAATGTGTTAGTTAGAGAGAGGGTTTTGCATCTCAAAGAGGGGGAGGGGTTGAGAATCTAAGAAGACTGAGGCTGGGAATTTGGGCCTTTCCCTTCCCACTGACTGTTCTAACCTCCCTCTCCCAAAACTATGCAGTAGTGTCGAAAAGGACCTGGAGTGAGAAGCTAGAGATCTCAGCTTGAGTCTGTGTTGTGTCACTAACTAGCTGAATGACTTTTTAGCAAATCACTTACTAGATTACCTCTGAGGTCTCTTCCCACTCCATAAATCTTTGCTTTTTATCTCAGTACCCCTCCTCTTTGTTCCTCTTTTGCCCAACCCCACCCCCGTGCTTCTCAGGTCTTCCTTTTAACTGGCAATAATAGTAGTCATGAATTAGTTACCTCTGGAGAGATAACTGAGATGGTGTGCAGATAATTAATGGAGACTAGACTGTGGCTCTTTATCTGTACCATGAACTTTTTCCTTTATTTCCCTGCGTTTTCTTTATTAAGTTATAAATTCTCACAAATTTAAGGCGCTTATTTAAGTATTCAATAATCTGCCAAAAGGTGTCTCTTTTGTGGGTGTACATGTTAACACAAAACATTTGGTCACAGAGAGTGCAGTCAATCAGGAATTAATGTGAAATTATTCCACATAGACCTACTATATAGAAAAATGAGCCATAAAAGTGCCATGAGAGTCTGCAGCTCCAGTTGCATTTTACTTCATCTTCTATGCTATCAGTAAGGGTTTGGGTTTGCCTTCATGTAAGTGAACAGAAGGATTCTGGGAACCTCTTTGACTATGATTGTGTGCAAAGTAGATTAGTAAATTACCTCATGACATGGACACGTGACAGAGATTTGGGCAAATCAATGGTCTCTAGTTCTCTCTCCTCTCATTCTTTAAGGGCCACTTCAAGTCCTACCTCCCATGGGAAGCCTTCCTTAGGTCCAGCACATGGTGATTTCTGCCTTCCCTGAACTACCATAGCACTTGAGTTCCATGCTGCTTCAATTGCATATTTAGGTATTTAGAAAGAGAATAATAAACTGTGGCCTCTGTTTCAGTGCTTGGCTGGTATTACTATTATTATTACATGAGATCTTGCTCTGTCACCCAGGCTGGAGTGCAGTGGCACAATCATAGCTCAGTGTAACCTTGAACTCCCAGACTCCAGCAATCCTCCCACCTCAGCCTCCCAAGTAGCTAGGACTACAGGCACACACCACAATGCCCAGCTAATTTTTTAAATTTCTGGTAGAGACAGGGTCTTGCTCTGTTGCCCAGTCTGGTCTCAAACTCCTAACCTCAAGCAATCCTCCTGCCTTGGCCTCCCAAACTGCTGGGATTACAGTTGTTATTGACAGTTTCCAAAGCACATCAGCATGCACATTATTTTGCTTGACATTCACCTGAAATCTGTGAGGTAGATGGTTGAGGTTATCCCTATTTTACACTGGCAGAAAATGAGGCCTACAGAGGTTGAGTGAACAACGCAGGTCTCCACCTACCTTGTTCAATCTGTCACTTCTCAGCAATCCCGAACACCACAATTCAATATAAACCCTGCCCCTTCAATTATGTCATATTCAAGAAGCCTGCTCCTCACTTCCACTGGGCCTCTAAAAATGAGTTTAGCTGCTATCTCTACTTCATCTGTTCCTTAAACAGGGCCCTACTAGCACCTGAAATCCTAAATCTTTAGCGATTCCATCATTTTATCATTCATCAGCAGAATAACCTGGGTAGTTGTTTTTTGTTTTTTAACCTAAACTCAGAGGAGATTTAACAATCCAAACCCACCTCATCCTGCAAAACATTCCAGGCAAAAATGGGATTAATAATCTGTAACATTGATTGAGTGTTTACTATGTGCCAGGCACTGCTGTAAATTCTCTCTCTCTCTCTCTCTCTATATATATATATACATATATATATATACACATATATATACACATATATATACACATATATATATACACATATATATATACATATATATACACATATATATACATATATATACACATATATATACACATATATATACACATATATATACATATATATATACACATATATATACATATATATATACACATATATATACACATATATATACACATATATATATATATACACATATATATACATATATATACACATATATATACATATATATATACACATATATATACATATATATATACACATATATACATATATATATATATACATGAGATGTCTCATATATCTCACAGGATATATGAGAGATATATGAGATATATCTCACATGATGATCCTACTAAATAGGTAATTATTAATCTTACCCTTCTGTTCTAGATGGTGAACAGAGGCTGTGAAAGGTTAGGTCGTTTGAATGATATTGCATGGCAGGCACATGGTGGAGCCTGTGCTTGAAGCCAGGTCAGCCTGTCACTCAGCACTGTTTCAGGAATCTTTATTCTCACCACAAAGAAGAACAGTAAAGCCATGGTGGAAGCATTTGGATTAGTAAGTCAGAGTATAGCCCAGTGCTGGTGTCAGTAATTGAATGTGACTTCCCTCAGAGCTTCCGAGGGAAGCTTATGACACAGACATGTGACAGAGAGGGAGGGAAATGGAACTTTCTGGGACAGAGTTACGTGGGTCACGTGGTGGTTTCACCTCCAGTAAGAGACTACTGGGGAAAGACTTTAAGCACAGGAACAGTTGGCTCTTTTTTTGGACGGAGTTTCACTCTTGTTGCCCAGGCTGGGGTGCAATGGCTCGATCTCGGCTCACTGCAACCTCCACCTCCCGGGTTCAAGTGATTCTCCTGCCTCAGCCTCTCGAGTAGCTGGGACTACAGGCGCCTGACACCATGCCTGGCTAATTTTTGTATTTTTAGCAGAGACAGGGTTTCACCATGTTGGCCAGGCTGGTCTCAAACTCCTGACTTCAGGTGATCCGCCAGCCTCAGCTTCCCAAAGTGCTGGGATTACAGGCATGAGCCACCACGCCCGGCCCCAGTTGATTCCTTTAACACTTCAGAATTATGCTGTCCAATGGAAAGATAGTAACACATAGCACATGCAATTTTACATTTTCTTGTAACCACTTTAAAAAAGTGAAAAGAAACAGGTGAAACTAATTTCAATAAAACATGTTATTTAACCCAATATATCAAAAATATACTCATTTGAACATATAATCAGTATTAAAAACTATTAATCAGAAATTTTACCTTTTTGATACTAAGTCTTTGAAATCCGATGTGCATTTTATACTTACAGTACTTTTCATTTCAGACTAAGCACATTTTAAGTGCTCAATACTGTATGTGGCTAGTGGCGACCATATTGAACAACACAGGATTTTTGCTATCTTCTGGCACCAACCACTTCTATTAATAGTACCTCCCTCTTATTAATCATCCACACTATGGCTATTAGCTGTTAATATTGCTTTGCCAGTGTTTCCAGATCATTGAGCCATCCCTATTAGTAAGGGGTTCACTCCATATTCATCTCATGATATCAGCTAACATTGAATGTGTTTGTGCCAGGCACGCTTCTGAGTGTTTTTGCTTTATATAAAGTCATAAAATCCTCACAACAGCCCTAAAAGCTAAGCTTTTTACCATTTCCTCATTTTACAATTGAGGAAACTAAAGTTATTTAACTGACCAAAGCCACACAAGGATCAAGTGGAGGAGCCATGATTCCAACCTCTGTAGCTTAATCACCCTTACATCCCACCCCAACCCTCTGCCATGCTCTAGAACCAAGGCTGCAGAGAACTGGCTAGGTAGCATTTCACTTGAGGCAGTGAATAGATACAGCTTGGACTCAGCTCCTCTTAGGCCCTCCAAATCTGTGAGAAATTTGGCCACCACTGCTTTCCTTTTCTGTGGTTGGTTGCCCACAGCAACTAGTACATAGCACATATATAGGGTTTGTGTATATCTGTGTGGGTTTGTGCCTACACAAACACACACACACACACACACACACACACACACACACATGCACGAAAAACATCAAACTACTACAGAGAGTGTTCATAAAAATCATAGAATTGTAGAGCTGGAAGGGCTCTTAAAGACCATCTCATCAAAACAGTGCAGTGCAGCACATTCAAGAGACTTGCCCAAGGTTACACAGCTGAACTAGAATCCAGATCATCCTAAATTAAGTAAATTTAGTATCTACTAAATACTTTTTTTTTTTTTGAGACGGAGTTTCACTCTGTCATCGCCCAGGCTGGAGTGCAGTGGCGTTATCTTGGCTCACTGCAACCTCCACCTCCCTGGTTCAAGCAATTCTCCCGCCTCAGCCTCCTGAGTAGCTGGGATTACAGGTGCACGCCACCACACCCAGCTAATACTAAATACTTCTTATGCCTAGGGCTTCCTAGTTGAAGTGTGGGAGATGGAACAATGTAGCGTCTGTTCTCACTGATATATACTTTATCAAATGTTTCTCTTCCCTACCAGAATACCACCTTTAGGGTGTCAGCATTTGCAAAAACTGTTTATGTTTTTTAGAAATTTAAAACTGGAGAACTCGGAGTTAAAGTGAATTCCTCCTGCCTTACCTCGTTCATGCCTATGGTTAAGCATTTACATTGCTTCTCAAATGCTTCAAAAGGCCAAGGACATATTAAGTTATTTGAGGGTTAAGATACAATCATACAATTGAACTGCCCTGCTGCCCTAATTCTGAGCCCTTATGTGTGAATAACAAAATTGAAATTGTATAATTATCAGTATGAAGAGGTTGGGCTTCCTTAGCCCTTTCATTTAATAGATTTAGTTTTTTTAATGATATTCAAACGCCCTACTGGAAAAAGTATTGTTATCAGCTTGACCTTTAGGATTAGTGCTGGTCACCATTTCAGCCAAAAGTACAGCAGTAACATCTCACAGAGATTCTTTCTTTCAGCAGCAAACTAGCCATCACTCTTTCCTCGGATCTTTCTATTTCAAAGTGAAGAGCTTGACTACAGTTGAAATGTTGAAATGTTTCCCACTTAAGCAAAAAACACACTTGATTTCTTGAAAAAAAAAAAAACCACGGCTTTTATATATTATGTTTCAAAGTGGAGATGGCTGTGAAACTTGAACCCGGACATACAACCTCAACCTGACTTTCTAAAAGTGCCCAGAAAACTGGTCTTCTAATAAGCATGACGACAGTCTGCTTTTTAATGATTTTTTTGCTAGCCTACATAATTTATTCTAAATCATTAAAAAATCAAAATAGTTTACATTAAATAAATCCCCAACTATGAAAGAAGATGGTCTCACAGACTGTTGGATAAAGGACTGAAAGGCAGCAGAGCTAGTCCCAGCGCATAAAAGTGACTCAGTAGTGACAGCTTAATTCTCAGGAGCCGTTAACAGAACTTTCAGAAGAAAAATTATGTATTCTTGAATTATTTATAAAAGTCATGAGAAAAACACTTTAGGGACCATGGGGAATCAGTTTTGTTCTTTCTTTTCACATTTGCTGAGCCTAAGTCAGTGAACAAAATGCTAAGTAAAAAAAACAAATGAATTAACATTTAGATGGTTGAGCAAGACTCTTGTTTTTTGTTTATTGCTCTTTGAATTTTTTTTTACTAGCCCATTGTAAAACCCCTGGGGCACACCTTCAGAATATACGAATGTCAGTAATAACTAATACAACCTGCTATGGAAAATACTCTGTTTGCAAAACCACAGGTTAGTTCCTGGAAGTCAGCGCGGTCAGAGAAAGGATGTGGTATAGCAGAAAGTTTAAATAGCTCCTGCAACAAAGGGAAGAGAGATCTGTTGACTTCTGCCTCCTAGAGGGTTGAAATTGGAAAGAACAATACTTGAATAGTTCGTACAGAAAGCATTGAAGATGAAAAATTCATCACATTTTGAAAAGCTTCACTAATCACTTTTGGGAAATCAGGTGAGAAAGGAACTAATATATTAGGATAATGATAAGATGAAAATAAGTGTTAACTTCAGATTCAGCAAATCAGCCTGGTTTGTTTTGGTTGCTATATGGAGGACGTTGACATCATTTTTTAAATTAGCCCCCAAATCCCACTTCTTATTGTTGTGAATTGAAAGAGTTGTCATAATTCACCTGGTTCTAAAATTCTGTGCAGTTGTAGAGCTCCGTAGCCAAATAAGTTCCATAAAATAAACTCATCTCAGACGCAGGAAAAGCAGCTCTTTTGAAAATACCTTGTGATCAGGCTCTAGGTCACGACCTGGGTCTTGAGAAACTTGAGTTAGTAGATGTTAGTTTTTCTTAGCTCTTTGTTTACTCTGGACTTAGACATTTTGTATTATTAAAAACCTGTGGCTTATAAGGACATTCTATTTATCTTTCCAGGCTTTTTTGATGGAAATGCGTGGATTTTCTTGGAAACAGGGATTTTATTGTGGATTCCTGGTGCCCCCTTGGAGAGGCTTATTTTTCTGGACAATAGTTTTCCTTAGTGTCACTACTCTTTTCATCTCCAAATAGTCACAAGCTCCCAAGGTCGAGAAAAGTGCATCCTTTTGTTCTAATGAATCTGAAATTCCATTTTAAAAAGTCTGCAAAACAGACCCTTGATTAATAACTAAAGGCATATCTCCACTGCATGAAGCATCCAGAGGGGTAGCCTTCAAGACACTTGGAGAAAAAGAAAATCCAACTTAGTCAAACTCAAATAATTTAACAGCATTATTACTACATTTATTATTGCCACTTAAAAGTTTAAGCTTTATCTGTGCTTTAAAGTGTGTTGTACAACATAGGCATGCATGCTTGCCTTTGTTAAAAGAATAGAACCCAGTAAACTTCGCAAAAAGAAGTCAATTACCATTGCCTCTATGTGGAATTCTCTGGGTGTGAAAAGTCCTGTTGCTCCAGACTACATCTTGTCTTTGTTGTAACATGAACATTAAAATACTTTGTGAGTTTATGCAGTATTTGTGTATGTTATTTTAATCAATAACTCAATCTTTCAGGGAAAAATTAATAGCCACTTTTAGTTAAATGCTACACCTCTAGCCACTAGTCGAATATGGCTATTTTAAAGTTGAGTTAATGACAAATAACATGAAAAATCCAGTTTCTCAGTTTTATTAGCCACTTTTCAAATGCTCAATAGCCTCATGTAGCTAGTGGCTTCTACATTGAACAGTGAAGATACAGAATGTTTCTATCTTTGCAGAAAGTTCTATTGGACAACACTGCTTCAAAGGATACCTATTCTTGGAAATGAATCTTATTATCCGGCGCAGAAAACGCTGATTGTTGCTATAGCTTGCTGTCCAAATAATCCCAGCTTTCTAAGATGATTGCTCTCTCTTCCCCAGTCACGATGTGGAGAAATTAACTGAGGCTGTGGATTTGGTATAATTATTAAGAATTCTGAAAATTTCCTTCAAGAGTTGTTTGTTACTCCAAATTGTAATAATAATAATAATAATAATAATAAAACCTCTGTGTCTCAATGCCATTTAGCTTTGATTAAGCAAGGAAGAAATGTGGTTTCCTCCATTTTTTTTTCCTAAGCAGGCTATGTAGAACGCTATAGAAACTGCATTTGGTTGGCATTCATTAAATGCACATAAAATTATCACTGAAAATTGTTAAGAAAAGATACGGTAACATGTTGTAGTGACTGCTATTCAAACATCCATAAATAATACTATTTTAAAATTTTATTCTTTAATATTTTTTGAGACAGGGTCTTGTCCTGTTGCTCAGGCTGGAGTACAGTGGCGTGATCTTGGCTCATTGCAACCTCAACCTCCCAGACTCAAGCGATCCTCCCACCTCAGCCTCCTGAGTAGCTGAGACTACAGGTGTGTGCCACCATGAGCAGCTAATTTTTAAAATTTCTATAGAGACTAGGGTCTCGCTATGTTGCCCAGGCTGGTCTCAAATTCCTGACCTCAAGTCATCCTTCCACCTCAGCCTCCCAAAGCACTGGGATTATAGGTGTGAGCCACTGTGCCCGGCCTCATGTGATACTATTTTTTTTTAATTACCTGTTGGGCCTTTTACTTTTTATAGTAACAATTATTTCCTCTTACTCATTCAAAACTTTGTGTCTTATAAATAATTATGCTAATTAGGTTAGTTTTCTGTTTCCCGGCTTGTGGTCCCTCCAATTTCTCGGGGGTCCTTTACCTACTCCATACCCAAATGGCTTTTTCAGGATTCCCTGACTATGTCCTGCACTTTTTTTTAGTCTCCAGCCTTTCTGTGTGCCCTTCCTGACATCTGGAATGTTATCCCCATCTGATAAGCATTTCTGGGACTTAGCCATCCTTCAAGGCCCATTTGAAATACCACCTCCTTATCCCTGCAGCTGAAGTGACCTCTCCCCTCTCTAAACTGTAACTGCATTATGATTAAGTGTCTCACCTCCCTTACTAGACTGAAAGCTCACTGGTGCGAAGACCTTGGTCTTAGTCTATCATGGGATCCCTCCACATGCCTGGCACAGAGCGAATGCTTAAGACATGGGTGTTGAAATGAGGAAATTCTACCAATTTTCTAAATATGTATACACACAAGATTTCTTTGAGCTGCATCTGCTCTGACAAACCAAAGGTGGTAGCATTGCACACACGCTTTGATATTAAGTTGTAACAAATATGTTACCCTTGCCAATTCATTTTGGCTCATATAGATAATTTGCAGTGTTACAACAGTTATAAACAAGTTGACCTACAACATTGACTCATGTGAGCTAATGTACAAAGAAACTGGGCTGCAGCAACACGAAATCTAGTTCTAGTCAAATCTAAATTGTGTTAGCACTTGACAAGATAACATTTTTCATGTATCAGATTGGCAGAGACTAAAAAGAGCTTGATAAAACAATGTCGGTATGGGGAAACAGAAACTCTCATTTAATTTCAGGTGGGAATGTAAGTTGGTACAATTTCTGTGCAGGACAATTTGGTAATTTGTTAATGCCCATCAAAATAAAAAATAGAATAAGCAATTTTACTTGGAGGTGTTTATCCTACAATCACATTCATACCTATATACAAGAATGCCTATGGTCTTTCGAGAAAAGTACACAACACCATCTAGGAAGTATTCTTACCAAAGCATGAAGCCTGAATCTGATAAAGTCCCCTGATCAAACCACTAGTTTGCAGGAAATAGAGGAAAGAGAGGAGAACATGTTAAACAACACCACGCAATGCAATCAGCAAAACCCAGAATGTAGAAAACTGAAGGACAAACCACACAGACTTGTCAACAAATATATTGCAAGGAAAAAAAGAAGGGGATTTATAAACTGAAGAAGCATATTGGTCAAATGCAATGTGTGGACCTTGTTTGCATTCTGATTTTAATATACCAGCTCTAAACAATGGTTCATACGGCAAATCTGAACACAGGATGTTATTGATATTAATAAATTATTTTTAACTTTTTGAGTAATGGTAATGGTACTTTTTTTAAAAAAAGTGTTCTTATATAATTAAATATCTATGGAAGAAGTTTGCCTTGAAATAATCTATTAGGGTGAGTGGAGGGTTATAGATGAAACAACTTTGCCCATGAGTTAGGTGGTTATTGTTAAAGTTGTGCTATTTGCTTTACCACTGCATATCTTTTGCATTTTCCCTTTTAAAGGGGAAAGGGGAGATGTCAATATTCCTTGTAATAGAATAGAAATCTAAAAACAGCCTATTTATCTATAATAAGAATTGGCTAAATCAATTAATGTAGACCCACACAATGGAATATTATGATACTATTAAGAAGAGGTGTGCGCTATGTGTGTGTATCTCCTGATATGGAACAGCTTCCAAGATAGAGCAAGCAAAAAATAATGTAAAACAGTATGAATAATATGCTTCCATTTATGTAAAAAAGGGAGATAAATATACACATGTATACATGGATTTGTATAGGTTATTTCTAAAAATGTTTTAAAGAAATTGCTAAGAGTGGTTGCCCTTGGAGAAGGGGCTGGGTGTTATAGAAGAATGGGGTAAGAAAGAGACATTAACTACTTTTCTAATAAAAAAAGTTTCATTTAATTAACACTTTAAAATATAGCCCATACCCATAGTTAATAACTGAGGTTCTTGAGTTGACTCATGCTCATTGCCAAATAGATGCTAGAAAAATTTCTGCCGACTAGTAAAAGTTTGGAGGTCAAAACACATTTTGAAATTATCTGCAAATTGGCAAGCATTAATGCTCTCCTTTGTGTCAAAGGAAAGACATGCACTTCTCACTCACAAATGAGAGAAACATTTCCATTTGGAGATTCCCCAGAGGGACTTATGTTTATAACTAAACACATGTTTTCAAGGGATACTAAGCTGCAGAGGAATTTCTACCCTCTGGAGCAGTGGCAGAGATAATCTGAAACAGCAGATAATCCAAACCTCATAATATTTTGTTTTTAAACGCACAATATTATTTTTAGAAGCAGTCTATTTATGTTCTTAATTATGTTTTTCTGAGGATAATAGACATATTAAAGTGAATTTGTAGTCTCTGAGCACCCACCAACAGAAGGTGGTAGAACATATGGGCCAGAAGTATGCTTTGTGGTATAGGAGATACTGATAACCTATAACTAGGTCAGGAGGTGGTGACTGTAGATTTTTATTTCACTTCCCACTGCTGTTTAGACGTTCTGCCTTTGCCTTCATATGACCTCCCCTCGAAAATCTTTCTGAGAGCATTCCATCTAATTTTCCTTCCAAGCCAAAGTTTAAAATAACAATACTGATCTGTAAGAAGAAAAGAAATCATTAGCATCCTCTCTATTTATAAAGTAAAAAGATTAGGGTATTTTTCAATTAATATGTTCCACATGGACAACTCCATTATTCCTGCCTAGTGAATGGTGAGTGTCCTGTACACCAATTCCTTCAGATATACAGTTGAACAAGTAGGGCAGAAGCCTCAGGTAGACAGTGTGGAAAGCTGTAGACCACTGGTAAGGAGGCATTGCCTTTTTAAAAATGTGTTGTTGTTGCTGCTGTTCTTTGTGTGTGTTGTGAAAGGTAACAGAATGAAATTTCCCTTGTCCTGACCGCTGCCTCTCTAAAGTTATGCTGGGTAATTCTAGACATGTTACCTTGTTTCCTCCTCACAAAAGACTCAGTGAAAGGGGTGAGGGTGGGGAACAGCTGCATGGGGCAGAGCAAGAAATGGTGACGACCCCCCGATTTCTAGCTTGGCTGACGTGGTAGATGTGATGCCTTTAACAGAGAGGGGGAACACAGCAAGAGCTGTAGATTTAGGCGAAAGTTAGGAAGAGTTAGCGAGTTTAATTTTCCACAGGATAATTGGTGGGTCAGTAGGTCTTGACAGGTCACGTGGTGCATGATGGGTCATAACCTTTTAGCCAGTGAAAGAAACAAGCCATCCTTTCTATCCTTCTGAAAATCTTAATTCCCACCATATGTTTTACTGCCCGTGGCACATTACAGATCATTGGTCTATTTCTTAAATGACAAAAAACCATACTTCTATTGTTCTTGTCTTTATACATTTAGCACATATATCAGCAATAGAAAGTTTCATTTTTTAAAGTGCAAGCAACATGGAAGCATATTATATTTTTTCTAATAGCTGGATTCCCTTAAAGCGGCACATATTTCTATGAATTTCCAGCTCACTTGAGGAAAGTGCTTCTTTAAAGAAATACAAATATCCAGAAAAGCATTAAAAAAAGTTCATCCTCACTCACAGTTAACATGTAGGTTCAAACAGTATTACTCACCTTCCCATTTTGGCAAGGTTGTGGGGAAACTGAAGGGCACTTTCCAAACAGTGATACAGGCAGTGCAAATCCCTGGAATCTCTTTGGGGCCAGTGTCCATGCACTTAACCACTCTATATCGCCCTGCTATCCTGGCTTTGTGACTTTCTCAAAGTCTTCCCAAAGTCACTTCTCAAATGTCTTTCTACAAATATATGCCCACAAATACAGTAAACATTGTTTAAGAATGTCCATTGCACTTCATGACTAAAACACCAAAAGCAATGGCAACAAAAGCCAAAATTGACAAATGGGATCTAATTAAACTAAAGAGCTTCTGCGCGGCAAAAGAAACTATCATCAGAGTGAACAGGCAACCTACAGAATGGGAGAAAATTTTTGCAATCTACCCATCTGACAAAGGGCTTATATCCAGAATCTACAAAGAACTCAAACAAATTTACAAGAAAAAACAAACAACCCCATCAAAAAGTGGGGAAAGGATATGAACAGACACTTCGCAAAAGAAGACATCTATGCAGCCAACAGACACATGAAAAAATGCTCATCATCACCGGTCATCAGAGAAACGCAAATCAAAACCACAGTGAGATACCGTCTCACGCCAGTTAGAATGACAATCATTAAAAAGTCAGGGAGCAATAGATGCTAGAGAGGATGTAGAGAAATAGGAATGCTTTTACACTGTTGGTGGGTGTGTAAATTGGTTCAACCATTGTGGAAGACAGTGTGACGATTCCTCAAGGATCTAGAACCAGAATTACCATTTGACCCAGCCATCCCATTACTGGGTATATACCCAAAGGATTATAAATCATGCTGCTATAAAGACACATGCACACGTATGTTTATTGCGGCACTATTCACAATAGCAAAGACTTGGAACCAACCCAAATGTCCATCAATGATAGACTGGATTAAGAAAATGTGGCACATATACACTATGGAATACTGTGCAGCCATAAAAAAGGATGAGTTCATGTCCTTTGCAGGGACATGGATGAAGCTGGAAACCATCATTCTCAGCAAACTATCACAAGGACAGAAAACCAAACACCGCATGTTCTCGCTCATAGGTGGGAACTGAACAATGAGATCACCTGGACACAGGGCAGGGAACATCACACACCGGGGGCCTGTCAGGAGGTGGGGGGCTGGGGAGGGTTAGCATTAGGAGAAATACCTAATGTAAATGATGAGTTTATGGGTGCAGCAAACCAACATGGCATATGTATACCTATGTATCAAACCTGCACATTGTGCACATGTACCCTAGAACTTAAAGTATATATAAAAAAAGAATGTCCATTGCAATATTGAAATAGCAAGCAGAGGGAAACAGATTAAATGTTTATGAATGAGTGACTAGTTAAATATATTAAAGTACATCGGGCATTGGAATATCATGCAGAATAAAGGTGATCTATATGTATTGGGCCCTATGTGTAGTGTGATCCCAATGGAGTCTAAACAAAAACAAAAATAAAAAAGTTATTTCTCTCGCTACTTATATATTGTAGAAAATAGGGCGATATTCATGTCAGTGACTTCTGGGGTAAGATTAGAGTGGGAAAAGGGTACAGGAAGACCTTCTTCTTTTTCTTTCTCCTTAATTGCTTAACTTAAAAAAATACCTGTGTATCTAAAACAATAGAAAAAGAGATGCTGAAAAAGTTCTTTTTAATTTTAATTTTGTAACCTTTAAAACCCCATGCCGTTCTTTTGATACGTCTAAAAATGTCATGTCCTCCTTCAGTGCTATTTGAAATTTGAAAATAAATATTGTTGGCCAGGCGTGGTGGCTCACCCCTCTAATCCCAGCACTTTGGGAGGCCAAGGTGGGTGGATCACAAGGTCAGGAGTTCAAGACCAGCTTGGCCAACGTGGAGAAACCATGTCTCTACTAAAAAAAAAAAAAAAAAAATAGCTGGGCATGGTGGCCGGTGCTTGTAATCCCAGCTGCTACTCGGGAGGCTGAGGCAGGAGAATTGTTTGAACCCGGGAAGGCGGAGGTTACAGTGAGCCAAGAACAGTCACTGCACTCCAGCCTGGTGACAGAGCAGGACTCTGAAAAAAAAGAGAAAGAAAGAAAGAAAGGAAGGAAGGAAGGAAGGAAGGAAGGAAGGAAGGAAGGAAGGGAGAGAAAGAGAGAGAGAGAAAGAAAGAAAGAAAGAAAGAAAGAAAGAAAGAAAGAAAGAAAGAAAGAGAAAGAAAGAGAAAGAAAGAAAGAGAAATATTGTTACTACAAACAAATAATGGCGTTGTGACAAAACGATGTTTCATTTTCAAAACACACATGTTTCTTAGAGATTAATACTATCTTATCCTACAATCTCTTTTAAAAGAATCAGGCTGTCTAAAATGTTCAATATTCTTATTCCTCTTTTGACAATACTTTTTTTATTTTTTATTTTTTAGAGATGGGATCTCTGTTGCCCAGGTTGGAGTGCAGTGGCACGATCTTGGCTCACTGCAACCTCTCTGCCTCCTGGGTTCAAGCAATTCTCCTGCCTCAGCCTCCCGAGTAGCTTGGACTACAGGCACATGCCACCAAGCCCAGCTAATTTCTTTTGCATTTTAGTAGAGACGGGGTTTCACCATGTTGCCCAGGCTGGTCTCGAACTCCTGAGCTCAGGCAATCCACCCGCCTTGGCCTCCCAAAGTGCTAGGATTATAGGTGTGAGCCACTGCGCCTGGCCGACAATACTTTAAAAACAGCTTTATTGAGGTATAATTGACATAAAATGAATTGTATGTATTAAAACTGTATCATTTGAAAATCAGTATGTCAAAGACATATCTGCATTCTCATGTTCATTATAGCACTATTCACAATAGTCAAGGTATGGAATCAACCTAAGTGTCCATCCATGGGTGAATGGATAAAGAAAATGTGGTATACATATTCAATGGAATACTATTCAGCCTCAAAATGAAGGAAATCCTGTCATTTGTGACAACGTGGATGAACCTAGAGGACATTATGTTACAGAAAATAAGCCAGACACATAAAGGCAAATAGCACATAATCTCATTTATATATGGAGTCTAAAAAAGTCAAACTCATAGCAGTAGAAAGTAGAATGATGATTACCACAGGCTGTGGAGGGATTGAGAGCTTTTGATCAAAGGATACAGAAGTTCAGTTAGAGAGGAGGAATAAATTTAAGACATCTATTGTACAACATGGTGACTATAGTTAATAACAATATAGTATTTCATTCTTGAAAATTGCTGAAAAAAATAGATTTTAAGTACTCTCACCACAAAAATTGACAAGTATGTGAGGTAATGCATATGTTAATTAGCTTGATTTAACTATCCAACAATGTATACATATTTCAAAACATCATACTGTACACCATAAATATATCTAATTTTATTTGTTAATTTAAAAAGTGTATCATTTCTGAGAACACATAGACACTTGAAAGGGAACAACACACACTGGGGCCTGTGGAGTGTGGGGAGGGAGAGCATCAGGAAGAATAGCTAATGGATGCGGGGCTTAATACCTAGGGGATGGGATGATCTGTGCAGCAAACCACCATGGCACATGTTTACCTACGTAACAAACCTGCACATCCTTCACATGTACCCCTGAATCTAAAATAAAAGTTGAAGAAAGCAAAGTATATCATTTCATAATTATTGCCATAAGTATATACTCACAAAACTATCACCACTGTCAAGATAGTGAACATATTCATCACCCCTAAAAGTTTCCTCCTGCCCCTTTGTAGTGCCCCCCTCCTGCCCGACTCATCCTCAGAAAACCTCTGACCTGCTTTATGTCATTGTAGATTAGTCTGCATCTTTAAAACGTTCATATAACTGGAATTATGCAGTACTTAGTCATCTTGTCTGGTTTCTTTTACTGAACATAATTATTTTGAGATTCATCCATACTGTTGCGTGTAACAAAAGTTCATTCCTTTTTCTTGCTGAATAGTATTTCATTGTGTGACTGTTCCAGAATTTATCGATTCACCTGTGAATGGGCATTTGAGTTGTTTTCAGTTTGTGGCTGTTACAAATAAAGTTGTTATGACTATCCACGTACAAGTCTTTGAATGGATGTATGTTTTCACATCTCTTGGATAAACACCTAGGAGTAGAATGGCTGAATCTTCTAACAAGTATACATTAAACTTTTGAAGAAATTGCCAAATTGTTTTTCAAAGTGGTTGTACCATTTTACATTCCTATCAGCAGTGTACAGTAATTAGAGATTTTCCACATCCTAGTCAACATGTGGAATAATCAGTCTTTTTAGTTTTAGTTACTGTAATAGGTATGCAGTGACATCTCATTATGGTTTTAATTTGCATTTTGTTAACGGCTAATGGCATTGAGCATGTTTTCCATGTATTCATTTGCAAACTATATATTTTCTTTAGTAAAGTGTCTGTTCAAAACTTTTGCCTTAGGGCCCAGCATGATGACTTGTGCCTGTAATCCCAGCACTTTGAGAGGTCGAGGTGGGTGGATCACTTGAGGCCAGGAGTTCGATACCAGCCTGGAGAACATGGTGAAAGCCCATCTACTAAAAGTTTTAAAAAAAAAATTAGCTAAGCATGGAAATCCCAGCTACTCAGGAGGCTGAGGCACCAGAATCACTTGAACCTGGGAGTCCAGGCTGTATTCCAGCCTGGGTGACAGAGTGAGACTCTGTTTCAAAACAACAACAACAACAACAACAACAACAAACCCAAAACTTTTGCCTAGCCGGGTGTGATGGCTCATGCCTGTAATCCCAGCATTTGGGGAGGCTGAGGTGGGAGGATTGCTTGAGGCCGGGAGCTTGAGAGCAGTTTGGGCAACACAACAACGAGACCTTATCTCTACAAAAACAAACAAACAAACAAAAACTTATCCCTTTTTTCTTAATTGGGTTACTTGTCTTTATATTATTCAGCTGTAGGAGTTCTCTATATATTCTCTATACTAGTCCTTTATCAAATATAATATTTGCAATTATTTTCTTCTAGTCAATGCCGTTACTTTCTCTTAAGCAGTATCCTTTGAAGAGCAGAAGTTTTAGATTTTGATGAAATCCAATCTATTAATTTCTTCTTTCATAGGTGTGCTTTTGTTACTATATCTAAGAAATACTTGTCTAACCCAAGTTCAAAACAGATTTTCTCTAAAGTTTTCCTCTGGAAATTTTAGTTTTAGGACTGTAGTTTAGACTAGGTCTGTGACACATTTGGAGTTAACTTTTGTATATTGAGTAAAGTAAGGATAAAATTTTTTGTGTATAGATATTAAAATGTTTCAGTACCATTTGTTGAAAAGATGATATTTTCTCCATTGAGTTGCATTTGCACTTTGTAAAAAATCAATTGTCCCTATATATGTGGGTCTATTTCTGTCTATATTTTGTCATATCAATCTATTTGTCTTTACACCAATGCCACACGCTTTTGATTACTGTAGCTTTATATCTTGAAATCAAGTAGTCTTAGCCCTCCAACATTTTTTAATTGTTTTTACTATTTTAGGTCCTTTAAATTTCTATATGAATTTCAGAATCAGCTTACCAATTTCTATTTGAAACCTCTGCTGAGAGTTGGATTGGGACTGTTTTGAACCTCTAGATCAATTTAGGGAGAACTAATATTTAAAAGTATTGAGTCTTAATCCATGAACACAGTGTATCTCTCCATCTATTTAGATCTTTTTAAATTTCTGTCAATAACATTTTGTAGTTTACAGTGTACAGATTTTTCACATTTTTAACCAGATTCATCTCTAAATATTTCATATTTCTTATCTTATTGCAAAAATATTGTCTTTAATTTGAATTTCCCATTGTTCATTGCTAATATATAGAAATATAATTAATTTTTGGATATTGATATTGCATCCTACAACCTTACTAAGCTTACTAAGTTCACTTACTAGTTCTAGTAGCTTTTTGGTCAATTACATTAGAGGATTTTCTACAATAGAAATGGCCTTATTTCTTTCTTCACAATCTGGAAACCTTTTTTTTTTTTTTCTGTTTGAGACAAGGTGTCCCTCTGTTGTTGAGGCTGTGACGCAATCACAGCTCACTGCAGCCTCCACCTACTGTGCTCAAGCAGGCCCTCCCACCTCAGCCTCCAGAGTAGCTGGGACTATAGACGTGCACCACCATGCCCAGCTAATTTCTTTGTTTGTTTGTTTGTTTGAGACAGAGTCTTGCTCTGTTGCCCAGGCTGGAATGCAGTGGCGCAAACTCGTCTCACTGCAAGCTCCGCCTCCCGGTTCACGTCATTCTCTTGCCTCAGCCTCCGAAGGCTGAGACTACAGGCGCCCGCCACCATCTGGGACTACAGGCGCCCGCTGCCACGCCTGGCTAATTTTTTTGTATTTTTTAGTAGAGTCTGGGGTTTCACCGTTTTAGCCAGGGTGGTCTTGATCTCATGACCTCGTGATCCGCCTGCTTCTGCCTCCCAAAGTGCTGGGATTACAGGCGTGAGTCACCGCGCCCGGCTTGCTCAGCTAATCTCTTAAATAAATTTTTGTAGTGATGGAGTCTCCCTATTTTGGCCAGGCTGGTCTTGAACTCCTTAGCTCAAGTGATCTGCTCTCCTTAGCCTCCTAATGTGCTGGGATTACAGGTGTGAGCCACTGTGCCTGGCCAGTAGGTTTCTTTGAAATAATTTGTTCATTTCATCTAGGTGTTGAATTTATTGGCATAAAGTTATTAATAATATTCCCTTATTGTCCTTTTAATACCTGTAATCTCAGTAATAATATCATTTCTCTCATTCCATATTACTAATTAGTGTCTTCTGTCTTTATTTTCTGATCAGTTTGGCTGGAAGTTTATCAATATTATGTATCTTCTCAAAGAGCCAATTTTTAATTTCATTGATTTTCTCTATTGTTTTTATCTTTTCTATATTACTGATTTCTACTTTAATCTTCATTGTTTTCTTCATTCTGCTTACTTTGGCCTTTATTTTTTCTTTTTCTAGAATTTTAAGGTAGAGGTTGAATTCATTGATTTGAGAACTTAGAACTGGCTTCTCTTCTAAGATAGGCATTTAGCACTCTAAATTTTCTTCTAAACACTGTTTTAGCTGCATATCAAAAATTTTAATGTTTTGTGTTTTCATTTTCATTTGGTTCAAAAGACTTTTAAAATTCTTTTGAGCTCTTTGACCTATGTGTCATTGAAAAGTGTATTATTTATTTTCCAAATATTTGAGGATTTCCCCAATGTCTTTCTGTTACTGATGTCTAGTTTAATTCCATTGTGGTCAGAAAACATACTTTGTTTGAACCATTTAAAATTTATTAAGACTTATTTTATGGCTCAGAATATATCTTATCTTGGTCAATGTGTGTACTTAAAAAAAAATATGTATTCTGCTCCTGGTGTTGGAATGGTCTGTAAACATCAATTAGGTGAAGTTAGCTGATAGTGTTTTTCAGGTCTCCTATATCCTTAATGACTTTCTGCCTATTTGTTCTATTAATTATCGAGAGAGGGGTGTTGAAGTCTCCAACTGCAATTGTGGACTTGTTTATTTTTTCTTATAGTTTGATCAGTTTTTGCTTCATGTAATTTTAAGCTCTGTTATTAGTCACATAAATATTTAGGCTTATTACATTCTCTTGAATAATTGACCCCTTTATCATTATGAAATTGTGCTCTTACCCCGATAATAGTTTTTACTCTGCAACCTACTTTGTCTGATACTAATGCAACCACTTCAGCTTTCTTTTGATTAGTGGCAAGTTGGCATATCTTTATCCATACATTTAGGTTTAACCTATTAGTGTCTTTAGATTAAAGAGTATTTCTTGGATGCAGCATATACTTGAATCTTACCTTTTAATTGGGGTGTTTTAACCATTTATTTTTAATGTGAGTATTGATATGCTCAGCTTTAAGTCTGCCTTCTTACTATGTATCTCTTTATCCCCTCTCTTTTTTGTTCCTTTTTCCTTTTTCTGCCTTCTTTTGGATTATGTTTCATTTATTACTTTTTATCTCCTTATTGGCTTACTATTTATTTATTTATTTATTTTGAGATGGAGTCTTGCTCTGTCGCCCAGGCTGGAGTGCAGTGGTGCGATCTCGGCTCACTGCAACCTCTGCCTCCCGGGTTCAAGCCATTTTCCTACTCAGCCTCCCGAGTAGCTGGGACTACAGGCACATGCCACAATGCCTGGCTAATTTTTTGTATTTTTAGTAAAGATGGGGTTTCACTGTGTTAGCCAGGATGGTCTCGATCTCCTGACCTCGTGATCCGCCTGCCTTGGCCTCCCAGAGTGCTGGAATTACAGGCGTGAGCCACCGCACCTGACCGGCTTACTATTTATAACTGTATAACTGTAGTATTGTTTGAGTGGTTGCTTTTTTTTTTTTTGGAATCTTGCTCTGTCGCCCAGGCTGGAGTGCAGTGGCACAATCTTGGCTCACTGTACCCTCTGCCTCCTGGGCTCAAGTGATTCTCCTGCCTCAGCCTCCCGAGAGCTGGGATTACAGGCACGCTTCACCATGCCCAGATAATTTTTGTATTTTTAGTAGAGATGACGTTTCACCATGTTGGCCAGGCTGGTCTCGAACCCATGACCTCAGGTGATTCACCAGCTTCGGCCTCCCAAAGTGCTGGTATTACAGGTGTGAGACACTGCGCCTGGCCTGAGTGGTTGCTTTTTAGGAGAAATAGGGCCAGGCATGGTGGCTCATGCCTGTAATCCCAGCACTTTGGGAGGCCGAGGCAGGTGATCACTTGAGCTCAGGAGTTTAAGACCAGCCTGGCCAACATGGCGAAACCCCATCTCTACTAAAAATACAAAAATTAGCTGGGCGTGGTGGTGCACACCTGTAAATCCCAGCTACTTGGGAGGCTGAGGTAGGAGAATCGCTTGAACCCAGGAGGCAGAGGTTGCAGTGAGTGGAGATCGTGTTGCTGCACTCCAGCCTGGATGATAGAGTGAGACTCCGTCTCAAAACAAAACAAAACAAAACAAAACAAAGATATAGTACAGGAAGTCTCTTTGCTTGGTAATGCTAGACTGTAAAAATGACCATGCAAGCTGAACTGTGCAAAGAGATATTAATAATTAATGAAAAAAGTTACAATTTTTCAGTGACCCTGAAATTTTTTGTCAAAATATTAAAAACTCTCCTATCATTTATAAATATATAGGGAAACGAAAAAACCATAATAACATGAATATTTATTTAGTATACTATAACTTAAAACTTTAGTATACTGTAATTTTAAACACAATATTAGAAATATTGAGAATTAAAGTGTTTTGTTTCTTTGTTTTAAAAAAATAACAAAATGACATCCTCTTCCAGGAATATGGAATAGACACACTTGTCTTTCTTCCTCTCTCTAGGTACAAGTAAAAATTCTGTACATTATATATAAAATAAACATAAGAAGACTCTGAAAGTTGAAGAGAAGACAGACCAGATCTTTTGGCTAGGAATCTTGAGACACAAATAACATGGTGTTGAGTTCCCTGGGTTTTCTTTTTGCCTTATATATCTTAAACATGGAGACGAAGAAACTGGCAACCTCAAAATGCCGATAGGAACAGATAAAAAAGAACCCCAGTAAAAACTTTTGCTCTCTAGCCAAGGCACCAGGAAAGGGGCAGCCTAAGAAAAAAGAAAACATTTTGTAATAACTACTGTACTCCAGCCAAACACCACAGAAAAAAACTGTAGTCCCACCTCCATCCACATCAACAAATGCCAAGTGAGGAGCTTAGAATTCCACACTAGCAAGGCAGTAAAGAGGTGCTACAACACCCCCACCAGGGAAGTGTCAAAGAATGCCAAGTCAGGAGCCAGGACTGTCATCTCTGCTGACCCATAGTAAGCTTTCCCCCAAGGATCTCAACGGCAATCACATGGAGAGCTTAGACATGCCACTTCTAGCAGTAGTGAGGTGCTCCTTCCCTTCCCTGCTGGGATGGTGTCAGAGGTAACACTAGCTCCATAAAATAAATTGGGAAGAGTTCCCTCCTTTTCCGTTTTCTGGATGAAATTATGTGTAATTGGAATTAAATCACTAATCATTTGGTAGAATTCTCCAGTGAAATGATCTGGGCCTGGAGTTTCTTTGGTGGGGGGAAATTTTTAAATTACAAATTTTTACAGAAAATCCTAAATAACTAGCAGAAAAATAAAAACCTCTTAGAACTAATAAACCAGTACAGCAAGGTTGCAGGATACAAGATCAATACACAAAAATCACTTGTATTTCTATACACTAGCAATGAACACCCCAAAAATGAAATTAACAATCTCATTTACACTAGAAATTAAGAAAACATTCCCATTTACAATTCTTAGAATAGAATAGTAAGGAATACATTTAACAAGCAACAAAAACAGGTTGGAGAACTCATACTTTCTGATTTCAAAAATTTCTATAAAGCTATGGTAATCAAGACTTTGTGTTACTGCCATAAGGATAGACATATGGGTCAACCAAACAACATAGAGAGTCCAGAAATAAACCCATACTTCTATGGCCAGTTGATTTTTGACAAGAGTGCCAAGACAATTCAAAAGGGAAAGAAAAATCTTTACAACAAATGGTTCTGGGACAACTGAACGTTCACATGCAAAAGAATAAAATCAGACTCTTTCCTCACAACATATACAAAAATTAACTCAGGTGTGGGGCCAGCTCCTAGGCCAGCAGCATACAAATTGGCTTGTCAGTCAGCTACCATGGGTGGTGGCCTGGAAAAGGCAGGAGCTGAGCTCAGTTCCCCGAAAATTATAAAAGGAAACTTAAGAAATACAATGAGGCTAGTGATTTCAGTGATACAGCAAATTGAGCAACATCAAGAGAATTGGTGAACACTAGATGTCAGAGGGTCATCAGTCAAAAAAAGAAGACACAAAATAGAAAAGAAGAGAAGGTTGAAGAGAGAAACCACAGTGAGAACAAACCATAAAATAAAACTTGATGGCCCTGGTGAAAACATCAATGAAGATGAGGCTCAGTCAAGTAATTAAGGAAAGAAAGTTAATAAGCACAAGTGGGTACCACTCCACTTAGATGATGTAGGACCACATAATCAATAAAGACCAGTATCCTAAACATCTTACAGGATTCCAAAACCTGAAGCAAATAAATTACACATAACAATAGGCAAAATGATATACAAAATTGAAGGCAAGATAGACAAAAATAGAGAGATGATTAATATAAAGTTTCCAGTATAAGTGAGGGTGGCAAGTTCCTTTAGAGACTTGGGAAGAGGCCAGGCCAAAGACAGAGATGAGAATGAAGATGAGGCAGAGGAAATCCTCAAATGAGGATTATTTCATTATTCATATAGTTATCAAGAACATGGTAAAAAAGTTGATCAACCATTTCAAACAGAACTTAATACCAGGATGATATATTACTATGATGATACTACTGGCATACAGGTATATCCTGTAAAAGAAACATTGCATCAAGAGTATATTAAGTGCCAAATTAAAATGTTACTTTGGTAAAAGAAAATTCGGAGTGGAAATATCTTAGAAAACAGATGTATGAACATGGCTTCTTGCCTATTTCCCTGATAGCTGGTTTCCACCACGTTCAGACTCACTATAAAGCTTAATCTTATTTTAGAGACATTAAGCAATAGCACAGACATGGAAATTGTGAACGAGAGCATGAGAAAAAAGAACAAGATAAATAGCCCTTTCCTGATTGTCTTCTATCAAGTATGCCACAGACTTCTCTCAAATGATCAATTGCTCAGAATTCATACTAGGCCAAGCCTTTGGCTAACATACAGAGAGTCTGTCCTATATTCTCCAAGAATTGGAAGTCCACTGAGTCCAAAGAAAATACTGAAACAAGCAATCTTCAAGCAATCTAGAAGTTTGTCTACCAATTTGCCCCATTTAGACTCAGAGCCTTAGTGTCTTAGTCCATTTGGGCTGCTATAATAAAATACCATAGACTGGGTGGCTTATAAACAACAGAAACTATTTCTCACAGTTTTGGAGGCTGGGAAGTCCAAGATCAAGGCACCTGCAGATTTGATGTCTGGTGAGGGCCTGCTTCATAGATGGCATCTTCTCATTTTGCCTTCACATGGTGGAAGGGGCAACGGGTCATTCTTGGAACTCATTTGTAAACACACTAATCACACTCATGAGAGCTCTACCCTCATGACCTAATCACCTCGAAAAAGCCCCATCTCTTAATATCATCACCCTAGAAGTTAGGATTTTAACACATGAGTTTGAGAAGGGCACAAACATTCAGACCATAGTAGTTGGATAGAAGTAAAAAAGAATCGGCTGGGCGCAGTGGCTCATGCCTGTAATCCCAGCACTTTGGGAGGCCGAGGTGGGTGGATCACCTGAGGTCACTCCCGCCTGGGCAACAAGAGCAAAACTCCATCTCAAAAAAAATAAAGAAAAAGAAAAAAAGAAGTAAAAAAGAATCATTAACCACCTCCAGTGAAATGGAAAGAATCAATGTCTGTATCTGATGAGAGAAGTCAACTACATCCTCTAAAGTAATAAGAATGAGAAGAACTTGATATTTTATTTGATTAAGAAGTGAAATATAGAAGAATGAAAAACACATTTACTGATTGGTCTGATAATGATTCAGATTAGAAAATTGATGATCAGGATTCAGAAAAGATTTTTATTCTAATCCGTACTCTGCCTTACATGAGAAAGCATCCTAGAGGTTATCAAACAACAATATGTCTTGGGCAAGAATTTTAATCTGAACTTGCTAAAGTTATCAATAATATCATTATTATATATTAATATGTCACATATCCATATAGCATGTATCAATGATATTGTTATGAACACTGCACTTCAGCCTGGGGACTCCATCTCAAAAAAAAAAGTCAGTTCATCTATAGTATAAGAGGACAATTAGGGGTATAAAGGCAGCAGTTAGATCATACAAGGTTTTATGGGCAATGTTAAGTAGTTTGAAATTTGAAGTTCAAATGCAGTACCTTGAAGGGTTTTACCAAGGCAAAATGGCACAATCTAATTTTCATTTTTAAAGGAGCACTTTGGTTGCTGGAGGGAGAAGGGATTGATTGAGGAGAAGAGTGGGCAGAAAGCATCCAATGAGGAGGCTAATGAAGTGATAGATATTGGTAGCATAAAGTTCAGTGGTGGCAGAAGAAGTGTAGAAATGAAAAGACCTAGATCTGATCCCCGAGGAATAGTCGTTTAGGCACTGTGTAGGAAAAGGAGGCGCTGTGAAAGCTAAAACCTGGTTCTGAGAGAAAGGGAATAATCAGGTGTCAGAAACCGTGGACAGGTTGAATTAGATAGGAATGAAAAGTATGTCAAATTGATATGGCAGCTTGGTGATCTTTTCTGACCCCTGTGAAAGGAATTTTAGTGGCTTCAGAAGCTATGTTGAAGTGAACCATACAGAGAGTATAGACTTTCTGTTTCTGGCATGTAATCACTGCTGAAAACAACAAAAAGTACAGTCATGCACCACATAATGACGTTTTGGTCAATGATGGACAGCATATACAACAGTGGTCCCATAAGATTATAATGGAGCCGAAAAATACCTATTGCCTTGTGCCATCTTGGTGATCCTGACCCGGTGTAGGCCTAGGCTAATGTGTATGTTACTGTCTTAGTTTTCAACAAAAAAAAGTCTAAAAAGTAAAAAAGAAAAAGAAAAAATTTTAAAAATAGAAAATAGCTTAAAGGATAGGATATAAAATATACAGCTTGTACAGTAGTATAATGTGTGTTTTATGCTGTGTTATTAGAAAAGAGCCAAAAGGTTTTAAAAATTAAGTTTATAAATTTAAAAAGTCACAGTAAGCTAAGGCTAATTTATTATTGATGATAAAACAACTATTTAAAAATAAATTTAGTGTAGCCTAAGTGTACAGTGCTTGAAAAGTCTACAGGAGTGTACAGTAACTTCCTAGGCCTTCATATTTACTCACCCCTCACTCACTGACTCACCCAGTGAGTCCTGCAAGTTCCATGCATGCTAAGTGTCCTGTACAGATGTACCATTTTAAAAACTCTTTTATATTTTTACCATATCTTTTCTATGTTTATGTATGTTTAGATACACAAATACTTACCATTGTGTTATAATTACCTACAGTATACAGTACAGCAACATGCTGTACAGATTTGTAGCCTAGAAGCAATAGGCTGTACCATCTAGCCTAGGTGTGTAAGAGGCTGTAACATCTAGGTTTCTGTAAGTGCACTCTATGATGCTTGCACAGTGATGAAATTGCCTAACAGTACATTTCTCTGAACATATCTTAGTTACTAAGTGATGCATGACTTTATCACTTAATTAATGGATAAGAAAACATCTTAAAAGTCTCAAAGATGGATAAGGAATTATCAGGATAAAATCTAGAGACTGTGAGAACATAGAGAAGTGAAGTACTTCAGTTTTGTCCTGAAGAAAATTGCAGAATTTGAAGAGGTTGAGAATTTCAACTTTGCAAAAGCCACCCAAAATTTAAGGGTAAAAGACAAAAGCTTGGGGTCCAACTAAAGGTGGAGAGTCTAACAAGAGTTCTTTTTCTATTAACTTGGTACCCAGGAGGATACACCCTCAGAAAAGGAAAACTTAAGTTGCTTTCTTATCCACTCCCCCAACCGCAAGAGACTACAAAGAATAGTTCCTTGGTGGTGCTGAGCAGGAGAGGGAGGGAAGAAAATAACCTAGAAGTTGTAATCATTCTGCTCCAATTCACACTCCCTGGGTGAGTTGAGAAACCTCTAGTTATAAGTTTAAAGTGACTCTGGCCTGTTAGTTTTCCCAGACACCTAGCAAAAGCTAAAAGCAAATATAGATCTTCTGTGAGGGAATTCACCTTTGTCCTAGACTTCAAAGAATTTACTCAAATTATTTTATAAAGAAATTAAGCAGGTCACAACAAAGTTAATCAAACGAAGAAATAAATTACCACAAATGAGAATCAACAAGAGTAATAGGGAGCAGAACTATACCCTGAAATAATTTAGATACTAGAATTATTAAACATAGTATATGAAGAACTATGCTTTCTGATTATTTTTTGAGACAGGATCTCACTCTGCCGCCCAGGCTAGAGTGCAGTGTTGCAATCTCGGCTCACTGCAACCTCAACCTCCTGGGCCCAAGTGGTTCTCCCACCTCAGCCTCCTGAGTACCCAGGACTACAGGTGTGTGCCATCACACCCAGCTTAATTTTTCTATTTTTTTTCTACAGATGGGTTTTTGTCATGTTGCCCAGGCTGGTCTCGAACTCCTGGCCTGAAGCTATCTGCCTCCCTTGCTCTCCCAAAGTGTTGGGATGAACCACTGTGCCTGGCTGCTTGCTGAATTTAAAGAAATAAAAACATATGCAGGAAAAAAAAAAAGAAGAATAATCACATGTGAAAAATTACTCCATCAAAGTTCTGGAAGTGAAAATAAAAACCATGGTGGGAATTAATAACTCAGTAAACTAAAGAAATTAGCAGAAACTTAGATACAATTAATTAATTAGTGAATGAAAGACAGTTCAGAAAAAAATTATTCAGAAATCAGCACAGAGAGGCAAAGGCAATAAATGAAAGAGGGTACAAAATTATTTTCTGGACAAACTTTGCTAGTGTTTGGTAAGTTTCCATTCAAGTTGTATCTAATAGATGTTAATAAAGTTGTTTATGAAAAAAAAAGAATAAAAGAAAGCAAACACCAGGCACGGTGGTGGCTCACGCCCGTACTCCCAGCACTTTGGGAGGCCGAGGCAGGCAGATAACCTGAGGTCAGGAGGTTGAGACCAAGCTTACCAACATGGTAAAACTCCATCTCTACTAAAATTACAAAAATTAGCCAGGGGTCTTGGCAGGCGCTTGTAATCCCAGCTACTCGGGAGACTGAGGCAGGAGAATCACTTGAAACTGGGAGGCGGAGGTTGCAGTGAACTGAGATCATGCCATTGCACTCCAGCCTGGGTGATAGACTGAGATTCTGTTAAAAAAAAGAAAAAAAAACCCAAAAAACAAAAAAAAGAAAGAAAAGAAAGGAAGCAAACAAGAAAGAAACGCCAGGTGTGGTGGCTCACACCGGTAATCCCAGCACTTTGGCAGTCCGAGGCAGGCGGATCACCTGAGGTCAGGAGTTCTAGACCAGCCCGGCTAACATGGTGAAACCCCATTTCTACTAAAAATACAAAAATTAGCTGGGTGTGGTGGCACACACCTGTAATCCCAGCTCCTCGGGAGGCTGAGGCACGAGAATCACTTGAACTCTGGAGGCAGAGGCTACAGTGAGCCAAGATCATGCCACAGGTCTCCAGCCTGGGCTACAGAGAGAGACTCCGTCTTAAAAAAAAAAAAAAAAGGAGATATCACTACATGACTAGCAAAATGACTAAAATAAAAAATAGTGCCAATACCAAATGCTGAAAAATGATGCAGATAAACTGGATCACTCATTCGTTGCTGTTGATAATGCAAAATGGTACAGCCACTCTGAAAAATAGTTTGACAGTTTCTTAAAAACGTTAAACATGCAATCATGTAATCACCATATGACCCAGCACAGCAATTGCACTACTGGGCATTTATGCCAGACAAATGAAAACTTGTATTCATACAAAAACTGCTACACAAATATTTATAGTAGCTTTCTTTGTAGTAGCCCCAAATGTTAAACAACCCAAATGTCCTCCAAAAGGTAAATGGGTAAACAAACTGTGATAAATATCATGGAATACTAGTCAGCAATAAAAAGAAACAAACTATCCACACATGCAACAACCTGGATGAATTACCAGAGAATTATGATGAGTGAATAAAGCCAATCTCAATAAGTTACATACTTTATGATTTCATGTGCATAACTTTCTGGAAATGACAACATTATAGAAATGGAGAACAGATTAGTGATTATCAGGAGTGAAGGGGGTGTGGGAGGAAAATGAGTGTAACTATAAAAAAGCAACAGGAGGGATTCTTGTGGTGATGGAAACTGGTGGGAACTGGGTAAAGGGTACATGGGGCCAGACGAGGTGGCTCACACCTGTAATCCCAGCACTTTAGGAGGCCAAGGCAGGTGGATCACCTAAGGTCAGGAGTTTGAAACCAGCTTGACCAATATGGAGAAACCCCGTCTCTACTAAAAATACAAAAATATTAGCCAGGCATGGTGGCCCATGCTTGTAATCCCAGCTACTCAGGAGGCTGAGGCAGGAGAATCACTTGAACCCGGGAGGCAGACGTTGCAGTGAGCAGAGATCATGCCATTGCACTCCAGCCTGGGCAACAAGAGCGAAACTCTGTCTCAGAAAAAAAAAAAAAAGCAAAAAAAACAAAACTTGGAATTTAGAGTGATGGAGTCAGAAGGTCAAAATATACATTTAATCAGAGTTCTAGAAAGAAAGGACAGTAAGAACAGGGCAGAATCAATATTTTAAGAATTAGTATCTAAGAGCTTTTCAGAACTAAGGAGGGACACTAGACTAAAGCAGCCATGGGGTGGTGGGAACAGATTATTTTCAAAGAAAGGATAGACACTAGATAGCCAACTGACAGCTGACTCTCAACAGCAACAGTGGAACCCAATAGACAATTGAATGATAACTTTAATGTGCCAAGGTGAAAATACCTATCAACGCCTAATTGTATGCCTTTTAAAATAATCCTTCAAATAAGGTGATGAAATATAGTGGGAGACATTGCCAGCAGTAGAGCCTCATTAAAGGAAATTCCAAAGGTAGAATAAAATTTATTGCAGATACCAAGGATGCAGAAAGGGAAGCAGAGGAAAGCAAGAGAAAAATATGTGGATAAATCTAAATGAATATTAACTGTATAAAAAGAGTAACTATATCTTACAGGGTTAAAGTATATACATATATAGAATTAAAATATACCATTAACATAAACTTAGAGACAGTTTAGTATTAAATCTAGTATTTAAAGGTCCTTCTGTTTTCTGGGAAAATAATATTAAATTTTGATAAGTTTGCATATTGCAGTTTCTAGGATAACCATCAAAAATTAGAATTAGCTGGCATAGCCTTGAAATTAGGAGACAGAAAAACTGTGGAATAAGAAAAGGCAAGAAAGAAGGGGAAAACATGAAAAAAGAGGGACTGATAGCACAAAAATAAGGTGGTTGATATAACCCAAATATTTAAGTAGCTAAAATAAAGATTTTCAGATTGGACCTAAGAAAAATACAATCAGTTATTTACTGAGACACATAAAAAGCATAAGGAAGCAAAATGAATGAAAGAAAAAGAATAGAAAAATATATACCACAAAATATAACCCAACCCAACTTGATCCACAGATTCAAGGCAATTCCTATTAAAATCTCAAATTTTTTTTCCAGAAATTCACAAGCTGATCCTAAGATTCTTATGGAAATTCAAGGGAGTCAAAATAGTAAAAAAAAAAAAAAAAAAAATCCTGAAAAAGAACAAAGTTGAAGGACTTACACACCAAACTGACTACAGAGTTATAGTAATAAGGACAATATGGTACTGGCACAAAGATAGACATATAGATGAATGGAATAGAATTGAGAATCCAAAAATAAACCTTCAAACTTATAGTCAATTGATTTTTGACAAGGGTGCCAAAACAATTCAATGTGGAAAGAATAGCTTTGACTAGGCACAGTGGCTCATGCCTTCAATCCTAGCACTTTGGAAGACTGAGGCAGGAGGACTGATTGAGCCCAGAAGTTTGAGACCAGCCTGGGCAACGTAGGGAGACACCCTCTCTACAAAAAAAAAACTAAAAATTAGCCAGACATTGTGGCATGTGCCTGTGGTCCCAGCTACTCAGGAGGCCAAGGTAAGAGGATTGCTTGAGCCTGGAAGGTCGAGGCTGCCATGAACCATGATTGTGCCACTGCACTTCAGTCTGGGTGACAGAGTAAGACCCTGTCGCCAAAAAACAAAAACAAAAACAAGAAACCTTTTCAACAAATTGTGCTGGGACACTGCAGGTGGATACCTGCAAAAGGACTGTACTCCTACCTCACATCACATGCAAAAATTAACTTAAAATGGATGTTAGATTTAAATTTAAGAGCCTGTAACTATAAAACACTTAGAAGAAAACATAGGTGTAAGCCTATGTGAACATGGATTATCAATCATTTCTTAGATGACACCAAACAAGCAATGGCAAAAAATTCATATTATCAAAATTTAAAACTTTTGTGCTTCAAAGGATACCATAATGAAAGTAAAAGGCAACCCGCAGAATGGGAGAAAAAATCAAATCAGTGATCATATAACCAATAAAGGACTTGTATCTCTCTTTTTTTTTTTTTTTTTAGATGGAGTCTCGCTCTGTCGCCCAGGCTGAAGTGCAGTGGTGCGATCTCACTGCAAGCTCCGCCTCCCGGGTTCATGCCATTCTCCTGCCTCAGCCTTCCGAGTAGCTGGGACTACAGGTGCCTGCCATCATGACTGGCTAATTTTTTTTTTTTTTGTATTTTTTAGTAGAGACGGGGTTTCACCGTGTTAGCCAGGATGGTCTCAATCTCCTGACCTCATGATCCGCCTACCTGGGCCTCCCAGAGTGCTGGGATTACAGGTGTGAGCCACCGCGCCCGGCCTTGTATCTTGAATATTTAAGGAACTCTTACAATAGTAATAAGAAAGTAAATCCATTTAAAAATAGCCAAAAGATCTGAATGGACATTTCTCAAAAGAAAACATACATATGATCAACAAGTACATGAAAAGATGCTCAACTCATTAGCTACCAGGGAAATATAATCCAAAACAATGAGATACCTCCTCATTCCAACTAAGATAGCTATAATAAAAAGACAGATAAAGATAGGCAATAGTGAGGATGTGGAGAAACTGAAACCCTAATACATTGTTAGTGGGAATATAAAATGGTTTAGCTTCTTTGGAAAACAATCTAGTAGTTCCTCAAAAGGTTAAACATAGCATTACCATATGAGGCAGCATTTCCACTTCAAGGTGAAAGGAAAACTTATGTCTACACAAAAACTTGTATATAAGTGTTTATAGCAGCATTATAAAATGCAAATAATTCAAATATCTATCCACTGATGAATGGGTAGATAAAATGTGATATATTGATACAACGAAATATTATTCAGCAATAAAAAGAAATGAATTACTGATACATGCTAAAACATGAATGAACCTTGGAAACATGCTAAGTGAACAAAGAAATATGCTAATAAGTGAAAGAAGCCAGTCACAAAGGACCACATATTGTAGAATTCCATTTATATGTAATGCCCAGAATAAGCAAATTATAGAAATAGAAAGCAGGTCAATGATTGCCTAGGGCTGGGGGAGGGGTTGGAAAAATATGGGGAGAGACTAATAATGGGTCCTGGGTTTCTTCTTGGGGTGATAAAAGTATTCTAAAAGTGATTGCAGTGATGGTCGCATAACTGTGAATATATTAAAAACCATTTGCTATGGTTTGAATAGGTTCTCCAAATTTCACTTGTTAAAAACTTAACCCCCAATGTGGCAGTTTTGAAAGGTGGGGCTTTTAAGAGGTGATTGGATCATGGATTAATGGGTAACTGTATTAACAGTCTCTAATAGGGATGGAACTGGTGGCTTTTTAAGAAGAGAAAGAGAGATCTGAACAAGCATTTGAGCATGCTTGGCCCCCTCATTACGTGACTCCCTGCACTGCCTTGGGACTCTGCTAAGTCCACACCAGCAAGAAGGCTGTTAGCAGATGGTGGCCCCATGACCTTTGTCTTGTCAGCCTCCATAACTGTAAGAAATAAATTTCTTTCCTTATTAGTTACCTAGTTTCAGATATTGTGTTATAAGCAACAAAAATATGGACTAAAACACCATTGAATTCTACACTTGAAGTGCATGAATTATACTGTATATGAATTATATCACAATAAAGCTGTTAATTTTTTAAAGCCTACCTTCCAAATTTAAAAAAATGACAATGAAAAATTAACTTAAAATAGATTAAAGACCAAAATGTAAGAGTATAACTATAAAACTCTTAGAAGAAATTATAGATGTAAATCTTATGACCTTGGATTAAGCTACAGTTTCTTAGATCTAATACGTAAAGCACAAGCATAAGCAGGACATCATAAAAATTAAAAACTTTTGTGCTCCCAAGAATACTATCAAAAAAGTGAGAAGACAATTTACAGAATTGGAGAAAATATTTGCAAATAATAGATCTGACAAGAGTCTAGTATCTGGAATATATTAATAACTCTTACAACTCACAATAACTCAAATAAGGAAATAAGCCAATAATTTTTTTTTTTTTTTTTTTTCGAGACAGAGTTTCGCTCTGTTGCCCAGGCTGGAGTGCAATGGCATGATCTCGGCTCACCGCAACCTCCACCTCCCAGGTTCAAGTGATTTTCCTGCCTCACCCTCTCTAGTAGCTGGGATTACAGGCATGTGCCACCACGCCCAGCTAATTTGTATTTTTAGTAGAGACGAGGTTTCTCCATGTTGGTCAGGCTGGTCTCGAACTCCCGACCTCAGGTGATCTGCCTGTCTCGGCCTCCCAAAGTGCTGGGATTACAGGCATGAGCCACCATGCCCGGCCAAACCAATAATTTTCTTAAAGTGAAAGCAAGTTTATTAAGAAAGTAAAGAAATAAAGAAATAAAAGAATACTCCATAGACAGAGCAGCTTTGAGGGCTGCTGTTTGCCATTTTTATGGTTATTTCTTAATTATATGCTAAACAAGGGGTGGATTATTCATGCCTCCCCTTTTTAGATTATATAGGGTAACTCCCTGACATTGACATAGCATTTGTAAACTGTCATGGCACTGGTGGGAGTGTAGCAGTGAGGATGACCAGAGATCATCATCTTGATTCTAGTGGATTTTAGCTGGCTTCTTTACTGTAGCCTGTTTTATTAGCAAGGTCTTTATGACCTGTGTCTTGTGCCAACCTCCTATCTCATCCTGTTACTTAGAATACATTAACCATCTGGGAATGCAGCCCAGTAGGTCTCAGCTTCATTTTACCCAGCCCCTATTCAAGATGGGATTGCTCTGGTTCAAACACCTCTGACATTTCTCCGCTTCCTTTTATAAGAGAACCGTTAATCCTAAGAGTTGTAGAGAGATGAAGATTCATCTACTGTAATTTCTTCAGGCTGAATAGGGGTGATGATATTCCTGACTAACTATTAGGGTCTCTTGTATTCAGGGTAGAGAGGAGCTCAGTCAGAAAGCACCAGTATGGCAAGGGCCATTCATAACTCTGAGTTCTAACAAAAGGTATTATCTGGAAGATTAATAAGTGTTCAGTTTAAGAAAATATTCAGTAAGCTTACTGTGCATTCCTACACAGAGAGTACAACAGCAATATATACCACAAGAGTAAAGCAAGATACGTAAAATTATCCCAAGTAAGCTAAATAAGAAGGCTTTCCATGAACTGGGCAACTGTTGGAACCAAACAGATATGGAGTTCCTAGCCAATTCCAATATGTGCCCAGAATTAGAATATTGATCCAGATTTTTGCATTACCCAACACTCCTGTTTCTTCTGAGGTGCAGCCAGAGATCACTGGTTGGTTCACAAGAATAAGCAGGGTTAGTGTAAATTGCAAGGAAAACCTCAAAAGCAACTGATGAGACTAGAATCTAATAAAAAGTGTACCATAGTTCTTGAAAAATAATTTCTCTCTGCAGTTTCCCATTTTTACTAAAGACAAATCATGGTAAGACCAATTTGCTTTATTATACTTGGCCTGATTATTTGTGTCAAATGCAGCAAGAATAATTATTTTTTACATAAGCTGTTTTTAAATTGGCTTTGATGGAACTCTGTTCCATAGAAGGAATTTCAGATAAGACTTTTAAAAAGCTGGGCCCAGCCATGGATTTGTACCTTCAAGTACCTATGAGTTGGGAAAATTTCTCTCCTCTTGTGGTCCCAAGATACCTTGAGGCTCCTGGGCATGTCAGAAAGTGACATTCTTTACTTACCACAGGTCAGGAACTGTGCACAGGGACGGTGTAGACAAGGTATGAGGCCAGTTTTCCCAAGGGGCTTTTATTGGTGTTACAAGTCAAGTTTGATTCCTTAAAGAAAAGTACACCATTCCAGTCAAAGCCTTGGTAAAATAACCAGTTTCTCCAATTGTGTCCTGTTGCAAAAGAAAACAGATTCTTTTTTGTTTGTTTGTTTTTTGAGACGAAGTCTTGCTCTATCACCCAGGCTTGGCTCACTGCACCCTCCACCTCCCAGGTTCAAGCGATTCTCCTGCCTCAGCCTCCCGAGTACCTGGGACTACAGGTGCCTGCCACCACGCCCAGCTAATTTTTGTATTTTTAGTACAGACGGGGTTTCGCCATATTGGCCAGGCTGGTCTCGAACTCCTGACCTTGTGATCTGCCTGCCTTGGCCTCCCAAAGTGCTGGGATTACAGGCATGAGCCACCGCACCTGGCAAAAACAGATTCTTATTGCACTTATGCAAATAATTATGTTGCTGTAAGTTAAGAATACTCACAAGTAGTTTCCAAATTCTGGAGAAATCAGGTAGAGAGAAACAAATATGCTCCAAATTTTGTTCACAGGAGTATACTTTACTCAATTGTTAAAAGCTGTATATAGCTCAAAAGAAAAGTTTTCTTGACTCTGAAAAACAAAACAAAGGATCAGCAACATTTTAAGCAAAATCAAAAAATTTACTTCAGACTTCTACTAGTTTAGTCCATGCAGTTTACTCCTGTTCTGCTTGGTATTCATGAACATTCCAGCTCTCCATGAGAGTCCTGAAAGTTTTTTCCTCTATTCTAATATCACAATTTCCAAAGTTATCAGAAACCTGCATTTAAGAACACCATTAGAGTTCTGTAGTTAATTATAAACCACCTTTTAAAGGAGATCAAAACAAGACAGCAATTGTCTGTGGATGACAAAAAGTCTTAGGACAACCACTATTAAAGCGACAATTGACTAGGAATTTTGGTTACTTCTGTGGCATACAACAATTTGACATAACCATGATAATTATTAATAACACACAATAAGTCATATTAGAATTATAGAAGTTTTCCAGCTGGGCATGGTGGCTCACACCTGTAATCTCAGCACTTTGGGAGGCCGAGGCGGGCGGATCACCTGAGGTTGGGAGTTTGAGACCATCCTGGCCAGCATGGTGAAACCCTGTCTCTACTAAAACTACAAAAATTAGCTGGGTGTGGTGGCAGGTGCCTGTAATCCCAGCTACTCAGGAAACTGAGGCAGGAGAATCACTTGAACCTGGGAGGTGGAGGTTGCAGTGAGCTGAGATTGTGCCATTGCACTCCAGCCTGGGCAACAGAGTGAGACTCCATCTCGAAAAGAAAAAAAAAGAATTATACGAGTTTTCCATAATTTTGGAACACATACGAGTAACATATTTATAAAAATAGAGCCCAAAGAAAGCCAAACACCATTTTATATTTGACAATGCTTCCTGTATGATTTTTTATTAGTAAGAATGATTTAATGTTGAGTGACAATGCAAGTTTATAAGCAATTCTATATATCATTTTTAAATAAAACAAGTACCTGGCCCATTACATTACATTACATTAATTTAATTGGTTCCTCTGCAGAAAAAAAAAGAAAGGAAAGAGGGAGGAAAGCATTGCATTATTTATCTATAATTTTATATTTATTTTCTTTTTCTTTTTTTTTTTTTTCTTTTCGAGATGGAGTTTCACTCTTGTTGCCCAGGCTGGAGTGGAATGGCACGGTCTCAGCTCACTGCAACCTCCGCCCCCTGGATTCAAGCGATTCTCCTGCCTCAGCTTCCTGAGTAGCTGGGATTACAGGCACACACCACCACCCCCAACTAATTTTTGTATTTTTAGTAGAGACAGGGTTTCGTCATGTTGGCCTGGCTGGTCTCGAACTCCTGACCTTAGGTGATCCACCTGCCTCAGCCTTCCAAAGTACTAGGATGACAGGCATGAACCATCACACCCAGCCAAAATCTTTTTTTTAATATAACATGAAAATATTGTTCAAGAGACAAAGCCAAATTTCACCCTTTGCATTAGTGTACTATCACTGTTAAACTGAATTCTTAACAAAACGTTATGGACATATTTACCCAATTTTACTGTTTGACCATAAGGTAAGATTTTCCTAAAACTTTCATAACCCTTTACAAAAATTTTTGTGAAAGGGCAGATTAGTGCTCTAAGGAGAACCTGTTGTGCTTTATTCCAATGTTCAATTTACAGAAAAACTGAATAATACACCTTTAACTTTAGCCAATACGTTCATACACAGAATCTCTTTTACAATTAATTTTTCACAAACCTTCCACAACTTGCTTAAACATTCAGCTTTATTCTATTTAACTTAAAACAATCCTTTAACCTTTTAATCTAGGCAAAAAAAAAATCCACGTTTCCATGACTTCTTATAATCTTTTACCAAAAACACATTTCACTTTCTTTACACACCTCACATGTATCACTTTTATTTCCCAAAGATTACTTAATTCACATGAACTAAAAGGCATTACACTTTTTACTTTTTTCACAAAACATTTGATTTAAGTACTTATTATTTTTAAATCAGTTAATCAAAGCTATTTCATATCACTTACACAACACATGTAAATACACAGGCAGACAGAAGAAGATCCAGTAGTAGTAACATGTTTCATTTGCTAGAGTTTAAGTTTCTCTTTTTAAAGCATGCAGTTTATATGGCCTAATAAGCAGGCACAGCTGGAAGGCAAAACAGATCTCCAGAAAATAAGGGTCCCTTTTTTATATCAGATCCTGGATCCCCAAAAGAGAGAATTAATCCATCTCCCACAGGAGTCTTATCTCTCATTGTGGGGTGGGGGACAGTTCCATATTTCCTAGGTGGCCAAGAGTGTGCTTCTCTGATCCAAATGTGCAGAACTGAGTATCTCCCCATAACTACTATTAGCCATCCCCAAAAGTATATTTCCTATCTAGTTATTACACAACAAAGTTCTCATAATGTGAAGTAATTTCTGATACCCCCCCAAAGTCAAAAACATCAGATAATGCAACGCAAACCAGAACAGAGCCTTAGATTTTGACAGGGATTTATCCACTTTTAATTCCTGGGGTTTCATGAAGAAAACAGAGGTTTTTTCCAAAATGGAGTCTGTGGCGCCTCCTGTTTTTCTCAAGGAGTCCCAGGCTGTTACGGCTTGAATAACCACTTTTAATTAAGCTGACTTTTAACCATACCACTCTTTTTTTTTTTTTAAAGTCCTTTTAAATCTTTTATTACCCAACTAGCCAGTCCAAATGGCCAATATTTCTGGCTTTTGAACTCTACAAAAAGTAACCTCACAGGTGCTCTGAGAAAAGAAATTCAAGACAGTTTGTGGAGGGGAAGAGAATAAAACAACGGCAAAGGTCACCCAAATATCAATCAGAAAGGCTCATCCCCTAAGCTAGGGATTGAACCCTGAAACTTGGCAGCCATTGTGATGGTGGAGACCAAGAGGAAGTACTGCCACATGGTTACAAGGTCAAGCTTCCAAGGACATAGAAGAAGATGAGAGGAGAACCTCATCCAGTTTTTTCCCCCCCAGGAAAAAAAAAAGTTTATAACTGACCAGTTTGCTGGGCCATCTTGAACAGTAGGCTTATGGGGTCCTAGGCCTGTGTTCTATCATAAGGTACCACTCTTTCTTGCAGAAAGATACAGAAAGACAAATTCATAGCACAAAGTACAACAGATTCGCTACAGCTTGAGACTAGCCTTACAAATCCTTTTTTAAATTAATCAAAACTTTACAGAGGAGATAAACCGTGATTGTTACCATTCATTCCACTGGTTCGCACAGACTGAGAGAGAGACAGGCCAGAAGTCTGACCGGTAAGAAATTCTTACCCTTTTGCTGGGATGCCAGGCTTCTGGGTTCCCTTTCCTTCCCTGAGTGGCCCTAGTGACCCAGCTGGCTGCATCACAGCCCTGGGGGCCAAGCCAAAACACAAAGGAAAATTATGTTTTTCCGTTCTGGCCAGAGAAAATACGTCTGAAAAAACATAGACATTAGCCACTCTGCTTGGCACCCAATATCAAACCGGCAAGGCTCAAACTTGCCCCTGATTAGGCTCTGTCATCGTCAATCCAACTTCGGACTAGGAGTTTCATCATGTGGTCTCTGGGCAAGATGTCGCCCTGAGTAATAGAAAAGATAAGAAAGGGAAAGGAGAGAAAGGGAGAAAAGCATTGCCTGCAGCGGGGTGGGGAAGGCAAGCAACTTACAGAGGCCAGAGAAAAACCCACCCATTGCAGCGACACTGAAAAGTTCAGGCGGCCGCTCGTCAGTCGCGAAGGGATCTTTTCCAGCAGTCCAATCAGCTCTCAAGTTTCCCCTTTTGTGGAGGAAAAAGTCGGCCATGACCCGAGGTCCTGTACATGCCTAATTCTGTCACCCATAGTCATCAGCAAAGAGTGCAAGGCAGATTGACCCAAAGAGAATAGCAGTTAACACCCCATAGTGCCAAACCCATTCTTAGCCGAGAGGGACTTTACTGAGAGGGGCCTCTAACCCCCTAAATCGTAGGAAGGGCTCTAACCTTTCTAAGTTGGGCCTCAAACCCAAGTTAGGTCAATCGTCCTTGCCTTTTATTAAGAGGGGCCTTTAACCCTCTCTGTCTTAGGAGAGACTCTTAACTCCCCTAAGTTGGGCCTGAAACTCAATCCCATCCTTTACCAGGGTATATGCACCCCACTTACCCAAAGTCAGACAATTGGTGGGTGCCGATGATTTTTCTTTGGGTTGGGGGTCTCCTTAGTATCGTCCCTTCCATGGTTCACCAGAAAGATGTTACCAGACTCCACCACTTACTGTAAGTTAGCCTTTGGGTGTGTGGGTGGGGGTTCTTCTCTATTGTCCCTCCGTGGTCACCAAAAAGATGTTACCAGAAAGGGTTCCTGATCCAGACCCCAAGAAAGGGTTCTGGGATCTTGTAGAAGAAAGAATTCAAGGCGAATCCATAAGGTAAAGTGAAAGCAAGTTTATTAAGAAAGTAAAGGAAGAAAAGAATCGCTACTCCATCGATGGAGCAGCCATGAGCAAATAATTTGAATAGACATAGCTCCAAAGAAGATATACAAATGGTCAGAAAGCACATTAAAAGATGTTCATTATTATTAGTCATTAGGAAAATGTAAATCCAAACTATGAGATATCACGTCACACTCACTAGAATGGCTATCATTAAAAAAAACAAAACAAAACAAAACAAAACAAAACAAAACAGTCTGGGCGAGGTGGCTCAGGCCTGTAACCCCAGCACTTTGCGAGGACGAGATGGACTGATTGCTTGAGTCCAGGAGTTTGAGAACAACCTGGGCAACGTGGCGAAACCCCATCTACACACACACACACACACACACACACACACACACACAAATGGCTGGGCGTGATGGCATGCACCCGTGGTCCCAGCTACTCAGGAGGCTGAGGTGGGAGGACTGCTTGAACCCAGGAGGTGGAGGTTACAGTAAGCTGAGATTGAGTCACTGCACTCCAGCCTGGGCAACAGAGCAAGACTGTGTCCCCACCCCAAAAAAAACCATAGAAAATAATAAGTGTTGGTGTAGATGTGGAGAAATTGGAACCCTCATGCATGGTTGGTGTGAATGTAAAATGGTTTAGCACCTTTGGAAAACAGTTTGACAGTTCCTAAAAGGGAAAACGTAGAGTTACCACATAACCCAGCAATTCCCATCCTGGGTATATACCCAAGAGAACTGAAAACATATGTTCACACAAAAACTTGTACACAAATGTTTGTAGCAGCATTATTCATAATAACCAAAAAGAGGAAACAACCCAAATGTTTGTCAGTTTATGGATGAATAAAGAAAATGTGATATAGGCATTCAATGGAATTTTATTCAACCATAAAAAGGAATGAAGTATTGAGACATGCTACAACTTGGATCAACCTTCAAAACATATTAAGTTAAAGCCACCAGACTAAAAGGCCACATATTTTATAATTGCATGTATGTATAATGTCCAGAATAGGCAAATGAGCTCATGAATTGGATGAACCAACATAGTAAAGGTGTGAATTGTCCCCAAGTTGATATATAGGTTGAGTGCAATTCCTACAGAAATGTAAGCAAAATATTTTGTAGGCATAAATAAGATTATTCTAAAATATATGCAAAGGCAAAGGAAGTAGAATAATAAAGCAATGTTGAAAAAAATCAACTCAGAGAAATCAGTCTGTCTGATTTTAAGGCTTATATGGCTGTAGTAATCAAGATTGTATGGTTTGGGAGAAAGGATATACAAATACATCAAGGGAACAGAATGCAAAACTCAGAAATACACCAAAAAAAAAGATATCCATCTCTTTTTTTTTTTTGACAGAGTCTCACTCTGTCACCCAGGCTGGAGTGCAATGGCATAATTTTGGCTCACTGCAAACTCCGCCTCCCAGGTTCAAGTGATTCTTCTGCCGCAGCCTCCTGAGTAGCTGGGATTACAGGCGTGCACCACCATGTCTGGCTAATTTTTGTTTGTTTAGTAGAGATGGAGTTTCACCATATTGGCCAGACTGGTCTCAAACTCCTGACCTCAAGTGATCCACCCACTTCGGCCTCCCAAAGTGCTGGGATTACAGGCATGAGCCACCACGCCCACAAGATACCCATCCAATTTTTGACAAAAGAACAAAAGCAATTCAATGGAAGAAAGCCTTTTCAAGAAATGCTGCTGCAGCAATCAGATGTCCATATGCAAAACAGCAAACCTTTTTTTCCAGCTTTATGAGATATAATTGACAAATAAAAATTGAGCCAGGCGTGGTGGCTCACGCCTTTAATCCCAGCACTTTGGGAGGCTGACATGGGCAGATTGCCTGAGCTCAGGAGTTCAAGACCAGTCTGGGAAACATGGAGAAACCCCGTCTCTACTAAAAACACAAAAAATTAGCTGGGTGTGGTGCCCCGTGCCTGTAATCCCAGCTACTCAGGAGGCTGAGGCACAAGAATCGCTTGAACCCAGGAGGCAGAGGATGCAGTGAGCTGAGATTGCACCACTTCACTCCAGCATGGGTGGCAGAGTGAGACTGTCTCAAAAAAAAATTGTATCTGTTTATGGTATACAACGTGATGTTTTGATATATGTGTACATTGCAATGCAATTACCAAAATCAAGTAAATGTATTTACCCATCCTTTACTCGACTACCGTTGCATGTGTGTGTGTTGAGAACATTTAAGAACTACTCTCAGCAAATTTCAAGTATACAATACAGTATTATTAACTATAGTCACCATGCTGTGCAATAGCTGTCCAGAGCTTATTCATCCTGCATAACTGAAACTTGTACTCTTTGACCAATATCTCCCCATCCCTTCCTTGAACCCTTGGTAACCACCATTCTATTCTCTGCTTTTATGAGCTCAACTTTTTAAAATGCTACATGTAAATGAGACCATGCATACTGTCTTTCTGTGCTTGGCTTATTTCACTTAGCATAATGTCCTTCAGGTTCATCTATGTTGCTGTAAATGACAGGATTCCTTCTTTTTTTAAGGCCCTTCACTAGTCAGCCCATCCATAAATTCTGGGTGGGCTGTCTTGTGGGCTGTGAAGGCAGGCCTTTTGCTGGAGTCGACAGGCAGGCTGGCCCAGTGCCTGAGTCCACAGGGACTAGCCTGGTGCCTGAGTCTGCAGGGGTGGGCTTGGAATCTAAGCCCTGGGGGCAGGCCTAGATCCTGTGTCTGCAGGGGCTGGCCTCAAGCCTGGGTTCATGGGGGCTGACCTGAAGCTGGGGAAGGCTTTGAGCCTGAGTCTCTGGAGATGGCCTGGTCCTGGGGCAGTCCTGGCCCCTCCCTGAGCTCACAGGGATAGGTTTGGACCTGAGTCCCAAAGGGGCTGGCCTGGTTCCTAGGTGCATGCAGAGAGGCCTGTTCATTGGTCTGCAGAGGCAAGTCTGGAGCCTGGATCCATGGAGGCAGGCCGGGACCCTGGGGCTGCTGGAGCTTGGGGCATAGTAGGAAGTGGAATAGCCTATAAGCTGAGGCTGCAAAGGGCTGGCCTGGCACTGGGGCAGGCCTGGAGCCTAGGTTCTCAGGGGCCAACGTGGCACCAGGGCTCCCTGGAGCAGTCCAGTCCTGGGGTCCACAGCAAACTCAGATGCTCACTTCATTCTCCTTCCCTTTGTGGAGAGTATCTCTCTCAACACTGTCTGTCTGGGTTTGGGAGAGAGGTGACATGAATAATGTGAAACTGTCTGTCCTACTCTCTTCAATGTGCCTTTTAAATTTTCTGTGCTACACTCAGGTGCTCTAATCTCTCACCTGGATTCCTTAGCTCTTATGAAGGTATATTTTGCATGGGTAGTTGTTCAAATTGACATTTCTGTAAGGGGATGAACACCAAAGACTCTTATTCTACCATGGATGTGTTCAAAAACATGAACCTTGATGTAAGTCTTACATCTTTTATAAAAAAGTAACTAAGTCTGGGCACGGTGGCTCACACCTGTAATCCCAGCACTTTAAGAGGCCGAGGCAGGCAGACAACCTGAGGTCAGGAGTTCAAGACCAGCCTGAACAACATGGCGAAATCCCGTCTCTACTAAAAGAATATATATATGTAAAAAATTAGCCGGTGTGGTGGCACACACCTGTAATCCCAGCTACTTGGGAGGCTGAGGCTGGAGAATTGCTTGAACCTGCGAGGCAGAAGTTGCAGTGAGCCGAGATCATGCCACTTCACTCCAGCCTGAGCAAAAGAGTGAGACTCTGTCTCAAAAAAGAAAAAAAATTTAACTAAATACCAAACATGATGATAGGGAAAAAATTAACTAAAAATGTATCATAGATTTAAATATATAGTGTGGGCTGGGTGTGGCGGCTCATGTCTTTTAGGAAAAAAAGCAGGAGAAAATCTTCGAGATCTAGGGCTAGACACTGTTCTTACACTTGTGTAAGAACAAAAGCATGATGCATAAAAGAAAAAATTGATAAATTGGACTTCATAAAAATTAAACATTTTTTGTACTCTGAAAAACTGTGTTTAGAAAATTAAAAGACAAGGTACAGACTGAGAGAAATCACATATCCAACAAAGGACTAGTACCTAGAATATATAAAGAACTCTCAAAACTCAGTAGCAAAAATTAAAACCAAAAATGATTCACATAGAAAATGGGTAAAAAGTAGGAAAAGACATTTCACTGAAGCAGATATACTAATCCTCCATAAGCACATGAAATGCTGTTCAACATTAGGGACAACCACTAGGGAAATGCAAATTAAAACCAAAAGGAGGCTGGGCATGGTGGCTCACACCTGTAATCCCAGCACTTCGGCAATCCGAGGCAGGCAGATCACCTGAGGTCAGGAGTTCTAAACCAGCCTGGCTAACATGGTGAAACCCCATCTCTACTAAAAATACAAAAATTAGCTGGGCGTGGTGGCACACACCTGTAATCCCAGCTCCTCGGGAGGCTGAGGCACGAGAATCACTTGAACTCTGGAGGTGGAGGCTGCAGTGAGCCAAGATCATGCCACAGGTCTCCAGCCTGGGCTACAGAGAGAGACTCCGTCTTAAAAAAAAAAAAAGGAGATATCACTACATGACTAGCAAAATGACTAAAATAAAAAATAGTGCCAATACCAAATGCTGAAAAATGATGCAGATAAACTGGATCACTCATTCGTTGCTGTTGAGAATGCAAAATGGTACAGCCACTCTGAAAAATAGTTTGACAGTTTCTTAAAAACACTAAACATGCAATCATGCAATCACCATATGACCCAGCAATTGCACTACTGGGCATTTATGCCAGACAAATGAAAACTTGTATTCATACAAAAACCGCTACACAAATATTTGTAGCAGCTTTCTTTGTAGTAGCCCCAAATGTTAAACAACCCAAATGTCCTGCAAAAGGTAAATGGGTAAACAAACTGTGGTATATATCATGGAATACTACTCAGCAATAAAAAGAAAAAAACTATCCACACATGCAACAACCTGGATGAATTACCAGAGAATTATGATGAGTGAATAAAGCCAATCTCAACAGGTTACATACTTTATGATTTCATGTGCATAACTTTCTGGAAATGACAACATTATAGAAATGGAGAACAGATTAGTGATTATCAGGAGTGAAGGGGGTGTGGGAGGAAAATGAGTGTAACTATAAAAAAAGCAACAGGAGGGATTCTTGTGGTGATGGAAACTGGTGGGAACTGGGTAAAGGGTACATGGGGCCAGACGAGGTGGCTCACACCTGTAATCCCAGCACTTTAGGAGGCCAAGGCAGGTGGATCACCTAAGGTCAGGAGTTTGAGACCAGCCTGACCAACATGATGAAATCCCATCTCTACTAAAAATACAGAAATTAGCTGGGCGTGGTGGCCCATGCCTGTAATCCCAGCTACTCAGGAGGCTGAGGCAGGAGAATCACTTGAACCTGGAAGGCGGAGGTTGCAGTGAGCTGAGATCATGCCACTGCACTCCAGCCTGGGTGACAAGAGTGAAACTCCATCTCAAAAAAAAAAAAAAAAAAAAAGACACACAGGATCACTCTATGTTATTTCTTACAACTGCATGTAAATGTGCAGTTATCTCAGAATTTAAAAGTTTAATTAAGAAAAACTTATCAAAATAGTTTGAACAGTAAGGACTTCTCATTGTATGACTATCTGAAGCAAGCATTTTTTCTACGCCTTGGCGAATTGTCATGGTCATTTATTTATTTATTTATTATTTTGAGACAAGGTCTTGCTCTGCTGCCCAGGCTACAGTGCAGTGGCACAATCATAGCTCACTGCAGCCTTGAACTCCTGGGCTCCAATGATCCTCCCACTTCAGCCTTCCAAGTAGCTATGACTACAGGCATGCGGTACCATGCCTGGGTAATATTTTTTTTAATTTTTAAAAAATTTTTTGTAGAGACAGGGTCTTGCTCTTTCGCCCAGGCTGGAGTGCAGTGGCACAATCACAGTTCTCTGCAGCCTCAACCTTGTGGGTTTAAGAGATCCTCCTGCCTCAGCCTCCTGACTAGCTGGGACTACAGGTGCATGCCATCACACCTGGCTAATTTTGAAAATTTTTTTGTAAAGACAAGGTCTATGTTACCCAGGCTGCTCTTGAACTCTTGGGCTCAAGCAATCCTCCTGCCTCAGTCTCCCAAAGTGTTGGGATTACAGGCATGAGCCATCACACCCAGCCATCACGGTCCTTTCTAAGTTTGAATCCACTTTCAACATTTTATCCTCCATGCTTTCGATATCACCAAATGTCTCCAAAAGTTCCTTTAATGTGGAGGGATTTTTCCCCCTGGCATTACTTCTTCTTGAGCATCTTCATTCTTTTCTCCACAATCACTTTCCTCATTTATGTTGATGAGTTTTTCTTCTCTAGGTTCATCTGGTTGCATATCTAGAGTCTTTGAAATGATGTCAACATTCCCATGATCAACAATTTATTCTGTGACTCCATATATATTGTATTCAAATTTCATTTCCAATATTCTTACTTTCTATTTCTTTGTTGCAACCTCATCTATGTTGTCCAGTTTTCTCTCTTTTTAATTGATCTTTGTAAAATGTCACTTGGGTTTATCACTGAGATTCACGGAGTCAAAACATCTACATGCTTTGTTGTCTGTGCATGAACTGAAAAACAGCTGCACAATGATCAATAGCTGGCAAGCTTTGAAAGAAGTGATGTGATTGGCCACTGATCATGATACATATCTGTTATTTATGTAGTTATCTGTGAACTGATGAGCTAGCAACAAACTCTGTACTTTATGTAATTACAGTTAATATACTATGGCAACTAAAATTTGAACTGTGTTGTTGGGGGACTGGCGTTAACCAAATTGTGTAACTGAAATTTGTGCATATTGAAACCAAGCAAAGTGAGCACTACCTGTAAACATGCTTTGCTTATTAGATTCTACCTTCAAGTGATTTATATTATGCAAGAACTTTACAATATTATACTTCCATTTCTTCCCTCCCAACATTTGTGCTATTTTCTCGTATATTTTATTTTGACATATGTTATAATCTCATAAAATATCAATCATTTTTGCTTTAGACAGTTGACTATCTTTGGAGATTTAAACAATAAGAATAAAGTCCTTATACCTACCCACATATTTACCATTTTCAGTGCTTTGCATTTCTTAGTGTAGATCCATATTTTTTATCTGGTATCAATACTGAAGGACTTCCTTTAACATTTCTTGTACTGCAGGCCTTCTAATGACTAATTCTTTCAGCTTTTACATACCTGAAAAAGTCCTTATTTTGCTTTTGTTTTGCTGGGTGAAGAAGTCTAGGCTGAAAGTTTTTTTTTTTTTTTAACTTTCACTTCTTAAAAGATGTTGTTCCAGCCAGGTGCGGTGGCTCATGCCTGTAATCCCAGCATTTTGGCAGGCCGAGGTTGGCAGATCACCTGAGGTCAGGAGTTTGAGACCAGCCTGGCCAACATGGCGAAACCCAGTCTCTACTAAAAATACAAAAATTAGCTGGGCGTGGTGGCATGCACCTGTAATCCCAGTTACTCGGGGGGCTGAGACAGCAGAATCGCTTGAACCCAGGAGGCGGAGGTTGCAGTGAGCTGAGATTGCACCACTGCACTCCAGCCTGGGTGACAGAGCAAGACTCCATCTCGAAAAAAAAAAAAAGATGTTGCTCCACTGTCTTCTGGCTTGCATTTTTTCTGAAGAGAAATGTCTGCCCTATGTATATAATGTGTTGTTTTTTCCTCTGGCTGCCTTGAGGTTTTCTCTATCACTGATTTTAAGCAATTTGATTATCATGGGCCTTGGTGTCATTTTCTTCATATTTATTGTGCTTGGGTTTGTTGATCTTCTTTTTTTTTTATTTTTAATTTTTTAGAGACAAGTCTCCCTCCGTCACTCAGGTTGGAATGCAGTGGCACAATCATGGCTTACTCCAACCTCAAACTACTGGGCTCAAGCAATCCTTCCAGCTCAGCCTCCTGAGTAGCTGGGACTACAGGCGTGTGCCACCACGCCTGGAAAATTTATTTTTATTTTTAATTTTTGTAGAGCTAGGGTCTTACTCTATTGCTCAGGCTGATCTCAAGTGATCCTCCTACTTCAGCCACCCAAAATGCTGGGATTACAGGTTTGAGACACCAAGCCAGCCTGATTTTAGTAATTTTTGAATGCACAGATTTAGCACACTACCTGATGTGTTGTAGATAAATGAATAAGTATTTTCTGAATCCAACCAAATGATTTAGTAAGGCAAATCAACTATATAAATGCATCTATTTGGATTTTCAAATATTTTAATCTGTTAAACAAATATAACTTCACCTACGAGTAGCACCTTTTTCTGTGGGCTCTTACTCTCACTCAATCCCCTCCTAACTCCTGCCTTCCACTTTAAGCTCCAGCAAATCTGAAATAGTTTAAGACTTCTAACCCGTCAAGGCCAGGTGCAGTGGCTCACACCTGTAATCTCTGGACTTTGGGAGGCCGAGGCGGGCAGATCATGAGGTCAGGAGATCGAGACCATCCTGGCTAACACAGTGAAACCTCGTCTCTACTAAAAATACAAAAAATTAGCTGGACGTGGTAGCATGTGCCTGTAATCCCAGCTACTCAGGAGGCTGAGGTACAAGAATCACTTGAGCCTGGGAGGCGGAGGTTGCAGTGAGCAGGGATCACGCTACTGTACTTCAGCCTGGGTGACAGAGCGAGAGAGTGAGACTCTGTCTCAAAAAAAAAAAAAAAAAAAAGATTTCTAACCTGTCATGCTGTTTGCTGTTTCGTACTTCTGTGCCTTTACACGTGCTGTTCCTTCTGCGTTTACCACCTTTGTATATGTGAACTACTATTCATCTTTCAAGACCCAGCTCAGATGATTCAACTTCCAAGGGGCTTGAGATTTCCTTGACTCAAGCCCCTTTCCCATCTGATGGACCACTCCTTCCTCTGAGCCCTCCTTAATTTGTGCATACACCCATCACTGCATTTATTACATTTGCCTATTTAAATACTTCTAGCTTTCGGTCCAATTCCAGGCACATTGAGGTGCTCAGCAAATGTTACTTGAATAAGCAGGAATTTGGAGAAATTTTTTAAAAGGAATACAGAAATTAAGAGAAAGTGATATGAGGGAGGCTGCCTTCAGTTGTTTTTAAATCGAATTTGTATTGAGGTATGCAAATAAACAAAGAAATAAAAAAGTCCGAAACTTAAGTGTACATTTCCACGATTTTTCACAAAGTAAACAAATCCACATAACCATGCCCACATCAAGAAATAGAACATTACTGGCCAGCCGTGGTGGCTCATGCCTGTAATCCCAGCACTTTGGGAGGCAGAGGCGGGTGGATTGCTTGAGGTCAGGAGTTCGAGACCAGCCTGGCCAACATGGTGAAACCACGTCTCTACTAAAAATACAAACTTAGCTGGACGTGGTGGTGCACGCCTGTAGTCCCAGCTACTCGGGAGGCTGAGGCATGAGAATCACTTGAACCCAGGAGGTGGAGGCTGCAGTGAGCCGAGATGGTGCCACTGCACTCCAGCCTGGGTGACAGAGCGAGACCCTGTCTCAAAAAAAAAAAAAGCCAAAAGAAATAGAACATTACCATAACCCCTAAACCTGCCTTGTACTCTTTTCCAGTTACTACCCACCCCACCACAAGATAACCTTTATTATGACTTCTAACATCAGCGGTAAATTTTTTTTTATTTTTATTTATTTATTTATTTATTTATTTATTTTTGAGACGGAGTTTCACTCTTGTTGCCCAGGCTGGATTGCAATGGCGGGATCTCGGCTCACCGCAACCTCTGCCTCCCATGTTCAAGCAATTCTCCTGCCTCACCCTCCTGAGTAGCTGGGATTAGAGGCATGCACCACCACACCCGGCTAATTTTGTATTTTTAGTACAGATGGGGTTTCTCCATGTTGAGGCTGGTCTTGAACTCCTGACCTCAGGTGATCCGCCCGCCTTGGCCTCCCAAAGTGCTGGGATTACAGGCATGAGCCACCGCACCCGGCCCCCATCAGGGGTAAATTTGTATCACAACTTCTATATTATAGGCAAGACTAGATCAAAATTTGTTACTTACAGAAGACTACTATTACTAACAGTTAAGACCTGTTGAGTACTTTCTATTTACCAAGCACTGTTCAAATTGCTTTACATGTAGTGACTAATTTATCCTTACAGCCACCCTGTGAAGTAGGTATTATAATTACTCCTGATTTATTCAGGAAGAACCTAGGATACAGAGAAGCTAAGCAGATTGCTCAAGAACATATATCAGTTAAATAGTGGAGCTGGTATTTGTACCCAGATAGTTTCCAGAGTTTGTGTGATGCAATGTATAAACATCATCAAACTGCATCTTAGCAAAATATGGCATGAATAGTTTGAAAACTATTACTATTCATCACCTGCTGTTAGAAAACGTGAATGTCAGAACAAGACATAGCTGGGATATAAGGTCTCCCTGACACTAGTGGTCAGATGCTCTCTTATGTGTCAATGCTGCATAGTCATTGAAAGACTCCAAAGCCAGACCTTCCTGAGTTCAAACCCCAAATTGTGTGACATTAGGCAGGTTACTTAATCTCCGTGTGCTTCAGTTTTCTCATCTGTAAAATATAGGAATAGAGAAATGAAGAGAAAGTGATATAAGGGAGGCTGTAATAATAGTACCTACATCATAAGATTGTTGTGAAGATTAAATGAAACACTCCTGGCACATGGTATGAGCTCAACTCATTAATCCATTCATCCATTCATTCATTAACTGTTCGGTGCCTACCATGTGCCGAGCAGTCTGCTTGGTGCTTAGTATATATCAGTGAATGAATCAAAGATCCCTGCCCTCTTGGAGCTTATAGTGTAGTGCAGACTGGAGGCAAGGGGTGCAGGAGGAACAGAAGATAACATAATGGAGTATGTTAGAAAATAAGTGCTATATTAAAAAAATTAGAGCATGGTAAAGAATAGTGGGAGTGCTGGAGAGGCTATAGGTTAAAGTAGGTGTCACCAAGAAGCTAGGATTTGAACAAAGATTTGAGGGAGGTAAGGAAGTAAGATACGTGGATGTCTTGGGAAAGAGCATTCAAGGCAAAGGGAACAGGTTGAGCAAAGCCCCTAATGGTGGGAGGGCGCCTGTGTATTCTCCAAACAATAAGGCAGCCACTGTTATTGAGTGGTATCAGCAAGGGCCAAAGGAGTAGGAGAGATCAGAGAAGTATTGTGGGTATGGGTGTGGAGTTAGAGGGTTCTTGATGCAAATCCCATAGAGCCTATTACAAAGGCTTTGGCTTTTACTGTAAATCAAATAGAGAGCCTTTGTAGGCTTTTGAGCAGAGTTGTAACATGATTTGACTTAGTGTTTTGTAACGGTCTCTCTGGATACTGTGCTGAGAATAGGCGCTGGGCAGGTGTTGTGGGTTGAATTGTGTCCCCCCAAAAGATATGTTCAAATCCTAACCCCCAATACCTATTAACGTGACCTTATTTAGAAATAGGGTCTTTACAGGGCCGGGCTTGGTGGCTCTCGCCTGTAATCCCAGCACTTTGGGAGGCTGAGGGAGGTGGATCATGAGGTCAGGAATTCGAGACCAGCCTGACCAACATGGTGAAACCCCGTCTCTACTAAAAATTCAAAAATTAGCTGGGCGTGGTGGTGCATGCCTGTAATCCCAGCTACTCAGGAGGCTGAGGCAGGAGAATCACTTGAACCTGGGAGGCGGAGGTTGCAGTGAGCTGAGATCATGCCACTGCACTCCAGCCTGGGCAACAGAGAGTGAGACTCTGTCAAAAAAGAAAGAAAGAAAAAGAAAGAAAGAAAGAAAGAAAGAAAGAAAGAAAGAAAGAAAGAAAGAAAGAAAGAAAGAAAGAAAGAAAGAAAGAAAGAAAGAAAGAAGGAAAGAAAGAAAGAAAGAAAGAAAGAAGAGAAAGAAAGAGAAAGGAAGAAAGTAAGAAAAAGAAAGAAAGAAAGAAAGAAAGAAAGAAAGAAAGAAAGAAAGAAAGAAAGAAAGAAAGAAAGAAAGAGAAAGAAAGGGGGTCTTTACAGATGCAATCAAGTTAAGATGAGGTCATATTGGATTAGGGTGGGCCCTAGGCCAACAACTGGCATGCTTATAAGAGGAAGGGAGTTTGGGCACACAGACACACACAGAAGGAGGACGGCCATGTGAAGACACACAGACACATAGGGAGAAGACCATGGGAAGACGGAGGCGGAGATTGGAGTGATGCATCTGCAAGCCGTGCAGGGTTGAGGATTGCTGGCAACCACCAGAAGCTAGGAGAGACAGATTCTCACTCAGAGCCTCTAGAAGGAACCCACTTCAAACCACCTTAGTTTTGGGCTTCTAGGCCTCCAGAACTGTGAAAGAATAAGTGTCTGTTGCTTTAAGCCACCCAGTTTGTGATACTTCATTATGGCAGCTGTAGGAAAAGAATACAGCAGGCAAGTGTAGAAGCAGGAGGCTATTGCAAGGTCCAGTCAAAAGATGATGAGGGCCAGAGGAGGGATGGTAAAGGTGGAAATGGTGAGAAGCTGTCAGATTCTGCTCTGTTGCCCAGGCTGGAGAAGCTGTCAGATATTAGGAAGGTACGGCCAACAGAATTTGCTGATGTATGGGATGTGGGGTGTGATAAATGTTAGCTATTATTATTATCTGCACAAATAGTTTATCCACATATAATATATGCTTATAGGCCAGGTGCGGTGGCTCACGTCTGTAATCTGAGCACTTTGGGAGGCTGAGGCGGGTGGATCACCTGAGGTCAGGAGTTTGAGACCAGCCTGGCCAACGTGGTAAAACCCCGTCTCTACTAAAAATACAAAAAATTAGACAGGTGTGGTGGCACACGCTTAAATTCCAGCTTCTTGAGAGGCTGAGGCAGGAGAACTGCTTGAACCCGGGAGGCAGAAGTTGCAGTGAGTTGAGATCACGCCACTGCACTTCAGCCTTGGCGACAGAGTGAGACCCCCGTCGCAAAAAAAAAAAAATATATATATATATATACAATTATATATATATATAATTATAATTATATATATATAATTGTATATATATATATACATACTTATAAATGTATATGTTTTCATTGCCCCAAATAGCCCAGGTTTGAGGCTACTGAAACTAGGATCATTTTCCAGGGCAATCAAAAGTAGCCTATTTTGCTGCATGATCAAAGAAAAAAATCACATTACTTCTCTGGGTCTCAGTCTCCTACGTGGTGAAATGAGAAGGTTGGGCTCCATTGTATGACTGTATAATTCTATTAATACAATATCAAGTGCTTTGTTGCCTTAGTATTGGTAAATCTTCCAGAGGATAGTAAACGTTTTCTGACTTACATATTTGAAAACCTATCTCCAAGTCTGCAGTAGCTTTGAATAACAAAACTCTCTGTCCTAATCGTTGTTGATCCTCTGCCATTTGATACCGATGGTACAAGGAGTGACCCACCATATTTAAAAAGATAATTACGGCAAGACCAAGGTAATCTTTCTGCCTTTTATTCACGAATATGGGGGTGGTGTGGAGTTGCTTGGTGAGAATCTGAAACTCTACCTGAAATAAAGGTTTGGAATTCTGGGTCTCAAGGTTTCTGACTCCATTTTCCAGAACACACCCTGAATTATCACCATCAGTGTGTTTGTATTTATATTTTAGGAAAGTGATGAATGTATAAGGCAATATAATAATAAGAATAGCAAACAGTTATATAGGATTTATTCTGTGTCAAGTACCATTCTAAGGGTCTTAAAAACATTAACTCACTTGATCCTCACAACACTCATGAGTTAAGTCCAATTAGTATTCCCATTGTACAAATGAGGAAAGTGAAGCACGGAGCAATTAAGAAAGATTCCTTTATTATAAGGGATCTTACCTCCAGCAGAAATAAATGGGATCCTTTTAAAATAATTAAAACAAATGATAGGCCAGGTGCGGTGACTCATGGCTGTAATCCCAGCACTTTGGGAGGCCAAGGCAGGTGGATCACTTGAGGTCAGGAGTTCAAGTTCAGCCTGGCCAACATGGAGAAACCCTTTCTCTACTAAAAATTAAAAATTAAAAAATGAGCCAGGCACGGTGGTGCGGGCCTGTAGTCCTAGCTACTCTGGAGGCTGGGGCAGGAGAATCACTTGAACCGGGAAGGCAGAGGTTGCAGTGAGCTGAGATTGCACCACTGCACTCTAGCCTGGGTCTGCACTCCAGACTCTGTCTCAAAAAAAAAAAAAAATACATGGAAGATGCACGGCAATTTGGAGACTCAACGTCAAGGAAAGAAGTTCTGTCAGAATCCCACAAACTAATTCTGAAGGAGTCAGTCTATAATAAAACACACATTGACATTAGGACTCTTCCTACCTCCAACCCTTGTTGACTTTGGTTCTCTAAGGAGGAAAAAGGTGATTGAGAACTAGGCCTCAGGGCACCTGGAAGAAGCTTTGCCAGCTCTCAAACACCTGTTACATCCGGTTCCCAAGAAGTTTTGAAGCTTTGAAATGTATCCTGGTATTGTTCCTAAGTCACTCCCTTGCTAGGTCCTTGATAAATTAGCCTGGCACGTTTAAAAAATTCTTAAACCTCCTTTCACTTGAGATTCCAAAGCCAAAATTTCCTTTCACCCTAATGCTTCCTAGAAAATACTAGCTTTCCTAAGAATCACTCTTGTTACTATTTCAGACACCCCAGACCCACGGTTTCAGGTCCCACAGCCTGGGTCAAGTCCATCGTGGTGATGGAAGAATTAATACTGGGCAACCAGGCTAATCAGAATCTGAGAAGATATTCATTTATTTATTTATTTAGAGATGGAGTCTCACTCTGTCACCCAGGCTGGAGAGCAGTGGTGCAATCTCGGCTCACTGCAACCTCCGCCTCCCAGGGTCAAGTGATTCTCATGCCTCAGCCTCCCGAGTAGCTGTGACTACAGATGTGTGCCACCACACCAGGCTAATTTTTTGGTAATTTTTAGTAGAGATGAGGGTTCACCATGTTGGCCAGGCTGGTCTCGAACCCCTGACCTCAGGTGATCCGCCCACCTCGGCCTCCCAAATTGCTGGGATTACAGGCATGAGCCACCGCGCCCGGCCTATTTATTTATTTTTTGAGATGGAGTCTCGCTCTGTCACCCAGGCTGGAGTGCAGTGGCATGATCTCAGCTCACGCCTCCCAGGTTCCAGCAATTCACCTGCCTTAGCCTCCCGAGTAGCTGGGACTACAGGTGTGCACCACCACGCCAGGCTAATTTTTGTGCTTTTAGTAGAAATGGGTTTCAGCATGTTGGCCAGGCTGGTCTCAAACTCCTGACCTCAGGTAATCCGCCCACCTCGGCCTCCCAAAGTGCTGGGATTACAGGTGTGAGCCACTGCACGTGGCCTAAGTCTAAGAAGATCATTTATTGATTCAACAAAATACAATGTTTAAAATCTATAACACAATGAAAAGCATGGGCTTGTCACCCAACCAAATCCTGGAAGTTGTGAGCAACTTTTGAAGTAGGAAGACAGTACTTTGGGGACTAATAAAAGGAAACAATTTCACACTGTCAGTAGTGTGGAACTAGTTGCCCCCAATGGGTTTTAAATTCAAGTAGGGTGCAAGAGTGGTTTAGAGAAATTCCTGAGTGGCAAATGAGGAAACCATGGGCTCTCTGAGATACAAGCCCAGTCTTCCGTAGGGGCATAGCCACGGCACAATGCTCTCCTGACCTAACGTCCTTAAAACCTTGGTCAGAAGTCAGACCATTGTGCTAATGCGTGAGGGTGTGCGTGGGGATGGAGGGTGGGGTGGAACTCCTGCATAGTTAGCAACCCTGCACCAAATCCTGGCAACCTTCCAGAGCAAACCCTCCACCATGTCATGCTAATAACAGCAGACCTAGGAACCGACCCTATGCCACGCCGTCTGGACCCCCATACAGTCATAGTGTCCAGGTGGCTTTGTGAGTCACCCAGACCCTCCGTAATAATCCCACTGCGGGTGGGGCTGCCTTGCAGTTTCTGGCCCCTTCCCACCCTGACTCAGCTCTCCTTCCACGAGCTCCTATTTCTTGCCGGGCAGAAGCCGCCGCGGTACCCGCTTCATCGGGCATGCTCAGTCGTCCGGCCAGGCTTTGACTGCGGGACGCCAGCGCCCGGCCCCCTGCGCGCGTCCGGAGTCCGGGTCCCTTTAAATCGGGCAGGCTCGTTGCTAGGCAACCGCGCGGCCCGCGCTGGCGCTGCACTGCGGTGGCTCAGCCCGGAGCCGGCCCGGCGGGGTCGCGGTGGCCAGAGCCGAACTGGGGGCTGCCGCGCGCGGATGGTGATTGTCTTTGAGGAAGAGAGGTTCGGGCTCTTCAGACGGCATCCACGCTTCCAGGTATGTCTGCGGACGGGAAAGCCCGGGCTCCCCCGGGCTCGCCCCTCTTCTTCCCGGACACAGGGGGCGAAGGGGCGGGGAGCCAGGGGCAGGCGCCCAGGTCCGCACCCCAACCCCCACTGCAGGTTATTTCTGTCCTTATAGCCCCAGGCCGGGGCTGGAGAGCGTTTGGGAGGGAAAGGACCAGGACGTGGGAGTGGCAGTGCGGAAAGAGGAGTGGGGTCAGGCCTCTCCCGCCGCCCGCCAGCGACTAGGTCGGGACTCGGGAGGTGGAAAGTGTCACCTGCAATGGGGACCGAAGCAGCGCCCCCGACCCCGAGCCACCTTCTCTCCTCGGGAGGCAACGATGGCAGGAGTTTCAGTTAACAATTTACAGAGAAAACTCCCAAACTATGCATACAAAGATACAGCTTTGTAGCAAGAATGTGACTCTCATACTAATAAAGTCTCAGCCTTCGGAATTAAGGTGACTCCCCGTATCTTTTCTTCTAGAAGGAATAACTTCACACTAATAACAAAGAATTGGGGAGTAATAAGCATTCACGGGGCCCAGTTTTCAATGGTACTTTTCTTTCCCCTCAATAGCTGCCAAGCAACAGAGAAGACAATTTGTCCCGGGAAGTGGACACTTTGGCCCATATATTAGGACCCTGACAGATGAAGGCAAAAATCAGGATGACTTCCCTTTTCGATGTTTTTTTGTTTGTTTGTTTGTTTGTTTCAAATTAACTGCACTCTGAGGGAGGGAGTCAAGGCCTGGGCCCCAGCCTTTTGCTAATGCGGTTCCTGGCGTGCTCATTAACAAGCCAGGGTGGCTCCTTTGCTCAATAGGTGCTAAAAGTGAGGAGGTACTGTGTTGAATAAAATTTCCTCATGATTCTTGTCCCATTTGATATCTGTATGGCTTGGGGAAGGAAGACTTAGTGGAATAATAGTTGGGGAAATGGGTTGACAAAAAGAGAAATTACCTCTTAGTGTCTGGTATCACATTTCAGATAGACCAAATGACATTCTAAATATATCACTTGTCTTTTTTTTTTTTTTTTTTTTTTTTTTTGAGGCGGAGTCTTGCTCTGTCGCCCAGGCTGGAGTGCAGTGGCGCGATTTCGGCTCACTGCAACCTTCCCCTCCCTGGTTCAAGCGATTCTCCTGCCTCAGCCTCATGAGTAGCTGGGATTACAGGCGCGTGCCACCACGCCCGGCTAATTTTTGTATTTTTAGTAGAGACGGGGTTTTGCCATGTTGGTCAGGCTGGTCTCAAACTCCTGACCTTGTGATCCGCCCGCCTCAGCCTCCGAAAGTGCTGGGATTACAGGCATGAGCCACCGTGCCTGGCCATCACTTGTCATTTTAATCTACATCTCAGATATAAACATGGGTTTGGGCATTCTGGTTAAATGTATTTCCTGATTACATGGAGGGAGGCGGAATTTTCTTTTTTCCAGTTCAAACTGGAGAAGAAGGGCAAGGATATCCAGTAGACAGAAGATCTTGGACCCCAGGAAGTGTAAGTACAGTCGTGTTAGCTGTTATCTTTTTGGGGTGTTTAGAAGCACAGAGCCTTACGCAACATAACTCTTCAGCCTTGTAATTGATCGTCTGCATTGTCAGTAAGCTCTCAGGAAGGCCTCATAAAAATACAAAGGAAAAGTGTCCTGAAGACTTCAGCTAAGCCAAATAAACTTCAAGGGAAAAATAAAAGTGCTTTCTCTAAAATACCACCCCCCAAAACTTTTTAAGCCAGAGGAGAAATTATGTCAAAAAAATTTTTTTAAAACTAAATTAGAATCAAAGCATTGTAGAGATTTCAGGAAGAATATTAACGATCATTCATTAAACAAATATTTATTCAGGGCTACTATGTGTCAGGTAACAATGCCAGGCCATCATAGCATATTTGTATAATAAAGGTCTGTGTGAAATGCCACAGAAGCACAGGAACAATTCAGAGTGCAAAATCATCCTTGCTAATCTTCAAACGAATACTCCTGTATTTCTGAGAAGTTATTGGTGCCTCTGAAATACAGTGGGACATTTGGAAAACTCTTGGTAAAGCAATTGGTGATTTTAAAATGCCAATATATTAGGGTGTAGAAAAGACTACCACTTTTTTGCTTAGATAAAATCAATTCAGCTTCAGAAATTTGGGGACATCAACAACTAACTTACGGAAGTTAGGGATAATTTTTCCCTGAAGATGCAGATTAAATTAATCTGAGATTGGAGTTTAGGCTTCCTTATATTTATTTTAATAGTGCCTACTTTTTTTTTCAAACTAACTTTTTCTGAGGTCTGATGACTTCCGGCTGGCCACTTTGGAGTACATATCTCTGGAGAAAGTTTAGGTTCTTTAACTGGCTAGTTTATGTTCAAAGGGAGGGTAAGGAAAACCTGAAAATGAACAAAACCCATTGTTTACAGTACACTTTAAAAGTTGCTTTCATTTCCATTTTCATTCATTTTTCTTAATCACCTGTGAAACAGGTATATTGTCCCTATTTTACACCTGAAGAATCTGAGGCTTGCAGTTCTAAAATGTGGGGGCCAAGATATCTGACTCCTTCAGTCTTTTTTCCACCATAGTCCACACTCAGTTCCTTTCTCAGGAACTTCCTTTTCCTTCTTCCCCACAATGTTGCATGGTAAAACATATTGATCCATCTTAACTTCAGACCGTTCATTTGGGTCCTTCTTTTGGTATTTAATGGTTTTCTGCAAGTCAGTGAAAAAGGGTGGAGAATGGGGAATCTCCCCTGTAGGGGGCAGGTCAGAATCTTCTAAGGAAAGAGGGTAATGATGGGAGTGTTTTTGTGTCTGGAAACAGTGGAAGCAGGAAAAAGAAAAAAAAAAGTTTGAGAACCACTGCTCTGAAGTGAGAATAAATTGGACAGTTGAGAAGGAAGCAAACCTAGTGATTTCCTTTGTAACAGATTTTTTTCCTATTTTGGTGGAGCAGTTTTTCTAAGAGTCCAGAGAATAGACCATCCAAGAATAAGGGGAAAAAGTTCTTTATGTTAAGAGGAGCCCTTTGTCTTCACCTTACTGCCCCTGGGCAGTGACTAAAAGCCATGCCCCTTGTTGAGAGCTACTAAGCGACTGAGGATAATGACAGGTTACTCAACACGGGTTGGAGATGACCTTTTCCAACCATCATTCCCAGTTTACAAAGTCTGAGAGGAAGGACCCTTGTGAGATGGGAAAAAGCCTTTGGCATTCTTCCAGAACTGTTTTCCAGTCCCTACCTACTCTGCCTGGAAGAATAATGGAATTTTGCAGGCAGATCTAAATTTGTGAAGAGAGATGGTCCTGAAACTTTGAAACCAAATTCTTTTTTTTTTTTTTTAGGAGACAGAGTGTCGCTCTGTTTCCCAGGCTGGAGTGCAGTGGCATGATCATAGCTCACTTCAGCCTCAACCCCCTGAGCTCAAGCAATCCTCCCACCTGAGTAGTTAGGACTACAGGCATATACCACCACACCTATCTAATTTTGTTTTTAATTTTTGTAGATACGGATCTCACTATGTTGCCCAGGCTGGTTTTGAACTCCTGACATCAAGTTATCCTTCCGCCTCTGCCTCCCAAAGCACTGGGATTACAGATGTGAGCCACTGTGCCTGTGTAAATGGGATAAGGCAACAGAAAAAAAATTTTGATTTATGTCATCAAATTTCCCTAAAGCCTGTGATTTAAAATATGAATATTTTAGAAAACAAATAATTAAATTTCACATCCGCTTTAATATGATTGTACTCTCTGGGGCCCCAGCTCAAAAATGAAACTGAGATGGTTTGTGGATTTCTCCTTTCACAGTAAACAGTAGTGTATTATTTTATGGAGCTATTTGAGAATAGATGTGCATTCCTCTAAGATTTTTATGGAACAGTGCACCTATAGGTCCATTGTAAATGACTGTTCTTTGCTTAGCTCTCAACATTTATGTTACATCATGTTATATATAAATTCATATTCAATTTATTTTATCAGTGGTTCTCAAATTCTTTAGGTGAATACAAACCACTTTCATGAGACAAGAGATCTCTCACTCCACAAAAATGTCCTATTACTTTGCCACTGCAAAAAAGTCACCTGAGGATAAATGATGATGTTTTCAGTGAGACACTAACTAGAACCATCAGGAATCCATTATTAATTCATGTCAGACACAAATGAATAGATGTAGTCATATTGTAGACACATACGCCTTAATAGTGCAGTCCTAAGGGCTTCTGGGGGATTGCTATCTTAGAGGACTACTTGTCCTATGACTTTGTATTGTTTTCCTGTCTGTGTCCTAGATTATTTGCTTCTAAAGAAACCAGTTTTTCATCCCCATTGGGCCTCCTTCCCCTACCCTTCTGACCTTCAGTATCCAGTGTAGTGTTGGGTAGGCACTTATATTAATAAATGTCCACAACTGACCCACTAACAGGCATGCCTACACTTTCAATAATGGCTTCTGGTTTGGTTTGCCTTATGCTGGAACAAATTACCTAGTCAAGTTTATTGAGAACAAAATGGCTACCAGGCCAGGGTAGAGGAGTGTTATTGCCTTAAAGCATATTCCTTGTTCTTGCCAGAGAATACTAATGCCATACTCGTTCAGCATAAAAAAAAAAAAAAAACAGTACAATTTGTGAAGAGAAAATGAGACTGGCAGCTTTTACCCCGAGTCTGGGCTTTGCCACATTCTGTGACTAGATTTGGGAACAAGCCCTTAAAGGATATCTTGCCAATGAAAGAGAGAAGAAAAAAAAAAGAGCAGCCCAGAGACCGCTTGACCCTGCCCTGTGTAAGCCATGGGAGGGAAATTCCAAAAGGCTTTTCAAACCTTTCTCTTTCTGTTCTTTGAAATGTGACATGCAGTTCTCCTTACCCTCCCCTCTTCACTTTTCCTCTCTTCTTTTGTGGCCTTTTAAAAGATACCTAAGCTCTGAAAATAGTGAGTTGTTTTCTTTCAATATGGGGAATGAAACCTAGCAGATGAATAAAGAAGAACTTTAGAACAAGCACTGACCTGAGAGACAGGGTCCTCAGTTTTACTACTATGGGCTGTGTGGCCTTGGTCAAGTCACTTAACTTCTCTGGGCCTTAGTCATAAATGGGCTCTTCCCATTTCAGTAGCTATATAGGCTTCACTGAAAGGCATTTCCTTTCAGACACCAGGAAATTATACAGAGGCTCAGGGAAGAGAGACAGTGAAAATTAAAAAGTGTGTGTGTGTGTGCATGTGTGCATATGTGTATGTGTTTTGCCAGAGATTTATGGGATGGTTGGATGTAGAAGTAACTTTTTCAAGGAGCAAAATTATTAATGAAAAGAGTTTTTTATTTTAACCTTTATCCATACCCAGACCTCTATCTCAGATAGAGATATTCTTGCTATCTCCAGATATAAAGTGGCCACACTTTACTTGCCCCTGTGCTCACCTCCTTCCTAATCAATCCCACCAATGCCCTTCATCCAGAATTAAGTAAGAGGAATAGTAATCTCTCTGCCATTGCTACCTGATTAGAAGCATTTTTATCATCTGTATAATTGTTGGGTAAAAATTTGACTGCTAAAAAATGTGACTGGCAATTAACATCACCCTCTTTTCTCCTCTCTCTGTTCCTTTCCTCTATGATTGCTGTAATAATTCCTACTGATTTGCATTCATATTTCTAGAGATGAGGGAAACCAAGATAATGATATTTCCCTTTAAGAACAGATCGATCAAGGATGCTTCTGGATGGTAACTCATGGAATAATGAAAGTCAGAAAGAACTGTTTCAAAAGAAAGAAGATTATGCTCCAATGGCAAATATATATTGTGAATTTAAAGTCTGAGTTTATCATTGTGGTCTGATTGACCTCAAGAAAGCTTGGCTTCTGGCTTTTGGACCAATCATTTTAGTACCTTCACTGAACTCTCCAAATAGTTCATCTTAAGAATATGTGTACCTTCTCCTTTCCTCAAAGCCAAGTAGTTGCCAGTAGGGATGTACCCTTGGGGATGGTGAGTCCCTTCCATCTTTTGTGGGGGAAAGGGGAGAGGAGAGGTATGTTCAGTACCTGTAGGTATCAAGTTTATTCCTTCATTGCTCATAGTAAGGAAAACCTGTGTTATTTAAAAATAAACTACTGTTTGTAAAAAGGAAAGAGAAGATAATACACCAAAAAGTAGTTATCTCAGGGCCATGAGATTATGAAGGAGATTCCTTCTGTTTTCTGTGCTTTTCTCTATTCTCCAAAATTGTTATAATAATCAAAGAAAATATTAATTAAGAAATAAATACAACATTTGCCATTTCTCATTACCAGCAGAAAATTACATTTGAGTGCATAGATAAAAGAGATGCAGGCATACTTTGATTTTTCTACATGGTGATACTACAAATATGTTTTGGTGAATTAATATATAAAATGAATAAAGTGACCCTCTCCTTCTTCTCCTCACCCTTTAGGGCTAACTTCAGCTACCAGTTGGTGGCTTCAGGTGCCAGTGGCCCTCCACATACTGCTCTGGTTCTTCTTTCTCCTTTCCCTCAGAAGTAGTCACTTATCAAATATTTCAGTGCTGTGGGAAAGCTGTACATTAAGGATTCCCTTTGGGTAGGGAAGACTCTTTTTGAAACAAAATAATCATCCTCATATTTTTATAAACTTGGAAAGTTGGTTGTGATTTAGTATGCTGAATTTTCACCTAAAAACTACACTCAGAGTCAGTATCTTGAGAAAAACACATTTGGTGGCATTGATATTTTCAATTGTTGACATTAGGTTCTCCTCATGAAATTGCTGTCAAAATGGATAGAATTCTGTACACTTGGCAGTCTTGCCTAAAAGCAAAGCCCAAGACTGGAATAGCAGGAATTTATAGGTCAAGACAGAAGGGCATTTGGCAGAGTTAGTCATAAGGAAGTCTGCATGGTATACTTTACCAAAAGCAGCTCACATTTCATTAAGCCCTGATGTTTTAGTCACTTTAAAGAATGAATAAACAATAGTCCAATCCAAAAGAACTAGAAAGGCATCAGACACATGGAAAGCACAGGTATTACCAACATTAACCTATTAATTTCGAATCACTTTTTTTATTTTAAAGCAGTCTGTTTTATGTGTACAGTTGTTTTCTTATAGAATCACTTTCTCTGTGTACAGTAAGTAGCTAAATGTGTCAGTTTACTAGTTCTATTTCATAGGATGAGAGACTTTTAAAGCTGGAAGCATCTGTAGAACTTAGCTCGTTCAGCCCTTTCCATTTATAAATGAGGGGACTGAGGCCCAAGCCATTCAGTGAGTTAGAGAGAGAGCCAGCCCTCAAATGTTTAGATTCTTCACCCATGAGCCAGCATTTTTATTTCTTTCTACTATACTAGCTACTAGTGTAAATAATGTGCCTGCCTTGGTTTTAAATTTTGTTTTTCAGATATTGGAAGAGGTGCCTGGAGAAATGGATGCTAGAAGAAAACACTGGAAGGAGAATATGTTTACTCCTTTTTTTAGTGCACAAGATGCTCTAGAAGAGACTTCTGAGCCTGAATCTTCTTCTGAACAAACGACTGCAGATAGCAGCAAGGGAATGGAAGAAATTTATAATTTGTCCAGTAGAAAGTTTCAAGAAGAAAGTAAATTTAAGAGGAAAAAATATATTTTCCAACTAAATGAAATAGAACAAGAACAAAATTTAAGAGAGAACAAGATAAACATTTCAAAGAATGAAACAGACACAAATTCTGCATCCTATGAATCATCTAATGTGGATGTTACAACAGAAGAAAGCTTTAACAGCACAGAAGATAACTCTACCTGCAGTACAGATAACTTACCAGCTCTACTAAGACAAGACATAAGAAAGAAATTTATGGAAAGAATGTCTCCAAAACTTTGCCTGAATCTTTTGAATGAAGAACTGGAAGAACTTAATATGAAATACAGAAAAATAGAAGAGGAATTTGAAAATGCTGAAAAAGAACTTTTGCACTACAAAAAAGAAATATTCACAAAACCCCTAAATTTTCAAGAAACAGAGACGGATGTTTCAAAAAGTGACTATGAACTTCAAGCTTTAAGAAATGACCTGTCTGAAAAAGCAACAAATGTAAAAAACTTAAGTGAACAGCTCCAGCAAGCCAAAGAAGTCATCCACAAATTGAACCTAGAGAACAGAGATTTAAAAGAAGCTGTTAGGAAGTTAAAGCATCAAACCGAGGTTGGAAATGTGCTCCTAAAAGAAGAAATGAAATCGTATTATGAATTAGAAATGGCAAAGATCCGCGGAGAGCTCAGTGCCATCAAGAATGAACTGAGAACTGAGAAGACCCTACAAGCAAGAAATAACAGAGCCTTGGAGTTGCTTAGAAAATACTATGCTTCTTCAATGGTAACATCATCAAGTATCCTTGACCACTTTACTGGGGATTTTTTTTAAAACTTAAAAAAATCCTTCCATTAGGCAAGTCATTGAGCCAAATCAGTGTTTATTGTATTTTCTTTTCGTATTACTTAAAATATATGTAATAGGATGTTATTTTCATTTTCAGTAAATCACAGTATCTATAAAACATATACATGTTTCCAAGCTTCTGCTTTCTCTTTCTGATGAAGTTATTGCAGGAGTACAAATGGAAACGAAGCTTTGGAAATCTCATATCAGAGTGTGTGTGTGTGTGTGTGTGTGTGTGTGTGTGTGTGTGTGTGTGTGTACACACACATATATTCACTCAAAAACACATAATGATTCACCAAATCATTTATGAATACAAATCAACAGCAATTTTGTGATCTCGTAAGCAAATATGTCTTTGGCACGTGAATATTTTTCCATCTGTGTTCATTGATGTTAACAATAAAAATCTTGTTTATGTGTATAAGCCTAACATATGCCTGTGGGTCTTGTAACTGCCTGTTCAAACTCAATGGGATACCAAAAATGTATCTGCTTACTTTGGGGGTCTAACTTTAATTCGGTACATATAAACATCTCTGGAAAAAAATGTAGTTTTTTTCTTCCCCCTGCTGTTTTCCCCAGGCTTTCTCCTTTGACCTGGCCACGGTTCCCATAGACTACAAGACGACTTAGAGACATTGCTGTGACCTTTTGCTAGAGCCCTGCTCTTGCCAGCAGTGGCTTTTGTGTTTTCTTATGTTGACCAGTAAGGGGCGTTGTTTACACAGTTCTTCCAAAACTCGACCAGGGGAAAATTTCGAAGCTTCCTCCCCGGCTTACATCACAAGTTGGTGGGGACTGTGGTGAAGTTGGATGTCATCTGGATAAACTTTTAGTGAGCTGGCTTGATTTTTACAGTAATCCAGCCCTGTAAGGGCTCCAGGTGATGACAATTTATTTTACACTTATGCATGGTAAAAATGTACTGCCTCAATCCTTGGGTGGAAGTGATGGGCCAGTTGACTCTTTACCATTTGTTTGTATCAGTCATCAAGATATCCTGTAATAGGAGCTCTATTTGCATGGTGTTTTAAAGCCTAATGAACCAAATGTAATTGCACACTATGAGGATGAGATACAATTGTTTTAAGGGTTTAGGTGTCTTCCCTGTTGGGAAAATCCCTAGACTGGGAGTCAGGACATTTGGCTTCTAGTACCTGCTCTGCCAGTAACTAGTTAACTTTCTTCCCCTAAAAGTCCTCATCTATAAAACAAGGCAGCAGATCTATCATCGAGATTCTGTTCGGTTCTAATGTTCTGTGATTTCACCTCAATGATTTTATTTGCAAGTGTAACTCTACCTGTAAGGAAGTAAAACTCCTATGGCATTGGATGCATTCAATTCTTTTTTTGTTTTGTTTTTTTTTGAGACAGAGTCTTGCTCTGTAGCCCAGGCTAGAGTGCAGTGGCGAGATCTTGGCTCACTGCAACCTCCGTCTTCCGGGTTCAAGCGATTCTCCTGCCTTAACCTCCCGAGTAGCTGGGATTACGGGCGCCTGCCACTACACCTGGCTAATTTTTGTATTTATGTATTTATTTATTTATTTAGTAGAGACAGGGTTTCACCATCTCGGCCAGGCTGGTCTTGAACTCCTGACCTCGTGATCCACCCATTTCTACCTCCCAAAGTAGTGGGGTTACAGGCGTGAGCCACCGCACCCGGCCTGGATGCATTCAATTCTAATACTTTGGGGGACCTAGTTTGCAGACTCCCTTTGAAAGAAAATATAAGCAGGGTCCTTTATATAGTTTGAACATCTCCAAATACTATCAATAATAAATCAATAGAGGTTGTTTCTCTACCTTTCTCTTGTTTCCTCTTTATTCATTAAGGTTGGGGAAGGCGCTGAATGGATACTGACTAAGCTGACCTGGAGGCTGAACAAATCTTGCCTTGCCTGGGAGGATTGGCGTAAATTGGAAGATGCTAATCTTTGGAGCTTTGTGACTTAGTCCTGATAAACCTAACCCAGGCACTGGCAGCCTGCCTTAAAGGGGGAGATGACTTTCAGGTTTTTAGTGGTCACTGGCTTCCCACCAAGGGTCTAGGTACGAAAGCAAACTAGGAACTCGTTGCCCTATTTTACTGTCTTCTTCATCACCCCCTTATAAAATTGCCCCTTTGTACTTGCCTCATAAAGACGCTCATTTCCTGAATGCTAATGTGCAGAGCTGCTTACATGTTTAAAAATTTTACAATGTATTAATTAAGCTACTAGGCTCAATCCTTTCAATATAATTTTTTTTTAAGAGAGAGAGGGGGACAGGTTCTTGCTATGTTGCCCAGGCTGGACTCAAACTGCTGGGCTCAAGTGATCCTCCCCAGTAGCTTGGGCTGCTGGCATATGCTACCATGTCTGGCTAGTATAATTCCATTTTAATTCCATTTTCTTTTTCTTTTTCTTTTTTTTTTGAGACGGAACCTAGCTCTGTTGCCAAGGCTGGAGTACAGTGGCACGATCTCAGCTCACTGTACCCTCTGCCTCCCGGGTTCAAGCAATTCTCATGCCTCAGCTTCCTGAGTAGCTGGGATTACAGGCAGCTAATTTTTTTTGTATTTTTATTAGAGATGGGATTTTGCCATGTTGGCCAGGCTGGTCTCAAACTCCTGAGCTCAAGGGATCCGCTCACCTCAGCCTCCCAAAGTGCTGGGATTACAGGCATGAGCCACCATGCCCGGCCTATAATTCTATTTTCAAAGAGGAACTTTTATTCCAGGAGTATTTCTGTGAACCAACCATGTATTTAAGGTTTTCAGTGACAATTTGGTTTATCTTGCATGAGTGTGTATGTGTGCTTGGGGGCAGGGAAAGAGTGGTGGAAGGAGAGCCGGAGACATTAAGTGTATGGCTTAGACTAGGTCTAGGGCAGGGGGTGGGGTTTCTATTTCTAGGTTGGAACTAGAATACAGATTCTTGGTGAGACAGCCTGAAATACTAAAACCCAGCGAGGCCTGCCCTGTGGAAAGATCCTATGGAAAGCACAGGTCCAGACACTAACCAGGAGGTAATATACAATCACTAACTTCAGAGGGCCAAGGAGAAAGGGGAGCTAAGGTCACAGACCCAACAGTTTGGAATTAGGAAGGGATTGCATCAAAATAAAAGCAGGGCAGGAATAAACTGGGAGAAAGCTGTGCTATTATTCCTCTTCATGGGCAGATGAGCACAGCAGTGGGTTGAACTTGTTTAAGGAACTAGAATCAATATATCATCACTTTACTTTCTAGTATATTAAATGGGAGATCTGGAGGTGTCTTTGTTGTTGTTGTTGTTTTAGAGGTGGGGGCTGGCCTTGTTGCCCAGGCTGGAGTGCAGTGGCACAAATAGCTCACTGCAGCCTCGACCTCCTGGACTCAAGCAATCCTCCCACCTCAGCCTCCTGAGTAATTGAGACTACAGGGGCTTGCTTCCATGCCTGGCTAATTTTTTATATTTTTAGAGACAGGGTCTCACTATGTTGTCAAGGCTGGCTTCAAACTCCTGGCCTCAAGCAATCCTGTGCCTTAGCCTTCTGAAGGAGTGGGATTACACACATGAGCCAGCAGGCTTGGCCCTTGCAGGTGTTTATGTTTTGTTTTTTGTTTTTGTTTTTGTTTTAACAGGGATGGCACATCAGGCCACTCATCCCTTTAACTAATCTGTTGGGTAAAATATCTGAAATTAGCAATGCAGTCACACACCATTCATCACCAACTTCTAATCTCTTACTTATTAAGAAGCATGGGCTGTCACAGTTCTCTGGAAATATCTGTTCCACCTTGGTTTAATAATTCAGTTCTATAAACATTTGGTGAGCACTTATTGCCACAGTTCATTCCTTCTAAAACACATTTTTAAAATTTTTGACATTTCCTGAATTTGGGACTCATCTTCAAATTGATGGTATGTCATAGAATAATTGTCAGTGTTTTGTTTTTCTTAGTAATTCATGAAATAATGGTGTATCTTACAATTGATGGAGTTTTAGATTTGATGAAATAAGGTATGTGCTAGGCTGGGGATATGGAAATCAAAGGGTTTATGAATAAGACAAGTCTCTGACCTCAAGGAGCTTACTTATGCAATTAATTAAAACAATGTGGTAAGAGCTATACCACCAATGCTAATATAAAGTGCTGTGGGAGCATAAAGGAGGATCAATTAATTCTGCCTGTGGGACTGGGAAACACTTTGTAAAGGAGGTGACATTTGAGCTGGGCCTTGAAGGATATGAAGGATTTTTCCAGACAAAGCATGGGAGTAGGAGGCAGGGACATTTCTGGAATGTGAATATGGAAGGTTTATTTGGCTTCAAAGAGGACTCAGCAGCAATGAATTAGAGCACTGGTATGCTATGTGTTGCTGATTTTTTTGTTTGTTTGTTGAGACGGAGTCTTGCTCTGTTGCCCAGGCTTGAGTGCAGTGGCACGATACCGGCTCACTGCAACTTCCACCTCCCAGGTTCAAGTGATTTCCTGCTTCAGCCTCCCAAGTAGCTGGGATTACAGGCGCCTGCCACCACGCCCTGCTAAGTTTTGTATTTTTAGTAGAGACAGGGTTTTGCCACGTTGGACAAGCTGATCTCAAACTCCTGACCTCCTCAGGTGATCCACCCGCCTCGGCCTCCCAAAGCGCTGGGATTACAGGCGTGAGCCACCTCGCCCAGCCATGTTGCTGATTTTTAATGTCTCATTTGAGGTTCTACCCTGAAAACTACTGTGAATTCCAACGTTTTTGGTCATTTGCAGATAGACTGGAGAATGATGTTCTCATGACATAAAGACCAGGTTCCAGATAACAAACTGCAGAAAACCATTTTGCTGATGCTACTCTACCTTTGGATGCTATCATTTTTGTTTTGGAAACAAAAGACCTAAGAGATTTTTATCATAAGCCAAGTCTGCCGTGAGTAGGCTGGTTTCAAGGAGATGTATGAAAGAGAAACATCACAGTTGCTCCTGTCTCCGAAGAAGCATAGAGCATAGAGGTTAAGTGCACAAACTGGTTATCCACTTGTTAGCTGTGTGACCTTGGGCAACTTGTGTAATTCTCTGTAGCTCAGTTTCCTCATCTTGTAAGACAGGGTACATAACTAGTGTTTTTGAGAGGTAAGATGAGATCACATACGGTCAGTAAATGTCACCCTTGTTATTATCATTATTGCTAATTGACAATGGGAAATTGACCAAATCTATCTGTCTCCTCCCAGCTATTACTCTCACCAAGCTTTTTATACCTATTGTGTTCCCTGGAGAGAATATGATGAACTAATTCGTAATATGTGTATCAATGATGTGTGTATATATTTGGGAAGGTGGAACAAGTTGCAGAGAAGACATGTTGGTTTTATTAGTATAAGAAGCCTTAAGGCAAAGTAACAAATCTATTGTGATGGCTCTTCTGGCCTCAGGAAGGATCCTGTAGAGGGCATTTCTTGGGTTAAAGCCTACCCACCCCCCCCCCCCCTCCAATCAGGTCTGTGTTCGATTGGCCCCTGGCTGTAGCAGGCAGAGTACCAGAAGGGGGAAGAAATCCCTGCTCTAGTGCTCCAGAGGGAAAAAAAAACTCATCTAGGAAGAGGGAATGGAGACAAGAGAAGCTATTATAGCATTTTTTATTTCCCTTGGCACAAGGAGCTGTGCAGCTGGGGACCCACTACTACAGCTGCTCAGATAAAAATAAGTCATTGTCTTGTCCTTTGTACTCATGAGACACTGAAGCTATAGTTATCTATGTATTGTAGGTGTACCCTCCTTTCCATACTGAGTACCAAGGTGATGTCTCCCCTGTTTAGTGGTCAGAGCTACTGTTCACAGAGTCTCTCTGTCCCTCCACCCCACTACCTCTCTCTATGAATGACACCTTTGATCACACTCAACCTTCTGATGATTGCTATGTTTCACTGGGTGCAGGTTGTCATTTCCCAGGAGACTGGGTTTATTCCTGGTTCTATGAGGATGTGTTCTGGGGTATCCTCGAAGCATTACTTTTGCCTTTCAACCCATGCCTGTTGACTCCACAACAGGTGTTGTCGTGTATGTTTCAGACCGTGACAGGAGGCATACCTAAGAGATTCTCCTTATGTCACTAGTACCCTAGCCTGTATTTGGGCTATTGGTTAGAGCCTAGTAACAAAACTTTATCATGTGTCACACATTTCCATATGCGTTGTCTTGTGTAGTCTGCTCAAAAATCCTTGATTGCCACCATTTTTTACAGGTGAGGAAACCGAGGCTCAGAGATATGAAATGACTTAGTCAATATCACACAGCTAGCAAGTGGTGGATCTGGGATTCAAACCAAGCCTGTCCAACTCCATTAGGATGCTTGTCTCATTATATCAGGCCACCTTTTGTGCTAAAATTAATGAGCCAAAGATTAATCATCGTAGAGATTATTTAACTTTCCCAAAGACAGACTCGTTTAATACTGCAACCTGGACTCAACTTGAGTCAATCATCTAACAAATGGCTGAGATGAGCAGTGAAGATGCAGCTTATTACTGGAAAGACTGTGAAGTGTGCATGTCTTCTGATGGCAGGTTAGTAGGTCTACATGAAGACACAGCATCCTCTTCCTATGGTTATGGAATGGATGGTAACAGTAACATCAACAAGAACAGTTGAAATATGAAGCCCAACTAACAGCTCTCTAAATAAAGAAAGCTCCAGCACTGATGGAGCCAATTCAATAAACAACCAGGACTCTTTGATGAACACTCACTTTAGCTTTGGGGTCTGATTTTTATAATTCAAAATGATTGATCCTTTCACCCAATACTCATTTTTTCCTTAGATTCTTTGCCTCCTAAAGTGTTTTCATTGAAAGCTAACTAATTTTTGAGAAAAATAAATGTTGTGAACCCCCACCCCCGCATCTTGCTGCTTAGAAAGTGTTAATTATACTTGATGATTTATATGTTTTCCTCTTGTTCTTTCCTTGACTCCCTGGTAAGCTTCTTAAAGTTACAGTAAAGGAATCATATTCTGCTCACTCATAACTGAAACAATTCTTGAAAAAAATTTTCAGGATCTTTTTATTAAAATATCTTCAATAACAAGACAAAATGTTTCCTTTCAAACTGACAAATGTATTCAAGATTGTACAAAACAGCATTTCCCCTTCATGTAATGAAGGAGAAGAAAATCTGGAAAGCTGCTTTTGACTTCATAAATGTGGGTTATGTCAGCTGAAAGCCTGGAGGGCATTTCTGGTTTTGAGGTAATCAACCTTTTAAAATGCATAATATACTTTTATGTGGTTTTAATGAGTACAAAAATATATTTGCATGTAGCATAAGGGCTTTTTCCCCATAAAACGTGTGTTATCTTGAATCTTTTCCTTTGGGTATGTATTCAGGTATGTTTTTAAATAAACTGCTGAGAGCAAAGGGGCTCCGGTTTCTATGTTTGGGCCAGGGGAGAGTGGTGCACTAGAAAAAGCAGGAGATGTGGAGTTTGCCCACTTTGTTCCTCTGGTAGAAGATAATGAGATGGAATTTGGGGTGGTAGATGTTTATTGCGGATTGACACCTGTGAAGGAAAAGTGGGAGGAAGCAAGACTGGGCAGAGAGAAGTTGAATTGCCATGCAAGCCTGACAAAACCTCAGCAACCCCAGCAGGGACCTCTGGAGTACTGTTCATCAGAGTGCCCCGAATTGGGTAGAAATACCTGGGCTTTTGTTTTATTTTATTTTGAGGCAGAGACTCACGCTGTCACCCAGGCTGCAGTGCAGTGGTGCAATCACGGCTCACTGCTGCCTCAACCTCCTGGGCTCAAGCGATCCTCCCGCCTCAGCCCTCCAAGTAGCTGGGACCACAGGCACGCGCCACCATGCCCGACTAATTTTTGTATATTTTGTAGAGATGGGGTTTCGCCATGTTGCCCAGGCTGGTCTCGAACTTCTGGGCTCAAGTGATCCACCTGCCTTGGCCCCCCAAAGTGCTAAAAATAAAAGCCCCTGGGCTTTTATTCTCCTGCCTCATTGAGTCACCAGATGCAAACCGCCTCTGTCTGGAAGAATATAACCTGGGACCGAGTGTCTCTCTGCAGGTAAGTCAGGCCTTGCAGGAGCTGACAGCTGGAGGCTGCCTGCCAACCTCACTCCCCACCGTTGGACAGCAAATCCTTTCTTGAGGTGGTGCATCTTTGTGTCTACCACGGTCCATCGCTTGCATCTCTCTTTGTCAATTCCTTCACACCTCTCCCAGAAGGGAACCTTGGAAGAGTGGTATTAGTGGGACAAACTACAGCCCCCACTGCTGCAGTTAGTTTTGGGGCTGCAACTGATACTCAGCACCTGCCGCCTCCACTGCTCATTCTAGGTCACTCTCACCCATAGCTACTGCCCTCTGGTGGCCATGATGTCTTCCTGGCTGGCCTGACCAAGACCCTAATTTCTGAGGGGCGAAGAGCAGCCTGGTCATTATCCCCTTCTCAGGCTGGGGCTGCTGTATCTGTCCACTTATAGTCACAATTTGGCAAGGAAGTACTAAGATATGCCCAGGTGACTCACCTATTTCTCCCTCTCCCCATTGTGCAACAGCAGCCCTACCTCCTCCTGATAATTTGAGTGAATTACTGCTACCAAGTCAGTGACCCCTCTTCTGGCCTGCTGGTCTCTGGACACAAGGAGCCCAAAGTGTCCAGGCTGCAGCCATAGCTTATAATTCAGTAAGACATTGACCCTGGATATGATGTGTCTCCTTTGGAGACCAGTTCCTCTAGCCCTGTAGCGTGTAAGGGAGAAAATATTTCTTTCCTCACCCATTGCTAGGTTCATACCTGACACCCCTATAACAAAAGACAAATTAACAAGAGAAACGCAGACAAATTTATTTAATACAAGCTTTAAGTGACATGAGAACCTTCAGAAATGAAGACCCAGAGAAACAGGAAAAACTGCTTCTGCTGTTTTCTCAAATGCCAAGCTATCATAGTTGTGGGTAGTGTGTCCTGAACCCTGTCAAGAGTTACAGAGCACAAAGTTCCTGTATTAGTCAGGATTAAATCAGAGAAATGGAGCCATTAAGAGACATTATTATTATTATTATTATTATTTTATTATTATTGAGACAGGATTTCACTCTGTTGCCCAGGCTGGAGTGCAGTGGCACTACCTCAGCTCACTACAACCTCTGCCTCCTGGGTTCAAATGATTCTCCTCAGCCTCCCAAGTGGTTGGGATTACAGATGCATACCACCATGCCTGGCTAATTTTTGCATTTTTTGATAGAGACGGAGTTTCACCATGTTGGCCAGACTGGTGTTAAACTCCTGACCTCAAGCGATATGCCCGCCTCAACTTCCCAAAGTGCTGGGATTATATGAGTGAGCCACCACACCCAGCAAGAGATTTTATTTTTATATCTATACCATCTACATCTATCTATCTATCCATCAGAGATTTGACCTTAATTGTGGGAGCAAGACTGGTAAACAGCCTCTGCATTTCTTCACATTTAATGTTGCAGCGTGAAGTCTGCAGGGCAGTCAGGAGGGGACAATGAATGGGAAGTGGAGGAGAACAAGGACAAACTGGAACCCAGAAGCATGAGCTGGAACACAGGAGGATGAACTAGGGTCTGTATCAGTCTCTCGTTATCTCCAGCTTGGGTGATGTGGGTATCCTGCAGGGGAAGCTGGTGCCCTTTGCCCACAGCTACACACATACCTGGCCTATATCCAGGAGACTGAGACACTAAAGGATGGTTGGGAGGAAGGTGTAGCAGCAGCTGCTGGCCCAGTTGCTGCTGCACGCCACTGAGGTGAGCCAGTAGATAAGTGACAATGTGCATGAGCTACAACTGCACCTGGTTTCCCCGCACTGATTTTCCAATGTAGAAACTATATGGCTCCTAACTGACTAAGGCCCAACAAATCTCCAAAAGATCTCTGTGACCCACTCTAATTGGAAACATAGAGGTGAGGGAATTCTGGGAAATGTAGTTCAGCTGGCTGTTTCAATGCTCTATCAGACCAGCAGCTTCTGGATGGTGTGGTATGTAATATGATTGGTGGGTCCCATGATCCTGGGCCCACTCCTGCATCTCCTTTGTCGGTCTTCTGGTCTGTCTCAGTGTTACGTGGAATACGACACTGCTGGATCTAATACTACCAAAGTCCTGAAATAGAGGTGCTGCCTGAGACCCTGCAGGCTGGAAAGTTAAATTCATACTTGAAATATGCATGTATTCCTATGAGAATGAACCATTGGCCCTTTCAGGATGGAAGGGGCATAATGTTGTGAACTTGCCACCAAGTGACCAGTTGGTCTCCTCAAGGAATGGTGCCATATTAGGGGCTCAGTGTTGATCTCTGTAGTTGGCAGGCTGAACATTCTTTAGTGGCAATGGCTAGATTGGTCTTCATAAGTGTGAGTCCATGCTGTTGGACCCAGGCTTAGCCTCCCTCTCTGCCTCGGTGGCCACTCTGTTCATATGTCCATTGTGCCAATACTGCAGTGGCCAAAGATAGAGACTGACTGGTGTCAACTGCCCAGGTCATTTTGTCTGCTTGGTTGTTCAATGCTTCTTCTGAGCTAGACGCTCTCTAATTGGCGTCAATATGTGCTACAAACATTTCATGCTTACTGCCCACTTGCACATATCTATCCACATCCATCTACCTCAGATATCACTGTTTCCAATTTTCCAGTCTTTTCCCTTCCAACCGCCTTACAAGCTGATCAGGTCATTCACCAGTGACCATAGCTTCATAAATATTTTAACCTCAGGCCACTTCTCTTTCCACCCAAGGTGGGTGATAAAGTGCATCACCCAAAGCTCTGCCCACTGGGAGGATTTTCATCTGTCACTGTCTTTCAAGCACCTCAGATCTCCCAAGTGAGGCTATAATGCAGCCAGTGTCCATTTTTGGCTTGCACCCGCCTACTGACAAAACCCATTCATAAACCAAGCTTTTCCTTCTTTCTTCAGTTGATCTGATGGAATCCCCATAAAGTTGCAGGCATGAGCTAAAGGAGGGCACTGGTATAACAGTGGTGCATGCCATGGTGGTCTAGGCTACCTGATCTTGCACTTTACTTGTGCCCTGTAGTCCTGCTCATAAGCAGTCCTGGAGAGCCCCCTTTTGTCCTTTGATGAATTGTTGCTGGGTCCGCCTGACCTTATGGTTTAGTGGGTCTGATAAGACACAGCTCATGATAGACAGTTTTAGTTCCATGATCACTTGGTGTTCTGTGATCAGGTGTTTCATTTTTTTTATTAATTTATTTTTTTTGAAACAGAGTCTCTCTCTGTCACCCAGGCTGGAGTGCAGTGGCGTGATTTCGGCTCACTGCAACCTCCGCCTCCCAGGTTCAAACGATTATCCTTCTTCAACCTCCCGAGTATCTGAGATTACAAGTGCCCATCACCACGCCTGGCTAATTTTTGTATTTTTAGTAGAGATGGGGTTTCACCATGTTGGCCAGGCTGGTCTCCAACTCCTGGGCTCAAGCAACCTGCCTGCCTCAGCCTTCCAAGGTGTTGGGATTACAGGCATGAACCACCGTTCTTGGCCAGGTGCTTTGTCTTTACCAGGGCCCAATAGCATACCAGAAGTTGTTTTTCATAAGGCATATGATTCTCTTCTGTAGGCGACATGGCCTTTCTCCAGAACCCCAGGGCCCTGCATCATGATTCTCCAACAGGGGTTTGCCACAGAATCCATACTGCATCTTTTCCCACCACTGATACCTCCAACACCACACGATCTGCCAGATTGTATGGCCCAAGTGTCAGGCAGGGCACTTGCATGACAGCCTGGACCTGATGCAGAGCACTTTGCTGCTCCTGGGCCCCAGGCATAGCTAGTAACCTTCCTTGTCACCTGTTATAGAGGGATGGAGCAGAATCCTTACATATGGGATACATTGCCTCTAAAACCGAAAGAGGCCCACCAGGTGTCATGATTGCTTCTTTGTGCCAGGAGGTGCAATGTGCAGGAATTTGTCTTTTACTTTTACTTTGGAGGGAATGCCCCAGTATGCCCTGAACCACGGGACTTCTAAAAATTTTATGGATCAGGTAAACCTCTAAATCTTTATAGGGTTTATCTCTCACCCTCAGTGTATATGTGTCTTACCAAGAGGTAGCACACTAGTTACCTCCTGCTCATCTGGTCTGATCAACAAAACATCATCAATGTAATAGGTTAATATGATATTCTGCAGGATATCCAGATGTTTTTACTCTCTTCAGACTAAATTATGACAAAGTAGAAGAGCCAATATAGGCCCAGGGCAGAACTATAAATTTATATTTCTTCCTATTTATTTGAATATTTCTGATTCTTTTCTCTGATTGAGATAGAAAAGAATGAATTTTCCAAATCAACACCTACACAATATATATTTGAGGCTGTATCAATCTGTTCCCACAAAGATACCATGTCTGACACAGCGACTATGATCAGAGCTACTATTTGGTTGAGCTTGCAGCAGCCTACAGTCATCTCCAAGGATCTATCTGGTTTTTGCAGGCACAAGACTGGTAAATTAAATGGAGATATGATGAAAATCGCCACCTCTATATTTTTTAGATCCTTAAGGATGACACTAATCTGCATACACCCCTACCCTGAGGGGATGTGATAATTTACTATCTTGGCCAGGGGTGGTGGTGGTGGTTTAGTATCAGAGGCTTCTACTTGGCCTTCCCCACTGTAATAGTTATTATCTCACAGGCCAAAGACACAAAGTAATGGCTGCCCCAACTACCCGATCATACACTTTGAGACTGGGGTAATGACCACTGAGTTCTTGTACCCAGTGGACTTCCTGTGAGCTGGAGCTTGGCCAAGACTCAATTTCTTACCTGGTTCCTGTATGTCCCCACTCTCACAGTGGGCCATGATGATGCTTTGGGTCCCTGAGTGTCTATGTCAACTCAGACTCTAGGTCCAACACTCCTTGAAACATCTAAGTATTCCCTTTCTCTAGTGCACAGTTACCTAAATGCATGCCCAGAGGTCTCTGCAGGAGGGAAAAGAAGAATCATGGCAGTGTCCTTTCTCCTAGGGACCCAATCACCTCTTCTGTCAGTGAGTTCTGGGCTTGAAAAGTGGCTCAGATCTGGAAACTCTACAAGGGATCACGGCTTTTTTTTATTGAAGTGACTGCCCTCAGCCTCCCAGATTTTTTCAGCTATTACAAGCTGAGTAATACTCTTTTCAATAAATTTTTCCCCTGGAGATGCTCTGTTCTATTAACCATCTCCATAACTCTCCTGGGTCAGGCTTCCTGAACTGTCATGCTAACTTTGTCTTATAATAGTTGCAACTTCCTGGCTTCTGGAGATTAAGGACCACCACCTGGCCTCTGCTGTCTTGGGTCTTATCATCCATAGTGCTATCAGTGAGCTAAGTTTATAAGGGCTTTTCCGGTTGTCAGTTCTGACCTGCAGAGGAGGCCACTACTGAAATTTTGAGTGATGCTTGCTGGCGATCATCTTGCTAGTGGATTCCTGATGGCCTTGTTCAACAGTGTGAATCTTTCCATGGAATACAATCTTCTGGTGGGTCTTGTGGCTGTACATAGTGACATGAGTTCCAGCATGCCCACTTCCTTGAGCCTCGAATCCTTCCCTCTGCAATTTGCCTAAGCAATTCTGAAATTCCAATTTCACTCAGCACAGGCTGTATTTCTTACATCTAGGAGCCATCTTAGTAGAAAATTTGCACCGTTTCCTGGGGTCTTTGACAGGATGTTAAATCCCGTATCTCAGGAAAGCACTCCCAAGTCAGTAAACTTTTCCAATTGTATGATCCCACTGCCTCCATTCCCACCGCCTTGATCAAGCCCCCTCAGAACCCAGCCTCATGTGTATATTCCCCTTTCTCCTGCTAGTACACGTCAGCTACTTCTTGTAGCTTCTTTGAAGTGTAAGCCCTTTCCTCGCTTGCAAGGCCCAGCATATCCCCAGCACAGCATATCCCCCAGCAGCTATGCTTAAACTGAACCCTGACTGTGCGGCTAGTGCCCTGAAAGGGAAGTGGGAGCGAGCCCTAAGAAGGAACATATGTTGTCATGTGGGAAGAGGCCTCTGCATAGTCTTCTACCGTGGGTGCTAGTAGGGTGCTAGCTCTTGATAGGAATTAGGTGGGCCATATCTACTGGTTCAGAAGGTTTAGGGGAGTGTGGGGAGTCAAAATCTTTGTAATCATTCACCTAGATGACTCCATCCATGTGTTGCAGTGCCTGATTTTCCCAACCAAGGGCCTTACCTTGGTTGGGTATTTAACCTTAGTAGAAGTCCAGCCACTCTGACTATTAAGTCCTAGGTTTAGTTCGCAGAGTACTCTGCCCTCCTCATAGGAGATGAAATAGCTTTTTTAATTTTTATTTTTGTTTACTTATTTATTGTTTTTGAAACAGGGTGTCTGTCTGTCACCCATACTGGAGTGCAGTGGTGTGATCTTAGCTCACTGCAGCTTCAAATTCCTGACTCAAGCAATCCTCTCGCCACCACCTCCTGAGTAGCTGGGACCACAGGCATGCACCATCACACCCGGCTGATTTTTAAAATTTTTTTGTAGAGGCAGGGTCTTGTTTTGTTGCTCAGGCTGGTCCCAAAACCCTGGCCTCAAGCAATCCTCCCACCTCGGCGTCCAAAAGTGCCAGGATTATAGGCATGAGCCACTGAACCAGGCAAAAGAGCTCTTTTGCATATAACCACAGAGGCCTTCTCAGCTTTTGCACCTGGCTTTCAATTGCCTATTACCCTCAGCAGTTCATTAAATATTTAGTCATCCGATCTTGTCAGCCACATAGTTAATATTCCCTCCCGATATTTCAAATGCCTTCTGTATCACACCCATAATGCATTTCCAGTGTACCTCAGGTGAAAAGTTAAATAATCAGACTGCTGCCTGGTGCCATCTGTACTTCTCACTAGTGAGTGAGGGGTTCTCATTTTCACCTGAGAGGTGAGTGATCTGACTCCAAAAGTCCATCCTATTGGCTGCTTTCTCAGAACACTCCCAGTATCAACTGTCACAGGGTTCTGCAGAAGCAGGCATGGAAATGAAGTTTGGGGTACAAGATATTTATTAGAGATAAACATTTGTGCAAGGAAGGGGGAAGAAACACTGTTGGGCAGAGGGAAAAGATGAACTACTGTGCAGGTCCAACAAAACCTTGGCCAACCCATCAGGAAACTCTGGAACAAATAATGCTCATTCAAGAGCCCCATCTAAAGCCAAAATGGCCATGCCTTCGTAGCCCTCCCCCTCTCAGTCACCAGATGCAGGCTGTCCCAGGAAAGGTGTGACCTTGGGGTAAGGTGACTCTCTGCAGCTGTGGAAGGAGCTGACAGATAGATGGAGGATGTTTGCTAATCAAACTTCCCATAGCTGGGCAGCATCTCCTTCCTTAAGGAAGGATTCAGGTGGTAGATCTCAGTGTCTATGACAGAGTTAGAAGTCGAGGGTCTGAGTCCTGACTCTTATCACTTGCTTGCTGTGTGACACTGGGCAAAGTGCTCCACATTGTTGAATCTCTGCTTTCATATTTTGAAATGGAAATACCATGGATGGAACTGGAGATCATTATGTTAAGTGAAATAAGCCAGGCACAGGAAGACAAACATCTCATGTTCTCACTTATTTGTGGGATCTAAAAATCAAAACAATTGAACTCATGGACATAGAAAGTAGAAGGATGGTTATCAGAGGCTGGCAATGGTAGTAGGGGGCTGGTGGGGGAAGTGAGTATAGTTAATAGGTACAAAAAATAGAAAGAATGAATAAGACCTGCTATTTGATAGCACAACAGGGTGACTATAGCCAATAACAACTTAACTGCACATTTTAAAATAAAAAGTGTGACTGTATTGCTTGCAACTCAATGGGTAAATGCTTCAGGGGATGGATACCCCATTCTTCATGATTCTTTTTGCATGCCTGTATCAAAACACCTCAGGTACCCCATAAACATATATACCTGCTATGTACCCATAAAAAATTTTGGAAAATTTTTGAAAGAAATAAATAGGAAAAAATTAAAACGAAATAAAATAAATTGTTGGTCTGTAAAAAAATGGAAATACTTCCCACATGGGGTAGTTATGAGAAGATTAAATAAAGCAATGCACATGCGGCAGCATTTTGTAAACTCTAAGGTGTGTTATAAACATGAGTTTTTATTTCAAGAAAAGGGCACATTTATTGGTATTCATAGAGCTTCTTTTTTTTCCTTTTCTCTTCTCTGGCCCATTTCCACTTCTTTCAGCCACCTAAATTAAAACAAGTAATACACTGGATAAAGTTTATTCGTTTTTTCTCTATTGGAGTAAATATCCATTCATGTGAAGATCTATGTGTGACTTATATTTAGATATTTAATAGTGACTAATACAGAGCTTTGCACCCCATCATATGGGGCCTACAAAGCCAGAGACAAGTCATTTGATTCCTTAAACAGGAATGTCTTGTTAGCAAGATTTAACTGGTGGCTTTACTATCAGTTTCATTCAAGTAAGCTTCTGTGTGGATAGACAATATTTCTTGATATTGCATGAGAATCAAATGAGATCATATATATAAGAAGCTTTGCAATGGACTGTGCACATGCTTTCATTTCCATTAATATCATTTCCTGCCCAATCATTTCCTTCTGGAAAGGTAATTTCAAGCCTCTGTAAAGAAGTCCTGTGCTTAAGGATCTTGCTCAAAAATGCCACTTTCTTCCTGAAGGCTGGACTTTAAGGAATTTCCCCTTCTTTCTTACCAAACAAGAAACTTCTTGATTATCATAGTACAGATATTTAATAATATTTGTTGAATGATTTAGTGACTGAATAAAATATTTTTAAAAGGCAATAGAAAAGAGGCTTTTCTTGCTAAATGGAAGGCTTCATTTGTCCCCATGCTATTGAATGTGCTGGTTCCGAGAAGAATTGAGTTACTTTAATTTTCACTCTAGGCTTTCCCCAAGTTTGGCGAAACTTTCCATAGAACTGTTTGTTTTGTTACAGTACCATCTTCTGTTTTATTTATGTTACTAGCCTTATATACGTGTGGCTTATATTTAGATATTAAATATTGCCTAACACAGAGCTTGGAACCCAATAAATAAATATTTTTTCAGTGAATGAATGAACAGGAAGGATTGTGCCCACTTTTATAGGAGAAAAACTGTTATCAGAAGTGAAAAACTATCTGCAAAATTATACGAAATAATAAATTCAGAATATTTTATTTTCATAATATACCTATACATTATGTATATGTACACAATATAGCTAGATATACATACATGTATACATATATAGTGTCTATGTATAGTCAATATATTTATGACTTTTTCTATTTAAATTTTCTTTTCAAAATTTTTTTGAGACAGAATATCGCTCTGTCGCCCAGGCTTGAGTGCAGTGGTGTGATCTTGGCTCACTGCAACCTCTGCCTCCCTGGTTCAAGTGATTCTCCTGCTTCAGCCTCCCGAGTAGCTGGGATTACAGGCGTGTGCCACCACACCTGGCGAATTTTTGCATTTTTAGTAGAGACGGGGTTTCATCATGTTGGCTAGGCTGGTCTCAAACTCCTGAGCTCAAGTGATCCACCTGCCTCGGCCTCCCAAAGTGCTGGGATTACAGGTGCGAGCCACCAGCCCAGCTGGTTACTTAAATTTTCTATACAAAGTCATTGCCAATTAATATAGTCATTGATGGCATAGTGCTTAAACAACCAAAATGCACTTAAAAAGCTTCACTCTTGGACCCCTCCCTCTCCAAAACTGGATAATTAACAATGCCCTAACTTGCATGTAAAAACAGTGTCTGAAAAAATAATTTCCATTAAACTGTACAGTATTTAACATAGAATTTAGTAACACTCATTATTTATTGTTATTTTTGCAGAACAGTGTAACATTACAGAAATCGTTTTGCTTTATTATGGAAATTTTCAAACATAAACAAAAGTAGGCAGAATAAGACGGTGAGCCTCTATGTACACATCACATAGCTTCAATAATTACCTACACAGGCCGGGCACGGTGGCTCATGCCTGTGATCCCAGCACTTTGGGAGGCCGAGGTAAGCGGATCACTTGAAGTCAGGAGTTTGAGACCAGCCTGGTGAACATGGCAAAACCTGTCTCTACTGAAAATTCAAAAATTAGCTGGGCGTGGTGGCACACGCCTGTAGTCTCAGCTACTTGGGAGGCTGAGGCATAAGAATTGCTTGAATCCTGGAGGCAGAGGTTGCAGTGAGCCTGGGCGACAGAGGGAGACTCTGTCTCAAAAAAAAAAAAATCACCAATACATTGCTCAAACTTCTCAAACTTGTTTCATTGATATTTCCCCAATTCTTCTGAACCCCATCCCATCCTGTCCACCTCATGCTGAACGATTTTTTTTTTGAGACAGAACCCCAACCCGTCCTGTCCACCTCCTGCTGAACGATTTTTTTTTTTTTTGAGACAGAATCTCACTCTGTCAACCAGGCTGGAGTGCAGTGGTGCTATCTCAGCTCACTGCAACCTCCACCTCCCGGGCTCAAGTGATTCTCCTGCCTCACTCTCTCCATTAGCTGGGATTACAGGCACGCCCCACCACACCTGGCTAATTTTTGTATTTGTAGTAGAGACGGGGTTTCACCATGTTGGCCAGGCTGGTCTCGAACTCCTGACCTCAGGTGATCCACCCACCTCGGTCTCCCAAAGTACAGGGATTACAGGCATGAGCCAACACGCCTGGCTGCTGAACGATTTTAGAGAAAACCCCAGACAGCATATCATTTCACCTATCAATACTTCACTTTATAAAAACCTTTGAAAGAAGTATTCAGCATGCCTTACTGCCTACTGGTGTGTGTTACAATATTAGTCCCCTTGAGGAAGACATAAAATCAAATATTCTGAACAAGGCACTATTGGTATTTAGCACTGCATTTTTTAAAAAGCAGCTTAAAAGAACACACGTATTGATTATCTCATGCTTCAGGGGTCCAGGCATAGCTTAGCTGCATCCTCTTCTTCAGGGTCTCTCAGAAGACTGCAATCAAGTGTTGGCTGGTGCTGGGGTCTCATCTGAGACTCAACTGGTGAAGGATCTACTTCCAAGATCTCATGGTTGCTGTCAGGACTCAGTTCCTTGTGGTCTATTAGCCAGAGTCTCACCTCATTTCCTTGTTACATAGGCCTCCCTAATGGCTGCTTGTTTCATCAAAGCATGTAAGTTGAGAGAGAGAGAAAGTCTGCCAGCAAGATGGAAGTTGCAATCCTATGTAATATAATCATGGAAGTGACATCCCATCACCCCTGTCACATTCTATTGGTTAGAAGCAAGTCACAGGTCTTACCCACATGTGGGGGAGAGATTACACAAGGTGTGAATTCCAGGAGACTGGGATCACTGGGGACATCTAAAAGCCAACCTATCACACTTGGCATGCTTGAAGCTGATTGATAGGATCCAGGTTCAAAACAGCTTTCCAGGGCAAGATGCAGTCACTTAGGAGCAGGGCTCTACTATGAGTGTGGCAGAGAGGTGAGCTGGGTCCAATAAGAAGCCTCTTGATCAAACTGTATTAACCCAATCAGGTGGACTAGCAGGTGCTTTCTGTTCTGTCTTTGAAATGTGCTTATTAATGCTCAAGGTTTCTGCACGTGGGAGAATGGAAGGCTTCTCTCAGGCCAGCACTTAGTACTTCTGTCTCCTCCATTTAGGTTATATGTCTTCCATAAGTCAGCTGAGTTTGTCCTCAAAACTGATAACTCCAGTTATTATAATTACATTATCATATAACTAAATATTACATAAATTGACTACATATGGCTATGAAAAAAGTGTTTTATAAAAATTGACCTTAATATTATAGAAATTATTATTAAATGACTCAAGTTGCTAAAAACATCACTGTCAACTTAGCCATGGTTGAAACATTGGTAAGGATGAGGGAAAGATGAAAATCTAGAAGGAGTCTGCTCTCAGATTTCTTTGCCCATGTTTCCTAAGTTCTTTATCCACTTTAAATAAACAGGAACTGGTAATCAGATGAAGCATACATGTGCTGTGTATATAAGAAGGACGGGGAGAAATGCTCATCAGCATGTTCACACTTGAAGAAAAGTCTTCAGCCTTAAGTCAGACTAGTGCGTGTACAAATATAGGTTTTAAGGTAGAATAAAATTTTCATGTATATTTTCAGTTTTTGAATAATTGTGTAGTTAAGTCAGGCCTAGCTATTGATAATCTCAATTCTTATTTCATGGGCATCTCAGGTGAGGGATTGCTTTCCACTTACCTTTTGTTTTGCCCTTTTCTCAATTGGTACCATCCCTACTTGACCCAGGGACTTTCATTCCTAGCTGGTATTCCCTGCTGGATAGGTGAGTTCATCCACCCATGGGCTTCGGTGGCTAGAGATCCAGCTGATTAACATGTCAACTGAGCATCCTTCTTCTCCCAGCTCAAGATGTTTCCCTATGCCCATGACAGGCTGAAACCGCTAGAGTGGTTCAAGTGCTTGGCCAACTGTACCTGTGGATCCTTCAAAACCCCAAGGGTCTGAGAATAGAGGCCTTTTAATCCAGCTGTGCTCACAGGCTCAGCATTAGATCTGGTTGTCTCTAGGAAAGCCCCAGCTGTCAGGTCTCCCAGGGACATATGATCATATGCAACCTGCTATCCTCACACTTGCATTCCTTTTACTCATCTATGCCATAATCACCAGGTGTCTGCTTCAAGAACAAAACCAAATTTAATTATTAACCTTATCATAAATAGAATTAGGCAACTAAAAATAACAAAACTAAACAAAGAAGTATACATACATTTTGGATAAATTAGGCGGGCAGATCACATGAGGTAAGGAGTTCAAGACCAGCCTGGCCAACATGACAAACACCGTCTCTATTAAAAATATAAAAAAATAGCCAGACGTGGTGGTGGGCACCTGTAATCCCAGCTACTCGGGAGGCTGAGGCAGGAGAATCGCTTGAACCCGGGAGGTGGAGGTTGCAGTGAGCCAAGATCATGCCACTGCACTCCAGCCTGGGCTACAGAACAAGACTCCATCTCAAACACACACACACACACACAAACACACACACACACACACACAAAAGGAAAGAAATACCCGAGACTGTTTAATTTATAAAGAAAAGAGGTTTGATTGGCTCACAGTTCTACAGGCTGTACAAGAAACAAGGTGGTGGCATCTACTTGGTTTCTGGGGAGCCTCAGGGAGCTCACAATCGTGGTGGAAGGCAAAGGGGGAACAGGTACATCACATGGCAAAAGCAGGAGAAAGGGAGAGAAGTGGGGGATGCCAGCACTCTTTTAAACAACCAGATCTCGTGAGAATAAACTCACTATCAGGAAGACAACACCAAGGGGATGGTGCTAAACTGTTCATGAGAAAAATCCTCCCACATCATCCAATCACCTCCCTCCAGGCCCCACCTCCAACACTGGGAATTACATTTCAACAGGAGATTTGGGTGGGAACAAATATCCAAACCATATCAAACACCAACCCTTTTCCTCACCCTTATTCTAAACTCCCCTGTTCACCCACAATGATACCACCCATGGAAAAAGGACAAGGGGAAGTGGAAGGGAATACATGAAAGAGCCATTCTGCGGTGGGTTGGCACAACAAGAGAATCTTGAATATCTTCCTGCCTCAACTTTCCAGCACCTAGCTCCAACCTTTCAGTAAAACTATTTAGGTTGTACTCATTTCCTGTTGCTGAGAGAAATTAATCTTTGGGGATCTGTAATTTCACTAAAGTTTTATCTTAGACGTTTCTTTAAACTGTGTCTACACAGGCAAAACACAAATTAGATGTGAGAGCTACACCGATTATCCTGGTAATTCAAGCAAAACACCCAGTTCTTGGGTAAAATGAGAACTTTTTGTGTTCATTATTTTCTAATTCTCTATACTACCCAAATACAAGGGATTTTAATGATACCATAGTCCTTAGGATTCGTACTGGAGGCATTATAATTTGGGCCTTCAAGTCTTTTAGTAATTAGAACCCTGCTGATAAAATAAGACTTTTACCAAATCCCACTTGATGTTAAGCAAAACAAAGTTTTACAAACATAGCAGATAATCTACTTTGCATTTTACTTCATTTTAGAATTATAGTTCGGAGAATTCTATTAAAACAAAGTGAAACTTAACAAATAATATCTCAAGATAATGTCTTTTTTTTTTTTTTTTTGAGACAGAGTCTTGCTCTATCACCCAGACTGGAGTGTGGTGGCACAATCCTAGCTCACTGCAGTTTTGACCTCCTGGGTTCACGAGATCCTCCCACCTTAGCATTCTGAGTAGCTGGGCCCACAGGCACATGCCACCATGCCCAGTTAATTTTTTATTTTTTGCAGAGATGGGATCTTACTATGTTTCCCAGACTGGTCTTGAACTCCTGGGCACAAGTGATCCTCCTGCTTCAGCTTCCCAAAGTGCTTGGATTACAGACTTGAGCCACTGCACCTGGCCAAAATTCTATTAAAACAAAGTTTTAATATTAAAAAGAAAGCAGCTTCCTCCCAGACATATGTCTTCATGTGTCTGAGATGGCAGTGACACTTTCTAGTTTACAATGAACCAGTCATGATAAGTCCCTATGATCTGTTTCAAGCCAGGCCCTCTTCCTTTGATTCTGAAAGGTTAAAAATTTGTATCATACAGACTACAAAATACTAAGAAAGCAGGACCTTCACCTTACAGTTAATTATTTTAGCTTACTTTTTTTCTGATTATAAAAGCTATACATACTCATTGTGTAAAATCTAGAAAATAGAATTTGCTCTTTGATCCACTAATTCCATTTCTAGGAATCTCTTCTTGCATATAAGCTCAATGATTTATGAGTGCATGGATGTTTACTGTGGCATTGTTTGTAACAACAGAAATGTCCACTAAAAGGGAAATAATTTAATTACAGTGTCTCTACACTATGGAATTTATGCAGCAGCTTTAAAAAATGATGTTAGTCTATATGAACTGATATTGAATGGTTTCCAACACATATTTTTAAAAGATTAATTGTATCTTTATCACAACCAGACATTGCTTTTCCTGTTGAAGAGGCTGCGTCTTGGTTGCTTTAGTTAAATATATTGTCTTAACCCAGAACTAAGGAGACAGTTTTGACTAGGAAAACTTGCAGAGTAAACACAGTCCCTCTTTGTGACTAGAAGATACTTTCTCTTTATCCACATAAGCTTCCACTTTCTGCCTTCTTTTTGCTGGGTGGGGTAATGGGATGTTCTATTTTAATTTTTATCCTAGTAACACAGGCATAAGATTAAAAATAAGCAATAGTACAGGTTTTTAATGAAATGCAATATCCACCTGCTTCACTCCTCTCCATTTTCAGACATACTTCCTAGAAGTAACCACTTTTAACCATTGCTCTTTTTAATTCTTCTGATGGTAATCCACTGAATGCCAGATAATCTGCACATCATTTGAAAATTCAAATTGTGCCAAAAACGCTTATAATGCTAAAACATCAGCCTCCTGACACATTCCCTCTATTTCTGCTCCTCCAAAGGTAACCACTTTCTTGTCCTTTCTCCCGTCTTGTTTAGTAAGGTAATACATCCACGTGGTTCAAAATTCAGAACTACATACAAAGGTGTACACTGGGCCAGGCATGGTGGCTCACACTTGTAATTCCAGCACTTTAAGAGGCTGAGGCAGGCAGATCACAAGGTCAAGAGATCAAGACCATCCCGGCCAACACTGTGAAACCCCATCTCTACTAAAAATACAAAAAGTAGCCAGGTGTGATAGCATGCGCCTATAGTCCCAGCTACTTGGGAGGCTGAGGCAGGAGAATCGCTTGAACCTGGGAGGCGGAGGTTGCAGTGAGCTGAGATCACGCCATTGCACTCCAGCCTGGCGACAGAGTGAGACTCCATCTCAAAACAAAAAAAAAAAGGTGTACATTGACAGGTCTTATTCTCTCTCACCTTCCATCCCATTTTACCTGCTTTTTTGCATGTTCTTCCAGTGTTTATGCAAATATATATTCTCCTCTCTTTCTCCTTTGTTACACAAAAGTAGAACACTCTAAACACTGCACTACACATTGCTCTTTAACCTTTAACAAGATATATTTTTACATCAGTACATAGAGAGCTTCCTGATTTTTTAATAGCTGCATAATATTCCACATAAAATTCCACTGGGTAGATAAATCATAATTTATTTAACCAGGCCCTGACTGATGGACACGTGGATTGTTTTTAGTCTTTTAAGAGATAGAGAATGATTTGGAAATAAAATCATACATCTGGCAATTTTTAAGATATGACTTTGGTCATTTACTTAAAAAAATGCTTACACAGAAAGAGATAAGGGGAGCAAGTAACTTCCAGGTAGAAGTAATTAATTGATTCTCTTTCACACCTGAGCACAATTTAAGTTTTATCCCATAAGCCTTTTCAGGAGTAGTTTGAGGATCCATAAGAAAGGCAAGCCCTTGCACTCACAAGTAAACACACTTTAAAAGACTGACAATATATATTTGAAAAGCATTTTGAAAGCAGGAGGAGCAATAGAAACCAGGTAAAATATATGATTAACAAAAGACTTAAAAATATATTTCAAAAACAGGAGGAGTCATAGAATTTGTTTAGAAGAATCACGGAGAGGGAGTATGATAGTGAATATCTGTAAAGGTTTATAAATTTTGTTTGAGATAAGGATTATTTTGTTTGTTGAGTTTTTTAAATTAAATATGTAATTATGGTGGCTCTTTCTTTTCTTTTCTTTTCTTTTTTCTTCTGACAGAGTCTTGCTCTGTGGCCCTGGCTGGAGTGCAGTGGCGTGATCTCGGCTCACTGCAACCTCTGTCTCCCAGGTTCAAACAGTTCATCTGCCTCAGCCTCCCGAGTAGCTGGGATTACAGGTGTGAGCCACCACTCCCAGCTAATTGTTTTTTTGTTTGGTTGGTTTTTTTTTGTACTTTTAGTAGAGATGGGCTTTCACCATGTTGACCAGGCTGGTCTCAGACTCCGGACCTCAAGCCTCAGCTTCCCAAAGTGCTGGGATTACAGGCGTGAGCCACAGCTCCCGGCCAGCGGCCAGGTGTTTCTTTTTCAAAAGATAGCCACTTTCAAAAGATTCGAACTCTTCTTAGATATATTTATCTTGTTTCTAAAATATAATATAGGGATATTGTTATTTCTCGATTTGTCCATTTGAGATGTTATCTATGCACTTTTTATTACAGTAGTTGAGGAGGACATAATCCATTCTGGGTTTGTCTCTCACTAAGTGCTCATAGTTATGGTCTTGAGGCTTCTTTCCTCTGTCATTATGGAAATCCTTTTGTCTCTATTCTGTGTTAAATTACCCTGGTTTCCATGTCTTCCTCTCTTGTTTACTCCTTAATTGCAAAAAGCAAATCCTCTTATTAGAGAAAGAGGGCATAGGAAATATTTTTTTGAAATTTGCAGATGTAAATTAAAAATGTGTTTTTTTATATTTGCTTGTGATAGTTTTGCTGAGTTTGGGATTCTTGTTAGGAAATAATTTCCTTCCTTTTTTTTTTTTTTTTGTTTTGAGACAGGGTCTTGCTCTGTTGCCCAGACTGGAGCACAGTGCCATCATAGCTTGCTGCGGCCTTGAACTCTTGGGCTCAAGCAATCCTCCTGTCTCAGCCTCCTGAGTATCTGGGACTATAGGTGCATACCACCACACCTATCTAATTTTTAAATTTTAATTTTTTGTAGAGATAGGGTCTCGCCATGTTGCCCAGGCTGGTCTCAAACTCCTGGCCTCATGTGATCCTCCTGCCTTGTCCTCTGAAAGTGTTGGAATTAGAGGCATGAGCTGCTGTGCCCAGCCTTAATTGTTTTAATTAAAAATTTAACCATTTTAATGCATGCAGTGGCTGTAATTTGCATTTTCCTGATAATTAGTGATGTTGAACACTTTTACCCTTGCTTATTGGCCATTAATATTCCTTTTCTCTGTGAAATATCTGTCAAAGTCTTTTGCCCATTTTCTTTTTTTTTTTTTTTTTTTTTTTTTTGAGACAGAGTCTTGCTCTGTCGCCCAGGCTGGAGTGCAGTGGTGATCTCGGCTCACTGCAACCTCCACCTCCCAGGTTCAAGCAATCCTCCTGCCTCAGCCTCCCAAGTATCTGGGATTACAGGTGCCCGCTACCACACCCAGCCAATTTTTGTATTTTTAGTAGAGACGGGGTTTCACCATGTTGGTCAGGCTGGTCTTGAACCCCTGACCTCGTGATCCACCTGCCTCGGCCTCCCAAAGTGCTGGGATTACAGGCGTGAGCCACCGCACCCGGCCGTCTTTTGCCCATTTTTTTTTTTTTTTTTTTTTTTTTTGCCCATTTTCTAATTGGGTCATTTGTCTTTTTATTGTTGAGTTGTAGGAATTTGTTATGCACCCTGAACATAAGTCCTTTGTTAGATACATAGTTTGCAAATGTTTTCTCCCTGTCTGTGGCTTGCCTATTCCGTGAATTTCCTAATAGTGTTTTCTCACATACACATATTTCATTTTATTTTTTATTTATTAATAGTAGCTTCTTCTTATTACAAAATTAATACGTACTCATTTTAAAAAGTGAGAAAAGCTTGCACCCTCCTGGGCCCAGGCGCTCCTTGGTGCTCCCAGTGCAGCCATGGCTCAGCACTTCTCCCTGGACGCCTGCGATGTGGTCGGATTCTACCTGGACCACACCCTGTGTCACTACAACCTGCCCGAGAGCGCCCCACTCATTTATAATAGCTTTGCCCAGTTCTTAGTTAAGGAGAAAGGGTATGATAAGGAATCGCTCAATGTGACCCCAGAGGATTGGAATTTCTGTTGCAAGGGTTTGGCATTGGATCTAGAAGATAGGAAGTTCCTTAAACTTGCTGATAATGGCACTGTTCTCAGGGCAAGCCATGGCACCAAGATGATGACTCCAGAGGTGCTGGCAGAGACATATGGCAAGAAAGGGTGGAAGCACTTCTTGTCGGACACTGGAATGGCTTGCCGCTCATGAAAGTATTATTTTTACAACTACTTTGACCTGCCAGGAGCTCTTCTATGTGCCAGGGTGGTGGACTATTTAACAACAAACAATGGTCAAAAAACATTTGATTTTTGGAAGGATATAGTTGCTGCTATACAACACAATTATAAAATGTCAGCTTTTAAGGAAAACTGTGGAAAGTATTTTCCAGAAGTAAAAAGAGATCCAGGCAGATATGTACACAGTTGTCCTGAATCTGTGAAAAAATGGCTTCGACAGCTAAAGAATGCTGGGAAAATTCTTCTGTTAATTACCAGTTCTCACAGTGATTACTGTAGACTTCTCTGCGAATATATCCTTGGGAATGATTTTGCAGACTTTTTGACATTGTGATTACAAATGCATTGAAGCCTGGTTTCTTCTCCCACTTACCAAGTCAGAGACCTTTCTGGATGCAGAGAATGATGAGGAGCAGGAGGCGCTGCCATCTCTGGATAAACCTGGCTGGTGCTCTCAAGGGAACGCTGTCCACCTCTATGAACTTCTGAAGAAAATCAATGGCAAACCTGAACCCAAGGTTGTTTATTACGGCATGCATTCAGATATTTTCCTGGCTTATCACTATAGTAATTGGGAGACAGTTCTTATCCTGGAAGAACTCAGAGGGATGAAGGTGCAAGGAGTCAGAGGCCTGAGAAGTCAGAGCCTCTAGAGAAAAAGGAAAATATGAGGGACCAAAGGCAAAGCCTCTAAATACTTCATCTAAAAAATGAGGCTCCTTTTTTTTTTATTGATTCAGTTTTGGGACTAGAAAATACAGAAGACTCCTTGGTTTGTACATAGTCTTGTAAGAGAATCAGTACTTACAGCACTATTGTAATTCCAAGTATTGAAATAATCGCAGAATTACCTCTGGACTACAAATTTACAAGATTATCTTCAAGCAATTCAAAAACAGCTGGCTACTATCCAAACCCTCCATTGGTCTTATCAAATGATGGGACACTGATAACTAAATAAGTTGTCTTTACTGAAAAATGAAGTGAAGACCCATATATGCAGTAAAAAAAATTCAAAAAATACTGTAAAAAGTTTTAAGGAATAAGTTTTTAATGAAAATTGACCAAGAAGTTGAAAAAAAAATGAGAAAATACACATAAACAAAAAGACTAAACTAAAAAACAGGCATGTTAGAACCCAGAAATATTGTAACCAGGATATTAATACCTTTCAGATACTTTGCTGCATGTATTTATAAATTTTTCTTTGCTATAAAGAACATTAGTAGCAAAGTTATTGAAATTTTAACAATCTATAGATTAAATAATAGTATTATATTAATATTAATAAGACTTTGACAATTCAACTACAGTTATATAAGAGAATGTTGTTTAGGAGTAAAGAGACATCATGGATGCCACTTACATTCAAAATATTAAAAATAATATAATTTCTATCAATTAAGAGAATGAAAAAGCAAATACAGTAAAAATGTTAACATTTGGAGAATCTGGATAAAGGGCATACAGGAACTTATTGTACTACTATATTGAAATTTTTGTCTAAGTCAGCTATTATTTCATTATAAAAGCTCAAAAACTTAATGACTAAATTAATTTTAAAAATTAAATTTTTTAATGGTTATTGCTTTCTGTATCCTATCTGAGGAATCTTTGTCTACCCTCACATCCTGAAGGTATTGTCCTGTGCTTTCTTCTGAAAGCTTTACAGTTTAGTGCCTATGTTTAGGACTCTGATCCATCTCAAATTAAATTTTGTATATGGTGAAGAGTGGGAGTTGAGATTAAATTTTTCTTCGTAGGTTATTTTTCCAATTATTTCACTACATTTATTGAAAAGACCTTTTTTTCCCTATTGTTTTGCTTTGCTGCTTTTATTGAAAATCAGCTGACTGTATAAGTATGGGTCAATTTACGGACTCTTATTCTAGTTCATTTATTTAGTTGATTATCCTTAGACCAATGCCACACTATTTTGATTAATTTAAGATTTACAAACTTGAAAGTGAGGAGCGTAAGTTCTGCAAGTTCGTTCTTCTTCTTCAAGACTGGACTAATCTATGTCACTTACATTTTCACATACATTTTATAGCTGGCTTGTGAATTTCTACAAAAAAGCCTGCTAGGAGCTTGGGATTGCATAAAGTCTAAAGATCAATTTGGGGAAGAATTTACTTTCTTACAATATTGAGTCTTCCAATCCACGAACATTTTTTTTTTTTTTTGAGACAGGGTCACTCTGCCACCTAGGCTGAAGTGCAGTTGCACAATCATAACTCACTGCAGCCTTGAATTCCTGGGCTCAAGAGATCCTCCTGCCTCAGCCTCCCAAGTTGCTGAGACTACAGGCGTGCGCCACCATAACTGGCTAATTTTTAAAAATGTTTTATAGAAACAGGGGTCTCACTGTGTTACCTAGGCTGGTCTTGAACTCCTGGCCTCAAGTGATCCTCTCCACCTCAGCATCCCAAAGTGCTGGGATTATTGCACTGCACCTGGCTGTCCAATTTTTAAGTTTTCTTTAAACACTGTTATCATTTTTCCATAATTTTCAATGTACAGGTATTAGATGTCTTTTGGTAGATTTATTCTTAAGTATTTTATGTCTTATAACACTATTATAAACTGATTTTTAAAATTTTTATTTTTCAATTTTGCTAGTAGAATCTAAAAATAAATTGATTTCTGTATTGACCTTGCATCTGGAGATGTTGATAAACTCATTTATTAGTTCTAGTAGTTGTTTTGTAAATTCTCTGTAAAAATAATGTCATATGTAAATGACAGTTGTATTTCTTCTTATCAAACTGGCATGCCTTTTATTTCCTTTTCTTGACTTATTGCAATGACTAGGATCACCAATACAATGTTGAATAGAGATGATGAGAGTAGATATCCTTGCTTTTTTTCCTATCTTAAGGTGGAGAAAAATTTAATGGTGAAATTCACTATTTCATTACTAACTATGATGCTAGATGTAAGTTTTGGGAGATGTCTTTCATAAGATTAAGGAAGTTCCCTTCTATACCTACTTGAGAGTTTTAAAAAATCATAAATGAATATTGGATTTTTCAAACGCTTTTTCTGTATCTATTGAAGTGGTCATGTTTTTTCTTCTTTATGCTGTTAATATGGTTGGTTAAATTGATTTGTTTTTTCCATAATTTTGTTATGAAAAGTTATTTTCAAATGTATGGCCAAAGTGAAAGGATTTTTTGGTGAACCATATACCCACCAACTACATTATACCATTAATCTTTTACTATACTTGCTTTATCATATATCTATTTCTCTATCCATTCCTTTACTCACGCATCTTACGTTGTTAATTTATTTCAAAGTAAATACTTTGGTATGAATTGACTACAGTATATTGACTTGTTTTTGAATGTTAAATTAACTTTGTACCTGAATTCCTTAGATAACCTCATTTGGTCAGGGTGCATTTTTTTATGTATTGTTAGTTTTGATTTCCAACTAATTCTTAAAGGAGTTATATGTCTGCATTTGTGAGTGATATTGGCCTACAATTTTCTTTTATTGGTTTTGGTATCATGATTATGGTGGCCATATAAAATGAGTTGAGAAGTGTCTCCTTCTCCTCTATTTTCTGAAAGAGGTTGTGTATGATTGATAATATATCTTCTCTACAAGTTTGATAGAATTAACCAGTGAAGATATCTGGGCTTGGAACTGTCTTTGTGGGAAAATTTTCTATAACAAATTCAATTTTTTAATAGATATAGGGCTATTTAGACTTACTATGTCATCTTGTGTCAATTTTAATACTTTTTTCCCAATTATTTGGCTCTTTCATCTAAACTGTTGAATTTATCAGCATCAAGTTTATCATAACAGTCTCCTATTTCCTGTGAGATATCCATAGGATCTGTAGTGATAATCCCTCTATCATTTTTGGTACTGGCTATTTGTGTTTTAACTCCTTTTTTCCTGATCAGTCTTGTTAGGTGTTTATGGATTGCATTAATCAAGTTGAAGACTCATCTCTTGGCTTTGCTAATTCTCTCTATTGCTTGTCTTTTTTCCACTACATTGACTATTGCTGTATATTTTTTCCCTACTTCTCCTTTCATTAGGGTTAATGTGCTCTTCTTTTTCTAGTTTCTTAAGATGAACTTAGATCATGGTTTTATTACTTCCTTTCTAACATAAACATTTCAAGCTATAAATTTTCCTCTAAGCCTTGCTTTAAGTACACCCCACCAATTTTAATATGTTATCAGTTTGGAATATATTCTAATTTTCATGGTGATTTCTTCTTTGATCCATGGGTTACTCAGAGGATATTGTTTAATTTTCAAATATCTTAAGGCCTTTCTAGATATCTTATTTTTTTTAATTCTGAATTTACTGCCATTGTTGCCATAGAACATATTCTGAGATTTTAATCTTTTGGAATCCATTGTTGTTTTATGGCCTAGCATTTGGTTTATCTTGATGAATATTCTGTATGCATTTGAAAAAATGTATAGTCTCATTTGTTGGGTGTAGTATTTCATAAGTAGTAGTTATGTCAATGTGGTTGATAATGTCATTCATATTTCCTATATCTTTTCTGATCTTTTTCTATCTCCTCTATTATTTACTGAGTGGGGTATGTTAAAATCTCCAACTATGGTCTTGCCCATTTCTTTTGACCTGACAGATTTTGCTTCATATATTTTGAAGCTATGTGGTTATGTCTGTTCACAACTACATTTCTTTCTGATATATTGACCTCCTTTTTATGGTGAAATATTCTTCTTTCTCTCTGATAATACTCATTGTCTTATAGTCTATTTTGTCTGGTAATATCATCACTCTGGCATTTCTTGGCGTACTGTTTCCAAGGTTTATTTTTTTTCCACTAGTTTACTTTGAAACTATTTATATCTTTGCATCTGGGAATATCCTGGCTAGGCACAGTGGCTCACACCTGTAGTCCCAGCACTTTGGGAGAACAAGGTGGGAGGTTTGCTTGAGGCTGGGAGTTCAAGGCCAGGTTGGGCAACATAGCAAGACCCCTGTCTCTACAAAAAATTTAAAAATTCAAGGGGTGTGGTGGCACACACCTGTAGTCCCAGCTACTCAGGAGACTGAGGCGGGAGGATCATGTGAGCCCAGGAGTTAGAGGCTGCAGGGGGCTATGATTGTGTGATTGCACCCCAGCCTGGGCAACAGAGTGAGACCTTGTCTCTTAAATAAATAAAGTACATCTTTTGTAGATAACAAATAGTTGGGTCCTACGTTTTTATCCAATCTGACAATCTCTGGCTTTTAATTGGGGTGTTTGGTTCATTTACATATAATGTAATTATTATTATTTCATTTAATTATACCTTCTTTCTTTTTTCTAATTGTGTCATCTGGTTTCAGTTCTACTCATGCTCCTTTCATGCCTTCTTTTGATTAAAGAAATATTTTTATATTCCATTTTATTTCTTCTATTAGTTTTCTATCTATAACTGTTTTTTAGTGGTTCTGGGGATTACAATGTGAATCTAACTTATCACAAGCTAATGGATGTGTAGTGGAATCTTATGGTTTTAATTTTCATTTCCCTAATGGCTAATAATGTTGAATGTCTTTTCATGCGTTCATTTGCTATTGCATATCTCCTTTGGTGAAGTGTCTGCTCAAGTGTTTTGACCATTTTTTAAATTGGGTTTTTGTTTTCTTGCTGTTGATTTCTCAGAGTTCTTTACATTGTAGATAAAGTCTTTGTCAGATATGTGCTTTGCAATTATTTTCTCTCAAATTGTACCTTGTCTTTTTGTTCTCTTAGCAGTGCCTTTCTAAGGGTAAAAGTTTAAATTTTGATAAAGTTCAATTTCTTGATTTTTTTGTGGATCATGCTTTTGATGTCATATCTAAGAACTCCTTGCCTGTGATCAAAAATATTTTCTCCCTCCCTCCCTCCCTTCATTCCCTCCCTCTGTACCTTCCTTCCTTCTTTCCTTCCTTCCTCTCTCTCTCTCTTTCTTTCTTTCTTTTTTTGTTAGACTGAGTTTCGCTCTTGTCGCCCAGGCGGGGGTTCAAGCAATTCTCCTGCCCCAGCCTCCCAAGTAGCTGGGATTACAGGCATGCGCCACCATTTCCAGCTAATTTTTGTGTTTTTAGTCGAGACGGGGTTTCACCATGTTGGCCAGGCTGGTCTCAGGTGATCCACCTGAGTGGAACTGAATTCCTGACTTCAGGTGACCCGCCCACCTCAGCCTCCCAAAGTGCTGGGATTACAGGCATAAGCCACCACGCCTGGCCTCTCCTATGTTTTTGGATAAATGTTTAATACTCTTACATTTGACCTTGAGATGTATAATCTATTTTGAGTTATTTTTTGTATAATGAGGGGAGTTTAGGTCAAGGTTCTTTTTTTCTCTTTTCTGTTTTTTTTTGTTTTGTTTTTTGTTTTTGGCATAAGAATGTGCAATTGTTCCAACACTATTTGTTGGAAATGCTATAATTTCTCAATTGAATTTTCTTTGCCCTTTATCAAAAAATCAATTGGCCAAATTTCTCTGGGTCTATTTCTGGACTTTATTTTTTGTTCCTTTGATTTATACATCTAATTTTTCACCAATACTACCCTGTCTTGATCACTATAGCTTTATGGTAAGTCTTAAAATCAAGCAATGCTTGGGAGGCTGAGGCAAGAGAATCACTTGAACCTGGGAGACAGAGGTTGCAGTGAGCTGAGATCGCACCATTGCATTCTAGCCTGGACAACAGTGCAAGACTCCAACTTGGAAAAAAGATCAAGCAATGTGAGATCTTCCACTTAATTATTCTTTCTCAAAATTGTTTTGAATATTACAGTTTCTTTGATTTTTCACATAACTTTTAGAATTGGCTTCCCTATATCTACAAGATTTCTTGTGGGATTTTGATTGAAATTGTGTAAAATCTATAAATCAGGTTGGGGAGAACTGATATTGTATCTCTCTCTCTCTCTCTCTCTCTCTCTCTCTCTCTCTCTCTCTCCATATAGAGAAAGACCAGTTGATCAAATTTCTCTGGGACAGAGAGAGAGAGAGAGAGAGAGAGAGAAAGAAACAGATAGTATCAGTTCTTTCCAACCCAATTTATAGATTTTACATAATTTCCATATATATATAGAGAGAGAGAGAGAGAAACTAATACACACACACACACACACACACACACACACACACACACGACTCATGATTTAATCATGAGTCTTCCAACACATGAGCACAGTATTTCTCTCCATTTATTTGGGTCTTCTTTTATTTCTTTCATCAGATTTTATACTTTTCAGTATATAGATCCCATGCATATTTTGTTAGATTTCACTTTTGAGGCAGCTATTGTAAATATTATTGTCTAAAATTTTCAGCTTCTATTTGTTAACTATTAGTGTATAGAAATGCAATTGATTTCTGTGGGTTGACCTTCTATACTGCAACCTTGCTAAAATCACTTATGAATTCTAGGTGCTTTTTGAGTAGATTACTTGAAATTTTCTATGCAGACAATCATCTGTCACCTGTGAATAAGGATATTTTATTTCTCCATCTTTCAATCTGCATGACTTTTATTTCTTTTTCTTGTTTTATTGTTCTGGCTGGGACTTCTACTGCAATGTTGAATAGTAGTGATGAGAGTGAACATCCCCTACTTGTTTTTTTGGGTTTTTTGTTTTGTTTTGTTTTTTAGTTTGTTTGTTTTTTGTTCTTAGGGCTGGATATTCATATTTTCTTTTTTCTTTTTAATTTAATTTAATTTTTTTATTATTTATTTTATTTTATTTTACATTCCAGGATACATGTGCAGGACGTGCATGTTTGTTACATAGGTAAACGTGTGCCATGGTGGTTTGCTGCACCTATCAACCCATCCCTTAGACATTAAGCCCCTCATGCATTAGCTATTTATCCTGATGCTCTCCCCCCAGACGGGTCCCGGTGTGTGTTGTTCCCCTCACTGTGTCATGTGTTCTCATTGTTCAGCTCCCACTTATGAGCTGGATGTGAGACATGGAGTCAAAGGAGATTATTTCAGAGCTTTAAGATTTAATTACTACCTCCTTGGATTTCAGACTTGCATGGGGCCTGTAGCCCCTTTGTTTGGGCCAATTTCTCCCATTTGAAATGGGTGTATTATCCAATGCCTGTACCTCCATTGTACCTAGGAAGTAACTAACTTGCTTTTGATTGTATGGGATCACAGGCAGAAGGGACTTGCTTTGTCTCAGATGAGACTATGGACTTGGACTTGTGGGTTAAAGCTGAAATAAATTAAAACTTTGGGGAACTCTTAGGAAGGCACAATTGTGTTTTGAAATGTGAGAAAGATGAGATTTGGGGGGGGCCAGGGGCAGAATGATATGTTCTGGATCTGTGTCCCCCACCCATATCTCATCTTGGATTGTAATCCGAATTGTAATCCAAATTGTAATCCCCATGTGTAAGGGGAGGAATCTCGTGGGAGGTGACTAGATCATGGGAGTGGTCCCCCCATGCTCTTCTCATGATAGTAAGTGAGTTCTCACAAGATCTGTTGGTTTTACAACAGGCTTTTCCCTCTTTGCTCAGCACTTCTCTCTCCTGCCACCTTGTGAAGAAGGATGTGTTTGCTTCCCCTTCCACCATGATTGTAAGTTTCCTACGGCCTCTCCAGCCATGCAGAACTGTAAGTCAATTAAACCTATTTTCTTTACAAATTACCCAGTCTCAGGTATTTCTTCATAGCAGCATGAGAATGGACTAATACAGCATCTAAATTGGAAAGGAAGAAGTAAAATTATCTCTGTTCACAGATTACATGATCACATATGTAGAAAACCCTAAAGACTCCACATCACACTTCCTGATGTCAAAATATATTACAAAGCTACAGTAGTTGAAACAGTATGGTACTGGCATAAAGCTAGGACTACAGAACAGAATAGAGAGCCAGAAATAAACCCATGCATATACTGTCAACTGATCTTTGACAAAGTTGCCAGGAATAGACAATGGGTTAAGGATAATGTCTTCAACAAATGGTGTTAGGAAAGCTGGATAGCCCTATGCAAAAGAACAAAATTAGACACTTATCTTAGACCATACACAAAAATCAAGTAAAAACGGACTAAAGACTTAAATGTAAGACCTGAAATATTATAACTCCTGAGGAAAACAAGGAAAAACTTTCATGACATTGATCTTGGCAATGATTTCTTGGATATGACCCCAAAAGCATGGACAACAAAGGTAAAAATAGACAAGTGGGACTACATCAGAATAAATATTTTCTAGACAGCAAATGAAACAACAGAGTTAAGAGGTAAAGAGGCAACTTTCAGAATGAGGAAAAATGTTTACAAATCATATATAACCTGATTTGAAATGCACGGAAGACTCGAATGAATATTTTCCCAAAAAAGACAAGTAGCCAAGAGCTACATGGAAAGGCACTCATTGTCACTAATTTTCAGGGAAATGCAAATCAAAACCACACTGAGATATTGCCCCACACCTGTTAGGAGGGTCATTATTAAAAAAATAAAATATAACAATTATTGGTGAAGATGTAGAAAAATTGGAACTTTTGTTGGAAAGTTCCAATTGTAGAAATGTAAAATGTAGAAATGTAAAATGGTGCTGCTGCTATGGAAAACAGTATGCAGTTTCCTCAAAAATTAAAAACAGAAATGCCATATGGTCCAGCCATCACACTTCTGCATATTTATCCAAAAGAATTGAAATCAGGATATCCAAGAGGTATTTGCACTCCCATGTTCATTGCAGCATTTTTTTTTTCACAACAGTCATGATGTAGAAACAAACTAAATGTCTATCTATGGATGTATGGATAAAGCAAATGTAGTACACAATGGAATACTAATCAGCATTAAAAAGGAGGGAAATTCTGACATTTGTAACAACATGGATGAACCTGGAGGACATTATGCTAAGTGAAATAAGCCTGTCACAAAAGACAAATTCTGCATCATCTTATTTACACATGGAATCAAAAATAGTCAAACTCATAGAAGCAGAGGGCAGAATGATGGTTATCAGGAGCAGAGTGAGGGGAAAATGGGGAGACGATGGCTAAAGGGTAGAAAGTTTCCATAATGCAAGATGAGTAAGTTCTAGAGCTCTGATGTAAAACATTGCATGTTGCACTCAATAATACTGTACCGCAGGGATCCCCAACCCCTGGGCCATGGACCAGTACTGGTCTGTGGCCTGTTAGGAACCAGGCTGCAGAGCAGGAGGTGAGAAGCAGACAAGCGAGTGAAGCTTCATCTGTATTTACAGCTGCTCCCCATCACTGGCATTACCGCCTGAGCTCTGCCTCCTGTCAGATCAGTGGCAGTATTAGATTATCATAGGAACACAAACCCTATTGTAACTGCACATGTGAGGGATCTAGGTTGCAAACTCCTTGTGAGAATCTAATGTCTGATGATCTGTCACTGTCTGTCTTCCATCACCCCCAGATGGGACAGTCTAATTGAAGGAAAACAAGCTCAGGGCTTCCACTGATTCTACATTATGGTGAGTTGTATAATTATTTAATTATACATTACAATGTGATAATAATAGAAATAAAGTGCACAACAAATGTAATGCACTTGAATCATCCTGAAACCACCCGCCACTCACCCACCAGTATGTGGAAAAATTGTTTTCCACAAAACCAGTCCCTGGTGCCAAAAATGTTGGGGACCACTGCTGTACTGTATACTTGAAATTTTGTTAAGAGGGTAGATCTCATGTTATGTGTTCTTGCCACAAGTTTAAAAACCCACTGAATTGTACACTTAAACAAATAAATTGTATGGTATGTCAATTATTTCTCAAGCTTTTAAAAAATCTTTAGCATCAGAAAATAGATTAGTGATTGTCTGGGACTAGGATGGGAACAAAGATGAACTTTAAAAAATCACAAGGGATTTTACTGGGGTGATGAAAATGTTCTAAAACTGGATTGTAGCAAAGATTGCACAACTCAGTCGATTTACTAAAAATCATTTAATTGTACACTTAAAGTAGGTGAATTTTATGGGCTGTAAATTCTACATCAATAAATTTGTTTTTTAAAAAAACAATGGGGAGTGTGAGGACACACTGAAATCCATGATGACAATCTGGATCTCCCCAGGCCATACTAGAACTTGTGTCTGTCTCTCACCTCCTCTAACCTAATTCATGTAGGTAACGTGCTAAAGAACTTGGTGCTCTTTGCCATGGAGCTGAAACATACCTGGCCCAAGACTTGGAAAAGCTAAAGGAGCACATCTTGCTAGAGGTGAGGGACCAGTCAACCCATATGCTTCCCCTTCACAACAGTCAGCTAGCAGATTAGTGACAAATATGCCTGAGCCATCACATCCTTGCCAGCGTTTGTTATTTCCTGACTTTTGGGAAAAAAAGCCATTTTAAGTGGGATGAGATGGTATCTCACTGCAGTTTTGATTTGCATTTCTCTGATGATAAATGACATTGAGCACCTGTCCATATACCTGTTTGCCATTTATATGTCTTCTTTTGAGAAATATCTATTCAAATCTTTTGTACATTTTTAAATCAGATTACTAGATTTTTTCCTATACAGTTGCTTGAGCTCCTTATGTATTCTGGTTATTAATCCCTTGTCAGATGGATAGTTTGCAAATATTTTCTCCCATTCTGTGGGTTTGTTTCCTTTGCTGTGCAGAAGCTTTTTAACTTGATGTGATCCCATTTGTCCATTTTTGCTTTGGCTGCCTGTGCTTGTGAGATATTGCTCAAGAAATCTTTGCCCAGACCAATGTCTTGAAGCATTTCCCCCAATGTTTTCTCTAGAGTTAATGTTTTATATGGTTATGATATTTAATTTCATTTTCCAATTTGAATGGGCCAAGGGATGTGCAGATATCTATCTGGTTAAACATTATTTCTGGGTGTCTGTCAGGGTGTTTCCAGGAAGAGATTAGCATTTCAATTGGTGAAATGAATAAAGCAGATGGCCCTCTTCAAAGTAGTTAGGCATCCTTCAATCTGTTGAGGGTTTCAATGTAACAAAAATGTAGAGGAAGATTAAATTCACTGTCTCCTTGACTACTTGAGATTTATCATAAATCTCCTCCTGCCCTCAGTGCTCTCAATCTTCAGGAGGCTTTCAGACTTGGACTGGAATCCATACCATAAGTGCCCTGGCTCTCAGGCATTTGAACTATACTGCAGGCCTTCCTGAATCTCCAGCTTACAGATGATAGATCATGGGACTTCTCAGCCTTCATAATCATATATCACATGAGCTAACACACACACACACACATGCATACATGCATGCACACACACATATCTAGATAGACCGACAGATAGATAGATAGATAGATAGATAGATAGATAGATAGATAGATAGATAGACAGACAGATAGATATTCATTCCCCTGGTTCTGTTTCCCTGGAGAGCCCTAATACAATGGTGTGTGAGAGTCCACACTTCATTCTTTTGCATGTGGATATCCAATTTTCCCTACCACAATTTGTTGCAAAGGCAATCTTTGGCACCCTGTCAAAAATCATTTAACCATATAGGAAGGATTTATTTCTGGGCCCTCTATTCTATTATATTGGTCTATGTGTCTATCTTTATCCAGTACCACACTGTTTTGATTACTATAGTTTTGTGGTAAGTTTTGAAATCAGGAAGTGTGAGGCCTCCAACTTTGTTCTTCCTTTTCTTTTTTTTTTTTGTAGTTATTGATCATTCTTGGGTGTTTTGGGTGTTTCTCGGAGAGGGGGATTTGGCAGGGTCATAGGACAATAGTGGAGGGAAGGTCAGCAGATAAACATGTGAACAAGGGTCTCTGGTTTTCCTAGGCAGAGGACCCTGCGGCCTTCCACAGTGTTTGTGTCCCTGGGTACTTGAGAATAGGGAGTGGTGATGACTCTTAACGAGCATGCTGCCTTCAAGCATCTGTTTAACAAAGCACATCTTGCACTGCCCTTAATCCATTTAACCCTGAGTGGACACAGCACATGTTTCAGAGAGCAGGGGGTTGGGGGTAAGGTTATAGATTAACAGCATCCCAAGGCAGAAGAATTTTTCTTAGTACAGAACAAAATGGAGTCTCCCATGTCTACTTCTTTCTACACAGACACAGTAACAATCTGATCTCTCTTTCTTTTCCCCACATTTCCCCCTTTTCTATTGGACAAAACCGCCATCGTCATCATGGCCCATTCTCAATGAGCTGTTGGGTACACCTCCCAGACGGGGTGGTGGCCGGGCAGAGGGGCTCCTCACTTCCCAGACGGGGCCGCCGGGCAGAGGCGCCCCCCACCTCCCAGATGGGGCGGTGGCCGGGTGGGGGGCTGACCCCCACCTCCCAGATGGGGTGGCGGCCGGGCAGAGGGGCACCTCACTTCCCAGACAGGGTGGCCGGGCAGAGGCGCCCCCCACCTCCCAGACGGGGCGGTGGCCGGGCGGAGGCGCCCCCCACCTCCCTCCTGGATGGGGCGGCTGCCAGGCGGAGACGCTCCTCACTTCCCAGACGGGGCGGCTGCCAGGCGGAGGGGCTCCTCACTTCCCAGACGGGGTGGCTGCCGGGCGGAGGGGCTCCTCACTTCTCAGATGGGGCGGCCGGTCAGAGACACTCCTCACCTCCCAGACGGGGTGGCAGTGGGGCAGAGACACTCCTCAGTTCCCTGACGGGGTCGCGGCCGGGCAGAGGCGCTCCTCACTTCCCAGACGGGGTGGATGGGCAGAGGCGCCCCCCACATCTCAGACGATGGGCGGCCGGGCAGAGACGCTCCTCACTTCCCAGACGGGGTGGCGGCTGGGCAGAGGCTGCAATCTCGGCACTTTGGGAGGCCAAGGCAGGCGGCTGGGAGGTGGAGGTTGTAGCGAGCCGAGGTCACGCCACTGCACTCCAGCCTGGGCAACATTGAGCACTGAGTGAGCGAGACTCCGTCTGCAATCCCGGCACCTCGGGAGGCCGAGGCAGGCAGATCACTCGCGGTCAGGAGCTGGAGACCAACCGGGCCAACACGGCGAAACCCCGTCTCCACCAAAAAATACAAAAACCAGTCAGGCGTGGCGGCGCGTGCCTGCAATCCCAGGCACTCGGCAGGCTGAGGCAGGAGAATCAGGCAGGGAGGTTGCAGTGAGCCGAGATGGCGGCAGTACAGTCCAGCCTCCGCTCGGCATCAGAGGGAGACGGTGCGAAGAGGGGAGAAGCTCGGCATCAGAGGGAGACGTGCAAAGAGGGGAGAGGGAGAGGGAGGGGGGAGGGGGAGGGGATGGGGAGGGAGAGGGAGAGGGAGAGGGAGAGCTGTTCTTCCTTTTCAAGGTTGTTTTGGACGCTTGAAGTCCCTTGAGATTCCATACAAAATTTAAGATGGATTTTTCTGTTTCTAAAAAAAAAAAAAAAAAGGCATCAGGATTTCTACAGGGATTACACTGAATCAGGAGATCCTTTTGGGTAGTATTAACATTTTAACAATGTTTAAGTCATCTATAAACATGGGATATGTTTCTATTAATTACTGTCTTTAATTTCCTTCAGCAATGTTTTGTAGTTTTCAGTGCACAAGTCTTTCACCTTGTTGGTCAAATTTTTTTCCCTCAGAATTTCATTATTTTTGATGCTACTGTAAATGGAATTGTTTTCTCAATTTCCTGCCCAGATGGTTCATTGTTAGTGTATATAAATGCAACTGATTTTTATATATTTCTCCTGTAAATTTACTGAATTGTTTATTAGTTCTAACAGTTTTTTTGTGAAATCTTTTGGGATTTCTACATAGAAGATCATGCCATCTGTGAACAGAGATAATGTTACTTCTACCTTTCCTATTTGAATGCCTTTCTTATGGCCTTATTGCCCTGGCTAGAACTTCTAATACTATATGTAATATACTGTATATAGAATAGAAATAATGAATGGAGCATCTTTGTCTTCTTCCTGAAAGAGAAAAAGCTTTCAGTCTTTTGCCATTGAGCATGATGTTAGCTGTGGACTTTTTGTTATGGCCTTCATTATGTTGAGGTAATTTTGATAGCAGTAGCGTCCTGTCTGGAGCAGCTGCTGCAAAGATGCCAGCTGCAGTGGGGGGTGCATGGCTGGGGCTGTGCATTCCATGGAGCTGCTGGCAGCCAGGAACTGGTAGTAGCTCTGCTCCCTTCTGAGTTGATGGGACGGGAGCCCTGTGCTCCCAGGAGCAACTGCAGCTGCCCAGCTGCAGCTGCAGACCTGGGCATCCCTGTGCTCTCAGGGGCCCAGGAAGCTCCCCTGTCCCCACAGGCTCAAAAGTGCCTGCTCCCACTGCCTGGCCTCTCCCCACTCACAGCAACCACTCCAAGTTTGGAGCAAAGTTGTGGCTGAGCCTGGGCATTGTCACAACCCGGCCAAGTGTGCACGTGCTTGGGGCAGCACTGACATACCAGCCCACTGCCACCTCAGCCCTCTCTGGACTTTGGGTGCCAACAAGCATGGGAGGGAGGCAGAGGGGGGCTGAAGGGGGCTCAGCGCAGGCCTGCAGGCACCCCTTGGCACACACAGCCTGGGCACCATGAACAGCAGCAGGAGGTAGACAGGTAGACAGGCTCCTGGGCAGAAAGGGGCAGGTCTCTGGTGAAACCCCACCTTCAGGCCAGGGATGGCCTAAAGCCTGGGGGTTGGGCTGCCAGTTCTGCAGACCAGAATGAGAATTTATGATGCTTTTTCTCAGCCCACCCATGGCCACTCATGTACCAATCAGCACACACTTCCTCCTCTCTGAAACCCATGAAAACTCCAGACTCAGCCAGACTCAGGAAGACAATGGGGACAACCTGCCTACAAATAGGAGCTACCCACTCTGGGTCCCCTCTCTGCTGAGAGCTGCACTCATCAGGAGGACCTGCCTGCAGAAAAGAGCTACCCACTTTAAGTCTCCTGAGAGCTGTACTGTTGCTCAATAAAGCACCTCTTCACCTTGCTCACCCTCCAGTTGTCCACGTACCTCATTCTTCTGGATGTGGGACAAGAACTCAAGACCTGCCAAATGGTGGGAGTAACAAAGCTGTAATACAAACGGCTGAAACACGCCCCTCGTCCACCACATTGCAGGTGATGAGAAGGAGAGAAGAGAAAAGGAGAGAAGAGGTGCAGCCCTTCAGGGAGCCCAGACTTAGAAGCTCCCAAAGCCAGGGCTATGACATCCTCTTTGGGGCTCTGTGGTTCCTGGCGCCACTATGTTTCCTAGTGCCCACAGTGGAAGCTGCTTGTGGTACACCTGATCCAACTGCAGCAGGGAGCCAGCAGCTGTGCCAGTGCCTGGAGCTGCCTGCCCCACCACAGCAGCTGGTGTGCCTGGCTGTGCACAGTAGCCAGATTCCATGCTTGCTCATTCACACATCTCTTACCACTCCATGCCTGGCTCACCCTTGGCAGGCACGGGATCCGGGCTGGTAGCATGAGCCAACCACAGCCTGCCAGGCCAAGTGGGCAGAATGAGCTCAGTGGGCCTGAGCAAAACTCAGGCAAAGGTGCCACCAGCTCCAGAGGCTTCTGGCTGGAAAAGTGACACCCCAAGGATCCTGTGACAATTTCCTTCCTAGTTTGCTGAGGGTTTTTATCATGAAAGGGTGTTAAATATTGTTACATGTTTTTTCTGCATCTATCAAGGTGATTATGTGATTTTTATCTTTCATTCTAGTAATGTGGTGTATTGCATTTATTGACTTGCATATATTCACCCACTCTTGCATCCCAGGGATAAATCCCACTTGGTCATGGTGTATAATCCTTTTAATGTGCTGTTGAATAATGTTTGATAGCATTTTGTTGCAGATTCTTGCATCAGTATTTATCGTGGATATTTTTCTGTGGTTTTTCTTCTCTTGTAGTATCATTCTCTGGCTTTGGTATTAGGGTAATGCTGGCCTTAGAGAATGACTTTTAAAATGTTCCCTCCTCAATTTTGGGGAAGAGTTTGAGAAGGATTTGTGTTAATGCTTCTTTAAATATTTGGTAGAATTCACCAGGAAAGCCAACTCGTCCTGGGTTTTCCTTTTTGTGGTGGTGCTGGGGGGGATGGTTTATTACTGATTCAATCTCCTTACTAGTTATAGGCAATTAAGATTTTCTATTTATTTATAATTCAGTCTTTGTGACTGTGTTAGTCCATTTGTGTTACTATAAAGGAATACCTGAGACTGGGTAATTTATAAAGAAAAGATGTTTCTTCTTCTGATTCATGGTTCTGCACGCTGTACAAACATGGCACCAACATCTGCTTGGCTCCTGGCGAGGGCCTCAGAAAGCTTACAGTCATGGTAGAAGGCAAAGAAGGAACAGGAACATCACACGGTGAGAGAGAAAGAGAGAGGGGGGAGTTTCCAGGCTCTTTTTAAACAACCAGCTTTCATGTAAACTGATAGAGTGAGAACTCACTCTTCACCATAGGGAGAGCACCAAGCCATTCGTGAGGAATTCACCCCCATGGCCCAAACCTCTCCCACCAGGTCCCACTTCCAACACTGTGAATCATATTTCAACACGAGATTTGGAGGGGACAATATCCAAACCATATCAGTGGGCTGTGTGTTTCTAGGAGTTTTTCAGTTTTATGTAGGTTATCCAATTTGTGAATGTACAAATGCTCTGAGTACATTCTTATAATCGTTTTTATTATTATAAAGTCAATAGTAATGTCCACTTTTTCATTTCTGATTTTAGTTATTTGAGTCTCTCTCTTCTTCTTAGTCAATGTAGCTAAAGATTTTTCAATTTTGTTGATCTTTCAAAAAAACATAATTTGTTGAGTTTTCTATTATTTTTCTATTCTGTATTTTACTTATCTTTTATTTAATCACTATTTTCATAGTCTACTACTAGTCTCAAAATATTATCCAATTTCCCCTATCATTAATTTTTTATCCATTGGGTGTTTATGAGTGTGCTGTTTAAATTCTTATATTTGTGAGGTTTATAGTTTTAATTTGGCATAATAATGTCCAATTTCATTTCATTGTGAACAGAAAAGACATTTTGTATAATTTCACTCTTTTTAAATTTATTAAGACTTGTTTTGTGGCCTGACATATGTTCCATCCTGGAGAATATTCATGTGCACTTGGGAAAAATGTGCAACCTGCAGTTGTTGGATAGAGTGTTCTATGCATATCTGTTAGGTACAATTGGTCTATAGTTTTGTTCAAGTCTTCTATTTCCTTATCAACCATCTGTGTGGTAGTTCCTTATCCAATTTTTAAATTGAGTTATTTGTCTTTATGTTATAAATATTTAATAATTCTGTATCTACTCTAGATGCAAGTCACATATCAGATATATGGTTTGAAATTTGTTCTGCTCTTCAGTGGGTTGTCTCTTCACTTTATTGTAGGTGTTCTTTGATATATTTTTGTTGCTTATGCTCTTGGCATCATATCTAAGAAACCATGTCATAAAGATATTGGCCTATATTCTAAGATTTTTACAGTTATAGATCTTACATTTAGCTTTTATATCTATTTGACATATTTTGCATATCATGTTAGGTAGGGAAACAAATTCTTTTTTTTTGTTTGTTTGCATGTGAACATCCAGTTGTCTAAGTACATTTATAGAAATTCTATTCTTTCACTATGGATTTTTCTGTGCACCATTGTCAAACTAGGCAGTTTCTGGCTGGGAGGACCAAAATGGTCATCACAGAAATCCAGAATGTGTCAGGGAGATCATGGAGTGGAAAGTGCTTGAAAAAGAGACCAGTAAAGTATTTATGAACTTCTAGGCATAACCTTGACCTGCACGTGCATAGATGAGGTACAGTTAACATAAGGGAGACTTTGAGAACTTCTGCTGACTTTGGTATTTTTTATTCTTCTTTTTAATGTTTCCTTGAGGTATAAAATTAGGTTTTTTGAGATCTTTCTTTGTTGTTAATATAGATATTTATCGCTATGTATTTTCCTCTTAGTACTGTTTTTGCTGCATCCCATAAGCTTTGGCTTTTTTTTTCATTTTTGTTTCTCTCAAAATATTTCCTAACTTCCCCTTTGATTTTTTTTGATCCATTGCTTGTTCAGGAACTTGTTATTTAATTTCCACATATTCATGAATTTTCCAGTTTTCCTCCTGTTGTTGATTTGTAGTTTTATAATCATTATGGTTGGAAAAGATACTTGATATGATTTTAGTCTTCTTGAATTTGTTAAGACTTGTTTTGTGGCCTAAATTATGACTATTCTGGAGAATATTACATGTGCACTTTCTTTCTTTGTTTTTTTGTTTTTGTTTTTGTTTTTGATGGAGTCTTGCTCTGTCTTCCAGGCTGGAGTGCAGTGGTGTTATCTCACCTCACTGCAATCTCCACCTCCCAGGTTCAAGCAATTCTCTCACTTCAGCCTCCCGAGTAGCTGGGATTACAGGCACCTACCAACATGCCCAGCTAATTTTTGTATTTTTTGTAGAGACTGGGTTTCACGACGTTGGTCAGGCTGGTCTCAAACTCCTGACCTCAGGTGATCCGCCTGTCTTGGCCTCCCAAAGCGCTGGGATTACAGCTGTGAGCCCACCACGCCCGGCCCCACGTGCACTTTTGAAGAATGTGTATTCTGCTGCCATCAGATGGAATGTTGCTATATGTGTCTGTTAGATACATTTGGTCTAAAGTGTAGTTCAATTCCAATGTTTCCTTATTAATTTTCTGTCTGAATAATCCATCCATTGCTGAAAGTACAGTACTGAAGTCCTCTACTATCATTTTATTACTGCCTATGTTCCCCTTCAGATCTATTAATATTTGCTTTATATATTTAGGTGCTCCAAAGTTGGGTGAATATATTTTACAGTTATCATATCTTCTTCATGAATTTACTCCTTTATCATTATATAATGAACTTTTGAATCTCTTTGTATAGTTTTTGATTTAAAGTCTATTTTGTCTGATGTAAGTATAGTCACCCATGCTCTCTTTTGATTACCATTTGCATAGAATATGTTTTTCCATCCCTTCTCTTTCTGTCTGTGTGTCCTTAAAGCTTAAGTGAGTCTCCTGTAGACAACATGTATTTGGGTCTTGTTTTTTTATTCATTCAGCCACTCTATGTCTTTTAATTGGAGAATTTAATCCATTTACATTCAAAGTAATTATTGCTAGAGAAGGACCTGCTATTTCCATTTTGTTAATCATTTTTGTGACTGTCTTGCAGAACTTTTGTTTCTTTTTTTCTCTCTTGCTGTCTTCCTTTGTGAGTTGATGATCTCCTGTAGTAGTATGGTTTGATTCCTTTCTGTTTGTCTTTTGTGTATCTACAATAGGCTTTTGCTTTATTACCATAAACCTTACATAAAACATCATATAGTGATAACAAGCTATTTAAAGCTGATAACAACTTAACTTCAGTCACATAAAAAAACTACATTTTTACTACATACAGATGTAATTGTATGTAATTATGTGTTTTTGATATCATGATTTACATCTTTTTATATTGTGGATCCACTAACAATTTATTATAACTATAGCTATTTTTAATATTTTATTTAATATTTTATTTTAACATTTTATTTTAATAACCTTTATACTAGAGTTATGAGTGATTTATATACCACTATTACAATATTAGAGTATTTCTATTTGTTTATATATTTATTTTTACCAGCGAATTTCACACTTTTATATATTTTCATGTTACTAATTAGCATCCTTTCATTTCAGCTTGAAGAAGTCACTTTAGTATTTATAATAAGGCAGGCCGAGTGGTGATGAACACCCTTAGCTTTTCTTTGTCTGGAGAAGTCTTTATCACTCCTTTATCTCTGAAGGACATCCTTGCTGGGTAAGGTATTCTTAGTTATAAGGTTTTTGTTTGTTTGTTTGTTTTGGCACTTTGAATATATCATCCTACTTTCTCCTGACCTGCAAAGATTCTGCTGACAAACACGTTGATAGTCTTATGGTGTTTCCTTGTATCTGAGAAACATATTTTCTCTTGCTACCTTCAAAATTCTTTCTTTGTTTTTGATTTTTGACAATTTGATTATAACATGTCTTCGTGAAGACTTCTTTGGGTTGAACCTGATTGAAAACCTTTGAGCTTCTTGTAACTGGATGTCTAGATCTCTCTCCAGATTTGAAGGTTTGGGGCCATTATTTCTTTAAATGAGCTCTCTGCCCATTTCTCCCCCTCTTCTCATTCTAAAAATCCTATATTGCTAATGTTAGCTCCCTTGATGTTGTTCCATAAATCTCAAAGACTTGCCAATTATTTTATTTATGAAGGGAAGGTTAGGCTCCTGATAAAGCCAGTATATAATTGAAAATGGCTATGCTCCAGGATTCTGCAGGAAAAGTTTTAATAACACTGCTGTAATAGTTAATTTAGTAATTTCTTCATAAACTTGTGCGATATGTTCTGCTTTTCCCAACAATTGCTGTTATAATCACAATATTTTCTGTTCCATGTTTTATCCAAAGATTATCAAATGCATAGGTTGTTATAGAAAGAAGTTTTCCTGTCCACCTAGGCTATAGACATGTCAATGAGCCGATCATGCCTTTGACAAGAAGCTGAATCTCACTTACACAAGTTGCTGGTCTATGAAAGAAGAGGATTAATGCTATGTCAGTTAAGCGGCATGCTCTAGTTTGTAATTTAAATCCCATAGAGTTTTTAAATCACAGCATTTATTTTTACACTGAAATGGGAGAATATAAATAGTTAGATTTCTGTGTAATGACTTCACCAACTATTTTGCCAGTCAGTGAAAAGTTCTTCCTTCACTTGTTTGTTATGAATGATACTAGATTCTCTGCCAATTCAGTAACAATTACCCCACATTGCCATCTAAAAGAATCCCACTTATAATAGATTATGAACAAACGTGAACTGAATTAATGAATGATGTGTTTTTCTTGTTTATTTTTCATGGGGCGTACAGGGTCATAAATAAATAGTTTATATCACAATCTGGCCACCAAGAAATTAAATCCATCATCATTAAAGTGATAAGTCAGATGCCAGAAAGCAGATGGACAGTGGCATGATGAGGCCTTTTATGAATGTGGCTTATATTTATTCCTAGCCAAAGACATGATATGTAGGAGTTCAGACCAAAAAAGCTTGGCAAGAGTGAGGATTAGACCATTAGAAGTAACATGTCTTCCTCTGCTCAATTTCTTTATTTTCTCCTTTAAGCAATTGACCTCCTCTTAACACCAATTCCTGAATGAAGTCTTTATACTGGGATGTAATGTTTTTTAACAAAGCCACAAAGCTTGGGTTTGTTGAGACTGAGCTAAATACTTATTGCTCTCTGTTGCCCCTTGTGGATAGACAGAGGGAATATGACATAGATTTCCTGATAAATTAATATAAGAAACAGCTTCATAAAAGGAGATGAAATAATCAGGGATTGAAGAGCCTTAGCATCTGTAGTAGTCAATAAACAAGGGCAGAATCAGTGTTAGGTTTAGATAGTTTGCTTAAGGATGGTAGGGGCTTGGGCCACTGGGGCCCTTGCCCTGACTACTTTCTCTTGTCTTCTTTCATAGACTTTGTCAGCCCTGTTTTTCTCTCCTTCTTCAGAAATGTGTTGAAACATCTATAAACTCCAACCTGAACAGCACACACACTTGGGTAACAGTGTCTGTTCCTGGCATTCTCAGAAATTACTGGACAGTCTTTGTAGCAGATTCAAATTCCTATCTTTCTGCAGTCTTCCTGCTGTCTAAATTTCTTAACTGAATTTGAAGAATTGTGTGGATTCTTATGATCTACTACACAACATGGCCTGGTCCCAGACCCCCAGCACTACCAAGTTCTGATGTAACTTACCTCATCTTAAAGGCCAAGTCTGCTTCTAAGCCTGCTTCCCATCAAGTCTTTTTATGTGTGCCTTATTTGTACCAAAAGTGGGTTGTCAGTATTGGAGCCACGAGATTTCCATGCTGACTGGTGTGCAACTACCAACATAGGAATTATTCAAGAAAAAAGAAATTAGGGAATAATAGACACATCCTGAACTTCATTTCTCCACATGTTTCCGTAGGACAGCTATCCCTATACTTCCAACTAGTGAAGCCTCTACACCTAATAGTAAAAAACAAATATGGGCACCATTTATTGAATAGGTAGTAGGTGCTTGGCACTTAACACAAAACCCTATGAGGTAGATAATATGAGTACCATTTTAATATTGGAGGACGTGAAGCTCAGAGAGCGTACAATACTTGCTGAAGATTACTGAGTTAGCTTGTGGCAGAACAGGGATTCAAAACTACGTCTGTCTGATTGGTGACATTAGCAAGATGGTAGACTAGGAAGTCCCATTCTTTGTCTTGCCATGGAAATAACAAAAAGCTATGATATTTAGGCCAAGATACCTTTAGGAGAACTCCATAGTCAAGTTAAGAAGTTACAACAACTCAGATGAGCACAAAACCAAGTAAAACTGTTTTGAAAGAAGAGCAGTTTCACTAATCTGTGTCATGCCATCCTACAAGCCTGCACAGCTCAATGTCATAAGAAAGCCGCTCAGCCCATGATTTCTCCCCATGGTAAATAAAGTGTGAAGTAGACTTGTAACATCCTCAGCCTTTCAGGGCACTGCCAAGAGATCTACTTTTGTCTTAACTCACTCACAATGGTGAAGCAACTAGCATAGCTAGAATGCTTAAAGAAAGCTAAAAAAGAAAAGAAAAGAAAAAAGAAAAGAAAAGAAAAGGAGGTCTCATTGGCTAGAAAGGCTCTGCAAGATTGAGAGAAGGTGTACAGTCTTGAGACTTCTCCCTCAGGAGACAGAGCGAGAAGTGGAATTTACACCAAGCCTCCAAGTATTCCAGTGTTTCCTTGTAGGAAAAGGTGGGTGGGTAGCTCTCAGCAGCCTGCAAAGCATTGCAAGATTGAGAAAACATGCACAGTCCTGAGACTTCTTTAGGAGAGAGGGAGAGAAGTGGAGCTTAAACCAAATGACCTGGCATTTTAGGCGCTGTCTTAAGGAAGAGGGGAAGGAGGGCCTCAGCAGTCAGCACAGCTCTGTGGGATAGACAGGAAGCTCACAATCCAGAATCTTCTTATTCAAGAAGAAGGGAGATAAGTGGAATTTATACACAGCATTCCAGTGTACTGACCAAGGGAAAAGGGGTGGGTGGCTCTCAGCAGCAGACATAATTCTTCAGGATAGGTAAAAGGCACACAACCCAGACTCTTCTTCAGGAGGAAGAGAGAGAAGTGGAGGTTGAACCCAACATCCTGGCATTTTAGTGCACTGCCTTAGAGAACAGGAATGGAGGTTTACAGCAGCCTTCATGGAATGACAACATTTGGAGAAGGCAATAAAATCCCTGAGGCTTCTCCCCCAGGATGGAGTGGAAAAAGTGGAGCGTGCACACCCATAGAGAATGTTTGAGAGGCTTCCAGACTCTCTAGCCAGGCTGACTGGTGAAGGTCTTTACTTGATTTTTTTTTTAAGTTCATAAAGACTGGAAGAGGTGGTTGCTTCTTCAAATGTGCATATACCAGGGCAAAGGTACCAGGAATATGAAGAATCAAGGAAATATTATATTACTAAAGAACAAAATAAATCTCCAATAACTGACCATAAAGAAATGGAGATCTAATAATTGCCTGACAAAGAATTTGAAATAATTGTATTTAAGAAAGTCAGTGAGCTACAAGAGAACACAGATAACTGAACATAATCAGGAAAACAAGGCATGAAAAAAATGAGAATATCAACAAAGAGAAACCATTAAAAAAGAATTAAATAGAAATTCTGGAGCTAAAAATACAATAAGCAAATTGAAAAACTCAGTGGAGAGATTCAACAGAAGATTTGATCAAGCAGAAAAAAAGAATCAGTGAACTATAAAATGGGTCATTTGGAATTATCCAGTCAGAGCAGAAAAAGAATTAAAAAGAGCAATAAAGCGTACAAGACTTATGAGGCACAAGCAACCCAATATATGTATTATGAATATCCCAGAAGAAAGGGCCAGAAAGCTTATTTACAGAAATAATTACTGAAAAATATAGTAAAGGTAAATATATAAACAAATATAGAGATACTATAATACTCTAATAGTGGTATGTAAATCACTTTTAATTTTAGTATAAAAGCTAAAAGATAAAAACATTAAGAATATAGCTACAAAAATTTATTAATTGATGAATGCCATGTATCTTCTGTGACCACAATGGTATGAAACTAGAAATCAACAAGAGGAGGAAAACTGGAAAACTCACAAATATGTGGAAACATAGCAACACATAATGAGCAAAAGAAAAAATTAAAATGGAAGTTATAAATAGCTTGTGACAAATGTAAATGAAAACACAACATATCAAAGCTTATGGGATGCAGTAAAAGCAATATTAAGAGAGAAATTTATAACAATAAATACCTACATTAAAAAAGAAGAAAGTCTCAAATGAAAACTTAATGTTATACCTCAGTGAACTAGAAACAAAAGAAAAAACTAAGCCCAAAATTAGCAGAAGGAAGGAAATAATAAAGATTAGATCAGAAGTAAATGAGACTGGAGAAACAAAAATCATTGAATCCAAGAGCTTATTTTTTAAAGATAAAAAATGGGCAAACCTTTAGATAGCCTAACTAAAGAAAAAAGAGAGAAAAGTCAAATAAATAAAATCATAAAGGAAAGAAAAGATATTAAAACTGATACCACAGAAATAAAAAGGATCATAAGAGACTGTATATACAGTTACATGCCAACATATTGGATAACCTAAAAGAAATGGATAAATTCCTGGATGCATACAATCTACCAAGACCAAATCATGAAGAAATAGGGAATCTGAACAGACCAAGAATAAATAATGTTATTGAATCAGCAATCAGAAAACTCTCAAGAAACAAAAGTCCAGGACCAGATAGCTTCACTAGTGAATTCTACTAAGCATGTAAAGAAGAATTAACACCAATCCTTCTCAAACTCCTTCAAAACATTGAAGAGAAGGGAACACTTCCAAAATCATTTTATGAAGCCAACATTACCCTGATACCAAAGCCAGAGAAAGACACTTTAAGGAAAGAAAATTACAGTACAAAATCCCTGATGAACATAGATGTAAAAATCCTCAACGAATACTCGCAAACTGAATTCAAAGTACATTAAAAAGATTATATATAGATGAGGCAGAGCAAGATGGCAAAATGGAAAGCTCCACCAATCATTCTCCGACAAGGACACCAATTTAACAGCTATCTACACAGAAAGACATCTTCATAAGAACCAAAAATCTGCTGAGCACTTATAGTACCTGGTTTTAACTTCATATTGCTATAAGAGGCACTGAAGAGATAGGAAAAAACATCCCTGAATCGCTGATGCCACTCATCCCCCCACCCCTGGCAGTGCCAACATGGTGCAGAGAGTGTCTCTGGGCATTGTGGGAGGGAGAATATGCCAACTGTGAGGCATTGAACTTATTAATAGTGCTGTCCTGTTAGAGAAGAAAGGAAAACCAGACAAAACTCAGATGGTGTCCACTCACGGAAGGAGTATTTCAACCAGCCCTAGTCAGAGGGGAATCACCCATCCCAGCGGTCCAAACATGAGTGCCTGAAAACCTTGCCACCAAGGGCTATAGCACTCTATATCTCCAAGTGAACTTGAAAGGCAACCCAGGCGGTAAGGACTGCAAATATTGGGTAAGTCCTAGTGAGTGCTGAACTAGGCCCAGCGACAGTGGACTGTGGCAGGGCACATGACATACTGAGACACTACCTGGGGCAGCCAAGGGACTGCTGGCATCACGCCTCCCCTAACCCAAGGCTGCACAGCTCATGGCTCCAAAAAAGACCCCTTTCTTCCACTTGAGGATAGGAGAGGGAAGAATGGGGAGGACTTTGTCTTGCATCTAGGATACCAGCTCAGCCACAGCAGGATAAGTAAGCCACCAGTCAGAGTTGTGAGGCCCCCATTCCAGGCCCTAGCTCCCAGAAGACATCTCTAGACAAATCCTGGGCCAGAAGGGAACCTGCTGTCTTCAAGGAAAGGACCCAGTCCTGTCAGCATTCATCACCTGCTAACTGAAGAGCCCTTGGCCCCTGAATAACCAGCAGTGATACCCAAGTACTACATCAAGGGCCAAGTACTACATCATGAGCCTCTGAGACCTGCTGACTTCAGGTACCAGCACAGCCACAGGGGAGTAGAGCACTGATTGGGCTTTTGGGGTCCCTGATTCCAGGACTTGATTCTTGGATGGCATTTCCGGACTTGCCCTAGGCCAGAGGGGAGCCCACTGCCCTGAAGTGTGAGTCCCAGGCCAGGCAGCATTCATGACAAGCTGACTTAAGAGACCTTGAGCCTTAAGGGAACATCTATGGTAGTCTGGCAGTACTCCTCACAGCCTAGGGTGGTGGTGGCTAAGAGGCGAGGCTCTGATTTTGAAAAGAGGAGGGAAGAGTGAAAAGGACTGCATCTTGTGGTTTGAGGGCTAGCTCAGCTGCAATACAATAGGACACCAGGTAGACTTCTAAGTTTTTGACTCTAGTCCACAACTCCTGGGTGACACTTATGGACCCAGATGGGTCCTGGGTGACCTTGCTGCCCTGAAGGAAAGGGGACAAGCCTGGCTGGCTTTTTCACCTGCTCATTGTCATCCCAGGGCCTTGAGTGAACATAGGCAGTAGTCAGGGAGTGGTTACAGCAGGCCTTGGGCGAGACCCAGTGTTGTGCTGGCTTCAGGTCTCACTCAATGCAGTAATAGTGGTGGTGGCCATAGGGGTGCTTGTGTCACTCGACTCCCAGCTTTAGGTGGCTCAAAACAGAGAGAGAGACTGTATGTTTGGGAGAAAGTACGAGAAAAGGACAAGAATCTCTGCCTGGTAATCCAGAGAATTCTCTCAGATCTTGTCCAAGACCAGCAAGGCAGTACTTTCAAGAGTCTGCAAGAACCATGGTGTTACTGGGGTGTCCCCTAAAGAGGATAGAGCTTAGATCACAACACCCAAGTCCTTTAAAATATATGGAAAGCCTTCCCAAGAATGATGTCTACAAATAAGCTCAAACAGTGAAGACTACAATAAATACCTAACTCTTTAATATTTAGACACCAAACAACATCTGCTAGCATCAACACCATCTTGGAAAACATGACCTCACCAAATAAACTAAATAAGGCACCAGGGACCAATCCTGGAGAAACAGAGATATGTGACCTTTCAGACAGATAATTCAAAATAGCTGTACTGATGAAACTCAAAGAAATTCAAGATAACACAGAGAAGGAATTCAGAATTCTGTCAGATAAATTTAACAAAGAGGTTAAAATAATTTACAAGAATCCAGCAGAAATTCTGGAGCTGAAAAATGAAATTGGGATATTGAAGAATACATCAGGGTCCTTTAATAGGAGAATTAATCAAGCAGAAGAAAGAGACAGTGAACTTGAAGACAGGCTTGAAATTCATATTTGAATTTGAAAATATGTAGTCAGAGGATAAAAAAAGAAAAAAGAATAAAAAACAATGAAGTGTGCCTACAGGATCTAGAAAATAGCCTCAAAGGGGCAAATCTAAGAGTTATTAGCTTTGAAGGGGCAGACAAAGAGATAGGGGTAGAAAGTTTATTCGAAGGAATAATAGTAGAGAACTTCCCAAATGTAGAGAAAGATATTAATATCAAAGTACAAGAAGGTTATAGAACAGAAAGCAGATTTAACCCAAAGAAGACTACCTTAGGCATTTAATAATCAAATTCCTAAAGGTCAAGGATAAAGAAAGGGTTCTAAAAGCAGCAAGAGAAAATAAATAACATAAAATGGAACTCCAATATGTCTGGCAGCAGACTTTTCAGTGGAAACCTTACAGGCCAGGAGACAGTGGCATGGCATATTTAAAGTGCCAAAGAAGAAAAACTTTTACCCTGGAATAGTATAGCTAGTGAAAATATCCTTCAAACATGAGGGAGAAATAAGGGCTTCCCCAGACAAACAAAAGCTGAGGGATTTTATCGATACCTGACTTGTCCTACAAGAAATCCTAAAGAGAGTACTTCAATCAGAAAGAAAATGACATTAATGAGCAATAAATAATCATCCAAAGGTACAAAACTCACTGGTAATAGTGAGGACACAGAAAAACACAGAATATTATAAAACTGTTACTGTGGTGTGTAAACTACTCTTCTCCTAAGTAGAAAGATTAAATGATGAACCAATCAAAAATATTAACTACAACAACTTTTCAAGACATAGTACAATAAGATATAAATAGAAACAACAAAACGTTAAAATGTGGGGGGATGAAGTTAAAGCATAGAATTTTTATTAGTTTTCTTTTTGTTTATGCAAATAGAGTTAAGTTGTTATCAGGCTAAAATAATGGGTATAGGTAATATTTGCAATCCTCGTGGTAACCTCAAACCAAAAAATCATACAATGGATACACAAAAAATAAAAAGCAAGAAACAAAATCATATCACTAGAGAAAATAACCATCACTAAAGGAAGACAGGAAGGAAAGAAAAAAAGAAGACAAGATCAGAAAACAAATAACAAAATGGCAGGAGTAAATCCTTACTTATCAATAATAACATTTAATGTAAATGGACTAAACTCCCCAATCAAAAGACACAGCCTGGCTGAATAGATGAAAAAACAAGATCCATTGATCTTTTGCCTACCAGAAACACACTTCGCCTACAAAGACACACGTAGACTGAAAATAAAGGGACGGCAAAAATATTCCATGCCAATGAAAACCAAAAAAGAGCAGAAGTCACTATGCTTATATCAGACAAAATTGATTTCAAGACCAAAACTATAAGAAGAAGCAAAGAAGTTCAAAATATAATGAAAAAGGAGTCAATTTAGCAAGAGGATATAACAATTTTAAATATATATGCAGCCAACACTGGAGCACCCAGATATATAAAGGAAATATTATTAAAGCCAAAGAGAGAGATATCCCTCATTACAGCTGAAGACTTCCACGCCCCACTCTCAGAATCAGACAGATCTTCAGACAAAAAATCAATAAAGAAACATCAGGCTTAATTTGTGCTGTAGACCAAATGGAGCTAATAGATATTTGCAAAATATTTTATTCAAGAGCTGCAGAATACAACTCTTCTCCTCAGCACATGGATCATTCCCAAGGATAAACCATATGCTAGGTCACAAAAGCAGTCTTCAAATATTCAAAAAAAATTGAAATAATATCAAGCAACTTTTCTGACCACAATGGAGTAAAACTAGAAATTAATAACAAGAGGAATTTTGGGGAAGATACAAATACATGGAAATTAAACAATATGTTCCTGAATGACCAGTGGATCAATGAATAAATTAAGAAGGAAATTGAAAAATTTCTTGAAACAAATAATAATGGGAATACAACATACCAAAACCTATGGGATACAGCAAAAGCACTACTAAGAGGGACGTTTATAGCTACAAATGCCTACATCAAAAAAGAGGAAAAACTTCAAATAAACAATCTAATGATGCAGCTTAAAGAACTAGAAAAGCAAAAACAAACCAAAGCAAAAATTAGAAGAAGAAAAGAAATAATAAAAATCAGAGCATAAATCAATGAAATTGAAATGAATAAAACAGTACAAAAGATCAATGAAACAAAAAGTTGGTTTTTTGAAAAGATTTTTAAAAATGACAAACCTATAACCAAACTAAGAAAAAAAGAGAGAAGATACAAATCAATAAAATCAGAGATGAAAAAGAAGACATTATGACTGATACTGCAGAAATTCAGAGGATCATTAGTGGCTACTATAAGCAACTATATGCCAGTAAATTGGAAAATCTAGAGGAAATGGACAAATTCCTAGACACATACAACATACCAAAACTGAATGAGGAAGAAATCCAAAACCTGAACAATAATAACAAGTAACAAGATTGAAGTCATAATAAAGAAAAAGCCCAAGACCCAATGTCGGCATCACTGCTGAATTCTATCAAACATTTAAAGAAGAATTAATACAAATACTACTCAAACTATTCCAAAAAAATAGAGGAGGAAATACTTCCAAACTCATTCAGTTAGGCCAGTATTACCCTATACCAAAACAAGATAAAGACACATCAAAGAAAGAAAACGACAGGCCAATATTCCTGATGAATACTCATGCAAAAATCCTCAATAAAATACTAGCAAACTGAATTCAACAATACACTAGAAAGATCATTCATCATGACCAAGTGGGATTTATCCCTGGGATGCAAGGATGGTTCAACATATGCAAATCAATCAATGTGATACATCTTATCAACAGAATGAAGGATAAAAACCATATGATCATTTCAATTGATGCTGAACAAGCATTTGATAAAATTCAACATCCCTTCATGATGAAAACCTAAAAAAAACTGGGGATAGAAAGAACATACCTCAACATAGTAAAAGCCATATATGACAGATCCACAACTAGTATCATACCAAATGGAGAAAAACTGAAAGCCTTTCCTCTAAGATCTGGCCCACTGTCACCACTGTTATTCAACATAGTACAGGAAGTCCTGGCTATAGCAATCAGACAAGAGAAATATATAAAGTATATCCAAATCGGAAAGTCAAATTATCATTCTTTGCCAATGATATGATCTTATATTTGGAAAAACCTAAAGACTCCACAAGAAAACTATCAGAACTGATAAATTCAGTAAAGTTACAGGATACAAAATCAACATACGAAAGTCAGTAGCATTTCTATATGCCAACAGTGAACAATGTGCAAAAGAAATTTAAAAAGTAATCCCATTTACAATAGCCATACATAAAATTAAATACCTAGGAATTAACAAAACGTGAAATATTTCTATAATAAAAACTATAGGCTGGGCATGATGGCTCACACCTGTAATCCCAGCACTTTGGGAGGTCAACGTGGGCAGATCACTTGAGGTTAGGAGTTCGAGACCAGCCTGGCCAACATGGAGAAACCCCGTCTCTACTAAAAATACAAAAATTAGCTGGGCATGGTGGCGGGCACCTGTAATTCCAGCTACTCGGGAGGCTGAGGCAGGAGAATCATTTGAACCCAGGAGACGGAGGTTGCAGTGAGCCAAGATCGCACCACTGCACTCCAGCCTGGGTGACAGAGTGAGAGTTTGTCAAAAAAAAAAAAAAGCACTATAAGACACTCATGAAAGAAATTAAAAGGACACCAAAAAAATGGAAAAATATTACATGTTCATTGATTGGAAGAATCAATATTGTTAAAATTTCCATACTACCCAAAGCAATCTACAGATTCAATGCAATCCCTGTCAAAATACCAAGGACATTCTTCACAGGAATAGAAAAGTCTATCCTAAAATTCATAGGAACCACAAAAGACCCAGAATAGCCAAAGCTATCCTAAGCAAAAAGAACAAAACTGGAGGAATCACATTACCTGACTTCAAATTATAGTACGGAGCTATAGTAACCAAAACAGCATGGTACTGGCATAAAAACAGACACGTAGACCAATGGAACAAAACAGAGAACCCAGAAACAAATCCACACACCTACAGTGAACTCATTTTTGACAGAGGTGCCAAGGTATACACTGGGGAAAAGACAGTCTCTTCAATACATGGTGCTGGAAAACTGGATATTCATATGCAGAAGAATGAAACTAGACCCCTATCTCTCACCATATACAAAAATCAAAGCAAAATTGATTAAAGACTTAAATCTAAGACCACAAACTATGAAACTACTACAAGAAAACATTGGGAAAATGCTCCAGGACATTGGTCTGGGAAAAGATTTATTGAGCAATATCCCACAAGCACAGGCAACCCAATCAAAAATGGTATCACATCAAGTTAAAAAGCTTCTGCACAAATGGTATCACATCCATTTAAAAAAAGCTTCTGCGCAGCACAGGATACCATCAACAAAGTGAATAGGCAACCCAAAGAATGGGAGAAAATATTTGTGAACTACCCATCTGACAAAAGATTAATTAACCAGAATATCTAAGGAGCTCAAGCAATTCTATAGGAAAAAAAATATAATAATCCTATGAAAAAAATGGGTAAAAGTTTTGAATAGACATTTCTCAAAAGAAGACATACAAATGGCAAACAGGCATTTGAAAAGGTGTTCAACATCATTAGTCATCAGAGAAATGCATATCGACACTACAATGAGATACCACCTCACCCCAGTTAAAGTGGCTTTTATCCGAAAGACAGGCAATAGCAACTGCTGGTGAGGATGCATAGAAAAGAGAACTCTGGAACACTGTTGGTGGAAATGTAAATTAGTGCAGTCACTATGGAGAACAGTTTGGAAGTTCCTCAAAAAAATAAAAATTGAGCTACCATATGATCCAGCAATCCCACTGTTGGGTGTATACCTGAAAGAAAGGAAAACAACATATCAGAGAGATATCTGCACAGCTATGTTTGTTGCAGCACTGTTTACAATAGCTAAGGTTAGGAATCAACCTAAGTGTCCGTCAACAGATGAATGGATAAAGAAAATGTGGTACGTACACACAATGAAGTACTGTTCAGCCATGAAAAGAATGAGATCCAGTCATTTGCAGCAACATGAATGGAACTAGAGATCATTATGTTAAGTGAAATAAGCCAGGCACAGAAAGACAAACATCATGTTTTCTCACTTATTCATGGGATTGAAAAATCAAGACAATTGAACTCATGGAGATAGAAAGTAGAAGGAGGGTTACCAGAGGCTGGGAAGGGTAATAGGGGACTGGCAAGGAGATGGGGATGGTTAATGGGTGCAAAAAATAAGAAGAATGAATAAAACCTACTATTTGATAGCACAATAGGGTGACTATAGTCAATAATAATTGTACATTTTTTAAAAACTTAGAGTGTAATTGGATTGTTTGTAACTCAAAGGATAAATGTTTCAGCGGATGGGTACCCCATTCTCCATGATGTGCTTATTTTACATTGCATGCCTGTATCAAAACACCTCATGTATCCCATAAATATATACACCTTTTATGTACCCACAAAAATAAAAAAATAAACAAAAATATTTTTAAAAATAAGAAAAAGATTATACATCATGACCGGATGGGATTTATCCTTGGTATGCAAGGTTGGCCCAACATATGCAAATCAATTATGCATGCACCACATGAATAGAATGAAAAATAAAAATCACCTGATTATCTCAATAGATGCAGAAAAAGCATTTGACTAAATTCAACACCGTTTATTATAAAAATTCTTAACAACGGTATGGAAGAACTGTATTTCAAAGTAATAAAGGCCATATATGACAAGCCCACAGCTGACATTATACTAAATGGAGTAAAATTGAAAGTGTTTCCTCTAAGATCAGCAATAAGACAGGTATGCCCACTCTTGCCACCTCGATTCAACATACTGCTAGAAGTCCTATCCAGAGCAATTAAATATTTAAAAAGAAATAAAAATAATCTAAATGGGAAAGGAAGACGTAAAATTGTCTCTGTTTGCAGATGATATTATTCTATATATACAAAACCTTAAAAATTCTGCAAAAAATCTGTTTGAACTAATAAATGAGCTCAATAAAGTAGTTGTGTTTCTACACACTAACAACAAACCATCCAAAAAGCAATTAAGGGGCCGGGGGTGGTGGCTCACACCTTTAATCCCAGCACTTTGGGAGGCCAAAGCGGACAGATCACCTGAGGTCAGGAGTTTGAGAGCAGCCTGGCCAACATGACAAAACCCCATCTCTACTAAAAATACAAAAATTATCCAGGCATGGTGGTTGGTGCCTGTAATCCCAGCTACTCAGGAGGCTGAGGCAGGAGAATCACTTGAACCTGGGAGGCGGAGGTTGCAGTGAGCTGAGATTGCACCATTGCACTCCAGCCTGGGCAACAAGAGCAAAACTCCGTCTCGAAAAAAAAAAACAAAAAAAAAGCAATTAAGTAAATAATGTAATTTAAAATGGCATTGAAAAGAATAAAATACTTAAGAATAAACTTAACCAAGGATGTGAAAGACTTGTACACTGAAAACCACAAAACATTGTTGAAAGAAATTAAAGACACTAATAAATGAAAAGATATCCTGTGTCCATGGATTAGAATACTTAATATTGTGAAAGTGTGCACACTAACCAAAACAGTCTACGAAATTAATGCTAAAATAGGAAAAGCAATAATAAAATTCACATAGATCCACAAAAGACCAAGAATGGCCAAAATCAACAGAGTAAAAAGGCAATCTACAAAAGGGGAGAAATATTTGCAAACCATATATCTGGTAAGAGATTATTTGCCAAAATATATAAGGAACTCCTTCAACTCTAAAGCAAAACATAAATAAATAAATAAATAGTCAAAGGACTTGAACATATATTTCTCCAAAGAAGGCATATAAATGACCAACAGGCATGTAAATAGATGCTCAACATCGTTATCAGGGAAGTGCAAATCAAAACTAGAATGAGATCTCACCTTATACCTGCTTTCATAGCTATTATACTATATAAAAAATAAGATAAAATGTGCTGGCAAAATGGAGAAATTGGGACTCTGTACACTGTCGGTTGGGAGTATACAATGGTGCAACAGCTATGGAAAGCAATATGGATAGTCCTCAAAATATTAAAATTAGAGCTAACATATGATCCAGCTATCTCACTTCTGTGTATATATACAAAGGAATTGAAATAAAGATATTTAAAAATTTATTTTTTATGTTTCATTTTTTTACAAACCCAGGCTGGGTGGAGAAATAAAGATCTTAAAGAGGTCTGCATTCTCATGTTCACTGCAGCAGTATTCATAATAGCTAATATAAAGAAATAACCCACATGTCTATTGACAGATGAATGGATAAAGAAACTGTGGTATATGCACTCAATGGAATATTATTCAGCTTTAAAAAGGAAGAAAATCCTATCTCAAAATAGCTAAAGGGGGATTTTCTATGCTCCCACCACCAAGAAATGATAAATGTTTGAGGTGATGGATATGCTAATTACCCCGATTCAATTATTTGTTACCCAATGTATATGTGTATTGAAACATCACATTGTACCCCATAAATATATACAATTATTATGTGTCAGGTAAAAACAGCATTTTAAAAAAGGTGTTAGGTATGTATATTGTATGCCTAGAATAACCACTAAAAAAACTATACAATGATATATGCTCAAAAACACTGTAGATAAATAAATATTTACTTGTAAAAAGTGTTCAGATATGTTGCAGGAATGTATGGAGAAGAAAACAGAGGAACAAAAAAGAAAACAAGCAAGATGACATGAAAAATGGCAGCATAGAGGAAACCAGGGTTCTACCATACGCCAAAAGTAACTAATGAGTTGGCAAAAACTGTCAGAATGAACTTTTACAGAACTCCAGAATATACTAAAAAATTACTATAACTAGGAAAATGATTAATTTTTTAAAACCCCTGCTTCTCTGTAGTAACAGTGTTGTGGTATTTAAAATTGCTTGCTTACAGCACATCAAAAAGCTTATCCACCAAGATCAAGTGGGCTTCATCCCTGGGATGCAAGGCTGGTTCAACATATGCAAATCAATAAATATAATCCATCACATAAACAGAACCAACGACAAAAACCACATGATTATCTCAATAGATGCAGAAAAGGCCTCTGACAAAATTCAACAGCACTTCATGCTAAAAACTCTCAATAAACTAGGTATTGATGGGACATATCTCAAAATAATAAGAGCTATTTATGACAAACCAACAGCCAATATCATACTGAATGGGCAAAAACTGGAAGCATTCCCTTTGAAAACTGGCACAAGACAGGGATGCCCTCTCTCACCACTCCTATTCAACATAGTGTTGGAAGTTCTGGCCAGGGCAATCAGGCAGGAGAAAGAAATAAAGGGTATTCAATTCAGAAAAGAGGGAGTCAAATTGTCCCTGTTTGCAGATGACATGATTGTATATTTAGAAAACCCCATCGTCTCAGCCTAAAATCTCCTTAAGCTGATAAGCAACTTCAGCAAAGTCTCAGGATACAAAATCAATGTGCAAAAATCACAAACATTCTTATACACCAATAACAGACAAACAGAGAGCCAAATCATGAGTGAACTCCCATTCACAATTGCTTTATTATTTTTTTTTCCCAGACAACAGAGTCATTTTATTTGGGAGTTCTCATCCAGGATTGTGATCAGAACAGAAGATAGAAACATCAGAATGGTGAGTATAGAGCAAACCTCAAATCTGTCCTTTAATTTCAAGGTTCTCTTCAAACTAGTTTCCTTTCATGGAGAACCTCACCATCACATGAGGCTGGGGGATGTCCTGGAGCAGCTGAGAATTTCTGGCCAGGACACACCCTAATGTTATTCAAAGGCTTCTGGACTGAACACAGCCTCTGGCACAATTGCTTTAAAGAGAATAAAATACCTAGGAATCCAACTTACAAAGTATGTGAAGGACCTCTTCAAGGAGAACTACAAACCACTGCTCAACGAAATAAAAGAGGACACAAACAAATGGAAGAACACTCCATGCTCATGGATAGGAAGAATCAGTATGGTGAAAATGGCCATACTGCCCAAGGTAATTTATAGATTCAATGCCATCCCCATGAAGCTACCAAGGACTTTCTTCACAGAATTGGAAAAAAACTACTTTAAAGTTCATATGGAACCAAAAAGGGAGCCCACATTTCCAAGACAATCCTAAGCCAAAAGAACAAAGCTGAAGGCATCATGCTACCTGACTTCAAACTATACTACAAGGCTACAGTAACCAAAACAGCATGGTACTGGTACCAAAACAGAGATATAGACCAATGGAACAGAATAGAGGCCTCAGAAATAATACCACACATCTACAACCATCTGATCTTTGACAAACCTGACAAAAACAAGAAATGGGGAAAAGATTCCCTACTTAGTAAATGGTGCTGGGAAAACTGGCTAGCCGTATGTAGAAAGCTGAAACTGGATCCCTTCCTTACACCTTCTACAAAAATTAATTCGAGATGGATTAAAGGCTTAAATGTTAGACCTAAAACCATAAAAACCCTAGAAGAAAACCTAGGCAATACCATTCAGGCCATAGGCATGGGCAAGGACTTCATGACTAAAACACCAAAAGCAATGGCAACAAAAGCCAAAATTGACAAATGGGATCTAATTAAACTAAAGAGCCTCTGCACAGCAAAAGAAACTGCCATCAGAGTGAACAGGCAACCTACAGAATGGGAGAAAATTTTTGCAATCTACCCATCTGACAAAGGGCTAATATCCAGAATCTACAAAGAACTTAAACAAATTTACAAGAAAAAATCAACCCCATCAAAAAGTGGGCAAAGGATATGAAGAGACACTTTACAAAAGAAGACATTTATGCATCCAACAGGCACATGAAAAAATGCTCATCATCACTGGCCATCAGAGAAATGCAAATCAAAACCACAATGAGATACCATCTCACACCAGTTAGAATGGCGATCATTAAAAAGTCAGGAAACAACAGGTGCTGGAGAGGATGTGGAGAAATAGGAACACTTTTACACTGTTGGTGGGACTGTAAACTAGTTCAACCATTGTGGAAGACAGTGTGGCAATTCCTCAAGGATCTAGAACTAGAAATACCATTTGACTCAGCCATCCCATTACTAGATATGTACCCAAAGGATTATAAATCATGCTGCTATAAAGACACATGCACATGTATGTTTATTGTGGCACTATTCACAATAGCAAAGACTTGGAACCAACCCAAATGTCCATCGATGATAGACTGGATTAAGAAACTGTAGCACATATACACCATGGAATACTATGTAGCCATAAAAAGGATGAGTTCATGTCCTTTGTAGGGACATGGATGAAGCTGGAAACCATCATTCTGAGCAAACTATTACAAGGACAGAAAACCAAACTCCAGATGTTCTTACTCATAGGTGGGAATTGAACAATGAGAACACTTGGACACAGGGCGGGGAACATCACACACCAGGGCCTGTCGTGGGGTGGGGGGATGGCGGAGGGATAGCATTAGGAGAAATACCTAATGTAAATGACGAGTTAATGGGTGCAGCAAATCAACATGGCACATGTATACATATGTAACAAACCTGCACGTTGTTCACATGTACCCTAGAACTTAAAGTATTTTAAAAAAGAAATGAATAAAATAATTCAATAAAGAAAAAAATGCTTGCTTACCATCCCCCACACCCCAGATGGTGGCAGCTGTGAGAATGGCAGCCTGTACTCTTAGTGCAAGTTCCCAGTGCCAGAGGAAGCAATATAGACCTTATCCTCAAAGAATTGTAGTTGTGAGTCTCAACCTGTCTGGCAGCTTCCTTAAGGACTAGCACAAAAGTTTGCCTTTGTTTTGCCTTACTCAGAGCTTTCCCAGGGCTGGAACGGCTTCTCATGTGGCTTTTGCTGAAATCATTTAAAGCACAGATATTGTCTTCCATAGTCTGGGTCAAGGGACAACAGTGAACACACAGACCAAAAAGCTTAAGAAAGTGGAGATTGAAAAAGGAGATACAGGCAGAAATAAGGGCTTTTGAAAGATGATTCACATAACGTGGAATTGAGAAAGTCACAGGTATACCCAAGGCTGGACACGTGCTCAGGAAAGACCCGAGAAGACCCTAATGTTTCAGCTATGACTGGCTTTCAGTCTCCACATGAACAGGAAGTGAAAGATAAGACAGAATTTTAAACAATCTGGCTACAATTTGCAAAGAATAGAATAGTACTTTTTTTCCTTTTTCATTTTTTTCTTTATATTTATTTATTTATTTATTTATTTATTTATTTATTTATTTATTTATTTATTTGAGACAGGGCCTCACTCTGTCACCCAGGCTGGAGTGCAGTGGCACAATCACAGCATATTGCAGCCTCAACCTCCTAAGCTCAAGCAATCCTCCCTCCTCAGCCTCCCAAGTAGCTGGGACCACAGGCACACATCACCACACCCAGATAATTTTTGTATATTTTGTAGAGATGGGATTTCATTACATTGCCAAGCTGCTCTTGAACTCCTGGGCTCACTCAATCTGCCCACCTTGGCCTTCCAAAGTGCTGGGATTACAGGTGTGAGCTACTGCGCCCAGGCATTTTCTTTTTCTTTCTTTCTTTTTTTCTTTTTTTTTTTTTTTGAGAGAGGGTCTCACTCTGTCACCCAGCTGGAGTGCAGTAGAGAGATCACGACTTACTGCATCCTTGACCTGTGCTTAGGTGATCCTCCTGCCTCAGCCTCTTGAGTAGCTGGGACCACAGGCATGCACCACCATGCCTGGTTATTTTTTTTTATTATTTGTAGAGACACGGTCTCACTATGCTGCCCAGGCTGGTCTGGAACTCCTGAGTTCAAGTGATCCTCCTGCCTCAGCCTCCTGAAGTGCTGGGATTACAAGCATGAGTCACCATGCCTGGCCTATGGTTTTCTTTTTAAATATTTCTTTTATCTTCTCTTCTTTTCTTGCTTCCTTCCTTCCTTTCTTTCCTTCTTTTTTTTTTTTTCCTCAGACATTTAAGATAACTCTGTCCAACACTAGCTAACCACTATGGTAATAAGACACAGATGTCAGTGGCAACATATAAGAAAAAAATGCAGATTTTACAGATAGTTTAGAAAAGTCACGAAATAAGCCAACAACAACAACTTATAAAAAACAGCAACAACAAACCATGGAGAAGGAGGAGAATCTTATGTCCACAGTTGCCACATTACAGTGCTCCAAATGTCTAGTATTCAACAAAAAATTATGAGGCATGCAGGAAAACAAGAAAGTATGGTTGATTCACAGGAAAAAAAGAGAAATTAATAGAAACTGTCTATGAGGAAGCCCAGGCATTGGACTTACTAGACAAAGACTTTAAATGAAAATATGATCGAAGAGCTAAAGAAAACAAAGAACAAAAGAAAACCAGGAAATTGGTGTCTCAAAAAATAGGGAATGTCAGTAAAGAGGTAGAAATTACAGAAAGAAACCAAATGGAAATTATGGAGCTGAAAAATATAGTAATGGAAATAAAAAATCACTACGTGGGTTCCAACAGCAGATGTGAAATGGCCAAAAAAAAAAAAATGAATCAGTGAACATGAAGACAGGCCAACTGAGAGCATCCAGTCTGAAAAGCAGGATGAGAAAAGAATGAAAAAGAAAATGAACAGAGCCTAAAACCTGTGTGACACCATCAAGCATACTAACATACACATAATAGGAGTTCTACTGGGAGAGAAGAGAAAGGACAGAAAGAATGTGTTAGAAATAGTGGCAAAATCTTCCCAAATTTGATGAAAGACATGAATTTACATATCCAGGAAGTTCAACAAATTTAAAAGATTCACACCTAAATATGTTGTAGTCATATTGCTGAAAGCAAAAACAAAGATGAAATCTTGAAAGTAGCAAGAAATAAGCTACTTATTACATATACGGGATCTTCTATGATATTAACAGCGGATTCCTCTCTGAATCCAAGGAGGCCAAAAGAAAGTAGGATTTAAAGTACAGATCATGGCCAGTCACAGTGGCTCATACTTGTAATTCCAGCACTTTAGGAGGCCAAGGTGGGAGGATCACTTGAGCCCAGGAGTTTGAGACCAGCCTGGGCAACATGGCAAAACCCTATCTCTACAAAAAATACAAAAATTAGCCAGACATGTTGGCATGCACCTGTAGTCTCAGCTACTCAGGAGGCTGAGGTGGGAGGATTGCCTGAGCCCAGAAGCTGCGATCATGCCACTGCACTCCAGCCTGGGTGACAGAGTGAGATCTTGTCTCAAAAATAAAAATACAAAATAAAAAGTGCAGATCATATATGTGATATGAGTCTTATATCCAGAGTTTATGAAGAACTCTTCCAACTCAATAATAAAGACAAAAAAAAATACAAGTTTTAAATGGTCAAACCATCTGAATAGTCATTTCTCCTCAGAAGATGTATGAATGACCAATAAGCACAGGAAAAGATTCCTAACAAAATTATTCACCTAAGAAATGCAAATCAAATCTATAATAGAATGTGGTTCATACCCACTTCATGCTCACAAAGATGGCAATAATAAAACTGAAATAATAACAAGTGTCAATGGGGAAGTGGAGAAATTGGAACCTTCAAACATTGCCAGTGGGTATGTAGATGGGGCAACCATGCTAGAAAACGGTCTGTAAGTTTTTCAAAATGTTAAACATACAATTGCCATGTGATACAGTAATTCCACTTCTGGGGATATACCCAAAGGAACTGAAAATGGTACTAAAATTAATGCTTGTAAAAAATGTTCATAGTAGCACTATTCACAATAAAATCCAAAGCAAGAAACAATTCAAATTCATAAAATAATGAATGAATTAACAAAATGTGATACATCATTAGAATGGAATATTATTGAGCTATAAAAAGGAATGAAGTGAGGTGGGTGCAATGGTTCATGCCTGCAATCCTAATGTTTTGGGAGGCTGAGGTGGGAGGATTGCTTGAGGCAGGAGTTTGAGACCAGCCTGGGCAACATAGCAAGATCTTGTCTCTACAAAAAATAAAAATAAAAAAATTTAGCCAGGCATGGTGGCACCTGCCTGTAGTCCTAGTTACTCAGGAAGCTAAGGTAGGAGGATTGCTAGAGCCCAAGAGTTCAAGGCTGCAGTGAGCTGTGATCACACCACTGCACCTCCAGCCTAGGCAATGGAGTGACACCTTGTCTCTTAAAAAAAAAAAAGAGTAATGAAGTTGTCAGCAAGTTGGCAGAATAGGAGGTAACTGGTTTCAGTATTCCCCCACCTCCACAGAAATTCCAACTAACAGCTATCTACAGATAAGAACACCTTTGTGAAAATCTCAAAACTTGTGAATGACACTGACACCTCCTTGTGGACCATAGAACCAAGAAAAGCAAAAAAACTCACCTTGTAAGGCTGATACCAACCAATAACCAATACTGACGCACAAAGCCAATCTAGTCACTCCCAAAAAGATGATCAGCAGTTCTGTTAGGCTTGAATTCCTAGCCAGCCACCCTGCCCAGCCTCAGATCCCATCCCAAGGCTCCACCCAGGTGGACTGTAAACCACCAGAGTGCACTTCTGTGAAGCATAGCCACTGGCCACATCTAATACATCTAAATACATCTAATACATCTGGTCATGTCTAAATAAAGACTCTGACCAGTGTCTAAGCTCCACATGGTCAGGGCAACACCCACCACCATACACTTCTGCAGAGTATAGCCACTGGCCCTGCATGACCCAGAAGTCTGAATAGAGACTTGGCCTAGCCTCTAAGTTCACCTTGAGGCTCCACCTAGGCAAGGAGACACCTGCCATCATGCACTACTGCAGAGTATAGCCATTGGCCCTGCCCAGGTCAGGAGTCCAAAGAGAGACTCAGCCCAGCCTCTAAGCTCACCCCAAGGCTCTGCCCAGGCAGGGAGAGACCCACCACCACTTCTGCAGAGCATGGCCCCTGGCCTTGCTTGACCCTGGACTCTAAATAGAGATGTGGCCCAGCATCAGAGCACAGCTAGAGTGCCCCAGAGCAGCAAGGCAAGCAACAACTGATGTGCCTGTGAACCGTAGTCACTGGTCCCGCCCAACCCAGAAATCTGAACAGTAACTTGGCCCAGCCTCAGAGTTCAGCAAAAGGATACACCCAGGCAGAGAGACAAGCCTGAAACATGCATTTCTGCAGAGCATAATCTTTGGTCACACCCATCCTGAGAAGCCAAGCAGTGACAACACCCAACTTGGAGCCCAGTGTGCAGCCCTGCCCAACTTCAGAATACAAACAGCAGTACTGTCAAGTAAGGGAATACTGACTGCAATCCTACCTGATCAAAGGCAACTGCAGTGCCCTGGCACCAGCTCTACCTGACCTCAGAGACTAGCCAGTGGTCCCTTCATACAGCAGAGTCCAGCCAAGTGCACCACCTGATCTCAGAGCACACGAAGTGACCCTACCTAACTAGAGAACCCACCAGAAAGCTATGCCTGCCCATGGTCATTACCAGCTGGCCCATTAAGAATCCCACATTAAGACTGGGTGTGGTGGTTCACGCCTGTCATGCCAGCACTTTGGGAGGCCGAGGCAGGCAGATCACAAGGTCAAGAGATTGAGACCATTCTGGCCAACATGGTGAAATGCCGTCTCTACTAAAAATACAAAAATTAGCTGGGCGTGGTGGTGTGAGCCTGTAATCCCAGCTACTCGGGAGGCTGAGACAGGAGAATCATTTAAACCTGGGAGGCACAGGTTTCAGTGAGCCAAGATTGCACCACTGCACTCCAGCCTGGTGACAGAGCGAGACTCTGTCTCAAAAAAAAAAAAAAAAAAAAAATTAAAAAAAAGAACCCCAAGCTAAAAAAAAAGAAAGAAAGAAATTCCAGACTAGACTAAATAGTGAAGGCCTATGCCTGCCAAAGAACACCTGTATAAAGGCAGGAACAGGTGGCCATTTTCTCAAATGTGCAGACACCCACATAATAACACAAGGATTACAAAGAATCTGGGAATTATGATACCACCAAAGGAAACTAAAGCTTCAATAACAAACCCTAAAGAAATAGAGAGCTATAAAGTGACTGACAAAGAATTAAGAAAATCCTCTTAAAGATCACTGAACTGTAAGAAAATAGGGACAAAAAATTCAATAAAATGTAGAATACAATACACTAACAAAAAGAGAAGTTTGACCCCCAAAATATCTAATTTAAAAAATCCAAATAGAAATCCTAGAGATGAAGGATTAGCTGAATTGAAAAATTTAATAGAAATCTTCAACAGCAGGCTTGATTAAGCAAAAGAATCAGTGAGCTTGAAGACAGGACATTTGAAATTATCCAAACAGAGGACCAAAAAATAAAGAAAAAAAGCCTGTGGGAATTATGGAACACCACCAAGAGAACTACCTTTTCCTAATAGAAATTTCACAAGAAGAGAGAGAAAATAATCAAAAAGCCTATTTTTCAAAAAGATGGTAGAAAATTTCCCAAATTTGGGGAAAGATGCCAACATACAAGTACAGGAAGCATAGAGGCTTCCAATAAAATTCAACACAAAGAGAAGTTCACCAAGGCACATCATAATTAAACTATCAATAATCAAACAACAAATTAGGAAAGTGTCAAGAAGTAAGAAACATATTACATATAAGGGAGCCACAATACATCTATCAGCTGATTTATCAGCAAAAACCAGGAAAGAGTGGGATAATATACTGAAAGTGCAGAAAGAAAAAAAAACCTGCCAGCCAAAACTACTCTACCTGGCAAAGCTGTCCTTCAGAAATAAAGGAGAGATAACGCATTCACCAGAAAAACAAAAGCTGAGGAGCTCATCACCACCAGACCTGTCTTACAAGAAATGAGAAAGGGAATTTTTCAAGCAGAAAGACAAAGACACTAATAAGTAACATGAAAACATAAAAGTACAAAATTTAATTGTATAAGTAATACATAGTCATACTCAAAATACTCTAATACTGTAATGGTGGTATATAAATTGAGAGAAGATTCAAATAAAATCAGAAATAAAAGAGGAGACATTACAATTGACATTCTAGAAATAAAAGAATAATAAGAAATTCTTGTGAACAATTATACCCCAACAAATTGGATAACCTAGAAGAAATTAATAAATTCCTAGACACATACAATTTAACAAGACTGAATCATGAAGAAATAGAAAATCTGACCAGACCAATATGAATAGGAAATGGAATCAGTAATGATAAGTTGCTGATTAAAGAAAGCCCAGGGCCGGACGGCTTCATGCCTGATTAGTACCATTCTCAAACTCTTTCAAAAAAAAAAAAAAAAACACTGAAGAGGAGGGAGCACTTACAAACTCATTTTAAGAGGCCAGCATTACACTGATAACCAATGACAAACAAGGACACTACAACAAAGAAAATTACAGGTTAATATCACTGAGGAATAAGGATGCAAAAATTCTCAACAACATAGTAGCAAATGAAATTCAAAGCACGTTAAAAGGATCATTCACCATGATCAAGTGGGATTTATCCCTAGGATGCAAGGATGGTTCCTCATATGCAAATTTAGAAATGTGATACACCACATTAATAGAATAGAGGATTAAAAACATGATTATCTAAATAGATGCAGAAAAAAACATTTGACAAAATTCAACATGTTTTTATGATTTAAAACAACTCTTAACAAATTAGGTATAAAAGAGATGTACTTCAACACAATAAGGCCACATATAACAAACCCACAGCTAACATCATACACAAAGATAAAAAGTCGAGAGCTTTTCTTCTAAGGTCAGGAACAAGACAAGAATGCCCCCCTTTACCACTCTATTCTCTATAATACTAGAAGTACTAGCCAGAGCAATTAGACCAGAATAAAAGGCATCCGAATTGGAAAGAAAGATGTTAAATTGTCCTTGTTCTTGACGACATGATCATATATATAGAAAATCCCAAGGACTCTACCAAAAAAAGTTCAAACTGATAAATACAATAAAGTTTTAAGACACAAAATCAACATACAAAAATAAGTAGCATTTCTATATACTAATGAACAACTATCCAAAAAAGAAATCAAGAAAACAATCCCATTTACAATAGCTACAAAAATAAAATACTTAGGAATAAATTTATTTATAGAGATCTAAGACCTGCATGCTGAAATCTATGAAACATTAATGAAAACACTGAAGAAGATTTAAAAAAAATGGAAAGGTATCCTGTGTTCATGGAGTGGAAGAATTGATTTTGTTAAAATGTCCATACTACCCAACATAATCTACAGATTCAATGCAATCACTATCAAAATTCCAATGACATTTTACACAGAAACAGAAAAAAATTCTAAAGTTTGTATGAAACCACAAAAGACCCAGAATAACCAAAGCAATCTTGAGCAAAAAGAACAAAACTGGTGACATCTTACTACTTGACTTCAAAATACATTACAAAGCTATATTAATCAAAACCGCATAGTACTGGTATAAAAACAGACATATCGACCAGTGGAACAGAATGGAGAGCCCAGAAATAAACCCATACATTTACAGTCGTTTGATTTTTTGACAAAGATGCCAAGAACACACAATGAAGAAAAAAACAATTCTCTTTAATAAATGATGTTAGGAAAACTGGATATACACATGCAGAAGAAAGAACTTGGACACTTACATCATATACAAAAACAAACTCAAAATGGATTAAAGACTTAAATGTAAGCTCTGAAGCTGTAAAAGTCGTTTGAAGAAAACATAGGTGGAAAACTCCACATTGGTCTACACAATGATTTTTGGCTATGATCCCAAAAGCATATGCAACAAAAGCAAAAGTAGAGAAATAGAATTGCATCAAACTAAAAAGCTTCAGCACCACAAAGAAAATAATCAACAGAGTGAAGAGACAACCTATAGAATGGGAGAAAATATTTGCAAGCCATATAACTAATAAGGGATTAATATCCAAAATATATAAGGAATTCAAACAACTCAATAGCAATAAAGCAAATAACCAAATTTAAAAATGGGCAAAGGGCCTAAATAGACATTTCTCAAAAGAAGACATACAAATGGCCAACAGGTATATGAAAAAATGTTCAACTTCACCCATCATGCAAGGAAAATGCAAATTAAAGTCACAATGAGGTATCACTTCACACTTGTTAAAATACCTATCATCAAAAAGACAGAAGATAAGTGTTGGTGAGGATATGGGGAAAAGGGAACCCTTGCACACTGTTGTTGGGAATGTAAATTAGTACACCCATTATGGAAAACAGTATGGAGGTTTTTCAGAAAATTAAAAATAGAACTACCAAACAATTCAGCAATCTCTCTACTGGGTATATAGCCCAAGGAAATGAAATCAGTATGTTGACTAGATATCTGCACTCACATGTTTAATGGAATCAACCTAAGTGCCCATCAGTGGATGAATGGATAAAGAAAATGTGGCACATATATACACACAATAGAATACTCTTCAGCCTTAAAAAAGAAGGAAATCCCATAATTTGCAACAACATGGATGAACCTGGAGGACATTATCATTATTATTATTATTATTATTATTATTATTATTGAGATGGAGTCTCTCACTGTCACCTGGGCTGGAGTGGAATGGCACAATATAGGCTCACTACAACCTCTGCCTCCTGGGTTCAAGAGATTCTCCTGCTTCAGCCTCCCGAGTAGCTGGAATTACAGGCACCCGGCACCACACCCAGCTAATTTTTTTGTATTTTTAGTACAGACAGGGTTTCACCATGGTGACCAGGCTGGTCTCGAACTCCTGACCTCGTATTTCGCCTGCCTCGGCCTCCCAAAGTGCTGGCTGGAGGACATTATTTTAAGTGAAATCAGCCAAGCACAGAAAGACAAATACTGCATGAGACAAATACTCCTCACTTATATGTGGAATCTAAAATTGTTGAACTCATAGAAGCAGAAAATAGAATGGTGGATATCAGGTGCTGGGGGTGGGAGGTTGCTGGTCAAAAGTACAAAATTGATTTTAGATTGGAGAAACAAGAGATCTATGGTACAATATGGTGACTATAATTAATAACAATATATTGAATTCATGAAAATCACTAAGAGAGTAGATTTTAAGTGTTCTTACTATAAAAAATGGTAAGTATATGAAATAATGCATATGTTAATTAGCTCAATTTAGCTATTCCACAATATATGCATATTTCAAAACATTGTATACAATAAACATATACGGCTTTTATATACAATTTTTATGCATGACTCCACTTGTATGAGGTATCTAAAATAGTCAAACACATAGAAGCAGAGAGCAGAATGGTTGTTGCCAGAGGCTGAGAGAATGGGAAATAGGGAGTTGGTGTTCAATGGGTATAAAATTCCAGTTATGTGTGATGATAATTTCTAGAGATCTGCTATATAACATTGTGCCTATAGTTAACAAAACTGTATTATATACTTAAAAGTTTAAGAGGTTATCACGGGGTTGTAAGAACTAAAAAACTGTCAACCTAGAAGTTCTTAGCACAGCCAAGAAATTTTTTTATGTTACTTTTTTTATTAAATGATGTTAATTTTTGTTATCAATGTAAAAAATTTAGGCAGTTAAATCATATGTGAGGTATATTTTTGATACCACAATCATATGATTTAATTAAGCATTACAGAATTTTAATAGAAGTTCTGATCCATGTTTCAAAGAGTTGAGTCTGTAAAATTGTGTAACAATTTTATATCTTAAATTTATATTACTGTATCCTCAATGGTCCTCATTCTCATTTAGACAGTATGCTCCCAATATGCTTTTAAAAAAATTATTATGAGTACATAATAGTTGTATATATTTATGGAGTACATATGATGTTTTGATACAAGCATGCAATGTGTAATGATCAAATCAGGGTAATTGGTGTATCCATCACCTTAAGTATTTATCATTTCTTTTTAGTAGGAACATTCCAATTCCACCCTGTTGGTTATTTTTAAATACACAATATATTATTGTTAACTATAGTCACTCTATTTTACCACACTGAAAAATTTTTTTCAAGGTTGATAAGTACAGTTTTAGATTTTACAACTAGATGTCTTGGCACTGTGAGATAGTCTTAAAAGATACAGAAAAAATACTTGAAATGTAAGCCAACAATATAGACTGTAGTACCATTTCTGGATTAGATGCTAACAGATGGTGTCAATAATTCTGGAGCCTGAGAAAATGTATACTGATTTGGCTAAATTTATTTTTGTTTATAAGTAAATTGCTTTCCAACCAATTCATAAAAAACTTAGATTTAGTTTGTGGGGCTTTTAATCTAACATTAATTGTCTCCTTACCAAAAAAAATTTGTCTTCAACATGCTGCCCAGGAAGAGGTTAAACAATGGACACATATATAGTACATGGCAAAATTACTCTACAGTTTATGAACTAAATTGTTGTCTTCTATAAGTCTATTTTTGGATAGCTACAGAGAATATTATTGTCAGTCAGTGAGTAACAAAATCATAGCTGATAAAACCAAGTCAAAGCATGCCAGATCATTTTCTTCTCTCATCTTTGAGGTTTGTGCCATAAAATATATAATACCATCTGATAATGCACTTGTGTAGCATCTCACTGATTAGAAAAGTGTTCACATCTCATCTGATCCTCACAACAATCCTGTGAATAGACAAAATTATCCAGACCTTACAGATGAGGAAACTAATATTTAAAGAACTTAAGTGATTTGCCCATTTGCCTCACAATGAGAAAAGGCAGTTCCAGGATTCAAACACAAGTCTGCTGATTCTGATCCCTTTACTGCCCCAGAGCTGCCATGCTTTACCTTGTGAAGGATATATTAGGCCTCATAGCAACAACCTATTGCTCCATCAGTAACTAAACCATCCTGATTAAAAATCCAAAATAGATGTTTCTTATGCTGAACTCCGCTCCAATGGAAAGAGTTATGGTAAGTGCTACAATTTTAAAATTTTTTGACATTTTAGTTATGATTTCCCAGAATATGTATCAATATGTGTCACGAGGACAGATAAGCTATGTCATTGTCTGATCTGGGTAACTGAATTGAGCACTAAGCCCTATGTATTTTCTTATTTGCAGAAGAAACAATGTATAATAAATATATGACTTGTGTCACCCCATAATAATAATTACATGCAAGAATAATAATAATACCTGTATTATTAGATACAGATACTGAGCGTCTATAATAAGCCATATTCTGTTGGGCACTCTATGTACATTTCCTCACAGAATCATCTGTGAAGTATGTGTGTGTATATATGTATCTATAAATAGATACATATATATTCTTGTGAGTAATATAACTATTTCTCTCATTTTACAGATGAAGTAACCAGTGGCCAGAGAGATGTAATAATTAGATTGAGACCATATAGCTAATAAGTGGGAAAGCTGGGATTTACACGGAGACTGACTCCAAAATAAATTCTGTTAACCGATACTCTTCTAACACAAGAGTATGAAACCATGTATGGTTTCAAAAATGAAAGGATTTTTTAATTTAAAAAACGAATGAATAAATAAATAAATAATAAAAGCAGGAGCACTTAGTCAAATTATGGGTTATTTTTAAAACAACCTTTAAGGGATCATTTCCTAATCAGTAATTTTACAGAATTCTCTCTCTCCCTCCCCCTCGTCTCTCTCCATATGTATACTTTCTAGTATAATAGAATCTATCCCTATCTATGCATCTATATAGAGACATATGTATCTACACACATATGTATTTAATACTTTCTAGTTCACATTAATTTTTTTCCTTAATTTCAGAGAAATTGTAAGTGCATAGTGGTACTTTCAATTCCATTACAACCCTACAAGGTACTTCCTGCCTTCACCCATTTTATGATTTTGTCGCCCTTCTTAAAATGAGAAGCCTAGTTCTCAACAATATTAACTCATTTAATCCAATACACATAGAATAGTGTATATCTGCCTGTATGTTTGTAACCATTAATCAACTTCTCTTTCTTGTCTCCCACCCACACACTCTTCCCAGCCTCCAGTAACTATCATTCTATTCTCTACCTCAATTAGATCAATTTTTATAGCTCCCACATGTGCATGAGAATGTGAAATATTTGTCTTTCTGTGCCTGGCTTATTTCACTCAACATAATGTCCTCCAGATCCAACCATGTTGTTGCAAATGACACAATTTCATTCTTTTTATGGCTGAATATAATAGTATTCCATTGTGTGTATATAACACATTTTCTTTATCCATTCATCCATTGATGGACACTTAGGTTGGTTCCATACCTTTGTTATTGTGAATAATACTGCAATAAACAATTGAGTGCAGGTATCTCTTTGCTATACTCATTTCTGTTCTTTTGGATAGACACCAGTAGTGGGATTGCCAGATCGTACGGTAGTTCCTTTTTTAGTTTTTTTTGAGAAATCTCCATACTGTTTTCCACAGTGATTGAACTAATTTACATTCCCACCAACAGTGTACAAGAGTTCCCTTTTCTCCACATCCTTGCCAGCATCTGTTATTTTTTGTCTTTGTAATAATAGCCATTCTAACTGGAGGAAGATGATAGTTCATTGTGGTTTTTGATTTGCATTTCCCTGATGATTAGTGATGAACATTTTTTAATAAGCCTGTTGGCCAGTTGTATGTCTTCCTTCTTCTTCCTCTTCCTCTTCCTCTTTTTCTTCATCTTCCTCTTTCTTCTTCTTCTTCTTCTTTTTTGACAGGGTCTTGCTATGTCACCAAGGCTGGAGTGCAGTTGTGTGATCATAGCTCGCTGCAGCCTCAAACGCCAGGCCTCAAACAATCCTCTACCTCCCAAAGTGTTGGGATTACAGGTGTGAGCCACTCTGCCTGGCCTGTATGTCTCCTTTACAGAATTATCCATTCATGTTCTTTGCCCACTTTTCAATAGGATTTTTTTTTATTGCTCCCTTGTTTGATTTCCTTGTTCTGGATATTATTCCCTTGTCAGACGAATAGTTTGCAAATATTTTCACCCACTCAACAGGTTATCTCTTCACTCTATTGATTGTTTCTTTTGCTATGCAGAAGTTATCAGTTTAATATACTCCCATTTGTCCATTTTTAAAAATTGTCTGTGCTTTTAAGTCCCTAGCCATAAAATCTTTGCCTAGACCAATATCCTGAAGTATTTTCCATACATTTTCTCCTAGTGGTTTCATAGTTTGGGGTCTTATGTTTAAGTCTTTAATCCATCTTGATTTGATTTTTGTATATGGTGAGAGAGAGGGGTCCACTTTCATTCTTCTGCATATGGATATCCAATTTTCCCAGCATCACTTATTGAAGAGGGTGTCCTTTCCCCAGTGTATGTTCTTGACGCCCCTGTCAAAAATCAGTTGGCTGTAAATATGTGGATTTACTTATGGGTTCTCTTTTCTGTTCGATTGGTCTATGTGTCTATTTTTATACTAATACCATGTTGTCTTGATTACCATAGCCTTGTAATATATTTTGAAGTCAGGTAGTGTGATGCATCCAGCTTTGTTTTTTGTGGGTTTTTTGGGTTGGGGGGTTTTGTTTGTTTGTTTGTTTGTTTGTTTGTTTTGCTTTTGCTTAGGATTGCTTTGGCTATTTGGGCTCTTTCTTGATTCCATATGAATTTTAGGATTATTTTTTCTATTTTCATGAAAAATGACATTGGTATGTTGGTAAGAATTACACTGAATCTGTCACTGCTTTGGGCAGTATGGTCATTTTAACAAAACTAATTCTTCTGATCCATGAGCATGGGATATCTTCCCATTAGTTTACGTCATCTTCAATTTCTTTCATCAGTGTCTTGTAGTTTTCCTTGTGGGGATCTTTTATCTCTTTGGTTAAATTTTTTCCTAGGTATTTTATTTTTTGTAGCTATTGTAAATGGGATTGACTTCTTTATTTCTTTGTTGTCTATTTCATTACTAGTGTATAGAAATACTACTGATTATTGTATGTTGATTTTGTATCCTGCAGTTTTACTGAATTTGTTGATCAGTTCTAAGAGTTCTTTGGTGGAGTCTTTTGGTTTTCTAGATATAAGATCAGGTCATCTGCAAAGTGGAGCAATCTGACTTCCTCTTTCCCAATTTGGATGCCTTTTTCTTGCCTGATTGCTCTGGCTAAGACTTCCACTACAATGTTGAATAGGAGTGGTGAAAGTGGACACCCTCGTCTTGTTCCAGTTCTTAGAGAAAAGGTTTTCACCTTTTCTCCAATCAGTATGATGATATTAGCTATAGATATGTCATATATGGCCTTAATTATTTTGAGGTATGATATTTGTATGCCTAGTTTGTCCACAGTTTTTTCATCATGAAGGGGTGTTGAATTTTGTCAAATGCTTTTTGTATGTTTATTGAGATTATTGTATGGTTTTTTCCTTCATTCTGTTGATATGATGTATCATGTTTTTTGATTTGTATATATTGAAGCATCCTTGCATCCCTGGTAAAAATCTTACTTGATCAATCCCATTGCTGGGTATATACCCAAAGGATTATAAATCATTCTACTATAAAGACACATGCACACGTGTGTTTATTGCAGTTCTATCACAATAGCAAAGACTTGGAACCAACCCAAATGCCCATCAATGATAGACTGAATAAAGAAAATGTGGCACATATACACCATGGAATACTATGCAGCCATAAAAAAGGATGAGTTCATGGCCTTTAATGGGACATGGATGAAGCTAGAAACCATCATTCTCAACAAACTAACACAGGGACAAAAAACCAAATACCACATCTTCTCACTCATAACTGGAAGTTCAACAATGAGAACACATGGACACAGGGAGGGGAACATCACACACCGGGGCCTGTCAAGGGGTAGGGGGAAGGGGAGGGATAGCATTAGGAGAAATACCTAATGTAGATGACGGGTTGATGGGTGCAGCAAACCACCATGGCACGTGTATACCTATGTAATAAACCTGCACGTTCTGCACATGTATCTCAGAACTTAAAGTATAATTTTTAAAAAAACTTACTTGATTAAGATGTATTATCTATTTCATATGCTGTTGGATTTGGTTTGTTAGTATTTTGTTGAGGATTTTGCATCTATGTTCATCAGGGATATTGTCTGTAGTTTTATGTTGTACTCTTGTCTGGTTTTGTTATAAGGGTTATGCTGGCCTCATAGAATTAGGGAGAATTCCCTTCTCTTCAGTTTTTTTGAATAGTTTGAGAAGGATTGGTATTAGTTCTTTATGCAAGTTCAGCAGTGAATCCATGTGTTCCTTGGCTTTTTATTGTTAGGGGACTTTTTATTATGGATTCAATCTCACTACTCATTATTGGTCTGTTCAGGTTTTCTATTTCTTCCTGACTCAACTTTGGTAGGTTGTATGTTTCCAGGAATTTATCCATTTCCTCTAGATTTTCCAGTTTATTAGCGTATAGTTGTTTACAATAGTCTCTGATGATCTTTTGTGTTTTTTATGGTATCAGTTGTAATATCCCCTTTTTTATTTCTGATTTTGTTTATTTGGGTCTTTTCTTTTCCTGGTTAATTTAGCTAATAGTTCATCAATTTTATCTTTTTGAAGAACCAACTTTCATTTCATCGAAGCTTTGTATTGTTTTTCTTTAATTCTCTATTTCATTTAGTTCTGCTCTTATTTTTATTATTTCTCTTCTTTTGCTACTTTTGGGCTTGGTTTGTTCTTTTCTAATTCCTTGAGGTGCTTTGTTAGATTGTTTATTTCAAATCTTTTTTTTAATGTAGGCATGTATTGCTATAAACTTCCCTTTTAGCACTGCTTTCCCTGTGTTCTATAAATTTGGGTATGTTGTATTGCCATTTTCATTTGTTTTAAGAAATTTTCTGATTTATCTCTTAATTTCTTTATTGACTGAATAATTGCTCAGAAGCTTGTTGTTTAATTTCCATGTGTTTGTATAGTTTCAAGCTTCCTCTTGGTATTGATTTCTAGTTTTATTCCCCTGTGGTCTGAAAAGACATTTGATATGATTTCAACTTTTTAAAAATTTGTTGAGACTTCTTTTGTGATCAAACACACGGTCAATCCTGGAGAACGTTCCATATGCTGATGAGAAGAATATGTATTCTATAGCTGTTTGATAAAATGTCCTATAAATGTCTGTTATGTCCATTTGGTCTAAAGTCCAGTTTAAATCCAATGTTTCTCTTTTGATTCTCTGTCTAGATCATCTGTCTAATGCTGAGAGTGGGGTGTTGAAGTCCCCCACTATTCTTGTGTTGAAGTTTATTCCTTTCTTTAGATCCAGTAATATTTGCCTTAGGAATCTAGGTGCTCAGTGTTGGGTGAATATATTTTAGAATTGTTATATTCTCTTGCTGGATTGATCACTTTATTATTATATAATGACCTTCTTTGTATCTTTTGTTTTACTGTTTTTTACTTAAAGTCTGTTTTATCTGATATAAGCATAGCTACTCCTGATTGCTTTTCGTTTCTGTTTCCATGGAATATCTTTTCCCATCCCTTTACTTTCCATCTATATATATGTATTTACAGGTAAAGTGCATTTCTTGTAGGCAGCACATAATTGGATCATTTAAAAAACGCATTCATCCTCGGCAAAAGCTGGAAGCATTCCCCTTGAAAACAGGCACAAGACAAGGATGCTCTCTCTCACCACTCCTATTCAATGTAGTATTGGATGTCCTGGCCAGGGCAATCAGGCAAGAGAAAAAAATAAAGCGCATCCAAATAGGAAGAGAGGAAGTCAAACTATCCCTCTTTGCAGACGACATGATCCTAGAATCAACGTACAAAAATCACAAGCATTCTTATACACCAATAACAGACAAACAGAGAGCCAAATCATGAGTGAACTCCCATTCACAATTGCTTCAAAGAGAATAAAATACCTAGGAATCCAACTTACAAGGGATGTGAAGGACCTCTTCAAGGAGAACTACAAACCACTGCTCAGTGAAATAAAAGAGGATACAAAGAAACGGAAGAACATTCCATGCTCATGGGTAGGAAGAATCAATATCGTGAAAATCGCCATACTGCCCAAGGTAATTTATAGATTCAATGTCATCCCCATCAAGCTACCAAGGACTTTCTTCACAGAATTGGAAAAAACTACTTTAAAGTTCATATGGAACCAAAAAAGAGCCCGCATTGCCAAGTCAATCCTAAGCCAAAAGAACAAAGCTGGAGGCATCACGCTACCTGACTTCAAACTGTACTACAAGGCTACAGTAACCAAAACAGCATGGTACTGGTACCAAAACAGAGATATAGATCAATGGAACAGAACAGAGCCCTCAGAAATAACGCTGCATATCTACAACAATCTGATCTTTGACAAACCTGAGAAAAACAAGCAATGGGGAAAGGATTCCCTATTTAATAAATGGTGCTGGGAAAACTGGCTAGTCATATGTAGAAACCTGAAACTGGATCCCTTCCTTACACCTTATACAAAAATTAATTCAAGATGAATTAAAGACTTGAACGTTAGACCTAAAACCATAAAAACCCTAGAAGAAAACCTAGGCATTACCATTCAGGACATAGGCATGGGCAAGGACATCATGTCTAAAACACCAAAAGCAATGGCAACAAAAGCCAAAATTGACAAATGGGATCTAATTAAACTAAAGAGCTTTTGCACAGCAAAAGGAACTACCATCAGAGTGAACAGGCAACCTACAAAATGGGAGAAAATTTTCGCAACCTACTCATCTGACAAAGGGCTAATATCCAGAATCTAGAAAGAACTCAAACAAATTTACAAGAAAAAAACAAACAACCCCATCAAAAAGTGGGCGAAGGACATGAACAGACACTTCTCAAAAGAAGACATTTATGCAGCCAAAAAACACATGAAAAAATGCTCACCATCACTGGCCATCAGAGAAATGCAAATCAAAACCACAATGAGATACCATCTCACACCAGTTAGAATGGTGATCATTAAAAAGTCAGGAAACAACAGGTGCTGGAGAGGATGTGGAGAAATAGGAACACTTTTACACTGTTGGTGGGACTGTAAACTAGTTCAACCATTGTGGAAGACAGTGTGGCGATTCCTCAGGGATCTAGAACTAGAAATACCATTTGACCCAGCCATCCCATTACTGGGTATATACCCAAAGGATTATAAATCATGCTGCTATAAAGACACATGCACACGTATGTTTATTGCGGCTCTATTCACAATAGCAAAGACTTGGAACCAACCCAAATGTCCAAAATGATAGATTGGATTAAGAAAATGTGGCGCATATACACCATGGAATACTATGCAGCCATAAAAAATGATGAGTTCATGTTCTTTGTAGGGACATGGATGAAACTGGAAATCATTATTCTTAGCAAACTATCGCAAGAACAAAAAACCAAACACTGCATATTCTCACTCATAGGTGGGAATTGAACAATGAGAACACATGGACACAGGAAGGGGAACATCACACTCTGGGGACTGTGGTGGGGTGGGGGGAGGGGGGAGGGATAGCATTAGGAGATATACCTAGTGCTAAATGACGAGTTAATGGGTGCAGCACACCAGCATGGCACATGTATACATAAGTAACTAACGTGCACATTGTGCACATGTACCCTAAAACTTAAAGTATAATAATAATAATAAAAGTTACATTCTCACACAATCAAAATAAATAAATAAATAAATCAAATAAAATCAGATCTTTTCAGCAGTACCCACAGCCTAGGTTCTCCTTCTTCCTTTTGCAAAATAAAGATATAGAAGATGTACCTTAAATTATCCTGAATCTTACCAAGGTGTACTATGCAATTCATAAACACTTCTGAGAGGGACATTTGCATGATACTTTTAATCAAGGCCGCATAGACGCCCCCATCCCCAGGTCATGATATGCATTTCTAATAAAATTTTACTTTTTATATTTAGTCAAAAAAAAAAAAGAAAACTCCATATGCTCAGCCTAAAAGCTCCTTGATTTGATAAACAACTTCAGCAAAGTTTCAGGATACAAAATCAATGTACAAAAATCTGAAGCATTCCTACACGCCAACAACATGCAAGCTGAGAGCCAAATCAAGGATGCAATCCAATTCCCTATAACCACAAAAAAAGAATAAAATACCTAGGAATACTGCTAAACAGGGAGTGAAAGATCTTTACAAGGAAAACTATAAAACACTGCTAAAGAAATCAGAGATGACATAGACAAATGGAAAAACATTCCATGCTCATGTATAGGAAAAATCAGTATCATTTAAATGACCATAATGTCCAAGGCAACTTATAGATTCAATGTTATCCTATTAAACTACCATTGACATTCTTCAAAGAGCCAGAAAAAACTACTTTAAAATTCATATGGAACGAAAAAAGAGCCTGAATAGCCAAGGCAATTCTAAGCAAAAAGAACAAAGCTTCCTTCTGTGCCTCAGGTATTTCTCGTGACTTTTCTATTGGATTCTAGTGTTCTCTCCAAGATGTTCTATTCAAGGTGTGATTATTTGTAATATTGGTTCTTCTTTCTGGAGAGGGCAAGTGTCTGTTGTTTCTAGTCAAGCAACATCAACCTCTCTCATGTTCACTTACGTGAACATAAATTTCCACTTCTCTGGGGTAAATGCCCAGGAATGTAATTGCTAAGTTGTATGTCAAGTGTATGTTTAATTTTATAAGAAACTGTCCAACTATTTTCCAAAGTGACTGCACCATTTTAGATTCTCAGCAGCAGTATGTGAGAGATCCAGTTTCTCTACATCTTCACCAGCATTTGCTAATGTCAGTATTTTTTATTTTAGCCTTTCTGATATATATGTAACAATATTTGTGGTTTTAATTTGCATTTCTCTAGTGGATAATGATGTTGAACATCTTTTCATGTGCTTATTTGCTTATTCATCGTTTTCAGCACACAGATCTCGTACGTGTTTTGTTAGAATTATACCTAAGTATTTTATTTGACGATTGCAAATGGTATTGTATTTTCAATTCTGATTCCACTTGTTCATTGCTAGAATACAAAAATTCAATTGATATTTATGTGTTTACCATGTATCTAGTGATCTTGTACATGTGAAGTGCTTTGCATGTAAGATCTCAGTGTTTTCTGGTAAATTCATTAGGATTTTATATTTAGACAATAAAACATTTGCAAATAAGGGAAAATTTCCTTTTTTTTTTTTTTGACAGAGTCTCACTCTGTCGCCCAGGCTGGAATGCAGTGGCGCGATCTCGGCTCAGTGCAACCTCCACCTCCCGGGTTCAAGCAATTCTCCTGCCTCAGCCTCCCAAGTAGCTGGGACTACAGGTGCGTGCCACCATGCCAGGCTAATTTTGTGTATTTTTAGTAGAGGCGGGATTTCACCATCTTAGCCAGGATGGTGTTGATCTCCTGACTCCGTGATCTGGCCGCCTCAGCCTCTCAAAGTGCTGGGATTACAAGCGTGAGCCACCTCGCCCGGCCTATTTCCTCTTTTCTAATTTGTATGTATTTTATTTCTTTTTCATGCCTTCTTATACTGTCTAGGACTTCTGGTATATGATGAATAAGTGGTGAGAGTGGACATCCTTGCTGTGTTCTTGTTCTAGGGGAATAGCATTCAGCATTTCACCATTAAATAAGATGTTAGCTGTAGGTTTTCTATAAATTTTTTTTTCAAATTGAGGATATATTCTCCTCTATTCTTAGTTAGGCGAGAGTTTTTATCAGGAATGAGTACTGAATTTTGTCAAATGCTTTTTCTGAATCAGTTAATATAATCATGTGTTTTTTTTTCTCTAGCCTGTTAATATGGTAGATTACACTGATTTTTGAATATTGAACAAGTATTGCATTTCCATTTCTGGAATGAACCCCACTTGGTTGTAGTATATAATTCTTTTTACATGTTGCTGGATTCGATTTGCTAATATTTAGTTGAGGATTTCTGCTCTTATTGTTTTTTTTTTTTTTTCTTTTTCTTTGAGAAGGAGTCTTGCTCTGTTGCCAGGCTGGAGTGCAGTGGCGCCATCTTGGCTCGCTGCAACCTCCGCCTCCCAGGTTCAAGTGATTCCCCTGCTTCAGCCTACCGAATAGCTGGGATTACAGGCGTGTGCCACCACACCCAGCTAATTTTTGTATTTTTAGTAGAGATGGGGTTTCGCCGTGTTGGCCAGGATGGTCTCAATGTTCTGACCTCGTGATCTGCCCGCTTCAGCCTCCCAAAGTGCTGGGATTACAGGCGTGAGCCACCATGCCTGGCCTGCTCTTTTCTTTACTATGTTCTGCTTTCTGCTTGCTTTGGGTTTATTTTGCTCTACTTTTTCCAGGTTCTTGAGGCAACAGCTTAGGTTGTTGCTTCTAGAGCTCTCTTTTTTTTCCTAAGCATGTAATGCTACAAATTTCTCTCTCAGAACTGCCTTAGCTGCATCCCACAAGTGTTAATATATTGCATTTTCATTTTCATTCAGTTCAATGTAGTTTTGATGTTCTTTGAGACTTATTTGAGCCATTAGATTATTTGCATGTGTGCTGTCTAATTGCCAGTGTTTGGAGATTTTCCTGTTATTTCTCTGTTACCAATTTCTAGTGTGAAAACATTACGGTCAGAAAACAATCTACACATGATTTCCATTCATTTAAGTTTTTAGAGGTGTGTTTTATGGCCCAGGATATGGTCTATTTTGGTCAACATGCCATGTACTTTTGGAAAGTATGTACGTTTTGCTATTGTTAGGCAGAGTGTTGGATTCAGTTGATTAATGGTTGTATTAGTTTTCTATGGCTGCTGTAACTAATTATTACTGGCTTAATAGCTGAAAACAACACAAATTCATTATTTTACAGTTCTGTCATTCAGAAGTCTAAAATGGGTCTCACTGGGCAAAAAAACAGTTTGTCAGCAGGGCTGCTTTCCTTTCTGGAGACTCTAGGGGAAAATCCATTACCCTGTCCTTTCCAGCTTTGAGAAACTGCCCACATTTCTCGGCTCATGATTCTCGTATTCCATCTTCAAAGCCTGTTGTGGGTTGAGTTTTTTCACTTTATATCACTCTGACTTCCACTTCTGCCTCCCTCCTCCATATTTAAGGATCACTGTGATTACATTTAGACTGCTTAGGTAATCAAGAACTAACTCCCTATTTTAAAGCCAATTGACAAGCAACCTTAATTTTCCTTTGCCATGTAATGTAAGATACGTACAGGTTCTGGGGATTAAAACATGGATAACTTTAGGGGAGATATTATTCTGCCTATCACAATGGTGTCTTTCTATTCTTCTGCATACATGCTGATTTACTATCTAATAGTTCTATCTATTCCTGAGAGAGGGATTATTAACATCCCCAACTATAATTATGGATTTATCTGTTTTTCTTTCAGGTCTATCAGTTTTTGCTTCATGTATTTTAAAGCTCTGCTCTTTGATGTACACATTTAGGAGCACGGTGTCTTCTTATTGTATTGAACCTTTTGTCATTATGCAATGTCTCTTTTATATCTGGTAACATTGGTTCTGAGGTCTGTCTACCTTATCTGATTTTAATATAGCCACTCCTACTCTATTTTGATTGATGTTTGCATGATATATCTTTTCTATTCTTTTACTTTGAATCTCCTTATATCAGTACATTTGAAGTGAGTTTTTATAGAGAGCATACAATTGAACCCTGTTAATTTATCCACTCTGCCAATCTCTGACTTTCAATAGATGTACTTATATTTACATTTAATAAAGATTAATGTGTTAGGGCTTCTGTCTTCCATTTTATTATTATTTTTTCTTTTTGTTCATTCTTTTTCATTGAGGTAAAATTCATAAAATTTAAAATTAGCTGTTTTAAAGTGTATGATTTAGTGGCATTTATTACATTCACAGTGTTGTGCAATCATGCCTCTATGTAGTTGCAAAATATTTTCATAAGTTGTCTCTTCACTCTGTTGATTATTTTATTTGCTGTGAAGAAGCTTTTCAGTTTGATGTAATTCCATTTGTCCAGTTTTGCTTTTGTTTCCTGTGCTTTTGGGGTCATATCCAAAAGTCATTGTCTAGACCGGTGTCGTAGCTTTTCCCCTAAGTTTTCTCCTGTGAGTTTTATAGTTTCAAGTCTTATGTTTAAGTCTTTAATCCATTTTAAGTTGATTTTGTGTATGGTGTGAGATAAGTGTCCAAGTTCATTCTTTGGCATGTGGCTATCCAGTTTCCCTAACACCATTTATTAAAGAGACTTTTTTTTCATTGTGCATTCTTGGCATCTTTGTAAAAGATCAATTGGCGAGGGAGAGGTTCCAAGATGGCCGAATAGGAACAGCTCCAGTCTACAGGTCCCAGCATGAGTGACACACAAAATGGGTGATTTCTGACTTTCCAACTGAGGTACTGGGTTCATCTCACTGGGGCTTGTTGGACAGTGGGTGCAACCCACAGAGTGTGAGCTGAAGCAGGGTGGGGCATTGCCTCACCCAGGAAGCACAAGGGGTCGGAGAATTCCGTTTCCTAGCCAAGGGAAGCCGTGACAGACAGTACCTGGAAAATGGGGAGACTCCCACCCTAATACTGAGCTTTTCCAATGGTCTTAGCAAACAGCACACCAGGAGATTATATCCCGCACACGGCTTGGAGGGTGCCTCGCTCACTGCTAGCATAGCAGTCTGAGATTGAACTGCAAGGTGGCAGTGAGGCTGGGGGAGGGGCACCCACCATTGCTGAGGCTTGAGTAGGTAAACAAAGCAGCCTGGAACCTCAAACTGGGTGGAGTCCACCACAGCTCAAGGGGGCCTACCTGCCCCTGTAGACTCCACCTCTGGGGACAGGACATAGCTGAACAAAAGGCAGCAGAAACTTCTGCAGACTTAAACGTCCCTGTCTGACAGCTTTGAAGAGAGTAGTGGTTCTCCCAGCATGGAGTTTGAGATCTGAGAACAGACAGACTGCCTCCTCAAGTGGGTCCCTGACCCCCAAGTAGCCTAACTGGGAGACACCTCCCAGTAGGTGCCGACTGACACCTCATACAGCCAGGTGCCCCTCTGAGACGAAGCTTCCAGAGGAAGGATCAGGCAGCAACATTTGCCATTCTGCAATATTTGCTGTTCTGCAGCCTCTGCTGGTGATACCCAGGCAAACAGCGTCCAGAGTGGACCTCCAGCAAACTTCAACAGACCTGCAGCTGAGGGTCCTGACTGTTAGAAGGAAAACTAACAAACAGAAAGGACATCCACAACAAAACCCCATCTGTACGCCACCATCATCAAAGATCAAAGGTAGATAAAACCACAAAGATGGGGAGAAACCAGAGCAGAAAAGCTGGAAATTCTAAAAATCAGAGTGCCTCTTCTCATCCAAAGGAATGCAGCTCCTCACCAGCAATGGAACAAAGCTGGATGGAGAATGACTTTGATGAGCTGAGAGAAGAAGACTTTAGACGATCGGTAATAACAAACTTCTCCTAGCTAAAGGAGGATGTTTGAACCCATTGCCGAGAAGCTAAAAACCTTGAAAAAAGATTAAATGAATGGCTAACTAGAATAAACAGCATAGAGAAGACCTTAAATGACCTGATGGAGCTGAAAACCATGGCACGAAAACTACGTGATGCATGCACAAGCTTCAGTAGCTGATTTGATCAAGTGGAAGAAAGGGTATCAGTGATTGAAGATCTAATGAATGAAATGAAGCAAGAAGAGAAGTTTAGAGAAAAAAGAGTAAAAAGAAATGAACAAAGCCTCCCAGAAATATGGGATTATGTGAAAAGACCAAATCTATGTCTGAGTGGTGTACCTGAAAGTGACAGGGAGAATGGAACCAAGTTGGAAAACACTCTGCAGGATATTATCCAGGAGAATTTCTCCAACCTAGCAAGGCAGGCCAAAATTCAAATTCAGGAAATACAGAGAACACCACAAAGATACTCCTCGAGAAGAGCACCTCCAAGACACGTAATTGTCAGATTCACCAAAATTGAAATGAAGGAAAAAATGTTAAGGGCAGCCAGAGAGAAAGGTCGGGTTACCCACAAAGGGAAGCCCATCAAACTAACAGCGGATCTCTTTGGCAGAAACTCTACAAGCCAGAAAAGAGTGGGGGCCAATATTCAACATTCTTAAAGAAAAGAATTTTCAACCCAGAATTTCATACCCAGCCAAACTAAGCTTCATAAGTGAAGGAGAAATAAAATCCTTTACAGACAGGCAAATGCTGAGAGATTTTGTCACCACCAGGCCTCCCTTACAAGAGCTCCTGAAGGAAGCACTAAACATGGAAAGGAACAACAGGTACCAGCCACTGCAAAAACATGCCAAATTGTAAAGACCATCGATGCTAGGAAGAAACTGCACCAACTAATGAGCAAAATAACCAGCTAACATCATATGACAGGATCAAATTCACACATAACAATATTAACCTTAAATGTAAGTGGGCTAAATGCTCCAATTAAAAGACACAGACTGGCAAATTGGATAAAGAGTCAAGATCCATCAGTGTGCTGTATTAAGGAGACCCATCTCACATGCAGAGACACACATAGGCTCAAAATAAACGGATGGAGGAAGATCTACCATGCAAATGGAAAACAAAAAAAAAGCAGGGTTTGCAATCCTAGTCTCTGATACAACAGACTTTAAACCAACAAAGATCAAAAGAGACAAAGAAGGCCATTATATAATGGCCAAGGGATCAATTCAACAAGAAGAGCTAACTATCCTAAATATATATGCACCCAATACAGGAGCATCTAAATTCATAAAGCAAGTCCTTAGAGACCTACAAAGAGACTGAGACTCCCAGACAATAATAATGGGAGTCTTTAACGCCCCACTGTCAACATTAGACAGATCAGTGAGACAGAAAGTTAACAAGGATATCCAGTAATTGAACTCAGCTCTGCACCAAGCAGACCTAATAGACATCTACAGAACTCTCCACCCCAAAACAACAGAATATACATTCTTCTCAGCACCACATCACACTTATTCCAAAATTGACCACATAGTTGGAAGTAAAGCACTCCTCAGCAAATGTAAAAGAACAGAAATTATAACAAACTGTCTCTCAGACCACAGTGCAATCAAACTAGAACTCAGGATTAAGAAACTCACTCAAAACCACTCAACTACATGGAAACTGAACAACCTGCTCCTGAATGACTACTGGGTACATAACGAAATGAAGGCAGAAATAAAGATGTTCTTTGAAACCAATGAGAACAAAGACACAACATACCAGAATCTCTGGGACACATTTAAAGCAGTGTGTAGAGGGAAACTTATAGCACTAAATGCCCACAAGAGAAAGTAGGAGAGATATAAAATTGACACCCTATCATCACAATTAAAAGAACTAGAGAAGCAAGAGCAAACACATTCAAAAGCTAGCAGAAGGCAAGAAATAGATCAGAACAAAACTGAAGGAGATAGAGACACAAAAAAACCTTCAAAAAGTCAATGAATCCAGGAGCTGGTTTTTTGAAAAGATCAACAAAACTGATAGACTGCTAGCAAGACTAATAAAGAAGAAAAGAGAGAAGAATCAAATAGATACAATAAAAAATGATAAAGGGGATACCACCACCGATCCCACAGAAATACAAACTACCATCAGAGAATAGTATAAACACCTCTATGCAAATAAACTAGACAATCTAGAAGAAATGGATAAATTCCTCGACACACACACCCTCCCAAGACTAAACCAGGAAGAAGTTGAATCCCTGAATAGACCAATAGCAGGTTCTGAAATTGAGGCAATAATTAATAGTCTACCAACCAAAAAAAAGCCCAGTACCAGATGAATTCACAGCCGAATTCTACCAGAGGTACAAAGAGGAGCTGGTACCATTCCTTCTGAAACTATTCCAATCAATAGAAAAAGAGGGAATCCTCCCTAACTCATTTTATGAGGCCAGAATCATCCTGATACCGAAGCCTGGCAGAGACACAACAAAAAAAAGAGAATTTTAGACCAATATCCCTGATGAACATCAGTGCAAGAATCCTCAATAAAATACTGGCAAACCGAATCCAGCAGCACATCAAAAAGCTTATCCACCATGATCAAGTGGGCTTCATCCCTGGGATGCAAGGCTGGTTCAACATATGCAAATCAATAAATATAATCCATCACATAAACAGAACCAACGACAAAAACCACATGATTATCTCAATAGATGCAGAGAAGGCCTCTGACAAAATTCAACAGCACTTCATGCTAAAAACTCTCAATAAACTAGGTATTGAGGGGAAGTATCTCAAAATAATAAGAGCTATTTATGACAAACCAACAGCCAATATCATACTGAATGGGCAAAAACTGGAAGCATTCCCTTTGAAAACCGGCACAAGACAGGGATGCCCTCTCTCACCACGCCTATTCAACATAGTGTTGGAAGTTCTGGCCAGGGCAATCAGGCAGGAGAAAGAAATAAAGGGTATTCAATTCGGAAAAGAGGGAGTCAAATTGTCCCTGTATGCAGATGACATGATTGTACATTTAGAAAACCCCATCGTCTCAGCCCAAAATCTCCTTAAGCTGATAAGCAACTTCAGCAAAGTCTCAGGATACAAAATCAATGTGCAAAAATGACAAGCATTCTTATACACCAATAACAGACAAACAGAGAGCCAAATCATGAGTGAACTCCCATTCACAATTGCTTCAAAGAGAATAAAATACCTAGGAATCCAACTTCCAAGGGATGTGAAGGACCTCTTCAAGGAGAACTGCAAACCACTGCTCAACGAAATAAAAGAGGACACAAACAAATGGAAGAACATTCCATGCTCATGGATAGGAAGAATCAATATAGTGAAAATGGCCATACTGCCCAAGGTAATTTATAGATTCAATGCCATCCCCATGAAGCTACCAATGACTTTCTTCACAGAATTGGAAAAAACTACTTTAAAGTTCATACAGAACCAACAAAGAGCCGACATTGCCAAGAGAATCCTAAGCCAAAAGAACAAAGCTGGAGACATCACACTACCTGACTTCAAACTATACTACAAGGCTACAGTAACCAAAGCAGCATGGTACTGGTACCAAAACAGAGATATAGACCAATGGAACAGAATAGAGGCCTCAGAAATAATACCACACATCTACAACCATCTGATCTTTGACAAACCTGACAAAAACAAGAAATGGGGAAAAGATTCCCTACTTAGTAAATGGTGCTGGGAAAACTGGCTAGCCATATGTAGAAAGCTGAAACTGGATCCCTTCCTTACACCTTCTACAAAAATTAATTCAAGATGGATTCAAGACTTAAATATTAGACCTAAAACCATAAAAACCCTAGAAGAAAACCTAGGCAATACCATTCAGGCCATAGGCATGGGCAAGGACTTCATGACTAAAACACCAAAAGCAATGGCAACAAAAGCCAAAATTGACAAATGGGATCTAATTAAACTAAAGAGCTTCTGCACAGGAAAAGAAACTACCATCAGAGTGAACAGGCAACCTATAGAATGAGTGAAAACTGTTGCAATCTACCCATCTGACAAAAGGCTAATATCCAGAATCTAGAAAGAACTTAAACAAATTTACAAGAAAAAAATCAAACAACCCCATCAAAAAGTGGGCAAAGGATATGAACAGACACTTTTCAAAAGAAGACATTTATGCAGCCAACAGACACATGAGAAAATGCTCATCATCACTGGCCATCAGAGAAATGCAAATCAAAACCACAATGAGATACCATCTCACACCAGTTAGAATGGCGATCATTAAAAAGTCAGGAAACAACAGGTGCTGGAGAGGATGTGGAGAAATAGGAACACTTTTACACTGTTGGTGGGACTGTAAACTAGTTCAACCATTGTGGAAGACAGTGTGGCGATTCCTCAGGGATCTAGAACTAGAAATACCATTTGACCCAGCCATCTCATTACTAGGTATATACTCAAAGGATTATAAATCATGCTGCTATAAAGACACATGCACACGTATGTTTATTGCGGCAGTATTCACAATAGCAATGACTTGGAACCAACCCAAATGTCCATCAATGATAGACTGGATTAAGGAAATGTGGCACATATACACCATGGAATACTATGCAGCCATAAAAAGGATGAGTTCATGTCCTTTGTAGGGACATGGATGAAGCTGGAAACCATCATTCTCAGCAAACTATGGCAAGGACAAAAAACCAAACACTGCATATTCTCACTCATAGGTGGGAATTGAACAATGAGAACACATGGACACAGGAAGGGGAACATCACACACCGGGGCCTGTTGTGGGGTGGGGGGAGAGGGGAGGGATAGCATTAGGAGAAATACCTAATGTAAATGATGAGTTAATGGGTGCAGCACACCAACATGGCACATGTATACATATGTAACAAACCTGCACATTGTGCACATGTACCCTAGAACTTAAAGTGTAATAAAAAAAAAATCAATTGACTGTAAATGTGTGGGTTTATTTTTGGACTCTCTATTCTGTTCCACTGGTCAATGTGTCTGTTTTATGTCAGTACCATGCTGTTTTGATTACTATCAGTTTGTAGCATATTTTGAAGTCCGGTAATGTGATGTCACCAGTTTTAGTCTTTTTGCTCAAGATTGCTTTGGCTACTCTGTGTTTTTTGTGGTTTCATATGAATTTTAGGATTGTTTTTCTATTTCTGTGAAAAATGTCATTGGAATTTTGATAGGAATTGCATTGAATCTATAGATCATGTTGGCTAGAATGAACATTTTAACAATATTAATTCTTCCAATCCACAAACACCTTTTCATATTGTTTTTTGGATCTTCTTCAACATTTTCATCAATGTTTCATAGTATTCAGAATACAGGTCTTTCATCTGTATAATTAAATTTATTCCTAAGTATTTTATTTTTTGGTAGCTATTGCAAATGGGATTGTTTTCTTGATTTTTTTGGGTAGTTCCTCATTACTCAAAATCATACAAAATCATACTGATTGTATGCTGATTTTGTATGCTGCAACTTTACTGAATTTGTTTATTCAAATTTTTTTTGGTAGAGTCTTTATGGTTTTCTGTGTATATCACTCTGTTGTCTATAAGCAGAAACAATTTAATCTCTTTCTTTCCAATTCAGATGTGTTTTTTTCTGGCCTAATTGCTCTTGCTAGGACTTCCAGTACTATAGAGAATAGAGTAGTAAGCCGGGCGTAGTGGTTCACGCCTGTAATCCCAGCACTTTGGGAGGCCAAGGAGGGTGGATCACCTGAGGTCGGGAGTTCAAGACCAGCCTGACCAACATGGAGAAACCCCGTCTCCACTAAAAATACAAAAAAGTTAGCCGGGTGTGGTGACACATGCCTGTAATCCCAGCTACTCGGGAGGCTGAAGCCAGAGAATCGCTTGAACCTGCGAGGCAGAGGTTGCAGTGAGCCGAGATTGCACCATTGCAATCCAGCCTGGGCAACAAGAGTGAAACTCCATCTTAAAAAAAAAAAAAAAACAAGAGAGAGAGAGAGAATAGAGTAGTAAAAGGAGACATCCTTGTCTTGCTCCTGATTTTAGAGCAAAAGCTTCCAGTTTTTTAATATTGAATGTAGTGTTACTAGTGGGTTTATCATATGTGACCTTTATTGTGTTCAGGTACATTCCTTCTATATCTAATTTGTTGAGAATTTTTATTACAAAAGGATGTTGAATTTTGTCAAATGCTTTTTCTGCATCTATTGAGATGATCATATGGTTTTTGTCTTTCATTCTGTTAATGTGATATCACATTTATTTATTGATTTACATATGTTGATCTAGCCTTGCTTTCCAGGGATAAATCTCACCTAGCCATGGTGTATAATCCTTTAATGTGCTGTTTAATTCAATTAGCTAGGGTTTTTTTGTGTTTTGTTTGTTTTTTGAGACAGAGTCACTTTGTCACCTAGGCTGGAGTGCAGCAATGAGATCTCCCCTCACTGCAGCTTCGACCTCCTGACTCATGCAATCCTCCCACCTCAGCCCCCAAGTAGCTGCAACTACAGGTGCATGCCACCATGCTGGACTAATTTTTTGTATTTTTTTGCAAAGACAGGGTTTCGCTGTGTTACCCAGGCTGGTCTCGAAATCCTGAGCTCAAGCAATCTGCCCACCTTGGCGTCCCAATTTGCTAGCATTTTGTTGAGGATTTTTGCATTTATGTTCATCTGAGATATTGGCATGTAATTTTCCATTCTTGCAGTATCTTTTTCTGGCTTTGATATCAGGGTAAGGCTGGCCTTATAAATTGAGTTCGAAACTGCTCCCTCCTCTTCAATTTTTTGGAAGAATTAAGAAAAACTGTCCTTCAAAAATGAAGAGATAAATACTCTCCCAAACAAAAGCTAAGCAAGTTCATTACCACTCAACCTCTTTTTCATGTGTGTAAGATTAATCTATGTCATAGATTCATTTAAATAACCTAGTTATTTATATATTTTGTGCCTATACAATCATGCATTACTTAACAATGGGATACATTCTGAAAAATGTGTCATTAGGCAATTTTGTCATTGTGAGAACATCATAGTATACTTACACAAGCCTAAATAGTATAGCCCACTACACATCTAGGCTGTATGGTATAGCCTATTGCTCCTAGGCTACAAATCTGTACAGCATGTTACTGTACTGAGTACTATAGAAAATTGTAACACAATGGTAAGTATGTATATATCTAAGCATATCTAAACATAGAAAAACATTTCTAAACAGTAAGAATATGGCTGGGGGCAGGTGGTGCACACTTGTAATCGCAGCACTTTGGAAGGCTGAAGTGGGCGGATCACTAGAGTTCAGGAGTTCAAGACCAGCCTGGGCAACATGATGGAAACCTCTCTCTACAAAAAAAAATACAGAAATTAGCCAGGCATGGTGTCACGCACCTGTAGTCCCAGCTACTCAGGAGGCTGAGGTGGGAGGATAGCTTGAGCCCAGGAGGTCGAGATTGCAGTGAGCCAAGATCATGCCACTGCACTCCAACCTGGGCAACAGAATGAGACCCTGTCTCAAAATATATTTATATGTGGTATAAAAAATAAAAAATGGTGCATCTATAAGGAGCACTTACCGTAAATGAAGCTTATAGGACTAGAAGTTGTTCTGAGTGAGTCAGTAAGTGATGAGTGAATGTGAAGGCCTAGAACATTACTGTATACTACTGTAGACTTTATAAACACTGTACACTTAGACTGCAATACAGTTATTTTTTAAATGTTCTTGCTTTTATAATAAATTAACCTTAGCTTACTGTGAATGCTTATAAAGCTTACTTTATAAACTTCAAATTTTTTAACTTTTGAACTCTTTTGTATTAACACAGCTTAAAACACAAGCTCATTGTACAAGTGTACAAAATATTTTCTTTCTTTATATTCTTGCTCTGTAAGCTTTTTCACATTTTAAAATGTTTTTTTTTTCACTTTTTAAACTGTTCGTTAAAAACTAAGACACAAACACATATATCAGCCTAGGCCTATACAGAGTCAGTATCAATATCACGGTCTTCTACCTCCATATTTTGTCTCACTGGGAGGTCTTCAGGGGCAATAACGTGCAAGAAGCTGTCATCTCCTAGGATAACAATGCCTTCTTCTGGAATATCTCCAGAAGGGCTTGCCTGAGGCTGTTTTACAGTTAACTTTTTCTATAAGTAGAATGAATACACTCTAAAATAACAATAAGTTATCTCAGAATAGATATGCTTACTATGACCTTCCAAGTTTGACTTGCATAACATCGTTGTCATCTGTACTCATCTATATCACCCTAACTTCATATTTTTTGATATGCACTTTGCAGGATGGCCTCAGAACTATGTGGATTGAGTAGTAGGATTTGAATATTAAATATCTCCATAGCTAGGAAACATGGGAACAATTTAACATTGGTTTCTGAAAATATTCACATATTTTGGAATACCAGGTTGCTCAAAACTCAGTTCTGATATGTTGTGTCTTTGATTTTTATCCCCAGTGGCAGTTTTTCTAATTGGCCTTTTACCTGGATATAAAACAATAGTGCCTGCCACCACCATCAAATTGACCTGGTGCTCTAATGCCAGTTGTACATGAGAAACTTGCTGGCATGTCTTCATTGGCACTATAAAATGTGGCTACAAAGATAGGTTCTCAGAGTAAGAAGTCCATGTTGGTTAGGATTAACTTTGCCCCAGACTCTGGTATAAGGCTCCCTCAAATGTGACTGTGTGAATCTGGATGGGATGATGAACTCAGTTCTATCTGCTCAATGCCATTGTGCAGAGAAGCACCCTAATGTATAAGCTTTTTATTGCTATAAAATATAATTGCTGAAATTAAGTGCTACTTTTTCAGAAGTGAATTAATGGACAGTCTGGTCAAATTCAAAGCTTTTGATGAATAAAACTTGATAAATGGAACTATTCCATCAATAGGCAAAGTGTAACAAAAACCTGTCTAGATGGATAGTATGTAATTTCTGCACATGTCTCTGTTTAGCAACTATATCACTGTATACCGACCAGGAATCTTGCTCCAATAAAAGAACATAGATTAATTGATTAGCCATAAAAGTATAGTATAGTAAATACATAAACCAGTAAATAGTCATCTATTATCATGATCAAGTATTATGTACTGTACATAATTGTTATGTGCTGGGCTTTTATACAACTGTCAGTGCAGTAGGTTTATTTACACTAGCATCACCACAAACACGTAAATAATGTAATGGGCTATGAAGTTATGACAACTACAACATCACTAAGTGATAGGAAATTTTTAGCTTCGTTATAATCTTATGGGACCACCATTGTATATGTGGTCCATCATTGACCAAAATGTTATTATACAGTATATGACTGTAGCCTAGCTGCCCCCTTTAAAGGATGTAGTCAAGTCACAATTTATTCATTTACATAGTAGTTTGCATAGTGCCTTTGTTATCTAGAGCATTGTCTTGGTCTATTTTCTGTTGCTATAACAGACTATCTGAGCCTGGGTAATTTATAAAGAAAAAAGGTTTATTTAGCTGATGGTTCTGCAGGCTAGGAAGTCCAAGATTGGGAGGCTGTATCTGGTGGCTTCTGTGAGAGCCTTGTTCTGTATTATAACATGTCAGAGAAGCTGAAGGAGAAGAGGGCATGCAAAAGGGAGAGGGAACAAAAGAAGCTGACCTGCTTTATAATAATCTACTCTCACAAGAACTAACCCAGTCCCACAAGAACTGATTCTGTCCCGTGAGAATGAGAACTCATTCACTAGAAGGGCACCAATTCACCTATAAGGGTGGAGTCCCCATGAGCTAAATACCTCCCATTAGACCCCACCTCTTAAAGGTCCCACTTGCCAACATTGCCACACTGGGACCAAGCCTTAATATGAATTTTGGTAGGAACAAGCCATATTTAAACAATAGCAGGTAGCCTTACTTTTTAAGGAAGTAATAAAAAATAAAGTATGATACATTTTTCTATGAAACTTTCTTTTCTGGTTCATTCTGTTTCACATTTTATTTAAAATGATAAAAAAAAATGAGGATGTTTAGGACATTTACTGAGTCAAACTTCCCTGATTTAAGCTTTCTCATTACAGCAGTTACAGTCTGTGAATTCCTAAGCACTAGTCAATAAAAGTCTATGAAAGTACAAAGCTTTATTATTCATTGTGAACTCCATTAAAAATTCAACCAAACTTTACATTTTGTTCTCAGATGTCACTCCTGAATCTAAGATTAAAATTTTGAGTTTACTTTTCTCCCTGAAATGATATTTGCTTTAAGAAGCACTTAGGAACATTTCAAAATTTTGTTGTATTATTCATCAGACTTTCCTCAGCTTTCTGTATCCAGGAAATCCAGCCCACTATTTTTCTCTGTAACGATATAAAGGAATTAGAGTAGAGGCTGGGGTCTCTGATGTGATTACAAAAGAGTCACTTGTAAACTAAATAGCTGAAAAATAAATTAAAGTTTCCTAGGTCGACCTGCATTTGTTTAGGTCCAAATGAGGTTTGGTGAAGAAATTGGAAGGTAGAAGGTGAATAGACCTTATACAGTCTCTAGGGTAGGAAAGAGGGAAAGCATTTTCATATCATTATAGGCTTTTCAAGTCTGGAATAATTAAGGAACCTTAAAGATTATCTACTCAAATCACCCATCTGATGCTAAAATATCCTTTATAACACCATCACAAACTATTTGTCTAGCCTCTGCTTAGACACCTGCAACTACCGTTAATAAAGCCAATTCCAGTTTTCTGACATTGATTCAAATCTTGTGGCTTCCACCAATTAATTCTAGTTCTATTTTATGAACTCATTCAGAAAGAGATTAATGCCTCTTCCTCAAATATTTGAAAACAGCTTTCATATCCTCCACAACATGGCATCACTAGGCTGAACACCCTTAGCTTCTTCACGTGTTCCGCCTATGACAGTGGTGGTGCTTAATAAATATTTGCAGAATGAATAAATAAGTGGTTACTCTTCTTTGAATATATTTCAGCTTGTCTATGTAATTTCAAAAACTAATATTTATGAAGTACTTACTACGTGTTACTTCGTTTAATCTTCACAGCAAACCTATTATTATCTTTATTTTACAAGTGAGGAAACTGAGACATCAAGAGGTTAAGTCACATACCTAAAGTCATAGATTTAGAAATAATGAAACTGGGTCGGGTGTGGTGGCTCACACCTGTAATCTCAGCACTTTGAGAGTCCAAGGCAGGTGGATCACGAGGTCAGGAGTTTGAGACCAGCCTGGCCAAGATGGTGAAACCCCGTCTCTACTAAAAATACACAAATTAGCCGGGCACGGTGGCAGGCACCTATAATCCCAGCTACTCGGGAGGCTGAGGCAGGAGAATTGCTTGAACCCGGGGGGTGGAGGTTGCAGTGAGCCAAGATCGCGCCACTGCACTCTAGCCTGGGGGACAGAGCAAGATTCCGTCTCAAAAAAAAAAAAAAAAAAGATAATGAAACTGGACTTTGACGTATGGCAGTGTAATGACAATAAAGCTCATATTACACTATTCTCTGTTTTTAAAGGTGTAACTCGAAAATGAACACCAACACCTCAAGTGTGGAACACAGTAAAGTATGACCAGCACCTCCATTTTCGATATTGCATTTCCACTAACATAACCTAACATCAGTTTAATGTTTGAAAGGACACTTAAACACTATTGGCACACATTCAGCTTACTCTTTTAAAGGGGCAGCATTCTCAAACTATACTCAGGCCATTGGTTTTTTGAACTCAAGTATATGAACTTGTATTTTTCCCCTGTGAAATTCTTGTTTCTTGATATTTAGTCAGTCTCTCTAACTCATCAATCTCTTTGAGTTTGAATCTTGCTAACTAATACAGTTATCATTCCTCTATGTTTGTGTTGACTGCAAAACAAATTAGCTAATCATACTTTCTATATCTTCTTGAGAAAATTGATGGGCAGAAAAAGTCTACAGGAAGACCCCTGTGGCAAACCACTGGAAACTTCCTTCAAGGGTGCCATCATTTCACTTTCACTTTCATCAGCACCCTTTGAGCACAATCATTCAGCCAGTTGCCAATTCACAAGATTGGTTAAACAGTCAGCCCATTCATAGCAGCATTATTCACAATAGCTGAGAAGTAGAAGCAACCCAAGTATCCATCAACAGATGAATGGATAAGCAAAATGTGATATATGCATACAAAAAATTCGGTCTTAGAAAGTATATGAAATTCTGATACGTGCTATAATATGAATGAACCTTGAAAACATGCCACGTGAAATAAGCCAATCACAAAAAGACAAATATTGTATGATTCCACTTATATGACATACCTAGGTTAGTCAAATTCATAGAGACAGAATGTAGCATAGAGGTTACCAGGAGCCAGGGGAAGGAGGAAATAATAAGTTATTGTTTAATGGGTACAGATTTTCTGTTTGGATTGATGAAAAAGTTCTGGAAATGGAGACTGGTGATGGTTTCACAAAATTGTGGCTGTACTTAATGCCACTGAATTGTATGTGTTAAAATGGTAAATTTCATGTTTCGTGTATTTTAACATTTTTTAAAAGCCAGTCAACCCATATTTGTTCACTTGTCAAACAGCCCTTGTCAAATGCCTTGCTGAAGTCCAGAGCACTATACCTATATTACATGATCAAGCAGTTTGGTAATCCAGTCAAATCTGCCTAAATTACCCTGCCAAAGAAAGAAATGAAATTATATATATATACATAAAATTCAAATTGGTCCCTTCTCTATCCAAGTACTCAAAAACATTTTAAATAATGCTTGCTAGAATCTTATTTGTGTCAACATCAAACATGTCTTTGGGCGAAAATACTCTGTAGTGTATTAAGTATCAAGCACCTAGCATTCATCATTCAAATCATTATCTTGCATGTTAGGTATATCCTCTTTTTACACGTGGGAAAAACTGAGTCTCAGAGAATTATTTATGTGACTTAACCAAAGTCACATAGTAGTAAGAGTCAGAGCCAGGATTAATCACATTGTTGTCTACTTCCAATGACTTTATATATTCCTCAAAGCTCTTTTGCCTACTTCCACTCCTGTACGGTATTTCTTTTCTCCACAATTCTTCAATCAGAGAAGAAAGGAACACAATAAGAGTTGAAGAGTTAGGTCCTTCTCTATGTCATCTATCAAACTGCATCATCAGCTCAAAGCACTAGGTATATATCTTTCCTAATATTCCTCCTCCTGCTGCTCTGAATATAAATTTCCTAAGAGTCTTTTTAAGTTTGCAGCATTTATTGCAAGTTTCAGATCTTTTAGAGCTCCTTGTCACTATTCAAAATTAGTTATGCCACCCTTTATGTATTTGTTTTTGCTTATATGTCCTTCCCTTGTTTTCATTCAGTCATTTTTTTTCAGTCAGCAAATGTTAACTGAGTACCATATGGGTTAGGCACTGAGAGTATGGTGTTTAGCATGATGAACACCGTTCCTGTCCTCATGGAGTTTATATCTAGTGAGAAAAACAGTTGAGAAGACAACTGTTTTACAATTGTGTTACAATGGAAAAAGTGCTATGATAAGGGTAAACCACTGAGTTCTGTGAAAGCTTAGAGGAGGGAAACCGAATCTTAACCCTATTAAAGGTGCATGGTAGGATAAGTGAAGGGAGGTAAGGCAGGACCATGGAAATCTTCCAGGAAACGACATGTGAAGTGAATTTTAAAGGATTATTATTAGGCTTGGAGGAGAGGTCAGGGAAAGTGATTCACACTAGAAGGGCCAAAATGTTCAAAGGCCCAGAAGTAAAAGAGAGTTGGATGACTTCAGGGAATATGAATAATGTGGTGTGGCTGAAATATAGGATGAAAGCAGAGGAGTACATTTGTTGGAGATGGAAAAAGTAATGTAGATCACAATCATGCAAAACCTCGTAAACTATGCATAAACTATGCTAGGGTGATTGGACTTTATCCTGAAAGTTATAGGAAGTGTTTGATTGATTTGAAGCAGGGAAGTAGCATGAGATGAATGTCTTATTTTCTAGTCAATCTGAAAGCAGGGTGGAGAATGAATTGGGTAGGGGTATGAAGAATGGAAGTGTCAAGACCAGCGAAGAAGATGCTATATGGGGTAGGAGGCTAAAAACTTAAGAGAAAAATCTCTGAAAATCAAAGCAGGGTTTTCTAGTCTCCTGTTGCTGAGGAGGCAAAGAGCAACATTAAGGACTCTCCAAGGGGAGAGCCCTGGTAAGTATTGCAGGCCCTGGAGGGGTCTGCTCTGGGAACAAGTGAGAAGCAAACCAGCCCAAGCATTACCAAACTGCAACCAACCTTAACTAGCTAAGCCCCTGACTAGGATAAGATGATTGACAACCAGAGCAAGGATTCATCACAATGTTGTCTACTTCCAATGACTTTATATTAGATTGGTGAAAAAAGTTATTGCAGTTTTTGTCATTATTTTTAAATGGCAAAAACCGCAGTTACTTTTGCACCAACCTAATATATTCCTCCTGGCTCCTTTGCCTTCTTCCACTCCTGCAAGACATTTCTCTTCTCCACAATTCTTCAATCAGACTGGGATAAGATGATTGATCACTCATTCTATCTGGCTAGCAGAGAAAAGCCCTAAGAAAAGGATGAACACTTTCTGAAGGAAAAGAACACGATCAAGAGTCAGAGTCTCTACAATGTTTAGATACAACGTCCAGCATTTAATTAAAAATTACTAGGTATGTCACAAGAAATAAAACTATAGAAATGGACCCATAGGGAATCCAGAAAATTGAGTTAACAAAAACTTTAAAATAAAGATGATTGATGTATTGAAGAAAACAGAGAAAATTGATAAAATAGATAGTAAGATGGAGAATTTCACCACAGAATTGGAATCTATTAAAAAATAATCACATAGCCAGGCACGGTGGCTCACGCCTGTAATCCCAGCACTTTGGGAGGCCGAGGTGGGCATATCACCTGAGGTCAGGAGTTCAAGACCAGCCTGACCAACATGGAGAAACCCCGTCTCTACTAAAAATATGAAAAAAATTAGCTAGGCATGGTGGTGCATGCCTGTAATCCCAGCTACTCGGGAGGCTGAGGCAGGAGAATCGCTTGAACCCGGGAGGCAGAGGTTGCAGTGAGCCAAGATCGTGCCATTGCACTCCAGCCTGGGCAACAAGAGTGAAACTCCGTCTCAAAAATAATAATAAAATAAAATAAAATAAAATTTTAGAACTGAAAGTCAGTATTTGAAATTAGGAACTAAATATAGGCATTTAACAACAACATACACCTGGGAGAAGACAGAATTGGTAACCTGGAAGACAGTTAAATGCATAGCGCCCAAGTCAAAGCAAAGCACAGAGAGAAAAAAGAATGAAATATTTAGAAAAGAACAAACATATGGGACACATCGTAAATGTCTAATATACATGTAACTTAAGGCCCAGAAGGAGAGGAAAAAGAACAAATGGGGCAGAAGTAATTTCGAAGAGAAAATGAACATTTTTCTAAACTGAGTAAAGATGTCCAAGAAATTCTGTGAACCACATACAGAACAAATACACACATACAAAAAGATACATATAGGCAGGTCATCATAAAACTGTTGAAGAGCAAAGACAAAATCTTAAAAGAGGCCAAAAGAAAAAGAACAAATTACCTTCAATAAAGCAAAATAAGTTTTAAAACTGACTTCTCCGTTCCACCTTTGAGCATTTTAAAATCAACTCACTTAAAATCAGGGATACAATTATGATTATGCCTTTAGTTCTTCTCATTACAACTCCAGCTTACTGTCAACACAGTCGCTTTCTTTCAATGCTATCAACACTTCCATATTATCAACAGGTTCTTCAGAGCAAGGCGCATACTCAGTGGGAGGCATTGCAGTATGACAGAAACAGCATGGTTCTGCCTCTAGTGAGCTGTGTGACCTTGAGCAAGTTGGTTATCTTCTCTAAACCTCGGTGATGCTTGTCATCTGTAAAATGTAGACAGAATCCACCTGTTAGTGTTAGCGTAGCAATTATGTAAGAAATACTTTGAGCACAGTAGCCATTATGATATAAAAGGTCTATGAAGGTAGCCAATATCTTCTTTTTTGTTCTTTTTTAAAGACTTTTTTTTTTTGAGACGGAGTTTGGTTTTTGTTGCCCAGGCTGGAGTGCAATGGTGCAGTCTCAGCTCACTGCAACCTCCACCTCCAGGGTTCAAGCAATTCTCCTGCCTCAGCCTCCCGAGTAGCTGGGATTACAGGCATGAGCCACCACGCCCGGCTGATTTTTTTTTTTTCTAGTTTTAGTAGAGACAGGATTTCACCATGTTGGCCAGGCTGGTCTTGAACTCCTGACCTAAGGTGATCCACCCTCCTCGGCCCCCCAAAGTGCTGGGATTGCAGGCGTGAGCCACTCCACCCAGCCAGACTATTTTTTAAGAGCAGTTTTAGATTCACAGCAAAATTGAGGGGAAGGTAGAGAGATTTCCCATATATCCCCTGCCCCCACACATGCACGGCCTCCCAATATCTTCTTTTAAGATGTAAAATTTTCAGCAGAGTAAGTAAACAGTTTACCAGATGCTTCACTTTCTACAGAAAGAGAAGCAACTTCCACCATCTGATGATGAAGAGTATGATGGTGATCATGATGACTCTAACTACCATTTATTAGAGCAGTCACTATGTGCCAATTTACCTTTATTTACCCTGAACAGCAGCCCTATAAAACAAGAACTATTATCATTTCCACTCTACAACTGGGGAAACTGAGGCTTAAAGAAGTTAAGTGACATGCTTAGAGTGGCAGAGCCAAGATCCAATCCAATAGGTACCTGACCTTGAAGTTTGTGCTTAGATTGTTAGATGACCCCCACCGCTTGCCTATGCCAGGCTGGCCATGGCCCTTGGCAAGTCTGTTCACACAGTCCACATGAAAGATCTGTGTTATACCCCACAGTGGCACCACTTCCATGCCTCCTTCCATTAGCCTGACTCAGTTTACTCCATGGTTTCTTCACTCTGATCTTTGTACTTGCATATGAATGCTTCTGGAGTCCCAAACTATGATATTTCCCTGTGATTTTGTCTTTTAATGTAGTTACCATTCCACTGTGTTTTGAACTTTCCTTTCTTCTCCACCTTGCACTTGTCTCAATGGCATCTCAGTCCTTTCCCACAAGTTTTCAGTCTCCTTTAGTAAGTAGCATTGTTTCAGTTTAGTAACTAAGATTCAATCATGCCGATTTCTAAGCTTCACTCTTTGATTCCATTGAAAGCACTCTTTTCGTAGGGCAGGAAAGAGTTTCCAACAGGGGTCTAGACCAGAGTAGGGAGTTTCCTTCTCTCTTGCTTTCTCCGCCCTCTTCTCTGCACCAAGGACTTTAGAGTTGGGATAGGAAAAAGTGAGCGGAAAGCAGACTGTCATTTTGTCTGACCATCTGTGGTGAGATTCCACTCCCCTATTTATGGGTCATCCTTACAGCAGAATGGATAGTAATGATCCTCAAAATGTATAATACACCCAGAGGAGATACAAGATGTTCCGTTTGTGCTGTAAGAAAATATTAGAACTTCTACCTATAATTCTTCTAATTCAAATAAAATTATAAAAGTCAGCTTTACTAACGTTTAATGTGCATACTGACATCAGAAACTTCCCCAAATCCACATATCAGATGATCACACACAAGGCCTAGAGGATTCTTGAGTAAGAGGGAGAGTTCCACAAAGCAAACGGCTTGCCAATAGTACTCTACCACACGCCTTGGTTTTTGCTATTTATCTGTGGAGGATTGCTATGGTTTGAATGATGGCTTCCCCTCCAAAATTCATGTTGAAACTTAATTCTCAATGCAACAATAGTAAGAGGTGTGGCCTTTGGGAAGTGATTAAGTCATGAGGCTCTGCCCTTATGAATGAGATTAGCACCCTTATGAAAGGGCTTGACGTTGAAGGGAGCATTCTTTTGCCCTTCCACCTTCCACCATGAGGACACAGAGTTCTTCACCTCCAGAGGATGCAACAACAAGGCACCACGTTGGAAATGCAGATCAGTTCTTCAACAGACACTGAACCTGCCCATACGTTGATCTAGGAGTCCCAGACTCAAGAACTGTGAAAAGACAAAGACAAGGGTTAAATGTATTCGTGCATATTATCTAATTTTAGCTAAACCAATCCTAATATAATGTAAAAATGATTCGAACAGACCTTTAAAAAGAACCCATGGAAGGTGGGTGCAGTGGCTCATGCCTGTAATCCCAGCACTTTGGGAGGCCAAGTTGGGCTGATCACTTGAGGTCAGGAGTTCGAGACCAGCCTGGCCAACATGGTGAAACCCTTTCTCTACTAAAAATACAAAAATAAGCCAGGCATGATGGTGTGGGCCTGTAGTCCCAGCTACTCTGGAGGCTGGGGCAGGAGAATCACTTGAACCCGGGAGGCAGAAGTTGCAGTGAGCTGAGATCGCACCACTGCACTCCAGCCTGGGCAACAGAGTGAGACTCCATCTCAAAACAAAGAGCCCATGAATTGAAATGAATGCCAATAATGTAAGCACAAACAAACGAGAAAATGGCAAAGCAAATATTTCTCATTCTCCCAGTATAAGCGCTTCTTCATCTCTATGTCCTGGTGAAGACTGAAACCCTGTACTTAGATATGAAAAAGTCAGTTAAAAGTGTTTTTTTTTGTTTTTTTGTTTGTTTGTTTTTGAGACAAGAGTCTCGCTCTGTTCCCCAGGCTGGAGTACAGTGGCATGATATAGGCTCACTCCAACCTCCACCTCCCAGGTTCAAGTAATTCTCCTGCCTCAGCCTCTCAAGTAGCTGGGATTACAGGCGGGCGCCACCATGCCTGGCTAATTTTTTTTATTTTTAGTAGAGACGAGGTTTCACCATGTTGGCCAGGCTTGTCTCGAACTCCTGGCCTCAAGCAATCCTCCTGCCTCAGCCTCCCAAAGTCCTGGGATTACAGGCGTGAGCCACCGTGCCTGGTGCAAAAGTCTAATTATCAAGAAGACTATTAGAAATATGGATTTACATTCACATTTTATGTCTAGTTTGCTTTACTATGCAGTCTTATTCTATACACTTCAATATAAATAGTTAAAACATAAGCATCTCTCCTGATCCAATTCTGTTGTCTGTTCCCTTTATTCTTTGATACAATATAAAGAGATAGAGGGGCCAGGCATGATGATTCACCCCTATAATCCCAGCCCTTTGGGAGGCTGAGGTGGGAGAATTGCTTGAGCCCAGGAGTTTGACACCAGACTGGGCAATGTAGTGAGACTTTGTCTCACTATATTTTTTTATTATTATTATACTTTAAGTTCTGGGGTACACGTGCAGAACGTGCAGGTTTGTTGCATAGGTATACACGGGCCATGGTAGTTTGCTGCACCGATCAGCCCGTCATCTACATTAGGTATCTCTCCCAATGCTATCCCTCCCCTACTCCCCTACCTTCCAACAGGCCCCGGTGTGTGATCTTCCCCTCCCTGTGTCCATGTGTTCTCATTGTTCAACTCCCACTTATGAATGAGAACATGTGGTGTTTGGTTTTCTGTTCTTGTGTTAGTTTGCTGAGAATGATGGTTTCCAGCCTCATCCATGTCCCTGCAAAGGACATGAACTCATCCTTTTCATGGCTGCATAGTATTCCATGGTGTATATGTGCCACATTTTCTTTATCCAGTCTATCACTGATGGGCATTTGGGTTGGTTCCAAATCTTTGCTATTGTGAACAGTGCCACAATAAACATACATGTGCATGTGTCTTTATAGTAGAATGATTTATAATCCTTTGGGTATATACCCAGTAATGGGGTTGCTGGGTCAAATGGTATTTCTGGTTCTAGATCCTTGAGGAATTGCCACTCTGTCTTCCACAATGGTTGAACTGATTTACACTCTCACCAACAGTGTAAAAGCATTCCTATTTCTCCACATCCTCTCCAGCATCTGTTGTTTCCTGACTTTTTAATGATCGCCATTCTAACTGGCGGTCTCACTATATTTTTAAAAAATTAGCCAAGTGTGGTGGTGCATGCCTGTATTCCCAGTCACTTGGGAGGCTGAGGTGGGAGAATTACTTGAGCTCGGGAAATGGAGGTTGCAGTGAGCCGAGATTGCGCCACTGTACTTCAACCTGGGTGACAGAGCAAGGCCCTGTCTCAAAAAAATCAAAATCAAAATCAAAATAAATAGATGGAGAAAAAGAAGGATTCCAAAATAATATCAAAGTTTTAATCCTGGATGATTGGAACAGTTATGATGTAGAAAGTTGAGAACAAAATGCTAGATAATGTTGCTTTTGGGTAAGTTAAGACTGAGGTCAAAAGAAGATGTCTCTAAAAAGCCTCAGTAATGCACACACACACACACATACAATAGTGCACACAGAGATTATATACTTAAAGAGTTTCACTTTGAAGAACTTGAAAAAGTGGATTTGTAAATTCAAATTTCTATAAATGGAAGCGTATTGCCACAGAATGGCAAAGCAATGTACTATGTAAGACTTTTTTTAAAAATATGGATATTAAATGTTGAGTGCATTTGTAACTAATAACACATTTGGAGTGAAAAGTGTCAGTTCTAAAGTGGTGGTACATAAAAAAGTGTAAGCACCATGCCATTTTAATCACGCGTTTTGCAAATAAAACTTTTTTTTTTTTTTATTTTATTTTATTGTTTTTGAGACGGAGTTTCACTCTCGTTGCCCAGGCTAGAGTGCAATGGTGCGATCTCGGCTCACTGCAACCTCTGCCTCCCAGGTTCAAGCAATTCTCCTGCCTCAGCCTCCTGAGTAGCTGAGATTACAGGTGCCTGCCTCCATGCCCAGCTAATTTTTGTATTTCTAGTAGAGTCAGGGTTTCACCATGTTGGCCAGGCTGGTCTCAAACTCCTGATCTCAGGTGATTCGCCCACCTCGGCCTCCCAAAGTGCTGGGATTACAGGCATGACCCACCGCGCCTGGCCAAAACATTAGTTTTAAAACATGATTTCTCAACAGAAACAATGGTAGAGGAAACACAAAGTAATGGCATTGTTATAGTGCGAAAAAATGACTGCAAAATCACAAGTCCATAACCAGATAAAATACTCTTAAAAAATAAAAGTACCATAAAGACATTTCAGGCAAACAAAATCTGAATGAATTTATAGTTAGCTGGCCTGAACTGAATGGAGTTCTTCAAGCAAAAGGGAACTAATCCCAGGTAGACAATAAAAAATGCAGGAAGGAATGAGGAGCAATGGACAGATAAATATGTGGGTAAAAAGAAATCAATTTGATTGTAGAAAGCAATAATAGTAAACTTTCATAGAATTAAAATGCATGACAACACCATGGAGTTTGGACCGGGTTCATCCCAATCCCTCATTTCAGAGTTGGGCATACAATACTGACCCGGCCAATAAAATACCATGATGACTGGTTAAGTGAGGGGTATATGACCAAAGATGAAGCCATAAGAACCAGCAAGTACCAGGCCTAAAACTAATCAAAAGTATCGTGATGTAAGCATTCTTTTTTCATTGGGGTTGCTAAACAGCAGGATGTAAGCCTTGAGATTCCAAGGGCCATCTTAATGTAACAGTGAGATGGCTTATCTGAAATGAATCCAGAACAGAAGGAAGCAGAGATGATAGCTGGAGAGAGATTGATATTGGATTTAAGCTCCTTGATCCAGCCATATCCGAACCTAGTCCTACCTCTGAAATTTGTGTGTATGTGTCAACTTCTTTCTTTCTTTTTTAACAGTGAACACAATAATGGAAAATGAGAGTATAAATGAAGTTAAAGAGCTTTTGGATTATAACGTTATTGGGAAAGTGGGAAAATATGACATTATTGGGAAAGTGGGAAAAAATAATTTGTATTAGGCCCCAAGAAGTCAAAGATGCATGTGTAATCTCTAAGGTAAGCACTAAAAAGTCAAAAAAAAATGTACAACCTATCAAGCTGATAGAAGAGAAAACTTGAATAACAACAATAAAAGATTAATCTAAAAGAAAGTGAAAAAGAAAAGTGAAGGAAACATAAAACAGTATGATCAAACAGAAAAATATGTGAGAGTTGGCTGGGCGCAGTTACTCACGCCTGTAATCCCAGCACTTTGGGAGGCTGAGGCAGGTGGATCATGAGGTCAGGGGATCGAGACCATCCTGGCTAACATGGTGAAACCCCGTCTCTACTAAAAATACAAAAAAATTAGCCAGGCGTGGTGGCGGCTGCCTGTAGTCCCAGCCACTCAGGAGGCTGAGGCTGGAGAATGGTGTGAACTTGGGAGGCGGAGGTTGCAGTGAGCCGAGATCACGCCACTGCACTCCAGCCTGAGCGACAGAGCGAGACTCCGTCTCAAAAAAAAAAAAAAAAAGAAAAAAAAAAAAGAAAAAAGAAAAAAAGAAAAATATGTGGGAGTTAAAAACCCCAAATACATTGCTAATTAAAAGTAAATGGACTGGTGATGAAAACGTTCTAAAACTGATTGTGGTGATGCTTGCATAACTCGGTGACTATACTAAAAGCCATTGAATTATACACTTTAAATGGGTGAGTTGAGTGGCATATGAATTGTATCTCAATAAAGCTGTTTTAAAAGTTAATGAGGGCCAGGTGTGGTGGCTCACACCTATAAACCCAGGGCTTTGGGAAGTTGAGGTGGGAGGATCACTTGAAGTCAGGAGTTCAAGACCAGCCTGGGCAACATAGTGAGACCCTGTTTCTACACACACACACAACAACAACAACAACAACAACAACAACAACAACAACTAAAAAATTAGCCAGGGGTGGTGGTGCACACCTGTAGTCCCAGCTACTCGGGAGACTGAGGCAAGAGTATCACTTGATCCTAGGAGTTCGAGGTTACAGTGACCAGTGATGGCACCATTGCACTCCAGCGTGGGCAGCAGATTAAGACCGTTTCTAAAAAACAAAAAACAAAAGGCCAGATGTGGAGGCTCATGCCTGTAATCTCAGCACTTTGGGAGGCCGAAGCGGGAGGATCACTTAATCCTAGCAGTTCAAGAACAGCCTGGGCAACACAGTGAGACCATGTCTCTACAAAAAAAAAAAAAAAAAAAATGTAACCAGGCATAGTGACATGTGCCTGTGGTCTCAGCTACTCAGAAGGCTGAAGTGAGAGGATTGCTTGAGCATAGGAGGTCGAGGCTGCAGTGAGCTGTGTTCGCACCACTGTGTCACCCAACATGGATGACAGAAAGAGAATCTGTCTCAAAAAAACAATAAAAATAAAAAATAAAACTAATTTTAAGTGAATGGATTAAATATACCAAACAATCAAAATTATTAGACTGAATAAAGATAAAACCCAACTACATACAGCTTATAGAAGATACACCTTAAATATAAGGTTGAAAGTAAAAGAATGGAGAAAGATATATCCTGCAAGTACTAACCACAAGAAAGCTGACACTGCTGTACTATTTATAATATCAAACAAAACATGACTAGAGATAAAGAATAATATTTTATGATGATAAAAGAATCAATCCACCAGGGAAATACAACACATTTTAAAGCTACATGCACCCATAACAGACATAAAGCAAAAATTAATGGAACTAAAAGGAGAAATAGACAAATCCACAACCATCATAGAAAGTTTAAACAGATGCTTTCTAGTAGATGATAGAACAAGGAAACAAAAAATTATTAAGAAGATAAGGCCGGGCGCGGTGGCTCACGCCTGTAATCCCAGCACTTTGGGAGGCCGAGGTGGGCAGATCACGAGGTCAGGAGATCGAGACCATCCTGGCTAACACAGTGAAACCCCGTCTCTACCAAAAATACCAAAAATTAGCCAGGCGTGGTGGTGGGCGCCTGTAGTCCCAGCTACTCGGGAGGCTGAGGCAGGAGAATGGCGTGAACCCGGGAGGCGGAGCTTGCAGTGAGCCGAGATTGTGCCACTGCACTCCAGGCTGGGCGACAGAGCGAGACTCCATCTCAAAAAAAAAAAAAAAAGATATTTAAATAACAAAATTAACCATCTTCTCTTTCTCCCTCATTTTATATATATTATAAGTATATATAGAGACAGCCATGTGCCACATGACAACATTTTGATCAACAATGAACCACATATATGACAGTGATCCCATGAGGTTATAACGGACCTAGCTGAAAAATTCCTGTTGTCTAGTGACGGCATAGCCATCATAACATCACAGCACAATTACTTTTTAAAAATAAATTTAGTGAGGCCAGGCATGGTGGCTCACGCCTGTAATCCCAACACTTTGGAAGGCTGAGGTGGGCGGATCACCTGAGGTCAGGAGTTCGAGACTAGCCTGACCAATATGATTAAACCCCGTCTCTACTAAAAATACAAGATTAGCCGGACGTGGTGGCACACGCCTATAATCGCAGCTACCTGGGAGGCTGAGGCTGGAGAAGCACTTGAACCCAGGAGCCGGAGGTTGCAGTTAGCCGAGATCGCGCCATTGCACTCCAGCCTGGGCAAACTCCATCTCAATAAATAAATAAAATAAAATAAAATAAAATAAATTTAGTGTAGCCTCAATGTATAGTGTTTATAAAGCCTACAGTAGTGTACAGCAATGTCCTTGACCTTCACATTTACCCACCACTCACTCACTGAATCACCCAGAGCAACTTGCAATCCTGCAAACTCCATCCATGGTAAGTGCCATGGATGTTGTATCGTTTTTTATCTTTTAAGCTTTTTTTTTTTTGAGATGGAGTTTTGCTCTTGTCACCCAGGCTGGAGTGCAATGGTGCAATCTCGGCTCACCGCAACCTCCGCCTCCTGGGTTTAAGCGATTCTCCTGCCTCAGCCTCCCGAGTAGCTGGGATTATAGGCATGCGCCACCATGCCCAGCTAATTTTGTATTTTTAGTAGAGACGGGGTTTCTCCATGTTGGTCAGGCTGGTCTCGAACTGCCGACCTCAGGTGATCTGCCCACCTCGGCCTCCCGGAGTGCTGGGATTACAGGCGTGAGCCTCTGCGCCTGGCCTAAACTGTTTTTTTTTTTTTCTCCTGTACTTTTTCTATGTTTAGATATACAGATACTCACCATTGTGTTACAATTGCCTACAGTATTCAGTACAGTAAAATGCTGTACAGATTTGTAGCCTAGGAGCAATAGTTTATATCCTATAGCCTAGGTATACAGTAGGCTATACCATCTAGGTTTGTGTAAGTATACTCTATAATTTTCACACAATGACAAAATCACCTAATAGCACATGACCGTATATGGAATGAGAGACAGGGAGGTTTGTTAATTTTGTTATATACACACACAACACACACACACACACACACACACACATAAACACTCTACCCAACAACAGAATATGCATTATTTTCAAATGCAAATGTAACGTTTACCAAAATTGACCGTATACTAGGTCCTAAAGCGAGTATCAACACATTTCAAAGGATTCAAATTATTCAGAGTATGTTCTCTCACCACAATAAAAGTAAGCCAGAAATCCATAACACAAAGGTGACTAGGAAATTATTGACCAGGCACGTTGGCTCACGCCTGTAATCCCAGCACTTTGGGAGGGCAAGGCAGGCAGATCGCTTGAGCTCAGGAGTTCGAGACGAGCCTGGGCAACATGGCAAAACCCCACCTCTACCCAAAATACAAAAATCAGCTAGGTGTGGTGATGCACATCTGTAGTGCCAGCTACTCGGGAGGCTGAGGTGGGAGGGTCACTTGAGCCCAGGAGGGAGAGGTTGCAGTAAGCAGAAATCACGGCACTGCACTCCAGCCTGAGGGACAGTGTGAGATCCTGTCTCAAAAAAAAAAAAAGAAAAGAAAGGAAGGAAGGCAGGAAGGAAGGAAGGAAGGAGAGAAGGAAGGAAGGAAGATTCTCAACTGTGTGGAAAGTAAGCAACATATTTCTAAATAATGAATGGGTCAGACAGTAAATCACAATGGAAATTTGAGACCATTTTAACTGAATGATTATGAGCATACATTTCAAAACTTCCAGAATCAAGCAACGCTTAAAAGGATATTTATAGCCTCAAATGCATACATTAGAAAAGAAGAAAAGCTGAAAACCAGTAATCTAGTCTTCCTTCTCAAGAAGCTAGAAAAAGAATGGCAAATAGATACCAAAAAAGAAGAAAGAATGAAATGATAAAAATAAGAAAAGTAATTCACGAAAAAATGAACATGCAATCGAAAAAAATCAATAAAGACAAAATTGGTTTTCTGAAAACGATAATAAATTTTATATCCCTCTAGAAAGATTAATCAAAGGACCGGGTACGGTGGCTCACGCTTGTAATCCCAGCACTTTGGGAGGCCGAGGTGGGCGGATCACAAGGTCAGGAGATCGAGATTATCCTGGCTAACACGGTGAAACCCCGTCTCTACTAAAAATACAAAAAATTAGCCAGGCGTGGTGGCAGGCGCCTGTAGTCCCAGCTACTCGGGAGGCTGAGGTAGGAGAATGGCGTGAACCCGGGAGGCGGAGCTTGCAGTGAGCCAAGATTGAACCACTGCACTCCAGACTGGGCGACAGAGCAAGACTCCGCCTCAAAAAAAAAAGATTAATCAAAGAAAAAGAGAGAAAAAACACCAATCACCAATATGAGAATAAAAAAGCTTGCATCACTATAGGTCCTATAAATATGAAAAAATAATATCAGAATATAATGAACAAAATTTAAGGCCAATAAACTTGACAATTTGTATGAAATAATGAATTGCTCAAGAAACACAACTTAAAGCTGGGCACGGTGGTGCACACCTGTAGTCCCAGCTACTCAGGAGGTTGAGGAAGGAGGATTGCTGAGTACAAGAGTTTAAGTCCAACCTGGGCAAGATAGCAAGACCTCATATAAAAAATAAAAAGTGACACAACTTACCACAAGTGACAGCTATAATCTGAATGTGTCCCCCAAAATTCATATGTTGAAACAATTGCCAATGTGATAGTATTAAGAGATGGGGCCTTTAGGATATGATTAACACATGAGGGCAGAGCCCACATTAATGAGATTAATGATTATATAAAAGAGGCTTCAGAGAGCTGTCTAGCCCTTTCATCTCTTCCATCATGTGAGGACACAGCAACAAGATCTTGCCATCTAGGAAGCAGAGAGCAAGCCTTCACCAGACGTCAAATCTGTTCTAACGGGTGATGTCTGTGAAAATAAATACATAAAAATGAAAAATGAAAAAACAAAAAAGAATAAAAAAATCTGCTGGTGCCTTGATCTTGGACTTCCCATCTTCCAGAACTGTGAAAAATAAGTTTCTGTTGTTTATAAATTATCCAGTCTAAGGTATTTTGTTATAGCAGCAGGAATGAACTAAGATACTGACACAAGAAAAAATAGGAAATCTAGTTATCCATCACATAAATTGAACCACCTTATTAAGCACCTTCCCAAAGAAAACCCCAGAACCTGGATGGCTGTACAAATGAATGCTTCTAGAAATCTAAGGAAAAAAAAGAAAGTTAACCTTCACAAACACTTTCAGAAAATAGAAAAAATGAACACATCTAAATTACTTTTGTGAAGCCAAAATGACATTTTCCTCAAAACCTGACAAGGATTATAAGAAAAGGAAATTACAGAAAATTATCTCATGAGCATAGATTCAAAATTCCTAAATACAATATTATCAAAGAAACCAAGCGCTACATACAAAGAATAATACATCAGAAACAAGATGAATTTATTCTGGGAAGGTAAAAGTTAACATTTTAAAATGAACAAATATATTTACAATATAAACAGAAAAAGGAACAAATCTTATGACCATCTTGATAGATGCCAAACAAATTTTAAATACAACATTCATTCATGATTAGAAAAAATACTCATAGCAAATTAGTAATAGAAAGGAATGCTTTTAATCTTATAAAGTATATCTACAAAAAATCAACATTAAACATCGCTTAAGGATGAATTTTTATTTTTTAATTTTTTTAATTTATATTTTAGGTTTGGGGGTACATGTGAAGGTTTATTACACAGGTAAATGTGTGTCATGGAGTTTTATTGTACATATTATTTAATCACCCAGGTATTAAGCCCAGTACCCAATAGTTATCTTTACTGTTCATCTCCCTCCTCCCGCCTTCCCTCCTCAAGTAGACCCCAGTGTCTGTTGTTTCCTTCTTTGTGCTCATAAGTTCTTATGATTTAGCTCCCACTTTAAGTAAAAACATGCAGTATTTGATTTTCTGTTTCTGTATTAGTTTGCTAAGGATAATGGCCTCCAGCTCCATCCATGTTCCTGCAAAATACATGATCTCATTCTTTTTTATGGCTGCATAGTATTCCATGGTTTGGATGTACTGCATTTTCTTTAATGATGAATTATTCAAACATTGTTTCCTGAGATCTGGAATGAGAAACTGTTATTACCACTTCTGCTCAACATTAAACTTGGTGTCCTAACCAGTGTAACAAGACAGGAAAAAGCAATAAATAAAGAGTACATGATAGGAAATAAATAAAACTGGTATTTGTAGACAACATGATTGTACACAAAGAAAATCCAGAATAATCTACAGAAAATCTATTAAAATTAATGAGCAAATTTAGCAAGGCTGCTAGATAGGTTTATCTTTTTTAAAAAGATCAAGTATACTTCTATATGTCAGCATTAAATAAATATAAAATGAAAAAAAAATTTTTTTGAGATGGAGTCTCACTCTGTCACCCAGGCTGGAGTACAGTGGCACAATCTTGGCTCACTGCAACCTCTGCCTCCTGGGTTCAAGCAATTCTTCCTGCCTCAGCCTCCCAAGTAGCTGAGATTACAGGCACCTGCCACCACGCCCAGCTAATTTTTGTATTTTTAGTAGAGACGGGGTTTTGCCGTGTTGGCCAGGCTGGTCTTGAACTCCTGACCTCAGGTGATCCACCCACCTCAGCCTCCCAAAGTGCTGGGATTACAGGCGTGAGCCACCGCACCCAGCCGAAATTTTTAAGATGTCATTTACAATAGTATCAAAAAATCAAATAATTAGGAGAAAAAATCTAATAGGATATCCAAGGTCAGTAGTTGGAGACCAGCGTGGCCAACATGGTGAAACCGTGTCTCTACTAAAAATACAAAAATTAGCTGGGCGTAGTGGTGGACGCCTGTAATCCCAGCTACTTGCAAGGCTGAGGCAGGAGAATTGCTTGAACCCAGGAAGCGGAGGTTGAAGTGAGCCGAGATTGCACCACTGCACTCCAGCCTGGGTGACAGAGGGAGATTCCGTCTCAAAAAAAAAAAAAAAACCAAACCAAAACAAGGCACTAACCATAAAAGAAGAGCTGATAAACTGGACTAAATTAAATTTAATACATTATTTTTATTACGGGATACTATTCAGATAATGAAAAGTAAGGCACAGAGTGGGAAACCATATTTGTAAATTAGCTGACAAAGGGCTTACTTCTGTTCAAAATATATATGGAATTTCTGTAAATTGGCTGGGCGCGGTGGCTCATGCCTGTAATTCCAGCACTTTGGCAGCCTGGGGCAGGAAGATTGTTTGAGGCCAGAAGTTCGAGACCAGCCTGGGCAACATACTGAGATCCTATCTCTACAAAAAAATTTGAAAAATTAACTTGGCATGGTGGCGTGCACCTATAGTCCCAGCTACTTGAAAGGCAGTAGGATCCCCTGAGCCCAGTTTGAGGCTGCAGTGAATTATGATCACACCACTGCACTCCAGCCTTGGTGACAGAGTAAGACCCTGTCTCTAAAATAAATAAATAAATATATATATAAATAAATAAAATTTTAAAAAAAGAATTCCTGCAGATAATTAAGAATAGGGCAATCATGTAGAAAAATGGGCAAACAACCTAAACAGGCATTTCCCTTTTAGCACTGCTTTAGCTACATCCCACACAGTTTGATATGTTGTCTTTTTATTTTAATTCATTCAAAATAATTTCAAATTTACCTTCAAATTTCCACTTTGATTCATCGATTGTATAGAAATCTGCTGCTGAATTTTTAAGAGCTTGGAGAGTCTTTTGGGTTTGTTTGTATCTTTCTGGAATTGATTTCTACTTTAGTTCTTTATTACAGTCAATGAAAATCTCAATTCTACCAAATGTGTTTTGTTTTTTGACCCAAGATATGGTCTAGCAGGCTTACTTTACAACAAATATTAAAGGAAGTTCTTCAGGCTGAATATAAGTGACCCCAGATGGTAATTTGAATCTACTTGAAAAAACAAAGAGCGCCAATAAAGGTAATTTTATAAATATGTAATTATAAGAGACAGTATCAATGTATATTTCATCTCATTTCTTCTCTTAATTAATTTAAAAATCATTTTATTAAACAATATGTGTATAATTATATTGTTGTACCTATAACAAAAAAATGGCATATATTTGACAATAAGGGCACAACACAGATGGGTGGGAGCAAGTTGTATTGGAGTAAAAAAATGATGCTAAGTGGTAACTCAAATCCACAGAATCCAGTGGAGAGAACCAGAAATGGTAAATAAGAAAGTAAACTCCATAAATATATACCTGTTTTCTTTTCTCAGCTTCATTAGTAGACATAAAATTGTGTGTGTGTGTGTGTGTGTATATATATATATATATATATTTTTTTTTTTTTTTGAGATGGAGTCTCACTCTGTCTCCCAGGCTGGAATGCAGTGGCATGATCTTGACTCACTACAACCTCCATCTCCTGGGTTCAAGCGATTCTCCTACCTCATCCTCCTGAGTAACTGGGATTACAGGTGCTCTGCCACCACACCCAGCTAATTTTTGTATTTTTAGTAAAAACAGGGTTTCGCCATGTTGGCCAGGCTGGTCTCAAACTCCTGACCTCAGGTGATCCACCCGCCTCGGCCTCCCACAGTGCTGGGATTACAGGCGTGAGCCACCACTCTTGGCCAAAATTACATATTCTAACAACTATAACATTGTATGTTTGGGTTTGGAACACACATACATGTAATATGTATAACAGCAGCAAAAAGGGGGAAGAGAGAATAGAGCTACATAGGAGTAATGCTTATTATATATGTCACTGGAATTAAGCCAGTATAAATGTGAAGTAAATTCTGATTAAGTTGAGATGTACACAAGAAGACCTAGAGCAACCACTAAAAAAATAAATAAATAAAAATAAAAAACTCAAAAAATACGGTGAAAAAGATCATCAAAGGAATGAAATTGTTAAGCTAGAAAATATTCATGTTGTGCAAAAGAAAGCAGTAAAGAAGGAATACAGGGATGTAAAGGACATGGGATATATAGAAAACAAAATGTGAAATTGCAATGTAAATTCAACTGTATCAATAATAAAATTTAAAATAGATGGACTAAACAATCTAATCTAAAGGCAGAGAATGTCAGACTGGACAAAATAAAACAAGATCCAACTATCTGCTGTCTACTGGAGGAGACACACTTTAGATTCAAAGATACAAATAGGTTAAAAGTCAAAGGATGAACAGAGATATATCGTGCAAACAGCAACCGTAAGAAAGCTGGAGGGGGTATACTAATGTCAGACGAAAATCATTACTATTGACAAAGAAGGATATTTATATAAATAAAAGAGTTAACCCACCAAAAACATACACCAAGTGTAAACTTATATGCACTTACAACAGAGCCCCAAAATAATACAAGAAGCAAAAACAAGAAGTAAAGGGAGAAATTAAATAAATCAACAATAATAATTGGAGACTTCGGTACCGCCACTTTCAATAATAGATAGTCGGCCTGGCGAGGTGGCTCACTGCTGGTAATCCCAGCATTTTGGGAGGCCGAAGTGGGCGGATCACTTGAGATCAGGATTTCGAGACCAGCCTCGCCAACGTGGTGAAACTCTGTCTCTATTAAAAATACAAAAAGTAGCCGGGTGTTGTGGCACATACCGGTAGTCCCAGATACTCAGGAGGTTGAGGCATGAGAATCGCCTGAACGCGGGAGGCGAAGGTTGCAGTGAGCTGAAATCGTGCCACTGCACTCCAGCCTGGGTGACAGAGCAAGACTCCATCTCAAAAAATAATAATGATAATAATGGATAGAAAAATTAGGCAAAAGATCAAAAGAAAATAAAAGTCTTGGAAAATGCTATAAACCAACTAGAACTAACAGATGTATATGGAGAGAACACACCAAACAAAAGCACACGCATTTTTTTCAAGCGCACATGGAACATTTTCCAGGATACACTATATGTTAGGCAATAAAACAAGCCTTAATACATTTTAAAATATTAAAACCACAAAAAGTATGTTTTCTGATCAATATGGAGTAAAATTAGTAGACTTTAACAACATAAAGAAATTGGGAAGTTCACAAATTTGTGGGAATTAAACCACACATTCCTAAATAATGAGCCAAAGAAGAAATCACAAAGAAAATTACAAAATACTTTGAGGTAAATGAAAATGTAGATACCACATATTGAAATTTATGGAATGCAGCTAACATATTATTTGTAGCTATAACCACCTACATTAAAAAAAGAAGATTCAGATCAATAGCCTAATCTTCCACTGTAAGAAACTACAAAAGAAGAGTAAACTAAACTCAAAGCAAGTAGAAGAAAATAATAAAGATTAGGTTGGAAATGAATGAAATGGAGAATAGAAAAAGAATAGAGAAAGTCAATGAAGCAAAAAATCAGTTATTTGAAAATAGTAAGAATATTGAAAACATTTAGCTAAACTGGCCAAGGGAAAAAAAAAAGAGAGAAAAGTCAATTCACTAAAAACAAGAATGAAAGAGAGGACATTACTACCAACTTTCCAATCTAAAAAGGATTATAAGGGAGTACTATGAACAACTGTATGCCAACAAATTAGATAACTTAGATGAAATGGACAAATTACTAAGAAGACACAAACTGTAACTGATGTAAGAGAAAATCTGAATAGACCTATAATTAGTAAACAGATTAAATTAGCAATTTTAAAAGTATTCACCAAAAAAAGGCTGCACTGGGCTAGGTGCAGTGACTCACGCCTGTAATCCCAGCACTTTGGGAGGCCGAGGCAGGCAGATCACCTGAGGTCGGGAGTTTGAGACCAGCCTGACCAACATGGAGAAACCCCACCTCTACTAAAAATACAAAATTAGCCAGGCATGGCGATGCACGCCTGTAATTCCAGCTACTCAGGAGGCTGAGGCAGGAGAATCGCCTGAACCAGGGAGGAGGAGTTGCAGTGAGCCGAGATTGTGCCACTGCACTCCAGCCTGGGCAACAAGAGCGAAACTTGTCTCAAAAAAAAAAAAAAAAAAAAAAAAAAAAAAAAAAAAAAAAGGCTGCACTGGTAAATTCTACCGAATACTTAAAGAATGAACAGCAGTCCTTCACAAATTCTTCCAAAAAATAAAAGAGGAGGGAATACTTCCTAACTGATTTTATAAGGCAATATTACTCTGACACCAAAACCAGACAAAGTCATAGCAAGTAAAGGAAACTAAAGACCAAAAATTCCTTATGAAAATAGGAAAAAAATCCTCAACAAAATACTAGGGAAGTAATCCAGCAACATTTAAAAAGGATTATACACCATGACCAAGTGGGATTCATCCCAGGATTACAAGACTGTTTTAATACCCAAAATCAATTAATGTAATGCACCACATCAATAGAATAAAGGACAAAAACCACATGATCATCTCAATAGATGTAGACAAAGTATTTGACAAAATTCACCACCTCAATGATAAAAGAACTAAACAAACTAAGAATTAAAGAAACTTTCTCAACCTCATAAAGGACAACTGTGAAAAACCCATAGCTATTGTAATATGACTCTTAATGGTGAAAGATTGAAAACTTTCCACCTAAGATGAGGAACAAAACATGCTTGTCTCATCTCAACACTTTTATTCAACATTATATTGGAGGTTTTAATGAGAGCTTTGGCAAAGGAGAAAAAGGCATCTGGATTGGAAATGAAGAAGTAAACCTGTCTCTATTTGCAGATAACATAATCTAGTATATAGAAAATCTTGAGGAATACACTACAAATGCTAGAACTTTTAAGTGAGTTCAGTGAGGTTGGGGATACAAGACCAACATACAAAACTCAATAGGATTTCTATATACTAGTCATGAACAAATTGAAAATAAAAATTTTAAAATTATTCAATTTACAATAGCATCAAGAAGAATAAAATACATAGGAGTAAATTTAACAAAAGAAGAGCAGACTTGTACACTGAAAACTACAAAAAAGTACTGAAAGAAATTAAGGCCAGATGCAGTGGTTCACACCTGTAATCCTAGCACTTTGAAAGGTCCAAGTGGGAGGATCACTTGAGCTCAGAAGTTTGAGACCAGCCTGGGCAACATAGTGAGACCTCGTCTTTATAAAAAATTTTAATCCGGGCGTGGTGGCTCACGCCTGTAATCCTTTGGGAGGCCGAAATGGGTGGATCACTTGAGGTCAGGAGTTTGAGATCAGCCTGGCCAACATGGTGAAATCCTGTCTCTACTAAAAATACAAAAATTAGCTGGACGTGGTGGCACATGCCTGTAATCCCAGCTACTCAGGAGGCTGAGGCATGAGAATGTCTTGGACCCCAGAGGTGGAGGTTGCTGTGAGCCAAGATCATACCACTGCACTCTAGCCTGGGTGACAGAGCAACACTGTCTCAAAAATTAAAAAAAAAATAATTAGCTGAGTGTAGTGGCACATACCTCTTTTACTACATTCCAAAAAAAACAAAAAAGAAATTAAAGACCTAAAAAATGAAAAAGCATACCATCATGGATCAGAAGACTTATTATTGTTAAGATGGCAATACTCCCCAAATTGATCTACAGATTCAATGCCATCTATTATAAAAATCCCAGCTTGCTTTGTTGCAGATTTTGATATGCTGATCCTAAAATTTATCTGTAAATTCAAAGGACCCAGAATAGCCAAAACAATCTTGAAAAAGAACAAAGTTGGAGGATTCACACTTGCTTATTTCAAAACTAACTACACAACTATAGTAATGAAGATAGTGTGGTACTGGCATGAGGCTAAAGATATCAATCAATAGAATAGTACTGAGAGTCCAGAAATAAACTCTCACATTTATGGTCAACTGATTTCAACAAGGGTGCCAAGACAATTCAGCAGGGGAAAGAATGGTGTTTTCAACAAATGGTGCAAGGACAACTAGATATCCACATGCAAAAGAATAAAATTGAATCCCTACCTCCCAGTATATACAAAACTTAACACAAATTTATCAAAGGCTTAAATGTAAAAGCTAAAATATCCTCTCAAAAGTGTTTGAGCATCGAATATATATATTTTATTAAGCAAAAATATCAGGTTTTTAGACTTTTAGGAATTAGTTCCCAGCTCTTGAAAAATATTCATTCGCTTTATAGTGTCAGGCTGCTTTTGGTAGACCAGCTGTTTGTCAATCAGGTTCTCAGCATCTATAAATTAATCATATAGATTCATTCGTGTCCGGAATGTCCGTCATTTTTAAACACTGCAAACCACATTGGATGCCATCATAAGTTAATCCTCTCTTTCTTAGAGAAAACGGCTTTAAAGTACAGAAATAACTTGTAATTGTGAAATCAAAATTGAATTCCAAATAAGTTAGTGGTTTAGTAAGGAAACTGAGAAAGTTCTATTTAATTTGACTGTCCTTTTCTGGTGACATTTTATTTGGCGTTCTAAAGCTGTCTGATTTCCAAAATTTACATTTGTACTGTCTGCTGAATATGCAAATAGATGAGCAAAGTTTAGTTTGTTTTTAGACAAGATATCAACAATCTTTTTTGTTTTATATTTTCTGCAGTTTCATTTTGATCATCATAGAAATCAAGAAGGTGATTTGAAATTCTATTTTTCAAATCAAAGTACCTAAAAGGTAGGAGAAACAGTGATTTGACAAGTCGCTTGATATACTACTGTACAAAGCATGATATCTGGTAAAATCTGACAAAATCAGAGCTACATTGTATGAGGCAAACACATATCGTACCCAAATTTACCCTTTTGTTCACCCACAGGACATTTAAGTTGCAACCTCTTAAACAGGAAATGTAACTTTATTCAGTTTCATGTATGAATGATACAATGATACATGTTTCCGCATGTGGCATATTTAGGCTAAATCAGCGCCATCAATTTCGAGTTAACATTAGTGTCTTTGGGGAAGATCAAAAGCTTTTCATTGGTTTATAGTACTTATCTGTCTCACCCTGGACTGTGAGATTCAGTTTCCGTATGTGCTTTCATATCCCTGTCTCTGTCATGCCTAGTCCCAATTTGTTTTCTGCTTATTGCCCAGTATGCTCTGTTTTGGTTGTTTACCTCCCTAATGCAAGTTGTATGTGTCCTTCTATCTATTATTAAAACAACATGGTCACTTAGCCTTATTTTTTGGTAATTTCTGGGTCAAGCTGGGGTTAGTATTGTAATAATTCTCTTTTTATCTGAACACTTAGAACACATGGTTAGCATATTTATAATGTTAAAAATCAAAGTAGCCCTATCTCCATACAAATCACACCAGGTAATCCACAGGCAAAGTCAAAGATACAATGTTAACTGTTCACGACTGCAGTGTCCAGAAATTGCACACTTAAGTTGCATCCCTTGGAGCAATGCAACAATGGATAATCCATTATTGTGAACTGCAAATCATGGTTGCCATCATGAGTGGTCAGGGTTAAAAACAATAACAGGGCCTGGAGCAGTGGCTTATGCCTGTAATCCCAGCACTTTGGGAGGCTGAGGCAGGCGGATCATCTGAGGTCAGGAGGTCGAGACCAGCCTGGTCAACATGGTGAAACCCCATCTCTAGTAAAAATACAAAAATTAGCCAGGCATGGTGGTGCACGCCTGTCATCTCAGCTACTCAGGAGGCTGAGGCAGGAGAATCGCTTGAAGTGGGGCGCCAGAGGTTGCAGTGAGCCGAGATCGCACCACTGCACTCCAGCCTGGGCAACAGAGTGAGACTCCATCTGAAAACAACAAAAAAACAAAAACAGTGACAGTGACTACGGGTATCTATGCCATATCCACTTGACACTAAAAACAGTGTTGCTTTCAACCCTTATTTTGGGAGACAGGGTATGGGTTTGGTACCTTTGCCCTAAAACTTGAGCAACCATTGCTGAAAAATGAGACTTTTTTGCATCCTGGGGAGGGCTTTCCTGGAATACAGGGTTTTTAAGCACTAAAACTGGGATAGTAACAAGGAAATTAGGATGATTGGTCACCCTACTATGCCTTTGGCAGCTTTCCAGAGCACCGAAAGAATTGTTTTTGACATTTTTGTCCAGCTTTATAGTAGTTGCTTTTGGAGCTCTGTTAACTTCTTTAATTCATCATGCTGGAAGTGAATCTCTGACACTATTACGTATTTTACATATTATTTTTAGTGTGTCTCTGACTCATTAAAATGTGAACCTGATGAAAATAGAGATTTTTGTCTGTTCTGTTCACTGCTGTATTCCATGTACTTGATACATAGTAGGCACTAAATAAATATTTTTTGATGACTAAATCAATTAATGACATTTGAAGGAATGTGGAGAATAGACTAGAGGAGAGAATAATCAAACTAGGATAAACTAGTTAGTAAGCTAGTAGAATGGTCCAGATTAGAGATGGTAGAGATGCTGGAGATAATGAAAAATACACTGACTCAAGATTTAGTTAAGAAGCAAAATTGCAAGCTGGGCACGGTGGCTCAGCCTGTAATCCCAGCACTTTGGGAGGCCAAAGCGGGCAGATTACCTGAGGCCGGGAGTTCAAGACCAACCTGGCCAGCATGACGAAACCCCTCTACTAAAAATACACACACACAAAAATTAGCTAGGCGTGGTGGCAGGCGCCTGTAACTCCAACTACTCGGGAGGCTGAGGCGGGAGAATCACTTGAACTCGGGAGGCAGAGGCTGCAGTAAGCCGAGATAGCACCATTGCACTCCAGCCTGGGCGACAAGAGCGAAACTCCGTCTCAAAAAAAAAAAAAAAAAAAAAAGAAAAAGAAAAATTGCCATGATTAATGATGAAGTGGAGATGAATGTGGGGAGTGAAGTAGAGGGCAGTGTCAAGAATAACTCCCTGGTCTTTGGCCTGCAGAACTGGGTGGATAGAGGTGTAGTCACTGAGTTAGGAAACAGTGGGCCAGTACCAGGGAGAAGATCATGAGTTCTCTTTTAGACATATTGAGTTTGAGATGCCTTTGAGATAACTAAGCAATTTCAAATAAGCAGTTGGATATATGATCCTAGCATTTAGGGGAGAAATGTTGGCTAGAGAGATATTGGCTGGAGAGATAAACAAGTGTGTCGTCAGTCCCAGTGATAATGAACATGGTAAATAATGTGATGGGTGTGAATGATTACCAAGAAGAGAGAAGAGAGGGCCTAAGATTAAGCTGCAATTGTTACTCTGTATGCACTCAATTTTTACTTGGATTAATGAAATAATTTGATTGTAAACTGGAACCTAAGTTAGGATTTTAAATCACAAATATCTTAAAGATTTTGAAATGCAACAATTAGAAGAGATTTTCAGGTTTTCTCCTATTTTTCTCTTAGGGCTCATTTTTAGAGATAAGGTATGTTTCACAGTTGAGTTTAGTGTCCATTGGTTATTTTGTTTCATTTTTATGTTGGTTATAGGTGGCTATTGAGCGTGATGGTTCTAACTTTTTAGGTATTTATCAAATCCTCTTGTGTGCGCAGCACCATGCTAGGTGCTATGAAGATGTACCTAAGACATATATTTGTGCTTACTCGAGGAATTTTCAAACTATTTGGAGGAAGAATTGTATATTAAACTTGAAGGAGGGCCGGGCACGGTTGCTTACGCCTGGAATCCCAGCACTTTGGGAGGCCAAAGCTGGTGGATCACCTACGGTCAGGAGTTCAAGACCAGCCTGGCCAACATGGTGAAACCCTATCTCTACTAAAAATACAAAAAATTAGCCGGGCGTGGTGGCGGGTGCCTGTAATCCCAGCTACTTGGGAGGCTGAGGCAGGAGAATGGCTTGAACCTGGGAGGCGGAGGTTGCAGTGAGATGAGATCGCACCATTGCACTCTAGCCTGGGCAACAAGAGCGAAACTCCGTCTCAAAAAATAAAATAAAATAAAAATAAAAATAGAAAATAAACTTGAAAGAGACTTTAAAGATCTTCTGGTCTTCCTTCATACTTTACAGAATATAAAAGCATGTCCCAGAAACAAGAAGTGACTTTCCAAGTTCAAAATGAAGTGATAGAAATCTGATTAGAAGCCAGGGCTCCCGATCTCTAGCCTAACCAAGTGCACTGCTCTTTTTATGAAATTATTTATTCATTCAACAAATATTTCTTGAATGCCTACTGTGTGAACGTACTGCTGCAGGCAGTAGTTTTAAATCATGCTACTTTTTCATCTGCATTCACCTCTGGTGACTAATAGTTGTATTCATAGTGCTGGGGCATTCAGTAAGCAGAGTTGAGTGACAGCTGGGTGTGGCTTACAGCTGGATCATCCACTTTCAATTTATAATCACTTCTTAGTGCCTAAAGGAAGAGGAAATAAGTGGTGGATTAACATATGAAGCAATTAGAGAATAATATATGTTATACGATATATAATTAAGTGCTAAATTGCATGGCATGACTGTAAGTGCAACAGGGAGGAACAGGAGCCAAGGCCCAGAGTATGGACAGCTATCTTAGATAGGACAAAATCTTCCAAAAGTAGTAACCATCGGATCTCTCACATGTTCATCTGAGAAAGCTCAGCAAATATTTATTGGGCAGGCACTGTGCTAGGTGCCTAGGGATATACAAAGAATAAGACATGGTCCCTTCTCCCAAAGATCTAGTGGGAGAGACAGACGAAATACTTTTAATTTAAATATAATACAGTAAATGATGAAATAGAAGTCTGGCCAGAGCGCTATGGAAGCAAAGAGGAGGGCAGCTTCACCTAATCAAAGGATAAGGTCAAGACTTTTTGGACACTGACATGTGAACTGAATCTTCAAGGCCGCTAGGTCTCAGCTAATCCAAGAAAGTTGCCAAGAGGAGTTCTAGGAAGCAAGAACAGCATGAATAAAAAACAAAGACCTAGGCCGGGCACGGTGGCTCAAGCCTGTAATCCCAGAACTTTGGGAGGCTGAGGTAGGTGGAATACAAGGTCAGGAGTTCGAGACCAGCCTGATCAACATGGTGAAACCCTGTCTTTACTAAAAAATACAAAAATTATCTGGGCATGGTGGCAGGCGCCTGTAATCCCAGCTACTTGGGAGGCTGAGGCAGGAGAATCACTTGAACCTGGGAGGCGGAGGTTGCAGTGAGCCGAGATTGAGCCATTGCACTCCAGCCTGGACATCAGGGCGAGACTCCATCTCAAAACAAACAAACAACAACAACAACAAAAAAAAACCCCCCGAAAAGAAACAAAGACCTTTTGTCTCCTATTCCCCTTATCTGGAAAACTGGAGACAATCAACTTAGCTATTCCTAAGTGAAATAAGATAAAAACCACTCAGTATCACTGATTATAAACTAGCTCTTGTAGCTAACTTTTATTAAACTCTATGAGCCAGAAATTGTGCTAAGTTTTTCACACAATCCTCATAGAAATCCTTGAGAAAGGTACTCCTAGCATCCTTAGTTTACAGATGAGACAATGAAGACACTGAGAAATTAACCCGAAACCAGGATTTGTGTCCAGGCCATTTGGTTCTTTGCCTCCCTGTCAGGATTATGTCCTATTGTGAATATTAGCTTCCCACAAATCTTATCCATATGGAATTACTCTACCTTTTAGACTTATTATTATAATATTTGAGAGTAGTGTAGATCTGTCTGATCATGTTATTTAACCAACAACCAAAATAGGGCTGTTGGTTAAAGGAACAAAGGTTCTCAAGGTCACTGGAGACCCAGTGGCAAAGCTAGTTATTCCTGTGTGTCCTCACTAAAATATATGCCTAAAAATGATATTAATCAGAATGAAGTCTCTTGGACATTCCAATGTAACTGATGAGACAGCCATGTTATTTTTTTTTTTCTGTTTTCACTTTGATGGCTGCAGGTCAGCGGTTCTCATATATTTGTGTATATCATGATCTCACCTGGGGAGCTTGTTTTAAATATATAGTTTCTGGGCCCCATTTCACATATATGCCAGTGTTGCTGGGGTAGGAATTGGGCTGCTAAATTACAAACAAATTCGTGAAATGATTTCATTCCATTTCAGTTCCACTTCTCCCCATTCTTCATTAGATTCTCCTTCTCTCTCCAGGGCCTCACTTCAGTAGATATTTACTAAGAGCCTACTATGAACCAGGCACAGAGTTCTATGGGCTGAGGATAGAGCAGTGGACACGACAAAACAAAGCTCCTGCTCCGATAGAGCTTCATTCTAGTCGAGAGACAGATAATAAACACACGAACAGGTAAATAAAAGGCAGTACAGCACAGTGATTAAGAGCTTGTGCTCTGGAGCTAAAACAAATGTAGCCCTGAAACATGGTCCTTCCTCTTCCTGGTTGACTTTGAGTAAGTTACTTAATTGCTCAACACTTTCTTCCTCTGTGAAATGGGACTAATAATATTCCCTGCTTCTCAGTGCTATTGTAAGGATCTAATAAGATCATATACATAAAGTACTGAGTGCAGTGCCTGATACATTGTCTGCAGTCAGGGTTAACTCCTTTTGAAATGACTCATGATTGCACCAGTACTGTGAAGTTTAGTTACTTCTGCAATATTGCCATCAACGTATTAAATTAAGTTCAGCTTCTGTGTTTATTCGGCACTCAATAAACAATGTTCTAGAGATGTTGCTGTGTCTCTAAAGCATTTCCTCTGCCACAGTTGCTGGTTTCCTGAGCTGTCTATACCATACCCAGGCTCAAATTGCTAAACAAGGAAGAGATATCAACAACAAAGTACATCAGAGTCCCCAGCTCCTCAATTAGGTAGCTGAGTAGTTCCATAGGCTGGATAGAATTAAGAATGTTGACCGGGCACAGTGGCTCATGCCTGTAATACCAGCACTTTGGGAGCCCGAGGCGGGTGGATCATCTGAGGTCAGGAGTTCGAGACCACCCTGGCCAACATGGTGAAACTCCGTCTCTACTAAAAATAAAAAAATTAGCAAGGCATGGTGGTGGGCACCTGTAATCTCAGCTACTCAGGAGGCTGAGACAGGAGAATGGCTTGAACCTGGGAAGCAGAAGTTGCAGTGAGCCGAGATCGTGCCATTGCACTCCAGTCTGGGCAACAAGAGTGAAACTCCGTCTCAAAAAAGAAAAAAAAAAAAAAAAGAATGTTATAAAGCCTCACCAATACAGTAAGTGAAAATTAAAAAATAAACAACAAAAACTAAGTAGACGCTGGGAACCAACACACTAGTAGGTAGATCAATCAGATGATATGACAGTTAAGGGATATATTTCAAAAAACCATCCTTCGTATTTGTTGGGACAAGAACATTCACAATCATCATTATCTCTCTTGTGTCTCATAACAACCTTGCAATTCTCATTTAATTGATGTGTAAATTAAAGCTAAGTGCAGCAAATGAATCACCCAAGTAACCTCTGCTAGTTAGTGGCAGGCCAGTGATTAATACTCAGGACATCTGAATCTTATACAGCATTTCATACAAATAAATAGCTTTTTTTTCCCCACAGAAACATTTAAAATGCTTAGTCCATCCACTTGAAAAATAAAGAATAAAAAATACAAAATGTATTCCATATACAAAATGCAAATATATAATACTTCATTTTCTTTTTGTATTTGTCATGTTTGCAAGTTTACATTTGTATATGTGATTACATGATTTAGGCCCATCTCCTCTACTACACCAAAATGAATCATATCAATTTTTATCTAACACATAGTAGGTGATCAACATGTATTTAATGAATACATGAGTGATCTATTGGTGTTGATTATAGCCAGGAGGCCACATGTAGGTGAATTTAGTTGTTGGTTTAAGCAGGAGCAGAAATGCTAGCGGTATCTTATACGGAAACACTGAAAATGGGCAAAGGAGTCACTTCCTAGTTGCTGAAGAGAATGATTTGCATGTACTGGAGTTGGTGATTTGAAGTCAAGAGCAGGGCTGATCTAAGCAGAGCAGATGCAGTTGCTAAGCATTGGTTTACAGGGTAGTGAAAGTCAAGAGGCTGTCTGAATCTAAAAAAAAAAAAAAAAAGGCAGGGGCAGTGACAAAAATTCTGCACGTATAACAAGCTCTCTAGGTAATTCTCACTTCCAAAGTTTAAGAACTACTGGGCCTGGAAGGTCTAAGACTGTATCTGGGGAAGAGTCAGCCTTATATTAATATTATAAAGTAAGAAGAAGAGAAACCTATGAAAGAAAAAAAGAGCAGCCAGAGAGCCAGAGTCAGGGCATTGTTGTTATGAGTCAAGGGGGGTGAAAGTTTAAGAACAAGTAGATGGCCAAAAATGTCAAATGTAACAGAGATGTCAAGAATGAAGACAGACCAGCCTAGGCAACATGGCGAAACCCCGTCTCTACAAAAAAAAAAGTACAAAACTTAGCTGGGCGTGGTGTTGTGTCCCTTAGTCCCAGCTATTCAGGAGGCTGAGGTGGGAGGATCACCTGAGCCCAGGAGGTCGAAGCTTCAGTGAGCTGTGATTATGCCACTGCATTCCAACCTACAGAGGTTTAATTGAAACCTTGTCTCAATTAAAAAAAAATGAAGATAGAGAAAAGCTGTTGAATTTGGCAAAAAGATCAACTGTGGCCTTGGAGTATATTTTTTGTAAAGTTGTGATGATAAAATACAGATTTTTCTGGGCCCTGACCTGTCCTTCAAGACTCAACTAAAAACATTGCCTCCCAGTGATGTATTTCTTGGACTGAGTCCACCAATCCCTGTGGTAGATAATTCTATTATAGCAGTTCACCTATTATACTAAAATTCTGCTCACCTGTTTTTCTTCCTGATTAGACTGAGAATTTATTGAAGGCAGAAGCTGTGCCTTTTTTTTTCATCTCTTTCTCCATCCCCGACCAGCTTTATTGAGATCTAATGGACAAATAAGAATTGTACATATTTAATGTATACAATTTGGTGTTTTGATAAGAAGCCATATCTTGTTCCTTTTCAAATCTCCAGGGTCTGGCATAATACCTGGCATACAGAAGATGTCTGTAAATGCCTGCTGAATGAATGATTGGAGAGCAATTGGAGGCAAAGGAGCAACTGCAGTCTGGCAGTGAAAGTAGATGAATCCCATAGTTTGAAGGCAAATGAGAGCAGGGCAGTAGATGCTGCTGGAGCAGGTAATAAGCAGGGAATCAGATCCTCCAGAGCATGGAAAAGATGTAATTAAAAGCACAGCTTTCAAAAGCTTTAGAAAGCAAGAGGGACAGCTCTTTCTCTGAGTCTTGAAAGCAGCATGAGAGGGTAGGTGTATAAGATAGAGTAGCTTAGCTCAGATGGCCCTTTGCTAAATTAAGTCATAAAGTTAATGCCTTTGCTGAGAATGAGGTGGAAAAAGTGAGATCTGGAGCCTGAAGAAAAAAACTGGAAGAGTGTTGGTGACAGTGTATTGGTGAATCAGTAAGAGATGACTAGATCTCATGCTATATCCCCAGGCATTAAGGGCATGTTATCACAATCCGATTCCTTTCTGTAGGCCTTGAAATAACAGGCTGCATCTATCAGCCATGCTAATTGGGACTGGCTACCAGACTTGGGGCCTGGAAGTAACTGGAGCTACTGATATCTCCCTCTCCTGAACTCTCTCTGCACTTCCTTTCCACCTTTTAAGGCACTCAGTGCACTTTATCTCCTATTGTAACTATCTTTTTCTTGGTAGACTGTAAACAATTGAAGGCAAGGGCTGTGTCTTAGTTACTGTTGTGTCGTACCTCAGCATAGTGCTTTGTACATAATAGGCAGAAGATGTCTGTACCAGCCATAGTCTGTAATACAGCATTTATCACATCATACTGTCTATGTTTGCTTGCTGTCTCTTCTTTTTGACCATGAGCTCAAGGGCAGGGATTGAGTTGTATTGATCTAGGTCTCCATTGTGTTTGGAACTTAATAGTTTTGCAAGTGTTTATTGAATCAAAGTTTGTTGAAATGAATGCATGGATGAAATAATGAATAAAATAGCAAAATGTGGGGATTTGGGGGGAAACTTAAAAAGATGGCATACTGCATAGGCATTGCATTTTGTCAGTTACACAATCATCTGTCTCATCCTGGCATCAGTAAGTGTGTAAAGCTGGTAGAAAATGATGCTGGGGAACCTGTCTTCATATACACCATAAATGTTTGGAATACACATTCTAGATCTTCTTATGCAAATCTTTAGCCACTCCCTTTCACAGCATAGGGCCTTGGGTTAAAGGGCTAAGGGTTCCTTGCAGCTAAATGGCTGATTTGTCCACCCTTATTAGGTATCTATTTGAAGAGTTCAACGTCACACCACCACGGTCACTGTTTGCTTGGGAAATTACACTTTAAAGTTGACATTGCAGAGAAAAGTAAAAAGATTGACGAAACAGTATAGAAACAGCGTTGGATCAAGACAGTGGAAATCCACCGCCACTACAGGAAAAATGGCTCTTGAAGAGCATCTTTAAATTTTCACTGGTTTAAGGCTTTTTTTTTTGGTTAAAGTCTGTGAAGCCCATAGAAAATAACAAAAGCTAACCCTTACATAGGGCATACTATGTGCCTAGGCATTATTCTGTGTGATTTACATATATTATCTCATTTCTCACAACTACCTTTTGAGACGAATACTATTATGATCTCCATTTTGGACAGGATGAAACTGAGGGACTGAGAGGTAATAGAAAGCGATCAAGGTCATAGAGCTAGAAGTGGCGGAGCTGGAGTTCAAACCCAAGCATGGCTCCAATACACCAAAGAGGAAAGCACTCGTCTAGGTGTCTGGTTTACATGTGTAGATTATAAAGAAAATCACCTTATCTTTTCTGATTGTGTTAATCCCAGCATTTATGGAGAGTCTGTTATATGCCAGGGATGCTAATAACACGCTTTAGTTGCATTATTTCATTTCTTCGTTACCACAAACCCGTGAGGCACTATTTTTATCCCCATTTTAAAGACCAAAAAAAAAAAGGTATAGAGGTTAAAACGATTCGCCCAAGGATTGAAATGCAGGCAGGGTGACTCCACTACAAGCTTCTCAGTCATTCCTGGCAATAAAACGAACGGAGGACCTCAAAGAGATGCCATGAGAGTACAATGAAATAATGGATGTGAAAAGGCCTCGGCGAACAAGTGCAAGGGATAAGGCCTGTCTACGTGAATCACTGTTGTGAACTGGTTACCCAGGGCCCCTGTCCAACGGTTTCCGTCCCAATCCTGCCCCTTCTCCGCCCAGCCCACAGCGATATCTTTGAATCTCTTTCTCTATCTCCTCTGATCCTGCCCCCAAACACTCGGCGGAGCGGCGGAGCGGAGAATAGAAGGTCCGCGCGCGAACAGGAGGCGGGGCCTGCCGCCTTCAGTCGTACAGGGGGTGGTTTCTGCACATGCGCTGTGGCTCTGCGGCTTCAGCTGCCCCCTCTCTGCGGCCAATCAGGGCCCGCGGCGCGCTCGGGACGTATCAACGCTCTGTGGGTCGTGTGCGTGCGAGGGGGGCGACGTAAGGGCGCTCCGCGAGCCCGTCTCTCCTCGAATGAAAGGAAACAACCTCCGGCGACAGAGCCCCGCTCTCAGGCACTGCTGGAGAACCGAGACCGACTTCTTTCTCTTTACCCTCATTGGCGCTTCTCTCCTGCAGTCCGCCTCTGGGCCCTGCCGGTGAGTCCCCACGGAACCCTGGGGCCCCCCATTCTCTCCCCGGCGGGAGAAGACAAGGAGGATGGCGGTGGCCAGGCCGCCGCCCCTGCCCGTTGTTAAAGGGGACTCTTGGTGGTCTCGCTTTATTGTCAGGGACCCCAGAAGCGCCGCTCATTGTAGGCGCTTGGCGGAGAGGCTGCTGAGAAAGTGCTTTGGAGGTGCAGAAGGAGAGGTTAGGCTTACGCCTAGACTTCGGGGGAGGGGGCGCAACATTTGAGGAGGGAAAAAACTGGGAATTTTTAGTTTTTGCCATTGCTTAGAACATATTTGGGAAGGAGGGAGACTCCCAGTTTGGGAAGAGTAAGAGGAAGAATTGTTAGGATGGCAAGAGAGAGAGCCTTACGGAATGAGGAAAAACTCCGGGGTGGGGGGAATTAGGGGTGAAACTGAGGTATAAGGGGAAGCTTACAACGAAGACTGTGAGAGGGCTAACTCTTGGGGGAGGGGGCATAAAGAAAGTGGTAGGATGATATTTTCCTGGATTCGGGAGGATTGGAAAAGGACGATTAGGGGACCCTGACTTTACGACGGAAAGGAACCTGCTGAAGTGTTTTAGAGGAAGATAGTTTTGTGACTTTAGCGCTTGATTAGAGGGAGATCTTGGAGTCTAGTGTGTATTGGGGGAATAAATAACGGAGAGGATCCGGTACTTTATGTGTACCGTCTTTCGTTATATGGATGAACACCACGGTATTCTTTTCCAATTTCCATTCGTTTTGATATTCTGCGTGGAAGTTAAAAAAATCTTTTGTTTTTAGAAAATCTTTTATTTTCATCGCCTTACTACCTAATGTCAGGTCTTATTTATACTGTTCAAATTCTTTCTCTACCCTTGGGTTTGAAACAACTGGAAAATTCCTTTAGTTTCCTTTTGAATAACCGCAAAAAGCAGTGCGAAGCATGTAATAATATCGTGCAACCAAATTCAGGTGCCCTTCCGGTACATCTTATTCGTTTATTTCTGTCCACTGTAACTTTCCTGTTAGAAATACTGCTTCTTTGGGGAATCACGTTTGTTATCTATTTTGATTTGTATATTTCAGCTTGCTTTCGCGTGGAATGTTTTAATCTTCCGGAACTGCAGTTTTTGTTGTTTTGTTTGTGTTTCTGTGAAAATGCTTTTTCAGATACCAGGCATTGATGAGCTCTGGAGTTGGTTCTTGAATGCTCTCTCTGATGTTTCAGGTTATTTCTACCTTGGTGCTTCGCAGCATCTTGGAAAATCAGAAATGCATTGATTGCTTCAGCTTAACTAATCTAGATTTTATTTTTTTTCCAGGCATTTAAATTATGTATTTCACGCTGTTACTGTTGCCTCTTTATTTCTGCTTTGTAGTATTTTCCATAATGCGATGTTTCTTTTAAAGAAAAGGCTTCATTGTTGCGTGAAAGCATCAAACTTTGATCTCCGCATGGCCTGAAAAACCTTTTAGACTAAAATTAAAATGCCATATAGCTGTGGATCATTATGAACCCCTTAGTATTGGTCCTTGGAATGCCCTTATTCTGCTTAAGTAGAGACCACAAATGTGACAACATTAGATAAAAATCTGTACTTTTATGATAAAGACATTTTTGCTAGGAGTCATTGTTTCCATGATGTTCTCCACTTCATGTTTTACAAGGAGACAAAAAATTACCAAGATATGCGCAGATGTATTATTTGAATTTTAGTGGAAAAATCCATTTAGTCATTGCATATTGGGGAAAGTTTTTAATTGGTTTGGTGCACTTTTTTTGTGGCTCTTCTTACTTTACAAATTAAATTTAAGCTGATTACAGAAAAAATACACTAGAATATTTTTTAATGCAAAATAAAGTGTACCTTTTTTCTCTTTTAGATTTTTGGGGTCTTTGATATCTAGAAAAGCAGGTTCTCAAAATTAGGATGAGAAATTAGCCTGTTTATAAATTGGAAGAGGCAGAATTAAATATAGACAGAATTTTGGGGATGCCATTTCGGAATTAATTTTAAGAATATGAAGTGATTTTTTTCCATTCTAGAAATTTTCTTTATCTTAAGCCAGCTTTATAGCCAGTGCTAGGATTGTATGGAAATTACACATTAAAGATGTCTGTACGGGATTTGATTTATACTGTGCCATCCTTTCAACTGGCCAGGATGACCGGGAGTAATGCTGAATACATTATTATGGTGATTTCAGAGTGCGTACTATTCATTGCATAGTAGTAAAGAAACTAATTTAGAACTCAAAATATAATAGCAAATTCTGATGCTATTTATGAATTTTGGTATTTTGCATAGTTAATTCTAAAAATTTGGGCAGGTATACTCTTGATAAAGAAACCGAACACAGATACTTGCCTGAGCAAATGCAAACACACTTCCCTTTTGTTTCTTTTGTTTCTCTGTTATGTCCTTTTTTTTCCTTTAATCCTAAAAGTATTTGCTGCCTGTTTTCAATCAGTTTCACGGTTTATAGCCAGTGCTATGAATACAGTACTATGGTAAAGTATCCGTTGTCATTTGGAAGACTGAGATATTTAAAATTATAGATAGCATTAAGAGTTTGTTAAACCTATCAAAGCAGAGACTGTCAGGGCCTTTGAAGTTGTGTTAAAAAGAAAATTCTAGACATAAATGGATGAGAAGACATGTTTTCTTTGTGGCTTCAGGTGAAATTTTGATTAAGTATCTGAATTTTATATTGAAAAGCACTGAATAGTTTGTAGATATTACCTTCCTAGCATACAGCTGCTACTGTTCTTGTTGGTGAACGAATGCTTCTCAGCTGCAATGTAGTGTTAGACAATTTTTTTCAACATAGTATTATGAAGCTGTTCAAATGTATAGACAAATTGAAAGAATTTAGTAAATTAATTTTAAGACAAAAGTTTGAGATTTTTCTTGATTGTGACGTGTGTTGTGGCAACCTGGATCTTGAACTGCTTAGTCCTGTTGATTTGGGAAAACTGTACAAATCAAGTAACTGGTTTTAAATTTCTTCTGAAGAATCCATATTAAGATTGATGATCTAAATCTGAAACCTTTCATGTTAGAGCTTTCCTTCCCTTTTTTTGACTACACTGTACTACCTATAATTAAAATGTGACCAAATTTAAGGCTCATTCAGAAAAAAATTTCTTCCTTTACACAATATTACTAATTTAAGTACGGAAGTTACTACATTTAGAAGACCACTATCAGTTTGTGACTTTAATTGATAAGCAGGCTTGGAGTAAATCTTAGTCATATAATATGGTTGTTTTATAAATAATTGGGTCTTAAAGTCTGCATTTTTAAATAGACTGTCAGAAGCCTAACTTTTTATTTACTTGAAAATGGAATAGAATAGCAAAAATTAATTTATTAAAGACATATTCCTGATTTTTTTAAACTCAGAAATAATTTTTAAAGTACACCAAAGTCATAGTTAGGTAAATTCGTTTTACTTTTATTGTTTTATCAATATGTGAACTTTAAGAAATTGTTCAATTACAGAATTCTGTTCCCACGGAGTATTCTGAAGTTTCCTTAGTAGCTTTTACCGTGTTCTTAAGAGGTATAATTCTTTATCGCCTTGAAAGGGCACCTAGTTACACATGAAAATATTTTACGTTAATTATGCCAGCAGGGGATAATTTAATATTATACATTGTACATTTTTCTCCACACAGAACTAGTGTCAGTTATTTCACATATCCTCCAATTTGGAAGCAGTTTGATTTTTCTCAATTACTCTAAACTTCATTTAGCTGTCTGTTATCTATCTATCTGTAGTTATTACGGAGGCATCTTAGGTTTTAATGTTAATTTATGTATACTAAATAACCGTTTAAAAATGTATATATTAAAACCTATGTCAGACATTAAACAACTTACATGAGTATGTATAAACTGATTTTAAAACAAAATGAACTTTGTTACCCTTCTTATTCTCTGTAGCATTTCTTGTGGCTTAGAGTGGCTTAATTTGTCTATACTAAATAAACATTTAAAAATGTGTGTATTAAAACCTAGGTCAAATTTTTAACAACTTTCATGAATATGTATAAACTGATTTTAAAATAAAATTAACATTGTCGCCCTTCTTATTCTCTGTAGCATTTCTTGAGGCTTAAAGTGGCATTCTAAAGGCAATTTAAAAATCATGTCAAGCTCAGTTGAACAGAAAAAAGGGCCTACAAGACAGCGCAAATGTGGCTTTTGTAAGTCAAATAGAGACAAGGAATGTGGACAGTTACTAATATCTGAAAACCAGAAGGTGGCAGCGCACCATAAGTGCATGGTAAGTATACCGGCAGCAACAGAGACCTTGAAACGATTCATGAGACTCTTAATAACACATGAATGTTCCTGAATACTAAAAAAAAAACAAAAACCAAAAAAAAACTCAGTTAAATTTTAAGAAATGGTTTATCACTAATGCTATGCCATTTTTACTAGAAAATTACCATTTAAATTTGACATCTTATTTACTGTTTTACTGTAATTAATTTATATATGAACCTTAATTTTTTTTAAATGTAATTTATAGCTCTTTTCATCTGCTTTGGTATCATCACACTCTGATAATGAAAGTCTTGGTGGATTTTCTATTGAAGATGTCCAAAAGGAAATTAAAAGAGGCACGAAGCTGGTAAGTTGGTATTTCTGCCTCTTGAGAATAAAAATTATTTAAACTCATTAAAGAGGAAATTGCTTATTTTAGAGTGTATTGCATTATTAACTGAGTATAATTTTAAATTGCAGGCTTTTTTTTTTTTTTTCTGAGCCAGCAAAATCCAAGGTCGGGTTTATCTTATTTACCACTCAACAAAAAGGAATGAGTCAATATTTATACTATTCAATTTTTTTTGCTTTTCAAAGAGAATTAAAATCTTTTTGGAGGCTGTTTACTTAGAAAACAAACAGTTTGGTTAATTTGAGTATATATTGTGTTAAAGTCTTCATTCAAGTTTATTTTTCATAATTCTGATATGTTTTCATCTCCATCATAAAGTTATGGTCATTACAAATGAACATGACAGTAGCCTCTCAAAAGGAAAATGTTAGCACTTGCTGAACAAAGTATTTTACTGTAGTTCAGCTGTATAACACAACATTTATGACTTTGGATAACTTTCAGTGAATTTCACAGGAGCTTTTCTGAAGCTGCGTTAGAGTAATGTTCCTGTAGTTGTCTTCACTACCAATAACCATATTAGTAAGATATTACATTGCTCTGTTGGAATAGTAATGTCATCTCAGTTGGTACTTATGACACATTATGGTTTACTTTGAAATGATTATTTTTTGTCTTTTTTGTTTCCTTCCTTTTTGTGGAGAACGGGATCTCGCTATATTGCCCAGGCAGGTCTCGAACTCCTGGGCTCAAGCTGTCTTCCCGCCTCTGCCTCCCTGAGAGCTGGGATTACAGGCGTGAGCCACTGTGCCCGGCTACTTTGAAACAATTAATGGGAAGATTTATTTTTATTTTTCTCATTTGAACACTTTATTAAAATTACATCCATAAATGCACCTTTAATAGCTTTGCTATCCAGTTTCATTTTTTAAAAGATGCGTTTTGCCAAACATACAACTGTGTTTGTAGTTACTAAATAACCTCTTATTTCACAAAGACTCTGAGATGGTAGTTTTTGGATGAAATGGTAATGGGAAGAGGGGGGCTATCATTTTGATGATCAGGAATAATATGTTTTGAAAAGTAGTCTTCTATTAATCGTTTTACATAAAAAGCAATATGAAGAAATATGGGCTCAAAAATGACATTTGGGATTTGCTTTAGGATAGTCTCAAATCCTAGTATCAGTATTAGTACAAATGAGAATCCAGAGGTGAAACCATTTCTGTTGTAGTGAGACCTTAACTGTGAAAATGTTTATCTTCCCCATCCCCAAAACTGTAGATATTAATAGAAAGCTTTTTTTCCTTTTTCTTTTCTTTTCTTTTCTTTTTTTTTTTTTTTTTTTGAGACAGAGTTTCACTCTCGTTGCCCAGGCTGGAGTGCAGTGGCGCAGTCTCAGCTCACGGTAACCTCTCTCTACTGGGTTCAAGTGATTCTCCTGCCTCAGCCTCCCAAGTAGCTGGGATTACAGGCATGCGCCACCATGTCTGGCGAATTTTGTATTTTTAGTAGAGATGGTGTTTCACCATGTTAGTCAGGCTGGTCTTGAACTCCAGACCTCAGGTGATTTGCCCACTTTGGCCTCCTAAAGTGCTGGGATTACAGGTGTGAGCCATCACGCCCAGCCTAGAAAGCCCTGTTTTTCAAATGTGAATTTTATTTGGTGGTTTTAGGTTTCTTCACGTTACTGTGCTGATTTCTGAGAACCATAGCACTATGTTTTTATTTCCTAGTCCTTAAAATAAATGCAGATATAAAAAAGAATGATACTTACCTGAAAGTGATTGTGCTGTAAACCTTATTACCCCTTTATTTATTGCTTGACATTATGACTATCCCTGGAAAATATTTCTGTATCCTGACTTGTTAGCATTTTGTCACTTGACACAGCTTGTATAGTCAGAACAAAAGCAGTTTTTGTCCCTAATGTTGAAACATTATTAACAAATGCAGTGCCTAGTGTTACACTATGTGAAGCAACAGCATACATCTGTCAATATTGCCAAGTTCAGTGGAGATTTAATTTATTTGGGCCTTTTTTTTTTTTTTTTGACAGAGTCTCACTCTGTCGCCCAGGCTGGAGTGCAGTGGCGTGATCTCGGCTCACTGCAAGCTCCACCTCCCAGGTTCACACCATTCTCCTGCCTCAGCCTCCCAAGTAGCTGGGACTACAGGCGCCCACCACTGTGCCCAGCTAGTTTTTTGTATTTTTAGTAGAGACGGGGTTTCACCTTGGTCTCAATCTCCTGACCTCGTGATCTACCTGCCTCGGCCTCCCAAAGTTCTGGGATTACAGGTGTGAGCCACCGCGCCCGGCCTTGGACCTATTTGTTAAAGCATCAGAACTTTGTATGAGTTTTACTATTATAAATTGTTTTGATTAATTTTTAGTGTTATAGTGTAGGGAGATAATTTTTTCCCCAAATGTAGTGTGTTACAAATAATGAAATTTGTTCCTTGATCTAGGGAATGGAACAATACTGGGAATTGAGAACACAAGCTTTAGTAACAGACTTGAGTTTGAATCCCAGCTCTGTCATTTACTAGCTAGGTGATCCTGAGTAAGTTATTTACTTCTCCAGGCCATGTTTTCCTCACCTGCAAAAGGGGATAGATAATGACAGTACTTGCCTCCCAGAATTATTGCCAGAATTAAAAGAGGAAGTATATAGGATTTAAGGTGGTGCTGGGCACATGGTTAGGACTTGATAAATAGTAGCCACCACTTACTGTTTTTGTTTGTTTTTGTTTTTGAGATGGAGTCTTGCTCTGTTGCCCAGGCTGGAGTGCAGTGGTGCGATCTCAGCTCACTGCAGCCTCCACTGGGTTCAAGCAATTCTCCTGCCTCAGCCTCCCGAGTAGCTGGGACTACAGGTGTGTGCCACCATGCCTGGCTAATTTTTAATTTTTTTTTATTTTTAGTAGAGACAGGGTTTTGCCACATTGGCCAGGCTGGTCTTGAACTCCTCACTTGAGACCGTCTGTCCGCCTCGGCCTCCCAAAGTGCGGGGATTCCAGGTGTGAGCACTGAGGAATAGTGGCAGAAGGGAAGAACTTTTGCTCCGTTTCCTTCCCTTAGAATGTCAGTTTAAACAACTTATATAGGGGATAGGAATGTAACATACGTTTAGGTTTGAAATAATTTTTGAAACTCCTTTTAGCCTTCAGTTTTGCTTCTTTCATTATATCATTTTTACATGATGTGCTGTCAGGTAACCAAAATTCTAGATTTAAGTTTGATTCTCTACTATTCCCTGTGTCAATTTGTCTAAGCAATAAAAGGGCTATGAATCAGATAGGAGGGGGGAAAAAAGAGTGAAGAGCTTAATGTAACTAGATAAACTGCATATAAACTAGGTAATCAGCTTCCCTAATTGACATTTTTTTTTTTTTTTGAGATGGAGTTTCGCTCTTGTTGCCCAGGCTGGAGTGCAATGGCGTGATCTCGGCTCACTGCAACCTCCGCCTCCTAGGTACAAGCGATTCTCCTGTCTCAGCCTCCCAAGTAGCTCAGATTACAGGCATGCGCCACCATGCCCAGCTAATTTTTTTGTATTTAGTAGAGACGGGGTTTCACCATGCTAGGCTGGTCGCGAACTCCTGACCTCAGGTGATCTACCAGCCTCGGCCTCCCAAAGTGCTGGGATTACAGGTGTGTGCCACCATGCCTGGCCCCTAATTGACTTTTTAAGGCATTTTATCCCGTGAGCCTGTTTGCTTTGGCTCCTGTTCATCTGGATTTCTAGGTGCAAAGTAGGTCATGAACACTCATTCAAAATCATCGAAAACTGGAGTACTGAACCCTGAGTGCTTTCAAGACAAATTTCATTCTGTACCTGGTGTTGACTCCAAAGTTGCTCGCTTGCCCCAAAGAAAAGAACAGAGAGATAAGGAGGCTAGGGCTTGAGGTTAAAGTGTACGTATCAATAGCCAGGTGGGTCAGAGTTGAGGATGAGAGGGCTCAGTAGAGCAGGAGGTGTGAGTGTTTGGTTTTTATGTTCTTGCTGCCACAGGCAGTTTTCCAAGGTTCATGTCAGCCACAAGGATCAAAGGAGGAAAGCCATTCTGCATGAACATTTTCATCTCCTTTACACGGTCTTTAATTATATAGCACCAAGATGGACCAGGAAAAATTTGCCAGAGTACTAAGGCTTTTATGATTTGATGCCCTGTTTTTGCAGTTTAGACAGATATATATTTTTCCAGTATGATTTCCAGTTTCTAGTGAAGCCATATGGAGATACCACATCTGTACCATCTATTCTTACTTAACTCCAGTCATCTAGCCAAGAAATGCAAATTTCCAAGTAAAATTATGAGTTAGCACTGCTTTTTTGAATTTAAGGAGATACTTGAAAGAAGGATATTTGAAGAATTTACCATTTCTGGATGAAGCTAGCTGGTGAGATTACTAAGGGTATCTACTATCTACATTGGATAGCTATTCTTCTTTTTTTTTTTTTTTAAGATGGAGTTTCCCTCTTGTTGCCCAGGCTGGAGTGCAGTGACGTGATCTCGGCTCACTGCAACTCCGCCTCCCAGGTTCAAGCAATTCCCCTGCCTCAGCCTCCCCATTGGCTGCGATTATAGGCGCCCACCACCACGCCCAGCTAATTTTTTGTATTTTTAGTAGAGACAGGGTTTTACCACGTTGGCCAGGCTGGTCTCAAACTCCTGACCTCAGGTGATCCGCCTGCCTCTGCAGATAGCTATTATTCTAATTGGTACCAGTGTCAGATTATATCACAGATTACAAGAAGAGAAAGAGTTCAGAAGGCCATTTAGTTCACCTGTCTTACCCCTATGCAAGATTTCCTACAAGCCACTCAAGATAAGATTTTTTAATCCTAGTGCTTTGGGAGGCCGACTGGGAGGATTGCTTGAGGCCAGGAGTTGAAGACCAGCCTGGACAACAAAGTGAGACCCCATCTCTACAAAAAATTTTAAAAATTTTGAAATGTGGCGTGTTCCTGTAGACCTAGCTACTCAAGAGGCTGAGGTGGGAGGATTGCGTAAGCTCAGGAGTTCGAGGCTGTGGTGAGCTATGATTGTGCCACTGTATCCATCTAGCCTGGGTGATAAAGTGAGGTCCTGTCTCAAAAAAAAAAAATTTTTTTTGCCCTGTTCTTAAATATATCAAGAAATTGTAATTCTACCCAAGTAACCTGAAACAAGACCAGTAATATATAACACTCTTCAGAGTTGAGAAATTCATCCTTCTGTATAAATTAAGTATTTCTCTTAATTTAAAGCCATTTTAGATCTGTCTCCTTCCATTAAATAAATATTTGAGTTTTTTTTTTATTATTAAAAAACCCTTCATATACTTGATGACTGTCCTCAGGTCACTCCTAAACGTTCCCTTTTTTCACACTAAATTTTACTCGTGTCTTATGAAATCCTCTGAACAGTTTTCCTGCTTTTTCTAGTAGTAGAAATAGAAATAGCTAACATTTGTTAGACACTTAACATGTGCTAGGGACTATGCTAAGTTTTTTAATTATATGATCCTTTTTAATGCTGATAATCATGTTGTGAGATAGAGAAGTATTCTTATCTTACATGTGAGGAAATTGAGGCTCAGATGAGTTAAGTAACCTGACTGTAGCTAGTAAGTGGCAGAGCTGGGATTTGAATCCAGGGTCAGTTGACTCCCAAGCCAGAACTCCTAATCACCAGGTTACGCTAGACTATCTTTTAAGCTACCGACTCCAAAATCACATTTAAAGAAACATAAGGATTACAGCTTAGCAGTTTTCTAATAAAGATGGAAATAGTACTGAATTTAGGACATAATCAGACTCCTATTAATATGTTCTGTTAAATAGTAATATCTTGTTAATTTTTAGGACAAAAACCCTATACACATCCTATGTAAGAATATTGTGATTATTACCCTCCAGATACTTTTTAGCCTCTGAAAATAAAAAGACCATTTCCACATAGTCTTCACTTTGTTATTTACTCAGTACCACTGGAGTACTTAGCATTTTAAAGAAACAGGGTGTCTTCTGTCTGGGAGGAGTCTTACCTATTGAGATAGTTCAGACTGCTTCCTAGAGCTGGTAAGGTTAAAAAAATGGAATGAGTCTAGGAAATATTAATAGGTTAGCCATACCAGAATAGGTCTTTGAGACCCATTCCAGTTGAGTAAGGTGGGATGATTGCAGGGTCTTCCAACATTAGAGAAGAATTTCAACTCAGATAGGAAGGGATGGGGAAGGGTAAAAGCAGGATTTTTCAGGAGACAGGTGATATACAATAGTCACTGTGGAGAATGAAGTATAATAATGGCAGCATATTTGTCTACTCTACATAGATGTCCTGCAGGCATCTTAAACTCAACCTGTCTTAAACCAGTATTCATCACCATTCCCCCCCACCACGCCCACTCCCTGAAACCTGATTCTTCTTCTGAATCCTTTACCATCAACTCTTCCTTCTTCCATATCAGTGACGTCAATTCTATTTGTGGGATATCTCTGCCTTTTCTTTCTTTCTTTCTTTCTTTTTCTTTTTCTTTTCTTTTTTTTTTTTCGAGATGGAGTCTTGCTCTGTCGCCCAGGCTGGAGTACAGTGGCACGATCTCGGCTCACTGCAAGCTCTGCCTCCTGGGTTCACACCATTCTCCTGCCTCAGCCTCCCGAGTAGCTAGGACTACAGGCGCCCACCACCACTCCTGGCTAATTTTTTGTATTTTTAGTAGAGACGCGGTTTCACCATGTTAGCCAGGATGGTCTTGATCTCCTGACCTCATGATCTGCCCGCCTCAGCCTCCCAAAGTGCTGGGATTACAGGCGTGAGCCACTGCGCCCAGCCTGCCTTTTCTTTCTTAATGCTACCCTATGTCCAGTCTTGCTTCTCCCACCCTTCCAACATACTACTGGTAGTTACTTGATCTCTGCTTTTAAAAGCTAATGCCACTCCCTAACTGGAAACCTTTCATGATTTCTTACTGCATACAATATAATGTCCAGAGGCCTCAGCCTGCCATTCAGAAGTCTTGTCTTAACCCACTTTTTCCATCCTTATCTCATTCTCTCTCCTCTAGGTTTTCCAAGCATCCTGTCTCTGTCCCCGCTGCGGTGCCTATACTGATGTTCACCTCTGCTTGCGGCTCTTTTTTCCTCCTAGCTGCCTCTCAAAAGTTCTGTCTGTTTTTGAGATCCAGCTCAAACTTCACACTTCATTTCTGTCATATAGCATAACACAATATGCATTGTATTTGATACACATGTGCAAGCCTTTTTTCTCCACTGTATTGTTGACTCTGGGAGAGTAAGACTGTATTCTCTTTGCCCAGCCTAGCATGATGTGGGGATAATGCATAGAAAACTCTTAATATGGTGCTTGATGTCTTCTTTGTGCTCAATAGTGTTCTAATAAATAAGTGGGCGCTCATTGTTGGTGGACTTTGAAGATGGAAAGGGCTTCAGCTGGATAATAGTGTGAAGCCTTAATAACAGGCTAGGTATAAATTGAACAGGGAAGTCATGGCGTAGCACAGAATTCCTCTCTTTTGGTTAATTAGTATTTTAGTGTTGTTTACAACTTGAGCAGTTTGAAAAGGGAGGAGAGTAATTTAGAGGGAAAAATGAGGTTGGTTATTTTTTTCCAGAGAGTAGAGAGCTGTGTATGCCTCAAACATGAGAGTTTTCATGTTTCTTCAGCCTTCACTCCCTCAGTATGGTTTTGTGTTTGTTGTTTCCTTAGGTATTATATTTGTCAAGGCCCCATATAGTATAGAGTTTAGAATTCACCTGTTTATCAAATACTTTAGTGCCCACTTTCTACCAGCACAATGCTAGGTACTTTGAATGTAAACATGAATAAATATGGTTTAACCTTAGAAGTATTTAAAGAATGGCACAGGAGAGCTGGGAAGGAGGATCACAATTAATTATGAGAAGTCAGAAGGCTCCATAGAAAACGAGAGTTGAAATGTGTTCCACCAGGAGAGTGATGCTATGGAAGTCAAAAACAAACAATTTCAAGGAGGAAGAAGCGGTCAAAAAATATTAAATAAGTATTAAATGCCAGTGCTATTTATAGTAGATTGTGTGACTTACTTAGCGTTCAGTAGGGGCAAAATGGGATACCCACATTGTATAGAATGCTGCCACTTTGCTTTCTGCAATCACAGAAGCTGAAGATTCTGGATGACTATTGGTGCTACTAAATCGTTAGAGCAGTGGTACCTAACCAACTCTACTAAATCAGAAAAGGGGCAGGGGTGAGGGTTGTGTTCCAGACACAATGTTTTGAAAAAGGTTCCCAGATGATTTTTTTTTTTTTTTTAGACGGAGTCTCACTCTGTCGCCAGGCTGGAGTGCAGTTGTGTGATCTTGGCTCACTGCAACCTCCGTCTCCCTGGTTCAAGTGATTCTCCTGCCTCAGCCTCCCGAGTAGCTGGGATTACAGGCACACGCCACCACGCCCAGCTAATTTTTGTATTTTTAGTACAGACGGGGTTGGGAGTTTCACCATGTTGGCCAGGATGGTCTCGATCTCCTGACCTTGTGATCCACCTGCCTCGGCCTCCCAAAGTGCTGGGATTACAGGTGTGAGCCACCGTGCCTGGCCTCCCAGGTGATTTTTGATGAACAACCCTGGTTATGGACCATTGCCTTGTGTCAGGGGTTGGCAAACTTTCTGTAAAGGACCAGACAATATTTAAGGTTTTGTAAGCTATGTGGTCTCAGTTGAAATCACAGACAATACACAAAGAAATGAGCATGACTGTGTTTTAATTAAACTTTTTATTTACAAAAAGTTTTTTTGTAAATAAAACAAAGTTTGTAAATCCCGTGGATTAGGCCCACAGGATGCCTTCTGTAGGGAGGAAAAGAGGTAAATTTTCTTCCTGAAGATTTATTCAGTGGCCTCATTGTCATCTGTGTAGCTAAGTGTACATGCATTGTGAATGTATTCATATAAATGTGATTTTTTTTAAAAGCTCCAGTTAAGGCATGCAGATTAATTTTAATGTATGCAGATATTTTACCAGTCATTTATATTAAAATGAACTTTACTTTTGAGGTGATAAAGGAGAATGAATGTAAGGTCAAAGAGAAACTTGGAAGTGTAATGATGGAGAAAATTGGGTCTTTGGCTATTACTGAATACATTTTTTTAATGCATAATTTTTTTATTTGCCTCCATTTAATACTTTTTGGTAACTGGGAATACTGTCAATTAATTTCATTATAAAATCCTCATTTATTTTTGCTAATGGAGGAGATCCAAAACCAATAATATAAACAAAATGTATTCTTGGTGTTGGGGGCTGTCTTGGTACTTATTTGAACATAGGTGTGGACGAGGTGTTCTTCACAGACTAAATATAGCAAGCGGCATAGCAGTTTAGAGTACCCTCAGCTGGAAAAACCCATACATGAGAAAAGCTTGGACATAAAAATCTGAGCTCAGAAAATGTCTGTCTGAATCTTTCAGATACACAAAAAGAAACTTCAGAAACTCCAATAAGATAATTTATATTCCTCATCAATCATGATGCAGAAAGTCAGATAGAGTTGGAGTATGTGATATTCTGAGCAAGATCAGGAGATGAGGTTAAGGCTTAGTTCATTTCCCTCCAATTTCCAAGACATCTGAAATAATCTATTCAGTAACTACTTAGATTTAGTCTGTTAAATCTAGTAAAAATTTAATGAGTACTTTTCAGTGGCCCTAGTTTTTAGAAGCACCTGGAATTTAAGGTCCTAATCTGTTTTTCAAGCAACTTGTCACTTTTCAGTGACTGACAGCTTTCAGATTTCACTGTTTTCTGGCTTTCCATTTAAACCTTAAAAGTAGTGTTTAGTTTGTGTTTTTATGAGACCTCCTTCAAAATGCTGTATTTTTAAAAAATAGTAACTAAAGGATCAAACAGAAACAGTTATGAGTTCGTATTCCACCCTCCCATGAAGTGGCACTTTTTTAGGAATTTTTAACACATAAATTTAACAAATAAAAACTAAAACAGCAGTTAACCAGATAATTCAGAGCCACTCTGTTGTCTAGTTATTTGGATATGTGAGGTATTACTATAAATAAAGCAATGAAGCTGGAGTTAAGGAGCATTTTTGGGGCATCTCTGAAAACTTGCCCCTAACTGTACTGTCACTTTCTAGTTTTTATTGGAGGTAGTATTACCTGTTATTAAAACAAAAAGCCAAGCACCTGAGTAAGGTAAGCTGCTCTCACTTTGTTTTTGGCTTGTATCTCCTGTGCAAATATCCTCAGTACAGCGTTCCCTACTCCAAGAGCTTTTGGCATTTTTTTTCTTTGCCTACAGGCTCAAGAACGTGACCTCTTTTTGTACCCTCCTTTGCCTTGTCTGTGCATTTGTAGCAGTTTTCTGGGAGCAGGTTTCTTCAGAACAGTTAACTGCTTGGCTGTGAGAATGTGTATCTATACACTGATAGTCAGTTACTGACAGACATATTAGATATAGGACGATGAAGCTGGACAAAGCTAAGTTGCAGACAGCCTTTCCTCCATCAGTTCCCTATGGCTCTATCTGACCGTTAGGTTCCAGCTTTTCCCCAAGAGCCTTGTCGTAGAAGTTGGCAATCTCATTTTCATTTTACTCCCCTATAGTTACTGAGAAAGCAATATTTTTCCTTTTGTTCTTTAAGACTTCTTTTTGCAAACTGAATTTCAGTCCTGTCCTAGTTAAGCTGACTGAGGAGCAGGTATGCCCCAGCCTCTGGCTCCTACCCGACATTAGCTAAGTCTCAGTCCATTTAGTTCCTTGTGTCTCCTCTCATGCATGACTTAGTTCCTCTTTCATCAGTGGGTCAGCTCCTTGAGACTCTGCTTATGTTGCACAATTTAACCTTAAGTTAGTGTACCTTCTAACAATACGATAGAGACGCCATGCAAATATCTGTAATAAGACAGGACCTCTTTTTCCAGTATCCCTAATTTGAAGCTGGTAATTAATTATTAAGGTTTACTAGGTCGACTAGGTAGCAAACTGAATAGGGGAGTAAGAGAAAAATTATTATTAATGAAGAAGTTTTCACCTCTATCTAAATCAAGAACTTGAAATCAGGATACAAGCAGGATAAGCTGAGAATTAACATGTATGCCTATGTTGGAGGCAGGAAATTAGCCCTCAACAGAATATCTGATACATGGGGCAGGCTTTTTTTGCGGGGAGTTGGGGAGAGGTCTTCCATTGTTTTTGAAAAACATGTTTCTGTCAGGTTAACTTTCATTTTCCCACGTTTGAGGGAGCCATGGATACTGTGCAAGCATGATGGTACATGGCAGCTGACAGTCATTCTGCTGAAGGCCCAGTAGGGACTGTGGTAAATTGGAGAGCAAATGTTTTGTGTGAAGGGAGATACTGGAGCCATTATTAGGGTATAACCAACCAGGTGCCTTGTGGTAGAGGGGTCCCCATTTTCCAGTTATTTCACCTTTTTCTAGGGAAGGCCTCTTTGTTTTATTTTTATTTCCTATAACATTTTTTAAGCTGGACTAGCCACCTATCTGGTTTCTCAGCTTCTTTAATTTTTCTTTTTATCTCATCTTAGTTTTCAACCTTGTTTCTAGCGGGGCTAATCTTTTCCCTGAAACATTCTCGCCACGTTCATTCTGTGCTCCTCCAACTGGATTGATCTCCCCAATTTCACCATTCCCAGTCCTAGATCAGAATGTTTAAATATTTTTAGAAGTAGCTGAAGATAATTATATTAAATCTGCAGGTATTAGAAACATGAATGAGAAAAAATATGCCATAAGATAAAGATCTTCAATAATAGAGTATGTTTGCAATGTCATACTTACTGAACACTACTTTGTAAGGCACAGTGTTAGTCTTCAAAACAAAATTCTGTCTAGAATGAATTGATTGATAAAATTTATGTATTTATAAAGATAATCAGCCATATAATGGAGTAAAATGATAAGAGCCAAAATGAACAGTATATATCTTGAGTCCCATAGGAGTTTAGAGAAAAAGGATTATTTTAGAGGTTGGAATATAGCATGGTAGACTAAGATAATTTTCCCTTTTTGTATTCATAGGTAAGCAAGCAAATGTAAACATTGTATTTTGGCTTTATTATGGATAATTTTTGCTATTTTGTTAGTACCTTGCCAGAAATTTGACTGCTTGTATGTGAATGCTGCATAAAATAGGTCCTGGGAATTCTAATTTAGCAAAATTCCAACTCCTAACCTTGTAAAGAAGTTTCCACTCCGAAAATATTTTTTATTGGTATGTCTTCCTCTTTCTTGTCTTTCTTGAGTGAAACTGACTATAAAAACAAAGTAAGCTTTAAAAAAATTATCTGTCCTGAGTTGCTGTATTTAACTGGTTATTTGCAAAATGCATGTATTTCACTATAGCAGCTTAAAACCAGTTACTTTGGGCAGATTTAAATTTATAACCAGCCAAAAACTATTTTGGTATATTTTGGGTTTTTGGTTCCCATCTTATTCTCACCAGACTGAGAGACGGATATTGAAAGCATTTACTAGAGTTTTCCTAATTTGTTTTTTAAATAATATTTTTGCATATAAAAGTACTTTTGCCCATTGTAGAAAAATCAAAATACAGGGCATTATGAAGAAAACCAGCCACCCAGAGATAGCCACTTAGCATTTTGCTGTTTTTACTTGTACCTGTTTTAAAGAATCTATGTTATAAACATAGTTGGGTTCATAATTCACATAGTTTTGTATCCTGCCTCATTTTTTTTAACTTAACATTACACATAGATCTTCCTGAGCCATTCCAATTTCTTTGAAGAGTGGCTGTAGAACATTCTCTCATATGTGTATACTATAATTTATTTAAACATTTTTCTTTTTCTTTTTTTCTTTTTTTTTTCTTTTTTTATTTTTTTGTGATGGAGTTTCACTCTTTTTGCCCAGGCTGGAGTGCAATGGTACAATCTCAGCTCACCGCAACCTTTACCTCCCAGGTTCAAGTGATTCTCCTGCCTCAGCCTCCCGAGTAGCTGGGATTACAGGCATGTGCCACCACACCTGGCTAGTTTTGTATTTTTAGTTGAGATGGTGTTTCTCCATGTTGGTCAGGCTGGTCTTGAACTCCTGACCTCAGGTGATGCGCCCGCCTCAGCCTCCCAAAGTGCTGGGATTACAGGCGTGAGCTGCTGCACCCGGACCTAAACATTTTTCAATTGTTGATAGGTGGTTTTACATTTTAGACTGTTCTAAATAATTCTACAATGAATGTGCTTGTGCATTAATTGCTTGAGTGTGATTATTTTTTAGACTAGGTTTATAGAGTAAAATTACTGGCTTAGAGAATACAAATTTTTAAAAAACCTTGTTGAATAGGGCAAATTGCATTCTAGAGAGTATGTACCAATTTCCAGCTGTATACAACGGTGCCCATCTTAGTTGTATCTTGTCAATGTTGAGCTCAATATAGTATTTTAAATGGCACCTCTCTTCAGTTTTGCTCGCTAATTGAATTTAATATATTTTTTTCAAAATGTACCCATCTAAACCTGTTTTGGATGTAAGTTTCAAGATAAACTACTTTCCCTAAGGTTCTTAGTGAAGTGGGATAATGTTTGATGCGTTAAAAAAATAGATTGCAAAATAGTATGTGTAGAATTACGTTTCACATAAGCATTGTAACACTGTGAGGCATGTCTGCTTGGTGAGTATGAGTGATTTAAAATTTTTCTTTGTGCTTTTTTGTTTTCCAAAATTTCTTTAATATAATAGAACTTTGTAATTAAGCTACAGTTCAAATGCTGTACCTCCTTAGGAATTTATAAGCCATCCAAAAGCTTTGCCTTCTTGATAATTTGGCATAGTATTTCTTTTTACAGTAATACTTTGAAGTTTCTGTATTTATTTAAGGAAGAAAGGGGTATTTCTTGTATCAATAATGGGCACTGGCCCTCATGTTTTCTGGGAAACAGCTGTAGTGAGACTGTTGTTTCTGACATATGAATATTTTTTAAATGATAGCCTGAATGAGAGTTTTAGTGTTTGACTTGCTTAGAGAAATGTAAGAAATTTTATTGGAATTTATATTAGCCTCTTGGTACACCAATATTGCTTAGAGGCCGAGTAATCCAAAAGTTAGGAATGCTAAGTGTTCTTTATGTTCAAATTAATAAAAAGAGGGATGAGAACACTTTAGAACAAGGTGCCCAGCAACCAAGAAGCAAGTGAACAGTTTTTTAGATTTAGCTTGTTGTGAATCTATTTTGGCATGTCATGTACAGTTAAATGGCCTCATTATAAAAGTTCACTTGGTACAGTACATTATGATATGTTAATCAAAACCACTGAAAGTCATTGTTATGTAACTTTTTAAAGATAACTTTTTTCCTAAATGTAGAGCATGAGCTAGTTAATCAATATGAATTATCCATTAAATTCAAAAGGTAAGGTATAATAAAATACATTGAAAGAATCTGTTCTTTTATCTGTTTGCCTGAATTCATAGTGCAAGAGGTAAGTGACATAGATTAAATTGAAATACTGTGCATATTTTCACAATATAATCAACTTGACATCACAAAATAGTCTCAGAGCTCAAGGTATTAAAAAAACTACCTAATTCTTTCACCTTGTCTCCTTCCCTCACTTTAAATGGATTTTACCAGGTTCTCAAATAGTAAGTTATGTGAGATATTCTTCCCACAGAGTCTCATTAATTAAGTGGATTTTTTTTTTTTTTAGACGGAGTCTCGCTCTGTTGCCCAGGCTGGAGTGCAGTGGCACGATCATGGCTCACTGCAGCCTCCACCTCCTGGGTTCAAGCAGTTATGCTTCAGCCTCCCAAGTAGCTGGGATTAGAGGCATGTGCCACCACACCCAGCTAATTTTTTTGTGTTTTTAGTAGAGATGGGGTTTCACCATATTGGCCAGGCTGGTCTCAAACTCCTGACCTTGTGATCTGCCTGCCTCTGCCTCCCAAAGTGCTGGGATTACAGGCATGAGCCACCGCACCTAGCAATTAAGTGGAAATTTTAAGGAAAACTTTTTTTTTCTGGTATGAGACATTTTCTCCAGTTACTTGTACCTAGGAAGATCTGGATTACATAAAAAGTCTCTTTTATAATGTTATATACAGCTCACATTCCTGAATTACAGTATTTCAAATTTTCTCTTGACCATAATGAAACAATAGACATTAATAACATTCTGTTAATTTTGTCAGTGTTTAACATGGGAAAAAAATACCCCAGAAGAATTTTATTCCGGTTATTCTAAGGAGAGAAAACAAGAAAAGTAGCATTAATTACAAAACTTTTCAATAACCAATTTGTTTTCCTTGACAGAAATTGATATGCCTCTAATCTGATATACAGCCTTAGAAAGTCACATACTAATAATATTATTTTGTCGTTTTGCTGTAGATGTGTTCTTTGTGCCATTGTCCTGGAGCAACAATTGGTTGTGATGTGAAAACATGTCACAGGACATACCACTACCACTGTGCATTGCATGATAAAGCTCAAATACGAGAGAAACCTTCACAAGGAATTTACATGTAATTATTTAACTTCTCTTTAAGTTTTTTTTTAACAATAATACTGTCTTTGGGCTTTTGTAAAAATTTTTCCCATTTCAAAGCATTTCATCATCATCATAAAGGGTGTTTTTGATAAGAAATTTAATACTTAGAGAAATAGTACAGGAAGTTTAATAATATATTTTGAACCAGCTAGTGAATGGGGTGAAGTGTACTGCTCGTTTTCTTAATTTGAAAAGTGAGTTTTAGTTTGCTTACTAATTTTTGATTTCTTCATTTTTTATAGGGTCTATTGCCGAAAACACAAGAAAACTGCACATAACTCCGAAGGTACATCATTTAGCCACGTTTCAGCCACTTTTCAGTTTCAAGAAGAAATTTGAGTACAGATTAGTGAATTATACTATATTAATTTTAACCATAAGACATATCTCAACATTCAGTACATTTAGAAGAATTGAGAAAAGTGTTAGGATAAACTAATGTGCATAGTGAAAAAGATCTGAACTTCTTTTTTTTTTTTTCCGAAACGAAGTCTTGCTCTGTCGCCCAGGCTGGAGTGCAGTGGTGTGATCACAGCTTACTGCAACCTCTGCCTTTCAGGTTCGAGCAATTCTCCTGCCTCAGCCTCCTAAGTAGCTGGGATTACAGACGTGCGCTGCAATGCCCAGCTAATTTTTGTATTTTTAATAGAGACGGGGTTTCACTGTGTTGGCCAGGCTGGTCTTGAACTCTTGACCTCGTGATCCACCTGCCTCAGCCTCCCAAAGTGCTGGGATTACAGGCGTGAGCCATCATGCCCGACCAAGATCTGAACTTTTAAGAAAACTTTTACCCCAAAGTCCTTGTAAAGTATATGCTGAAAATCTATCTTTAGTAAGAAATTATGCTGGTGGCTGCGTGTTTCATTTCTTTGTTTTTTTTTTTTTTTTTGAGACAGAGTCTCGCTGTGTTGCCCAGGCTGGAGTGCAGTGGTGCCATCTCGGCTCACTGCAAGCTCCGCCTCCCGGGTTCACACCATTCTCTGCCTCAGCCTCCCGAGTAGCTGGGACTACAGGTGCCCGCCACCACGCCTGGCTAATTTTTTGTATTTTTAGTAGAGATGGGGTTTCACCGTGTTAGCCAGGATGGTCTTGATCTCTTGACCTTGTGATCCGCCTGCCTTGGCCTCCCAAAGTGCTGGGATTACAGGCGTGAGCCACTGCGCCCGGCCTCGTTTCTTTTCTGTTTTCTTTTTCTTTTTCTTTTTCTTTTTTTTTTTTTTGAGATGGAATCTCGCTCTGTTGCCCAGAGTGCAGTGGCGCAATCTCGGCTCACTGCAACCTCTGCCTCCTGAGTTCAAGCGATTCTCCTGCCTCGGCCTCCTGAGTAGCTGGGATTACAAGCACCCGCCACTACGCTTGGCTAATTTTTGTATTTTTAGTAGAGACGGGATTTCACCATGTTGGCCAGGCTGGTCTGGAACTCCTGACCTCAGGTGATCCACTCACCTCGGCCTCCCAAAGTGCTGGGATTACAGGCGTGAGCCACTGTGCCCGGCCAGCTGCGTGTTTCTTTAAGGATGATAAATGGGATCCTTGATACTGTCATATTATAAATGATGTGAGCTTGGTAATAGTAGTACATTTTGTGATCACCAGGCTTTCTGTTATATTTTTATTCACATCTGTAGTACTTTAAAAAATGCCAATGTGTTAATAAGTAACCAAATTTAAAATATAAACTTTAAAAATTATTTAATAGTTTGTTTCTACTTAAATTTATATAAAACCAGGTTAGTCATGTTTATATATAGTTAGCCAAGTTGAACTTGGTCTGTAAAAAGTATGGGAAAACTCTGATACTGAGTTCTGACTTGTTTCAAACCTTTTCAAACAGATGGTTTTGATACTTTTACTAGCAATATAAAATGGCTTAGATGTAATCTGCGATTGTTCTATCCCTTCATTTAGATTAGAGATCTTTAAAATTTTTGTTCGCTTTTGAGAATATGTTGCTTAGAATTATAATGGTTTGAGCACTGTTGTTTTAGGAAGCTGTTTCTTTTATGAAGATTTACCTAATTATTGGTATTCGCATGTTAAAATTGGTGGCCCTTTTTGATCTCTAGATCTTGGCTTTTATAATACAAAACAATATTGTTTCCACTTCTGGACTCGAGATTAGTCCAGATACTTTAAAGTGTTGGTTAAAAATACAGTCGTTAGCAAAATCTAGTCTTTAAGGTAAACATGCTGGATAAATAATAATTTTTTTTGAGGTGATAAAATATGACGGAAAAAACCTTAGTAGTGCTTTTCTTCTGTTTTCTCCTCACTGAATTCTAGAATTGAATTGGAAAATCCTTTGTGAAAGATTGAGTACGCTTTTCCACCTTTCATTATTTCAGATTTTAACAGTGCATTTATTTCATTCTCTTTAAGACTGTAGTGGCCCTATATGGTTTTTTTCTTAATCTATTTTTAATTTTTGTGAGTACAGAGTAGGTGTGTATTTATGGGGTACATGAGATATTTTGATACAGGCACACAATGTGAAATAAGCACATCATGTAGAATGGGGTATCCATCCCTATTTCAAACAATCCAAGTTAAGCTGAGGATTGAGACTATGTTATGCTGTATGTTAAGCTGAGGATTGAGACTCATGATCTGATGAATACAAGTATGAGCACACCGAGACAGGATATTTGAGATAATTAAGAAGGATGATTAATATATACTGATTATGTAGATAGCTCCCATTTTATTCCCTGGATTTCTGAAGCTGACAGTACCATCTAGTGGTAGGGAGAAGTCACTGCAAACTATATAAAGTAGAATAATTTTGGCCATGTTTTAGCACTGTGACACTTAATAGAGATCTAAATTCATACTTTTCAAGACAACTTTTCTTTTAATGTAACTGGCAGCATTATTATAACTTCAGATTTGTGATACAATTAATTTGAATTTGGGATTCGATGTGTACGTCTATAGAACAATGGGCGGGGGGCTTGTATCATTTTTATATATAGTGTGTTTATACTCACATTGTGGACCTTGAAAGAATAATTTTATAATTTAAAGTATTAAAGCTTTATATTTATTGATTTCTGCTTTTATCACATTGATCTAGCTCAAATTTAGTTGATTTTGAGTGCTTTGTCAGAAACAGAACTTCCAATTATTCCATTGTTCTAATGGGAAACATATGTTCTCCTTTATGATCATGGTTTATGATGGGAGGTTATAGGATTGTATTTCAGGGACTGTCTTTTAAGAATTGTACTGCACTAAAAAAAAAAAAGAAAAGAATTGTACTGCACTAGTCTCCAGAACAAAGATGAATTAATATCTATGGTAATGTCTTGGTCATTTGCCATCTGTGGCTCAATACTTACTTTGCTAATACTTAATATGATAAATGCTATTAATATATAATTCAGTCTGCCATGTTAGCTTTATATAAAATGAGCTGTTTTGAAATATTAAATTTGAGAATAATTGCACAATATAGCAATTCAGTTTTCCCATCACAAATAAAATATTATTGAATATTAAATACCTAAAACCTATGTCATCAGTTTTGCTTCAGGAAAAAATGGACTGTGAATTTGAAAAGCAATTTTAAAAATCTATATGGAGTTTATAGCTATCATTATGTCACTAGGTTATTAGAATGCCCGTCCCAGGAACTGTATGTATTTACCTGTTAGTGGTGATGGGCTTAGATAAGTTGCCTATAAAATGATTCGAAACATATAAGAAAGCATTTCTGGGCTGGCGCGGTGGCTCACTCCTGTAATCCCAGCACTTTGGGAGGCCAAGGATGGTGGATCACCTGAGGTCAGGAGTTCAAGACCAGCCTGGCCAACATGGTGAAACCCCGTCTCTACTAAAAATACAAAAATTAGCTGGGTATGGTGGCACACATCTGTAATCCCAGCTACTCAGGAGGCTGAAGCGGGAGAATTGCTTGAACCCAGGAGGCAGAGGTTGCACTGAGCTGAGATTACGCTATTTGCACTCCAGCCTGGGTGACAGAGCAAGACTTGGTCTCCAAAATAAAAAGAAAGCATTTCTGATAAAAAAAAAATCTCCCCTATCAATGGTGACAGTTAACTGAGGACAGAGTCCTTCCAGAATTATATACAAGCTGGTAAATATATTTCAGCTACTATTTGCCAGGCCTGTTAGGTAATTGGGAATATAGGGATAAATTAGATGGGTCTCTGCCCCAAAGAGCTTGAAGTCTAATATGAGAGATGTACATTAAATAAATAGTTGCACAATTAATAGGTTACAATTGTAATAAATGCCATGAGTGAGAAATTAGGGTGCCATGAGCAAATGTTTGGGGGGACCTATGAGGAAATTTCATTTAAATTAAGTCTTAAAAGACTAAAGAGGATTGGAAGCACATTCTATGCAGAAGGAACAGGATCTTTGAAGACTTAGACAGGAAGGAACTTGATGCTTCCAAGGAATTGGTAGAAAGCTATGTAAGTAAAAGATTGATAGAGGCAGGCATGGTGGTTCATGCCTGTAATCCTAGCATTTTGGGAAGCTCCAGTAAGGAGATGGCTTGAGGCCAGGAGTTTAAGACCAGCCTGGACAACATAGCGAGACCCTCTCTCTACAAAAAATTTAAAAATTAGCTGAGTATGGTGTGCACCTGTAGTCCCAGCTACTCGGGAGGCTGAGGCAGGAGGATTACTTGAGCCCAGAATTTCAAGGCTGCAGGGAGCTACAATCATGCCACTGCACTCCAGCCTAGGCAACAGAGTGAGACCCTGTCTCTTATTCAAACAAACAAAAGTGATAGGTAGAGTGGCATATGAGGTTGGGAGAAGAATACATGGGCCAGAATGGTAGGGATTTTGAATATTATCCTAAGAACAGCAAGAGGTAATTGAGGGTTTTAAGCAAAGAGAATGGCTTGTTGCAGGAATCCTGGTTAGTAGTGATAGAAGGCTTGGACTAGAGTTGTAACTACGGAGATGAGCAGAAGTAGACAAATTTGAGAGAGTGTTTGAAGATAGAATTGATGGGACTTAGTAGGTGCATCCAATATAGGGATAAGGGAAAAGAGATATTGGAGATGACTCCAAGGTTTCTGGTGTATGCAAATGGGTGACGGAGGGTGCCACTTGCTTAGATAACAGGAGAGGTAAAGTAAGCTTATGGGGAAAGTTGATGAGTTAAGTTTGAAAGATCAAGTTTGAGGTACCTATGAGCTAGCTAAGTGGGGATATCAGAGAAGCAGATGGATTGATTTTATGGTTCTTGTTCTCAGAATAGAAATCTTGGCTAGAGATAGAAATTTGCCAAGTGTGAGTATAGATAATTGCATCCTTGTGAGTGGAGGAAAAATCCCCTAAGGAGAGCGTTCAGAAGAGGAAAGGGCCTAGGACTGAGCCTTGAGGAACTTTAACAATTAAAGGCTTGCTATAGAAGGATGGGCCTGCAAAGGGAGAGAAAAAGAATGGCTAGAGAGGTAGGAGGAAAGTCAGATTAGTGTTACATCCTGGAAACCAAAGGAAGGAAGAGAGTAGTTCCTAAAGGAACCAAATGGTCAACTTGGTGGGCTGTTGAAAAAGTATCCATTGGATTCAGTGACAACGGAGCCATGGGTGACCTTAGAAAATAGATTGGGTAGAGTAATAGGGGCAAAAGCCGTATTGATATGCACCTCGACAAATGGGAAGTGAGAAATTGGAGATTTGTGACATGGCATGTTACATTTATGTCAAAATCCATAGAATGTACCACACTAAGAGTACCCTAATGTAAACTGTGGACTTCAGGTGATAATGATATGCCTATATTTGTTCATCCATTGTAACAAATGTATCACTCTGGTGTAGGATGTTAATAGTAACACGGGTAAGCCTCCTAAAATGTTTGCTTGTAAAGGGGCAGGGAATAGTTAGAAGGAAGTTAAAGGGTGGCTTTTTCCCCTAATTAATAGACTTTATTTTTAGAACAGTTTTAGGTTTGTAGCAAAATTGAGCACAAAGTACAGAGTTCCTGTATATCTCCTGTTCCCCAAACCCTAACACACACACACACACACACACACACACACACACACACAGCCTATCCACTATTAACATCCCACACCAGAGTGGTACGCTTATTACAATGGATGAAGCAATATTGGCACATCATTATCACCCAAAGTCCATAGTTTAAATTAGTGCACTCTTGGTGTGGTACATGCTATGGGTTTTGACATGTGTATAATGACACGTACCTACCATTACAGTATCATACAGAATCATTTCACTGCCCTGAAAATCCCCTGTGCTCCACCTGTTCATCCCTTTTCCCTCCCAAACCTCTGGCAACCACTGATACTTTTACTGTCTCCATAGCTTTGCCTTTTCCAGAATGTCGTAGTTGGAATCATACAGTGTATAGCTTTTTTCAGATTGGCCTCTTTCACTTAATTGCCTTTTATTTTTATTTATTATTTTGAGACAGGGTCTCACTCTATCACGCAGGCTGGAATCCAGTGGCTCAATCACGGCTTACTGCAGCCTCAACCTCCCAGGCTCAAGTGATCCTCACACCTCAGCCTCCTGAGTAGCTAGAACCACAGGCATGTGCCACCACACCCGGCTAATTTTTTTTACATTTTTTTTTGTAGAAACGGGGTCTTGCCACATTGCCCAGGCTGGTCTCGAACTCCTGGGTTCAAGTAGTCCTCCACCTCAGCCTCTCAAAGTACTGGGATTACAAGCGTTGAGCCACCCTCCCAGCCTTTGCCTTTTTTGTTTTTTTTTTTTTTTAGGAGGAGAATTAATTGATACATAGACCCTTAAGAGAAGGGATGCTATGGGCAGGAAGAGATTGAAGGTAAAGGAAAAAGGATTCAGCACCCAAGCAAAACAATTGGCCTGTGATAGAAGGGCATTTCCACTGTAATAAGAGGGAACAAAGAGGATAAGTGGCTCCTTTCTGGTCTGCCTTCTCTGTGAAGGAGAATGTAGCAAAAGGTGTGAGGGTTGGAAGCTGAAGGAAAGAGAACCGTTTGAAAGAATAGCTCTGAAGACTGGGAGAGGAAGTTTGCCTGGAGAAATGTAAGGTTTCCAGAATAGGTTGAGGGCCCTGTTGAGGTTAGTACCCATGAGTTTATGTAGTGGTTCCCAACAGTCAAGTGATGTGACTTTTCCACCAGTAATTCAGGATCCTGTATGTGCATAGAGAAAGTGGCTAGTTGGGTAAATAAAAATTGGGATCTTGCCAAGTGAGTTTAACGAAGTAAAGGGATATGGGAGTTTAGGATATTTGCAAGAGAGCAGTTTGAGCAAGATAGGGAGGGAAGTGACAGCAGGAGAACAAGAAACAAGAAGGCATCAGTGGACTGGAGGTCCTAATAGGGTTGAAGAACAATGAGAATGAAAGTACTTAGGAAAACAAGCATTTGTGGTCCCAGAGTGTGACATAGGGATGTCAGAAATAGAACCATTTTATGTGATTATAAGGTTTTTGAGTGTGGTAAATTGGAGAGAGTAATGCCCAACTTACCAGTACACCAACGCTCCTCCTAGTATTCTAAAGCCCTGTCTGTCCCTTTTCTGATTGTCTTCTCTTCTTAACCACTGTTTTCCTCATCTTACATCTTCCTAGTTTATGCTCCATCTTCCTCCTCCTAAGTTCTCACATCATTTAACAGTGTGAAGTAGAAAGGGTATCTGGACAGAAAGTCTGAAACTGCCACCCACTAGGTATTAACTTGGTTAACTTATTCACAAGGCAAAGTGTCCTCATGTATCAAATGAGACTAATATATATATAATTTTTGTTTAGGGGGAGTGGGGGAGGACATAATGAAGTGACAGATATGTGACAAACATTAAAATACAGTGGTGACATCATGGCTGCATCTTACTCTTAAACCTTTCAGGAAAAAATGTGTATGGATATCGAGAGAGAATGAATGATAAAGCAAATGTGGTAAAATATTATTTTTAGAATCTGGGTGAAGGGTATACAGGAATTTTTATGACAACTTTTTTTATAAGTCTGAAATTACTTAAAAAGATAAAGTGGTGATAAGTGTTAGAATTACAGTTACCACAAAATCCCATGCTTTCTGAGATGGTGTAAAGGAATCTTTTGTGCCTAACCTTGGAGGCTATAGTCTGTATTTTATTCAAGGACCTGGTGGATTCCCTAATGAACAGTTCTGAAACTTTATATTAGAAATTGCTTGTCAAATGATATAACTCAGTTTATGTTTCAGGAAATAGGGTCACCATAGTTATATTAAAAGTATCTTAAAAATGTTATAATTTATGTAGATTTGAAGCCTTTACCTGCTTTAATATTCACTTATTGGTTGTTTTTTGTTTGTTTGTTTGTTTGTTTTTTTGGTTGAGATAGAGTCTCATTCTGTTGCCCGGGCTGGAGTGCAGTGGCACGATCTCAGCTCACTGCAACCTCTGCCTCCCTGGTTCAAGTGATTTTCCTGCCTCAGCCTCCCGAGTAGCTGGGATTACAGGCAAGCGCCACCACGCCCAGCTAATTTTTGTGTTTTTAGTAGAGACAGCATTTCACCATGTTGGCCAAGATGGTCTCCATCTCCTGACCTCGTGACCCGCCCACCTTGGCCTCCCAAAGTGCTGGGATTACAGGCGTGAGCCACCGCACCTGGCCACAGTTTGCATTACTTTTATTAAATGGAAATATAGGGAGATTCTGATGTTGGTATTAAGCTCTTTAAAAACCTTTAAGTTGAGTAGCATTGAATAGACTTATGAAGTACTGGGAAGGCAGTATTATACACTGGTTAAGAGTATGGGCTTTGAAATAAGGTCTGTATTTGAATCTTAGCTCTGCCACATCCTAGGCACATGATCTGGGGCAAATTATTTGATCGCTCTCAGAGGAGAGCCTTAGATATTGCATCTGTAAAATTTGGGGGATTTTTTTAAAAACCTACCTCATAGGATTATTCTAAGGATTAAATGAAAAATAATGCGTGTACAACTGTAAACAATGGCTCAGTACAGGCATACCTTATTTTATTGCACTTCAGTTTATTGTGCTTCACAGATGACTGCATTTTTTACAAATTGAAGGTTTGTGGCAACCTTGCATTGAGCAAGTCTTTCAGCATCATTTTTTTCCGACAGGATATGCTCACTTTGTTTCTGTCACATTTTGGCGATTCTCACAATATTTCAAACCTTTTCATTTTTTTATCCGTTATGGTGATCTGTGATCAATGATCTTTGATATTACTATTGCAGATTGTTTAGGGACATCATGAACCGTGCCCATGTAAGACAGTGAACTTAATTGATAAATGTGGTGTGTGTTCTGGCTGCTTCCCCAACCAGCCATTCTCCATCTCTCTCCCTCTTTTTGGGCTTCCCTATTCTCTAAGACATAACAGTATTGAAATTAGACCAATTAATAACCCTCTAATGGCCTCTTAAGTGTTTAAGTAAAAGGAAGAGTTGTACCTTTCTCACTTTAAATCCAAAGCTGAAATTATTAAGCTTAGTGAGGAAGGCATGTCGAAAGCTGAGACAGGCCAAAAGCTAGGCCTCTTGTACCAAACAGCCAAGTTGTGAATGCAAAAGAAAAGTTCTTGGAGGAAGTTAAAAGTGCTATTCCGGGGAACACACAAATGATAAGAAAGTGAAACAGCCCTATTGCTGATATGGGGAAAGTTTTAGTAGTCTGGATAGAAGATCAAACCAGCCACAACATTCCCTTAAGCCAAAGCCTAATCCAGAGCAAGCCTCTAATTCTTCAATTCTGTGAAGGCTGAGAGAGGTGAGGAATCTACAGAAGAAAAGTTTGAAGCTAGCAGAGGTTGGTTCATTAGATTTAAGGAAAGAAGTCTCCATAACAATAAAGGTGCAAGGTGAAAGCAGCAAGTGCTGATGTAGAAACTATACTGAGTTATACAGAGGATCTAGCTAAGATCATTGATGAAGTTGCCTACACAAAACAACAGATTTTTAATATCAATGAAACAGCCTTGTATTGGAAGAAAATGCCATTTAGGACATTCATAGCTAGAGAGATGTCAATGCCTGGCCTCAAAGCTTCAAAAGACAGTCTGAGTCTTGTTAGGGGCTAATGCAGCTGGTGACTTTAAAGCCAATCCTCATTTACCATTTTAAAAATCCTAGGGCCCTTAAGAATTACAATAAATCTACTCTGTTTATGCTCTATAAATGAATGATAGCACATCTGTTTATAGCATGGTTTACTGAATATTTTAAGCCCACTCTTGACACCTACTGCTCAGAGAAAAAGATTCCTTTCAAAATATTACTGCTTATTGACAATGCATCTGGTCACCCAAGAGCTCTGATGGAGATCTACAAGGAGATGAATGTTGTCTTCATGCATGCTAGTACAGCATTCATTCTGCAGTTCGTAGAGCCCATGGATCAAGGAGTACTTTGGACTTTCAAGTCTTATTATTTAAGAAATACATTTCATGAGGCTGTAGCTGCCATACATAGTGATTTCTGTGATGAATCTGGGCAAGGTAATTAAAAACCTTCTGGAACGGATTCATAATTCTGGATGCCATTGAGAACATCTGTGATTCAAGGGCAGAGGTCAACGTATCAATGTTAACCGGAATTTGGAAGAAGTTTATTCCAACCCTCACGGATGACTTTGAGAGGTTCAAGACTTCGGTGGAGGAAGTCACTGCAGATGTGGTAGAAATAGCAAGAGAACTAGAATTAGAAGTGGAGCCTGAAGATGGGACTGGATTGCTGCAGTCTCATGATCAAACTTTAACAGATGAGGAGTTGCTTCTTATGGATGAACAAAGAAAGTAGTTTCTTGAGATAGAGTGTACTTCTGGTGAAGATGCTGTGAACATTGTTGAAACGACAACAAAGGATTTAGAATATTCCGTAAACATGGTTGATAAAGCAGTGGCAGGGTTTGAGAGGATTGATTCTAATTTTGAAAGAAGTTTTCCTGTGGGTAAAATGCTATCAAACAGCATCTCATTCTATAGAGAAATCTTTCACAAAAGAAAGAGTCCATCAATGCGGCAAACTTCAGTGTTGTCTTAATTTAAGAAATTGTCATGCCACCCCATCCTTCAGCCATCCACCACCTTGATCAGTTAGCAGCCAACAGCATCAAGGCAAGACCCTTCACCAGCGAAAAGATTACAGCTTACTGGAAAGCCCAGATGATTGTTAGCATTTTTTAGCAATAAAGTATTTTTAATGAAGGTACATACCCTTTTTTTATACATAATGCTATTATACACTTAGTAGACTACAATATAGTGTAAACATAACTTTTAAATGCACTGGGAAATGAAAAGATTCATGTGATTTGCTTTATTGCGATAACTTGCTTTACTGTGGTAGTCCGGAACCAAACCCACGATATCTTGAAGATGTCTGTAAATACTGTGTTCTATATCATTATTATTCCTTTAAACTTCCACCTGCTTTTATCACCATCTTTTCATGTGCTCTTCCTTAGATGACAATGGAATTTAAATTCTTTGTACTTTAATTTGGAAAATTTTAGTAGTGTATTCATATTGTAGTCTTCGCACCATGTAAAACTGACTCCATATTCTTTTTTTGTTTGTTTGTCTCATTCTGTCGCCCAGACTGGAGTGCAGTGGTGCGATCTCGGCTCACTGCAGCCTCCACCTCCCGGGTTCAAGCGATCCTCCCACCTCAGCCAAGTAGCTGGGATTACAGGTGCCTGCCACCACGCCCAGATAATTTTTGTATTTTTAGTAGAGACAGGGTTTTGCCACGTTGGCCAGGCTGGTCTCGAACTCCTGACCTCAGGTGATCTACCCACCTCAGCCTCTCAAAAGTACTGGGATTACAGGCGTGAGCCACCGCGCCCTGCCGACTCCATATTCTTTCTGATTCACCCATGTGCAGAGTACTGTGTTAGGCATTGTGTATGCTCATCTGTGATTTGGCACACTGTACAAGCTTTCATTATAGGAAATTTCAAACTTAGGCAAAAGTAGAAATAACAGCATAACGTTTCATCTTTACCCCCCACTAACTTTCTTCATTTGGATTATTTCGAAGTAATCCCAGACATCAGATTTCATTTTAGCACACTTTAGTAATAATATATTTTGGGTGTATGTTACAAATTTGTATATTCATGTGTATGTATATATGCGTGTTTGTATGTGCATGTGTATGTATATAATATATACATACATGTATATAATATATACATATACGTATATACATATTACATATACGTATAATACATATACATATAATATATACATACTATGTATATATTATATACATACATGTATGTATATATTATATCAAGTGTATCAAGTAAATGATTTATATATAATAAATCATTTATATATATAAATCATTTACTTGATACCTTTCCTGAAAAAGCAGGAAGCTGAGTTCACAAATGACTCCGCACATACAGAGTAAATGCACATCACATTTACACTGGAAAAGGCAGGGCGAATGTCCTCCAGTTTTCCTTTTGCAGCAACCATGAAAATTCAAAGCAGAGGTGGTGATGCTTGCCTCAATCTTAATGCCTGTCCTTTTTCTTTCTTTCTTTCTTTCTTTCTTTTTTTAACTCTGACAAACATTTATTGAGTACCTACAAGGTGTGAGCACCTTGGAGAATTAAAGTCCCCATGTGGACAAAGAGCTTACAGTCTACACAAGATATGCCAAGAGTATTAACTAACAATTAAATAGAATTTTATAGTTTACAAAGCATTTTTCACAAGTAATTTCTTAAAGCAGCCTTGTAAGAAAGGTATTAACATTAGTCCCATTTGACACATGAAGACACTTGTGAATGGTAAGTAACTTAACCAAGTTAAGACCTAGTAAGTGGCAATTTCAGATGTTCTGTCCAGATATCCTTTCTACTTCACACTGTTAACTGATGTGAGAACTTAGGAGGAGGAAGGTGGAGCGTAAACCAGGAAGTTGTAAGATGAGGAAAACATTGGTTACTAAGAGAAGAGAATCAGGAAAGGGACAGACAGGGCTTTACAATACTAGGAAGAGAGTTGGTGTCCTGGTACGTTGGGCATTCCCCTCCCCATAGAGGCCATACCAGAGGAGAACAGAAGGGTAATAGAGAGGGGCCTTGCCATTCTAACGTGACACAGACATCTGCAAGCTGTGCTGATAAGAGGCTGGGAATGTTTGGTGGCTCGGGAAGGAGGGCAACCCTATTTTGTCGCCTGCCTTATCAGCCTGGATTTTTAGAAATTGCAGCTGTGAATATAAGTGTAAAGTTTTACTTTTTATCGTATTTATTTTGAATAGATACATGAACATTGTACAAAAATCAGGCTTTCCTGTCACCCGTGCCCTTGTATCTATTTCTGAATTCTTTTGCTAAAAGCAAACACTGCTATCTGTGAGTTTCTTGTGTATCCTTCCAGACCAATTATGTGCATACATAAGCATAACTGTTCTTTTTCTAACATCCAGGAGCATATGGAAATGTGTATTTCCATGACAATGAATATTACTATTTTAAGAGCATACTTGTAGTTATTCACTGACATATATATTTGTCCCAGCTCTGCCATTCTCTAGCTTTGTGACCTTGGGCAAAATTACTTAACCTTTCTAAACTTCCTTATCTGTAAAACAGGGTGATGGTGGGTGGAGGGGGTGTTGGGAAGACAACCGTTACAACTTTGTGGAATGATTGTGAGGCTCAAATGAGATAATGCATATAAACCACATAGCGTATCTGGTATAGTGAAAACTTAAAAGCTCAAATGTTAGCTCTTACTATTCTATTTCCAACTTATACACACATATTTACAAATGAAAGCTGTTAAGATACTGTACAAGTGAGCAAAGATAAATGGAGAAAGTGTTCATCACATTTGTAACAGCAAAAACACTGAAAACTTACAAGTCATAACCATAAGGGGCTGGTTAAATACGATGGATTACTATTAGCTCTTATATGGAAGGAGGTAAATTCCTATATACTGACATGGAAAGTTGTCAAGCTATATTAAGTGGAAAAAGCAAGATGCAGAATAGTGTGCTTAGAATGCCATTTGTGTGTATATCATTTTAAAAAACGTGCATATGCAGAGAAAATAATAGCATTTATTGAAAGCATCTTATGTGCCAGGCACTGTTTTAAGTATTTTACATGCACTAATTCATGTAATTCATTTAAGAACCCCCTGACATAGGTTTCAGGTCCAAAGATACACAGTATGTGGAAGATCCAAGATTCAAACTGAGGCTCTTTTACACTGAGGTTGAGAAAAGAAGCAGTTAACAGTGCTTTTCTGGGTGGGAGGTCAGGAGGTCAGGGAGGGAGGCAGGTTAGGGAACTGGGGAGCCAACCGGGAGCACAGAGCAGGTGGAAGCAGAAGGTGAAAGGAAGATTTTCACTTTTTTAAAATTTTTATTTTGAGACTCGCTCTGTCTCCCAGGCTGGAGTGCTGTGGCGTGATCTCGGCTCACTGTAACCTCCAACTCCCGGGTTCAAGTGATTCTCCTGCCTCAGCCTCCCGAGTAGCTGGGATTACAGGCATGTACCACCACACCCGGCTAATTTTTGTATTTTTAGTAGAGACGGGGTTTCACCATGTTGGTCAGGCTGGTCTTGAACTCCTGACCTCAAACAATCCACCCGCCTTGGCCTCCCAAAGTGCTGGGATTACAGGCGTGAGCCACTGCGTCCAGGCCTAAGGATTTATCTATTAATAAAATTGGTTATATCTGCTTTTTCATCATTACAAATAATACTGCAACAATTTCCCTTGTACATAATATACTTATGTACTTATATGAGTGACTCTGTAAGATAAAAGTCTTAGAAATGGGGTTGCCAAGTCAAAGGGTCTATGCATTTAACACAGGGAATGAGTACTGTCACGTGGCTTCTGAAACGTTTACCCAGTTTATGTTCCCACCAACAGTGTCTAATTCCCATACCTGTGCTAGGTATTATGTCTTTAATTTTTGTCTGATTATTTCATTTAATTTTAATTTCCATTATCACTGGTGAGGTTGGGCCTCTGTTCATGTTTTTTTGTCATTTATATTTCTTTTGTGAATTGCCTTTTCCTATGCTTTGTGCATTTTTCTCTTGGGGTTTGTCTTTTTAAAATTGATATACAGGTGTTCTCTATGATATAGATATTCTGCCACTATATGCAAATGATCTTCCAATTTATTTATTTATTTATTTTGAAACAGAGTTTCACTCTTGTCACCAGGTTGGAGTGCAGAGGTGCGATCTTGGCTCACTGCAACCTCCACCTCCCAAGTTCAAGCGATTTTCCTGCCTCAGCCTCCCGAGTAACTGGGATTACAGGCGCCCTGCCACCATGCCCGGCTAATTTTTGTATTTTTGGTAGAGACGGGGTTTTGCCATGTTGGCCAGGCTGGCCTCGAACTCCTGACTTCAGATGATCTGCCCGCCTCGGCCTCCCAAAGTGCTGGGATTACAGGCCTGAGCTACCGCACCGGGCCCAATTTATTTCTTTTAACTTAGTTTATGGTGCCTTTAGCTGTACAAAAGTTACTAATTTTTAGTCAAATCTCCCAGTCTTTTCCTTTAGGGCTTCTTATATGTCCTGATCCAAGATTATTTTTTAAAATTCTCCTCTATTTTCTCCTACTATATTCGTAGTTTACTTTACAATTAGATTTTTAATACATCTCCTAACTTTTTCGTATAGTATGAGGTATCCATTTTTTAAAAATGGATAGCCAGTTGTGCCATTATGTCTTTTCCACTCATCTGAAATGCCACCATTATCATATTTTCAATTTTCATGTGCACGGGGGTCTGTTTTCAAACTTGGAGATTCTCTTCCACTGATATATGTCTATTCTTGTGCCAGTGGTTTAACTGCTATTGCTTTATAGTATATTTTGATATCTTCTTTTCAAAAGGATACTCTTGTGTATTCTTTTTTTCATCTTGTGTATTCTCGTCCATTTTCCAGAAAACCACAGAATCAACTTTAAGTTTCATTTCATTAAGTCAGATTAGTGAGAGCTGATTTTCTGTGTATCATGTTCATTCAGAAACATAGTCTATCTCTCCATTTAGGGGCACTTGTTTTATATTTTCTTTCTAACACATATTTTGTTGGGTTTATTGTACCTTTTTTTTTTTAACTTCAGATTCAGGGGGGTGCACGTGCAGGTTTGTTACCTGAGTATACGATATGATACTGAGGTTGGAGTATGAATGATGCCATTACCCAGGTACTGGGCATAGTACCCAATAGTTAGTTTTTCAACCCTTGCCCTTCTCCCTCTCTCCTCCCTCTAGTAGTCCCCAGTTTCTATTACTGCCATCTCCATGTTCATGAGAACCCAGTGTTTAGCTCCCACTTACAAGTGAGAGCATGTTGTATTTGGTTTTCTGTTCCTGCCATATCCTTATTGCCACAAAGGACATGATTTCATTCTTTTTTATGGCTACAGGATATTCCATGTAGCAGGGTATTCCACACCAAACCACATTTTCTTTATCCAGTCCACCATTGACGCACACCTAGGTTGATTCCTTGTCTTTGCTATAATGAATAGTGCTGCGGTGAACATAGCAGTGCATGTGTCTTTTTGGTGGAACGATTTGTTTCCTTTTGAATGTATACCCAGTAATGGTGTTGCTGGGTCAAATAGTAGTTCCGTTTTATGTTGTTTGAGAAATTTCCAAACTGCTTTCCACAGTGGCTGAGCTAATTTACATTCCCACCAACAGTGTATAAACATTCCCTTTTCTCCACAGCCTCACTAGCATCTATTGTTTTTTGACTCTTTAATAATAGCCATTCTGACTGATGTGAGATGGTATCTCATTGTGGTTTTTATTTTAGCTTTTAATAACTATTTAAAGTCTGCTGTTTTGATAGGTGAAAATGATATATCACTTAATTTGCACTTTGATGCTGGAGAAGTTAAATATTTTTAAACTATACTTATTAACTACTTATATTCTGAGAATTATCTGATTATATCCTTGATCTGTTTTTCCATTTGGGTCTTAATCTTGCATGAGCTTATCATATCATAATGATACTAATTCTTTGTCAGAGGTACAGCAGAAGCAGATATTTTTCCAGTTTATTTTATTTTATTTTATTTTTGAGACAGAGTCTTGCTCTGTCACCCAGGCTGGAGTACAGTGGCATGATCTTGGCTCACTGCAACCTCTGCCTCCCGAGTTCAAGCGATTCTCCTGCCTCAGCCTCCCTAGTAGCTGGGTTAACAGGCACGCGACACCATACCCAGCTAATTTTTTTTGGAGTTTTAGTAGAGACAGGTTTTCACCTTGTTGGCCAGGCTGGTCTCGAACTCGTGACCTCAAGTGATCCAACTGCCTCAGCCACTGCGCCCGGCCTTTTTCCAGTTTATTGTTTGCCTTTTAATTTACCACTTTTTTTTTTTTTTTTTTTTTGAGATGGAGTCTTGCTCTGTCGCCCAGGCTGGAGTGCAGTGGCACGATCTGGGCTTACTGCAAGCTCCGCCTCCTGGGTTCACACCATTCTCCTGCCTCAGCCTCCTGAGTAGCTGGGATTACAGGCATGCACCACCACGCCCAGCTAGTTTTGTATTTTTAGTAGAGATGGGGTTTTTCCATGTTAGTCAGGTTGGTCTCGAATTCCTGACCTCAGGTGATCTGCCCATGTTGGCCTCCCAAAGTACTGGGATTACAGGTGTGAGCCACCACACCCGGCCCAAATTTACCACTTTTTAATTTATACTTTTCAGTTTGAAAGTCTAATATAGTTAAATATATGAATCTTTCGTGACTTTTACTATTGATGTTAAAGTTGTTAAAAATTTTTGTGGAATGATTTCATATTTAGAACAAATATGCCATGTGGGAAACTAATCATGTTGGCTTGATAATGGATTCAGTTCTTAAGTAATTTTTATAGATGTTTAATAAATAACATTATTAAATGTTATAGATGTTTAATAAATAACATTATTAAATGTTATAGATGTTTAATAATGTTATTTATTAAACATCTTATTTGTTTATTGTTATTTATTAAACAACTATTAAATGTTATTTAGTAGTGTTATGTATGGTGTTAGTGATGCTTATTTTCATAATAGATAACAATATATTATGTGTATACATACGTATAAAACAATGTTTTATATATACATACACATAGATGTCAGAATGATTGAAACAGTTATGATTTTTCATTTTGAGAATTTTTAATATTTGGCAAGTGCAAGTAATTCTTTTTTGAGATGGAATCTTGCTCTGTCACCCAGGCTGGAGTGCAGTGGCACAATCTCGGCTCTCTGCAACCTCCGCCTCCCGGGTTCAAGTGATTCTTCTGCCTCAGCCTCCCGATTAGCTGGGACTACAGGTGCGCGCCACCACACCCGGCTAATTTTTTGTATTTTTAGTAGAGACGGGGTTTCACCATATTGGCCAGACTGGTCTCGAACTCCTGACCTCGTGATCTGTTCACCTCGGCCTCCCAAAGTGCTGGGATTACAGGCGTGAGCCACCGCGCCCAGCCAAGTGCAAGTAATTCTAACAGCTTTTAGTGAAATTCCATGTCTTAAAAATTGTCAGTTTGAATATTTAAATTAAGTAGTATATTCTGACATGAAGTTTGCTATCATGTTAAGGAGAGAAAACATCTTTAATTGACTTCTCTGTCTTCACAGGAAGTTATTCACGTGAATTTATTTTGTTGCCTATAAAACACTATGCAATAACTTTTACCTTTTTCCCTTAACTCCCTCAAGTCCCACCAGAGCTATGTGAAGTTGCACTCATGTAAATTGTTATTAACTGTTTTGCAAACAACCTAATACTTGTAGTTCCCTTAATTTATATATATATTCAAGTATACCAACTGAATTGCCCTTTTCTTATAATAAATGTGCTTTCATTTCTAATAAACAACCTTCAAAGTGGTAGGAAAGATATTAACATCTGAGCATAGGAGTTGATATGCTTTCTCATTGAGAAATAGTCTCTAGAATTATAATCAATAACATGGTAAAGGAAAAAATGGCGAAAATATTAGAGCTGTGCCTAAAACTTTCCATAGTTTGAGCCTATGGCAAGTGAACATTTGGTTTTTATTACCCTTTTAAACACTAAATATTAATACATTATCTTATACAGAGGCCTTCAATAAATAAAATATTTATAGTAAACTACTGATGAAACACCTTTCATTATGGTAGAAATTCTTTTCAGATTACTGAGAAATGCAGTTCTCAAATTTCTGCGTAAGTTTTGCTTAATTCATTAAAGCATATGCAACTAACTTGCAACATACTTTTTTTACTGCTTGTATTAGAAATTCTTTTTGTACTTAATATTTGTTTAATTACTTGATCCATTAGTTCAATTGTAAATGACTTCCTTGTTGAATTTGTTCATTCAGTTTTCATGATCGTTTGAAGAGTAATCTAGACCAGTGTTATCCAATAGAACTTTCCTGTGACAGTGGCAACAGTCCTGTATATGTGCTGTCTAATACAGTTGCAACTAGCCACATGTAGCCAATAAGCTCTTGCAGTGCGGTCAGTGTGACTAAGAAACTGAAGTTTTAATTTTATTTAATTATAACTGACTTAAATTTTTTAAAGCCACATGTTGCTAGTGGCTACTACATTGAATAGCACAGATATATCTACTTCATTTTCATTTAGTTTTCCAAGTTACAATAAGTGTATTTTCTAGGTAAGTGTTCTAATTTTACAAACTCTTTGAAACCTGTGGTAAAAAAAAATAATGCAAAAGCAAACTCTAAAAATTAATTTACTAAACTATTTGTATTTGATTTTTATTGCATTTATCTGAAACATTGGGTGGCTTTATTGAACATACCACAGACCATTTCTCCTCATTTCTGGAGACAGTTTCATTCTAAGGAGAAACATATGTCCTAAAGACCCATGAACTAATACTTATTTTGAAATTGGTCCATAAAAAGTTTTTTGTTCATTTTTAAGCAGCTGATTTAGAAGAAAGTTTTAATGAACATGAACTGGAGCCCTCATCACCTAAAAGTAAAAAGAAAAGTCGCAAAGGAAGGCCAAGAAAAACTAATTTTAAAGGGCTGTCAGAAGATACCAGGTCCACATCCTCCCATGGAACAGATGAAATGGAAAGTAGTTCCTATGTAAGTAAAAAAAACTGTTGGATTCTTACTTTTGTTGCACCATGAATATTTCATTTAAACTATCTATAGGTAAAGTTCATCATTTGAAATGTTAAGTAAGCTTGAAATACCGATAGCATATTTTCATGATTTTTTTTTAAGTTCTTTTTTTCTTTTACATTTGCAGAGAGATAGGTCTCCACACAGAAGCAGCCCTAGTGACACCAGGCCTAAATGTGGATTTTGCCATGTAGGGGAGGAAGAAAATGAAGCACGAGGAAAACTGCATATATTTAATGCCAAGAAGGCAGCTGCCCATTATAAGTGCATGGTAAGCATGGTTCTTTTAAGCCCAATTTTGTTTTTTTTGTTGTTTGTTTTTCTTTGTTTCCCCTGTGATCTAAAGCCCAAATGATTTTTTTTTTTAAAAATCATTTAGCTAGTAACCAAAAAATTTCCCCCCACCAGCATTAGTATTTTAGAGTTATAAATAGTATGTCTTGTAATCCCAAATCTTAAGTTTAGATTTTGTTATATTATAGCCTTTATGTTTTAGTAGGATTTGAAGTAATTCTAATTATAGTTACTGTAGTTAGGATAATCTGTAATTAATTATTTCATAACTATAAAAATTTTGTCTTTATAAGCATGTCATGAAATATATTTTAGACTTTCACTATAACCTAATAATTATCTCTGTTGTACTTAACACTCTATATTACAACTATTCATTTATGAACTTATCTTCCCTAACAGACTCTTAAATTCCTTGAAGATAAGACATGCTTATCTTGACATCCTTAGGTCCATGCCTGACTTACAGTACACATAAATATCTTTGACTTAGATTGTATTGAATGACTCATCCCATTGATAAGGTTTTTAAAATTACATTATTTATGTCAGAGATTCTTAACCAGAGCACATGTCAGATTTACCTGGTGAGCTTTTTCCAAAATATGTGCATCTAGGAACCCTGTGGAATAGATCTCGTACATGTCTAGTTTGAAAAAAAAAAATCCGCGAGTGATTCTAATCTGCATCTATGGTTGAAATTTGCCAATTTAAACTATTTTTTAAAACTTTGTGGAAATGTAAAATAGTTGAGAATAGAGTGACATTGTTGAAATTTTCATTGCTTAAAGCAGGCTATTTAATCTTGGCTCCACACTGGCAGTCCTCATTTTATTTCAGTGTCCATAATTTTGGTTATATTTTAATCAGACTTGTAAATATATTAAAAATATTTGAGCAAATACTTGATTATTAAGGAAAGATTATCTTTCTTCGGAAATTAAATATAACACACTTGTTATCACATTTAATGTTTCTCTCATAAGGATTCTGAATGTTAATGTTCCTGCATTTTTCTTCTCTAGTTGTTTTCTTCTGGCACAGTCCAGCTCACAACAACATCAAGAGCAGAATTTGGAGACTTTGATATTAAAACTGTACTTCAGGAGATTAAACGAGGAAAAAGAATGGTCTGTAGTTTTTATATTTGTTATGCAACATTACACTTGGTTTGCTGCTTTAAATTTAGAGTACATCCCAAATTTATCCAGTCATCAGAAAATTTAAAGTAGTTCGTATGTTAAAGCAAAGTATATATTTGACTTATTTGTAATATAATAAAGGATGCTGATGTTACTGAAACTTATTTCTCTTTCTATGTAACTTCATTACTTTAAGAGAATTATACTGAGAAGATTTATATACATTTCAAGGCATTTGCAAGCCGTTTAATAAAATAAATGAAGATATGAATGTGACAAACTTCATTAAGTTTAAAATGTTACATTGTGTAAGCTTGCTTAAAGGAAATTTTTTTCAGGGCTTTCTGTTTAAAGTACACATACACAGGGCTGCCTCTTAAAATGTTTGTCATAGCTTTAAGGTTTTTTTAATAAAATAATATAAAATACGCCTTAGTCTCATGTTGTTAAACATACTGAATTACCAACAAGTAGCTCTAAGAAATGTTGGCATCTTTATTGATCGCTTACTCCTTTAACACTTATGAATGCTATGTCGGTTATTTCTAGAAATTAATTTTTAAATTTTTTGGGGGGGAAAATTTTCAAACATACCGCAATTGGAAAGCCTAGTAACATGTATCTATCCATCATCTTGCTTCATCAGTTACCTAAATTTGTGGCGCTTGTTTCATATAGGCCTTTTATTCTTGCTGCTTGAAGTATTTTAAAGCAGACCTCAGACTTCGTATCACTATACCTCCATGTAGTTGAGTATGTATCTCTTAATAATTGGACATTTTCTTACCTAACCACAATGTCATTATACCTTACAATTTTTTTATTTATTTTTTATTTTTTTATTTTTTTGAGACAGAGTCTCACTCTGTCGCCCAGGCTGGGGTGCAGTGGCGCGATCTCGGCTCACTGTAACCTCTGCCTCCCGGGTTCAAGTGATTCCTGTGCCTCAGTTTCCAAAGTAGCTGGGATTACAGACATGCACCAACACGCCTGGATAATTTTTGTATTTTTAGTAGAGACAGGGTTTCATTATGTTGGCCAGGCTTGTCATGAACTCCTGACCTCATGTGATCCACCCACCTCGGCTTCCCAAAGTGCTGGGATTACAGGCGTGAGCACCCGGCTAAAAATGAAACTTTCGTAACAGAGCCTGTAGTACTGAAAAAAGGAAAAACCACTTTATCATATTATTCAGAGCAGTGTTGTATAATACAGCTAAAGTCCAAACAGGTGACTAAGATAACAATTCAATTATCTTGCCAACTTATTGTTTACCTCTGTACCATTGAGGATTGGGGTAAACACTAACCTAGCATTTCCCCCAAGTGTGCTTCAAAGGAAGTTAGTCCATCAAGATGTTCCCCCACCCCTCCAGAGATAAAAGGGCATCTAGATTTCAATAAACTTGAAAACTGTTTACTCTGTGCCCCCTCCCTTGGAGAAAAGGCTGTGAGAAGTCCTGCAATAAAGTGATCTGCTTAACCTATCCTTTCTCAAACTTATTTGACTTGAAACCCCCTTTTCAACAGGTACCTTTTAATCTCCGAACATTCTTCAGGCAAGGTTTATCTAGGCCAAACTGAGAAGTCTTGAAAAGATTTCAGCCCCTTTAGTCTCCCTCTGTACTTTTGTCTACTGGTAGTGATTCCTCTGTGGGAGGATTGCTTTTCTGGTTTCTTATTCTTTCCCCTAATCATAATAGGAAAGGATCTGATCTTAGGGAAGAAAAGAAGCCAACCACTAAGATATACAACATCATTCTTTTTGTGTATTTGGCAGCACTGAGGAGAATCTTATCTACATTTAGATGTCAGACCTGGGATGGTCAGTAGTTTTTCTAATAAGCCGGCAGTTTATAAATGTTAAATAAGGGAAACATCAGGGGATGACAATATTAGAGGGCTTATCAAAGTATGGTTTAAGTTGCAGCATTATTTCAGTTATATGCTATGTGATAATTTCAGTGTACTCTTTTTCAATAGAAAATAGCTGCTGTTTTCTTGAAATACTGCTTACGATTATTTCTCTTTCCTTATACAGAAATGTACACTTTGCAGTCAGCCTGGTGCTACTATTGGGTGTGAAATAAAAGCCTGTGTTAAGACTTACCATTACCACTGTGGAGTACAAGACAAAGCTAAATACATTGAAAATATGTCACGAGGAATTTACAAGTAAGAAAACAACAGTTGTCTATTTCCCTAAACATGTTAGTAACCGTCCTTAAATAGATGACATTAGTTTACTCAATCTCTGTTCTTAAGTGGTGTTTAGTTAAGTATAGAATACTGAGCACATTATGTAAGGAATGAGTACTACAATTGGCATTTTCCTCTGACTACATATCCCTGGATTAGCATTCATTCATCCAATATTAGTTAGGCTTCCTATGTGCCAGCCATTGTGCTTGAAGCTGGGCATATGCCAGTGATCAAAACTACATACACTGGGCCGGGTGCGGTGGCTCACATCTGTAATCCCAGCACTTTGGGAGGTCGAGGCGGGTGAATCACCTGAGGTCAGAAGTTCGAGACCAGCCTGACCAACATGGTGAAACCCCGTCTCTACTAAAATACAAAAATTACCCAGGCATGGTGGCAGGCACCTGTAATCCCAGCTACTCGGGAGGCTGAGGCAGGAGAATCGCTTGAACCCAGGAGGCAGAGGTTGCAGTGAGCCAAGATTGCACCATTGCACTCCAGCCTGAGCAACAAGAGTGAAATTCCATCTCAAAAAAAAAAAAAAAAAAAACACTACATATACTCTCCTCATGAAGCTTACAGTCTATTGGGAGAGACCTATTATTTAAGTGGCCAAATATGCAATTACAACATAGCAGCGTAAGTGTTCTAAAGAAGTTACAGAGTGTTATGAGAGCGTATTAAGAAGGAAGAGCTAACCTAGTCTGTAGTGGGGAGTATTTAAGAATGTTCTGAAGGAAATAGTGCTCAGCTTTAAGCTGAGATATTAAGGACAAAGGTGAGCCTTGGTGGGGGGAGGTATTCTGGGCAGAGAGAACAGCATATGCAAGAGCCCCGGGTGAGACAGAAGCAGAGGTGGAAATGGGGAGATGTGTTAGGAGGCTAGTGCTGGTGGTCCAGGTGAGAATTATTGGTAGCTTAGAATAGGATATGGTAGACAGAAGGCAAAAGATTCTCTTGAGAAGATGGTGAAAAAGTAAAGTATGAAGATTTGGGATTGGGGGTCACCCTCTTTTTTATGGGTCTTCCACTTACCTGTGCTGCCTTGGGCTAGGTGGTGTTAATGTATATCTGTAATGGTTCCATTTGTTTAATCGACTGGAGTATAAGTTGGTAGGGACTCTTGAAGTTTTGATTTGCCGTCCAGAGTTGTAAAGCACTTCCTTACTCTCACATGCCTAGAATCCAATAAACCAATGACTTCCGGGTCTAGTATTCTGTGTAAAAGACAATGTACACAAGCAGTCACCAAGTCATTTGGGTGCCTACATAAGGCGCTATGCTGTATAATAAAATTTGCCAAATTCTGTTTAATAATAAAGGCACAAATGTTTTCAAGTGAGTTCTATAAAGCCTTTAAGGAACAAATAATCCCAATGTTATTTAAGAGGTCCAGCACATAGCAAGAGATGGAAAACTTATTGATTCATTCTGTAAAGCTTACATAACTGTGGTACCAAACCTAACAAAGATACGTTAAAAGAAAAACAAACAAACTGTAGACCAATCTCCCTTTTTTTTTTTTGCTTTGAGACAGGATCTGACTCTGTTGTCCAGGCTGGAGTGCAGTTGTGTGATCATGACTCACTGCAGCCTTGACCTTCTGCCCTCACGTGATCCTCCCAATTCAGCCTCCCGAGTAGCTGGGACTATAGGCGCATGCCATCATGCCCAGCTAATTTTTTTTTGTTTTGTTTTTTGAGGAGGAGGAGGGGTTTTGTTATGTTGCCCAGACTGGGCTCAACTCAGTCTTCTAAAGTGCTAGGATTACAGGCATGAGCCATGCCCAGCCACAATCTCACTTTTATAAATATACAAAAATTCTAAATAAAATATTAGTAAATCAAATCCAGCTCTGTATTCTAAGAATTGAAAGACTGTTCAGGCTGGGCACAGTGGCTCACACTTATAATCTCAACACTTTGGGAGGCTTAGGTAGGAGGATTGCTTGAGGCCAGGAGTTCCAGATCAGTGCGGGCAACAAAGCGAGACTCTCGTCTCTATATAATTTTAAAAATAGAAAGAAAAAAGACTGTTCAAAATTAGGAAATATATTAATATAATTTATTAGAATTAGTAGAGTAAATAATCTTATCACCTTCCTTATAGATGGTGAAAAGACATTTGATAACATTCAACATCAATTTCTGAATTTTAAAGTAACGAGTGCTCTTGGTAAGCTAGGAATCTTAATAGGTGTTTATGAGAAAAACAACAGCAAATAACTTATTTATTGTTAAAGTGAAGGAGCAATGGTTCTTAACCAGGAGTGAGCCTCACAATCACTGTGGGGTGGATAAGGCCCTCTTTTAAAATGTTCATGTCTAAGCCCTACCTGTAGAGATTTAAATTTAGTAGGTCTGGGTTGGGGCCCAAACCATGCACTTTTCTGACTCCCCAGGTGATTCTTATGTTCCCCTCTAATTGAGAACCATTAGACTATACTTTAATTCAGATTAGGAAGAAGACAAGGATGCCAACTACTAGCATGACTTTTAACATTCTTCTAGAGGGTTAAGCTGATGCAAGACAAAAAGAAAGAGGCCCAGTGCATTGACTCATGTCTATAATCCCACACTTTGGGAGGCCAAAGCGAGAGGATTGCTTGAGGCCAGGAATTCGAGACCAACCTGGGCAACATAGTGAGACCCCATCTCTACACAACATTTAAAAATTAGCCAGGCAAAGTGGCACACGCCTGTAGCCCCAGCTATACAGGAGGCCCAGACTGGAGGATTGCCTGAGCCCTGGAGGTAGAGACCAGCCTGGGCAACATAGTGAGACCCTGTCTCAATTTAAAAAATAAAAGAAGGCTGGGCACAGTGGCTCACGCCTGTAATCTCAACACTTTGGGAGGCCGAGGCTGGCAGATCACGAGGTCAGGAGTTTGAGACCAGCTTCGAGATCGCCCCACTGCACTCCAGCCTGGGCGACAGAGCGAAACTCTGTCTCAAAAAAAAAAAAAAAAAAAGAAAAGTGTATAATAAAATGATCAATATTTGTTAAAGTGTATAATAAAATGATCAATATTTGTTATTCATATCATTGTCTACCAAGAAAATTCAAAGGAGTCAACTTTGAATTTATTAAAATTAGTAAGAGCTCAGTAAGATTGCTGAATATGAGATGACTTTTAAAAAACAATTCCAGTAATAACTAGTTAGAAAATGTAAAGGAAAACCACCTGCCATACCCCGCCAAACACACGTACACTAAAGATGAATTTTTTCCATTTAAAAAAAACACACACAAAGCTTTGTTTTGGGGTGTGGTTGGGGAGACAGGGTCTCACTCTGTCACCCAGGCTGGAGTGCAGTGGCATGATCACGGCTCACTGCAGCCTCGACCTCCTGGGCTCAGGTGATCTTCCCGCTTCAGCTTCCCAAGTAGCTGGGACTACAGGCACACGTGACCATGCCTGGCTAATTTTTGCTATTTTTTGTGGAGACAAGATTTCGCCTTGTTGTCCAGGCTGGTCACAAGTGTCCTGGACACAAGTGATCCACCCACCTGAGCCTCCCAAAGTGCTGGGATTACAGCTGTGAGCCACCATGCCTGGCCAAAAATTACATTTTACAAAGGACTGAAATGAGTGGTGAAATATATTATGTTCCTTGATAGAAAACTCAGCATCAAAAGACACCTATTCTCACCAAATGTATAAATTTAGTACAGTTTTGATCAAATCCAAATTTTTTGGCAGTTTTATTTAGAAGGCTAAATGTGATATAATTTTCACTTTTAATGGTTGTGTTTACCTTATATAACAGAAAAAAAATAGCAGCTTAACAGGATAGAGGGTTGCTTTCTCACCTAAAAGACATGCAGAGGAAAGCAATACAGATGTGGTAGGCAATTTTTCAGTGTCATCAAAGACCCACATCACCATCCTTCTGCTCACCCCTCCTTAAGGTCTCCTTCCACATATGTGTGTGTAGGTCTCCTTCCACATATGTATGTGTATGTTTTTGTGTATGCAGAAAAATCTCTAGAAACATATTCAACAAGCTTAATGGTTATATTACTTCTCATTAGTTGCATAAGGATGCAGGAGAAGAGGCAAGTTTATATTCTCCATGATAGGATTCTGTGGTGTTTGAATATCTTCATGAGAAGTATATTATTATTAAAGTAGCCCGTAACATTTTAAAATAACAGACTGATTTTAAATATCCAAAATCAGATTGTATGGAGAATTATTGTATTTAAAAATGTAACTTTTAGATGATTTTTTTATAATAGTTTTAAATGGAAAATATTTAAATATTTCCATTTTCATTTTGGAAGAAAAATGGAAATATAGATGAGAAAAAATACTTAATGTCAACTTTAACTCTACCATGCAGAGGTAATAATTTTAAATCTTTTGGAATGTTTTCTCTTAGACGTTTATGTGATTATGTGTGTGTATTTATAAAAACAAGATTTTCTGCTGCTCTGCCTATGGGGTAGCCATTCTTTTATTCGTTTGCTTTCTTTAAAAAAAAAAAAGATTTTCTTATCTATGCTGTTTTATAATCTCTTTTCCACTTACTAGATCAGAGACATTTTTGTGTGACATTAAACAATTTTACATCTTGTTTTTTGTTTGTTTGTTTGTTTGTTTTTGAGACAGTCTCACTCTGTTGCCTAGGCTGGAGTGCAATGGTGCAATCACAACCCATTGCAGCCTCAACCTCCCAGGCTCATGTGATCCTCTCACCTCAGCCTCCCAAGTAGCTGGGACCTCAGGGGCACCCCATTATACCCGGCTAATTTTTTTTGTGCAGACGAGATTTCACCATGTTGCCCAGTCTGGTCTCAAATTCCTGGGCTCAAGCGATCCACCCGCCCCAGCCTCCCAAAATGCTGGGATTACAGCATGAGCCATTGTGCCTAGCCTACATCCGTTTTAATGATTGCATAATATTCCATCATATAGGTATATCAGTTTATTCTATTGGTTCCTTTTTCAGACATCTAGGTTGTTTTTGCTTTTTAGCTATTAGACAACCATATTTCAGTGACAAAACAAAAATATTTGTACTTGGATCCATAATGATTTGAATTGCTCTTTTTCTTTTCTCCCATTGAGATGTGTTTCTGCAATCCATTTGTAATGTGGATTCCAGATAGACACAACTGAGTTCAAATGAGAGCCCATAGGTGGGTAGTTTGGGGAGAGAAGAAGCGACAAATAAGAGGAAATGCAGGGAGGAATATTTCTGAATGAAGTGGCTTCCCTGTCTCCTAACTATGGCTTTTCTTCCTTACCAGCCCTTTCTGGGTCCTGACTGTATTCCTATTCAAAGGACTAGGGAGGGATAGATAATAATTTTTATTTATATTTATCCTGTTTTATTGTCTTTATTGTATTTTTAACTATTTCAATATGGATTTTTTTTAAATGTCAGCCTCCCACCATAAAAAATGGAGTTCTGTGACAGCAGGGACCTTGTTTGACCAGTTGACACCTGTAACCTTAGCACCTAGACTAGTGAAGGCCATATAAGGGCCTATGGGAAATATTCTGCAAGTAAAAAATAATCCCGTAAAATAATTAAAAGTTGCTCCAACAACAAAGCACTTGTCCTGTTAGAGGGAACTTTCTATTAAAAAGACGATTTTCAAATGTAAGCAAAAACAGAATAGTATAACAAGTCCTCATATCAGCAGTTAGCAAGTTATTGCCACACTTGCTTTATCTATTGTTTATTTTCCTGAAGTATATTGTTTATTTTCCTGAAGTATATATATTAAAGCAAAATCCCAGATGTCTTGTCATTATATAATTATTATTCCATTATCACACTTTGTAAAATTAACAATTATTTCTTAGCATCATCTTATACCCAATCCATTTTCACATTTGCCCAGTTGTATAAAAAAAATCTCATTTTAGACTTAATTTGTTGAAATCTGGATACATGCAAGGTCCATCCATTGCATTTGATATGTCTCTTAAGTCTAAATACGGACATACTTGTCCCCTTACTTATTGAAGAGCCTCGATAAATTGTCCTAAGTCCCACATTCTAGATTTGTCTCTTTGCCATTTCATGATGCCATTTAACTTGTGTCTCTATCCCTCTCTCCCATTTCTTGTAAACTAGAGGTTGGTTCAGAAGTTTAATTAGATTCAGGTTATATTTTATGGGAAGATTATTCGTAGGTGCCATTGTGTAGGAATCTCACTCTTGATATTTAAACTCATGATTTAAAAATTTAAAAAGAGGTAGTTCCCAATGTGTAGTATTTGAAGTGTACAAATTCTCCCTAGCTTTTTGAAAGTTATTGAAAATGTTTTAAGACTAAAAAGAGAAATAATGAACAAAACTAGATTAAAGTCAGTTGTTATTGTTGTCCACTGTGTCCTGAACCCCACCCCTGCCTTTTATTCTACTCAAATATTAGACCTAGTTTAGATAATCTATTTGTAACATGTGAATTCCTAGATGATTTTTTTCATCTATTGCTGACCACAAGAGGGCATCCAGTGAACATGTTCTAAGCATTCTTCCATTGTCGTCTTATGTATAATAGACATAAAACTGAGGAATCGCCTTACACTCATAGGTGGGAATTGAACAGTGAGAACACTTGGACACAGGGTGGGGAACATCACATACCAGGGCCTGTCGTGGGATGGGGGGAGGGGGGAAGGGATAGCATTAGGAGATATACCTAATATAAATGATGAGTTAACGGGTGCAGCACACCAACATGGCACATGTATACATATGTAACAGACCTGCACGTTGTGCACATGTAACCTAGAACTTAAAAGTATAATAAAAAAGAAAAAAAGAAAAAAAAAACTGAGCTCAAATCAGCCTGTCCTTGTTTGATTGTCCAAATCACCTATATTACAGTTTTTATTTAAAACCTAATGAATTTTAAATATACAATCTGTATACCCAAATAAAAGGTTAGAACCAAGCATGATATCAAATTAGCACTCCAGAGATAACTTTCCAGATTTAAAGGGGAAAACCTACCTTTACAATGGAGATAGCTGGTCATCACCACTACTTTAACCAAATGATCAAACATAGTGTCACCCAGTAGCAGGACATTTTGAAATTAGATACCTCCTGAAATATGCAGGATTACCTACAGAGTGTCTTGACTGAAAAAGAAAAGCTGAACCTGAAGCTAACCAAGCCTTTAGACCTTATTCCCAGTGTATAGGAAATACAGGGCGAGAGAGAACCAAATAAAACAGTACCACAATTAGACAAGTCCAGAATTTGCTACAGTTGACAGACTGTCTGGTCTAATCTCATCCTAAAAAGTCAGTGTCGTGTAAAAACAAGAAGTTGGAAGGACCAGTCTAGATTAAAAGAGACATAGCCAAATGCAGTGCCGGAAAACTGTTGGATGGCTCATGTAGGTATTCCAGTGAAGGCTAGGATGCTAATAATGAAAAACCATTTGAAGAGTTTGAGTAAAATTGTTTCATCAAATGTGAGCAGAAGGCAGCAGTATAGATAGAATATATATTTCCTGAAATGTGATTTTAAATTAAATATATGAAACAAATTTATAGAATTTGATTATTTCATCAATATACCTGAAGGTTGGTATTTTTAAGTTGGCCAAAACTTTGCTTTTAATCTCATTGGGCAAAGTGAGGAATTGCTTTATGATAACTGTCATCCTAAACCAGAGATTTTGTTTCAGATGAACTTTTATTATCTCAATAATAGTGTGTTTTCCTATCTGTTAGATTAAAATGGGTCTGTAACTAATTGGGGAGTGTTTTTTAAAGTGTGGATGAGGAAACCCATGTTTTAAATGGGCACTAGCCTCATCCACTAATGTTGGCAGGAATGTTCATCAGCAGTGACAAAGCATTTTGAGATTTTTGTCTTTCATCATTGTAGACTATACTGTAAAAATCATAGTGGAAATGATGAGAGAGATGAAGAAGATGAGGAACGAGAGAGTAAAAGCCGAGGAAAAGTAGAAATTGATCAGCAACAACTAACTCAGCAGCAACTTAATGGAAACTAGGTATGAAAGTTAATTATATGGGATCTGTTGTCAGGATACAATACACACTGATATATACATGTTGAAGTAATGGTATGCAGTGAGATTTTTTTTTAATCCTATTATGTTTAGTTAAGAGCATGTTACTAAAATGCTGAGGATTTTGTAGGCTTGCATAGTAGTTGTTTTTTAACTAGCTGATTTTGTAACCATAAAAACAAGCTATCTGCTTTATCAGTAAGTGTAGTTGTAATGTCAAATCAATAAGATATTCACACTCCTCAATAACATTATATTGATTGTGTTCCCCTCAAGCATCATATTTTACATTTTTTTATCATCTTTTAAACAGGTTCATGGGACAGAGTTAGAAAACTGGGAATGAATAAGACATCCATAACTACTATTCTTTTTTCACTGTTTTCTAAAATCAAAAAGGGTTTGTAACTTTTTACTGCCCAACTCTTAGATCCTTCATTGAACTGCCTAAAAATGTCTTGTTTGTTTTATGAGCCCTCACTAGAAGGCTGAGTTTGACATGTTAATATTACGTAGCTATAGTTTGCAGTTTCTGGGAAGCAATTGAAACACTATTAACCCTGTGTATAGTGTCAACAGTTAAAGCAGACAAAACGAAGTAAGCTATATTTCTGGACTGAACAAAGTTCTGCTGTTTAGAGCATTTAAGTTTGTTTAGTGGATCCATACTCAAAGGAAAGCATAAGCAAATTTTCCTTTACAATGCAAACATGCCACTCGTGGCAGCACATGGTAATTTGTGGATTTTTTTTTCATACTCAAGTAATGGAGGCTAGAAATGAAGAGAACCTTCTTTTTCTCTTGACTTTGACAGCACATGCTAAAAATCTCTTCCAAGAAGTATGCTAAAGCTTTTCATTTGGTTCCTGTTAAAGTTGTTCTCACTGACCAGCATGGACTCAGGCAACTGGTAATGATAAGCTATGAGCTCCAGTGCTTTTGCCAAAATTCTCTTGACAGCACACCTCCTCTCTTTCCATGTTATACAAAGGACTTCTGGCAAAATGATTGAGTCCTTCAAGTTTAAACTAACATTTGGCAACAGCAAATAAAACGTTTTTAAGATGTAAAGAAAGGGTTACCGCTTGCTAAGGACTTCAGACACCATGTCCGAAACCTGTTCCTCTCAAGTGCCCTGTTGTGTGGAACACTTCACATATTGGCGCAAAGTACGTAAGGAGGTCTCATGTGCTGTAGGAGTAAAAAAGTCTTTGCATAAAACAGTATTTATTTTTACTTTCGTGACCACTATTTTAGAAACTTTATTTAATATTTTAATGTTTTCAGTCATTGCTTTGGTTATCTATAAAATAGGCTTTTGTGCCCTACTTTTCTTCTTGTAGGGCTTGGTGGTGTTTTATCGATTGTCAGAATTGTTTTTGAAAGCGTAAGAACCCAGCTTTTTAGAAAGGATTTTCACACTGGCATTTCTAGGTAGTGATATTTTCTTCCACTTACCTGCTGAAGCACATTTATGCATTTCTTTATGGCAAAACCAAATAACTTTAGTTGTGGTCTGCCTGATACTACCATAGCACCTCAGTACCAAGGGGAGGGATTTTGACTAGTTGAATTATTAAGCCACCACAATAAAGCAGATTTTTAAATAAGAAATAATAATGTTAACTTGACTGTACATTGAGATATTCTGCAGCTGATAGAGCAGCATTTTAAAAATGTAACAGGTGGAAAATTACACTGTGCTTAATGACTGATTTTTTTTTTAAACTGCGAGTCCCTTAAGATCACGTTTGTCAAGTGTGTATTCACACATTTACTTAAATCAAGGGACTCAATGCTTGCTTTTATTTTAACCATCTTTTACTATTTTTAGAAGGAAACTAGCTTTAGTAGTGGGTTGCCCTATATGTTTTCTCTTTTTGCTCTTAATATGCTATTGGGTTTTTGTGTGTATGTGATTTTCAAAATTCATGACTTGAAGTGCAAGGACAGATCTAGATGTTTGTTTACCAAGCTATGTGACTTCTCCCAAAGGATCTGTACTTTCTTTCCTTACAACAGCTTGAAAATCATTATTTTAAAATCCTTAAATCACTGTGTCTAGATCATTTTTTACATTGTGTGCCATAGACTTACCCATGGGACAACAGAGCTCCTTCATTTTTGGACAACTACTGTAATCATTTTTTTTTTTTAGGAAAAATGGAAGGTGCCGGGGGTAATCATGGCCAGTCAATAATTATATAAAGGAGTTCAAATACTATAGCTGTCAGTTGATGAATTTGTTATGTAGTAAAATGTATGACTTTGTATGGGTTTCTTCAGCCCTTTTTCTGCCACTAGCAACCAGAATAGCACTTTACCTTTTGGTTGGCTAGATAAGTGGCTGACTACCTGTTTTTCTCACTGTGGTGTGATTGGCTAAACAATCTTGCATTAAAAATTCAAATGTAAATTGAATTCACATGAAAAATCATGTTTGGTTGTAAACCTCCAATGTTTTGATTCTCTAATCATGTTTTTGTCACATGCTGAGTAAAAGTGCCTTACAATGTAAAAATTGTACAGTACTTATGTTCCCAAGTAGCATCATCATCTTCTGGGTAGTAATTACATTGTGGTATTAATATTTAGAAAAATGGACCTCAGCAGTGTATTTACTGTACATCTCTTAAGTCCTTAACTGTAGTTTTAATAAGCATGACATTATTTGATAAGTATATAACATTTACATCATTTCAAAAAATACTGCCGTTACTGTCTTTTATGCATATTTTAGCCTGAAATTTTGAAGCGTCTTTTTTCTTTCTTTTTTCTTTTTTTGTTTTGTTTTTTTGTTATTGATATTAAACAGTGTAATCTTTGCAAGCGTATATTGAAGATTATTCTGGAGCATTTATTGCCTTACCAGAAATGTTAGTAGGAAATGTTCTTTAGAGTAGAAAGATAGACTTGAGTTTCTATACTTTTAAGAAGAGCTCTTTGTTCCTGGGGGAGGGGGGCAGGGGGTGAATTTTACTTTCATCTCAAGTTATTAAAAACCCACAACTGAAGTAAATTTTATTTCAAGAATCAGCAGTTTTAGAATTTCAGATAGTACTTGCTCAGAAGTACATGCTACTCAAGATATTAAGAGATAACAAGATCTGTAGATCTGCTATTGAATCAGAATCTGTGTACTTGAACAAATGTGTGAATCTCAAATATCTCAAAGCAAAAGAAAAAGTGTTCTAGAGTGTTGTTGCTTTTTTAAAAAAGCGCTGAAGTTAGACCAAGGTATACAGTTTTGTTCTAACAGACATTTAGGTTAATTGTAAAGATAAGGAATGCATTATGGGTCAAAAATCAAACATTCCTCTCATGTTATGTATATTTTGTTCCTGTTATATTGGCTTTATTTTCAAAATTGTAGTTTGTAGTATTAGTTTCCTTTTATTGGTATTCTTGCATATACTATTCATTCAATAAATGACTTATGACTTTCATATTTGTTTGTCTTTTTTGTGAAAGTGTATACTGAAGCTTATTTGATAACAGCAATAGTATTGTGTTCCTTTTAGTCTTGCTTCATTTCAGAGTAAAAATGCCTTAATAACTTTTCATTAAACAAGTATGGGAGGAAAAAAAGTGTGAATTTGAATTCAGTTCAAAGTTTCACAATATAAAAGTTTTATCATGGAGAGAAACTGCAATCTTGTAAGTACAATCGAACTGCATTACACTTGGTTTTTTTATTACATGGTTCAGATGCCCATCGTTTAAATCAGATCCTCTGAAACCTAGTTAGAAGGTTATTTTGAAAATAAACCAAAACTCCTAGTACAATTTATCAGATTGGTAATATGGGTGCAGGATTAATATCCTTGTCATAAAGGGATTTTACCTTATATCTTTAAATGTACTCCCATTACCATGGACAGTGTGCTTCTAGTACAGTGCTCATATATTGAGGTTTGTCACAGCCAGGGCAGAAATCAAGTTGTAATTAGTAGGATATGCTCATTCCATACACACAATTCCTAACCTGCAGAGTGGGGGAAAAAATCAAGTAACATGTTCTAATTAACTCCGGAACATAGGATAGTGTACTTCACTGCAAATGTTACTTAGTAGTGCCTGGCACATATGTGCCTGTGTGTGTTTAAAATCCATTATTAAGTCTCATTTTAATTGCCACCAATTTTTAAAGTCTCATTTTAATTGCCATAAAAATATGGAGATGGGAAGTTATGTGCTATTCTTTAGCGAATTGAAACTATTTAAGCTGGTTTTTGTTTTTGTTTTTTTTTCCAGCTGCAGTCACCAGCAATTGCTAAGGTTACTCCAAAGGATGGACCTGGTAGAATTTCTTAGGAAAATTCTATGGCCAGCAGATGGCTAGTTTATCTTTTTAAGAGAAAAACCCAATCCCTTTTATGTTTACATATTAGACTAAGTCCTCAGTTGTGTAGGCAAAATGGTGCTTTATACATCAACCAATGTTACATAATACTGCCTTGTTCAGATAATGAGGTAACTAAATATTAATGATGTAAAGCAAAAATGTATTTGTGATTTTTATTCAGAAGATGAAAACTATAAAATAACCAATTACTGTACAAGTTAATGGTGGCATTTGGAAAGTGTTACATGATAGCAGACATGCTCTACATAGGGTCAGTGTACTGAAGTCAGTCAACCAGACCTGCATCCTTGTCAAAAGACAGCAGATCCGTAAACATCCAAATTATACCTTTGCCTATACCTCTCAGTGGCTATAAGTGGGTTTTTATGCTGGTTGTGGGGCAGTGGTGGGGAGATAGGGAAAATAAAATGTAGCTGGGCAAAGAGCTAGCTAGTTCTACTGTGTGAACGATAATATTCCAATGAAAACAAGAGTACTGTTTGAGGGGGTAGCCTTTTAAATGGAACCTGAGAAACTAGATATTGAAGACAGTATTAGGAATTGGGAGACAGAAACTATGCTTTTATATGAGACTGGATTTAGAGTTGTTGTTGAGTTTCTATGAAGTAATTGGTACAGAAGGGTAAGTTGTTTCTGAGTGTTTTAAAAATCAGACCTGTTTACAGATTTTGTATTAAAGTAATATATGGTCATAAAAAGGAATGAATTACTGATACATATGCCAGTGTGTATGAGCCTTGAAAACATTATGCTAAGAAGCCAGGCACAGAGGTCACATATTGTATGATTCCATTTATACGAATTGTTCAGAGAGGCAAATCCATAGAGATGGAATACAGATTAATGGTTCCCAGGGACTGCAAACATGGGGGAATGAGAAATGACTTTTATTGGTTATACTGTTTCTTTTTGGGGGTGGTGAAATGTCTGGAATTAGGTACTGGTTGATGGTTGCACGACTTTGTGAATATACTAAAAATCATAAATTATACCCTTTAAAAGAGTGGATTTATTTATTTATTTATTTATTTTTTTTTTTTGAGATGGAGTTTCGCTCTTGTTGCCCAGGCTGGAGTGCAATGGCCCGATCTCCACTCACCACAACCTCCGCCTCCCGGGTTCAAGCGATTCTCCTACCTCAGCCTCCCAGGTAGCTGGGATTACAGGCAGCTGGGATTACGTGCCCGGCGAATTTTCTATTTTTTTTAGTAGAGACGGGGGTTTCTCCATGTTGGTCAGGCTGGTCTCGAACTCCCGACCTCAGGTGATCCACCTGCCTCGGCCTCCCAAAGTGCTGGGATTACAGTCGTGAGCCACCACATCTGGCAAGAGTGGATTTTATATTAATTTTATCTCAATTTTTAAAGTGCTATGTAGCCATTTTACAAAATTAAAATACAAAGGTATATAAAGCAAAATGTGAAAATCCCCCCTTCTGTACAAGTCTACTCCCTAGAAGTATTTGATACATATTCTTCTAAATGCTTCTGTACATATATAACATAAACACTTTTTTTACGTAAACAGAATCATGCATAACATAAATAGAATCATGCATAAAAAAATAGAATATTTTTACCATAAATAGAATCATACATACAGTTCTGCACCTCGTCTTTTTTACTTGAACAACATTACAAGGTGTCAGTACATCTAGATTTCTCAATTTTTTTTTTTTAAATCGCTCCATGGTATTTCAGTGTATGGATGAACTGAAATTGTTCTCTCCAGCCTTACATATATCCTTTATGCAAGTAATTTCTTAAGATAAACTTCCAGAAGTAGAACTGCTAAGTCAAGGGTATGTACATTTAAAGTTTTGATAAAAATTGCCAGCCAGCCATTTTTGGCTCACATCTGTAATCCCAGCACTTTGGGAGGCTGAGGCAGGAGGATTGCCCAGGAGTTCAAGACCAGCCTGGGCAACATAGTGAGAACCCCATCTCTACAAAAAAAAAAAAAAAAAAAAAAAAACCAGAAAAAATAGCCACGTGTGGTGGCATGCGCTTGTAGTCCCAGCTGTTCAGGAGGCTGAGGTGGGAGGATCGCTTAAGCTTGGGAAGTCACAGTTGCAGTGAGCCGTGTTGGCTCCACGGCATTCCAGCCTGGGCAACAGAGCAAGACTCTACCTCAAAAAAAAAAAAAAGTTACCCATCCATTCCAGGGATTAAGCTTGCCCGCTTCTCCATTCCAGAAGAGTGCTTTTAAGTGTGGTGCCTTTAAGAAAAAACACACACACTCCAGAAAATTCTATGGGGTTTGATTGTATTGTAAAACCCATATAGACTATATCTGAAAGTGACATATGAATCATCATTGGGAAATGGGGCACTACATTTCATTTGTGAAAAGGCTAAATTGAAAGGTTTATTTCGTATGTATTAACAGCAGTAGCTGGTGAATCACTTCCCTTCCTGCTTTCTGAAAAGTAACAGATTGCTCATCACTGTCTGTTGTTTCCAGATGGACCTGCCCGGTGTCCAGAGTCATATGTAGCTCAGTTCAGGACACCTGAAGGGGCTGTGTACTGTTTTGTTGAAGAACTCCTATGACCTTTATCTGTCATATGATGGTTCTTATTCCCAAAATTATGACTGTGCCTAACAAATGGTCACTTACATGAAACAAGATGAAATCATCTGAAGTTTTCACTTCAAGTAGTTGTTTTGTCCTTTTATGAATAAAATCTAAGCCTAATCAGAAAAATTGTCAAGATACTTTCAGCTCATTTGCCAAAAATGAGCTATTATTTTTGTCATTTAGCAATTTCAAGCAACAGTTACCTCTGCATGTCTGAAAATAAATTGGTAAAAATAACATGGGTACTGAATTATGCTGGTCAGTCAGCATGGAAGTTTTAAAATAAAGAATAAATTGAATGTAGTGAAGGATGAATTAATGCTACATGAAAATTAGTTTTAAAATTCTCAAAATCACATTTGGCGCTAATTAGTATTTATAACATTAGCCAAACAACAATTTTATTGAAAAAGGTTTGTAACTTACAACTGTAGCAATCATGGAGACTGCTGTTATTTTTATTTCAGAGGCTAGCCAGACAATTTAACACAAAGGCTTATTTTCAAACGTTCCTGATCCTTAAGCCCAATAGGCTTATGTTCTATATTTAGTATTGATTTAGTATTACCAGGAAGCAATAATTCTTTGGACCCTGTTCTCATATGTTCCTGGTTAGAGAGCAAGCACGAAAGATAAGCAGTTTCTGAAAGTTCCAGATCAAAGAGCTGGAATTTTGGCATTATCCTTAAATACAACATTCTTTCTGGACGTCCCTTAGAAGAATTGTTATTAAGCGCTTCAACCTATTCCATGTGCCCAAACAGCTTAGGGCAGCTAGCCAGTGTGCTGGGGATGCAGGGGGGAAGAAAAGCATTAAAGAAAACGTATGTTGCTTAGCAAAGAGGCAGGGTAGGAGAGAAAAACTTTAGGCAGCTTTTACTGTGGTCTTTGGAGCATTTAATAACTGGGGACACACCATTGCATGGAACTTGGAAATGCACCTTACAGTTTATAGGCCACTTCCTTGAAAGATTGATGCAAAACTTCAAACAGTCACAACTTTATTCTTTTTTTCCTTTGATGCCTTCTGGGAAACTCTCTTTCCTTAGTTCCCGTATCTGTACCACCCCTTCAAGACCACTCCTTTTCTGACTCTTCTCCCTACCTCTAACATAAGTGTCACCTGGTTCTGGTCTTTGCCATCTTGGATTATTCTTCCCTATCACCACGATCTGCTTACAGGTGCCACCTGTGTGTTCCACATGATTATCTTCCACTCATTGCAGCTTCAGGCTAAGTCTCAACACTTCTGGACATGTCTACCCAATCTGGTGGCTACCCAAATGTGAGTCCCAAACTAAGTTGTCCTGAGCTGAATTTTATCTATTTGTTAATGACACCATCAGTCAGTAGGGTTACAATTGGTCTACTTGGATTTCCACATCCACTTGCTAAGTTCCACAAAATCTACCACTCTGCCTTTTGGATCCATCCTCTCCATTCTTATTGCTGATAAGCTAGTGTGGTTTCTACTTTTTTTTTTTTTTTTTTTTTTTTTGAGACGGCGTCTCACTCTTGTTGCCGAGGCTGCGGTGCAATGGTGCCATCTCAGCTCACTGCAACCTCCACCTCCCAGGTTCAAATCATTCTCCTCCCTCAGCCTCCCGAGTAGCTGAGATTACAGGCGTGCACCACCACGCCCAGCTAATTTTGTATTTTTAGTCGAGGCAGGATTTCACCATGTTGGCCAGGCTGGTCTCAAACTCCTGACCTCAGGTGATCCACCCGCCTTGGCCTCCCAAAGTGCTGGGATTACAGACGTGAGCCACCGCACCCAGCCGTCCATTAATTACCTCTTGATACTACTGACCTCAGCTTCCCCACTTCTCTCATTTTACCTCCCCATGCCTAGAATTCACCCCACTCTTATATCTGGGGAAGATGACCTGCTAAAGAAAACCACAACAATGCAGACTGATGCCACCACAGACATTTGGCATTTGGTCTCAGGTTCTCCACATCAGTCTTCTGTCCTTTTTACCTACTTGTCTTTCCCATTATAGTACCTAGAAACTATTACAAACATAAGCGTGCAGACTCTAGATTTTGGTGGCCCGGATTCAAATTCCATGGAAGCTTGCTTAATTTATTAAGCCTCTCTCCACTTCCATGATCTCATCTTTAAAATGCAGATAGAGGCAAGGCACGGTGGCTCACACATGTAATCGTAGTAATAACTGATTTGGGCAAGAGTCATCAATGGGTGCTAAAAGTAGTGGGTGAAGGCTCGATGAGGAATAGGATACTTACATACCCCCAAACTAAGCCACAAATTGTTAATTACAAAGTGGAAAGTAGTAATTTTACAATGGCAAGACACCACTGTAAATGGATAATGAAAGAACATCAACAATAATGGGAAAAAAATGATGCTATTTACCTCCTGCTATGCTGCTCTGAGAACAAATATAATTTCTGTGGTAGTCCTCCAAAAATGCATAACCTGAGTCTGTTCGTGGGGAAGCATCAGACAAACCCAAATTGAGGGACATTCTACAAAACAACTGGCCTATATGCGTCAAAAATGCCAATGTCATGAACTCTTCCTGATTCAGGAGACAATTTAATGTGTGATCCTGGACTGTGAAAAAAGTAACTATAAAGGATGGTATTGAAACAGTTGTCAAGATTGGAGTACAGTAGTAACATCAAGGCTAAATTTTCTGATTGTTCTCTGGTGTGTAAAAGAATGTCTTTGTTAGAAAATACACACTGAAATACTCACAGGTCAAGGAGAAAAAATAGCTCCAATTTACAAACGGTTCTGAAAAAATATATATACAGACACATACCGGTAGAGAGAGCGAGAAGGCAAATGATAAAGCAAGTGGGACAAGATTTTTTAAAACTGGTGAATCTGAGCAAAGGGTATTCAGGAATTCTTTGTACTATTGTTGCAACATTTCTGTAAGTTTGACCTTACATCAAAATTTAAAGTTTAAAAAGGAAATAAGAGAAGGCATAAACAATATTAAAAATAAAACAGAACATTACTATAGATGTAGTAGAGATTTTAAAGATCATGAGGAAAACACTAGAAATAAGAGTGTATCTTTTAGATATACATACTGAAATACTTATTGTAAAGTGGTGGGATAGCTGAGATTTCCTTGAAAATAATTCAGGGGGCCAGGTGCGGTGGCTCACGCCTGTAATCCCAGCACTTTGGGAGGCTGAGGTGGGCGGATCACTTGAGGTCAGGAGTTTGAGACTAGCCAGGGCAACGTGGTGAAACCCTGTCTCTACTAAAAATACAAAAATTAGCCAGGCGTGGTGGTGAGTGCCTGTTATCCCAGCTACTCGGGAGGCAGAGGCAGGAGAATTGCTTGAACCAGGGAGGCGGACGCTGCACCACTGCACTCCAACCTGGGCGACAGAGCTCAAAATAATAAATAAATAACTCTAAATAAATAAAATGCAGATAGAAATCATACTTCGCTCATAGACTTGTGAGGATTAACGGAGTGAGCATAGACCCAAGACTCTCCCATCCCCCAATACATTGGCCCTTGTACCTGTGTTCCCAAGTCTAGCTTTTCTCCTCTTCTCATATAATTCCCATTTCTCTCCTCATATAATTTTCTTGAAAGTCAAGTTACCACTTGATATCTCCATTTCTCTATTTTTATTATTTGTTCATCAACCCACTGCACTCGCTTCTGTCTCCCCACCTTCACTTCTCTCAACTACACAAAAACTGCCCCAGCAAAGTTTACCAATGACTGTTGTGAAAACCAATAGGTGTTTTTCCAGTTCTTTTTTTTTTTTTTTTTTTTTTTGAGACAAGGTTTTGCTTTGTCACCCAGGCTGGAGTGCAGTGTACAATCACAGCTCACTGCAGTCTCAACTTCCTGGGCTCAAGCAATCCTCCTGATTCAGCCTCCCAAGTAGCTAGGACTACAGGCATGTTACCACCACACCTAGCCCTTTTTTTTTTTTTTCGAGACAGAGTCTCGCTCTTGTCATCCAGGCTGGAGTGTAATGGTGTGATCTTGGCTCACTGCAACCTCTACGTCCTGGGTTCAAGTGATTCTCCTGCCTCAGCCTCCTGAGTAGCTGGGATTACAGGCGCATGCCACCACACCTGGCTAATTTTTGTATTTTTAGTAGAGGCGAGGTTTCACCATATTGGCCAAGCTAGTCTTGAACCCCTGACCTTGTGATCCTCCCACCTCAGCCTCCCAAAGTGCTGAGATTACAAGCGTGAGCCACCGCGCCCAGCCTGCTTTTTTTTTTTTTTAATTTTTGTAGAGATGAGGTTCTGGTATGTTGCCCAGACTGGTCTCAAACTCTTGAGCTCAAGCAATCCTCTCACCTCAGCCTCCCAAAGTGCTGGGTTTACAGGCATGAGCTACTGTGCCCAGCCAGTTATCTTACATCTTGACTCTACTTGATGTCGCTGACAATCCAAGTGCTGTCGTTTGGTCCTCTGCTAATCTGCTCTTGCAGGTGACCCAAGAATAGAAGTAACACATTTAATAATAAAACCAACGTTGCAAAGTCCACTGGCTGGGACCCTCCATGAACTATCTACCCACCCCCTACCCTGCTCGCAGAGATTTAATAGGAATCTACATAAATTCTGCTATTTCCTTGGCAAAGGTAAAATGTCTAGATGAAGAGTGGGGTGAACTATACAGGGAGGTGAAAGGGTAGAAGAGAATTGAGAAAAGTGGGAGGTTGGGGCCAGTAATATCCAGGGGTAATGGAGGTGATTAACCAATTTGCTTACAAAAAATGCCACATGGCAGAGACAACTCAAAGCTCGAGGTGCATTGGGAAACCAAAATGCATTTGTGTACATATGTAGACATATGTAATTCTTGTCTAGTCAAGAAAAGAACAGTTGAAACACATACCTTCTTATGAAACTGTGAAAATCACCAGATGAAAGGTTTTAAGACCAAAATATGGAGAATTCTAGTCAAGATTCCAAGCCCCATATCCAGATGGAGTCAGGCAGCAGACAGCTGAAAAATGGTGCTGCCATTCTTCTCCAGGAGCCCTTTCTGCCACATCCCTCAATGACATCTGCCTTCTACTGCAACATTTCTAGGTACAGAGAGTTCAGCCCATTTCACAATTCTTCAATTCTGCTGTTCAAAAAATCGCCTCTTTATGGCTGTCATCCCAGCACTTTGGGAGGCTGAGGCAGGAGGATCATTTGAGCCCAGGAATTTGAGACCAACATGGGCAACATAGTGAGGCCTCATCTCTACAAAAAATTAAAAAATTAGCCTGGGCAACATGGCAAAACCATGTCTCTACAAGAAATACAAAAATTAGCAAGGCACGGTGGCATGCACCTGTGGCCCCAGCTACTCGGGAGGCTGAGGTGGGAGGATTGCTTAAGCCCAGGAGTGAAGCTGCAGTAAGCTGAGACCATGCCACTGCATTCCAGCCTGGAAAACAAAGCGAGACCCTATCTCAAAAAAAGAAAAAATTAGTCGAGAATGGCAGCACGTGCCTGTAGTCTCATCTACTGGGGAGGTTGAGGCGGGACAATCGCTTAAGCCCGGGAGGTCAAGGCTGCAGTAAGCCATGATCATGCCACTGCACTCCAGCCTGGACAACAGAGCAAGACCCTGTCTCAAAAAAAAAAATCAACTTCTTGCAACTTCCACCTGTTGATTCTCCTAGCCCTGCCTTTCAGGAGGCTACACAGGAGCAATGTGAGGCGGAGAAAAATAAGGGTTTTATGGTCTGAAAGACCTGGGTTTGAAAACTAGATTGGCCACTCATAACTGATAACTCTAAGCAAGGTACCATTCCCCTTCTCTCAGCCTCAGCCACCATCCCGTCTGTCAAAATGGGGGTGATATCCCTTAAACCACTGCATTGTCTTAAGGAATATAGAAGATAAAGTGATTGTAAGTGAAATTAGCTGGTTCGTAATAGTAAGTCCTTTTTATTCTTTCTTTTTAACAGAAAAGTAATTTGTATTCCCTTTTCCACACCATGATCCTTCACATATAAAATCAAGAAGCTAGCCTCATTTTAAGTGTATTTTTTTCTACTATTAACAGGTGAATTGATGTTTATTACACATAAATTATACAGATAAGTAAAAATAAAAATTTTAAATATCCCATAATTCTAGTACCCATAGGCCACAATTGTATGTTTTGTAAAATCTTTCAGACATTTCTACAAAAAATAGGTTCATACCTATTAAGTTATAATCTACTTTTTTCACTTAAAAATTGGAAGTATCTTACCAGGTCAGTATACTCTGTCATTCTTATTGGCTGCATAATAGTCCATTTTGTGGATGTATCATAGTTTACTTAACCATTTCCCTATCATTGGACAGTTGTTTCCAGGTTTTATGGTTGCCATTTTGTTGTTGCAAATAGTGCTGATCTAATCACCAAGAAATAGCCGAGACTCCCAGATTGAAAGATGTTCCACAGAACGACTGGCCTGTACTCCTCAAAAAAAAAAAAAAAAAAAAAAATGTCCTGAGAAACAAAGGCTGAGGAACTGTTCCAGACTAAAGGTGACTAAAGACACATGACAACTAAAAGTAATGCTTCATCCTGAATTGGATGCCAATTCGGGGTCGGGGGAACCCTTGCTCTGAAGGACATTTTGGGGACTATTGGCTAAATGTAAATATGAATTGAATATTACATAATATTGTGTCAATGTTAGTTTCCTGATTCTAATCATTGTACTGTAGTTATATAAGAGAATATCCTTATTCTTAGAAAATGCATACTGAAGTATTTAGGAGTAATGAAGTGTCATGTCTACAATTTAACTGGTTCAGGAAAAAAATGTGTGTGTATATACGAAAAGATAAAGCAAATGGTGCAAAATGTCACAAGTTGGTGAACCTTCGTGAAGGATATACAGGAATTATTTGTGCTTTTCTTGCAACTTTTCTATAATTTTCTTTTTAAAATTTTATTTTATTGATTGATTGATTGATTGAGACAGTGTCTTGCACTGTCACCCAGCCTGGAGTGCAGTGGCATGATTGTGGCTCACTACAGCCTCAACTACCTGGGCTCAAGCCATCCTTCCACCTCAGCCTCCCGAGTAGCTGGAACCACAGGCACGCACCACCACACCCCGCTAATTTTTGTATTATTTGTAGAGATGGGGTTTTACCATGTTGCCAAGGCTGGTCTCGAACTCCTGAGCTCAAGCAGTCCTCCTCCCTCAGCCTCCAGAAGTGCTCAGATTACAGGCATGAGCCACCACGCCCAGCACCTTTCCTATAATTTTTCAATTTTGCTTAAAAGTTAAACACACCAGCAGAAACAGCAGCTCTTTCCAAGGGAGTCTGAAGAAGGTTCAAAACTAGGGTCAGCAAACTCAAGGAACAGGAATAACCCTTGAGGAGGTCATCAGGATATTTAACTAAAGAGCCATCTGAAGGAAAGAGTACAAACTATTTGGTTCAGATGAGCTAGAGAGAACATTCTTCTTCCCCAGTACTCAGAATGATTCTCAACCTTTTCCACTGAAGTGCACTCAAAATAGAGGAAATTGACCTTCTGCACTGTTTTCACCCTTAACTTGTGACTGTTTTGTTTTGTTTGTATCTCCTGTCCTCATCTATCTTAGATTCCTTTTTCATTTTGCTGAAGTAACACTTCTTTTTTTCTTATAGGACACGTGGGCTAAAAATAAACAATACTGAGATGAACATTCTTGTACATAGAGCTTTCTGCCCTTGTCTGATTTTTCCCTTAAGATAAATTTCTAGAACAGAAATTCCCAAGTCAAAGAGTTTTTGTTGTTGTTGTTGTTTTGAGATGGAGTCTCACTCTGTCACCCAGGCTGGAGTGCAGTGTCATGATCTCGGCTCACTGCAGCCTCCGCCTCCTGGGTCAAAGCGATTCTCCTGCCTCAGCCTCCTGAGTAGTTGGGACTACAGACATGCACCACCACGCCTGGCTAATTTTTGTATTTTTAGTAGAGACAGGGTTTCACCATGTTGGTCAGGCTGGTCTCGAACTCCTGACTTCAAATGATCCACCTGCCTCAGCCTCCCAAAGTGCTGGGATTACAGGCCTGAGCCACCGCAGCTGGCCACCAAAGTTTTATACATATTTTTTAAAGTCCATTGATTCATATCACTAAATGCCCTGCAGAAAGTTTTTACCATGAACACATTACCCAGCTTCAACAATTATGAACTAATTTCCCATCTGGTTTCATATATATTCCTCCCAATTCCCTGTCCCCACACACCATGGTTTATTTTGAAGCAAATTCCAAAGACATCATTTCATCCTCATATATATCATTATATGTCTCTAAGATGCATACTTTTAAAAAATGCAATCACAATACTATTATTGAACACCCCTTCCCCACCAATTTTTAACAATCATCTCTGATTGTCTTCAAACATCCGGTGTTTAAATTTCTCCAATGGTGAATGCTATTAAGTGTTTGCCATTGTTATGGAAATCTCTGCAGATGGTGGGAGGAGCAAATGCATGTTCTTGGAGTTTTCTTTGAAATCGAGGTGAAAATTCACATTATATTAACTATCTACATATTATTTGTCATATATATTACAATTTATATATGTAAAGATATGTATGAATATAGGCATATACTACAGGCAATTCTGGTAGACTATCAAATCAAATGCCCATTATTCTAGTTTTATACTAATTTAAACTTCCCAAAGACACTTAAGAATATTAGGAGATGCAATCAAAATAACAGATAAAAGACAATTGCTAAATAATTATTAGAAAAAGGTGTCAGGAGGCCGGGTGGAGTGGCTCATGGCTGTAATCCCAGCACTTTGGGAGGCCAAGGCAGGTGGGTCACTTGAGGTCAGGAGTTCGTGACCAGCCTGGCCAACATGGTGAAACCCCATCTCTACTAAAAATACAAAAATTAGCCAGGCATGGTGGCGCGTGCCTGTAGTCCCAGCTACTCAGGAGGCTGAGGCAGGAGAATCGCTTGAACCCAGGAGGCGGAGGTTGCAGTGAGCTGAGGTTGTGCTACTGCACTCCAGCCTGGGCAACAGAGTGACACTCCATCTCCAAAAAAGAAAAAGGTGTCAGGTATTAAGTCTTTAAAAGTCCACCCACAAAGTGGAAGTAGAAACATTTCTATATCATGTAGTTTTTATAGTTTTATCTAGATTCACCTATTAAAATAAGCTATTTTAAAAGGCTTTTTAAATTCCCTTTTTTTTTTTTTTGAGATGGAGTCTTGCTCTGTTGCCCAGGCTAGAGTGCAGTGGCGTGATCTTGGCTCATTGAAACCTCTGCCTCCCAGATTCAAGTGATTCTTCTGCCTCAGCCTCCCAAGTAGCTGGGATAACAGGTGCCCACCACCATGCCCGGCAAATTTTTGTATTTCTAGTGGAGACGGGGTTTCACCATGGTGGCCAGGCTGGTGTCGAACTCCTGACCTCAAATGATCCACCAGCCTCGGCCTTCCAAAGTGCTGAGATTACAGGCATGAGCCACTGAGCCCAGCCAAGGCTTTTAAAATTTCTAACAAATGGGCCAGGCGCGGTGGCTCATGCCTGTAATCCCAGCACTTTGGGAGGCCAAGGTGGGCAGATCAACTGAAGTCAGGAGTTCGAGACCAGCCTGGCCAACATGGTGAAACCCCGTCTCTACTAAAAATACAAAAATTAGCTGGCCATGGTGGTGCACACTTGTAATCCCAGCTACTTGAGAGGCTGAGGCAGGAGAATCGCTTGAACCCAGGACGCATAGGTTGCAGCAAGCCGAATTTGCGCCACTGCACTCCAGCCTGGGTGACAAGAGTAACTCCATCTCAAAATAAATAAATAAATAAATAAATTTCTAACAAATGGTGGAAAATAGGCATAGTCTTAATTATACAGTACACATAGTCTTTATTAGCATTATATTCATGCAGATATTATTCGTTTAAACTGGTTTCTTATATTATGAAGGTATTTCCAAATATATCCATGGTGACTTATGTTCAGTAGTATCCATCTGATGTAGCCTGTGGACCTGGGTGTAGTAGATGCTATTGGTGCCCTGCCCGGCTCTCTTCACCAGCTAGCACCCCATCCCACATCTGTTTCAAGTGCAGCTTACCTCTGCGACCTCTGATTATCTGCCCTTGCCTGATGGGAACCTAGGAAGCTATACTCCCCTTATAGCCAATGAATGATTCTGGGATACAAAATCCCTGGCCCCTGCCTCAAGCAGGACTACTGCAAATGTTTCCTGCTGTGGACGCCAAGGCTAAACTGTATCTAAGACCATGTCCTTTCTCAGTTCTCTACCGTTCCCTATCCCACTTCGCGTCCTCCCTCATAAGTTTTCTTTAAGTGCACCCCTTCCAAAAATCAGATAACCGAAACATCATACCAACCAAGGAAGGAATTGTGCTTTTAGTTTAGAAGTTTAAGTTTTGGTTGGAGGTCTACTGGTAATGAACTTTTGAGAGAATGTGTTCGTCCCAATGGCATTGTTACAGACTATAAAACTGAGCGTTAGAAATTGAGAAAGAACAGCCTGGGTAACGTGGTGAAACTCTGTCTCTACAGAAATTAGAAAAATTAGCTGGGCATAGTGGTGCACACCTGTAGCCCAGCTACTTGGGGGGCTGAGGTGGGAGGATTGCTTGAGCCCAGGAGGTAGAGACTGCAGTGAACCATGATTGTACAGCTGCACTCCAGCCTGGGTGACAGAATGAGACCCTCTCAAAACAACAACAACAACAACAAAGAAGTGGAGCAAGAAAGAAAGGGGCTTTGTCTATGCCTGTCAGAAAATAGAACATAAAAACCAATTCCCAGGCAACCACAACTAGATTTCTGTTACTGATTTACTCAGCCCTACTTCGTCTTCCAATTTTAGTAGCAGTCTACCTTCATGAAGCCATCTGCCTCTAGGCTAAAATAGTTCTGGAAATCCTGAGTCTTAGGTGCACTGGAGCAGTCTGTCAGTTTTATGCACCTGGTAGCAGTATCAGCTTACACTGAGAAGCCTGTTTCTAGTATAGTCCTTCCTCCTGAGGCTCTGAGACTATTCTTTGTCATTCTTTCCAGAAGACTGACTCTCTGGCCCAGGGCTGCTGCACAGGATTTTCCACAGTGATGAAAATGCTCTATGTCTGCACTGTCCGATGCAGTAACCACTAGCTATAAGTGGCTATTGAACATTTGAAATGTGGCCAGTAGGACTGAGGAACCAAATGTAACATTTTAATTTTAATTAATTTAAACTTAGATTTAAATAGCCATGTGTGTGGCTAGTGGCTGCTATATTGGGCAGCACAGCTCTAATTTTCTAGCAAGGACATTTAGGCCATTGTGAAGGGAAAGCAGAGACCGCCTACTGAAAGGCCAGATTGTTCTGGCTCCTTGCTTATAGTAACCAAAAGTATCCAAATGGAGGCAATGAATGGGCCTACCTGTAACTATTTAGTCTATGATAACCATGGGGGCAAGAACACGGGAACAGAGAAGGCCTAGTGAAATCTTCAGGGTGTTAGAATCTGTCCTGTACAGAGTGTACTATGATCAGTAGCAAACAATAGAAGTATTTTAAACTTAGCAATCACATCTTTACAAGTTGATTTGTTAAGTTACTTTGTTAGCCCTGACATGTGAACGTAAGTTTGTCCTACCCTGCTTGAAAAGATATAATTTCATTATAATATTTTACCTACACAAAATTAACCTAAAGAAAGTTGAACCTTTTTTTTAATTTGACGGCTTTCCCTATATCGTGAGCCTGAAATATAAAAGTTTACTATAGAGTTCATAAAGAAAATGAAGCGGCCAGGCGAGGTGGCTCACACCTGTAATCCTAACAATTTGGGAGGCCAAGGCAGGAGGATTGCTTGAGTCCAGGAGCTTGAGACCAGCCTGGGCAACAAAGCAAGACCCTGTCTCTACAAAAAAAAAAATCTTTTTAAAAGTACCTGGGTGTGATAGGGCATGCCTTTAGTCCTAGCTACTCAGAAGGCTGAGGTGGGAGGATCACCTGAGCCCAGGAGGTGGAGGCTGCAGTGAGCCATGATCACGCGACTGCATCCCAGCCTGGGTGACAGAGCAAGACCCTGTCTCTCTCTCTCTGTCTCTCTCTATCTATATATATATGCAGACCTATCATACCTATTTATTTACTTATTTATTTTGAGATGGAGTCTCACTCTGTCACTCAGGCTGGAGTGCAGTGGCACAATCTCAGTTCACTGCAACCTCCGCCTCCTGGGTTCAAGCAATTATTCTGCCTTAGTCTGCCAAGTAGCTGCGATTACAGGCGCATGCGACCATGCCCAGCTAATTTTTGTATTTTTAGTAGAGACGGGGTTTCACCGTGTTGGCCAGGCTGGTCTCAAACTCCTGCCCTCAAGTGATCTGCCCACCTCACCCTCCCAAAGTGCTGGGATTACAGGCGTGAGCCACTGACCTGGCCCCTAATTATTTCTAATACATGTCCTACCCCCATTTTTGCTTGTGATGCCATTGTGGGTCACAGGATGAGGAAGCAAGCAGCCGTCTAGGAGAATGCAAAAGATGGTTTGGGTGTAAGATACTGTAATAGGAAAAAACAAAAAAAAACCAAAAAAACCCTGTTTTCCTACTCTCTACTCTTACTCAGCACAGAACACATCTGTGACAAGATGTGTTGGGGTTTTCCCCACACACCAAGCTATTCTCCAGCAAACACCAGCTAGATGCCCTATAATTCAGTTCAGTTCAGTTCTAACACTACCTGGAGATAGCATCAGATGCCACAAGGTAAGGGCTCAGTCCCACAAGACTGCCCCCACCCCACTCCAGACGCCAATTGCAAGTCCCAGGTTGTGACCTTTACTTCTGACCAACCAGCTGTAAACTGGGGGTTCCCATTCAATTAATTTGCTAGGACAACTTACAGAACTCAGGGAAGCATTACTTAACATTTACCAGGATATTTCAAAGGGTACAAATGAACAGCCAGATGGAAGAGTGTCAGGGCAAGGTGTCGGGGAAGGGCATGGAAGCCCCATGCCTTCAACTGGTGCTATCCTCCGGTACCTCCACGTGTTCAGCAACCCAGAAGCTTATCAAATCTTTCAGTTTTTGTAGAGCTTGATCTCTAGCCCACCCCTCTGCACCTGCCAGGGGTGGGGCTGAAAATTCCAACCCTCTAATCACTTGGTCTTTCAGGTGACCAGCCTCATCCTGAGATTATCTAGGAGCTCTATCCAAAGTCATCTTTTAGCCTAAACTCAGGTATGATCAAAAGGGGCTCATGAGGCCAGGCACAGTGGCTCAAGCCTGTAATCTCAGCACTTTGGGAGGCCGAGGCTGGCAGATCACCTGAGGTCAGGAGTTCGAGACCAGCCTGGACAACATGATGAAACCCTGTCTCCACTAGAAATACAAAAATCAGCCCAGCATGCTGGCGCACGCCTGTAGTCCCGTAGTTGGGAGGCTGAGGCAGGAGAATCGCATGAGTCCAGGAAGCGGAGGTTGCAGTGAGCCAAGATTGCACCACTGCACTCCAGCCTGGGTGACAGAGCGAGACTGTCTCAAAAAAGGGGTGCGGGGAGGGGGCGGGGCTCATGAATAACAAAAGTCATTCCTATCACTAGGAAATCCTAAGGGTTTTGGGTACTCTGTCAGGAACCAGGGACAAAGACCAAATATATTTATCATACTACAGATACCTTGTCAGTTTTATTCTGAATTTGGGGCCTGATCCTGAAAAAGAGCAACATTCTAAAGAGATGTCTGGTCAGAATACAGATACCTGAGAACTCCAAGTAGCCACAGCCTTATCTATATTAATAACCAAAGTGACGATGCTTTCTGAAAATCACAAGAGAAGGTAACATAACTTTAAGGATTTTAGCTCCTCTAGAAGTTAGGAACCCTTACTATTGTTTTGTTTGCTGATTTTTCTATAGTTTTCTATAGCAGAAGCATTCAAATGCAGCACATAAACATGAAAACTAGTAGATATATATATATTTTTTTATTTTTATTTTTTAAGGTTTTAGATTTTTCTTTTTCCCTAGACTTCTCAGCAGAATGCAGACCTTTTAAAGAGTACACGTTTAAGTTAGGGGAGGTAAAACCTCTCTGCTTTCTATGTGGAAAGTGAATTCTGTTGGGGGTGGGTGGTGTGCCCCTGTAGTCCAAGCTACTTAGAAGGCTGAGGTGGGAGGATGGCTTGAGCCAAGGAGTTTGAGACCAGCATGGGCAACACAGCGAGGCCCTGCCTCCAAAGGAAAAAAAAAAAAAGACAGTAATTGATTGCCTGATTGACAGAGTCTCACTCTGTCACCGAGGCTGGAGTGCAGTGGCGTAGTCATAGCTCACTGCAGCCTCGACATCCTGGACTCAAGCGATTTTCCTGACTCAGCCTACCAAGTAACTGGGACTATAGGCGTGCACCACCATGCTCCACTAATTTTAAAAAAAATTGTTTTGTAAAGACGGGGTCTCTCTATGTTGCCCAGGCTGGTCTGGAACTCCTGGCCTCAAGCAATCTTCTGGCCTCAGCCTCCCAAAGTCCAAAAAGGATTACAAGCGCGAGCCACTGCACCTGACCAGGAATTTTTAAAATTGATACATAATAGAGGTACATATTTTCAGGATACATGTCATAATTTTTTTTTCTTTTTGAGATAGGGTCTCACTCTGTTGCCCAGGCTGGAGTACAGTGGCAGGATCATAGCTCACTGCAGCCTCAGCCTCCTGAGTTCAAGTGATCTTTATGCCTGAGCCACCCAAGCAGCTAGGACCACAGGTGCCCACCACCACGCCTGGCTAATTTGTTATTTTCTGCAGAGATGATGTCTTGCTGTGTTTCCCAGGCTGGTCTCAAACTCCTGGGCTCAAGCAATCCTCCCACCTCAGCCTTCCAAAGTGCTGGGATTACAGGTGTGAGCCATTGTGCCTGGCCTTCATGTGATAATTTAATACATTCATATAATTTGTTTTCTTTGGAGTGTTTTTTTTTGTTTGTTTGTTTTGTTTTGTTTGATGGAGTTTTCGCTCTTGTTGCCCAGGCTGGAGTGCAATGGCGCAATCTCGGCTCTCTGCAACCTCTGCCTCCCAGGTTCAAGCGATTCTCGTGCCTCAGCTTCCCAAGTAGCTGGGATTACAGGTGCCTGCCACCACGCCCAGCTAATTTTTTGTATTTTGAGACGGGGTTTCACCATGTTGGCCAAGCTGGTCTCGAACTCCTGACCTCAGGTGATCCACCCGCCTCAGCCTCCCAAAGTGCTGGGATTACAGGCATGAGCCACGGTGCCCAGCCCATTCATATAATTTGTAAAGATCAAATCAGTGTAATTGGTATATCCACCACCTTAGAAAGTAAATTATTTATTGTCTTACATTGAGAAAAAACTGTATATTCAATGCAGTCTCAATATTTTTATTGATGAGCTACTAGTTTTCTTTATTGTACATGTTTCTCTTTTTCTAAAAGAATTTAATATACCTCAATATATACATATTTAAATATACGAATTTCAACATACATATACTAAATAATGATAGGGTGCATTATTTAAGCTTTAAACTTTAGTTTTAAGATACAGTTACTCTTAAAAAGCTTATTATAAGACACTGTTAATTTTTACATCATAGCCAGGCGCGGTGGCTCACGCCTGTAATCCCAGCACTTTGGGAGGCTGAGGCAGGTGGATCACGAGGTCAGGAGATGGAGACCATTCTGGCTAACACGGTGAAACCCCGTCTTCACTAAAAATACAAAAAACAATTAGCCGGGCGTGGTGGCGGGCGCCTGTAGTCCCAGCTACTCGGGAGGCTGAGGCAGGAGAATGGCGTGAACCCAGGAGGCGGAGCTTGCAGTGAGCCGAGATCGCGCCACTGCACTCCAGCCTGGGCGACTGAGCAAGACTCCATCTCAAAAAAAAATTTTTTTTTACATCATAATTTAAATGTTATAACTACTGCCCAGAGCTTGGTTTCTAATAATACCATTTTCCAATATAAGAAACCAGAGCTCCTGGTGCAGCGTCTGCTCTGGCCCCTGGTCCCCTCGCTCCCCGCCCACCCAGGCCCCTTCCTCCGGAGCTCACCTGGGGCCTCCATCCCAGAAGCGCAGGGTTTATTTTTCTGATTAAAGAAAATAAAAAGTGCCGTGCCACTATTTTTTATAATAGCATCAGCGTTTATAATTTAAACAAAAACAACAACAACAACAACAACAAAACAGAAAAAAAAAAAAAACCAGAGCTCTTTGTAAAAATGGCTGACTCCAAGGCTAAGGCAGGAAAAGTAAAAGATGAGACTGGAATATCTTGTGGTGCCAGAAATTAAGTAAGTGCTCAAAGAGTGATGAGGACATATTGAAAGGACACAGGAGCCAACATGGAGGGACTCCCAGTAGCCAAATCTTGGACAACCTGGGCAACAAAGTATTAAGTACTACTAATGGATCATTCCCTATAGGATAAAATCAGAATCCCTGAGTTCATGATGATGTAAATAATTTCATTTAAAAAAATGAGGCCTGTTGGCCGGGCGCGGTGGCTCACGCCTGTAATCCCAGCACTTTGGGAGGCCGAGGCGGGTGGATCACGAGGTAAGGAGATTGAGACCATCCTGGCTAACATGGTGAAACCCTGTCTCTACTAAAACTAAAAAAAAAAAAAAAAAAAAAAGAGGCTTGTAATACCAGCACTTTGGGAGGCCGAGGCGGGGCAGATCACGAGGTCAGGAGTTCGAGACCAGCCTGGCCAACATGGTGAGACCCTATCTCTGCTAAAAATATAAAAATTAGCCAGGCATGGTGGTGCGTGCCTGTAATCGCAGCTACTCGGGAGGCTGAGGCAGAAGAATTGCTTGAACCCAGGAGGCAGAGATTGCAGTGAGCCAAGATTGCACCACTGCACTCGAGCCTGGACAACAAGAACGAGACTCCATCTCAAAAATGAATAAGTAAATAAATACACGGGGAGAAGGGAATTCGCTTCATTGCAGTAACATTCCATCTAATAAATGAAGAAAGAATGATTATAATGGAAAAATCAACATTCAACACTTCGGTAATAGTTATTTCAGGCAACAATCATCAATGGAAATGTTAAGTATGTGAGTTGATGGATTTGTTAGACTGGTTTAATCATTCCACAACATATACCAAAACATCACATTGCACCCCATAAATATATATACAATTATTTGTCAAAATAAAATTGAAAAAAATGAATTTTCATGGAAAATAACAGTGAGCATAGATATAAAGATTAGGGGATAACTTCTGGCTTCAAATATTAAAAATACGAGTGCAAAAGACTTATGGGAAAATAAAAATAAAAGTAAAAATAAAATATTTAAAATACTTTCTAGTAAACTACCTGGTACACAGTAGAGTTCTAAATGCAAAAAGGATTCTACATGTAGTTTGGATTACAGGTGTGTAATCCCAAAGGATTCTAAATGTAATGATTAAGGGTGCATTCCAAAAAAACAAAACAACAAAAACAAAAAAGGTCCATTCCATTGTTTCTCAATTTCTCCTCTCAAATGCATGACCACAGCTTCAGAATTCAACTTTCTTATAATTCACTTCTTCTTTTTTTTTTAGACAGAGTCTCACTCTGTTGCCCAGGCTGGAGTGCAGTGGTGCAGTGGCACAAGATCAGCTCACTGCAACCTCTGCCTCCTGGGTTCAAGCGATTCTCCTGCCTCAGCCTCCCGAGTAGCTGGGATTACAGACATGTGCCACAATGCCTGGCTAATTTTTTGTATTTTTAGTAGAGACGGGGCCTTATCATGTTGGCCAGGCTGGTCTCGAACTCCTGACCTCAGATGATCTGCCTGCCTTGGCCTCCCAAAGTGCTAGGATTACAGGAATGAGCCACTGTGCCCAGCCTATAATTCACTTCTTAAATTGAAAAGTACACACACAAGAAGAATCATCAATGGATGCTAAAATTAGTGGGTCAAAGTTTGATGAGGAACAGAATATTTACACAGTCTCAAACTATCATTCCTCATATTAATTACAAAGGGAAAAATAGTATGTTTATACTGAAGAGATCTGGCAGAGGCTGTCTTGACAAAGTAATCCAGATTAACATCATCATTAATGAAACAAATTGACATCTCGGGCCTCCTAATATGAAGCACTGTGAAGGACAGGCACACTATTACTACTGTTGTATTTCTGGCCCAAAATGGAACACATGAAATTTTGTTGTTTTATTTGTTTTGTTTTGTTTTTTAGATGGAGTATCTCTCTGTCGCCCAGGCTGGAGTGCAGTCGCACAATCTTGGCTCACTGCAGCCTCTGTCTCCTGGGTTCAAGCAATTCTCCCACCTCAGCCTCCCGAGTAGCTGGGATTACAGACATGTGCCACCATGCCTGGCTAATTTTTTGTATTTTTAGTGGAGATGGGGTTTTACCATGTTGGCCAGGCTGGTCTCGAACTCCTGACCTCAGATTATCTTCCTGCCTCGGCCTCCCAAAGTGCTGGGATTACAGGTGTGAGCCACCGCACCCGGCCCGTTTACACTGGATGTTAACAACACTGAAGAAGGATAAACTGAAAAGTCTGAGAGTGAGCGAGCGTGAGAACTCATGAGCAGGAAGAAATAGGGAAGTACAGAAGGAGGATCAGGAAGGTGGCGTTCCAGAAGCCAAAGAAACAGATTCAAGATCAAAGTGGTAAATTTTATCAAATGCAATAGAAAGGACAGTTATATAAGGCCAAAAAAGTGTCCACTGGATTTGGCAAGAAAGCAGTCACGCAGTCAATGATGTCTTTTGCCAACAGTTTTTGTACAATGGTGGGTGCAGAAGACAGATCACAAAGAGTTTGAGGAGAAAATGGAAAATGAGGAATTGGATAGAGCAAGTAAGGACAACTCAAAAAGCTAGCTGTAACCAGAGGAAGATGCATCGTCAAGAGAGGGCTTTAAACATGTTCATTCATTCAATTATTTGTTTACTTACCTTATTTTTAGGATAGGAAAAACTTGAGTGTTTACAAACCTAAGGGGAAAAACTAGAAGGAAGGATAAACAAAAGCTATGGGAGAATAAAATCAGCATTTGATAGAGGCAAGTACCAAAGGTGATGGAATGCAGGGCACAGATGGATCTGCTGGCCAGAGAAGGGACACCTCACCCCTGGGCCTGGAGGAAAGCGGGGAAGAAGCAGTATAGATGTGGATGGAAATGGATGTGGTTCACACTTGAATCCTTCAATCTCTTCATAAACTAATGGGTTGAGTCTATTTTTCTACAGTGAGGATGGTGGAGGTTGAATGGGGATGCATGTTTACATTACTTTTTAAAAAGTCTTCACACCTGTAATGCCAGCACTTTGGGAGGCTGAGGCAGGAGGATCACTTGAGCCCAGGAGTTCAAGACCAGCTTGGGCAACACAGTGAGTTTCCGTCTCTGTAATTTTTTTTTTTGAGACGGAATTTCCCTCTTGTTGCCCAGGCTGGAGTGCAATGGTGCAATCTCGGCTCACTGCAACCTCTGCCTCCCGGGTTCAAGCGATTCTCCTGCCTCAGCCTCCCGAGTAGCTGGGATTACAGGCATGTGCCATCACGCCCGGCTAGTTTCGTATTTTTAGTAGAGACAGGGTTTCTCCATGCTCGGCCTCCCAAAGTGCTGGGATTACAGGCATGAGCCACTGCGCCTGGCCCTCTATAAAATTTTTTTTAAAAATTAGCCAGGCATGGTGGCACACGCCTATAGTTTCAGCCACTCAGGAGGCTGAGGTGGGAGGCACCTGAGCCCAGGAGGTCGAGGCTGCAGTGAGCTATGATTGTGCCACTGTACTCCAGCCTGGGCGACAGAGCAAGACCATGTCTTGAAAGAAAGAGAGACGGGAGAGAGAGAGAGAGAGAGAAGAGGGGGAGGGAGGGAGGAAGAGGAAAAAGGGAGGGAGAGAGGGAAGAAAGGAAAGAGGGAGGAAGGGAGGAAAGAAGGAAGGAAGGAAGGCAAGAAGGGAGGGAGGGAGGGAAGGTCATGGTTTGGTCCAGGCATGGTGATTCACACCTGGTAATCCCAACACATTGGGAGGCCAAGGTGGGAGGATCCCTTGAGGCCAGGAGTACAAGACCAGCCTGGGCAACATAGCAAGACCCTGTGTCTAAAAAAAAAAAAAATTAGCCAGGCTAAGCAGGATCACTTGAGCCCAGGAAGTAGAGGCTGCAGTGAAGTGAGCTATCATTATGCCCACTGCACTCCAGCCTGGGTAACAGAGCAAGACCCTGTCTCAAAACATTTTTGCCTTTTTTAACCTTTTTTTTTTTTCCTTCAGGGAGGTATGGCCTTAGACTATTCAGAACGTTACTGGTGGGAATAACAAAGGGAGCTGACCGAGGATTTGTACAGGACCGTGGAGGGGTGTTTAGAGCCAAGTTGAGATCTGAGCCCATGAATCTGTACCAGTCTCCATGGTTGTGGGGTTTTCTCCAGCAGTACTCAGCAGCCTAGTATATGGACAGAGAAAATGGGATGTGTTTTGAGCCAGGGTGTGGCTTAGCCATCTTGGCAGAGCTGAATCATAGGGTACAAAGGGCTTCCAGGAGTCAGGGAGAGTGATTCAGGTGGGATCCAAACAGAACTGGTAAGTAAAGGAAGTCAGGAACAGGGTGGGAGACCGTAGAATTGGAGATCTCCATGAATCTGAAGCACAATTAGGGTGGCTAGAGAGAACCGGAGAGGAAGCAAATCGCAGTCAGAGATTAGGATACTACAGTTTAAGGGCTGCCATGAGCAGCACTGGAAAGCATCCCCATACCTTATACCACTGTAGGAGGCTATACATTCTAGTTTCCCTGAGACAGTCCCAGTTTACATGTTATTCTAACATTTTGTCTAATTTAGCATTTGTCCCAAACTTCATTTTCTAACAAAGTTTAAGTATTCATAGTTGCATTTAAATAAGCCAGGATGAGTCTATTGGGCCACCATATTTTTATTTTTAGAGACAGCGTCTCACTCTATCGCCCAAGCTAGAGTGCAGTGGTGCAATCACCGTAACGTAGAATTCCTGGGCTCAAGCGATCCTCCCACCTCAACCTCCCAAGCAGCTAAGACTACAGGCGCACATCACCATGCATGGCTATTTTTTTTTATTTTTTGTAGAGACAATGTCTCGCCGTGTTGCCCACTCTGGTCTGGAATTCCTGGCCTCAAACGATCCTCTCACCACAGCCTCCCAAAGTGTTGGGATTACAGGGGTGAGCCACCTTGCCCAGCCTAGGACTACAACTTTTTAATTCCAACTTCTGGCTTGGTCTCATCTACTAGTTTGTGAGATGCATATACAGAGAACCAAGCTCTCACTTTAACACAGGGTTAAACCTAAAAGACAACCGGTGATAACCCTTCTCCCTTTCTCTAATCTTTTCCAAATACAATATAACTAACACCTCCCGCTCAAGGATAGCATGTAGGGCGTTCACTGATAACAAAGCAAGTGCAATCAGGCACTAGGGGTTAGGGACAACGAACTCATTTTACTCCCAGGTGGGAGTGAGAGGAGTATTCACCATTGTGCGCCTTGCTGAATATGTGGTGTACCAGCCAGCTGTCCCCATGCCAAAGCCTGCAAGATACAGGAAGCTGCCAGGCCACCAGTTGGTAAGTCAGTGGATGCAGGAAATTATACATTTACATGTATGTAAAATATATTCAGGAAATAAAGGCAGAGGAGTCCTGCCATAGAACATATATCGAGTAGTCTGAATACTTTTGGTATAACAGTTATTCATTATACAATGTGTATCTACAACTCATGTTTTTATTTTTTTATTTTTATTTTTTTTCTGAGATGGGGTTTCACTCTCCACCCAGGCTGGAGTGCAATGGTATCATCTCGACTCGCTGCAACCTCTGCCTCCTGGGTTCAAGTTATTCTCCTGTCTCAGCTTCCCGAGTAGCTGAGATTACAGGTGCCCGCCACCACGCCCAGTTAATTTTCATATTTTTAGTAGAGATGGGGTTTCACCATGTTGGCCAGGCTGGTCTCAAACTCCTGACCTCAGATGATCCACCCACCTCGGCCTCCCAAAGTGCTGGGATTATAGGAGTGAGCCACCACACCTGGCCCAACTCACGTTTATAATAATTTTTTTTTTCTAGAAACAGAGTATCACATTGTTGCCCAGGCTGGTCTTGAACTCCTGGCCTCAAGCGATCCTACTGCCTTGGCCTCCCAACACTGGGATTACAGGTGTGAGCCACTGTGCCTGGCCTATTTTATTGTTTGGTAATGCTTTTTTAAATTTTGGAAACAACTTTTCCAGCATATAAGTTCGAAAACTAAAGTGCATAATTAATGAAAAAGTAAATACTGAATCTCTTTCTCAAGAAAGTTGATGATAAACGTATAACATGCATAAATCATTTGTCTGCATTTATCAGCCACTCACAGGGCACAATGATATCACTGACCACATGAAAATCAGAAGACATAAATCTGCAGAGAAAGCATCAGCATCTACCTCAAAAGTTTGTCGTTTGTTTTTTGTTTGTTTTGTTTTTTTGAGACAGAGTCTCGCACTGTCGCCCAGGCTGGAGTGCAGTGGCGCAATCCTGGCTCACTGCAACCTCTGCCTCCCGGGTTCAAGCAATTCTCCTGCCCCAGCTTCCCAAGTACCTGGGATTACAGGCGCCCGCCACCACTCCCAGCTAATTTTTTGTATTTTTAGTTAGAGACAGGGTTTCGCCATGTTGGCAAGGCTGGTCTCGAACTCCTGACCTCGTGATTCACCCGCCTTGGCCTCCCAAAGTGCTGGGATTTCAGGCGTGAGCCACCGCGCCAGGCCGGTTTGTAGTTATTTTAAGACTGTAGCCAAAGAGGTACAGCTGCAGAGAGGTATTTACATACTGCTCTGTGAAGGACTTTTGTTTAGATCAAATGACTTATTTAGATCAAAATTCATTGGTTCATTTTCCATTTTATGTTGCCTTGTACATGATGAAAAGTGAAGCACTACTTGTAATGCGTAGCTCTATTAGCAGAACTTCACAGTTAAATGATGCCAGTTTAATGTTGATATCTTTAGATGGTTCCAATAGAAAATCAGTTGTATTAGTCGGGGTTCTCCACAAAAACAGAAGCAACAGGATGTACCTGGATCTATCTCGATCTATCTATATGTCTATATGCAAGGTTGGGAGAGATTCATTTATTTTAAGGAATTGGCTCACGCAATTGTGGAGGCTTGTTGAGTCCAAAATCTGAAGGTGTAGGCCTGCGGTCTGAAGACTCAGGGAGGAGTTGCAGTTCCAATCCAAAGGCAATGTGCTGGAGAATGCCTTCTTGATCAGGGGAGGTCAGTGTTTGTTCTATTAAGGCCTTTAGCTGATGAGGCCCACTCACATTATGGAGGGTAATATGCTTTACTCAAAATCCACTGATTTAAATATTAATCTCATACAAAAAACACCTTCACAGAAACATCCAGAAGAATGTTTGACCAAATATATGGGCCAAGTTGACACATAAAACTAACCATCATGGCCAGGCATGGTGGCTCACGCCTGTAATCCAGCGCTTTGGGAGACCGAGGCAGGCAGATCACGAGGTCAGGAGTTTCAGACCGGCCTGGCCAACATGGTGAAACCCCATCTCTACTAAAAATACAAAAATTAGCCCGACGTGGTGGCACGCATCTGTAATTCCAGCTACTCAGGAGGCTAAGGCAGGAGAATTGCTTGAACCCAGGAGGCGGAGGTTGCAGTGAGCCCAGATCGCGCCACTGCACTCCAGCCTGGGTCACAGGGCAAGACTTTGTCTCAAAAAAAAAAAAAAAAGAAAGAAAAAGAAAGAAATTAACCATCATGTTAGTTAATTCCAATTATGGTTCAATTTTACACCCCATTTATGGAATAAAAGTAAAGTTTATGGAGGCCGGGCACGGTGGCTCATGTCTGTAATCCCAGCATTTTGGGAGGCCGAGGCGGGCAGATCACCTAAGGTCAGGAGATCGAGACCATTCTGGCTAACACGGTGAAACCCCGTCTCTACTAAAAAATACAAAAAAAATTAGCCAGGCGTGGTGGCAGGTGCCTGTAGTCCCAGCTACTCGGGAGGCTGAGGTAGGAGAATGGCGTGAACCCGGGAGGCAGAGCTTGCAGTGAGCCGAGATCGCGCCACTGCACTCCAGCCTGGGTGTCAGAGCGAGACTCCGTATCAAAAAAAAAAAAAAAAAAGTAAAGCTTATGGAAAGTTATTCTGATGAAAGTGAAACATCTGACATTATTGAGAAAACCATTATCAACTCATTGAAAAAGTAAACATTTAGTATAAATATTTGTGTGATGATTGTTTTTCATAGAAATACAAATTTTGGTGGAGCACAGCACCATGGTTAAAAACAGACTTCTTAATAAAGAAATTTCTAGAGAAGAAATACAGTTGGACTTGGTTGTGGCGCACAAATAATTCATAATTGTGTTCAAACAAGTCAATTACAAAATTGTTTCTGGCCGGGTGCAGTGGTTCATGCCTGTAATCCCACCACTTTGGGAGGCCGAGGCAGGCGGATCACCTGAGGTCAGGAGTTCGAGACCAGCCTGATCAATATGGTGAAACCCTGTCTCTATTAAAGATACAGAAATTAGCCGGGTGTGGTGGCGTGCAACTGTAGTCCCAGCTATTCGGGAGGCTGAGAAAGGAGAATTGCTTGAACCCGGAAGGCAGAGGTTGCAGTGAGCTGAGATCACACCGCTGGACTCCAGCCTGGGTGACAGAGCAAGACTCCATCTCAAAAAAAAAAAAATTGTTTCTGGAAAGGCATCGGGAAGAGGAATCTTAGGTTACACTCATGCTTTCCTTATTTCTTCCTGCATGCAGATATTCCAGTAAAGAACAGTGACATACCTAGCATATAGGACATCCAGAGTAGATAATTTTTTAACATTTTTCACCTCTATGACAAAATCGTTTTCAGTAATAATCATATAATAATTAGGAATAATTATTTTCTTGCTTTTGTCTGTAGTGGGAAAACAATATTTTAGAAGAATACATTTCCACTTTAAATATAATGTCCAAATTCAGTAAACCATTTCATATGTGAACCAGATTTTCACTTACCAAGAAAAAGTCTTACATCTTGCAGATTGCAGTGTTTGCTGTTTTCCATTTTAAATACAAATAAAAAGTCCAAATTGTTACACAGAATGACAAGATTGAAAGAACAGTACTGTTTCTTTGTTTTTACAATCATCTGGCTATCATTATTTGTTTCAAATCCACTATTAAAATACAGGAGTATCTGGTACTGCAGGATTTGGAGAAAGGAACTGCAAGCCAGAGGCAAGCTGGAAGGATTCTGAATTGTTGGGTACCTAATTTAGAAACAAATTTGAGTAGCTGAGACCACATGTGTCAGGGGACGAATATATAACCGGAAGTTCTCTGAATTAACTTCCTGATAGAACACAATGTTTGTTAAAAGGATAAGTAATGAAAATGTTCTAATATGAATTTCAAGTTCTATGCCAAATAGAAATGCATTCATATATTCACCAAAAGATATGTACAAAATGTTCATAGTAGCATTATTTCTAATAGCCCAAACCTGGAAACTGCCCAAATGTCCATCAACAGGGGAATGGATAAGAAGTCTTAGAGGCAGGCTGGGCGTGGTGGCTCACATCTGTAATCTCACCACTTTAGGAAGCCAAAATAGGCGGATCACCTGGGGTCAGGAGTTCAAGACCAGCCTGGCCAACATGGTGAAACCCCATTTTCTACTAAAAATACAAACATTAGCCAGGTCTGGTGGCACACGCCTGTAGTCCCAGCTACTCGGGAAGCTGAGGCAGGAGAATTGCTTGAACCCGGGAGGCAGAGGTTGCAGTTAGCTGAGATCATTCAACTGCACTCCAGCAGAGCAGCAGAGCGAGACTCTGTCTCAAAAAAAAAAAAAAAAAAAAGTCTTAGAGGCTAGAAGAAAGTGAAGAACTGTTTAAGGCAAAATTATTATGGAACACATAACATTGGTATCATCATGTATTGAGCTAAGCTCTATGCTAGGCACTTTTGCATATATTATTTTGTTTAATCTTCACCACACTCTGTGACAGAAATATTAACCTCATTTGACGTATAAGAAACCAAGCACGCAGCGACCAAGGATCTTGCCCAAAGTCAAAATGCTACAATAGTGGGGAACCCAGGATTTGAACTCAGTCCAAAGCCCACACGTCCCTTTTCCATTACAGCCTGCTGCCTCTCCAGGATAAAGAGGGAAGACAGGGAAAGTAGGGAAGTATGGACTTCACAAATTCATACATGCTAAAATTATAACAGCTACTGTTTCTTGAGCACCTATTATGTGGCAAATACTATATGAGGTACTTTACATAAATGATTTTTAGAATTCTCGTAAAACTCTTCATGGCAGTAGTTATTATTCTCTCTCTCTCTTTTTTTTTTTTTCTTGAGACAGGATATTTCTCTGTTGCCCAGGCTGGAGTGCAGTGGCACGATCTTGGCTCACTGCAGCCTCGACCTCCTGGGCTCAAGCCATCCTCCCACCTCAGCCTCCCAAGTAGCTGGGGCTACAGGCACATGGCCACCAGGCCCAGCTAATTTTTCATTTTTGTAGAGACTGAGTCTCACCATGTTACCCAGGTTTATTATTCTCATTTTTTAGATGAAGAGACTGAGGTCCAGAGAAGCTCAATGACTTGCCTAGTTTTACAAATCTCCTGCCATCACATACCCCTCAGCGTCCTTAATAAGAGGGACGCCACCAACTATGTGCTGGGCACTGTGGTGGATGCTGGAGCTATAGGGTTGAGTATATAAGAAATGGTGTTGCTGGAGCAACTGTTGCTTGCTTACCTGACCTATCTGAGAATTAATTAGCAGGGGAACATATTTTTGTTTTCAGATTCAATATAAGAACTTGTGTAGGCAAAAATAAAGATCAGTAGTAATAGTAGTAGTTCCCATTTGCTGACTGTACTGTCCTAAGTGCATATATATATACATACACACAGGCATACCTATACTCCTCTAATACTCAAAATGATCCCGTTTATGTATTGTTAATATGCTCATTTTATTTTTAAATTTTTATTTATTTTTATTTTTATTTATTTTTGAGACGGAGTCTCATTCTGTCGCAGAGGCTGAAGTGCAGTGGTGCGATCTCGGCTCAGTGCGACCTCCGCCTCCCGGGTTCAAATGATTCTCCTGCCTCAGCCTCCGGAGTAGCTGGGATTACAGGCGCCCGCCTCCACGCCCAGCTAATTTTTGTATTTTTAGTAGAGATGGGGTTTCGCCATGTTGGCCAGGCTGGTCTCGTACTCCTGACCTTGGGTGATCCACCTGCCTCGGCCTCCCAAAATGCTGGGATTACAGGCGTGAGCCACCGCGCCGGGCTAATATGCTCATTTTAGTGAGGCAAAAATAGAGGCTCAGAGTCTGATTTGTACAAAACTACAGAGCAGTTAAGTGTCCTCTCAGATGTGTACCCTGATCTGGGTGACTCTAGGACTCTAGGTCTCAACTGTTACAACCAGTTAAGGGTTTGGGGAAGCACTGGGCCAAGAGTCAGGAAAATGGAAGCCACAGGTAGTGCAAGGTCTTGGGAATGGGACGTCTGGTCCAAGGATTCACGCGATGACTGGAACCCGAAGAGCCGGGGCCCGGTTTACGGCCGCCATGAAGCAACGCGGACGGCGGTAGGTTTGGGAATCAGGGAGCCCTCTGAATAGGAGACTGAGTGGGGAGGGAAAGGGGCTTCGCTGGGGGAGCCTCGGCTTCTTCTGGGAGAAAATTCCCACGGCTGCCTAGTGAGCCTGCAAACTGGTAGGCGCCGGCGTAGGCGCGCGGGCGGGGCCGGGGGCGGGGCCTGCGGGGCGGGGCGGGCAGAGGGCGGGGCCTGCTTCTCCTCAGCTTCAGGCGGCTGCGACGAGCCCTCAGGCGAACCTCTCGGCTTTCCCGCGCGGCGCCGCCTCTTGCTGCGCCTCCGCCGCCTCCTCTGCTCCGCCACCGGCTTCCTCCTCCTGAGCAGTCAGCCCGCGCGCCGGCCGGCTCCGTTATGGCGACCCGCAGCCCTGGCGTCGTGGTGAGCAGCTCGGCCTGCCGGCCCTGGCCGGTTCAGGCCCACGCGGCAGGTGGCGGCCGGGTCCTGAGGCGCGGGGTCCGCAGTGCGGGCTCGGGCGGCCGGGCCCAGGGAACCCCGCAGGCGGGGGCGGCCAGTTTCCCGGGTTCGGCTTTACGTCACGCGAGGGCGGCAGGGAGGACGGAATGGCGGGGTTTGGGGTGGGTCCCTCCTCGGGGGAGCCCTGGGAAAAGAGGACTGCGTGTGGGAAGAGAAGGTGGAAATGGCGTTTTGGTTGACATGTGCCGCCTGCGAGCGTGCTGCGGGGAGGGGCCGAGGGCAGATTCGGGAATGATGGCGCGGGGTGGGGGCGTGGGGGCTTTCTCGGGAGAGGCCCTTCCCTGGAAGTTTGGGGTGCGATGGTGAGGTTCTCGGGGCACCTCTGGAGGGGCCTCGGCACGGAAAGCGACCACCTGGGAGGGCGTGTGGGGACCGGGTTTTGCCTTTAGTTTTGCACACACTGTAGTTCATCTTTATGGAGATGCGCATGGCCTCATTGAAGCCCCACTACAGCTCTAATAGCGGTAACCATGCGTATTTGACACACGAAGGAACTAGGGAAAAGGCATTAGGTCATTTCAAGCCGAAATTCACATGTGCTAGAATCCGGATTCCATGCTGACCGATGCCCCAGGATATAGAAAATGAGAATCTGGTCCTTACCTTCAAGAACATTCTTAACCGTAATCAGCCTCTGGTATCTTAGCTCCACCCTCATTGGTTTTTTCTTGTTTGTTGAACCGGCCAAGCTGCTGGCCTCCCTCCTCAACCGTTCTGATCATGCTTGCTAAAATAGTCAAAACCCCGGCCAGTTAAATATGCTTTAGCCTGCTTTATTATGATTATTTTTGTTGTTTTGGCAATGACCTGGTTACCTGTTGTTTCTCCCACTAAAACTTTTTAAGGGCAGGAATCACCGCCGTAACTCTAGCACTTAGCACAGTACTTGGCTTGTAAGAGGTCCTCGATGATGGTTTGTTGAATGAATACATTAAATAATTAACCACTTGAACCCTAAGAAAGAAGCGATTCTATTTCATATTAGGCATTGTAATGACTTAAGGTAAAGAGCAGTGCTATTAACGGAGTCTAACTGGGAATCCAGCTTGTTTGGGCTATTTACTAGTTGTGTGGCTGTGGGCAACTTACTTCACCTCTCTGGGCTTAAGTCATTGTATGTCTATCTGAGGTGCTGGCTACCTCCTGGAGTTATTGAGAGGATTGTAAGACAGTCTATGTGAATCAACAACCCTTGCATGGCCCCTGGCGGGGAACAGTAATAATAGCCATCATCATGTTTACTTACATAGTCCTAATTAGTCTTCAAAACAGTCCTGTAGCAATGGTATGATTATTACCATTTTACAGATGAGGAACCTTTGAAGCCTCAGAGAGGCTAACAGACATACCCTAGGTCATACAGTTATTAAGAGAAGGAGCTCAGTCTCGAACCTAGCTCTCTCTCTCTCTCGAGTAATACCAGTTAAAAAATAGGCTACTAATAGGTACTCAAAAAAATGGTAGTGGCTGTTGTTTTTATTCAGTTGCTGAGGAAAAAATGTTGATTTTTCATCTCTAAACATCAACTTACTTAATTCTGCCAATTTCTTTTTTTTGAGACAGGGTCTCACTCTGTCACCTAGGATGGAGTGCAGTGGCGCAATCACTGCTCACTGCAGCCTCGACTTCCCGGGCTCAGGTGATTCTCCCCAGGCTCAGGGGATTCTCCCACTTCAGCCTCCCGAGTAGCTGGGACTACAGGTGCGCACCACCATCCCTGGCTAATATTTGTATTTTATTTTATTTATTTATTTATTTATTTTTTTGAAACGGAGTTTCGCTCTTATTGCCCGGGCTGGAGTACAGTGGCGTGATCTCGGCTCACTGCAACCTCTGCCTCCCGGATTCAAGCGATTCTCCTACCTCATCCTCCTGAGTAGCTGGGATTACAGGCGCCCGCCACCATACCTGGCTAATTTTTTGTATTTTTAATAGAGACGAGGTTTCACTATGTTGGCCAGGCTAGTGTCGAACTCCTGATCTCAGGTGATCCACCCGCCTTGGCCTCCCGAAGTGCTGGGATTACAGGCGTGAGCCACTGCGCCCGGCCTAATATTTGTATTTTTTGTAGAGATGGTGTTTTGCCATGTTGTCCAGGCTGGTCTTGAACTCCTGAGCTCAAGCGATCTGCCCGCCTCTGCTTCCCAAAGTGCTGGGATTACAGGCATGAGCCACCATGCCTGGCCTAGGTAGATGCTTTTAGCTTTGGGGTGTGATGCCTGCCCCAGTATATAGTGAATTTAATTATTGCTAGAGCTGGCTGTTTGTTAGTTTTCTTTGAACATAAGATACTCATTGTTTTTAGTTTGCAAATCCCTCTTCCTTTTTAAAAAATTTCCTTCCCTTAAACTGTTTGCATGTTAGCAATAACAAATGCTTAAATGGTGCTATGTGCTAGATACTCTTCTAAGCCCTGTTATGTATATTAACTAATTTTTTAAATTACACAAATCAGAGAGGTTAAGTAACTTGCCCAAGATTACCCAACAATACTAGGATTTGAACCTAAGTTTGTCTCGCCCCAGATTCTGCTCTTAATCTCTAAACTTTTAAGTTAGTAGTGACAATCGTAGATATTTATTGAATACTTAACTATGTTTTAGGCGTTGAAGTAAATATTTTGCAGGCATTATCTAATGTAAACACCCTAAAGTTACATAACAGGTACCCTTTAGGTAAATAAACACTAGTATGACCTTGGAGGCACAGATAGTTGAAGTAACTTGCCCAATATCACTTACATGAAATTGGCCCTCAAATGTGTCTGATACAACCCATGCTGCTTGTAACTATCGTTTTAAACTGCCAGGGTAAACTTGGACACACTTGAGCTAAGAAAAAGCTTTTAGATTTTTGCAAATTAATGTGAAAGATATGCTTTATGTGGATATAATATCTTCTAAATTTGGGGGATGGTAGTCCTAGAAATGTAATCCTGCCCTAGCCGAGCTTACCCTGCCAATAATTTTTCACAGAATTGGTAAAATGGAGCACTTTTTTTTGTCCTTGGCCACACTGTTATCAACAGGGTGTAGATTGACATCAGTCTGTAGGTGTAAACCAGAATTACTCTTTGTGACCACCAGGAAATACAGCAGTTCAGTTCAGGGGTTTCTTTCTGTGAATTTAGCACTGTGACCTGCATACTACAAGTCTACTTTGTTTTCTATCCATTGTTTTTATCTGGGTATTGCAAAAGGTAGGAAAAGGACCAACCAGATCAGCAGAGAAGAGTTGCCTTGGAGTTTTCTTTTAGTTTTCTGCAGTTCATTAGATAGTAACTAGGCCATGTCATTTTACTCCCTTGTAGTGAAGATGTGTTGAAGTTGTACTGGTATACTCTTCTACCTTTCTGTAATTTTATATTGTGTAGACTTGATAAAATTTATGTGTCAATCACCACCATTAATATCAATATTGAGCCTCAATTCTTATTTTCCTGCCCAGTGGCTGCCAAATTACTAACATTTACAATAATTCACTACTACTAAGATAATCTACTAGTTCGATCACATACTTCAAATTGTTATGGAACTACTGTCTTCAGCATTGTGCTTCTGATAACTGATAAGTATAATTTTTTTTTTGTCCAGAGTGAACATGTCTATTCTTCCACTGTACACACTAATAAAAGGAAAAATTGTAATATTGGGTAAATTCATGTCCTTACACATATAGTAGTTATGAGCCCCCTAGAATGAGTAATAATTTATCCCTCCCTTGGTTGAATAGTCAAGAATGCTGACTTTAATTCTTCTAACAGCTTTATCCCTCAGAAGGGAAGGCTAGCAAGTTATATATGTAGTTTATTTGTAAGACTGATATGAAATTGGAAGATGAATCTACTATTAGCTTTAATTATTTTTACATTTAGGAATATTGCATCAGTAACTCATAATTTTGGTTTTCTGTTATCCTGAGTTAACACAAATTATCCAAGGAGATGGCGGATCATCTGCTTTGAGGTTTTTTTTTTTTGAGAATTTTAATGTATCTGAATATAAAAGGTAAAAATATGCCAACTAGCAATTTCTGCCCATTCCAGAAGTTTGGAAATGTTACTCATTACTAGGAATTAAATAAAATATGGTTTATCTATTGTTATACCTCTTTTAATTCACATAGCTCATTTTTATCTTTTTTTTTTTTTTTTTTTTTTTGAGACGGAGTCTTGCTCTGTCACCAGGCAGGAGTGCAGTGGTGCAATCTCGGCTCACTCCAGCCACCGACTCCCTGGTTCAAGCGATTCTCCTGCCTCAGCCTTCCGAGTAGCTGGGATTACAGGCAGGCACCACCACGCCCAGCTAATTTTTGTAGAGACAGGATTTCACCATGTTGGCCAGGATGGTCTCCATCTCCTGACCTCATGATCTGCCTGCTTCGGCCTCCCAAAGTGCTGGGATTACAGGTGGGAGCCACTACGCCTGGCCCACATAGCTCATTTTTAGACTCACTTCCATTAAGTCTTGTTTGGACCCACGAACATTGTCTTTTTTTTTTTGGAGATGGAGTTTCACTTTTGTTGCCCAGACTGTAGTGCAATGGCGCAATCTCAGCTCACTGCAATCTCTGCCTCCTGGGTTCTAGCAATTCTCCTGCCTCAGCCTCCCGAGTAGCTGGAATTACAGGCACCCGCCACCACGCCCAGCTAATTTTTGTGTTTTTAGTAGAGACGGGGTTTCACCCTGTTGGGCAGGCCAGGGGTGATCCGCCCACCTCAGCCTCCCAAAGTGCTGGGATTACAGGTGTGAGCCACCGCAACTGGCCAACATGTCTTTTTTTTTTTTTTTTCCTTTTTAACCACAAAGAGACTTAAGCAGTCCTTGTCACAGATGATGAATTGATGTTGCAAGTATTGTCTTAGCTTGGATTAATTTTCTTGCTTACTGTAATTTTAGATAATATAGCTTTGTAATTAGAGATTTTATGTGTAAACCACAAAAATGTTTACGTGAAGGCCATTATTACAGATGTGACGTGCATAATTATTAGTAATTTGTATGTTTACATGGGTCAGTCTGGCAAAAAATTATGAAGTTTTAAAAATTAAAAAAAATTATAATGCCAGTTTTACTGGAAAGTAAAATTATTTCAGTAATCGATTATAGCAAAAGTATTGATTTTCATTCCAGACAAAAGTCAGAATGAAAGGTAATTTCTCAATACTCTTTCAGATTAATAAAAGTACGTGTAGCGATTTTTATCATTCACAAGTATATCACAAGTAAGTTAGAATTTGAGAACTGTGTTCTAGATCTCTGAGGAGATGCAGTCAGATTTCTGAACTGTCTCAGCAAATGGTAAGTAACTTAGAGCTAGTAATTAATAACCTGTCCTTTGATTTCTGATTCAGCCAGGAATGGCCATATTTGGGACAGGCAGATCTGGAGAGTAACCACGTTTTCATTCATTTACCACTTCTAGGCCCCTCCAGAGCTCTCAGATATTTTGGGGTTGAGCCCTTCCCCAAAGCCATACAGGACCTTTTTTTTGTGATCTGTTCTAGCCATTTTTATGTTGGGTGCTTGTTATGGACTGAGCATTTATGTCCTCCCCCACGCCCCCCCATACCTTTTTTGAAGTCCTAACCCCCCAGTGTGATGGTATTTGGAGACAGGGCCTTTGGAAGGTAATTACAGTTAGAAGAAGTCGGGAGGGTTGGGCCCAGGTCTGATTGGATTAGTGCCCTTATAAGAAAAGACACCAGGACGGGCGCAGTGGCTCACACCTGTAATCCCAGCACTTTGGGAGGCCAAGGTGGGTGGATCACGAGGTCAGGAGTTTGAGACCAGCCTGGCCAATGTAGTGAAACACCATCTCTACTAAAAATACAAAAATTAGCTGGGTGTGGTAGCGGGCTCCTGTAATCCAAGCTACTCGGGAGGGTGAGGCACGAGAATCACTTGAACCCAGGAGTTGGAGGTTGCAGTGAGCCCAGATTGTGCCACTGTACTCCAGCCTGGGTGACAGAGTGAGACTCTGTCTCAAAAAAAAAAAAAAAAAAAAAAAAAAAACACCAGAGAGCTTGTTAGAAGAGGTCATGTGAGCACACAGTTAGAAGACCTTCAAGCCAAAGAAGAGGCCTGAGATTGAAACTTACCTTGCAGGTACCTTAATTTTGGACTTCGCAGCCTCCAAAACTGTGAGAAATAAGTTTCTGTTAAGTCACTCAGTCTTTGGTATTTTGTTATGGCAGCCTGAGCAGGTAGTTGTTCTTTCAGAAGGTGTTGATAATAACCACATGCAACACCAAGTCACAAATAATAAAACAGATGTGACTTATATTCATACAGAAAGTTGGGCACTGCCATTGCCTTGTTGGTTTACACAGCTGTACTAGTTCAGTAGCAGAAAGGTGCTGGTCTCCTTTACTCAGTTTACAATCTAGGCAGTAGAATGTAATCACTGCTTTAAACTTGATACTGCTTAGGGAGAGAATCATTGGTGCTGGGTAACTTTGGGTTCTAGGTTTACTTTTTGTGTATATATAACTGTTTTTGGTAAATCACAAGTTTCTGGGCTTGTCGAATTAGATTTTGGTACAGATTATGAGCTTTATTATGCTATACAGTTAGTTGTATGTATATATGCCTTTCCCACTAGATTTTAAGCTCTTTTTTTTTTTTTTTTTTTGTGACGGAGTCTTGCTCTTGTCACCCAGGCTGGAGTGGAGTGCAGTGGCACAATCTCGGCTCACTGCAGCCTCCACCTCCTAGGTTCAAGCGATTCTCCTGCCTCAGCCTCCCAAGTAACTGGGACTACAGGCACGTGCCACCACACCCGGCTAATTTTTGTATTTTTTGTAGAGACAGGGTTTCGCCATGTTGGCTAGGCTGATCTCGAACTTCTGGCCTCAGGTGATCCACCCGCCTCAGCCTCCCAGAGTGCTGGGATTTACAGGCATGAGCCACCACGCCCAGCTATAAGCTCTTTAAGGGTTGTAAATTTATAATCATTCTTTTGCTCTCCTGCAAATTCTGTTGCACACTGCCTTAATCAAGGTAGATGCTGAATGCATTTTTGTATAATTGAATATGTTGCAATCCCCAACTCTCTCCAACTGTTCCTGTCAAAGCAGCCACTGGATTGTTAACTAATCCATATTAGATGGGGTTAATTAATATCAGATGGGACAAGTAAGGGCTAATAAGATTATAGGCCACCAAGTAGATTTCTGTCTAGCTCTTATAGAGATTGAATTTATTGGACCTGTTTGATAGGAAGTTTTGGTGTTTGGGATGATTAAAACTGAAGTTCCTATTTATTGAATTATACCTATTTATATTATTTCATATCAGTGGTCCACATGCAAGTGAGGCTTCTGAGACAGAGTTTGAGTTCTCTCTTAAACTACCATAACACTTAACCTGTATCTTTTTTTTTTTTTTTTTTTTAGACGGAGTCTCGCTCTGTCACTCAGGCTGGAGTGTAGTGGTATGATCTCATCTCGGCTCACTGTAACCTCTGCCTCCTGGATTCAAGCAGTTCTCCATGTCTCAGCCTCCCTGGTAGCTGGGATTACAGGCCTGTGCCACCATGCCTGGCTAATTTTTTTTTTGTATTTTTAGTAGACACAGGGTTTTACCACGTTGGCCAGGCTGGTCTCGAACTCTTGACCTCGAGCGATCAACTTGCCTTGGCCTCCCAAAGTGCTGGGATTACAGGCATGAGCCACAGCGCCCAGCCGTCTTTTTTTTTTAAATAGCAGTTTAACACTGTTCACAGTTACTCATGTACATGTCATGCCATCTGTTACACTGTAAGTTCTGTGAGGGTAGCTGTATCAAATTTATCTAACTCTCTCTAGTATGCATGACATAGTAAGTATTCAATAAATATTTGCATATTAGTGATAAGGATACAGGTTCTGAATAGTGGGTCCTTACCATTTAAGAATTAGTATTTGATGGCCGGGCGGGGTGGCTCACACCTGTAATCCCAGCACTTTGGGAGGCTGAGGCAGGAGGATCATGAGATCAGGAGATCGAGACCATCCTGGCTAACATGGTGAAATCCCGTCTTTACAAAAAAAATACAAAAGAATTAACCAAGTGTGGTGGTGGGTGCCTGTAGTCCCAGCTACTACTTTGTGAGGCTGAGGCAGGCAGATCACCTGAGGTGGGAAATTCAAGACCAGCCTGACCAACATGGTGAAACCCCATCTCTACTAAAAATACAAAATTAGCCGGGTGTGGTGGCGCATGTCTGTAATCCCAGCTACTCGGGAGGCTGAGGCAGGAGAATGGCGTGAACCCGGGAGGCGGAGCTTGCAGTGAGCCAGAATCGCGCCACTGCACTCCAGCCTGGGCGACAGAGCGAGACTCCGTCTCAAAAAAAAAAAAAAAGAATTAGTATTTGATATTTGATCATTAAATATGAATTAAGAGGACTTAGACTTTTTGTTAAATGTCATGCTGGGAAAAGTTGTCATTTAAATGAATTGCCTCTTACTTAATTTCATCTGATGATACATTTTGTTTTTATTTTGTAAAAAATTATTTTTTTTCTTTTTAGAGACAGGGTCTTGCTCTGTTGCCCAGGCTGGTCATGAACTCCTGACCTCAAGCAATCCTCCTGCCTTAGCCTCCCAAAATGTTGGGATTACAGGCGTGAGCCACCTCGCCCGGCCTTGTATTAAGATACATTTTGAACATCTACAAGTAGACTTGGTATAATGAACCTGCACGTACCCATTGCCAAGTTCTGACAACTGTCTGTCTATAGCCAATTATGCATTTCTTAAATTAGAACCCCCCCAATATACCCAAATATATATATATGTGTGCATATATATATATATATATATATATATATATAGTAAGTTTTAACAAAGTTGTGAATTCATACCTGAAGTATCTCAAGTGATGCAAGTTTTATGAATTTTTGTTTATGCCTTTTGGGAAGAGTTGTATTGACAAATTTTTTATGCTTAAAGTAAACCATAAATCAAAAAAACAAAATCTAGGATGCAATAAAACAAACAAAACAACTTCTTGACATAAGTATGGTATGTAAATCTGTTTTGATTGGAAATCAATTTGTTATATTGACAGAATTCCTGTTTTAGAATACATCTCTGCTGATCTGTCTGTATTCTTATACTGCATATCTGGGATGAACTCTGGGCAGAATTCACATGGGCTTCCTTTGAAATAAACAAGACTTTTCAAATTCTTAGTCGATCTGCAGAACCTGTAGCCAGGCACTGAACCATTTTGATAGATGCAGTAATCGTTATAAGTGTATATTTCAAGGAGTTCTGGCTGGGTCCTAGTTTATGCTTGTGGCAGAAGCAGTGAGTAACTGGGAGGAAGTTGGTGAGTAAGCTTCAAGGAAGAAGTCATTTTTAGTACTCTGGATCTTCCTGATTTTAAAGCACTACAAAATGGTGCATTTTCATTCTTGTCAAGTGATAACAGATATATTCTGATGAGCCTGAAATGAATATATATAGTATCATTTTTATGATATCTAGCAAGGTTTGTATTTTCCTAGAACTTGAACTAAATTTCAGTTCATAAAATTTATAAAATACTTAGTTGTTGTAAAATATTTTTGGAATGTTCACATAGGTGACACACAAATGTCCCATTTTCATTCTTTCTATAGTAAATATGTTCTGATATGATGTGAAGGTTTAGCAGATGCATCAGCATTTAATCCTAGAGGATCTGGCATAATCTTTTCCCCCAAGAATAGAAATTTTTTCTGCTTATGAAAGTAGTACATGTTTCTTTAAAAACAAATCAATATTGACTTCTGCCTGCTGTATAGCACTATGCCTCCACCTGGCCATGACCAGGGGCATGTCCTGGTCCACCTACCTGAAAATGTTTGCAACCAGCCTCCTGGCCATGTGCACAGGTGCCGAAGTTGTCCCACAGGTATTACGGGCCAACCTGACAATACATGAATTTCCACCAAAGTCTGAGAACTCAGAACTGAGCTTTGGGGACTGAAAGACAACACAAACCTCAAATTTCTCAGCACTGGAAACCTCAAAATATAACTGAATTCCATAAATAAGATTTTAAGTCTTAAATATGTATTTTTAAATGTATTAAAAGTCAAGCTGCTTGTATTTAAGCACCTAATACAATGCTTAGGTTGTAAAAGGAGATGCTCAATAGGTACTAACTGATATATTGAGATTTAATTATGGTTTGACCAATATTTATTGGAAACCGCCAAAGCTTAAATCATCAGCTTCTTGAATGTGATTTGAAAGGTAATTTAGTATTGAATAGCATGTGAGCTAGAGTATTTCATTCTTTCTGGTTTATTTCTTCAAATAGACTTTGAATATAATGGTGAATGGGTATTATAAATTAACTAATAAAAGTGACATTGAAAATGAAAAAATATATATATATTAAAGTGTAGAAAGTGACCAGGCGTGGTGGCTCACACCTGTAATCCAAGCACCTTGGGAGGCTGAGGCAGGAGGATCTCTTGATCCCAGGAGTTCAAGACCAGCCTGGGCAACATAGCGAGACTTCGTCTCTTAAAAAAAAAAAAAAAAAAGGAGAGAGAAAAAAAAATTTTTTATTTAAAAAAAGTGTAGAAAGTGTCAAGACCCCGCTTCTTACCATTATTTGGTATATTTCTCTATACCTACCCACCCTTCCTCCTTACTCCCTCCCTCCCTTCCCAATCTTTTTATCTTTTTGTATTCTGATTTTTTGTTTGTATATTTTGCTTTAATTTAATGTATCCTTTAAAAATTTCCCATACATTTTATATGTATATATAAAAACGCATGCTGCCAAAGATAATTTATAAGAAAGACCATTGAATTTTTTTTAAAAAGTGATATATATTCATTGAAAAAAATTTAGAATATATAGCAAAGCAATAAAGAACTAAATAAAATGCTGTAACTCCTCTTTCAAAGATAATTGCTTTTATGATTTTGTTGTACTTTTTTTCTGTATATAGGTACATATATAGTATTTATAAAGCTGTACTCATAGTACATTTTCACATCACAGGTACCATATCAGTGTTATTAAATATTTTGTATGCCAGGGGCTAGACATACCAAGACAACCAATATGTGGTTCTACTTAAATAATATTAGAGTATCTTTTATGATGACACTTCATGAGTTGACTATAATAATCTTAGACTTCTAAGAGTTTGGGTTTTCAAAAGATCACTTAGCTTTTTTGGGTGATTTTTCCCCCTTACTGTGAGATGAGAGAGGCTGTTTGGATTTGGGATTGGGGTAGCGGGGACAGCAATTTTTCTTTTCTTTTTCTTTTTTATTTTGAGGTAGGGTATTGCTGTGTCACCCAGGCTGGAGTGCAGTGGTGTGATCTCGGCTCACTGCAACCTCCACCTCCCGGGCTCAGGTGATCCTCCTGCTTCAGCCTCCCCAGTAACTGGGACTACAGGCGCGTGCCACATGCCTGGCTAATTTTTGTATTTTTAGTAGAGATGGGGTTTCACCATGTTGGCCAGGCTGGTCTCTAACTCCTGACCTCAGATGATACGCCCACCTGGGCCTCCCAAAATACTGGGATTACAGGCATGAGCCGCTGCATCAGCCAGCAGTTTTTCTTGTGGTTTTTTTGTTTGTTTTGTTTTGTTTTGTTTTTGAGATAGGGTCTTACTCTGTTGTCCACGCTGGAGTGCTGTGGTATGATCGTAGCTCACTGCAGCCTCAAACTCCTGGGCTCAAGTGATTCCTTCTGCCTCCGCCTCCTAAGTAGCTGGGACTACAGGTATGCACCACCATACCTGGCAAATTTTTACAAAGTTTTTTGTAGGGACGGGGTCTTGCTACATTCCCCATGTCGGTCTTGAACTCCTGGCCTCAAGCAACTCTCCTGTCTCAGCCTCCCAAAGCACTGGGATTGCAAGTGTGAGCCACCACACCATGCCAGTTTTTCCTGTTCAGTGTGATATTTTATCTTGTTAGACTACAGTGTGTTAAAATTTGTTTTACTAAATTTTCAAACATACTCGAAAGTGGAGAGAATAGTATAATGAATACCCGTATGTTCATCACCCATGTTTAGAATATTATTAAATATTAAGATTTTGCTGCGTTTGTCTTAGCTCTTTAAAATTTTTCTTTTTCTCTTTGTGACCTAAAGGAAATTCCATATCTTATCACTTTACTTCTACATTCTTGACTAAGATGACTAAGACATATAGTTACATGGTTTTTGGTTTTGTTTTTTGTTTTTTAAAGACGAAATCTCGCTCTTGTCCCCCAGGCTGGAGTGCAATGGTGCCGTCTCAGCTCAGTGCAACCTCTGCCTTCTGGGTACAAGCGATTCTCCTGCCTCAGCCTCCCAAGTAGCTGGGATTACAGGCTCCTGCCACCACGCCTGGCTAATTTTTGTATTTTTAGTAGAGACGGCGGGGGGAGGTTTCACCATGTTGACAAGGATGGTCTCGAACTCCTGACCTCAGGTGATCCACCCGCCTCGGCCTCCCAAAGTGCTGGGATTACAGGCGTGAGCCACCGCGCCCAGCCTGTTTTTTTGTTTGTTTGTTTTGTTGTTTTTTCTGAGACAGAGTCTTGCTCTGTTTCCCAGGCTGGAGTGAAGTGGCGCGTTCTTGGCTCACTGCAACCTTCACCTCCCAGGTTCAAGTGATTCTCCTGCCTCAGCCTCCCAAGTAGCTGGGACTACAGGCATGTGTCACCACACCCGGCTATTTTTTTTGTATTTTTAGTAGAGACGGGATTTCACCGTGTTGCCCAGGCTGGTCTCGAACTCCTGAGCTCAGGCAGTCTGCCTGCCTCAGCCTCCCAAAGTGCTGGGATTACACGTGTGAACCAACCTGCCCGGCCTGTTGTTTTCTTACATAATTCATTATCATACCTACAAAGTTAAGAGTTACTAATATCATCTTATACCTAAATTTCTGTGATAGACTAAGGTTATTTTTTAAAATCTTAATCCAATCAAATGTTTGTGTCCTGTAATGCTCTCATTGAAACAGCTATATTTCTTTTTCAGATTAGTGATGATGAACCAGGTTATGACCTTGATTTATTTTGCATACCTAATCATTATGCTGAGGATTTGGAAAGGGTGTTTATTCCTCATGGACTAATTATGGACAGGTAAGTAAGATCTTAAAATGAGGTTTTTTACTTTTTCTTGTGTTAATTTCAAACGTCAGCAGCTGTTTTGAGTACTTGCTATTTGAACATAAACTAGGCCAACTTATTAAATAACTGATGCTTTCTAAAATCTTCTGTATTAAAAATAAAAGAGGAGGGCCTTACTAATTACTTAGTATCAGTTGTGGTATAGTGGGACTCTGTAGGGACCAGAACAAAGTAAACATTGAAGGGAGATGGAAGAAGGAACTCTAGCCAGAGTCTGCATTTCTCAGTCCTAAACAGGGTAATGGGCTGGGGCTGAATCACATGAAGGCAAGGTCAGATTTTTATTATTATGCACATCTAGCTTGAAAATTTTCCGTTAAGTCAGTTACAGTGAAAAACCTTACCTGGTATTGAATGCTTGCATTGTATGTCTGGCTATTCTGTGTTTTTATTTTAAAATTATAATATCAAAATATTTGTGTTATAAAATATTCTAACTATGGAGGCCATAAACAAGAAGACTAAAGTTCTCTCCTTTCAGCCTTCTGTACACATTTCTTCTCAAGCACTGGCTATGCGTGTATACTATATGCAAAAGTGCATATATACATTTATATTTTAACGTATGAGTATAGTTTTAAATGTTATTGGACACTTTTAATATTAGTGTGTCTAGAGCTATCTAATATATTTTAAAGGTTGCATAGCATTCTGTCTTATGGAGATACCATAACTGATTTAACCAGTCCACTATTGATAAACACTATTTTGTTCTTACAGACTGTACTAGAAGAAACATTCTTTTACATGTTTGGTACTTGTTCAGCTTTATTCAAGTGGAATTTCTGGGTCAATGGGAAAGAGTTTATTGAATATTTTGGTATTGCCAAATTTTCCTCTAAGAAGTTGAATCATTTTATACTCCTGATGTTATATGAGAGTACCTTTCTCTTCACAATTTGTCTCTTTTTTTTTTTTTTTTTTTTTTTGAGACAAGGTCTCTGTTGCCCAGGCTGGGGTGCAGTGCAGCAGAATGATCACAGTTCACTGCAGTCTCAACCTCCTGGGTTCAAGCGATCCTTCCACCTCAGCCTCCTGAGTAGCTGGGACTATAGGTGTGCGCCACCACTCCCAGCTAATATTTTTATTTTGTGGAAACAGGGTTCGCCATGTTACCCAGCCTCCCAAAATGCTGGGATTACAGGCATGAGCCACTGGCCCAGTTTCTACAGTCTCTTTTAATATTGTATATTATCCAAGAAATTTCATTTAATCAGAACCTGCCAGTCTGATAGGTGAAAATGGTATCTTGTTTTTATTTGCATTTAAAAAAAATTATGATAGTGGTATGCTTGGTTTTTTTGAAGGTATCAAATTTTTTACCTTATGAAACATGAGGGCAAAGGATGTGTTACGTGGAAGATTTTTTAAAAAAATTTTAATGCATTTTTTTGAGACAAGGTCTTGCTCTGTTGTCCAGGCTGGAGTGCAGTGGCACAATCACAGTTCACTCCAGCCTCAACATCCTGCACTAAAGTGATTTTCCCACCTCACCTCTCAAGTAGCTGGGACTACAAGTACATGCTACCATGCCTGGCTAATTTTTTTTTTTTTTGCAGGCATGGGGTCTCACTATATTGCCCAGGTTGGTGTGGAAGTTTAATGACTAAGAGGTGTTTGTTATAAAGTTTAATGTATGAAACTTTCTATTAAATTCCTGATTTTATTTCTGTAGGACTGAACGTCTTGCTCGAGATGTGATGAAGGAGATGGGAGGCCATCACATTGTGGCCCTCTGTGTGCTCAAGGGGGGCTATAAATTCTTCGCTGACCTGCTGGATTACATCAAAGCACTGAATAGAAATAGTGATAGATCCATTCCTATGACTGTAGATTTTATCAGACTGAAGAGCTATTGTGTGAGTATATTTAATATATGATTCTTTTTAGTGGCAACAGTAGGTTTTCTTATATTTTCTTTGAATCTCTGCAAACCATACTTGCGTTCATTTCACTTGGTTACAGTGAGATTTTTCTAACATATTCACTAGTACTTTACATCAAAGCCAATACTGTTTTTTTAAAACTAGTCACCTTGGAGGATATATACTTATTTTACAGGTGTGTGTGGTTTTTTAAATAAACTCCTTTTAGGAATTGCTGTTGGGACTTGGGATACTTTTTTCACTATACATACTGGTGACAGATACCCTCTCTTGAGCTACATCGGTTTGTGGGGAGTCAAAAGTCCTTTGGAGCTAGGTTTGACAAATAAGGTGGGTTAACACTTGTTTCCTAGAAAGCACATGGAGAGCTAGAGTATTGGCGAATTGAAGAAACCCCTCTTTTTTTTTTTTAACACACTTAAGAAAGGGGACTGCAGGTATACTCAAGAGAGTAAGTCGCACCAGAAACCACTTTTGATCCACAGTCTGCCTGTGTCACACAATTGAAATGCATCACAACATTGACACTGTGGATGAAACAAAATCAGTGTGAATTTTACTAGTGAATTTCATTCATAATTTGATCGTGCAAATGTTTGATTTTTATTACTTTAGACTATTGTTTCTGATTTTATGTTGGGTTGGTATTTCCTGTGAGTTACTGTTTTCCTTTAAAATAGGAATTTTTCATACTCTTCAAAGATTAGAACAAATGTCCAGTTTTTGCTGTTTCATGAATGAGTCCTGTCCATCTTTGTAGAAACTCACCTTATGTTCACATTTTTATTGAGAATAAGACCACTTATCTACATTTGACTATCAACCTCATCCTCTCCATTAATCATCTATTTGAGTGACCCAAGTTTTTGACCTTTTCCATGTTTACATCAATCCTGTAGGTGATTGGGCAGCCATTTAAGTATTATTACAGACATTTTCACTATCCCATTAAAACCCTTTATGCCCATACATCATAACATTACTTCCTACCCATAAGCTCCTTTTAACTTGTTAAAGTCTTGCTTGAATTAAAGACTTGTTTAAACACAAAATTTAGACTTTTACTCAACAAAAGTGATTGATTGATTGATTGATTGATGGTTTACAGTAGGACTTCATTCTAGTCATTATAGCTGCTGGCAGTATAACTGGCCAGCCTTTAATACATTGCTGCTTAGAGTCAAAGCATGTGCTTAGAGTTGTTATGATTTATCTTTTTGGTCTTCTATGGCCTCCTTCCCCATCCCCATCAGTCTTAATCAGTCTTGTTACGTTATGACTAATCTTTGGGGATTTGTGCAGAATGTTATTTTAGATAAGCAAAAACGAGCAAAATAGGGGAGTTTAACTTTAATATTTTCTTTTAAAAAGCATTTTATGTTGTAAGAGCAATTTTGAGTGGTAGAAATGCTTTGACATTTTATTTCCATTTTCTACTTTAAGTTTTTTTCCTATTTGTTTTAGATCTTAGAGGATTATTAAGCTGAACTCCTCAACTGATAAAAAGCATGACATCTTAAACATAAGCAAAGCATATTTTTAGGTTAATTTTCACATAGAAAACAATTTATTTTATGTGAAATTCTATGTAGATATAGTATTTTTTTGGTATTTATTGACACGTTTATTTTATTTTATTTATTTATTTATTTATTTTTTTGAGACAGAGTCTCACTCTGTTGCCCAGGCTGGAGTGCAGTGGCACGATCGTAGCTCACTGCAACCTCCATCTCCTGGGTTCAAGCAATTCTTCTGTCTCAGCCTCCCGAGTAGCTGGGACTACAGGTGCCTGCCACTGTGCCCGGCTAATTTTTGTATTTTTAGTAGAGATGGGGTTTCACCTTGTTGGTCAGGCTGGTCTCGAACCCCTGACCTCAGGTGATCCACCCACCTCAGCCTCCCAAAGTGCTGGGATTATAGGCATGAGCCACCGTGCCTGGCCGACATGTTAATTTTTTTAAAAAGGCTTTACTGGGGTATATTTTATATAATATAATAATCACATGTTTTAACTATACAATTCCAAGCTTTTTAGTATATTTATAGGGCTATGCAAGGAACATATACTGTTAAACAGTAGAAATTGAGAAAGCTCTTCTGATAATATCTCTTGATTTGATGATAGCTCATGCCTGTAATCTCAGTGCTTTGGAAGGCCAAGACAGCAGAATCACTTGAGGCCAGGGGTTCGAGACCAGCCTGGGCAACACAGCAGTACCCTATCTCTACAAATAATAAAATAAAAATATCTGTTGATTTGAAGTAAAGTTTTTTTTTTAAAGACAAGGTCTCATTCTGTCACCCAGGCTGGAATGCAGTAGCAAGATCACAGCTCACTGTGGCCTTGACCTTCTGGGCTCAAGTGATTCTCCCACTTCGGCCTCCCGAGTAGCTGGGACTACAGGTGTGCACCACCATGGCTGGCTAATTTTTTTTATGTTTGTAGAGATTGGGTCTTACTGTGTTGCCCAGGCTGATCCTGAACTCCTGGGCTCAAGCAGTCTTCCTGCCTCAGCCTCTAAAAGTGCTGGGATTACAGACTTGAGTCACCATGCCCAGCCTGAAGTAGCATTTCTACCCTGTTTAATAATTCAGCAGCTTGTCATGTAAGATATTCATATATGCATATAAAACATTAGGCAGCTTAATTTGGTAAAACTGTAAAATGGAAATTTTAAATTGTTTGCAGCATCAATAACATTGATGTCAGTATGATTTTTGCATGCTGATCTTGACCAATTTGAAACAGTGAGTTAAAATCTGGCTGATCCGTACTAATCCTAAAGAAATATTCTATGAACTATTAAACGTTTCCAGAATATATAAAGAAACATTATGATGTCAACACACCCATCTATTTTTTTTTGGAAATAAAAACTCCATTTTTCTTATTAAAGAAAACATGCTTATTAGAAAACATACGGCTGGGTGCAGTGGCACACGTGTAATTCCAGTGCTTTGGGAGATCGAGATGAGAGAATCACTTGAGGCCAGGAGTTTGAGACCAGCCTAGACAACATAATGAGACCCCATCTCTACACAAAAAGAATTAGTTGCGCGTGGTGGCGTGCACCTGTAGTCCCAGCTACTTGGGAGGCAGAGGCAGGAGCATCCCTTGAGCCCAGGAGTTTGAGACTGCAGGAGTTCGAGACTGAGTGGAATGCAGTGGAACTGCATTCCAGCCTGAGTGACAGAGGGAGACCCTGTCTTAAAAAAATAAGAAAGAAAACACAACTGCAGAAAATTATAAAGGATTTAAGTCATTCCAAATATCACTGCCACTTTTTATTTAGAATATTCTAAAGAATTCTCTCTCTGTGTACACACACACATATGCGTACTCTTAATCCAAGTAGCTTGGTAGGATTTTATTTACCTAGTGCCTAGATGGGAAATTGCCTGGGGATTCCAAATACCTATTTCATTAATTAAAGATGTCGCTGATTTTAAGACTTAACACTATTTTTCATACTGCCAAGAAAGAAAACACTACCAGTTATAAATGTAAATTGCCATCAATTGTAATACATCAATTTTAGAGCTATTATTAATAAAATGTGAATGTGCATCTTAGAGCAATGAAATATAGTACTATATTTTTGATGACCTTTTCTGCCCTGTGATATTCAGAAAGTGAAAGTTAAATATGGGCTGAGCATGGTGGCTCACACCTGTAATCCCAGTACTTTGGGAAGTCAAGACGGGAGGATGGCTTGAACCCAGGAGTTCAAGACCAGCCTAGGCAATGTAGCGAGACGCCATCTCAAAATATTAAAAATAAGTAAATAAGTAAATAAAAAGAAGGTTAAGTATGCAAATGTATTTCCTTTGTTGTGAATTTATTTCAATTTTATAGTGATTTTTTTTTGGGGGGACGAAGTCTCACTCTTGTCCCCCAGGCTGGAGTGCAATGGCGTGATCTCAGCTCACTGCAACCTCTGCCTCCCAGATTCAAGCTATATTCCTGCCTTGGCCCCCCGAGTAGCTGGGATTACAGGCGCCTGCTACCATGCCTGGCTAATTTTTGTATTTTTAGTTGAGATGGGGTTTCACCATGTTGGCCAGGCTGGTCTAGAACTCTTGACCTCTGGTGATCCACCCGCCTCGGACTCCCAAAATGCTGGGATTACAGGCGTGAGCCACCGTGCCTGGCCAGTGGTTTTTTGTTGTTGTTGTTGTTTTGTTTTGTTTTGTTTTTTTTTGAGACAGGATCTTGCTCTGTTACCCAGGCTGGAGTGCAGTGGTGCCATCTTGGTTCACTGCAACCTCTGCGTGGGCTCAAGCAATCCTCCCACCTCACTCTCCAGAGTAGCGGGGACCACAGGTGTGTGCCACCACAGCTGACTAATTTTTGCATTTTTTTTGTAGAAACAGGGTTTTGCCATGTTGCCCAGGTTGGTCTCAAACTCCTGGGCTCAAACAATCCAACTGTCTTGGCTTCCCTAAGTGAAATTACAGGCATGGGCCACTGTATCCAGTCTAGTGATTTTTTTATTTTTATTTTTATTTTATTTTATTTTTTTACCAAAAAAAACAACAAAGCCTCAGGAGGAAAAGTTGATACACAAGTAAATTTTATTGGAAATGTTTTTGTGTGGACCTTAAGCAGAGGGAAAATTAGTCTGCATTATGGTGTATCCAGACTAAATGACTGATATTAAAATGAAATTATCCTTAGGATTTGCAATCTTAGAGAAAACTTTTTCATTTTTATTTTTTTGAGTTACAAATTATCTTCATTTACATTTGAGAACAGTGAGTCACAGAGGGATTAAGTAATTTACTCAAGATCATACAAGTCTTTGATTTGAACCCAGTCTTTTAACTCTGCAGAACTCAGAGTCACTCTTATTTGGAAAAACTTTTTAACTGATGTGGATTCTGTAATATGGGCTTCCTATTATTCATTCTCTATTAGTCAGAAGTTTTGCAAGCAGACAGAATTCATTTTGCCAATTACGGGATTTTCCCTCAGTTGCAGTCAAGGTTCATAAAACTATAACTCTTTATCTTTAATTAGAAATGTTTTCTTTTTTTGAGACAAGGTCTTGCTCTGTTGCCCAGACTGGAATGCAGTGGCATAGTGGCTCATTGCGGCTTTGAACTCCTGGGCTCAAGGGATCCTCTGCCTCAGCCTCCCAAGTATCTGAGACTACAAGTGCGTGCCATCACCCATGGCTATTTTTTTAAAAAAAAATTTGTAGAGATAGGATCTTGCTGTGTTGCCCAGGCTGGTCTCAAACTCCTGGTCTCAAGCAATCCTTCTGCCTTGGTCTCCCAAAGTGCTGAGATTACAGGTGTCAGCCGTTGCACCTGGTCAAAACGATAACTTAAAATACACACACACACACACACACACACACAAACACATATGTGTATTTGTGTGTGTGTGTGTGTCTCAAAAGGTATCAAAAGAGAATAGCTATAACTTTAGTCTTGATCTTGATAGTGACTTGATTAGGCTCTGTTTAACATCAAAGATGCAAATTAGTACTTTCTTTGAGCATATTAAAAATGCAGAAAATATTGGAGTAGTTTTTTATTTTAAATAAATTGTATTCTGTATATTTAAGGTATACAACATGATGTTATGGGATACATATAGATGGTTAAAAGATTACTGCAGTGAAGCAAATTAACGTATCCCTCAACTCACATAGTTACCCATTTTTTTTTTGTTTTGGTGGCAAGAGGAGCTTAAAATCTCATTTAGTGTGAATCCCAAATACAGCACAATTTTATTACCTATATACTTCATGTTGTTCATTATATTTCTAGACTTGTTCATCCTACATATCTGCTACTTTGTATCCTCTGAGCTACATCTCCCCATTTTCTCACTTGCCCCCCCAAGTAGTTTCTTAAAGTGTCTCATGTAAGAGGGCAGTAGCTTTCAGCTTAAACTTTTTCTCTGTATGTAGTCGATTTCTTTGAGGTATACTTTTCTCTCCAGAATAGTTAGATGTAGGTATACCACTTTGATGTTGACACTAGTTTACCTAGAACTTATCTTCTGTAAATCTGTCTCTATTTCCATCTCTGTCTCCATCTTTGTCTCTATCTCTGTCTATCTATATCTCTCTATCTATCTATCTATCTATCTATCTATCTATCTATCTATCTATCTATCTAAAGCAAATTCATGCCCTTCTCCTATTTATTGAATCGAGACCATAGACAGGGGTGAGAGAAAGAATTTGGCAGGAATGGGGATGTGTATTATCTGTGGCATAAGGAAACTTTACAGAACTAGGTTCAAAAGTATACTTTCTAGTTCTTTCCCATGGCTTTTCACTTTGATGTAGTCCTTATCAGGTAACTGAGGTTTTATATAAGTCCCCTGATTCTTAGAACATGAAGGTGTAGTAGTCAAGGTTGGTCCCTTGAAACCACAAATTTTGTGAAAAAAAATTAAGAAAATTGAATAATTTCCTCAGCAAATACATACTGATCATCTGTTATACAGCCATGAGAAGTGGTTCTGTTGCACACGTTTATTTTATCAGATCCTAATCCCAAACCAGGCATAAAATGGAAACCATGAAGATAGGATGAAATAACTTCTGAATGTTTGAATGTTTGAAAATAGTGTACTTACAAATACCAGATGGTTTTTGTTTGTTTTTTGTTTTTTTCTTTTTTTGAGACAGGGTCTCACTCTGTCACCCAGGCTGGAGTGTAGTGGTGCAATCTCATCTCATTGCAGTCTTGACCTCCCAGGCTCAGGTTATCTCCCACCTCAGCCTCCCAAGTAGCTGGGACTACAGGCACATGCCACCACACCCAGCTAATTTTTTGTATTTTTTGTAGAGACGGGGTTTCACCCTGTTGCCCAGGCTGGTCTAGAACTCCTGGGCTTAAGCAATCCTCCCACCTCAGCCTCCCAAAGTGCTAGGATTACAGGCATAAGCCACCATGCCTGGCAGAAAATACCAGGTTTTTAAGTATCAGCACTTACTCTTCAATCTTTTCTATTACTATGTTGTGCTAAATGGTATTTTTTATTTAATTAGAGCAATGCTGTTCAATAGAACTTTCTTTGAGGATGGAAATCTTTTATGTTTCTGCTATGTGGTACAGAGCCACTAGTGACATGTGGCTTTTGAGCACTTGACACATCTTGTGCAACACAGGAACTGAATTTTTAATTAATTTATATTGCCACATGTGGCTACAGTATGGGACAGTGTAGTACTAGATGATCTGTAAGGGCTGTGCTTCATCAGTGTCATTTTTTAACTGACAAAAACCTTTAGTTTTTTTTTAGTAATGTGTTTATTTAAAAGAATTCGTAAAATACAAGTAAACATATTAACTTATTACCTGAGCATATGTCCTTTCATACTTATTTTTTCTGCATACATATTTTGGAAAATGGAATATCTGCCATTTTTTTTTATCTGAGATACAGTCTACCTCTAAAAATATATGATTCTAACATTCTCACTTTTGTTGGCATTTGATCAGGATATAGAAAAACAGTTAAAGGACAGAGAATGGTTGAGAGATTATGATATGAAGAGAAAATGTGATTGAGTGTGGTAGACTTGGGGCCTGCTTGAATGTTGAGAGAATGACTGTTTTCCGATAAAAAAAAAAAAAAAAAAAAAGTCCATTCTAGGATCCTAAAAGAAAGGTCTGAAGTTCACTGCAGAAAGCAAGCTACATAGTACTAAGCCACTAAGGGGACATGGAGCCCTTAGTAATTCCTACCTTAGTAATAGTCTCATCATGCCCTCTTGGGAACCCAGCCTTGTTGATTAGCCTCTCTGCTTTCTCTCCTTATAGTTCAACCTCCCTGTTTGTTCCAAGCAGTTCTTTTCCTGCCCATTTATTATGCATTTCTATACAGCTTTCCTCCTCTTTTTCTATACCATGCTGCAGTTCTTATTGCTACCTAGAGGTTTTCAAAATTCCTAGGGGCGGACAAGTAGGCATAAACAAAGTTCTTCCCTATTATCCTCCCTATTTTTTCACCTAGACTGAAGAGGTAGACAAAATAGAAATAAAGACATTAAGGGTATGTGTTTGTAGTCCCAAAGAGCTTCTCTGGCAATTTTATGTAGTTGACAGTGACGCTCTGAGTTCAGGACAGATTGGACTCCTTGGCTGAGAGGAGTGAGGAGATAGGACGGTAGAGGAGAGGGTAGAGCAACTCTGGAGGAAGCTTTCCCCTCACCTTTGCCAGTCCTGTTATCCTAGACTTAACCATAATTAAAGATGAGGGAGGCACTCAGTAAAGGGATCTAGTGGGAAGCTTGTTCCAGACAGCCAAGGAGGGAGGTTCGCGCAGTTCCTTTGGCCACCCAGGTGGGGTAATTGATCCATGTATGCCATTCGTGTACAATGTAGGCACTTATACCTGTATTCCAATGTAGTGAACTATACCATTACTCTTAAATTAATATTCTTTATTAGCTTCCATGGTGGCTATAGGCCAGGCAAGAGAGTTAAGAAAAAATAAATAGCCAGGTATGGTGACTCAAGCCTGTAATCTCAGCACTTTAGGAGGCCGAGGCAGGAGGATCGCTTGAGTCCAGGAGTTCAAGACCAGCCTGAGCAAAATAGTGAGATCCTGTCTCTATTTTTTAAAAAAGCCTTGGGGCAAACAGGAGTATGGAGGTTTGGATGCTAATAGAACAGCAGTGTCTTACTGCTTGGAGTTCTCTTGTTTCTTGTCCTATCACCGTAGCCTTTGGATCACAGCAATTTTTCCATGACTCCATACTTTTCAGTTCTTGAATATTTTTTCCTTTATTCCTCTTGTCTCTGTAAAGACATCAACTGGAGTCGGACTGTAATACCAGGTATCTCCAGAAGATGGCACTATTTAACAGACTTTACAGTATAAATAATTTGATGTGAGTCACTGTCATCTGAAGCTTGTTGTCTTTTCTTTCTTTCTTCTTTCTTTTTTTTCCCCATCAATTCTGTATGTTTGAAATGCTGGGTTTTAAGTTAGTTAGAATAAGGGATGTCTGTAATTTCCCTAAATTGAGAAGTAATACGCAAAGGTTGATATCAGAAGTCATATGCTCACCTTCCAACACCAAATAATACTGGCCCATTTGTGTTTTTTGAAAGTAACACTCCATAATAAATGGATGTATATATAGAAGCATAACAAAAATAGAAGCACATAAAAGTGAAAAGTCTCATAAACCCCATTGTCACTACTCATGTAATTGCTGTTACAAATTTGTTTAAATGTTGAATAAAAATGGTGTCATAGGCAACACAGTGTTCCACTACTTGGTGTTTTTAATAGCATTATTCTGTCTCGGTGTGCATTGGATTACCAGGTGCTTTTTAATAGTTGCATGGTATTACATTGTGTAGATGAACTTGATTAATTTAAATGGTTCCCTGTTAATGGACATGTTGGTTCGTTTTTGTGAACAACTGATACAGTGAACATTTATTTTTTAAATAAAAAAAAGACAGGGTCTTGCTGTGTTTCTTGGGCTGGCCTTGAACTCCTGGGGTCAAGCGATCGTCTCGCCTCTGCCTCCCTGGGATTACAGGCATGAAGCCACCGCACCCAGCCCAGTGAACACTCTTGAATGTATCTTTGTATACTTGTCAACTTGTCAGTGTTTTTGTAGCATTGATTCCCAGAAGTGGGATTACTGGATTAAGTGACATGCATGTTTGCAATTTTAACAGGTATTGCTATGTCATTTTCAAAAGAAGCTATGCCAATTAATACTCTCACCAACAAGAGTGCTTATTTCCCCTCAGCATATTATCAGGCTTAAGTTTTGCCAGTATGGGTGGGAGAACAGTAGAATCACATTGTTTTAGTGTTTGTTTCTCAGATAGATATAATTTTACACCTTATAGCCTTCTCTTCTATAAATTGTCTATTTGTGTTCATTCTCCATTTTCCTATGGGTTCTTATTGTTGGAGCTCAATATATAAAAGGGGGTATTTGTTATAGAACCTCTTCAGTTTTGGTTCATGTCATGCCTGGGTTTTTACCCTTTCTACGGATGTTAAAAAAATTCTCTATTTTCTTCCAGTCCACTTATGGCTTTATTTTTTACATTTAGATTTTAATCCGTCTGGAATTTATTTTTGTGTATGCTGTGAGGTAGGGACCATACTTTTATTTTTTCCCAAATGGGTTACTAGTTGGCCAAACATCATTTATTGAATAATTCATCTTTTCCCTACTGACTCGAAATACCATCTTTATTGTATACTAAATCCTCATATAGTTCTGGGTCTGTTTCTGGGCTCTACTTTGTTCATTTACTGTGCTGGTACTGCACCGTTGTAATTGCTGTGGCTTTGTGGTATGGTATGGCTTGCTGTCTGCTAGGGCAAGTCGAAGCTCTTTTGTTCACCTGCTCTTTCACCCAAATTTTCTGTCCTGAATCCAGCACAGCCAAATTATAGTCATTGTCACCACCAACTACAGTGGATGTTGAGCATTTCCCATTGAATCTCCTGTAAGGGTTTTATTGGATTCTGTGATAGCAGTAAAATGGGAGCCTAAGAGGTATTCCTTAAAGGACTACTAATCAGACCTGGTTTCCCAGATGATGCTGAAGATGACGGGGCCTGGGCTAGACTTTTGAGGGACATATCCTTGGGGTTGGGTGTGATATAGACCAGCCCTTACAATTTGCTTGACTCATGGGAATCGTACAGGGCCAGAACCAGACACCTGTCATGCTAATAACTTCCCTCACAATTCAGAAATCACTGTGATTGAAGATGGGTGGCTGTTATAATACTGCCCACTTAAAAATGGATGTAACCCATTTTTTAGGACTCTTAAAAACATCAAATCAGTAATGGCCAATTAGGACTTTTTAATTTTTACTAATCTCTACTTGAAAGTTTTCTAGTCATTCATTTCAGGAAACCTAATTCTTATAATTCATATCATTTAGAATATCATAATGCTATGGACATTAGATAGCTAACTTCTCAAATCTTCTAGTTCTCATTTAATTTGAAGTTTGTGTGTGTACATAAGGATATACATATACATATGTGTGTGTAGATATATATATATATAGTTTTTTTTTTTTAACTAGAATGACCAGTCAACAGGGGACATAAAAGTAATTGGTGGAGATGATCTCTCAACTTTAACTGGAAAGGTATGTATCTTGAAAGGGAAGAAAAAAAAGCACTTCATACCCAATCAATTAGTAACAGTGTGCTTTCAATCAATCACTAAGAGATAGTTTACATAGTATAACTAAATGGGTTATTTAACCCTTGGAAGCAGTCTAGGTTAATTATCGTTCCCTAGGTCATGTAGTAAAAAGACAGTAGAATCCAACATTAACCTTAAATGTCCATATTGTCAAGTACTGCTGTCTGCCTCTGTGGGACTCTAATTTGGGATCCTTCAAAAAACATTGATGGGGGAAAAGATAGCCTTTAAAAAAAAAAAAAAACTATGTGAGTCTATGTGAGGTAGACTCACATAGTTTCCTAAAAGATAGCAAAGCAGTATTATGTAGTGGCTGAAAGTGTGAGTTCCGGAGCCTGACAACTGATTCAAAGCATGACTTAGTACTTCCTAACTCTGACCTTGGGCAAGTTACTTAACCTCTCTGTGTCCCATATGTGGTTAGGGTGAGGTTGATAATAGCAGCCATAGAGTTAAGAGGATTAAGTGCTATAATGCAAGTAGAGCTCTTACAACAGGTTCTGGTAAATAAATGCACTCAATAAATTCAGACATACTATTATTTTAAGAAATCTCAAAGAGTTTTCTTGTACCTTAAAATTCTCCTAGTGTGAACCATTGGTTTTGGTATATTGTGCTTCCATGTAGTTTAATATCAAGATGTTTTTAGATTCCCGTTTTAATTTATTTGTTGACCCATTGGTTGTTCAGGAGCATGCTGTTTACCTGAAAATAATGGAGATATTAAGGTATTTGAATATTTATCTTCTAGTACATTGAAAAACTTTTTGAGAGTAACCAATAATAAATGATGGAATGCTACTGCTTTTTTTTTGAAGCTGCCAGTTATTGTTTACTTACACTATGCCAAATATAAAGGCATTAATCTCATAAAAGTTTCACAACAATCCTCTGAGGGAGACGATATCCCCATTTTACAGATCAGGAAATTAAGACTTAGTAAGGTTAAAAGACTTGCCCGAAGTCACAGAACCAGTAAGTGGTAGAGCTTGAATTTGAATACAGACCTGACTCTAAAGCTCTTTTCTTTCTTTAGATTTTAGTGTTCATTGCTTACTTGAATGAGTATCTATAAGAAAACTTTAACATGTAAAACTTCTGTGAAATTATCTTGTCCCATATCAGGGTCATGTCAAACTAATGTCCTCCTCAGCATCTTTGGAAAACTTCAGAGGAGAAATGAGCTTTGCCCCTCCTGTTCATTTCATATACCACTGTTAGACCTGTCCTTCCCTTTCAGCATGCTTTGTCCATATTTAGAAGCTGTTGAAGCCATTACTTGTCTGGTCAGTTTTTAGTGCTGGAATGGACCTAGCCTTTTAGGCCTTCTGAGATTTAGTTTGATCTCGTCTTTCCCACCTAATGGCTCTGTTCTACTACATAGATTTGATCTGAAACAGTTCTCTGTTTCTAAAATAACTTTCTTTTCATGATAGTCACAGTAAAGTACATTTATTATGGAAAAATCAATAAGTATAACTTGAGTGAAAGTTATTTCTTGGTGGTAAGATTATGGGATTATTTGAACTTTGTTTCATTTTATTTTATTTATTTATTTATTTATTTTTGTGATGGAGTCTCACTCTGCTGCCCAGGCTGGAGTGCAGTAGTACGATCTTGGCTCACTGTAATCTCCCCTTCCCAGTTCAAGTGATTCTCCTGCCTCAGACTCCCAAGTAGCTGGGATTACAGGCGCACGCCACCATGCCTGGCTAATTTTTTTATCTTTAGTAGGGACAGGGTTTCACCATGTTGACCAGGCTGATCTCCAACTCCTGATCTCAGGTATCCACCTGCCTCAGCCTCCCAAAGTACTGGGATTACGGGTATGAGCCACCCTGCCTGGCCTCATTTTGTCTTTTGGGGGTATTTTTGTGTGCAGATATATATGTATATAAATATTTTTCCCTCTTTTTCCCAGTTAGTATTTGAGCAGATGAACTTTGGACCCCGAATACCTGTATTCAAGTCTCTAATACCACTTCCTGGCTATTTTCATTTTATCAAATGGCCTCTTATCCTCATTTTTCTCATTTATTAAGTAGAGATGTAACTACTTGATATAATTCAAAAACTCAATAATGGCATTCTTTTTATTTTTTAGACTCTAGTGTCTGTACTCCTTGTACCATGCTGGGATTCATTTGAACAATTGCATCGCTTTTTTAGTGTATTATTAAATTTGCAATTTACTTAGAATTTACTGGGACCTCGTACAAATGGGAAAAAAACATAACTGTGTTACTCATTTGCTGTGTGCCTTTGGATTGACCCTATTTTTTGTATTCATTTTCTCCCCATATCCTGAGTTCCATTTTGAATAAAAAGTAATTTTTTTCCTGCCTATAAAATAGGCTACCAATAGGCTGCAGTTGTCTATAGTAGCTGCTTCACTGAGGAGAGCTCAGCATGAGAGAAATAGTATGAATTGCTTGCCACAAGTTATGGGCTAGCCTTACTTCATTCTGTACTTGGACCTGTTTAGGCTTCTAAGAGATCTTACCTCCAACAATAAACTGCTTTGAGACATGAAAAGGTGGAAGCTTTACTTGGTTATAACTTTACTTTTAATACCTAGAACAGTGAGTCTTCAAACTTGTATTTGCATGCCCAATTTATAAAAAGTTTCCTGAGCATTTACCCCTAATATATGCATTTTAAATTATATATGATTTATGGTAATAATAATATAAATGTTACAAAATACATACAAAAATATAGATTAAACAAGGTGAGGTAAAAAATTTAAAAGTTCTAATCTTTCTTGCAAACCAGTGGATCTTTTGTGCCTTACTCTGGTAAACACTGTCTTAGAAGAATATATAGAACATTAAAATCTTAATGCTATAGTTATATGACAGAGTATGATGAGAGCTACAGATAAACAATACATCATGAATCTTCTTGTGGCAGTGTTTATAACCATTATGTGAAATGCTGCCTCATTCTTATAACTAGCATAAGAACAGATAGGACTTTCTCGATTTTGAGGGGTAATAATTAGATGGTATTTTCTCTTAAGGACTCTTCCAGCTATAAAATTCTTAAATGTAGAAAGCGAAGTGAGGGTTTATGGTGAGAGGAAGCATTGGTATCATGTTTTAGTGTAGTCCAAGAATATGGACACATCCAGAAAATGCAGATCAAGTTTAGCCTAATGAGAAAATATATTTTGGAGTCCATATGGTAAATTAAATTATGTGATTTTTGAGTTATTGTACAAATATAATTCTTAGAATGTTAGAGTCAGGAGACTATAAGAGACCAACTGCTTCAAGTTTCATTTAACACATGGGAAACTAAGGCCAGAGAAATTTCAAGACTTGCCCAAGATTAGACCTCTTGTTAAGTAATGAAAGTGTTTTAAAAACAGGTGGGTCAAATTCTGTTTTTAAAATTTCCATTATGATGAAAATTTCAGTATTACAGGCTTCCAAATCCCAGCAGATGGCCCACTTGTTTAAAGGAGAGTTTGATATAATAAAGCATCTAAAAACAAGAGTTTGGATAATTCCTTAGGGTTGTTATGATGTGATTTGACTTATAATTGGAAATACCGTTTTATTCATTGTACTGATGTTCATTTCTCTTTTTCTTCTAGAATGTCTTGATTGTGGAAGTAAGTTCACATTTACTTTTAATATAACATTTATGACTTTTCTAACTTAGTATGCACCATCCTAAAGGTAAGCCAGGGAGAGAAATTCCTCTGCATCAGTTTTAATGGTGGGCTTGTGTTCTAAAGGAGTGAGATTGGTTTTTTGTAAAGACTACTTAGTAATTTGTTTTTACCAATAATGGAATGGTATACTTCCTACCTCTCTTTTTTTAGTTTGAAATATTTTCTTTCTAAACATAACTCTCTCTCTCTATTTATCTATATATAATATATACATATATATCTTATATTTTATGTATATATATATATCTTGCTTAGATTTTGTCTTATGTAATATTTGGTACATAAAAAATAATATTTATAATTTATAGACTATTTTCCATGTGTTATTATGTGCTAAAGTATTTTGTATCTTAGCACCGAGAGGCTAAGCAGTTTCCTAGGGTTACCAGCTAGTAAACTAAGGGAAACCTTTACTTCCTTTAGCTCAGTGGTTCTCAAAATGTGGTTCCCTAGACCAAAAGTATTAATATCAGACAAGAACCTACCGAATCAAAATATCTGTGATGAGGCCCAGCAAGCTATGCTTTAACAAGTTTCCGAGTGATTCTGATGCATGCTAAGGTTTAGGATCCCTTGTTTTTACTCATAAGTCACTTTCTTATTAAGGCCTTCCCTGGCCATCCTATATAAAATCTCACGTTTTCACACCGTCAATTTCCTATTCCTCCTCAATACTTTTATTTTCCTGATCACTTATCACTGTCTAACAGCCTCTCTCTCTCTCTCTCTCTCTCTCTATATATATATATATATCACTTATCACTGTCTAACAGCCTCTCTCTCTCTATATATATATATATAATCTATAGATTATATATATATGCAGCATTGTGCAATCATTATCACGTTCAATTTTAAAACATTTTCATTGCCCCACAAAGAAACCCAATCCCCTTAGCCATCACTCCCCATTTCCCCTTCCCCCAGCACCTAGCAAACTGATCATCTACCTACTTGCTGTCTGTAAGATTTGCCTATTCTGGACATTTTGTGTAAATAGGATCATGCAGTATGTGGCCTTTTGTATCTGGCTTCTCTCACTTAATGTTTTCAAGGTTCATTCATGTTGTGGAGTATATCTGCACTCATTTCCTTTTTATTGCCAAATTGTATGGATAGACAGGTGTTCCTCAACTGTGTCCTGATAAACCCATCTGAAGTTGAAAATACCATAAGTTGAAAATGGATTTACTACTTTGATAAATCTATCCTAAAGTCAAAAAAATCTCATGTTGAACCATCGTAAGTTGGATACCATCTGAATTACATTTTTGTTATCCATTCATTGGTTGACAGACGTTAGGTTGTTTCCACTGTTTGCTCCTTATTTCTCGTACCTGAAATGTCCTTATTCCCTCCCTTCTTATCCCATGTTTAAGTCATTTAAGACCCAGCTCAAACGTCACCTCCACAAAACCTTCCTTGATACCCCTTTCCTCTTCAATTCACTTGGACCTTTTGCATTTAATTTTAATTTTTATTTTTTTTAAGACAGAGCCTCACTCTGTCACCAGGCTGGAGTGCAGTGGTATGATCTCAGCTCACTAACTACTCTGCCTCCCAGGTTCAAGCAATTCTCATGCCTCAGCCTCCCAAGTAGCTGGGACTACAGGTGTGCGCCACCATGCCTGGCTAATTGTGTGTGTGTGTGTATGTATGTATATATGTGTGCATATGTATATATACACACATATATAAATATATATACATATATATACACACATATATATATATATATATATATATTTTTTTTTTTTTTTTTTAAGTAGAGATGGGGTTTTGCCATGTTGGCCAGGCTGGTCTGGCCTCAAGCCATCCTCCCACCTCAGCCTCGCAAAGTGCTGGTATTATAGGCATGAGCCACTGTGCCTGGCCTGCGTTTCACTTTAATTATAAAATATTTTGAACTCAGAAAAAAGGGTATGCTGAATACCTACGTACCCACCACAAAGTATTAACATTTTGCCATATTTGCTTCTGATCTTATTTTTTTTTAAGAAATTAAAGATCATAATACAACTAAAGCCCCATTTCTTTCCCTTCATTCCCAGAAGTATGATAATTATCCTTAAAGTTGATATATATCATTCCCATGCATGTTTTTTATACTTCCCTAGTACAAGTTAGCTGTATCCTCTGCTCAGGGGCTCATCAAGCTGAATCAAGGAACTCACGATCCTCTTCAAAGTTCCTTCAGGTTGTTGGCAGAATTTAGCTCCTTGTGATTGTAGGACTGAGGGCCCGTTTTCTCACTGGCTGCTGGCCAGGGGTTGCTCTCAGATATTTAAAGGCTCATGCCCTAGCCCATGACAGTCTCACAACATGGCAGCTGACTTCTTCAAAACCAGCAGGAGAATCTTGCTCTAGTCTACTACATAACCTAATCACAGGAGCGGCTATCCCGTTATTTTCACAGATCCTGGTCACATTCAAGGGGAGGGAACCCTTCCGGGTGTGTACACCAGGAGGCAGGAATTTTTTTTTTCTTTTTCTTTTTTGTTAAAAAGTCTTAAAGTCTTTTATCCCTAAAGGAGGCAGGAATTGTGAGAGCCATCAGAATTCTGCCTACCACAGCCCAGAAATCTGCATTTTTCACAAGTCTCCAGCCATGATGTTTCTGATGGCTCACACTGCTTTATTCCATTTTTAAAGAGTATTTTTATTGAAAAGCATTAGGGTTATGGTTTAAAAAATATTTTCCCTAACAAAGATGGGTTTGTTTAGAGTCCTACTTTTGACTAAATAGCTGAGATTCACTTTTATGTAAAGTCATTTTATAGCGTTATTAATTTGGGTGCCTTTAAAAATAGTATAAAGCATGTTTCTCAAGTGTAGTCTGTTAGCCACCTATATTGGAGAATTGGGAGGAGAGAGTCTCTATCTTGAATTTATGGGAAAAATTCTAAAATACTTTTTATAATGAAGGACAACATCATAACTCCCTAATAAAATGTGCATGTATATATTTAAATTTGCTGTCATTGATCCTGCACCTACAAAATCCAGTCCTGGGGGCTGGCATTCTTACTGCTTGCTGAGGGCCAGATGATTTATAGATTCCAGAATATCTCCATGTAGATTTTGGTGAGAATTACTGTGCTGAAAAGAATGACAGTATTGCAGTTATACATGGGGGTTTTGGTACTTTATATTGTGACTCTGAATTTAAAGCTATGCAATGTCTTCTTTTTTGAAAGGATATAATTGACACTGGCAAAACAATGCAGACTTTGCTTTCCTTGGTCAGGCAGTATAATCCAAAGATGGTCAAGGTCGCAAGGTATGTATGACATTTTGACACAGAATATTTTCCTCATTTGAAGGGGGATTAAGTGATTGCTTCTTTTTAAGGATAAATGTTTTCAACTGTCATTTTATCTTCAAAAAGTAATGTAATCTCATATAAGACTTAAGATATAATCCTTTTAAATAATTTTGTCATGTGTTAATAAAGCTCATAATTACAGTCACTTCCTTGCCTAATATTAACATTTGGTTTTTCAGCATGCTAATTATATCAGTTTGTCCTGAGTAGCATGGCAGAGGATTTTGGGCCCCCTTGCAAAATTAGGAATAAGGATTCCAAAGGGGGTGAGGAAGTGATAGGAAGGGGTGGGCCCTGAAGATCTGGACCTCCTGGAATTGAGTGATGTATGCTGCATCTTCTTTGTGTCTGTAGTGAAATTTTATAATGCCTGCTTCCTTTTTTATTAAGTCAGCCTCACCTCCTCACCTTACCTATGCTGTTTTACTTTTGCTTTTATAGTTCTACCTGTGTTTATTTCTCATTTTAGTTTCATCTCTCAACAACCCTGGGGTGGCATTATTATTCCCACTTTTCAGATAAGGTTACTGAGGCATAGGGAATTGCCCAAAGGTACAGAGCTAGTCCGCTATAGAGATGAGATTTGAACCCAGGGAACCTGGCTCACAGTTTATGCTTTTGCTACCTTAAGTTTTTAATAGAGTGACATCAAACAAACATTTAAGAATATGTTTTTCTTTTCCTTTTATAATTTCATTAAAAACATTAAGTCTCTGATCAGTCTGCAGTTTTTATGTAGGGGTCAGGTAATGTTCTAACTTCTGCTTTTTCCTAAGTGATTAACAGGTTTTTATAAGCCCTTTTGAAAAAATCACGGTATCTGTCGAGCATCTTTGAATCAGAGTAAGCCTTCTAGTGAGTCATATGTCAGCAGTTTGACTGTATGGGCTTTTCTAATATCCAGTTCAAGTGTTTATCAGTGAGTTTTTCTTTTAAATAGATTTGGGACAGGTACTATGAGAGTATATAAGTGATACGTTATAGGACACTAACTAGTATCCTATGAAATGGCAAAAACTGCAATCACTTTTGCACCAACCAAATAGAAACTAATCAGTGCACTTGCTTATTTTTCTACATGCTCTTTAGGGTTTTAAATGTCAACCTACTGTGGCATAGACTTTAATCCTCTGGGTATTCTTTTGTTGTTCTTTCCTGGTATATGCTGTGGAATTGAGATTGACTGGTTCGTGAGCGAGAGATTTTGTGTTGCCACAGGTAGGACATGCTCAAAGAATACTTGGGTCATTTCTTGACCCAAGTCATCTATTCACCATAGTTTTGTAGCACTGACCTTGCATACATTTCATGTATCTTCTTTGAACTCCACGTCAGTGCTGCTTATATGATACTCAGAAATTAAACACTAAGGAATAAGATTTTCAGGTAGGATTGAGTTTTGGAGGGTCACAAATCTTGTAATGTCTAATATTTCCACTCTCCCTGCTGAGAATTAGTTTTGGCTTCCTTGGAGGTGATATCACCTCTGTTGAGAATAAGTGGCCTACTGTGATCACACCACTGCACTCCAGCCTGGGTGACAGAGTGAGACCCTGTCTCAAAAAAAAAAAAAAAAAAAAAAAGAATGCATGGCCTAGATGACTTCTAAGGTTTTTCCCACCCAGTTCCAGTTTTCATGTTCTAGGCAGAGCAGTAAAGTGAGAAACACATGGACTTGGGAGTTTAGTCTGGCATTTCACTGCCACTTAATCTGAGCGACTATTCCATATTTAATCTCTCTGAATGTATTTACTCATCTTTAAAGGGGAATGATTATTAACATCTTTTTCTCAGGGAAACTATATGAGTCAAGGAGATAATATATTTGAAAATCTTTTTAACTGCAAAGCACTGTTTCACACTGTTGGTTATAATGTGATTGAGCTCATTGTAGTAAGCAGCTGCTTAATTGCGTTTTAGAATGTAGGGAAGATAGTAATATTTTTCACATTATATATGTAGCTGGTTCTGGAACTGTAAACATACTCCTTTTTTACAGAGATCTGAGTCACGTACCATAAAATTCACTCTTTTAAAGTTGTACAATCCAGTGGTTTTTGATATATTCGGAGTTGTGCATCTGCTACCACTATTTCATTTTGGAACCCAAAGAAACCTTGTACCCATTAGCAGTCATTCTCCCTTCTCCCAGCCCCCGGCAACTGCTAATCTACTTTCTACAGAAAGTCCGTACAGATTTGTGTATTATGGACATTCCATATAAATGGACTCATGCAATATCCTGTCTTCTTTCACTTAGCATAGTGTTTTCAAGGTTCATCTAGGTTGGGGCATGTATCGGTACTTCATCCCTTGTTTTGGCTGAATAATATTTCATTGTACAAATATATCACATTTTGCTTATCCATCTGTTGGTGAACATTTGAGTTTCTACCTGTTGGCTTTTATGAATAATGTTGATTTGAATGTTTGTGTACAAGTATGAATACCTGTTTTCAGGTCTCTTGAGTATATAATTGCTAGGTCATATAGTAACTCTGTGTTTAACATTTTGAGGAATTGCCCGACTATTTAACAAGGTATATGTACTGTTTTACACCAGTAACATATGAGGATTCCAATATCTCCACATCCTTGACAACACTTGTTACTGTCCTTTTTATTGTAGCCATCCTAGTGGCTATGATGTGGTATCTCATTGTGGTTTTGATTTGTGTTTCTCTGATGCTGATGATGTTGAACATGTTTTCATCTGCTTATTGGCCATTTACATATATCTTCTTAAGAGCGGTTACCCATTTACACTATGGAAAATGCTTCAGATGCAACTCTAGTCATGCCTTAGAGATGGAGCTTTATTAAACATTCAGATCTCTAGGCATATGAAGTGCTGAGTTCTCTTGAACTCCTAATACAGATTGCACTGAGTTTAGTGATACCTTTTCTGGAGCATTCCTGAGTTCAGGTAGGGAGAAGGGTTTTTGCTGTGATTGGCTTGTTATGTTCTTTCTAAATGGAAATAGAATTGAAGTGTCTCCTCTATCCATGTATTGGAAGAGTCATGAGGGACATAATTAGATGATCCCTTGGAATCTCCGGCTTAGGTCAGTGGTTATCTACTTAGGCTGCACATTGGAATCACCTGAGAGTTTAAAAACCAGGATAACCTCTGCCTGTGTCTCATCTCCAGCAATTCTGATGTAATTGGTCAGGGCTGTGGCCCGAGTAGCTGAGTTCTGTTTTTTTTTTTTTTTTTTTTTTTTTTTTTATTATACTTTAAGTTTTAGGGTACATGTGCACATTGTGCAGGTTAGTTACATATGTATACATGTGCCATGTTGGTGCGCTGCACCCACTAACTCGTCATCTAGCATTAGGTATATCTCCCAATGCTATCCCTCCCCCCTCCCCCCACCCCACCACAGTCCCCAGAGTGTGATATTCCCCTTCCTGTGTCCATGTGATCTCATTGTTCAATTCCCACCTATGAGTGAGAATACGCGGTGTTTGGTTTTTTGTTCTTGTGATAGTTTACTGAGAATGATGATTTCCAATTTCATCCATGTCCCTACAAAGGACATGAACTCATCATTTTTTATGGCTGCATAGTATTCCATGGTGTATATGTGCCACATTTTCTTAATCCAGTCTATCATTGTTGGACATTTGGGTTGGTTCCAAGTCTTTGCTATTGTGAATAATGCCGCAATAAACATACACACGTATGTTTATTGAGTTCTGTTTTTTTAAAGCTCCCAGGTGATTCTGATGTGCAGTCCAGGTTGAGATCACTTTGGGCCCTTTCCAGCTCTTTAAACATGTATATTTATCTAGGAAGGTATGAAAGCATAAGTTTTCTTGAGACTGCCTTTAACATCTATAAAGGCTTTCAAAGCAGCTTCTATAGATTTTTTTAAATGGCTGAATATTTTTCAACAGGCAGCATTTGGGTTATAAAATTAGCTTTTGGTAGAGTTGACTTATACCACCTCCAGCTTTTGTTCCAAAAATAAATACTGGTTCTTTTGGCATACTAGTTGTTTTACCCTAAAGTTCCTCTTTGTAAGCCAGTTACTAAAAGTTGTGATGCAGCCAGGGCGAAGTGGTACACATCTGTAGTACCAGCTACTCGGAAGGCTGAGGTGGGAGGATCGCTAGAGCCCAAGAAGTCAAGGCTTCAGTGAACTGTGATTACACCACTGCACTGCAGCCTGGGCCACAGAGCGAGACTCATCTCTTTAAAAAAAAGAATGTTGTGAGGCCGGGCACAGTGGCTCACGCCTGTGATCCCAGCACTTTGGGAGGCCGAGGTGGACGGATCACCTGAGGTTGGGAGTTCGAGACCAGCCTGACCAACATGGAGAAACCCTATCTCTACTAAAAAAAATACAAAATTAGCCGGGCGTGGTGGCGCATGCCTGTAATCCCAGCTACTCGGCAGGCTGAGGCAGGAGAATTGCTTGAACCTGGGAGGCAGAGGTTGTGGTGCGTTGGGCGAGCCATTGCACTCCAGCCTGGGCAACAAGAGCAAAACTCCATCTCAAAAAAAAAAAAAAAGAAAAGAAAAGAATGTTGTGGCCAGGCGCGGTGGCTTACGCCTGTAATTTCAGCACTTTGGGAGACCGAGGTGGGCGGATCACGAGGTCAGGAGATCAAGACCATCCTGGCTAACACAGTAAAACCCCATCTCTACTAAATACAAAAAAAAATTAGCCGGGAGTGCTGGCGGGTGCCTGTAGTCCCAGCTACTCAGGAGGCTGAGGCGGGAGAATGGCGTGAACCCAGGAGGCGGAGCTTGCAGTGAGTGGAGATCGCACCACTGCACTCCAGCCTGGGCAACAGAGCAAGATTCCGTCTAAAAAAAAAAAAGAATGTTGTGATAAAAGGTGATGCTCACCTCTCCCACACCCTTTTACAGTTTAGGGATTGTATTTCCAAGGTTTCTAGACTGAGAGCCCTTTTCATCTTTGCTCATTGACACTCTGTACCCATTAATCCTCCTTATTAGCTCCCCTTCAATGGACACATGGGTAGTCAGGGTGCAGGTCTCAGAACTGTCCTTCAGGTTCCAGGTGATCAACCAGGTGCCTTGTCTGTAGTGTCAACTCATTGCTGCCCCTTCCTAGTAATCCCCATAATTTAGCTCTCCATTTCATAGTCTTTCCTTGGGTGTGTTAAAAGTGACCATGGTACACTCAGCACGGATGAAATGAAACAGTGTTTAGAAACGTCAGTCTTCTTTTTTGTAATGCCCTGTAGTCTCTCTGTATGTTATATGTCACATTTTGTAATTAACAGCTTGCTGGTGAAAAGGACCCCACGAAGTGTTGGATATAAGCCAGACTGTAAGTGAATTACTTTTTTTGTCAATCATTTAACCATCTTTAACCTAAAAGAGTTTTATGTGAAATGGCTTATAATTGCTTAGAGAATATTTGTAGAGAGGCACATTTGCCAGTATTAGATTTAAAAGTGATGTTTTCTTTATCTAAATGATGAATTATGATTCTTTTTAGTTGTTGGATTTGAAATTCCAGACAAGTTTGTTGTAGGATATGCCCTTGACTATAATGAATACTTCAGGGATTTGAATGTAAGTAATTGCTTCTTTTTCTCACTCATTTTTCAAAACACACATAAAAATTTAGGAAAGAGAATTGTTTTCTCCTTCCAGCACCTCATAATTTGAACAGACTGATGGTTCCCATTAGTCACATAAAGCTGTAGTCTAGTACAGACGTCCTTAGAACTGGAACCTGGCCAGGCTAGGGTGACACTTCTTGTTGGCTGAAATAGTTGAACAGCTTTAATATACAATAATTGTTGCATTATTATTTCAGATGATAAATGTGGTCATAAGTAAGAAATAAATGATCGAGTTTAGTCTTTTAATTCACTGTCCTTTGAATACCTGCCTCTTACTCTGGAGGCAGAAGTCCCATGGATGTGTTTATGAACATGGTTGAGGAAGATTTAGGAAGACTGCAACAGCACACTACCTAAAGCAGGTTTTTTACTCCATCTTTTTTTGCCACTTACACTGGCCTCCCACTTTGATATGCTTAAAATTCTCTCCTTGATTTGTCTTTCAAAACTACATATTGAGGCTGGTTGCGGTGGCTCACGCCTGTAATCCTAGCACTTTGGGAGGCCAAGGCGGACAGATCACCTGAGGTCAGGAGTTCGAGACCAGCCTGGCAAACATGATGAAACCCCACCTTTACTAAAAATACAAAAATTAGCCAGGTGTAGTGGTGTGTGCCTGTAACCCAGCTACCTGGGGGGCTGAGGCAGGATAATCACTGGAACCCGGGAGGCAGAGGCTGCAGTGAGCCAAGATCACGCCACTGCACTCCAGCCTGGGTGACAGAGCAAGACTCTGTCTCAAAACAAAACAAAAAACTACGTATTAAGACAAGAAACAGACTGGGCGCGGTGGCTCACGCCTGTAATCCCAGCACTTTGGGAGGCTAAGGCGGGCGGATCACAAGGTCAGGAGATCGAGACCATCCTGGCTAACACAGTGAAACCCCGTCTCTACTAAAAAATAGAAAAAATTAGCTGGGCGTGGTGGTGGGCGCCTGTAGTCTCAGCTACTCGGGAGGCTGAGGCAGGAGAATGGCGTGAACCCGGGAGGCAGAGCTTGCAGTGAGCCGAGATCGTGCCACTGCACTCCAGTCTGGGTGACAGAGCGAGACTCCGTCTCAAAAAAAAAAAAACAAGAAACAAATTAAACTAATGTGATAGACTACTGCTTTGTTTTCAAAAGATACACTCCCCAGAAGTTACTGATCTAAAATACAGTAGTACTATCTCTGTTTGTTTAGTAAGAACCCTGACAACTAATAGTGTTCTTATATGTAAAATGCTATTCTTGCCTTTCATTTCAGAATATACTTTTTAAATGTGAATTTCTGGATTTTTTTTATAGCATGTTTGTGTCATTAGTGAAACTGGAAAAGCAAAATACAAAGCCTAAGATGAGAGTTCAAGTTGAGTTTGGAAACATCTGGAGTCCTATTGACATCGCCAGTAAAATTATCAATGTTCTAGTTCTGTGGCCATCTGCTTAGTAGAGCTTTTTGCATGTATCTTTTAAGAATTTTATCTGTTTTGTACTTTAGAAATGTCAGTTGCTGCATTCCTAAACTGTTTATTTGCACTATGAGCCTATAGACTATCAGTTCCCTTTGGGTGGATTGTTGTTTAACTTGTAAATGAAAAAATTCTCTTAAACCGCAGCACTATTGAGTGAAACATTGAACTCATATCTGTAAGAAATAAAGAGAAGATATATTAGTTTTTTAATTGGTATTTTAATTTTTATATATGCAGGAAAGAATAGAAGTGATTGAATATTGTTAATTATACCACCGTGTGTTTAGAAAAGTAAGAAGCAGTCAATTTTCACATCAAAGACAGCATCTAAGAAGTTTTTTTCTGTCCTGGAATTATTTTAGTAGTGTTTCAGTAATGTTGACTGTATTTTCCAACTTGTTCAAATTATTACCAGTGAATCTTTGTCAGCAGTTCCCTTTTAAATGCAAATCAATAAATTCCCAAAAATTTAACCGCTTTATGAATTCTTCAATTTAAAAATCCTTAAAATAAGGCCTGTCTCTTTAAAAAAACCTATGCATAGTTATCATTTCTCTACAAATTAACCTAGTTTAGTTTTCTGTTGGTTCCAGTTTCCTTGTTTGTTAAGTTTTAGTAGCTAGTTTAATTGTAATCTTAATGATTATGTGGTAGAATGGGTTGGTGGAGCTACAAAAATTCCTAGCTACTTCAGAGACATTAAATTTCAGACACATGGTACACTTTATATTACATTTTACTATGCTAAAATAACACGGCTTTCTTTTGGAATTCTGTTCAGTTTTTCAGATTGTAATCTCAGGTACATCTCAACAGATTGTTCTCCGATATGTCGTATTACCTTCTTTGTGTAGATAGTGCTTTATTGACTAAGAACAATGACAACAACACCTTTTGTTTTCTGGGAGTAGGAGAAAAGTTTTAAGCCAAAACTCTTAATTGCTTATCTGCTCCACGTGAGGTATGAACTATCAACCTTAGGAGCCATCTAGCTTACACGTGTTCCTTAAAAAGTTTGCTGTAGGCCGGGCACAGTGGCTCGTACCTGTAGTCCCAGCACTTTTGGGAGCCCAGGGTGGGGGATCACTTGAGCTCAGGAGTTCAAGACCAGCCTGGGCAACATGGCAAAACGCCATCTCTACAAAAATACAAAAAAAAAAAAAAAAACTGGGTGTGGTGGCGCACAACTGTAGTCCCAGCTACTTGGGAGGCTGAGGTGGGAGGATTGCTTGAGCTTGGGAGGTCAAGGCTGCAGTGAGCCTTGACAGTGCCACTACACTCCAGCCTGGACGACAGAGTGAGACCCTGTCTCAAAAAAAAGAGTTTGCTGTAATTCCCAGCAACAAAGTAGGAGACTCAAATTAAATAATTTTCTATAGTCCTAGAACTTCTTAGTTCACAAAACATTTTTACTTCTGTTACCTCATTTGATCTTCATACCCATGTAAGGTTGAGGTAGATGTTACCACATGTGAGTGCAATATCCAGAACTCCTGAATCCCCTTCTTCCCCTAAAATGTCAGCCCGCTGAGGTCCACTTGGCTACCCTCTTGAATACTGCATCCAGCTTCCCACTGCTGAACCTCTTTACTCTTTTTTTTTCAGTTGCACTTACCACCTTCTAGTAAGTTGAACTATATGAAATTACCATTTTTGCAGGTAAAAAATGGCCGGTGATAGGCAGTTTGGCGTCGTATAACCTAATAACATGTTATATAATTTACCCACAAGTGGTGGGTTGCTATGTCCTGGAGGAGTCAGCTTCAGACTCTAGCTAAATGATTGTATAACCTTGCAGCTCTGCCCTAAGTGAGGAGGCAATGTTGAAAGTCCCATGTCTTATCAGAACCAGGGAGGCAGATGAGAAACTGCCTTATGGCAGCTCCCACAACATAGGGAGGTGGGTGACAAATGGCCTTGGGACAGCTTCTTCCCAAGACTGGTTATGTTACAGTGTTCCTGGGAGGATCACATGGCATTCCTCCAAGATGGGTCAGACTGCTGTTGGCCTTGTCTATGTGGCGTATGTGAAGACATTCATGGCAGAGCTGTTCCCTTAGAAGCATCTACTAAATTGATCTTTTCCTTTCTTACTTACTGTCTGTCTCCCTTAGTAGGCTGTCAGCTCCGTGAGTGCAGGACCTTGCCAGTCCTGGTCACTGCTATATCCCCAGCACCTACAAGAGTGCCTGGAAAATTGTAGTGCTCAATAAATATTTGTTGGATAAATGATAGAATGATAGGAAGTTAAAAAGCAATTAAAATACTTGAAAATTATAATGTCTGTATTACCTAGAAAGAAGCAAAATATTTTTCATGTTAAGCAAAAAAAAAAAACTTATTAAGGATAGCTAACATGTATTGAATTCTATATGCAATGGAATGATACTTAGCACCTTTGAATCCTTATGATAACCCTATAAGGTAGGTTATTTGGGGTTTTGTAATTGTCCCAACTTTACAGATGAAGAAGTGCAGGTCCAGAGAGGTCACATAATTTGCCCAGGATCACACAGCTAGTAAGTAGCAGATGAGGAATTTGAACCCAGGCAGTTGTATTCCACCATCTGCCCTCTTAGTTCATTGCCACTTAACCTATAATGCCCAGCTCTTGTGTAGAAATTAATACACTGATAACAGAGGAAAACATTAAGCTCATTGAATGTAATAAGTCCAGATGACTTGTACATTAAACACAGCTTTTTGAGGTCACAGCTGATCTCTAAGAATGTAAACTGATTTCCTCTGGCACTAAAAAGCATTTTCAAAGACTGTTAAGAGAGTTTCTCCAACATTCTCTTCAGATTTTTCTGCTGGCTTATTTTATGATCCTGTGGACAGCTTCAGACAAAATAACTTTCTGGTATGAAGGATTGTGTTTACTCTGCTTTTTTTGTTGTTGTTGTTGTTTGGGTTTTTTGTTTTGTTTTGTTTTTGAGACAGTGCCTTGCTCTGCTACTGCCCAGGCTGAGTGCAATGGCATGATCTCGGCTCACTGCAACCTCTGCCTCCCTGGGCTCAGGCCAGGTGTATGCTACCACTCTCAGCTAGTTTTTAATTTATTTTTTTAGAGATACGGTCCCACTATGTTTCCCAGGCTGGTCTCAGAACTCCTGGGCTCAGGCAGTCCCCCGCCATGGCCTCCCACAGTGCTGGGATTACAGGCATCAGCCACCATGCTCAGCTTGTTCTGCCATTTTCAAATGTGAATTTTATAGACACTTTAAACCACTTGAAAGAGTGATGATGTTTTAATGGTTTTCATTATTATTTGCAACTTCAAGCATTAAACACTGCCAAATTAAGTTTCAAGTTTTCTCTTTACACAATATGGATGTACTTCATAATGGACTTCCTCATCATGATTAATGAGTGAAGTGACATTCAAACTTGGTAGCTTTTCAGTAGAACTTCCTTTCCCAACATTTTTTCTGTTCCTTTAATTATGGCAATATCTGAGAGCTCTGAACATAAGTCAAAGGTTTGATTATTTTTCATGTGGCTTCCTCTGCTTGGAACTTTCTGCCCCGCATCTTCCCGTTGCCCCCTGTGTCCTCTTGTCATGCCCCTACCCTTTTTTGAGTGTGTCTATTTTCTGGCACTACAAGACATAACAGGCTCATCTTGTGTTTTCCCTACCCTGACCCAGAATCAGCCATTACTTCAAGGAGCCCTGGTTCCATTATTGGAGAATGCTATTAGAAACCAGGATCTGGTGCTAGGCATGCTCATTTCTATTGGAGTGTCATACAAACAATTTGTAAATTGTTTGTAGGTCCTCCCAGTGGATAGGATTAGGAAATAAAACATGCATACTAACCATGCATACACACACATCTACATCTATTTCTGTATCTGTCTGTATACATATTAAAATAAACATGGGTTGATAACTAATGTTTCTGCTGTAATCCACAGCCTTCATCCTAGCCTGCCACTCTTCTTCTTTTTAGCTTTTTCAGCAGTGGGAAATGTGGCTCTTGTTATGTACACTTTATTCTCTTATTTGTTTGACCCTAGTATCATAAAGTAGTTCCTTATGCCTGTAACAGATCGACTAACTACAGTCCATTATTTGCGGACAGATCTTGTTGTCCGAAGCGTTACCGCAGGGGTGTCCAATCTTTTGGCTTCCCTGGGCCACACTAGAAAAAGAAGAATTGTCTTGGGCCACACGTAAAATACACTAACACTAACGATAGTTGATAAGCTAAAAAAAAAAAATCAAAAAAATTTCATGATGTTTTAAGAAAGTTTACTAATTTGTGTTGGGCCACGTTTAAAGCCATCCCGGGTCGCAGGTTGGACAAGCTTGCCTTACAGTATCCAGTCAAAATAATGTTTTCCAAAATTACTTATTTTCTTTTTCATCCCGTTCAGTGTGGCCGTTATTTATAATGCAGTTTGGTTCATTAGTGTTTTTATTACAAATACACCCTCAGCCTTCATATCCTAGTTTTAATGAATTATTACGGTGAAACATAATAAGAGTCAGAGCTATACAGAAAGGTCTACTCAGAGGTGCTTTGTTCCCTCCTATTCTGTTCCCACCACTCCTACTTTCCACTGACCCTGTGAGCATCATATTTATTTTTAATGGCAGTTACATTTTTACCAAGTGCTTACTATCTGTAGGCACTTGGTGTGTATTGCTTCTTTTGGTGTTCACAGCAACCTCTTGAGGTAAGCACTATTATTATCCCCCCTTTTTCTTTTTTCATTCTTTCTTTTTTTTTTTTTTTGTTTTTTTTGTTTTTTTTTTTTTGTTTTTTGACAGTCTTACTCTGTTGCCCAGGCAGGAGTGCAGTGGCGCAGTCTCGGCTCACTGCAACCTCTGCCTCCCAGGTTTAAGTGATTCTCCTGCCTCAGCCTCCTGAGTAGCTGCGAGTACAGGCACAAGCCACCACGCCCGGCTAATTTTTGTATTTTTAGTAGGGATGAGGTTTTGCCATGTTGGCCAGGGTGGTCTCGAACTCCTGACCTCAGGTGATCTGCCCACCTCGACCTCCCAAAGTGCTGGGATTACAGGCACGAACCACTGCACCCAGCTATTATCCCCATTTTTTAGATGAGAAAGCTGAATCCCAGAGAGCATAAGAAGCTTGTCCAGAGTGACATCTCTGATGCATAACCAGTACTCAAACCTATTTTTCTGACACCAAGGCCTGTGTGTAAACTGTAAAGGGGCTGCTTGGCACCTACTTTCCTAAAGTTGTCCGATCCCTTCTCTGTCCGGGTCTTCCTGAAGCTTGGCACTTCTGAAGTCACCTCTCTGAAAACATTCTGGTAACTGTTAAATCCCTTGTTCTAGCTATTCATGTGTTCTGTGTGGTTAAACAAGGTTCACAATGGGTCACCTGGCCTTTGGAACTTGGGTGAAGAGGCTGCCTTCAGTTGATCCTCCCCACTCCCATTTTCAAAACACGGGTTTACATGAGTTATTTGTAAATTAGGAAACATAACCATGTTTTGAGCCTTCATAGAAAACGAACGTCTGGGGTCATACAGGTTAAAAGGAGTAACCAAATTCAGCACTATCATTGTTCTATTCAGTAGACAATTCTGGGGCCTTTCTGTGTCTCAGGTTCTGTACTAGTTGTTTCAGGACTTTGGGATAAATACAAACTATCCCTGCCCTCAGGGGGCTTAAGGTCAGGTGTACAAGTGACTCTAATGTGAGGCAAGGCTGGATTCAGTGCTGCATATCTAATGCTATGGGAATTCAAAGAGGAAGTGATCAGAATGAGAAGGGAGGGATGGATCATTCCAGGAGAAGCTTCAGGGAAAAGCAACATTTAAAATGAGACTTTGGAGAGAGAGGGAAATTTGGACAGGTGGATATAGAGGATGCAAGGCTAGGGGAAAGGTTTTAGCCAGAAAGTCTGCTTGGGCAAATGCCTGGGTAAAAAAAGAAAATCCACTTTGGGAGGACAAGGCGGGCAATTGCCTGAGGTCAGGAGTTCGAGACCAGCCTGGCCAACATGGTGAAACCCTGTCTCTACTAAAAATACAAAAATTAGCTGGGCGTGGTGGTGGGTGCCTGTAATCCCAGCTACTTGGAAGGCTGAGGCAGGAGAATCACTTGAACCCAGGAGGCAGAGGTTGCAGTGAGCCGAGATTGCGCCACTGCACTCCAGCCTGGGCAACAAGAGTGAAACTCCATCTCAAAAAAAAAAAAAAAAAATCACAGGGCAGTGTGGGGAATGGCGAGTATTCTAATTTGGTTGTGGCAGAGAGGATGTAGAAGGAAGTGATAAGAGAGAAAGCCAGATAGGAGGGCCTTTGTGCCAGTTAGGATGTTCTAGACTTCCAGTCAGGTTGCCCAGCTCAAACTGGCTTAAACAATGAGGGGGTTTATTGGCTATGTAATTGGGAAGTGCAGAGGTAGCTCAGGCCAGATCAGTTTGATCCACTGCTCCATTATGATGTCAAAGACCCATGCGATTTCCACCTCATTATTCTGCTGTCCATAGAGCCAACTTCATCCTAAGGCCAGTCCTTGTGGTCAGACAAGGGCTGCCAATAGTAACCTGGGTGCAAGTTTCTTTGAGAAAATCTTTCTGTGTCAACTCTCTTAAAAGGGGTGAAAAATCTCTCCTTAAGTCCCACTGGCCAGAATGGGCCCATGCACCCATTTCTTAACCAGTCACTGGCAACTGGGGGTGGGATTGCCGTTTGCCCAATCAGGTCCATTTCTGGAGCTAAGATTAGACTCCATTTCCCTTGGGACACATTGAACAGAATCAGGATTCGATGAAGAAGGAAGAAGCGGAGAATTGGTTTGGTGTTGGGTAGGCAACCAAAAATAACCCCTGTTGTCTCAAGTGCCAAGAAAGTGGCGTTTTGTGCTTGTTAGGGTAAAAATGGGGATCATGGAAAATATTTTAAGTTTCATAGACCAAAAAATATTCCAGTGTTTCATCAAATCTAAGAGGCTATCAATTATAAGATATACCATTATTTTATGTACCACCAAGGAAATAAAAATGCTATCAGTGAAGTTAGGATGTATTGCAGGTTGGGTTCTCTGGGAAGCAGGCTCAAAAGGAGGTGAGAATGCAGGACATTTATGGGAGAACACCCTTGGGATTAATACTGGAGGAGGAGAACCAAGCAGGGTTGGTGGGGCACAGGGAGAAGTTGGGATGCCATGCAGTCACAACAAAGGCCTCAGCCAACCCCACAGGGAGCTCGAGAAGCTGAGATGGCCCTTCAGTGTTGCCCTGCCTTGTGGTGAGTGAATTGGGTCTTCATATCCCCATGTTGACTGGTCATTGGATGTGGGCTCCCTTAGGAATGGGCATCTCTTCAGCAGAGGTAGCTTTCTTCAAAAGAGGTGATTCCAAAGAGTCACCCACTCACTGAGGGCTGTCTGCTGGCAGCATTCTCAGCCACTACTCAAAGATGACCTGTCCAGGAAGGGGAACCTAGGTGGCATGACACATTGTCTATTACAACATGCTACTGATTATAAGAGCCGGGAGGTGGGGGGCAACCCAATGTCTGAGATATTAAAATGGAAGTCTCTTAGAAGAAATGGATAATTCTATAATTATTGTTAATCAGAAAGGGGAAGAAGTGGGGAAATGGACCAAGGGCCTGAGAGAGAAAACAGACGCAACAGGCCACTAGAAAGATAGAACACTGGAGGGTGGGAAGCCCTAGCAGTTTCTTCCAGGGTGGGCTGGGCGCGGTGGCTCATTCCTGTAATCCCAGCACTTTGGGAGGCCGAGGCGGGCAGATCATTTGAGGTCAGGAGTTGGAGACCAGCCTGGCCAACTCCTGTTTCACCCTGTCTCTGCCAAAAATATAAAAAATTAGCCGGGTGTGGTCGCTTGCGCCTGTAATCCCAGCTACTTGGGAAGCTGAGGCAGGAGAATCGCTTGAACCCAGGAGGCAGAGGTTGCAGCGAGGCAAAGTCGTACCACTGCACTCCAGCCTGGGTGACAGAGTGAGACTGTCTCAAAAAAAAAAAAAAAAGTTTCTTCCAGGGTGGCTTCTGTGCCAGAGTCAGGTGCCCCAGCTACCTCTAATTTATGGTCCTCCTGCACTGGGAAACAGATTTTCTACTTTTGGTTTCATGATAAATAACATTTCCCCCTGATTTTAAAAGTTATGGATTTGGCTAGGCATGGTGGCTCATGCCTGTAATCCTAGCACTTTGGGAGGTCGAGGCAGGCAGATCACTTAAGGTCAGGAGTTCCAGACCAGACTGGGCAACATGGTGAAAACCCGTGTCTACCAAAAAAAAAAAAAAATTAGCCCAGTGTGGTGGTACATGCCAGTAGTCCTAGCTACTCAGGAGACTGAGGTGGGAGGATTACCTGAGCCCAGGAGATCAGGCCTGCAGTGAGCTGTGATTGTGCCATTGTACTCCAGCCTGGGTGACAGAGTAAGACCCTGTCTCAAAAATAATAGTAATAGGCTGGGAGCGGTGGCTCAAGCCTGTAATCCCAACACTTTGGGAGGCCAAGGCGGGCAATCAGTTGAAGTCAGGAATTCAAGACCAGCCTTGCCAAAATGGTGAAACTCCGTCTCTACTAAAAATACAAAAATTAGCTGGGCATGGTGGCGCATGCCTGTATTCCCAGCTACTCAGGAGGCTGAGGCAGGAGAATCGCTTGAACTCGGGAGGCAGAGGTTGCAGTGAGCCGAGATTGCGCCACTGCACTCCAGCCTGGGTGACAGAGTGAGACTCCATCTTAATAATAATAAAATAATAAAAATTTTAAAAAGTTATGTATCTGGATGGAGGGAAATGGATTGTATAAAAGAAGTAAACATACACAAGAAGATACAAATACAGAATAAAAGTAAAATGCAACCATCATCCCACTACCCCGATACCAGGGTATCCGTTTTTACATCTTTTCTTTCATTCTTTCTGTCTTTATATAATTGTATAAATGCTGCATAAACCTCCTCTTGCCTGCTGCCTCCTCAAAGAACTCCCTCCCTCCTTCACTGCCCTTCTGCTCCTGGAGAGCCACCCTCTCTCCATTTATCCTTCCTATCAGCTTCAGGTTCTTACCATGTTACCAAAAAGAAAATCTTATAAGCCTGTCACTCTCTACATACGCCGCACCTCCTTTCATTCATAGCCTTTAAAACATATATATAGCAGTTATTGTGGTTATTTTTCTGATCACAAAATAAAAAAACACTCTTTCTAGAAAACTGGAATATAGAGGCAATATTTTTTTTTTTTCAGACGGAGTTTCGTTCTGTCGCCCAGGCTGGAGTGCAGTAACGAAATCACAGCTCACTGTAACCTCTGCCTCCTGGGTTCAAGATATTCTCTTGCCTCAGCCTCCTGAGTAGCTGGGATTATAGGTGCCTGCCACCACACTCGGCTAATTTTTGTATTTTTAGTAGAAATGGGGTTTCGCCATGTTGGTCAGGCTGGTCTCGAACTCCTGACCTTCTGATCTGCCCATCTCGGCCTTCCAAAGTGCTGGGATTACAGGTGCGAGCCACTGCACCCTGCCGAGGCAAGATTTTTTTTTTTTTTTTGAGAAAACCCAGTTATTCCATTACCCAATGAAACTCTAAACATGTTGATGTACATCCTTCCAAAATTTCTTTTTATGACAACATGCTTTTTATTTTTAATTATTTTTATTTTATTTTAAGGTCCGGGGTACATGTGAAGGATGTGCAGATTTGTTACATAGGTAAACGTGTGCCTTGATGGTTTGCTGCACCTGTCAACCTATCACCTACGTATTAAGCCCCACATGCATTAGCTATTGATCCTGATGCTCTCTCTCCCTGCCAGCTCCCCAGCAGGCCCCGGTGTGTGTTGTTCCCCTCCCTGTTTATGAGAACACTTTCTTGACATAAAGATTTCATTTATTCCCATGGAATTCTAAAGGCTTTTCATACTTGTGAAGGAATAATAGTTTAGAAATAAACTGAACTTTAAAAGATACCATTTTGAAAAATAATATACAGCCATCAAAAATTATATTTATGGGAACTATGCAATAATATTAAACTCTATCATCTGTTGACTGCCTCCTATATTCCAGAAACTTTACATACACCAATTCTAATCCTTACAAGAACGCTGTGTAGGCTTTAGCATTAGATGGACCAGGTTTCACCAGCTGTATGGTCTTGGATAAGTACCCAACCTCCTGTCCCTAAGTTTCCTCACCTGTGAAAACACGGTTTCTACCAGCTTTCAAATAAGATGATCAATATAAGGCACTTGGAACAGAACCTGACACATCATAAGCACTCTATAAATGTCTATTATCACCAAATAATTCCAGATGCCTTGAAAATTTAAATGAAAAACAAAATCAAACCATGACAATACTAGAAGCAAATTTAGGTGAACACTTTTCTAATCCGGGGGTGGGCGGGGGCTGGGGGGAGGCAGGGAGAAGACCTTTTTTTTTCTTTTTGAGATGGAGTCTTGCTCTGTCCCCAAGCTGGAGTGCAGAGGCGTGATCTCAGCTCACTGCAACCTCTGCCTCCTGGATTCAAGCGATTCTCCTGCCTCAGCCTCCTGAGTAGGTGGGACTACAGGTGCACACCACCACAGCCAGCTAATTTTTGTATTTTTAGTAGAGATGGAGTTTCACCCTGTTGGCCAGGATGGTCTCGATTTCTTGACCTCGTGATCCCACCCGCCTTGGCCTTCCAAAGTGCTGGGATTACCGGCATGAGCCACCGTGCCCGGCTGGGAGAAGACCTTTCTAAGCATGATACCAAAGGCAGAGACAATAAAGGCAAAGAATTGACAGAATTCACTATCCGATAAAAATCACTTCTGTGGCCGGGCGCGGTGGCTCACACCTGTAATCCCAGCACTGGGAAGCCGAGGTGGGTGGATCGCTTGAGGCCAGGAGTTCAAGACCAGCCTGGCCAACATGGCAAACCTCTTGTCTCTACTAAAAATACAAAAAATTAGCTAGGCATGGTGGCATGCCTGTAGTCCCAGCTACTCAGGAAGCTGAGGCATGAGAATCACTTGAACCTGGGAGGTGGAGGTTGCAGTGAGCCAAGATCATGCCACTGCACTCCAACCTGGGTGACAAAGCGAGACTCTGTCTCAAAAAAAATAATAATAATTAAAATAAAATCACTTCTGAATGGTGGAAAGCACCACAAAGTTAGAAGTCAAGCAATAATTTGGAGAAAAGAATTAGTAATTTGTTGGACAGACAAAAGACTTTTTTAATATAACAAAAACTTTAAAAATTAAAAAAATACACATTCGAGGACATTTTCCTAAAAACACAGGCAAAGGACATAAACAGCAAAGCAAGAAGACAGCTTGATGTGGCCATTTTATCCAGGGGGACATTTTGGTGAGCCCTATGGACACAGCTGCCATGATGCCAACAATGTGACAGCTGTCCCCTTCAAAATGCGTTAGCCCCAGCTCTTCCTCTCCACCTAACCTCCAGTCCAAAGGACTTGCACTTTCTACTTTACTCCTTTCTGCATTGTTTAATTTTCTTTTACAAATATGTTACTTGTCATCAGAAAAAATAAAGAAATAAATAAACTGTTAGAGTGTTAGCCCCTTAAAGGGGAGCAAGAATCACCTTTCTAAAAGAAAGTTTATGTTAAATATAATATTTGCATATGTGAATCCTGAGATTAACATTAACATTAACATTAACATTAACAGTTTAGTTGAGTTATTTCCTCTGTAGTCTGGAGCTAAAAATAGGGAATCTTATTCTGTCCTAAATCTTTTCCTTCTTCCACCCAGTGTCTGTCTGGATCGAATTCATTCATTCACTCAATAGGCACTCACTCAGCCAGGCATGGTGCTAGGCCTCAGGACCTCGCTGTGAACCAGAAACTGTCCCTACCCCCATGGTGCAGGCATTCTGCTTGGGAGTTGGAGGAGGAACAGGTAAAAAATAATTAAATATTCAGGTTAACGATATATTGTCAGGTTTGAGGATTGAGGAAAGGGCGCAGAGAGTGGCAGGGGCTGCTGTTTTAGATACAGTGGCCAGGAGGCCTCCGAAGAGGTGACCTTTGAGGAGAGACATGCAGGAGATGAGGGGACAGTGAAGAGGATTTCTAAGAACACTCCAGGCAGACAGAACAGCGACAGCCAAGGCCCTGAAGTGGGCAGGGGCCTGGTGTGTGTGAGGAACCTCAGGATTGCCATCATGGCTGGAGCAGAGACATGAAGCAAGAAGGCCATGGAGATGAGGGCAGGGAGATCCCGGAGTGGGGAGATCAGATGGGGCTCTGTGTATCATGCAAAGGACTTTGCATTCTGTTCCAAGAGCTGGGAAGGTTGACATAATTAGGAAAAAAGCCCAGAAAAGCAGAGGTATCCATTTTTCATGGTAAAGATGATAATTTCAATTAAAACACGATTCCTGGGTATATGTAATTTGTAGGCCAAATGGTGCCCAATCCCTACCTCCCTCACCCCTTCACTTCCCTATCCCTAAAACCTGTACCTCAACTCCCGTTTGTAAGTGATGGGAGTTAGGAATAGAGAAATCTCCCGGTTGGGTTTTCTGAGCAAAGAGGTAACATAGCAGCTCTGTTATTTCTTTCACGTCTCCAAGGGAGCCATGACTCACCCTTAGCTATCCCCCGGGAATGTGACCCTCAGAGTGTTCTTTTACTGATTCGTGATTTTGTTATGTACACCTGGAGTGATGGAACATACCATACCAGCTTGTCAGGGTTGCTTTGTGCAAAGATCGATGACGTGTGTGAACCCGGATCCATGCTTGGGGTCCTGAGTTTCAGGTGCCATGGCCAGTTGCTAGCAGGTTGTGTGTGTGTGACCAGCCCCTATGTGAGTCTCTCAGACCCTGAAACTCCAAACAGGCTTCCCTGGGCAGAGACATTCTGTCCATGCTCTGTGGCTTGCTGCTCGAGAGGGATAGATCACATCCTGTGTGGCTTCTTCTCAAATGAAGAAGGACATTGGAAGCCTGTGCTGGGCTTCTCTGGACCCCCCGATGTATATGTATGTATATTAAAGAGAGACTAGGGTCTCACTCTGTTGACCAGGCTGGTCTTGAACTGCTAGCCTCAAGAAATCCTCCCGCTTTGGCCTCCCAAAGTGCTGGGATTACAGGCATGAGTCACCATGCCTGATGTATATATTTTTCCAGCTCCCTTCTTTTCTGTATCATTTGCTATTACTACCTCTTAGCTATTAGTATAAACTGATCTTGAGTTGTGTAAATCTTTCTGGTGATTCACTGTGATGGGATGATTGTGTCCTCTCAAAATTCCTATGTTGGAGTCCTGACCCATGGTACCTCAGAAAGTGACTGTATTTGAAGATAGGTCTTTAAAGAAGTCATTGTAAATTAATTAATAAGGTCATTAGGGTGGACTCTAATCCGATATGACTGGTATCCTTATAAGAAAAGGAAATTAGCACACAGACACACAATCAGAGGGAGAAGACAGCCCAGCCAGTCATCTACAAGCCGAGGAGACAGACCTCAGAAGAAACCAACCCTGCCTGCACCTTGATCTTGGACTTCTAGTCGCCAGAACTGTGAGAAAACAAATCTCATGTTTAAGCCAGAACCTAGCACGTGGTACTTGTTAAGGCATCCCTAGAAAACTAATACACTCACTGAATGAGGCAGGTAGCTGTTTCTTTTATTTTTTGAGACAGAGTCTCACTTTGTCTCCAAGGCCAGAGTGCAGTGGAGCGATCACAGCTCACTGCAGCCCCTGCCTTCCAGGCTCAAGCCATCCTCCCGCCTCAGCTTCTCAAGTAGCTGGGACTACAGGCATGCACCACCACGCCCAGCTAATTTTTGTATTTTTTTTTTTTTTTGTAGAGACGGGGTTCACCGTGTTGCCTAGGCTGGTCTCAAACCCCTGAGCTCAAGCAATCTGCCCTCCTTGGCCTCCCAAAGTGTTGGGATTACAGGCGTGAGCCACTGTGCCTGGATATGGTAACTTCTTCATGTGCTATTTGCTTGATGATTATTTTTGTTTCTGATATAATGCTTTTTATTAGAGTTATGTTTTTATTTTTTAATGTTTGAATTTAAAAAATTAGTATAATTTGCATAATTGAAAAATTATATTTGAATAATTGAAATATATTTGTATAACCTTAAATTTAAAAACTATGATAGCATATACAGTGAAATTTTCCTCTCATCCCTTTTTTCCATTTAACCAGTGCACTTCCCAACAGCCAACAGATAATTTTAGTTTCCTCACTCCCTGAGCTATTTTATGTATATGCAAGTAGATATGTACATACATATTTCTGCCTTGTAACACAAATAGTAGCATACTATACAACTGCTCTGCTTCTTCCTTTTTTTAAGCTAAGAATATTAAAAGAGTGAAAAAGATGTACGCTAACAAAAATCAAAAGAAAACTAGAGTGACATTATAAGAACTGATGATGTAGATTTCAGAGCAATGATTACTGCTAGGAAAAAAGGGTCATTTTACATTGATCAAAGAGGTCAACTCATCAGGAAGACATAATAATCCTAAACACTTATGTACTTAACAGAGCATCAAAATACATGAAGCATAAATGAAAGAACCGTGGGAGAAAGTAGACAAATTAATGACTGTAGTTGAAGATTTCAGTATCCCTCTATGAAAAACAGGGTAGTACAAGTACACAGAAAATTGGTAAAGATATATGACTTGAACAACATTATCAACCAAATTGACCTCATTTACATTTGTGGAATGTTCCAACTAAGAACGTCAGAAAACATACTCTTTTCAAGTGCACATGGAACATTTACCAAGATAGACAATATTTTGGGTCACCGCAAGTCTCAACACATTGAAAGGATTCAGATCATATAAAGTATGCTCCATGACCATGATGGAATTGAATTAGGAACCAATAATATATCTCTGGAAAATACACAAATATTTGGAAATTAATATGCCTTCTAAAAAATTTATGCATCAAGAAGAAATCAAAAGGGATATTTGAAAGTACTATGAACTGATGGCCAGGCACGGTGGCTCACGCCTGTAATCTCAGCACTTTGGGAGGCCAAGAAAGATGGATGAAGTCAGGAGTTCAAGACCAGCCTGGGCAACATGGCAGAACCCCGTCTCTACTAAAAATACAAAAAATTAGCCGGGCGTGGTGGTGGGCGCCTGTAATCCCAGCTACTCAGGAGGCTGAGGCATGAGAATCACTTGAAGCTGGGAGGCGGAGGTTGCAGTGAGCCAAGATCACACCACTGCACTCCAGCCTGGGCAACAAGAGTGAAACACCGACAAAGAAAGAAAGAAAAGAAAGAGAAGGAAGGAAGGAAGGAAGGAGGGAGGGAGGGAGGGAAGGAGGGAAGGAAGGAAGGAAGGAAAGAAGGAAGGAGGGAGGGAGGGAGGGAAACAAAAAAGAAAAAGAAAGAAAGAAAAAGGGAGGAAAGAAAGGAAAGAAAGAAAGAAAAAGAAAGAAAAGAAAGAAACTAACTCACCATTTAGTAACCATAGTAGTAATAACTGATTTGGGCAAGAGTCATCAATGGGTGAAAGCTTGATGAGGAATAGGATACTTATATGCCCCCAAACAAAGCCACAAATTATTAATAACAAAGGGGAAAGTAGTAATTTTACAATGGCAAGACACCACACTGTAAACGGATAATGAAAGAACATCAACAATAATGGGAAAAAAAATGATGCAATTTACCTCCTGCTATGCTGCTCTGAGAACAAGCATAATTTCTGTGGTAGTCCTCCAAAAATGCATAACCTGAGTCTGTTCGTGGGGAGGCATCAGACAAACCCAAATTGAGGGACATTCTACAAAACAACTGGCCTATATGCATCAAAAATGCCAATGTCACAAAGTCTGGGGAACTCTCCCCAGTTCAGGAGACAATTAAATGTAATGTGTGATCCTGGACTGTGAAAAAAGTAACTATAAAGGATGGTATTGAAACAGTTGTCAAGACTGGAGTACAGTAGTAACAAATCAAGGCTAAATTTTCTTATTGTACTGTCGTGTGTAAAAGAATGTCTTTGTTAGAAAATACACACTGAAATATCCACAGGTGAAGGAGAACAATAGCTCCAATTTACAAATGCTTCTGAAAAAAAATATATATACACACACATACAGAGTGAGAAGGCAAGTGATAAAGCAAGTGGGGCAAGTTTTTTTAAACTGGTGAATCTGGGTAAAGGATATTCAGGAATTCTTTGTACTATTGTTGCAACATTTCTGTAAGTTTGAACTTATATCAAAATTTAAAGTTTAAAAAGAAAGAGAGGTCAGGCGCAGTGGCTCACGCCTGTAATCCCAGCACTTTGGGAGGCCGAGGCGGGCGGATCACGAGGTCAGGAGATTGAGACCATCCTGGCTAACATGGTGAAACCCCGTCTCTACTAAAAATACAAAAAATTAGCCAGGCGTGGTGGCGGGCGCCTGTAGTCCCAGCTACTCGGGAGGCTGAGACAGGAGAATGGTGTGAACCCGGGAGGCGGAGCTTACAGTGAGCCGAGATCGTGTCACTGCACTCCAGCCTGGGCGACAGAGCGAGACTCCATCTCAAAAAAAAAAAAAAAAAAAAAAAAAGAAGAAGGAGAGAGAAGGCATAAACAATATTAAAAATAAAACAGAACATTACTATAGACGTAGTAGAGATTTTAAAGATCATGAAGAAAATACTAGAAATAAGTCTTTATGTTTTATTTTATTTATTATTATTATTTTTTGAGATGGAGTCCCATTCTGTAGCCCAGGATGGAGTGCAATGGCGCAATCTCTGCTCACTACAACCTCCACCTCCCAGGCTCAAGCTATTCTCCTGCCTCAGCCTCCCAAGTAGCTGGGATTACAGAAATGCGCCACCACACCCGACTAATTTTTGTATTTTTAGTAGAGATGGGGTTTCACCATGTTGGCCAGGCTCATCTTGAACTCCTGACTTCAGGTGATCCACCTGCCTTGGCCTCCCAAGGTGCTGGGATTACAGGCGTAAGCCACCGTGCCCGGCCCTTTATCTTTTAGATATATATACTGAGATACTTATCATAAAATGGTGGGATATCTGGGATTTCCTTGAAGATAATCCAGGGCGCCAGGCATGGTGGCTCACACCTGTAATCCCAGCACTTTGGGAGGCCAAGGCCGGAGGATCACTTCAGCTCAGGAGTTCAAGATCAGCCTGGGCAACATGGGGAAACCCTGTCTCTATTAAAAATACAAAAAGTAGCTAGGTGCGGTGGTAGCACATGCCTGTAGTTCCAGCTACTTGGGAGGCTGAGTTGGGAGGATCACTTAAGCCTAGGAGGTAGAGATCAGCTTCAGCAACATGGCAAAACCCCATCTCTACAAAATATACAAAAATTAGCTGGACTTGGTGGTGCACACCTATAGTCCTAGCTACTTGGGAGGCTGAGGTGGGAGGATTACTTGAGCCCAGGAGGTAGAGGTTTCAGTGAACCGAGATCGTGTGACTGCACTCCATCCTGGACGACAGAGTGAGACCCTGTCTCAAAAAAAAAAAAACTGCACTCTTTTATGTATTTTTGTACTTTTGAAATGTTCTATAATATTTTTGAAATGTTCTATAATAAGAGAATATTGTGAAGACTTTATAGAAATACATTTGAGAACCTAAATAGAGTAAATTACTAGAAACGAACTAAGGAAAAAATGGAAAATCTGAAAAAAATGCAATAATCATTAATGAGATTGAATTGTCATTTGAAAGTCTGTCCTCACAAAAGACCTCCTTCCTCTACTGTGGTCAGTATCTTTGGCATACATGAGATAAAATGTATGGTCCAGTCCAGCCTCTAAGCCTGTGCAATTCATTCAGTCATTCAGCAAATATCTATTGAATACTACGTATGGGCCAGGCACTCTTCTGGCTACCGGGGATACATAAGTGAACAACAACAACAACAAAAGAAAAATGTCTCTAATTTTGTGGCACTTAATATACAACAAATAATAATGAATAAGTGATATATAGTATGTTAGGAGGAGAACATTACTATGGAAAAATAGAGGAGGATAAAGGAGACTGAGAGGCAGAAGGATGGGCCAGTTTGTAATTTGAAAGGCAAGGTTGTAGGCAAGGTTCAGATTGGAACACTGAAACACGATTTCCCACAGAAATGAACAGGTCTCCTTGGAGAGATGGCTAATTCAAGGTCTGGGTCAAGAAGTGTACAGGAAGAGCCTGGAACATTTTGTTGCACCAAAAAGATAAAACAGAACAAAACAAAACTCAGTTAATTAGTTACTGTTGGAAGATGCTAGCAAGCCAGTTCTTTAGTGATTTTTAAAAGACAGATAATTATAAGGAAACTTTTTAATAAACAAGCATTTATACTGTTTTTGACACAAACTACCACTGACTACTCAAATAATACATGAGGGGATATTTCTTTTTATGGAAATATTCTGGCTAATAAGAAGAATAGAATTAATCACCAGTGGCTGCTAGCACCACAAAAAGAGATACAACTAGATCTTATGTGTTTTACAATTTTTTTATATTTGGGGGGCTGGTCTCTTATATGTCTCTTTTGGAGAAACAGCCCACCACCTGGATTCATCTCCTAGGGCTTCCATAACAAAGTACCATAAAATGAGTGTCTTAAAACAACACATGGCCGGGCGCAGTGGCTCATGCCTATAATCCCAGCACTTTGGGAGGCCGAGGCGGGCAGATCACTTGAGGTTAGGAGTTTGAGACCAGCCTGGCCAACAAGGTGAAACCCCGTCTCTACTAAAAATACAAAAATTAGCCGGACGTGGTGGCGGGCACCTGTAATCCCAGCTACTCAGGAGGCTGAGGCAGGAGAATCGCTTGAACCTGGGAGGCTGAGGTTGCAGTGAGGTGAGATCTCGCCATTGCACTCCAGCCTTGGCAACAGAGCGAGACTCCATCTCAAAAACAAACAAACAAACAACAACAACAACAAAACACTCACGTTTATTCTCTCAAAGTTCTGGAGGCTAAAACTCTGAAATCAAGGTGTCAATAGAGCTGTGCTCCCTCCAAAGGCTTTAGGGGAGGATCCTTCCTTGCTTCCTCCTAGATTCTGGTGGTTTCTGGCAAGCTTTGATATTCTTTGGCTTATGACTGCATAATTACAACCTCTACCTCCATATTCATGTGGCCATCTTCCCTCTATGGGTGTCTGTGTCCAAATTTCCCTCTTATCGACACCAGTCATATTGGATTAGGCTTCCCCTAATCCAGTATGACCTCATCTTAACTTGATTACATCTACAAAGGCCCTATTTCCAAATAAGGTCACATTCACAGATTCCAGGTAGACATGAAATTTGGGTAACACTATTTAACCCAGTATACCACCTATGAAGTATTCTTTTTATTTTTCTCCTCAGCTTTTATTTTAAGTTCTGGGGTACATGTTTAGGACGTGCAGTTTGTTACATAAGTAAACGTGCCATGGTGGTTTGCTGCACAGATCAACCCATCACCTAGGTATTAAGCCCAGCATCCTTTAGCTATTTTTTTCTGATGCTCTCCCACCACCCGCCCCGCCCCCGACAGGCCCCAGTGTGTGTTGTTCCCCTCCCTGTGTCCATGTGTTCTCATTGTTCAGCTCCCACCTATAAGTGAGAACATGCAGTGTTTGGTTTTCTGTTCCTGCATTTGTTTGCTGAGGATAACAGCTTCCAGCTCCATCCATGTCCCTGCAAAGGACATGATCTTCTTCTTCTTTTTTATGGCTGCATAGTATTCTGAAGTATTCTTGACAAAAAGAAAAAATCAACCTGAATCTATTCAAGCCTCTAGAGTCAACTAAAAATTTACAGAAAATACAGGAGACTGAGTAACGTGTTAAATGACATCACAGGGATGCAATTAGCCAACTCCAGACTATGAGAAACTCTACAGGACAAACTACCCGGTACCTTCAACAAATAAATTGCGGGGAATAAAGACATGATGGAGGAACCTAGACTAAAAGAGACTTAAAGATGAACCAGTAGCTATGTTTGGACCTCATTTGGATCCCAATTCAAACAAACTTTAAAATACACACCCATTTATGACACTTATGAGACAATTGGAGATTTGAACACTGACTTGAATATCCATTGATATTAAGGAATTATTATTTTTGAAAATGTGGAATAATATTAAGGCTATGTTTTTTCTAGAGAGTCCTTATCTTTTAGAAACATATACTAAATTTGCAGATAAAAATGACTTGATGTTGGGGATTTGTTTCAAAATAATATGTGAGTTGGGGGATGTGGGTGCAGATATGGCTGTGACAAAATGGTTCATGGGCTGATAATTGTTGAAGCTGGGTGATGGGTACATGTGGGAGTTCATGATACTATATTTTTATGTGTTTCAATCTTTCCATAATAAATTTTTTTTTAGAAAAAAGAAAGAAAGGAAAGAAAGAAAGAAAGAAAGAAAGAAAGAAAGAAAGAAAGAAAGAAAGAAAATACGGTATCAGGATAAGCCTAAATAAGAAGGTGACATTTGCTGTGGATCGTTCAGCATGTACAGGGCCCCTGTCACCATCTGGCTTTAAAAATACTAAAAAATAAATCTTGTGTAGGGGCTGTGAGAGAATAAAGACGGCCACAAATTCTTTTTTTAACCCAATTCTCCCATGCCATTTATTTTAAAATTTATGCATTTTTATTAATTAATTTATTTATGTATTTAGTTTTAGAGACAGGGTCTCGCTATGTTGCCCAGACTGGCCTTGAACTACTGGGCTCAAGTGATCCTGCCTCAGCCTTCTGAGTAGCTGTAACTACAGGTGCCCACCACTGTGACTAGCCTCTGCCACAAATGCTTTTCTAATTCTCCCCTTAAGACCTGAAGCTAATTCCCCTCCCTTTGAATTTGGCCTGGCCTTAGAGACTGGCTTGACCAATAGATGGCAGCAGAAGTGAAGTTCCAGGGCTTCTGAGACTAAGTCATAAGAAGCCTTCTAGCTTCTGTTTGGCTCTCTTGGAACATCTCTGGATGTCCTGGGCTACCATATGAGAAGTCGGCTTACCCCGAGTCAGTCATTCTGGAGGCCATTCTCCAGTAAACAGTTCCAGCTGACTCAGTCTTCAACTCAACCCCACCAAGTCTCCAGACTTGGGATGAGAGGACTTCACTAGCACTTCCCAGACTGGTCCATCCACTGTGTGAAAAGAACAGTCACCCAGCTGAACCCTGCCTGAATTCCTAACCCATAACATCAGGAGATACAATTCAATGGTGGATGCTCTAAGCTACTAGGTTTTGAGGTAGATTGTTTTTTTTTGTTTTGTTTTGTTTTTCAGAGTCTCGATCTTGTCACCCATGCTGGAGTGCAGTGGCGTGATCTGGGCTCACTGCAACCTCCACCTCCTAGGTTCAAGCAATTCTCCTGCCTCAGCCTCCTGAGTAGCTGGGATTACAGGTGTGCGCCACGACGCCCGGCTAACTTTTGTATTTTTAGTAGAGATGGGGTTTCACCATGTTGGCCAGGCTGGTCTCGAACTCCTGACCTCATGATCCACCCGCCTCAGCCTCCCAAAGTGCTGAGATTATAGGCATGAGCCACTGCGCCAGGCTGGTTTTGAGGTAGTTTTTAAGGCAGCAATAGGTGGCCAGAACATAGGTTTATAATATGTGACAAACTATGTTTTGTAAGCAAAGGAATAATAAACACAAAAGCCAGGATAGTGTTTCTTGGGGGAGGTAGGTGCAGGTGGTAGAGGCAGGGGCAATGAGATGTGGAAGAACACAGGTTGAACTAAAGGTATTTCCTAAGAGCCTACTTTGGAGGTTGGGTGTTGTGTTAGATTTTTTTTCTCACTGTTGCCTAGGCTGGAGTGCAGTGGGACAATCACAGCTCACTGCAGCCTTGACCTCCCAGACTCAAGCAATCCTCCCATCTCAGCCTCCTGAGTGGCTGGGACCACAGGCAGGCACCATCATGCCTGGCTAATTTTTTTCTTTTTGTATTCTTTTGTAGAGACGGGGTTTTGCTATACTGCCCAGGCTGGTCTTCAACTCCTAGGCTCAAGTGATCCTCCTGCCTTGGCCTCCCAAAGTGCTGAAATTACAGGCATGAACTACCACACCCAGCTGGTTTTTATTTTTTTTATTTTCATTTTTAGAGACAGGGTCTCACTCTGTCACCCAGGCTGGAGTGCAGTGGCACAATCACAATTCACTGTAGCCTCCAACTCCTGGGCTCAAGTGATCCTCTAGCCTCAGCCTCCCTTGCAGCTGGGACTACACTCATGAGCCACCAGGCTTGGCCGAAATTTCTACTTCTGTAACAAGGAGAGCAGGCAGTGAAGTGCTATTCAGCAATGTTGTAATTAGAAAGGAAATGGGCAGGGCAGAGATACAGATAAATTGCTGTTTTACCATCTTGCCCAACACGGTTGTAATCAAGCCTACACAAGTATAAAGGTCATTAGCCAGTAATTGACTGGCCTATTTCTTCCATCTACAAGAGACTAATTTTAAATATAAAGACGCAGAAAGATTAAAAGGATGAGCTTTTTATGCTGATAGCGCTCTCGCAAACCTGGTGAACATTCCTAAAAGTCACCAGACTTTCTGTAAGAAGTTTAGCAATCACCAACACCACAAAGTGACACAGTACAAGAAGGGCAAGCATTCTCTTTATGCCTGGGGAAAGTGGCGTTATGACAGGAAGTAGAGTGGCTATGGTGGGCAGACTAAGTTGATTTTCCGGAAAAAGGCTGAAACTACTAAGATTATGCCGAGACATGAGAGCATTGAGCCCAATTGCTTTTCTCAGAGAATGCAAACATTTTGAACTGGAAGGAGATAAGAAGAGAAAGGGCAAAGTGATCCAGTTCTATCGTGATCTTTTTTATTGTGAAGAAAATATAATCTTGAGGTTATGTTCACTTCATTTGGTTACAGTTGCCATTTAAAAAACATATATATATACAGAGTCTCACTCTGTCGCCCAGGCTGGAGTGCAGGGGTGCAATCTTGGTTCACTGCAACCTCCACCTTCTGGGTTCAAGTGATTCTCCTGCCTCAGCCTCCTGAGTAGCTGGGATTACAGGCGTGTGCTACCACACCTAGCTAATTTTTGTATTTTTTGTAGAGATGGGGTTTCTCCATGTTGCCCAGAATGGTCTCAAACTCCTGGCCTCAAGTGATCCGCCCTCGGCCTCCCAAAGTGCAAGGATTACAAATTTGAGCCACCATGCCCAGCCTACAGTTGGCCTTTGGGGAGGGAATAAGCTAGAGCCATCATTAAAATTCCCCTTGTGGAGAAATTTATGCTTCGTGAAAAAAAGAAAGTAAAAGGATGGAAAAAATGTGCAAAAAGTGTAAGAAAGCTGCATGGTTATATTAATATAAGACAAAGTAACTTCAAGACAAAGAGAATTACCCAAAGAAAGACGGCCATTAGATAATAATAAAATAAACGATTCACTAGGGACATGACAATCCTAAATATGTATACACCTAACAACAGAGCAAAACAGTTCATGAGTAAAAACTGACAGCATTATATAGAGAAATAGACATATCCACAATCGTAGTCAGATATTTTAACACCAGTCTCTCAGCAACTGATAGAACAAATAGACAAAAAATATCGGCTGGCTCACGCCTGTAATCCCAGCACTTTGGGAGACCAAGGCGGGCGAATCATGAGGTCAGGAGTTCAAGACCAGCCTGGCCAACATGGTGAAACCCTGCCTGTACTAAAAATACAAAAAAAATAGCTGGGCATAGTGGCCGGCGCCTGTAATCCCACCTACTCAGGAGGCTGAGGCAGGAGAATCGCTTGAACCCGGGAGGTGGAGGTTGCAGTGAGCCAAGATCAACCCACTGCACTCCAGCCCAGGCAACAGAGTGAGACTCTGTCTCAAAAAAAAAAAAATAATAAATCTATAAGGATATAATGGAGATCTGAAATTTACTGTCAACCAACTGCATCTAATTACAGAGCAGTATACCTAACAACAGCAGAATAGACACATTCCTTTCAAGGGCACATAGAATGGTCACCAAGATAGAGCATATTCAGGGAGATACGGTAAGTCTTAAAAATTTTTTTTCATCAACTTTTATTTTAAGTTCCAGGGTACATATGCAGGATGTGCAGGCTGGTTACAGAGGTCAACATGTGCCATGGTGATTTGCTGCACAGATCTTCCCATCACCTAGGTATTAAGCCCGGCATTAGCTTTTCTTCCTGATGCGCGCCCTTCCCAGCCCCCCCGACAGGCCCCAGTGTGTGTTGTTCCCCTCCCTGGGTCAATGTGTTCTCATTGTTCAACTCCCACTCATAAGTGAAAACATGCCATGTTTGGATTTTTGTTCCTGCATTAGTTTGCTGAGGATAACGGCTTTGAAATCTTCTAAAGTATGCTCTCTGATCACGGTGAAATTAAATCATAAATCAACAAAATAGAAAAAAATTCCCACATTGTAGTAAGTCAACTAATACTTCCATGCAACTCATGGATCAAAGAAGAAATTAAATGATAAATTAGATTTACAAATAAATAAAATGCTGTACTTATGTTGCTATTTCCTGATTTTACATTTTTTTATTTATTTTTAATTTTTAATTTTTTTTTTGAGACAGTGTCTCACTCTGTCACCTAGGCTGGAGTACAGTGGCATGATCTTGCCTCAGTGGAACCTCTGAACCTCTGTCTCCCGGGTTCAAGCAATTCTCCTACCTCAGTCTCCTGAGTGGCTGGGATTACAGGTGGGCATCACCATGCCTGGCTCATCTTTGTATTTTTAGTAGAGATAGGGTTTCACCATGTTGGCCAGGCTGGTCTCAAACTCCTGACCTCAGGTGATCTGCCTGCCTTGGCCTCCCAAAGTGCTGGGATTACAAGTGTGAGCCACCACACCTGGCCTGATGTTACATTTTAAATATTACCAATTGACTGGCAAATATTGAAGATGAGGATTTAACTGTCATATAGGCAGTTCCATCCTCCCAACAAAGTTTTAGCAAGTTTTGCTTAATTTACATTTGGTGTTTTCATTAAAATGACTAAATAAACATTGTTCTCTGCTGAGTGAGGTACTGTACTATGATTACATATCCTTTGTTGTACAATGTTTTGCTTTTCTTGTCTCCGCCCACCGTTTCCCTCTCTCTGTCTCACTCTCTTTCCAAATACCAATGAAGGCAATGTAAGGATGTAACCATGAAGAGGGCCTTCACCACGAACCATGCTTTGCTCTGATCTTGGCCCTCTAGCATCCAGAACTGTGAAAAATAAGTTGTTTAAGCCATTATGTCTACGGCATTCTATTATACCAGCCCCAAACCACTGACACGGTGTCTTAAATCTTTATGTGTTTGAGGCCGGGCGCGGTGGCTCATGCCTGTAATCCCAGCACTTTCGGAGGCTGAGACGGAGGATCATTTGAGGTCAGGAGTTCAAGACCAGCCTGACCAACACAGTGAAACCCCGTTTCTACCAAAACCACAAAAATTAGCTGGGTGTGGTGGCAGGCGCCTGTAGTCCCAGCTACCTGGAGGCAGAGGTTGCAGTGAACCGAGATTGTGCCACTGCACTCCAGCCTGGGCGACAGACCGTGTCTCAAAAAAAAAAAAAAAAAACACTTTATGATGTGATGTATTTGATTATCTTTGATTATGTGTTGGATATTAAATTTTTTCTTTAAAATTTTCTTATTTTTAAAAATTTCTTGTTTCCAGCAGGGTGCAGTGGCTCACGCCCCGGCACTTTGGGAGGCCGAGGTGGGTGGATCACCTGAGGTCAGGAGTTTGAGACCAGCCTGGCCAACATGGCGAAACCCCGTCTCTACTAAAAATACAAAAATTAACCAGGTGTGCTACTAAAAATATAAAACTTAGCTGGGCGTGGTAGTGGGCACCTGTAGTCCCAGCTACTCGGGAGGCTGAGGCAGGAGAATTGCTTGAACCTGGGAGGCAGAGGTTGCAGTGAGCCGAGATCGCTTCACTGCACTCCAGCCTGGGTGACAGAGTGAGCCTCTGTCTCAAATAAATAAATAAATAAATAAATAAATAAATATTCTTGTTTCTTATTTTTCTTTTAATAATTTTTTTTTCTTACAAACCCTTGTGTCAAAGGCTGACTCTCCGTAGATCACAGTGAGAGAACTGCCCTGCTGTGGATGAAACCCTCACACAGAAGCAGGTCATCTACAAATGCTTTAGCGCCAGGTTTTGCACAAACATGCATTGCATGACGTAGACATTAGATTTTTTTTTTTTTTTTTTTTTTTTTATTTTTTATTGATCATTCTTGGGTGTTTCTCGGAGAGGGGGATTTGGCAGGGTTACAGGACAATAGTGGAGGGAAGGTCAGCAGATAAACAAGTGAACAAAGTTCTCTGGTTTTCCTAGGCGGAGGACCCTGCGGCCTTCCGCAGTGTTTGTGTCCCTGGGTACCTGAGATTAGGGAGTGGTGATGGCTCTTAACGAGCATGCTGCCTTCAAGCATCTGTTTAACAAAGCACATCTTGCACCGCCCTTAATCCATTCAACCCTGAGTGGATACAGCACATGTTTCAGAGAGCACAGGGTTGGGGGTAGGGTCACAGATCAACAGGATCCCAAGGCAGAAGAATTTTTTCTTAGTACAGAGAAAAGTCTCCCATGTCTACCTCCCTCCACACAGACGCGGCAACCATCCGACCTCTCAATCCTTTCCCCACCTTTCCCCCCCTTCCACTCCACAAAACCGCCATTGTCATCATGGCCCGCTCTCAATGAGCTGCTGGGCACACCTCCCAGACGGGGCGGTGGCCGGGCAGAGGGGCTCCCCACCTCCCAGCAGGGGCGGCCGGGCAGAGGCGCCCCCCACCTCCCGGACGGGGCGGCTGGCCGGGCAGGGGGCTGACCCCCCCCACCTCCCTCCTGGACGGGGCGGCTGGCCGGGCAGAGGGGCTCCTCACTTCCCAGTAGGGGCGGCCGGGCAGAGGCGCCCCTCACCTCCAGGATGGGGCAGCTGCCCAGGCGAGGGGCTGACCCCCCCACCTCCCTCCCGGACGGGGCGGCTGGCCGGCGGGGGGCTGACACCCCCACCTCCCTCCCCGACGGGGCGGCTGGCCGGGCGGGGGGCTGACCCCCCCCACCTCTCTCCCGGACAGGGCGGCTGGCTGGGCTGTGGGCTGACCCCCCCACCTCCCTCCCGGACGGGGCGGCTGGCCGGGCTGAGGGGCTCCTCACTTCCCAGTAGGGGCGGCCAGGCAGAGGCACCCCTCACCTCCCGGACGGGGCGGCTGGCCGGGCGGGGGGCTGACCCCCCCACCTCCCTCCCGGACGGAGCGGCTGGCCGGGCAGAGGGGCTCCTCACTTCCCAGTAGGGGCGGCCGGGCAGAGGCACCCCTCACCTCCCGGACGGGGCGGCTGGCCAGGTGGGGGGCTAACCCCCCCACCTCCCTCCCGGATGGGGCGGCTGGCCGGGCGGGGGGCTAACCCCCCCACCTCCCTCCCGGACGGGGCGGCTGGCCGGGCGGGGGGCCGACCCCCCCACCTCCCTCCCGGACGGGGCGGCTGGCCGGGCGGGGGGCCGACCCCCCCACCTCCCTCCCGGACGGGGCGGCTGGCCGGGCGGGGGGCTGACCTCCCCACCTCCCTCCCGGACGGGGCGGCTGGCCGGGCGGGGGGCTGGCCCTCCCACCTCCCTCCCGGACGAGGTGGCTGCCGGGCGGAGACGCTCCTCACTTCCCAGATGGGGTGGCTGCTGGGCGGAGGGGCTCCTCACTTCTCGGACGGGGCGGCTGCCGGGCGGAGGGGCTCCTCACTTCTCAGATGGGGCGGTTGCCAGGCAGAGGGTCTCCTCACTTCTCAGACGGGGCGGCCGGGCAGAGACGCTCCTCACATCCCGGACGGGGCGGCAGGGCAGAGGTGCTCCCCACATCTCAGACGATGGGCGGCCGGGCAGAGACGCTCCTCACTTCCCAGATGTGATGGCGCCCGGGAAGAGGCACTCCTCGCTTCCTAGATGGGATGGCGGCTGGGCAGAGACGCTCCTCACTTTCCAGACTGGGCAGCCAGGCAGAGGGGCTCCTCACATCCCAGACGATGGGCGGCCAGGCGGAGACGCTCCTCACTTCCCAGACGGGGCGGCGACCGGGCAGAGGCTGCAATCTCGGCACTTTGGGAGGCCAAGGCAGGCGGCTGGGAGGTGGAGGTTGTAGCAAGCCGAGATCACGCCACTGCACTCCAGCCTGGGCACCACTGAGCACCGAGTGAACGAGACTCCGTCCGCAATCCCGGCACCTCGGGAGGCCAAGGCTGGCCGATCACTCGCGGTTAGGAGCTGGAGACCAGCCCGGCCAACACAGCGAAACCCCGTCTCCACCAAAAAAGTACGAAAACCAGTCAGGCGTGGCGGCGCGCGCCTGCAATCGCAGGCACTCGGCAGGCTGAGGCAGGAGAATCAGGCAGGGAGGTTGCAGTGAGCTGAGATGGCAGCAGCAGCTTCGGCTCGGCATCACAGGGAGACCGTGGAAAGAGCGGGAGAGGGAGACCGTGGGGAGAGGGAGAGGGAGAGGGAGAGGGAGAGGGAGAGGGAGAGGGAGAGGGAGACATTAGATTTTAATTTAAATAAATAGTTTGAAGCCCAGGATATTGTTGTATTCCTCCAAAGAATACTTGTACTTTTATCCTCAGGTGTCTGGGGCTACTAGCTATCTGAAATCAACTGAATTTAATTTCAGGGTATGAGATTTTTCTGGGTTACTCGGATGAACGGAATGCAGGCTACAATGCATGTGAGAGCTAGTTTACTTCCAAGTCATCCTTACTCCTAGGGTAGAGTGTTTCAGGATACCACCCCAAGCAGGGATGGTTTCCCAGAGTCTCCATTATTTATTTATTTTTTTAGAGACGGGGGTCTCTGTATATTGCCCAGGCTGGTTTCGAACTCCTGAGCTCAAGCAGTCCTCCTGCCTCGGCCTCCCCAAATATCTGGACTATGGGCATGAGCCACCTCACTCAGCCAGAGTCTCCATTTTTGACTGACCCTGGACCCTGGCTTTTGTTCCCTATCTCTGAGCAAAAGTGATGCCCAAGATTTGGATTCATCTCTCTGGGTTTTTGCCCTCTTTGGAGCTCGATGCACTACCTTCTCACTGTCTTGTTAAGTATTTTATACTTTTGAGGATATTTGTAAATGATTTTGTCCACCTTCTCTGATATTTTTAGCAGTAGTGTTAGTCCAAATTACCTAGCCTGTGATTTACAAAAGCTGGTGTCTCTCCCTCATTTTGCATTCACCCTCCAGTAGCTTCCTGAGAAAGGGTACAGTAAAAGGAATTTCTGAGACTGTGCATGTTTGAAAGTGTTTATATTCAAGCTTCTCACTTAATTGATGGTTTGGCCAGGTATAGAATTCTCTGTTGGATGTTAATTTTCCTTCAGAATATTGAAGGCATTGCTTCCTTATCTTCTGTCTGCCAACACAGTATTTCTCTGGAAAAATCCAAAGCTATTCTGATTCCTGATCCCTTGTATATAACCTATTTTTCCTTCCGGAATCTCTTAGAATATTTTCTTTTTCTTTTCTTTTCTTCTTTCTTTCTTTTTTTTTCTTTTCTTTTTTTTTTTTTTTTTTTTTTGAGATGGAGTCTTGCTCTGTTGCCCAAGCTGGAGTGCAGTGGCATGATCTTGGCTCACTGCAGCCTCTGCTTCCCAGGTTCAGGTGATTCTCCTGCCTCAGCCTCCCGAGTAGCTGGGACTACAGGTGCACGCCACTACGCCCAGCTAATATTTGTAGTTTTGGTTGAGACGGGGTTTTGGAATCTTATTTAAATTCTTGTTTTTGAAATGTACACAAAAAGGTGACTTGATGTGGGCTTTCTTCATTCACTCTGTTGGGCACGCAGTGTTTTTATTATTTGAAAACTGGAACTTTATGTCTTTCAGCTTTGGATATTTTAATGTATCATTTCTTTGATAATATTCTCTCACTTTTTTCTTACCCCCTTTCTGGCACTCTTACATCACATCTGGAACAATCCTCTAATGTCCTTTTCCTTTTCCGGTCGTCTGTTTTACTGTTCTTTGCCTTTTTTGTTCTGCTCTCTGAGTGGTATCTTGAACCTTTAATTTCCTAGAGCTCTTTCTTGTTCTTTAAATGCCCCTTTTTTTTCTTCTTGGTGAATAAATAAATTATCTTATGCCTCTGAGAATATTGTGGATTTCTAAGAATTGCTTTTTGTTGTTTGCGTTGTTTCTTTTTCATTATTTGAGTTTCTTTTTTTCTATTTGTTTGTTTCAACCTTACAGGCTTTTTATTAGTGTCTTGGCCAGAGCCAGGAGTAGGGTGAGGCAAGCAGAGAGCCCAGGGTGCAAAATGTCAGGGGTCCCTCAGGCTCGGGTCCTGCAAGTGCAGCGTTGGCAATTGAGAGTGAAAGCCTCCTTACGTTTTGCACCCAGAGTGCATTGCTTACCTCACTGATGTCCTAGCCCTGGGCCCTGATCTTGGCTGTCCATAGTTAGGGTTGAGATATCCTTAAGATGACTGGAAGTTCTGTAGCATGAATGGGGCCTGTCCGCCGGCTTCATTCTAAAATGATTGGACCATGCTGGGCGCGGTGGCTCACGCCTGTAATCCCAGCACTTTGGGAGACCGAAGTGAGTGGATTGCTTGAGCTCAGGAGTTCCATACCAGCCTGGGCAACGTAATGAGACCTCATCTCTACAAAAAACACAAAAATTAGCCTTGCATGGTGGCGCGTGCCTGTAATCCCAGCTACTCAGGAAGCTGAGAGGGGAGGATCGCCTGAGCCCAGGAGTTCGAGGCTGCAGTGACCCCAGATTGCACCACTGCACTCCAGCCTGGGTGACAGAAGGGTACCCTGTCTCAAAAATAAAATAAAATAAAAATAAAATAAAATAATTGGACCAGAACACAGACATTTAATTATGGCATCTCCAAATGTAGACTATCTTAGTTTGGGTTCCTTTCAAAGCAGAGGCTGAGAAGAGGATTTGAGAACAGGTGGTTTATCTGGGAGTTGGTCCTGGGAAATTGGGGAGAGGGAGCCAAGAGAGTGAGACGGGGAAAGAGGAAAAGCCAGTAAAAAGGTGCATTATGAATGAGGTCATCCCTGTAGGAAACAGGAGGCTTCCTTGGAAACATCCACAAGGCTTTCAGAATTGTCCACTGAAGAACAGGAAGCCAGAGCCTTTAAACCAAAGCCCCCACCCCCATCATGGAGGCTTCTCCCTGGGATGAAGGGAGAATGGTTTAGCCTGCTGTTAAAAGTCAGCCAGTTAAGAGAAGGCCTTGAAACTGAAAGAAGAAAGAGACAATGCTCCCTCAAGGGCAAACGCTGTGCTGCCTGCATGAGGTCAGGCTGATCTTGTAGAAGACAGTGCACTTCAGCAGCTGAAATCGGTGGGGCTCAAGGGGAGGGGACAAGAAGTACTAGAGACATCTGCTACGGAGAGTAAAAGCCAGCCTACTCCTCAGGGCAATAAGGTGGTTTCCAGGGAGCTCAATGGGGAAGGGCAGCAGGGGTGGGGATGGTGGGGTTGTCATGCGTTTAGACTTTTACTAATTGTCCCGGTTTTCATTTGACACGTCATTCCCATCCTCAGCTGTGTTAACTGTGACTAGAATCGGGTGTTCTAGAATTCATACTAGTCCCACCCACTCTGCATATTGATGGCCTTCTCAGCCCACTTGGGCCAAGATTTGGCCATGCCAGGCTGCCCTCCACATGTACGCCCGCCCTCTGAACCCTGCTTGGGCTCTGAAACAATGCTCCAGGCCACCCCATGGCATGGATACCCTATATGCCTCACCCACACTCTGACACCCTATGCCAGGCTGCCCCCGACCACATGGGTGAGCTACTGACACCTCAGGATCTGACATCAAACACCAGCCCACTCTCCTTCCCCAGTTTGAGCTCTGACACCCCAGGCCAGGCTACCCATTGGCAGTAGTGTCCTCAGCTGGCTAGGCCTTTGACAGCCACACTGGGCCCCACCCCTGACATGGCTGACCTCACCTCGCTCACCATGCCAACCCCCAGTGCGTGCCTTTCCCCCACACACACACCCTTTTTTTTTTTTTTTTTTTGAGACGGAGTTTCACTCTTGTCACCCAGGCTGGAGTGCAGTGGCGCAATCTCTCAGATTCAAGCGATTCTCCTGCCTTAGCCTCCAGAGTACTGGGATTACAGGCGTGCAGCACAACGCCCAGCTAATTTTTGTATTTTTAGTAGAGACGGGGTTTTGCTATGTTGGCCAGGCTGGTCTCAAACTCCTGACCTCATCAGGTGATCCACCTGCCTCGGAGTGCTGGGATTACAGGCATGAGCCATTGCTCCCGGCCGCCTTCTCCTTTTATCTCAGGTTTGGAAACCTGCAGGAGGCCACCCCACACCCCTGGCAAACACCCTCCTTACTCCACTTGGGCTCTGGCTTTGCATGCTGAGCGGCCCCTGTGTAGATGCCCTCATGACCCGGCTCATGTCTGACACCGTCTTGCCAGGCTGCCTCTCCAGGGAGATGCTGACTCCCTAGCTCCGCCTCTGACTCTCCAGGACAAGCTGGTCCCCACGTGGACATCCTACTGGCTGCACTTGGACTCTGAGTCCCTCTGCCTGGCTGCCTCCGGCATGGATGTCTTCCTCACTCTGCTTGGGTTCTAGACCTCACATCAGGCTGCCCCTCCACACGGATGCCCTCTCCTCCCTGCTCAGACTCAGATAGTCCCCAGCAGACCATCCTGTGTGGATGCCCTATACACCCTGCTTGCAGACACCATTCTCGACCTTCTAGGGTCCTGTTTTTTTGAGATAGGATCTCGCTCTGTCGCCCAGGCTGGAGTGGAGTGGTGCCATCAAGGCTTACTGCAACGACCTCCCTGGCTCAAGCGATCCTCCTACGTCAGCCTCCCAAGTAGCTGGGACCACAGGTGCAAGCCACCATGCCCGGCTTATTTATTTAATTTTGTTTAATTTATTTATATTTGTTTGCAGAGATGAGGTCTCATGTTGCCCAGGCTGACCTTCTAGGTTCTAACACCTGTGCCAGGCTGGCCCCATGCGTGGACGCCCTCCTCAGGCTCTGTATGCCACACTGGGTGGCCCCTCCACACGGATGATCTTTTCACCCTTCCTGGGCTCTTACTCCCTGCTCCAGGTCATCCCCCGTAAGGCCATCATCTTCAACCCACTCAAGCACAGACTCCCGTGATGAGCAGACTCTCCCGACCCCCATGCACTTCGACTCCCTCCTCTTGGTTTTGTTTGTTTGTTTGTTTGTTTGTTTGTTTTTTAGATGGAGTCTCACTCTGTTGCCCAGGCAGGAGTGCAGTGGCGCAATCTCAGCTCACTGCAACCTCTGCCTCCCAGGTTCAAGCAATTCCCTTGCCTCAGCCTCCTGAGTAGCTGGGATTACAGGCGCCTGCCACCACACTCAGCTAATTTTTATATTTTTAGTAGAGATGGGGTTTCCCCATGTTGCCCAGGCTGGTCTTGAACGCCTGACCTAAGCAATCTGCCACCTTGGCCTCTCAAAGTGCTGGGATTACAGGCGTGAGCCACTATGTCCAGCCATTTATTATTTTTATATAAGTATTTTAAAAATATTTAATATTTTAATTTAAATATTTACTTTCTTAAATTAATTATTTAAATTAATTGACCCTTCCAACATACATTTATTTTTCCCCATTTCTTCTTACTGTGGTTATATTTATATGGCATACAATTGACCATTTTAACCATTTTTAAGTATACAGTTCGCTGACATTAAGCGCATTAACATTGTTGTGCAACCAGCACCACCATCCATCTCCAGAACCTTCTCATCATCCCAAATTAAAATTCTATACATATTAAACACTAACTCTATTCTCCCTCCTACCCCAGCCCCTGGCAAGAACCACTCTACTTTCTGTCTCTATGAGTTGTGCTACTCATATGGGGACATAACTCTTATAAGTTGAATCATACAATATTTGTCCTTTTGGTTCTGGATTATTTTACTTAGCATAATGTCCTCAAGGTTCATCCACCTTGTAGCATGTCTCAGTTTCCTTCCTTTCCAAGGCTGAATAATATTCCATTGTATGGATATTTGGTTCATCCATTCACCCATCAATGGACATTTGGGTTGCTTCCACCTTTTGGCTAATGGGAATCGTGCTGCTATGAACACCGGCATACAAACGTCTGTTATAGAGCTTAATATCGCATCAGATTTATCTACAACAAATGATAAATCCACATTGGCAAAATGTCATCAAAATGTATACATTAAATATGTGCAATTTTGTATATCAATTATACCTCAATAAAGCTGAAAAAATTAATACGGGCAAGAGGGAGTGTTCTGCTTATCAATTGTGACATAACAAACCACACCCAAACTTAGTTTGTTAAAACAACAATGATCATTTCTTTTGCTCACAAATCAGCAGTTTGGGAGGGGTGACTTGCGATATCCGGGATCTTAACTGGAATGACCTTCACCACTGAGGGCTGAAACAGTTAGGGGCTGCCCAGCAGCTCCTTCTCTCCAAATCGTAGTCTCAGGACCTCTCCATGCCATTGCTTCATGTGGTTTCTCCAGCATGATGCCCGTTGAGTAGGTGGATGCCCACGTGGAAGCTCAAGGCTCCAAGAAGCCAGTGGAAGCTACAAGGCCACTTTGGCCACATTGGGCGGCGAGTCACTGAAGCCAGCCTAAATTTAAGAGGAGGGGATGTAGACCCCATGTCTCTATGGGAGGAATGTCAAAGAATTTGTGGCCATCTTTAATCCACCGGAGGGAGGTCTGTTTGTCTTGCAGGTAGGTGCTCCACTCTAAAGAATATGAGTATCTCAGGCAAACAGAGCTGCCCAGGTTGAGTGCCAGTAAAACTGGCTTTGCAAAATTATAACTGAGGAAATTATGACAGTGAAAGAAATCAGACCTAACCAACTGCATCTTGCTTCTAACCTTTAAGCTGTCCTTGTTCATTCCTAGGCATAGGCCAAACTAACTTTGGGAAGGAATTCAGTTCATGGTTTGACTCTGAAACAAAATTGATAATATCCCTTTCCCGAAAAGACCCCTTCTTACCTGGAGACCAGTCTGCCTTTGCAAGACTAACAAATTAGCTACAAGATTAGAAATTACATTTGGGGGTCATGCAGCCTCTGGCTTCAAGAGTGTGAACCTCCCCAAACTGGTCCTGGGGATAACGTCACTATTGTAAAACCTAAGATCAGCGCTTGAGCTATTTTGCAGACCCTGCACTCAATGGATCAGCTGGCACCACCCAGACCAGTAATCTGGCTCAACCAGTTCTGCCATCACACCCAGGAACAGAAGACAGCAAGAAAAACACACCTCGACCCCCTATGATTCTATCTTCAACCTGACCAATCAGCACTCCCCACTTCCCAAGACCCTACCTGCCGAATTATCTTTAAAAACTCTGATCCTTGGCTGGGCATGGTGGCTCATGCGTAATCCCAGCAATTTGGGAAGCCGAGGCAGGCAGATCACCTGAGGTTAGGAGTTTGAGACCAGCCTGGTCAACATGGTGAAACCTCATCTCTACCAAAAATGCAAAAATTAGCTGGGCATGGTGGCAGGCGCCTGTAATCCCAGCTACTCAGAAGGTTAAGGCAGGAGAACTGCTTGAACTGGGAGACGGAGGTTGCAGTGCCTGGGTGACAGAATGAGACTCCATCTCAAAAAACAAACAAACAAATAAACAAAAACTCTGATCCCCGAGTGCTTGGGGAGACTGATTTGGGTAATAATAAAACTCCGTCTCCCGCACAGCAGGCTCTGCGTGAATTGCTTTTTCTTCATTGCAATTCCTCTGTCTTGATAAATCGGCTCTGTCTAGGCAACAGGCATGGTGAACCCATTGGGTGGTTACACTAGGAGCAGGAGTAGGATGAAGCCACAACTCTGGGGAGACAGAGGTAGAAGAGGAAGATGGAAGGTGATAGGATGAGGGTGTTTTTTCTTTTGGTTTCCCCTGTGAGGTAGACTTTCACAAACTAAAGCCACTCTGAAAAGAACCATGAAGCAACCCTTTGCTTCATCTGCTAGACCTGAGGTTTGTTCATGTTTGCCTTTGAATTCTTTCTGGTCCTGGACCAGGCCCGTGTGCCTTCCCAGTCCTGGAGGCACATAACGGTGCTATTTTGCATACCTATGGTGTGAAATAAATGGAGATAATACCTGTGTCTTGTGACAGGCTGGACTGTGGCTTTAATGCTTCATGTTCCAGAGAGTGTGTGGGAGCCTGTTGCAGTTGAGTAGACAAGACTTTCCGGAGTTCTCTAAGGAATATGTTCAGTTCCAAGTGACAAAGCATGGAATTGCAACATAATACTGGTTTTTTAAAAAATGGGTTTTTTTTTTGTTGTTGTTTGTTTTGTCTGTTTTTTTTAATACAGATGAAATCTTACTTTTTGGCCAGACTGGTCTCAAGCTTCTGGCCTCAAGTTGTCCTCTCACTGTGACCTCCCAAAGTGCTGGAATTATAAAGTGTGAGCCATCGCACCCTGCCACAATGCTGATTTTTTTTTTTTTTTTGAAACAGAATTTCACTCTGTTGCCCAGGCTGGAGTGCACGGGCACGATGTCGGCTCACTGCAACCTCCACTTCCTGGGTTCAGGTGATTCTCCTGCCTCAGCCTCCTGAGTAGCTGAGACTATGGGCATGAGCCACCATGCCAAGCTAATCTTTGTATTTTTAGTAGAGACAGGGTTCCACCATTTTGGCCAGGCAGGTCTTGAACTCCTGACCTCAAGTGATCTGCCCATTGCAGCCTCCCAAAGTGCTGGGATTACAAGCATGAGCCATCATCCTGGGCCATAATGCGGTTTTGATTGTATAAATACTTTGTCCTATATCAGGAATCTCTTCAACTGGGCTGTGGCAACAGCCCCTTTAATATCCTCTAAACAAATATGGTTACAATATATTTTATCATGGGACACTTTTTAGAGTGAAATGAGATGCTACTAATAATTATGACAATAAAGTAGGCCTAAGCCAGGACTGTCTCAGGAAAAGGATTAAGATGGCCTTATCCCCAGGCCATCTATGTGCTCAATGTCATCAGTCAACCTGGATGGAGCACCCGCTCTGCTGTGCCGGGAACAGCGCTGGGCTCCATGACAGATTTGGGGGTGAAGAAGGACTTGGTTCTTGGTGCTTCCTGCAGATTTGCAGGAGGCACACCTGTAAAAATGGACATGAGCCAGTGGACACTGGGTATGGCAGGAGGTCAGACGAGGTTCAGTATGAGTGGGGTGGTCAAGGCAGTCCTCAAAAGAAGGAGGCACGTGGAATGGGTCTTGAAAGATAAGTGGAGGCCAGGCATGGTGGCTCATCCTTGCACTTTGGGAGGCCGAGGTGGGTGGATCACCTGAAGTCCGGAGTTTGAGACCAACCTGGCCAACATGATGAAACCCTGTCTCTACTAAAAATACAAAAAATTAGCTGGGCGTGATGGCGGGCACATGTAACCCCAGCTACTCGAGGGGCTGAGGCAGGAGAATCACTTGAACCTGGGAGGCGGAGGTTGCAGTGAGCTGAGATCGCGCCACTTCACTCCAGCCTGGGCAACAAGGGTGAAACTCCATCTAAAAAAAAAAAAAAAAAAAAAAAAAGAAGGTAGGTGGATTGGGGCAGGGAGAGGGAAGCCTTCTCTGCAGCTCACATTGTTCCTATCAGTGGCATGTGGACTCCATGTGCAGACATGTGTGGGTTTGAGGGGAGAGGAATCCAGTGCTAGGTCGGCCTCAAAGCCAAGCAGCAGTGCAGCACACGGGCAGAAGGCGAGAGAGTGGAGCAAGCTGGGAAGGCTGAACCAAAGGACCCAGCCAGGGAAGGATGGGAGGGCAGGAAGAGCTGGGCCTGGAACACTTCCTGGAAGCACTTTATTTTCCTCCCAAATTGGGTTTCCTTCCAGAGACCCTGATTCAGTAGGCCACCTTCTTCATGAGGGTATTTCAAAAATTGAACAAATCAGAGTGCCAGCCACTCTGGCCTTTTTGTAGTCACTGCTTCCAACTTAGCCCAGCCTCAAATCTAGACATTTGTGAAAGATCATGTGATTCCTCTCCTGAAAATATTCAAAGCTCACCCCCCAGCCCTTGTTTATAGTAGTCCTCGGGCTAACATGCAAAGTCTCCCTCTTGTTTATAGCATAGTCCTTAGGCCAACATGTCAAGCCTCCCATGGTCTGGTGGGCAGCATTGTTCCAGTTGCAAGTGACAGAGACAGAGGCACAACTCAATGTGGTAGGGAAACGCCACAAGAGCAGGGTCTTTGTCTCTTTTGTTCACCGCTCTTTTTCCATTCCTAGAATAGTGCCCAGCACTTAGAAAGTACTTGATAAGTTTTGCTGAATGAATAAATGAGACTAGCTTAAACAAAAGGGACAATATGTGCTCTGGTCACTGAGGGACAGGAGTGGAGCTGACGCGAGAACCACCTGGGTTCAAGGACTCAAGCAATGTCATTAGCTCTCTCTCTGTCTCTGTCTCTCTGTCTGTCGTCTCTCTCTTTTATGTGCATGTTTTACTTTTTTATGGGCATGCTGTTCTCATTCTCTCCTGCTAATATTCCTCAGGTGAGAGACATGGCAGAGCAGGGTCGGGGAGGGCATAGCCATATACAGCTTTAGGTTTAGAAGCCACAGAAGAAAGGGAGGCTCTCTCCATTTCAGCATTGAACATAAAAAACAAAAACAAAAAAACAGGCAAGGCTGAGTATGGTGGCTCACCACTGTAATCCCAACACTTTGGGAGGCTGAGGCTGGAGGATCACTTGAGCCCAGGAGTTCAAGACTAGCCTGGGCAACATAGTGAGATCCCATCTCTAAAAAAAAATTAAAAACTTAGCCAGGTGTGTTGGTGCGCCTGTCGTCCCAGCTACTCAGGAGGCTTAGGTGGGAGGATTGCTCAAGCCCAGGAGTTCGAGGCTGAAGCGACCCACATTCACACCGTCACACTCCAGCCTGAGTGACAAACTGAAACCCTGTCTCAAAAAAAAAAAAAAAAAATCCCAGGCAAGTACTTTTGAGTGGTTAGGCTGGGGTCACGTGAACTTTCTTTACCACAATCATTGTGGAAGAGAGGATGGGATACTGTGGTTTGCCTGACCTGGGTCACGTGCCTGGTGAAAGGCTCAGCAGTTTACAGAGATGGGCAGCCCTTCCAGAATCCCATGATTGCAGTGGAGGAGGGGCAGTTCAGCAAAGGAAAGAGCCAGGGAACTGTTATCAGAAGACAAGGAGTGCTGGCAGGAAAAACAAACAGCCAAATGCCTAGAGACCAGTGCACAAATACTCCCTTGGAATGAGACTGGAGTGGGAGTCCTAGGACGGCCTGGAGGGGCCTGCAACAAACTGGAAATGATTTTGTGAGGTCTCAGTTTTATCTTTTTAAATTTGTCCTTGTTTTTACAGAAAAACAATGCTATAAATTATTTATTATGGATACCAAGCTGTGCTCTAGGAAATTGTGCCATCTATATTCTGTGGCTTTTGGCAACCCATGGGACACTGTCTTATACCCTCAAGGGCTTGCATAGCCCACGTTGAGAAGGAAGACTTGACCTTAATTTCCTCCAGATTGCCCTGTGGTGACACCACATCCATTCCTCCAGTGCTTATGTCATTACCCCCTGCCTGGAATGTCCACCCCTGTCCTCTCTGCCTCTTCTGGCCCCACCTATCTTTTTTTTTTTTTTTTTAAAGAGATAGGGCCTTGCTTTGTTGACCAGGCTGGAGTGCAGTGGCCATTCATAGGCATAATCATGGCGCACTGCAGCCTGGAACTCCTGGGCCCAAGTGATCCTCCTCCCTCAGCCTCTGGCGTAGCTGGGCCTACAGGTGAACACTACCATGCCCAGCCCCACCCACTTTTGCAGGTGCTCATCAAGTCCCATATCCTTCATAGAGTCTTCCCAAGTCACTGCCTGTGTCCTTTAGACCCAGTATATTACAATGGAAAAAGCCCTGAAGCTCAAGATTCAAGTTGTAACATTGCCCAATTCTCTGCACGACCTCTCTGCGACTTATTTTCTCTCTCTGCAACTTGGTTTTCTCTTCTGTAAAATGAGGGGCTGGACTTGTGTAAAATGAGGGTTTGTACCCTGTTAACAAAGGGAAGCCCTCGGCACCTTCTGCACCTGCCCCTCCTCAGCCCCTCTTGGCATACTTCCAACTCTGAGAAACACTCTCTGTACTGGCCAAATTCTAGGACATTTCACTGGTTCAGAAATTCAGCCAGGTGCAGGGGCTCACGCCTGTAATCCCAATACTTTGGGAGGCTGAGGTGGGAGTATCGCTTGAGCCCAGGACTTCAAGACTAGCCTGGGCGATATAGTGAGACCCTGTCTCTCTGTCTTTCTCTCTATATATACGTATATAGAAAGAAATTCAGCGGCTGAAGATTTTTTTTTTCCCACTGGTCAACGAAAGGGGCTTAAGATCAATGCTCAATTTGGAATGATTTCTCTCTCTCTCTCTTTCTCAGCCCTAGAGGCGAGACCTCCCATTTAGAAAGGGGTCCCTCCCACACTCTGCCCCTATTCCATACATTTTGTCCAGCAGGGACTAGAGTGAGCCCAGGGGAAAGGAGGCCACTTAGATGGTTGCTTAGCAAAGCAGATTCTCTGTGTGGTCTGACCTGGCTCAGACGAAGGTCAAAGCCTCAGCTGATCCCTGCTCTGTACCCAGTGGCAGACAAAGTATTCGTGTGTTCAAGGCCTCTCTGGCTCAGTATCACCTTAACCTCTGCTTCTCCCCTACCCTCTCCTCTATCCACAAGTAACTAGCACAGAGGTAGGCACCCAGTAAATATGCTCTGATTGACACAGGGTGGCAGATAAAAATGCTTATGCTCCTTAAAGAGGAGTACACACATTTAAGCATGGGGACCAGTTTGGTTGTATGATTGTATGTTCTTAAGCAGAACAAGGGCAGGGCATCAGAAAATTGGAGGAATGGTCTCCTGTATCTTTGTAAATGGATATGTGTATATATATTTGCCTCACAACTCAGCTTCTCCTTTAAGGAATATGATGGATCTATTTTGAAAGTAATGTCGGCCGGGCACAGTGGCTCACGCCTGTAATCCCAGCACTTTGGGAGGCCAAGGTGGGCGGATCACGAGATCAGGAGATCGAGACCATCCTGGCTAACATAGTGAAACCCCGTCTCTACTAAAAATACAAAAAAATTAGCCATGCGAGGTGGCGGGTGCCTGTAGTCCCAGCTACTTGTGAGGCTGAGGCAGGAGAATCACTTGAACCTGGGAGGCAGAGCTTGCAGTGAGCTGAGATCGCACCATTGCACTCCAGCCAGGGTGACAGAGCCAGCCAGACTCCGTCTCAAAAAAAAAAAAAGAAAAGAAAAAAAAAGAAAGTAATGTCTAGTCATATGGACTTGCTAGAGTGCCAAATATGTCCTTGGTGGGGGAACAGTTTCCCAAAATGCTACTAAAAGGATAGGAAGGACCTTAGATCCTCCTGTAATGTGTCTCTGTCCAAATCAGTGCCACTGAGGAACGCTAAAACCTTGGTAGGTGCCCTTCAGACCACGGGCCGGGTATGTGACCAAATGGTTCCATCTCTTACCAGAACAGGGATCGCCTAAATTGGGGTGTCACATGTGTTCTGCAACACCAGAGTTATTATGGAGCTCAGCTGAATTTGCGGGAAAATGCAGGGGGGCTTTTCCCGCATCTGCAAGAAGTTGGCTGAGTGGAAATAACCTAAATAAGGTGTTTTCCTGACTTGGGCATGTCTCAAACTGGCCAATGCATCTTGAGGCCCTGGGTGAGCATCCAAGTACCACCTTCCTGAATTGCTACTAGAGGAAAAGGAGCCTGTTTCAGCTTTCTATACTTCTTTAAATGTTACTTTGATTAGACATAGATGGCAGTTTGTTTACTAATATTACTATTATAACTCTGTCGTGGTTATATTTTTTAGTTATACTTTCTCTTTTCTTTGCCAAGAGCAAATGAAAACACATTTGCACTGCAGATCCAACTGAAGTTGTACAAAGGTTTCCCAGATATATTTGAAAAAGTATTCTAGGCCCACTGCTGGCCAAATAGGAAGTCTTCCCCCACCCTTATGTCAGGGGTTCATGCTTTAAAAAAAATACAAACTCTTTTTAAAAATAAAATGTTTTATTATTGCTATAAAAGCAATGCATTTTGTTGTTTATACAAATATTACTTGGAAAATACATAAAAGTATAAAGAGAAAAACAAACATTACCTATAATTTTATACTATAATACTGTTACAAGTTTTGGTATATTTCTTCCTAGACTTTTCTCCATATGTTGATACAAAACTATGGATGCAAAATGATCCCAATACACTTATATTACATATTCAGGAACATATTGCAAAAATAATTCTGCATCTTACATTTATCACAGAAGTAAACCACAGATAGCCGCTGTTAGATTTTTTACTTATTCCCTCCATCTTTTCATCTGTATATTGATACAAAACTATACATGCAAAATGTTCCCAATATATTTATAGTGCATATTAGGAACACATCGCAAAAACAGTTTGGTATCATTTTTGATTGCCTATAGTGACACAAGTCAGCGATAACCACCTCTAGACTTTTGGTATACTTCCTGATAGCCTCTTTTCCCCATATTATTGATACAAAACTATGAATGCAAAATGTCCCCAATACATTTATATTACATATTAGGAACACATCGCAAAAATAGTTTAGCATCTTTCTTTGGTCACCTTTATACCACAACTCAGAGATAATCACAATAAAGTTTTTATATGTTTCCTCCTAGCCTTTTATCTGTATGTTGATACAAAACTATTCATACAGAATGCTCCCTATATACCTATATTGCAGAGATGGGAAAATATTTTGCACCTTTTTTCAATCGCTAAATGTTTTATCAGGAGCACATTCTCATGACATGAAAATTACTTTCAGAAACATTTTACATGAAAGCATCCTATTCTATTGTACTAGCTAGCTACGCTGTATTTTATTTGTCTAATCCTTTGTTGTTGGTCATTCAGGATGTTCCTAACTTCCATCCTTAAAATATTGAAATGAGCATCTTTATGCATTTTTTTAACTGGGGCTTTCTGTTCATGTAGTTTTTATGGTTTTTCTTGACCACTTGTGTGGACTCAACATATTAAAAATGACCCTGTGTCTGTAATGCTTATAGCAAAGTGTTTTCCAGTTGTTTCCTTGAGCATAAATTCTTTATTTTAGCATTCTAGCACAAGTATAAAATCATATACCTTATGTAAGTTTCAATTCATTCAACAAACATTTAAAGCAATAAAGACACAAATAAAGACACTCCCATTACACTCCTATGAAAACACAACTCATCCCCCAACCCCATCCCATAGCAACCCCTTTCTTCTTTGCTTAGGGCCCACTTTCCTCCTGATCTTTTCATTGATTCGTCTTGTAATACTTACCACATGTTTTGCTATGAAGATGAGTGGCTCCCAGACCTTTCAGTTATCAATCTGTCACAAGTGCACACTGGTATCTCGTGACATGATGATCCCCGAGATGTCTGAGATCTGTGCATCCTTGACCGATCCCAAATTTCTGTATCACCCATGACCCCTAAAGACTTTTTAGAGAATTATATTTTGACAACATAACAAGAAAACGTGGCATCACACACACACACACACACACACACACACACACACACAAAACCATGAAAAAGTAGAGAAAGAAGAAACTTCAGCTCTAATCCCACCACCCTTAAGTAACAAGTATGTCTGTTTTGCAGGTTTCCTCCAGGTTCTGCTCCTATTTTTCAATCATGGTGTCCATGTGATTTTGTGGCCCTGATTTTTTTTAAGTTGATATCATAAGCATTTTCCAGGTTTCTGTATATTCTCTATCATTATTATTTGCAATGGCTGAAAAAGGTTCCATTGAGTGAGTGACTAGATTAAGTCAACCCCTATAGCTTGACACTTCATTTGTTTCCTTAAGGTAATTTGATTGAATCTACAGAAAATAACAAACATGGAACAGAGGTTTAAAAAGAATTTAAATCATGCTTTTTTGGTTTGTGCAGATTGACTTGTACACGGCTGGGTAACTTATAGTCACTATTTAGTAATCCTGGGGCCAATCTTGGGCCTCACCCAGGAAGTGTCCAATGTATAGGCCAAAGCTCATCATAAGACTAGCCAGTTTCACCGGGAATTTTTGTAACAAAACACATTCACCTCCATTTCCTGCTCTGGTCACTACTGCATAGTCGGTTCTGATGAACAGGTAATGATATAAGGAACACAGTATGAGGCCTGGAGGAAGAGCCCCCAGAGAGTAGCCTCAGACAAATCCTTAACCTCCAGAGGCCCCAGTTTTCTTGTCTGTAATTATTTTTTGGACTGCCTTAACTCTGTTTGTCTTTCAAGGTTGTCACAAATTAAAAAAAGAAAAAAAAGAAAAAACAAAGTATTTGGAAAAGTATGTAAACACACGATACGAAGGCAAGATGTTGGGATACTGATGATTCTGTGGCCACGCCTTTAGAAGGTCTGGTCTTAGGGTAATAGTCTTGTCTGGATGGCAGGTGGGGGTGGACATGGGGGAACAGGTGAGGGAGCTGCCTTGGGAGACTCAGGCTTCAAAGCAACCCAGACTCTCACTGGCAGGTTGCTGCAGTGTTCTGAGCTCCCTGACTCCAGCAGTGGATCCAAGGCCATGTTTCCAAACACCCACCAACTGCTCAGATTATAGAGCTCAGTAGTGGAAGGGGGAGTGCTCAAAGGCCCAAGCAACCACAGGAAGTGGAAGTCTTTCGGGGCTCCTCCCTCTTGGCTCAATTTACTATCCCCACAGGGGTTTTAAGCCTGGCTGAACTTGCCAAAGAGATCAGCTGTGGAGCTGGGGAGGGGGGAAAAGGTGGCAGATAGGTGAAATATTATGAAAGAGCTAGCCGATCCTTGTTTATTCACTGAGGAGTAACTAATGGGTGGGCCTGAGTGGGATGTAGGGGGGCAGGGAGAAACACGTTTGCTACATTTGATGTATATATACTCTTTTTTGCTTAAGAGTCATGTAATAACTCTAAACTCTAAATACAAATGCATATATAAAATTCTAGGGTTATGAGATTAAGTCATACTGCAGGCCAATGGGAAAAAAGATCTCTAAAAACATATGCCAACTTGCATATAGCCCAACTCAAGTCTTTTAATTTCTATCGATAAACTCATTGATCTTCCCCAAACATATTTTTTGAACCTAGTTTTATTTTCATTTTACACAGCCTCAGGAAAGCTGCCTATAACTCCCATCTCACAGGCTCAGGTTTTCTGCAAATGTTGCCCTGAGCTCTATAGCAGTCCAGGATTCAGGGAACGAACCCAGTCCCCCGCTGCCCCATTTGCCTTGATGAGTTGATAGGTATGGTGTTTTAAAACAATCAGCAAAACAATTTGCACTGCAGAGTCCTTAGGAGTTTTTTTTTTTAATTGGACAGTTGCCCATATTAACGGAAATCAAAAGCAGCATACAGTCATTCAATGTCCCAGCACTGGAGTACAGCCCACTGTTTTCCTGTGTGGGGTTCCACTTTAGTCCTTGTCTGTGTGCATGCATACATTTTTACAGAGTTGTGACCACTGCCTTTTTCTGTGACCCTGGTTATTGACATCTAGTTTTCCAAGTAACATTGACACACATCTGTTCAAATCAGTTGAGGTTCCCATCATGACTGACTCATTTGGCGGGAAAACCAAATTTCCATGCCAATTGGAACAAAGAAGTGTGGGTATGGGGAACAGCGGGGAGAAAGAAATGGTGGGAGAGGATTCCTTGGACTTACAGATCATAAAACATTTCCCAATAACATTTTTAAAGGATGTATAATATTACACTGAGTGATTGATTATATATTACCCTTCTATTTGGGACACTTGGGTGGTTTTCAATGCCTAGAGTTTTAAAATGCATATAAATTACAGCCTTTGAGAGATGATTGTATTTTCTTGAAACAGGAGTCTTCTGTGTCCAGGTCCCCGCCAAGAGTGTTGATGTAGTGTTCCTTTGTTGGGGGGAAAAAAATCAGTACTGCTAACTGGAGATGCTGGATGCCTTCAAGAAAAACATTCCTGTGATTTAAATTTTTAAAAAATTATGTTCAATTCTGGTTTATCAAACAACGTGGGTATCTTGTCTCACAACTTACCGAAATGTCGAATTTTAGATTTAGAGTTAGACTAAGCTCTTCCTAGTTTAAGGGCCACGTCTGTCTAATAAACTTTATACAATGCCACGTGCACGCAGCTTCCTCACTAACAAATAACATGTGTTGGGGAAAAAATGAGAAAATAGTGGAAAGGTGCCTCCTTGGAGGTGGTAACATCAGGTCAATTAATCAGCTGAGTATAAATTGATTCACTTTATACAAGTCTCCCACACATTATGATGCACATTTAGCAACGTTGAAAAACAATTTAAAAGAATACCTTAGGGAGTTGTTAAAGAGAATTTATAGTCTGGAACGAATTGCAATCTTCTTAATTGACACGGAAATGTTTGGCTAAAATATTGCTTTATTCACATTTTTGTCCTTGGAGGAAAATCTAGGCACACTGCAACTTGGATCGTGTAAATAAAGGTACAAGGAATGTTTTAAGTCAGAAAAGGGCACCACGCAGTCAGGGGGCTGTGTGGACGAGCTCAATTTCGATGCATCTCGGGAGACCCGGGCAAAAGGCCGCTTGGATTCCGGGAGGCAACGCCCCCAAGTCAGGATCCCTTGCTCGCCGCCCCCAACCGGTCAGGATCCCTGGCTCGCGTCCCCAACCGGTTCCGTGTCTCACCTGGGTCCTGCAGGCGTCCACTGGAGGAAGCCGGATGGCGCGGGCTTGGTCTTTCAGGAAGGCTGGCTGGCACCGGGCTTCCTTCTGGCTCCAGGGGGAACCGTACAGAACGGGGAGAAAGGGGGGAGCTGGTGAGAGGCAGAAGGGGCGTCACAAGGTGGCTCCCCCACCCCCAAGTGCAAAGGCAGGCGGATGCGGGGACCTGTTCGCCGTTTGAGCCTGGAGATTGCGGGCCTGAGGGGCCCTGCGCTGGCCGGCCGGGACGAGGCGGGAGCAGAATGGGGACTTCTAGGCCGCCGGGTCGGGCTGGTGGGCGGCGCCCCGGGAGCCTGAGGGTCCCCGCCGGCCCGGGAGGGACCCGAGCCGCCCCCGCGCACTGCCCCGGCGCAAGGGAGTCTGGGAGAGCCAGTGTCTCGGGCCGCTGAACCCGACTCCCAGCTCTAGACTTCGGAACCCCGGCCCCACCCCAAACTGGGAAACTTCTAGGGGCCCACTCCTGGCCCCGGGAAGCCCAGTTCCAGCCAGCCCATTCAGACCAGAGGAGTTTGTGTGTCTTTTTTTTTTCTTTAAGGTGACAAAAAGTGTGGGAAAGATTCCACACCTCCCTCCTCACGCCCGCCAATGGTCCTTTACCTGCCCATGTTTCAGATTAAATAATTAGCTCAAGAGATTTGCACAGAAAGCGAATTAGCCCTTTTCTAGTCAGACTGTTAAGCTCTCAGGCGGGCAACTCGGAACCCCGTTTCCTCACCGAAGGCTCAGGAGGCCAGCCCAGTGAGGGATGGAGGTGGCTTTAGAGGGCGACAGTTGTGCAGCACTCATGAGCAACAGTGCCCAGGACTTTTGAAGTCACGAAGGGCTCCTGAAATCGACAGCTCAGGTCCCGCCCCAGGGGCGACAAAGGAGTCTTGGGGGCGTGCCGCCAGGGTGGAATTGCGGTAGCAGATTTTTGGGGGAGGAGGGCGCAAAGCAGCTAGAAACGCACATCCTCATTCTGGAACTATCCCAAGGCCCCCACGCTTCTCAGCAGGCCTCGGGCTCAGATTGGGCGGGTTGGAGCCTTCCACCCCACCTTGGGTTCACCCGCCCGCAAGGCCTCGCACCTCACCCGATCCTTCTAGGGTGCTGGAGCTCCACGGAGCCTCCCTAACCCCCCAGCAGCGGGGAAGGGAGGGCGAGGGAGTGGGGAAGAGGCCCGTTATTTTGATCTTTCCTGAATTCTTAAGTCCCTTCCATACCCAGGACATGAGCGCGTTTACCAGGAACCGCAGAGAGGTGTGAAGACTTCTTGCAGCTGCTCACCCTTCCTCTCCCCTTACTCCTTTTCCAGTCCTCCCCACCCCCCAGCATTTCGTGGGTGGGGACTGAAGATAGGTTTTCTTCGTTGTCCTGTGGGTGGTATACTGATTGGGAAGGGATTTTTTTCAATTGTTTACATTCTACCTGAGCAGGGAAAGGGGATGCCAAAATGAAGCATCATTCATGTCCAGTCACATATGCAGAGACGGGGCAAACGTTTGATGCAATCTTGGGTCTCGCTGCTCCCGGGCCGACACCACAGGCGATGGCCTAAGACTTACCTGCTGGGTAGGCCCGAACGGCAGTCCCAGACTTACCCTGGCAGCGGAAACAATACTCCAGAGCACCGATCGCTCACTGCAGAACTGTTCCCGCTGCTAGGGCACGGCTGAGCGCGGGCACCGCGTCCCTCCTCGACTCGCACCGCCTATGCGCCCCAGCCTAGCCAGGAATACTGCCCTCCCCGGACTACAGCCCTGCTGCGTGGACAAGGGCGAGGACCCACCGGAAACAGAGACGCGAGCCCCCGCTCACCTACCTGCTCCTGAGCCGGCCTCGCGGGGAGCGGGCACCTGGTGGCAGGAACACGCGTCCGGCAGACCCCACCTTCTACCTTCCCCACGAGGGGGTATAGCAGCGCCTCACGTTTTGAACCATTTAGAACACTTCAAAACATGAATTGCTGCTGTATCCCCTCGGAGTCAATGAAGGGGGATCGATCTGGGGGTACCTGCGGGTGAATAAAGACTGGATGACTGGAGGAAGCCCCGCCCCACCCCATGGCAAGGAATAGGGCAAAACTTATTTGACTAGGCCACTTCACTCCAAGTTAAGGTACTTCTTATAACTTCACCATTTGATTTCCAGGAGCTGCAGGTGGAGCCGAAGGTGTGGCTCTCAATTTTTTACCCTGAGGATGAATCTTGGAACAATGTAGTGGTGAAAAGCAGAGCGATGGGAGATACGAATTAGTGTGGAAGAGAATCTAATTACTTCTGAAGGTAGACGAATAAGGTTAAGTAGAGGCAATTGGACATCTGGATCATTCTTGCCAGTTTCAAAGTCTTGGTGAAACTTCTTCCTGCTGCATATTACAAGTCTCATTCATTGTCCCCATTAAAAAAAAACAAAAAACGAAACAAAAAAAACAACCTTTATTGGAAATGGACTCAGATGACTGAAAGAAAATAACCAAAACCTCACCGGTAGCTTCAGCTGATTCTTACACTATCGTTGCGACATATACATCTATCTTTAAAAGCATTAGATGTCCTAACTCACTGCTAGTGTTTTTATTCTTAAACACCCCAGCTGAGTTATTTTTAAGAGCTCCAAACAATGACAGAGAACTTTCTGTAGATGAAATACCAGTTTACATATTAAACTGGTTACTCAAACTTATTTATAATTTATACCTATCAATGTCATCTATCAAAACATAAATCAAAAAGTTTAAATACTTGATGTCAAGTCGCTCCTTCCTGTTTCAAGCAGCTCCACAGAAACTTTCATGTCCTGAAATGGCCGGCACTGCGCATACTCCTTAATGATTAACTCATTAGATACCACTTTTTCCTTTTTAAAATGGACACATATTAGCAACAAGTCACATGCATGCCCTCTTTTTGTTTGAATACAATATTCAATTAAGCATTAAAAAAAAACCCACTCTGAAATCCTCAATCACAAACCTAAAAGTTAAAACAACAAAATCAGCACTAACTGTAATGGTTTTGAAAGTTAAATACATTTCAGCACAAGTAATAGACATTTAAATTATCCAACTGTAAGTATCTTGTTACACTTACAAATTAAGCCGGTTTTTCAAAACCAGTACAATGAATGTTAAGTGTCCTATTTATTAGTTAATAAAATGTGCAGAGTACTTAATAAGATTAAGTATCGAATTTATAACATCCAGACTGAGATCCAGTGGTAACAAATACACTATGTCATGGTAAAAAAAAGTCATTAGTAACAATAACCCCATTCCCTAAATTGCGACAATCAAGTATCTCTACATTCCATCTTGTTTTGGCAATGATATTTACAAACAACGTTTACACTGACTTTGGGATTAATGGAGAAAAATGTCGTTGACTGCCCTTAAAAAGAAAAAAAAAACATGTTTAGCAAATGTACAATTATCATTTAAAACTCCACAACTTTCTCCCAACATTTTGTTCCACACAAATATACGAGCCATCATGTCAGAAGTTAAAGTCATGCCTAATTTAACATTTCCTTAGTTGACTACTTAGAAAAACAAAAGTTCATTCGAAACAGCATCGGTGTCAAAGGCGAAGGTCCCTTCCAGATTGCTCTTGGAATCAAATTCATTTATACCTTTCACCCTAACCCCTTTCATCTCTCCCAGTGATAGTACAACGAGTTACACCCCTAAAAAGCCACCTCGATCCCCTAGTTTACATATTTCCCCTTAGACTGAAATTTACTTACGAAAAGAGATTACAAAGGGGCGTCTTGTCACTTCAGGAGAGGGTCATTCGCTGATACAATAGACAAAGAATCGATACTTTCGAGTTGCCATAGCCCCACCCCCTTCTGAACTGCAATGTGTTTGGCTAAATGATTTAAGAGCCAAAGAATACGCCTCTTCCTCTGTTCATACTCTACAACGTTTTGTCTTTTAATTTTGCATATGCCTTCGTCCCCCACACCCCAAACACACGATGTACCTTCTCTCGGCGCATTCTAGCCAAACTTTCACAATGTCAAGTCCCTACGGGGAAAACTAAACAACCTTTAAAGTTTTAATTCGGGAGAGACAATGTGAAATTACTCACACATTTCTTTCCAAGACATAACTAACTTCTTGCAAATAAGAGGAAAAGTTCATTTACATTCTGTCAAAAACAGTCGCTCCCGACCCTAGCGAGGCTGACAGTCGGTCACTGCCCCTTACTCAGTTTTCTCTCCCCGCCCCTCCATGTTAGTTGTTGTTTTTTTTTTTTTTTTCCCAGTCCGTTTCCTGAGAATTTCCCGGCCGCACTCATTTGTTGAACACTTTAAATGTCAGATTTGCCCCCATCCCGCCCGCAAAACGTGCTTTACAACCCCCAAACGCCACAGCACTTTTTTCAGAATTATCACCAGATGTTTTTCTGCCTGCCGTAACCCACGTTACAGTCGGGAAAGACGCCAGCCACCAAGTCCCTTTTTAAAAAATCGCATGTCACCTCTGGCTCCACTCGAAAATGGCGCCGAAATCGAAGAACTTCTTAAATTTCATTGCAAGCTTTTTGCAAAGGTTTCTGGGATTTGCCTGCGAAGCTGTTTCGCCGCGTCCGAGAGCGAGCGAACGTGCAAGCCAGCGAGGGAGACAGGGAGGAAGGAAGGGCTGGGGAGGCGGAGAGACAGACCGAGCGAGCGACACACGGACAGCGACGGACAGCGACAGAAGCGGGGCCTGGGACTTGGGAGACGGCGAGGTTGCGGGGCGCGAGGTGCTGGGCACGGAGCTACAGGGACGGAGAGCCGAGAGCCGGGGTCGCAGCGCGGAGGGGGCGCTGGCTGCTGCCGAAGCTCGGAGAGCGGCGTGGCGGAGGCGGAGCGGAGCGGAGCGGAGCCGAGCGAGGGGCCAGCACGGAACGCTCCCTTGGAGGCGAGCGGCGCAGCCGGCGGAGAGGCTCCCGGAGCCGCCCTAGAAAAAGCCGGCTCGGGGGGCGTGGCCACGCGCTGCTGGCGCTCCCCGCCCCCCGGTGGCCCCGCTCGGCTCCGGGGCCCGGGGGCGGAAGGGGGGAGGGGAGGAGAGGAGCTGTAGGGAAGGGGGTTGTGCAGGCGCTCGACGCCGCAGCCTTGGCCCGCTGCGGGGGAGGGCCGAGAAGGGCACTGGGCGCCCAGAGTAACCAACACCGAGACGAATAGCGAGGGCTCGGGGAGAAAAAACGGAGGATGGCAAACGGCAAAGCCAAGGGCACGAGGTAGCGCAGCGCGCACCCAGAGGCTCCTGGGACGGACACCACCCCACGCTCACGGGTCCTCTGGCGGTGTCCTTTGAGCTGCCGGGACGGCGCAAGGTGGCTGAGCGAGGCTTTTTGCTCGGTGCTTACAGGGAGTACCTGAGATGGTTTGGGAAAGGAAACAGGGGGTCTCAGACCGCTTGGGTGCAGCGCTCTCCCCATGCGTTTGAGTGCAGATCTGTCGAGACGCCCCAGCCCTCGCCACCCCACCAAGCTGGTAGAGAGGCCCCGGGACAGGGTGAGCCCCATAGTCCTTTGGTGGGCATAACACAGAGGGAGGAGCAGTTGTTTACACATGTGCCCAGTACAAGAAGGGAAACTGATATTTAAGACTGAAGTGGGGAAACGGGAGGGAAAGGAGCCCTTATCCTGGATGTTAGACGCTATTAAGGACCATGCTATTTTGTATTTGTGAGAATGATATTGAAGGTAAGGAGGTCCTTATCCTTGAAGATGCATGCTGAAGTGTACAGAAGTGAAATGTCACGATGTCTGCAGTTTTCAAATGATGCAGCTAACATACGCACACATTATGAGAGACAGAACAGAAAGGAAGCAAGTATTGCAATATGTTAACAGTTGTTGCATCCTGTTGGGGGTGGGGGGTAAACAGACGTTCGTTGTACCGTTCTTTCAACTTTCCTAAATATTTGCAAAATGCCATAATGAAAATTTTGGAAGAGTTCCCTTATAAAATAGTGCCTGAATGCTAAGAAAATGAACGCGGCTTCTTTTCCTTTCCCTGTCCCGGGTGGGACAAATCTGCGAGCAAGCAGGGCTCAAGGCCAGCGGGGTCTGGACGGGAAGAGCAATGGGTAGAGCCGGCCTGCAGCTGCCATAGCCCTGGGCAGGCCAGGAGGGGCCATCGGAGCCTCGGGGCAGATAGGCTGCCGGGCGCAAAACTATGCGGAGGAGCAGCCGAGCGCGTTGGCCCCGGGGGCGGTGCGGGGTGGGGACTTCCTGGCGGCTCTCAGCAACCCCTGGTCCGACCAGACTCGGTGGGCTCGGCTGCACCACGGATGAGCAAAGAAACCGGCGGGGCGCGGGAACTGAGCCGCGCGCCTGCAGCCGTCGCCACGGCGGCCCGCGGCCTTCCCCCGCATTCCCCGAGGGAGGCCGTAGTTGTCGCGGCCTGCAGACAGCGCACGGGGTAGCCCAGAACCGCGTGCGGGCGCTGGGGGAAAAAAAATTAGGTGCCGAAAGAAAGCAGCAACACACGCGCGCGCACACACACACGAAATCAGTTTACAAAAATAAAACCGCGGAATCTGCCGTGCTCGGCGCCCGAGTTTGAGCTACTTAACTCTCGCATGCATTTTACTGTGATATTTCTGTAGAGCTGATGGAAAATCTGAAATGTTTTTGCAAGGGCGATCTCGCAGACCCAAGGCGTTGCAAGCGTTGCGCAGCCTTTCGCTGGCGTCTGCGGCTCTTTTCCAGGGCGCGAGGAGGGAAAAGAGTAGTGTCCTTCAGGGTCTGCAAAGCTGTTTTGAAAAGTTAACCAAAAAGATTTTAAAGAGCAAGATTTTCTTTTCAGAAAAGGTTTTTAAAACGGCTGATACTCGTCCAGTTTTGGTGGGCGTTAAAAAGTCTTATTACTAAGCTACAAGTTTCCCTGTTAAGATTTTCAAAACCCCTCGTGGACGGGGCTGAAAGTTTGCCGGGCTGTGAGACGTGACTGAACACGCTTCTAAATCCTCAGATAGATCATTTATAAAGCTCTGGTGCCCTTGGGATGAAAGGCTTCGCTGGGTTTTTAAGACTTGCCTTCGTGGGTAAATTTGCTTGGGTTGCTACACGTAAGCATTCATTTCCCCACCTAAATTAGTAAAAGGGCAGAAGATTCCAACGACTTAAGATAAAAGTTGAGTTTATGGCATGTTCTCTAAAGACAAATTGCAACAGCTTTCTTTATTAAACTCCTTTTGCTTCCTCAGCAAATTGGAGAGCCAGTTGAATATTGATGAATTCTTTGAGGGTGAGTAATATTGCTACAGGCCGGAGAAAGTAAGGGAGGACAAGCTTAAGCATTTACTCAAGTGAACAACCTTCAAATGTTTTTCAACTATGATGTCTCAAGGATTTTCTTAGGACCGTTGAAGCAAACCCTGATTCTGCAAATGGCTTCTTATTTGGTAGGCCCTTCCCAACCTGACAAAACTCACAGGATATAAATTGCCCTAAGAAGTGGTGAGAAACTTACCCTAGCATTGGAAACAGGCACAGCCCACCACCTGGGGTGTTAGGGGGGCCTCCAACTGGTAGTCAGGCAACTTCTCACGGAGCAACTAGGAACCTGAAATGAAAATTGCACACCATCTATTGTTTTTTTTGGTCCCTTCTGAAATATTGTTTCAAGGCAGCTGTTTTCAGGAAAATAGCACATATTTTCCTTTCTCTTTTTGTTCCGTGAAACGTTCGGAAATTATATTGATAAGGAATAATCATAGTCAGCCGAGGGAGCAATAGCTTTGAAGGCTCTGAAGGCACAGCTGAGAAAAATAAATTAGCTCTAGACTAGAGATATTCAGCAAGGAAGTTATGCATAACATGGTATTTGGCATAAATTTTGGAAAATGTTTTCTGGAAAGCAACTGTGAATGAATCTTGGGAAATAGATACTGGAGAATCAAGTTGCATTAAAACTTATTTTTTGTAAATTACAAAGAAGATTTCTAGAACTTTCCATTTTTATTTTAACTAGAAATGCTGTTTAAGATTGTGTTTTTAATGAAGGCCTTGAGTTAGGGAAACAAGATTTTCCTTATGTTGTAAATATCCAGAAGTCTTTAGAGAGATAAAATCAGGATAGAGTTACAAATTTAACAGAAAGAAAACAACTGGAATTGTGTTATGAAGCTTCTATTGTGTTTTTTTGTAAAGGCTTTTTTTCATGGTTCAAGCAGTGGCTAGCAGTGAGTAGTAACTGTATACTATAATATATAATGTAAGAATGCTTGTCCTACTCTCAGATTAAACAAAAAAGACAGTGTCCTTTGGTAATTTTTATTTTATTTTATGAAATTAGTTATAAAAATAGTTATTTGCAAAACTCAGAACTTTGGGAGAAAAACTCTAATCTTAACTTCTCCTACCCCCGTGATCCCATCAGGAAAAAGTAGAATGAATTAGTAAATTTTTCCTTTCTGCCAAAGAGAAGCTTAGTAAGTCATTAGTAGCTGTTGCTTTTGATTTCTAGATCTCTTTTCCCTCCTCAAAGACGCAGAATCACTGCCTTCAGTGCTGCCTGGATTTCTTCTTTAAACCAGGCTTTTTTTTTTTTTTTTCTGGGTGTGTACTATTATTGTCTTAATTATTCCTGGATTTTTGCCCATTAAATCAAAGGTTGTCTCAGATGACGGCAATGATTGGAACTTTTTGCTAAGGAGGGCGAGAATGAAGGGATGTAGGACAGTCTCAGCGTCTCTTTACATCGTGCTGGCCCTATAGTGCAGCCTGTAAGTGGGCAGGACTTGCTGTCCTTTGCACAGAGCGTGAACTGACAGAGCAAAATGTAATGACAGGAGCATGGAGACCAAAAACCCATCTCTTGTAGGTGTGGTGGTCATAATGGCGGTTCAAGTGTAGTACTAGGCTAGATTTAGTCACTTGCTTTCACCATAAAATTATGGTAATCAGTTTCACCTCATACTTCTAGCACTTTCCTCGAACTTCAGCTAATTACAAAAAAGAGAAAAGAAAAACCCCAATATATCAGTGTCAACCTGTCAAATGCAATCTTGTTGAGGGAAACTGAAGTGCCTTTGGAAGGCACTTCATTGATATCAAAAAAAATTGAAACAAACAAACAAAAACACCAACCAAAAGTGATCAGCACCAAGGATATCCTGTAAAAAGCACAGAGCTCTGCTTTGTGATGTCTGAATGGCATCGCTTTTGGGATCTTGTTATGTGAAAAGAAAACACTCCTCGGGGCAAATAATATCTTGCTGGGTAGAAAGAATAGGAGGGAACAACAAATTGAAGAGTGCTAAGGGATGCTATCCTTGTTCAAAACCAAGATGCAGCTGGAGTGTTTTCCAAAGCATTAAATACATTGTTGAAATAGCAGAGAGAAAGTGAATGTGCATATCTGAAATGTTTACATGAGAGATGGTAACACGGCATCATCCAGAACTGAACTCACTCGTGGTTGCCATTCTTTCCCCTGAAGCTCCTTTGCATTTTTAAAAATAAAACTTAAGAGATAGAGTGTCAATTCGCCGGGCATGGTGGTGGATGCCTGTAATCCCAGCTACTCGGGAGGCTGAGGCAGGAGAATCGCTTGAACCCGGGAGGTGGAGGTTGTAGTGAACCGAGATCACACCACTGCACTCCAGCTTGGACACGACTCTGTCAAACAAACAAACAAAAAAACAGCGATAGAGTGTCTAGGACTGATGGATAATGTCATTTCTTTTGCTTCCTGTTTCTTAAAATTATTCTTGGGCTTACGATCGGGTGGGATTTTGCAGTTCATGACCAGAGTAAGTCCCAGCCCTCCGTGTAGAAGAGGAAATAGAAATCCAGATCCTGTTTTTAATTTTAGCATTTGTCCTAAACCCAGGGCTCAACAGCTTGTTTAGTCCAGAGTCCCCAGGAATGCCTACGCCATAGGCAGGGAAGAGTGAAAATGAGAGTAGGGTGGAGAGCAAGGGCCAGGGCAGAAGAGAGAAAGAAAGAAGATGAAAGAAGAGAAAAAAAAACAAACAAGTCCTTCTCCTCTGTCCCTACTATCTGTCCTCAAGTTCAGAGTCTCCACTTGCCACCATGATGTCATCAAGGTGACCTTCTCAGGCCCCCCACTGATCTCTCAGTTGAGTTCTGCTCCTCTCCCAGTGGTCCACGGAGTTCTGCTGGGAAAACACAATTCTGGTCATATTAATCCTCGGCACAAAAGGCAGATGACTAAAAAGCTTAACTCCTTAATGTGGCATTCAGGGCATTCTACAATCTGGCTCCAATCTGCGCTTCTGCTTGCATCTCCTACCCTCCAGCCACACCTTCTTTATGTGTTTATGCTGGATACCCCTGTTCCTCCCATTTCCGCATCCTTCTTAGGCCCAGCTCAAATGCCACCTCTTCCTTGAAGCCTTCTCAGATGGCCTCAGAGTTGGAGTTAACTGCCTCTGTCCTGTCCTGTCATGGCACTTTAATTAACTTAGTTGTTCTGAAATTCTCTTCCTAGCAGACAGTAAGCTCCTAGAGGGTAGGGACATGTCTGTCTATAGGTATCTTCTCAGCGCTTTGCACAATAATTTGCATCCGTTGATGTCCAATACATATTTGTTTTTTTTTGTTTTTTTTTTTTTTGGTTTGTTTGTTTTTTGAGATAGAATCTCACTCTGTCGCTCAGCCTGGAGTACAGTGGTGCCATCTCGGCTCACTACAAACTCCGCCTCCCAGGTTCAAGCAATTATCATGCCTCCCAAATAGCTGTGATTACAGGCACGCACCACCACGCTCGGCTAATTTTTGTATTTTTAGTAGAAACGGGGTTTCACCATGTTGACCAGGCTGGTCTCAAACTCCTGACCTCAAGTGATTCGCCTGCCTTGGCCTCCCAAAGTGCCGGGATTACAGGCATGAGCCACTGTGCCCAGCCAAGTTAGAAAGAAATCCAATACATATTTGTTAAGTGAACGTATACCTGAGAAGGGAAAAAAGGAACCGGAAGAAGTGAGAACAAGGTGCTGTGTTGGTGGTAAAGATGATGGCTAACATCCTCAAGAGTCGGCTTAGGCACCATTTGGTGTTCTTGGTGCTGACCAAGGGTTGTTGAGCTCATATCTAACATGTTGGCTTCACAAACATCCATCTGGGACTGACACTTGGAACACATCCTCTGGAATAATATAGAATTAATTTGCTTTTAAATTAGCTGCTCAGTACTATAAACTCTCTCCTGAAAATCTATCACCATCATTTTATACTTTTAAGCTTCAAGCTGATCCTTGAAGGGAAGGTGGAATTTGGATGGAATGGGCAAAACAGCATTTTCAGAGGCCAGGAGGCAGAGAAGAACTGAAAGGAGATGGACCTAGTTGGACAGAGCCTTTCTACTGGGGAATTAGAGACTTGACTGGACAAGTAGGGTGATGTCAGATTATTGGGGGGTGGGGAGGCAGGCACGGTGGCTCACGCCTATACTCCCAGCACTTTGGGAGGCCGAGGCGGGTGGATTGCTTGAGGCCAAGAGTTCAAGACCAGCCTGGCCAACATGGTGAAAACCCATCTCTACTAAAAAATACAAAAACTAGCCGGGCATGGTGGCGTGTGCCTATAATCCCAGCTACTCGGGAGGCTGAGGCAGGAGAATGGAGAGTAGCTTAAACCCAGGGGGCAGAGGTTGCAGTGAGTGGCAATCGTGCCACTGCACTCCAGCCTGGGTGACTGAGACTCTGTCTCAAAAAAAAAAAAAAAGAGGCTGGGCATGGTGGCTCACGCCTGTAATCCCAGCACTTTGGGAGGCCAAGGCAGGTGGATCACGAGGTCAGGAGTTCAAGACCATCCTGACCAAGATGATGAAACCCCATCTGTACTAAAAATACAAAAATTAGCCGGGTGTGGTGGCTGGCGCCTGTAATCCCAGCTACTCAGGAGGCTGAGACAGGAGAACTGTTTGAACCCGGGCAGCAGAGGTTGCAGTGAGCCGAGATTGCACCACTGCACTCTAGCCTGGGCGACAGACTGAGACTCTGTCTCAAAAAAAAAAAAAAAAAAAAAAAAAAAAAAAAAATTATTGGGGGTCTGGAAGTAGGCAGAGGAGTTGTGACTTTAGTTGCAGGATGGTATAGAGCTTTTTTTTTTTTTTTTTTTGGTGTGATGCTTTTAAAGGGGCAGGGGCGTGATGTAATGAAAGCCGTGTTTTTTAACAGATTCACCTGGTTTATATGGTATAACCCTATGAACTACAAACTATGGTAAACCTAGGACTATTTGAATAATTAGAATATCCCATTCTCCATGCCACACTGGAGTGAACTTTCTTATTTGAGAAGATAAAGAGTGGAAAAATACTATTTATCATATGCCTATTATGTATCAGGAGATGTACTGGATTCTTCCCCCACCCCAGGTATTCCCTCCCTCTCTCCCCCTTCCCTCCCTCCCTCTCTCACACACCTGCACTTGCACACACCAGAAATCCCAACTAGGACTTGATTTTAATTGACCTTTAAAGTTAATCAATTTTTTGTTAAATTACTCATACAAAGCATGCTATGAAATACCAGTAAATATCGGGTTAAAAATTAACTGAAAGACAGAAACTTACTATTGTGCGCTGATTTGATGGAACAGAGGAGTGAAAATATAGTACGCACCTTCTGGATTGAGACTGTGGTTTTCGTTTTTGTTTTTGTTTTTTGGTAGTGGCAGAGCTTCAAACTGGAGAATGTTCTTTTTCATGCGCAGTTTTTAAAAATTGTCATTAAATATTTTCACAAAGTTAAAACAACATTGAAAGTAACTTGGGCAACTTAGATATTCCCTGTACTTGCTGTAACTCAAATACCAAAACATATTTAGAGTTTAGGTGCATCTATCATTCGAGGCATGTGATTTCTTTACCTGGGTGAAGCGAAAGAAAGTTAAATCAATGAAATATGAAATGAAAATGAGAATCAATCTGTAGAATGAACCATAAAAGAACGAGATTTTTGAAGAGATTATTTTATTTTGATTGCAGACTGTAAATTATCACAGGGAGTTGCTGTAGGAATGACATTGAGGCTTACTTTTGGGTCAATTTGTTCCTGTCCTGACCCACCCTTGGCAGTGGAGACAGCTAGAATTTCTCTAACTCCATAGAAACCAGTCTCACTGTTGCTTTAGGACTTGATTCTCTCCCTACACTGGGCTTCCTTTAGTGCTTTGTTATGTAAATACAGCTTCAAAAATAGAATATTCTGTAGGCATTACTTGGAAAACGAGCTTTTATTTTAAAGATGTGTGCTTATTTAAGTCGCAGACAGAGCTTTAAAGAGCTCTTGATAGAAAGAAATATATTTGGTGAAGAGTCAAAAATTTTAAAGTAACTTTAAAAGGTGAATAATTTACATTCGTATAGTGTTTACATAATAGGGTGTGTATGACAAAGCCAAAACAACATTGAAAATAACCTGAGCAATTTAAATATTCTTCCTAGTAACTGTAAAATAAAAGTGCCTTCGAATGGTACATTCGCTGGCAGGAAATTTTTTTCATGTTCCCAGGTGGCAAGGATTCTTTCATGTTCCCTTATATTTGAAAACTGGTATTAGCATTTACTTCTCGGACTCAGACCAATTCCCCCTTACCTGTCAGAGAACATCTAGCAATAAATGCTGACAAAGCTACATAGCAAAGGGCAAACCTGTCACTTCCCTTTCAGAAACCTGTTTATGCACCCTCCTGCAATCCCACCACCTGCCCAGGCCAAGTGAGCCCCTCTCCGCTACTGGTGTTTCATAATGCTGGGGAGCTACTTTGATTTCATGCATTGCCCTTCAGGTAAGCCACAGGAACCTCACCACTGGCCATGCCGGATGGTTGTGAATTGGACAAGAACAAAGAAAAACGGAAGTAGCAAGTGGTGGGGAGTTTAGTGTACTATATGACTTACTCATATGCAAGTCAATAAGCAAAGTCCCCTTCCTGCCTCTTGTCCTTGGATGCTGGATAATAATAAATCTAAATATACATAATATATATGCATACATATATACACGCGTGCACACACACACAGACACACATTACCTGAATCCCCCACCTCCTCACCCCACTTTGAAAAACTTTAGAGTATCGTTGGCCTGATCAGAATTACATTACATTAGAGGATTGTTGAAAGATTTCATATTACTGCTAATGTGGGGAACATAATTAGAACCAACGTTAGCGCCTCTACTCAATATCATCATTGCTATTATTTTATTTACATCTTATGCTTTTTTCCTTTGGCTTTAACTGTCTTCATCAATCTCCTGTTATAAAAATAAATAAAAGCTTCCTATGGAATTATTTTCACCAGTCAAGTCCTGTAACTTGTTTTCCTTGAAGAGGGAAAATATAACTGATGGACACAAGGAAACAGCAGTGGCATAGCATGTCCTTTTCCACCCAGTCTGTGTTTTGACATCAGTTGTATTTACACACATAAACTGAAGAACGTTGCATTTGTGGAGTTTGCCAGTGTGGTAAGATTGAAGGGGTGGTAGGCAGCCTCTACGCTGGTCCCCACTGATCCCTGCCTCCTGGTGTTCCCACTATTCTGTAATCCCTCCTAGTACATGCGCTGGACCTAGAGACTCTTCTAACAAGTAGAATATGGCAGAAGCCATGGGATGTCACTTCTGTGGCTTCTAACTTGGGCCTTTTGTCATCCCCTTCCCCTTCTCTCTATCAGCTGCCATGTTATGAGGACACTTGGAGAAAGCTACAGGAGAGGAACTGAGGTCTCCTGCCATCAGCCACTTGAGTGAGCATGGGAGTGGATTCTCCAAACTCCAGTTAAGACTTGAAATGTCCACAGTGGCAGCCACTAGCTTGACTGCAACTTACGAGAGACACTGAGCCAGAGGCACTCAGCTAAGTCATACACAGTTTCCTGACCCGTAAAACCTGTGACACAATGAAGGTTTGTTGTTTTGGGGGTAATCCGTTATTCAGCAATAGATAACGAATACAGACGGCTTGTAATTGTATAACCAACGTGAGTTTATAAGCGGATATCTGACCTCATTTGTTTTCTCCTGAAAAAGTTATAGAAAAATCACAAGACTGCAAGTCACTCTCTCTCTTTCTTTTGTGGGGAATAAACAAGTATAATTACAATTTCTAAACCTATTGTTTTATTCTCAAATATAATTACAATTTAAACAGGATATTGTAGAGCTCCATCATAGGGATTAACACTAATTAGAATTAAAGAACGTTTTTGTGAAAGTCAGCTTTTTTTTTTTAAATAAACACTCGTCCCTTGATAATGTATTTTTTTCATAAAATTAAAAAAAAATTGTGGGTTGTAGTAGGTGTATATATTTATGTGGTACATGAGATGTTTTGATACAGGCATGGCGTGTAATAATCACATCATGGAAGATGGCGTATCCATCCCCTCAAGCATTTATCCTTTGTGTTACAAACAATCCAGTTACACTCTTTTTGTTATTTAAAAATGTACAATTAAATTATTATTGGCTATAGTCACCCTGTTGTGCTATCAAATATTAGGTCTTATTCATTCATTTAACTATTTTTTTGTACCTATTTATCATCCCCATCCCCGGTTCCCTCCCACCACCCACCCCACTACCCTTCCCGGCCTCTGGTAACCATCCTTCTACTCTCTAGCTCCATGAGCTCAATTGTTTTGATTTTTAGCTCCCACAAATAAATGAGAACATGTAATGTTTGCCTTTCTGTGCCTGACTTATTTCACTTAACCTAATGACCTCTAGTTCCCTCTATGTTGTTGCAAATGACAGGATCTGATAATGTATTTCTTATAAACGTGTGTATATGTGTGTGTGTGCTTAATTTAATGCTTGACTAAGCCTTCGTTACTGGTGAAGGAGGGACGGGTGTCTTTCTGTGCATCTCCAAAGTGGGCTATAGGTTCAAAGTAGTGAGAAAAGACTTTTTGCCCTTAACATTTACGTATACTTTACACAGTTTTCTAAAAAACCTGGTTGGCTACTTTCAGGCTACAATAATAAAAATTTAAACGTTACTTTGAGTTTCCTTTTATGGGTCAAAAATCTCGCTATGGCCCTAAGTTTTAAATATTTGACAAGCAATTATCATAACAAACGGTTTCAGACATTTTTGGCTTTCCCAGAGATTGAAAGGTGAAAATGTTCATTTCTTTTGTTCGCAATGAAGTATTTCATCTTATTATCACAAATATGATTAACACTGTTATGGATTTTTATAAATCATGTCATCTTAAAAATTAAAGAACATTACCACAATAAAGGAGAAAAACACTCTTTTGAAGTGGCATTTCAAAAGGCAAATGAATTAGTCAATTTGAAATGCAGTTTTTTCATAAGGTGTTATCTTCCCATCTTTAGAATGGTTCCTTTAGCTTATGGACTCCCACGCCCTTTCTCATTACCAGTCAGTCAGTCAGTCACCTGGATTGACCATCTATTGGGTACCTTCACCAAGTAATGGAAAAGCAAGGCAAAACAAACAAACAGGCTGGGTGTGGTGGCTCACGCCTGTAATCCCAGCACTTTGGGAGGCCAAGGCAGGTGGATCACGAAGTCAGGAGATTGAGACCATCCTGGCTAACACAGTGAAACCCCGTCTCTACTAAAAATACAAAAAATTAGCTGGGCATGGTGGCATGCGCTTGTAGTTCCAGCTACTCGGGAGGCTAAGGCAGGAGAATCACTTGAACCCACGAGGCGGAGGCTGCAGTGAGCCGAGATCGTGCCACTGCACTCTAGCCTGGGTGACAGACAAAAAAAAAAAAAAAAAAAAAGCAAGGCAAAACAAACAGGAAACAGCCCCCACCCTGCCCCACTCAAGACATACACAATCGAATTGAGAAGATCAAACATGCACCTGAAATGTTTGAAGAACACTTTTTTCTGAGTAATGATATGCCAAGCCAACAAGTGCAGATTACTACTGAATTTTGAAAAATTATGCCTAATTATCCTGAGACATTAACCCATGCAAAATATGATCCTTGACCACAATGTTTCTTTGCTCTTTTTTTTTTTTTCTTGAGACGGGGTCTCTCTGTGTCACCCAGGTTGAAGTGCAGTGGCAAATCTTGGCTCACTGCAACCTCCACCTCCTGGGCTCAAGCAATCCTCCCACCTCAGCCTCCCAAATAGCTGGGACTACAGGCATGCAATGCACCACCACGCTCAGCTGATTTTTTTTTTCCATATTTTTGGTACAAAAATGTAAACATACAGGCTGGTCTTGAACTCCTGAGCTCAAGTGATCTTCCCGCCTCGGCCTCCCAAAGTGCTGGGATTATAGGCATGAGCCACCATGCCTGGCCTGCATCTTTGTTCTTACTGCTTCCTTTGCCTAGGATGCCCTCCCCCTACATCTTCACCTGATTCAATTCTACCTCTCACTTCAGGTCCAATTCAAAGGCTCCCAATTCTGTGAAGCCTGTGCTTACTCCCTCTTGGCTTATCTGTTGTACTAGAGGCTATAGTCTACCCAACTCTCCTCCCTAGAATTTCATGAGTCATATTTCTTCCGTATCTCTGATCACTTCTCTTCTGTCTATTTTGATGACTGTTCTTCTCCTGTCCTTTTCCTAACAATGCCATGAGGATTGACTATGAAAAAATTCTCTTTCCTGCACTCATGTAATTTCCCCCAAGGCTTTATCTCCCAGTAATTACATTTCTCGAGCTGATTCCTGGATATATCTACTTGGATGTCACTGTCATCTCAAACTCAACATGTCCAACCTAGATTCATCTTCCCGCCATCCTCTACCATCACCCCAATTTCCTTACTTAAATCCAGGGCTTACCATGTCTTCTGAGCTTCTAGGGCTCTTGATGGTGACATCTTCTTTGAGTCAACATCTTCTTTTTCACATATATCCAGTCAGACAAATCAGAGCATAGCTTAAGTCTTGTCCTCCATGAAATCTGTCTCTCTGCTCTAAGGCCAGGAGCTTTCTACGCTCCAAATTCAATTTCTCTCTTAATCGTGAATGAGGCTTATATAGACATTTAACTGTTTCCTGTAGGCTAGAATGAATGAAGCCCTGTTGTTCTTCACTTGAAATGGGTCTCATTTTCTTCTCTTCCTATCCTTCAACTCCTCCCATCTGCTGTCCTTATCTCCTCTCACCTAGGTTAGAGCAATAGCCCCCTAAGCGGCCTCCCTCCAACACAGTGCCCTTGTCCACCCTGTTCCAGGGGTTATGCCCACAAAGAATACTCTTCATCCTCTTCTCTGCTTAGCCAGGTCCTCCTCATCTTCTAACAATGGGGTCATTGCCTACCTCTACCAAGAAACCTTCCTGGATCTTCTAGTCCACATGGAAGTCTCTCTTCTCTGGGAGTGAGTGTTGAGCATAGAGGGGAAAGTGGACTTTGGCGCTAGACAAACCTGGGTTTGAGTTCCAGTGATGTCATTCCCTAATGGTACAATCTCCACTTCGCTGAGCCTCAGTTTCCTCATCTATAAAACAGAGAAAATAATTTTCATTTTGTAGAGCTGTTGTGAGGATTAAATGAGATCATATATAATGTGTCTGAAACATAGTAACTCCTGTTATTACCATGGAGGTCTTGAGTCTTTTCTAAGGCTGATACATTATGCAACTTCAGGGCAAGGCTCTGTGAATATCACCCTTGCAGTTGTGAAATGCTCAACTTGCACCTCGTAGCCCAAGTCTAATGTATCTAGTATTAGTTGTTTGCAAAGTTGCTTGCCTGTGTTTTGGTATTAAACAATTTGTTAGCTTCTGAAGAGAGGATGGGGGAGGGATGTGCTAGCTTTCTTGTACACAGTCTCATATACCACTCATGCTCTAGCCCCATCACTCACCACCATCACTGCCCCGCTACACTGCCTCCATTGTATTGGACCAGACCACTTGCACTTTCTCTGATGACCTCAGCCCAGGTCCTCACGTCTATGCACAGGCACATTCTCTGGACTGGAGTAGCCTCTATAGCCTCTATCTCTGTAGGCCTCTTTACTTGTCTCCCTCACCCAAATTAGACTGTGTCAGTCTTGTTCCCCATTGCATCCCCAGCATCTAACATAGTGCTTGGCACATAAGACAGGCCCAATAAACATTTGTTGCATGAATACACTGTTTTCAGGGATTATTACTTAGTTTTCCTCAAGAAGAGGCAAGGGATTTTTAAATCTAACCGCTCTGTTTCTTCAACTACCATGACTGAATTTCTAAATCTACTCACCTACTGAAGCACTTTGCCTATATTAAATGTGCAAACATTGTGTCAACATTGTGTAATTTTAATTAATTTATCTTCCAGACAGGGTTTCTGTCATCCAGGCTGGAGTGCAATGGCACGATCATGGCTCACTGCAGCCTTGACCTCCCAAGCTTAAGTGATCCTCCTGCCTCAGCCTCCCGAGTAGCTGGGACTTCAGGCACACATCACCATGCCCGGCTAATTTTAAAAATTTTTTGTAGAGATGAGGTCTCACTATGTTCCTCAGGCTGGGCTCAAACTCCTTGGCTCAACCAATCCTCCTGCTTTGGTCTCACAATATGTTGAGATTACAGGTGTGAACCACTGTGCCTGGCCAAATTAATTTATTTTTAATGACGAATAAAAATTATATATATATGTATATATGGTGTACAATATGATGTTTTGAAATAGTCTACTTCTTAATAGGTATGTGGCCTTGGGCAAGTATCTTAATCACTCTGTGCTTCAGTTTCCTTATTTATAAAATAGACATGAGAAGAGTAGTTCTCTCACAGGTTGTAGTGAAGATTAAATGAGATGTTTTTACTATCTGGAATGTGTTCTCTCCAGATCATCCCAGGACTGGCTCCTTCTTCACATTCAAGACTTAGTTGAAATGACAAGTCTTCAGAGGCCTTTCCTAAATACTCTGGTCCCTTCTCCAGTTTATCTCATATCACTTTTTTTGTTCTCCATAGCATTTGTTGCAGTCTGAATATTTATTTATTTTCTGTGTGACCTCAATTTTTCTGAGTCCCTTTTTTTTTTTCTTGAGATGGAGTCTCACTCTGTCACCCAGGCTGCCATGCAATGGCGTGGTCTTGGCTCACTGCAACCTCCACCTCCTGGGTGCAAGCGATTCTTCTGCCTCAGCCTCCCGAGTGGCTGGGGCTACAGGCGCCCACCACCATGCCCAGCTAATTTTTGTATTTTTAGTAGAGATGGGGGTTTTACCATATTGGCCAGGCTGGTCTCGAACTCCTGACCTCAGGTGATCTGTCCACCTCGGCCTCCCAAAGTGCTGGGATTACAGACGTGAGCCACCATGCCCGGACATTTTTTTTTTTTTAGACGGAGTTTTGTTCTGTCGCCCAGGCTGGAGTGCAATGGCATGATCTTGTCTCACGGCAGCCTCCGTCTCCCGGGTTCAAGCAATTTTCCTGCCTCAGCCTCCCAAGTAGCTGGGATTACAGGCAACCGCCACCACACCCAGCTAATTTTCATATTTTTAGTAGAGACAGGGTTTCACCATGTTAGCCAGGCTTGTCATGAACTCCTGACCTCAGGTGATCCACCTGCCTCGGCCTCCCAAAGTGCTAGGATTACAGGCATGAGCCACCACTCCTGGCCTCAATAATAAATTTCTGTTGAACAATTCACTTACTCTTACTCCTCCCTTTCTCTCTTACTCCTCCACTTTCTCTCTTACCCCTTTGAGAAAGCTAATAGACAGCCAAACTTTAGCAAAAATTTTCTGATCATAGATGTTGGGGGAGAAAAACTCCTTTCAAAGCACTATCAGTCTGTGGCTAAAGCATAAGCTCTGGCTTTCGGCATCAGGAATTTGCCGTCTAGCTGGTGGGTAGTGACGTGAGTGCTTCTTAGAACCATTGATAGTTTATAAATCACCAGTGCAACCTATGCTTTTTGTGGATAAAAAGTGACACAGTTGTAGATTGAACTAAGAAACGATGTGGCTGAGTACTAAGTTAGTGGTGCAGAGTGTAAGGGAAATGGGGATATAGACAGAGGGTCAATTGCAGAAGGCTTTCTTAGAGGAACTTGACAGAGAGGGAAGTCATCCTAGAGAGAAGGGACCAGGCACCAATGTTTGCAAACCACTTAGAACAATGCCTGGCCCATACTAAAAATGAGGTATGTGTCTATTAAATAAAAATGCCCAACATATTTTTATGCGATCAGAATTTTATTTTATTTTTTTACACATGAATATAAAAATATAGAAAAAGGCTTAATTCATGAAGTTGCTATAGGTTGCTCTTTCTCAAAAGTGCTCACATGAGGGTCACAAGAGCACTTATTTGTCAGACATTTGTACACTATATACTAATTCTAGAAATAGCATCTTCAGGAGACCCCAAACCTGAGGATCACATGGACCCAATCATATCATCTGCGTGAAGAGACCAATCCTCAGAAATATCAAGAAAGTGAGATGGCTGCAGAGGTTGAGCCTCCTGAGCCCCTGCTTGGTGACAAGGGATCTGGGTATGCTCTTCTTCACTGAAGACACAAGGTGGACAATCGCAGTTGGGCCTTTGACTGGACTGTGACAAGCTGAACACCTCGTAGCATTTCTCATCCTTCTGGGCTGTGGCCCTGCTCTTGCTGGCTACTCTCATGGAGCAGGGCTTGGTGAGCCATGGGGACTTTTGGGGGGCAGCACATGACACTGGGATCACAAACTTAGATGGCGTGCCCTTAGAAGAGTAGTGTATCTCAGTGCTGTAGATAACCATGTCCTGAGAGACAGCTTTGGCCCTGATGCCACATTCAGTAACACGGTAGGTGAACTGGTAGGCGTGTGGCTGAACATGGTTTGGGGGGCAACCCAGGCCCAAGTGTAGCTCATGAAAGTGTACACACACATCGTTGTTTAGCATGAAGGGGTGCACTGTGACCATGAACCAGTCTATGGAGCACAGCACAGTCATTGGACTTTGTCCTGAACCGGCTGAAAACGCAGAGGTGAGGAGGATCATCACTCCTATGAACTTAAAAACTTTCATCCCTGCAGCCAATCAGATAATGAACCACAGGAAACAGGAAGCCGTCCAGTGAGGATTTCTAGAGCACAAAAAAACACAAGAGGCAAGTCATCTTATTTTCTAATGAAAGTTCAAACATGATATATTTTTTAAGCAAAAGGCTGTTCCTAAAGCATTAAGAAGAGGAAAACACTCATTTGAGAGAGAACTGAACTTTAATTTCATTGTTGGAACTCACGTGTTTATGGACGATTACAATGGCTTTTTAAAGTGACTTTCCCATGCTGTTCTAGCATAAAACACATATCCCTAATATGTAGAACAACAGTTTACACTGATCAGGAGTGGCATCCTTTTGTGTTTAACCTCAAGATGAACCCAAAACAGAACAGTTTTTGTGTCAAAAGTTGAATAAAGAGATAGGAGATAGAGTTTAATTCAAGATGGCAATACTTGCCTCTTTAGGGGCCTCCATGTCCTCTCATAGGCCATACTAATGAACCCTTCCCTATTGCTTTTTTGTTGTTGTTACAACAGATTTGATCAAATAAAAACCTATGAAGGAACTGTGGTTTATTCTTAACAACCAGATATTGAAATTTTGCCGAGTGGCTTACTTAAAATGATCAAACGAATGCTTCATAAACTCTGGCAGCAGCATCATAAGTCATTATGACCAATAGAGTCCCTGATAAATTCTTTGGGACACCTTGTAAAATACTAAAATTGTGGAAACATAAAAACATGCTGGTTTTTAATTTTACATTTTTCAATGCATATTACACATGAAAAGTACCGTAAAAGTCTTATATTAAAGAAAGGGGCGGCTTATGCCCATAATCCCAGCATTCTAGGAAGCCAGGGTGGGAGGACTGCTTGAGCCCAGAAGTTCAAGAGCAGCCCAGGCAATATAGTGAGAGCCTGTCTCTATAAAACAATACAAAAAACTAGCTGAGTGTGGTGGTGCACGCCTGTAGTATGAGCTACTCGGGAGGCTGAGGTGGGAGGATCGTTTGAGCCTTGGAGGTTGAGGCTATAGTGAGCCAAGAGTGTGCCACTGCACTCCAGCCTGGGCAACAGAGAGAGACTCTGTCTCAAAAAAGAAAAAAAGGAAGAAAGAAAATAAAGGAAAGAAAGAGAGAGAGAGAGGGAGGGAGGGCAGGAGGGAGGGAGAGAGGGAGGATTGAGTTTGTACTTTACACATTGATTGACAAGATATCTCCTAAAATCTTTGCATTACATCTTTTATTTTCTCTAGCTTTTTATTGTTTTCTTTTTCCATAGGAAGCTCTGTGGCCACTTCCTAGTCCTATTGCTTCTAGCTCTCAAAGAGTGACAGGCAGACCAGTGAGGAGAAAAAGCAGTGCTAGGAATAAGTATCTAAAACATGCTATCAGAAGGAGGTAACAGATGAAGAAAGAAGAAAGCAAGAGCAGCATCATCCAATGTTTTCCAACTCAACTTTCATTTTACAAGTGAAAATGACATAAATCACATAGTAAAGTACCTAAAGTTTGGAAGGAAATGTACATGCATATAGGGATTCACTTTTGTTCCCTGCTGAGATAAGTAACCCCTGCACAAATTCATTCTTTGACTAATATTTGTTGAATGCCTACTATGTGCATAGCAATGGGCCAAAAAACGTCCCAAGACATTTCTCTCCTCTCTTTTTCCCCAGTTGCAAAAATACAGCTCTTTCTCTTCCCTTGATAGTGACGAATTTGCTGCATTGTTTAATGGAAACCATGGCACAGGAGCCCGCTAGAAAAACGCACTGGCCTGGATGAAATGTTTTGTTTCTGATTGGTACAGATTGGTCTCACTGTCTTTCACTCTGCCGTTAATGATTCCTCATTCTCTCAGGGGTGTTGTGGGTGTAAAAGAGAAGCCCCACAGGTCTGCCAGCCTCCTTCCTCTTTGTTCCTTCTGAAATGTCTCTTCTGGGACAACTTTTTTGGGTTTTTTTTCACAAAGCAAAAGTAGAAGCAGCAGCAACAAACAAAAACCTACTCCCTTTCTCTCCCCCGCACCAAAAATCCCCAAAACAAACAAAAAGGAAACAATAATAACAACACAAATAAGTAAATTCTGATGTGAGCTGGTCCTGGATGACTCAACAGTTAAGTAAAGAAACCACCTGCTCTGGAATACTACATAACATTTGCTGAGGTGCCTTTTGGAAGCTGAGATAATCACCCCATCACTACTGCACTATTGTCTTGATCTATAGAAGACCACCTTGTCCTAAATGTGCTTTAGGTGGGTTTTCTTTCCCTTCCTGTCTCTCTCTTTTTCTCTCTCTCCTTCTTTCCGTCTTTCTTTAACATCATCGCACAACCTGGGCCTAATTGCCCTGAATGAAAACCTCCTCCTTAAGTAGTTCTGGACTAGGCCAAGGAAACAACTGTTTTTGTTCAAACCCCAAAATTAACACCCAAGTTTAAGGCTACTCTTTTCCAGAGAGCTAAGCCATCCATTTCCTCCCCCACCCCAAGCATCTTTCCTGTACTCCTTCTCCTCCTTCCCCAAAGATAATCCAAATATAATTATAAAATGTCTAGAATTTCTGAGAAATGAGACTGTTGTCCCTCAAGCAATCATTTTAGACTACCTCACTTCCCACCCCCACACGTTCACTTCTTGTATTATGTTGCACTGAGTCAGTCTCAAAGGAAGGGGCTCAATAACGTCATTGAGTTTAGGGGTTCATTTAGTACAACTCTCCAAATGTGAACACGGCAGAATCTCTTTCCTCTGACTTTCGTAAAGCCAAGAACAGCTCACCATGTGATAGGAGAAATAAACGAAGATGACTAGGCCTGTGACAGCATACCCTTGAGCTCAGATAAAGCTTAAAGAGGAGGTCACTGAGACCCAGGTTTAAGGTTGCTCATCTCTAAGGGGAGAGAAAGGAGATTAGGGGGAAAGCAGAATGTACTTTCTAATGAGCTTGCGAATGCCCAGCTCATTGGCACACTTTGAGACTTACTCCTTCTTGCTGAGAACAGATCCTCAAAGCAGGGCAGCCTCCCTTCTCCCACTACCTGCAATTCCTAGGGAAGGGTAGAGTAGTGTGTGTGTGTGTGTGTGTGTGTGTGTGTGTGTGTGTGTGTGTGTGTTGGGGGACGGTTATTATTATTATTGTTATTATTTGAGACGGAGTCTTGCTCTGTTGTCCAGGCTGGAGTGCAGTGGCACGACCTCGGCTCACTGCAACCTCCGCCTCCTGGGTTCAAGCAATTCTTCTGCCTCAGCCTCCCGAGTAGCTGGGACTACAGGCAGGCACCCGCCACCATGCCCTGCTAATTTTTGTATTTTTAGTAGAGATAGGGTTTCACCATGTTGGCCAGGCTGCTCTCGAACTCCTGACCTCAGGTGATCCGCCTGCCTTGGCCTCCCAAAGTGCTCGGATTACAGGATTACAGGCATGAGCCACCACATCCGGCAGGGGGGGGTGGTTATAAGTCATTCACAACACAGTGTGAATTCATCAGCTGACTTTTCTAACACCTTGCTGAGATGTGCTGGAAGAATGGGATCCCGAACAAGGGAGGGAGAAAGTGTGCTCTAGTTATTGGGGGCAGAGGGAAAAGAAGGCTGAGGGGTTAGAGATGGGAAGGAGATGCCAGAAGAGAGGGCTGTGTGGGGGTACCCAGCTGAAAGTATTTTTAGCCATCATGCGGGCCATGCACAGTATCCCAGGAGCTGTGGGCAGAATTCTATTTAAAGTCTTTAGAACTCTTTAGAGCTGACGTGGAGTTGGGGACTGGGGAAGAAATAAATGCAAAGAAGGGAGCACTCATTTTGGGACTACTGTCCAGCTTCTTGGGGAGGCCTCTGTGCTGAGAAAAAAAGCAGTCTCAGGGTCTGTATTACCGTAGCCCCATTTTGACTCGATTGCAAATTAGCCTTGCAACATGCCTGAAGCAATGAGCCTAGATGCATTTGTATAGCCAAGTAGGGCTCAGCTGTTGGTACACAGCGTCCTGAACTGAGCTATAGAGAGATCAGGCAAACCCAGAGCTTCTAATAACACCTGGATGCAAAATGTTTGCTTTCCTTGAAGCTACAGAGTACAAGTAGCTTTCTGTTTTTTTGTAAATGGAGTTTATGCATATACATTTCCCACTGGCTCCTTTAACAGAGTTTTCCTCTTTCCCTTTTTTTCAAGAACTCCCTAATAAGCCTTAATAAATTCTCTACATTAAAAAATCATAAAATGTTTCATTTTGGGAATATAAACTGTATTTCCTTTCTTCCCTCGTAAACACATATGATCTTTTAATTAAGTTCAGAAAAATGCCAGTGTTTATGTTTAAGAGCTATCTATATCAGTCACTGACAGTGATACAATCTGATTAGCAAAGCCAGACTGAGATCTCGTAGTACTTGTGAAACCAAGACAGCCCTTTTCTTCTTATAGACAGGAAGAGAATGGATTGGCCAAAACAAAAAAAGGAAAGAGGAAGAAGAGCTGCCACTTAACTCCCCCATCGTTAAATTTTTTATGCTGAAAATGCTGCTTATAAAGTTCAGCAGTTGTTTTGTTTTTAAATTGACAAATAAAAATTGTATATATTTATGGGATACAGTGTTCTATGTATACATGTAACAATGATCTGTGTTTACATTGTGGAATGATTATTTTAGATCAAGCTGGTTAACATGACCATTGCCTTACTTTAAGAAGTAGCGAGTAGAATGGTGGTTGTTGGGGTGGAGTGGAAGGGGTAAGGGGAGATACTGGTCAAAAAGTAAAAAGTTGCAGTTAGGAGGAATAAGTTCTAGTGATCTATTGCACAGCATGGTGAGTTCAGCTAATAATAATGTATTGTATATTTCAAAATGGCTAAGAGGGTAGATTTTAAATGTTCTTACCATGAGCTCTATTTCTTAATGTTTTATAATGAAGAGATTGAATGTTGGTCTAAGCACAGAGCATTTTTAATCTCAGGACCCCAAAAAAATCCTTTTAAAAAGAGACAAAAGCTGAAGTCCAAATTAGTTTTGTGACGTTAGAGAGTGAATTGAGAAGTGTAAGAGAAATCGCTCTGAAAGCAGACAGGATTTTTTGCCTCCCCATCTCCTCTGATGTCGTTAGAGACACGTATGAACTCTTTGCATGAAGAATGGGAAGGGGAATTAGCTAAACATTTCCACATCTGGTTTTGGAACGGTTTGGAAAAAGAATTCACTCCATAGGCTCCTGGAAGCTTTTTGGGTCGACAGTTATTTATTTTTAAAATTCAGTATACTCGTGACAGCATAGTTATCATTTGTATATTGTTTTCCCAGAAACTTGTTGTCAAAACAAAAGGAAACAGCAGGGAAAAGGAAACTCCAAAGCAGCATGCAATTATCTCAGGGAAATGTAACTGTCAGGGCTTTGATTTGCAGCAAAGTTTGCTCACTCTCTTGCAGCTGATTTAAAGAAAAATGAATCTGAGTCAGAATAAAGATTCTTTTACAAGACAAGAACGGAAAAAAAGGAATCCTAACACTTTGTGGGCGCTTTGGTTTAAACATTCAAGCAGTCACATTCTGACTGTGCCCTGCAAACTATCTCAAGGTTTGAGAGCCTTTTAAAATGGAGGTTCTTTTTAAAGCCCAGTTTTAAGGAATTAGTTGGTTCACTGCTCTCAAAGAAAGTGACAATTGTGATTAATACTAATGATGTTGAAAGTACATTAAAGTGAGTTAGAAAATTAAATAACTGCTTTTGTAGAATTTACATTAATTTTAAAGACGCTGAGACCAGTTCAGTTTTCCAACCTCATGAAGCACAGTGTAAAAGTAACCGCACATTATTCATCATTTTGTGTGGAAGAAGAATTATGAACTGCTAATGCTTAACAATGTCCATTTTCTCAGCAGAGAAAAACACCTTGACCGAACCCTTAAAAAGGCTTCATTAAAATTAAACTAAAAAGCAGCCATTAAAAATTGATTTCTGATTCTAAAACTAACTGCAGAAAAATTGGGTGCTGTCGAAAAGAAAAAAGAAGGAAACACCCTTCTCAACCCCCAAATAACCATTGTTAAATTTTTTATATATTTCTAATTTGGGGGGAAAGTATATGTCCACATATATGATTCAAAGTTATCTCGGGGGAAAAAAAGTCAAGGCTTTTTGAAAGCTGTTTTTAATTTTTGACATTGAATTTTAAAGCAATCAAAGCATTATTTTTGTTTAGGCCATCTGGTTTTGTTCTTATAATCTGTTAAGCTATCAAGCATAGTTTAAATGTCATGGTTCATCTCATACACAAATAAAGGTTGCGAAATAAATAAGAATCCAAGCTCCTTGTAAGAGAGAAATTTCCGCTGGGTCGCAAATTTGGTTACTAAAAGGTGAGTAGTCCAATGTGAAATCAAACCATAATAAGGCTACACAACAAGGGTAAACCATGCCCTGACTGAACATAAATATTCCTAAATAAATACAGAAAGCCATACTTTAGAGGAAATTGCAAAGATCAGGTCATGGGAACTCCTCCCCTTTTGTGCAGAGAAGCTGAGTTGGTTGAATTTTAAACTTGAACAAAGAGATGTATTTCATAATTTCCATGAAGTGTGAGGGACATCCCAAATGTATGCCCCTAATTCAGTTTATGTTTTAACTTAACAATTTATTTGAGTTTGATTTTTTTCAGAAAACTACACCCTTTTCCACAAAGCCCCAGAGTCCCTTCTCATTTTAAAAGACAAGGTAGGTTTGTGTCTGTGCAGACCTCTCAACTCCACGGCAGCCACGGCCACATTTTTAACCCACTAGTAGTCTCTGGGAGTCTGCCAAAACCAGATAAAGGCCCATTTGCCTGAGGTGATCTGAAATCATCAGAAGGCAGAGGATTGAATCACATGTTCCTTCAAGGGCTTCACCATCTCTTTGATACACCTGTGTCAATAAATGAGGGCTCTAGATGGCTTCCAAAAATGGTCAGGCACATTCCCGTCTCCCTTTCAAAATTGGGATTTTTGAGTACAGGTTTTCTTAAAGTGAGGTGCACGCATATGGCCCCTTAGGTGTTGCCTAAGTCCAAAATAAACCACAGTTGACTTTATAGGCTACTTGGCTGATTTTTCACTGACTTGACCAGAATGCATCTTTCCAAAACCCAAAGCTACCTTGTGCATGCCCCTCCCAGAATGTGGTCACTTGGTGCATGTGTATAACACCCTGACTGAGGCCATTCACCATCATTTGGCTCCTGAGAGGTAGAGAAGGTTTTAGAAAAGGTTTCTTTGATAGGAAGGCTGTTGGTCATTGTTAGCGAGCCTACAATTTGGGAGGCATGCGTGCATATCAGAGTAGGTAAAGATGCATTGCTCTGTGATGAGGACATTGTAGGAAGATAAATTTTCTCTCTCTCTCTGTCTCTCTCTCTCTCACACACACACAGTGATGGAGAGACAGACACACACACACATACTGAGGAGAAGAAAATCCCCAAATCTGTTTCTTACTATTGCCCTGATCCCTACTATTTCTCCCCATTCCTTAATTATTGTACCATAAATTCCTTTAAAAATGGAGTCTTGATCTACTATAGTATCTGGTACACAGTAAGTACTTAGTAAATATTTTTTAAATGAAAGAAGGAAGAAATTAATGAATGACCACCAGAAATCATCACCTGCCCCTGTGCCTCCTTGTCCAGCCCCTAAGGGCCTGAATCTGGTTATTGGCTAACCCCTTCCCCCACTCCTTCTCCAGTCTCCCAGTTGAAGGCCTGGGGTAGCAGTAGAGCCTTTCTATAATAGTTAGAGAGTACAGAGTCCTAACAAGCGTCCTGGCCTGTCCACTTGCACACCTGCTTATCTTCTAGGATCATTGATGCCAAGGGCTCTATGTCTGTCCCACCCAACGGTACCCAATGTCCTGTCAAGTAGCTCTTAGTCAGTGACCCCAAGTGGAGCCAGCACTCTTTATACCCCTTTTCCTCCATCCCTGTGATAAGTCGTCCTCTGGAAAGAAGACAAAGTGGAACTCTCCCCTAGTCTGGCCTTTACATGGGAGGAAAGAAGAAATTATCAAGCCGTATCTAGACCAAGTCCAGGCAATTGAGAGACAGCATAATCAGAAGCAGAAGCCTCAGGTTCACGAGGTACTGAAGAATGGTGGGGTGCCTTGAAGGGGCTTGCTAGAGTCCCCAAGTTTACCCAGGCAAATGGACTTAGCCCTGAGGTTGTCCAAGGATTCCCTTAGCTAGAAAAAGGAACCTAAACCACAGGCTGGATATCTGTTCCTCCTGAGAGCAGACCTACACATCCACTCCCAGTTCCACGCACAGATACAGAAATCAGAAAATGCTAGAGGTTCTTGGGAAATCAGAGGCAAGTTGGGTGAATTCTCCCCTACCCCAACTTGACCCTTGGCTCCCTCTAGGCTGGGCTTTTCACTCTGCCAACTCTGGACTAAAAGAGAGATCCAGGCTAACTTCAGGTCTCTTTGAGTGTCCCCGAGCCTGAATGTTCCCAAAAGTGCTTTGCAGTTGACCCCATATCCACATATGATAGAGTATTGTACTGGTAAATATCACTATACACTTCTCTGATCTGGACTTTCTATATAACAAAGATTTGACTTTGGGTGTGATAGCTCCTTATACTAGCAATATCAAAAAACATAACAATTTTTTAAAAATTAGCTGGATGTGGTGGTGCGCACCTGTTGTCCCAGCTACTTGGCAGGAGGATTGCTTGAGCCCAGAGTGAGACCCTGTCTCCAAAAAAAAAAAAAAAAAAAAAAGAGCAAGAACAGGGTGTTGAGCCGGGCGCGGTGGCTCACACCTGTAATCCCAGCACTTTAGGAGGCCAAGGCGGGTAGATCATGAGGTCAGGAGATTGAGACCATCCTGGCTAACACAGTGAAACCCCGTCCCTACTAAAAATACAAAAAATTAGCCAGGCGTGGTGGCACGTGCCTGTAGTCCCAGCTACTTGGGAAGCTGAGGCAGAAGAATCGCTTGAACCCAGGAGGCAGAGGTTGCAGTGAGCTGAGATGGCGCCACTGCACTCCAGCGTGGGTGACAGAATAAGAATCCGTCTCAAAAAAAAAAAAAAAAAAAAAAAGTAGAACAGGGTGTTGGTTTGGTGCCTTTTTCCTGAAATTAATTACTTGTTTTAAAAAAAGCAATTGGTTAAACTTGTGTTCATCATTTGCATATTATAATATATAATATTTTAAAATACACCATATATAATGTTAAAAATAAATATAAAAGTCTTATTATATCTAATAATATATACTTATATGATATTAATATAATTATTAACAACAAAAAGGAAGTTTCCCCCCACTGGTAATCTATCTTCCCTTAACAAAGAATGAAGGACTTTCTTTCTGAAATTTTTCTCCAGGACTGAGACTTGAACTTACATCACTGGACTACAAATGTTTAGGAATACCTATCTATGTATTCTATATCTATATATCTAATATTCTATATATACATTATATATCTATATCTATTCTATATCTATATATTCTATATAGCTAGATAATTATATATACATATATATGTATAAAATTGTGTCCTCCCAGCTGGGTGCGGTGGCTCACGCCTGTAATCCCAGCATTTTGGGAAGCTGAGGTGGGTGGATCACAAGGTCAGGAGTTCGAGACCAGCCTGGCCAATATGGTAAAACCCTGTCTCTACTAAAAATACAAAAATTAGCCAGACATGGTGGCACACGCCTGTAGTCCCAGCTACTCAGGAGGCTGAGGCAGAAGAATCGCTTGAACCCAGGAGGCGGAGGTTGCAGTGAGCCAAGATCGTGCCACTGCACTCCAGCCTGGGCGACAGAGTGAGACTCTGTCTCAAAAAAAAAAAAAAATTGTGTCCTCCCAAAAAGATATATTGAAGTCTTAACCCCTGGTGTTCAGAATGTGACTTTATTTGGAAATGTGCTCTTTACAGAGGTAATCAAGATAAAATGAAATCATTATGGTGGGCTCCAATCCAATGACTTATGTCTTTACAAAAGGGGAAAATGTGGACACAGAGACAGACACACACAGAGGTAAGACAATGTGAGACATGTAGGAAGAAGGCGGCCATGTGCATCACTCCAGTGATGTGCCTACAACCCCAGGAACGTCAAGAATTGTCAGCAAATACCAGAACTAGAAGAGGCTTCTCTAGAGCCGTCACACAATATGGCCCTGCTGACACCTTGATTTTGAACTTCCGGCCCCCAGAGCTGTAAGACAATACATTTTTTGTTGTTTTAAGCCACCCAGTTTGTGTACAGCAGCCCTAGCAAACTAACAATTATATCTTCCCAACAAATGGAACAGACACACATGCCTCCTTTCTGAGATAGGAGCCTGCAATTATTAATGTTCTGACTCTGTGTTTTGTTACAATCTTAAATTCCATTTAGAATTAGAAATATGATGAAGCAACAAGGAATAGAGACAAAAACTTAGAAAGAAAGGGGCCAGTTAAAAGTGGTATTGGTGCTGATATTTGATGCCTACAGGAGAAACTGATCTAGAATTGCAGTGTAATATCAGGGAGACATTCCCAACTATAAAAGTTGTCCAAAAATGGACGGAGAAACCTAGAGTGAAACTAAGATCTCTTTGTTCCCTGTAGGCATTCAGTTAGAGGCTGGCTGTCCACTTGTTGGGGTCACTGGAGAGGGAGATCCTGTCCTATATCAGAGGCTAGAGTAGATGATCTTTGGCCAGGTGCAGTGGCTCACGCCTGTAATCTCAGCACTTTGGGAGGCCAAGGCGGGCGGATCACTTGAGGTCAGGAGCTCAAGACCAGCCTGGCCAACATGGTGAAGCCCCGTCTCCACTAAAAATGCAAAAATTAGCTGGGCGTGGTGGCGCATGCCTGTAGTCCCAGCTACTCTGGAGGCTGAGGCAGGAGAATCGCTTGAACTGGGGGGCAGAGGTTGCAGTGAGCTGAGGTCGCGCCACTGCACTCCAGCCTGGGCAACAGAGAGAGAGACTCCACCAAAGAAAAAAAAAGATGGTGTTTAAGGTTCTATCACAGAATGCCTCGTGTGTGCATGCATGCGCGCGCGTGTGTGTGTGTGTGTGTAGTGGAGGGATAGATTAGCACATGTATTATGAACACATGCATGCATGGGAACACACACACATACATACATCATGCACACATACAGAGGTTATTTATGTAGGTCTTCTCTTGAAAGTCTTACAATGTCATTGATGCCTGAAGCCTCTAATCCTGAGATACGGAAGATTATATAACATTTTCTAACAGGGACTTGACCTCTCAGCCAGGTTTTTGTTGTGACTGGATGTGACTGTGTATTGGTGGCAATTACAAGGGGAAGGTGGCAGGGGAGAAGGGAGGGCAGGTCATGATATAGAGGAAAATACTCAGAATGATTCTAAGTATTAGCCATTAAGAAAACAAACCAGCTGGGCGCAGTGGCTCACGCCTGTAATCCCAGCACTTTGGGAGGCCCAGGTGGGCGGATCACAAGGTCAGGAGATGGAAACCATCCTGGCTAACACGGTGAAACCCCGTCTCTACTAAAAATACAAAAAATTAGCCAGGCGTGGTGGCGGGCGCCTGTAGTCCCAGCTACTTGGGAGGCTGAGGCAGGAGAATGGCGTGAACCCGGGAGGCGGAACTTGCAGTGAGCCGAGATCGCATCACTGCACTCCAGCCTGAGCGACAGAGCAAGACTTTGTCTCAAAAAAAAAAAAAAAAAGAAAAGAAAAAAAAACCTCAGAATGGAGCTTACTGCCCAGCCCTAAAGCCTGGGGATGGGGCAGTGGAAATGGTCTTTCTTTCTTTCTTTTTTTTTTTTTTTTTTTTTTTGACATAGGGGTTTTCTCTTTGCCCAGGCTGGAGGTGTAGTCGTTCAATCACAGTTTACTGCAGCCTCATCTCCTGGGCTCAAGCGATCCTCCTGCCTCAGCCTCCTGAGTAGCTGGGATCGCCTGGCTACTTTTTTTTTGAGGAAATGGTCTTTCTAAGCAGCATGGTCTCTGAAAGCCTGAACTGGGGGTTCATGTGATGCCTGTCTTTGGGGAATTTACAGGAGAGCTGATCAAGAGAGATAACAGGAGGGAGTTATCTACTGGGGTGGGGCTGGGGAAATCTCTAGACAAAAGATATCCAAATTAAAGCAAATTTCTTGCACCGAATTTAAAAGGTTGGGGCTCTGATCCTTGGAACTGCAGTCTATGGAGGCCCTGTCACAGTTATAGGGCAAATGTTCAAAGTAGAAATAGTTTCTATTTCACCTAGAAAGTAGTAGTAGTGATGACTTTAAAAATATATATTTATGCTTCTTTGCAATGTCTTAAGTGATTACAGAAACCAGGGGTTCTAAAAAGCTTGTTTAAACGTGTATGGATTACATATGGCAACAAATCTCAAAATATGGCACTTTTGCTTTAATTTGGATATCTTTTGTCTAGAGATTCCCCAGCCCTACCCCAATAGAATGCACTCCCTCCTGTTATCCCTCTTGATCCTTGCAGCTCTCCTGTAAGGGCCCCAAAGACAGGCATCACATGTTAAAACTGTGGAAACGGGGGTCCCAGAAGGGCAGAGAGCCTTGGCCAAGATCAAGGTTAGATAAGTCAATTGGGGCCTCAGGACTTTCCATCAGCCTGCCTGGCTTCTCTGCCTTACAACTCAGAGAAAAATGGCCAGACATTACAATGAATTTAATCACCATGAAAGAAAAGGAAAGTCCTGAGGTGGCTTGGCTTCTGGACTATGGCTCTAAAACACTCGGGTGATTCTGCTTCAGTGTCTGATGGCTGAGTTTTTAGGAGAGGGGACAGAATCAACTTTAAAACTGAGCAAACCAAAGCATAGAAGGGCTGTGGGAGCAATTTCCCATGCATGACTCGGGGAAGCTGAGAGAAGCTCTAAGATGGTAGGTGGCAGTGAGAGACAGGGACAAATCTTTCCTGAAAACAACAAGAGGAAGAATGGAGTGTTCTCAGGCTTTCACACAAGACTTGTGTCACAAGTTGGAGAGGGGAGACCCAGATAGACTCCAGCTGAGCGGTGGTTTGTGCTTTCCCGGAAAGCTGAGGCCTCTAGAACTTAGGGCAGTGAGGGCAGATGCTCATCCCTAGGAGGACACCCACATCCAAGAAGAGCAGATAATTCCTGTATTCCAAGAGCTCTGTGCACTTCTTTATGAACCTGCCCTGCTTCCACCAAACATAGCTATTTCTCAGGCCAAGCCACCAGTTCTAAAATTGATCGCTCTGCATTTACGCTGGGTATAAATAGATATAGATGGGCCGTTTAATTTCCCACGTGGCTACCTTCCGCCAATTGGAGCACCCTTGGGAGTAGAAGAACAGAAAGAGGTTCAAGGTAGGCAGGCCACTAGGATTTTTGAAACTTGGATATTTTGTCTTATACAAAGAGCAACAACTTTTCTATACGCCCTCAAAAATAATCCTACTTTTTAAAGCTTTCTTTTTACACCTAAGTGATGAGAACAAAGACAGAAACTGAGTCCACCCACTAGACAAAACCTGTCATCATAGGCAGTTGCTTAAATGTAGCGACTGAGATTCCCGCAGAAGGAAGAAAGGAAGGAAAACAGGAAGGAGGGAAATGGATATTTATTGAGACACTGTATTACTGTGTTTAGGGCTGTACGTGCAGTATCTCACTTAACCCTCATAGCAACTCTGTGTGGTATTATTATTAGCTTCCTTTTATGGAAGAAGAATTGAGGATCAGAAAGGTTAGGAAATTCATTAAAGACACAAAGGTCATAAGTGGCAAAGCCAGAACGAGAAGCTTCTATAGTTCTCTGTCTAGTCTATGCCAGTGCCAAGAAAGTAAACACAGTGAAGCTGTTCAAAACAGAGGACATAAAAGAGTGGCAACGGTTGTTTATGGGTATCAGAGTCTAGGGTGGTGGTGAGGTGGGGAAGTTAATAGCTTTTCAAGCAGAGGAAATTGAGAAAAATAGAGGCAATAAATGGGAGACAGAAATTCAAGGGCATTTAGAGTAGATAATTCTGGACCACTGTTTCTATTTTATTACTCTCTATATTTTAGACTTCTTGACAGCACACAGCCATTCCTTATTTCAATGTAACACATTTATTCTGTGGGTTGCATGCATACCCAGAACACAATGAACCTCCAGACACACTGTATATTCAGGCCTTCTCAATCTGTTTTGACGAGGGAAATGTGTATGGCTTCTGTACAAAGCCACCAGATATGGCAACCCCAAACTAAGAAGAATGGCCTGTAGACTCACCCAATAAATCTTCCTGAATGGAAAAAGGGTACCACACATTCTCCAACTCTTGCATTTGTTATGGAAGTGGAGAATCACATATTCCTGATTCTACTCTGAGGACAGGGATTGTGTGTCTTTCTGATTTCATCATGTCTTTAAAAAGAATGGGCTTCTCTTGCCAAGCCTGAATGTTTGTGACACTCCAGACCTGGATGTCAGGGCTTGGATGGGAGGGAGGGAAAGAGTACAGACAGTCAAATGACTGAATCAATGGGCAATGTCTCATTAGTGCCATGTTGGAAACAACCAGAGCTAGGCAGCCCTAGTTCCCTGGCATAAGTTGGGTTTTTACAAACATTTTAATTTGTAAAAACTGGAAAAAGGGTGGGGGGCACTTACTGAGTTTGAAGAAAGCAGCAGGGTGAAAGCACCCTTCATTCCTGATTAAAACCACTAGCTGGGGCTGCTGAAGAAAGGAACTGAGTTTATTTCCCCCCAATAATACCATCTGGTGGTTTCTCAGACTCTTTTTTTTTTTTTTTGAGTTGGAGTCTCACTCTGTCACCCAGGCTGGAGTACAGTAGTGGGATCTTGGCTCACTGCAACCTCCACCTCCTGGGTTCAAGCGATTCTCCTGCCTCAGCCCCCCCGAGTAGCTGGGATTACAGGCACCCGCCACCATGCCTGGCTAATTTTTGTATTTTTACTAAAGACGGAGTTTCACCATGTTGGCCAGGCTGGTCTCAAACTCCTGACCTCAAGTGATCCACCCGCCTCGGCCTCCCAAAGTGCTGGGATTACAGGCGTGAGCCACCGAGCCCGGCCCAGTTTCTCGGACTCTTTATGAAGAATCCTATATTGTTCGAGCTATGAACCAGCTCATAATAAGAGCTGAACAACTGTGGCATCCACCTGTTAGAAATCAAGACTGGGGTATTAAAACCAGAAGTGCTGGCCTATTAGAGGGGCCTGACCATTTTGTGTGGAAAGCAAACCTCGCCTAAACCCAGGGATTAGCATTTTCACATTGGGACAATAACTGAAGCAGGTGCTCATTCTATGGGTTGTTCGGAATCATTTTTCTGACTGCATAGAGGTAGAAGCTGAAATAGAATAAGTTCTCAGAGGGCATGACTCCAAACAGGGAATGGGGAGGGAAGTGAGGCATTCCTTATTCTTTGCTTCCTTGGAAAATGGAAAAAGAAACTCTGGCACAAAATGACAGCTGCCCTGGCTCATTGGCAGTTCTGCTAAGAAACTAGGGAGCAAAGAGCTGATTAAAGAAGGTCATGTTTATCTAGGGATATGGTAATTGGAACACACCCTCCCTAGTGATCTAAGCTTAAATCCCCAGCCTCTAAATAAGCAATACTTTCAAAAGGGCCACCTTATCATTATTTATAAAATAGTCTGATTTTCAGGGAGGAGTACTTCTCTTTTAAGCCTCTCCTTTAGAGATTTTGTATGTGGGAGATTACAGACCTCGGGGAGTATTTTTTTTAACTAAGTTTTAAAGTCACCATAGTGTTTGTAAATAAAATAAGATAAAATAAAATAAATACCAAGTTTTAAGTAGTATCGATTATTTTTAAGTACAAGGGCTTATGGTTTTGCTGACTTCTTAAGATTCTGTGAACCTAGAAGGGTGACTGAAAACTTGGTGTTAGTAGTATTCTTGTTCTGATTTCCCTATATGGACACATCCTTGGAACTTCTAGATCTGTCTAATTGGATATTGGAGATAAGAAGTGATTTGGGTGAGGAGAAAAGGCAAGGTTATGGAGAAGACAATGACTTAGCTCACTCATGGGACAGAAATGAGTGCAATGTATTTGGACAGACTTATAAGGACAGAAAAAAAGGTGAGAAGAAAGTCTAGGGAAAGAAGTTTGGAAGCAATGAGGTCCTGGAGGGTTTGAGGCAGGATAGTCTAGTAGTTGAGTGGCTTTGATGTACCAAGAGAGACTTGGAATAAGACGGTGCTAACTAACTTCGAGAGAGACTTGGAATAAGACGGTGCTAACTAACTTTGGGAATTACTTTCTAAGCATTGTTTTCATCATTTGTAAATGAGGATAATAATAATAACGACAACACTGCATCGGGTCGTTATGATTATTAAATGACACCATGAGTGTAAAACTGTTTAGTGTAGCTCCTGTCATGCAAGTGCTCAATAAGTGTTAGTTATTATTAAAATTATTATTGTTGAATATAGAAATTAGACTAAACCACACATGGCAACAGAGTTCATAGCACCTTTTAGAAGCTCCTAAGCTCTCTCTTTTTAAAATGTCTGGACTTTTGATATAATGATAAGGAGGGTTTTCTTGTTTTGTTTTGTTTTAATTTTTTTGTAGAGACAGGGTCTTGATATGTTGCCCATGCCAGACTCAAACTCCTGGCCTCAAGCAATGCTTCTCCTCCGCCTCCCAAAGGATAGGATCACAGGCGTGAGCCACTATGCCTGGGTTTTTTTTTTTTTTTTTTTTTTTTGGCTTACATCTAAACCACATCTGAGTTGTTTTTTTTTTTTTTTGAATGCCCAGGGAATTGGAGATATACAGACCTAAGTTTGAATTGAGGCTCTGTCACTTCCTAGCTGTGTGACCTTGGGTAAGTCCCTTCCCTCTCCTGGCCTCAGTTTCCTCATATAAAATAGGGACAGTTATAATAGCAACCTCAATGGGATTGGAGGAGTGAATGAGGTCTGAAAAACTGCACGTACAGGGCCTGGCACAGAGCAAGTGTCCAATCAATGGGATCTATAGAATAGGCTCAGGCAGACAGCCTGGCTGCAGGGCTCTTTCCGCCCCCACCTCCCTCCACCCCCTGGTTAGTCTCAACTAGAGTCCCATCAATCTGCCACTCTCCTCAGGGGTTGCTGGAAATTCCTGGCGCAGATGTCTCCTACAGAGACGAGTTTTGGATATTCCTTCATCCACCCCTGTTACCACTGAATTATGGGGAGAGAGAGAAGGAGAGAAGACCCATTGAGAGGGAGAGGAGAAAACAAACGACTTCTGTATACTACTGCCCTGGCTAGCCCAGGCCCATGCCTGAAATAGGTGTTCGGTAAATACTTGAGGAATGTATGTACAAGTGAATTAAAAAAAAAAAAAAAAAAGAGGCTGCAGGCAGGCATCCGGGCAGGCAGAGAAAGAAATCCAAGTCATGGCAAACTTTTCCTGACTATGCCTCCATGACATCTGTCTATACAGGGGCCTCCCCTGGCTATCGGTTCACTCAATAACTCCAGTTCGCTCCTTCCTTTTGCACAGATCACATGCAACACCCTACACACTTCCTTCAAGAGATCCAGATAGAAGCTTGGGGGCTCACCACTTTGGGGTCAGAGTACTTGAATTGCTTAGCTGTGGGCAGAAATGCTGATCGCAGGCAGCCCAGCAAGGGGTATCCAGATATAACCCCATTCATCATTCTGAGATTCCCTTCTTGTCCTGAGACCAAGTAGTAGGGTGCTAGACAACAGGACCCACCAGTCGACTTCCATTTTCCATTTAACACAGGTAAGCAATATGACTACCAGGTTTTGACGTGAAGGATTTGCAAGTGAGTGAAGACACCTGTGCACACAGGTGGATAAACACGAGCATTGAACGTGCACACTGACCATCCAAGGGACTGACACTGAAGATTATGCTTTTTCTGGGCAACATTTTAAAACCTTATGTGTGAGGGTTTCTCGGTGCCCTTCATAAGCTCAACTTCTGTTCCAACATTTGTTTCAGATAAGATTTCCTTCCATAAAAATACCACTTAAGGACACACATGCAGAATATGCATTTGGCTTTTCCTGGGTGTTAAATATTTTATTTGATGTGCTGATTTTGTTACTACATCACTGGAAAATTAATCCACAATGAATTGCCTGTGTGACAAGCTCTCACCACAGAAGCAACAGCGATTTGAATCTTGAATCCTGGATTATTTATCTCTTGCTCCCTGTGAGCTCCTAGCCTCAATTTCACACCCGATCTCCTGTTACCCACAAATTCTGCAACTGACACATAAACACAGGCAGAACGTCTTTCTCCCTAAATAAATAAAAACAACAAGGAATCAGAAAAAACGGGGCAAGGATTCCATCTTTCATGATGCCACTTAAAATTTAAAAAGTATTTTAGGCCGGGCGTGGTGGCTCACGCCTGTAATCCCAGCACTTTGGGAGGCTGAGGCGGGCAGATCACGAGGTCAGGAGATCGAGACCATCCTGGCTAACATGGTGAAACCCTGTCTCCACTAAAAGTACAAAAAAAAAAAAAAGCCGGGCATGGTGGCACGCGCCTGTAGCCCCAGCTACTCGGGAGGCTGAGGCAGGAGAATCGCTTGAACCCCAGGAGGTGGAGGTTGCAGTGAGCTGAGATTGCGCCACTGCACTCCAGCCTGGGTGACAGAGTGAGACTCTGTCTCAAAAAAAAAATTTTTTTAAAAAGAGAACCATTAAGCCAGATCTTGCTAACACATGTAACTTCTTGATTAGTTCCACGTTCACATCATCTCTGCCTTGAGTTGGTTCTGGGGTCTGACTTAGCAAGCTTTTGTTTTTATCTCATTCCACATGTGCTGAGAGTGAGGGATATCTGTGAGTTGCTCTTTATTGTTTAAGTTAAAAAAAATAGTGAAGACCACAGCTGACTTCCAAAGTGGGCAACTCCAGCTCATGGGTTAATGAATGAGCCCCAGGGAGTGTGTTTATGATGTCCTGAGGTGGGGGTAATTTTGGCCCAATGGCAGCTGGTTAGGCAGCTGGTAGAGAGCAGCTGCAGGAATGGGACTATTTCTATGGGGGGTAGAATTTAAAGTTGGACTTCTGGATAGAACTGTTCAAGTTGAGCTGCCCCTGGGTTGAATTCTCCCTCTCGGTATAGGTTACCAGCTTATGCTTTGACATCAGATGTACAAGGAGTTGGGGGAGGGAACTAGGGGTGAAAAGAAGGACCCCTGCTGACTTCCTGAGTCACAGCATTGCTGGGGAGAAGTTGGGACCCAAAGGTGCCCATTGCCATGTGCCCTCCTTCCCCTCAACATGCTGTTTTGATGGAACTTAGCATTTGAGAATGTACCGCCAACAGGGCTCTCATTTAAAATGTAAAATGTCCTTTCATAACTGTTGGAAAGGAGGTTTGTATACATAGAGAACATCTAGGATTTGCCCATTTCTGTGAAAAAAAAATTCTTCCTGACTGTAAATCCTGTGCTCTGTAAATAATTGTTGGGTCCAAGAAGACCAACAACTTGCATTTTCCTGCCCCACCGCCTGCCCTGCTTTTGAAGCCCACAGCGAGGGGAGGAGGAGAGGGCATCTGGAGGGAGGAGACGGCAAATGGTCCAAACACACATATTTATTTAGTAAACAAGCTCATCATCTCCTCAATTTTAAAATTCCCTGTGAGCAAATACAAGCACAGACTTCATTTGAAAAAAAAATGTACAGCATTCCCCTTAAAGCGATTTAGTAATTGCAGGAAACAGAGAGCAACATTCCACCCAGGTGCTCACTACAGCACACCTGTGAGTTTGGAAACAAAGTCTCAGCTGTTAAACCTGAGGGGCCGTGAAGCCACCTTTGGATTAGGCTGTGAAAGGAAGAGTGGTAGGGGAAGGACGCAGAGGGCAGCTAGGCCCCTTCTTTCCAGGGGACTCCAAGGTCATCTTGCTGCCTTCTCCCTCTCCTCCTCTTCCTTCTCCTCACTAACATTTCTTTTTTCTTTTTCTTTTCTTTTTCTTTTTTTTTTTTTTTTTTTTTGAGATGGAGCCTCACTCTGTCGCCCAGGCTGGAGTGCAATGGCATGATCTTGGCTCACTGCAGCCTCTGCTTCCCAGGTTCAGGTGATTCTCCTGCCTCAGCCTCCCGAGTAGCTGGGACTACAGGTGTGCACTACCACGCCCAGCTAATTTGTGTGTGTGTGTGTGTGTGTGTGTGTGTGTGTGTGTGTTTTGGTAGAGATGGGGTTTCACCATGTTAGCCAGGCTGGCCTCGAACTCCTGACCTCAAGTGACCTGCCCGCCTTAAGCCTCCCAAAGTGCTGGGATTACAGGCATGAGACACCGCGCCCAGCCCTCATTAACGTTTATGGAGTACTAACAACATGCCAGGCACTGCACTTAGGGCTTTGTGAGCCTTGCTTCATGTAGGCTTCACAGTGTTCTGAGGTAGGGACTGTTATTATTCCCATGTGAGAGAGGAGGAAACTGAGGCCTAGAGACTTTGGATGACTTGCTCATGCAGGTCACATCCTAGTAAGTGACCAGGAGTCAAGGCCAAGCTGAGCTCACTCCACAGCTGGTTCTCTCCCCACAGAAGTCAGACATTTCCTTAAGCCTCCCTTTATGGGCTGGGTGCGGTGGCTGGGGCCTATAATGCCAGCACTTTGTGAAGCCGAGGAAGAAGGATGGATCACTAGAGGCCAGGAGTTTGAGACCAGCTTGGGCAACAAAATGAGAACCCTGTCTTTACAAAAAATAAATAAATAAATAAATTTAAAAAATAGCCAGTCATGGTTGTTGGCACCTATAATCCCAGCTACTTGGGAGGTTGAGCTGGGAGGATCGCTTGAGCCTGGGATTTCGAGGCTGCAGTGAGCTATGATTGTGCCACTGCACTCCAGCCTGGGTGACAGAGCGAGACCCTGTTTCAAAAAAAAAAGCCTCCACTTGTGGATCCTGTTAAGATGCAGACTGCTCTAGGGAGGCGTAGCCCTTTAAATCCCTCAGTTCTCCAGAACAATTTCATGAAGAGAGGGCCCAGGTACATCACAGAAAATGGTAAGCAGGGGAGATGGCACCAGTAAGATGCTTCCCAATTTTCCTTTTTCTCTCACTTCATTCAAGTGCTATTCATGGTGGCCTCTGCCGTGGCTCGCAGGCATCTTAAGGTTGTTCATAAGACCCACTAGCTTTCAATGAGGCAGGCAGTGCGGGAAGGGGACAGGGATTAAAATCGATGTTGTTCTGTTGCCTCCCTTCATAACCTCCAAACTGTAAGAAAAAGGGCACGTTTCATGCAGAATAAAACAACTGTCAAGATATTTCTTATTTATATGAGCTGGTACAGTTTTACCCCCACTTAAAAAATGTGATTGACCCTAGAAAAGCCCAATTTATAAGGTTCTGGTACTTGTTGTATTCTTTCTCAGAGCATTTTGAAGAAGGTTTATATACAAAGAGGATGCATATAGGAAAGTGATATAAAAACACCCTTGAATAGATTTTAACTATGATTTGATTAGCTTACCCCCTCTTTAGGGGGAAAACTAGAGATTTTCTAGCTGTTTTGCTGAAAAATACTCTCATCTTCAAACTCAGTAATATCTGAATCTTGCACCCTTTTTTTCTAGAACCCTTTATTTTATTTATTTATTTATTTATTTATTTATTTATTTATTTATTTATTGTGAGACGGAGTCTTGCTCTGTTGCCCAGGCTGGAGTGCAGTGGCACGATCTTGGCTCACTGCAACCTCTGCCTCCCGTAGAACCCTCTTTTCTGTTCTGTGTGTGCTGGAGTTAGACCCTCCTTGTGTGGGGAACCCATAGGAACCTGTGGTTGTTTGGTGATTGCAAAATGCTGGTGAATAAATGACCGCATCTACAGCTGGGGAGCAGGCCCAGGATGGATGTGGGGTGAGGGTGCTGGGAAGAAAATGATCTCACCAGAGCACCATTGGCCAGGAGAGAGAGGAGCCTGGAGAATACTGAAGGATGGAGAAAACACAAGCTGGAGGAAGTGAGAAGGAGACATTTGAGAGAAGGGATGAATTCAATCAAGAGTAGCAGAGAGCAGAAGAGCAGCTGGGGAAAAATTTGACTGATTTAGGGGCCCAGGGAGAAAAATGAGTTCAAGCAATACAGGGCATCCGATCAAGGGAGGGGTTGAGCAACAGCTCCGGTGTCAGGTGGCTATGAGGAGAGCACTGGATACTGAACATGGAACTCAGCCAGAAAGGACCCTGTTTCCCTGATGGGACTGGGTGGAGGAGATGCGGGCAACCTACGTGGCCTGGCACTAAATCATGGTATGTTGAGAAGAAAAGGCAAGCTTATGTGTGAGAGGCTAAGCAGGTTGGACTTGTCCCTGAAGTGTTCCGACTTTGAGCATGTTCCTCCCACCCCTCCAGTTTCTCCCACTGGTGGAATTTCTATTTCCTAACTGGCTGGCAGGGAGGGCTCCAATGTGAGTGACAGGGAATTGGAAACCTGGAGAAGCCTGAGGAAGAATATTGGGGTCCTAAAGTCAAAGTCTAAAGTGCAGCCTCCTCTCAAATCCTTTGTGCTTGCCTAATTCGCTTGTTCCCTTGGGGAAAATAAGTATGGGGGATGGAAATCGTAATTTTTAGCTTGAGTAGCAAATGGTTCCATCAACCCCTGGGCTCTACTGGATGATTTCAAGGGATATTTTGTGGGTGGAAAGAAACCCCTCCAATGATGGATACATGAGTACTGATGTCTGCATTTTCATGTGCAGAAGATTCAGGGCTTGGGATTCTGTACCTCAAAGAACATACAATGGGGCCAGGAGCAGTGGCTCATGCCTGTAATCCCAGCACTTTGGGAGTGGATCACTTGAGGTCACGAGTTCGAGACCAGCCTGGCCAACATGGTGAAACCCCATCTTTACTAAAAATACAAAAATTAGCCGGGCGTGGTGGGGCATGCCTCTACTCCCAGATACTTGGGAGGCTGAGGCAGGAGAATTGCTTGAACCGGGGAGGCAGAGGTTTCAGTGAGCCGAGATATCACACCACTGCACTCCAGCCTGGGTGACAGAGCAAGACTCTGTCTCAAAAAAAAAAAAAAAAAAAAAAAAGTACAGTGGACCCCCAGACTCAAAAGGTAGGAAACCATTGCTTTCCTATCATTAGTCCATGTAGTCAAACAGTACTTTTTATTCCAGGGCATCCCTGTAGCTATTCAGTCTTATCCAATGTGGGATAGGGATGTTTTTCCTCTTTTGTAAGAGAGAAAATAAATACAAATGGGGCGGGCGCGGTGGCTCACGCCTGTAATCCCAGCACTTTGGGAGGCCAAGGTGGGCGGATCACAAGGTCAGGAGATCGAGACCATCCTGGCTAACATGGTGAAACCCCATCTGTACTAAAAAATACAAAAAATTAGCCGGGCGTGGTGGTACGTGCCTGTAGTCCCAGCTACTTGGGAGGCTGAGGCAGGAGAATTGCTTCAACCTGGGAGGCAGAAGTTGCAATGAGCCAAGATCACGCCACTGCACTCCAGCCTGGGCAACAGAGTGAGACTCCATCTCAAAAATAAATAAATAAATAAATAATAAATAAACAAATTAAAAATGAAAGTTTATTTTTCCTTAACATGATTTTGAGTAACTGTGTTTAAGTCAATCAGGGTCTTATTACCTGGCTTCATTCATCCAACATATACGTATTGAGCACCTTCTTTGGACCAGTATTGTGTTAGGTGCTGGGAATATCAAAAAGGGAACTAACACAGGGTTTCTACATTAATGGAGTTTACAGTCCCAAATGGGAGACACGAAGTAAATAGATAAACTCACACATCATTACTTAGTATTAGATAGTTGATCTCAAAAATGTGTAATTACATTTGCGATAAATGATACAAGGGTTATATGCAAGTGTTATAATAAAGAATGCATAACAGAGGGATCTAACCTATTCTTGGGATCTGGCAAGGCCTCCCTGAAGAAGAGACTTTTTTGTTTTTTTGAGACAGAGTCCCACTCTGTCGCCCAGGCTGGAGTGTGATCTTGGCTCACAGCAACCTCTGCCTCCCAGGTTGAAGCGATTTTCCCACCAGCCTCCCGGGTAGCTGGGACTACAGGCGCAAGCCAGGACGCCCAGCTAATTTTTTGTATTTTTAGTAGAGACCGGGTTTCACCATGTTGGCCAGGCTGGTCTCGAACTCCTGACCTCAAGTGATCCACACACCCCCCCACCCCACCCCACCCCACCCCTTAGCTTTTCACAGTGCTGGGATTACAGGTATGAGCCACCACACCTGGCCAGAAGAGACATTTTAACATCAGTTGTCAGATATAGAGTTGGGGCTGCAGATGGGGAAGACAGCACATGTCGAGAGAATGGCCAAGACCAGCACTACAGAGCTGGAGCCCAGGTCAGCACAATCCTCTTCATGCAACTCTGTGTTATCTTCCCTTCTTCCCTGCTATTTTCCCTATGCCACTACCAACCATCACCCTTTCCCCTCATTTGAGCACAGCTCAGGTAGGTCTCTATCTTTCATCTTTGAAAATGAATCAATACAGGCAAAAATCTCATTGCATGAAAATCTGTCATCTTGGAAATGTGTGTGTGTGTGTGTGTGTACACATACACATGTGTGAATACATGTGTCTTGCAGGTATGGGATAATAATATTTAAGAAACATTGCCTCAGAGATTGCCACTTCTCATACACTGCTACAAAATTGAAATCACCTGGGTGCTTCTTTTGCCAATTTGTCTTTTGAATCCCAATGAATCGAAGCTAGCATGTTTGCAATGGCAGAGGAGTGAGGAGTGGAGATCTTTGTGCAAACAATTTTGGCACTCAAGGTAATACCCTTAAGGTCCGTCCAAGTTATTGTCCATTCTTTTTTATTGTAGCACGGTTTGTTTAACTATTCACTTATTGAAGGACATTTTGGTTGTTTCTAGTTTTTTGCTGTTAACAAATAACGCTGTTATAAACATTCATGTATGAGAATTTGTGTGGACATAAGTTTTCATTTCTCTGGGATAAATGCCCAGGAGTGTGATTGCTGGGTCCTATGGTAATTGCATGTTTAGTTTTATATGAAACTGCCAAAGAGTTTTCCAGAGTGGCTGTAGCATTTCACATTCCCACTAGCAATGTCTGAGAGATCCAGTTTCTCTACATTCTCACCAACATTTGGTATTGTCACTGTTTTTTTATTTCAGCTGTTCTAATAGGTATGTAGTGACATCTCATTGAAGTATTAATTTGCATTTCCCTAATGATTAATGATGGTGAACATCTTGTCATGTCTTTACAATCCATGTTTCCTCTTTGGTTAAATGTATCTTTATGTCCTTTGCCCATTTTCTAATTGGATTTTGTTTTACTGTTGAGTTTTTTAAAGTTCTTAACGTATTCTAGATACGTGTCAGTTGTCAGATGTGTGGTTTGCAAATATTTTCTCCCCTTATGTTATATAACTTGTCTTTTCATCTTCTTTCACAGAGCAAATGTTTTATATTTTGGTCAGGTCCAATTTATTGATTTTTCCTTTCATGGATTGTGCTTTTGATCAAGTCTAAGACCTTTTTGCCTAAGCTCTAGATCCCAAACATTTTCTACTGTTTAGTTAAACATTTTAAAATAGTTTTTATGTTTAACTCCATCATCCATTTTCAGATACTTTTTGTATAAAGTATGAGTCTTAGATTGAGCTTTGTGATGGTTAATTTTATGTGTCAACTTGGCTAGGCCACAGTACCCAGATATTTGGTGAAACACCTCTGAATGTTGCTGTGAGGGTATTTTGTTTTTTAGAGGAGATTAACATGTAAATCAGTAGACTTTGAGTAAAGTAGATTACCTTCCATAATGGGGGTGGGCCTTATCCAATCAGTTGAAGGTCTTAAGGAAAAGACTGACCTCCCCTGAGGAAGAGGGAATTCTGTCAGCTGACTGCCTTTGAACTCAAGTTGCAACATTAACTCTTCCCTGAGTCTCCAGCCTGCTGGCCTGCCCTGCAAATTTTGGACTTGCCAGCATCCACAATTCCATGAGCCAATTCCTTAATCAATCAATCAATCAATCAATCTCTCTCTCTCTGTCTCTTTTTTTTTTTTTTTTTTTTTTGAGACAGAGTCTCGCTCTGTCGCCCAGGCTGGAGTGCAGTGACGCGATCTCGGCTCACTGCAAGCTCCGCCTCCCAGGTTCATGCCATTCTCCTGTCTCAGCCTCCAGAGTAGCTGGGACTACAGGTGCCCGCCACCACGCCCGGCTAATTTTTTGTATTTTTTAGTAGAGACGGGGGTTTCACTGTGTTAGCCAGGATGGTCTCGATCTCCTGACCTTGTGATCCGCCCGCCTCAGCCTCCCAAAATGCAGGGATTACAGGCGTGAGCCACCGCGCCCAGCGCTGTGTCTCTTTTTCTCTCTCTAAACAGGCACCCCAACACACACACATCCTATTGGTTCTGTTTCTCTGGAGAACCGTGACTACTACAAGGTTCTTTTTTCTCTACCATGGATGTGCAATTTCTCCATCATCATTTGTTTAAAAGGCTATCTTTCCTCCATTGAATTGTGTGTGTATCTTTTAAAAAGTCAGTTGGCCATATTTATATGGGACTGTTTCTGGGTTCTGTTCTGTTCTGTTGATTTATGTGTCTGTCCTTCTACCAACACCACACAGTCTTGATTACTGTAGATATATGATAGGGTCAACTGATTCCTCCCACTTTATTCTTCTTTTTCAAACTTGCTTTAGCTATTTGTGTTCCTTTGACTTTTCTGTATAAATTTGACATAAAATTATACAAAAATCTTGTTGCTGTTTTGATGGGAATTATGTCAAACATGTATATCAATTTGGAAATAATTGACCCCTTTATGCTTAATCTTTAAAATGGATTTAAAGCATTTAAAGTACATGGTATGCTTCTCCATTGAGTTAGATATTTGATTTCTTTCCTCAGCATTTTGTAGTTTTCAACATACAAGTCTTATTCATGTTTTGTTAGATATACACCTAAGTCTTTTTTGAGCAATTATAAATGGTGTTGTATTTTTAACTTTGGTGTTTATGTATTCATTATTAATATATAGAAATACAATTGATTTGTGTATGCTTATCTTTTGTTTATGCATGTATCTCCTGACCTTGCTGAACTCATTTATTTGTTTTAGGAGTTTTAAAAAAAATAGTTTTCTTGGTATTCTCTATACAGACCATCATGTCATCTGAAAATAAGAAAATGTTCTTTCTTCCTTTCTAATCTGTATGCCTTTTATTTCCTTTTCTGGACTTTCTGTACTAGCTAGAATGTCCAGCACTATGATGAATAAGAGTAGTGAAAGTGCACATCCTTGCCTTTTTCCTGATCTAAGGGTGAAAACAATCAGTTTTTCACCATTAAGTAAAATGTTAGTTGTAGGGTTTTTTTTGCAGATGCTGTTTATCAAGTTGAGGAAATTCCTCTCTATTCCCTGTTTGCTGAGAGATTTTATCATGAATGGATGCTGAATTTTGTCATTTTTTTGGCATCAAATGATATAATCATGTGATTTTTCTTCTTTAGCTGTTAATATGGTGGTTCACACTGATTGATTTTTAAATATTGAACCAGACTTGCATACACGGAATGAGCCTCTCTTGGTCATGGTGTATAATTCCTTCATATTGCTGAAGTCTGTTTGCTAATATTTTGTTATTAATTTTTGCATTTACATTCATGAGTGATATTGGTCTGCAGTTTTCTTTTACTGTTTTTGTCTGATTTTAGTATCAGGGTAATATTAGCTTAATAAAATGAATTGGGAAATATTTCCTCTACTTCTATTTTCTGGAAGACATTATGTACAATTGGCATTACTTTTTCTTTAAATGTTTATTCTCCAGTGAAACCATCTGAGCCTAGAGATCTCTGTTTGGGGAGTTTTTAAATTATGAATTTAATTTCCTTAATAGTTATGGAGCTACTACCTGTATTTATATTGGGTGAATTGTGGTAGTTTGTGTTTTTCAAAGAATTGGTTCATTGTTATATTTGTGTGTATAAAGTTGTTAACCTTTTGATGTCTGCAGGGTTTGTAGTAGTATCCCCTGTTCTGTTTCTGATGCTGGTAATTTGTTTCTTCTCTCTCTCTCTTTTTGATCAGTCTTGCTAGAGGTCTGTCAATTTCATTAAATTTTTTATTTTTTACAAAGGAACAGGTTTTTGTTTCATTAATTTTCTCTATTGTTTTCCTTTTTTTCAATTTCAACTCTTATCTTTATTATTTCCTTCCTTCTGCTTGCCTTGTGTTTATTTGTTCTTTTTCTAGGTTCTTGAGGTAGAAGCTTAGATTACTGACTTGAGACCTTTCCTCTTTTCTAATGTATAATTTAGTGATACAAATTTCCCTTTCAACGTGGCTTTTACTGTGTCCCACAAATTTTGAAATATTATAGTTTTATTTTCAATTCAGTTCAATGTATTTTAAACATTTCTCCTGAGACTTCCTCTTTGACCCATAGATTATTTAGAAGAATGTTGTTTATTTTCCAAGTGTTTGGATGTTTTCCTGTTATCTGTCTGTTATTAATTTCTAATTTGATTCCATTATCGTCAGAGAACACACTATGTACAATTGCAATTCTTCTAAATTTGTTGTGGTTTCTTTTATGGCTCAGAATATGGTCTATCTTGTTCTATGTTCTACAGAATGTGTATTCTGCTTGTGTTGGATGGAGTATTCTATACATGTTGATTAGATCCTGTTATTGATGGTATTGTTGAGTTCTATATCTTTGCTAATTTTCTGTCTAGTTGTTCTATCAATTGTTAAGAGAGGAGTGTTGAAATTTCCAACTATTGTGGCTTTGTGGATTTTCTTCTTTCAGTTCTATCAGTTTTTGCTTCACATATTTTGCTTCACAAACAGCTCTGTTGTTTGGTGCATGAACATTTAGGATGGCTACATCTTTTTGGTGGGTTGAGCCATTTATATATATAATATATATATAATGTATATATATATATAAAATTTATATATATATATATAATGTCCCTCTCTGTCTCTGATAATTTCTTTCTCTGAAGTCTATCTGATATTAATATAGACACTCATGCTTTGTTTTGACTAATGCTTGCATGATAAATATGTTTCCTTCCTTTTACTTTCAGTCGTCTTATATCATTATATTTAAGGTGAGTTTCTTGTAGAGTACATACTGTCGGGTCATTTTTTCTTATCGACTCTGCCAGTCTCTGTCTTCTAGTTGGTGTATTTAGACCTTATATACATTAAATGTAATTGTTGATATGTTAGGATCTAAGTCTGCCATTTTATTTTTAATTTTGTTTTCTTTTTCCTGCCTTCCTATGAGTATTTGAATATTTTTGGGAATATTGTAACATTTTGATTTATCTGTAGTGGTTTTGAGTGTATATCTTTGTATAGATTCTGAGTGGCTCTAGGTATTACATTGTATATACATAACTTATCACAGTCTGCTGGTAATGTTATTTTGCCAGTATGAGTGAAGTATAAAAACCTTACTTCTGTTAATGTCTCTTTATCTCCCTAGTTTATGATATAATCAACTTAAATATTTCCTCTACATGCAATTAGAACTATATCAGACAGTATTATTATTTTTGCTTCAACCATCAGACAAAATTTTGAAGACTCAAAGAGGAAGGAAAGTCTATTGTGTTCATCATATTTTTGCTTATTGTATTATTTCTTGCTTCTTGATGTTCCAAGATTTATTTTATCATTTCTGTTCTGTTTAGATAACTTCCTTTAGCTATTATTTTAGAGTAGCTCTGATGGAGACAGGTTCTCTTAATTTTCCTTCATCTGAGAATGTCTTGATTCCCACTTCATTCCTGAAGGATATTTTTGTGGGATATAGGATTTAGTTCTTTTCTTTCAGCATTTGAAAAATGTGCCAATTCCTTCTGGTCACATGGTTTCTGATGAGAAATCAACTGCCATTTAAATAATTGTTTATCAGTTTCTCTGTCAAATTATTGTTTTTCTTTTCTTTTTTGAGACAGAGCCTCACTCTGTGACTCAGGTTGAAGTTCAGTGTGGCATGATCATGGCTCACTGCAGCCTCTACCTCCCTGGGCTCAGTGATCCTCCTACTTGAGCCTCTCGAGTAGCTGGGACTACAGGTGTGCACCACCACACCTGGCTAATTTTTGTACTTTTTGCAGAGATGGGGTTTCACCATGTTGTCCAGGCTGGTCTCAAACTCCTGGGCTCAAGCAATCCACCCGCCTTGGCCTCCAAAACTGCTGGGATTATAGGCACAAGCCACTCCGCTTGGCCAAATCATTGTTTTTCCTCTGTCTGCTTTCAAGATTGTTTTCTTTGTCTTTAGTTTTCAGAAGTTTGACTGTGATATGTCTTAGTGTGGATTTCTTTGGGTTTAGCATGTTTGAGATTCTCTAAGCTTTTTGAATCTGTATGTCTTTTGCCAAATTCGGAAAATTTTCAGCCATTATTCCTTGAAATACTTTTCAGTCCTAGTCTCCTCCTCTCATCCCAGGACTCCAATGACATGAATGTTATATCTTTTGTAATAATTCTACAGGTCCCTGAGACTGTTATTTTTTTCCAGTCTATTTGCTCTCTGCATAATTTCTGTTGTTATATACTCAAGTTCACTGATTTTTTTCCTTTGTCCCCTCCATTCTGTTGTTCACCCTATTCACTGAGATTTTCATTTTGGTTATCGTGTTTTTCAGTTCTAAAGTCTACATTTGGTTCTTTATGTATTCTTATTTGCTTACTGAGACTTTCTGTTCTTTTTATTTGCTCCAAGCATGTTTGTAATTGCTCATTGAAGCATTTTTATGATAGCTGTTTCAAAATCTTTGTCGGATAATTCTATCTCATCATCTTAGTGTTGGCATGAATTGACTGTCTTTTTCACTCAGTTTGAAATCTTCCTGGTTCTTGGTATGATGAATGATTTTCAATTGAATACTGTTCATTTTGGATATTATGTCATGAGACTCTGGATCTTATTTAAACCTTATGTTTTAGTGGTTTTTTTCTGACATTGCTCTAGTAGAAAAAACTGGAAGGGTTGCCTTGTTACTGCCAAATTGGGGTAGAAGTTCAGGCTCGCCACTCAGCCTTTGCTTGGACAGTTGGAGGTGAGGGTTACAGTTTTTCCTGTGGTGTTTGGCTACAGTAGAGCAGTAATGGTCTAAAAGTTTTCTGTCTTTCTAGGATGCCCCTTTTCTGGTCCTTTGGCTAGAGAGAGTAGGCTTTTGTTGGGACTTTAGAAAACTCTGTTCCCACTGGTGTTTCTGAATTGCTAGCTTCTCTAGCAGCCAGTCTGGGATATTTGAGGCAAAAAGAAAGCTCAGGGAACTCACGAACTCATGTTACTCTTTGAGTCTCAAGGTCCTTAGTCAGTCTATCTTCTCTCCACCTTTCTTGGTTGTCTTATGTTTGTTGTATATATAATAACTAGGGTTTATAGTTGTACTTAGTGAAAGGAATAGGGAAAAGTACATCTACTCCATCTTTCTAAAAGCAGAAGTTGACTTTTAGGATCCCACGTCTCTGATTAGTTATTAAATCTCATTACTTATCTCTGAAGGTATGGTGTTAAAAACTCACATTTTAATACGCTGTCTTTGTTGAATGAGTGGATCATACTCGTGTAGCTTGTGAGATGTTGAAGCAGAACTATAGACTAAAGTGTCCCCTGAGCTGAGCTCGTCAGCTGCTGAACTGGTGACAGATTCCTTGAGTCTGTACTGCTCTTTAACTAACAGATCTTCAGTATGTGCCCAGAACTGCACTGGGTGTTTAAGAAACTATGAAGAAAGATGTGGCCTCGACTCTCAGGGTATTTGATGTCTATTTGGGAAAACAAGAAAAGTGAATTCTCCATTTCAGGGTGTAGAATATAGTAGACACTCAATACATGCTTGTTGCATGAGTGAATGCTGCTGGGCACATGCTAATTGCCCCTGAATGACAAGTGCTAAACTAAACTGTGTGATGCAGATTAAAAGTGCTGTATAAAGCCAGAAGAGAGGCAGCAGTATGGCTGAAGTTGTCGAGAAGGGTTGTTTTTTTAAGGAGGTAGAGGTTGAGTTGCCTTGACCATATGTTAGGACCTGGAGGTAGTTTTTGAAGGAAGAAATTGACAGGACTTGTTAACAGACTGTTTGTTGGGGATGAAATTCAGTAAAAAGCAAAACAGACTTTGGTTCAGATCCTGGGTGACAGGGAGATGAGGGAAACACCATGAGTTTGACTTTGTACCTGATTAGCTTGAGCTGTTAGCAAAACATCCAAGCACAAGTACACAGTAAGTATTTGGAATATTTGGAGCTGAAGGAAAGATTATACTAGAAAAACCCATCTTTTCACTTGAGAGTTTCCAGAAGATATGGGAACTATCACAACTTAGCAGCCAACAAATGATGTGAGCTAAGATAGTTAATAACCCCTCTCTGGGCTTTAGTTTCCTCATGTATAAAATGAGGTGCGATGGTAGGTGGTTTTTTATGAGATAACATTTGGATTAGCATAGTATCTGGTATTTGGAAGGAGCCCTATACTTGCTGGAATATTTTCCTTCCAGGTCTAAAGGTCTAGGATTGTGTGATTTCTTTGAAATATGAACTGTCCTTAATACATCTGCTGATATGGTTTGGCTGTGTCACCACCCAAATCTCATCTTGAATTGTAGTTCTCATAATCTCCAAGTGTCGTGGGAGGGACCTGGTGGGAGGTAATTGAATCATGGGGGTGCCTACACTCATGCTGTTCTCGTGATAGTGAGTGAGTTCTTACAGGATCTGATGGTTTTATAAGAGGCTTTTCTCTCTTTTACTCAGCACTTCTCTCTCCTGCCACCACATGAAGAAAGACATGTTTGCTTCCCCTTCTTCCATGAGTGTAAGTTTCCTGAGGCCTCCCCAGCCATGTGGAACTGTGAGTCAATTAAACCTTTTTCCTTTATAAATTACCCAGGCTTGGGTATTTCTTCAGAGCAGCATGAGAACAGACTAATATATCTGCCTTCTATGATTGGGTTTTTCCCCCAGCAGAGCCCAACAGTTTATATCACGTGAAGCTAAGAATCTAGGGGAGGGAGAGTTGTACATGTTGTGTCTCAATCTTTTCAGACTTCATAAGTTTTTCTATCTTTTGAGCATTTGCATTTTTCATGCTTGAATCAGAAAAGCCTCCATTTTGGCTGACTCTAGCCCTTCACTCTGGGGAGTAGAATGGGCAGGTAGCCATTAGTACACAGGAAGGGAGGGATTTGTGGTATCTTAAAGCCATTGGATTTTATTTATTTCCAGTTTGTTCAACATTTGTTCCACAGATCTGGAAAGTTTAAAAAGGGGTGGGGATGGAGAGAGAAGGATGAAAAATTAACTAGGCCTAGAGAAAAGGATAAACATATTTTCCTTTCAATGTCAAACTAAGGCTCAGAGCATTATTATTATTATTATTTTTGAAATAATAATAGGCTGGAGTGCAGTGGCATGATCACAGCTCACTGCAGCCTTGAACTCCTGGGCTCAAGCGATCCTCCTGCCTCAGCCTCCTGAGTAGCTCGGACTACAGGCATATACCACCATGTCTGACTTATTTTTCACATTTTTTTCTTTGTTGAAATGGGGTCTTCCTATGTTGCCCAGGCTGGTCTGGAACTTCTGGCCTCAAGCAATCCTCCCACCTCAGCCTCCAGAGTAGCTGGGACTACATGTGCATGTCACCAGACCTGGCTAATTTTTTTAATTTTTTTGTATAATGAGGTTTTGCCATGTTGCCCAGGCTGGTCTTGAACACCTAGGCTTAAGTGAGCCACCCACCTTGGCCTCCCAAAGTGGTAGGATTACAGGCATGAGCCACTGTACCCCACCCCTCAGAGCATTTAAATCTGAAATGACTTCTGGGCTTTATTTAATTTTTCTAAAAACTGACCACTGCCGTAACCATCCACATGTCATCTGAAGAGTTGACACTGAGTTCAAGAGTTTGAGGCTACAGTGAGCTATGATCAGCCCACCGCACTCTAGCATGGGCGACAGAGTGAGACCCGATCTCATTTTTTTTTTTTTTAAGGATGAAGATTTGACACTAGTTGGAGAAATGGTTCTACATCTCATTACTAGGATTTTATGAAAGTCAGCCCTCTAGCATAAGTAGTAGTTACTTCTTTCAAATTAAAAAAATTTGGATTTTAAAGTAAGATAAGCTCATTACAAAAATAAGAAAATGAAAATGACTCATAATCCCACAACATAGGGATAATTATAGTTTTGTGGTTTGTTGTTTAGGGACATGGTCACCCAGGCTGGAGCACGGTGGTGCAATCACAGCTCACTGCAGCCTCAAACTTCAAGGGATCCTCACATCTCAGCCTGCTGAGTAGGTAGGACCACAGGCATGTGCCACCATGGCTGGCTAATCATTGTTAATATTTCTATTATTTCTTTCCAGTCATTTTTTTTCTGCACACACACACACACACACACACACACTTGGGATTTCACTGTATGTTTGTGTATCCTCCTTTCCCCCACTTAAGTTAGACCATGAGCATTTACTCATGTCATTAAATATTCTTCTAAACATGATTTTAAATAATTACATTGCATTTCATAGTATAAATGTTACTGCATAGGATTTCATAGTATGGACAACTTAAGTTTTTTCCACTTTTTCTCTATTTTAAATATTGCCACAATGAATTTCCATGTATTTGTATTTTTTTGTGCATCTCTATTTCCTTTTAGGATAAATCCTTAGAAGGAGAATTACTGGGTGAAAGGATAAGAACATCGTTAAGGCTTTCGAGCATTTTGCCAAGTTGCCCTGTGGCAGAGTTGTACCAATTTGCATTCCTATTAGTGTTTGAGAATGCCTGACTCACTGCATTAACACAGAATATTTTACCATCACATATACATGACACTCTTTTGGATCATTTCAATTCAAATGGCATTTAGTGAGCACCTACTATATGTAGTGTACTGTGCTAGGCATTAGACTCTCTCCTGTTATACAGCATAAGTGCTAGATGCATAACACATGTACAAAGATGGTTAAAAATGCAAACGAAATATAACAACACATAAATCTCTATGGCCAGGGATGACATCATTCAGCCTTTAAATGGCTACTCATTGAGTGAAGACACTATGCTAGCTAATTTAAAAATTAATTTAGATCTTGTAAGCACTTAAAAAACCAGAATGCATTAATATGAATCTTGCAAACAATAGAGGTTCCATTGTGATCACTTACACTCTATTTCCTGGTATAAATTAGAGTAGGAATGGAGAGGAATATTACAAATCCACATCTTTAAAAAAATCAACAATCACAACTCATTTGGGTAAAAGGACAATTTCTGCTTTTGTCAGTTCCCTTTAGAAAGTTAACCTGTTGGTTATCAGAGAAGGGGGACACTGAACACACAGAAAACTAACCTCCTTCTGGCAGCTGGGGATAATTCGTCAGTTTCCTTTGAAATGTGGCTTTGTGCTCACTGATGAAGGCAGCTGGAACAGAAAAAGCATGACAGACAAAAGCTGAAATCCACATGAAGAAAGGTCTTTTTCCCAAAAACTACTGCCTGAGTTAGCAACGGTCAGAACAGAAAGTACATGCGTATCTTCCCAGCAACAAGCATATCTGGTACTAGAGAAGGCCCCCTAGGTGACAGGAGGCATTTAGAATGGCTGTAGCCTTGAATAGGGCTGCTGGACAGCATTTGAACAAACCTTCCCACCCCCATGAAAAATCACACCCTCAAATTAAATCCGTCTAAAACTGTGACTAAAGAAATGAAAGTATTATGTTTTTCAATCAGTCCAAAGCATTTACTATTCTGAAAAAGAAGACCTACTTACTATATAGTGGATGATGGTGCAAGAAGTAGAGGTTTCAGTATATGATTTTCAGTTAAAAAGTAACCAATAGAATAACTAAAAATAATGCTATCAAACTGGAAACAACTGAAATGGTCTGCAACTGGTGAATGGATAAGCTGTGGTACATCCATGCAGTGGAGTACTATTCAGCAATACAAAAGAATGAACAACACATACATGAATCTCAAAATAGTTATACTGAGTGAAAGAAGTCAGTATCAAAGGGTTATATAGTATATGATTCAATTTCTGGGCATTCTGGAAAAGACAAAATTGTAGCAACAAAACAGATCAGTGTAGGGGGTAAAGGGAGGAGCCAATTACAAAGGGCAGCATGAGGGGATTTGGGGGGTAATGGAACTGTTCTATATCATGATTGTGGTGGCAGTTACATGACTTTATTTATTTGCCTAAACTCATAGAGCTGTACACCAAAAAAGTAAATTTTTAAAATAGCATGCTATTTTAAAAAGTGAATTTTTAAAAATCTCATAAAATACTGCTATCAACCGTGGGGAGACAGAAGAAAGACAGGCAGTTGGGAGTAATGTTAAATGAGCTAAATCTTCCATTTTTATAACAGGAGTTAATAGATAATGTCCAAAATGGATAAATCAAGAATGGGAACAGAGTAATATTTAGAGATTCAGAAGTAACTATCAGATGAATTGCCAACAGAATCTGTTAAAAAATGGTTGCCTCTGAGGAGTGGGACTGGGGATGGGGAGGAGTGGGGCAGAGAACTGTTGTTTTTTATTATCAGCTCTCTGTATTTTATATATATATATATTTTTTTTTTTTTTCTTTTTTGAGACAGAGTCTTGCTCTGTCACCCAGGCTGGAGTGCAGTGGCATGATCTCCACTCACTGCAAGCTCCACCTCCCAGGTTCACGCCATTCTCCTGCCTCAGCCTCCCGAGTAGCTGGGACTACAGGTGCCCGCCACCACGCCTGGGTAATTTTTTTTGTATTTTTAGTAGAGATGGGGTTTCACCGTGTTAGCCAGGATGGTCTCGATCCCCTGACCTCGTGATCCACCTGCCTCAGCCTCCCAAAGTGCTGGGATTACAGGTGTGAGCAACTGCACCCAGCTGCCTATTTGATATTTTTAAACCATGCTCATGTATTACTTGATTTAAAAATAAATGTAGTGGAAAATGCACTGGACTGGGAATCCAGAAACCTGATCTCTAACCCTAATTCTGCACTAATTGATCAAATCCCTTCCCCTTTCTGGACCTTGGTTTCTACATCTGTATGATAAAGGGGTTGGACTATACGATGTTTAAGGTCCCTTTCATACCTGAAGAAAATTATAAAATTAGATTACTTACATATCCACAATTCTTTGTTAAATGCCAAGCTATGAAACATGCATTTTTATTTTTAAAGCTGTAAGAGACTAACTCATCAAATTCAACTGTCTCTTTTCAACTGCTGAACAAACCAAGACACAGATTCACTAAAAGATTCACTTGGAATGACAGTTAATTGGCAACAGGGCTAGGACTAGAGCTCAGGGCTCCTCATGGCTCTTTCTGTTGCACCACACAGCTTCTCCTAGGCCTAATGGAATCAGTCCTGGGCACCAGGGCTGACAAAAATTCCCTTGGACAACACCAGGGGTGTAATTCACATGCTGAAATGGTTTCATTGGCCTGGGAGATGAGTCAGAATTTTGGAAGTGGTCCCTGACATAAGCATGTATGATGCAATACCATAGGCATTCCAAAGTTGATCAAGGCTATGTTAAAATTCCAATTTTAGGATTCCGTTCCCTAATAATTGTCCAATAAGCTGCCCTTGGCAGCTACTGCTAGCCTACTGACTTCCCCTTTTGTGTGACAGGAATCCCACTACTCAGAAATATCACCATTCACATTCTGATGTAAAACAATGGGCTCATCCGTTTTTTCTCATCAGCCTTTCATCTCTAGGGCCTCTCAGCTTGTGGCATGATTCACTGAAATACATCAAACATGACAGAAGATGTGAGCATTTGGAAACTTACATCAGCCATCATCAAATTAAAAAGGTATCTTGATATGATTTAGCAATCATCCTTGGAAGAGAGTTGAAACAGACCCCTGACTTTGACCACACCATCTTCCTAGGGAAGACCTTCCATGTTGACCAGTAAGCAAGCTAAAAGTATGTGTTTTGCCAACCATTTCCTCCCCCTTTGCTGGGGCCTGCAGGCTCACTTGCCCCTCATCGCACAAGGTCTGGGGTTTACAGAATAAGGACACCATTATGCAGGGCTATCATTCTTCCTTAGAGGAAACAACACTGCCCTTTGTAAGCTCCCAGCTAACTTCAAAGGGTGTGGCTATCTTTCTGTGCTCCAAGGGAAGCCTCCTCGGGAAACATTGCTCACAGTGCCTTTCCAGTTCTAGAATCTTCTTGAGCTGATAGTCAGTTAGAGCAGGCATTTTCAGGCAGCACCCCCACCCCTGCACCCCCCATTGGTGCTTTGTCTACTTTAGAGGCCAGATTGTATTTTTTAAAACCTACTTGGAAAGCATTTGTTTGCCAACTTTTGTGCTCCCCTCCTATCAGTGCTCCTTCTCCAGCCTGGCTTTCTGCCCAGTTCTGAATCTTGCCTTACCTACTGCCTGGCGTTTACTTCACAACAGCTGGCCCAGGGATCTCAAGTACTTAGTCTCAGCTGCCAGCTTAGGGAAGGAGAGGCCCCTGTAGTTGAGCCTGTGACAAAGACAGCATTTGTTTCCACACCGGTATTTTCAATGTCAACAGCAGTGACAGGCTCCAAAGGGGATCATACCCAGTCACTGCCCACTTGATGAGAACTCCACAAGCTCAGGGATGTCCATTCATCCAGCTTCAGCTCTCCCGGCAATGCTATGAGATGACTAGAGACCACTAATAAGATTCCCATTTTTATTTGCCCATGGGGAAAGGAGACAAATGGCTGGAGACTGGGGGACTCGTCCAAAGGAATTAATGATCATTTTGTTCACAAGAAGAATCAGGATAGCTGAGTCTGACAAATGTTGGTTTCTGTGATTTATCCATTTGTGTAGCTAAAAAGTGCTATCAGCTGGCTTGCTCATCATTGAGTGACCTGAAGTGATGGATGATGGAGAGGAGGTTGCTGTGAGGGTAGAGGTGGCTCAGTACCCTGCAGGAGCAATGCAAAGAGAGACTGTGCCCAAGACCATCTCCCTGGGGGGGATGGGTGGCATTCCTGCCTTCCTTCCACCAACAAATGTTGACTGTGCCATGCACTGGGATGACAGAGATGACTCAGATGTGCCCTTGTCCTCAATGTGTTCATGGTTGGATGAGGAGAACACCAGTCTCACTAGTGACTGAAGGCTAGGACAATGACTCCAGCCTCAAACTTGAGGAAGGAAGTTCATGTTTCTTCCTGGGTTGGCCAATAGAAAGTGGTATTTGTGGCCGGGCATGGTGGCTCACGCTTGTAATCCCAGCACTTTGGGAAGCCGAGGTGGGTGGATCACGAGGTCAAGAGATCAAGACCATCCTGGCCAACATGGTGAAACCCTGTCTCTACTAGAGATACAAAAAAATTAGCTGGGCGTGGTGGCATGCACCTGTAGTCCCAGCTACTCAGGAGGCTGAGGCAGGAGAATTGCTTGAACCTGGGAGGCGGAGGCTGCAGTGAGCCAAAATCGCACCACTGCACTCTAGCCCGAGTGACAGAGTGAGACTCCATCTCAAAAAAAAAAAGTTGTATTTGTGTAGTTTTTCTAACTGTAGTGATGTGCGTGTGCTGAATTACTCACTTGGATTCTCCTCCTTGAGAGTAGGGTTCATTTTGTCACTAATCTGGCTAGATTGCTTATCATAATGCTTAAAAATATAGCTTTAAACATACAAGTGGCCAATAAACATGTGAAAAAAACACTCAACATCACTAATCAGAGAAACACAAATTAAAACCACAATGAGATACCATCTTACACCAGTCAGAATGGCTATAACTAAAAAGAAAAATAGATGTTGGTGAGGATGTGGAGAAAAGGGAATGCTTACGTACTGTTGGTTAGAATGTAAATTAGCACAACTTAAGGAAAACAGTAGGGATAGTTCTGAAAGAACAAAAAATAGAAATATCATTTGATCCATTCTCAGAGAACTAAAATTAGAAATATCATTCGATCCAGGAGTCCCACTACTGGGTATCTACCCACAGGGAAATAAATCATTATATGACAAAGATACTTGTACTCATGTTTATCACTGCACTATTCACAATAGCAAAGATAATGGAACCAACCTAAGTGTCCATCAGTGGTGGATTGGATAAAGAAAATATGGTAGCTATACATCATGGAACACTACCCACCATAAAAAAGAATGAAATCATGTCTTTTGCAGAAAATTGCCTATTGTGTACAATGTTCACTATTCGAGTGATGAGTACATCAAAAGCCCAAACTCCACCATGGTACAATATATGCATGTAGGAAGTCTGCATTTGTACCCTCTACATCTGTACAAAATATTTTAAAATATAGCTTCAAGATGTAATTAAAGTCACATATCAGCTGATTTTGAGTTAATAAAAAAGACAGATGATCACTTTTGGCCAGAACCACCATCTTCTAGTATTTTGCCAAAATAATGAACACAAAGGGAAAGAGAAGAGGCACCCAATATGTGTTCTCTAGGCCTTTTAGAGAACGTGGGTTCATTCCTTTGGACACATACCTATGAATCTACAAGAAAGGTGATATCGTAGACATCAAGGGAATGGGCACTGTTCAGAAAGGAATACCCCACAAATGTTTTCATGGCAAAACTGGAAGAGCCTACATTGTTACCCAGTGTGCTGTTGGCATTATTTTAAAAACACAAGGGTAAGATTCTTGCCAAGAGAATTAATGTGCATATTGAGCATATTAAGCACTTTATTAAGAGCCAAAAAATAGCATCCTGAATTGCATGAAGGAAACTGTTCAGAGAAAAAGGAAGCCAAAGAGAAAGGTACCTGGGTTCAACTGAAGCACCAGCCTGCTCCACCCAGAGAAGCACACTGTGCAAGAACCAGTGGGAAGGAGCCGGAGCTGCTGGAACCTACTCTGCATGAATTCATGGCATAATAGGTATATATGTAAAAAAAAGGCCTCTGGACTGTAACAAAACAAAACAAAAAACATTATCTTGGGTGGGGCTGATGTAATCAAGTGAAAGCTATTAGCCCTCCCTGAAGAGAGACAGCATTTCCTGCTGGACATGAAGAAGCAAACAAGGTTGTGGAGAGAGGGGCAGCCTCCGGGAAGTGAGAGCCTCGGCACTACAGCAGCAAGGAACTCAATTCTGTCAACAACCTGAACAACCTTGGATGCGGACCCCAAGCTCCAGATCTCCAGATGAGAATGCATCCTAGACAACACCTGGACTGCAGGCTCATGACACACTGAGCAGAAGACCCAGCTAAGCTGTGCCTGGACTGAACCATGAAAATGGAGACAACAAATGTGTATTCCTTCAAGCTGCAAAAGAAAAATACAAATATATATCTCCATATGATTATGTTTTGGTTGTTGAGTTTTTCTTTACAACAATAAAAGTAGCGCTATTTTCTTGTTCCTCAGTAAGTTAAACACAGAATTACCATATGACCCAGCAAGTCTATTCCTAGATACATATCCAATAGAATTGGAAATAGGTGTTCAAACAAAAACTTGTATCCCAAATGTTTAGCAGCACTATTGATAATAGCCAAGAGGTTGAAACAATCCAAATGTTCATCAGCTAATGAATGGACAAGCAAAATGTAGTCTATCAGTACAATGGAATATTATTCAGCCACAAAAAGGAATGAAGTGCTGACACATGCTACAATTTGGATAAACCTTGAGAACATTATGCTAAGTGAAAGCAGCCAGACACAAAAAGACTGCTATATGATCCCAGTTACATGAAATATCCAGAATGTTCACATCCACAGATACAGAAAATAGATCAGTGGTTATGCAGGGCAAGGGGGAGGGAACAACAGGGAGTGAGTACTTAAAGGGGCATAGGATTTCCTTTGGGATGATGAAAATGTTCTGGAAATAGATAGTGGTGGTGGTTGGACAACACTGTAAATGTGCTTTATTCCATCAAATTGTATCACTCTTCTTTATCTTTTTTTCTTTTTTTTTGAGATGGAGTCTTGCTCTGTCGCCAGGCTGGAGTGCAGTGGCGCCATCTCTGCTCACTGCAATCTCCGCCTCCCAGGTTCAAGTGATTCCCCTGCCTCAGCCTCCCGAGTAGCTGGGACTACAGGCACCCGCCACCACGTCCGGCTAATTTTTTATATTTTAGTAGAGACGGGGTTTCACCATGTTGGTCAGGATGGTCTGTACCTCCTGACCTCATGATTCGCCCACCTTGGCCTCTTAAAATGCTGGGATTACAAGAGTGAGCCACCGTGCCCGGCCTCTTTTTCTTTTTTTAGAGACAGTGGTCTCACTCTCCCACCCAGGCTGGAGTGCAGTGGTGCAATCATAGCTCACTGTAGCCTTGACCTCCTGGGCTCAAATGATCCTCCTTCCTCGGCCTCTCAAAGTGTTAGGATTATAGGCATGAGCCACCACACCTGGCCTGTGGTGCCATTCTTTCTGCTAGTAATGTCATTGTCATCTCCCACCATGCCCTGGAAAGCGCATGCACATATACAGGGAAGCCATCTCATCCTCCCTCTTCAGGTCATGGTCCCCTCTTATATCTGTTCATAGCTCCTTCACTTCTTCATTAGCACCACATAACAACTGGAAATAACATCACTATTTATAAGATTATCTGTTCAATGTCTGCCTTTTCCATTAGATTGTAAGCTACATGAAGGCAGGGATCATGTCTGCCTTGGTCACTGCTTAGAAGAGTGCCTGGCACATAGCAGGTACTCGGTAATTGTTTGTGGGTTTTTCTTAAAGAATGAATAAAATATATTTTCTAACGTAATTCTGAGAGCCATCTGAGAAGCATAAACCATTCTTCTCTAACACTTTCAAAATGTAGGCAATCAGTTGAAGTAAATGACCAGTGTCTTAGTCTGCTCAGGCCACCATAGCAAAAATATATACAACAGACATTGATTTCTCCCAGTTTTGGGAGCTGGAAAGTCCAAGATCAAGGTGTTGTCCAATTCAGTTCCTGGTGAAGGCCCTCTTCCTGCCTCACGTGGCCTTTCCTTGGTGCATCTGGGTGAAGAGAAAGTGAGGGAGTTCCAAGCTCTGGTCTTTTCCTCTTCTATAAGGGCACAAATCCCAACATGGGGAACCCACCTTCATGACCTCATCTAAATCTAAGTACCTCCCTGAAGCCCCACCTCCAAATGTCATCACATTGCGGGTTAGAGTTTCAGTATGTGAATTTTGAGGAGACACAGTTCAGTTCATAGTATAAGCATAGCAGCATTAAATAGACATTGTGCATCAGTGGAAGAAATTTTTTTTTTTTTTGAGACAGTCTCGCTCTGTCACCCAGGCTGGAGTGCAATGGCGTAATCTCAGCTCACTGCAACCTCTGCCTCCCAGGTTCAAGCGATCCTCATGCCTCAGCCTCCTGAGTAGCTGGGATTACAGGCGTGCGCCACCACACCCGGATAATTTTTATATTTTTAGTAGAGACGGGGTTTCACCATGTTGGCTAAGCTGGTCTTGAACTCCTGACCTCGTGATCCACCTGCCTTGGCCTCCCAAAGTGCTGGGATTACAGGCGTGAGCCACCGCACCTGGCTGGAAGGGATCTTATTTGTGGGCAAGATGTTAGTGTTGATGCTTTCACTATACCTGGTCCCCCTCAACCCACCAATGGTGTCTGTTCACCTTTGGCTCCTGTACCTCCTAAAATCTCTTCTCGGCCATGGTTTTCCTAGGGTTCCAGTATCATTGCAAAGCTTCCAGGAAACTAGATGAGAACAGTTTTCCTTGGTCCCTAATTTAGACTAGTAATGTTAAATCCTCCCAGGAATTCTTGTCAATGTGGAGGGTCACTCTGGCTGCCTTTGCCATGCCCTGTGCTCAGTCCAGATACTTGCTGCTTGCTCCTTACCCATATGAATAAAACAAGGGCATTTTGCATTGGATAGCATAACAATCCATGCAGATCCCACAGCTCCAAAGCTGGTCGAGGGTGACAGGCTGGGGTGCCAGCAAGTAGGAGAGTGACAAGCTGGAGTTTCTGAACTGATGTGACTACAACAACCAGTAATCCTGCCTCATGTAAACAAATTTATTTGAAATAATCCATGTTAAGGTGTCTCATCCATCTTAAGCACTCAATAAATGTTAATTATTTTACTTTTGTTGAGGCAGGGTCTCACTCTGTTGCCCCGGCTAGAGTGCAGTGGTATGATCAAGGCTCATGCAAACCTCCACCTCCAAGGCTCAAGTGTTCCTCCTACCCCAGCCTTCTGAGTAGCTTATAGGCTTATAGGTGTGCATCCTCCTACCTCAGCCTTCTGAGTAGCTTATAGGATTATAGGTATGCACCACCATGGCTGGCTAATTTTTGTGTTTTTTTGTAGAGATGGGGTTTTGCCATGTTGCCCAGGGTGGTCTCGAACTCCTGGGCTCAAGTGATCTGCCCACCTTGACCTCCCAAAGTGCTGGGATTACAGGCATCAGCCACCACACTTGGCCTATACTTTTATGATAAAGGTATTTTATACATCCTTAAAATTATGTTATTGAATACATCTAGGCATATAAGAAAGTTATTAAGTGAAAGGACATTACAAAGAATGTATACAGTATCATCTCATTTTTATAAAAATGGAATTTATGTATGAGAGATATTGTATAGTACTTTACAGCTCAGGATCTGAAGGTAGGCCTATTTTTAAATCTGTGCACTATCACTTATTAGCTGTCTGACCTAGAGTAATTTCTAAACCTCTCTAAGTGCCTTAGTTTCTTTATCTGTAAAGTGGATATAGATATATAGATTATATATATAGATATATATACACACACATACATATACATATACATATGTATATATGCATATACACATATGTATATATATATGCGTATATATTTGCAATGATATGCTTGCATATCTAGAAACCCAAGAGGTGTAACTGAATTAAAATTTCGCAAAAGAATGAATAAGGGTTCAATGCGGTAGTTAGATGCACAGTGGACAACCCAAAAATGAAAACTTTCCAGTGTGCCAGAAATAACGAGTTAAAAACTACCATGATAAAAAGGCACGAGACACAAGGCAGGTGTAGGTTTAGTGCAACGAGCTGGTTGTCTGCTCTGCCCAACTCTAGGTCACACTTGAACCCCTGGGCTTAGAAGCAGCTCCATGGGTGCTATGGTTTCTCAGGACTGTCAGCCTCTAGCTCTTGGCCTTCTTGCACTTGAGGGACTCAAAGTCAAACTCCACTCCATCACCTCACCGTACTTGTTGTCTCTTCAGCCGAGATGTAATTGCTCCAACAGCAAACTAGTTTGCAGAAATGCTACTCTGCCTCCCTGGTAGATGACTTTGTATATCTTCCTCCTTGCAAAGCCATTTTTGCTTCTTGTACCACACCTGATTTCATTAGAAAGTATTTGCTTTAAATTTGCAGGGAGAAGAAACTTAAGTAGTTCTCACAAGGATGTTTTGCACAGTCATTAAGACTATAGCTCAAACCCCAGCTTTCCACCTTTAGCCACCTTGCCTTAATCAAGTCCCTCAACCTCTCTTCCCATCACTTTCCTTCTCTGTAAAATGGAGGACAACAATAGTACCTCACTTTGAAGGACACTGTGAAGATTAAATGAGATTATGTATGTAAAGCGTTTAGCACAGTGCCGGACACATAGGAAGCTCTCAATACATAGGAGATGCTATCATTAAAACAGGAAGAGTTTGTCCTAAATGAATATCAAATGTTTCATCTCTTATAAGCTAAAAACTACTTGCAGCAATTAAACAGGATTTCTCCACCCCTAGTTTCTATCCAACAAAGTTTCAAACATGTCAGGGTCTTAGTTTTAGCCTGGGGCTCCCAAACACAATTGTGCAGATGTTTGTATATAACGAAATATATCTATATAGAAACATACATAGGGAAATACACAGTCTCCATACAAGCCTCTCTAAGCCCTGGAGCCACAGGGCACTTCATCCAGCAAGGCAATTCAATCACAACAAAGTCATTTTTATATTCCTTTAAAGTTTGTAAAAACAAAATCCTCCTTTTCCAGCCAGATGAATGCATTGGTACCTTTGCTTTGCCCTGCCCCTGAGCCGGAGTAGCTGAATCTGTGCTGAATCCAGCCTCTAAGAGCAACCTTGGTCAAGTGCATGGACCCCCAGGGGGTCCTATTATCCCACTTATACTTGAGGGTATATGGGGATTGGGCCAGGCATGGGTTTCTCAGGCACACATAGCAGGTAGAAATGATGCTTCAGAGTCTCAGAGGGGTCTCCACATGAAACCACCTCACCCATATTTCTGAAAGAAATGCTCAAATCTGAGATGGGTTGGGTGGCTAACACTGGTAACCCCAGCAACTCGGGAGGCTGAGTTGGGAGGATCACTGGAGCCTGGGAGTTCCAGATCAGCCCGAACAACATAGTGAGGCCCCATCTCCAAAATAAAAGGAAAAACCTCAAATCTGAGAAAGAAATGCACAGGACAATCCAGGGAACTGAATCCTGAGACCCCTTTGCAGATTTCCCTTTTGTACCTTTCACGCTAAAATGTCAACAGAATTGTGTCCATGTGGGACCAGATTCATGACTGACCTGTGAAGGCTGAGAGAGCATTTTCCCACCTGAAAAGACTCACAAGACCTGTTACATCAAGTAGAACTATGGGCAGAGGCGGAGGAAGGGGACTGTGGAGGTACTTTGTCATCCCACACCCCAAAGCCTCCCTAGGATGCAGGGCAGTAACTTGCACATAAGTTAGGGCAGTGTCTATGTCAAAAGACCCTCTGTGACTCCTTTGGTGAAGAACCATTGTGCAACATGAAAAGTCATCTCCCAGGCTCTCTCCTTTGCAAGCTGCCTTGCCTGGTTTTCTTCAAGCAGGGCACGTGCTCCTGGATGAAAGAGGCATTTCTCACGCTGTAGAAATATAAAGACCAAAAATGGACTTGCTCCTTACAGAGAGAAAGGTCTTTGTGTTACTCCAAGCAAAGGCTCTAGAGACCAGTGAGCGCTTTCATCCTTCCCCTTTCTCTGTTTCTATGGCTTCGTCCTAGCCCAGACTCTGATCATTGATGGCTAGATTCTTACTCCTGGCTCCCAGCTGGACTCTCCAACTCCACTGCCTTTTCTTGCCACTCTGTTGCCATATCTCACAGCCCCTCACCGCTTACCAAATCAAGTCCAGTCCCCTTCCCTTGTTTGAGCAATCGATGCCTTCCATAACCTCTTTAATCAAAATTACCACTATTTCCCAAAGCGACCCACCGGCTGACCACTGTGTGAGCCCCTATATTCCCCCAGCCTGCTCATCCCAGCCTCTATGCTCCTGCTTATCTGCCTGCCACACTGCTTCCCTCCACCTCCCTAGCAGCCCAGGGCCCACCTCCTCCAGGAAGCCTTCCCTGGATCCTGCAACCGACCTACATCTTCCCTTTGCTACAGTCTCACAGCTCTTAGCTGTACCAGACCACCCAGTGTCTAGTTATACTTTCTTACGATTTTACTTTCACATATTCTTTTAAAATGTTTATTGCATATATATTTGAGGTGTATAACATGATGTGTGTGTATATATATATATATACAGTAAAATAATACAATCAAGCAAATTAATATATCCATCACTTCACATAAGTACTTTTTTGTGTGGTAAGAGCACCTAAACTCCACTCTCTTAGGAAATTACATATAATGTCATTAACTATAGTCCTTATGCTGTACATCATCAGCTCTTTTTAAAAATTCTACATTCTACATATAAGTGAGATCATTCAGTATTTTCTTTCTGTGCCTGGTTTATTTCACTTAGCCTAATGTCTTCCAGGTTCAGCCATGTTGTCACAAATGGCAGGATCACCCTCTCTTCTAGGCTGAATAGTATTCTGTATATATGATACACACACACACACACACACACACACACACACACAATATACATACATACCACAATTTCATTTTTTATATAGAGATAGAGTCTCACTTTGTGAGAGGCTGGAGTGCAGTGGTGCCATCATAGCTCATTGTAGATTCAAACTCTTGGGCTCAAGCTATCCTCCTACCTCCACCTCCTGAGTAGCTGGCACTACAGATGTGCATTATCATGCCCAGCTAATTTTTTTCTTTTTCTTTTCTTTTTTTTTACTTTTGTAAAGATAGGGTGTCACTATATTGCACAGGCTGGTCTCGAACTCCTGGCTTCAAACTATCCTCCTGCCTCGGCCTCCCAAAGCGTTGGGATTACAGGCGTGTACCACTGTGCCCGGCCACCACAATTTCTTTATCCATGTATCTATCCATGGACACAAATTGTTTCTGAATCTTGGCTATTGTGATTAATGCTGCAATGAACATGGGAGGACAGATATCTCTACGAGGTGTTGATTTCATTTCCTTTGGGTATATATCCAGAAGGGGAATTGATAGGCCATATGGTAATTCCACTTTTAATTTTTTCAGGAACCTCTATCCTGTTTTCCACAATGGCTTTACTCGTTTACATTCCCACCAGCAGTGTACAGGTGGGTGCCTTTTTCTCCACATCTTTGCCAACACTTGTTATCTTTTGACTTGTTGACAATAGCCAACCTAACAGATGTAGGGGATATCTCATTGTGATTTTGATTTGCATCTCCTTAATGATTAGTGATATTGTGCACCTTTTCATATACTTGTTGGCTATTTGTATGTTTTCTTTAGATAAATGTCTATTCAGATCCTTTGCCCATTTTTAAATCAGGTTATTTATTGATTTATTTTGCCATTGAGTTGTGTGTGTTCCTTACATATTTTGGATATTAGCCCCTTATTAGATATATTATTTGCAAATATTTTCCCCCAATCTGTAGGCTGCCTTTTCATTTTGTTGATTATTTTCCTTGCTGTACAGAAGCTTTTAGCTTGATGTAGTCTCGCTTCTTTATTTTTGCTTTTGTAATCTGAGCTTTTGGTGTGATATCTGAAATATCATTGCCAAAGCTAATGTCAAGGTGCTTTTCTGCTAGGTTTTCTTCTAGCTTTATGGTTTCAGGTCTTATATGTAGGCCTTTAATCAATTTTGAGTTGATTTTTATGTATGGTATAAAAGTCTAATCTCATTCTTTTGCATGTGGATATCCAGTTTTCCCAACACCATTTGTTGAAGAGATGCCCTTTCCCCATGGTGTCTTCTTGGCACCCTTGTTAAAAATTAGTTGACTGTGTATGCTTGGGTTTATTTATGGGCTCTCTATTCTATTCTATTGGTCTATGTGTCTTTTTTAATGCCAGAGTTATACTGTTTTGACTACTATAGATTTTTAATATAATTTTTTTAAGAGACAGGGTCTTGCTCATCGCTCAGGCTAGAGAGCAGTGGCAAAATCATAGCGCACTGTAACCTTGAACTCCTGGGCTCAAGTAATCCTCCTACCTCAGCTTCCCTAGTAGCTAGAACTACAGGCATGCACCACCATGCCCAGCTAATTAAAAAAATTATTTTGTAGAGACAGGATCTTGCTGTGTTTCTGAGGCTGGTTTCAAACTTCTGGACTCAAGCTATCCTCCCACCTTGGCTTCCCAAAGCGCTGGAGTTACAGGCATGAGCCACTGGACCACCTGCCTGTAATATAATTTGAAATCAGGAAGTGCCCCCAACTTTCTCTTTTTTTCCCTCTCAAGATTGCTTCACCTTAGCTGGGCGCAGTGGCTCACGCCTGTAATCCCAGCACTTTGGGAGGCCGAGGCAGGCAGATCATGAGGTCAGGAGATGGAGACCATCCTGGCTAACATGGTGAAACCCCGTCTCTACTAAAAGTACAAAAAATTAGCTGGGCATGGTGGCAGGCGCCTGTAGTCCCAGCTACTCAGGAGGCTGAGGCAGGAGAATGGCGTGAACCCGGGAGGCAGAGCTTGCAGTGAGCCGAGATCGCGCCACTGCACTCCAGCCTGGGCGACAGAGCAAGACTCCATCTCAAAACAAAAAAAAACCAAAACAAAAAAAATTGCTTCAGCTATCTGGGGTCTTTTGTGGCTCCACACAAATTTTACAATTGTTTTTCTCTTTCTGTGAAAAATGCTGCTGGAATTTTGATGGGGATTACATCAAATCTGAATATCACTTTTTTTTTTTAGACAGAGTCTCGCTCTGTCACCCAGGCTGGAGTGCAGTGGTGCAATCTCGACTCACTGCAGCCTTCGCCTCCTTAGTTCAAGCTATTCTCCTGCCTCAGCCTCCCAAGTAGCTGGGATTATAGGCAGCCGCCATCACGTCATCTACAAAGGGATAATTTTACTTCTTCCTTTCTTTTTTTTTGGTGGGGGGTGGGGAGACTGGGTCTGGCTCTTTTGCCCAGTCAGGAGTGCACTGGCACGTTCTTGGCTCACTGCAACCTCCACCTCCCGGGTTCAAGCGATTCTCGTGCCTCAGCCTCCCAAGCAGCTGAGACTACAGGTGCAAGCCACCACGCCCAGCCTATTTTTGTATTTTTAGTACAGGCAGGGTTTCGTCATGTTGGCCGGGCTGGTCTCGAACTCCTGAACTCAAGTGATCTGCCTGCCTTGGCCTCCCAAAGTGCTGGGATTACAGGCATGAGCCACCATGCCCGGCCTACTTCTTCCTTTCTTATTTGGATGCCTTTCAAAAAAGGTGTGTGGTTGCTCTGGCTAGTACTTCCAATACTATGTTGAATAGAAGTGGCGAGATTGGGATCCTTGCCTAGTACTGGATCTTAGAGGAGGAAAAGCTTCCAGTTTTTCCCCATTGATTATGATGTTAGCTGCAGGCTTTTCACAAACGGTCTTTACTGTGTTGAGGTAAGTTCCTTCTATACTTAATTTGTTGAGAGTTTGTATCAACAAAGGATGTTGAACCTTGTCAAATACTTTGTCTGCATCTATTAAGATGATCAGGTGGTTTTTAGCCTCATTTTGTTAATGAGGTGTATCACATTGACTGATGTGTGTATGTTAAATTCATCTTGCATCCCAGGGATAAATCCCACTTGGTCATGATATATAATCTTTTTGATGCATTGTCATGAAATTCTTGCCACACCAATCTGACTATATAAGCCTTTCCATGTGCCCAGCTCTGTGCTATATTCAGTTATACTCAATAAACTCAATATTCAAAAATGAATACCCAATAAACATTTCTTGCTAACACATGAATTTTACTTATTTACAAACCACTGCATTTTCACAAAGTCCTTAAAACTTCTGGACCTGCTTGTATCATTGCTGCAATAAGTGGCTTCTCCAGCACCTGCTCTGCTTACCTCATATGGCTGTTTTGAGGATAAAATGAGAACAGGGATGGGAAGGCCCTTTGGACACTATTATTGCTGCTGGGTCAAAGCATCGACTGGAGCTTTTGAGCTGATGTGACTGCACCAATTGTTCCTCCCTTTTCCCTACATAGAACTTCTGGGTTTAATAGTCAAACATGGTTTCAGGGCTCCTCAACAGTTTCTAGCAGAGTACAAGTGTTGAACAGGCCAAACCCTATGTTTTGAATAAAGTGACAAAGGTCCGACTGGTTTTGTTCCCATGCCCATGGATGGACCACTGAGCATGGCCCCGGGCAGCAAGCTAGCTCCCAGACAGAGCTATCCACATCCTCAGGAAAGAGCTTTGGATCTTCTTAAGAACTTGCTTATCAGCACAGGTACCATTGGCATTGCTATTTATTAAGCACTTACTATGTTTCCAGCACATTATATACATCGTCTCACTTTTTTTTTTGAGACAGGTTCTCACTCTGTTGCCCAGGATGGAGTGCAGTGGTGCGATCATGGCTCACTGTAGCCTCAACCTCCCAGGCTCAAGCAATCCTCCCACTTTAGCTTCCTCAGTTGCTGGGACTACAGGTGTGCACCACCATGCCTGGGTAATCTTTTATTTTTATTTTTATTTTTATTTTTATTTTAGTAGAGACGTGTTTTCGTTATGTTGCCTAGGCTGGTCTTGAATTCCTGGGCTCCAGCGATCTGCCCACCTCAGCCTCCCAAAGGGCTGTGATTACAGGCGTGAGCCACCATGCCCAGTCTCATCATCTCACTTATAATCCTCACGACAACCCTGTTATTATTCCCATCTGCCAGATGAAAACTGAGGCTCAGAGAGATTAAGTGACTTTCCCAAGGTCACAGAGCTCTCTGATTCTAAAGCTGAAGTCATGAAACAAAGATGTCTGCCTTATAGGCTGTACTCTGGGGTTGACAACTGAGGACAAGGAATTAGAAATGTTATCAAATAATACCTTATTTTAGTCTACAACAATTGCCACTCAACTCCTATTAGCATGGTTAATACCCTGCAAATACGACAGAGAAAAAGTCAAAGCTTGGCACTATGTCCCATGGGTACCTATCCTTCAGAGGCAGCAGAAGGAAGAGAACCAGACCATGCAATTGACAGAGACAAAGCCACCTTCTTAAAAAATTGCAGTTGAAGCTGCATACTTTAGGACTCACAAACACAATTATAGTTCCACCATTTTTTTCACCCAGTTTTTCTTCACCTTTTTGGGTGTTAACCCTTTTGAGAATTTGAGGAAAGCTGTAGATCCTCTCAGAAAAGTATGTAAAAGCAAAAATACAATTCTGCACATAGTTTCAGAAAAATTCACCCAGCTTCCTGTAGCTAGTCCAAGAGCAACAGACCCCATGTTTAAAACTCCTGCATTAAGAAAACCTAATTCTGGCTGGACGAGGTGGCTCATGCCTGTAATCCCAGCACTTTGGGAGGGCGAGGCGAGCAGATCACGAGGTCAGGAGTTCAAGACCAGCCTGGCCAACATGGTGAAACCCCATCTCCACTGAAAATACAAAAATTAGCCAGGCATGGTGGCATGCGCCTGTAATCCCAGCTACTCGGGAGGCTGAGGCAGGAGAATCGTTTGAGCCTGGGAGGCGGAGGTTGCAGTGAGCTGAGATTGCGCCACTGCACTCGAGCCTGGGCGACAAAGCAAGACTCCATCTCAAAAAAAAAAAAAAAGAAAAAAGAAAGAAAGAAAAGAAAAGAAAAAGAAAACCTAATTCTATGTTTTAGAAAATGATAAACTAGAGATCAATGATTTCTTTAAATAGCAAGCCTATCTAGGGCACAAAAATAAGGATTTGCTTTATGAAAATTTTGTTTTCAATGTCTAATTGCCTGCATGAGGTACACTTACAATGAACATATCTCTATTTCCCTAGTGTCCCATGCAATTAGAAATGATAATGGCACAGACGACCATCATCAGAACTGTCCAGAACAGAAAGCTGGAAACTACAGGTACAGGAGGCAGTAAGTTTTTTGTTTGTTTGTTTGTTCATTTGTTTTGTCACTGGAGGGTGGACAGTGACTCATCAGATAGGAATAGCTTTACTGGATGGGGACTAGACTATATGACTTTATTAAACAGCACCATTCAGTATCATGAGTCAAAGGTTCTAAGACCCATGTAAACCTGGAGAAGACTCAGACCACAAGTCTGTTCCTGCTAAACAGCTTATGGCTTCATGAAAGGCCAGACACCTGATGGGACAAACTAAGTAGATATTGGCTGACTTACTTGAGTCTACAGTCAACCTTCTTATAGTGGCCCATGTTATTTCAAATAGCAACTGTTAGTTCCTTGCCAACTAGAGGTCCCATTGTTCTTTTACAAAAATATTAGATAATCCAAACCCAAGTCATTCCAACACCGTTTCCCCCTGGCCTCTTGTATTTTGAGTTGACAAGTTCTTACCATAATCTTCAATAGCATTGTTAGTCCTAGCCTGATATTTCTTCTTCTAAGCCCACTTCCAGTGTTTAAGCCCTCATATAAAAGGTGCTTAGTTTTAAGTCATAGATCCTATGTGGTGGTCCTATAGAATTTTCTTCTTTAAAAACCTTTTTCATCTGAAAGTAAGAGGTCGTGTGGTACGTTAGAAGGAGCACTGGATGCGGAGCCCCTAGTTCCATCATCTATTGCCTCTCCACCTCTCCGATACTCAATTCCCTCTATCAGACAGGTAACAGTCCTTACCCTGCCTATCTCATAGGAGCCTCAAAAGATTCAAATAAGATAGTGAGTATACAGATAATGTATTAAGCATAGTGTTAGAAAATGAGAACTCATAACCATTATTTCATTTAAGCTTCAAACCAACTCCATGAACTACACAAATCCTTACCATTCTGTCATATATTAATTCACTTTCTTGACATATTCATTCATATATTCATTGCTTTCTTTTTCTCTCTCACTCTCACTTATTCAGAAAACATTATTACTAGGCACTATGTGTAGCTAAAGTATTTACTGAATCAGAAACAGGCTTAGAAAAGTAAAATAACACTTCAAAGCTTACACTTCTTGGGTCACCCTTCACACCCAAGGGAACTGGGACACTCCCTCCTTCCTTCTCCCCTCTCCTCTTGCCAGACCAGTTTGTTTTCCATTACTCCACATTGCCTGTTCCAGAACATTTCCCCCATTAGATGAAGAAATTTTTACTTGCTTATGAAAAATAGATCCTTGGCCAGGCGCAGTGGCTCATGCCTGTAATCCCAGCACTTTGGGAGGCTGAGTCTGGAGGATCACTTAAGGTCTGGAGTTCAAGACCAGCCTGGCCAACATGGTGAAATCCCATCTCTACTAAAACTACAAAAATTAGCCAGGTGTGGTGGTGCGCACCTGTGATCCCAGCTACTTGAGAGGCTGAGGCAGGAGAATTGCTTGAACCCGGGAGGCGGAGGTTGCCGCGAGCCGAGATCGTGCCACTGCACTCCAGCCCGGGCAACAGAGCAGGCTCTGTCTCAAAAAAAAAGAAAAAAAAATCCTTGGTCTTGTTTGAGACCTCGGAGGCAGTTAGTCCTGTTTTCTCCTTGCGAGCATGAGGGTGAGGCAGGCCCCTTGGACTTGAATCCTCAATGACTGAACTGTTTGAGTTGTATATGGCTTTCAGAATATGGCTGAGTATGTTCACTCTCTCTTTTTCCCTGCTGCCCTTTTCTATTTTGCAAGTTGTAAATAAAATCTGTCACCCCCAAATGCACCAGGTGTCTTCCACTTTCTAATTGAGCAAGGCAGACTCTTTTCCAGCCAACAGTCTTAAAATATTTACCCAAATTTTGGGTTCACTGGATTACTGCTTTAAGCTGGTGAGCAACCCAACTGAAGGTCAATGTTTGTTTCCTGAAGTTGTCCAATGTCTGTGTGGTACTCAGACCTGAAAATGATAACGTTACTCCAGACTGCAAACTCCCCAGGGTGCATCCTGGAGATGGAAGCCAGCCCACAATATTTTCTGATCAGTCAGCATAAATGATCCTCTCTTTTGAGTTCAAGGTGGGCTCAGAATTGAAACTGTCTTGAGATAAAGCAGATCAGCCCCAATTCACCCCTGGGGGAAGGGCTCTGAGCAGAGGAATGTGAAAGGCCCCTCCAGTCAGGGAAGGCATCTGCTCCGCTTGGCTTTGGGCTGTATCAGTTGGCAGATGAAGCTCTGCAAATGCTGGCCAGACCAAAATGGTGCCGAGACAGCCACAATGTTGTTTAGAAAAAAGAAAGGAAACATCTGCAAATCCTGCCTTGGTGCTGAGCGGGGACAGCCTGCTGCTTTTCCTCATGGGCCCACGGTGGGCTACCTCCTGACTGATCAGAAGGGTTCCCTGAAACAAATGCATTTGAAAGATATTTTCCATCCCCCTCCTCCCCCCTCCACAGGAAATTCTTGTGTTTAGTCATCCTTACTACATGGGCTGAGTCAGCAAGCTCTGCTTTAACCACAGCTGCTTTCAAATGGTAAGTTAAGACCAGTTAGTTGAATGAGGAGGCTTGGCTGAAACACTTTGACAGCTGGAGCTCCAAAATCGGATGGGTAAACTAGAGGAATTGCAATTTGGATACTGCTCAACACCTTCGAGTCCTTCTGGGTGGGCCTCAGTTACTTTTTTAGTACATTGATACCACGGAGCATTCCAGAACTAGAAGGGACAGCACTTTGAGTGCCCTAAGAGATAACTAAGGTGCAGTGGCAAGCTGTGTTGGCCTAAGATTTAAATCCTGGTCCTGCTAATAATTTGCTATATGACTATAGGGCAATTATCTCCTCCCTCTGTGTATTAGCATTCTCAATCCTTAAAACAGAGGTTTGGATATGATGACCTCTAAGGGTTCTTCCTGCTCTGGTGGTCTATGAAATAATCTAGGACAGATGGCCAGCCACTTTTTTCCCAATTTACCAGGGGAAGACACTACATAACCTGTTTCGGGAGTGTGGCCCAGCATTTTATCTGTGTGTGGTAAAAATGTCTTCCCTGGGTCTAACCACAATCTGTTTTCTCTTGTTTGGGCCTCTGTAGACATGGAGCACCCTCAGGGAACATTCTTTTCTAAAGATCCTTTGTCAACTACAAGAGCCTTCACGTCTGAGCTCTGTTAAATCCTCTGCAATGGCAGACAATTGCTTATTGCTGGGGTCTCAATGAGCACACTTTCCCTCTCGTCAGATAGTTTTTCATATTTTTGGTCATTATCACTGACTTGTGAACCCAGGGACACTAAGGCTGGGCTAGTTGGACAGTAGCTCTATAGAAAAGGGAAAGTCATCTATTCCAGAGCAGATACAAGTTGTTCTCACAAAAGTTGTCCTAGACCACAAAGAGTCTTGGACACAAGAGGGAGGATGGCCCTGTGGAATCCAACCTTTCAACTCCTGGATCCATACTTGGACATTTGAGCCCAATGGACAAATAGTTAACATTTGCCGAGCACTTAATATGTGTGTGCTACACGTTGTTCTAAGCACTTTACATGCCCACGTGATCTTATCTAATTCTTGCAACTGTACTCTGCAGTAGTGTGATTATTATTCGTATTTTACAGATTAGGAACCTGAGGCACAGAAAGGTTAATTAACTCACTGGAGGTAAACAGCTAGTAAGCACTCTAATCCAGGAATGCTAGCTCAGGGATCTCTGCTCCACACCATTATGCTTCTGAGTGGGGCCAGCTGCACGGGAGGACTGAGGCTAGTACTGATGATTCCGGCTCCTGTGAGGGACAGCCCGCCCCACATGCCGCATGTGCCTGCATCTCTTGTCAGGTGTCGGTTCCTGCCCTGGTTCCCATGGCACTCTGTGCCCCTTCTACATAGAAAGAAGCTTCCTTGTGCAGAGCTGCAAAGTGTTGACTTTACAACACCGGAAATGGGTCATGTTTTCCTTTTAAAAGGGAAACACAGGGAAAGAACATTATATAAAATTAGTTTCCCCAAACTAAAGAAAGTGTTGGAAAATAGCCACATTCCTCTCTGCTGATAAGTGCATTAGATTTATCAAGTTTCAGAGTTTGGGGAGAACTTGTAGCTTGCCTAGTCCAAGTCCTTCGTGTTACATATTAGGAAACTGAGGCTGAGAAAGTGGTATTAGATACATGCAGATCGAGGGCCAGGAGAGCTCTTAAAAGGTTGGGAAATGGACAGAAATGACACAGACTAATTTATAATTGCCCTTTAAGCCAACCCTACAAAGGAATCTGAAGGACGAATTCATCCACACTGGAGCCACTTTTTCCAGTGGGCTTCCCCAACCCCTTGCATAACAGGGATTCCATAAGCATGAGCTTCAAATGCACTGAGATACCACCCGGCTACCACGTTCAGATGATCAAGGTCCATGGCTAAACGGTAATGTTCCTATAACCTTCCTGAACAGCAAACCTGCTTACAGAATAGATCCCACATCAACAATCACAAAGGACTTTGGAAAAAGCCACTTCTGTTGAAAAAGAAGCTGATCAACCACTGGACTAATGACTGTGATACAAAGAAAAGATACCTCTCAAAGCCTACTATAATGAGAGCAGAATGGAGCCATCTTACTTCTCAGTATTGAATGTGCAGATGTTACTGAAATATTTTCAAGCCAAAGGCTTGTAAAGTATTACTTTAAAATAAATTATATGATAGTATAAATTTTCACTGATCTTAACACAGGAGTCAATATAGAAAAGCTAGAAGAAGAACCTGGGGCTTTGTATGTGGTTAAAACTGCCCAGGAATTGGCCCAGGGGAACAGTATCTTAATGGCTGTTTTCAAAGAAAGATCCTCTTGCATTCCCCAGTGTCAACCCACAATGTATTTTCCAGTATTTTCCTCCTAAACTCAGAAAAAAGGTGTCAGCGTTTAAAAATACAAAGTACACAACGGGAGATCTTGCCTAATTTGCCTGCTAATGAAGCAGATAGATAGATGATAGATAAATGATAGATAGATAGATAGATAGATAGATAGATAGATAGATAGATGATAGGAGAAACCTTATTAAGTATCATGTCTCCTAGGTGCAACGACAGCTAGACTCAAACAGATCTTTAAAAGACCCGCATCGTATTTTGGGGCATGATCTATTACAGCCTACTGACTTTCCCACATGGAAAGTCAGCCGCATACCATCTTACAAATAACCAAATGAACTCCCCTTCATTTTATATGATAGCTGAAGCCTGATTACCTTTCATAATCAGCCAATATCTTAATTCATCCCAGGTTGCAGCTGGGCTCCAGGAACATGGAAGAAGCTTGGTTTAGGAGGGAAGGCAGAGGGTGAGAGAAATGGGGTATATGTGTACATGTGCATGGCACACAGAATCACTTTTGAAGATTTTTATAGGTAGTCAGTACTTCTAAGCTAGAAAAAACCTGTCTTTGTAGTGTTAGGGGATGACATTTCATTGCAAAAATAAATGATTTGGTCATTACCATTTCATGGTTGCTGGCAACCACCCTCCTCTGCTTTCTAACAATTTCCATTTTAGGCACTGACAAGCCCTTCAAAGTGATTCAGCCAAATATCCACCCAAAGTTGCGTATTTGGCAGTTTCAAACTGAGAAATCTGGGGCCTCTGGGCAAAAATGTCAGAAAGGGCTCCCTCCTTCTTTGTCAATTGTGAAACAAACAGATCACCATGAACAGTCACTGGGGGCTCCTTGGGCAGCCATGCCGAAGGAAAGGGAAAGAACGGAAGTTGTTGGCAGGGGCTGCTTCCTTGGCTTCAGTTTTTGCTCTCTCTCCATTGCTGCTTGCACTTTTCCTGAAGGCCAGCACTGCCTCAATCTTTAACCCTAACCAAGGCGAGGCACTGCTTTTCCACAGGCAAGTGTCCCCTGCAGAAAGAAAGTGATGACCAGGAATGGAAATCACTGGGAAATGGGTCTCGGAGGCTGTAGGGTTTAAGAATATTTTGGAAGCTCACCTCATCCAACTGGCTGAAACTCACAGGCTATCACCATGCATCCTCACTGGGGAACTTTCAGGCTGGTCTCTGGAACCCATCTGGTCCTCTGTGGCCCGAGCAACCACAAAGCCTAGAGCACTTTGGTTTGCACAGTGAGGAGCAAAAAGTGGAGCAGATTTCAGGGAGCCTCCTGCCTGACCAGCGACTTCAAGAGCCTGAATCCCAAAAGTGCTTTCACACACGTTCCCTTCAGCCTGAAAGGTGGCTCCCTTCTCTTTATTCAGAACTCACTCTAAATGCCAGGCCACCATGGCGACACCATCCTGACCCTTAGTCCATGCCCCACCTGTATTTTTTCTTTTGCCATCTGTAATTCTATATTTGTGTGTTTACTTGCTTTTCACTCACCTTGCCTATGAATCAGTAAGCTCCCTGAGGGCAGGGGACACTTCTGTTTTGTTCAACACTTTACTCCCAGTGTTTATCAAAGTACCTGGCACATAGTAGATGCTCAGTAAATATTTGTCAAGTGAATGAATAAAATAGTGGTATTCTGTACCTAGTTCATTTTGTGGAAATTTAAAAAGTAGGCCTATTGTCTCCACACATAGGTCTCTCCAATAAAAGCTTGCATTGGATTCTGTTGTAACCCATCTCTCTGGGAGAGACAGCTTGCCTCAGCTATCTTCTCTCCCCATCTACTCCCTTCTTCTTACTTGGCTCATGACACCCAGGATCTGGCACCAGGGCCTGGTAGCTTTTTGGCCAGAGGCAGTTAGTACTGGGGAGGTGCCAAGCAGAACTGGCTCTGCTAGCAGTGAATCAAACTTATCACTTGGAGGGACAGACCATTATACTTCATAATAACACTTGAGTTTACCTTCCCTTCCCTTTGGGAGCTGTTTTAAAGAAGTTATTTAAATTCCCTAACTAAAAACAATAGCCAACCTTCTCAACTACAAACAAAATCAAGTTGTTATTATTATATCTGAAAATTGCCCTGTATTCAGTTTGCCAGTCTTCCTCCTAGAAGCCTCTCAATAGGCTGTCTATTAAATGACAGCCACATAGGAGGATCACTTGAGCACAGGAATTGGAGGCTACAGTGAGATATGATCACACCACTGCACTCCAGCCTGGGTGACAGAGTGAGACCCTTTCCCTTAAAAAAAAAAAATGACAGCCACAGCTATCCAGCTGCTCAACACTTCAGCATAGTTCCCCTTCCCTCAAAATTAAGTAATGAAGAGAGATGAGTTCCCAGTTCTCCATTTGAAAATGGTTCCCAAAAGGGTTACTGTGTCTTCTGTTCCCTTTCTTCCTGTAATTAGCTTCGACAACATTGATGTTGTTTGGTAGGAATGGTATGAAAGGCCTTGTGCTTTTTGATTACACTTTTGAATGATGACCAACTAATTTATTTCTGCTATAGTATATCTACCAAGGAAGGTTCCCTCCCACACCCCTAATTTAAAATAATAATCACTCAACTATGAAAATCTTCCCGAAAAAGTCTATCAAAATTTAAAATATGTTTCTTTCAGGCCAGAAATTCCACTGATTGGAATTGATCTTATATACATACCAGTATACAAAGATATACGTATATCCAGCATGCTCACTAGAACAGTGTTTGTCGTAGTAGTACTCCCACAGATTGAATGCCTAAGCAGTCACAAAAGGTACAAGGCAGATTTATATGTCTTATCATAGGAAGATCTCCACGATATCCTAAATGGCAAAAGCAGATCCTGGCACAGTAAGATCCTATTCGTCTTTGGAGTCTGTCAGTTTCTCCTTCCGGTTCTATTTCACAGAATTCTTTATTTTCATTCCCTTTCATTGGTTCTGCCTCCTAACTTGTTCCTTGGTCCCGGGGCCTATCTTTCCAGTCCACTTTTTCCACCAGCCAGAATGAACATTCTAAAATACCACTTTTGTCAGAGAGAGAGTCTCAAGCAACCAAGCTGTCCCAATTACAGAGGCAGGATGGGGGAGTGTTTCTGTGCTCTGGAATTAAAGGAGACCTGGATTTGAGGGGAGGTTCCACTACTGACTAGCTGTCTGACTTAGGGAAGATGAGTTAACCTCTCTGAGCCTCGGTTTCCTCATCTGAAAAATGGAGGTAGTGCCTACATCACAACTGTAGGATGAAATAAAAAAGGATGAAATAAAGGTAAAAGGAGGAAATAAGAAAACCATGTAAAGAGCTCAGCATGGTGCCTGGCACATCGTAAGTGCTCAATAAATGGTAGCTATTATTAATGTTATTATTAAACCAAGAATTGGTTTACTGGAAGCATTAAAATGCTTTTTAACTTCACAACACCTTCAGAATAAGGTTTGCACACTTCCTTCACATTTACTGGGCATCCCATATCCACTGTGTATAGTAAAGCTGCTTTTTTCAGTCTGTTTTTCCTGATAATCACTGCAAAGGCTGTGCATCTCTCTTCTACTCCAGAATCTGGTGAATGTGTCTAACTCCCCTGGATCCACGACCTTCAGGAGTTTCTCTATATACTTTGATTATATGACATCCCTTCTATGCCTTCATCTTCCCCAACTATTTTGCTTTAATCTTTCCTGCCTGGCCTTGTAAGGCAGCTTCCCAATGCCCTTGACCCTTTCCTGGTTTCGTCAAGACCTTCTTTGTGGCTGCCTGTTTGGTGTTTCTCTTTTTTGGATTGGGTGACTGTTTTACTCCACTAATTCTTTAAAATGAACAGGGCTGTTAGCTGGTACTGTGGAATGAAAGGGCAGGCCAGTTTGGTGTTTCTTGTAGAATCCTAATGTTATGCCTGTATTGTGAAAGGGCAACAATGTTTTCTGTATTCCATTTTGATTCTGCCTCTTTCATTTAGTGGGTTCCCTGAATTCTGCCTGGAGATGAATTTCCTCTATGACCCTGGGCATGTGTAAGAGACTCCTGTGCCTGTTTCCTTATCAGTGAAGTGAGAATGTTGGATCATAGTTTCTAGTATGTCTTCCAGCTCTGATGTTAGGTGTGGATGGAGTACTGATGGCAGACTAAAGTACTAAAGTCCTCTCATTATATCCACCCCCATACTGGGGCTGGGCTGGTTCAAGTTGAAATTAGCTATTCTGTGGGACAGTTTCATTTATTTCTAAGAGCCCATCTTTTGAAAATTCCTCTAATGTCCACTAAATATCAAAATAATTGATTTTTCCATTTTTCCAGGGCTCACCACAGCTTCAACTTCCAAGTCCCACTTACATTGAGAAAACCCCTGCATGCTGAGCTCCGGTTAGATGTGATGGCAAATAACTTTCTATCACCACCTCTATCCTCAGTAATTCTCATCCTCACACATGTACATCCCTTGGTCTCTTACAGGCAAATGCTGACTGGTTGATTATTTGCACTGATGATTGCAGCATGCCCTCACTTGGATTTTGCCTCCAAAGTATTTTTATTGAGAGTTTTTATATTAAACATACAGTAAGTCCCAAGCTTGATTTTTAACTGATCCCACATGAAGGAATGATTTTCAACTCAGAACACATGAGGAACATCTGTTCCATTTATTTGAATTCAGGCGGTCCCATTATTATTATTATTATTATTATTGAAGTTGACTGTTGAGTATCAATATTTGTCTCTTTCCGTTCCATTGAACTTTCCTGAGTGCCACTCCCATTTGTGAATTTTTAAAACATATATCCTGAAGTCTTTAAAACAGTGGAACAACTCACATTTTCCTTTTCCTTTTTCTTGAGTTTTGTTGCAGAACTTGGGTCAAGCCCTTGTGATTTCTTGTACATGTGGTTGGGACATGAGAGTCCCTGTCAGATGCAGCCAGAGTCACTGCTCAAAAGTCCAGACACGAGGTGCACAGCCTTTCAGGCTGCTTCATGAAGGCCACCCCAGACCTTTGTTTGACACAATCTGATCTTCAGTCTTCAGGGAGAACTTCACTGATCTGGGAATTCACCTGCAAACTGGAGGTAACTGAGCTGAGTTGTAGCTCTTTGCAGCCTCTAGATGTGTTTGGACCAAAAATTCTCACCTTTGATGTCAGGACACGTTGGTGTTTGATAATCAGTTATTATTTCTTTCTTTCTTCTTCTTCTTCCCTTTTTTTTTTTTTTTTTTTTTTTTGAGACAGGGTTTTGCTCTTGTTGCCCAGGCTGGAGTGCAATGGTGCGATCTAAGCTCACTGCAACCTCCGCCTCCCAGGTTCAAGCCATTCTCCTGCCTCAGACTCCTGAGTAGCTGGGATTATGGGCATGAGCCACCATACCCGGCTAATTTTGTATTTTTAGTAGAGACGCGGTTTCTCCATGTTGGTCAGGCTGGTCTCAAACTCCCGACCTCGGGTGATCTGCCCCCCTCGGCCTCCCAAAGTGCTGGGATTACAGGCGTGAGCCACCACGCCTGGCCTCACTTATTATTTATTTCTAATAATCAAATACCAAAGCTTGCGTATGATTTACTTAAAAATAAATTTGAGCAGATTCAAAGATTTCTCTATAAATAACTCTCACTAACATACCCATATGCTTTCATGAGTGGGAGAGAAGGAGGTGGGGTTATATTCAGCTCTCTGGGAACTAAAGAAAACTCTGGGTGTGCCCAAGGGCATATGAATACTAGGGGCACTCATACCAGGCTACTAGCCCTGCCAACACATGGGTATTTTCACAAGGGGCTCATGAGATTATTCCCTTGCCTATGGGGTCTGTCACAGTGGGGATTTAAGGGCGGGCAAGATGGGGCAGGCAGCACATACCACGAAGAGAGTATGTTGCTTCTAAGTAAGTAGACTGGCTCTAAGTAGGGCTGAATACATGATAAATAATGGAAGGACTTGAGTTGGAATCTTAACTACTAGTGCGATCTTGGCCAAGCTACTCAATTTCTCTTAGTCTTGGACTACTCATCTTTGAAATGGGAACATTATTATTATCTACTTTAGAGAATTGTTGTGAAGATTAAACAGAATGGTGCAAATCAATCACCCAGCATGTGCCTTGATTAAGCTAAGTATTCTAAAAAGCAGTAGCTGCTGCACCTGAGGAGGAATCCTCATGTCTATTACAGTGGGTACTCAAAGAATGCTGGCTTGACAGCAAAGACCACATACTGTATGATTCCGTTTGTATGAAACGTCCAGAATAGGCAAATCCACAGAGACAGATAGCAAATTAGTGGTTTCCGGGAGCCGGTGCAGGGAGGGGAGGGGATGGGAAATGAGTGCTTAGCAGGTATGGGGATCTTCTTTGGCGATGATAAAAATGTTCCAGAACTAAACAAAGGTCATGATGGTATAACATTGTGAACGTACGAAATGCCACTGAATTATGCACGTAAAGGCGTGGGCCCTAGCTCCTGTCTCAACGCAGCTGGTGGTTTGTTGGCCCTCTTGGCCTTGCCCCTGACCTGAGCCCATGTAGGAGGAGAAAGAATAGTAGGAGTGGAAAGGTGCCAGCAAAACCCAGAGCTTAAGCCAAGGCCCAGCAGAAACAGTGGTGTCCAACTCAAAGCCACCATTCCTTAGGCTGCTCCAAGCTGACCAGCCCTGGTGGAAGCCACGGATGGCCCTACTCTTGAAAAAGGTCACTCTCCACACTTCTGCAGGGAGCACAAGGAGGCTGATGTTATTATTAAGCCCTTACCGAATCCTCCTTGAGCAATCACCCAACACTCCAAACACCAAGATTCTTGAGCTGCAATCAGGAATGTCCCTGGAGTGAATTAGTTTTGGCTGGGGGGTGGGGGTTGGATTGAGCAACGAGCTCCAATCTGGGGTCTAGGGGTAACTGGAGCATTTGAAATTTGTTACCCAATAAAAATCTCTGCTAAGGCTCAAGACTGAAATAACTCAGCTGGGCTCTGGACTCAGCAGGGACCATTCATTAACTAACACTTCTCATCTGTGATAGTTACAGACAGGTTTTTTCATGCCCCCCAAAACGGGCTTTAACGTTGCAGCTGGCAGACAGCTGTGGCCTCACAGTGTTTACATTACCCAGACTAATGCAGTCTGCGCAGGAGACACAGAATGAATCTGATTTAGCTTTTGGAAAATGGGATTTTGAAAAGTTCCGTGGTTTTCTCTCACCCCTCCCTTCCTGAGCTGCAGAAAGACTGAAGGTGGAACGAAATAGGCATGGCTAGGAAAAGGAGACTCTTGTTTCTTGGGCTGACACTCTTCTTTATTTTGGACTTCTTTGTGTGACACCTCCAGGTGGTGAGAGCTGAGTTGAGGCCTTAGGATTAAGACAGCCAAACGGTGGTTCATCACTCCTGAGCTTTGCCTTATTGGTCAGCATGAGCTCCCTGGGGACTTAGCACAGCTGGCACAGAGACAGCTGGGCAAAGTCCCCTCAGCAATGGTCTAGTCCCTTTCACCTCTAGACATGAAAAGTACAGCTGTGCTCATAACCAATTGTCCACAAAGTGCAAATGGAGGCTGGTTAATCCTATTGGGGTCTGTAGGACCTACCACACTGCCTCATGGAAAACCTACTTTGGTTCCACAGTCCTTTTGCATTGTTTCCTCAGGTCAGTGTTAACTAAGGTTCCCAAGTCCTGTCTATTCTTCTTTCAAAATACATCAGACATCCTCCCTTCTTCTCTGTCACCATCGCTACTGCTTTGGGTCAGGGCCATATTTCCTCATATCTCCCAGGGCAACATCCTTCTAACTGATCTCCTCTTCCTGCCTTCTCTTCCAGATGGCTCCTCCACAGATCTAACCTTCTATCAAGTCCCATCCCATCCTGTCCCATCCCATCAACACACATTTCCTGAGTGCTGACCACGTGTTAAACCCTTTGTTAGGCATTAGGGATATATGCATCAACCAGATGTAAGCTGTTCCCACAAGGAAATCAGTTTGAGGGAATAAGTACAAGGAAGCAGTGAATTACAGGAAAATGTGTAAAGTGCTAGGATAAGGCCCAGGGGGTTGTGGGAGCCCAGAGAATACCAAAACCAGTGTTGAGGGGAGGCTGAAGAGAAGGATCCCCTGATGTGGTTTTCATCTGGCCACTCACCTCTTCAAAATGCTCCATTTTGCCTCCACAATCTGTCTCCAACCTTCTTTTTCAATCAAACATCCCATTAACTCCCTCAAAAGAAATCTCTATTCCAGAAAGACTAGTCCCCTCACTGTTATTCAACACACATCTACTCTCCTACCCCTTCAGCTTTGCTCTTGCCCCATGCTCTTGCCCTACACCATGCCTGGTTCACCCTATTTTGGGGGTGTATGGCTCCTGTTGGTAGGCATCATTTCTTCCCCCTGTCTTGTCTCCCCCTAGCACTGGCATTGTACCTGGCACACAGGGTCGGTTGACTGATGGCCTACTAAGCACATTTTCTTTTCACTGTGGTACTAATAGGACCCCAACAAGCATGATCAATGGTTTTGCTGCTCTTAGGGTTATCAGGAAAATCTGTGAATGCAGATGAAGGAGTTTGGAAAATCGCTGATACATTTCGGTCAGACTGTCCCCAGCTTTGTCCTGACCTCCTGCAAAGGTCAGGTTGTGAATAATCAAGTAGAGATTAGCAGTTTCAAGGGTTCCAGTAGGCGTATAGTTGGATATATTTTCCATTCTGATTTAAATATTAAGCTTAATTTGTTTTTGGCTTTATTATTTTTCGTTTTGTTTTGTTTTGGTCCTGAGCCTGTTGGTCAGGGCTAATTTGTACAGCTGCTTTTTCGTTTGATTTCTTCCAAGAAAGCAAGAGGAAATAAGGTTGCCAGCAAATTTGCAGTTACCAAGGTTTTCCTAAGATGAATATTATTTTTCTCTTCTAATACTGCCAAATACAGTATAAAAAGAAGCATGTGATTATTCCACAAATTTAGTTGTACCAGGGGTCAAATCCTGTACTCCATCCACATCCTGATGTTGGAAGACCTATAATACAGATCTTCTGATCTACTACTTAGGAAAATTGTACCATATTTCCAAAATTGTAAATTCACCCTGATTTTGTGCTTGGATTCTCAGACCTGACTCCTAGATTTTAGCAAGAAGGGCCAAAGGGGCTGATTTGGGCAAGGCAGGGGAAAGGGAAGTAGTGGAGAAGCCAGGACAGGAGAAAGAGCACTGGAGTGGGAGTTAGGAGGATCAGGTTCTGGTCCATGTCCTGCCACTGACTAGCTGTGTGACTTGAGCAAGTCACTTCCTCTTTCTGAGCATCTACACAGAGGGATTGGAGTAGGCAAGCTCTAAGGCTCTTGTCTGTCAATTATTATTGGATTCTGTGGCTTTGGGTTGGATGTTTCTATAAAGGGGGAAAAAAACCCCAAAGGCTTATGGGTGTTAACAAGGCTTCTTCCCACTGGTTTGCACTTATGAGGCATTTGCCCAAGTTCATGCTTGCCCATTTTGAAGCCTGAGAAGAGCTCTCTGGAAGAGAGTGTCCATGTCCTTGCTAAAGGAGTGCAAGCCTAACTGGGTAGCTGGTACTGAGTCTGAGTTATGCCTGGAGGCCACACGTTTAATGGCTTTATTGAGATCTAAATTACATTCCATACAATTCACCCATTTAAATGGCACAATTCAGTGGTTTTTAGTATGTTCGTGGAGTTCTGCAACCATCACCACAATCAATTTTAGAACATTTTAATCACCCCCAAAAGAAACTCTGTACCATTAAGCTGTCACTCTTCCATCCCTGAATCCCCACCCTGCTCAGTCCTAGGGAACCAGTAATCTAATTTCTATTTGTATGGATTTGCCTGTTTTGACATTTTCTAGAAATGGAATAATATGATGCAGTCTTTTGTGATGGCATCTTTCACTTAGCATTATGTTTGCAAAGTTCATTCGTGTTGTGGCATATATCAGTTCTCTACTCCTTTTCATGGTTAAATAATATTCCCTTATATGGATATACTACGTTTTGTTTATCCATTCATCAGTTGATAGACGTTTGAGTTGTTTCCTCTTCTTGGCTATTATGAATAATACCGCCATGAACATTCATGTACAAGCTATTGTGCAGACATATGTTTTCACTTCTCTTGGGTATATGTGTAGGAGTAGAACTGCTGAGTCATATGGTAACTCTATGTTGAATTGTTTGAGAATTTCCAAACAGTTTTGCAAAGTGTCTGCACCATTTTACAGTCCTGCCAGCAGTGTCTGAGAGCTCCAATTCCTGGAGGCTATGTTTTGATCCTGTCCGATTGGTAGAGGATACTTTCTAGGGTTGGTGGCTTGGAGAAGCCCTTTCCTGGGATAGTCTGACCATGCAATCTTAAGTTGTTAAGGGAACAACTTTTATAAGCAAGTATTTTTTACACTTGCTTATAAAATATATAATTATAAAACATATTGCTGCCAAACAAGCTGGGAGGTCATGTGAATTGTCTGCCCAAGCAAAAGGGAGTGTGGTGTTTTTTAATTGGAATAAGGATGAAGGATATTCAGAACCTTGGTCTGTCAGAGAACTTGGAACACCCAAATGCTATATTTCATTCACATTTCTCTCTCTCTCTCTCTCTCTCTCTCTCTCTCTCTCTCTCTGGAGACAGGGTCTCACTCTGTTGCCCAGACTGGAGTGTAGTGGTATGATCATGACTCACTGCAGCCTCAGTCTCCTGGGGTCAAGCAAACCTCCCACCTCAGCCTCCTGAGTAGTTGGGACCACAGTTGTGATCCACTACACCTGGCTAGCTAATTAAAAAAATCATACAGACAGGGTCTCACTATGTTGCCCGGGCTGGTCTCGAACTCCTGGACCCAAGCAATTCCCCTGCCTCGGCCTCCCAAAGTGTAGGGATTACAGGCATGAGCCACCTCACCCAGCCAAGTTTCTCTCCAAACTTCACCTTATCCGTGGAAGCTTTTCTGCAAAAACTTCCATCCCCTCACTGCACCTCACCCCTCCTCCGAAATGCACTTCCCTGCACTTTGAATCTCATCAGGATTTTGTTTCCACTGTGTGCAATCCTGGCTCCCACAGCCATTTTGAAGCTGTCCTTCAGCAGATTTGAAAGGCCGTTCTTTATCCCAGTGAGATAGAAGCTCATCAGCTGCAAAACTCTGTAGTCTTTCTAGCTCTGAGTGTGATTCTGTACATTACATATTTGCTGCCTAAAGCTAAGGTGCTGCCTAAAGCTAAGTTTATTGTACAAACTGGAACACTTTTGTGGGTGAAGGGCAATGCTTCAATAATGACACTAGGACAGCAAGTGTAAAACAGGACTATCCTGAGCAAACCAGTACCTACATTCCCCCTACCTAAAACACAAAGTTCCTTTTTAACTTCTATTGTTCCTACCCCAAATCCCAGGAAGTACTGGTTGACACCAAGGCTGAGTAGGCAGATATACCAAAAAACCCTCAACTCCCTCTACCCCAGAAATGATACAATGCTTACAGAAAGTAGCCTTGAAAAGGGTTAAAACTTACATGAGCCCACGACAAACCCTTGGCATCTTAACACAAGTCATTTGACAAAGCATCCTGAAAGTGTTTCTACTGATTCCTACAGGTCTCAAAGGCCAATGATGCCTTCCTCCAAGTCACCTTTTCCCAGGATCCAATTGCCATGTAACAAAATGAGCTATAAAGGCTACAGAGTTTCACATCTTGATGAGGTTCTATCTCACAGGATAAAGAATGGGTCTCAAATCTGCTGAAGGGCAGCTTCAAAATGGCTGTGGGAGCCAAGATTGTATACAGTTGAAACCAAATGCTGATGAGATTCAAAGTGCAGGGAAGTGCATTTCGGAGGAGGGATGGGATGCAGTGTGGGGATGGAAGTTTATGCAGAAAAGCTTCCACGGATAAGGTGAAACTTAAAGAGAAACTTGAATGAAGTATAGCATTTGGGTGTTCCAAGTTCTCTGACAGACCAAGGTCCCTAATATCCTTCATCCTTACTCTAATTAAAAGATATCACGCTCCCTTGTGCTTGGGCAGACAATTCACATGACCTCCCAGCTCATTTGGCAATGCTTGGGAGAAATCTGGCCTTGCAATCAGACTAAATGATGTGTTACCCTACACTTAATCTCCACCATCCATCAAAATCCAGGGGCCTTGGCCTCAGCCCCTCGACAAGAGGCCCACAGTACCTGGGTAGGATTTCATTCAGCGAATGAATGCAAAGCCCCTAATTCTCCATCCATCTCAGTCCTCTGTAAACAGTTAAAGACTGCAGCCAACAGCAAAAGAACTGCCAACCCAAATGAAAGCAGTGAGTCAGCAAAATAAAGACAGATGGCAATGGATTAACTGTAGCATAGGCAACAAGAAGCAGGCCCTACTTAGTTCTGACCAGATTGCTTTCCCTCAATTTCAGGCAACCCAGTGCTCACATGGAGTCCCTCATGAACTATGCTGGAGATAGGGGAAAGCAGCCGCTGCACCCAGGGGTGTGTGTAGCCATAGCATGCAAGAGAATACTGCTTTAATCCATAGTTTCCAGGTGGTCCAGGCATGGGGAAGGGGACAGGACAGAAGGAAGAAGACATTGACCAGGCTTTCCCCCAACTGTTCCACCTCCCTTGTCAAAGGGCCATTTCCTTCAATAGCCCTATTTTCAAGTATTCTTCTCTGTTGTCCATTAACCATACTTATTGGATCACATATTCCAGTTTGTGGACACACCACTATCGTCACCATAACTTGCCCTGTTCTTGCCCATCAGCTTACTCAAGCTCAAAGTTTAGAGATAGTAAAGGGTTGAAATTATGCTTACAAAGAATTTGGGGGATTGTAGGCTGGGCACAGTGGCTCATACCTGTCATCCCAGCACTTTGGGAAGCCAAGGCAGCTGGATCACTTGAAGTCATGAGTTCAAGACCAGCCTGGCCAACATGGTCTAACCCTGTTTCTACTAAAAATACAAAAATTAGCCGGGCATGGTGACACATGCCTGTAATCCCAGCTACTTGGGAGGTTGAGGCAGGAGAATCGCTTGAACCCGGGAGGCAGAGGTTGCAGTGAGCTGAGATCATACCACTGCACTCCAGCCTGGGCAACAGAGTGACACTCCATCTCAAAAGAAAAAAAAATTGGGGGGATTGTATGTGAATTTCCTTTATCCATGCCTATGATGGCGCATCCCTATCACTGTATTTCCTGGAACACAGCAGGTGCTCAATAAATTTTTGTGGAATGAAAGAAAAAATGGATGACTGAAAGCTCTTACACAAAATGTGGTCTGAAGCCCATAAACGAGATTCTACTGGAGGGGAATCCTTTGTTAAATGTCCTTTATTGGTTGTTTCTAAAGTAATGCATTTTTATTTCTCAGAAAGAGGATGATGAACATTTAACTTGCACAAAATATTCACTGGCACGTATCGTTTACTCTGGGAGCAGTAGCCGTGTCATTGACCACACAAATAGCAGAAGACACAAAGCATCAGCTTCTACTTCAAAATTCATTGTTACTTTTACAAAGACTGCTTAAAAATGACCATTTTTCACATGCAGCTATGTTGAGATATTATTTTATAAAACAAGGCTTGCCATTTGGACTAAAGAGTTGTTCTCCTTAAGTTTTCTAAGATAATTTTTTGTGAATGAGCAAAAAGTGAGCTGATAGTTGTTGAGGTCTTGACTATTAGCAGAAAAATCTTATAAATAGTTCTATGATGCAAGTATTCTATGAATGTCATACGATGATTCAAATAGAAAATCAGTTAATTATATTTCAGCACTAATTCTATTTTTTTCAGATTTTGTTGCCTTGGTATTTGTATTTTTCATTTCATCACTACTTTTCCAAAGGATCTCAGTAGCAGAGTTAGGTAAAGAAAGATTCCCATCCTCTATTTCTCCTGAAGCTCTCTGCTGTGTCAACATCTGCAGCATAATTCCGGGTGGTATAATTCTTTGGTCCTGCTCTTACTCTTGCCATTCCCTCTGCTGGGTGTGCCTTCCTGGCTATTGCCATTGCTGGCTCTTTAAAAAAAAAAAAAAGCAAACAAACAAAACCTTTTATTTTAGGTTCAGGAGTACATGTGTAGGTTTGTTATATAAGTAAACTTTGTGTCACGGGAGTTTGGTGTACAGATTATTTCACCATGCAGGTAATAAGCACAGTACCCAATATGTACTTTTTTGATCCTCACCCTCCTCCCACCCTCCACCCTCAGTTAGGCCCCAGTGTCTGCTGTTCCCTTCTTTGTGTCCATGTGTACTCAAAGTTTAGCTCCTACTTATCAGTGAGAACATGCAGTATTTGGTTTCCTGTGCCTGTGTTAGTTCACTTAGGATAATGCAAATGTCTTTTTTTACTCAATCAAGGAATCAGTCAATCAACAAGCATTTCCTAGCATCCCTCAGGTACCCAGCATTTTGTATGCACCCATCACCTTGGCTACATCAACATTTTCTGACGACTCTCCTCAAAAGGCCATCTTCTTAAGCTGACATATGTCTACATGCTGGTTTCCATATTCCTAAAATCTTTGATATTTGGGGTTTCTTAGAAGGGCTCCCAATAAACTACAACTGCCTTTTTCTGATGAACAGTCCTTAGAGAAGTAGAATATTCTTAAGAATAATTCCGGATGATTCTTGGATATGAACAGGAATGGAGACAGGAATAAACACTTGACTTAGCTGAAGAAAGGAACAAGCATTGGGGAGTGGTGGGGTGGTGGGTAGGGAAGGAAATAGTTCCCACTCTACACCCAGCTAGTCTACCCTTCCCACAACTACCCAGTTTGTCCACAGAATTGAGGCTGTTCTACTTTGACTTTTTCCAAAGTAAAATAATTAACTGAGGTGAAATTCACATAAAATTAAACATTTTAAACTGAATAATTAAGTGGCATTTAGTATATTCACATGTTGCATAACCATCACCTCTATCTAGTTCCAAAACATTTCCATCATTCCAAAGTAAAACCTCTTACCCATTAAGCAGATTCTTCTCATTTCTCCCAGACTCTGGAAATCATCAGTGCCCCAACTCTACAAATTTACCTATCCTGGATATTTCATGTAAATAAAATCACACAATATGAGGCCTCAGTGTCTGGCTTCTGTCCTTTAGCACAACGTTTTCAAGGTTCATCCACATTGTAACCCATATCAGTAAGTTCATTCCTTTTTATAGCCGAATAATATTCCACTGTATAGATATACAATATTTTTTGTTTATCTATTCACCATGTGATGGATGCTTGGGTTGTTTTCACCTTTTGGCTATTCTGAGTAGTGCTGTTGTGAACACACATGTGCTTGTACTCGTTTGAGTCCCTGTTTTCGATTTTTGGGGAGTATATACCTAGAAGTGGAATTGTGGGGTCATATGGTAATTCCATGTTTAACTTTTTGAGGAACGATCAAACTATTTTTCTACCCTATTATTTTAATACCTTCAAGGATGAATAAACACTACAATAAAAGTGACCAATTCAAAGTCACTAGCATCTGTGAAGCTGACCTAGGTATGCCTGAGCTTTTGTCCCATGACTTTGGGAACTGCTTCAGGATTCTAGTTGCTTCAGAGACATCTTGACTGGGAGGGTTGTTTCTGGGGGGTCCAATCAATGATCATCAGGGACTCAAGCATTTCCCTGAGATTGGCTTCTATGAAAGTTACTCAACATCATCTCCGGTCAATATGAAACATTTCTGGGACACCTCATCTAGCCCTTTTTCCTTCCGTCCTTCCCTTCTCCTTTCTTTCCTTCCTTTATTCATCTAACAAATGTTTATTGGGTACCTACCATATTTTAAGTAGTGTGCTAGATGCTGGGGGTACAGATAAATGAGATGCAGTTTCTGTCTCTGGGGCCACTGAAAATGCTGAAGAGATGGTACATATTCAAGTCAAGGTGCCAGATAGCATAGTAGCCAGGAAAGTTCCAAATGTGGACACTGTGTCCCACACAGATACCAGACTATAAGCTCCTCAAGGCAGTAACTGTGTCCTGTTCTTTGCTATATCCCTAGAGCCCAGCACAGTGCCTGGAGCACATTTGCTGTCAGCAAAGCAACCTTAGAAAGGTCTGAGGTACGGGGCCAGGTGCAGTGGCTGGCACTTGTAATCCCAAAGGTTTGGGACGCTGAGGTGGGAGGATCACTTGAGCCCAGGAGTTTCAGACCAGCTTGGGCAACGTAGTGAGACCCTGTCTCTACAAAGAAATACAAAATTAGCTGTCGATGGTGGCATGTGCCTGTAGTCCTAGCTACTCTGGAAACTGAGGCGAGAGGATTGATTGAGGCCAAGAGTTTGCCTAGCCTGGGCAACATAGTGAGACCCCATCTCTCCAAAATAAAAAAATAAAAACCTAATTAGCTGGACATGGTGGCACATGCCTGTAATCCCAGATACTCAGAAGGTTGAGGTGGGAAGATCACTGAACTCAGGAGTTCGAGGCTCCAGTGAGCTATGATCACACCACTGTACTCCAGCCTGGGCAACATAGTGAGATCCCATCTCTACAAAAAAAAAAGAAGAAGAAGAAAGAAGAAAGAAAAGACTGAGATAGGCTGCCTGACAGCATCAGTCCATTACCTTTTCCTAGCACCACCATGAGCCTGCATGGTTCCCTGTAGCCATCTCTCTTTCCTCAGTTCTGTCTTAGGCAGGTAGCACAGAGTGGGTATCCTTTGGGTCCTGTATTCTCTGACCTCCCTACAATTTCAGAATGAGTTTTCTTTCAGAAGTGTTTTTATATTTCAGTTTCATGATGCCTTCCTCAAAGAGGAACCCAGATGATGTGAGGAAGTGAGACCATCTTTCCCAGGAAGTAAATTCACAGTGAGCAGGAAAACCCTCAGTCACCAGCTTGATGTTTGTCTCTAGAAATAGTCTTCTATCAGCCTGTAGCTTAGGGTGGAGGTGGGAGCTGAGACGTGGGCAGGAGCCAGCCCTGATGCTGATGGTGTTCCATGATTTGGATATGCCTCTCTTTCAGTTCGTTCTGTGTTCTGCTTTCCTTGGACCTGAGTGCTAACCACAGAAGTTTCCAGAAGAAAACTGAGGGCAGCAGAGCACAGATGTTGCCAATTTCATAAACTACTACTTCAGTTCACATTCTCGAAACACCTCCTGGACACAAGTAATAAAAAACTACAGAGTCAATGGCAAATAAGGGGAGGGAATTGAGAGGAAAGATGAATATAGAGGGAAAGGTGTTTCAGATGAGATTGGAAACAAGAGGAGTGCAAGTGGGGGTGAGGTACCCCAACCTTCACTACAGAGAAGGAAAAGGCTTTCATGCAGGAAGCTGCTTTGAAATAAAGAAGCCCTGGGGCAGCCTGCAGACTCTAACTCTAGTCAGTCTCAGCTCCTTTAGGGCCAGCTCTTGGCCTTGTGCCCTTTGGGGTTGAACCCTCTAGATTCATGCTGGAGTGCAGAGGTAGAATGTGCAGAACACGTCCCCAAAGGGTAGACAGACCATGGAATGACACATTTGAAGGGATTTGATTATGTTAAAAATCAAGAAACTAAAGCTACCAAGGGTATTTTTTTCCTTTTTAAAAAAAGACCCCAAACTTCAGGCAACAGACTGTACTAGGAGCTCCTTTGTGAGATCTACCTACCAGCTTATGGGTGGGTTGCTACCTCCAATAAAATTTCCATTTGAACTCCTATTGGGGATGGCAAATATTAATACTATCTTAGGAGCTTGGGGGTACAATTATGAACGAGACACGGTCCCTGCCCTCAAGGAATTTGCAGTCTAATAGGGAAGAGAGATAAAGCAGACAGCTAATTATAACATGGAATGATGAGGTCTGGAAGTTGTTGGGGGAGGACAGAGGATGAGCATTTAAATCACTCTGAAGTGTCAGGGAAGGCTTCCTGAAAGACATGATGCATAAACTGAAGAATGAGTAGGAGTCAGCCAAGTGAAAGGGAAGGGGGAAAGGATATTCTAGATAGATGAGCTTTGCAGGAGCAAGGTTTGCTAAGAAAGATTAAAGCAAAAATTTACAAAATACACAATCATCAAAAATGAAATGTTGATCATTACAAGCAAAAGCCAGCTCTTTGGGAAGACCATGAAAATAGGCAAAGATTAGCAAGTTTGCTAAAAACAAAACAAAACAAACAAACAACACATCAACAACCACTCAAGAGTAAAAAGAGGCAGAGAAAGGGAGAGGAAGAAGGATAGGGAGAGGGAGAAGAAGAAAAAGAGAGAGGACAGAACTGTATTTAGAATATATTAAAAATCAGATATGAAGGGTGGGACTAAACAAAAAATAAAAATAAAAAAGACTATATTAAAAAGTATAAGAGAATATTATTCTTAGTAATTGTGTAAGTCCTGGTACAGGTATAAAATTATAAATAATTGGTATTTTGTATTAATATTTATACCAGTAAATTTGGAACGCAGATGAAATAGACAATTTTCTAGGATACTTTACCAAAATTGGCTTGAGAGCAAGATGAAAATCTGACTGTATCAACAAAAGTAGAGAAGAAATGGAAATAGAATCAAAGATGTGTACACCTCAGCCCCCTTAACACACACAAGTAGTCTTTAAAGGTAAAGTGTACAACAGCTTTAAGGAACAGATAATCCCTTTACCAAACAAACTATTTCAGAGCATTAAAAAAGATGAGAAACTTCCAACTTATTTTCCAAAGCTATCATAACACCAATGCCAAATTATATGAGGACAGAAAACTAACTCTATACAAAACCCCTAAATAAATTATTACCAAATCAAATCTCGCACTTTGGAAAAAGAAGACTATACCATAACCAAGTAGGGTTTATCTCAGAAATTCAAGGCTGGTTCACCATTAGAAAATATACCAATGTAATTCATTATATTTGCATAATAAAGGAAAAGATAATATGATCATTTCAATAGATGCAGCAAAAATGTTTGATAAAACTGAGTTGAGTACTCATTTGCTCTTAGAAAGCTCTAAGAAAATTAGAAATACAAGGAAACTTTAACTTGATAAAAAGTACTTTCCAGAAAGGTACAGAAAACTTCATACTTAAAAAGAGGCAGCAAGTGTAGCAGGGTAGTTAAGAACACAGCCTCCAAAGCTAAGCAGTGGAGCTTTGAACACTTGTTGGCTGTGTGACCTTGGGCAAGTTACTTAGCTTTTCTATGCCTCAGTTTTCTTATCTGTAAAAGAGGAATAATAATAATAATAATAATAATATCTATTTCATAACATTGTATGAGGATTAAATAGCCTAATATTTGTAAATTGTTCATAATAACGTTTCACACACAGAAGCAATACACAAGTGTTTGTTAACAAATTTTGAAATATTAGATGTTTTCACCCTTAAAGTCAAGAACAAGACAGGAATGTCTATTTCTACTGCTACTCTGCTATTCAACATTTTACTAGAGCTCCAAGCCAATGCCATAGAATAAAAAATAGAATTAATAGCATCAGAAAGGAAGAAACAAAATTGTCAATATTTGCAGATAATATAATCATCTAACAAAAAATGAGGTCTGTGTCTGTCAGAAAGGAAGTAAAAGAAGGAAATTCTTCTCTCTAGGGTATTCCAGTATCAACTTTTTTTCTAGACATTTCTATAAATTGAACATTTAGTCCATCATCTTCCTTCCATGTCTACTGCTCTTCTTGACTCCCATTTTTCTGTCAATGGCACCACCACTTTCTTTTTAAAATTTAATTTAAAGTTCTGGGATACATGTGCAGGATGTGCAGGCTTGTTACATAGGTAAACGTGTGCCATGGTGGTTTGCTGCACCTATTAACCTATCACCTAGGTTTTAAGCCCTGCATGCATTAGCTGTTTATCCTGATGCTCTCCTCCCCCTGCCCCCGAGACAGGCCCCAGTGTACGTTGTTCCTCTCCGTGTGTCCATGTGTTTTCATTGTTCAGGTCCCACTTATAAGCAAGAACAATGGCACCACCACTTTTGAAGTCACCTAGACTAAAAACTTTGGAAGACTCTTGGACTCTTCCTTCTTGTTCATCTCCCATATCCAATTACCTACTCTATCTGGTTAGTTTTTCCTACAAAATATTTTTCAAATGTTTTCTATTCTCACTCTCATGTCTCTAGTCCAGTGCATGTCAACTCATGCCTCAAACAATGGATATCCTCCAGTCCCTCTCCAAGTCATCAAGTGCTCCATAGGCCAATCCTATTCGAAGACTACTATCGTCAAGTCACTCTCTTGCTTAAAAATCTCTGGTGGCTTCTCCCTTCCTATCATATCCAGTCTAAACTCCTTCAGTTGGTAGCCTTTTACCATCTTGCTGCACCCAATCTAACACAGTTTATTGTCTCCTACTCCCTTTATATGTATGTACTCTCTGCTTTAGCAATACCAGTATTCTCAATATCCTCACCCACCTCCTTTCCTTTTTAATTCAGTATCTTTGTTTAATTCAGTGCCTCGTATTGTCCTGTCTCTCCCCCTGAGTGTCTCCAAATCTTCCCCATTTTTAATGGTTAGCTTAAATAGCACCAAATTTTATTTTCTCAAATGAGATAATGGATACCATACTGTGCTCATTTAATCTTCTCAGCAACTTTTAAGGTACTTATTCATTTTCACCCCATTTTATGGATCACGTATAGTGATTTGCTCAAGGTTCACATTGCTGATAATGGTAGATCTGGAATTCAAAGCCATGTTTACTGCCCAACCTCAGAGGTCATGCTCCTAACCACCCCTCTGTTCTGATTTTCTGGGATGTCTCCCCTGGCTGCCTCAACCCTCTCTGACCTTCTCTTCCTTTTGTTTGGCTGCTACGCATTGTTGTGTAGTGTGTACAAGTTTAGCTCCCAGCAAAACTGTAAGCTTTTGGAGGTCAGGATCCATTGACTCTGATCTCCTACTTCTCTGTCTCTTCCTCCCTGCAAAAGCTGGGCCCACGATGTACAGTTGATTAATTGGTAAGGTTGATCAAATATAGCTAAATATATAGGAATTTGGCCTTGGTATCCAGTCTTCAAGAAACTTTTTGAGTAGCTTGAGGATAATGCAAGCCCTTCCCATTCAAGCGTGAGTTTTTAGGCCCAGGAAGGGAAAGGAGGAGTAGAATTATTACATTTCCCAAGAAATTTCCCCTAGTCCCCTTCCCCGAAGATCAGGCTTCTCTCTGCATAGCTTAGGTCAATGTTGCATGCCAAATCTTCCCTTTACATACGGTTGGACCAGGCCAGATTTTGTTAGCATGTGCAAATAGAGCCAAACCTGTCAACTTACAATTGTGCAAAATCTGACTCCTGGGAATCTTCCAGAAGTGAGCCGGGGAAAACTAATATCTGTCCTACCTACCTCACAGGGTCATGGTGAGAATCAAATGAGATAATGGATATGAGCACATTTTGAAAAGTAGCAATGAAAAGCAGCTTGCTTCTTGAGCCTGGAGTGGAGCAGTAGGAGCTCTTTGGTGATTTCAAGGCCAGGTGAAGGGTGGAGGCTCTTCTGAAATTCTTGGACTCATCATTTCCCAGTGGTTGTAAGACTTGCTTTCCGGCAATTCTTGGGAAATTTTACTTTATTGTGAGCCTTCTCCAACTACATGGGAGTTTGTCCTTGACTTCCCTTTTCCTTTTTCTAATTACCCTTACTCAGCTAGTTCACAGTACTTTGAAGGATTCTACAAGATAAGCTAACTTTCCCTCTTTTTGGTGCGTTGAAAAGACAGTGTTTTGCTGGTGACTTACATTTAGATTTCGAATCTCTCTCCAACGTCAGGAACAAGTGATACGGGAAAAGCACACTCTGGGATTGATGACTTCCACGACGGTCTATAAATGATAATTAGCCACTGAATGTTATTGGATAAATAAGGAGTGCCTCTCTGCTTCCCCTGGAGAGACCAAATTCCCTCAGAATTCAAGTGTTAGAAGACAGAAAAGAACCTAGAAATCTAGAATGGAAGGCTAGAGGTGAGAGTTAGAGAAGATATTTTTGTAAGAAAGAAAGTTTTGGTTCAAAAGATTCCAATTCTGAAAGTGAAGGACTTTGGGGAAAGCCAGGGGAGAGTGAGCTCAGCTTGGACAGAGAAGAGGAAAGAGTGCCGACTGTGCAGGGACCTTGGCCAAACGGCCCTGGATCAAGACTAGACCGGGCTTGCAGAGGTAGCCAGAGGTATTCTGACCAGGGAATTGAGCAAGATTTATTGCCTAAGCTGGCCTCAACTGGACAGAGTTTGGCTTTGGGTCTGTTTTGTGTGTTGGGCATGCATACGTACCTCCTTACAGTTGAAGCTTTCAGATAGTGAGCCATGTCCTCAGCAAAATGGGGCCAAAGGGAGGTTGCTGCTGGTGTCAGAAGTGGGGACAGAACCTGAGAAGCAAAGCTATGGAAAGTACCCCAGGCCTCCGAAGGTAGCCATGTAGGCAGGAAATAGCAGCCCTCTTGTACCCCACAGCTCCTGGGCCACTGGCTATCCTATCTACATTTGAACAGTATGCACCCAGCAGACTGGGCAGCTGGCCGAGAAGCTCGTTATTGTGCCCCATCCCGTGGCCTTCTGGGCCACCAGGTTCCATGCATCTTATTCCACTGCTCTGCTCTACTTTTGCTTCCATAATACTGACTCTCATGAGCTGCTGTGTTGAACTGAGGGAATGTTGTGGTCTTCTATGTGTGTGCATGCATGCATCTGTGTATGTGTGTGTGTGTGTGTGTGTGAGTGTGTGTGTGTGTGTGTGTGTGTGTGTTGGAGGGGTCCCGAGTGTCCCCCAGCCTCAGCCTCTCTGACTCCAGGCTTCAGAGGGTGCCTGTGCCTATGAACTTTGCTTGGCTAGCCTGCTGGATGGAGAGAGATGAGAGTAAACCCCTGCTGGTTCCATCCCACACTCCCCGTTATGATAGGCAGTGAAGCAAATCATTTGGGCAATTGCCTGACCTTAATGGGATAGAAAGGGCTCCTCTCTTGCTTGAAAAGAACATCCAAGCATGTGCTTAGTGTTTAGTTTTCCTGGAAAAATAATTTTTCTGGCATGCTAAAGAGGGTGAATTTGCCTTCAGAAAGGATTGTGTCATATCCATAACCTTTGCAGCCTCTCTATCATTTCCATGGATGAAAACTTTGCATTCAGGGGAAGACGAACCAAACATCTGCTAGGATAAGGTTTCAGTTTTCACTGCAAGAAACCTGTGTTGTGTAAAGAAAAATAGAGATACACCCTTGGGCAGTTCTTTGGGGGTAACCTAGCAACCCATCGAAATCAAGAGATTTTTGAAGGATACTGCAAAGTAGAATCAGGTCTGACTGTTCAGTGTTATGATTTTAAGGGCATTGAGTACAGATAGCACCCCACCCCTCACCCCCAAGCACCCTGCCTGGAATTTCAGCTTTTAGAAATTCATTCCTTTTATTTGAAAGACCTTATGTGTCTTCTGGAGTCACGTGTTGAAGAGCAAAATACGCCTGGGAGGAATATCACCTAAAACCCTATCAGCTGATAACAGCTATCTCTTCAGTGAAGATGGAGAGCCTGGGATGGGACAAAATGATCTCTGGGAATAGCAGGAATAGGATGCCTGAGTGACAAGAGGGGACAAGGGAATGAAAGGGAAAATGGAAGACATGGCTAACTTAAGATACCATAAATGGAAGGAACCTCATAGACCATCTATACCAATGCCTTTTTAAAAAAATTTAAAAAACGTGGAGGGTGGGTGCTCACACCTGTAATCTCAGCACTTGGGGAGGCCAAGGTGGGTGGATCACTTGAGGTCAGGAGTTCAAGACCAGCCTGGCCAACATGGCGAAACCCCATCTCTACTAAAAATACAAAAATCAGCCTAGCATGGTGGCACATGTCTGTAGTCCCAGCTACTCAGGAGGCTGAGGCATGAGAATCGCTTGAACCCAGGAGGCAGAGGTTGCAGTGAGCCGAGATTGTGCCATGGCACTCCAGCCCAGGTGACAGAGCGAGACTCCATCTAAAAAAAAAAAAGGTTAAAAAATAAAAAACACTGGAACCCTCTCCTCAAACACAGAACCCCATTATGTACGAAATGAATACAAGTGGGGCTGCTCTGGTTAAAGTGGGGGCAAGAGCCTTGGGACCCAGTTTACTCAGACTCTCTACTGCTTAAGCTAAGAGAAAAGTGAGGCAGTACCACACTCACCCAGATAGTGAGAATCGATGGTTCAACATGAATTTTGTGGGCCAGTTTGTTAAATATAGCCATTGTTAAAAGTGAAATGATCTAAACTTACAATTAGGTTATATTAAAGACAAAGCAGGCCGAGCGCAGTGGCTCACGTCTGTAATCCCAGAACTTTGGGAGGCCAAGGTAGGCGGATCACGAGGTCAGGAGTTTGAGACCAGCCTGGCCAACATGGTGAAACCCCATCTCTACTAAAAATACAAAAAATTAGCAGGGCGTGGTGGCGGGTGCCTGTAATCCCAGCTACTCAGGAGGTTGAGGCAGGAGAATCACTTGAACCTGGGAGGTGGAGGTTGCAGTGAGCAGAGATAGCACCACTGCACTCCAGCCCAGGTGACAGTGGGAGACTCCATCTCAAAAAAAAAAAAAAAAAAAAAAAGACAAAGCTAATGAATACTCAAAACTCATCACTTCCTAATTATTTTACTACACTTACTGTTACCTATGCTTTTGAGGTTATTTACATCTATTGCATCTGTATGGTGGAAATACGCTATGATACCATGATGTAGCACATGTATTCCGGACTCCTTGTTCAGTGATGCCATGTCGGGAGCTTGAAATTGGCCATGGTGGGAGCATTTACACCATGGAAATCAGCAAACACTATAAACCAGCATTCCCCTCCCTGCTCAACTGAGGGAGGCAATTGTTGGACATCTGCCAGCACGCCACTGACTATACTATAATGTAAGTCACCACTTCCTTGGAAGCTGTACTTCCAGCAACCTCAACCATGTGGAATGAAGAGGAAATACATCCAAGTGGCCAACCATTATCACAAAACACATCCACTTTATACTCCGTGGGAGAGAAAAGCCACTGTAAGGCCCCAGCCTAGGCAAACATGTGTTTAATAACATGGCAGATAAGAAGTGCTGGGCCTCAGAAAATGGTAACCCAAACGATGGCGCTTTGGCATGCTGAGTACTTTGAACTAAAGGAGACTGGAAGGTCTCAGAAGCCACCTCAGAAGCAAAGTCTCTCTCTGACCTTCTCCTACCCTCCTGTCTCCTGCCCCGGGGGGAATCACAGAAACTAGAACCTCTCTCCCCCAAGGCAACCCATACAATCTAGAAAGGTCACTTCTCCCTTGTAGACCCTCATGCCAGAGAGTTCCTGCCCTATACCCTGGAGGAAGGAATGCTACACAGAAAAGCCAAGAAGAATCTAAACAGACAGGCCTTACTGGGTACCCTCTGCCTTCAGTCTATTACCATTAGATCATACCCTTTATCCAATTACATTTCTAAACATTCTTTATAGAACCTAAGCATAAAAATACTCAATTTTCCCTGGGTCTTTGGGTCTTCATTTCTGAAAGTTCCCATGTCATGTAAAACTTTGATTAAATAAATTTGTTAAATGCTTTTCTCTTGTTAACTGTCTTTTGTTATAGGAGTGTCGGCCATGACCCTTATGATGGGTTAGGAAAGAGATCACATCTTTCTGCTCCTACAGAAACAACACGGTGACAGCAGCACGGAGAGACAGCTGACACTGGGAAGTCTCGGCACCACAATCTGGAGCCTTTTATTACAAGGGTAAACAACCCGACTTATTCCCGAGACCCTCAAAGACCTCACTGCATCACAGCCCAGCGCAGTTTAGGAAGTGGAAGCGTTCATTCTCTGACCCCCTCAAAATGGGCCAAATTATAGGCAGAACAAGTTCCACAAGAAGGCTCCAGGTCTGTCGTGTCCACAGCACCCAACACAGTGCTTAGTGCACAGAAGGCCCTGAATAAACAAATATCTATTTAAAGAATGAAACCAATATTCACAAGCAAACTCCTTGCCTCTTTTACCACTGTTTCCAGAAAAAAGACTCAGGATGTTTAGTTTCAGAAAGCAGTGGAGTGTGAATACATTTCAAAAGCTATCTATCCCAAACTGTGAGACTTGGGCTTCTTCCTAAGCCAGCACTCAGCAAGGAAAAGGCCACGTTCAGTTTGAACACTAGGATCACGAAGCCCAACGGCAAGAAGCCAGACAAGTTCAAGTTCGGCATCTCCCAGGCTCTTCTGGAGCCAAAGATGAACGTGGACCTCAAGGCTCGGCTCAGGGAGCTGAATATCACAGCAGCCAAGGAAACTGAAGTTGGTGGTAGTCAGAAAGCTATCATAATCTTTGTTCCTGTTTCTCGACTGAAATCTTCCCAGAAAATCCAAGTCTGGCTAGTACGTGAATTGGAGAAAAAGTTCAGTGAGAAGCATGTTGTCTTTATTGCTCAGAGGAGAATCCTGCCTAAGCCAACTTGAAAAAGCCATACAAAAAATAAGCAAAAGCATCACAGGAGCTGTACTCTGATAGCTGCGTACCATGCGATCTTGAGGACTTGGTCTTTCCAAGTGAAATTGTGGGCAAGAGAATCCACTTGAAACTGGATGGCAGCTGCCTCGCAAAGGTTCATTTGGACAAAGCACAGCAGAACAATGTGGCACACAAGGTTGAAACTTTTCTGGTGTCTTTAAGAAGCTCATAGGTAACGATGTTAATTTTGAATTCCCAGAGTTTCACTTGTAAACAAAAATGACTAAATAAGGTATATTCACAGTAAAAACAAACAAATAAACAAATAAAAACAACAAAAAACGAAACTGAGTTCCAAAAGGATTGATACCCAAAGGGGCCAAATGTCTACTCTTGGATAAATCTTTGGTATGAGAACTCTAATGCCCTAATGATGTCTGATAAACAGGAAATGACTTTATCAAGATGCGGAGCTGACTGTCAGCGCCATGGGTTCTCCCAACTGTGCCTACTCCAAACGTCTCTGGCGTCCCTCTTCTCTCCCTTCTGTGCCTGTTCCCTTCACTTTCTAGTCTCTCACCCCCTCACCTTTTCCCCCCCTTTCTTCCTCTGTCCTCCTCATGCCCTCGGCCTGCCAGTCATCCCCCACTTGGCCCCAATCACCCACCAGGCCAAGTCCTGCCTGAGACCCTCAGGCTGGAGAGATTGCTTCCCCCATACCCAGACAAAATGTGTTCAGTAGACAAATGCAGTTGTCTCCAGCCTTTACAAAGGAAGCTCACCTAGAGCCAAATACTTTCCTTTTCTCATTTCTTAATTTCTACGGGGGGAGGAGGGTATCGTGTGGGTGTGTGTATGAGTATCCCAGACGACTGTGCTGTATCCAAAGTACCTTTTATCCCTGTGTGTCCTTGCAGCCTACTTTGGCCTATCTAAAGTTTATAGTATTGCAGCAGAGGAACTTGAGCCTATTTCCTGATTTTAATTAAGCCTTTTTGGGTTACAGTGACCCAGAGGCAAATATCTAGTTAGTTCAGGCAGACTCGGAAAAGAGCTTAGGCTGGAATTGCTGGGTGAACTGAAGGTTTTCCTCAGAAAACACCCACGTTGGCAAGTCACATGGCTCAAATAGGACGGATAGTTGGTAGGCTGCCCTTTTCTTCTCTGGCGGCATGGTCAGTAATCTGACTATTGGTCTTCACGGACATTTTGGGGTCCTTCTAGAGGATCTTGTGGTTTGCGGCCAACCCTAGTGAAGTTTGTTATTTCTGTTCTCTGGTTCTACAGGCAACTGCTCCCAGGTGAGTGGTGCGGCTGGCCCTTGGTCAGGTTGACTCCATAGCAGGGCTATCCTAGGAAACCTCATTTGAAGATAAACCCATCACCACAGGGGTTGAATCAATAGGGAGAGAAAATTCAGAAGTGGGCTTGGGTGAGGAAAAGTAATCTGAAAGAGTCTAGCTGGCCAGCTGACTTCCAGAAACTCTGCTGGAGCAGAGCAGTGCTGGCCAAGTTACTTAATCTCTCTGTGCCTCAGTTTCCACATCTGTAAAATTGGTTAACAATAACATCTACCTCACAGTGCTGTGGTGAGGATTAAATAAATGATATATCCAATATGCTTACTCTAGCATCTGGCACATAATATGTGTTTTTAAAAGCATGGGCGGGGGTGGGGGCAGTTACAGAAAATCGAAACTGTGGATTTCTTAAGAGACATGGCAGAGCTGGAATAAGCTGTCATGCAAAATCCTTGAGGCCTGATCCCCCAGATGTGAGGTCTGTGGCTGCTCTCTGCTACTGTGGTCCATCAGTCTGTGTCACTGCATAACAGGGCAGGTGGAAGTGTCCCTGGGCTAGCAGGCTCACTGAAAATTCAAAGCACATGCACTCAGCACAGTCATGGTAATAATAGTGGTAAGGAATTGGAAACTGTGGTGATGGCTTCCCGATTCCACAATCATTACAGTCCAGGTGTGCCTGTGGGGCCACATATGAGAAGAGTCCTGGCCCAGGCCCCTCATACACTCCCCAGGCCCGCTCCTCAGGCCTGATGGCTCATCTCTCTCATTCCTGAAGGTTCTACCAGTGGCTCAGGGGCCATGTTGGCAGGCCTGGGTCTTCTTGACACCCTTCCCTCTCCTAACCACCTGCTCACCCTCCAGGCTTACAACAAAAACCAGACACATCACTACCCAGCCTTCTCCATTTGGTTTTTAACCTTAAGTGAAAAGCTGCTTGTCTTAAAAAAATTAGAGATCCTGTCTTTACCTCTGAGACACTTTGATTTAGAGAAGACAGAGGACGTCAGTGCTTCACACTGAAATGCGAACATTTCAGGCAGTGTGACAAGCCAATGCAGTCCTCTGCCATTGTGGGTCCCTAAAATGACATTGGGTCTTGCTCTACCTTGTCCCAATGCAGAGGGTGAGTTAGATGCAGAGCTGGGTTTTCTAGGACACCTGAAGAGACCAATATGAGGTCAGCATATGGCTTCATGGGTCTGTGGGCACACAAGGCCCCTCAGAGCTCCTGCTCTTGTCTCAGGATTGTTCTTAAAACATTGTGACTGGGAGTCCTAGGACCGCTTCTAGTAGGAGTTCAATTCCACAGACCATTAAAAAAGTCATTTCTTAGAAATTCAAGTCCATATCAGGAATGATAAAAGGATGGCTGTCTCCCAAGGTCTGCAAGCTGTGTAGGATTTAGCTGCAAATAAATAAAATAAATAAAGGAATCCAGTCCCTTTTTGTTAATTGTGCCAGTGCTTTCATTTTTCAGGCAATTTCAGTTCAGTCCAGATCTGGTTTCTGGAGTCACATTTTTCCAATCATCCTTCCCATTTGCAAGGAGGAGTCTTATGTCCAAGTATGTGATTTGAATTTGCCCAGGTGCTGCCAGTTACGGAGGGTTTTCGTATTCAAAGCTGCACATGCTTTGGAAATGTGACCCCAATGATTGCAAGAGGAGGCAATCATCTCTGGAGGGGAGGGGTTGGGGGAGGAAGCTTGTATGGGAATTAGTGGGCTCCATCCTTGGACTTCAGCATTTCTCAGGCATCTTGCCTGCTCTGTCTATTCTCACGCCTTTAACTAGCACCATTAGTGGAGCTTCCATCCCTCAGTGCAGTCCTGTCGCTGGAGCCCTAGTCCTGGTTCTCCAACTGCGTATGGCAGCACTGCCCTAGCTGGAAAGCTTGTTAGACAAATACCCAAATGATTCTTACAATCAGGCAAGTTCAGGAAGCCTAGGCAATGTTTTTTCTACCCAGATGTTCCACCATCTCCCAAAGCACAATATGATTAAAACCATACTCATCCTAAAAGCAATTCATCCTAAAAACTGTACTGAAAGAATGAGACATAACTGTACTGAAAGAATGAGACAGATCTACACGTGGTTATATGGAACAGTCAGGGTGTGCCTGTAGGGTTCAGATGAGAAGAGTCCTAGCCCAGGCCCCTCATGCACTTGCTGACTTCACCTCTCCCCAAGCCCAATGGCTCACCTCTCTCATTCCTGAAGGTTCTACCAGTGGCTCAGAGGCCATGTTGGCAGACCTAGGCCTTCTTAACACCTCCAAGAAGGCTCCTGAAGTGAAAAAAAAAAAAAGCAGGCTGCTGCCATTACAGTGGAAGCTCGCTTAGCTGACGTCTGTGGGGCCAACTCTCACAATTAAAGGATGCTTTCCATTTCCTGTATAAAATGCACTGATTGATACCCACAGTATTCTGGATGCACTTGGTCACCACTCCCTAGTGGGTCCAAGCACTTCCACTTTTACTGATTTTTAATTAACTAACTACTCTCCCAGTTGAATAGATAAGAGTCTACTCGTAGCTAACAAAAAGATGCATAGCATGAACCTATCTATTTATTAACAGAATTTACAAACACATACATAGGCTTGTAAAATGCAGATAAAATTTCAAGAAATGTGACCAGTGGTTACTTCTGGGGAGTATTGGGTGTCTGGGGCAGAAAGGTTCCCCCCATACCCCTTTTTACTGTTGTTGTTGTTGTTTTTTACAATGTTCATGCATTATTTTTTCCTGAATTTTTATTTTGAAAAAATTCAAACGTACAAATAGATCAAAGAAGTAGGACAATGAACATACATATAACCACCAAGATTCCACAATTAACATTTCAACATAGTTGCTGTGTAGTTCTGTTTCTATCAGTCAATCTATTTACACACACACACACACACACACACACACACATATATATATTTGAAGGTCACAGGCATCATAACACATTCCCACTAAATTCTTCAGAATGACTCTTTAAAGAATAAGAAGATTCTCCCTCCTAACCACAATATATTATCACAGCTAAGAAAATAAACAATAATTTCCTAATATAATCTAATTTCCAATCCATATTCAAATTGCCCCAATATTCCCCAAATGTCTTTCATAGCTTTGTAAAATCCAGAATCCAAAACCAAGGTTTGTGTATTGCATCTACTTATGTTCCTTTAGTGTCGTTTAATATAGAACAGTGCATGCTCCTAATTTTTGTGTGTGACACTGAATTTTTGAAGAGTTCAGGCTAGTTGTCTTGTAGAATATCTCATATTCTCAATTTGTCTGTTTTCTCATGGTATGTGTGTTTTTTAAAAAATAAAAAGATTTAATAGCAATAGTAATAAAAGAAACCAGGCTCTGTTTTATATAAACAGCAACCTTAAAATGAGTATGCTATCCCAATATGCCTAGTAGCAGCATTGCCCATTCTTCTGGTTCCCATATCAGATTCTTTAATCATCCCGCTGTCCTTCTTTCTCCATATTCAGCCAGTTCCCAAGTCTGTGAATTTGCCCTTTGACATGCCTAATGGCTTAATGCCTTCTCTAGTCCCACCATGCCCCTACCCTGGATCAGGCCTTCAATACCTCAGCCCTAAAGTATTGCAACTGCCTCCTAATTGACCCCTCTAGTGCCAGAATCGTCCCCTGAACACCTGCTGCACTGTGAATATAGAAAACACACTGCCTTTTCTACGTCACTCCTATCTGGAAAACCATCAATGGCTATTTCCTATTTCTCATCTTTCTTCAGTCAGAGCCAGCTTTGAACGTAGCCTTCAACACCAGACAGAGACTGATCTCTACCTAAATCCTAGTGCTGCCATTACTTGTTGAGTGGCCTTAGAGAAGTCACTAGGCTTATCTGGCCTTCCATTTTCTTATCTGTAAATTGGAAATAACAGTTGTGCCTACCTCTCAAGTTTGACCAGCATTTGCCCACAGAGCTCCCACCTTTTCTAGGGGTCACTCCAAGCCTCATCCTTTCTTTAAGTCTCAGCTGAAGCCTTGCCTCCTCCAGGAGGACTTCTTATTCACAGCAGCACCCCCTCTCTGAATTTCCATAGCACTTGTGGTCTATAGGGAATAATTTAGCAGATACTAGTCTTATTGCCCACTCATATTTACATTTTCCTCTTTTTTTCTTTTCTTTTTTGAGATGCGGTTGTGCTCTGTCCCCCAGGCTGGAGTGCAGTGGAGTGATGATGGCTCACTGCAGCTTCGATCTCCTGGGCTCAAGTGATCCTCCCATCTCAGCCTCCTGAGTAGCTAGGACCACAGGTGTGCCCCACCAAGCCTGGATATTTTATTTTTAGTTTTTGTAGAGACGGTGTCTCCCTACATTGCTCAGGCTGGTCTTGAACTCCTGGGCTTAAGCAATCCACCTGCCTCAGCTTCCCAAAGTGTTGGGATTACAGAAATGAACCACCATGCCCAGCCTTTTTTTTTTTTTTTAACATTTGTAGACATTTTCATCTTATCTTCTCATTTGGATGGCCAGGGCCCCTTGAGAGCAGGAGTAGATCTACCCATTGTTTCTCCTAGAGCCTCTTAGAGAGCTAGTGCTATGCTGAGCATCCAGCAGCTCAGAGCTGTCACTTGACTGTGAGAAGATGCTTTGTTCATCTTTAGAGTCCTCCTTTAACTCTGATTGTCTCTAACTCCAGTGAGACAGGAAGGACCAAGGGTTGCGACCATCATCCAAATAATCATAGTAATTCCACCTATTTATAGAGCACCAATTATGTATCCAGCACCTTGAATATACGGATGCTCCTTGACTTATGATGGGGCTATGTCCCGATAAAACCGTCACAAATCAAAAATATCATAAATCAAAAATGCATTCAATACCCTAATAAGCCCGTCATAATGTCAAAAAAATTGCAAGCCAAACCATTGCAAGTTGGGGACTGTCTGTATATTCTATTTGATGCCAATTAAGCAGATAAAGAAACAGAAGATCAGAGAGGATAAGCAACTTGCCCAGGGTCACTCAGCTATTAACTGCTGAAGCTGGAACTTGAACCCAAGTTTGTTTAAATACAGAGCCCATATTTGTTCCCTGCTGCCTCTGTAGTAACAGTGATCAGTATATTGATAGAAAGAAGGACAAGTTATTAGAGCTGCTGGGATTAGAATGTAATTTATTCTAGTACTCTTTTTATAAATGAGAATGTCCACCCTGAGAGTAACATTGTGCTACCAGTGGTGGTGTAGTTTCTGTGAATCTGTTTCCTCTCAGAATCAAGGTCCAGAGACATGCCTCTCTGTGGTCATGGGAGAGAATGAGACAAAGCAGCTCACAATGGATTTAGGGTCCCTGTCTCTTTCTCAAAGAGTCTGAAACTGATCATCTGGGTTAATGGGAACACACAGTTAAAAGCAATGATAAAGATAAGTAAGAGAGTAAAGGAAGAGAGAATGATGAGATGGCAAGTAAACAGGGGAAAGAATAGGCAGTTAGACTGGGAAATATGTGTAGGGGAATCCCACATGAATCCCTAAAAAATACCCTGTGCAGTTGGGGAGTGGTGCATGTGTGAGTGTGTGTGTGTGTGAATGTATGATATTGATTTTAGATCTATGTGTGTGTGTTCAATCTTTAGATTTAAATAAAGAACAGACCAAATTCAGAGTCTAACTGCCTCCTTCTCAGCAGCCACTTCATCACCCCCATGTCACATTTCCCAGCTGGAGGGCAATAATTGCATGGCCAGATCTGGCCCCATCTGGGAAACACCAGGGTCTTCCTGAATCGTCATACACCATGCTGGCTGCCAAGGCATAAGGTGACCTAAGCGAAGCTTTCACACAGGCCATGTGCACAGTTATAAAATCTCGAGAGAATGTGGCAACAGAGACAGACTTGACTTACCTGCCAAATTTCCAAAGGGAAGAAGGAACTTGCTGTGTCTGTATTTGCCCCCAGGATTGGAAAAATGTATCTCAGTCACTGGAACTGAAGAGGGGTGGCCTTTACCTTCATAGGAGAGTCACTCTTTATACAAATCCTTCTGATGGCCTGATATATGTGTGTGTCTTTATATAAATAGAGCTATATACTGACTTTGCCAGATTGCATCAGCTACCTGCTTAACATTTTACTCTGGTGCTTTCGAAACAACACTCTGAAAGTCAGAATAATATGTGGCCTCTGCAGCATTTCCCAGTTTGGCATTTTGTTTACAGAGTAAAAGAAAGCTACTCACCCTTGAGATCATCAGTGATTGAATGATACCTACTGTCATGTGTTAGAAGCCATGTCACCTTGACAGAGCTCATTCACAGGAAGAAGGGCGGGGAGAAGGGTTACAACATGGTGGTGGTAATTCTTAGAGAAATCAAGCAGTGAGCTGGCCACTTGTAGTGCTTGCTGTTGCCAAGGCAGTCTTTCATGTCTTTATTCAGTAAACACATATCAGGCATAGGGAATACAAAAACAAATAATATATGTCCCTTCCCACCAGGAATCCAGCCTTTGTCCCCAGTTCTCTCAAGGAGCCCACTGCCAAATGAGAGGTAAGCCTCTTCAGGAAGAATGCTCAGGGAGAATGAGAACACATGGACACAGGGAGGGGAAAACACACACTGTGGCCTCTTCGGGGGCTGTGGCGGGTGGAAAGCATCAGGAAAAACAGCTGATGCATGCTGGGCTTAATATGTAGGTGATGGGTTGATCGATGCAGCAAACCACCATGGCACATGTTTACTTACATAACAAATCTGCACATCCTGCACATGTACCCCGGAACTTAAAATTTAAAAAAAAAAAGAAAGAATTTTTAGGGATTACTGGTCAGTATGGTTGCCTGAGCTGTTGCAGGAAGCTCCTCCCCTGCTCCAAACACATTGTTTTTTGAAAAATTTAAATATGTTGTAGAGAGCAAAAGCAAAAATAAACTTATTCTAGTGCCAGAAATGAAGAGGGAGCTCAAAGCCACAGCAGCAACTACACAGCCCACAGAAGAACCAAAGGTGGTCACACATCCTGGGCGAAGGGTTTGAATGGCAGGGTGGGAATGGGAGTGGAATCTGAGCTCCTATGGAAAGTCAGCAGTGGTAAGTGCTGGCCCATAAGTGGGGATGGGGGAAAAAACACAGTTCAGAAGTGTACTGGCCACTTTGAGCTGAGAGTAGGCAGTCACATAACCCAAAGTACATAAGACTCCAAGGTAAAACAATTCCTGCCAAATAACAGTAATAACACTAGCCAAGTGCTTAATTATGTGCCAGATGCTGTCCTAAGTGCCTGGCTTATATTATTTAGGTTGATGCAAAAGTAATTGCGGTTTTTGCTGTTGAAATTAGTGGCAAAAACTGCAATCATTTTCCACCAACCTAATAACTCATTTGTAGAACAGCCCTGATTTCCAGATACTGAAACTGAAGAACAGAGAGATTAAATAACTTACCTAAGGTCACACAGGTACTAAGTGGCAGAGCCAGAATTCAAACCCAGGTGGTATATAGCACATGAATCTGCGTTTGTATCTATGACTCAGGATGAATGCATAGCTAGAACTTACTAAGTCCATGAGGAAATAAACCACCATAAGACCAGTGCAACCAATGGAAGAATTCATACCTTAAGAACCACAGTTAATAGGGAAATCTAAAAGGGATTTTAAAATAAGTATGCTGAAAATGTTCAAAGATTTTTTTTTTTTTTTTGAGACAGAGTATTGCTCTATCACCCAGGCTGGAGTGCAATGGTGCGATCTCAGCTCACTGCAACCTCCGCCTCCTGGGTTCAAGCAATTCTTCTGCCTCAGCCTCCTGAGTAGCTGGGATTACAGGTGCCTGCCATCATGCCCGGCTAATTTTTGTATTTTTTAGTAGAGATAGGATTTCATCATGTTGGCCAGGCTGGTCTTGAACTCCTGACCTCAGGTGATCCACCCGCCTCAGCCTCCCAAAGTGCTGGGATTACAGGCGTGAGCCACCATGCCTGGCCAAAAGAGGTTTTAAAAAGGAATAGAAACTAGAACGCAAGAATAGAATAGTTTGAAAAATACAGGTGAATGCAAAAAAGAACCGAAATATAGGCATTGCAATGGGAAAAAGAACACTCAACAGAGGGATTAAACAACAAACTAAACACAGTTGATGAGAGAATGAGTGAACCAGAAGACAGAGCTGAGGAAATTATCCAGATGCAGAGCAGAGGAATAAAGAGATGAAAAATAAGAAAGGAAAGCTAAGCTACATGGAGGACAGAATGAGAAGTTCCAGTAAGTGTCCAGTTGGAGTTCCAGAAGGAGGGAAGAGAGAGAATGAGAAGAGGCAGTATTTGAAAGATAACAGAGGATATTTTCTGGAGTTGTGGGAAACCATGAGTCCTCTAACTTCCTGTCTTAGTATCAGCCTCTGGAGCCTGCAGGTCTGTAGCTAGTCCTCATGAGAGGAGTCAGCCTCTTAGCTCTGCCACTGCTGTGATAATAGCTCAAGAGCACCAAGTTGTTTATATAAACCAATGTTTTTCAATGTTGTTTTAAAAAAATTATCATCCCCTTCATCCCAGGAGCCTTTTTAGACGTCTTTTTTCTTCTAATTTCTCCCCCCATTAAATTTTAATACCAAAGAGATGCTGTGTATCTGTGTATGTATTGTATGTGTACCTGTGCTTTGGGCAAGCATCCTATAGGATGTCCCCATCACCTGGAAGGAAGGGTGTTCTACTTCTTTTTGCCTCTTCCTTGGCATGGCTTTCTACTCATTCTTCAGGTGTCAGGTTAAATGCCACATCCTGAACCTCCCAGAATAGATCAGGACGCTATGTTATATGCTCTCCTTTAAGGTACTAATGTAAAGTATAAGTAAATAATGATCTGCGTAATTACTTATTCAGCAGGGGCCATGTCTCTCTTGCGTTCTGCTGTGTCCCTGGGGCTCAGCACACTGGCAGGCAGTTGGTAGATGCTCAAATAGCTGAATAAATGAATGAGCACCATGAGTGGCATTACCTGAGCAGATAAGAGGAAAATCACAGCCCTGGGAGGAGCCTTGGAAAGCTATTTTAACTCTTCCCCAGTTTATGGGCAGAAGTATTGTGTAACTACTTCTGAAAGAGCAAAGTATGTGCTTTTCTTAAAACCACACTACAGTAGTTCCTTTTTCCTTTAAATAGTTTTCATTATTTGGAAGCAAAAGGTGGTCAGGAAGCAGTTGAGAATAGAGACAGACCTCTTTTTGAAAATACGTAAAAATAACATCTAAAATCATTTCCTATTTTAGAAGAGCCAGGGAAACTCCCAGCTTCAAAGAAACCCTGTAGTAAATTCTTTTGTTACAAGGAATAATGGACCAAATTGAGTGAAGATTCTCTTTTTACCTACTCCCCAACAAAAAAGACAGGTTGAAATTTGTTACGGTCACAATGGTGTGCTCATACCAACTCACAAGAGACAAATTAATTTTGAGAGCTGAGTTGTTAAATTCAGCCATTATTAGAAATTAAATTATATAACTTTGCAATAAAATAAATTATATGAAAAACAAAGCTTGGCTAGGTGTGGTGGCTCATACCTGTAATCCCAACACTTTAGGAGGCTGAGGTGGGAGGATCACTCAAGCTGAGGAGTTCCAGACCAGCCTGGGCAACATAGGGAGACCCTATCTCTACAAAACATAATTTTTAAAAAATTAGCTGGGTGTGGTGCCACACACCTGTGGTCCCAGCTGAGGCAGGAGGATCGTTTGAGTCCAGGAGGTCAAGGCTGCAGTGAGCTATGATCATGCCACTGCACTCCAGCCTGGGTGACAGAATGAGACTCTGTCTCAAAAAACAAAACCAAAAAAACCCACAAAGCTAATACATATGCGAAACTCATCCCTTTCTAATTATTTTACTACACTTTGCTATTATCCATGCTCTTGAGGTTACTTATATCTTTTATATCAGTATACTGGAAACACTATATAATGTTCTGCCACTGGACATCTCTTCCCAACTCCACATTTTGTGACATCAAGTTGTGTAGCCTGAAGTTGGCCATGGTAGGACTATTTATGTCAGGGAAACTGGCAAATGCTACAAAGCAGTGCTTAATCTATTGTTGTGTTGATTGTCTTGACCAAGAGTTGAGAACTTTCCCCACAGTCTGTTTTTGTGTAGCCCACAAGCAAAGGATGATTTTTACATTTTTAAAGGGTTGTAAAAAAAATGACTATGTGGCTACAAAGCCTGAAATGCTTAGCCAGGCGCAGTGGCTCATGCCTGTAATCCCAACACTTTGGGAAGCTGAAGCAGGTGGATTGCTCGAGCCCAGGAGTTCGAGACTAGCCTGCTCAACATGATAAAACCTCATCTCTACAAAATCATAAAAAGTATCCAGGCATAGTGGTGCACGACTGTAGTCCCAACTACTTGGGAGGCTGAGGCAGGAGAATTGCTTGAACTTGAGAGGCAGAGTTTGCAATGAGCCGAGATCATGCCACTACACTCCAGCCTTGGTGACAGAGCGAGACCCTGTCTCAAACAAACAAACAAAAAGCCTAAAATATTTACTATCTGGCTCTTTAACAAAATATGTTTGACGACCCCTGATCTAGGCTTAAGAAAGATGGAGGAAATGTTAATAGTGCAGCTGAAACTTAAAAATTGTGTTGTCTCAGTAGCTGTTACATTGTAAACAGCACAAAAAATTTGAGGAAATATCCTTCCAGTATTTAAAGATGATTATCTGATTTAGTAAAGAAGTAGTTTATGTCACTATGTGAATCAGAGAAATTTTGACATGCATTTTGTTGTTTTGCTTTTGTCTTAATCATAAATGTAAACCAATGTATCAACCAATACTTATGTCAGAACCATGCTTGTTTGTTAATTGCCACCTTAGGTTGGATATGGATACAAGAGTTAGGTAAAAATCAACTAAGGCATGAGTATGAATGTTAATTAGCTGTATGAAATTTACAAGAATGAATATTGTATATTTTATTATTTTTGGATCACGTGCCACACATTTAAAATAAAGATGTGTGTGTGTGCGCGCGCGCGCGTGCACATGTGCACATGCGCAGATTGTTAAGCATTTACCAGAACACACTGGTAAGAAGGGGCATAGGTCTGAGAGGATTCTTTGAGTCTTTGAATAGGTTCATGGTTCCTTTTCTTCAAGGGTTCTGAGCAAAGTTCCTAACCTGAAAACAAACACACATCTGAGCCATCTTAAGGCATTTGAGTTACGGCTGCAAGTTCTAACCCTCTTCATTTGATCATGGTGATGGGGGAGGCTGTCTAGTCCCTGAGGCCTTCAGCTGCCTGGGAAAGTCTTCAGGAAAAGATAACATTTCACTTTGGTGACAAATTTGTTGATTTTACAGATAACATCCACATTTTGCCATCAAGGAGCATTCAACAAGGACATTGGTTTTTATGTTTTTCTCTAAACAGTCATTATTACAAATTAATAAATCTTTTTGTTGAGGGAACATTGGGCTATATTTCATCTTTGTTCTGCTAACAGAAAAAAAAAGAAAAGAAATGTGTTTCCTTGGGTTCAGGATATAAAGAACAAGAGACTTTGAAGTTATATGGACCTGGCGTGTGCCTCTAAGTCATACCAAGGACACAGGACACTGGTTATGCGCATGAGCAGAGCACATGTGAATGCATCCCTGCTTTCTCTGGCAGTGGAATTTAGAAACCTCTAGAACAGAGGCTCTCAAACTTAAGGGTGCCTCAGAATCACCTGGAGGGCCTGTTAAAACACAGATGACTGGGTCCCACTCCCAGAGTTTCTTTCACTAGGTCCCTGGTGGGGGCCCCAATTTGCATTTCTAATCAGTTCCCCGGAGATGCTAATGCTGATGCTGTTGGTCTGGGAGCCACACTTTGAGAACCAGCAGTCTAGAAAGAAAGCCCCAGTTTTTTACATGCCTGGTTTTGATTATATTCTGCCTCGAGACATTTCCTACAGGGTCACTTTGACAGCTTGTGGTCATCTAAGCAAGCTGGAAGATGCCTTTCTCTCATAATTCACACAACTGCCAGGCAAAAAGCTTAGCTGCTCTGACTGCTCTGAGCCTGCACCACTTCAGCTTTGGGGAGCATCAGGTACATTCCCATCAGAAAGTCCTTTGGGGCCTGAGTTAGCATGTCAACTCCTGCAAAAGCAGAAGACACAGTGAACCTGGCTTCCTGACCTGGCTGTCCAGAAAGGGAGCCAGAGGCCCAGAAGATGCAGTGCAAGGTGATGTGCAGATGAGGACGTTGACATTTTGGCACTATTAAGCTTCAGGTTTTATCTGAGGGAAGGAGTGAAAGAGAGGTGAGAAGCACTATTTCCAAGAAGGTGGAAATGGTGGTGGAACTTCCTTTCTCCATGAGCCAGAGCAGGACCATAGAGAAGTAGAGCCAAGAGGGCTAGAGAATGCAACGCAATATCTAAAATGTCTCTACTGGGTATCTTTGGGAGGTGGGGCCATAGGAGATTTTTTTCTTTCTATTTTTCTGGATTTTCTAAATTTAAAAAACTTAACTTGTACACATGCTAATTAAAAATAAAAAACTCCCCGCTATATTTCCATTTGTAAAAATGCAGCCATAACATACATAGGTAGGTGCATAAAGTGTATTAACCTTAATTGCAAGCTTTGTGATTTTGGAGTGTGTGTGTGTGTGTGTGTGTATGTGAGTGTGCTTGTGTGTATATGTCTGTGTGTGTTTGTGTGTGTGTGTGTTTGTGTGTATGTTTGTGTATGTGTGTCTGTGTGTATGTTTGTGTATGTGTGTTTGTGTGTGTGTGTGTGTGTGTGAGTGATATAACCAGAATCTAGATCAAGATAGAGAACATTTCCAGCTTCTTAGAAGGTTCCCTCATGCCCCTGGTCATTATCCCCTAAGGGTCACCACTGAGTCACTGGCCTTTATCATCACCCATTAGTTCTGTCTATTCTTGCACTTCAGAGAAATGGCATCATACAACATGTATTTTTTGTGTGTCTGGTTTCTTTAGCTCAATCTAATGCTGATGAGATTTACCCATTTTATTGCTGATTAGAATTCCATTGTATGGACCCAGCACAATGTATTTATCCATTCTTCTGTTGATGGGCATTGAGACTATTTCTAGGTTTGGATTATAATGGGTACCTCTATTTCATTTAAAAGTTACGATATAGCCATGGAAACGATAGATTCCCTAGTAGTAACAGCTCCCTTTGATGGAATGCCTCCTTTGTGGCAGGTATTTTACTTAGTTCTAATCTTTTTACCAACCCTGTGGGATGATGCCATTATTCCCCTGTCACAGGGGAGAAGACACAAGCTGAGAGATGACAGGTTGAGTTCTCTGTGAAGCAGATGCTCTGACAGGTGGGAGTGCAAGAGGTTTAGCGGGAAATACCTGTGAAAGAAAAGGGGAGAAAGCAGGACCAGGCAAGAGGAGCCCAGAGCATGATGCAGACCTGTCAAAGTCTGTGCCCAACAGGAAGCTCTGGAGCAAATACTGCCTTTTAGAGGAGTCTTCTGGGTGGTGGAAATGGGCCCTGTATCACCTCCTTCATCAGTCATTGGCTAGGGGCCACCTCAAGAACAGCATGACCTTGGCTCAAAAGCTGAGGCAGACACTGAAGGAGCTAACAACTGGAGACTGTCAAGTAACCACACTCCTTTCAGCTGGTCAGCGGGTTCTTTCTTGACAGGGGATCTAAGCAGTGCATCTCTGTGTCTGCCATAGCAAGCAAACGCAGAATCAGGGACTCAAACCCAGGCTGTCTGGTATCAAAGCTTGTCTCCTTTGCACTCTGCCATTCTGCCTTCCCTAACTCAGGAAACCTTATAGTCAAGAGGTCAAGAATCTCCTGAAGGCATGAGTCAGGATCGTCAGTTGCTAGGTAGGGACAAAGCTAGTGGGAGGTCATGTTCCCTTTCTGTCCTGGGCAGTCTGCTGCAACTGTGAGGTGCTCACTTCCCAGCAAAAGCAGGAAGGACGTGTCCAGAATAAGTCCATTGCCACTTGCTGGGGGACTGCCCAAAGTGTGAAGCTGTGTGACCGGCAAAGAAGATGCAAGCAAGAGCATTTTTCCTTCGAGAAAAAAAAAATGAAACCAAACCTCTCTGATTTCTGAAATTCTGGGCTCTAACTATAGCTTAAACCGAGAGTGGGCAGTCTTAGGAGGGTGAACATGGGATGAACTTCCCAGCTAAGGGGAAAGGAGAAAAGACTTTTCTTAAACTCACGACGGCATGCTCAGAAAGAGGAATGGAGGTCTACACTGAAGCCTAACTTTCCAGAGAAAGGAAGGTTGGTTCTGCAAACACGTGTAACTTTTCCACATGATCTCCTTCCAGGTTGAGTCATTAGACCTAATGTCGGTGACCACCATTTCCCTGGGCAACGATCCTTTCTCTACTGAGTGGATGGAGGGATGAGAGGCTTCTGGGTGTGCTAGGCTGAGACGCTGGGACTACTGTAGGCCCTCCATATCTGATCATTCTTTTCTGTCAGTTAAAAATGTTGTGGACCAGAAATAAACCCTCACGTTTATGGTCAATTTACTTTCAACAAGGGCATCAAGACAATTCAATAGGGGAAAGGATAGTCTTTTAAACAAATGGTGCTGGGACAACTGGATATCCACACGCAAAAGAATGGAACTGGACCTTTACCTTACACCATGTGCAAAAATTAAATAAAAGTATATCAAAGGTCAAAATGCAAGAGCCCAAACTATAAAACTCTTAGAAATAAACATACGTGTAAATCTTAGATTTGACACCAAAAGCACAGGCAACCATGGAAAAAGCACATCTATTCTTTCTTTGATGAAATGGAGACTTCATGAAAATTAAAAGGCTTTCTGCTTCAAAGCACACAACCAAAAAAGTGAAGAGACCACCCATGGAATGAGAGAAAAATTTTGGAAATTATATATCTCATAAGAGACTTGTATCTAGATTACACGCAAAACACTTAAAACTCCATAAAGCAAAAAGACAAATAACCCAATTAAAATGATCAAAGGATCTGAACAGACTGTCTTCCAAAGAAGATACATGAATGGCCAATGGAGCACATAAAAATATGCTCGACATCAATAATTAGGGTAATGCAATTCCAAGCTACAGTGAGGTACTACCTCACACCTATTAGGATGGCTGTAATAAAAAATACAATGGAAAATAACAACTGATGGTGACAATGTGGAGAAATCAGAACCCTTATGCATTGCTGATGGGGTTGTAATATGCAGCTGCTTTGAAAAACAGTTTGGCAGTTCCTCAAAAAGTTAAACATGGACCAGGCACAGTGGCTCACACCTGTAATCCCAACACTTTGAGAAGTCAAGACAGTAAGATTACTTGAAGGCAGGAGTTTGAGATCCGCCTGGGCTATGCAGGGAGACCCCATCTCTATAAAAAAAAAATTTTTTTTAAATAGCTGGGTGTGGTGGTGCATGCCTGTAGTCCCAGCTACTCAGGAGGCTGAGGCAGAAGGACTCTGGAGACTAGGAGTTTGAGGCTGCAGTGAGCCAAGGCCCCACCACTGCACTCTAGCCTAAGTGACAGAACAAGACCTTGTCTCAAAAAAAAAAAAAAAAAAAGTTAACTGTGGAGTTACCCTATGATCCAGCAATTCCACTCCTAGGTACATATACATCCAGGAGAATTGAACATAGATCCACATAAACACTTGTACACGAATGTTCATAGCAGCAGTATTCACAATAGCCATAAAGTGGAAACAACCCAAATGCCTATCAACAGACAAATGGATAAACAAAATGTGGTATAGTCATATTATTCAGCCATAAACAGGAATGAAGGACTAATGCATACTACAACATGGATGAACCTTGAAAACACGATGCTAAGTGAAAGAAGCCAGACACAAAGATCACATATACACGATTCTATTTATATGAGATATCCAGAATAGGCAAATCCATACAGACAGAAAGAGATTAGGAACTGCCAGAGGATGGAGTGGGGAGAGAATGGGAAGGACTGTTTAATGGGTACAGTTTCTTTCTGGAGTAATGACAATATTCTGGAACTAGTGATGATGGTTGCACAACTCTAAACCTAAAGTCACACATCTATGAAATGGTAGGGCTAAGATGTCAGTCCACTCAGTCTTACTCCAGCACCCACACCCAGAGTCACTCTGTCTGAGTTGGATGCTCAGACTTATAATTCAGTATTCTGGATCCTGGGCATCATGTTCTAGTTTTATTTTTTTAAGGGATGTCTGCTTATTTCCTCAAAAGGGCCTCTAAGGGCCCTGGGAAGGACTAGTGATGGGTCTAAATCCGGCCATAATGGCCAGCTCACACTTGTCTATAGGAATTCCACACAGGTGAAGCTTTCACACAAAGGTTTCAAGGCTGAAGACAGAAAATTCTAGGACCGGGAAAGACTTCCTTCTGGCCTCCCCAAATTTCCCTGAGATTGGGGCAGGATGGGCTAAGTGTGAACACTCCACACAAAGAGGAGCCAAGCCCTCTCCCACCCTACCCACCTCCCTCAGTGAGCAAGTACATTGTGGTCTTTAACCAAAACCAAATGAGAAGCAGTGGCTACACTGGGTGGCAACAGAGCAGGCAGGCCCAGCGAAAATGGGTCTGGCCTTTGAAAACGGCCTCCCAGAGGCTGCCTCCCAATGTGGGGCCTTCGGCATTGTTCTGGCCTTTGTGGTTCCCGGAAATCACCCACAGCAGGATCTGTTAGGCCTGAATACCCATCCACAAGGGCAGGAGGGAGAGGTGTGTGAGTTATTAGGGGCTACCTCTTTTTCTGGCCCATCCCATCTTTCCAGGATCTTCCCTATGGTCTTCCTAGTTTCATGTGGTTCAATTAAGTCCACCCACATCTCTGGAGTGCCCACTCTGAGAATTCAGGGATGATTTGACTCACCTGCCCTCAAAGAGTTCACTTTCCAGTGGGATATATTTTGGAGCCAGACAGCTTGGGTTCAAATCCTGATTTCATCATTCCCTAGCCGTGTGATGTTGGGCAAGTTACTTAACTTCTGAATTTCCCAGGGCCCTCATCAATAAAATCAAGATACTGATGTTAATATGTGTAAAGAAGGTAGAACAGTGACTTGCGCATTGTAAGCTGGAGATGAGTGTGAGCTCTTATTCTCTAGAGTGAGAAATGCTGTGGTTGGAGAAAACACAACACTTGGTGGGGGAGCACAGAGGAGAAGGCCAAACTCAGACAGAGGGAATACAGGAAGGCTTTCCAAATGAGGTGATCCCAGAGGGGAGCCTTGCAGAATGGGTAGGAGTTAGGAGAGGGAAGCAGTGGGGAAAGAGCACTTGGGATGGTGAAAGGGGCATGAGCAGTGGTAGAGTGGCTGAGAACTGCCTGGTGTGAGCGGGATGCTGGGGCAGCTTGGTGTTTCTGGAGCTGGAGGTCCGCAGTAGCAGAAGACAAGGCTGAAGCGGGTGGTGGGCTTGGTGGTGGAGGGGACTTACACAGCCCGGCTACTCTCCCCGAAGTCTCCTGTTTCTCCCTCTGAGTCAGGCCAGCCTGCTCTTGGCCATGGGGCTTGCCCTGGATCTCGAAAGAACCTTGGCTGGGGTTCACAGGAGGCTGCAACCATCTTCAGGAAATGCCGAGGTGATGAGGATGGCCCTGCATACGGCTAATGTAACTGTCACTCCAGTCTCCCCACCCCACCCCCACCCTGAGAAACACATTTTTGTCTCTGTCTCTGGAAAACATGTGTGCAAGCAAAGTTTGGCTGGGTGGCAGCTGAAACTTTTTTTTTTTTGACAACAGAAAGGCACCAACAATCTGGCTCTTGCTACCTGGGAGCTCCCAGCCCAGCCTTCTATGTTCACCTGAAAAGCCCAACACCCCTGGGTGGTCCCATGCCACCCTGGGGACTGTCCTCCATGCATCTGTTTCCTGCTGACCTTACAGCAGAAATCCAGCAGGCAAAGGGACCCAACTGCCTCATGCCTGAGGAATGCCTCCCAAGCCCCCTCCCACCTCCTGCCTCCTAGCTTCCAGAACTCAACAGCTTGCCTGTTGTGGGTCAATGTTTGCAGAAAATGTTTGCAGACTTCATATCATGCCATTTCCAGGAATAATTAGCAGTCAGGCAGTCAGTCTCTCATTCAGGTCTGGTGAACTAAAACCTCAAGAATGTGGAGCTGGGTGGGGGTGGGAATGGGAGTGGGTGAGGTTTGGGGTGCTTGCCCATCTTGCCAGCCTGCCTAGCTGGCTGAGTTCACAAGCCACTGGATCCCAGTCCCTGAGCACACCACCAAGGAACCTGCTCTGACTGGCCTCCATGGAACACAGAATGACTGGTCATTTTGTTGTCCCATGAATGCCAAGTCACAGTGTAGCCTCCAGCCCTGCCATGCAAATAAGACAAGGAGATGCCTTAGCTCATGCAACTCATACCAAGAGCAAGCAGTCACGGGCACCTTTGCCAATCATGTCCCATTGCCTTGAGGATTTGGTCTCTGCAAACTCCCTTCCCCCATTCTAACCTAACAAAGACCCTGCAGGTTTCAAGTTCCCAGCCCCAATTCAACCACATGGTGAGCAGTTGGGGATCTTTCTGAGAAGGCTGTTATCTGTAACATGCTTGGGAGTTCCTTGCATTATTTTACTGAGCCAAAGCATAATGTGATTGCCTTGCTTCTTCATTTGTTAAAAAAATTTTTAACCCCATGAGGTGAAACTCCTATGACATCTTGGGTGTCAAGCCTTCAACTTTTGGCTAAGACCAAGTTTCTCTCTGTGATAGCCCAGTGTTATAAGTTTTATAAACAGACCCCTGAGTAAATGCAAAGGACTTTCTGTCCTCCTAAATCACAAACTAGATCAATAGACTGGCATGACAGAGTATTTTTAGCAAAATAATATTTAACAGAAATAAATGTAAAATGTTATAATTTGGTCCAAAAAAATCAATTGCACTAATATAAAACAGGAGAAAACTGACCTAATGGTAAAACATGTTTAAAAGTGGGGAACAGGAGGGAAGGCTTAGGAGTGTCTGTTGACAGTCAGGTCACTGTAAGTCAATGTATGATGCGACCAGTTGTATTAGTCCGTTTTCACACTGCTATAAACAACTACCTAAGACTGGGTAATTTATGAAGAAAAGGGGTTTAATTGACTCATAGTTCCACAGGCTTAACAGGAAGCATGACTGGGAGGCCTCAGGAAACGTACGATCATGGCGGAAGGTGAAGAGGAAGCAAGCACGTCTTACCATGGTAGAACAGGAGAGAGAGAGAGACAGAGCAACAGGGAAAGTGCCACACACTTTTAAACCATCAGACCTCGTGAGAACTCACTTAGTATCAGGACAACAGCAAGGGAGAAATCCACCTCATGATCCAATCACCTCCAACTAGGCCCCTTTTCCAATCTGACATGAGATTTGGACAGAGACACAAAGCCAAACCATATCACCAGTGAAACAAAAAGCAAAAATTGTTGTAAGTTGCATTCATAAGAGTTTAGTCTTCGGAATAAAGGAGTTCTGCCCTGACCTCATAAATCAAGCAAAACCCTCCCAAGTCATTGGGTTACATTTTGGGCACCACAAACCCATGGGCAAAGGCATACAGAGTGATAGAGCTGGGTAGAGAAAGTTCTGTTCCTTTATTATCTATCTCCTCACTAGAATGGAAACCCCAGGAGGGCAGGGAACCCATTTGTTTCATCCACTGCTGTATCCCCAGTACAAAGTACACTGCCTGTCATATAGTATAAGCTCAGTAAATGAAACTGAGAGCCTGAATAAATGAAAAAAAATCCTTTTCAGAGCCATTCAAGAGTGTGAAACCATCTCTGGTGGTGACGACCCTACTATTGGAATAGTCCAAGGAGAGAAAGGATAGCTATTTGGTGTGGGAACTGTACAGGGGATTCCAGGATCATTAGATAACCTCGCAGGGTCCCCTGACAAATTCCAAGGGCTTATCATAACATCCCTTGTGGGGAATGCAGGGGCTGACGAGGTATCTCTGGGTGGTCCCAATACCCTAGCTGGCTGTGTGCTCAGAAGCCCATGAAGCCTGAGTTCTCTTGTGTACTTCCTTGTATACTCTCTCTTGCTCTCTCTTCCCTTCTATTTTGACATTAAGTAGTGTCTCTGGAGCATCCTGTGGTAGCTGTACTAAAATCAGGCAATACTCAGTTATCTTCCTCTTTGATGGTAATGTTGGTGCTACTAATCTAATTAGCTGCTTGGAGGTACATCCCCACTCTCTGAAGAAAAATACCCTTGATCAATATGAACCTCAATAAGAACTGATGATTCTGATGAAACAGAGCAAAGGATTCTTTCATAAGTCATAAATGTTACCCCAAAAGGGGGCTCCATTTGAAAAAAAAATCCACAATATACTAATGAACAAGTTAGGGGCTGATTATTTACTATACATAAGTTGCTGCACTAACAATGCCCTGTAATAGGCAACTGGCTGGTGGGTGAGAAGATTTCAGAATGGATCTGGTGTTTTTCCTCCTTATTGAATGTACTTCTAGGCACCTCCATAAGTCCTGTCATTTCAGAGACTCCTTCAGCTATATACTATTAGAGGCAAACTCAAGACTTACTGAGTACTTTGTCAAGGCTCAAACTCCTTATGTAAGTCACAAAAATATGGATTTTCCCCCTCTGTGTCTGCTTAAACTGTAATAGCCATTTTGGAGAATCCAGTAAGTGCTAACAGGGGAAAAGGTGAGAAAGAGAGAAACATCTCAGGCTTGTGAACTTGCTGAAATTAAACTGGGTGAGCCTCTGCAGGCTAAAGTATTTTTAAAATGAAAGAAAAAGAGAGAGAAAGGAAAGAAGGAAGACAGGGGAGGAGAGAAGGAAGAAGAGGAAAGAGGGAGGGAGGAGAAGGAAAGGAAAGAATGGAGGAAAGGAGAGAGGGAGGGAAGGAGGGAGGGAGGAATGGAGGAAGGGAAGAAGGAAGGAAGGAAGGAGGGAGAGAAGGAAGGAAGGAGGGAAGGGGAAGGGAAGGAGGGAGGGAGGAAGGAAGGAAGAGACAGAAGGGAGAGAGAGGGGAGACAGGGAAAAGGGACATTTGAGTGTATTTGTGTGACAGGATGTGAGGAAGAAAATGGCCCATCATTCTGTGGCCATTTCTTTTCAGCCTAGAAACTCTGTCATGTGAAAGTCTCATCATAGTCTCAATTTTTTTTTTTTAAATAAACGGAGAGGTTTAGTCGACCAAATGATTCCAAATGAAAAGTGGCCATAGGATGCAGAGACCACCCCGGTCCCCAAGCCCTGTGGCCTAATAAGGCTGTTTCAGATTGCTGCCTCCCTCACAGAGAGATGGAATTTGTTGATAGTGAGTGTCAAACGCTGGAGAGATTTGTGGATGGTTAGGCTGACACTGTCTTTTGATCTCCATCTGTTGAGGGAGGAAAGGGGCTGGCCTTGCTTTCCAACATAACTTAATCCCAGAATGAGAGCCCAAAAAGCTTCCAACAACCTGACCTAGGTACTGCCAGCCATTTTTCAAATGTCCTTCACTTGCCTTCACTCTTCTGTTCATGAGAAGAAATGTGGCTATAATCTTGTGTGGGGCTGGGTAGGACCGTTCACACGGTCTTTATCTTCCTGCAGATGAAAGGAAAAATGTTCAACAGATGGATATTTCTAAAGCCTACCACCCTTTGCTTTTTTGAAGCTACACATCTGTTGGGTATGATCACAACTCCCTACGGAGTGAAACACAAGACGGCCTACTTGAACACCAAAATCTTGGCCCAACAGCCCACTTGGGAGCCATTTAGGATATGGCCCTTTTATGACACTTCACAAGTTGAATGGTAAAGGAAGATACCAAGGTTGCCCAAATTAGCTGATATCATGGATCTTCTTCAGAAATTCTAGATTCAGGATGACATGTTGAGGAAAAATATTCCAAGCACTGAATCTTAAAACTCATTTTCTCAGCCTTATGCCTCAAATTCTCTTGGGAATCCTGAAACAGACCTGTGGAGACACTTTTAATCTTTGCAATGCCAAGAGAGCCTCCAGCCAAAAGGCCACTCAGGAATGAAATGGAAGGGTTGGGGTAAGGGCAGGGATGTTTCTATGTCTTCAGTAGATCCAAATAAGAAAAGTTCACACAGGCAATAAAAGAAGGCCAAAGTGAGAAAGGACCCAGGACAAAATAAACCTGGTTCCTACAGCATTCAACCCATACATAACCTCAATCACATGCACTGTGACCCACAAGCATCTGTGGTGCACAGACATAGGTAATTTAGAACTGTAGAAAACAAACATCAACAGCCTCTCAAACAGTGGTTGGCTGGGTCCTCCACTTTCCTATGGGCTATGTTGGTTTCATGTAGATGTGGCCCAAGATAGACCACACTAACTGCTTTGGTACTTCCAGGATGTGGAAGAAACTATTTTGGAGTATTCAAGGAAAACTTGAAATGGGTTCTCATTGGTTTCTCACTCCTTCCTCTTCCTGTCTTTACAGCTGGCAATACAGATCAGACCCAATCTTTCAGCAGAACAGGGAAGAAAGAACTCGGCCTAAGCTCTGCTTTCACAAAAAGAACACAGGACAGGAGTTTGGGAAGAGAAAACTCATTGAGAAAACACTCGTTCTTTATTCTCTTCAATTCTTAGCTGAGGCTCTTTGGACAAATGTAACCTTTGGGACCTCAGTTGTCCTAATCATAGTATGTGGTGAACAAGAACAGTGATGCATGTGAGGCAGGGGAGCTGAATCAGTCGTCACTTAATGCATCGAACTCTGGAGTCTAGGATCAGTGGGCTTTGTTCTGAGCCCATAGACAGCCTCATTGTCTCTGAACTCTGCTAAAGGCTGAGTTGGCTCATAATTAAGAAGAAAAAGTAAGCTATTACACCTGGGCAGAGCCTAACCCTGTCGTCAGGCCTCTTGCTCCTTTTCCGTGCTAGTATTCTAGACCAGGTAAGTCCAAGACAGAAGTTGGTGAGATTGCTTTGTCCCCCCACAGGCCTCCCCAAACATCTCTAACCACGTGACCTGGATAGAAATAAAGTGGCCTGGCCGGGCGTGGTGGCTCACGCCTGTAATCCCAGCATTTTGGGAGGCCGAGGTGGGTGGATCACCTGAGGTCGGGAGTTTAAGACCAGCCTGACCAACATGGAGAAATCCCGTCTCTGCTAAAAATACAAAATTAGCCGGGCCTGGTGGTGCATGACTGTAATCCCAGCTACTCGGGAGGCTAAGGCAGGAGAATCGCTTGAACCCAGGAGGCAGAGTTTGTGGTGAGCCAAGATTGTGCCATTGCACTCCAGCCTGGGCAACAAGAGCAAAACTCCATCTCAAAAAAAAAAAAAAAAAAGAAAGTGGCCTTTTTTCCCTCCTGCCATTTATGTCCCCAAAGGATGGAGGCAGAGTTAGAACTCATGGTGTGGGCAACCAATACAGAAAATCTGAGCTCTTGAGATCCGTTTTGAAGCAGAGATGGAGAGTCTGAATTCCCAGATGGACCAGGTCACAACACCATTGCTCAACCCTCTGTTGTTCTGAGTGAGGCTAGAGTAGCCCTCTTTCCGTCTCCCCAAAAGGTAGAATACGGGCTCGCAGAGGCAGGAGCAAGAGGGGAGGCTAGAACAAAGGAGTCTTTCTTTAGCAGAGTGACCTTCCATAAGTCACTTAACCCTTCCATGCCCCTTGCTGTCACGTGACTCAAGTCATAATTTATTGGTTAGAAACGTTCAGTTGCTCAATGAAAAGTAATGGAAAAAGGGTGAACTCGTACAGTCATTCTACTAAGGAAACTTTGTCTATTCAAAGTTAGGTTACAGAGTGGCCTTTATTTTAATTAAAAAGCATCTGGAAATTGAAAAGCCTGTTTGGCCCGGGGCCTCATTGGAGAGTAACTGAGGCATGTCATCTGGCTGGGCCATCCCCTGGTTCTCTCAGTGGGGGCTGGCGGGAATAGGGGAGTGGAGGCTGCCTGCTGAGGCCTGGTGCACTTTTTGTGACCGGAGCAGATAAGCTCCGCCGCACATATTGCTCCCTCCGCTGACGTTATGGGGGCTTCTCTTACACCTCCATCCTCAACTAGGCCAGCAGCAGCAGGCTTCGTCGCCCGTGGCTTTGCTAACTGTCTCCTGAGGGAAGAGGGTCTCCCACTTCAAGCTTGTATTGTCCCAGAGATGATAAGAGATCCCAATACCAGGATGTGTTCCTGCATTCCCTGACAAGCAGTGCTGACAGCAAAAACATTTCTAGACAACTTCTTGTGACTTAACTTTTATGTAGGCAGCACGCTCCCCGGCCCTGCCCTTTACAGAGCACAGAATGACTGGACAGAATGGAATGCTCATCAGATGGAAAGACGCAAAACCTATCTCATTTCTGATTGTGGCTTTAATCAGGTCCATTGTCTAGTCTGGGTCTCAGTGTCCTTATTGGAGCCAATTTTATGTATGGGTCCCAAACAGCACTGATCACAGAACTTCTTGTGCAGAGTCAGCACAGAGTAGTGGTTAAGAGGACAGACTGACTGGGTTCGAATTCTGACTCTACTACTTCCTGCCTGGGTGGCCTTGGGCAAAGTTACTAAATGTCCCTGTGCCTTCGTTTCCTTGGCAGCAAAATTGTAATACTAAAATTACTATTAAAAGGATAAAATGAATTAATATATGCAAAATACTTAGAATAGTAGCAGTAAGTGCTACATAAGTGTTTGTTACAAACTGAACTTGTTCAAAATGTAGATTTGTGGGCCCGCCCCAGGAGATTTTGATGCAGTAGGCTTGGAAGGGGCCCTGGAAATATGGATTGTTTTAAAAGCCCTCTGGGTGATTCCGACGTCCACTCGCTGGATAGTCCTTAAGCTCCTGTCCAGTTGTGCACTGGGAGAGAGGTTCATTCACTCAACAGATATTAACTGAGGGGCTACTGTGTGCCAGGCACTGTACTAGCTGCTGAGGTCATAGCAGCAAACAAGTCAGACATGAGCCCTGATTCAGGAAGCTTACCTTCTAGTAAGAAAAGACAAGTAGTAAATAAGCCACCATATAAACACATAATAAATCAAACAAATACCTGATATAATTTCAGAGAGTAATACATGCTCTGAAGAAAATAAAAGAAAACAGGGTGACAATCAGGATCCTACTTTCATGAGGGTAATCAGGGAGGCCTCCTGGAGGAGGTGACAGCCGCTGGAAAAAACCATATTACCACCTAGAGGAACAGCTAGTGCAAAGTCCTTGAGGTAGGAACAAACTGGAAGGGTTTAAGGAAAGAAGGCCAGAGTGGCTGGAACGTAGTGAGTAAGGAGAGTGGTAGGGAATGGGGCTGCAGGATAGGTGAGAGTCACATAATGGGGGCCATGGCAGAGTGTTTGGATTTTATTTTAAGTGCACTGGAAAACCATCGCAGGTTTTAAGCCCGGGGGGTGACATGTTCTGACTTATGCTTTAAAAAGTTCGATTTGGCTCTTGTGTCGCAAATAGACTGAGGAGGCAAGGGTTGAAGCAGGGAGACCAGTTGGGAGGCTATCATAGTGGACCAGGCAAGAGATAACAGTGGCTAAGACTGAGGGGTAGTGATGGAGGTGATGAGAAATGGTCAAATTCTGGATATATTTTGAATATGAAGCTGAGAGGATTTTTCCAGTGGATTAGATGTGGGGGATAAGGGAAAGAGAGAAATCGGGAATGACTCCTTGAGCAAGGGGATGGATGGAGACAGTGCCTCTCCCTTTCCACAAGCTTGTCTCACTGCCTATACACTTGCCCTGCTGCTATGCCTCCTTCTCCACATCACAGCCAGGCTGATATTTTGAAAATGCAAATCAGGTCATGTCACTCCCCTCATCTGTAGCCTCGGTCTAATGGTTTCTTATCACACTTGGAATAAAACCAAAGTTCTTTCCATGGCCCACAACACCCTGCGTGCTCTGGTTCCTACCAACCTCTCCAAACTCATTTCCTGCCACTCTTCTGGTCACTCTCTGTGCAACACCCACTCTGGCCTCCTTGCTCTCTCTCAAACATGTCAAGAATGATCCTTTCTAAAGACCTTTGCACTTTCTGTTCCCTCTGCCTCTAACACCTTTCCCTGACCTTCCCATGTCTGGTTCCAGTGCTTTGGTTCTCTACCTGAACATCACCTCTTCCAAGAGGATTTCCCTGAGCGCCCTATCAAAAGTAGCATACCCCATCATTTCCTATCTTCTTACCCTGTTTTCTTTTTCTCTCTAGCACTTATCACTACCTGACATTCTATATTATATAGTTATCCATTTATTGTCTATCTATCTTCTAACAGTATAATGTAATTTCCACGAGATCAAGGACTTTGCTTTGTTCCCCCACTGTATCCCCAGCATCTATAACATTCCTGGTGCATAGTAGGAGTGGTGGGTTGAATGATGGCCCCTAAAAAGATACATCTGTGTCCTAACCGCAGGAACCTGTGAACATGACTTTTTTGGAAGAAGGATCTTTGCAGATGTAATTAAGGATCTCAAGATGAAGTCATTGTGGATTATATAGGTGGCCTCTAAGTCAAATGATAAGTGTCCTTATAAGAGACATAGAGGAGAACCACAGGGAGAGAAGAGGAAAAGACCATGTGATGACCAACGCAGAGATCAGAGTGATGCAGCCACAAGCCAAGGAGTACCTGAAGCCAGCAGAAGTTGGAAGAGGCAAGGAAAGATTCTCCCCTAGAATCTTTGGAGGAGGCAAGGCCTTGCTGACACCTTGATTTGGGACTTCTGGCTTCCAGAACTATGAAAGAAAACATTTTCTGTAGTTTAGACCACACCAAGTTTGTGGTAGTTTGTAACAGCAGCCACAGGAAATGAATACACTAGGTGTGCAATATTGTCTAATGCAAGAATGAATGAATGAATGAAGGCAAGAATGAGTTGGAGAAAGGGTAGGCTCAAGAATCAGGAGTTCGGTATTGTCTGAGATGCCTATAACATGTGCAAGAGGGATGTCGAGTAGGCCGTGGATATGTAAGACAGGAGTGGGCTGGAGAGGTCAAGTCTAGAGCTCCACATCTGGAAGCCATCAGCCACGGGGTTGGATGATATCACCATTGGAGACAATATAGTGGAGAAGAGTGCTGAAAAGAACTCTGAGGAGCAAGCTACGTTTACAGTGCTGCTCCTATTCAGCTGTGCTCTCAACGTGAAGTTCTGCCACCCCACCTTACCCCTAGAGCAGACATTTGGCAATGTCTGAAGACATTTTTGGTTGTCACACAACTGAGCAAGCAGGCCAGGGATGCTGCTAAACATTCTACAGTGCAATGTGTGGTAATAATTTGTAATGATCTGGCTCAAAATGTCAATAGTGCTAAAGTTGAGAAACCCTGGTGTACAGAGACTAGCTTAAGTCTCCTAGATTCGTGGAGTTTGTTTTTGAATCTGTTCTATACTGCACACATTTTGTTTCTCAACTCTTATTCATAAAAGAGGCAGTAAAAAGATCAAGAGGTAGAACTGTCCACCACTAGTTTATTGTGTGACCTTCAGAGATTCACTTCCTTTTTTGGAGTTTCTGGGTCCGTTTGGTGTTGGCGGGTGAAGGTGAGCAAGAGGGTGATTGAATTAGCTGCTCTCTGAGCTTAGAGTTTATGTCTCTGTTCTTTCCGCCATGGAGTGGTATATTCCCACTTGATCAAGCCACTGAGCAGAGTTTTCAGGCAAAGAGCAGAGTGCAAACTGCTTCCTAGGCAGAGACTGAATTTTGTAGGACAGCTCCAGTTTCAAACATGCTACCACCCTGAATCTTCAGAAGGACATGGGTACTCTTGTGTCCCAATATTGCAATTTGGACATTTTTCTCCTAACACTGACAGAGCACCAACTAAGAGCCAGGCACTGTTCTAAGCATCCCTTTGTTTAATTGTCACAACGACCCTAAGAAGTAGTACCATTATTATTCCCTTTTACAGATGAGGAAACTAAGGATCAGAGGTTAAGTGACCTGGCTAAAGTCAGGCAGCCAGCGCATGACAGAGCTAAGACTAAGACCCAGGTATCCCTGATGCCAGAGCACACCATCATAGTTACTCTATCACACTGGCTGTCACATCACATGCCAGCGTGCCCTGGAGCTGTTAAGCAGTGAATAGAGGGAAAAGAAGAGGGTCCTGCCTGAAATACTGGCCATTTCTTTGCCTTTGAAAGGGCTTCTGTATGAGCAAGTATTCCTAAACTAAACTAAACTAAACTAAACTAAACTAAACTAAACTAAACACCTTCCTTCCCTGATCCCTGCGTCACTTGTGTGTAGCCTCTTGAGAACATTACCCAGCTAAGGGTTTGGAAAATCAGTTCTATATGTGGTGCATTCGCTGCAATTCTAGGCTTTTCATTTGGGTGCCTTAATTAAGGCCAATATTCAAGTGTCTGTGCACTGCACTTTTAATTAGAGCAGGGCAGACATGGTAGTGCTGGGGCCATTTGAGAAGGCACTGTACTTTCTCAAGCATCCTGGCCATATCCTCCCTTCCTGAAGTCAGGAAGAATGAAGCCTAATAGATAGAAAATTGCAAAGGACCCAAGTGCCCAGAGAACAACTGCTTCATTGTACAGGTGAGTCCAACGAATTTCAAGGGGCTAAGACTTGACCAGAATCATACCGGCAGATTGGGGGCAGAATTGCAATCAGGCTCATGTGACCAGGCCAGGAAGATTCTGCATGCCCAAGGTGCTCATCAGAGAAGGGGCCTCATCTGTGTTCTCAGGGCCTAAAATTGGAATAGCTGCTCTTTTGTTAGGGCATCGTGGTTTTCACAGGGCCCCTGGGAAACTGGAAATCATTTTACCTACCCATATTCATTAGTGGCCCTTAACAGAGTTAAATGAATAAACTACAGTCCCCAAGCTGTCACATACTGTGTATGATGAGATTTAAATGAGTGGTAAACACTTTGGTCGTTAAGAGGAGGGGGTCCTCCTGGGAAGTCATCACTAAGGAAATGAGGCTGCCTTGAAGGATAATGTGAGAGAAGTGGAGATGCTATTTCAAGCAGTGGGGGATAGACTGAGCTACGGTGTAGAAGTGAAATGGCATTATACACACAGTCACGACATGCACACACACACAGATACATACATGTGCATACACACATTCCTTAATTGAAGATAACAACTATTTATTAAAAAGCTATGCTGTGCCAGGTCCTAGAGATATAGCTATTTAGGAGTCTTTGTGCAAAGGAGCACAAATTTTTAAAAAAGGTGAAATGGTAATGATGAGGATGAGGATGAAGAAGGTAAAGATGAAAAAGCATGAAAATAAATATAAGCCCCATGAAGGCAGAGATCTTTTGCTTAATTCACTGATGACTCTTGAGTGCCAAGCACACTATCTGGCACGTAGTAGAAACTGAAAAAAAAAATTGATTGAAAAAACATGAAGGTATCATCATCACCAACATCATTATGGTTGGAACTAGATGGTGCACCAAGACACCATGGGAAAAATATTCTAATCCCAGTTTCAGACTCAGTTCCTTCTCCTTGTTGTGTATCAGTTTCCCAATTTGTGTGACAAGATGCTTTTTCTCCAGCTTTTTGTTTTAAAATGATGTTGTGTCCTCATATTGAGTCACATCAGAAGACACATTATGTAATTTTGCTCCATTGTAGGCTTATTTATTATTGTTGTTAGGGTTGTAATTTCAAAGGGGAAAAGATAGTTTTATAGTGGAAAAATTGAGCCCATACCACCATAACCAATAAATCAAACTAATGTAGACTTGCACCCTATAGTTTCAGCATACGTTGATGATCATTGTCTAAATCCATTATTAAGATGATGGTTGCGAAATGGTGATATTTTAATTCTATGATTCCTTCTGTATTTATGCATTGGCATTCTTCTGGGAAAAGTAATTTTTAAGGCCCTTTCTGACTCAGATGTTCTGTGCTTCTATAATTAAACCAGATTTAGTTTGTCTGGTAGCAGGAACTTTGAAGAATAGGAACTTTGACAAATTATGCTCTTCACAGGGCAGCTGGATGGGGCAAGGAGCCCTGGCTTCTGCTCCAGCCAGGGAGACAAGCAAGCTTAGGTGTGTTCTGAGGGGCTCAAGGGGAAAGGAAGGTCCCTTTGGCCAAATGACTCCTCCTCTTTTCTTCACAGTTATTGGATCCTGGTCTTGCCATGGGTGACTCAAGTACCTCTCTATCTGCTTTTTTTTTTTTTTCTTTTTTGACATGGAGTCTCGCTCTGTCACCCTGGCTGGAGTGCAGTGGCACGATCTCGGCTCACTGCAACCTCCCTCCGCCTCCTGAGTTCAAGTGATTCTCCTGTCTCAGCCTCCTTAGTAGATGTAATTAAAGGCGCCCACCACCATGCCCAGCTAATTTTTGTATTTTTAGTGGAGATGAGGTTTCACCATTTTGGCCAGAGTGGTCTCAAACTCCTGACTTCAGGTGATCTGCCCCCCTCGGCCTCCCAAAGTGCTGAGATTACAGGCATGAGCCACCATGCCCGGCCTCTATCTGCTCTTGACTAGAGGATGTCAGCTAATCAGATAGCCTAGGAGAGGTGCCCCTTAAAAGCCAAACTCAGTAAGTGGAGATAAAGTAAAAGAGCACATGGGCTCTTCAATTGTGAAACCAAGATGTCATTTCATCCCTGTTCATTTTATAAGTGGTAGAGACAAGCCCAGGAAATATGTGCAATATTATTTTGTGTGTGATTTATTTGTTCAATTTCAATACTTTCTTCATCCTTCCCTCCATCTCCAGAATTTTCTGTGAAGTCTCAGTACACAAAGAAAAATCAAGAAGTAGATAGCTTTAAAGTTTTCATTTTCTCCTGTGATTGAAGCTGCAATTGATTGATTTGGGGTGTGTGGGTTGAGCAATAAAATGAGATTTGGCTTAATCTAGTGGGCCTTGGAATCATCTCAGGCTTTCCACGGCCATTTCTGCCTCCATCTACAGAGATCCTAGAGATGTCAGTTAGGGTATCTTTTCTCTGTTATTGTGGGCCTACTCATCTCCAACATAAACAACAAAAATAGAGAGGTGAATTCCACAAACTGGTTCAGATGGCCCTACTCAGTGAAGACTAGAAGAGACTCTGGTCTGCTCTCACTGTGTGATGGCACAAAGATTTGAGTGTCACAGATCTTTTCCATCACAGATTGCCAGGGGTTTGCAAACAGTGGCCTTGAACCATTTATCTTTCTCTGCTTCCCATCACAGGCTAATTCGGCCCAGATTGAAAACAGATGATGGGGATGGCTTTTGGTAAAGTCAGGGATGTGGTTCTTCCAGAGTGTTGTCCCTGACACTGAGCCCAAACATGGAGCGTCTATGTGGCTTGAAAAATACTGTGAAACTATCCACACTAGCTATTGTGACAAGAGACTTGGAATGATGTACACTTCCATGAAAGGCTGTCTGCTTCCGGAGCTGCCACAAAGTCAATACTGGCTCTGTGCCCAACCTCACTTTGTGCCAACATCAGTCTGTGTGGGTACCATGCATAAGGCCTGAAAATTGAGCTGGGCATCTGCAATCATGTTAGACTAGGTCTAAAAGAAAAAGTTAAGTTGGCATGCCCACTACAGGCAAGGTATCAGAAGTCCCTTGCACACTCTCTAGCTAGACTAGTCTGGCTTGGAATGCCCAGTCAGAAAGAGAGGGGGTGATCTTTTGTGGTCCTAATGGGAAGCTGGCCACATCAAGTGATGATCAATCTGGGACTACATTTTGGGAGGAGGGGTGAAATGGGAGAAGGAGACTGAGAATGGGACTCTTCTACAGGATGTGTAAGAGATTGGTAGGCTTACCAAAGTCTCAATCAAGTTCCAAAGGAAGGGAGCCCACCTGGTGCTAAAAATTTCTCCATATAACCCTCAATAGAAAAACTACCTTTTGCATAGTTCAGCCTCTCCCCCAACTATATGAAGGCAAATGAATGTCCTTCTAAAACTCCTAGTAGAAACTCAGGAATTGGCATCATTCAGGAAGGAAGAGAGTTCTAGGGATTGAGTCTTACCATCTCCTCAATATCCTGAATGTTACTGAGTGCTCTGCCACTAAAAAAAAAAAAAAAAAAAAAAACCAACAACAACAACAATTAAAAAAACACTCTAGGTTTTTATTTAGTGTCTTTTCATTTACATTTCTGCTGCCCACAAACTGAAAATCTCAGTATTTTCATACTTACATCCTCGAAAGACAGGTCATCTGTCCTAGCTACTTCCCATTGTCCTACTAAGTACAGTTTTTTTTCTTGCTAGGCCACTTCATACAAAGGTCATCCATCAGCTTGGGTCAGGTATTCATCCATAATCTAAGAAGTTACCACTTCATTCTCAAGTAATAATTTAGGGCTATTTTCTTCAGCAAGGGACTGTGCAGTTTCCCTTAGAAGGAAATGGTAGAAATGGTAGTCTCCATGATTGACATGACTGGTCTAGGATTTCTGCCAGCATAATGGCTGGAGGGGGGAGATAATTAGAGCCTTATTGGACAGCCCTTGCATTAAAATGTGGACGTGGTCATCTATTTCAGCTACGCCTAAAGCTGGCCCTAGGCATATCCCTCAAATCCCATAAAGTGTACACAAGGTTATCCCTGACTTGGACTATGCAGAAGAAAGACAGTCTTATCCCGATTTTCTCTATTCATGGCAAAAGGTGGTGAAGGAGAATAAATGGCTTTTCCCCGTCTTGGGAGACTGACTAGCTGCTCCAGAGGGCCTCAGCAGAGCAGCTGTCAGTCTCTACAGAGGAGTAGCTTTAGCCCTGCTGAGTGAGTGGCTGTGTGTCATGTTCCCTTCCTGAGGAACATGCTCCAACTTGTGTCCCCTGCTATATTTGAGTTGTTGAAAGTGGATCAAACAGGAACTAGACATCTGCAGCATTAGGTAGCAACACAAGATCATAACTTTTACTGGGCTGAGGCTTGCAGTGAAACAAGAGCTGAGCCTAGCACCAGATACATAGGAATCCCTTCTCAAATTCCTCATCCCAATGCCGCAGTTCTACTGCTTAGGTTAGCTCCAAAAATAGTGCCCACACTGGGTCACAGTCTGTTGAATAAGGGGAGGTAAAACATGGAAATATATGGAATACAGCAGGCTGGACAAAATGGCGTCCCTTTTTTTTTTTTTTTTTTTTTTTGGTTAGTACTTAGGAAATAGTGCTCACTTCATGTGAATGGAAAAAATGGTATCCAGAATCTAATGCCTCATGGAAGAACAGGTTAAGAGCTCCTCAGAGAAGCTCAAGCTTGGGTTTAAAAGCCAATTTTCTAAGAAACACAAGGCTTAAAAGGCTATTCAAGTCAGGGGACTCTATGTACATCTTCTTTAAAAAGGAAAATTCAATATTTTGTGCATTTGCTCTTGTCGGGGAGCGGGAACTAGGCAACAATAGCTTTTTCACACCCTAAAAGCTTATGTTCCCTTATTGGGGCTTGTGTAACTGATATTTTTTCTTGTCCAGTATCTAAGGAGTCATTTTGAGACAGACATCTGCTCAGCAATCCGAAAGCCCCAGACAGAAGACAGAGACATTCATTTTCGTTTACTCACAGTGCAGAGGCCAGGGAGGATTGATTTTGTGGCACTGTTCCATCCTGGCCTGGATTGCAACTGATCTGGGGAGAACAATCCAGGATGACACTTAGGCACTATCCACACAGCCTTGGATTATCAAGTGAGTCCGAAAAGCCAATGAAGGAATACTTTAGAACCTGACACACACGTAAGCCAAGAAGTCCTTAATCGGATGTCGGCTATTGATGGAGTCACCTTGTGGTGGGGTGGAAGAGTACTCATCCAGGAATCAGGAAATCTGGGTTCTAGCCCATAACTAAGTCACTGCATGACTTTAAGAAAATCCATCTCCTTCTCTAGGCCTCTCTGTTCCCCATCCATGCAACTAAGTGTGAGAAGAGATGCGTTTGGAATTCTCTTTCAGTTCTGTCATTCTATGGTTTGAAGATGGGAAAGTTGGTGATCAAGAGTATCTCTTGCAGGGTATAATGACAAACCCAGGGTATACTAAAGAGGGCAGAATTGCTGGTTTGACTCTTCTGTGGGATAGTTTCATGAAAAGTAAATAAACAAAGAAAATATGTTTCCCTGGCTAGAAACCCTCCTTCATCTCAGCTAGCCATCTTGTTTGGTACGGGCAATACTAGGTAAGAGAGTGTGACGTGCTCAGTCTGAGTCTTGTCCACTAATGGAAAAACCCCTTGAAACCCAGTCCTGCTTAGGGTAGGTCAGCGGTAATTAGCTTTGTTAAGGCAGGACAGCACTTATGTTATTGTAACTTTTTAAAGATCCTCCTTCAACCTCTTGTGAATCATAGCAGAAGGCAATGGGTCTTAGTTTAAGCCTCTGCATTGGCCACCTGTACAGACTGCCATGTGCTCAGGGCCAGCGCTGAGGCTTGATAAATTTGGGAAGAAGCCCAGGCTTCTCTTGGTTGCTCCCTTCTAGAGCCCCAATTTCTGCTTGTCTCTTGTCCTGTTTCTTCTTCCAATATGACAAAGAATCATGGTTCTTAGCCTTCATCTTGGAAACCAATGGGATGAATTAATCCCAACACAGAATTGGGTGGTAATGCAAGAAGAGATGATAGTCTACTCTTTCAAGAGACTTGCAATCTAACAAGGGGTAAATGCAAATCATAAAGCTTCTCATTGCCCCTCAAATCCTGTGCCACTCTTAAGATCAATGTTTTAGTAGAAAGATATTATGAAAGGGATATTAGCATCATGGCTCTGTCACAGATCAGTCATGGCAGGGCTAGATAGAATCAAAGTGCAAATTCAAAATCATTGGAAATGCCCAAGAAAAAAATGTGTGTTACAATTTCTTAATTCAAAAGCATCTAAAGAGTAACTGTAAATTTCCTGCCAAAACAAAACTCTCCCCTTGCCCATGTTAAGGGTAGAAAACATCTTTCTAGTTTCCTTTAGGCCAAGCTTGTCCAAGTCACAGTTCGTGGGCCACATGTGGCCCAGGATGGCTTTGAATGGGGCCCAACACAATTCGTAAACTTTTTTAAAACCTTACGAGTTTTTGTGTGTGTGATTTTTTTAAGCTCATCAGCTATCATTAGTGTTAGTGTATTTTATGTGTGGCTCAAGACAATTCTTCCTCTTCCAATGTGGCCCAGGGAAGCCAAAAGACTGGACACCCCTGCTTTAGGCCATCAGTAGAGTCTGCCTTAGGGGGCAGATGTAAGGGCCTCTAGGAACTTCACTGCTCAAAAAAATGATGTGAGAGTCTGCTGGTTGCTAGGGTTGATCTGGGTGCTTTTGGCTAGCTAGGTTATACCCCTGTCTTTCCTATCACTTTATGATGAAGGTTGATGTGGTGGAAAGAGTGCCAGACTCGGGTTTGTGCCTTAGTGGAATCTACTTAACCTCTTTAAACGTCACTTTTCTAATCTGTACAATGAAGGGAATAATAGTACTTACCTCATAAGTTTGTTTTAGGACTGAGATAACATATATATATATATATATATATATATATATATATATATATATATATATATATATATATATAAAGCACCTAGCACAACGTCTGACACATTGTCAATTCTCAATACACAATCGTTATTATGAGTCTTAGTGACGCCTCACAGTGGGGACCTGGAGCTGTGCTAGCTCTGGGAACTTAGAGCCTGTAGACTATCAAAAGTGCTGTGAGAAGAGAGAAGACAGGAAGAATGGTGGAAGGGCTAAAAGAGAAACTTCACAAGTTTTCCTGATGACCGGCTCAGACTCCAAGAAAGAGAATTAAAAGAAAAGGCTCCCACAGTCCTTCTCTCTGTAAAAATGTCCAGAACCTCTGTGAAACCTGCTGTTTTCGCCAACTCGGACAGTTTATTGTAGTTTGACTCGTAGAAATCAGAGATGAATTTTTTGGGTTAGCAAGTCCAAGAGTTTTGTCAGTTATGCTTAAGGAGGTATAGCCTTTCATTCACTAAGCAAGTATGTAACAGACAACAGAGCAAATATTGTCCACTCTCCCGTTCTCACTTTGTCAAATTATGTGGTATTACATGATGTCCTGATATGAATCATTCAGGCAGCTGCCATCCTGCATTAATTGCAGAAGAGCTGGATTCCATACAAGGTGTTCCCAAAGGTTCATTACTAAATACTCATCCAGCAGTTCTTTGAAAGGTTGTATTGGGTGACAAGGACACTAAATCCTTCTATGCATTAAAGCTCCAAGAAAAGACAACTGGAAATTACACCATGGTTTTTCTCTTTTTTCTTTCCAGAAGAGAAAATTTATAATTACTCACTTGGGCCAATCCCACCCTTTCCTTGATGTTTTCTGGCTTTGAAGGCACTTAAATGCTTGTTCTCTTGCGTTCAAAGTCTTACACCACAATTTCTTTATGAAAACAATATGTCTTTCAAATTAATGCTAAACAAAAATGAATATGTCACTAGAACACCATCCTTGTGTAAAGTATCCATATTTAAAATGAGAGTTTAACAGCCTCTTTCCTGTAACCCAAGGGCCAATCTCATATTTCAAGCTGCTTGGAAACTACCTTTACTTGGATGTTTCTTTACCACCTCCAACTCCTTATGTGCAAAACCAAATGTTTCACCTTTGCCCCACATTATTTCTTCTTCCTTTGTTTTTCATTTCAGTTAAGGGCACTACTACGACTCTATCGTCCAGGCTTAAGAATCTTGAATCTGTCCTTTCATGAATGACTAAGTTCTGGCTGTTCTGCCTTTGACTTGCCTTTGAATGAGTCACTGATTTACCTTTGCCTCTTTGTTCTTATTCCCACCATCCCAGTTCTGGTCCCTGTCATACCATGGCTGGATTCCTAGAAGAGCCCACTCACTGGTCTGGTTTCATTATATGCATCCTGTTGGTCGCTGCTAGATTAACCTTTCTACAAGCCTGCTTTCACCATCTCATGCCTGTGCTCAAAATTCTACAAGGGCTGCCTATTGTTTACTATATCAAGTCCAAATTAATGTATTGTTCGAGAGGCTTCTATTACTTCAAAACATAACTGCTCCAGCTAGGGTTCCATTTTCACTATCTCCACACAAACCAGAAACCAAATTCATTTTTGCTGATAAGAGTTTTGTGTTCATGCCCGTTTTCATCTCCTCTGACTTACAAATCCTTCCATCTTTAAGGGCCTTCATCAAGTCCTACTTCCTCCATCAAGCCCTCCCCAACTTCTCTAGCACCCACGGGTGCCTCCTGTGTCTGTTGCCGACACCGTGATATTTGAGCAATGAATCAGATGATATAAATTTGAAAATACTGACAGAGTTGGGAGACCTGGATATCAGTACTGGCCCTGCCACTGATTCAATGTGTGATGTTGGGCAAGTCCCTGCCCTTCTCTGAGCCTTGGTGCCCTCCTAAGTAAAATGAGGGAGTCAAACTACAATCGTTTCTCAAACACCAGTCACTTGCACAGCACTTTCCTGATTGCCATATCTGCAGTCCGTCTCTACTTTTACCAACTTTAAACTTCTCTATCTTGCTTTTTAAAGTACATTTTATTGTGGTAAAATATACATAACATAAAATTTACCATTTTAAACATTTTGAGTGTACAATTCAGTGGCATTTGGTACATCACAATGTTGTGCAACCATCACCACCATCTATCTCCAGAACTCTTTTTATTTTCCCCAACTGAAACTCTGTCTTCATAAACACTAACTCCCCATTTCTCCCTCCCTGCAGCCCCTGACAACCATCACTCTACTGTCTCTATAAATTTGACTACTCTAGGTATCTCTTATGAGTGAGATCCTTCAGTATTTTATGTCTGGTATATTTCACTTAGCATAATGTCCTCAAGGTTCATCCATGTTGTAGCATGTGTCAGAATTAAATACACTTTTAATGAAAGAAAAGCATCATATCTGGGAAATCATAGTTTTGTGGAATGGTTATGGTCTTTCTAATACACACTAAAATAAACATATAATTAAAATATGAAGTTTGTGTGTTCCCAGTCCCAAGAGTACTGTGCCTCCCACTCTTCCAGAAACACCTGACTTGTTCACATATATGAGAAGATATGGATCACTGGGGCAGTGGTTTTCAAACATGGCTGATTATTAGAATTCCTCAGGTGGCTTTGAGAAAATACCAAGACAATATCCCAGACCTGCTGAGTCAGAATCTCTGGGGATGACCTGGAAGTCTCTGGGTTAACAAGCTCCTGAGGTATTTTTGGTGATCAACCAGGTTTGGAAGTCACTGTTCCATGGCTGACTTGAAGACAGGGCTCCAGGTCTACACCTTTTTTATATTTCCAATAGTGCAGGGCACAGAGGTCACACTCAAGAATATCATATTGATGGCTCATACCTGTAATCCCAGCACTTTGGGAGGCTGAGGCGGGTGGATCACAAGGTCAGGAGATCGAAACCATCCTGGCTAACATGGTGAAACCCCGTGTCTACTAAAAATACAAAAAAATTAGCTGGGCGTGGTGGCAATGGTGGCACGTGCCTTTAGTCCCAGCTATTCAGGAGGCTGAGGGAGGAGACTTGCTTGAATCCGGGAGGCGGAGGTTGCAGTGAGCCGAAATCGTGCCACTGCACTCCAGCCTGGGCGACAGAGCAAGACTCCGTCTCAAAAAAAAAAAAAACAAAAAAAAAACCATATATATATATATATATGTATATATCATATTGACTGATATATTGAGAATCTCCAGAAATAGAAAGGAGACAAGACTTTAACTTCTTCCTTTTGAGCAGTGTTTCTTTTTTCTTTTTTTTTTCACAAGTTCCTCTGTAAAATGGGGGTAATACCACCTACCTTACAGGGCTGCTGTGACTCAAATCTGATACATGTGGAGAAGCTATGGCTGTTACTATAAAAATTTCTTGTACATATCCTCTGAGGCCAGCATCATGCCAGGAGTTGTGGAAGAGCGGCAAGAAGTTTAAAACATGATTCCTGCTCTCACAGAGCTCAGGATCTGTTCGAGGAAACCAAACTAACCCAGATGGAACAAATGAGGAGCAATGACTTCCGAGCAGGGCAGGAATTCAAGCCAGGTGTGCTCTGGGCAAGCTTCATGGGTAAGACTTGAGCTGAGCCTTGAAGGAAAAATAAGATTTGGAGAGAGAAGCAGGAGAGGCCAGAACATTCCAAGAGAAAGGAACGGCATCAGACGTGGCTGAGGCGGTTACCCACGTGGTATATTTGAGTTGGCCCAATAAGACTTGTCTCATCACACAACGCGCTGAAATAACTCTGGAAATTTGACTGTTTAGAATTCTGTTCCTTAGGACGGCCCTTCTGGAAATGCAAACACACCTGGCTAGTTCGTGTATGACCTCACTTACACCTTAGTGTGCATTAGTTAAATAAGAATGCGTTCTCTCTAGCAGCTAGATGAGATGGGGGGCGCTGAGGGATGACACTCTGATTGGTAGAGGCCTAAGAAGCGGTCATTTTGGAGCCATGGAAACAGTTTCTTCTGGGAATTCAGAAAACAGCCTGGGAGCCTGGAGAAGGTGGCAAGTGGGAGAGTTCTGAATTGTCAGCAATGACATCACTTTGAACATGAGCAAGGGACAAGTCCTAACCAGAACCCATTTCAAGCAGCTTCTTTTGTTGATGTGCTTGGAGGCTTTTGCAAACCAGGATAACGTGCAGATGTATATTAGAAAAGCTTTGCACTTCCACATTGGACAAATGAAGATTTGTCACAGATGGGTTATTTCATTTGATGAGCGTTTGGGAAGACGGATGGTGACAGGCATGGAGTTGTGGTTCTTCTGAACCAGGGTGTAATAGGCTCTTTCCATTCATTACATACTCAGGCTATCCTTCCCAGTCCCTTCAAAGTTTGACTCCTTGGTCTTGACCTCAGGTTAGAAAAAAGTTTCCCTTGCAAAGACTGTCCTTTTCCCCCCTAGAGACTGCTGCTCTCAGCAGAGCCTGTTTCTTGAATAGCTGTGATTAAAGATAGAGGCTGTTTCTCTTCCTTCTCTGGGCTCTGAGGAAGCTGGTCTCCCCCACAGGGCTGCATTTGGGGCATCTCTTTCTGGACAGTCCTCCATTTCCTGCATTTCCTGGTAAGGACACTAGTTAGCCCAGCCAGCCAGCCAGCCAGCCTTTGTTTGGCTTGGCAGATTCCTGGTTAACAAATGTCTTTAGGCAAAGACATTTAGGAAAATGTTCAAAAAACTTGATTCTGGGGCTTCAGGAATGAGCCTATGACCTATAACCCTGTCCACCTTTCGTTTTACTACATTCCTCACAGAGCCAGTACTCATCCTGTCTAAGGGACACGTTGCTTTTGGTGCTCCAATTAGGCATGCCCATAATCAATCATTGAGTTAACTCATAAATTATTCCTTCAGAGTCCACAATGTGCTAAACTCTGTGTGGCAGACAGAGGAAGTGAAAGGCAGGACCCTATCTTTGGAGAAAAATATTTCTCTCTCTCTCCCCCAACACACACAACTCAGAGAAAACATTTAGCCTTGAGATAAGGTGGTAGATTAAGGGCAAAATTATTAGGGGGAAGGGGAGCAATCAGTGTCAACAATGTTTGGAAAAGGAAGAGTGAGATGCAGTAGGGGGAAGTGGCTGTAAGCTGGATTTGACAGATGAGCTGAATTTGAAAGTATACTAAATGTTTTATCATCCCATCACCCTTGAGTAAAAAATCTCAAACAATTCTTCACTGCTTCCAGCACCACATCCTGGCATTCAAGGCCTTCAATCACATGGCCCTGCCTTCCTCCTCCAACAGCATATTTTATTATTCCCTTCCACAGGCTTTACTGCCCACCCCCATGTACTTCAGGTCTCTAGACATCCTGACTCATCCATGTCTTGGCTTTCTCCCTGCTTCCACCATCACTCCCTTCCTGCCTCCAGCTCTCCAGTATTACCCATATCTCACCAAGTTCAAAAGTGATCTCACCCATGAACCCCTCCCTGCCAATACACTACTCAGTTATGTACGTTATAACACATAAGGCATGTCTCTTTCATTTGACACATCACATATAAACCACTTGCTGTAATAGTTAATATTGAGGCTTTTATGCTACCAGGCATTAGACTAAGCATTTTGCGAATATCATTGCATTTAATCCACAGAACAATCCTGCAAGGAAGATGCAATTATTATCCTTATTTTATTAGTGAGGAAATGAAGGCTCAGAGGGTTCACTGGGCCAACGTCATACAGTCAGTAAGTGGTGAAGCTCGCCTTCGCATAGCCTCTCCTGTCTTGTTACGTGGGTATGGAGAGGCACATCACAAGTACACCATTCTTATATGAGTTGGCTGATATACATACAGAAGAAATTGAGAGAGAGAGAGAGAGACAGAGACAGAGAGCAAGATCATGTAAGCAATTGAAAATTATGTGGGCAATCCTAACTATTATGCTACTCAACAAGTTTTGCCCTGGAGTTAAATTGAGTTGAGAGATGTGAATCTGATGTTCCTTCAGATGGTGTCAGTTCCTGTGGGTTTCTCATGGTGAGATTCTCATGCTTAAATATGTGCGCTTTAAAAAATTCAACACAGCCTCTAAGTGCAAGCCAATTGGCTTGGTTCTCAATTAAAGAAAAAGTGATCTGGTACAAGGTTGTAGGGGAAAAAAAACAACTGTGTTTGACTTATTGAAAAATGGTATGTCTGTCTCTAATATTGAACCTCTCAAAGGAATTTTCGAGGTGCGTTTTGTCTATAAATGATTTTTTTTCTCATCAAGAATCTAACCCCTTATAAGACAGGACTTTGCCATATGGGTCTTGTTTCCTCAACTGGTGTGAAAACTCTGTGTGAGTAGAGCCTGTGTCTAAACTTCTTTATATCCCCGCCCCTAACAGTGCCTAGGAAAGTAACTTGAAACTAATAGGGGCTCAACAAATCAATATCAAAAATTATTTATTAGACATGTTAATTTTTTTCAGCAAGTTTAAGGTTCCTAAGATACCCTCCAAGCTCCCTAGAAGATGGAAGGGAAGATTTGTGCAATAGCTTATATCCTATGACCTGTTGGCATCCTCTGTGCTATTTCTAGAAATGGAATCTGTCTGTTCCCATCCCTAGCTGGATCAGCTGAGCACCTGGCAATTTCCTATTGATGCCTGTTCAGCTGTCACCTTCAAACTCCTGGTTCTGTTTGCTCAATGCATCTCCTTGAGCAGGCCTGACTATTTTGGGTGTAAGCTACAGCTGTCAGCGTTTCAGGCGTACCTCACGTATTTCTAGAATTAGTTGGAAATATTTGAAGCTTGAAAAAGTAACTATAATGTTCTGAGTACGAAGGAAATATTTAGGCAAGTATCAACTGGCAGCATATAATGCCAGCTAAGAAGAATCAAGTCTCTGGTGATAAAGGGAGATGAGAACAACATAGCCAACCCATCTTGGGTTACTTGCATTTTAGTACCACAGGGTGAGTTACCAGACTATTTATATCATTTTTATTAGCATACGTTTGAGGAATTGACCAAATGTGAGATTGTTTGCTATAAATCTGAAATGACAGACTGACTGAATACATTTGCTTTGTTCTATTAGAGATCATCATAATTCCTCAACTAAAAAAGTCATTCTGGCTATACATACATCCTAAGGAAGTTTTGAAAGTCAGGTTGTACCTCTTGACCTCATTCTTTTTAATGTTTGATAATCATTTCTGTACTCCAGTCTGATAGGATACAATACTGACCTGGAGCAATTACACTGTGACTCTGTACCAAATTATTAAGATATGATTAGTTCTCTTGGAGTCAGGCCCAGGAAAAGTAGAGAATAAATTTTATGGAATGGCAAGGCCCCAATGCAAGAGATATAGGTGATAGAGAATTCTTCAGATTCCAAGATCCAGTTAAATTTGGTGATTTAATAGAGGCCAGGTCAATCATTTTTTCTTTTACATCTAATGCTTATTTTGGATGCCTTTATTTGGCTGTGCTGGGGGGGATATCAAATCCCTCTTCAATTTTGCCTTTTAATAAATTACCTTTTATAATATGTAATGGCAGAAACAAAAACTAAAATAACCAGAAAGCTCTCTAGCATTGAGACCCTCCAGATACAAGCTGTTAGTGGAACTAAAGGCTGTGGAAATCGAGGAAGTGATTGCGGTGCCTACAAGACAAAGACCAGGAACTCAAACTTTCAAAGGACCCATTACCTTCACTTTCTATCTGTATCTACAGACTGCTTCCCAGATGATACTGATGCAGGTAGAATAAAGACTACACTGTGAAAAACACTTCTTTAGAGGCTAAGCCCAGTCATGACCATGGAGGAAAGTAAAACCTTAATGCTTGTCACCTTTAGAATCTTTTAAAAATTTACTTTTCATGGGAATATGTACCTTTGTGATCATTCTAATCCTGTTTCCTTACAGCCAATAAATTATTGATAAAAGTTTGCTGAATTAGATCATGTGCTGGAAAACTTGAAAACTTAAATTTTCAGCCCTAGCACTGATTCGCAGTCTAACCTTGACTTAATCAGTTAGTTATTTTCCCCTTTTGTAAATTGAAAGGCCATCTAAGAAACATCTGGTAAGTTTTAGATGAAAAGCACTGAGAAAACCCTTGTATCACAAGAGGGATTTTTTTTTCTCTAGGATTGCCAGATTTAGAAAAAAAAAAGACATCCAGTTAAATTTTAATTTCAGATAAACAATGACTTTTTTTGGTATAAGTATGTCCCATGCAATATTTGGGATATACTTATACAAAAAAAATCCATTGGTTATCCAAAATTCAGATTTAACTGACTTTCCTGTATTTTATCTGGCAACTCTATCTACCACCACCCTTTTCCTGGAGCCTGCACTTTCCAAGACTTGGGCAATAGCAGAGGGACTTTTGTAACTCAAGGCCAGGAAGGAAATGAGCACTCATTTTGCATGGTACAGTACAGGAGAAATGCTAGCAGGAGACTAACCTCCCATACTGGAGAAATCTAAGTCTTTTCTGTTGATGGGGAGTGGGTGGGTAATGAGGGGGAATGGAGGGGAGGATAGAGAGAGATTAGGCAAACACATACATGGAATCCCAAAGAATATCCAATCAGTTATTCAAAAAACATAATCCAACTTGTTTTTCTTACAGCCTCAGAGAAAAATAGAGAACCAGGGACTTCTTCATACAGAAGACTGCCTTCATTTTCCACTGCAACCACCAAAGGGAATGAGGCATTTCTATACCAAACAGCACAATCTGGGAGTCGTAGCTTGGCTCCTTTATTAACTCCTGTATCAATACACAACTGAGAATCAAGAATTTAGATTGCAAAATTTACTGTGCTCTAAGTGTTCCACAGGCTCTTCTCCCCAAGGTCGGGCTTGCAAGGGGCCCTCAGTTTCTTGTTCTATGTTGTTCTGCTTTGAAAATCTCTGTTTGGCCGGGCGCGGTGGCTCACGCCTGTAATCCCAGCACTTTGGGAGGCCGAGGCGGGAGGATCACGAGGTCAGGAGATCGAGACCATCCTGGCTAACTCTGTGAAAACCCATCTCTACTAAAAATAGAAAAAAAAAATTAGCCGGGCGGAGTGGCGGGTGCCTGTAGTCCCAACCACTCGGGAGGCTGACTCAGGAAGAATGGCGTGAACCCGGGAGGCAGAGCTTGCAGTGAGCCAAAATCGCGCCACTGCACTCCAGCCTGGGCGACAGAGCGAGACTCCATCTCAAAAAAAAAAAAAAAAAAAAAAAAAAGGAAAGAAAGAAAGAAAGAAAGAAAGAAAGAAAGAAAGAAAGAAAGAAAGAAAGAAAGAAAGAAAATCTCAGCTCAACTTTCTTCCAAGGCACAAGTCTTTCTTTCTCACAGTTACTGTTGACCTTCACTCCTAGTTCACCTTTTCTGCCTCCAGCTCTCCAAGAGACAACATATCTCCCTGTTATCATTCTGATATACCTGCCTAAATATGGATTTTCAGTAGCAAAGCAATTGCTTTGCTCTGAATTCAGCCAAATAGGGGTACTTGGAAGTCATAGGTAACTGATAAAGGTGAGGATGGTTTCAAAAATTAAAAGAATGTTCTTCCTGATAAAAAGAATGTATGGTCATTGTAAAAAAAAAATCTAACACAATACAAAAGAAAGGAAAATAAAAGACATTTTATCACAGGACCTAGAGATAACCACTCTTAATATTTTGGTTAAAGTTTTATATTCATTCATTCGTTCATTCATTCATTTATTCATTCCTTCAACAAATATTCATCTGTGTCTACTGGATACTAAACACTGTTTTAGGCTCAAGGGATACATCTATAAACAAAGTGGAAAAACAAAACACTAGCTGGGCACAGTGGCTCACACCTATAATCCCAGCAGTTTAGGAGGCCAAGGAGGGAGGATGACTTGAGGTCAGGAGTTCGAGACCAGCCTGGCCAACATGGTGAAACCCCATCTCCACTAAAAATACAAAAATTAGCTGGGCATAGTGGCGCGTGCCTGTAGTCCCAGCTACTTGGGAGGCTGAGACAGGAGAATTGCTTGAACCGGGGCAGCAGAGGTTGCAGTGAGCAGAGATTGCACCACTGCACTCCAGCCTGGGTGACAGAGTGAGACCCTATCTAAAAAAAGAAAAAAAAAACAAACAAAAACTACCATCATGACCCTATTTACATACATGCTCTGACACATACACACATATAATTTTACACTGATGTCTTCATACTATATAGGCTACTTTGTAATCTGCTCTTGCATGTAAGAATGTATTATGGACTTATTTATATGTCAATAAATATTGATTGGTATCATCGTTTTAATGTTTGCCTAGCATATTCTGTAATATATATATATATATATATATATATATATATGCATGCCATGATTTAACTCTCTATAGACATTTATTTCCAATTTTTACTATTATAAAAATACTGTGGGCCAGGTGCAGTGGCTCACACCTGTAATCCCTGCACTTTGGGAAGCTGAGGTGGGTGGATCACCTGAGGTCAGGAGTTTGAGACCAGCTTAGCCAAAATGATGAAACCTTGTCTCTACTAAAAATACCAAAACTTAGCCGGGTGTGGTGGCACACACCTGTAATCCTAGCTACTCAGGAGGCTGAGGCAGGAGAATCTCTTGAACCTGGGATGGGGAGGTTGCAGTGAGCCGAGATAGTGCCACCGCACTCCAGCATGGGCAACAAGACCAAAAACTCCGTCTCAAAAAAAAAAATACTGTGATGAATATACTTCTGCATTTATATCTTTACATGCTTGTCCAGTCATCTTATTAGGATAAATTGCTGGTTCTATCCTATCTTGCTTGCTGTTTCTTCTCAGTCTCTTTTGCTATCTTCCCCTTCTGTGCTTGATCTCTCTATGTTAAAGTATTCCAAGGCTAAGTCCTTAGCCTTCTTTTCTAGTGTCATTACACCCTAGATGATCTCATACAATTCTATGACTTGAGTCATTATCTATATGCTGATGACTACTAAATTGATATTTACAATCTTGACATATCCCCTTGAGCTCTGGACTCACATATCCAACTGTCTTCTTAAAATATCTGCTTGGATAGCTGCTACGGAATTTCAAATATAATGTGACCAGAAGAGAACCCTTAATTCTGCCCCTAAAATATATTCCCATGCTGGTCTTCCATAATTCAGAAAATGGCATCACCATCCACCCACTTAGGCCCAAAATAAGGCACCAACCCGGTTTCTCCTCTTTTCCTTACCCTCAGCCTCCATATATTGAATCTATCAAGTCTTTTCAAGTCTACCTCCAAAATATACTTCAAATCTTGACCTTTCTGTCTACATTTACTATGATATTCACTTACTGTCATCTTAATCCAAGCCACTTCAATCTCTCATCCAGGCTACAACATTGGCCTCTGATATGGTTTGAATGGTTTTTGTCCCCTCCAAAATTCGTGCAGGAACTTAATCCCCAATCCAACAGTATTAAGAGGTGTGGCCTTTAGGAGGTGATTGAGTCATGAGGAGTCTTCCTTCATGAATGGGATTAAATACTTTCAAAAAAGGGCTTGATAGAGGGAATTTGTCCCTTATTGCCTCCTCTGCCCTTCTGCCTAATGAGGACACAGCATTCCTCCCCTCAAGAGGATGCAGCAATAAGGCACCATCTTGGAAGTGGAAAAAAGGCCTTCACAGACACCAAGCCTGCCAGTGCCTTGATCTTGGACTTCCCAGTCTCCAGAACTGTGAGAATAAATGCCTATTGTTAAAAAGTAACTACGTGAGATGATGGATATGTTAATCTGCTTCATCACAATAACCATTTTACTATCTATATGTGTCCCATACATCATGCTGTAAACCTCAGATGTACACAATAAAATTTATTTTTTAAAATTTCTGTTGTTGGTTAATTACCCAGTCTGCAGTACATTGTTATAGCAGTGCAAACTAACTAAGACAGCTTCTTAACTGGTCTTTTGGCTTCATCTGTTGCCCTTCTAGAGTCCTGACCCTACACATTAGCCAACGTTATCTTTTAAAAAGTATAAATCAGTTCTTGTTATCCCCATCCTGAAATCCCTTGATTTCAAATCACACTCAAGATCAAATAAAAAATCATTACAAGTCTACAAACCCCTGTTTCTTCTAGCCCTGGTATAACTAATCTACCCCATCTCATGTACACTCTCTTCTGCTAATGAAACACCAGTCACAGAGTCCTTTCTATTTCTTCAGCACAGTAAGCTCATTCCTACCTCAGACCAGAAATGTTTCCTCTGTCTAGAACACTCTCCTTCTGAATTTCCAGGTTCCTGCCTCCTAATTTTTCAGATTGTACCTCATATATCACTGCTTAGAAAGGTCTTTAGTGATTACCTCATATAGACTAGCCTCCACCCCTCAGTTACCCTCTATTTTATAGCTCTGTCTGATTGCCTTCATCATACTTATGATTATCTGAAATTAACTATCTGGTTTATTTATATATTTACTTGTTTCTTCTCCCCTAACTCCATGAGAGCAAAAGACTTGTCTATCTTATTTACTATTATAACTTAAATATACCATTTCAGTAATTGGCCCATAGAAGATGCTCAATACAGTAGAAGTTCTTTTATCTAACTTCTTCATTCATTACTCTCCTGATTAATCAACTCTTTCCATTCCTCCTGTAAAATACATTGTATGACACTATGAATGCTTGAGGAAGTCTTGGCCAGAGCAATCAGGCAAGAGAAAGAAATAAATGGCATCCAAATAGGAAAAGAAGTCAAACTATCTCTCTTCACTGACAATATGAGTCTATACCTAGAAAACCCTAAAGACTCCACTAAAAGTCTCCTGGAACTGACAAAAGACTTCAGTAAAGTTTCAGGATCCAAAATCAGTGTACAAAAATCAGTAGCATTTCTATACACCAATAATGTCCAAGCTAAGAGCCAATTCAATAATGCAATTTCATTTACAATAGCCACAAAAAATAAAATACCTAGGAATACATCTAACCAAAGACATGAAAGATCTCTACAATGAGAACTACAAACCACTGCTAAAAGAAATTATAGATGACTCAAACTAATAGAAAAACATATAATACTCAGGACTGGAAGAATCAATATCTTTAAAATTTCCATATTGCCCAAAGGAATCTACAGATTGAGTACTATTCCTGTCAAATTAGCAATGTCATATTTCACATAATTAGAAAAAAATTTCTAAAGTTCACATGGAACCAAAAAAGAGCCCGAATAGCCAAAGCAATCCTACACAAAAAGGATAAAGCCAGAGGCATCACATTACATGACTTCAAACTATACTATAAGGCTACAGTAATCAAAACAGCATGGTACTGGTACAAAAACAGACACATAGATCAATGGAACAGAATAGAGAACCTAGAAATAAAGTCGCACAGGTACAGCCATCTAATCTTCGACAAAGTTAACAAAAATAAGCAATGGGGAAAGGAATCCCTATTCAATAAATGGTGCTGGGATAACTGTCTAACCATATGCAGAAGAATGAAACTGGACCCCTATCTTTTACCATATACAAAAATTAACTCAAGATGGATCAAAAATTTAAATGCAAGACCACATACTATAAAAATTCTAGAAGAAAATCTAGGAAACATCATTCTGGACATCTGCCTTGGGAAAGAATTTATGACTAAGTCCTCAAAAGCAATTGCAACAAAAACAGAAATTGACAAGTGGGACCCAATTAAACAAAAGAGCTTCTACACAGCAAAAGAAACTATCAACAGAGTAAACAGACAACATAGAGAATGGGAGAAAATATTCACACACTATGCATCCAACAAAGGTCTAATATCCAAAATCTGTAAGGAATTTAAACAATTCAACAAGCAAAAAACAAATAACGCCATTAAAAAGTGGGCAAAAACATGAGCAGGCACATCTCAAAAGAAGACATACAAGCAGCCAACAAATATTTGAAAAAATGCTCCACGTCAGTAATCACTGGAGAGATGCAAATCAAAACCACAATGAGACCAGGCGCAGTGGCTCACGCCTGTAATCCCAGAACTTTGGGAGCCCAAGAAAGGCAGATCTCTTGAGGGCAGGAGTTCGAGACCAGCCTGGCCAACACAGTGAAACACAGTCTCTACTGAAAATACAAAAATTAGCTGGGCGTGGTAGTACACAACTGTAATTCCAGCTACTTGGGGGGCTAAGTCACGAGAATTGCTTGAGCCCGGGAGGCAGAGGTTGCATTGAGCCAAGATTGTGCCACTGCACTCCAGCCTGGGTGATGGAGTGAGACTCTATCTCAAAAACGAACGAACACAATGAAATACCATCTCACACCAGTCAGAATAGCTATTAATTAAAAACTAAAAAAGTAACAGATGCTGGTGAGACTGTGGAGAAAAGGGAACATTTATACACTGTTGGTGGGAATGCAAATTAGTTCAGCCACTGCGGAAAGCAGTTTGGAGATTTCTCAGAGAACTTAAAACAGAACTACCATTTATTTGTACAGCAATCCCATTAATGAGTACATATCCAAAAGAAAACTAAATGTTCTACCAAAATGACACACACACTTGCATGTTCATTGCAGCACTATTCACAATAGCAAATACATGCAATCAACCTAGGTGCCCATCAGTGGTGGACTGGATAAAGAAAATGTGGTGCATATACACCATGGAATACTATGCAGCCATAAGAAAGTAAAGAAATCATGTCCTTTGCAGCAACATGGATGCAGCTCAAGGCCATTATCCTAAGTGAATGAATGCAGGGACAGAAAACCAAAAACCGCATGTTCTCACTTATAAGTAGGAGCTAAAACATTGGGTACATATGGACATAAAGATGGCAACAATGGACACTGCAGACTACTAGAGGGGGCAGTGAGAGAGGGGGGCAAGGGTTGAAAAATTGTTGGGTACTATGCTTACTACCTGGGTGATGGGATCATTTGTATCCCAAACCTCAGCATCATGCAATATACCCATGCAACAGACCTGCATATGTACCCCCTGAATCTAAAACAAGAGCTGAAATTATTTAGAAAACATTGTGAATGCTCGAAGCTAGTAGGCCATTCTCTAGTACATCCATGCACTTTTGCTCACACCAGTTAAGTTGGATATTTACTAAGAGCCAATTTTATTTGTTCCTAATCTTGTTTATGATAGCTTTGCTATGTAATTTAAATAAATATTCTGTAAACAGATGATATATGGGTATGAAAATGAAGAGTTATTTCTAAGAAAGTTGAATACTTTAGAGAGGCATAATAGAAAAGAACACAACCAAAAAAGGTGTTAAATTGTGTATAGGCAAGATGGCCATAAAAGACTGAGGGAATAACAACGATGGGAAGGCTGCTATGGTTAGTGTCTTTAGATCTTGATCCACTATTTAAAAACAGAAACTGTAAATTGAAAGCAATGTATTATGAATGTAGTCTAATGTAAAACAATAGGAACTCAGATTGAAGAAGCCCAGATCTTAAGATGAATAAAAATAAATACAAACCTAGACAAATCATAGTGAAAACAAATAGAAAATTTTTAACCAGAGAGAAAAGACAGATGGCATTCAAAAACTAACATTAAAAAATAGACTGACAATAGATAATAAATAATACACTTCCCATCAGCAACAATAGAACTCAAAAAACAATGGAATAATATTTACAAAGTTCAGGGAAAATACCCATTAACTTAAAATTTTACATACAGAAGTTATCATTCACAACTGAGGGTCATTAAAATGAGATCTTTTAAACAAAGACTATGAGAGTTTGTCAGTGATAAGCCTTCACTAAAAAAATATTAAATGATGTACATCAAGAAGAAAATTGAACCTAAAATAAAGGACTGGAGTTCAAGAAACAATGGAGCAAAAAACTTGGTAAACATATAGATAAATTTAAATAAACCTCAACTGTAAAAAATAGGGTTTATTTTGAGATGATGATGTTCTAAAATGGTGATAATTGATATCTCAATAAAGCTGTTTTTTCTTAAAAAAAGAATCCCAATAATAATAAGGTTACAATGACCAATTCCGGGGGGTATTGAAGAGGAAAATGCCACCAAAATGTGGCCCAACAGTCCCACTTAAGATAGAGAGTAGAAGATTAGAGTTAAAACATATTTAGCTTATTTTATTACTCAAAGGATAAATCGAAATATATCTCTATCTCTAAATGGAGATATATCTCTATGCAATCTGTTTTCTCTCTCTGGTTAATACCTTTAAAATTTTTACATACACCCACGGACTGCACAAAAATTCAAGTTAATATACACATTAACTTGAATTTTTGTGTGTGTGCAGTCCGTGGGTGTATGTAAAATTTTAAAGGTGACCACTAAATTAACAGAAATACAACTTCCAAAATTTCAGAAGAAGGCAGGGGAAATAAAAACATTAATCAACTCAATCAAGGCAGAAAAAAATAAAAAAGAAGCAACGTAAAACATAGTAATATAAATATAGGCTGGGTGTGGTGGCTCACACCTGTAATCCCAGCACTTCAGGAGGCTGAGGTCGGCGGATCACTTGAGGTCAGGAATTCGAGACCAGACTGGCCAACATGGTGAAACCCTGTCTCTATAAAAATACAAAAATTAGCTGGGCGTGGTGTTGATTGCCTGTAATCCCAGCTACACAGGAGGCTGAGGAAGGAGAATCACTTGAACCCGGGAGGCAGAGGTTACAGTGAGCTGAGATTGCAACATTGCACTCCAGCCTGGGCAACAGAGCAAGACTCCATCTCAAAAAAAAAAACAAAATAACAACAACAAAAAATAAAACATAGTAATAGAAATATAAAATAAAATGAAAAAATAAATCTAAGCATAACAGAAATCACAATAATTACAAACATATTAAAGTATTATACTTTAATATATATTTATATATTATATAATATTTATATATTATATGAAATATAATATAAAGTATTAAACATATTAAAATATATATATATATGGCTGGGCGCAGTGGCTCACACCTGTAATCCCAGCACTTTGGGAGGCCAAGGTGGGCAGATCACGAGGTCAGGAGTTAGAGACCAGCCTGACCAACATGGTGAAACCCCATCTCTACCAAAAAAATACAAAAATTAGCCAGACGTGGTGGCGCGTGTCCGTAATCCCAGCTACTCAGGAGGCTGAGGCAGGAGAATTGCTTGAACCCAGGAGGCGGAGGTTGCAGTGAGCTGAGATCATGCCACTGCACTCCAGCCTGGGCAACAAAGCAAGACTCCAACTCAAAAAAATTATATATATATATCTATATATATGTATATATATATATATATATACACACACACACACATATATATATACACACACATACATATACATACACATACATACACACACACACAAATATATAAAATATATAAATATATTATATATATATATTAGAAAAAGGAAAAAATCATAATTGCAGATGATATGATTGCCTATACAGAAAATGCAAGAGAATCAGCCAGGCACGGTGGCTCATGCCTGTAATTCCAGCACTTTGGGAGGCCGAGGCAGGTGGATCATGAGGTCAGGAGTTCAAGACCAGCCTGGCCAAGATGGTGAAACCCTGTCTCTACTAAAAATACAAAAAGTTAGTCGGGTGTGGTGGCAGGCGCCTATAATCCCAGCTACTCGGGAGGCTGAGGCAGAGAATTGCTTGAACCCAGGAGGTGGAGGTTGCAGTGAGCCAAGATCGCACCACTGGACTCCAGCCTGATGACAGAGTGAGACTCCGTCTCAAAAAAAAAAAAAAAAAAAAAGCAAGAGTATCTAGAAACTGTTAGAACTAATAAGAGCATTCAACAAAAGTGCTGGATATATTAATATGAAAAAAATCAGTATCATTTAAATATACCAGAAACAATAAATTAGAATATGTAATTCTTAAAGAGGAGTGATATTATCCAAAATACATATTATTAGCAAAGAGCTAGGAGCATGAGCAGTGTGTGAGTAGCATTCCAAGAAACAGCTTTTAAACAAGTATATGTAAGTGCTTTATTACATGCATTACAGAGTGGTAACCATTTCCATTCACTGAATTAACACTGTTAACAACATAGTATATATACACACACAACAGTTGTATAAGACCTTTATGGAGAAAATTATTAAAATTTTTGAACGTCATAAAAGATGATCATATACTTCAGTTTCAAGACAAGATGAAATAAAAGTACTTTTTCCTACTCTTTCTGCCAAGTACGGCTAAAAACCCTGAACATTATGTATAAGGCAGATATAAGATGACTCTGACAGGTAGAGAAAAAAGGGCAGACTGGCTAGGGACCTTGGGAACTGAGGCAACGTATTGGTGAGTTTCTTGTGTCCCCTTTTTGCCTCATATATCCCAGACTGGGTACTAGAGAAGCTAGCAACCCAGTAACACCAACAAGCACAGACAAAAAAAAAACCCCAACATAAGCCTGCTTTCGCTAGCCAGTGTATCAGAAAAAGAACAACCGTGTAGAACAGAACACCTTTAACAATAACTGCTCTCTACTCCCGGCAAATATCTACAGAAAAAAACACTCCTATTCATGCCAGCAAAGGCTGAGTAGGGAGGCTGACTTTTCCCCTCCCTAAGCTGTAAGGAAGTATCCCAATCACCTAGCCAGTGTGGTGTTGGAGAGGGCCAAGTGGGAAGCTGTGACTGTGATAAATCCCCTTTCTCCACAGTGACAGTAGCGACCACATAGGGAGCTGTACGTCCATCTCCAGCTGGCAGTAATGAGGTGGTGCCTCTTCTTCCACCACTGGAGCAGTGTCAGAGGAGGCCTGCTGAAACAGAAGATTTCAATAAGAACCAGTCTCATAATGTAATACCCAAAATGTCAAAGTTGAATAAAAAATCACTTATAATACCAAAAGCCAGGAAAATCTCAATTTGAATGAGAAAAGACATTCAACAGATGCCAAGACTGAAATGACACAGATATTACAATTACCTGCCAACGATTTTAAAGCAGCCATCATAAGAACCTTTGAACAAGTAATTATAAATGCACTTGAAACGAAGGGCAAAAAATCTCAACAAAGAAAATAGGAGATATAAAGAAGAACCAAATGGAAATTTTAGAATGAGAAAACAACCAAAATTTTAAAACTTCAATGGATGGGCCCAATAGCAAAATGGAGGAGATAGAGAAAAGAAGCAGTAAGCTCGAAGATACAAAAATAGAAATTACCAAGGACAAACAACAAAGAGAAAGTAGACTGAAAAATATGTATGAACAGAGCCTCAGGGATCCGTGGGACTATAACAAAGCATTTATGTCATCAAAGTCACAGAAGGAGAGGGAATAAAAGGTGAGGCTGAAGATGTATTCAAACAAACAGTGGCTGAAATTTACTCAAATTTGGCAAAAGACAAACCTACAGGTTCAAAAAGCTGAGTAAATCCCAAATACGTTAAACCCAAAGAAATCCAGGCCAAAACCCAGTGACTGTAGATTTCTCATCAAAATCTGTGGAGGTTACAAGGAAATGACATGGTATTTTTTAAGTACTGAAAGAAAAGAACTGCCAGCACAGAATTCCACAACCAACAAAAATATCCTTCTTAATGAAGGGAAAATCAAGACATCCTTAGATGCAGGAACACTAACAGAATTTATCACTTGCAAACTAACATTTTTTAAAATTATACTTTAAGTTCTAGGGTACACGTGCACAACGTGCAGATTTGTTACATATGTATACATGTGCCATGTTGGTTTGCTGCACCCATCAACCTGTCATTTACATTAGGTATTTCTCCTAATGCTATTGCTCCCCCAGCCCTCCATCCTCTGACAGGCCAAGAGAATAGGCCAGGCGCGGTGGCTCACGGGGTGTGATGTTCCCCGCCCTGTGTCGAAGTGTTCTCATTGTTCAATACCCACCTATGAGTGAGAACATGGGGTGTTTGGTTTTCTGTCCTTGTGATAGCAAACTAACATTTAAAGAATGGCTGAAGGAAGTTCTCCAAACAGAAATAAGTGATAGAAGGAATCTTTGAGCATCAGGAATGAGAAAGAACAAAGAAAGAACAAAAAATATGGATAAACACAATAGGCTGTCCTCTTCTATTGATTTTTTTAAAATTATGTTTGATGGTTAAAGCAAAAAGTAAAACATTGTTTGATAGTTTTCTCAATGTATGTAAACAAAATACTTAAGATAATTATAAACTGGAGAAAGTAAAGGAATAAAGTTGCTATACTTTAACTGGTAAAATGATGACACCAGTAGATTGTAATAAGTTATGTGTATGTCACGTTAGACCTAGAGCAACCACAAAAAAAGCTACACAAAGAGATTACTCTAAAAATCCTGTAGGTGAATCAAAATAGAATTCTAAAAAATATTCAAGTAACACACAGGAAGGCAAGAAAATGAAAACAGAGAAATAAAAAACAGAGATAACAAACAGAAAACACTCAAACCAGAAACAACCAAAACGTCCCTCAACAAGTGAACGGGTTCGACCAACTATGGTACATCCATACCAGGAAAGAAGAGAACTGCCAGCACAGAATTCTACACCCAGCAAAAATATTCTTCAAAATGAAGGGGAAATCAAGACATCCTCAGATGAAGGAAAACTAACAGAATTCGTCACTAGCAGACTCGGCAATAAAAAGGAGTAACTATTGACACACACAGCAACTTGCATGAATCTCCAGTTCATGCAAGAACTGGAATGAAGAAAGGTAATCTCAAAAAGTCACATACTGTATTATTTCACTTATATAACATTCTTGAAATGACAAAATTGTAAAGATGAAGACTAGATTAGTGATTTCTGGGGGTTAGAGATAGGGTGGGGTGGGTGTAACCATAAAGGTAGCATGAGGGACATCTTTGTGGTGATGGAATCATTCTGTATCTTTTTTTTTTTTTTTTTTTTTTTTTGAGACGGAGTTTTGCTCTTGTTGCCCAGGCTGGAGTGCAATATGGTGCAATCTCGGCTCACCGCAACCCCGCCTCCCAGGTTCAAGCAATTATCCTGCCTCAGCCTCCCAAGTAGCTTGGATTACAGGCATGTGCCACCACGCCTGACTAATTTTGCATTTTTAGTAAAGAAAGGGTTTCCCCATGTTGGTCAGGCTGGTCTCGAACTCCCAACCTCAGGTGATCTGCCCACGTTGGCCTCCCAAAGTGCTGGGATTACAGGTGTGAGCCACTGCGTCCGGCCTTCTGTATCTTACACAAATCTACACCTGTGATAAAAATGGCATAGAATTATATACACACATATTGTATCAATGTCGAATTCTTAGTTTTGATACTGTACTCTAGTTATGTAAAATATAATCATGGGAGAAAGTCAGTGAATGGTACAGGGGGCCTCTCTGTACCATATTTGCATCTTCCCGTGAATCTATAATTATATTGAAATAAAAAGTTTAGAATAAAGTAACCTCAAAAAGGAGATATATGCCATGTTCATGTATGGGAAGGCTCAACACAAATATGGCAATTTTCTTTAAATTGGTCTGTAAATTCTATGCAAGTTCAACCAAAATCACAACAGGATTTTTCTGGATTTTTGACAAGGTAATTTACATAGAAGATTTACACAGAGAGTAAGATTGTTAACAGAATAGTAAGGCATCAAGAATATACAAGACAATTGTGAAGAAGAGTAGTGAAAGGCACATTGTTAAGGCTTATTATAATGTCATGGCATTAAAACAACATAGGCCAGGCACAGTGGCTCACGCCTATAATCTGAGAACTGTGGGAGGCCAAGGCGGGCGGATCACTTGAGGTCAAGAGTTTGAGACCAGCCTGGCCAAAATGGCGAAACCCGGTTTCTACTAAAAATACTAAAATTAGGTGAGTGTGGTGGCATGCACCTGTAGTCCCAGCTACTTGGGAGCCTGAGGCAGGAGAATCGCTTGAACCCGGGATCGCGCCACTGCACTCCAGCCTGGGAGACAGAGCGAGACTCTATCTCAAAAAATAAAAAATAAAACAATATAGTATTGGCAGATGGATAAACAAATAGACCAGTGGAATATAAAAAGGGCCTACAAACAACTCAGGTAAGTCTATGAGAACTAGGTAAAGGACAGAGATTGATTATAAATCATGGAGGATAAGATATAGATTATTTAATAAATGGCATTAAAATTATTCATATGATAAAAGATACAATTAGATAACTTATTCAAATCCTACATAAAAATCAATTCAAAATGAATTAAAGATCTAACTGTTAAAAGCAAAATTTTACAACACTTTGATGCAAATATAGAATACCTTTATGACCTCAGAATAGAAGAATTAATTAATCACACACACAAAACTTACAAATTTTAGTAGAAAAGACTGGTAAATGTGACCACATTAAACATTATAATGTCTATAAGAAAAAATGACAGTATAAAGTTAAAGATAAGCCATATAGTGGGAGAAGACACTTGCCACACATATAATTGAAAAAGAATCGGAGTCAAAAAAGACATAAAATAAATGCTATAAGTCAATTTTAAAAGGCAATCAACACAATGGAAAAAGGAGCAAAGAATACCAACAGACAACTGGCAGAAGATACTGGAATGGTCTAGAAATATATGCAAAGATACTTAACCTCACTAGTACTCAAGGAAATAAAAACAACAACAAAACAAGATACTGTCTTTACTCATCAGACAGGCAAAAATTAAAACTCAAAAGTTATCAATGGTATGGTGTCATGGGAGCTCATAAACGACTGATGGGACTGTTACTCGGTAGAGCCACATTGGAGAGCAACCTGCCAGTGCCCAGAAAAACTAAAAGTGTATGTACTCTTTAACCCAGAAATCTTACTTTCTAGAAGGTACATACTCTAGAGAAATTCCAATCCAGTGTGCAAAGACACACATATCTCAGTGTTTATTGCAAGTTGTTTGTTTCTAATACTAAAAATTTGGAAATAAATACCCACCAAAGGAGGAATGAATAAATTAAATGTGCTGTGGTTGTACTATAGGTTACTGTTCAGCAGTAAGAATGAACTAGACCAATAGGCACCCACATGGAGTGATCTCAAGAACGTAATGCTAAGTTTAAAAAAATACAAAAGTATATCATAGTTTGGAAGAAAACATACCAAATTAATAAAAATGAGTTGACTGGAGGCAGGAGATAAAGGGGGCCTCAACTTTTCATGTAGCACTTTTTTTTTTAATTTAAAAAGAATGGAAGACAAAGTAAATACAGTAGTGTATTTCTCCTCTGCATGGTGAGAACACAAGTGTTTGCTACATTCTTCTCTGCACTTTTCTGAATTTTAAAAGTTCTCAATATAAATGAAACGTGTGTTAAATACCCAGTTTGGGAAACCACTGTACTAAGATACTAATAACTCTATATGTTAACCTATCCAGAGGCATTTTTTATTTTTAAAGAAGGCTGCAATATTTAATCCAAAAGTTGAGGTACTGTTGTATTTGTTGTCACTTATGAAGTGTGGGTTTCCAAGGCAAAGCTTCAAAGGGCATCATTTTCCTCCTATGTACTAGTCCTGCAATTTGATTAAGTTACCACCACTTTGACAGAATGATAGTCTTCCCTTAGGTTGTACAGCTCGGAGAGAGGGAACAGAGCACACTTCCCCACTCAATTATGCTTTCATTCTTTATAAATAACTCTGTTTTTAAAACAACACCACATAAAATAAAATTTAGAGCAAGATTTATAGAAACACAGACACTTAAGTGCAAATAAATTCTTTCAAATGTTATCAAGCTCTTATTCTATCTTATTCATCAGCCTTGAGTAGATTTCACACAATTTAAATATTTCTTAGCTGGTCTGCAGAGTATCAAGGCTTGTCTGTGACTTTGAGACTTCTACTCCCTTCACCCCAATCAACTCCACCAGTTGCTTAAACTGCTCAAATCTTTCTTCAGCCACAGTTTTTTAAGTGAGAGTCTTTTTATTGCTTTGGGCATGTTCCTTTTCCTAGCCAGTGCTCAGAATTTTAACTATCTAACTATTCAATTTCTCTCTGTCGCTTTACATGGAGGAGAAACTGGATTTCTGTTCCACACAGTTTGGCAAAGGCTAGCAGGGAGTGAGAGATTACAGCCAGATGTACATCTGCATGTCAGCAGCAAGAAGGTCTGGGATGGTGCTTTTTCAATCAGAAGGGAGTAGTCATTTTCCCTCTCTCTAAGGAGAGGGCCTCCTCCCTCCCATCAGATATTTGGCTGCTAGATGTTCGCTGATTAATTACTGAGGTCGCATCTACACACAATTGGTTTCCTTAACAATTCCAGCAGGCTTCCAGCTAATTCTTGAATGTGCTTCTTATTTTTAAAAGAACTATCCTCTTTTCCTCCAGCATACATTTGAAAAAGAAAATGAAAACTAGTTGAACAGAGCAAAGCATAGTTTGTAAACATATAAAAAGAGATTCTACCACAATTTCTAATATTAGAAAATCAAGCAGCAGTGGGAGAGTATTTTTAGGGGCAGGGAAACAGTTCTAGTACCCTTCAAATCAGAACACCAAGCTCATCATTTATTCTATTTTCATGAAAGGTGTCATTTCCAATATTCTAGAAATCCATTTTATATTGGAAAGGTAAGGAAAAGTAGACACTCCTTCTCTGTACCCCAACAGCTCCCCATACCCCATCTGACTTCCCAGTAGAAATAGCATATCAAATCCATTATTAGTAAGTTCCTTTTTCTAGTTTGACTCATGACCGAGCATTTCTATCTGTTTTTCAAGACAGATATATGTGGTCCTGGCACAATCACTCCACGAAACCTAACCTGGAAGCTACCTCTTGGGTCACATTCTCATTTCTAAGAAGCTCAACATGCAACACAGCCAGTGCTAGAAGTACTTGATTCTGAGAAGTATAATTACAGGTTCTCCAAGACAGGTCAAATTCACAAGTATGGGTTGACAGTCACTACTTTACCTAAGATCACATCTCTGTACTTGGGGAAATACTGGAACCTGATAAACAAGCAGTAGCTCTACATTACTGACAATTAGATCTGCAAAATTTGGGGGCCAATCCAGCTGAAACTGTGTTTATACAAGCTCTGAAAAGCCGTATCTACCCATCCTGCCTCTCCCGGTTCATCTCTCTCCACTCTCCCACATAACACACGCCTTGTAGGCCACTCTGATAATCCTCAACTATGATATAACTGACAGATGATGTGCACATGCATGACACACTCCCATGAGTGTCCTTGGGGAATCCGCAGCTATTAATTGGACCCTTTTCTCTAACTCTCATCAAAACAAACTGAAATGCAAGCAGGTGAGAGTGATGCTATTATTGTAAAGATAACCTTGAATCCACTCTAACTTACAACTAAAGTAAATTATTCAGCAACTCTGGTACATTAATTATTATCAGTAACAAATTACTTGTGTCACACTTTCCAACCAATCACAATACATCAACTGTGGTTGACAATGGCTACCTTTGTCCTGTCAGTGACCTGCTCTCTCACGCCTCTGCCCATGCTTTCCCCCTGTTCCCCAAAGGTCCCAAACCCCATATGGTAAGTCCGCAAAAAAGTTTGTTGATGGATTGAATAAATGAATGAATGAAGAGCTTCCGACCTCAGATAAGCCTCACATTGCATTTGCAACACTCATACATTGGGATGCAGCCATGCACCGATGAAAAATAATATTCTGTTACGAATAGTAAAGTCCACTGTGATTATGGGCAATTTTCTTAACCAGAAAGCATTGAGTAGTAAGATGCTTTGCAGCTGTAGATTTTTATTAAAGGCTGTTTAAATAAACATAAAACATATTTGCCGGGAGAGGGTAAAAAGACAGATGCAAATTTCAGTCACAAAATAGGTACATTCATTATTTTTTGCATTTGCTTTAAAATGTGCCCCTAAAACAGCAATTACCCTTAGAAGTCATATTTGACCAGCGATAGGGACCAGAAACAGTGACTTAATTTGGGCAGGAGTTCGCTGGGACATAATATGGCTACTGTGCCTGGAGTCTTTCTTGGTCATAAAAGCAGTAAGGAAGTATGACATAATGGTGTGATGGTAAATCACAGCCTAAGCCATTTTGGTTGGCAGAATTTGAAAGACAAATAAACATTACTTCAGGAGCAGAGAAGACGTGCCTAATTACCTCCGTGCCTAGGCTGGGATCCCTGCGGCTTGTGTCGTTCCTGGACTCAGGTGTGTCTACACGGCCAGGGTCCACGTGTACAGGGTCCGGATGGTCCCGTGAAGAGGTTGGTCTGCTAGGGATGTAGGGACTGGCAGCCCCACCTCCACAACCTTCTCTCCAGGGAAATCAGGCAGCTGGAACCGAATGAGAAGGGCAGCCTTGAGGGGCCCCTTGTAGCCTGGAAGGAGTGGGATTGGAGGAAGAGAAGAGTCTGGTCCCACCCACTCTGCCTTGGAAGTGGTGGGGAGTTGAAGAGCTGATTGCACTTGCAAATCTCTGCAATTTTTACCTCAGGCCAGTCCAAATTACCTCCTCCTTCCCTTTTGTGGTCTCCCAGCCAGGCTATAGCTGTGGCCCAAGTGGGCTTTGGGGCTCACCTAGGGATGGAGCCTACTCTCCTTGCTTGTTGCATTTTCAGAGCTGAAAAACCTCCAACTTTTGTATTTTTTGTTTTACACTGACAGCCCAGGCCATTCTCCTTTCCCTCCTCTCCTGCTTCTCTCTCTCTCTCTCTCTATCCCCCCATCCCTCTCCCTCTCTCTCTCCCCTTCACCTGTATGGAAACTGGCTGCCTTCTCATAGCGGAGTAGAAAATAGAATCCCTGGTTTCACCAGGGCACTAACCTGTCATGGCTTTTCTCACACATATACCCCCAATCCATCCAAAATTGCAGTAAACACACGCAACATAAAATTTAACGTTTACCATTTTAACCATTTTAAGCGTACGATTCAGTGGCATTCAGTACATTCACAATGTTGTGCCACCAGCGCCACCCTCCATCTCCAGAACTTTTTCATCTTCTCGGATAGAAACTCTGTACCCATCAAACATTAGCTCCCCATTCCCCTCTTTCCCAGCCCCTGGCAACCCCCATTCTACTGTCTGTTTCTATGAATTTAACCATCCTAGAAACTTCATGTAAGTGGAATCATGCAGTGTTTGTCTTTGTGTGACTGGCTTATTTCACTTAGCATAATGTCCTCAAAGTTCATCTGTATTGTAGTATGCATCAGAATTTCCTTCCTTTTAAAGGCTGAATAGTATTCCATTGCATGTGTGTACCATATTTTGTTTATCCAATCATCCGTTGATAGACATTTGGGTTGTTTCCACATTTTGAACTCGCCTTTGAACTGTGTAAACATTAGGAATGCACACCCAAAGTGCTGAACATTTCAGGAAGAGAATGAGGTATCCCATCCTCCTCTCTCCACAATCCTCATCTTTGATCATCACACCCCTCTGTATATATTGATAACACAGATCAGTTGCTAAGCACTTGGCACACTTTATGGCATTTAATCCTCACAACAATGCAGTGACGTAGGTGTTATCCTCATTTGACAGAAGGTTATACTGAGACTCAGAAAAGCTAAGCAACTTGCCCAAAGTCAAACAGTTATAAGTAGCAGAGCTGAGATTTGAAACTCCCACTCAGGCTTGTCTGACTCCAAAGCCCACTCTAAACCACCACTCTAGTGCCTACCCAAAGCCCAGGGGCCCTTTGCCACCAGTATCTACTTGCTTCTGGTTTGGGGTTGGGTTGGTTTTTAAGAAAAGTAGAGCTGGCGTTAAACACTGACAAACCAGTGGACACGTGCACTTGGAAGGGTCCTTCAAATCTTTAAATCCTGCCCACAGCCCCCCACCCCCCCCAACACACTGAGTTCTGAAACCGTTCTACCTTGGGCTACTGCTATTCAAACCGAGCAGAGAGCATTACTGAGATGCTGAGATTTGTTTTAACCTTGTTTGTCAATTAACAGAAAGACTGACCTAGAAGACCAGGGACTTCATTTGTGTCCTTGGATCTGTAGCTCTTTCATAAGCTATTTGTTTCCCTCTCCTGGGGCCCTCTGCTCTTGTCTGCCTTGAATGGACTAATTAATTACAGAGAAGCCCGGCATTTTGAAATGCTAGAAGAATTAAGCTAGAGGCTGTTGGCAGATGTTTACCTGTTAGTGTCTTAGATACCTGAGTGACACTAGGTTCCACTAAGAGGAAGAAGACCTGAAGAACTTTGTGGCTGAGACTGGGGTGTGTGTGTTACGGAGGGGTGTCCCTGGAGGTGGGAGAAGGCCCAGTGGGGCAGGAAAGTTGCAGACATAAAACACAAACTTCCCTGCCTCAGTTTTGCCAGGAGATGGCTGAGTGCACAGCTCACTCTGACACTGCCCCAAAGGCCGGCCAGAGTGGCCATGCACATGCTGGTCCTCTGGGCAGCAGCAGGCCCAGCTGGGTAAACAGAAGTGCAGGAGCAAAACAAGCCAATCAATCACAGCACAGCTCCAGCCTACCCCAGTCCCCTCCTCCCCTTTCCTTTCCAGCTCCCCCGGGTCTCTCTAGCAAGCAAGTGGGCCCAGGTGGCCTTTGATCTGTCTCCTTTGCTCTTTACAAGGGGGAAATGTATCTATAGGAAGAGTGAGCTCAGCCCCACCTGTGACCCACCCCTAGGGTTCCTTGCGGGGAGCCATGAGCTTCACACATTCAGCTGCTAATGGCAAAAAAGACAGGCAGACCTGGAATGCTTGAAAAAGTTAATGTTGGCTTATGGTAGGAGGGCCTGGGGTGGTTGACCTTCAAGGGTTATAGAGATCAGTAGGGCATGTTATCCTTCTCAAGCACTGGAGCATGGGCTATAGCCTATGCTAAGCATACAGAGCCCTGTCAGGGTTGAGCTGAAACTTTGCCATTGCCCGTTTGCCTTGTGGCTTGAGTTTTCCATATACTCCCTGTGTTTAGGCGTGGAGCTCCCACATTTTTGAGATCCCTCATCCTGCTAGCAAATGGATGTATTATCCAGTGTCAAGTCACTGATTCCCAGAGGGCCTTCTTCCAGAGGCCCACACAGTGTCATGTTCCACTGGGCGAAGATCTTCTGACTGCTGTATCCCCAGGGCCTAGAACCATGCTAACACAGAATTTGTGCTGATTAAATACTTGTTGAGTGAATGAATGAACTGGCATAGCGTAACGGTTAAGAGGTTAGTCTCTGGAGTCAAACAGACGGGAATTCCAGCCCAGTTCTGCCAATCTGACCTTGAGAAAGCTTACTTACCTTCCCTTGGCCTTGGTTCCGTGTCTGTAAAATGAGAATAACAGTACATAACAAGACTATTGTGGGAATTAAAAGAGATAATGCACGTAATGCACTTACCCAGTGCCTCACCCATAATAAATCCTCAGTAAAATGATAGCAATTTTCATTATCTTGTATACCAACTCCAAGCAACTGGCCCAGGCTGCTGGGAGTGCTGATCTGAGGATTCTGTGGTCTAAACCTGACTCAGTGAAAAAGAGTACTTACTCTAAGGCCTGCTATGGGTAAAGATGGTAGAAATAGGAAGGCATTTGCTGGGTACATGTGCGTGCTGGGTACGTGTGCGTTCTGGGTAGATGGCCAAACCGAAACCATTTGGAGTAGTCTTCAAGGAGAAGTACATTGCACACATATGACAAGTAGCTTTTTTCTTAAGACAGAGTCTTGCTCTGTCACCCAGGCTGGAGTGCAGTGGTGCAATCTCGGCTCACTGCAATGTCTGCCTGGGTTCAAGGAATTCTCCTGCCTCTGCTTCCAGAGTAGCTGGAATTATAGGTGCGTGCCAAAAATTACCCCTGCTAATTTTTGTCTCTTCAGTAGAGACAGGTTTTCACCATGTTGGCCAGGGTGGTTGACAACCTCCTGACCTCAAGCGATCCGCCTGCCTCAGCCTCCCAAAGTGCTGGGATTACAGGCTTGAGACACCGCACCCAGCCAGACAAGTAGCTTTTATCAGCCACACATGTGGGGGTGAGGAAAGAACTTTGCCTTCAGTGGGGACTGTCCCCCAGAGTGAGGCCTGTCTCCTAAAATTCTAGAGCCATTCATTAGCCCATTACTTGCCTAAGGGTTGGAAATAGCATTCTGATTTTTCATCAAAGAGCCCCCAGTCTGAGTCTGTTGTCAACAAAGAGGCAGGCCCCAATGAGCAGTCACTCACCTAGTCCTTAGTGGAGTCTTTGCTCTGTAAGCAGAATAGCTGCCTCACCATGTGCTTGAATTTGTCAAATGTCACACACTCTATTTCAAACATGTGAGATTTGACATCATGTGAGCAATATTGCACTCATTTCCAACCCTATTTGAACTTCAAAGGGCATGTCAGCCACACTGGCCCTACCTAAATGTGTGACACTTTTGATCAACTGGTACCTGATGGCCAAGAAGACTTAGAGGCCCATGTGTAATTAGAAGTGGAGCCCAGAAAGGGAATTTTGATTAAAGGTAAATGAACTCAAGTCTTGGAAAGTTTGAGTTTAACTGGAAACACAAAGCATATGAGGTCAGAGCAAGTCTCAAATTCTCTATCTGAAAACACTCCAATGACATCACCTTGCATCTGAGAGTGTCCTTGGGGTCTGGAGAAGTGTAAGCCAGAAAGCCTCCCTGGAGAAAAAAAAATTCCCCAGAATCTCTCCAGAGACTTAGCTCCTAATAAAGCTGTGGAGTGGGCTGTAAGGCGTACTGTGAGGGTGGGGTGTCACCTTTTTTTTCCCACTGCCTGATCCTGCTTCACTAAATAACAAATTTGCCCATGGGCATTACTTGAAAAGTACGTAAAGATCACCCTGCTCTCCAGAAGTACCTCCTTCTTGGACTTCAGTGAGTCACCGTTTTTACAGCTTTGGGGCTTGACATTCTTCACGTTCAGGGAATTTGGACAGGATAACTTAGGGAGGCCCTAGCAAACAAGAACACGTGGCTCAAGCAAGTGGATGCCATCTGGCCAGTTAGTGAGGCTTGCAGGCAAGGGACACCCAACAGGAAACCAATTATGAAAGTAGTCTCAGGGCCTGCAGCCCCGCCTGGAGGGAAGAGATCTGAGAGATATCCTAGGGCCCGGCTACTTGAGGCCACCAGGGCCTGGATATAGCAGCAGAAAGGGGAGATTTGAGGGCAAAGGAGACAAATGTTTATATTTTGCCTGGAGCCATCCTGGGCAGTCCTCTTCTCATAGTCTCCCTTCTCTAGCAGAAGGAGGGGAGACAGTTGAAAGATTGCCCTCTTCCTTTTCCATGCTCACCTCCCTTTCTTGCCAAATGCAGGAGGTTCAAAAGGGGCCTGTGAATAATTGTGTTGGACAGGCTGCTGACTGGCTGCTGACTGATAAAGAATTTGTGATAGTAATTTTCTAAATAGAGGAAATTTCACCCAAACCCTTTTCACCTCACACCTGGGCAAAAAATATTCAGAATAGGCAAATACATAGAGACAGGAAGCAGATTAGTGGTTGCCAGGGGGAGGGGAGAATGACGGCTTAGTGTGTGTGGGGTTTCCTTTTGTCATGCTGAAAATGTCTTGAAACTACATAGTGGTAAGTATTGCACAACATTGTGAACATAACAAATGTCACTGAGTTGTACACTCTGAAATTGTTGAAATGGCGAATTTTATGTTATCTGTATTTTATCACACAAACACAAAAATCCTCAACAAAATACTACTAAACTGAATCCAACAACAAATAAAATGAATTATGCACAATGACCAAATAAGATTTTTCCTAGGGATGCAAGGTTGGTTCAACATAAGAAAATCAGTCAATGTAGTATGCTGCATTAATGGAACAAAAACTACCTGTTAATCTCCATAGATGCAGAACAAGTGTTTGACAAAATTCAATATTCCTTCATGATAAAAGCACTCAATAGGCCAGGCGAGGTGTAATCCCAGCACTTTGGGAGGCCTGTAATCCCAGCACTTTGGGAGGCCGAGGCGGGTGGATCACTTGAGGTCAGGAGTTTGAGACCAGCCTGGCCAACATGGCGAAACCCCATCTCTACTAAAAATAAAAAAATTAGCTGGGCGTGGTGATGGGAGCCTGTAATCCCAGCTACTCGGGAGGCTGAGGTGGGAGAATTGCTTGAACCTGGGAGGTGGAGGTTGCGGTGAGCTGAGATCATGCCACTGCACTCCAGCCTGCATGACAGAGCAAGACTCCGTCTCAATGAAAAACAAACAAACAAACAAAAAACACTCAATAAACAAGAAATAGAAAGTAACTTTTAATCTTGTAAAGAACATCTATGAAAAACCCACAACTAACATCAAATTTAATGGTATAAAACTGTAAGATTTCCCCCTAAGATCAAAAACAATACAAGAATGTCCACTCTTACCACTTCTATTCAATATTATACTGGAAGTTCTAGCTGGGCTAAATAGGCAAGAGAAAAAAATTAAAGACATCCAGATTGGAAAGGAAGAAGTAAAAAATATCTCTATTTGCAGGTGGCACAACCTTAGTTAGAAAATCCTAAAGAATCCACAAAAAACTATTAGAGCTAATAATCAAGTTCAGCAAGGTTGCAGGATGCCAGAAAACACAACAATCAATTCTATGACTAAGCACTAACAATGGACAACTTGAAAATCAAATTAAGAAAACAATTCTATTTGCAATAAAATAATAAACTAATTAGAAATAAATTTAACAAATGAAGTGCAAAACTTGTACACTGAAAACTATAAAACACCATTGACAGAGAATAAAGAAGGCCTTAGTAAATGGAATGACATTTCTTGTTCATGGATTAGAAGACTTAATATTGCTAAGATGGCAGTACTCCCCCAATTGTTCTACGGATTCAGTGTAATCTCTAATAAAATCTCAGCTGGCTTTTTTTTTTTTGGCAGAAATTGACATGTTGATCTTAAAATGTACACAGTAATGCAACAGACCCAGAGCTAAAAGTGTAACAACTAAAACTAAAACTCAGAAGAAAACATAAGTGTAAATTTCCCTGACCTTGGATTAGGTAAGAAATTCTTAAGATGATAGGACAACAAACACGCAAGTGACAAAGGAAAAAAAAGAGAGATAAATTGGACTATATGAAAATGAAACACTTTTATTTCTAGAGCACAGTGTCATAATCATAGCTTAATGCAGCCTTGACCTCCCGGGCTCAAGCCATCCTTCCACTTCAGCCACTTTAGTAGCTGGGACCACAGGAGTATGCCACCACACCCAGCTAAATTTTTTTTTATTTTTTGTAGAGATGGGCTCTCACTATGTTGCCCAAGCTGTTCTCAAACTCCTGGGCTCAAGTGATCCTCCTGCCTCAGCATCCCGAACTGTTAGGATTACAGGCATAGGCCACTGTGCCTTCCTAGCATGAAACACTTTTGTACTGCAAATTAAACCATCCAGAAAGTGAAAAGGCAACATGCAGAATGGGAGAAAATATTTGCAAGTCATATATCTGATAATGAACTTGTATCTAGAGTATCTAGAATTCTCACAACTAAACGATAAAAAGAGAAATAACCTAATTAAAAATGGGCAAAGAATCTGAAGAGTCATTTCTCCAAAGAAGATATACAAATGGCCAATAAGTACACGAAAAGATGCTCAACATCATTAGCCATTAAGGAAAGGCATATCAAAACCACAAAGAGATACCTAGTGAAGACATCTATTAGGATGGCTATAATCAAAAAGACAGGCCGGGCATGGTGGCTCACGCCTATAATCCCAGCACTTTGGGAGGCTACAGCAGGAGGATCACTTGAGGCCAGGAGTTTGAGGCCAGCTTGGGCAACATAGCATGACCCCATCTCTGAAAAAAAATTAAAAAATTAGCCAGGTATGGTGGCACACACCTTGCAGTCCCAGCTACTCGGGAGGCTGAGGATTGCTTGAGCCTAGGATTTTGAGGCTACAGTGAGCTATGATCACTGCCACTGCACTCCAGCCTTGGAAATAGAGTGAGAACTTGTCTCTTAAAAAAAAGACAGGCCGGGCATGGTGGATCACACCTGTAATCCCAGCACTTTGGGAGGCCAAGGCAGTTGGATCACAAGGTCAGAAGTTCAAGATGAGCTTGGCCAAGATGATGAAACCCCGTCTCTACTAAAAATACAAAAATTAGCCAGGCATGGTGGCATGTGCCTGTAATCCCAGCTACTCGGGAGGCTGAGGCAGGAGAATTGCTTGAACCTGGGAGGCAGAGGTTGCAGTGAGCCGAGATCATGCCACTGCACTCCAGCCTGGGTGACACAGCAAGACTCTGTCTCAAAAAAAATAAAAATAAAAATAAAAAAAGGCAGATAATAACAGGAAGTGTTGGCAAGGGTGTGGAAGAATTGGAACGCTCATACATTGCTGGTGAGAATGTAAAGTGGTGCAGCTACTTTGAGAATGTCTGGCATTTCCTCAAAAATTTATAAACATAAAATTCCCATATGACCCAGTAAGAGAAACGAAAACATGTGCCCACCGAAAACCTTGTAAATCAATGTGTTCTTTTTATTATTTTAGAGATGAGATCTCTCTGTGTTACCCAGGCTGGGCTTGAACTCCTGGGCTCAAGTGACCCTCCTGCCTCAGTCTCCTGAGTAGCTGGGACTACAGGCACATGTTATTGCACTCGGCATAAATGAATGTCTATAGCATTGCTATTCACAGATAGCCAAAAGATGGAAACAACTCAGATGTCCATCAGCTGACAAATGGATAAAGAAAATTTGGTATATCCATAGAATGGAATATTATTCAGGTATAAAAAGGAATGAAGCACTGATTCATGCTACAATGTGGATAAACCTTGAAAACATTCAGCAAAGTGAAATAAGCCAGACACAAAAGGCCACATATTACATGATTCCACTTACATGAAATGACCAGAATGGGCAAATCCAGAGGCCGAAAGATTAATGTTTGCCAGGAGTTGGGGCGAGGGGGAAATGGGGAGTGACTGCTAACATGTAATGAGTTTCTTTTTGGGGACGATGAAAATATTCTGGAATTGAATAGTAGTGATGGTTGTACAACTTTCTAAATATACTAAAACCACTTAATCATATAGTTTAAAGGTGTGCATTCTATGGTATGTGAATTATATCTCAATAAAAAATGAAAAAGTTATTTTTTTAGGGAGATAACTGATTTTTGGTTTATAGCCCAGATGTTTATGGAATTACATGACAGTGCTATTATAAAACTTTTAAATTTTCTTCTTCTTACTTATGTAAGCAAGTTTATTCAGCCCTTAAATATATTAAAAAATTAGAAATAGAATTGATGCTGAAAGGTGAGAGCATACAGTCCAAGCTACTCAGGAGGCTAAGGCAGGAGGACTGTTTGAGTCCAGGAGTTTGAGTCCAGCCTGGGCAACATAATGAGACTTTGTCTCAAAAAAAAAAAAAAAGACGTGATTCTGAATACTGTCTCTTTCTAGCAATAAGTATTATTTATCCTGGATACCTGAAAAGAAAGTCCCATTCATTTCATTAAGAGATATATTTAAATAAAAATTTCCTTTTCACAAGTAATAATTATTTTTAAAAAACTTTAAATATACTTGTTTTGATCACTGTGTATAATAATCATAATAATTCTAATAGTGCTTTATGGTAAAAATCAAGTATAAATCAATTTCAATTTATAAAGCATATTTTTGTTACATAGAAGTCACATAGGGTGAGAATTTTAAGCCTTACCTTTTAGGTATAAAAATGTATTACTTTTTTTTTTTTTTTTGAGACAAGGTCTCACTCTGTCACCCAGGCTGGAGTGCAGTGGCAGGATCATGGCTCAGTGCAGCCTCAACCTCCCAAGCTCAAGCGATCCTCCCAACTCAGCCTCTGAGTATCTGGGACAGTAGGCACGCACCACCACACCTGGCTGACTTTGTAAAATTTTTCTTTTGTAGATACGGGGCTCTCTCTAGGTTGCCCAGAGTGGTCTTGACTCCTGGCCTCAAGCACTCCTCCTGCCTTAGCCTTTCAAAGTGCTGAGATTACAGACATGAGCCCCAGCTCCCAGCCAAGAATGTATTACCTTAAGATAAAATTATCTGAGGAAAGTGGACTAGAAATACAGATTCAAGGAGTAAAATGTTAAACGTTTAAAAAAGATCTTCATGTATTTTAAAATAAAATAATGGTGGGTAAAAATGACTTTGGTATTTAGATTCCATTGAATACCTTTAAAAGAGTGAAGTAATTGCATTTCAAATGCTGATATTTACAACAGATTGGAAATAAACATCTTTGCAACCATTTATGCTTATAATTTTAAAATTGCATGATAAAAGCGTTTAAGGGGACACAGTTATTAAAAGACCAGGGAGTGCTAAGAATGGCATAATATCACTTCTCTGATATTCCTCTCAAAAAACGTGTAACCTCAATCTAATCATGAAAAAAAAAAACATAAGACAAATCTAAATTGAGGGACATTTTACAAAGTAGCTGACCAGGATCTTAGAAAGTGTCAAAGCCACAAAAGACAAAGACTGAAGAACTGTCAAATTGAAGGAGGCTAATGAGACATGACAACGCAATGCCAGGTAGGATCCTAGACTGGCTTCTGGAACAGAAAAAATACATTAGTGGAAAGACTGGGAAAATGTGAATAAACTATGGTTTAGTCAATATTATTGTGCCATTGTTAATTTCCTAGTTTTGATCTGGAAACTGTGCTATGGTTAACTCAGTTAACATTAGAGAAAGCTGGATGAAGGATGTTTAGGAACTATCTATCTGCACTGATTTTTTTTCCAACTTTCATTAAATCTAAAATTACTTTGAAACAAAAAGTTAAAAAATCTCAAGGGAGTCTCAGGCAAAAAAAAAAAAAAAAGCTGAAAGATCATTGAGTTACATGAGTCACAGTGACTATAAGATAAAAAGCAAATCGGTACAGCTCTTCCCAGTTCTGAGACCTGAGAGAAACTCCTCCACCAGTTCCCTCACTGCGTGCCAACATGATAAGGCCCTCAGAATCCTCTTGCATGAAATAGCGACAAGCCAGGTGCATTTTTCTTTCTGTGGGTCTGCATTGTGCACTGAGAGGATGCTCACATCTTCCTCAAGTGCACATGTTCAATTTCTTTTCTTTTTCAAAAGGGTGTTTTCCCTGATTACAAAAGCAATATAAACTTCTTATAGAAATTCTGGAAAACAAAGATAACTACAAAAAAGAAATTAAAAATGCCTGCAATTGCACCACCACAATGAGTATGTTAGGCTATTTCCTCCCAGTCTTTTTCCATGCATATATACATGATTTATGGGTTTTTTCTTTTAATAAAAACAAAACTCAGCTGGGTGCAGTGGCTCATGCCTGTAATCCCAGCACTTTGGGAGGCCAAGGTGGGGGGATCATTTGAGCCCAGGAATTTGAGACCAGCCTGGGCAAGATGACGAAACCCCATCTCTACAAAAAAATACAAAAATTAGCTGGGCATGGTGGAGTGTGCCTGTAGTCCCAGCTACTTGGGAGACAGGTGGGAGGATCGCTGGAGCCTGGAAGGCCGAGGCTGCAGTGAGCTGTGATCGTGCCACTGCATTCCAGCCTGGGCGACAGAGCGAGACCCTGTCTCAAAAAAAAAAAAAAATTCCCACTTTAATTGTAAACATATCTCCACATCACACCATATTTTTACCTTTCTGAGCCCCAGTTTCCTCAGCTGAAAAATAGGATTATAAAGTTGTTGTGAGGATTAAGTAGATTAATATTTGTGAAGTTCTTAGAATAATACCTGGTCCGCAGTAAGCTCTTAATAAATGTAAGCTATTATCATGAATGTCACTGTCACCCAGATTCCTTCTGGATGACCAACCATTTTTATATGGCCTGTGGGTCTTAGTTTAGTGTCATGGCTGTTCCCTCACTTCCCGTCCCCTCCCCTTACCCCCTCTCTTCACTGGAGTTTAGAACTTGCCCAAGGTTATATAGTGGGAGAGCTAGGCTTCCAACCTAGGTGGTCTGTGTAGGGAAGTAGTTCTCCAGCTTGAGCACGCATTGGAGTCACCTGGAGAGCTTGTTAAAACACAGATGACTGGGGCCTATCTCTAGTTTCTGATTCAGTAGGTCTAGAATGGGGCCCAAGAATTTGCATTTTTAACAAGTTCCCAGTGACACTGAGACTGCTGGTACCTGAACTACACTTTGAACATCACTGATATATAGATTCTGCACTCTTAACTGCCTTACTATACTATCTAGGTCATTCCCCTGTGAAATCCTTTGTTGACTCCCTCATAACCTTCAAGATAAAGCACAGATGCCTCCTTAAAACATGCAGGGCATGCCAGGCACAGTGGCTTACGCCTGTAATCCCAACACTTTGGGAGGCTCAGGTGGGCGGATCGATCACCTGAGGTCAGGAGTTCGAGACCATCCTGGCCAACATGGTGAAACCCTATCTCTACTAAAAATACAAAAATTAGCCGGGTGTGGTGGCGGGTGCCTGTAATCCCCACTACTTGGGAGGTTGAGGCAGGAGAATAGCTTGAACCCAGGAGGCAGAGGTTGCAGTGAGCTGAAATCATACCACTGCACTCCAGCCTGGGTGACAGAGTGAGACTGTCTCAAAAAACAAGCAAACAAAAACATGCAGGGCATTTCATGATCTGGCTTTATTTAAATTTCTAATCTAATCTCCTTTGGAACCCTCCATACACCCTATGTCCATCCTCCAAAGCTACTTTTCCATCTTAGAATGTATCAGAATATACTAGAAGCTCCTTCTGGCTTCTGTTCCTTCTCACTAGGATGTTTGCACCCTCACACACTCCTTTGGCCAATGATGCTTGACAAATTTATTGTGCTTTAAGGTTAGAGATTCATCTCAAGCATTACCTCCTGCTAGAAGCCTTATAAATTCTATTTCCTACCCCTACTCGAAGCTGGAGTGAGGGGTCTCCTTGCAGATCCAGCTCCCTGGCCTTCCCTCAGTCACACTTCTGCTCTCACACTACTGTAATTTTCTATACATTACTTTCCCTTATAATCGGGACCTGTTTTATTCATCTCAGTATTTCTAATGCCTGACACTTGGTACATAACTGTTGAATGAATGTATAAGGTTGATGCTTAAGGAATATTTCAAGAACAAAATAACAATATTAAAAACTTCCTGGCCGGGCGCTGTGGCTCACGCCTGTAATCCCAGCACTTTGGGAGGCCGAGGCGGCCGGATCATGAGGTCAGGAGATCGAGACCATCCTGGCCAACATGGTGAAATCCCGTCTCTACTAAAATACAAAAAATTATCCGGGCGTGGTGGCATGCGCCTGTAGTCCCAGCTACTCAGGAGGCTGAGGCAGGGGAATCACTTGAACCCAGAAGGTGGAGGTTGCAGTGAGCCGAGATCACACCACTGCACTCCAGCCTTGTGACGGAGCAAGACTCTGTCTCAAAAAAAAAAAAAAAAAAACAACTTCCTGGTGAAAATATGGAGTCAGGAAAGGCAAACTACCCGTTGCTCTAAGCCTGCCCCAGTGTCACAGAATTTATTGACCATATTTTATCCCATTACCTACCTCCCTTTCCCCCTTTCTCTCCCTCCTCTTTACCCCCATCCAGTGCTGGAGACACTCCGCCCATGCTCCTCAGGCTATCTTACCAGTCCTTCTGGCCCAGTCTCTGATTACCTCCCAATTTCCTAAGGCTTCCTCCTTTGCTGCGGAGAGAGAGCCTCACATAGGCACCCCTGTCTCTGGTAACACCACAGGACCTAGACAACTCCGGTTAGCAGGGGTGTGCTCCCCCTCCCTCAAAAGTAGGGAGGCTTGCAAATAGAAGGAAAGGGCTAGGGGCATCTCTCTCAAGTGACATGGATTTCCATTCTCCTTCTGGATTGTGGCTTATTTCACTTAAAAGGGAGCCTTTAACTCCTCTTAGAAGAGTGGAATGGGATCTTCTCTCATGCCATGTAAATCTCTCATTTTTTTCTCATTCTGACATAAAGGCAGATAATGAATGCTGATTTGCCTTGTAATTTATGAGTTATTTGAATAAAGGTTGCTCCGTGAAGATCTAAGAGGCATCAAGACAAGCTTCATATTTATATCCTGCTTCTCTTAATGACTGGCTTTAGGTTTCATCAAAAGAGTTGTGGGGCAGCCAAAGCAAACAGTAGGGGGAGTTATACTTTGCAAACTGCAGCTATGAGATAGGACCGGCCAACTCTGGTAGAAGTTCAAACAGAATATGTCACTAAACAAATTACTACTACAACAAGCAGCAACAACAACAAACCCTCAGGAGGACAGAGAATCTGATTTCCAGGATGCCACCTTATAATATTCAAAATGCCCAGTTTTCAACAAAAAATGTACGGGATCTGCAAAGAAATAGCCCATACAAAGGAAAAGAAAGCAATCAATAGAAACTGTCCCTGAGGAAGGCCTGACGTTGGACTTTTTACACAAAGATTTAAATCAGCTATTTCAAATAGGTTCAAAGAGCGAAAGGAAACCATGTCTAAAGAACTAAAATATGAGAGTGATATCTCAATAAATAGAAAATATAAATAGAAATTATTTGAAAACAACCAAATAGAAATTTTTGAATTAAAAATATAATAACTAAAATGAAAAATTCACTAAAGATGTTCAATGGCGGATTTGAATGGGCAGAAGAAAGAATCAGCAAATTTGAAGATACTTATATTATCCAGTGTGAGAAACAGAAAGAAAAAAGAATGAAGAAAAATGTCAGAGCCTCAGACACCTGTGGGACACCATCCAGCATAACAACGTACACTTAATGGGAGTTTCAGAAGGAGAGGAGAGGAAGAAAGGAGTATAAAGAATGTTTGAAGAAATAATAGGCAGAATCTCCCCAAATTTGATGAAAAACATTAAGCTACACATCCAAAAAGCACCACCAACTCCAAGTAGGATAAACTCAAAAATGTCCATATCTAGATACATCGTAATCAAACTGTGACAAGCCAAAGGCAAAGAGAATCTTATAAGCAGCAAGAGAGAAGTGACTCATCACATACAAAAGACCCCCAGTAAAATTAACAGTTGATTTCTCATCAGAAACCATGAAGACCAGAAGCCAGTGTGATGACATATTCAAAGTGCTGAAAGGCAAACAACTGTCAACCAAAAATTCTATCCCCAACCAAACTGTTGTTTAAAATAAAGGAGAAATGAAGGCATTCCCAGCTAGACAAAAAGTGAGAGTTTGTTGCTAGGATATCTTCACTACAAGAAATGATAAAGGGAATCTCTCAGGCTGAAATGACGGGACACCAGATAGTAGTTTGAATCCACAGGAAGAAAGAAAAGAACACCAGTAGATTTAATATTTAAAGGTAAATGTTAAAGATTTTAAGGTATTTTGTAACTCCCTTTTTTCCTATCTGATTGAAAAGACAATTGCATAAATCAATAATTATAAATCTACGTTGATGGGCACACAATGTATAAAGATGTAATTATGATGCACATTTTTATAGATGAGGAAACCGAGAAATGGGGAGGTAGTGTACCTTTCCCAACATCACACCTCAGTCAGGAGGCAGAGGTGATATGCCTGTCTGATTGCAGAGCCCATAAGTTTAAACCCCTTGCTATGCTACTATGTAAGGAAGAGCCGTGGGCCTCTCCACGTGGCTGCTAGTTGGGCTGTTGGAGGAAGCTCAAAACATCCTGCCTAAAAAGCTCCTTGAGAACAGTTCTTCCTTCATAGATTTCTCCTGTATTCCTCACAGTGTCCCCAGCACAATGCTAGGCACACAACAGACACTCAATAATTCCAGTTGAATTGAGTTTCTCTAAAGTGACCTACTTAGTTAAGGGACTTAAAAGAAGAGGTAGCTTTAGCAAGGAAATGATAAGACTAGATACCATTCATTAAGTGCTTCCCATTGTACCTGGCACACAGGCACTCTGCTAAGTGTTTATATGTATTCAAGTTATCTAGATTTACCCACCTAAGAACCCTGTGAATTATGTACTATACTTATCTTGTTTTATAGAACGAGAAAACTGAGGCACCACGCATTGAGTAACTTATGAAAAGTCCCACAGCTAGTAAGTAGCAGAGCTAGAACACGACCCCAGACAGTCTGACTCCAGAGCCCATGCACTTTCCATTTGACCGTGTCAGGGGCAGCTGAGACTTTTCCAGCTATAGTTTCCAAACAGGGGACTGACACTCAGAGCCAGGAGTATGATTTCAGGAGTGGCAGAAAGGTGCCTTCTCTCAATGTCTCTTTATTAATCTACCCACCTGCTGGCTGATGCCTGAAATTCTACTGTTGGGGTTCTTGTCCCCTGAAACAAAGGCCCAGAAAAGAGCATATGAGCCATTATGATATTCTTTCCATAGAGAAATGTGTTTTCTGTTTCTTTTTCTTTCTTTCTATCTTTTGTTTTGTTTTGTTTTTTGAGACGGAGTTTCGCTCTTGTTCCCCAGGCTGGTGTGCAATGGCTTGATCTTGGCTCACTGCAACCTCCACCTCCCAGGTTCAAGTGATTCTCCTGCCTTAGCCTCCCAAGTAGCTGGGATTACAGGTGTGCACCACCACACCTGGCTAACTTTGTATTTTTAGTAGAGACGGGGTTTCACCATGTTGGCCAGGCTGGTCTCGAACTCCTGACCTCAAGTGATCCACTTGCCTCAGTCTCCCAAAGTGCTGGGATTACAGGTGTGAGCCATCACGCCTGGCCCCAGAGAGACCGTTTTGTCATACACATGTGGACAGCACATGAAGATGCACTCTGATCCAGGGGTGAAAGCACAAGCACATGAGGACCTGAAGGCTCCATATGAGAGAAAGGTGTGAGCTTGCACACTGCAACAGACAAATGTTACCATTTTTGAGAGGGCCAGCCTTTGTCAGAAGAAAGTCATTGCTCTGGAAGCTCTTCTTCACAGCCAGCATTGAGTTTCTGAGAAGGAAAGTGTTTTATGTGAGAGTTTAGAGCAAGGTTTCCCAATGGGAGTGGGTGCTGAAACCCCTAGAGTTGTCTATTTACCACAGAATTCATTCATATTCAATAGCTATGAATAATTATTCAAGATGAATTCTTTTTTTTAAGAGATAGGGGTCTTGCTCTGTCACCCAGGCTGGAGCACAGTGATGCCATCATAGCTTACAGCAGCCTCAAAATCCTGGGCTCAAGTGATCCTCCCGCCTAAGCCTCCCAAGTAGCTAGGACTATAGTTGTGCGCCACCATGCCCAGCTAATTTTTTAAAAATTTTTTTGTAAAGATGGGGTCTTATTATGTTGCCCAGGCTGGTCTCAAATTCCCGGGCTCAGGCAATCCTCCTGTCTCAGCCTCCCAAAGTGCTGGGATTATAAGCATAAGCCACGGTGCCTGTCCAAAACTCCTCTGATTGTCAATACTGTTATTGCTTCCTGGGAAATAACTCCTGTCTGACTGTAAAGTAACAGAAAGGGGGCGAGGAAAGGATGGAGCCGCCTCTTGGTATGGAAGTTGCAGCTGAAGGAAACGGCAATGGGGGAAGTGCTCTTGCCTGGGCCTGGCTCTGTCCTTGATGGCTGTGTGACCTAGAGCAAGTCTTTCTGGCCCTTCCTCTCATCTCCCTCAGCTTCACTTGCCTTCTATATGCTGATGGTGCCCATACCTGTATCATCCTCCTAAAACTCTCCTCTGAGTGACAGAGCTATTTTCCCACGTGAGGCTGAGAGCTCCTCCAGAGAACACTTATGAAAAGAAACATCCCTTAGTTTTACACATCTATCTATAAGAATATGAATATTCCTGCAGCCTGACTTCACAACCTATGCTCTGTGCTACATTGTTTTTAATTCCAGCACCACTACTTTAGAGCTGTGCAACCGAGATGAATATGCCCGAGCATCAGTTTGTATCTCTATAATATGGGGATATAATTGTACCTACCTGTCACATGAATGCTTTTCACTGTGCCTGGCACATATTTAATGCTCAATATAAAATGCTCAACTTTTGAAGGTGAATAAATGAGCAATGGTTGGATTTGATTCCCAAATTCATGTTTTTGTCAATAGATTAGGTCTTTGCTCCATTTTTGAGACATTTAAATCAAATAATCAAATAAAAGTCCATTCAAGCATTAGCAACAGCCTTCTCATCTAGACTACAAGCTAGACTACCCTAGGGGCCTGCTCATGAACTTGCAAAAGTACTTGGCCTAGCTGGAACTTCATGAATGCTATCTAGCAATATCGTAGGCCTACTACTGCCGGGGTAGAGCAGAGAGATTGGCACCATCTGACTGGAGACTCAGTGTGGTCTATTTGGTGGGATTTCTGGGGCATTGGGAAGCTCTGCCCCTGTTTTCCCAATCACACCCTTCTGATTCCTGAAATTCCTGAAGTGTCTTCTGATAAGACTCAGTCCAAAAATATCTACCCTATGAGTTCTTATCCCAGCACTATGGCCTCCATCCTTGGGAGCTTTTGCCTCCTTGAGACGCCTGTCAATATACAAGTATAAAAAATTACCCGGGATTGATGGCAAACACCTGTAGTTCCAGCTACACGGAGGGCTGAGGTGGGAGGATCACTTCAGCCCAGGACGTCGAGGCTGCAGTAAGCTGTGATTGCACCTGCAAGTCATGCCCCAGGATCTTACCAATGAACTCCCAACTTGTAGTTAATTCCTTAACAGGGCTTGACAGAATGGGGGCACACAATGGCAACATGAACTAGAGGGATGCCTTCCATCAGTAAGGGGAGTGGTGCAGATGGAGGTGGGGGCTGGTGTATACATCCTCTGACCCTACCTCACTGCATGCAGCCCTTGTGTCCCTTCCTCCAGATTTCCTAAAGCTCCAGACAGAAATTAAATCCAGCATCTGAGAAGCCCAAGATTAGGCCATCAAGTCATATCAATTTGAGCTAATGGGTGCAGAGGAGGCTGTTCTACATGATGGACCATTTTTCAAAGAGATACAGTTTTATGACTGCCCAGCCGGTACAGTAGCATAGAACTAATAGCTAACCAAGGGCTGCCAAGTTCCAGGCCTGCCAGATCTGTTTTAATCACAAGATAAGAACCATTCATAATTAATGCATTTGGTCTGTATGTGGGCTCTACTACACTCCTCGCCAACAGTTTGTTCCCTGGGTTGTGATGAGCATGTGCCCACAATGCTTACCCCATTTTTTAACAGGATCTCAAAAAAACCCCAATCTTTATGAAGCCCAGCCCCTGGAAAATGCTCTTAAATGCTGAGACAGGGCCATTCAAAGCAATGACTGAGGTTTGGCTGTTGCCAGATTATCAAAAAGCACGACTGTGGGCAAGGAGAAACCTTGAGCTTTATTAGAATGAAACATCAGCCTCCTGAGTCAGGAACGGATCCTACCTTCGTTATCTGCAAGGAATATGTCCAATGTCCTTGCTAGGAATATGTACAACGTAACCCAAACATCAGCTGAACACATTGTTTTTGTGGGCATCAAGTGGAGAGTGGGAGGTAGTCAGAGAAGCCAGAGATGCAACTTTGTGGTTACTTAACCAGCTTGGAGTAAAAGACGTTCCCAGCAAGCTGGGAAGAGAGACGGCGAGGGGCCCACACCACTGCTTCCTAATACTGCTGGGAATAGACACCCACTGCTGTTTCCTCCCAGGAAAAGTGAATGAACAACAAGGATCCTGTGTGCCTTCTCCTGCCATGGTACACACACTCACACACCCCCTCATACACAAGTCCTTTGTTGAGCCCTGAGGCAGGAAATGGGAAATTCAAAAGGAAGAGCCTGAGAAACCATTTTATTTCATTTCAGGGGGCTTCTCACCATCCCTTGAAGGAGGCAGCCCCAAGTGATATAGACCAGAACCCCTCTCACAGAGTCTTAGTTCACATCCTAGATATAAAACAGAGAACTTCCGGGGCTTAGAAGTTTTGTCTGTTGGGGGAAATCTCTGCAGGCTCAAAAAGTAACCCAGGGTTGCCCTTATGGGTGTGGTGGATTTGTGTTTCAGTGAAGTGAACACAGAAAAGAGGTGAGTATATATGTACACACAGAAATCACAGGAAAAAACTCCAAAAACTCACTTGTGCTAAGTCTTGAGGGCCAGTCCAGCAGAAAGATACTTGCCTTTCTCCTTCAGACTTCGTTGTCAGTCTCGTTTTCTTTGTCCTGTGGAGTAGCGGGGAGATTTGGAGTTCATGAGGATGGACACACAGGCAGTATGTGCCCCAAAGCCCTTGACCAGGCAGTAATGGGGGCCTCAGGAATAGCTAGGGCTGTTTCCTCAGAGAACTGGTCATGTGAAAGGACAAAGGCTTTGGATCCTCAAAGGGCAAGAGGATTCCAGATGGAGCAAAAGCTTAAAGGCAAATCTGAGCAGGGTGGGTTGGCAGTGGTGCTAGGGATGAGGATGAGGCCTGGTTTGAACAGAAGGCTCAAGGCTGGGAGCAGGGAGAGGTGAGAGGGAAAAAAACCAGATTGTACTTGTCAGATACTGCAGGCTGTTGGCATGAGAGCGTTCACTGCCCTTCCCTTAGGAAAAAAAAAAATGTTTGCAGACCGATGTGATTTTATGAACTGCAAGCTTTAGGACCCTGTCTGTTTAGTGGCCTCACCTCTGGGGAATAAATCTCTTGTCTTCAAAGATCTGTATGGGTCCTAGGAAACTTGATTGAAGTTCTTTCCTGGATGAAACACAGTAAACCAGGACAACTGTGCCTGACATCCCACGAGTAAAACAAGGAGGTCTGTGCCTAGCTGTGCCTTGTTTGGGAGGGGAACATTCTGGAGGGAGCCACAACTCCCATCTGCTGCTCAGCCAGCCCTCTCAAATGTGTTAGGTTGAAGGTTCAGAATAAATCCTCCACATGAGTTTTCTCCAAACTCCATCCAGAGCAAACTTCCACACTTAGCCTGTTGTCCTCAGTCCATTGGCAATGACCTAGGCCTGATCTCAGAGGCAAAGCCTGGCTGGTTTCGGGAGAACTATTAGCACTGGGAACGCATGGGGCCGGAGGGCTCCCCACAGCTCAGCAGACTCAGTGCTCCCTTTCTCTGCTCTTGGGACCTGCAGGAGTTAAAATGCAGGCTTAGTCCCCCACTCCACACCTGCAGAGAGGACAGCAAGCCTAATCTGCCCCCAATGGCTGGCATACAGGGGCCTTATTCACAATTCACTGTGTTTCAAGGCCTCTCACAGGCTGCTCTTCCATGGGCCTCTTTCTAATGACTTGCTACCGCGAACAGCCAGGCTGCTCTAATCTTGAAGATAGGTCTGAACCTCCCTCCCTCAGCACATTTTTAAGGAATGGTGTTCCCTCCCCTCTCTCTTTTTTTTTATCATCATCAAAATATATTCACAAAACACCCACATCTCTGTCCATGCTATAAATCAGGGTGGGGAACCTCTGGCCCACAGCCCAGATCTGGCCCTCAGCTTGATTCATCTGGCATGTGGGGGATACTGTACTTACTGCCACAGCTGCAACCCAGAGAATAATGCCTCCCTCCCCACCACCTCCCACCCCCTGGACTGCTGGGGCCATCCCCTTCCAAATGGAGCCTCGAAAATAGCCAGACTCAGATGGGGGGTGGTGGCTCCTGTGGCTATTTCAGTTGCTATTAAACAGGAAATGGGACTACAAAGCCAAGGAGGTGATTTTCATAATGAGAAAAGTCACCATTTTGTGACCATTTTACTAATTTCCAGGACTGGGCTGAGAAAGCATATCACCTATATTTTCTCGCTTAACCTTCCCAACCCTTTTGCACTAAGAACTTTTGTTTTCATCTGGAGGGTAGGAAGCAGGGGCTCAGGAACCTGCCTAGTGCCACGGCTATAAGGAGCACAGCTGGGGATCAAATTCAGGCCCAGCTCACATCACAGCCTCTGTAACCAGTAGCAACCTCTGTAACCTTACTGGCTGCTTGATAACTTGGAGGTGCTTGCTCTTGCAATTTTTGTCTCATATCTTTTGCTTGTCTCTGCAGTATATGCAATAACCATGTGGTTGTTCTGCAGTGACTATAAATTCTACTCCACTTACTTAAGTGTGACAACCTCTGCTCTAAAGATTTGTTAAAAAAAAAAAGAAAGAAAAGAAAAAAGAACTGGAGAAAGAATTAGAGGGTCGAAATAGTGTTTAACAGACTACTTAGAATTTTAAAAGGCAGTAAAGCTCTTCTCAAGTCCAGAGCCCAAAGAAACGGATTTGCCAGGAGGAGTTTATCACAAATATTCCCCTTTTCTATTTGCTGATATAGGTCATAGCTAGTAGGGAAGAGAGAGAGAAAGCAAGAAAGAGAGAGGAAGAGAGAGAGAGAGAGAGAGAGAAAACACCCTTTGGTCTTACTCAGCAAGACACCTCTTCAAACCCTCCCATGGTATCTCAACTGGTACAACTCCTCATCTCCTAAAAGACTGCCTTGGGATGGCATCTCTGGACAGGTGAGCTGAAGCCCAAAATTTATGCCCCAACATAATATAGTATGTCTCTGGGCACCAAGAAAGAGGTTATAAATCCAGAATTACCCAGTAGTTGAAAGGCTAAAAACAAAAAGTGGGCAGTGGGTAAGTTCAGAGCCCCCAATGTCATATAATCTGTCTACCTTAAAAAAAAAAAAAAAAAAAAAAAGAAGAAGAAGAAGAAGAAGAAGAAGTAAAGGGGCTGGGCGCGGTGGCTCACGCCTGTAATTCCAGCACTTTGGGAGGCCGAGGCAGGCGGATCATAAGATTGAGAGATCGAGACCATCCTGGCCAACATGGTGAAACCCTGTCTCTACTAAAAATACAAAATTTAGCTGGGTGTGGTGGCATGAGCCTGTAGTCCCAGCTACTCAGGAGGCTGAGGCAGGAGAATCGCTTGAACCTTGGAGGCAGAGGTTGCAGTGAGCTGAGATGATTGTGCCACTGCACTCCAGCCTGGTGACAAAGTGAGACTCCATTTCAAAAAAAAAAAAAGAAGAAGAAGAAAAGGGGAATGTAAGCTTTTGCCTGATATGAAATCTGCAAATACCAAAGACCCACAAATACCCTTTGCTGACACTCCAAGGCAGTAGACAACTGCTTGGGTTTAGGAAAAATCAGAGGGAACTCTAGACTGATCCAGGAAAGAGGCAGCTGCTTAGTGACAGAGCCCCAAACTGCCGCTCCCCCCGCCCCGGCCCCGACTCCTGCTTCTTAAGGCCCAAGTGACCAGAGGTACAGAATAAAAGAAAGGGTTGCCTGGGCCCCTGACCCCACCAACAGGGTGGTCTCTGAACCCGACAGCTGGTACAAACAGCCCTGGCAGTGCAATACTCCAAATGAGTACATCTTGTCCTCCCAAGATCCTTGGAAATCGAAGCTTTGCTATGCTCATTACTGAGAAGGCTCTGGCGCCCTTCAACCCATTTGTATCTCTTCAACCTCTCACTAAACATTTGTTGTCTGGCAGGCACAGCTGCAGGCTCCTAAAAGCCATGGCCCCAGACCTCTGCGAAGCTCCCCTGAAAGAGGTCAAGGTGAGGAGTATCCCGAAGGGCATTGTGTTTGATTCTAGAAGCAAGTGGACACCAGGACACCACAAGATTGATCACGAGAAATCCATGCCTCTGTTTTCAGAACTTGCTTGCATCTTTCCTTATGTGGCACTCCAGAAGCCAGTAAGTTGGAGGAGTTTGATTCTACCCAGAGAAGTCTATGAAGACTGCAAGAGTCTAAGGAAGTAAATCAAAATAGCAGTGCATCTAGCAGCCCGGTGACCTATTTCCTGAATTGGATGTTGGAATCGTCTTCCCACAGAACAGCCAATTGTGATGTGTTAGTATTTTCATGCTGCGCAGCCCTCTGGCATGGAGGCGCTGCCCCATTCCTTCCCAAGGAAATTCCACTGCAGGCAATGTTATGATTAGTGGACTAATAACACTTGTCGTTGGAACACTCAGACAAAGCTGCAATGTGGACTGGCCTCCAAGTCCCTTAATCACCTATTTCATCATCTCGACACTGAAGCCCTGGCAATAGGGATGGGCTTGTGGATCCCAATAATTAAGCAAAGGGACAGCTGCTTGCTTGCATGGGGATCTCCCTTCCTTCCATTCATAATCCCAAGCCAATCCGGGGTGTTAACTGGTGTGGTTACCACATCTAACACTGGATGGCAGCTAGAAAAAGAGACGCTGCAGGCTAATTCTGAAGCAAGTCACCTGCCTGTTCACTCCTAACATTCAGGCACACACATTTTCCTTGTGATTAGCTTGCTGGAGTTCTGGACAGGGGCCAGGGAAGAGGCCAGGAAGTGTGTGTGTGCTAATGCACCTGCCCCTGATTGGGAGCACCACTGATCCCCAACATTCTAGAGGTGTGCTCCATTCCCCTTCCTTCTGACATTGCATGGGCAGTTGGAAAGGAGATGTGGAAGCTCTAACCATGCTGAGGTCGACGAAAAAGCTAGTTTGGCTTATGGGAAGTCAGGTGGGGGCGCCGAAAGGAAAGTCCACTCTATTCCTTTATTCTGGTTCCTTTTGATTGAACTTTGAACCAAATCAGAGTTAATTCGCTGAAGGCAAATGCTTATGGTGTTTGAATGAACTGATTTAGAAGTGAGCATGGATAAAAGGAGAATGGATAACACAGACAAGTAGGGGAGGGCGAGGCTGATGCAATCACAGAGGGAGGAAAAGAATCTTCAGCGACTTGCGGATTTCTCAGAACTGCCAGTTATCCTCACACCAGTGCACTTAACCTTCTTTGTGACTCTGAGAGCCATCGGGGCTTCTTGGCCACATCTTTGAGGGAAGACATAAACATATAAAGAGAAAACTAAGACTAGAGAAAGGGGGAGAGTAGTGAGAGCAAGACAGAGAGGGTGAGAAAAAAGAAAATAAAAAGGAGAAAGGTCAATTATTGTTGGAAGGTGGCGTGTTAACAGCGATGTCTGCAAGCCCTTAGCAGAAGCACTGGAGCTCTGGGGTGCCTGGAACTGGCTTCAGGGAGAAGCACTTTCCCAGCGCACAGTATTCAATTATTTGAAACACATCAGCAGTTCTCTCGAAAACAAGACACAAGGCAGACAATCCTCAGCTATTTTATTCCCACAGATGTTCTGTTCTATCTCCAAGGTTCCTGACATAACTACACTGTTCATAGGGTTCAAACGGGCTCGTTCCCAGGGTGAGACAACTGCACCCAAGCCAACTGAGCAAATCCCAGGTTTCCAGCCCCCCTGGACCCAGGTACCCAGAGAGAAGAATTGCTTCTGCTGTCTTCCCCACCCTCTCTGGGAAGTACAAACTGTCCGGGTGACCAGACAGCTCATGGAGCAAAGGCTCAAACATTTTCTGGGAAAGTCCCACCCCAATGTCTTTCCCACTGACCTTTCCAAAATTCATTTGGCTTTGTTTTTGGGCTCCACAAGTTATCTTCCAGGGGAGCCAGAGATGAGGCATTCCCAGTGTGGGATTTAGAACTCTTCATTTCCACCAGAATGCCAGAGTAGAGTTGTGGGGCTGTTGTTTCTCCCTCATATTTAGACAATGATGCAAAACCTGTTGATTTGTTTAGACACAATTGTCCCTCAGCAGGACATATGGTATTCAACAGAATGGAATAATTTAAAAGGAGATTTAAAAGAAATAATTATGTGGGAAAATATGGTTGGAGTCAAGTATGCCTGGTAATCTATATGAGGAATTCTGGTTTAAAATGTGGGTAAAATTTATCATTGTAGATTCTGTTGCCTTGTTATCCTGAAGTATAACTCCTTATCGACAAGAGATGTTTCATATCGTGCTGTTAAAGACAAACATGATTTTTTAAGACTCGTGGGAACAGTGACATGAAATGTTCAGTTTATTTTCATCTCTTCCTGGGGAAACTGAAGTTCCTGGTGAAACAACTTTATGAGGCAATGGCTTAATGACACTAAATGGTTTTAAAAAAATAACACAGCAGGGTGGGAGTGTGTGTGAAAGGGACTGTTTTGTTAAATTGATTTTTTTATTCGACTTCGAGGTGACTTTGGCTTTTCATAGCTCAGGGTCCAAAAGTGGGAACTTTTTTTTGAAACAGACACTTCTTGAAATGCAAGCTTCATGTGTAATGCCCTTTCCTAGGCAACATCGCTCCTATGCCTACACTAGTGAGGATAAGAGAGCCTGCCTTCAACGCTATCCCAAGCCAGCTGACTGCTAGAGCAAACAGGAAGCCTCAGTGCAGGGAGGAAGCTGGTTAATTCCAGCTAATGCTCTTGGCCACATGGCTTGCCTCTTGCCTCTCTCCATGGCCAATGCTACCGAGTTCTCTTTTACTTGTGTGATCTGACAAAGACAATGCAGCATGTTTTTGGGGTGCCCGAGCCAGAATGGCAATGTACAATAAGATCTGCCCCATTCGAAAGGTCTGGGCACCAGGAGAAATACTGTTTTTTGGATTAGTGGATTTGGGATTATTATGTGCATTTTATTTAAGTGAGGCATTACTTAAATCTGGTCTTGATTTCAAAGATTAATTGTAACTTAAAAAATCTATAATTCTTTGGCACTGTCTACTGAAGCTGAACATACACATATCCTAGGACCTAAAAATTCCACCCCTGGGTATACCCAATGGAAATATATGCACATTTGCCCCAAGACACAAATACAGGAATATTCATAACCACATTATCATAATGGTAACACTGAAAGTAATTCAAAGGCCCTTCAAAAGTCGAATGGATCATTGTGATAAAGTCATTCAGGCTGTGCGTGGTGGCTCATGCCTGTAATCCCAGCACTTTGTGAGGCTGAGGCGGGCAGATCACCTGAGGTGGGAAATTCAAGACCAGCCTGACCAACATGGAGAAACCCCGTCTCTACTAAAAATACAAAATTAGCCGGGCATGGTGGCGCATGTCTGTAATCCCAGCTACTCGGGAGGCTGAGGCAGGTGTATCGCTTGAACCCGGGAGGCGGAGGTTGCAGTGAGCCAAGATCGCGCCATTGCACTCCAGCCTGGGCAACAACAGCGAAATTCTGTCTCAAAAAAAAAAAAAAAAAAAAAAAAACTAATTCAATAGAATACTATACTGCAATGAGAGTGAATGATCAACAGCTGTAAGCAACCATGGAGATCTCATGAGCATGATGTTACGCAAAAGAAGCCACACACAAAAGAGTATGTCCTCTATGATTCTATTTATAGAAAACTGAATTGCATGCAAAGCTAATCTATGCTTTTAGAGGTCAGGACAGTGGTTACCTTTGACATGGAAGTTGCTGAGAGGGGTATTAGGTTGAATGGCGGCCCCAGAAAAGATATGACCATGTCCTAGAAGTTGTGAATGTGGCCTTCTTTGGGAAAAGGGCCTTTGTAGATATAACTAAGTTAAGGCTCTCAAGATGAGTTCATCCTGGATTATCTGAGTGGGCCCTAAAGCCAATGACAAGTATCATTATAAGAGATGGCAAAGGAGAAGGCACAGAAGAGGGAGAAGCAGAAGGCCATGTGAAGACAGAGGCAGAGAATTCTGAAGTGATGCAGCCACAAGCCAAGGAATGCCTGGAGCCACTAGCTCCAGGAAGGAAGAGGTAAGGAAGGATTCTCCCCTACAGCCCCTGGAGGAAGCACAGCCCTGCTGACATCTTGCTTTCAGACTTCTGGCCTCTAGAACTGCGAAGGAATACATTTCTGTTGTTTTAAGCCATGAAATTTGTAGTAATGTGTTATGGCAACCACAGAAACTAATATAAGGAAAGTGTTCTGTTTCTTGATCTGGGTATTGGTTACACGGGTATGTTCATTTTGTAAAAATCCATCAAGTTGTACACTAATGATTTGTGTACTTTTTGACATGGATATTATGCTTTGATAACAATTTTATTTTAAAAAATCTATGATTCTATAATCCGGTTTCCAATTACCCACCACTTTGGGTAAACAGAAGCTAGCTTTATGAGGTTTTATTGTTTATGTTTAAGACATGCTTCACAATAGCAGAGCCTTTTTACCAAATCAAAAAAGTATACCCGTAACGAATGTATGTTCATACTCTTTCCCTCCACTGTAGTACGGTGAGGAGAACTTTGGAAGAAAAAATGTCAGAAGCAATGAGCAAACATCTAATTTTCATACTTTCCTTTTTGTTAAATTAAGTAGCAAGGTAGTTTAGGGGTAACAAGTCTCTGAGACAGGAACTGTCTGGAAATTTTGTATAAGGAATAGACATACCCAATCACCGAGGAGGGAGAGAGTAACAACACCCTATTTTTGCTAAAAGCAGTTCAACTGTGACCCCTTTGTGGTAAACAACAATGATAATAAGCCAAATCCTAACCCCACCTTATTTGGCAATTTTGTAATGGGTGGGAGAAGCACTGTATATAGTTTGTCTGTTATTTAGAATGAGATGCAGAGATGGTGTCCTCTGTCTTGGAAAAAAAAAAAAAAGAACACACTTGGCAGCCTATAAACAGTAAACCAGCGGAGGTTTCAGATTTTTCCAAAAGAATGAGATGCCTCCAAACCGAGCATGTTTCCCATTTTCCACTCTCTCCAATCCCAGGCAGATGATTTTGAACGTGCACTCTCCTCTCACTGACTTGGAAGAAGTCAGCCCTTGCCAGAACTGTGGACTCAAGAAGAAAGCCAAGTGCAGATGGAAGTGGCTGTGGAGAGCAGGCCTAAATTCCCTCAGCAGGGATTACTGAGGAACAAAGCTGGCAGAGTGGGGATTTCAAACAGTCACAGGTGCAGGGGCTGGGTGGGGGATGGGCAGTGGGGAAGAGCCTTTTTCCACCCTCATGCAGTCAGTTCTCATGTATGGCTGTCTAAAGCAGGCCACTGCTGTCTAAATCCAGGTATTGAATATGTAAGTTCAAAGAGACCTCATCACTGAAGATGGGCAGACAGGCTTACTGTTCCCTCCATAACAGAGTTGACACTTCCTGATTATCCCTGCCCAGGCACTGAGAGCACAGGACTGTGGCTGCACAGCCTGGAGCATGGAGTGCGAAGTAACGAAGACAACAGTGGGCCGGGCGCAGTGGCTCAAGCCTGTAATCCCAGCACTTTGGGAGGCTGAGGTGGGCGGATCACCTGAGGTCAGGTGTTTGAGACCAGCCTGGCCAACATGGTGAAACCCCGTCTCTACTAGAAATACAAAAATGAGCTGGGCATGGTGGCGCATGCCTGTAGTCCCAGCTACCTGGGAAACTGAGGCAGGCGAATCATTTGAACCCAGGAGGCGGAGGTTGCAGTGAGCAGAGATCACGCCACTGCACTCCAGCCTGGGCGACAGAGCGAGACTCTGTTTCAAAAAAAAAAAAAAGAAAGAAAGAAAGAAAGAAAAGAAAAAAAGACAACAGTGGTCTTCTCCTTTCAACTCTGAGAGGGTTTTTTTAAGTCCAAAGTAGGAATCAATAAAGTTTTGGCAATGGTCTCGGTGCTGACTTCCTTAAGGGGCTAAATTAGGTTCAAATTGATGACTCCTCTGTCCCCTCCTGCATTGGAATCCTCAAATGTGTGTGTTTTGTTCCATTTGGATGTCCTGTCTTTCCCCTTTTAGGGTGTAAGCTACAGCAAGGGCTGGTCCTCCTGTTTCTGTTGTCACCTTCTAGCTGTTGTCATCTACAGGAAGTTGTTAATGTAAAAAGAAAGAAGGAAAGAAAGAGAGAAAGGAAAGAAAACAGAAACAGAAGACAAGAAAATAAAAATGAAGACAGAAGTGAAACAGCACATGTTTCACAGCAGGCCACTCTAGGATGGCCACAACAGTGACTTCTTCAGCAAGAAGAAAAACCATGCTCAAGGATTTGTTTGAGAGGGATAAATGTGAAATTACAGGACAAAGAGAAAAAAAATCCCACCTAGAAGATGTAACAAGAAAGGCAATGTTTGTGAGGCCAGATAATAACTAACTGACTTGAAAAGAAGTCAAAACATTAGGTAATGCAAAATTCTAAGCCTGAAACCTTGACTCTAACATATATTGCATGTTTTTTTCCTAATTCAGTTTTGTCTGTATGACATTCCGGCCAAATGTTCTAACCAAAAGCCCTTGGGGAAAAACTGAACATGAGACAATAGTTCATAATTCAATTCCATCAGCATTCACTGAATGCTTACTATGTGCTCCACTTTCTGTTTGGTGCTGTGGGGAATGTGTAGAAAGCAGAAAATACAGTCAATGCCTGAAAGAAGCTTGTCGTTTTGTTGGGGGGTGGGGGAGAGAAGACTTCCAAACATAAAACAATTAAAATAATTTAATTAGAAGATAAAGACGTAGTAAAGAACCAAAAGAAACATAAGTTACAGCAAAGATGTATGGTTCAGGCAAGAATGAATAATTAAACACCATAAAAATTCTGAAAACAGTAAGAAGAGGTCTGCAGGATACAAATAAGGTAGCCTCCTGGGATGTAGGGACAAGGCCAGCCAATGTCACTCTCTGAAACAAGAAAAACTCTAGCCATTGATGCTATTAAGACTAGGGTACTATCTCAAAATCAGCAAGAGACTGAGAGTGGTTTCTAAAATCTCAACCATAAGGGATCAATTTAAAGGGCTAACCAATACAAAATAAGTTATCTTGATGTGGTTGTGACGAAAGTTTTTGGTAACCGAACGTGAATACTGAATAAGGACATCTGGATTGTAAGACGTTCTCAGCAAGTGTGTGGCATTGTTTAAGGAAGAGGACGTAAGTTCTTTAGGCCATCAGAAAGATACATTTTGGGCCGGGCGCGGTGGCTCACGCCTGTAATCCCAGCACTTTGGGAGGCCGAGGCGGGTGGATCACCTAAGGACAGGAGTTCGAGACCAGCCTGGCCAACATGGTGAAAGCCCCATCTCTACTAAAAATACAAAAATTAGCTGGGTGTGGCACATGCCTGTAATCCCAGCTACTAAGGAGGCTGAGGCAGGAGAATTGCTTGAACCAAGGGGGCAGAGGTTTCACTGAACTGAGATCATGCCACTGCACTCCAGCCTGAGCAACATAGAGAGACTCCATCTCAAAAAAAAAAAGAAAAAGAAAAAGAAAGGCATATTTTGGATGGGACCAGAGGAAACAACCTAGATGCTACTCTTCTCCCCGCTCCCTTCGTTATGATTCCTTAAAGAATAGTGGATACCCTAGAATCATATCAGGTGACCCCGCCACTTATTACCCACACAGCCTTGGGGACTGACTTCATTTCTCCAAGCCTCTGTTGCCACTGCTGTAAAATGGGAATTATCATAATACCTGTCCCCGCTGGGTTATAGTGAGGAGTCAATCAAGTAATAAATGTTGAGTGCTTAGCACAGGGCCAGCCACATAGCAAGGGCTCAGTATATTGTTTTTGTCCATCGGAATAACCTCCTGATTGTCACTAAAGGCTAGATAAACTACTTATGAGTTTTGGCTTTGGACTCAGATCAGAGTCTACCTGTTGACTCTCTGTGCTCTGCTATTTACAAGCTACGTGACTTTGGGCAAACCAGGCTGTTGGTTATTATTATTTTTGCGGTTTGTTATTTTTGTACTACCAGCCTGGGTTCCTAGGTACCTTGATACTGGGATTGGAAGTTAGAGGACACAAGCATTTCAGGTCCTGGAAAGACACATACTCCTTGTCATTGAATAAATCGGTGTTCCAGATTACAGTCTCTTCTGAGTCCAGTGTGTGTGTATCAGTCTCCCAGAGTCTCCACTGGGTGATCCGGGAGTTCCCGTCTCAAGGACAAGCCAGACTCTCTTGTCACCATCTACCTTCCAAAATGAGAAAGCTTTTGGCTCATAAAACTAGAAATCCAGAGGCACATGGCTTCAGGGCCAACATAATTCTGTAGCCCTGGTTCCTTTTCCCCACTCTTCTGTTTGTCCTGGCCTCCTCCCCCAGTTGACTTTACCCTCAAGCTTGAGTGAGATGTCTGCAGCAGTTGCAGACCTCACACCCATGTATTACAACATATGTAGTGAGAGAGATCTCTTTCTTAACAATGAGGAAACTTTCCTCAGAAACCCACTGCAAACTTTCCTTCATCTGTCATTGATATGAATTTAGTCATATGCCCATTCCCAAGCCAATCCTTGTAGCGAGGTATAGCTGAAAAATCCAGAGACATGGCATTACCAAGATTGGCTCAGACTAATCAGGCTCCACCCACTGGAGCTGGAAGCAATCCCCAAAACTATACTTACGTTAAACAATGTAAGAGGTAAAATGGATGGTGGGATATCAAACCACAATGGCTACCATCTTAAGCGTAGGAGATCTGTACTTCTTAATGTTACAGATAATGAAAAATAACCCTACCATAAATAATTGGCCAGTCCCTGAAAGCCAGTTGAAGTTAAGGTCTATCTCAGTGACCTCTTTGGAACTATAGTCATATCCGCAGTAACAGGAATGTCACTGCCTGGAAAAACAGGGTCCTTTTCTAAAATGGGCTTTCCCTTCTGGCCAGACTCCTTGGTCTAGAACTGCAGTTGATAGGATCTTTGGGAGAGGTTTCCTTGGCCTTTTGTTTGAATATTGTGCCCCCTTTATGATTCTATACATGAAAAGGAAACCAGCCCTTTCCAGCTATGTCAGGACCCTGATTAATGCCTCAGTAGCAAGCACTACCCAAACCACAGTGAGTCCAGTTCCTTCCTTTCCCAGAAGGAAGCTAACATGCTCTCCCTTTGTTGCAAGGTGCTGGGTTAGAAAACACCAGCGTTAGTTTCAGAGGGTGGTAAGTAACCCCTAAAATCTGTTCCCCTCCCCACCTCTCCCTTGTTTTTGTTGAATTTAAAATGAATCGGCTTGAGAATTGAAGATTCACCCAAGCCAAGGTTGAGGATAACACACATTGACATAGGCAAAGCCAGATTACTTGCAGTGCTCAGTGTGACACTCTGTTCTGGAGGGTATACAATCAAAGGCCTGTGGCCTGAGGTTCAGTTCCCATCATCAGCTTCCTCCTTGACCTGTTTTTAATTTTTCAAAACTCCCACCCCTCTTGCAGAATAGTTTCACTTCCTTGCCTGACCTCTGCTTTGTCTCGCTGGGCAGGTTGCCTTGTTCTCCTTCAGCTGGCCAGGCTGGCTGGCTGCCTCATTGTCCCAAGAGACAGGAAGGCACCCTTTACATCTCTCTGCTTTTGGTCCATTTTTACTGCCTTTCTGGAGTTAACATCAAGGACTTTAGAAACATCTTGGTAAAGGCAGATGTAGAGGCTAGATAGGATTGTGGTCACCTTGGCCCTCATTTTTCTTGCTGCTTACAGAGTAGGAAAATTGAATGCTGTTTTTGGACTTGACCCAATACCTCTTCAGTCCAGAAAGCCCATAACTCACTCTCCAATGACTTGTTTGGCTCCACTGGCCATATCACATATCATATATTATAGATGATATATCACAGTCATTGGCAAAGTTAACTGATGCCCAGGCTCCAGTCACAGATCTCAGCGTCGAGACTGCCAGAGGTAACCATACATTAACATTAGTGAGACATGGTGGGCTGTTAAACCAATCTGCACAATTTGAGGTGAAAGGGTGGAAGTGAATAGACTTCCAAGTCTCTTGGATTAGTATCAGTATAATTTCTTTTGGACTGTAAATACTTCAAAAGATCGTATTTTCTACATTGCTTGGATTTTGTTTTTCAAATCATGTGAATATTGTTTACAGAACATTGTGCTCAATATTCAAGGGGCTACAAGGGTTTCAGTAAGGGATACAGGCCACATGCTTCAGAAAAAATAAAAACAGCCCAAGGCAGTATATGCTAAGAGGAATGGTATAGAGCAGGCTATAAGGGTGACAGAAGCACAGAGGACTTTATCCTTAGTTGATGTGTAACAGCTTAAACTCATTTCTAAGCATTGCCCTTAGGCCTTCTCATTCAGGACAATGACATACTCTGGGAGAGGTGGGGTGGAACACCACCGACCACCTAGAGTTAAATGAAACCTCTCATTAACCCATGGCCAATCGGCACCAAGAGCAGCCTGTTTAGTTGCTTGTTTCCTGTGGCTAACACCTGCCTATCCAGGAGGCCAAAAGAGCATATGCCCAAAAGTTTGTGTGGCAGCTTGCATTCTGATGGAGAAGAGAAGATAAATGAGGAGGGGGTGGGGAAAGTGGTGACCTGACCTCCCTGGGAAACACCCTGCTATATTTCGAGTTGCCTGGTCACTCAGCTTAATGATTTTAAAAGAAGACATTATTTTGTTCAGTGGCCTGTAGTGAAGTTTGCACTCTGCCAAGGAAGAGAAAATAAATGTGTGTGGGAGTGGGGAAATTGTAGGGACCTCCTTGGGAAATTCTCTGCTAGTCACTCAGCTTATTCATTTTTAAAAGAGACATTATGGGATCAGAAAGAGAACCCTGGCCTGAGAGTCAGGAAACTTGCTGTGTGGTGGGCCTGTGAGCAGATGCAGGGAGAACATCAGCCTCTGGGAACCCCAAAGAGGCATTCATAATGATGATAATGCCACAAACATTACAATGTACACCACTTAACACTTTTCAAAGCACTTTTGCATTCACTACCATAAAATCATAGAATATTAAGAGCCAGGAAAGGACTTTGAAATTATCCACCCTAGACAAGAAGCCCTGTGAGAAAGCCAGTTTAGCAAGTAGCACAATCTCCATTTTATAGAAAAACAAACAGGATTTAGAGTTTAAGGCCAAGGTGATCCAGTCAGTTAGTGACAAAATTGGCCTTAGATACGCTAATGCCAGGTTCTCTCTGTGCTATCACATGTCTCTTTTGTTTTTAAAGATACAGGTTCAGCTGCATGCAGTGGCTCATGCCTGTAATCCCAGCATTTTGGGAGGCCAAGGTGGGCGGATCACTTGAGGTCAGGAGTTGGAGACCAGCCCGGCCAACATGGTGAAACCCTGTCTCTACTAAAAATACAAAAATTAGCCAGGCATGGTGGCAGGCGCCTGTAATCTCGGCTACTCAGGAGGCTGAGACAGGAGAATCACTTGAACCCGGGAGGCGGAGGTTGCAGTGGGTCAAGATCACGCCACTGTACTCCAGCCTGGGCGACAAGAGAAAGACTCCATCTCAAAAAAAAAAAAAAAAAAAAAAAAAAAAAGTACTGGTTCTAGTCACCTTCTGGGCCTTACCATGTAAGTTTACATCTAATTGTTCTCGAATTGCTTTAGAAGCTTCAGATCTGTAAACCCAACTAGAGTACAAATCTTTGAGGGCCAGATTCACATCTGATACTGCTACTGAATCTCCTGTCTTCTCCCCACATCACCAATGGTAAGGGATCTTGGAAGATATTTTAAAAATGCCTGGATGAACAAATTGAAATTCTAAAATTTCTGAGTGACTCCTTATTTGTTAGAGGCATGCCAAATTCTACTTTCAGCAGTTTTATCCTCATCTTTGAAAACTTAATTTGGTCGTAGCTACTGGGGTTACTCAGGCAGCTTGAATTACTCTGGTATCAGGATTTAAATGGGGGGAACGTCTTGATATTTTACAGCAGATGGATGAAATGACTGGCAAGGCAATTACCTAGGTCTGATATTGGCAGGTTGAGGCTCTAACATCTGTTTTATTTCTCTTTAAATCCCTAGCTGGAACTATAGAGACTGGAGAAGTCGTATTGTCCCTTACTGGCCACTGGAACATATTGAACAAGACACATTTTGCTTACTTTAAATTTTAATGTTAGAAGAAGAGTTCTAATCAGGGTTACTCACTGTCATGGGTTTTTGACACGAATCAGCCTTTTCTAAGAGTGTTAGGCTGCAATGAAAACAAGAATCAGGCTGGGCATGGTGGCTCGCACCTGTAATCCCAGTGCTTTGGGAGGCCAAGGAAGGAGGCTCACTTGAGCCCAGGAGTTCGAGACCAGCCTAGGCAACATGATGAAACCCTGTCTCTACAAAAAATACAAAAATTAGGCGGGCTTGGTGGTGCCTGCCTGTAGTCCTAGCTACTTGGGAGGCTGAAGCATGAGCATTGTTGAGCATGGGAGATAGAGGTTGCAGTGAGCCAAGATCGTGCCACTGCACTCCAGCCTGGGCAACAGTGTGAGACTCTGACTCAAAACAAAACAAAACAAACAAACAACAACAACAAACAGGCACGGTGACGTTTGCCTGTAGTCCCAGCTACTCGGGAGGCTGAAGTGGGAGGATCCCTTGAACCTGGGAGGTTGAGGCTGCAGTGAGACATGTTCAGGCCACCGCACTCCAACCTGAGCGACAGAAGGAAACAAGAACCAAATGCCTCCACAGGACGGACGAGGTAGCCAAAGAGTGCACTTGTTTCTGAAGTTAAAAATTTGAGCTTGTTGAGATATTTCTATCAAAAAATCAAGATTTTAAATTGCTGCCTAATACCTGGATTTTAAAGAAAACTCTGTTCAGTTCATAATTAATTCTTTTTGTCTTATTAACATATAGAAAAATACTAGCTGATCAGTTTCCATTTCTATCTGCTCATTCCTTTAATTTTTCTCCTTTCCTACAAATAGAAGCTGTATTGCAATAAGCATATCTTGCCCCTGGCCTCCATTCCAAGAACATCTGGAAAGAGTGTTAGTTAAATAGCAATGGGCTTACACAGTGCTATAATTTTTCTAGCTATAAGGAAGCCCCCACCATCTCCACTTCTATCACCAGAGAGGCGTGGATGAGCTACCCGAAAGCTCTTTTGCTTGGAGAACAAGCAATGGAATCTTGCAGATAACCCTAACCAAACACCACCCAGGCAGAAGGGCCCTAACCTGTCTAGTGAGATTCCTCTAAATACATTTTATACTATCAAGGCTTAAATTCATCAGAAAAAAAAAACCAATGGAATTTATCAGAAAATGTTTAAGAGAGAGTAACAGAGCTGCTGGGATATACTCAAACATAACTTTCTAAGCCTAAATTGCATAATATCCTTTTTCCAGATCCTTTTAGTTTGTTTCTTATTCCAGAAAGAACCTTATATGGAATTGCACACATTTGGCTCAGTACAAATTTGGCCCACGTTGAGCCTCTTAGACTTGGCCCACCACAAACTCATGCTGTCAACCACAGTTTGGTTCCCATCACTGCCCAGTTGTTCCTGATATACCGTATGCTGTGAATATCCCAATCTTTCTCCTCGGGTCCCCAAATCTTCTTCCTCTCAACTCTCCCATTTTTAGTAGATGAGCTTGACAGTTCGGTTGCTGAAAACATTTACACTATGGGTCTGAACTCCCCTAGCTATTGGAGATGTGAGAGCATCTCTCATCAGATGAAGATTTTTCCTAAATACTAAGTACTGCCTCCTACTCTGCTCTAGAATTTATCTCTTCCCATTTTCTTACTCCCACATTTATTTTCTCCTTTTAGACCTCTGCTGTCCTAGATAGTAACCTCTTGCCACGTGTAGCTATTTAAATGTAAATGAATTATGACCGGACGCAGTGGCTCAAGCCTGTAATCCCAGCACTTTGGGAGGCCGAGGCAGGCGGATCACCTGAGGTCAGCAGTTCAAGACCAGCCTGGTTAACATGGTGAAACCCTGTCTCTAATAAAAATACCAAAAAAAAAAATATATATATATATATGTAGCCTGGTGTGGGGGCGCCACCTGTAGTCCCAGCTACTCAGGAGGTTGAGGCAGGAGAATCGCTTGAACCCAGGAGGCAGAGGTTACAGTGAGCCAAGATCATGCCACCGCACTCCAGCCTGGGCAACACAGCAAGGCTCTGTCAAAAAAAAAAGGAAAAGAAAAATGTAAATGAATTATAATGAAATAAAGCTAAAAATTTAGTTTCTTGATTGTGCTAGCCACATTTCAAGTACTCAACAGCCACGTGGTGCTAGCAGCTCCTGAATGGGACGGTGCAAATGTATGTAATTCCCATCATCGTGGAAAGTTCTAGTGGATAGCACTTTTCACCAGGGACCTCTGATTTATTTCCTATCCCATTGGCTCTTCAATCTCATGCAGACAACTGCATCACCATCAACAACAACAACAACATCAACAACTTCTCTACAAGTGACCCTCCTACCCTTCCAGCTACCAGTCTCTAGAATGCTGCCAAACTTTTAGAATGAATGCTGCATTCCTTTCTTGCTCCTCTGCAATCTGACTTTGGACCTTCTCAACAGAAATAAAGCCACTAAAGACTTTTGGGACATCTTCTACCATTTTATTTTCATTCATCACCCTCCTAAAAATGTCTCCTCTCTATCCTGTTCCTCCCATCTCTTGTCTCTGGCACACTACCATTGCTGAAGAAGCGTTGGTTAAATAAGACAATAAGCTTCCCTCCTTGATCATTCACTCCTCCAGGATCTTTCATCCTACGTCTCCCTTCTGTTGCAAAAGCCCGGTCCTCTGCTCTTCTTTTGTCAGCCCTTCTCTCATTAGCTCATCTTCTCTCACTTGCCTTTAACTATCTGCTCTGTATAAAAATGGGTCTCAGTTTCACAACTCAAGCTGTCAATTTCTCACTTCCATGACTAGCATTACTGGAGAACACCAAGAATAAATGTTTGTATTATTAATGACTGCTCCCAGTGATGCAAGGAAATCTGCTTTCCAACCCAGTTAATTCCTATGTCCCTTGCAAAAGTGTCAGGGCCAACTCTGTAGAAGTTATCAGTGCTTTCCTGTGAGGCTGCATTGTGAGGAGATTTCTGGGCTTGTGAAGAGTTAGGGACTCAAGGGGGCAGAAACAAAGGCTGCAAGATGAAAGACATGGGATGGCTCTGGCCAAAGGAACTTTGTCCATATAACAATTCTGCTACAGTCTTTTCTCAGGACTACTTTCAAAGTCTCAGGATGATATAGAAGTTTGTTTTTCTTTTCATTTCTTCTTTGTTTGTTTTTTTTTTAGAGGGGGAAGTGGGTTAGTAACCTCCACATTGCCTCTTCATTGAGAACTACATAATAGCTATAGATTAAAATGAAAAACCCGTCACTTTCAGAAGGGCAATATCATGCAATAAGCCTGCAGCAAATTATACCTTGGTGTTACATGAAGGAAGTTGACAGGACAACACTTTCTTCCCCTTCTCAAAATGAATGTAGAAAGTACACTCTAACCTTTACCAGCATATGATGTCTATAACTAACATGAAGGAAAGTCAAAACTTTTTTTTCTCCCCTTGGCTTTTTTTTTCTTTCAACAGACACATTGCTCTGCTGATAAGAAAGCTAAGAAAGTGGGTAGGTAGAAATATACAGCTCATTCAATTAAATGAAAATTAATGTAATGCAGACAACACAGTGCAGGCTGCTTGATTTTGTTACATTTAACTTAAAGACTACCAGGCCCTGACAAACATCCTTGAAATGTAAATTCAACATTCAAAACCCACAAGTCACACTAAGAGCACTGGGAAACAGGAGAAATACACACTGGACAGATGCAGGCAGTCCCAAAGCTCGGTGATCTTTTACAGCTAGAAGGTCAAGGCAGTTATTTCACAGTGATTTGTATGAAAAGAAAAATAAATTGAAAAGAGGGCATTCATGTACATATGAGATAATTGACATAGCAAAAATAACTCCCAAAGTGAGCATTTACTAGGCAATTTAGGTTAAAATGGTATAAAAGGCAGATTGTTTGGGCCAGCACATCCGCCTTTCTTGCACTTAAAGATAATTTGTAGATGAAGAAACTGCTCTCTTTAAAAAAAGAAAGAAAAAGAAAATCCTCCTCCACAAAGCCTCCTTTCCCACAGCCTTCTACCAAACAGATTATGTTGCTAGGTAAACATAAGCTACCAACAATTTCTGTACCAATATATATAGCAAATTATACTTGAGAGGAAGCTTGCAAGCTTATGAAACAGATGGCAGATTTGTGTCGTGGCCCGAGAAACAATTGTGTTTTGGTAAAATGAGCCACTGCAAGTCTCCCTGACATTTTCCTAGCCTAATCGACATTGACTTTTCATGTCACGAAGTTGCATGAAAGAGCGGGATCATGTAGAAAAGCAGATAAGCATCAGAAGCAATGGCAAAGATGATGCCCTTTTAGAGCTGGAATCATCAGTTTTAAACTTTGAGTTTAAATATACGATAACAGCAAAAAGTAAACCAACACAGCTCCTAATGTATCGCTCAGACCTGCCATCTGGGCTGGAGTCAAATTTAATAAGCCCAACGACATCAACTCTACTTCTCCAGCACTATAACTAATCTTAGAAAGGCTGTTTAAACCATCAGGGGCGGGAACGAGATGGTATAATCTTCTGTGAACTGGATGTAACTGGAGAATATATCCATGCTTATTTAGATTTTATAAAAAGAAATTTCGGAGACTTGAGGTCCTTACAGCTCACATTTCTCATCCAAACTAAACTGTTATTTGTTTAATAAGCAACTGGTTCACAACTGGACTTCAACTGTCCCACCACATCCTGGAACAAAGTGTTGAATCACACTCAGATCCACACTGACATCTGCAGGTAATTGAAACAGGACTTCTGTGAATTGATTTCTCGACTCGGGAGTCTCAAACCATTCGCCAGAGTAGTGTGCTAAACCATAAAACTTAAATACCCCGGATGACACAAAATATTTCTTTAAAAAATACTATCAATGTTTAAGTGCTTCCATAGACTAAAATATTGCATATAGCGTCTGAGTTCCATCACATAGAAAACCCCACAAACACACAGCTGTCTCTGCCTGGCGTAATTATGGTGATTTTTATTTTCACTTTAAACTTTTTTCTATTTTTCATTACTTTTCATATATCATCCAATGAGCATATGGTACTTTTACAATACGTCATGGCAAGGTTGCTACCTAAATTTTAACCTCAAACTTTCTGTTGTCCCTATCAATTTATATTCACATTAATCAAAGCTTCAACAAAATCCAGCAGAATATTGTTTTATTGTAATAACTGCTGCTATGCAGCACACTTATTTATATAGGTTATCAAAACTCCTAAACATTCACAAGATAGGGAGTAGATTCAAGCTGCTTTAAGCTAATACATGAGATTTTTCTATACTGCCTTTCCACTGAGCAAAATTTTAAAATAACATTTATTGGATCGATCTATAATTATAGTATTAGAAAAAAATGGAATCTGCTACCAAGAGACTCCTTTTACAATGACTGTCTAGGGGGAAGCCTATTTTTCTGGGCTTGTAAAAATCAAGTAACTCACTCAACTTCTGAGGTAAAAGTCAACATAGATGGAAGGCTTTATTCTATGTGTTGAAAATTAGATGTAATAGAAAAATCCATCAAGGATTTCTAGTGGTAGGAGAAAAAGGGGCAATTTCTTAAGGGCTCATTAACAAATTTAATCAACAGGCACTCATAAACAAGCTGTCTTCCAATTTACAAATGTGCTACATTTCAAACATTTATTGTTCTTTTTTTTTTTTTTTTTTTGGTGCCTACAATGCATTTTCTTGAAGAGACAAGATTACGCTGGTTAGAGTTCCAATTTGATTCACAAAAGTAAAGCTAAAATACCGTAGGTTTGCAATGAAACGGTAGGAAGCAGTTTTAGCAATAAGATAAATGTTGGAATGACTTTAACAATAAATTATTTTTCAGTTTTCTTATTTTGGTGCATAAGAAAATAATTATAGAAACATAAGAAAGCAGGCCATTTTAAAGCACTTCAGATGCTAACATCCAATTTATCATGTAAATTTGCAACTTTTCTTATTTTTGATCTAGGCACACATTTTATGAGCATAGGCCATGCTGAAGGTTTTACTTTAGCTAGCATGTGGAAATTAGATGGAAATTAGGGAGAAAAAATAGGAGAGAGAGTTTGCCATGGAAAGTGGGCAAGAACTGAAAGAGAAGCGGGGAGAGAGAACTACAGAAAACATAGATTTAGATTCAATTCCTTGCCTCCACGTTACTCATTCATTCATTCAACTATTAAGTGGTAGCTCTTATTGGTGAGTATAAGTACTCTGTAGTTTGTTTGTTCATTGATTTGACAAATGTTAATTGAGCATTTACTTTGTGCGTGGAGCTGGGGATACCAGTGTGAACAAGATAGTCTTGGTCACTATTCTTATACATTTGGTAACTAGTATGGAAGACAGACATTAAACAATCACTGTAATTACAAGTCAGATAAGTGTCATAAAAGGTGAAGCCCAGGGATATCAAGGAGTGCCTAAATGGGAGAACTTAACCTAACCTGGCATTGCTCCTCCTCTCCAAATGATCCAGATGGTCAAGTTGACTGTGTATTTTAAATATATTTGCATCTCTTACTATGTGTGAAGTTGAGTATCTTTTCATATATTTAAGGATCATTTGTATACTTTCTTCTGTGAACTGTGTATTCATGTTTTTGCCCATTTTCCTCCTGAGACGTTTTAGCCTTTTTTCTTTAGATTTAAAAAGTTCTTTATATGTTTGGGATATTGACCCTTTATTTATGTATACATTATAAGTATTTTCTCAGTTTCATCATCTTTCTTTTCTTTTTCTATTTTTTTTTTTTTTTTTTGAGATGGATTCTTGCTCTGTCGCCAGGCTGGAGTGCTCTTGGCTCACTGCAACCTCTGGCTCCCGGGTTCAAGTGATTCTTCTATCTCAGCCTCCCAAGTAGCTGGGACTACAGGCGCCCGCCACCACGCCCGGCTAATTTTTTGTATTTTTAGTAGAGACGGGGTTTCACCATGTTAGCCAGGATGGTCTCTATCTCCTGTCCTCGAGATCCGCCCGCCTTGGCCTCCCAAAGTGTTGGGATCACAGGCATGAGCCACCACGCCCGGCCTTCATCATCTTTCTTTTGACTTTGCCTATCTGATTTTTGCCATGCAAAAAAAGGTTTTTACTTTGATTTTTATGTACTTGAAAATACTCATCATTTTATGGCATTTGGATTTGGAGTCATATTTTAAAAGGCTTTCCCCACACCCAGATTATAAAGAAATTAATCGACGTTTTCTTCTAGTGCCTATATGTTTTTTTTTTAAATATTTGGACCATCTGGTACCTATATGGTTTTATTTTTTATTTTTTTAATATTTTATATAATAAGCTCCATTTGGAGCTTATTCTAGGGTACAATGTGAAGTATGGGACCAAATTACCTTTTTATCCAAATGGCTATCCAGTTGTGCCAATAGAATTTATTTAAAAAGTCCATCTTTGCCCCAGTAATAAACTGTTTATTAAATATTACATTTTCGGCCAGGTGCGGTGGCTCACGCCTGTAATCCCAGCACTTTGGGGGGCCGAGGCAGGCGGATCACGAGGTCAGGGTATCGAGACCATCCTGGCTAACACAGTGAAACCTCGTCTCTACTAAAAATACAAAAAATTAGCCAGGCGTGGTGGCGGGTGCCTGTAGTCCCAGCTACTCAGGAGGCTGAGGCAGGAGAATGGCGTGAACCTGGGAGGCGGAGGTTGCATTGAGCCGAGATTGCGCCACTGCACTCCAGCCTGGGCGAAAGAGCAAGACTCCGTCTCAAAAAAAAAAAAAAAAAAAAAAAAAAAAAAAAAAAGATCACATTTTCATATATACTTGGGTCTATTTCTGGACTTTCTGCTTTGTTTTGTTGATCTGTCTATTCAGGCACGAGTCCAATAATGGTAACAGGTTATATTGATTAATTTTAAAAAAGAATTTGAAGTGACATGAAAAACAAAAGGGGTCAGCTTCCTTTGCAGATGAATGGATAGCTAATAAATGTGGAAGGAACAACAGAATTGGGAAAACATACCTTTGCAGCAACTGTGTTAAAAACTGATTCAGATAGGGATTATAATGAATGCTAAAACTATCAGATGAAAATTGTTGGGGAACAGAACATTTACATGGTCATACCTTAAAGATATTAATTGAATATTAATTACAAAGGAGGAGAATGTGCCTTTACATGGAGAAATCTGGATTACACTACTTTGGTCAAGTGATCCAACTTGGCAATAGGACAAATTGACATTGTATATACCTCCTGACGTGAGGCAATGGAAACCACCTATGTGGTATCTTTGCCAAAAGTGTTTAACCTGAATATATTCATGAGGGAACAATGTGACAAATCCAAATTTTAGGCCATGATACAAGATAACTGGCCTAGAGTCTTCAAAATGAATATTTCATGAAAGATGAAAAAAGTGGGAAACTTTTATATGAAAGACTACTAGAGATATGACAAGTACATGAATTTGTATGACCTTTGATCCTGAATTTGGGATCCTTGATTGAAACAAACAAAAAAAAGCTCTAAATGACATTATTGGGGCAATCGGGAAATTTGAATATGGGCTATGAATAAAATAATATTCTGTCAATCTTAAATTTCTTCGGTGTGCTAACAAAATTGTGATTATGTAGGTAAACACCCTTGTTTTTAGGCAATACAGGCTGAAAAAGTGTCTTGATATCTCCAACTTAATGTCAAATGGTTCATAAAATATGTATATATATATGTATGTGCTATGTAGTGTTATATATATGTATACACACAGAGAGAGAACAAATGTGGCAAAATGTAAACAAGTGTTTAATCTTCATGAAGGGTCTATGGGTTTTTATTGTACTATTCTTTCAACTTTTCTGTAGGCTTGACTCTTTTAAAATAAAAAGTTGCAGCATACAAAATCAATGTACAAAAATCATTAGCATTTCTATATGATGGCCAATGATGATCTAGACATGAAAGAAAAGAAGGCAATCCCATTTACAATAGTTACAAAAATAAAATATGTAGGAATAATTTCAAACAAGGAGGTGAAAGATCTCTATAAGGAAAACTACAAACACTGATAAAAGAAATTGAAGATGACATAGACAAATGGAAAAAAAAAACCCATGCTCATGGGTTGGAAAAATTAATCTAGTTAAAATGACCACATTGCCCAAAGCTATCTATAGATTCGATGCAATCCTTATCAAAATACCAACATAATTCTTCACAAAATTAGAAAAAACAATCCTAAAATTCATACAGAACAAAAAAAGAGTCCAAGTAACCAAAACAATCCTGAGCAAAACGAAAGCTGGAAGCATCACATTACCTGACTTCAAAATATATTGCAAGGCTATAGTAACCAAAACAGCATGGTAATGGTATAAAACCAGACACATATACCAATGGAACAGCATAGAGAACTCAGAAATAAAGCCACATACACAGCCAACTGATTTTTGACAAAGCCAGCAAGAACTTACCCTGGGGAAAGGACACTTTCTTCAAGAAATAGTGCTGGGAAAAATGAATAGCCACATGCAGAATGAAATTGGACCCCTATCTCTTACCATATACAAAAATCAACTCAAAATAGATTAAACATAAGACTTGAAACTATAAAAACACTACAAGAAAACCTATGGAAAACTCTCCTGGACATTGATCTAGACAAAGAATTTATGACTAAGACCTCAAAAGCACAGGCAACAAAAACAAAAATAGGCAAATCAAGCTAAAAATCTTCTGCACAGTAAAGGAAACAATCAATAGAGTTAAGAAACAACCTGTTGAATATGAGAAAATATTGTAAACTATTCATCTAACGGGGACTTAATATCCAGAATATACCAAGAACTCAAATAATAGGAAAACAACAAATATTCCCACTAAAAAATGGGAAAAGGACATGAATAGACATTTCTCAAAAGAAAACATACAAACAGTCAACAGGTATATGAAAAAATACTCTACATCGCTAATCATCAGATAAATGCAGATCAAAACCACAATGAGATATCATCTTACCCCAGTCAGAATGGCTACTACTGAAAAGACAAAAAATAAGAGATGTTGGTGAGGATGCAGAGAAAAGGAATTCTTTTTTTTTTTTTTTTTTTTTTTTTTTTTTTTTTTTTTGAGACAGAGTCTCACTCTGTCGCCTAGGCTGGAGTGCAATGGTGCAATCTCAGCTCGCTGCAACCTCCACTTCCTGGGTTCAAGTGATTCTCCTACCTCAGCCTCCTGAGTAGCTGGAACTACAGGTGTGCACCACCATGCCTGGCTAATTTTTGTATTTTTAGTAGAGACAGGGTTTCAGCATATTGTCCGGGCTGGTCTCAAACTCCTGACCTCTTGATCCACCCTCCTCGGCCTCCCAAAGTGCTAGGAGTACAGGCATGAGCCACCAAGCCCGGCCAGGAACTCTTATACATTGGTGGTGGGAATGTAGACTAGTATAGCCACTATGGAAAACAGTATGGAGATTTCTCAAAAAACTAAAAATAGAATTGCCATTTGATCTAACAATCCCATGTATCTACCCAAAGGAAAAGAAATCAATATATCAAAGGGATAACTGCACTCCTATGTTTACTGCAGCACTCTTCAAAATAGCAAAGATATGGAATCAACCTAAATGTCCATTAACAGATGAATGGATAAAGAAAATGTGGTACATATACACAATGGAATACTATATAGTTATAAATAAGAATGAAATCATGTCATTTTCAGCAACATCAATGGAACTAGAAGTCATATCTTAAGTGAAATAAGCTAGGCACAAAAAGACAAATATTGAATGTTCTTACTTATATGTGGGAGTTAAAAAACTTGATCATATGGAGATAGAGAGTGGACAGACAGATAACAGAGACTGGGAAGGGTGAATCGGGGGTAGGGAGGAGGATGAAAAAAAGTGGGTTAAGGGGTACTTACAAATATACAGTAAGACAGAAGGAATAAATTCAGTGTTTGACAGCACATTAGGTTGACTATACTTAACAAAAATATATTGTACTTGGGTTATGGACACCCTAAATACTCTGACTTCATTACGATGCATTATATACATGTAACAAAATTTCACATATACCCCATCAATTTGTACAAAAAAATAAACATTTTAAATTATGAGCTTCCATTTCTTTTTTTTTTCATTTCTATTTTCAGTTTAGTCTCCATACAGACTCAAAAAATGCCAACGCCAACTATATTTCAAGCCATCATGGCGGGGTATCGGGAAAAGTTTTCAATCAGCAATAATCACTCCTCAGATAAACCTCACTGGCTATGATGCTGCCACTGCACAAAACTGAACTTCTATTTCTTAAGAGTGGAAAAAAAAATTACAAAATTTTCAGTTTAATTTGGAAGTCACTATCAAACATAATAAATATATATACCTTTTGACCTAGTAATTCCACCCCTAGGAATTTATCTGACATATGTTCAATGTTATTCATTGCAGCATTGTTAGATAATAGCAAAAGACTGGAAGCAATATGTTTCCTTCAATAGGGGGCTGGCAAAATGAAATAGAATAAAAAACAAAGAAGCTCTTTGTGGACTAATATGAAGTCATTTCCAAGATACAGTGTTAGGTTAAAAAAAAAAAGGTTAAGGTACATAACAATACCTATAGTATTGTATTTGATAGAATAAATGGCCCCAGCTCTTCCCCTCCCTAAGCCCATACACCCTGCAACGTGACTTTGCAGCTCCTCACATTCCTTGAATCCGGGCTAGCTAGCCTGTGGCTTGCTTTGGTCGACAGAATAAGACAGTAGTTACGTTGTGCCAGAGCCAAGTCTAGGCCTCCAGAGGCCTTCTGTGCTTCTGTTCTTGTGGAGTCCTGACACTACGATGAGAACAAGCCCAGACTAGACTGCTTGTGGGTAAGAGACCTCATGGAGTAGAGCTGAACAATCCCAGCTGAAGCCATTCTAGACCAACCAACCCCCAATTGACCCATCAACTGACCAGCCAAGATGATCTGAGCCTGGCTCTGAATAGTAGATACTCCCAGCTTACCCACAGTCTCATGAGAAAAAATGAATAATTGTTTTAAGTCACTTAGGTTTTTGAGGGGAAAAGGAGAGGGAGGTCATGTAGTAATCGCTCATACAAATATGCTGCATTTGTGTAAAATTTCAGAAAAAACAAAGAATATATAGATGGACTTGTTTACATATGCAAACTTTCTCCGTAAGAATGCATTAGAAACTGAAAACACAATTGCTCTGGGGGAAAGGAGCTATGGCAGCTAGGGGATGAAAGTGGGAGGCAGACGTTTTGCACCTTTTGAATTCTGAAGCACATTAATGTATTGCCAATGGATGAATGAATAAAACCTGTTCCTTTTTACTCAAATATTTTCAGAACCCCCAAATCATCCCTGGCCGGGGTTCGGGATCGGGGGGAAGGGAACTCTCAAACGCTATTGACGAGATTATAAATTGGTACAATCTTGATGGGGTGGTGGTATGGCTTTAAGCAATGCCTTATAAGAATATGTAAATATATATGCAATGTACACAGTATCTCTGTTAGAACCTGCCAGAAGCTGGTAACACTGGTTGCTTCTGAGAAAGGATCTGATGGGACTGGAGGTCAAGGGTAAGAGGAAAACTGACTTTTCCCTATATGTCCTTTTTATTTGCTATTTGATTTTTTTACACTGAACTTGTCTTACCTTTCCAAAAAGAAAATAATAAAATGCACATGTCCTCTGACCCAGCAATTTATCACTTCTAAGAATCTCTCCTGAAGAAATACATACAGAAGCGGACAAATTTAAATAAATAACAACATTTACCTGTGTATACTAAAAAATTATAAAGAACCTCAATGATCATCATTTGAGGGTTAAATTATGGAATGTTCACACAATTGCTAAAAATGAACCCATAAACCGTCACCTATCTCAGTGCAGAGCATTCGAGAACTTTTGAAGCGCCCTCTAATGCCCACTTCCAGTCATTCACTCTATGAATGATCACAAACGCAATCAACCCAAGTAACCATCACCCAGATCCACAGAGAACATTCCAGAACTCTTGAGGTGCCCCACAATACCTACTTCCAGTCATTCACTCTTTGAATGCTGACAAAGGGAACCTAAGCAAACATCAGTCAGGTCACATAGAACATTCCAGAACTGTTGAGGCACCCCCCCCCCCATGACCACTTCCAGTCATTCACTCTATGAATGATCACAAACTGAATCAACCCAAGTAACCATCCCCCAGGTCCATAGAGAACATTCCAGAACTCTTGAGTTGCTCCCTACTACTCACTTTCAGCCATTTACTCTCCAGGAATTATCACAGATGAATAAACCTATGTAACCATCACCCAGGTCACAGAGAACATTCCCCCAGAAGATCCAGTTTGTGATAATTCATCAACCTTTATACTTTTTGTATATACATTACATTTCCATAAAAATTTTAAAATATGCATGTGCATCTATTACAAATACGTTCGCCTATGTATAGAAAAAGATAACTAGGGCCGGGCACGGTGGCTCACACCTGTAATCCCAGCACTTTGGACTTTGGGAGGCCAAGGCGGGTGGATCACGAGGTCAGGAGTTCAAGAGCAGCCTGGCCAACATGGTGAAACCCCGTCTCTACTAAAAATACAAAAATTAGCCGGGCGCAGTGGCAGGCGCCTATAATCCCAGCTACTCGGGAAGCAGGAGAATCACTTGAACCCAGGCAGCAGAGGTTGCGGTGAGCCGAGATCATGCCACTGCACTCCAGCCTGGGTGACAGAATGAGGCTCTATCTCAACAAAAAAAAAAGAAAAGAAAAAGATAATTTGGTACACAAATCAAACTATTACATTATAGATGAAAACGCTGAAGGGGGAGTATTTTTTTACTTTGCATACTTCTATGAGGTTTCCACTTTTTGTAACAAGCTTTTCTCCTTCATAATTCAAAAATAAATAAAAATGAATAAAGATGAAAAACAATAACAGAAATTAAACCACTGCTATGAGATGTTAATTTTGTCTCTGAGGTAGAAATATACATGGTCAGGATTACAAATCCTAGAATTCTTAACCCCTCACCTACAACAGCCACAGCCTCTCTTCCCCTCTTCCTCCCCGCATCACACAGGTCTCCGAGGGAGATGGATGCTTACAGGGCAGATTCAAAGAAACACTTCACCAGCTAGGGCTTTCACTCCAGACTACTTCAGTAGTCATCAGGGGAACTAGACTAAAAATTCCTCTTGCCCAAAGAAGGCAGGCCTCAGTGATCCAGACTAGAAGCTCCTTTCTCTGAGGGCTGCATGCTGACATTAGCTCTGGAGTTCTGATCACTTTTTTAGTCAGAAGAGATAGGTAAGCAAACCAGGCCTGAAGTGCTCTTTAGCCCCACTTTACCTCAGCCCCTCATGTTCCCCCTAGAAGCTAAAGGAGAGAGGTTCCTGACCTGTCTTACCACACCTCACAGGAGAAGAAAAGTGCAGAATAGGCTGGGCACGATAGCTCACGCCTATAATCCCAGCACTTTGGGAGGCCGAGGCAGGCGGATCACCTGAGGTCAGAAGTTCGAGACCAGCCTGGCTAACATGGTGAAACCCCATCTCTACTAAAAATACAAAAATTAGTCGGGCGTGGTGGCGGGTGATTGTAATCCCACCTACTCAGGAGGCTGAGGCAGGAGAATTGCTTGAACCCGGGAGGCGGAGGTTGCATTGAGCCGAGACGGCGCCACTGCACTCCAGCCTGGGCAACAAGAAAGAAACTCCGAAAAAAAAAAAAAAAAAAAAAGAAAGAAAGAAAGAGAAAAGAAAAGGGAAAGGAAAAGCGCAGAATCCCAAAAAAGAGGAAATCTAAAAAGAACCCGGCAAGAGCATTCCACACAGATTCCACAGCTTCTAACTTCTTCATACAGACTGTTCCACACACCACTGTGACCCAATACTTTCCTGGATCGAAGTAATTACGTATATTTTAAGATTTGGGCCATATCTGGCTATGGATCATTCATACTATCATTTACTCAAGACGTATTTAAATTAAGTCACTTTTCCTTTACTATACGACCTGCCAAGTTTACTGTAATAAAAAGCTTCCTATCACTATGATAAATGGAACATCAGTATCACATGCCACAAACATAAGGTACATATTAGGTATATATTAATAAAGATTACCAAAGGGTGGCACTCCTTGACAGACTCCTCGTGTAAGTTTTCCTCGGGAATGTCTGGAAGACAAGAAGCTTCACCCTCCTCCTAGAGGTGAGAGTGTGTGGTTAACACTTCCCCGGAGATTTACTTTCAGCTTCTCCTATAGGTTCATTCCCTAGTGATTTTCTTTCAGCTTCTCCTATAGGTTAGCACTCCCTGTGGTTTTCTTTCAGCTCCCTCTATAGGTGAGAGTGACTTTCTTTTACTCCCTCTATAGGTTAGAGCGTGGGGTTACCTTGTTCAACAAAATTTTATTGAGTGACTATTCTATCTCAGATAGGATAACGTGGGGTTACTTAGTTTAACAAAATTTTATTGAGTGACTGTTCTATTTCAGATAGGATAGCGTGGGGTTACTTAGTTTAACAAAATTTTATTGAGTGACTGTTCTATTTCAGATAGGATAGTGTGGGGTTACTTAGTTCAACAAAATTTTATTAAGTGACTGTTCTATTTCTGATAGGATAGTGAGGGGTTACTTAGTTCAACAGAATTTTATTGAGTGACTATTCTATTTCAGATAGGATGCTAGCTGCTGAGGATACAGAAGGAGAAAATGGGAGAGTTTGTATTATGATTGAGCAAGGGTTGGGAAAGAAAAGAAGGGAAAAAAGGAAGTTGGCAGGTGGACGTAGACTATAACATACACTCCTTATCTCTGTCTCCTAAGATTTGGGCCATATCTGGCTATGGATCATTCATACTATCATTTACTCAAGATGTATTTAAATTAAGTCACCTTTCCTTTACTATACAACTTGCCAAGTTTACTGTAATAAAAAGCTTCCTATCACTATGATAAATGGAACATCAGTGTCATATGCCACAAACAGAAGGCTTGTTTAAGCCACTGCAATTCAACTTTGGCTCCTTCAACCTCTAACAGTACACTAATGAGAGCCTCCAGAGGACCTTCTAATTTTAAGATCCAATGGGAAAATTTCAGTCCTCATTTCAATTGACCCTGTAGACCACCACTCTCTCCTTATGGTTCACTAGGCCATCCCTTCTTATCTTCAGTCAGCCTCTTTTTTTTTTTTTTTTTTAATTGAGACGGAGTCTTGCCCTGTCGCCAGGCTGGAGTGCAGTGGCGCAATCTCGGCTCACTGCAAGCTCCGCCTCCCGGGTTCAAGCAATTATCCTGCCTCAGCCTCCCGAGTAGCTGGGACTACAGGTGCACACCACCACGCTTGGCTAATTTTTGTATTTTTAGTAGAGACAGGGTTTCACCATGTTGGCCAGGATGGTCTCAATCTCTTGACCTCGTGATCTGTCAGCCTCTTAAATGCTGATGCTTGTCAGGATTTTGTCCCTAACCTTCTTGTCTGGATGATCTTCCTGTTTACATCTACAGCTATAGCTTCCACCTACATAAGCTAAAGACTCCCAAATCCCCGAAGAACAAATGAGGTCTGTTTTCCTCTCCAGCCGCATCTCCTATATTAGCAAATTACTACTAGCATTTCTGTAACGGTGCTTTAGTCTCTTCTCACCTGTATCTTATTTCCCTCTACCTAACTCCTTGACTCATGCCAAGTTTGTTCTTCAAGATTCAGCCTTAGTGTTCCCTCTTCTGGGAAGCATGGGGGGAGGGGGGTGTTCTCCCTTGATGCTCTCCAACACACTCTATCAGTGCGCTTCCAGTAATCAGTGTGCCTGACTATTCTGCTCTACTGCTCTCCTTGAAGCCATGCTTTTTTTTTTTTTTTGAGATGGGAGTCTCACTCTGTTGCCCAGGCTGGAGTGCAGTGGCACGATCTTGGCTCACTGCAACCTCCGCCTCCCAGGTTCAAGCAATTCTCCTGCCTCAGCCTCCTTAGTAGCTGGGATTACAGGGGCATGCCACCACACCCAGCTAATTTTTGTATTTTTAGTAGCGACAGGTTTCACCATGTTGGCCAGGCTGGTCTCAAACTCCTGACCTCAGGTGATCCACCTACCTTGGTCCCCCAAAGTGCTGGGATTATAGGCATGAGACACCGTGCCCAGCCAAAGGCATGAAATTAATCTGCATTTACAATTCACAGCACAGGGCTCAATAAATATTTGTTAAATTGATGAATGTAAGAAATCCCCAAGCTGTGAACAGTCAAGCACAGAAGATAAGGAGCTTGTGGTGGTTGGGGTGGGTGTGAACCAGGGATATTTAAAACTTGAGGACTTAGATCCTCTTTCCTTCCTTCCATCCAGGCAGCCAGGACTGGCAGGCCATCAGGGTCAGAGCCAAGGAGATGGATGGGGCTGAGGAGGCAGGCCGGGTAGCCAGCTGGCAGGGTAGGAAATTGGTTACACACAGGAGAAAGGAGTAATTACACTGAGATAAACACTGGAATGAACCCTGTGGTACTGAATTGGAATCAGAGGTATAGTTTGAACTCATTATATTTAATAAACAAATATAGATGTGTATATACATTTACATGGTGTATATATACACATACATGTGTTTTTCTCTGTGCTCTGAGGCCTTTAAACAATGATGCCCCAATAGCGATGATATACCTAGTTCCCCACCTTGGTTTTTAAACATTGTTCTCTATTAAAAGGAATCAACGGGCTCCTTAGAGAAATGGCTGATCCCAGGGGCTGGGGCAAGGAAAGTATGAATCTGGGACATCTTGAGCCAGAAAAGTAAAAAACTGCTCAGAAACTGATAGGGATTTGTCCAAAGGACACAGGGACGAGTTGGAGGGGCCCTCATTTTCCAAATCTGAGGCAACTTGAATATCAAAACAATCATGGTAATGAATTAACTCACTAACTAAAACAGGAGTCCATGAGTCCACACTGATGCAAAGTGGTGGAGGAGAGTGTGTTCTCCTTTACAGTAGAATGTAAACTAATAAATTAATGATGGAATTAGAGCCAGCATTAGGTAGCCATCATGATACTATCAGGCAGCCATCATAATACCATCAGACAAGAAAGATCAATGAATGCTAAAACTAGGGGGTCAAAGTTTAATGAGTAAACAGGGTATTTATAGTCTCAAAGTACCTCCACACAAAATACTTTAATTTCAATGGGAAAAAGACAGTAGACACCACCTTATCCAAGGGATCAAGGTTATCATCACTAGTAACAGGACAAAGTAACACCATGTGCCTCCTCTAGAATAAATAGGGGTCTCTCCCCTACTGAAGTAGTCTGAATAAAATCTGTGTTGCTAACTATGTCTGGTATTGTTCCTCTTTGACAAGGGCAAGAAGATATTATCTCAGAAACAGTATGAAAAGTCATGCTGAAGAATTATATGCAAGGAATGAAAGTAAGCAACAAGTCAAGGTTAACTCCTGGGTTCTTGGCTTGAGTAGCTGGGTGGGTGAGGGAGTCAGTTACTAAGATAAGAAAGTCTCCTCCTCCAGAAGAAAAAAAAATGATTTTTTCCCTTTTGCCAAAAACGGCATTATCACAACTATAGGCAAAAACTGAATGGGTCTGTAGATTAGAGGCAGTTTAAAAAAATCTTTTTATTTAAAAAAAATATAGATACCAGGGTCTTGCTATGTTGCCCAGGCTGGTCTCAAACTCCTGGACTTAAGCGATCCTCTCGCCTCAGCCTCCCAAAATGCTGGGAGCCACTATGCTCAGCTAATAGATGGCAGTTTTGTGTCAGTTAATTTTCTGATTTTGATCGTTGTAATGTGGTTATGTAGAATGTCTTTAAGAAATTTACGCTGAAGCGTGTAAGGGCAATGGGGCATCATATGATTCAGGAAAAAAATGTATACGTGCATATATATATATATATATATGTGTATATATATATATATATATATGTGTGTATATATATATATATATATATATATGTATATATATATGTATATACATCCCCCCCACACAGAGAGACACAGGGAGAGACAGAATGATAGTGCATATATAGGAGAGACAGATAGACAAAGCAAATGTGGTTAAATGTTAACAATTAAGGAACCTGGGTGAAGGATATATAGGAGTTATTTGAGCTACTCTTACAACTTTTTTGTAAGTTTGAAATTATTTCAAATTTCAAAATGTAAAGTTTTTTTTTGTTTTTGTTTTTGTTTTAAACAGTCTCGCTCTGTCACCCAGGCTAGAGTGCAGTGGTGCAATCTCAGCTCACTGCAACCTCTGCCTCCCAGGTTCAAGCGTCAGCCTCCCAAGTAGCTGGGATTACAGGGGCACGCCACCACATCCAGTTATTTTTTGTAATTTTAGTAGAAACAGGGTTTTGCCATGTTGCCCAGGCCGGTCTCAAACTCCTGGCTTCAAGCAATCCACCCGCCTTGGCCTCCCAAAGTGCTGGGATTACAGGCGTGAGCCACCACGCCCAGCCCAAAATGTATTTTAAAATAAAGCAGCTCATGTTATTTCTTAAAAACTGAAGATAGGGCCAGGCGCGGTAGCTCACGCCTGTAATCCCAGCACTTTGGGAGGCTGAGGCAGGTAGATCACCTGAGGTCAGGAGTTTGAGACCAGCCTGGCCAACATGATGAAACTCCATCTCTACTAAAAAATACAAAAATTAGCCAAGCATGGTGGCGGGCGCCTGTAGTCCCAGCTACTCAGGAGGTTGAGGCAGGAAGAAATGCTTGAATCTGGGAGGCAGAGGTTGCAGTGGGCAGAGATTGTGCCACTGCACTCCAGCCTGGTCAACAAGAGCAAAACTTTGTCTCAAAAAAAAAAGAAACTGAAGATAAACTTAATAATCTGAATCACACATAAAAGGCTTTTTGCCTGTTTTTTGTTTTTTTAAGATGGAGTCTTGTTCTGTCACCAGGCTGGAGTGTAGTGGCACAATCTCGGCTCATAGCAACCTCCGCCTCCCGGATTCAAGCGAGTCTCCTGCCTCAGCCTCCCGAGTAGCTAGGACTACAGGTGTGCACCACCATGCCCAGCTAATTTTTGTATTTTTAGTAGAGACGGGGTTTCACCATGTTGGCCAGGATGGTCTTGATCTCTTGACTTCGTGATCTGCCTGCCTCAACCTCCCAAAGTGCTAGGATTACAGGCATGAGCCACTGTACCCGGACCCTTTTGCCTGTTTATCTACCTTCATCTTTTTCTAAAAATAATTTATAGAGGTTTATCAATATGTAAAAATTTTAACAAGATAAACTAAATTGAAAACGAGGAAGAAAGATGTATGACCCTGGCAAGAACCTTCTAAGTTGTCAAATTCTACAAAATACTCTTGAAAATTTGATTATGTGGAGAGGTTTCACTTCATTTTGGCAAACAGCCCCAACTTCAACATAGCTATTCGTTCTTTTGTGTTTCTGATATCCTTTTATTCAAACTTGACCTGAAATTAGACACAGAGAATAAACTACTGGGATATAGGGGCAGAAAATAATTATTATTAAGAACAAAGGACAGACTTTTAAAACACTAGTAAATTTTATGCATGTATACACACTTTATTAAATTTGCATTCTAAGATATACACAAGGCCAGCATTTCACAAAACTTCCTATTATTCCAAAAGCAGTAATCATGAAACAGTGATTATATAAGTCAATGAAGCAAAAAACATTATCTATAGGGTTTTATCATATCATCTCTTATACCTGTTTTCAAATAGAAGCCTGAAATATATGATATATATTAGAATAGGAAGAGAGAATTTTACTTTATAACAATCACTTTTCAAATATTAGACTTTATATAAAAATAAAGGGGTCTTAACAAAGTTCATCTGTGAGTTAGCATATCTCTTTATTTCAAAACAATCCCTGCAAAAACTTAACTTTCCAGTCCATTTAAACAACAAAAACTAAAAATGAAGCTTGGTTTAAATAATAAAGTGAATCATCTTGTCTCCTAGTTCTCACACCATTGGAACAACTTCCATTTCCTGACCTAATTCTATCCCACCATTGAATTTCAAAAATTAATGTAAATACCATCATATTTCAGTTATTTCTTAACAGTGTTAAGTTCGAGCCTAAAAATGATGGCCAAGTGTCCCTTTAAGGCAAAGAAGACAGTAGGTGGATAAATCTCCTGAAAGACAAAACCATCTATTATCACTATAGAGGCAGAACATTTTGACATGATCTTTTACAAACAGAATAGATACACTGCATACCATCGAAGAATTTTTTCTTTATAATGGCATACTAGGGTACAAGCTTCATAATAGATTTATGTTACGTTTGAAGAAGTAGAGACTTTTCCCAGATGAGAGCAATACAAGAAATAAAGCCATTAATGGCTGTTATGGTTACAATTTAAAATAAAGGACACATCGGATGTTGTAACAGAAGTACTGCACGCTAAGTGATGCTCTCTTGTAATTGAAAGAGAATGGGTTTCCCTTCAAGCCATATGCTATTACTAGTCTGTGAGTGCCTTCAAAGCACATACTCTTCCTTTAAAATCCAAGGATCTTTGCCTTCAAAAAGACACAAATGCAGTAGTTTTCATTTCTTACATTCACTTAAAAATGGATTATGATTCCAGCAGGCAAATCTGCATATTAAATATAGACAACCCAACCACAGTATCTGAACATTAAAAGAAATCTATCACGACAGACATTTTACCTAGTTATAAATAACATAACAATAGATTACACTCAGATTTCTTAAACAGCTCACTCAGGAGTCTCCTCTTTTAAAAATTAAATAACTTATGGTACCTCACACTTATAGCACGTACACAGTTCATAGCTGAAACAGCTTCTTAAAAGCAGAATGCACAATCACATTGACTTTTTCAGCTTCTAAAAGCTTCTTTGTAGATATTAAACTGCCCTCACTACAAGGCAGTATGAACAAGAACTGGATTCTGATTCTGGTGGCAACACAATAACTATAAGGCAGTAAGAACAAGAACTGGATTCTGATTCTGGCAGCAACACAATAACTAAAACACCATCCACCACATGACAAAACAAACAAATCCAATGACAAAAAGGAATCGGAAAAAAAGCAGCAACAGAAACAGTATGTGGCAATCATACACATAAGGCCCCTCTTCCACCATACCTTATGATATACATCCCTTATAGCATGACAATGTACCCCAAGGCACCTGAGGCCTCATAATGCCACCCGAGACACTGACAGCTCCATGGACGTTTTTGTACACAGTGGTTTGTGTGTAAATAACTATTCATTCATTTGTAGATGCTCCACACATCTGGTCAAGGCAGGAATTTCTTCTCCTTGATAACACCACCTAGAAATATCAACAATATTTTATATATTCCTTAGGGCAACAGGTTTGAGGAGAAATATATCAACTGTGGTAGCAAAGTCATAAGAACCTGTGATGACTAATCCAAGCATCCTGTAAGTCCGTTTACATTCTCAGCACTAAAATCAATGCTCACTTCACACACCCCAACAGCAAAGAAGCAATAAGAATAATGAAAGCAACTACGTATTTCTTCCCCTCTGTGAGAAATGGCATAAGCGGCTCAAACAGGAAAGGGAAACAAAATAATGTACTTTAAGCTGATGCAGAAAAATAAAAATTTAATATAATTAAAAGCAATTTATATATCATCATGAAATAAAGAGAGATTTGAAACTATGTAGTCAACAGAGGACAAAAAAAAAATCTCTCAAGCAAGAGAATTTCTGATCAAATCTGTCATATCACTGCTGCAGAAAAGGACCATTAAAGGCAATACATATCAGTGCCTTTCTTAAATGTATAGACTCAAAATAGGTGTTTTTTGAGGCACTAAGAAAAAAGATTCCTCTAAGCAATCAAAAATCAGCATTTGAGATTTAATCACTAAATCCAAAATGAGATCAGCAAAACCAGATATTAGTAAGGTCACTAGGCTCACAAAATTGTACTTTGGAGAAGAGAGATGCCAAAGAGTAATAATAGCATCAGAATGCGTGAAATCTGTAAAACTTTAATCCTCATTATGGATCAAAGTTCTCTGCGTTCCCCACTAAACATTTTATGTAGGAAACAGCAGTTAAAACGTTGAATCAGAAATGGTTAAGTCACTTGGGTGAGAGATCATCCATCAAGATGAACGAAGAGCATGAATTGGAGCATGCTACTGGAGACTCTGCGGTAGCGCTGCCTTTAGCCAGCGGGTCTGAGGATAAGCCGCTGCTGCTACTACTGCCATCCAAAATATCTGAACTGAAGACAAAGCAAAAAGAATTATAAGCAAATGCAACTATCAGGGTAAACATAACATGCAATGACACAGTTTCAAGAGCTCACAAATCAGTAAATCACTTGTAAATAATAAAAAAGCATAAAGCCACAGCAATGAACTACATAATATACCACATTATAAAGCCACAGAAATCCAAAGTAAGACTCTTTGAGGTCCTGTATCATTTGATTGTCCCCCCTGGAGGCACCAGACCGCCTAACCTACAATAAACGTTCCTCGTGACATGCCATGGTTTTCGGGAGGGAGTTCCTTCACTTCACTTCAGCTCAAGAAATTTCTATTCTTATGTTTACCTTCCCATCAGGCTTGGAGCAAGAGGAATGGTTACTTATTGAGGTAACCATACTCGGACTATCACAGGTGTTCGATCAAGTACACTGCCTCATAGTTCCTCTACTCTAAAACAAAGTCTTTCAACTCCCCTAGAGTTGATTACTTCCCCATTCCCAAAGGGCCTTCAATTCAAACACATTTTTTAAATGATTTCCCCCTCCGATTCTATGCCATTTATAATTCCTTACACTATTTCCTTTCTTCTTGCTTTCAAAACCCAAAGGTCTATTTCTAGAAGAGTCCCTTTCTTTGATCCCTTCAGTTATTCTCCAGTTAAGCTTCTACAATGAATAATCTACACTCATGGTCTCAATACCCGTTGTCTATTGCCTCTTTATCCTGACAACTGGCTCCTGTTCCTATCCTTCCAGTAAAACTCCAGATCTGGACATCAAGAACCTCTATACCCAGCCCAGGGATTCCTTCCCTATCCAGCCCGGGGGCTCACTGTTCCCCAACCATCAACCTGGCCTGACTCATGAATCTGGCTCCATACTTCAGCAAGGAACTGAGAGCCTTTACAGTCTGGCATCAAGCTGCCTTTCTGGCTTTGGTTTCCATCAATCCAGTAATAAGCTCTATGCTTTATATTTGCCCTGAATTCAATCATTCACTTATTCTAATATTTACTGAGTGCCTGCCAAGTGCAGGAAGTACACTAGATATTAGAAATACAACGGTGTTTAAAACAGACGTGGTCCCAGCCCTCATTGAATTTACAGTATTGTGCAGGAGACAGACATTTAAATAATCATGCTAATAAATATATAATTATAATTTGCAATAAAAGTGATAAAGGAAAGATACAAGGGGCTATGAGAATATGTAACATGGGTAACCTAATCTAATTCGGACGAATGAGAAAAGGTTCCCCAGAGATGATATTTGCTATAATCTGAAGGATGAGCAGGTATTAACTAGTTAAGATTTGGGAGGAAGCAAGGGTAGTTCCAGGAATCAAACAAAAGCAGACTATTGTGGCTGGGGTACAGAGAGTGAAGAAAACACAGTGACAGACAAAGCGGGAGAGGTAATTGGGCAGTTTTAGAATTTACACAGACACTTTTTATTTTTGAAAAGGAAAAAAGCATCGAATTGGAGAAGGAATTATGAATCAGGAAACATGGGTTCTAGTTTGTTTGGTCACTAGCTCCTTTGAAAAAGCCCATTCCAGTCTAACATGCTCTGAGTCGAAATGTTAGGAGTCTTTAATATTATCATTTATCTGAATGTCCAAGGTAATGTACTTCTAGTGTTAAAAGTAACCTATGGTACATTAGAAAGTTTCTGGGCCCTGTACTACCCTCAGTGAAATATATCACCCCCACCCTTGCTTCTCTACTCTTCTACTTTTCTTTAAAATGTCATTTCATTCTATTGCTTGTAGATTGTTTTTAGATGGAGACAGACTACAAATAGGCTTCAGAAAAGTAAAACTAAAAATGGAAACAGTATATTCCACACTACTCCTACTCTACGCTCACTGCTGTCAAATGCATCATCAATAATACCACTTTTAAGTAAGAAGTTTGGAAATTTTAGCTGGCTCCGATATTTTTTCAACCAAATGGCAAAATGGATCTAAAATATGAATTACTCAAACTACTAAAAGAAAGTTGCACAGATAATCCAAGACATTGGAAAATCAAAAGACCTTTCTATTTGCCTTTGGAACATATGTGATTTTTCCTCCTGCAGCTTTTTGCCTAGACTAATATTAAAATGAATTTACTTTCCTAAAGCACATATTGGCCGGGCAAATGAAGGACACGCTCTTTGCTACTTGGCAGGAAGAAATGGGCTTAGATTAAAACTTGGCCACCAAGCAGATAATCTGAATATAAATAAAGAATTCTTTATTCTAACCACCAGACTTACGGTGAGCCCTGGGTTAAAAGATTCCATTTGTAATAAGGCCTGCTTGCTTGGGTGAATCCTGTATTCATTCAAAAACACAAAACATGACTCGTGCAGTGAAATTTGACTTCTAACACTGCTGATTACCTTAAGAGAAATAAGCTAATTGAGGAGCAGAAAAAAAAAAAAGCCCTGAACATTTTATTTCAGAATGTCTTCCCTATTATTAAAATATAAATATATATAATTTTGTTCATTAACAGAAAATAGCACACTTACATTTAGTCTCCACTGCAATTTAGATTCAGAACTTGGTAAATCTTTAACCAGACATTTTCACTTAACTAAAATCTAGTTTCCGTTTGAATTAATCTGGTACAACTACTCATGGTCATGGAAGCAGAGACTTCACGTCACAAATCACTCATTGTTATTCTATCCATGTCAAGTAAGACTTACATGATTTTTTAACCCACAGCAACATCACTGCACAAAAGTAATGTTCATAGTCTACTATTAAATCTTCTACTAGAGCTTCTAAAAGCAACAAGTTCTGGTCTAATTTGAGTTTACCTCTTCTTTCTTTCCTAGCTTAAGCTCTGATGGAAGTGCTAATGAGCCTTACTTAGACTAATGGCCGAAAGCCAGACAACAGTAAAAAAGTATCTGGACAATTCAAATTGGACATAGGAATCCCTGAATCAAAACTGAACAAATTAATTCCAGCCACTGAATATACATATTGAGGCAATATTTGAATCACACAACCAAAAGTACTTATGACTTGGCTGGGCACGGTGGCTCATGCTTGTAATCCCAGCACTTTGGGAGGCCGAGGTGGGCGGATCACGAAGTCAGGAGATCGAGACCACGGCGAAACCCCGTCTCTACTAAAAATATAAAAAATTAGCCAGGCGTGGTGGCGGGCGCCTGTAGTCCCAGCTACTTGGAGAGGCTGAGGCAGGAGAATGGCGTGAACCCGGGAGGCGGAGCTTGCAGTGAGCTGAGATCGCACCACTGCACTCCAGCCTGGGTGACAGAGCAAGACTCCGTCTCAAAAAAAAAAAAAAAAAAAAAAAGTACTTATGACTTAAAGTAATGCCCTCTGTCTAGAAAAACTAAGGATGAAGTATGAGCAACTCATTAAAAGTCCAATGATAAAGTAATAACAAAGGTAGGAGGTCCAGTGTGATTCATGCTATCACCCCACCTGGCTGAGCCACTTTGTGCCTTGTCTAGTCAATAAGCCGGGTCCTATCAGATTAATGACGGGCAGGTAAATACACTAGAAATTAGTCACAGCCCTATCAAGCCTACCACAAATTTTGGTATAAGGTATGACTATAGGGCATCCCCACACCCCTTGCTCTGGGTTAAACTGATATATATGGCATGTTCTCTGGTCTCTACTATCTTACCTTAAGGGTCCCAGTATTATCCTTCTGAATAACTTCTAAGTTTTTAAGATCACATATTTAAATATCAGTCTGCAGTCATGCTGAGGACAGGAGTGTTTTTGTTGTTTTTTCTGTTTTAACTTGCTCATTTTTATGGTGAAGGTAGACAGGAGTTTTAAACTATCAGCATAGATGTCTAAGTTGCTCACATAAACATCTCTAAAGTGTGTGTGTGTGTGTGTGTGTGTGTATACACATGTACTTTAGAGATGTGTACAGACATACACATTCCTGTTAATTAATGATTAAAACTTATTTTTTGTACTTGTCACATATTCATGATGAAATTTTGACATGACACATATAACATTAAAAATAGTGTTAGAACCACTAAGACAAATTTAACAAAAAATGTGTTAAAACTATCACATTAACACTGAAGCACGGGGTAAGGAAATTTGTAAGTTTTCCGTTCATAAAAAAGAAAGAGACTATCATTTAATCATCACCGTATGGCCAGCAGCCCTGAAAACTCCTTTATTTTATATAGTATGCTGCAGACACACACAGTCTCACCCCCAAAAGAATGAAGAGCAGATTAAGAGCTCCCAACGTGCAGAAAGAATCAAAGGTAGACTTCTGAGTTATGCTCAAATTTTGATGTCCATAAGGACTAAATGCAGAATGACATAATTCCTGCCTTGTGGTTGATAATGTCCTCCAGATTTGGTTGGCAAAGACCTGGGAATTTTCATTTAGTAAAAGAAAAGAAAAGAAAAGAAAAAAAAAGTATGCCTAACTGGACACAAACTCCAAATAGGTCCACACTCAAATTTCAAACTTAATTTATGCTTCAAAAGATGTCAGATTTTAAAGATTGTTATCTAGTATATAAACTTTAATCTAAAGGCTGTAAAAGCCACCTCTCCTTTTGTTGGGTGGGGCAGGGAATAGACTATAAATATTTAAATGACAAGATAACATCTAATGATCTGATCCTTTTTCTGCTCTCTAAAAGATAGAGGGCACTTGTTTCTGTAGTTTCATTAAAATAGCAAATCATTAAAACCATCCAATGATAAAAGTAATCACAAAACTAAGATATCCGGTTTGATTCATGTTATCACCCCATCTGGCTGAACCACTTTGTGCCTTGTTCAGTCAATAAGCTGGGTTCTATCAGATTAACAGCAGGTAGGTAAATAAACAAAAAATTAGCCGCAGCGCTATCAAGCCTAGCACAGATTCCTTAGTTTTGTTATCAAGTAGGTTGCCAACCTTGGTAGCAGAAACCAGAACACAGCTGATTCCTATCTCTATCCCCATTTCTAAGAATATGAACGTCTGATTCTGATTAATGAAACTACATTAAAGAGATAAAAGAGGCTGGGTGCGGTGGCTCATGCCTGTAATCCCAACACTTTGGGAGGCCAAGGCACGCACATCACTTGAGCGCAGGAGTTCAAGACCAGCCTGGGCAACATGGCGAAACCCGGTCTCTACAAAAACAGAAAAATCAGCTCGGCGTGATGGTGCACACCTGTAGTCCCAGCTATTCGGGAGGCCGAGGTAGGTGGATGGCTTGAGCCCGGGAAGCAGAGGTTGCAGTGAGCCATGATCACACTACTGTACTCTAGTCTGGGCAATAGACCAGATCTTGTCTCAAAAAAAAAAAAAAAAAAAAAAGGCCAGGTGAGGTGGCTCACGCCTGTAATCCCAGCACTTTGGGAGGCCGAGGCGGGTGGATCACCTGACGTTGGGAGTTCGAGACCAGCCTGACCAAAATGAAGAAACCCCATCTCTACTAAAAATACAAAATTAGCCGGGCATGGTGGCACATGCCTGTAATCCCAGCTGCTCGCGAGGCTGAGGCAGGAGAATCATTTGAACCCAGGAAGCGGAGGTTGCAGTGAGCCGAGATTGCACCATTGCACTCCAGCCTGGGCAACAAAAGCGAGACTCCGTCTCAAATAAAGTTTCTGCAAAAGCAGGATCCAGTTTTTGTTTGTTTGTTTGGTTTTTTTTTTTTTTTTTTTTTTTTTGAGACAGTCTGGCTTTGTTGCCCAGGCTGGATGGAGTGCAGTGGTGTGATCCTGGCTCACTGCTACCTCTGCCTCCCAGGTTCAAGCAATTCTCCTGCCTCAGCCTCCCGAGTAGCTGGGATTACAGGCATGCGCACCATGCCCGGCTAGTTTTTGTACTTTTAGTAGAGACGGGGTTTCACCATGTTGTCCAGGCTGGTCTTAAAACTCCCGACCTCAAGTGATCCGCCCACCTCGGCCTCCCAAAGTGTTGGGATTACAGGCGTGAGCCACCGTGCTTGGCCAGGATCCAGTTTTTATATTTAAAAAAATCATATTTAAAAATCTCTTAATTATAGGCAAAAATATCAGCATCATTAGTATATAAGGTGTCCCCAAAGTCTTAGCACAATTGTAAGCTTTAATAACCTCAGAAGTACAGTTGCTGCAAACTGACTAAAAACATCATCTGGAAGTTTAATTAATGACTTAACTATCTTTGACACTTAGTTTTGTGAATTTTGAGTAACAGATTTCTTTTTCAGATTATTTGAACCACACTTGGCTTGTTGACACTCTATGAGTGGCTGTGAATAAAGCAAATGTCTCTTGTGTGAGGCAACAACTTTTTTTTTTTGAGACAGTCTCGCTCTGTCGCCCAGGCTGGAGTGCAGTGGCGCGATCTCAGCTCGCTGCAAGCTCTGCCTCCCGGGTTCACGCCATTCTTCCTGCCTCAGCCTCCCGAGTAGCTGGGACTACAGGCGCCCACCACCACGCCAGGCTAATTTTTTTGTATTTTTAGTAGAGACGAGGTTTCACCGTGTTAGCCAAGATGGTCTCGATCTCCGGACCTCGTGATCCACCCGCCTCAGCCTCCCAAAGTGCTGGGATTACAGGCGTGAGCCACTGCGCCCAGCCACAACAGCTTTTTACGTTTAAGAATCAAAAGTTGGCCAGGCGCAGTGGCTCATGCCTATAATCCCAACACTTTGGGAGGCCAAGGTGGGTGGATCACCTGAGGTCAGGAATTCAAGACCAACCTGGAGAACATGGCAAAACTCCATATCTACTAAAAATACAAAAATTAGCCGGGTGTGGTGGCACGTGCTTGTAATCCAAGCTACTCAGGAGGCTGAGACAGAAGAATAGCTTGAACCCAGGAGGCGGAGGTTGCAGTGAGTCGAGATTGCACTGCTGCACTCCAGCCTGGGCGACAGAGCGAGACTCTGTCTCAAAAAAATAAAATAAAAAGTTTCCTTCATCACCAATGTTGACGTTCCCAGGGCTCTCCTAGCCATTCACGGGTCTACAGGGTAGGGGAGTAGTGACAAGGAAATAGAAGCCTCACAATAGCCACTGCTAGAGATGGTTTAGGTTGTGCTGCTCGGAGGAATAAATGTCTGGACAATGAGAGAAGACCCTTCGTAAATACTGCACCTTCTCTTTCCTTTCTTACTTATTTGCATGAACCTGTTTTACAGCATCCTGCACTGTCAGCCAAAGACAATAAAAAAATAAGTCACCTCACCCTGTATGTTTTTAGCTTGGTAAAATGCTGTCATATCTTTTACTTAACTTGGTCACTTGGTTAGTAACTAGGTAAGCAAACCTATTTATAGTCATGTGCCTATTAAAACACACTTTACCATAAAAGTGAGATGCACTTTCCACTAAGGATAGAGTTTCATCCAATAGTCCTCTTGACAAGCTTCAGAAGTTTTCTCTTTGCCATCATCTACATACCTGGAAAGGCACTCTGTACCAAAATTAGCATACTGAACTAGCAAGGACAGACAGAGATGAGAGGAAAAGAGACCATGGAGCTGAAAATAGCTAGAACAATCTAAAAGGCATCTATCTGTTCCAAGGTTAGAATAGTACTGATCAACAAGACTAACAAACTAGAATAATCTGTGACTTCTTGGTCAACTAGAAGTACAGGTTATTTCACACGAAACAATGAATAAGTGATTTGGGAAGAAGGGATCATCCATTCTTATAGCTTATAAGTGGCTTATACACTCCTTCCATTCAAGGGGTATGATCTTGCTATTTTTAAAGTGAGTGCCCTCATGGGCTTTTTAAAAAGATCTTCAGGCAGGGCACAGTGGCTCACACCTGTAATCCCAGCACTTTGGGAGGCCGAGGTGGGTGGATCACCTGAGGTCAGGAGTTCGAGACCAGCCTGGCCAACATGGCAAAACCCCATCTCCACTACAAATACAAAAAAAAATAGCTAGGTGTGGTGGCCCATGCCTGTAGTCCCAGCTACTTGGGAGGCTGAGGCAGGAGAATCTCTTGAACCCGGGAGGCAGAGGCTGCAGTGAGCCAAGATCACACCACTGCACTCCAGACTGGGCAACAGAGCGAGCCTATCTCAAAAAAACAAACAAAAAAAAATCCTCAGCCGTAGAACTCAGGGAACAAAAAAAATTCTGAAAAACAGTACACAATTGATTACAAAAGTATTCAGTGAGTTGATCAGAACATACTGAAATATTTCAAAATATTACCTGGTCACTGCTACTTATCCCTTCCCCTTCCTTCCAATGTGTACATAAGCACTCAAGTGCTCAACTTCAGGTATAGGAAAAGAAGTTAACGTTCTCATGAAAACACTGAAGGCCCTTAAAGACCTAAACTAGGATGAGTAAGATTTAAAAAACGTGTGTGACTAGACCGTAAGAATCAGGAAATGTTATTATAAAAATGAAACCTTAGCATTGTTCTGAAATATTTCACAATTTTCTAAAAGATAACAATAGATAATGCTAATCAGAGAATACTATGCTTAAGAGAATCCTGGTATCCTCTGCTAGGTCAAAAGGACTGGATACAAAATGCAGGCAGAGCAGCTACAATCAATACACATTACCCACAGCCACCCAGAGACTCTTTCTCACACCAGCCAGCAGTTGGCACTGCCACACCATTGGCAACTAATGACAGGCTGACCTAACAGGAGCTGGGAACGAAAGCGAAGGTGTCAGAAAGACATATACATTTCCAAATGAAATACTGTTCACTTTGAAATAATCTGTTTTTTTCACATTATCCTCCATAGATTTCCCCTTCATGGGAGCATGGATAAGAAGTTGAAAATATTTTAAATTAGAATCTTTGGACAATTTTGATGGTAAGGAGTTGGGGGGCAGAAAGCATAATTTTATTGAGCTAAACACCTCAAGTGAAGCTTCTTCAGACTTGAGGTGATGAAAAAATTTTAAAACTTAAAAGAAGAGAAGCTTCTTCATTCACCGTAATAATTTTTAAAAATCTGTTAGTTACCAAGTCACCATGTTTTAGGACCACATTTCTGGATTCCTAGAGAATGCCATTTACTATGACTTGATAAAAATCTAAGTCAACTGCTATTCAGATTCATTTGCTATTAACGAAGCACCTGTATCAACTCTTTCTAATCTCTTTGCAATGGTGTTTTGAGTTTTGTCAGGTATCTGTTTTATAATATTGTCACATCCCCAAAATAATGATATAAAAAATAAATATTAACAAAATTCAGAAAAATATTTTAAATTATCCCAATATACTTTCAATGTGGCTCTTTTAAAATGGATTATACTCTAATATACTTTTCATTTTATTTCATTTTTTACCATGAACTGAGATCAGACAGTTGCGCGGCATCTGGAGATAACATATTGGTAGTGCCTTGGAAGAGTCTCTTGGGCTGACTTTCTGTCTCCATTTCACCTAAAACAGAAAGAGATGATGCTACTATAAAACAATTTTACAAATACAGGCGTGGTGCTAACATATGATGACCTTTGTTTAACCAAAGCTCAGACTACTTCTTCAAACCACTTCTTAAAACTATTTTCCCATGTGCTTTAACATGGAAGAAATATGCTTCCACATAAACTCAATCAAAAAGTTGGCAGCCCTAAAAAATTTCTCACTCATTATCCACAGCGTGCTACGGACATATTCACATTAATAGGAAAGTAGAACACTGACTGCATCAGGCAAAATGAAGCAAGGCTGACCACAGTAGAGATAAAGAATTCCCAAATAACTGAAACTCAGTCAATATTGTATGCTACATAGTTAGCAAGGCCTATTGGTTTTATATATTTTGATACCTGAACATTTCCTGAGATGGTGTCAAACTGGTTAAAAAATGTGTAGTCTGATAAGTAGTGTATAAGTAAAAAGTTGCTTTCACACTATTTAATGAAAATGAAGATTAAAAAGATAAGTTTGAAAACACACCTGTAATCAAAAGCAAATCTTACTCAATTCACAAAACTGGTATTGTACTGACCACCTCAATCATACAGATCTTCTCAGAATTGCTAATAGAAAAACTTTGCACCAACAGGGATAATGCTTAACATTTTGCTACCAGGAGTACAAAGAGTAAAACCCTAAGTTAGAATAATCTCCTTTAAAATCAGGCTCTGATTTTATTTAAAACATACACATTCCTTGCTTCTGAAGCTCTTCATCTGAGCTTGAAAACGGAATGTTCAAGACAATTTAATTCATGAGCCTGTCTATACTCCAGTAGAAAATTAGTAACTTTGAACTTAAAACTGTACAATTAGAATGAAAAAAGATCAAGCAAGAACAAACGCAACATTCATTTTGTCCATGCTATCAATTAATTCATATTATCTTTCCTCTGGGACTATTCTGAAAATTGCTGAAAATCCTCAAAAGTTGTTTTTTTCCATGCTTTAATATGCAGCTTTTAAAAGTTGCTGCTGGGCTTTTGAGTTCGCCTCACTAGCAAAAGACTTCAGCTCTTTTGAGCAAAGAATTCCTCCATCTGCTGGTGTATTTGGGAATAGCTGTAAAACTAAACAACCATAGTAATTCCTTCAACTTCCTGCAACAAATTTTAAGTTAGTAATAGTAACAACAATAATAGCTTTATTTCCAACTGTTATTTTCACTTACTGGCTACTGAGAACATTCCTAGGACTACAAATAACTCCCTATAAGATTAAGGAAAGACTGTTTATAAAATAAAACTTATACACTAAATACAAATATTGTCACCATATCAGGAACTATATAAAATAAAACTTATACACTAAATACAAATATTGTCACCATATCAGGAACTATTTTCCAGAGCACACCATCTTTAATTTTAAGTTGTTTGAAATATAGCACTTTTGGAATCTGTGTATGATCCTATGACTGGAAAGTTTTCAAAGCCACAAATACCTGTTCCCCTAACATCAGAAAAGTTGGTCTGTTTATTGGCCCTGAAGGTGATCTGCACAAAGAAACCACTTGCTGAATTGCTTTTAAAAGTGCGGTTGGCCAGGCGCGGTGGCTCACGCCTGTAATCCCAGCACTTTGGGAGGCCGAGGCGGGCAATCACCTGAAGTCAGGAGTTTGAGACCAGTCTGGCCAACATGACAAAACCCCATCTCTACTAAAAATACAAAATTATCTGGGCATGGTGGTGCACACCTGTAATCCCAGCTATTTGGGAGGCTGAGGCAGAAGAATAACTTGAACCCAGGAGGCGGAGGTTGCAGTGAGCCAAGATCACACCACTGCACTCCAGCCTGGGTGACAGAGCAAGACTCCGTCTCAATTTAAAAAAAAGTTATTGTTAATGACTGGTCTCAATGAAAAAAAAAAAAGTTATTGTTAATGGCTGGGCACGGTGGCTCATACCTGTGTAATCCCTGCAATTTGGGAGGCCGAGGCAGGTGGATCACTTGAGGCCAGGAGTTTGAGGACAGTGTTGCCAACATGGCGAAACCCCGTCTCTACTAAAAATACAAAACTGAGCTGGCCATGGTGGTGTACTCCTGTAATCCCAGGTACTTGGGAGGCTGAGGCAGGAGAATCGCTTGAACCCAGGAGCCCAGGAGGCAGAGGTTGCAGTGAGCTGAGATTGCACCACTGCACTCCAGCATGGGTGACAGAGCAAGACCTTGCCTCAAAAAAAAAAAAAAAAAAAAAGTTATTGTTAAGACTCGTTTAAAATGACACCTGACGCTTGCAAGCATGTAGTCATATCCCCAGGAATAATGAATAAAACTGTGTTGCTGGCCGGGCGTGGTGGCTCACACCTGTAATCCCAGCACTTTGGGAGGCCGAGGCATGTGGATCACCTGAGGTCAGGAGTTCAAGACCAATATGGTGAAACTCTGCCTTTATTAAAAATACAGAAAATTCGCCAGGCGTGGTGGTGGTGGGTGCTTCTAATCCCAGCTACTCGGGAGACTGAGGCAAGAGAATCGCTGAGCCCAGGAGGTGGAGGTTGCAGTGAGCCAAGATCACGCCACTACACTCCAGAGTCTGGGCAACAAGAGCGAAATTCGGTCTCAAAAAACAAACAAAAACCTGTGTTGCTTTTTTTTTTTTTGAGACAGGGTCTCACTCTGTGGCCCAGGCTGCGATCTCGGCTCACTGCAACCTCTGCTTCCTGGGCTCAAGGAATTCTCCAGCCTCACCCTCCCAAGTAGCTGTAACAGCACAAGCCACCAACGCCCGCTTAATTTTGTATTTTTTGTAGAGACGTGGTTTTGCCATGTTGCCCAGGCTGGTCTCAAACTCCTGAGCTCAAAGCAATTCTCCCGTCTCGGCCTCCCAAAGTGCTGGTATTACAGACCTGTGTTGCCTTTTTAAAGAGATGCCATCAGGTGCCCTTTATAAGCATCTAACACTAGTGTTGACTGATACTAAACTAAACTATTTTAGCCTACTGCTTTGTGGTTCAAAATAAGGTAACTGAGAGCACCCTGTTATATAAAAAACTCTATAGAATTGAATATAAGGCAATTCTTGCTTTGATGAGGCATAATTTGATGAGGGGGTAAACCTCACCTTATATTTGAGTACACAGCACATTTATGGATATGTTTGCTACGGCATTAGCATATATTTCTGCAGTTTATAAACTATGCATCTCTTTCATATTTAGATGAGAGGCAATTTTTTGAATATATAATGATAATATGAATATATGAATAAAACTGTTATGAAGTATAAGAAAATATAGATGTATCAAATAACTCATTTACAAAATTGAGAACCAGCAGAGCAAACATTTGGAAGAATACTTTTGAGTTTCCCTAGAACACAAGAGAGCAATGCTGTTAGCTCATTTCAGACAGGAGTTCTAGTTTTTAATTCAAGCTTGGCTAGGTATAAGACCAGAAGCATGATGCTTATCTTTTTCTTTTTCCCCCCAGCTTTACTGAAGTATAAATGACAAATAAATTTATATATATTTAAGGTATACAATGTGATGATCCGATGTATGTACATACTGTGAAATGATGATCACAGTCAATTTTTTTTTTTTTTTGAGATGGAGTGTCACTCTGTTGCCCAGGCTGGAGTGCAGTGGTGCGATCTCAGCTCACCACAACCTCCGCCTCCCAGGTTCAAGCGATTCTCCTGCCTCAGCCTCCCAAGTAGCTGGGATTACAGGTACCTGCCACCACGCCCAGCTAATTTTTGTATTTTTAGTAGAGACAGGATTTTGTCATATTGGCCAGGCTGGTCTCAAACTCCTGACCTGAGGTGATCCACCCGCCTCGCCCTCCCAAAGTATTGGGATTACAGGCGTGAGCCACCATGCCCAGCCCACAGTCAAGTTTTTAACACATCTTTTGCTTCACCTAGTTACCTTTCGTACGTGTGTGGTAAGAACACTTAAGATCTACTTTCTTAGCAAATTTCAAGTATGTGACACAGTAGCATTAGCTATAGTCACCATGCTGCTACATACCTTTTCTTTTAAGAGGACCAAGAACACTGGGTCTAATGCACTTGACTGGACTCTGACTTCTCCTGCTTTGATGAAAAAACAAACAGGATAATGTGAAGAACATCCAAGATGCAAGATAAAACAGCAGTCCAGCCCAACAAATACATAAATAAAATGGACAATCTTATCAATGACTGAAATGGAAAATTCTTCTGTAATTAACTGAAATGCCAATACATGATTTGACCCAGCATATGGCAACCTGGAATAATACAGCATTTTAAGTCCTTTAAAAAATATTCTATATGACAAAATACCCCCAACAGTTTAAAGAAAAAAAGATACCCTATTTAAAAAGTATTTTGGGGCTGGGCCGCAGTGACTCACGCCTGTAATCCCAGCATTTTGAGAGGTCAAGGTAAGCGGATCATCTGAGGTCAGGAGTTCGAGACCAGCCTGACCAGCATGGTGAAACCCTATCTCTACTAAAAACACAAAAAATTAGACAGGCATGGTGGTGCATGCCTGTAATCCCAGCTACCCAGGAGGCTGAGACAGGAGAATCACTTGAACCCGGGAGGCAGAGGTTGCAGTGAGCTGAGATCGCACCATTGCACTCCAGCCTGGGCAACAGGAGCAAAACTCCGTCTCAAAAATAAATAAAGTAATTTGGATTTGATTGGTCTATGAACTTTAACATTTTTTCCTTATTCTTAAAAAGGATGTATTATTGTGGGGGGTGTGTATGTGTGTGTTTCCCCACTAAATATAAATCAGCATTAAATTCCCCCTAAAAAACTCTGGGGCCGGGCGCTGTGGCTCACGCCTGTAATCCCAGTACTTTGGGAGGCCGAGGAGGGCACGAGGTCAAGAGATTGAGACCATCCTGGCCAACATGGTGAAACCCCATCTCTACTAAAAATACAAAAATTAGCCGAGGGTGGTGGCGCATGCCTGTAATCCCAGCTACTTGGGAGGCTGAGGGAAAAGAATTGCTTGAACCCGGGAGGCAGAGGTTTCAGTGAGCTGAGATCACACTACTGCACTCTAGCCTGGCGACAGAGTGAGATTCCATCTCAAATACAAAAAAAAAAGAAAAGAAAAAACTCTGGTTAAAATGTTAATGGTAGATTATAGGCAGTGGGTATATGGTTGTTCACCATGAAATTCTTTCACTTTTGATGTCTGAAAATTTCACAGTGAAACATTGGGAAAAAGAGTTAATCTTCTTTTTTTTTTTTTGAGACAGAGTTTTTGCTCTGTTGCCCAGGCTGGAGTATAATGGTGCGATCTCAGCTCACTGCAACCTCCGCCTGCTTGGTTCAAGCGATTCTCCTGCCTCAGCCTCCCGAGTAACTGGGATTACAGGCGCCTGCCACCAGGCCCAGCTAATTTTTCTATTTTTAGTAGAGACGAGGTTTCACCATGTTGGCCAAGCTGGTCTTGAACTCTTGACCTCAGGTGATCCACCAGCCTCGGCCTTCCAAAGTGCTAGGATTACAGGTATGAGCCACCCCGCCCAGCCACAAAAAGCTAATCTGAGAGATAAATGTAATGAATGGCACTTCAACCACATTTAAAATTCAAGTTTGCTTACCTTGAAAATCGTCTTGGACTGGGAACTGGACTTGGCGGCAATCCACTGCTGCTCACGAACATCTGTAAGAAGGGTGAAAAACATTACTAGAAAAAACATATTCAATATTAAAATAGTTCTAGCACTCCAGTTTTCTTTCATTTTTTTTTTTTTTTTTTTTTAGAGACAGGGTCTCTCTTTTGCTCAAGCTGGAGTGCAGTGATGCGATCATAGCTTACTGCAGCCTCGAACTCTTGGGCTCAAGCCATCTTCCTGCCCCACCTTCTTGATGAGCTAGGACTATAGGTGTGCGCCACCATGCCCAACTGATTTTTTTGTATCTATTTTTTTTTTTAATGTAGAGATGGGGTCTCGCCATGTTGCCCAGGCTGCTCTCGACCTCCTGAGCTCAAGTGATCCTCCCACCTTGGCCTCCCAAAGAGTTGGGATTACAGGTATGAGCCACCATACCAGGCCCACAATCATTTTCAAAAGGTTCTTTTCAAAATGACAGAAACAATATCTTTAGAATTACTTGGCTGTCTGTGTGTCTCATAACTAAATTACATATATATATTATATATGTAATATATATATAATATATATGTAATATATGTAATATATATATAATATATATGTAATATATGTAATATATATATAATATATATGTAATATATGTAATATATATAATATATATGTAATATATGTAATATATATAATATATATGTAATATATGTAATATATATATTATATATGTAATATATGTTATATATGTAATATGTTATATATGTAATGTTATATATGTGTAATATATGTTATATGTGTAATACATATGTTATGTGTGTAATACATATGTTATATGTGTGTAATATGTTATATATGTGTGTAATATATGTTATATATGTGTGTAATATATGTTATATATGTGTGTAATATATGTTATATATGTGTGTAATATATATATGTTATATATGTGTGTAATATATATATGTTATATATGTGTAATATATATATGTTATATATATGTAATATATATGTTATATATGTGTAATATATATGTTATATATGTAATATATATGTTATATATGTAATATATGTTATATATGTAATATATATGTTATATATGTAATATATGTTATATATATGTAATATATATGTTACATATATATATTTTAAGAAGACCAAGAATATACATATATATATGTATATTTTCCAAATTACTGCTGTAGATGTTCATTGATTTTCCTTCAAGGCATTGGATACTTTAAAAGTGGGGTGATTTGTGTGTGTTTTAGAGTAAACAGCTCAGTTTGTGAAATACACTTAATATCTTGTCAGTTATCCTACCTTTCCGAATCCCCTGGTGGGTGAAGGTGCTGGAGAAACTGGAGTGAAGTCAATTCTCTTAGGAGAATATAATTTCTCCGGCTTGTCAAAATCACTATCACTCTGTAAACATAAAGTGTCATCTCCTCATAATAAATTCAGCACATCACAGCTCTTACTTACTACTATAACACACCCAGATTTTCCAAGGAGAAAGGTATAGACTCTAATATTCTGCTGGAAAAGCAGAGATCAAAAAACAAGTATCAATTTGGAAGTAGAAGGGGAAAGAAGTGTGCGAAAAAATTAATGAACCTAGTGAACAACATAAAAGTTTCTAGAAAATGAAAACCAAACAGACATGAGCAAACTTTACCAGGCTCAAGCTCTCATCCCATGATTGGCTTATCTGCATTGCCGTTTGCATTTCCCTAAAATAAACAAAGGGAAGGGCCGTCAGTGTTTACAAACAAGACACTTATTAGGCTAGGCCCTGCTCTTGCAAAGCACTAACCTTTCATGTGCAGTTTCTCTGTTCACCATATCCAGGCCTTCTTCCTGCAAAGACAAACATATATGCTAAAAAGGCAGGATCACTGACAAAATATTAACTCTTCCACACACTGTAATTTTTATCCACATAGTTCTCTGCTTCAAATAAAAAAAAAAGACTTTTTCTACCTCATTGACATAATCACAGTAGAGTGGAACATTCATGCCGCTTGTATATTTCATCTGCACGCTCCAGAAGAATTATAATCTGTCTCCAACTAACCAGAGTTGCATCCTAACTCATTTTAATATCTACATCTTTAAAATAAAAATGTAAAATCCCAAAAATTTCCAATCTGAGCTAGTAAGTAAAATTTACCCTTTTGATCTGATGCAGTCTGCTACTAGGAATACGATTAGGTGAGGATGACAGCAACTGGAAAGAAAAAGTAAACATTTACTATTTTCTGAATCACAAAGCAGCAGTCTGCTGTCAGTACTGGCGTACAACCTCTTCCTAGGTAAGTTTTCATATTCTTCTTCAAAATTTAGCTCTTTAGATCACTGAACATTAATGCACTAAAGGCAGTACACTTAGTCTTCAAAAAGTACACCAGGTGTCCAACCTCAAAGCGCCATCTGTTGCTAGACAGACACTGACTTCAGCACTTTTCCCAAATGAATGTGAAGCTACGTAAATTTAGAGAAATAAAGACTATGGGCCTTAGAAATATCCATTATCCCACTTATCTAAAATAAAGAACAATATGAGAAGGGAAAGAAAAAAACACCAATGCTATTAATTTTTATTATCAATGCAGCAATGGGGGAAGACAGGCTAATAAGTCTAGTATATAATATTTTGTCTATGATGATTTTCAAAAACACTTTAAAACTGCAATAAGGAGGTTTTGCTTTCACGATCCAAATCCATTCTAAAATCTCATCATATGCTATCACTACAAATCTTACTAGTTAACAAAAAACAATTTGGAAAGACAAGGTGTATCTTTAAAATAACTGATGCTTTCCCTTAGATCATCATTTTTTCATAACACAAAGCAGAAATGATTTGGAGGCCAAATTATGTTCCTTCACAATAATTACAAGCTGGTCACAAACTGTAAGACACAATTCATATCAACAGGTCTTAGAGAGTTCTAGTGGTCATAATATAAACAACTACTATTTATTATATAACGAAATGCAAGTGAGCTTGTAATACTATAAAACCAAATAACAATTATCCTGTTTAAGAGGCCCTACGCTATTAAAACTTATTTGAATACTAATGTAGTGAGCAGTATAAAATAGTGATAAAATGCTCTAAGTTTCTTTTTATTTTTTTTTGAGACAGAGTTTCGCTCTTGTTGCCCAGGCTGGAGTGCAATGGCATGATCTCTGCTCACTGCAACCTCTGCCTCCCAGGTTCAAGTGATTCCCCTGCCTCAGCCTCCTGAGTAGCTGGGACTACAGGCACACACCACCACGCCCAGCGAATTTTTACAACCATTAAGGGAGAATGGAGTATAAGATAAATGTATTTTAGTAGAGACGGGGTTTCATCATGTTGGCTAGGATGATCTCGATCTCCTGACCTCGTGATCCTCCTGCCTTGGCCCTCCAAAGTGCTGGGATTACAGGCGTGAGCCACTGCGCCCAGCCACTGGTGAACTCTTAATAAGATCATTTAGAAAACACCAAGCTACAAGGCAAGCAAATACAGCAGGAAGACTCTCCAACAGGAGACTGTGGAAGAGAGCGCAGATGTGTCAGTTAGGGAAACCCAAGAAACTGAAGAAGCAGTGAAATGATCAGGAAAGTTGACATGAGGATGGCCAAAAACTAACTGGGGAGAAAGTCAGAAATTTACATGCTACATTTACATAATATACAACTTGACAATTTTAGACAAAACTGGAAAGAAGACCAGAAAGAAGAACAGAGCAAAGCTGTGTGTAGTACCAGAAACAACAGGGCAATGTATCGGCTTAAAAAAAAAAAAAAAAAAAGAAAAAGCCAGAACTCCAAGGAGGTGCTGGCTAATGGGGTTAAATAAAGCAAAGAGGTCAAGGGGGATAAGAAACGAGGCCCCTGACATTGGCAGTTAAGTGGGTACTGGTGACTTTTGCAAGAACAGTTTTTTAATGGAGTTGTGGTAGAAGCAGCATGATTACAAACTGGCCAGAAATGAGGAGACAAGGAATTAGAGGCAGTGGAGTGTAGATTATGCTTTGAAAGAGCTTGGAGAGGGGAAGGAAAAGGGAAGGAGAGACCTACGAAAAAGAAAACAGTTTGTTTTCCCCCATCAGATGCGTGAGTCTGGAGAAGGTGGAAAGAAGACAGCCCGTGAGGAATAGGGAAAAGATACAAGATAGAGAGGAGATGATAGACCGAGCAAAGCAACAGGAGAGTCAAAAGCATATGAACCATTGGGGAGAAATGCCATATGTGAAGCTAAAGGCATTTCAAGGCAAAGAAAGCTGACATTTACACAAGATAGGTGTCTGTCTTCTTTGTAAAGTAAGAAGGGTCATCTGCTCAAAGTAAAAAGTGGTTACACTGGAAGCGGACAGAATCTTTTAAAAAAGTAAGAATACTGCTTTGAAGAATATCATGGGGCCAGAGGCACCTTAAATCCAATTATGTCCCAAAGAATTCATCTTTTTCCCCTTCAAACTACCAATCTCTACTCCTACTAAAGGCAGCGCCAACCCCCAGTCACCAAAATACAAAATTTCCATCACTTGGAGTCTTCCTTCTCTTAGTCCTTATATCTAATCAGCTGGTGAGCCATGAAGATCCTACATCTGCATATCCAGTCCATTTCATTTGTAAACACCTTACTCATCACAGGTTACCATGGGACACAGATAAACGTACTAAGATTTATAGCACATCCTGTGATAGAGTGTATATAGTGTAATTAATATTATGATAGTTGTGGAAGCCTGCCCAAAGGAGATATAAGGATTAAACTGAGTTTTGGAAGACCAAAAAGCTAGAAAGGAGAGGGGTAGGAATGAAAAGATGCATCAGGATCAACAAAGAGCAGTGAGTCACCATGGCCCTTTCAGAAAACTAGGTATTTCAGTGAGAGATGAACCTAGACCACGGTTGATAAGAATCTTCTCATCTTACAAAAGAGGTAAGTGAAGTGTAGAGAGGGAAATTCACTTTCCCTTCTTTGCTATGCTACTGTTATCAGGAGCATGGCTGTATAACATGTATAAACATTTTTTCATATATCCAGCAAAAATAAGTAATATTTTCCAGTGTCCTCAGAGAAGGAGGTGAAATGAATCAAACCTCCAGATAGCTAACATTTCCCCCTGTAAGTATTTTCAGCCATTTCAGTTGGAAATCTTTCTACAATGTGTTCTATTTTTCCCTTTCTTAAACAAATTATACCAAACAGAATTGCACTGGGAGATCTCTATTCTAATCCCAGTTCTACCACTTACTAATTGTGCGATTCTGAGCAAGTGACTTCTAACGTCTTGAGTTTTAGCTGCTGCTTCTTTTAATTGGGAAAAATATCTTTGCCCTCCCTATTTCATAGGGGCTGTTATGACAATTAAATGTGTGAAAGTACTTTGTAATACGTAAAATACTATGCAAGTGTAGGTATTACTAGAATTTATGAATAAGTTAATGACCCAGGTATCCTTAAGAACGTAAATTATTACATGATTCTACACCAGTGACACGCTTGGGGTGTACTAACAGGCTCTTAGCCCTTATACTAATTAGCCACAAACTAATTTTTTAAAAACGTCTGTTTTTCAGTTTTTCCCTCTCCTCCCTTGCTAGCAGCTATTAGTATACTTTTAACCAAAATGCATCTCTTCTAATTTGCTACTTCTCACACACTATTGGATTGGAAGCTTATTATAATTGTGCATACATTTTAGATGATTCAGAGGTCAGAGGCTCTCCTATAAATAAACCGATGAACCTCTGTGCATAGACTATGGAAATCTAGTTCTGCCATTTAGGGATCTATCTTCTTTCACCTCGGATGTCTTCCAGAGAACTGAAGCTGCTTGATAAGTGAGTTCCACATGTGAACTGCTACTATATAAAAAACCTCATCATAATTTCTCCCAATGCGACCAACTAATAAAGCAATCCCTGACAGCTCTGGCTATAGAGATCAGTCACAATCAGTAACTCTTCAGAGAATATAAATACAAGCATTTTAAAGGAGTCTTCATTTTGGAAAACCAACATTGTTTAACAGGTGTCAGAAACAAACACTCTGCTACCTTTAAGTGATTTGTGCATCCTACGACAAATGAAGACCACTGTTCTCAGCTATAATTAGGAGTTAATCCTGACTTACCTCACAAGCCTGATGCAAGTAGTGACAAATAATAATGAACAATTTTAAAAAATACAAAGTCACACAGCAAAGAAAAATTTTTAACCATGTATCCTTTTGGTACCAAAAGCTGAATGGCCACAGCATAAGCAGTAAACAACATAGGTAAAATCAATCTTTTCTTTCTTAAACAATTGTGCATAGCACATCATTTTAAGAAAGAACTCCATTTCAAAGTATTTTCCCCAATCTAAATCACTTCAGATACTTACTTCTATACTTACCAGGCTGTGACGGCTCATAATTGTTGTACTATTCCTCCGAGTTCTAAGTGTGTAAGGTTGGAAAACCTGTGAAAGGTCACTGAAAAAAACAAAAACAAACAAACAAAAAAAACAAAATTAGTAATGTTTTCTAATGGAAGATCTCTTTCAAATACATTAGCATCAGTTATCTAGTTAACAACGAAATCTTCCATGGCTCCTCATTTCATACAGAGAATGAACTCCTCACCGTCCTCTCTGCAGAGCTTCCCAAGTGGTATGCTGTGGATTACGGGTTTGCAGAGATACTGATCTCAGTGGTCGGGGGGCAGCTGGGAGAGGTGATGCAGGCGGAGCTCCCGACTGGTTGACTCTAGCTGCTTCTGGTCAGAGCTACGCCCCCAAACCGGTTACCACCAGACCTGAGCAGCCTTATCTGTTTACCCCAGAGAACCAATGAGTACTGTTTTCTGTGTTTGCCATGATGCGAAAAGGGGTGAGGAGCATTGTTCTACAATATGAGCTGGATCAAGACATCTCCCCCCTCACCCTAAAAATGTGTCCTACCTTTGAACCCTGCTGTTTGATGGAATAAACATAGCTGAGATTGTTGCCCCTTCTGCCTCAAATGCTCTCCCTCCTGCCAACATCTATTAAAATCCTTCCTGTCCTTCCACATCCATCTTGAATGCCATACCCTTCAGTGAAGGCATGGCACAAACCTCTCTTCAATCCACAAACAGAATGCAATCACTCTCTCCTTTGAACCCAAAGAGTACACTGGGAGATGAGATGCTTCTTGAGACACCTACTTTGTCTCTTAATTAAAGAGAAATGTGGATGTGTCTTAAACCCATTGGTAGAGAGGTGTTTTATTAATCTTTGTATAATATCCCTGCAGTGCCTAGCAGAGGGCGATGCCCACAATAAGGATGAGAATTCCAGAAGGATTTTCAGAACTGAACTGCACTGGGCTTTCAGGGCCCACTGAGATCACCTAATTCAGCTCTCTTAATTTTCAAAGAGAGAACAGACTCAGAAAGGTTAAATGACTCATTCGTGATCATAGCTAGTTAGTGAAAACTGGGACCAGGCCTGGTCTCCTTGCCCCTTCTTGTGTCACATCATGCTGTGTTTTCAGTGATTATTTAAATCATGATTCAAAAAACAGTATGTTTTTGCTACAATAGTCTAAATACAGGTCAATAGAATTGCTGAAGTCCCTAGCAATTGCTTGCTTACGAGATTTCAAAAGACAATCAGAAAAAGACCAGTTTATTGTTATAGTAACCAAAATAAATGCAGGGCCAAGGACAGCAAGAGGAAAGCAAAAAGTCACTCCTACATTCCCTCAGTTTCAAAATTATATTTAATAAATGAAAAAGTCAACCTGTTTTTTCCCCAAAATATGGATGTTATAATCAGTTCAACAGCAAGGATTATCTCTTTCTTTGCCTTCACTGTGCTTGATTAATATGTTTTTGGCTAATTGTACTCTCATCTCCTTTTTTGGACTAATGCCATTTCTACAGGGTCTCGCAAATTGGCTCTCTACCTAAGACGAATTGTCTCCTTATAAAAGTGAAATACAATAGGCTCAGGAGGTGAGCCAACCTAACCTTCACTATTACAAGATGCTACCTTAAAACAGACCCTCGATGACTTATTGACATGAAAACACAAGACCCTACCACTGAAATTGAAGAGTCGATTCTCTCCACCGTTTTCTAAAACCTGCCTTTTCACTGACCCTAAGCTACAGACCACCCTTCTTTTTTATTCACTGCAATGCATTTCAGGCAGTTTTAGAACCTGAAAACATTAGGGCAAATCCAAATCACGTACTATGATGTGAACATACCACTTAATTACAAGTTATTAGATAAATTGTGATTTATTAAAGTAAACGTCTGTTAATGCCAGGATTCCTAAACTAAGCTTAGAAATAGCAGCTCTGAGAGACAGGTGTCAAGTTGCACATCTAGTTCCAGGGGCTTCGAATCTGACATTCCCTGGTGTAAGTTAGTCGGGGCAAGCAACCTGTCAGAAGAGCCAGAAGCTTTCTGCAGTTCCTTTTACAGAGGGACAACACGGCCCCAGGTAGAGGGGGACCGTTTCCTCCACACTGCCCAAAGTTGGAGATTAAACTTTCACTCCACCTTGGGACCCAAGTCACTGTCAAGCAAACAAGTCGCCACCCCCTCAGGTTGAAGAGCCCAAATGAGCTCAAACGTGCACTTTAAGGAAGGAAGATTGCTTGCATGGGGGCAAGGAGCCCCTGAATCCTGTACTCCATCCTTCCCAACCCTGCTCACCTGAGCCCATGGATTAGGGGAGCGCTGCTGGATCTCCTCAGGGTTCCCCCATGAGATGTGTCAGGCTCAAGGTCCAGCTCCATTTTCTCCTGAGCCATGTCAGACTTGCAGGCAGGCACAGCGGGCAGTGCTCAGCTCCTGGTGCTTAGCTATGGACTCCCAAGACTCTCACTGCAGGACTGAGCTGCTGGGGACTGGCAGCTGGGGGCGGGGGCTAAGGGGCGGAGGCTTGGGGACGGGGGCGGGGGCTGGGGGCGGAGAAAAGTAGGAGAGGAGGAGGGAAGGAGGATGATGATGAGGAAGGGAGGATGATGGTGAGGAAGGAGAGGAGGACGAAGAGGTAGTGGTGGAAGGTGACAGAATGAAGGAAAAGGATGAAGGAAAGAAGGATGGAGGGAAAACAAGGATGGAGGGAGGAGGGAAGAGGGAGGGAAAAGGATAGGTGGAAAAGCAGGAGGACAGAGGATAAGAGGAGGAGGGCAGAGGGGGGAAAGGGAGAGGAAGGGGGCGGAGGAGGGAGGGGAAGGGAGAGGGCAGAGGGGAGGGAGGAGGACAGAGGGTAAGGGAAAAGAAGCGCAGGGGCGGGAAAGAAGGAGGTGGTCTGGGGAAGAGGAGAGAGGAGGGAGAAGAGGAGGGGGAGGAAACTAGGCAGCGGCGGAACTCATGCTGCTATCTTTCCGGCTGAGGACCACAAGCGGGGCCGGGCTACAGATGCTGCGGCTGCCCGGGCAGCGCTAGCACCGAGGACCTGACAGTCGGGTAGGACCCGGCCGGGCGGCCTTGGCGGCTCCAGCTCCCCATGCTCGGGGACCCGGTCCAGCCCCCCATGCTCCCGGACCCGGTCCCGGAGGCTCCTCAGCCCTGGGATCGGTGCTTCTCCCCTCCCTGCCCCCCTCCCGCCTCGAGGACAGGTTGGGGGTTCGGCCTCTCAGCCGCCGCCGCGGTGCCTCCTCTTCCTCTCTCGGGTTCTAATGGTCTGGGGGAACCCGTTGGGGCCAAGACCAAAATCTACAACCTGCAGTCTCTTCCGCCTCCCACGCTTCAGAAGCGGGAACCTCCGCGAGGCCAGTTCTTCCGCGTCCGGGCACCCATCGGGTCCTGCGCACGCGTCCAGCGGCCACTCCAATGGGCCCGCGGGCACGGAGCGTGCGTGGGAGCCCCGCCTCGAAATCCGCCTCCAAAGGGGAGGAGCGTTTCCAGGGGGCCCGGCGCCTTCCTCGATGGCATTGGCCTGGGGACCCTGGCGCCCAATTTTGAAAAGAACCAATAGTTTGAAAATGCTGGAGCATCAGCTTTCAGGAGGAGTTTGGGCCAATATTCATGGGAAATAGAGAAAAACGTGGGGTTTCCATGTTATTTCACTCCTAATTTGTACGCTCCGACCTCTGTGATCCCCACTCATGCCTTAAATCCCTCGATTTTGTTGGTCTTTGTCTGCAGGGGCTGATTTCTTTTTCAGATCATCCATTCGGATGCACTAGACAAAAGAGAAGTGGGAAAACAAACGCAATGGGTAAAAATAAAGCGAATATCATGACAGTTCGTATAGCTAATGAGAAACTCAGCTCCATTTTGCAAGCATCTTTAGATTCAACAAAACTAGGAAAAGTCCTGAAGAACGGGTAGCAAGCAGAACCAAATGTTTTTTCTTACTAGGAATTACAGAGTCCGTAACAATCATGCCTCAGCGTGTGTGAGATCTGGATTTTTTTTTTTTTTTTTTAAACAGAGTCTCGCTCTTTCGCCCAGGCTGGAGGGCAGTGCACGATCTTGGCTCACTGCAACCTCTGCCCCACCCCGCCCGGGTTCAAGCGATTCTCTTGCCTCAGCCTCCCAAGTAGCTGGGATTACAGGCGCCTGCCACCACGCCTGGCTAATTTTTTGTATTTTTAGTAGAGACGGGGTTTCGCCATGTTGGCTAGGCTGGTCTCGAACTCCTGACCTCAGGTGATCCACCCGCCTCGGCCTCCCAAAGTGCTGGGATTACAGGCACGAGCCACCGCGCCCGGCCAGGATTTGGATTTTTTATTTAACAAACGCCTACATAACACTTGTTATGTGCTAGGCACTATTCTAAGAGTTATAGAAATATTAACTCTGTCGTGGGTGTGACTGGCCAGTGGTGCAGGTGCTAAAGAAATTTACGGAGACAGTCACAGGTAACGAAAGGCAGATTTATTAGAGAAGATATGAAAATATGTTGCAAGGATGCAATGGGCAGCACTGCAGAGGAGCTGTCTGCAAAGAGGCAGGGGCTGGAGGGAAGTTTTATAGGGTCATGCTGGAGGCGGGTAGGTGCAGAAAGAGGTCATGCTGCTGGGGCCACTGTGTGGAAGGTGTGCCCTCTGGTTGTTTGTGTTCATTGTTCTTCCCCACCTGGGGCCCACCTGGCCCCTTTCTCATTGTTGCTTACTTCTCAGGACTCCACATCCCATCCCACCACCGTAACACCCCTCAGAACACCAATGACAAATCTTTGACACTGGGGCTGAGGTCTCATCTTCCAACTGCTTCCTGCTGATTAGGGGTGTGGAGTTGACCCTACCTATGGTTGTTGGTCTGTCAAGAGACCCTGTGGGTCATTGTCCCAGATTGTGGGACTTAGGATATTGAATCTTGCTGGAGGAAGGGACTCATCACAGAGTGGGAGTATGTCAAGGCAAAACTGGTGACCAGCCGAATCCAGGGGAGACTCATAAAGGTAGCAGGCATCATTGGGGAGAGACTGATATCCCATTTACAGCATTACTTGAAAGTGAAACTGCTGAATTCTAGAAGATAAAAGTTTGTTTCTTAAGCCAGTGACTGAAAAGGCAAACAAACAAACAAACAAACCCCACAACCATTTGCAGTGTGACTGTTTTTCCTTATTGGAAGCCCATTTAGATAGCCTGGAAGTTAAACTCAATGAAAAAGTGTTTAAATGTAATTAGACACAAGAAGAGTGTATTCAGGGTTATGAGTATAGCAGGTGAATACATGACTCTTAGGAAAAGCGTGAAAAGTTTTTTTTTTTTTACATTGAGAATTTAGACATATTTTTTAAAAGCCAAGGGTACAGAATTAAGTTATATTAGAGGAAAACATTGCTTAATTTTTTTGATTTTCAAGATGAAATATTTTAGCATTAGGCCATAATAACAGAATTGGAGGAAAAAGTTACAGGAGCTGACAAAAAATGAAGGAGAGAGTTATTATCTTTGGCATTCTCCGGGAAGAAAAAGCTGAAAGCAGCAGGGCACAGCAAAAGTTGAACTGAGATATTATTCTGTGAAGCTTTAACTTCTTACAGTTTTATTAAGACCAGATTAATATCTTAAGAAAATCTTGTTTTTAACATAAGGGACCAATGTTAGACTATCCTAAATAATTCCCTTTCAGTTATAACCAACTTAAACACATAGAAAATTCCTTTCATAACTTCTCCTTTGCGAACCTTCTCACTACTTGCACAGACCATTTATGACATGGACTTTCTGACTTGGACATCAGGGCTTTCTGACTTGTCCTAAACACCCCTTTCTTAAACAACAGGTCATTTTACTTTAGGACAAAAATGTGTCATACAAGATCCTTTCTTGGCTGGGCGTGGTGGCTCATGCCTGTAATCCCAGCAGTTTGGGAGGCCGAGGCAGGGGGATGACTTGAGGTCAGGAGTTCAAGACCAGCCTGGCCAACATAACATGGTGAAACCCTGTCTCTACTAAAAATACAAAAATTAGCTGGGTGTGGTGGTTGGCACCTGTAATCCCAGCTACTCCGGAGGCTGAGGCAGGAGAATCACTTGAACCTGGGAGGCGGAGGTTGCAGTGAGCTGAGATCACACCACTGCACTCCAGCCTAGGCAGACTTGGTGTCAAAAAAAAAAAAATCCTTTCTCATATAAAATTTTTATTTAAAACCTTCCTTACCGGCCAGACGCAGTGGCTCACACCTGTAATTCCAGCACTTTGGGAGGCTGAGGTGGGTGGATCACTAGGTCAGGAGTTCGAGACCAGACTGGCCAACATGGTGAAACCCTGTCTATACTAAAAACACAAAAGAATTAGCTGGGCATGGTGGCAGGTGCTTGTAGTCCCAGCTACTCGGGGGGCTGAGGCAGGAGAATCACTTGAACCCGGGAGGTGGAGGTTGCAGTGAGTTGAGATCACAGCACAGCACTCCAGCCTGGGCAACAGAGCAAGACTCCATCTCAAAAAAAAAAAAAAAAAATAGCCGGGCATGGTGGCATGCGCCTGTAAATCCCAGCTACTCTGGTGGCTGAGGTGGGAGAATTGCTTGAACCTGGCAGGCAGAGGTTGCAGTGAGAGATCACGCCACTGCACTCAGCCTGAGCAACAGAGCCAATATTTCTGGCTTTGGAACCTTTTACTAAAGGTAACCTCCTATGTGAAATTAAGAAGCCTTGGCCAGGCGTGGTGGCTCACGCCTGTAATCCCAGCACTTTGGGAGGCCGAGGCGGGCGGATCACAAGGTCAAGAGATCGAGACCATCCTGGCCAACATGGTGAAACCCCGTCTCTACTAAAAATACAAAACTTAGCAGGGCGTGGTGGTGCTCGTCTGTAGTCCCAGCTACTCAGGAGGCTGAGGCAGGAGAATCGCTTGAACCTGGGAGGTGGAGGTTGTAGTGAGCCAAGATCACACCACTGTACTCCAGCCTTGCGACAGAGCGAGACTCTGCCTGAAAAAAAATAAAAAAGAAGCCTTAAGTGAGGGGATGATTTAAACATGGACACATGAGGTGTCTCCAAAGAGACGGCAAGCAATTTATAAGATCTAGAACTGCCCGAAAGGTAACTCAGAGAAAAGAAAATTTCAAGACAGGAAATAAGAAGCTGTCCATGGAGGGAAAAATAATCAATACATGGCAAAAGTACCACAAGTATTAAACCACAAAGGACTGACTTTCAAAGCCAGGAATTGAACCCAGGCGCCATTGTGATAGGGCAAAGCCTTAGCAACTGACCTACAGCACAAGGTGACTACTGTTGTTTTACCAGGAGTTTAGAGCATTTTCAAGTTTGCAAAAGGTTTTAACTGCTCAAGAGAATTTTCTAAGACTAGCCATGTTACTATTATGCATCCTTCTTTTAATTTAACCATTTTCTTTTCATGGTGCACTCAATTCCAATAGTGACTCAATCTAAATAAAAGCCTGTTAAAGTCCAGATAGTAATTTTCCAGGTTTTTACCACATAAGCAAAAGGTATTTCCAGAAAGGGGTAGAGGGGGCATCTCCATGATAGGCAGCATTTTAACTCAAAAGGGAAGTTTATAATACTTGCCACCTCCACAGTTGCCCTTGGTTTTGTTTTGTTGATGACTCATGTTTGATCTGGAAGCTAGCCAAAGCAGAAAGCCCCCGTTCAGCTTAAGACCTGATGATCATCAGGGGTTGGGATTATGTCCCAGGGACCCTTTGGCCCTCCAGGGCAGTCCCATTTCCAGTGGCTGAGCTTGTGGCAGAGGGGGCAAGCCATGTGGGGGTTTTTCGTCATTCATGCCATAGGGCCAGTTTGCCTTCCAGTGGCCTGGGCTTCTGCACTGATGGCAGTTATCTGGAGGAGTATCCTTAGGGCAGCCTGGAATGGAGGCTGGGGGCTTGCAAAGCACCAACAGTTGAGCCTGCTTCTTGTCCCTGCATTTTTCTTTCTCCTTAGCCCTGTCCTTATCCTGCTCTTGGTTATAAAAGACTGAGGAGACTGATTTGAGGTTTTCTGCATAGGGGCCATGCTGTATTACAAAAGAAAATTCGACTTTTTTTTTTTTTTTTTTTTAATCTGAGGGTTACATTTGTCTCAACGTTTTGGGATGCAACTCATAGGTGAGTCTGACGGAATAGAGGAAGTTTGTCCCATGGTGGGACTGGAAAACGATGAGCTGCTGGGGGCTAACGTCTGCTGCGGACATGAACCACACTCTCTCGCCGCCCCCACACCCCTGCCCCACCAGGAAGAGGGCTCAACTCACATCTGCTGAGGGATTCCAGTGCACTTTCTTTTCTTTTCTTTTGAGATGGAATCTCGCTTTGTCGCCCAGGCTGGAGTGCAGTGGTGGGATCTCGGCTCACTGCAACCTCCGCCTCCCATGTTCAAGCGATTCTCCTGTGTCAGCCTCCCAGGTAGCTGGGATTACAGGCATGCACCACTACGTCCGGCTAATTTTTTGTATTTTTAGTAGAGACGGGGTTTCACCATGTTGGCCAGGCTGGTCTTGAACTCCTGACCTCAGGTGATCCACCCACCTCGGCCTCCCAAAGTGCTGGGATTACAGGCATGAGCCACCGCGCCCGGCCTCAAGTGCACTCTCTAAAGGGGCATCCCACCTATTAGAAAGGACATCTCAGCGCTGAGGCCTTACGCTGGATGGTTAGCCCAGGTACAAGGAAAAAGGGTAAAGGAAGAACTCAGCCTGGTCCCATCCTAGGAGAGAGGACCAGAATGGGGAGACTCACTGCTCTGAGGCTGCTTGCTATCACCTAATTTGGGAACGTCCAGAGCAGGAGGTCTGGCTGTTTTTGCAGGACTATTTAGAGTAAGAAAGAGGGGCTCTGAGCTCCCCAAAACATATGTGCCAATTGCACTACATAGGGATTGCAGACCTTTTCGCCAGAAGAGATAGGAGAGGGCCTTCTTCCCTTCTAGGCAAGGCAGCCAAACCTGTTCACACCCGCTGGCCTTGAGGCCACACCAGGAAATGGCCCTGACCAGTTGCCATCAATTGCCAGAGGGATACTAGAATTTGTCCTCTGGAAGACTGAAAAGTAAAGCAAATTCTGAAGTCTCACAGAATCGTGGGACAGCAGTCTGGTGTCTTTCCACCAGGACCTTCTGGTTCCCTGGGGAGCAGCCCCAGCCAGGGACTTAAAATTATCTCAGGGTTTTGTCACTGTCCAACGAGAGGTTGGAATTGGAGGAAAGGGAGAAAGTAGGGGAGAGGCCCATACGAACTACCAAAATGTTGCAGGTGCAGCTGGCCAGTGGCGCAGGTGGTAAAGGAATTGACTAAGACAGTTGTAGGTAAAGAAAGGCAGATTTACTAGAGAAGGTATGAAAATATGTTGCAATGAGGCAAAGGGCAGCACTGCAGAGGAGGAGCTGTCTGCAAAGAAGCAGGGGCTGGAGGGAGCTGGAGGGGGGTGCATGTGGAAACAAGTCATGCTGCTGGGGCCACATGTGGAAGGAGGTCGTTGTGCCCTAGGTCTCTCAGAACAATTTTTCATTGTTCTTCCCCACCTGGGGCCCCTTTCTCATTGTTTCTTACTTATCTTATCAGGACTCCACAAACTCTTTTAATCCTCACCACTTGAATGGCCCTGGGGAAGAGAAGGCCATTGCATTGAAATGTAATAGTTCTGAAATTGCTTTCAAAATTCAGCCAGAAATAATAATTTTGCCTGCCTCTTTTCAATTATCCCATACTAAACTTGCCAAGGCCAATTGTCATTTTATTCCTCACTGTTTATGCTTTCTGCCTGCAGTATGAGGGATTTGTAAGTACTTTTAGATAGTTTCCTTTAAATTGCCTGTATTTTTCTCCCAGCTAGATTAGAAACAACAACCTCTGTTTTTGAGCAACTTAGGTATCTCTTTTTATCTCAAGGTCTCAGCAACCCTTAAGGCCAGCCCCACCTCCTACTCCCTGCTCAAAAGAAATTATAATACATTCTTTTGTTCACAATAGCTACTAAACAATCGTTTGTTGACCACATGCATGCACTGACCTCAGGAGCTTAACAATTTAGGAGAACGCGAGGAGAATAATGCTACTTTGGCCATCATTTCTAGGTTTTATTCACATCATTCTTGCCTGCTAGATTTTTTTTTTTTTTTTTTTTTTACCTTTCATGTAAATCTTTTGGGAAGGTTTGGGATGTTTGTGGTTTGTAGATTTGGGTTTGACTTGTATTTGACTTGCTTTTGTGGTAAGTAAAGGTTACAACATAGCTTCAAGGTTGTCATGACAACTGGTAAAATAAAGAGCTGATTATCACGTTTGTTGGTTCCCTTTTATAGGTGAGGGCCTGGGACAGACGCAGCAGACTGGGATATGCAAAGAGAAGAGTAGCCTAATTGTCAAGTCTAGATCTAACAAAAGCAGTGTCCCAAGATCATGGCATGTTTCCCTGGAACTGGAAGGACTGATCAAGAAACACAGCTAGGTTGGTATAATAATGTGTGCGTAGAAATGGGGAGAAGTAAAAACAATTTCTTTAATGTTGTGTTTGCCATTGTAGCATATAGAATTCTTGCTGTTTTTGTATTACTTGTTCCTTTTGATATTCCAATTTGTGTATGTACTATGAGTCCTATTTATATCTTTACAGGTTTGGGGTTCCTGACATGTAGCTGTTCTTTTGTAAAAGAGAGCTCCTTCTCTTTGATAATAGCTGTAAACTTATTACCATCTCATATATTTAGTTATTTCATATTACTCCTTTTCTTAGAAACATAGTCCCTTAGTCACTCTTCCCTTGTCATTTTATTATACCTATTTTCTTAGTGTTGTTGTACTTATTTAAAAATTAGATACTTGTAATGCTTAGGCAGGATGAAATTTTGTCTATTTATTCAAAATATACGTATGAAACCTTACTACCTGCCAAGAATACTAGCAAAAGTTGAAAATTAAAATGAACACAATGGAGGTAAGATTCCCTTGTTCACTAGCCTGCTTCATATTTTTCTGTTATTCAGACAATTTGTTTTTTGACTCTGTTCTGTCTTTAATCACTGCCTTCTGCATTCATCCTGAATTTACTCAGCTTTAACCACCGTCTTTTATAAACGTTCAGGTACCCTGGGAATTTTAACAGTGGCTTTTAGGACATCTTGATACTAGCCTGAATTCTGCTGCTATTCAATTATGTGCCATTAATCTCTTTGGAATTTTATCCAACTGTAAAATAGAAATGATTTACCTACTTTACAAGATAACTATGAAAGATAGGCTATTAAAACCTGCATTTATTCATAAAATAATTTCAGAAGTATTTATCAAGTGCTTATGAGTACAGAAATTCAAGGAGATATTCTGAGGCATCTCATTTTTTTTTTACTTAAACAGAAGGGCAGAGGAATCTTGGCTTTGCCACTTAGTAGTTGCAACTTGAGTAAACCCCTCTGGGCTTTGGTTTCCTCCTGTGAAAAATGGGCATTGTGATGATGCCTACCTCAAAGAACTATTGTAAACTTTAAATGCAATCACCTATTTAAAGTGATTAGGACAGCACCTGGCACATAGTAAGTGCCCAACAAATGGTAGCTATTACTAATCTGTCTTATATCAGGAATGGAGACTCCACATCATCCTCATGTCTGGGATTTAAGTAATCTAATTCTGCCTAATATACTCAAGTTTGTCTTATTCTATTCCCAGAATGAACAAAGAATACATATTTATTACCTTACATGTCATAACTTGTCACAAAATATCTCAGGACTGTCCCATTATTTTAAGTTCACCACTGGGTAGCTGAGCAGGGTTGATGATTGAACCAATCCAGATAAGTATGTGACAACATTTTGTAGGCCAGGCGTGGAGGCTCATACCTGTAATCCCAGCACTTTGGGAGCCAAGGCGGGTGGATCACCTGAGGTCGGGAGTTCGAGACCAGCCTGACCAACATGGAGAAACCCCATCTCTACTAAAAATACAAAATTAGCTGGGAGTGGTGGCACATGCCTGTAATCCCAGCTACTCTGGAGGCTGAGTCAGGGGAATCACTTGAACCAGGGAGGTGGAGGTTGTGGTGAGCCAAGATTGCGCCATTGCACTCCAGCCTGGGCAACAAGAGCGAAACTCTGTCTCAAAAAAAAAAAAATTGTTATCTGTAAAGTGCTATACCAGTGTTATGACTATTTTAATTAATAACTCCCATTTCACTAGGTTTATTTGCCTTCTCTGCCAGTTCTCTATATGGTTACTAAAATGTGTGGTTTTACAAAATTATTAGCATGGAGTTAAGATTTCAGTACTCAGTGTGGCTCATTAAGTGATGGTGAAAATTTCTAAAAGAGTAGTTCTTAAAACGATATGAGCCATGGCAGCATTCTTAGAATGTATGTAGCTTCTAATACTACCTGAAATGAAAACACTGATTTGCATTGATACTAAATTCTGAGATATTTGTTTTTAAAAAAGCCTCACTGCTTTAACTCAAATCTTTGTAAATTAGCTGAGGTCTTTATTTTTTATATGAATAGCTGTGAGGAGCCAGATTATATATAATGTAAAAATACACACTGAGACAGGCGCGGTGGCTCACGCCTGTAATCCCAGCACTTTGGGAGGACGAGGCGGGCGGATCACCTGAGGTCCAGGAGTTCGAGACCAGCCTGGCCAACATGGTGAAACCCCGTCTCTACTAAAATACAAAAATTAGCCAGGCGTGGTGGCGAGCACCCGTAATCCCAGCTACTCGGGAGGCTGAGGCAGGAGAATCGCTTGAACCTGGGAGGTGGAGGTTGCAGTGAGCCGAGATCGCGGCCACTGCACTCCAGCCTGAGCAACGAGAGCGAAATTCCATCTCAAAAAAAAAAAACAAAACCTGTACAATTATGGTTTAAAAAAGAAAAAAACCACACTGAAAACAGTAATTCGTTTGCCAAATGAGCTCAGTTAGGTTAGCACCTTAGCAAGACCCTTTGGGACCAAGTGGCCTCTAAGCACTTAGGTAGCAGTATCTTTTTTTTTTTTTCAGACTTTTGCTTTTATAAAATTACAAAGGTGTAGTGTGTCTGCTGTTACAGGATGGAAAAATGCATCATAGGAGGTTAGAAGCTTGTTGGCCTCCGTCACAAAGGGATAAGAAAAATGAGAATTAGGCATAGGGCAGGAAGGACCTCACTCCTCCCAACGCTTTCATTTCTAAATAATGCTTAAGGAAACCATGCCAGGGTTAGTAAAAGAGTAGAGGCACAACCACGGTAAGTGGGCATTGGGGAAAGAGGAAGCAGGGCAGGACATGGGGATAAAGCGGCTTCTTAACTGCGCGTGCGCCCGTGGCAAAGCTGACTAAGGCGCCTGAAGTGACGTCGTTGCCTGCGTCACAACACGCGTCGTCCGGCTGATAGCTTATCGCAGGCTCTGAGGGGCGGGACCCAACTGATTGTCAAAGGTGGCAGATTGTAGTTTTTGTTTTGGCCGGAAAGGCTTACCATGAGTTGCCAGGGCTGAGAGAGATGGAGAAGGATTCGCGGCGGTGACAGATTAAATTCCCCACTTACATTATAGACTTGGAGGTGGGGGATCTTCTCATCGTTAGAGGCCCCGATCATGGGAGATAGGAGGTTCGGAGCCAGTCCTGCCTAACTTTGTGTTCACTGATGTTAGGGCTGCTAGGGCTGCAAAGGTGGGCACCCCTACTCGTCTAAGAGCTTTCTCCTCTCTTCTCTTTTTCCCCTTTGCCTCTCTCCTTACATCACCTGCCCACTAAGTAGACTTGTCCTTGTGTGAACGGGAGCCGGAAAGCCTTGAGAACTTATTCCTCGACCCGGACATGGCACAGGAGAAAATGGAACTAGGTTTCAAGTCTCTGCCGAGTTCCACTACCGCAGACGGCAACATTCTGAGAAGAGTCAACAGTGCCCCTTTGATCAATGGACTTGGGTGAGCCGGGTTGAGATACTGGAGGAGGCAAGCGGGGAGGAGGTGTTCGGGAAAGTGATTTCCTATAGAATTCCCGTCCCTTTATTTGTTGAGGTTCTGCAGGTAACTCCCTTGTTCCTGGTGTCCGGAGATCCCACCCTCAACCTTGGGTGGGGGTAGTGGGACGGGCTGACCTGAGGGGGAGCGCGCACCCACCCTGAGGTTGACAAACATCTGAATCTGAACATCCTCCCCTGATAGTCCACTCGGACCCGAAAGCAGCAGCCAATTGGTGTGGAGCAGGGCTTTTTTCTAACTTCAACCCATTTCTTACCCACTCCTTTGAAGAAACTTAGTATCCTCCCCCACTCACCTCCAGATCTTCTGCCATGACTGTAATATTTGTCATTTCAGCTGCTTTGTCACCTCTGACCTTCACCTCCAGCCGCTTGAATGGAAATGGTTGTCAAGCAAATAAGCTTTGGACTTTTTTACATCTTTTTTTTTTCTTTTTTTTTTTTGAGACGGAGTCTTGCTCTGTCGCCCAGGCTGGAGTGCATTGGCACGATCTCAGCTTACTGTAACCTCCGCCTCCTGGCTTCAAGCAATTCTCGTGCCTCAGCCTCCCTAGTAGCTAGGATTACAGACGCCCACCACCACACCCGGTAATTTTTTGTATTTTTATTTTTACTTTTTATTTATTTATTTATTTATTTTTGAGACGGAGTCTCGCTCTGTCGCCCAGGCTGGAGTACAGTGGCGTGATCTCGGCTCACTGCAAGCTCCGCCTCCCAGGTTCACGCCATTCTCCTGACTCAGCCTCCCAAGTAACTGGGACTACAGGCGCCCACCAACACGCCCGGCTAATTTTTTGTATTTTTAGTAGAGACAGGGTTTCACCGTGTTAGGATGGTCTTGATCTCCTGACCTCGTGATTCGCCCGCCTCGGCCTCCCAAAGTGCTGGGATTACAGGCGTAAGCCACCGTGCCCGGCCTCATTTTTTGTGTTTTTAGTAGAAACAGGGTTTCACTATGTTGGCCAGGCTGGTCTCGAACTCCTGGCCTCAGGGGATCCACCTGCCTCAGCCTCCCAAAGTGCTGGTATTACAGACGTGAGCCACTGCTCCTGGCCTACACCTATTTTTTATTGGAGCAGAAAGTTTTGGTACCACAGAAGCTTGATCTCCTAAATTACACATTCTCACTGGGTGATACTTTCCCCAAGGGGAAGAGAAAATAGTTCTTGGGGGAGTGTGAAAAATTTTTACTCTTTTTATGTATAAAGCGCAGATATACATACAGTATGTACACAGATATACAGTATATATGTGTTATTAAAATTTCACGGAGGGGGAGCAATTAGGGGAAAAATGTCTAAAAAGGCTTTTTAGAGGGTCAATAATGAAAAAAGGATTTAGAAACACTGCACTAAATGATGGTTAACTGTATTTCTGAAGATCTGGGATTACTAAATCTTGTTTCCTTTTTTTTTTTTTTTTAAGACGGAGTCTCACTGTGTCGCCCAGGCTGGAGTGCAGTGGCGTGATCTCGGCTCACTGCAACCTCTGCCTCACGGGTTCAAGCGATTCTCCTGCCTCAGACTACCGAGTAGCTGGGACTTCAGGCACCCGCCACCACGCCCACCTAATTTTTTGTATTTTTAGTAGAGACGGGGTTTCACGGTGTTAGCCAGGATGGTCTTGATCTCCTGACCTTGTGATCCGCCCGCCTTGGCCTCCCAAAGTGTTGGGATTACAGGCGTGAGCCGCTGCGCCTGGCCTAAATCTTACTTCTTAAACTAGACTTTTAAAATGAGATGTTGGATTTCACATTTCAGTATTATAAGGTTTTCTAGATACCGTAAAAATGTCTGAAAAATGCATTCACTACATATGTTACTAACTTTGCTCTTCACCTTTTGTGGCATCATACTAATTGATAGTTGTAATTCACAGTACCATAGACTATCAGGAAGGGATTCAGAGACCAGCTTTACCCTCCTTGTTTAACATATGAGGAAACTGAGGCCCGTAAATCTCCAAAATGACGTTTAGTGGCAGAGCCAGTACTAGGAACCTCTGTTTCCTGACTCCTAAACTACTGTTCTGGCCACTACTAACCAATACCTAAGCTGATTAACTCTAAATGAATGCAGCTTTTGGGTCATTTGAGGTAGGAGAGAATATATTGTTCACAAAATGAAAAGCAAACTAAGATTGACCAAAAAAAAATACATTACCTTTTTAAAATAGGCAGGTAGAAAAACATAGAAGGGGGACTCTGCATGTTGTGCTGAGAACAAGAACATTTTATTCACTCAGGATTTTGCTCTAATCCTGTTGTGGGAAAAAGGAATTATGGGACCCACTCTATTAGTAGAAGAGAGCAGTAGGGAGAATGTTGGGTTTATTGAAGACAATATAAAAAGAAGAAATACGTTGCAAATAGACGATGGAAGATGTGTACTGGAAGGAACCTGTGGATCCTCTTTAATGTATTAAATACACCAGAGAAGGAGTGGACCCTTCCCTAATCCTTAAAGCCCTGGAAACAGAGATTTCAGTTATCCCTTCATACCTTGCTTTGTTCTGCAAAGGATTTTTTTGTTTTGTTTATTTGTTTTTTACTTTTATCATATTAGAGCATAGCTACAGTGTTAAATTCCATAGCTTAAGATCGTGATGCATGAAGTAAAATTTGAACAGAAAGATAAGGGTCACTAGCATATTTCTCTAGTAGGAGTTTAAAGATACAGAAACCACAAAGTGGACGGAGTCCAGGGACTCTAGTCTGTCAGAAAGAAGTAACATAGGAATGATGTGTGACATCCCTGAGATTAGGGGACTTGCCCGGATGATCTGAGGGCATATTTTGTGCTGTTGTAGAAAATGTAGGGCATAGTCAGAGAAGTTATTCTGAAGCAAGAAAAATTTAGAGTAGGATTACACTGAGCCTTAGTTGAATTCATTTTCACTTCAGTTCTCATTTGCATATGTATACTGCTCACTTTTCTCCCTTTTTTTTTTTCCTTCCTTGGCCGTCTAATACTTGAGTACTTCCTCTTTCTAAACTATACCTGGCAGTAAAGCATTCTTTTCAGAAAGGTGAAAGTCACTAGCATATTTCTTTAGTAGGAATTAAAGATATAGAAACCACAAAGTGGACAGAGTTCAGAGACTCCAGTCCATCAGAAAGAAGTAACATAGGAATAATGTGTGACATGCCTGAGGTCAGGGAACTTGCCCAAATGATCTGAGGGGATGTTTTGTGCTGTTGTAGAAAATATTTAGCTTGCTAAACATTGTTGCACCTCTTTCAAGTAATTTTCGAACTTTGCTTGATGTTTCTTCTATATAAAGACCCTCTTGCACCAGCATTTGCAGAATTAAATTCCTTACATTTGTTTCTTTCATATCAACTCTTTAATACAGTATTACTGTTTTAAAGAAGTATCTGCACTGTTTTATGTATATCTTGAACTAATAAAAATTCCAACGTCAAAAGTTTTGAACCTCTTGGTTCTTTATACTCTTTATCCCTGTAGTTGGCTGACTTTATTACTGGTGTCAATAACTATATTTAAAGCTAGGAGTTTTTTCTTCTCTTTCTCTGACCCTTATTCAAAGACTCAGAGATTAGGTTCTTGTATTCCTGCCAGTGCCTCCCTACCTTAAAAACCTCTACCTTGACCCTGCATTTAAACTGTTACTGCCTCAATTCTTTTTTTTTTTTTCTTTTCCTGAGATGGAGTCTTGAGGCTGGAGTGCAGTGGTTCAATCTCGGCTCACTGCAACCTCTGCCTCTTGGGCTCAAGCGATTCTCCTGCCTCAGCCTCCCAAGTAGCTGGGACTACAGGCATGCACCACCACACCAGGCTAATTTTTGTATTTTTAGTAGAGACGGGTTTCACTATGTTGGCCAGGCTAATTTTTGTATTTTTAGTAGAGATGGGTTTCACTATGTTGGCCAGGCTAGTCTTGAACCCCTGACCTTGTGATCCACCCACCTTGGCCTCGCAAAGTGCTGGGATTACAGGCGTGAGCCACCACTCCTGACCCTCAATTCTATTTGAAAGGCAAATTACTGCCCCAGAGCCAAATGCAGCCCACCACCTGGATTTGCAAATAAAATTTTATTGGAATGGAACCATCCCCATTTGTTTAGTTGTTATCTATGGCTACTTTCCCACTGCAGTGGCAGAACTGAGGAGTTGCAACAGATACTGTATGGCCCACAAATCCTAAAATATTTACTCTCTGGCCCTTCGCAGAAAAAGTTTGCCCATCCTCTGGTTTATTGAACTTTTACGAACGTGGAAGAATAGCAGCCATGAGAAATGATTGCTTTGGGAATATAAGTGACATAAATCTATTATAGTTTAGACAGAGCTGTTTATTGATCATTTGACATGGAACATTGAACATCCATCCAGTTATACTACTTCTGCTTTTTCCGAGTTAAAAGTAGCACTTAGTTCAGATATCAGCTAGGGTTTTATAAATTCATGTTGAATGATGCATACCAGTTGAAGTATATATTGCCTGAATTCTTTCTTTCAGTTATAGTCTTACTAAAATTGGCAAACAAATTTAGGGTAGACTATATCATTGTCAGCCCTAAGTATTAAGCCCCCTACACATGTACACAAAAAAGAATGGAAAGAAATAGCCCATTAGTGTCCCTCCAATTTTCTTATGAGTGACTGGCAGAACATATTCCTATTCTCACAAAGAAAATGACTGGGAAAGTAAGTAGAATTAGATACATCCATTCACAGAATATTAAGTTACTGCCTGTTATATGCAAATTATGATGTTGCAAAGATGTATCTCAGGGCTCAATAAGCTTTAATAGGGAATATAAATACTCGAAGGACTTAAATATATGGTAGAGTAAGATAAGTGCGTAGGGAGCTTAAGATAAGTGCGTAGGGAGCTAAAGAAAGTGCTAGGGGAATTCAAAGAAGGAAGGGAGAAATTACAGCGGGACTGGTGAGGGAGAAGGAAAAGTTTATGAAGAAGGTGGCATTTGAGATGGGCCTTCATGGATTGATAGGATACACCCTGGAAAAGAGGGAGAACAATGGTTGGGATAGTATTTTAAGTATTATATATAGAACAGACTTGAAGGCAGAAAAGCATAGATGTGTTCCAGAGAACTGAATGGTCCACTTTGCCTGAACCCCTGACTCCCAAATGTTCATCTGCTGATCAGTGCTGATCTCAGGTGAAGTTTTTACCAATCCATGCTTTTAAAAGAGTTAAGTACAGCATAATTAAAGATGTCATTATGTAGTTGTTAATTATCCTTCCTGGGCAGGACTGTACTGTACTCTGAGATTGTTATTCTCTTATTTTCTTAATACCAAAGGGTCATTTTACAAATGAAATGATGGTATTGGTCAACGGTATTGGTCAAAATGACTTGACTTGGCAAAATAAAAAGGTGGCAACTGTATGTTTCTGCCTAGATTTTGTTTTGAAATTGTACTAGTCCTTGAAATTGAAGAGTCTGGAGCCAAACCGTGGATGGCTTTGAATGTCATAGTAAAGAACGTAACTGAATTTGACAGGCACTGAAGAGAGTCACTGAAAGTTGTGAGCAAACTGTTCTTTAGGAAGATGCCCCTGGTAGTCTGTTAGCCTAGAGAAGGGAAAGAAGAGAGGCGAGGAGCCCAATTAGACTATGCAGTCTGTGGAAAAGGAAAAAGACCTTGAATTGGTTTTTGGCAAGGAGCCTGACAAGAATCAGGTGGTTATCAGAGAGCGAGTATAGAGGTAAAATCTAAAATACTGGCAGTTGATTGGATACAGGCAGCTAAAACAAAAGTATTACAGATGATTTCTCACATTGGAGGAACCTGGATGAAGGGTACATGTGAACCATCTGTATTCTTTTTGCAACTTCTTGTGAGTCTTAAACCATTTCAAAATAAAAAGTTATAATAAAAAGGAAAAGATGCCAGGCACCGCTGGGATCTGTAGTCCTAGCTACTTGAGAGACTGAGGCAGGAGCATCGTTGAGCCTAGGAGTTTGAGAGCAGCCTAGGCAATATACAGCGGGACGACGTCTCTGAAAAAACAATGAAATGATGATTTCTTCAGGATTACAAGGTCAAATAGGACCGAGTTCACTTGAGTGGGCAACCATCAAAGCTGAGGACACTGACCTGTCTTCAGTGGGCATCAGCTGCACAACTTCAGTCCATTGTTATCATGGGAATGTGGCCCAGTGTTGCAAAATCTTGCAACTTTTCAATAGAAGCCAGAACGTTGGAATCTGGGTGTTTTTTTTTTAAATATGAAATCTTACAGTGTACAAAACAAATTCAAAAACATTTTTAACACTGTGTAGGCCAAACCAAACACATCTGTGAAAAATCTGAGTTCCATCAACCCCTGCTATTGGTTATTCCTCGTATTCATGTGAAACTTTGGGAGTTGAGAGGGAATTGGTATTTGCACGTTGTATCTCTGACCATAAATTTAAATCATTTACAGGTTTACACTGAAAATGATGTATTTCCAAGTTCACGATAAATTATATTCATTCTCCGTAGCATGATTAGGAGTAAAGTAGTGTGCTTGATAATTCCTTACCTTATATGGAGACTTGTTTAGGCCCAGCCAACCAAGGCTGTATGTGTGTGTGTGTTTTAATTTCTACCTTTGCACAGCTTGCCTTTACCCTTGTTGTTTAGGTATTTGAAATCTTCTTTAAAAGAATTTTGTGGCCGGGCGTGGTGGATCACACCTGTAATCCCAGCACTTTGGTGGGCCAAGGCGGGTGGATCACCTGAGGTCAGGAGTTCAAGACCAGCCTGGCCAACATGGTGAAACCTCGTCTCTACTAAAAATACAAAAATTAGCTGGGCATGGTGGTGCGTGCCTGTAATCCCAGCTACTAGAGGAGGCTGAGGTAGGAGGATTGCTTGAACCTGGGAGGCAGAGGTTGCAGTGAGCTGAGATCGTGCCACTGCACTCCAGCCTGGGCAACAGAACAGAGCGAGACTCCATCTCAAAAAAAAAAAAAAAAAGGAATTTTGTAATGGATTTTATATAACTCATGTTTTTGTTTTTCTTTTTAGTTTTAATTCACAGGTGTTGCAAGCTGACATGTTAAGAATTAGGACAAACAGAACAACGTTTAGGAATCGATGCTCTCTGGTAAGGAAATGCTTATAGTGGCCTCCCTGTCCAAGACTTGTGCTTATTGGTCTTAACCAATGGTCTTCAAACTTGAGCATTCACAGGGAGGGCTTATTAAAACACAGATGGCCAGCGGGAGTCTCACCCCCAGGGTTTCTGATTAAGTAGATGGGGGTGGAGCATGAGAATTTGCATTTCTAACAAGTTCCCACTTTGAGAAACACTGCTCTAAACATTACTGAAGGAAAAATAAACACATTGACTACAGTTATGATTGCTGCAGCTGCAACAGAATTAATTTTTAAATCCCATATGGATTTAACATTGAGATTTTATGTATAAGACCATCTGGTTTCCCTTTTTTTTTTTAAAGAAAATTCTAACTTTGAGAGGAAAATTTGCAGACTCTCCTAAAAGTAATTTTCAGGCTTTTAGACTTTTATCTCACATTTATCTTGAATTGTAAATAAGATTTGCTTTTCATGGTATTATCATGCAATCTCTAAATTATAACTCTTTTCTACTAATTATCCTGTAAACATAGGGAATATACTTGTAGATCAGTAAGCCAAGGTGAATACATGATTCATTATATGATTTTATGGAGATGAAATTCACATAACATTCAATTAACTGTTTTAAAGTATACAATTCAATGGCATTTAGTGTATTCACAATGTTGTTCAACCAGTACCTCTCTCTAGTTTCTAAAGTGCATACATATCCTTGTCTTGTTCCTCATCATTGAATATGATTTTAGCTGTGAGGTTTTGGTAAATGTCCTTTATCATGTTAAGGAAATGTCCTTCTACTCCTACTTGCTGAGTATTTTTCTTTTTCTTTTCTTTTTTTTTTTTTTTCTTTTTTTTGAGACAGAGTCTCACTTTGTCGCCCAGGCTGGAGTGCAGTGACATGATCTCGGCTCATTGCAACCTCCACCTCCTGGGTTCAAGCTATTCTTCTGGTCAGCCTCCCAAGTAGCTGGGATTACAGGCACACACCACCATGCCCAGCTAATTTTTTTGTATTTTTAGTAGAGACAGGATTTCACCATGTTGGCCAGGCTGGTCTCGAACTCTTGACCTCAAGTGATCTGCCCACCTCGGCATCCCAAAGTGCTGGGATTACAGGTGTGAGCCACCGAATCCAGCCTTGCTGAGTATTTTTATCATGAAAGTGTGTTGAATTGTTTCAAGTGCTTTTTCTGCATCTCTTGGGATGATCATGTGTTTCCCCACCTTGTTCGATTAATATGGTATATTACATTGATTTTTTTCCATGTTGAATTACCCTTGCATTCCTGGGATAAATCTTTTTGCATCTGTATTCATAAGAGATATTGACCTGTTGTTTTCTTGTGGTATCTTTTGCTAGCTTTGGTATCAGAGTAATGCTGGTGTCATAGAATGTATTAGGAGGTACTCCTTTGTCTTCTACTTTTGTAAGAGCTTGAGTAGGATTTTATGTTGATTCTTGTTTTTTGTTTGTTTGTTTTTGTCTTTGTCTTTTTGAGATGGAGTTTTGCTCTTTTTGCCCAGGCTGGAGTGCAGTGGCACGATCTTGGCTCACTGCAATCTCTGCCTCCCGGGTTCAGGCGATTCTCCTGCCTCAGCCTCCTGAGTAGCTGGGATTACAGGCACCCGCCACCACGCCCAGCTAATTTTTTGTATTTTTAGTAGAGACGGGGTTTCATCATGTTGGCCAGGCTAGTCTCAAACTCCTGACCTCAGGTGATCCACCCGCCTTGGCCTCCCAAAGTGCAGGGATTACAGGTGTGAGCCACTGTGCCTGGCCTGGTGTTGATTCTTTAAATGTTTGGTAGAGTTCAGCATTGAAACCATCTGGTCCTGGACATTTCTTTGTTGGGAAGTTTTTGATTACAGACTCTATCTCTTGTTATAGGTTTGTTGAGATTTTCTATTTCTTCTTGAATCAGTTTGGTAATTTATGTGTTATGTGTTATGTATTATAGATTTCTCTTATAATATGATTTGTAATGTGATAGAATCTATAGAATACATTTTAGTGAAATGTTATAGCTTGATACCAATTTAAAAATATTGCTCGTGGCCAGGCGTAGTGGCTTACACCTGTAATCCCAACACTTTGGGAGGCCAAGGCGGGAGGATCACCTGAGGTCAGGAGTTCGAGACCAGCCTGGCCAACATGGTGAAACCCTATCTCTACCAAAAATACAAAATTAGTTGGATGTGGTGGTGCATGCCTGTAATCCCAGCTACTGGGGAGGCTGAGGCAGGAGAATCGCTTGAACCCGGGAGTTGGAGGTTGTGGTGAGCCAAGATCGCGCCACTGCACTCCAACCTGGCGACAGAGTGAGACTTTCTCTCAAAACAAACAAACAAAAAAAAAAACAAAAAAAAATTGCTTGCTAATCTTAAAACTGGACATTTTCTTCTTCATAGAATGATATTCAATATTGTTCCCACAAATGCATTAATTTTATAGTGGGAGAAATTATAACTGTTCATTAAATAAATATTTCTTCTTTCTACTCATTTACTCATCCATTCAATGATATTTGTTGAGCACCTGCTTGCCTCTCAAAGCCTTCCATACCTATCCAGTCTTCTACTCAACGAAGCCAACATAGTGGTTTAGGACCCACTATGTGTTAGGCCCTGATCTAGTTGCCAGGGTTGATCTAACCGAGTTTGAGGAGGAGATAACATTTTAGTTGAGATCTTACTGATGTGAGAGGGTTAGCTAGTTTGGGATATTGGTGGCAGGGGTAGACAATATTCCTGGTAGAAAACAGCATGCTTGAAGTCCTGGAAAAGGAAGTGTGGTGTATAGATAAAAGAGTGTGTATAAAATTTGAAAGAAGTGCATTTTAGCTACAGTGAAAGTAAAGATACAGTGGTGAGAGATGTGGTTGAAGAAGTAGACTAGTGCAATATCTTGTAGGGCCTTCAAGTCATGTTAAGTATTTTGCACCTTATCCTAGGGTCAGTGAGAAGCCATTGAAGAGTTTTGAGCCAATGATTGACATGATCAGATTTGTTAAAAGATTGCCCTGGCTGCAGAGTGGAAAGTGGATTGGAAGAGGGCAAACGTATATGCAAGAAGATCAGATAGGCTACTGCAATCACCCTGGCAAAGAGCTGATGGTAGCTTGGACTAGTGTGATGGTAGTGGAAATGGAGAAAAGTTCCAGATTCAGGAGAAATTTGAAAGATGGAATCAATGGACGGTGGGAAACAGTGGAGGCAAACCTGACTCCTAGGTCTCTAGCTTGGACAGCTGATGGGATGGTGGTGCCACAGAATAAGAAGGGGCCATTGCAAGAAGAGTAGATTTACAAAGGAGGATGAGTTTAGCTTTGTACATGTTACATTTGAGGTTCTCTTGAACCTGTAAACTAGTGATGTTCGATGTACTAGTTTGAAGCTCAGGAGTGAGAGCTGGACTAGAGATAACCATTTGGGAATCATTGGTAGATTGTTATTTAAAACTGTGGGAATTAATGATATGACCTACAAAGAGAGTATAGAAAGAGCAGAGAAGAAGTTGCAGGACAAAACTTTAAAAATCACCAACACTTAAAAATCAGTCAGAAGAAGAGTGATGGACTAAGTAGAGAGGCAGGAGGAGGCTTCAGAAGAGAGTAGTACCATGAAAAAACAAGGAAAAGTAGTAAGTCATATGCTGTCAAGCTGTCAAACAGACTGAAAAGTGTCCTTTGAATTACCAAAACAGATATTACTCATGAATTCTTATATTTGAAAGCACTTTCAGTAGAAGGAGGAGTGGGGTGAGATTAAGCTAGATTTGATTTTGAAGAATAACTGAGAGCCAAGCACCTATAAATGGCACTGTATATCCAAGCTCAGTTATTTGGGAGGCAAATTCCTCATCTGTAAAATGGGAATGTAAAAGTAACTGCTTTGTAGGTTTGTTGTGGATTACCTTGGTCAGTATAAAGCACTCAGCACAGCACTGGCACATACTAAATGCTCAATAAATATGTGGGTTTTTTTTAATCAGTAATAGTACATATAGTCAGCAACCAGTGTACCTGGCTTTTTAAAAATTATAATTTTAAAATCTTTTTTTCTAGTACCAAATACTTAAAGGATATTTTTTCTTTCTTTCTTTCTTTTTTTTTTAGACAGATCTCTTGCCCAGGCTGGAGTGCAGTGACGTGATCTCGGCTCACTGCAACCTTCGCCTCCTGGGTTCAAGCGATTCTTCTGCCTCAGCCTCCTGAGTAGCTGGGACTACAGGCACGTGCCACCACACCTGGCTAATGTTCGTATTTTTAGTAGAGATGGGGTTTCACCATATTGGCCAGGCTGGTCTCAAACTCCTGACCTCGTGATCCGCCTGCCTTGGCCTCCCAAAGTACTGGGATTACAGGCGTAAGCCACTGTGCCCGGCGATTCTTGGCATTTTAAAAATGCAAAACATTCCTTAGGAATTCTAGGCTCCTAATTTGCATAACGTTCAGTTTAATATAATGTATATTTAAAATAAACCATCTTATATAACAGATTGTGTTTGGCAGAATTGAAGTCATTTTAACTTATTGGATGATGGGGATTTCAAGGCTTGTTGGTTTAGCTTGCTATAGCAATACTATGCATATGCTTTTATTGTGTCTAAGTATCACTTCATTATTATTATAAGACATAAGTAAGTATATACTTACCTTTAGTATAGAACTGCTGAATTTTCTAGGAGAATGACATGATGAATTAGAATGCTTTTGGCAAAAGCAGTAAAATCCAATTAGAAGAGACTTAAACAGCCTGGGCGAGGTGACTCAGGCCTGTAGTCCCAGCACTTTGGGAGGCCAAGGTGGGCGGATCACCTGAGGTCGGGAGTTCAAGACCAGCCTGGCCAACATGGTGAAACCATGTCTCTCCTAAAAATACAAAAATTAGCCGGGCATGGTGGCATGCGCCTGTAATCCCAGCTACTCAGGAGGCTGAGACAGGAAAATCGCTTGAACCCAGGAAGTGGAGTTTGCAGTGAGCCGAGATCACACCACTGCACTCCAACCTGGGTGACAGAGTAAGACTCTGTCTCAAAAACAAAAACAAAAGCAAACAAACAAACAAAAAACAGAGAGACTTAAACAATAAGGAGCAATAAGGAGCATTATTATCTCAAATAATAAGAAGCCCCAAGAAAAGGCCAGGTTAGTTCAGTGGGCCAGTGATGTCATCAGAGATCCAGGTTCCTTCTATCTTTCCACCCTACCATCTTCAGCAGCCACAGTTAATTATGTAACTAGTAATTAGACCCAGGGTTCAAAATCAATGGATAGCAAGCTCTTATATATATTTACAGATGTCGAGAAGGATATCTATCAACCTATCTTTAGTAGATATCTCTGGAGCATGACATTATAGGCAGAATTTTATTTTTACTTTATGCATTTCTATACTAGTTGGATGTTTTTCACAAAGCATGAGCAATACAGGTGTTTTCATTTCTAGTAGATATTATATTACAAAATAGAAACATTATTCTTGAAAAAATACAAATATTATTGAATGATATCATAAACTATAAGTTTAATGGTTATGTCCTATACTGGTCTATCCTTAAAATTGGTGCCACAGGCATCTAAAGTAGCCAAATTCATAGACACAGAAGGTAGAATGGTGGTTGCTAGGGGCTGGGAGGAGGAGGGAATGGGGAGTTGTTGTTTAAAGGATACAGTTTTGCAAGGGTACAATTTTAAAGGGTTTCAGTTTTGCACGATGAAAAGAGTTTTGGAGATTGGCTGCACAACAATGGGAATGTACTTCATACTGCTGAACTGTATACTTCAGAATGGTTAAGATGGTAAGTTTCATGTTAGTGTATTTTACCACAATTTTAAAAATTGGTGCTGCTTTTCATGTATTTAAATATAGGTAAAACAGGCTGGGCGCAGTAGCTCACGCCTGTAATCCCAGCACTTTCAGAGGCCAAGGCGGGCGGATTACTTGAGTTCAGGAGTTTGAGACTAGCCTGGCCAACGTAGTGAAACCCCGTCTCTACTAAAAATATGAAAAATTAGCCAGGTCTGGTGGCACGCGCCTGTAATCCCAGTTACTTGGGAGGCTGAGGCAGGAGAATCTCTTGAACCCAGGGAATGAAGCTTGCAGTGAGCCGAGATCCCACCACTGCACTCCAGCCTGGGCGACAGAGACAGACTCCATATGAAAAAATATATATATATATACACATATATATGTATATATATATATTTTATATGTGTGTGTGTGTATATATATATATATATGGGTGTGTGTGTGTATACATACGTATATAGGTAAAACAGTGTTTTAGAAACAAATCACTGTGACAGAGGGCATTGAAGAGCCATGGGTTTTTGTGTTGAATGAACACAAAAATAAAGATGCGTATTTTCCTAGCATTGTAAAAAAAAAAAAAACTGTTCCCTCACAATTATTTTGTTTAATTAAGTGCAAATATTTTCTTCACTTCTCTCAGGAAATTACTTCACCCACTTCTGTTGAACAGAAGCCCAAAGACCTCTTCTGACCTTGAGACTATGCCTTCTCCCAAATCGCCCCTTTGCTTTATCTCCTAAGAACTCTGAAGTTGCCATGCCTGTTCCTTTCTCTCCCACCAGGAATTCTGGCACTTCTGCTCAATCCGGGTGTCACTGCGTCACTTCTCCATCCCCACCCCCTCCTCTTCCAAAGGAAGCAGGGGAAATGTCTCATCTTCCTAAGAGAAAAGGTTGTGCTTTTCTTGAGCAATTCATCTGTTCTAATTTTAGGCCTACTGACATCTGTCTCATTAGGTTTTGCTTTTCATATTGGCAACCACAAACCCCAAATCTAGTGTATGGCCCACAAAGTTGCAAGCATGTAATACATTCCTGATCCTGCTTTATGCCCTGCGCATCTAGCCCATGTTCAGTTCATGTTAAGTAGCATTATAAACCATCTTAAATCATTTCTGAAACTAGGCAGAGACATTTATAAACACAGTGTACAACCCTTTGTTTAGGATTTTCTGAGCATTTTATCTCTAGTTACTATAGTAGGAAATGGCTTAAAAACAGCAAACCTAGGAAAATGAAAAATAATTTTTAAAAATCTTAATGTCTTTACAATATGAATTTTCTCTCTTAAATGGAACTAAGCTTGGTTTTTCCTCCTGTCTTAATCTCTTCACTGGAGATAATTCTTAGGAATTAGCTTCACCCAGCACCCTCCCTAACCTCCCGCTACTTCTACTCCCAGCCACCTTCACACCATGACATCATTCCTTGGTGCTGATACTCTTGGTTCCTTCCAAGGACTTTTCTTTCTTCCTGGAGTGTGAGAAAAAGGCACAGTGGGAAATTTACACAAAAGATACCAGTGATGTTTATTACATCTCAGTAAACTCATTATTTCTATTTTAATACTTTGTTTCACGTGGAAAAATTATCTAAGGTAATTTCTTTGCAAACGCCACTTGTAGTACTTAATTTGGGGAGAATTCTCTTCCAGAAGCCTTGTTTTCTGCAATTAATTTCTCACATTATTACTAAAAGAATCAGCCAATACAAGATTTGATCCACATTTTGTCCAATTAAAAAATTCTTGTAGCTTATGATTCTGTAGCTCAAGTTCAAATCCTACCTACCTCAGACATTTCACACTATCTCCCTGCTGGTGTCATCAATTTCAGTCCATCTTCTCATGATTTCCTAGATGAAGTTTTTCAGTGGGAAATCCTAAGCCTTTGCCTGAACCTAAACTGGTTCCTTCCCATCCCTTAGGTATAAATTAAAAATAATCTCTTCTAGGGAAGTCTTTCATCATTATTTTATGAAAGAAATTTGTCATACCATGTTTTCTCACTTATAAGTCGGAGCTAAATGATAAGAACTTATGAACACAAGGAAACAACAGACACTAAGGTCTACTTGAGCGGGGAGGATGTGAGGAGGGAAGCAGAAAAGATAACTATTAGGTACTGGGCTTACTACCTGGGTGATGAAATAGTATGTACAACAGGCCAGGCACGGTGGCTCACACCTGTAATCCCAGCACTTTGGGAGGCCAAGGTGGGCAGATCACCTGAGGTCAGGAGTTTGAGATCAGCCTGGTCAACATGGTGAAACCCCATCTCTACTGAAAATACAAAAAAATTAGCTGGGCATGATGGTATGTGCCTGTAGTCCCAACTACTCAGGAGGCTGAGACAGGAGAATTGCTTGAACCTGGGAGATGGAGGTTGCAGCGAGCCGAGATTGCACCACTGCACTCCAGCCTGGGTGACAGAGTGAGCCTCCGTCTCAAAAAAAAAAAAAGAAAAGAAATAATATGTATAACAAATCCTGGTGACACATGTTTACCCTATGTAATAAACCTTCACATGTACCCCCAAACCTAAAATAAAAGTTAAATAAATAAAAAATTAAAAAATAGAAAGTAATTGTCTTATTTATGACATGTCATTATAATACAGCCAAAGTGTCATAATTTCTATAGAAAGTATATGTATACATTTAAGTTCAGGTTATATATCTTTTTCATTAGATTATAAACTTTAAAAACCATAGTGTTTCATGTTATATATTGTGAATTTTCTGGGCATTTGATTGATGAAGAGGTGAACCTTAGTAGCATGGATTAAACGTATTAAAATTCTGCCTCTTCAAAGGTGTGTGTGTTTGTGTATCTGTATATATGTGTATATATATGTATATTTGTATACGTGTATTCTATGTACATATATACATATATACATACACGTATACATATATATGCATATACATGCAAAATGTATACATGTACACATATATATCCATGTGTATATGAGATTTTTTTCAGGAAAACCTAAATTTTTCAGATTCTGTTCATGCCACTGCACAACTTCTCAATTAGTGTTACTAAAGGGAAACACTGAGGAAGAATCTCCAACACTGTATAAATCACAGTGTTTTCTGCTTGCTTTGAAAGTTTGATTATTTTTATAGTATGCCTTAAGAATGGGCACGTAAATATTTTTTAAATTAGCAATACTTGGGGTTCAAGGTAAAAAAGAAAAAAAAGTCACAGTATCTAATGTTGAGAGGGTATGAGGAAATAGGTATTCTAATACACTACTGGGAAGTAAATTTGTATAAGTTTTCTGGAGGGCAGCTTGGTGATATGTATCAACAACCTTGCAACCCAGAAATTCCAGCTCTATGAATTGATCCTAAAGAATTAATTAAGGATGTGTGCAAACATTAGCTTAAAAGATATTATTACAACATTCTTTATAAGAGCTAGCAAAAAATATGGCAACAGCCTGAATGTCTAACAATAGGGAATAGGTCAATCGAAAGAGCCTTCGTTACCTGTATTTGAATTCCAGTTCTAGCAATGACTGCATAACCCCTTGGACAAGTTGCTTAATCACTGTAGCCCTCAGTTTTTCTGAGGCAAAAGGAAGGTGATAATAATGCCTACCTCATGGGGTTGCTGTGAGAATTGAGTGAGATAAAACGTGTGGCACATAATAAAAGTGCTGCTTATTATTATGGTACGTCCTTACAGTTTAATATTCAGCACTTAAAATGGTGTTGCAGATGAATTTTAACATGGAAAGACTCAGAATGTATTAAATTATATATATTGAGTATACATGCTTTATAATGAGAAAAAATGTGAGCCTATTTCTGTTAAAAACAAAAAGATCAGGGCCAGGCCCGGTGGCTCATGCCTGTAATCCCAGCACTTTGGGAGGCCAAGGCGGGTGGATCACTTGAAGCCAGGAGTTCGAGACCAGTCTGGCCAACATGGAGAAACCCTGTCTCTACTAAAAATATAAAAATTAGCCGGGCGTGGTGGCGCACGCCTGTAATCCCAGCTACTCGGGAGGCTGAGGCAGGAGAAATGCTTTAACCCAAGAGGTGGAGGTTGCATTGAGCCAAAATTGGGCCACTGGCCACTGCACTTTAGCCTGGGTGACAGACTGAGATTCCTTCTCAAAAAAAGAAAAAAGAAAAAAAACAAAAGATCAGGACAAACAGGCAGAGCATAGGGGAATTTTAGGGCAGTGAAACTATTCTGTACCATACTATAATGATGGATGCATGTCATACAAAACCCTTAGCATGTCCAACACCAGGAGTGAACCTAAATGTAAACTATGAACTTTGGGTGGTAATGATGTGCCAATGTAGGTTCATTGGTTGTAAAAAATGCACCATTCTGGTGAGGGATGTTGGTAGTGGGAGAGGCTGCACTTGTGTGAGAGCTGGGGGGGGTATGTGGGAACTCTTTATAATTTCTGTTCAATTTCGCTGTGAACCGAAGAGCGCTCTAAAAAATAAAATATATTAAAAATAAATAAATGAAAGATCAAATAGGAAAAGACTGGAAACTGCTGGGTAACAGGGGACAGATAGCCTAGTTTTATAAATACTTAGCATATAATTCAAATTGTTTATGTATCATTAAAGGATGTATTCTAGAGTGTTTGATGATGGTAGTAATAATGGTGGTAGTAGTAATAGTTACCATTTATTTAGCACAAACTCTGTGCCAGGTGCTGTGCTAAACACATTACATGCATTATCACCATTATCACATTAAATAGATGCTTAAAACAGCAACTCTAGCATGTTGTTCATAACACTATTGCCTATAGCAACAAATTATATATCCAATGTATCCCTTTAATATAAGTTTTATCCAGAAAAGATTTCTGACTTTTGTTAGAAGGGTCAGCTAGTAGCATTATTGATTTGAATTACAAATTTCCTTAAGATATCAACCCTAGAACATGATTAGTACAGGCCAGTCTGAGTTATGCGCCAGTCAAGAGTCCACAACTGTCAGATTTTTTTTATTATTATTATTTTTTGAGTCAGTCTTGCTCTGTCATCCAGGCTGGAGTGCAGTGATGTGATCTTGGTTCACTGCAACCTCCGCCTCCCAGGTTCAAGTGATTCTCCTGTGGCAGCCTCCAGAGTAGCTGAGATTATAGGCGCCTGCTACCACGCCCGGATCTTTTTTTTTTTTTTTTTTTTGTCTTTAGTAGAGATGGGGTTTCACCATGTTGGCCAGGCTGGTCTTGAACTCCTGACCTCAAGTGATCTGCCTGCCTTGGCCTGTCAAAGTGCTAGGATTACAGATGTGAGCCACCACATCCAGCGTGACATGTTTATACCCATTCTCTGGATAGCAATAGAACCAGGCTCAGGGCTGATGATATGTATCTGAGTATGTCTATTCCAAAGTTAAATAGATGGTGCTATTAGGTGTAACCTGCTCTTCTCCTGTGTATAACAGAGTAGATCATTTTCCCACAGTTCAAACTCTTTGAGCATGACATTTAAAGCTTTATAATCTCTTCACGCTTTTGGCCTCAGAGTCCTTTCTCCCTCCACGAACTTGGTGTGCCACTCACACAGGGCCAGTATCCTGTCTTAAAACATGCCAAGCACTTTCACTTTTCTGTTGCTTATGCTGGCAAACTCCTTGTTCTGAAGGTCCAACTGAAATACCACCTTATGCCTTTCTTATTTGTCTTCCACCTCCCACCCCCTACACACACCCACTTCATCTTTGCTTTTTATTCCCACCCCACTTTGCTTTCATTTGACATGCACTTCCTTGTCTCTTATATAAAATCTGCTTCCAAGACTGGTTTCTTCAGTGTATTGTAAGGTCTCTGAGTAATAACTGAGGGTAATAACAACAGCTTATTAGCTGTCTTTTTTTTTTAAGAAAAAAATTCTCTCATTCCCCTCTGAACAGAAAAATAGCTCATTAAACATAGCAAGTATTCAAAAAATAGTGAAATACTTAACAGCTAGCCATATTTTGACAATAGCGAATTATTGTGGTGAAGTAGTTGTTGCTAATTGTCAAATAAAATTTATATGTAGTAAATTTTCAGTTACCCACATACCAATTTTCTATTGTTATTTTTACAACCTTGGCTGTTTCTTCTACTTTCTAGCAAATGATTTGAAAAAAACAAACTGATTTTAATACTTTAAGCAACATATAATTAGTGAGGTGATATATTCCTTAAGCAGCAATATGATAATTTTAAAACCCAACAAAAATTCAGACTATCTGCTTCATGGAAACATTTATTTATCCAACACATACTTTATTTTATTTATTTATTTATTTATTTGGAGATGGTGTCTTGCTCTGTTGCCCAGGCTGGAGTGCAGTGGCACGATCTCAGCTCACTGTAAGCTCTGCCTCCCAGGTTCAAGCGATTCTTCTGCCTCAGCCTCCTGAGTAGCTGGGGTTACAGGCACCCGCCACCATGCCTGGCTAATTTTTGTATTTTTAGGAGAGACAGGATTTCACTATGTTGGCCAGGCTGGTCTCGAACTCCTGACCTCAAGTGATCCACCCGCCTCCGCCTCCCCATCCCGAAGTGCTGGGATTACAGGCATGAGCCACCACACGTGGCCCAACCCATACTTTTTGAACACTCATCTTCCCTCCACTCACTAACTCACTCCTCTTACTGCCTTTCATGGCCACACTCCATCTATTGGTTTCTACTGGGAACCTTAGCAACCTCTTTTTCAGCCTTCTGGTCATTTCTCCAATCTACCTCCTTCTCTTCACTCTCCCTTTTTCATTTAGACCCTCACCATCTGTGACCTGGCCTGTGACCCTGCGTCTAGTCCCTCTTCCATCCACCATCAATGTGTTCTGCATGATGTTGCTAGGGTTACCTTTTTAAAGCAGATATGATCTTGTTTAAACAAGCTTTGAGGTTTAAGAACTCAGAGGAATCTATGCTCTGGGTTTCCTATTGTGCTTAAAGGCTAAAGTCCAAAAACTACAATCTGGTTTTAGCCTAATTTCCCTAAATTTGTTTCCTGTTGTACCCTCGCAGGTACTAAGTTTCAGCCACCCTGAACCTTTCTGTTCCCTGAACATTCCTCTCTGTCTGAGTGTTTCCTCTCACTCCTTGAAATGTCCTCCCTCCTCTTCTCTAATGAGTTGCTACTCCTCTATGAAGACTTCTCCAAGACCCACACAGAGTTCTCTGTCCTTTGAACTCTGTCCTTTGAACCCAAATCATAACTCTGTTCTGCCATTTGGCTGTGACCTAGTTTCCGCTAACTAGACTTAGACTTTGACTTGCTCAAGGACAGGAAAATGTCTTATTTATCTTTTGATCTTCAGAGTCTAGCTCACTGCTCTCTCTCTCTCTCTCCTCTCTCCTCTCTCTCTCTCTCTCTCTCTCTCTCTCTCTCTCATATATATATATATATATATATATATATATATATATATATATATATATATATATATATATTTGTAGAGGTGGGTTTTTGCCATCTTGCTTAGGCTGGTGTTGAACTCCTGGCCTCAAGTGATCCTCTCAAAGTGCCGGGATAATAGGCATGAGCCTCCTGTGCCTGGCCTCCAGGTCTTTTATTTTTCTTAAAAATCCCAAGTAGCTGGGATCAGAGGCACATGCCACCACGCATGGCTAATTTTTGTATTTTTAGTAGAGATGGGGTTTCACCATGTTGGCCAGGCTGGTCTTGAACTCCTGGCCTCAAGTGATCTGCCTGCCTCGGCCTCCCAAAGTGCTGGGAATACAGGCATGAGCTACCGCGCCCGGCCTCATTCAATATTTTGAATGTACAACTCAATGTGCTCTTAAGATAGAATTTGAAACTAAGATATGGTAAACACATTATCTGGCATTTTAAGAAATAACCACGGTACAGAAAGAGTTTACAAATGAATTCTGAAGGTAATTTTCAAGCCTCATTTTCACACTTAGCTTTAAATCCCTCCATTCTTTCATTCCCCTCTTGTGTGGGTCCTCATAAGCTTTGAGAAAAGACTGAAAAGGAAAAAGTAGCCCCGAAAAAGAGAAAGGACCTAGACAAGAAGTATCTTAGCAACCAAGAGTAAAATGTGCTAAATGACTTGAAAGTGATTACCTTAAAGTCTTTTCATATTATGAAAGTTTGGTTTCCCAGCTAGATTCCAGGATATTTGATGTAGTTATTCTGTTTATGATTTTTGGGCAGTATGCTTGGCAAGCTAGCTACTGATTCAATGACTGTTTCAGCTTTTTGTTCTGGGTAATACCTCTCACTAAGCTTTAATGATGGGCTAAAACTGGCAAGAAAAATGAGGCAATTTTAAGATCTAGTGCCTTAGGAAAGAAAAGGTAGAGACAAACAAAATCCTCTATTGATGTTCTGCTCTGTATTTATTATGATAACAGTTATTTTGTTCTGTTTTGGAAAGTGTTGATTTTTGATTAGTATAATTTTCAGTCAAGATCCAGTTGGATCTTTTTTTAACTTTGAACCTAACTGATACTGTTGCTGGCATGCATAAGACACTAAATAAATATTTTAGGTAATTCAACATTGACTTAATGTTTAGATGTAATTAATCACAAACATTAAAGCAAGCTTGACTTCTGTATTTTAAATTTCAGTTGTTGCCACCTCCTCCCTTTCATGGTTCCATCAGCCGCCTTCATCAAATCAAACAGGTAAGAAGACTTTCCAAACTGACAGCTGTTCATTTAAAAAAGTAAATTTTATTTTTCTTTGTGAAAATACCTATGTTTCAGTAATTCTAAGTGAGGTCACGTGTAATATTAAGTTTTTATTTCTAGGAATGATTTCTTCAAAAAAAAGCAAAACTAAGAAGCACTTTATTTGGCTTATTAACTATTTTAATTAATTAATAATTTCTAGAAATACTGCATACTCTTATACCTTGAGTCTAGCTTCTTTCTTCCAGGGATCTGAAAGTGGAATGCTACACATAAAAATTAATTTTCAGCTTCATAATAACTGTAGTTATTTTTTTTTAACCCTCAGATGAGTTTTTTTGACAGATAAAATGGCCTTCATGCTATTGTTTTGTTCTTAGTGATCTGAGTTCAGGGACACATTGTACCTCACTGGTTTGTATTTTGTGCCCATGTGCATGCATGCACATCTCTGTGTTTGTGTGTTTGTGTGTTTGTGTTTGTGTATGTGGTTGGGAGGGTGTATGTGGGTGGGTGGGTGTGCACTTATGTGCACATGCATGCTTAATAGCACAAGCATAATACAGAATTCAACCTTTTAATTATCCAAGGATTAGCCACAGAACTCAAAAGATCAAATCACCACTACGCCACAGGTGGTATTTTTTTCTTTGACCCAGCTACAAGCAGACATTTTTTCCCCCTAAGAGAGGCTTAACTTATTATTCACTTAGTACTAACAGGTACTTTACATTTGTGGTCTCATTTTATCTTACAACAACTTTATAAGGTCAGAAACTAAAAAGGGGAGAAATTTAGCAATTTACCCAATCTCCAGAGTTGGTGAATGTCAGAGCCAAGATTTGGCCCCAGATTACTGGATTATTTTCCAGCTCCCCTTTCCCTGTTTCAGTGCACAAAGCCCATAATACCATCTTGTAATCCTAGTTATTAGTCCTCCAACTCTTGCTTCTTTTCCCTCTCTCCCTTTCACCCCTGTGGCATGGCTTCCCTAAGGTCAGCTTATCCACTAGCAAGAAAATATGCTAAAAATAGTTTTTTTCCTTTTTTTTTTTGAGACAGAGTTTCGCTCTGTTGCCCAGACTGGAGTGCAGTGGCTCCATCTTGGTTCACTGCAACCTCCACCTCCCAGATTCAAGCGATTCTCCTGCCTAAGCCTCCCAAGTAGCTGGGATTATAGACGCCTGCCACCACGCCCGGCTAATTTTTGTATTTTTAGTAGAGACGGGGTTTCATCACGTTGGCCAGGCTGGTCTTGAACTCCTGACCTCACGTGATCTGCCCACCTCGGCCTCCCAAATTGCAGGGATTACAGGCGTGAGCCACCGCGCCAGGCTGTTTTTTTTACTTTTTAGTGGGTAAAACTTGCTTTTACTCCTGTCTTTGTATGTAGCTATTTTAGAAATTCTTAAGGAATGAAACAAGTTCAAAGGAGTAAAGTGACCTCGTGTTTATCTGTGCAATATGTTTCTTTGCTTCTCCTAAATTAAACCAAATATTTGAAAATGGGTTACGTGTTGCTATTTGCTGGTGAAGCTTGATATAAATCCTAATTTACACTGGTTAGGAATATAAGTTTAATGCAGTTTATTTCCATAGCAACATAATATGTATTATAAATATTTAAAAATGAAATATAAGTAGAAAATGAATGAGATGGGAAAAGAGAAAAACATTAATTTTCAGTCTGGATACTGATTGAATGGAAAATTAAGACTTATTTTCAGCAGTTTAATGGTCTGATAGATATCTTAAGTTGCATATTTCTTTTTTTTTTTCTTTGTTTTTGAGACGGAGTCTCACTCTGTCACCCAGGCGGGAGTGCAGTGGTGCTGTCTCAGCACACTACAACCTCCACCTCCTGGGTTCAAGGGATTCTCCTGCCTCAGCCTCCCAAGTAGCTGGGATCACAGGTGCGTGCCACCACACCCAGCTAATTTTTTTGTATTTTTAGTAGAGATAGGGTTTCACCATGTTGGTCAGGCTGGTCTCAAACTCCTGACCTCAAGTGATCTGCTCACCTCAGCCTCCCAAAGTGCTGGGATTACAGGGGTGAGCCACTGTGCCTGGCATAAGTTGCATATTTCTTTACATGCATTCTTTGACTGACTTCTTTGTCCCTATTGAACTTAACCTTTTAAGTGCAAAACAGAAATGTCTGGTTCTCTCCCCATTACCTTCTGAACTTTCACTTTAACAACATTAATAAGGGCATTGATTTTATCAAAATGGGGTGAATAATATTGGCTATCTCATAGAATCGTTTTGAGGATGAAAAGAATTACAACTGACCCTTCAACAACCTGGGTTTTTAAAAAGTAATTAATTTAATTTTTACGGGTGCCATGGGGTACATGAGATACTTTGATATAGGTATGCAACATGTAATAATCACATCAGGGTAAATGGAGTATCCATCCCTTCAAGCATTTATCCTTTGTGTTACAAACAATTCAATTATCCTTTTAGTTATTTTTAAATGTATAATTAAATTATTATTGACTATAGTCACCCTGTTGTGCTAGCAAATACTGAGTCTTATTTGTTCTTTCTAACTATATTTTTGTACCCATTAACAATCCCACTTCCTCGCCACCCCTCATTTACCCTTCCCAGCCTCTGGTAACCATCCTTCTAATCTCTATCTCCATGAGTTCAAGTGTTTTAATTTTTACCTCCCACAAATAAGCAAGAACATGAGGCTGGGCGCAGTGGCTCACGCCTGTATTCCCAGCACTTTGGGAGGCTGAGGTGGGCAGATCACTTGAGGTCAGGAGTTCGAGACCAGTCTGGCCAACATGGTGAAACCCCGTCTCTACCAAAAATACAAAAATTAGCCGTGCGTGGTGGGTGCCTGTGCGTGGTGGTGGGTGCCTGTAATCTCAGCTACTCAGGAGGCTGAGACTAAAGAATCACTTGAACCTGGGAGGCGGAGGTTGCAGTGAGCCGAGATCGCGCCACTGCATTCCAGCCTGGGTGACAGAGAGAGACTCCGTCTCAAAAAAAAGAAAAAAGAAGATAAGTTAGAACATGCGATGTTTGTCTTTCTGTGCCTGGCTTATTTCACTTAACATAATGACCTCCAGTTTCATCCATGTTGCTACAAATGACTGGATCCCTTTTTTTTTTTTTTTTTTTTTTTTTGAGACAGTCTTGCTCTATCACCCAGGCTGGAGTACAGTGGCGCTATCTCAGCTCACTGCAACCTCTGCCTCCCAGGTTCAAGTGATTTTCCTGCCTCAGCCTCCTGAGTAGCTAGGTTTATAGGCCCACGCCACCACGACAGGCTAATTTTTGTATTTTTTGTAGAGACAGGGTTTCACCATGTTGCCCAGGCTGGTCTCGAACTCCTGACCTCAGGTGATCCTGCCTGCCTCAGCCTCCCAAAGTTCTGGGATTACAGGCGTGAGCCACCGTGCCCAGCCTGGATCTCATTCTTTTTATGGCTGAATAGTACTCCACTGTTTATATGTATCACATTTTCTTTATCCATTCATCTGTTGATGAACACTTAGGCTGCTTCCAAATCTTAGGTATTGTAAACAGTGCTGCAATAAACATGGGAATGTAGATATCTCTTCTATATGCTGATTTCCTTTTTGGTGGGTGATATACCTTGGAGTGAGATTGCTGGATCATATGGTAACTCTATTTTTCATTTTTTGAGGAACCTCCAAACTTGAACAACATGGATTTGAATGGCGTGTGATGTGAAACCCTCCTATACGTATGGGTGACTTTTTGTATCCTCGGGTTCCAGAAGGCCCACTGTGGACTTGAGGATGTGTGGATTTTGGTATTGCAGTGGGGGGGTGCTGGAACCAATTCCCCACATATACCAAGGGATGACTGTAAGTAATTATGCATAGTGCCAAGAGTACTGCATTAAAAAAAATCTTTTTAAATGGAAAATTTAAAACATGGAATATAGAATCTTCATGTACCTAACACCCAGCTTTAACAATTATCCACATTTTGTACATCCTTTTTCATCGATCTGCTTCTCTTTTAGGGGTGGGAGAGAGTGCTTTAAAGTAAATTTCTGACATATCTTTTTACCCAAGTTTATGGGTATGAGAAGGACTTTTTTTCTCCATAATCACAATGCCATCATTATGCATAACAGATTACCTTATTCCTTAATGTCATCTAAATCCATGTTATATTTTTCCTAATTCTCAAAAATGCATTTTTTAACTGATCCAAACACAATCCAAATATGACATTTAGTTGATATATATCTCTTAGATCTCTTTTATTTAAAACAGCATTTTTATTTTATTTTATTTATGTTCCAGGATACCTGGGCAGAATGTGCAGGTTTGTCACATAGGTATACGTGTTCCATGGTGGTTTGCTGCACCTATTGATCTGTCATCTAGGTTCCCTCCCCTCACCACCCACCCCGCAACAGGCCCTGATGTGTGTTGTTCCCCTCCCCGTGTCCATGTGTTCTCATTGTTCAGCTCCCACTTAGGAGTGAGGACATGCATTGTTTGGTTTTCCGTTCCTGTGTTAGTTTGCTGAGGATGATGGCTTCCAGCTTCATTCATGTCCCTGCAAAGGACATGATCTCATTCCTTTTTATGACTGCATAGTATTCCATGGTGTATATGTACCAAGTTTTCTTTATCCTGTCTATCATTGATGGGCATTCAGGTTGGTTCCATGTCTTTGCTATTGTAAATAGTACTGCAGTAAACATGCGTGTGCATGTGTCTTTATAGTAAAATGATTTATATTCGTTTGGGTATATACTCAGTAGTGGGATTTCTGGGTCAAATGATATTTCTGGTTCTAGATCCTTGAGGAATCGCCACACCGTCTTCCACAGTGGTTGAACTAATTTACATTCCCACCAACAATGTAAAAGCGTTCCTATTTCTCCACAGCCTTGCCAGCATCTATTGTTTCCTGAGTTTTTAGTCATCGCCATTCTGACTGGCATGAGATGGTATGTCACTGTGGTTTTGATTTGCATTTCTCTAATGATCAGTGATGTTGAGCTTTTTTTCGTATGTTTGTTGGCCACATAAATGTCTTCTTTTGAGAAGTGTCTGTTCATATCTTTTGCCCACTTTTTGATGGGGTTGTTTGTTTTTTCTTGTTTCAGTTCCTTGTAGATTCTGGATATTAGACCTTTGTCAGATGGGTAGATTGCAAAACTTATCTCCTATGCTGTAGGTTGCCTGTTCACACTGATGATAATTTCTTTTGCTGTGCAGAAGTTCTTTAGTTTAATTAGATCCTATTTGTCAATTTTTGCTTTTGTTAGAATTGCTTTTGGCATCTTCATCATGAAGTCTTTGCCCATGCCTATGTCCTGAATGGTATTGCCTAGGTTTTCTTCTAGGGTTTTTATGGTTTTGGGTTTTACATTTAAATTTAAATCTTTAATCCATCGTGAGTTAATTTTTGTATAAAGTATAAGGAAGGGGTCCAGTTTCAGTTTTCTGCATATGGCTAGCCAGTTTTCCCAGCACCATTTATTGAATAGGAAATCCTTTCCCCATTGCTTATTTTTGTCAGGTTTGTTGAAGAGCAGATGGTTGTATATGTGTGGTGTTATTTCTGAGGTCTCTGTTCTGTTCCATTGGTCTATATCTCTGTTTTGGTACCAGCACCATGCTGTAAAACAGCATTTTCTGCCTGTTTTTTGTTCCATGCCTCTTATTTATTGAAGAAACCAGGGAGTCCATTTGTCCTGTAAAATGTCCCACATTCTGATTTTGCTTCCATGTGGTGTTACTATGTTGTTTTATCCTCTATTTCCTGTTAAATAGTTTTTTAAATTTTTATTTATTTATTTATTTATTTATTTAGACGGAGTCTTACTCTGTCGCCCAGGCTGGAGTGCAGTGGCACGATCTCGGCTCACTGCAACGTCTGCCTCCCTGGTTCAAGCGATTCTGTAGCCTCAGCCTCCCGAGTAGCTGGGATTACAGGCGCCCACCACCCCACCCAGCTAAATTTTTTTTTTTTTAAGTAGAGAGGGGGTTTCATCATGTTGGCCATGGTAGAGAGGGGGTTTCACCATGTTGGTCTCAAACTCCTGACCTCAGGTGATCCGCCCATCTTGGCCTCTCGAAGTGCTGGGATTATAGGCATGAGCCACCGCGCCTGGCCTCCTGTAAAATAGTATGATGAAATTTGCTTTTAATTTTAAATGAGCACACAGCTCCAAGTCAATGTTAGGTTCTGGGCCAATATTTGGTTTATGTTACACCTTTCCTATTAAGCAGGTAATGGACAATTTCTTCTCAACTGTTGTTGTTAGCTGTTTTCTAAGTATTAAAGAGACTGAGACATCAAGCTAGAAGTTAATTTTCTAAACACAGTTATTATTCCTAAATAGGAATTATTTTGTGTAATTTTCCTTTCTAATAAAAATTTTATTTTATTTATTTATTTTTGAGACAGGTTCTTGCTCTGTTGCCCAGGCTGGAGTGTAGTGGCATGATCATAGCTCACTGCAGCCTCAACCTTCTGGGCTAAAGTGATCCTCTTGCTTCAGCCTCAGCCTCCCAACTAGCTAGGACTACAGGTGCACACCACTATGCCTGGATAATTTTTTATTTAATTTAATTTATTTATTTATTTCTGAGACGGAGTCTCGCTCTGTTGCCTAGGCTGGAGTGCAGTGGCATGATCTCAGCTGACTGCAACCTTCGCCTCCCAGGTTCAAGCAATTCTCTTGTCTCAGCCTCCCGAGTAGCTGGGACTACAGGCACCCACCACCACACCTGGCTAACTTTTGTATTTTTAGTAGAGACGGGGTTTCACCATATTGGTCCGACTGGTCTAGAACTCCTGACCTCAGGTGATCCACCCGCCTCGGCATCCCAAAGTGCTGGGATTACAGGCATGAGCCACTACACCTGGCCATTTTTTTAAATTTTTGGAGAGATGATGTCTCCCTGTGGTGCCCAGGCTGGTCCTGAAATCCTGGCCTCAAGTGGTACTCCTGCCTCAGTCTCCCAAAGTACTGGCATTACAGGCATGAGCCACCACGTGTGGCCCCTAATAAAAATTGAGCTTGTATTCCAAAAGATCCGAATTCTTTCAGTCTGTAGTTCCCTGTTTCCCAAAGCTCTAAACATAAATTAGTGCCATGCAGAAACAGTTTGTATATTTGCTCAGGCTGCCATTGCAAAGTATCACAAACTGGGCGGCTTAAACAACAGAAATATATTGTTTCACATTTCTTAGGGCTAGAAGTCTGAGACAAAGGTGTCAGTAGGGTTGATTCCTTCTGAGAACTGTGAGGGAGGATCTGCTCCAGGCCTCTGCCCTTGGCTTGTTGATGGCTATCGTCATGTTCACATAGTGTTCTCCCTGTACATGTGTTTGTTTCTAAGTTTCTCCTTTTCATGAAGGACAGCGGTCATATTGGATTAGGGCCCACCCTAATGACCTCATCCTAACCTGCTTGCTTCTGAATATATTCTGTCTCTAAATAAGGTCACATCCTGAGGCACTGGGGATTAGGACTTCAACAAAGGAATTTGAGGGGACACAATTCAACCCATAACAGTCTGCTCACAGTTTTTTGTTATATAGCTTTATATTTAATTCCTGATTTGTTAAACAGGATATGAGTCATTGGCACCCAGTAACAACTTAACTTTCTCTGTAGTGTCTTAAGTAAAAATCACTAAAAAGAAATTGAGCTGGGCGTGGTGGTTCGTGCCTGTAATTCCAGCGACTTGAGAGGCCAAAGCAGGAGGATCACTTGAGGCCAGGAGTTCAAGACCAGCCTGGGCAACATAAGAAGACTCCGTCTTTAAAAAAAATTTCTTTTTAATTTGCTGGCCGGGCACGGTGGCTCACGCCTGTAATCCCAGCACTTTGGAAGGCCGAGGCGGGTGGATCACCTGAGGTCAGGAGTTCGAGACCAGCCTGACCAACGTGAAGAAACCCCATCTCTACTAAAAATATAAAAATTAGCCAGACCTGGTGAGGCATGCCTGTAATCCCAGCTACTCGGGAGGCTGAGGCAGGAGAATCGCTTGAACCCGGGAGCCAGAGGTTGCAGTGAGCTGAGATTGTACCACTGCACTCACTCCAGCTGGTGTGACAAAGTAAGACTCCTTCTCCAAAAAAAAAAATTTAAATTTGATCTTAGTTTACAGATTGTTTCATTCTTTCAACAAGCCTTTATTGGGTACTGTGCAGGCACTCAGTAACTAAAATCTTTCAGATGTAGTCTCCTCGGAGAGCAAAAGTTGGTAACTTACAGTTCCCATTTTTACCATGTATCCTGAAAAATGGAAAGCCAACTTTAACATCCAAGTATAACAATTCTCCTTAAACTAGGTTTCTAGTATACTGTACTCTGCTTCTTACAGTTATAATGCATGGCTGTTGACCTTTTATACTTATTTTAACAATCTTATTTTATTATAAACCATCTCAAATCCATTTTGGAAATAGGCAAGACATAAATGAAAAAGAGTCAACACTCTTCTCCTAACAACCTTCAATAGCTGATTTTAGCTAATGCTCCAATTTCAGTGGGAGGAATATTAAGCAGAATTCTATCTCAGTTTCACAAAACTACCTGCTCTGTACTTGTTGACCGAATGAACTACAAAATACTTTGAGTTTCACACTAGAGGAGACTATCTATATAATATTAAATTGAAGAACTATACTAACAATTACATTTTTCTGAATTTACTGTTATTCCATTGTTTTTAAAAGACTATCTTCTTAAATTACCTTTTCCAATTCCCTCATTTTCTGTACCTCATTGTATGGTATCAAAATAGTCACAGTTTTAAGACTCAAAGCTCTCGATTTGATACCTCATTGTATGGTATCAAAATAGTCACAGTTTTAGGACTCAAAGCTCTCGATTTGATACCTCATTGTATGGTATCAAAATAGTCACAGGTTTAAGACTCAAAGCTCTTGATTTATTTTCAGTTCTTCCTTATTTTTCTACTGTATCCAATTAGGCTTCTAATCCTACTAATTCTTCCTTGACAATATCCTCTTTGTTGTCACTGCTGCTTCCTTCTTCTGTCCCATGGGTCTAGATTACTGAAATAATATCCCAATAGATTTTCTGTTTCTCCCAGTTTATCCAACTTCCACAATCAAGACCAAGATAAATTTTTTTTTTTTTTGGAACAGAGTCTCGCTCTGTCGCCCAGGCTGGAGTGCAGTGGCGCAATCTCAGCTCACTGCAACCTCTGCCTTCCGGGTTCACGCCATTCTCCTGCCTCAGCCTCCCGTGTAGCTGGGACTACAGGCACCCGCCACCACATCCGGCTAATTTTAGTAGAGACGGGGTTTCACCGCGTTAGCCAGGATGGTCTCGATTTCCTGACCTCGTGATCCACCCACCTCGGCCTCCCAAAGTGCTGGGATTACAGGCACGAGCCACTGCGCCTGGACAAATTTTTTTTTAAAAAAACATCATTTTCCTCCCTCTCTTTCCACATCTCCCTCTGATGCCGAGCCGAAGCTGGACTGTACTGCTGCCATCTCGGCTCACTGCAACCTCCCTGCCTGATTCTCCTGCCTCAGCCTGCCGAGTGCCTGCGATTGCAGGCGCGCGCCGCCACGCCTGACTGGTTTTTGTATTTTTTTGGTGGAGACGGGGTTTCGCTGTGTTGGCCGGGCTGGTCTCCAGCTCCTAACCGGGAGTGATCTGCGAGCCTCGACCTCCCGAGGTGCCGGGATTGCAGACGGAGTCTGGTTCACTCAGTGCTCAATGGTGCCCAGGCTGGAGTGCAGTGGCGTGATCTCGGCTCGCTACAACCTCCACCTCCCAGCCCACTGCCTTGGCCTCCCAAAGTGCCGAGATTGCAGCCTCTGCCCGGCCGCCACCCCGTCTGGGAAGTGAGGAGCGTCTCTGCCTGGCCGCCCATCGTCTGGGATGTGAGGAGCGCCTCTGCCCGGCCGCGACCCCGTCTGGGAGGTGAGGAGTGTCTCTGCCCGGCCACCCCGTCTGAGAAGTGAGGAGACCCTCCGCCTGGCAACCGCCCCGTCTGGGAGGTGAGGAGTGTCTCTGCCCGGCAGCCACCCCGTCTGAGAAGTGAGGAGACCCTCCGTCTGGCAACCGCCCCGTCTGAGAAGTGAGGAGCCCCTCCGCCCGGCAGCCACCCGGTCTGGGAAGTGAGGAGCATCTCCGCCCGGCAGCCACCCCGTCCGGGAGGGAGGTGGGGGTCAGCCCCCGCCAGGCCAGCCGCCCCCTCTGGGAGGGAGGTGGGGGGGTCAGCCCTCCGCCCGGCCAGCCGCCCCGTCCGGTAGGTGAGGGGCGCCTCTGCCCGGCCGCCCCTACTGGGAAGTGAGGAGCCCCTCTGCCCGGCCACCACCCCGTCTGGGAGGTGTACCCAACAGCTCATTGAGAACGGGCCATGATGACAATGGCGGTTTTGTGGAATAGAAAGGGGGGAAAGGTGGGGAAAAGATTGAGAAATCGGATGGTTGCCGTGTCTGTGTAGAAAGAAGTAGACGTGGGAGACTTTTCATTTTGTTCTGTACTAAGAAAAATTATTCGGCCTTGGGATCCTGTAGATCTGTGACCTTACCCCCAACCCTGTGCTCTCTGAAACATGTGCTGTGTCCACTCAGGGTTAAATGGATTAAGGGCGGTGCAAGATGTGCTTTGTTAAACAGATGCTTGAAGGCAGCGTGCTCGTTAAGAGTCATCACCACTCCCTAATCTCAAGTACCCAGGGACACAAACGCTGCGGAAGGCCGCAGGGTCCTCTGCCTAGGAAAACCAGAGACCTTTGTTCACTTGTTTATCTGCTGACCTTCCCTCCACTATTGTCCTGAGACCCTGCCAAATCCCCCTCTGCGAGAAACACCCAAGAATGATCAATTAAAAAAAAAAAAAAACATCATTTTCACTTTCTTCCCCCCATACAAAATGTCACAATGGCTTCCCATTACTTATTGAATAATAATAAAGATAGCTAATATGTGGTAAGCACTGAACTGTTTGCCAGGCAGTGTGATGAGAACTGTACAGCCACCTCATCATCCTCATTCTTATCGTCATCTTCATATGGATGAAGAAACTGACGCTCAGGTGACGTCACCTGCCTAAGTTTGCACAGGTAGTAGGTTATAGAGCTGGGATTTGACTCAGTTCTGTTTGTCTCCAAAGCCGGGGTCCTGACAACGACGTGATTCTGCCCAAATTCTTTAAATTCAAACTCTGATTATTTAAGAACCTGTAAAACTGGCCCTGTCTTACCTCTCCTGTTTTCTCTCTCATTGCCTTGTAGCACAAACTCAGTTTCAGCCAAGGTAGTCTCACTATCTCCAAATCTGTTGTATTTTTTCCCTCTCCTAAACTTTTGTTCATATGGGTTCTTCTGCTTGGAATACCCTTCCCTCTACTCACTGCTTGTTCATATTTTATACATCTTTGAAGGACTAGGTCAAATATTTATTTATGTATTTATTTATTTATTGAGACAGGGTCTCATATTGTTGCCAGGCTGGAGTGCAGTGGCACAATTGTGGCTCACTGCAGCCTCAATCTCCCAGGCTCAAGAGATCCTCCCACTTCAGCCTCCTGAGTAGCTAGGTCTACTGACATGTGTACCACATGTGCCCGGCTAATTTTTTTTTTTCTTTTAGTAGAGATGAGGTCTTGTTATGTTACCCAGGCTGATCTCGAACTCGTGAGCTCAAGGATTCCTCCTGCCTTGGCTTCCCAAAGTGCTGGGATTACAGGCATAAGCCACTGTGCGTGGCCAAATTTTAATTCTTTCACACAACTCACACCACTCTTCTATTATGGACTACTCCAAACATGTATTATTTATACTATAGACAAAAATCTTTAAACTCTTGATCACACATCACATCAGGAGAAAATGTTTGAGTACATGCCTCCAACATAGGTACACTGCATTTACTTATACATTTTGGACATATACCACTGTGCTATTATATTATGTGAATCATAGAATATATATAAAGTAGAGATATAAAAAAGGATGAGATAAGGATGAAACGATGTTTTTAGAAAATTTAAAAATTTGGCTGGGTGCAGTGGCTCACGCCTGTAATCCCAGCACTTTGGGAAGCCGAGGTGGGGAGATCATCTGAGGTCAAGAGTTTGAGACCAGCTGGCCAACATGGTGAAACCCCATCTCTACTAAAAATGCAAAAATTAACTGGGTGTGGTGGCATGCACCTGTAATTCCAGCTACTCGAGAGTCTGAGGCAGGAGAATCGCTTGAACCTGGGAGGCAGAGGTTGTACTGAGCCAAGATCGTGTCACTGCTCTCCAGCCTGGGCAACAGAGTGAGATTCTGTCACCAAAAAAAAAAAAATCCCAGTTACTTAGGAAGCTGAGACATGAGAATCACTTAAACCTGGGAGGCAGAGGTTTCAGTGAGCTGAGATTGCACCACTGCACTCCAACCTGCGTGACAGAGTGAGATCCTGTCTCAAAAAATATATAAAAACAACAAAAAAAAACTATCCTAATGGGGGTAAAGTGGCATCTCATTGTGGTTTTGGTTTGCATTTCCATAATGACAAATGATGTTGAGCAACTTTTCGTGTGCTTTTTGGTCATTTGTATGTATTCTTTGGAGAAACATTCAGTCTCTTTACTCATATTTTAATTGGGTTGGTTTTTGTTGTCACTGTGTTGTAGGAGTTCTGTATATATTTTGGATATTCATTCCTTTTCAGATATATGATTTGCAGATATCTTCTCCAATTATCCAGTTGTCTTTTCACTCTCTTGATAGTGTCATTTGATGCACAAAAGTTTTTTTAATTTCTCTGGGCGCGGTGGCTCACACCTGTAATCCTAGCACTTTGGGAGGCCGAGGTGGGTGGATTACGAGGTCAGGAGATCGAGACCATCCTGTCTAACATGGTGAAACCCCGTCTCTACTAAAAATACAAAAAATTAGCTGGGCGTGGTGGTGGGCACCTGTAGTCCCAGCTACTCAGGAGGCTGAATCGGGAGAATGGCGTGAACCCGGGAGGTGGAGCTTGCAGTGAGCCGAGATCGCGCCACTGCATTCCAGCCTAGGCAACAGAGCGAGACTCCGTCTCAAAAAAAAGTCCGGGCACAGTGGCTCACACCTGTACTTTGGGAGGCTGAGGCAGGTGGATCACCTGAGGTCAGGAGTTTGAAACCAGCCTGGCCAACACGGTGAAACCCCATCTCTGCTAAACATACAAAAATTAGCTGGGTGTGGTGGCGGGTGCCTGTAATCCCAGCTGCTCAGGAGGCTGAGGCAGGAGAATTGCTTGAATCCGGGAGGCAGAGGTTGCAGTGAGCTGAGATTGCACCATTGCACTCCAGCCTGGGCAACAGGAGCAAAACTCCGTCTCAAAAAAAAAAAAATCATTAATTTGGCCGGGTGCCGTGGCTCACACCTGTAATTCCAGCACTTTGGGAGGCCAAGACGGGCAGATCACAAGGTCAGGAGTTCAAGACCAGCCTGACCAACACGTGAAACCCCATCTCTACTAAAAATAAAAAAATTAGCCGGGCCTGGTGGCATGCGCCTGTAATCCAAGCTACTCAGGAGGCTGAGACAGGAGAATCGCTTGAACTCAGGAGGCAGAGGTTGCAGGAGCCGAGATCACGCCATTGCACTCTAGCCTGGCCAACAGAGTGACACGCCATCTCAGAAAAAAAAAAAGTTTTTTAATTTTGATGAAGACCAGTTTATCTGTTTTTTTTCTCTTGTTGCCTGTGCCTTTGGTATCATATCCAAGAAATCATTGTGAAATCCAGTGTCATGAAGATTTAACCTTATGTTATCTTCTAAGAGATTTAGAGTTTTATCTTTTAAGTTAAAGTCTTTAATTCATTTCGAGTGAATTTCTACATAGGGTAAAAAAAAAAAAAAGGGTTCAACTTCATTCTTTTGCATGTAGAGCTCCAGTTTTCTAAACATCATTTGTTGAAAAGATTGTCCTTTCCCCATTGAATGGTCCTGGCATCACTGTTGAAAACCATTTGATCATGTATTATGTAAAGGCTTCTTTCTTTTTTTTTTTTTTTTTTTTTTTTGAGACGGAGTCTAGCTCTGTCGCCCAGGCTAGAGTGCAGTGGCTTGATCTCGGCTCACTGCAAGCTCCGCCTCCCGGGTTCACGCCATTCTCCTGCTTCAGCCTCCCGAGTAGCTGGGACTACATGCCCCTGCCACCACGCCCAGCTAATCTTTTGTACTTTTAGTAGAGACGGGGTTTCACCGTGTTAGCCAGGATGGTCTCAATCTCCTGACCTCGTGATCCGCCCACCTTGGCCGCCCAAAGTGCTGGGATTACAGGCGTGAGCCACCGCGCCCGGCTTGAAGGCTTATTTCTGTGCGCTCTATTCTGTTCCATTGCTATATGCACGTTCTTTTTTTTTTTTTTTTTTTTTTTTTTGAGACAGAGTGTTGCTCTCTGTCATTCAGGCTGGAGTACAGTAGTGCAATTTCAGCTCACTGCAACCTTTGCCTCCAGGATTCAAGCAATTCTTGTGCCTCAGCCTCCTGAGTAGCTGGGATTACAGGTGTATGCTACCACACTTGGCTACATTTTGTATTTTTGGTAGAGACGAGGTTTCACCATGTTGGCCAGGCTGGTCTCGAACTCCCAACCTCAGGTGATTCGCCTGCCTCGGCCTCCCAAAGTGCTGGTATGCATCTGTTCTTATGCCAGAACTACACTGTTTTGACTATGTAGTTTTGTAGGAAGTTTTGAAATCAGAAAGTATGAATCCTCCAGCTTTGTTCATCTTTTCAAAGACTGCTTTGGCTATTTGGGGTCCTTTAATATTCCATATGAATTTTCAGATGGGTTTTTCTGTTTCTGTAAAAAATGTGATTGGGACTTTGGTAAGGGGCGCATTGCATCTGTTGATCACTTTGGGTGGAATTGTCATCTGAACATTGTCCCAATCCATGAACATGAATGTCTTTCTGTAGGTGGGTTATTAAAAAAAAAAAACTACCTATGTGAAAATGATACTTGTATATTAATAAAAAGTCAAATAATATTGCAATGTACAAAGGAAGAAAGAACACATTACTCCAGATCTCACTACTCATTGATAACCACTGTTAAGTTTCTGGTGAACATCTTTCTGAGCACCTCTCTTACAATTTTACATAAATAGGATCCATTTGTCTCCCATTTAATATGTAATAGTTGTTTTCTGATGTCAATGACTAGATTTAAATTATGTTTGTCTCATCATTTACTTAAGCAAACTTACCCTGATAGACATTTAATTTGTTGTCTGTGTACTGTGAGTAATTTTTATTAATATCATAGTATTAATAGCCATCCATAGCTATTGTGGACTAGTTTCTTCTCTGTCCTAGTAGACCTTTAAAAAGTTCAGGGAAAACTGTATAATTTTGAATGCTTAATGTTTTTGCTTTTGAATAAAGAAAAGTACAAAGTTTTTCATCTAATCAGTTCCTGCATATCTGATGTACTGTAATGCATAAGTAATAGATCTTTGGTGTGATAATTTGTGAAGCAATAAAGGGCAGAGAACCAGATACTTGTTTAGAGATTTATTTATTCTCTAGTTCTTCTATAGCCTAGTGAATAAAAATAATGGTGCATCCAAATGAAATCAAATTTTATAAAACCATAGGAACTGGGTATTCAGTTTATTCTCATTTTCCTACCTTTACAGGAAGAAGCCATGGATTTAATAAATAGAGAAACAATGTATGAATGGTGAGTACTGTACTTTGAATTACTATTCTGATCATTTGTATACTTAATTATATCTTTTCTTTCAGATAGGCAAACTGCAGTTTTGATTTCTTTTCTTTTGTAGGAAGCTACAAAGTGAGATACAGATAAGTCGATCTTGGGAAGAAGGCTTGAAACTGGTATGATATTATAACTTCAGTTTTGTAGAAAATTTTAAATTTTTACTGACTTGCAGTGTCGGCATATCTAGTTTTGCTGTAATTTCTAGAAATCTAAGCTCTAGTTTGAAACAAAAATTGTATCTGTTGCATAAATAATTTTTGAGTGCTCTTTTTAATTTTTTTTTTTTTGAGACAAGGTCTCACTATGTTGTCCAGGCTGGTCTTGAACTCCTGAGCTCAATGGATCGTCCTGCCTCAGCCTCCCAAAATGCTAGGATTACAGGCTTGAGCCATTGCGCCTAGCCCTTGATTGCTCTTGAGAAATACTTCATGATTTACTCATAAAAATAGCTATCATTATTTGAAAATGGGGTTCAAAGTAAACAGTTTTGTGACACAAAACCATAGCTATTGTGGACCAGTTTCTTCTCTGTCCTAGTAGGCATAATAAAAGTTCAGTTGCACTAGTTAAAGTGCTTAGATAACAAAACAATAAATGATTTCACTCCCTTCTCCATAATTTATGAACTATATATTAGGAGTCTTAAACCACAGACAATAGACTTTCTAGAAAATTATTGCATTTTTATGCCTGTGTGTTAGTCCGTTCTCACATTGCTATAAGGAAATACCCAAGACTGGGTAATTTACAAAGGAAAGAGGTTTAATTGACTCACAGTTCTGCATGGCTGGGGAGGCCTCAGGAAACTTACGATTATGGCAGAAGGCACCTCTTCACAGGGTGGCAGGAGACAGAATGAGTGCCAGCAGGGGAAATTCCAGATGCTTATAAAGCCGTCAAATCTCGTGAGAACTCACTCACTATCACGAGAACAGCACTGGGGAATTTGCCCCCATGATTCTATTACCTCCCACCAGGTTCCTTCCACAACACGTGGGGATTATGGGGATTACAGTTCAAGATGAGATTTGAATGGGGACACAGCCACACCATTATCAGCCTGTAACACATTCTCCCACTAACATTTTAATATAAAACCTTTAATTTAAACATACTTAGAATTTAGTTTCATCTCTTGTTAACATTTTTAAATGTCTGTGTGCACACTGTGGTTACCTAGTTGTGGTAGCTGAATGATATTTAGTGTTCTTTTGTATGGACATCCCAGATAGTGACAAAACAAGTACTGAGCTGAAAATTGAATAGGAGAGATTCTGACTAATGTCAATCTTCAGATTTGGGAATTATTCGATATGGAAATAGATCATCAACAGAAGCAATGGCATTTTATTTTCCTTTGAGCCCTGAGTACCTTACATGAGCAGTTATCCCTGATTTTGGAGTAGGTCCAGGAGAATGAGTAGGTAATCTCTGGAGCCTGTCACTTTTCGTGTTTTGGTGCTAATACAATTGATCGATACTGCTGGAGTCCTTTAACTGGCCCAATTCTAATTACTTTAGGTATTGGCATGGATGAGTAAGAGAATGGTAAGTGTGTTAGGAAGAGGAAGGGCACATGTAATACACACTTGGCTTGTTTTAGAAACAAAAGGGCAGATTTTAAAATCCTGAATTATGAAGTACTGATTTTGTCTATGTAAAATCTAGAGACAATTTCCATAAATGTAGTTATTCCTGCTGTCTCATTTGCTTCTAAGTTCTAGCCAAAACCTTTTTGGTCCTTTCCTGGATGTAGTATTATAGTTTTCAATAACAAAGCACAGATCAAAGCCAAAGAGAAGAGCTTAAATTTAGGATTTGTGTTTATAGTGTTGAGTACTCACATTCTAGGACTTTCTGGCATGCTGGGAAGCCCCTCAATCACCATATAGCCCTCATCCCCAAAAGGGAAAAGGGTGCCTTTGCTTATTGAAGTGAATTTTGGGTTCCCTGATTGCTTTAGGATGGCGAGAGCTCTTCACCATGGTGCAGCCAGTGACTCAGTAGTAAGGACTCACTTCCCTGTGCAACAGGTATCTCAAGTATTTGATTAATAAGCAATTGGTGCTACAATTGTACACTGCTTTCTGCTTACACAGAATGACAACGGCTTACAGAAATCATCCTCTCTAAAGTGCATTGATTTAACTCCAGTATCCTCAATGGCTTCTTCCATCAAGAAGACTGGGAAGGTAAGAAAGGAGTACCTAAAAGTCTATGTCTCTTGAAATAGTTAGGAAATATTTAGGAACATTAATGGTCACCAACACAAATATTTTGGGGGATATATTTTGTCACAGTACATCTGATTCTAACTAACATTGTTCCCTTCTTTTTCATTTCTTCAAGTATTACTTATATGTAATAAAATTCACCAACTTTAAAGCATAGGGTTAGATTAATTTTGGTAATTGTGTACAATCCTGTAGCCACAACCATAATCAAGATATTGAACAGTTCCCACACTCAAAACAATTTCCTAATGATCTTTTGTACCCCAGTCTCCCTCCCTACCATCCCTGCCCCTCCCTAGGAAACCAATGATCTGCTTTCTGAGAAAAGTGGCGGTTTTAAAACCTCTGTTCCAATTTGATTTTAGCAGTGTTTCTCTCCATCATTACAAACTTGCGTGAGTTGCACTGGTTCGCCTTCAAGTCCTATTCCCAGTCCTATGCAACAATACATCATGTAAGTTTATGTTATATGAAAATACCAAATTGCTTATAAAATAAGAATTATAGAAACTTAAATTATAGCTCCAAGTTTTGTGCCAACCAAAGAAGTGACTTCTTTTTAGGGAAATTAAAATGTCATTGTTTCGGCTGGGCACGGTGGCTCCTGCCTGTAATCCCAGCACTTTGGGAGGCCGAGGCGGGTGGATCACCTGAGGTAGGAAGTTCAAGACCAGCCTGAGCAACATGGAGAAACCCCGTCTCTACTAAAAATACAAAAATAGCCGGGCATGGTGGTGCATGTCTGTAATCCCAGCTACTCAGGAGGCTGAGGCAGGAGAATCGTTTGAACCCAGGAGGTGGAGGTTGCGGTGAGCTGAGATCGTGCCATTGCACTCCAGCCTGGGCAACAAGAGCAAAACTCCATCTCAAAAAAAAAAAAAGTCACTGTTTCAGTTTATCATTTTGTATATTGAAAAAGTCAGGTGACTAAGAACATAAGAAGAATTTAGTAATTCCTTCACCCTGCTAATACATAATCTTTCTCTAACCAAGTTTGTTAATAAGGATCAGAGCTATCTCTAGAACTTTAAACAACTTCATCTGTGATTCTCACCTTCATTCAAGGCAAGTCCCAGCCAGGAATGTAGGCTTTTGTAGACTCTAGGATTCAAAATCCTGAATCCTTGAGAATTAGAAGATAGTTTGCTCCTAAGGCATTCCAGTTTTTACCCATATGTAAAGAAAAGCAGTAAAATGGCCGAGCATGGTGGCTTACACCTGTAATCCCAACACTTTTGGAGGCCAAGTCGGGCAGATCACCTAAGGTCAGGAGTTCGAGACCAGCCTGGCCAACATGGTGAAACCCTGTCTCTACTAAAAAAATACAAAATTAGCCGAGTGTGGTGGTGCATGCCTGTAATCCCAGCTACTTGGGAGGCTGAGGCAGGAGAATCACTTGAACCCAGGAGGTGGAGGCTGCAGTGAGCTTAAATCGCGCCACTGCACTCCAGCCTCGGTGACAAGAGCCAAACTGCATCTTAGAAAAAAAGTAAAAATAAAAACAAAGAAAAGCAGTAAAATGATGTAATGTCCTACACAGAGTCCTGTTTTTGTGTATGCCCTTAGATCTGTTATAATGAAATAGTCATTGCTGATTTTGTTAAAAAAAATGTCTTATAACGATCATGATGATTTTATTTTAGAAGAAGTCAAAATCCTACCAACATTATTAGACCAAGTATCCTTGGACCATTAAAAAGAAAAGGTACTTTTATCTACCAGTAGAAGTAAATATAACTTTAAGTTATTTTATAAAATATCTAAAATCAAATGTTATACAAAGATGTATTTTTAAAGGCTTTATTTATTTAAAATATATTTAATAAGCTATTAGAGGCCTTTCATTTTATGCAACTAGAAATATGTATAAGGACATTTTGAAAACTCTAAAATGCTATATAAATGTGAATTGAGAAATTTAATTCCAATTTAGTTGTCTATTAGGATTTTCAATATAATTCACCAAGCTAGCTATCTTCATTACTTTCTAAAACAATGTAGAGAGTAAATGAATGAATGAACAAATAGAGTGAGTCAGTCATCAAGTATTTTGCTGAATGTCAACCCCTGCCTCACTGCCACACACACACATTGCTATCATATGAATAAGTTGACACAAATTAGATCCACTTACAACACTAAAAATATATATGAAGGTGTATGTTCTTTGGTGTTTAGTTTCTTTATGGGAGTTATTTTTGGTTAAATATATGGAAAGTGACCCACCTACTCAGTAATAAAAGGGCAGTGGAAAGAATAAAAGGGCAGTGGAAAGATGTCTTTTTTAAAAACTCCTACAATCCTGGATCCCACTTCTCAATGGCACCTCACTAAATTATGCTCTTCTTCCTTTTTTTTTTTTTTTTTTTTTTTTTTTTCTTGAGACAGAGTCTTGCTCTGTCACCCAGGCTGGAGTGCAGTGGCACAATTTTGGCTCACTGCAACCTCTTCCTCCCGGGTTCAAGCGATTCTCCTGCCTCAGCCTCACCAGTAGCTGGGATTACAGGTGCCTGCCACCATGCCCAGCTAATTTTTTTGTATTTTTAGTAGAGACAGGGTTTCACCATGTTGGCCAGGCTGTTATTGAACTCCTGACCTCAGGTTATCCGCCCACCTTGGCCTCCCAAAGTGCTGAGATTGCAAGCATAAGCCTGTATATTTAGTACAATTTTTGACTACTATGGGGAGGGGAAATGGGTGAATAGGAAAGGAGATTAAACTTAAAAATGTGTATTGTGAAAAATCTATTAAGGTAAGAAAGAGGAGTAAGAATAAGAGGAGAGAAACTGAAATATGCTTTAATGTTCTTTGTATATTTTGGATTAATTAATGGCAGTCTTCCTAAGAACATAACTAACTCATCAAGTACTTTTTGTATTCTAAGATTAAGGGCTAGATAAATTCTGGAAAATACTCTTTTCCAAAGTAAGCACATTGTTTTATGAAGATGCTTCGGTTACTAAGCTTAGGGGTCTTTTACCTGTGCTGTGAAATTCGGGCTAGTGTTGAAAAAATATTCAAATATATCAGCAGTTTAAGAGCTGTTAGAAGTCAAGGGTCAATTGAGTATTTAAAATAAAGTACGCTTAAATTGAGGAGTGTTTTACCAGATTAAAATAGTTCTCCTTTTGAGACATGTATACATAAATAGGTTATCACATGAAAAGTATCTGGAGTTTTCTTAGAATTTATGATTGAAAAATTATTTTTATAGATCAATTTTGACATAAAAGATGTAGTTTCTGCCCAGTGTCTTCGGAGATGTGACCTGTCTCACACTTGGTTTTCAGCTGCTCTGAAAGACGACTGCCTTATTCCTTTGAGGTGTCCCTGAGGGAACTCCAAAGCGAATTCTGTATATACCACCTAGTCCATATTTTCAGTCATACCCCACCCTCCAAAGCATGCCCTGTACAAATGTGCTGAAAATTCATGTGGCCATTTTTGGCCAGATACAATAACAGATAAACAGAAATTGAAATTTATTCATATATTTTGGAATATGCATATTCATTTGGGAAACAACAAACTATGTCCTATTTGGACCCCATTAATACAAATGAAATGTGGGAGAAAGGTAGCATAAAAATAAAAGAGAGGTCCTGAGGCAGGGGGCGGGGGGAACGAAAAAGAATGATGATTATGTGAAGTGAGATCAAGATTAGAGTCTCCAAAGCATATGACATCATATTTTATGGTGAGAAGCAGCAGTGACTTCCATTAGGAATAAGCAAGAGCATGGGCCGGGCACAGTGGCTTATGCCTGTAATCCCAGCACTTTGGGAGGCCGAGGCGGGCGGATGACTTGAGGTCAGGAATTCAAGACCAGCTTGGCCAACATGACAAAACCCTGTCTCTACTAAAAATACAAAAATTAGCCGAGGGTGGTGGTACGTGCCTGTAATCCCAGCTACGCAGGAGACTGAGGCAGGAGAATCGCCTGAATCCAGGAGGCGGAAGTTGCAGTGAGCCGAGATCACACCACTGCACTCCAGCCTGGACAACAGAGTAAGACTCTGTCTGGAAAAAAAAAAAAAGGAATAAGCGAGAGCAAATAAGCCTTCACATCGGAATACTGCAGAAATTGGGCAGCTATAAATATCGTTTGACAAGTAATGCTGGTTTTAGCAAAGAAAGATCTAATTTTCTTTTATGAGGAATTTGTTTTGATTTGTCATGTTTTCAATGTTAAACCAAAAAGGAGAGCTGAGTAGTTTTTCTGTAGTGACATAAATGTAATCTGGCAAGGCACGGGACACCAGACTTCTTTTAAACTTTATGAGCCATGATTACACTTCTGTGGAAGGTCTATGCAATATCTTAATGGTGACCTTAGGGTTTTATCATTCAAATAGAAGTTATGGGCTTGAATGTCAGTTTTGCTCAGGTCCAGAAATGATTATCATATGAACGTGAAACACTGTGCAGATTTTAACATTTACTTCAAGGCAAAGATTACAAAAATGCAGTTGTTGTTTTTTTTGAGATTAGATGTTCTACCTTAATCTCTAAAGATACAATTATTTTGTTCATTGTGTGCTGTAAAAGAACTTACCTATTTAGTTCATTGTGTACATTTAGCAAAATAAAGACAGCAACAACCTAAAGTTTTAAAATAAGGAATGACATTAAACTCATTAAACAGCCTTACTACATAGCTATATCAAATCATCTTGCAGGGCCGGGCACAGTGGCTCACGCCTGTAATCCCAGCATTTTGGGAGGCCAAGGTGGGTGGATCACCTGAGGCCAGGAATTTGAGACCAGCCTGGCCAACATGGTGAAACCCCGTCTCTACTAAAAATATAAAAAATAGCTGGGCATGGTGGTTTGCACCTGTAATCCCAGCTACTCTGGAGGCTGAGGCACGAGAATTGCTGGAACCTGGGAGGTGGAGGTTGAAGTAAGCCCAGATCATGCCACTGCACTCCAGCCTGGGTGACAGAGCGACTTCTTCACAAAATAATAACAATAATAATAATAATAATAATAATAATATCTTATAGAATTTAGTTAATAATATAAGAAAATTATAATCATTGAAAACAAAAAGTAAATCTAAAAACATTACATACGGTACAAACCCAATTTTATTTAAAAAACAATTGTGTATACAACATATTCAAAAATTACTAAAGAATGGTTATGTCTGGATAATGATTACTTAAAATTGTTTTCTTTGTGCTTTTCTGTATTTTATAAATTAATTGCAGTGAATAAGTATTACTTTTGCAATTAAAATAATAATAAACATGTTAAATAAAACATCTACCTTGATCTGCTGTATTGTCATAGGTGAAATGGCATTTCAATATCAACCAAAAAAGATTTTCCAAGGCACAACCAACATGCTTTCTTCTGATACTTCCCAACTGTCAGAAAATAATGTGTGGTGAGTATTAAAATGAGATTTTAAACATTCATTGATCATTTTTTGCTTCGTTTTTAAGTCTGCTTTGGCTATTGTACGTATTCAGAAGTATGGTACATTATTAACTGTTCTTAGAAGTTTTAAAACTAATATTCCAAATGGATACTATAAACTTGAGTTATTTTATTTTGTTTTTTTTCTTTTTCTGAGACAGGGTCTCACTCTGTCACCCAGACTGGGAGTGCAGTGGCACAATCTTGGCTCACTGCAACCTCCACCTCCCAGGCTCAAGCAGTCCTCCCACCTCAGCCTCCTGAGTAGCTGGGACCACAGTAGCTGTGCACCACCGCGCCTGGCTAATTTTTGTATTTTTTGTAGAGATGGGGTTTTTCCATGTTGCCCAGGCTGGTCTCAAACTCCTGAGCTCAAGCAATCCGCTTGCCTTGGCCTCCTAAAGTGCTGGGATTACAGGCGTGAGTCACGTCACCTGGCAGAGTGTTTTTCTTATGAGATGTGTGTGACACTAATATATGGTGGATACATTTTTAGAAGTGAGATTTTGGCATTAGATTAAGAGATATTAGAGAAATACATAAAAATGCATCCTTGCAAAAAGTCATCTTCTGCCCATCTTTTCTTCCTTGGATTTTTGTCTACCTTGTTGGGTTGAGAGTATTATTGAAAAGCATGCCTAAGAAAGCATGTTTTAATGATAAAAATAGGAAATACTGGAATGGATTTCTTTCTTTTTTTTTTTTTTTTTTTGTTTTGTTTTGTTTTAGACGGAGTCTCGCTCTTTCTCCCAGGCTGGAGTGCAGTGGCACCATCTCGGCTTACTGCAACCTCTACCTCCTGGGTTCAAGCAATTCTCCTGCCTCAGCCTCCTGAGTAGCTGGGACTACAGGCGTGTGCCACCACACCTGGCTAATTTTTGTATTTTTAGTAGAGATGGGGTTTCACCATATTGGTCAGGCCAGTCTTGAACTCCTGACCTCGTGATCCACCTGCCTCGGCCTTGCAAAGTGCTTGGATTACAGGCATAAGCCACCACACCTGGCCATGGATTTCTATTTATTGTTACTGGTGGTTTCATTGTATGACTCTTAAAAAACTTTGCTTGTGACAAGTGCCAGTTGTTAGTCATGTATTTTGCATTCATGTGTAGACAAAGCAGAGTATACAGAGAGATCTCTTGAGTTCTGCTATCAATGAGTAGCATTTTCTTCTTCTAGTCTACTTCCAGCTACTTTTGATGGAAACAACAGCAATGCTGGATCTTCTGGTAATTCGTCAGCTGAAATCGGCACTGTCACAAACTCTCCTGTGTCACCTTCTGATACTGGTTCTCATTTGTTCTAGTAGACGAACTTTCAACTAAATGATTCACCCATCCCAAGACTTTCTCACCAGTGGAGAAACACACACATCAAGCAAACCAAGTCAGAGCAATGAGAATTGTACTGTATAATTTAAACTATCTCCTATTTATCTTTTTTCCTCAATTTCCTAAAATTCTATTTATCTACAGAACTTGCGTGTATAATTCTTGTGTACATCCTTAAATTTAATGTAATAACATGTTAAAGATGTTTTCCAAATAAGAACCATGTTGAAGATACAAGCGTAAATTGTTAGGCTGCTATTTTCTAGAAAATGCTGTACCTTGACTTTTTAAAATAATCTTATGAAACATAATTCTGATAAAATATAATTGTTCAATTAACAAAGTAAAATGATGTTTGACAATTATGTACTTAATGATCCATGCTAGTCTTTAATGCTATTTTCAGTAACTACTAGCTTCCACTTGGTAAAGAAAAGTCACATATCAAAGGCAATTTTTATGACTAAGTTATACCATACTGATCCAAGGATTGCTTATTTTGTACATGAATCCTTAGATATTCAATTTGTTGGGAAGCAGTAGGTAGGAGAAGAGCAAGACTAATTAAAGTTAATTGAATAGAAAGAAAATAATATGTAATTGAGGCTTCACTCAATTTGTACTCAACCTGATTAACCCTGATTAATTTTGTATTCTAATTAAGTGTGGGAAAATGTTGATAAATTGTAGTCTTTTACATTTTTATCATTTACGTTTTATTCATCATCATGACTACCGATTTGATTAAATACAGGCTTAATATGTCAGGGCTTTTCTGCAAAAATCATGTGCTTCCAATCGTTCCCTAAGGGCTATAAATGTTTGTTTAAACCCTGATTTTCTATTCGAAAATCTTAAGGGTTTTTTTTTTAAATAGGAAAAATTATGTGTTAAAAAATTTAAATTTAGGCTGGGCGTGGTGGCTCATACCTGTAATCCCAGCACTCTGGGAGGCCAAGGCGGGTGGATCACGAGGTCAGGAGATCGAGACCATCCTGGCTAACATGGTGAAACCCCGTCTCTACTAAAAACACAAAAAATTAGCCGGGTATGGTGGTGAGCGCCTGTAATCCCAGCTACTCGAGAGGCTGAGGCAGGAGAATGGCGTGAACCCGGGAGGTGGAGGTTGCAGTGAGCCGAGATCATGCCACTGCACTCCAGCCTGGGCAACAGAGCAAGACTCTGTCTCAAAAAAAAAAATTAAATTTAAAATATGTGCTTTAAGTAATTGGGGGTAGTATTAGCATTTTGAAAAATAGAAACATACTCTCATGAAATGAAGCTGAGAATGGTTTAAATTGCCTCAGCTAATAAGACAGGAACAGTTATCTCAAATACGTATAAAAGACTTTTTTTCTTTTCATCAGGAAGAATCAGAATGATAGAAATCTGATGTGGGTATGCTGCCATATGGGAAAAAGACTGTGCCACTAACAGTTTTTTGACAGTGACCCTGATGGAACTGATCAGAATTGATATATAAGTGGGAGAAGATTCTATTCAATTATGAATAGATGAAACCAACTATTTATAAAATGACTAGGATTATGATGGTCTCTTGAAACTGGGACAGGATTCTATAAATTGGCTAAGAACAAGGAAACTATAAATATTGCCTTTGTTACTTGCTTCTTTACTTGCCAGCCATTTAGTGGACCAGTTGTGAGAGGGGCCCCTCATGGAATGAGGTGTGGTTGCAGTGATGTTTCTTGCTGAAACTGTAGATCATTGACAGACAAAGGTTCACATGTACTATTGACACCTTAGCCAAAGAGAGTTTCGCAGAATGTTCAAGCACAAGGACTAAGGATGCAGAAAGTAACTAATGGGGATAAGACTACCACTCAGTTGTATAAGGAACTTTTATCAGCAAATCTTGGTAATCTTGACTATCTCAATATATTTTTCTCAACTCAGACAATTCCTTTCCCTCTATTCAGTTATTTTTTTTTTTTTTGAGATGGAGTCTCGCTCTATTGCCCAGGCTGGAGTGCAGTGGCATGATCTCGGCTCACTGCAACCTCCACCTCCCAGGTTCAAGCAATTCTCCTGCCTCAACCTCCTGAGTAGCTGGGATTACAGGTGCATGCCACCATGCCCGGCTAATTTTTGTATTTTTAGTGGGGGCAGGGTTTCGCCATGTTGCCCAGGCTGGTCTCGAACTCCTGGCCTCAGGTGATCCACCCACCTCGGCCTCCCAAAGTGCTGGGATCACAGGCAATGAGCCACCCCACCCAGCCCTATTCAGTTAGTTTTTATTCAGTTAGTTGATTTAGCTGTACACTAGGATACCACAACTCACTGTAATATGCTCAGACTCAGGGATTCCATAGTTGGTTCTCCATTCTGTTACCTTTTGAGCTTGTGTATTGGGAGTATCCATTTCTAAAATGATTTTCCATTTATTGTTGATTTTAAGACTAAAATGATTGTAACTTTTACTTGCTATTCTGTGTTTGATTTTTTTAAATTATGGTAAGGCGGCCGGGCACAGTGGCTCACGCCTGTAATCCCAGCACTTTGGGAGGCCGAAGTGGGTGAGTCACCTGATGTCAGGAGTTCGAGACCAGCCTGGCCAGCATGGCGAAATCCTGTCTCTACTAAAAATACAAGATACTAGCTGAGCGTGGTGGCAGGCACCTGTAATCCCAGCTACTCAGGAGGCTTAGGCAGGAGAATCGCTGGAACCCGGCAGGCGGAGGTTGCAGTGAGCCGAGATCACGCCACTGCACTCTAGCCTGGGCGACAGAGTGAGACTCCGTCTCAAAGGAAAAAAAATTATGGTAAGGCTATATTTTGTCTTCCTAAACATACCGAAGAATTATCATATCAGTTTTCTATAGTGAAGGACATGTATTAGTTTCCCAGGGCTGCCATAACAAAGCATCAAAAACTGGGTGGCTTAAACAATGGAAATTTATTGTTTCACAGTTCTGGAGGCTACCAGCCTAAGATCAAGGAGTCACCTGGGTTGGTTGCCTCCGGAAGCTCTGAGGGAGAATCCATTCCATGCCTCTCTCCTTGCTTTTGGTGGTTGCTGGCAATCCTTGGCTTACAGATACATCACTCCAATCTCTGCCTCAGAGAGAATTCTGTGATTCTCTCTGTGTCCTGTGTCGTCATATGGCCTTCCTATAAAGATAACCAGTCATTGGATTTAAGGCCCACCCTAATCCAATATGACCTCATCTTAATTCGATTATATCTGCAAAGACCCTGTTTCCAGATAAGGTCAAATTCACAGGTCCTGGGGGTTAGAATTTCAAGATACCTTTTTGAGAACACAATTTAACACACAATGGTATAATTTTAGAATTTTGATTTTGCTTGTTTCATCTTTCCTAAATTAGTTTTTTAAAATTGTCTCTCCTATAACTCGTCTTAAAAATGTGAGAACAAGAGGTGACTATAAAGCATCATTATTAAACCTTAGATATGTGTTCAATCAAATATTCCTATTTTACTTATAATCTTATAAAAGAGCAGTGCTCCAAATTTACCCTAATGATTCACTGATATTCAACATGAAAACTCACTGTAGTAATGAGTTGGGTCCTCAGATCAGGAAAATATATATATGGTTTTTAAAATTTATAATTACTAAATCAACCAATGACATTTATAATTTTAAATATATTCAATAAATATCTAATGAATACTTTCTGTGTACAAGAAACTGTACTAAAACTTTTATGATATATGAGGATGAGTGAGATACCTTATCTGTCTTCAAGTAGGATAACTAAATACAAAAATAATGATACAAGATAGTCTATGATAACATGACTATAGACACACATAAGAAAAGACACTTTTACTGTAAAAATAGGATATAAAGATAATACTGAGATCATGTAATCTTAGTATTCAGGGATTTTAGAAGTCTTTGAATCTACCTCTCAATGCAGAAATCCTTTTAAGAATTCCAGACAGGTTATTTTTTAGCCTTAGTTTGAAATCTTGTAGGAATGAATGGACTCTGTCACAAGACAGTTCATTGTATTGTTGGACAGCTCTAATATTTAGAAGTCTCTAACATTAAAAGGGGGGACGAGTGTAGAGTTTGTATTTAGGTGGCCTGTTTCATTGGCTCTTTAGAATTGAGACAAATCAAATGAGCTATTAAAAGCACATGAGTTAAGGTTCTAATTCTGCATTAATCTTTGTCCCTACTCCTTGAATTATTAGTACTCCCACTACAGGATATATTTAATCTCATCTCCTAAATGAATTTTGAAAATTCACCTAGAAGCAGCTATATATAAATATCCAAGATGAAAATGCATGTATGGTACTTAGGTATCTGTGGGGAAAACTAATTACAATTTGCCTGAAGTGTTTTTAAATATTTTAGATCTTAAAAGTCGAGCTAGGTAGACTTCACTGTTGGATAGTTACAATTGTGCATTTAGAAAAGGTCAGGGAACCATAAGTACCCCAGCAAATACGTAACTTCGTTTTCCTGAAATTCCGTAATGTCTCGCAGATTTCTTACAATGTAGTTCTTAACCCAGGGGTAAACAAGATTGATTTCCACAAGTGTCTATAACGTATAGGTGGAGAGAATCATACATCATATAGGAATCCCGGAAACTTGCTCAACCCCCTTACTAAAGGGAGACTTGATGACCATGGTCTCTCAGAAGAAATGCATTAAATGAATGCAGTCATTAACTAAATCCTATAAGTTGTCCAACAGCTACATATGTGCAGTTGGAGATTTCTGTGGCTTTACTGACATCAAAGTAAATCAGTAACATAAATGCTCATGTCAGCCTTTTGGGAGAGTGACCAAACTACATTCTTAGTAAGTATAGGAGTCAGGAGATCTGACTTGTAGCTCCAGTTCTGCCACTAGCTATGTGGGTCTTTGGGCAGGTCACTTCACGGCTCTGGGCTTCAGGAATCCAATTTGTAAAACAGATCAGACTAGTTATTTATAAGGTCCCTTCTGCCTCTAAAAATTTTATGGATTCTGTGAAAACATCTGCCTTCATCTTTGCTAGTATGACAGTAAAAGTCATGGTGGCATTTAAAATATTTAGGAAATTAGAGAGCTTTATACCTAATATTTTTATTCTTTCTGGCAACAAGAAACTCATTTTACTTAGCTTCATCAATAGTTTCCTCTCTTTTCTGAATTATGCATGATTTATGATGAAATGTGGAAAGCTAATTTCCCCCTGGTTTCTTGTTTTGTGTGAATAAATGATCCTCTCAGGATTTCCATATTAATAACAAGTTCCCACTGACACAGCACTCACCATAAAATTTTCATTGTACTGTAACAACAACTTGAGACAAAACAAAGATACACTTGGTATGTTTGTTTCAGAGAAGCAAGAGAGACATGGCCAAAAGCTACATCAACTATAAAAACATCATCCCAATACAAATTCAGAAGTGCTCAATTCACACTAAAAAGCAGACTACCAGTAAAAGAGCTTTTTCTTTTTCCTTTATAATTATTATATGGCAATAAGAAAAGCCTTCTGACGTTAAGTTGGTACGTTAAGTTGGTTTATTTCTTGGCATGGCTCTTGTGCTTGGTAACTCTGCATTGAACACCAACAAAAACGGACAAACTTGAAAGTTGCAAGTAGCTGGCTTGTGACTTTGTTCTGAGAAAGGAAATACTTTAAAATTACATTATCCAGCAGAGGAACCTAATTATACTTTCCATTTCTAGTCTCCCTCTTCTGAGAGGAAGGGTTTAGTTTGCTTCCTTAACTCGACTTATATTAAACTCTATAAGAGTGGGGTCTTTGGAAAGGATGGTACTGAGGCCAGCATGGTAGGGCTGTGAAGGAAGAAGGAAGTTCAGCTAAAACTTCAAATTTTTTTTTTTTTTTTAACAGAGTCTAGCTGTGTCACCCAGGCTGGAGTACAGTGGTGTGGTTTCAGTTCACTGCAGCTTCCACCTCCCAGTTCAAGCGATTCTTGTGCTTCAGTCTTCTGAGTGGGACTACAGACGCATGCCACCACGCTCATTTATTCTTTTGTATTTTTACTAGAGACAGGGTTTCTCCATGTTAGCCAGGCTGGTTTCAAACTCCTGGCCTCAAGTGATCTGCCTGCCTTGGCCTCCCAAAGTACTGGAATTACAGGCGGGAGCCACTGCACCTGGACCCTTCAACTTGATTTGGAATACACCCATGCCACATTGATTAGCAGAAATTTTTAAAATTTTAAATAATATACAAGGCTGTTGAGAGTGGTGAAAGTGGTGTTTGAATTTACTGTGGTGGAGTCTCTATTGTCCTTTAATGAGGAAGTTTGGTATTGTGTATCAAAAGCCTTCAAAAAGTGCATCTCTTTGGGGATAGCAATTATAGGAATTTTTCTGAGGGAAAAATACGGGACAGGTTGAAAAAGATATTTATTGTAATGTTATTTGTAAATGTGAAAAAATCAATTATGAAAAAAAAACTTACTGTCTTCAACAAGTGGTGCTGGGGCAACTGAGTAGTCACATGTAAAATAATGAAATTGGGCCATGAAAAGGAATGAAGTCTTGACACATGTTGCAACATGCATGAAGCACGAAACATTATTCTAAGTGAAATAAGTCTGACACAAACAGGATAAATATTGTTTCACTTATATGAAATATTTAGAATAGACAAATTCATAAGGACAAAAAATAGATTACAGGTTACCAGGGACTAGAGGGAGGGAGGAATGGGGAGTTATTAACGGGTACAGAGTTTCTGTTTGGGGTGATAAAAAAAGGTTTGGGCCGGGCATGGTGGCTCACGCCTATAATCCCAGCACTTTGGGAGGCTGAGGCGGGCGGATCACAAGGTCAGGAGTGGGAGACCAGCCTGGCCAATATGGTGAAACCCTTTCTCTATTAAAAATACAAAAATAAGCTGGGTGTGGTGGTGGGTGCCTGTAGTCCCAGCTACTCAGGAGGCTGAGGCAGGAGAATCGCTTGAACCCAGGAGGTGAAGGTTGCAGTGAGCTGCGATGGCGCCACTGCACTCCAGCCTGGGAGACAGAGCGAGAACCTGTTTCAAAAAAAAAAAGGAAATAGTAGTGATGGCTGCACAACATTGTGAATGTAATTAAGGCTACTGAATTGTATACCTAAACATGGTTAAAATAGTAAGTTTTATGTTAAAAAACCAACAACTAATGTGTAGTTACACTAAGATCAGTTAAATTCGCATTTCTCAGGGTGCTTTTTATTAGGTTGGTGCAAAAGTAATTGCGGTTTTTGCCTTTAAAAGTAAAGGTTTGCTCTCTACTAAAAATACAAAAAAAATTAGCCGGGCGCAGTGGCGGGTGCCTGTAGTCCCAGCTACTAGGGAGGCTGAGGCAGGAGAATGGGGTGAACCCAGGAGGCGGAGCTTGCAGTGAGCCGAGATAGCGCCATTGCACTCCAGCCTGGGCAACACAGCGAGACTCCGCCTCAAAAAAAAAAAAAAAAAAAAGTAAAGGTTTGCTTTTAAACGCAAAAACCGCAATTACTTTTGCACCAACCTAATAAAATGTGAAAAAGTACATATCCTGAAGAATTGAAGAGGAAGTCCAGGGGAAGTCCATGGTCAAGTAAGTTTGGAAAATTCAGTTGACTTGTTTCTTTAACATTCTGAAAGCCCAAGAAAGAGGATGTGGTATGAAGCATTTTCAAACTGTTTAACCCACATTCTTTTGTTAAGGGACAGCTTGTGGGATTGATGTTATATAGAATACCCTTTGGGAAACATTGGGTTAAAATAGATTGCAGTACATTCATTCCATGGAAATCTTGGCACCAATGAAGAATGATGGCATGGTCATATATCACTTGACATGGAAAGATGTTTACACTAGATTGTAAAGTTAAAAAGCAGTGTGATTAATGGGATCTCGTTTTTGTTTTTTTGTTTTATTGGCTGTTTTTCTTTTTTTTTTTTTTTTTTGAGACAGAGTTTCACCCTTGTCACCCAGGCTGTAGTGCAATGGCATGATCTCAGCTCACTGCAACCTCTGCCTCCTGGGTTCAAGCGATTCTCCTACCTCAGCCTCCCAAGTAGCTGGACTACAAGCACCCGCCACCACACCCGGCTAATTTTTGTATTTTTAGTAGAGACAGGGTTTCACTGTGTTGGCCAGGCTGGTCTCCAACTCCTGACTTCAGGTGATCCACCCACCTCAGCCTCCCAAAGTGCTGGGATTACAGGCATGAGCCACCACACATTGCCTCATTTTTGTTTTTAAGAAGTGTATGTATCTATATATGTTATGTAGATATATAACAGAAACAAATTCTGTAAGCTTATATGCCAAAAACTTACAGTTTCTAGGAGGTAGGAAAGTTGATGGTTTTTGTTTTTATTTGCTTTTCTCTTTGCCTTGTCTGTACTTTCAGATTTTTCCACATGGACTGTCTATTACTTGTATAATCAAGAAACAATAGAAGTTAAATATATTTTAGAAACTCATACACAGTTATTAATTTTGTAAGAGATGGGTTGAGAGGATCCAGAATCTTGCCTCTATTTAAGCTTTTATTGAATTAAAGTCTAAGAGTCTTTCACTGTTGGAAAGTTCTACTCATTTAAACATTCTTTCTGATATGGAACCAAAATCTACCTTCCATCCTTTGGTCCTAATTTGTCCTAGGGAATGCCACAAAATAAGCAAAACCCATCTCCTCTCCAATAGATGGACTTTCAGATATTTGGCAATGGCTATCATGTCTCCACAAATCTTTCTTCCTCTAGATTTTCCATTCCAGTCTTTTTTTCTTTGAGATAGTTTCCAGACCTTGATACTACCCCATTGGCTTCTGGACATTTTCCAGTTTATCAATATGTTTAAAGTGTGGCACTCAGAAATGACCACAACACTCCACCCTTTTTCTACATTTCATTCTCAGTTTCTATAAATTGTGGTATTAGAGTTCTCTGACTTTAAAAGTAATTTCGGAATACTTCCCAGTTCAGTGTGACTGTACTCTGAATCCTATCCTATGATTATGCAGAAGGAGCAGGACTGAAATAATAAAAAAGAAAGAAAAATAATAATGAAAAAATTAAGATCATATGAGAGACACTCAGTTATCTATCCCTCCATCTTTTGATTTCTAAGGTTATATAGATGGATAAAGCTTTCCAGATCAATTTCTCATCCAGCCTCCTGCAATTATTAAAACGTTAGTAGAACTTTTTACCAAACATTGAAAAAAAAATGAGAGAGCTTCTCTACTGATGGGGAAGGCAAAGAATTCTCTGTAGCTTGGACAAGGAATTTGAAGAATCTCTTGTCCTATACCATTTTCTACTCTTTGTCCCAGTCGTTGGTACCAGTTTTTCTGGCTTTTGATCAACATTAGAGCTGAGTTAGACAAGGTCAAGCTGCATGCAGATTGATTGGCCTCTCAACTGAGAGGCACCCCACAAGATGATAGTGAAAGGCCGGGGTTCATGGTGATGTGTAGAATATCATTTCTTGTCCTTGGCATGTTCTCAGCTCTCCTGCTAAACCCAGTGTACACCCTGATCTTCTTACCAGCCTAATGAGTCCTTTGCTTTTTATTCTTTTTGCCATTCCTCCTACATAGTAGGCACTTGTTATTAAAGTGTGATAAATATATGCACCAGCTCCAAATAATACTGAGCCCAACGACTTCCACCATGCCTATGGGCCTGTGTGCTTAGTTTTTCAAAAGAGCACTTGCTTAATTGTAGGTACTGCATCTTCGTACACAGGATGCTTTATATTTCATGCTTGCTAAGCAGAAATAACTTTAAATTTTCAATTTTGAAGTTTTGTATTTATGCAGCTTTTATTTTATTTTTATTTTTTATTTTTTATTTTTGAGACAGAGTCTCACTCACTTTGTTGCCCAGGCTCGAGTGCATTGTCATGATCTCGGCTCACTGCAACCTCTGCCCCCTCGGTTCAAGTGATTCTCCTGCCTCAGCTTCCCAAGTAGCTGGGATTAATTTTTGTATTTTTTAGTAGAGACAGGGTTTCACATGTTGGCCAGGCTGGTCTTGAACTCCTGAGCTCAAGTGATCCTCCCGCCTTACCCTCCCAAAGTGCTGGGATTACAGGAGTGAGCCATTGTACCCGGCCTTATGCAGCTTTTAAAATCAATTTTATTGAGGTATAATTTACGTAGTACAAATTGCACCCATTTTAAGCTCACAACTAAGATACAGACCATTTCCTTTGCCACAGAAAATGTCCACTGCCCCTTTGCAGTTAATCCTCCTCCACACTCACTGCTGGCTCCAGGCTACACTGATCTACTTTTCATCACTGTAGATTAGATTTTCTTTTTATAGAACTTCATATATATGTAATCACACAATATGTACTCTTTTGTGTCTGGTTATTTTTGCCTGGAATAATGTCTTTGAGATCCATCTGTGTTGCTTCCTCCATCAGTAGTTCATTACTTTTTATTGCCAAATCGTATTTCACTGTGTATATGGTACAATTTGTTTATCCATTCATGTGTTGATGGACATTTGGGTTATTTCCAGTTGAGAGTTGTTACTAATAAAGCTGCTATCAACATTTGTGTTTAAGCTTTTGTGTGAACATATATTTTAACTTATCTTGAGTAAATACCTACTAGAATTGCTTTATTATATAGTGAATGCATGCTTAGCTTTATAAGAAATTAGAAGCCTGTTTTCCCAAGTGATTTTACCATTTTATATCCCTACCGGCAGTGCATGTTCATTTATGTAGTTCATATATGTAGCTCTTTTAAACAATGTTTTGATTTTGAGATCCTGATTTTCAAAATAATTTGCTGTGTTAAACATTACTTGACAAAAGAAAGACATCAATGAGCGTGAAGGAATATGTTTAAATATGTCTATTTTATTTAAAATGTTGATCTAATTTTTTTTTTTTTTGCGACGGAGTCTTGTTCTGTCGCCCAGGCTGGAGTGCAGTGGCACAATCTTGGCTCACTGCAACTTCTGCTTCCCGGTTTCAAGCGATTCTCCTGCCTCAGCCTCCCAAGTAGCTGGGATTACAGGTGCATGCCACCACACCTGGCTGATTTTTGTATTTTTAGTACAGATGGGGTTTCACCATGTTGGCCAGGCTGGTCTCAAACTCCTGACCTCAGGTGATCCACCCGCCTCGACCTCCCAAAGTGCTGGGATTACAGGCGTGAGCCACTGCTTCTGACCAATCAGATTATTTTTGTTTTTAAAGAATTTAATTTATAGATCTTGGGCCTTGGTATTTAACCAGACACAATTACTCATTACTATTTAAAATGATCAGCTAAATGGCATACTTCCTTCAAAAGAAAATCTAATGTGATCTAGAGAATAAACTGACCTTTCTCTAGAGTCTCCTAAAATTCTTAGGAATAGCTTCATATGACGTTCTACTTCTTTTATTTAACTTAGAAACTCGTGAAAAAGCATATTCAATTAAAGAAAGGCTGTGACTTGCTAAAGTTCCAGTGATCAGTGACATACTATATGTCTAAATGGCCTCCTGAACTCCCCCACTTACTGACAGGAAGAGAATCTGATTTCATAGATACTTGCCAATGTCCTGTTGGTTAGGGGTGGCGGATATCTGGAAAGCCACAAAGCACGGTATCATCCTTTGGATCTTGGTGACAAGAAATGAATAAAAAAGCAAAGCAAAATAAAACAATAGATGTACTTGGTCTATTTCATCATACCAAGATCTAAGGGTTTATAAGAGCACATTGTTACTAAGCAACAAGCTTTTTGCTAATCACACTTTACCAAACTGAAACTCCAGCATAAGGGCCAGGGTTGTCTGAATCTTGTCTGTGGCTCCCCAAATGTGGGCAGGAGAGGGAAGGCATTTGTGTAGTAGATAATGTAGTCCCCCATTCAACAGGGTGTCAGCGAAAGGAATCTGATGTTTCCGTTCCTTAACTGTGAAATCAGGGATAATGTGCTTGCCTTTGGGGATTTCTGTCCTCTCCTAGATGGTCCACACTGAACAGATCCAACATTGTGTTCCTTTGTGTCACAGAGCCTACATAACCCATCACATCTGTGGGCTATGAGGGGTCATTAGGCAATGCCAGCCCTGCACCATCGATCTAACCCCTTCTACTCTTAGCTTTTTAGTTTCCATGAGAAGCTTTTCCTTACTCTCCAATTTCCTCTAAGTGATTTAAAAATATTTATTCTATGCATGGGTTCATCTACTCCAATGCTCACATTCCAGGGTTACTACATTATATTGACTTTTTCTTGATTGTAAGTAAGCCTTTCAGGGAACGTGGGTTCGTCTGTGTGACTTTGTGGAATTCTCATTATTCAATGAGAACTAAAACCAGAGACAGACATATCTCTGGTTCAAAGTCTTTTTTTCTTTTTTTTTCTTTTAGACAGGATCTCACTTTGTCACCCAGGCTGGAATACAGTGGTGTGATCTTGGCTCACTGCTGCCTCAACCTCCTAGGTTCAAGTGATCCTCCCACCTCAGCCCCCAAAGTAGCTGGGACTACAGGTGCATGCCACCACTCCTGGCTAATTTGTTATTTTTTGTAGAGATGGGGTTTCACCATGTTGCCCAGGCTGGTCTTGAACTCCTGAGCTCAAGTGATCCCTCGGCCTCCCAAAGTGGTAGGATTAACCAGTGTGAGCCACTGCACCTGGCCTGGCTCAAAGTCTTTGACCGAGTAGTTCAGAATCCAATATTATTTCCTATGGATGAAAATAACTTTTTTTTTTAAGATACAAAGATGACTTCTCAGGAAGTCGAATAGCAGTAGTATACTTTGAGAGACTAAGCAGGTTAACAGGACCAAGGTGCTGTCTCTCTAATGATGTATTATTTATTGTCAGTTAGATTCTGCTTCCTCCATAAAAGGACTTGAATTAGAGACAGCTGAAGCTGATAGGGTTCGTCTTTAGTTTCTTTCCACCTTGCTTTCTGCTGCTTCTTTCCCTCCAGCTCCCCACCCACAACAGCTCAGAATCTACCCTGCTCTGACCTCTTCCAAAAAAGGGCCTATGCTCCCAAGGCACATCATCTTCCCCTCTTCTAATCAAAACCTCCCATCCTAGCAAGGCTGAAATCAATTTGGACATTCTGATTAAAGTTCTTCATAGGAAAATTAAAGTGACTAATAAATTTAACTCTTGGGAGAGGTGTTTTAAAGCAGTAATTTAGTTCTAATCTCAATTGTTGGCATTGGGAAGGCAGTCAGGGAATGCTGCAGCAGGGAGCCTCTGTCCCCTTCCTGTCCCCTCTCCAAGTCTCCCCTAAGCATGACATGGAGTGGGGAGAAGCTAATAGGCTCTTCTCTCCTGTATTCCCATTATTGTCTCCATTTATTTAGGAGGAAACTGAGGTTTGGGAAGGTTAGTCACTTTACCGAAGTTTCTTCCTAAACCAGCGGGGACAATAAAGGTACCTACCTCATAGGGTCATTGTGAAGATGAAATTATCTGCTGCATGTAAAACCCTAAGCTACCTGGAAAATAAGTACATAATTTGGTAAGTGCTTGTTTTTGCTGTTATTTAATAACTGACCTACAAAAGGAAGGGAAGAAGCCAGCGCTAGGTACTCTCCAGTTTCCCTTTCTATGTATTGATTTATTTTTTATTTTTTTATTTTTTGAGATGGAGTCTTGCTCTGTCACCCAGGCTGGAGTGCAGTGGCATGATCTCAGCTCACTGTAACCTCTGCCTCCTGGGTTCAAGCAATTCTCCTGCCTCATCCTCGCGAGTAGCTGGAATTATAGGAGCATGCCACCACGCCCGGCTAATTTTTGTATTTTTTTAGGTAGAGATGAGTTTTCGCTATGTTGGCCAGGCTGGTCTTGAAGTCCTGACCTCAAGTGATCCACCTGCCTCAGCCTCCCAAAGTGCTGGGATTACATGTGTGAGCCACCACACCCGGTCTCACTCTGCCGCCCAGGCTGGAGTGCAGTGGCACAATCACAGCTCACTGCAGCCTTGACTTCCTGGGCTCAAGTAACCCTCTCACCTCAGCCTCCCAAGTAGCTGGGACCACAGGTTCATGCCACCATGCCTGGCTAATTAAAAAGAAAAATTGTGTGTGTAGAGATGGGGTCTCCCTATGTTGCCGAGGCTGGTCTTGAATTTCTGGGCTCAAGTGATCCTCTTGCCTCGGCCCCCTCTGGAAAGGTCTTCCCTTTCTAGACATTTGTGACAGCAATCCTGGGTTTCCATTTATGCTAGTCTTGTGAAGTTTCCTTTGAAATAAATCTAAGTAGGGGAGGTAAGCTGATTTAAGGAGAATAATTAGGTTATCAGGTATGTGGATTGCGGCAAGTTGGTGATAAGTATAAGTGACGCCTACTTCTTCATCGTAGAGTATGTTCAAAGTCCACAATGGGGTAGCCACTGTACTTCATATCGCAACTCTCAGCACTCCTGATCCCCTTTGGCCTGCTGTACTTTTCCTTTTCTCTGTAGAACTTATCACCTTCTAACATTCCATATATTGTTTGCCACTCTCTGCCAGAACGTAAGCTCCCCCAGGGTAGGAATCTTCTGTTTTTGTTCAGTAAGTGAACAAAGTATCTAAAACGGTACCTGGTCTGTAGTAGGTGGTCAATAAAGATTTGGTGACTGACTGAATAAATGACAGTGACATTCACGGTCCTTCATGATTTGGTCCCACTATATTTTCCTCAACTCTTGCCATTCTCACCTCTGTTAGTCATCAATACTAGCAGTTTCCCATGCACATCATTTGAGCCTCCACCTCTGTGCCCTTACTCATACTCTTTCCTCTCCCCTGGATAAATAATCGTGGATCTATGCAAAGATCCAGTTATAAGAATGTTCTTCATGGTCTGGGTTTGTATCAGTTAAAAATGTGAAACAGCCTCATTACTTCTTTATAAGTTAAAGAAATCATAGTAACTTGCACTTGATGGAGGCAATTTGACTACATCTATCAAAATTACAAATGCACATAGCCTTTGGCCCAGAAATTCTGCTTTTAGGAGTTTATCCCACAGATATACTTGCTCTTGTGCCAAATGAATGTGTGTTGGTGAGTCACTGCAGTGCTTTAGTCACTCCTATTAGACACTGCAGTGACAGAACTCATTACATTCTCATGTAGAGCTCTATTTGTTGACGTGGGAAGATCGTAACAGCTAACGTTAATTCAACTTGCTATGTGTCACTGTGATAAGTGTTTTTCTATATTTTTATCTCAAGTAATCCTCATAACAACCCTGTGAGGTAGTTACTATAATAGTCCTCACTTTACACAGGAGGAAATGGACTCACTCAAAGAAGTGCATTTACTTAACCAGTATTTATACTATGGTCCAATTTTGTAAAAAATATGTAAATGTATATATATATATATATATATATATATGCATATAAAAAGATTGAAAAGAAATACATGAATATGTCAATAGTTGGATGGTGGCATTGTGAATAATTTTGATTTTCTCCTTTTCACTTGTCAGTATTTCAGATTTTTCTATTAAATTTGGGGGCCAACATGGAAGGAGGAAGTAAAGCCAGGAGCCACATGAATTGCTAAATTTTAAAAGTCCAGGCCAGGCGCTGTGGCTCACGCCTGTAATCCCAGCACTTTGGGAGGCCGAGGCGGGTGGATCACCTGAGGTCAGGAGTTCAAGACCAGCCTGACCAACAGGGAGAAACCCTGTCTCTACTAAAAATACATAATTAGCCGGGCGTGGTGGTGCATGTCTGTAATCCCAGCTACTCAGGAGGCTGAGGAAGGAGAATCGCTGAACCCAGGAGGCGGAGGTTGTGGTGAGCTGAGATCACGCCATTGCACTCCAGCCTGGGCAACAAGAGCGAAACTCCATCTCAGAAAAAGAGTCTGGTGGTGATGTGGAACAATGACACAGATATGAGGGAAGTGTTTTTAGGCTGAGAGGAAAAAACTAGTGAGGAGGAAGAGCTTGCCCAAAGGGAAAGAGGATGGCTTCTGGGGCCGAGTGTAGGAGAAAGCAAGAGAATATAGTGCCAAGGACACAACTGGAAGGGGTAACCTTGAGGAGGAAGTACCTCCTTCTCATGAAGGTGGTGTGGGTGGATGAACAGGCATGGGTGAATGTGCAGAGAAGTGGGGAAGGTGAGGTGAAGAGGGGGACATTGAAGGAGTTCCTGCTTGATAACCTATGTCCTGTCACTGAAATCCAAAGCCAGGCCCAGTACCAAGGGGTCTGGCACAACGATGGGGTAGGGGATATGAGGAGAGGGAGAGGAGTTGGAACAATTGCTGAGAGAAATTTGATATATAAAAGGACTGCTTTGCAGCCCTTGGGGCCCAGCTGAGGCTGGCTGGCCTGGCTTTGTAGTGGAGCCAACTTCATGACCTTCTCCAGCAACAGCTAGCCGCCTGGGAGCAGGCAATGGAGAGAATGTATGGTGGGGCTTTCACAGGGCCAGGGATTGGCAGAGCAGGTGCTGCCGAAGGTCACGGGGAGAGTGAGTCCAGGGGATCAACGCTAGCAGAGCTAAAATGGCCGATAGTGGGGCTGACTTGGAAAGAGGAGAGGAAGGCAGGAGGATGCTGATGGTCTCTGGAAAAGAAGAGAGGAGGAAGGATAGGCTGGTGGGTGTGGGGCCCAAAATGTGGTTGAGGGAGACCAATAGGAGGCTAAGTTCGGAGGGGCTTTTCTAAATTTGAGATGTGGAAGTGGTCCCTTGACCCTTGGAGTAAGAGGAAAGGAGCAGCAAGGAAACTGTGCATAATGAAAGGGTGTAGACAGCATTCAAACAGCTCTTACCTTTTGGAGGCCATTGGGCAACTGCTATCATAATTACAAATGCACACCCCCTTCTATCCAGCAATTCCATTCTGAGGAATTTTTCCTACAGATATACTTACTTGCTTTTGTGCAAGATGAATGTATAAGGCAAATCACTGCAGTATTGTCTGTAATGGCAACAGGTCGGAAACTGCCTAAAAGTCCATCAGTAGTAATTTGATTAGTTAAATAAATTATGCTTCATAAAATGGAATGCTAGGTAGCTGTTAAAAAGGAGGAAGATCTTTATGTATTGATATGGAATGATCTCCAGAATATATTGTTAAATGGAAGAAGCAAGGTGCAGAACACTGTGAGTAGTTTATAATCTCTTTACTAGCATATGCATAAAACATCTCTGGAAGGATCCATAAAAAAACTGTTGCTGGGTGCAGTGGCTCATGCCTGTAATCCAAGGGCACTGGGAGGCTGAGGTGGGAGGATTGCTTGAGACCAGGAGTTCAAGACCAGCCTGGAAAATATAATAAGACTTCATTTCTACCAAAATAAAATTTGTTAAATAGCTGGACATAGGGGTGGATGCCTGTAATCCCAGCTACTTGAGAGGCTGAGGCGGGAGGATCTCTTGAGCCCAGGAGTTCAAGGATCTAGTGACCTATGATCATACCACTGCACTCCAGCCTGAACAACAGAGCAAGACCCTGTTTTTAAACAAAACTGTTACTATTCATTGCTCCTGAGGAGAGAGAGCTGTTGGCAAGTGAGCAAGGGTTGGAAGGGAATTTTCACGTATCCTGTTTTTTGTACCTTTTGAATTGTGAACCATCTGAATGTATTACTTACTGAGAAAATAATTAACTAAAAACATATATACACGTAATTTGAATCTCTTAATTTTAATACTATGTGTACATATGTAATTCGAATCTCTTTTATAGATATTAAATCATTAAAACAAAAGCACAACAAAAACTTCCACCAGAGATTTCCTTTATATCAGTCAGTTTATTGGAATAATGGGTGGAGATTTGGAGGAAATGAAATTGACCATGTGTCAATAATTGCTGAAGCTGGGTTATGGGTATATGGGGGTTTGTTTTCACTTAAAACACAAAATTGCCATGTTTGTAGATCAAAAATGGTCAAATTTTGGCAATTTCATGTGGCTTAAACTAATGCTGTTGTCATTATTTTTGTAAACTTTTCATAGCACAAAAGTTTAAAAAGAAAATAAAACTCCCACTAGGTCCTTGCTAAGAACATCGGTGTACTTTCTCATCCTGGCTCTTGTATCTCGTAATTGAATGGAAATTCCCATTCCCACATCAACTTCTGAAACAGCAGTACTGCCTCCCCTATTTCCCTTTATTACGGGACCTGGTACTGTCCTCAGGATTTTTTCTATTAACAACAATCTCTCCCCATCCTGTTGTGTGTTAATTGGCTACTACCTTATCCTTATTGCTGGTAAAGCTCATCCTGTTCTCAAAAAATCACTTCTTTAGTTCCTTATGATCGCTTGACATTCTCTTCCTGCCGTGACATTTATTATTAGCAACTTAAACTAATTTGGGGTCATGCCCTTATCCAGGTTACTTGTATTTATCAATCTGGGGCCTGATACCTCTCAGGCATCCATTATACATCACAGCAAAGGTCATCAGTAAGCACACTTGTGTTCAACCTTTCAGCCCCAAGCTGTTTTGCTGATGTCTGTGCTTCTTATGTTACCTTAGAGGCTATAACAACCTCAGCCTGGCCTCTGACACCTGCTAATCTGTGCCTTGTTGTCTGTTCTCAGGAGGCAGGTGGCTTCCTCTTGCTGCTTAGAGGTCCAGGCTTGGCTTCTTCCCCCCAACTTCTTGCATGTCTCACTGGCACCCCAAGCTAAATAAGTTATCCCAACTCTAAGCCTCCTCTTTCCCGCCTCTGTAGAGAGCCCCACTGACTCCCTTGCTTGAGAAGTCTGGGTTTAGCGTACCTCCTCTGCGTGCTCACAGCATCCTTCATCACGTGGAATTGTGCTTGCCACTTTGTCTCCCTGCTTCAGACTGTGAGCTAAAGGTAAAGATCATGTCTTGTTCTCCCTTGAATACCTCACACCTAGCACAGCATCAGGCACATCATTAAATGCTGAAAATAATATATTTTTAAATTTTTAATTTGAAGTACTTTCAACTTACAGAAAATAGTATGCAAAAACAGTAAAAAGAACTTTCACATACCCTTTATCAAGATGCGTCTCTTGTAAGCATCTTGTTACAACTGCTTTATCATTCTCTCCTTCTACTCATACGCACACAGACACACATATTTTTTCTAAAACACTTGAGAATAAATCGCAGACGTCATGTTCCTCTTCTCCTTAATACTTCAAACTGTGTTTCCTAAGAACAAAGACAATCTGTTATATAAAGACAGTAGAGTTATGAAATTCAGGAAATATAGCATTATTGCAGTGTACTAATATATAATCTGCCATCCATATTCAAATTTTAATTGGCCCAATAATGTCCCACATAGCTTTTTTTTCATCCATGATCCAGTCTAGGATCACACATTGTATTTAGTTTTTATGTCTCTTAATCTCTTAAGTCTTCTTAAATCTGGAACCGTCCTCAACCTTTCTTTGTCTTTCGTGACATCAACACTTTGGAAGAGTACAGGCCAATTATTTTGTAGAATGTCCCTCAACTTGGGTTTGCCTGATGTGTCCTCATGAGAGCTAGGTTACACATTTTTGGTGGGGGTGAAACATAAAAACGCATGTGATGGTTGGTGATGTTAACCTTGATTCCTTGGTTAAGATGATGTCCACCAGTTTTTTCCACTGTAAAGATATTATTTTGTTTTTATGCTTAATAACTAACAAATGGGGAGATACTTTGAGACTATGTAAATATCATGTTTCTCATAAAAATTTCGCTCTCTAGTTTAAGGATCTGTTGATGACTCTTGCCTGAATCAGTTATTGCTTTGGTGGTTGCCAAATAGTAATTTTTCAAAATAAGACATATGCACTGATTAAATGAATCACCTGTCTGTCCTACAGAAGGGATACCTCCTTTGCTAGGATGGCAGCCTCTGGTTGGTTGCAAGAGTAAAGGAGTCTAGGCAGAGACAAGCTGTCAGCCTGGCTCTGAAGCACATGATACAGTATAGCTGGGTATATTAGTCCATTCTCACACTGCTAATAAAGACATACATACCCGAGACTGGGTAATTTATAAAGGACAGAGGTTTAACTGACTCACAGTTCAGCATGGCTGGGGAGGCCTCAGGAAACAACAATTATGGCAGAAGGGGAAGCAAACACGCCCTTCTTCACATGGTGGCAGGAAGAAGAAGAATGAGCAAAAGGGGGGAAAACCCCTTATAAAGCCATCAGCTCTCATGAGAACTCACTATCACGAAAACAGCAGCATGGGGGTAATTACCTCCCACCAGGTCCCTCCCACAACACGTGGGGGATTATGGGAACTACAATTCAAGATGAGATTTGTTGGGGGGACACAGCCAAACCATATCACAGAGGTATTCAATCTTTTGGCTTCCCTGGTCTGCATTGGAAGAAGAATTGTCTTGGGCCACACATACAATACATTAACACTAATGATAGCTCATAATGTTTTAAGAAAGTTTGCTAATTTGTATTGGGCCACAAAGCTGTCCTAGACCACATGTGGCCTGCGGGCCACAGGTTGGACTAGCTTGCAGTATAGTTCTTGGAAACCTTAAATGAGGTTGGTTTTCCTGCAAGCCCCTGGCCTTTATCAGGGCCCAGAATGGACCCCCTGGATTTCCCAAGATAGTCTCCATGCTGAGAGCTAGCAGCAGCAGCTGTTTACTCAGCAGTTCCCATGCCTGTGGGTCTCATGCCTGCCTGCTCTTGCTATTTTCCATCAAACTTGAGAACAGAAAGCATAAAGGAGGGCAACGTTGGCTTCCACCTTGACTTATTTGAAAAATGTGCAATGGCCGGGCACGGTGGCCCACGCCTGTAATCCCAGCACTTTGGGAGGCCAAGCGGGTGGATCACGTGAGGTCAGGAGTTCAAGACCAGCCTGACCAATACGGTGCAACCTTGTCTCTACTAAAAATACAAAATTAGTTGGGCGTGGTGGCAGGCGCCTGTAGTCCCAGCTACTCGGGAGGCTGAGACAGGAGAAATGCTTGAATCCAGAAGGCGGAAGTTGCAGTGAGCTGAGATTAGCCTGGGCAACATTGTGAGACTCCGTTTCAAAAAAAAGAAAAATGTACAATGAAATTCAGAATTCCATGCAAGCTCTTCTGCCATTCTGGTGACCCACACTTTGAGGCTCTTGTATCAAGGCATTGTTTATTATGTGGATTCAAGTGCAGAAAAGGAAGGGGCATCTGACCACCTGGAGAACAGAGGGAAGGGCTGTGGCTGTTTTGGAACTGTATTGGTTTCCTGGGTCTGCCATAACACAGTGCCACAAACTGGGGGGCTTACAACACAGAAATCTATTCTCTCACAGGTCCAGAAGCTAGTAGTATGAAATCAAGGTGTTGGCAGGGCCGTACTCCCTCTGAAGCTTGTAGAGGGGGATCCTTCCTTGCTTCTTCCAGTTTCTGATAGCCCCAAGCATTCCTTGACTTGTGGCTGCACAACTCCACTCTCTGACTCCATCTTCACATGGCCGCCTCCTCTGTGTGTCTGTGTGTGTCTTCACATGGCATTCTCTTTATCTGTGTCTGTGTCCAAATTTACCTGTTGTAAGGACACAAGTCATATCAGGCTAGGGCTGACCCTTATGATCTTATCTTAACTGGATTACATCTGCAAAAACCCTATTTCCAAATATGGTCAAATTCACAGGTACTGGAGGTTAGGACTTCAACATTACATTTGTAGGAACGTGGTTCATTTCATAATGGGACCTTATCTGAAATCCAACCCACTTGAGAACACAAAGTGGAGTGCTATTCTCTGTAACACGTAGCCCAGCACAGCATAACTCTCTTTGTTTCTCCTGCTCACTCTGGTTTTGGTTGGCTTGACAACATGTGAGGAAGGAAAATGAGACAGGCAGAACATGTTCAGCCCCCTTGAAATAGACTTAGGACATAATTTTCAAGTGATCACAAGCTATTCATGTAACCATTACATAGAGGACAATAATAGAGAGCAAGCACAGTCTGCAGAGCTCTCGCCCCTGCATTCCCTCATATAATTCTAATAATTACTTTATGATATAAATATATCTGTCGCCATTTGGCAGATGGGGAGCATGAGACCCAGAGAGATGAAGTGATTCCCGCAGGTCACAGAGCTACAAACGTAGTAAATTCCATATGGGGCAGGATCAGGTCTGTTATGCATAGAGCCTAGCCCCATGTTAGGCATTCAGTAAGTGTTTTTTGGCTGAATGAGTGAATCTGGGACTCCAGCTCTGGTCTTCATTTGCTGATCCATTACTCTTTCCATTGGACCTCACAAATAACTACTGACTGAGGTATGGTCCCAAGACAGTGATTAGGTATGGATGTAACAGGGTCAATTTCAGATTCTTATGTTAGAATTGATAACCTTCTGAATTCTGTGGCAATAAGCATGTCAGTCTGTAATTGCTTCTTGTTCCTACTTCACATCTGCAATAGATCAAGAAGCGATTTTGTCAAGATACTTAAACCATTGGCTTCTAATTTTACTTGAGCTGCATAACTGGTGTCTAAAATTATGTTTGCACTAAAGGCAGGACTTAGCACATGAGTTTTGCTATAACACTGTATCAAGGAAGTAAAGAATTCAGTATGTTGGCCGGGCGTGGTGGCTCATGCCTGTAATCCCAGCACTTTGGGAGGCCGAGGCGGGTGGATCACATGAGGTCAGGAGTTCAAGACCAGCCTGGCCAACATGGTGAAACCCCATCTCTACTAAATAATACAAAAAATTAGCCAGGCGTGGTGGTGGGTGCCTGTAATCCCAGATACTTGGGAGGCTGAGGCAAGAGAATCACTTGAACCTGGGAGGCAGAGGTTGCAGTAAGCCAAGATCACGCCATTGCACTCCAGCCTGGGCAACAGAGCGAGACTCCATCACAAAAAAAAAAAAAAAAAAAAAAGAATTCAGCATGTTACCCTCATATCACTAAAATGGAATGTTGGCATTCCCTTATGTTCATTTCAGGTCCCCATCAGCATTACTGAGGCAGCCAGGAAAAGTCCATTTAGCCTAGCCAATGAGGAGTCATTAACAAGTTCTTGTGTGCCCAACCCTAGGCTAGGTACTGGGGGAGAAAGAAGGGAGGGAAGCTCCGCGAAGGAGCTTACAATCTAGTGAGCGATGTGCCATTCACATAGGAAACAATGAGCAGAGAAAGGAGAAAGCTAATATCTGCTGAGCACCTGTTAGGCGCCAGGCACCTTACGAACCCTGTAAAGCAAGTTTTGCCCCCATTTAACAGGTAAGCAAACTGAGGGGCAAAAACATTTAGACAACTTGCCCAAGATCACACAGCTAGTAAGTGGTAGAACTGGGATTTGACCCTACGCTCCTTTAACTCAAAATAAGAGAATACTGTGAGATGACTTATCGTCAAGTGCTAGGTTGCATGGGCCAAAGAAGATGCAATGGAATAAATGTAGGAAGGCCAAGATGGGGCCTCTGGGAGAAAGGGTGTGTCAGGAATGGGGCAGCCTGCAGCAGATGCTCCCATCCCAAATCCCTTTATGACCTGTGCCCGTTACAACCACCTGTTCCCATCGAAGGGCTCAGGCTTTGTTCATCTCCTCTTCTGGTGTAGTTAGGGAGGCTGGGAGGGAAAGCTGGTTCAGATTTCTACATTCAACTCAAACTGCTACCCTCTCTGAGGCTAGCTTTCAAGTGCCTGATGTCCTGGGCCAATTTCTCTGTGTGTCTCAACCCCAAAAACACAGCTCCTCCTGAGCTGAGAGAAGCCCCTCTGCTTTGTGTGGTGGCCTGGTGCTTCTCATTTCAGAACCACAAGACCCCACACTCTCCTGGCCTGCCCCTCCTCCCTTCCTACCCTTATGCTTCTATTCACATCAAAGGGATGAAAGGAATTTAACATGTTTCTGCTTTTATTCCGTGGCAGTAAGAAGAGCTGGCTTAGCTGGCTATAGAAGCTTTCCAGTCTGCTCAAGCCATTACTAGTGGAATAGCTCCATCGGAAATATCGGATCCATAGATAAAATAAAAGAAGGGCACATATGTTCTCTGACTTTTTTTTTTCTCCCAGTGGAGAAATTAAGATGGAAAAGTTTGTTTCTAAGTCTGTAGTCCTAGTTCTCAAGAGTCAAAGAGCTATGGTATATGGGGTGGGGGTGGGATGGGCTTCTCTTGAAAGAAAAATTGGATAAATGAAGGATTTTGTAGGGCCCTTAAAACAAATGCAGGATTGCCCAGGCATGGTGGCTCATGCTTGTAATCCCAGCACTTTGGGAGGCCGAGGTGGATGGATCACCTGAGGTGAGGAGTTTGAGACCAGCGTGACCAACATAGTAAAACCCCATCTCTACTAAAAATATGAAATTAGATGGGCGTGGTGGCACATGTCTGTAATCCCAGCTACTTGGGAGGCTGAGGTGGGAGAATCACTTAAACCCGGGAGATGGAGGTTGCAGTGAGCCGAGATGGCACCATTGGACTCCAGCCTGGGCAATAAGAGTGAAACTCCATCTAAAAAAGAAAGAAATGCAGGATTGTGCTTGAAGGTTTAACTCTTTAGATTCACAGGAAGTTGCCCTTCAGCTAGTATCCCCCAATGATTACATCTCACATAATTATAGTACAATATAAAGGCCAGAAAATTTGACATAGGTACAATGTGTGTGGGGGGGTTCTATGCCATTTTTGTTTGGTTGGTTTTTGTTTTGCACTAACTGTTCCCTCTATATGCCATTTTATTACATGTATGTATTCGTGGCACCACCATTGCACTCAAGATGCAAAACACTTCCATCACCACAAAGATCTCTCCCATGTACCCCTTTATAGTCACACCCCTGCCCCCCACCATCCCTAACCTCTGATAACCATTGATTTGTTCTCTATCTCTATGATTTTGTACTTTAAAAGGTACAGTTTCTTTAAGAAAATAGATTGGCACCTCTAGTTTTCACATAATCTCAGGCTTGAAGAAGTGGCTTCTCCAGCCCAGACTTGTGTCCCATACCCAAATTCCCTCCACAATATCCCTGCCAAGTGTCCATCCAGACCCTACCATGTGCAAACCAGAACCTCCTCTGGGATTTTAGGAGTAATGAAGAATTTGATATAAACATTTAGAGCAAGGACATTGTTTCCTTCCATAAACCCATTCCATAATTAGCGAAATTCTTACCTTTAGATTAACTACTACAAAATGGCTTCTCACGTGCTGATTTCCCCATTACACACTGTTCTGTCCCAAACAAGCATCTACTTTTTCTGTTCCTTTTACCTAATGAGAGGGATGAGGTTCAGGAAGCCTGGAAGGCTCACAGAAAATTCCAGAAATCCCCTCCTAATTGCAGACTAAATAGCCTGGCCTCTAGCAGTAGGCACCCTTCAAATAAACGTGGTTCATGTGTGGAGTGTCATTCCCAGGCTGATTATGAATGTGTTATCTAAATGACATCTATACTTATTGATCCATGAGATCATTTGAACTGGACCCCAACTCCCCAGCACTCTTTTGTGGTTAGGAGAGCTATACTGGACACTCTATTGCCCATTGCAACAACATCAGAAAGTACTGTCAACAAATATAAAGCCAATCCCTCAAGATGGATCCCAAGTGACTAAATTTTTAATGGAATCAATTAGCCATCTGCTGACTAGAGGTCAGAAAACCCACACTTCTGTTTAACTTTGGGACTTTCAGAGCTCCCCTGAAGCAACCAATCAGAGCTCACCTGTAGCAACCAGTCGGGGCTCATCTGTATCAACCAATCAGATCTCAGCTGTGTTGACAAATGAGAACTAATCAAATTTGAATCCTTCATTTGCATAAAAGGAACCTGATTGAGAACCTGAACAGGAAGTTTTGCTATAAAACCTGGACCCTCCCTTTATTAGAAGGCTGTGTTTCCTCTCCACCCTCTGCCCCCCACCAGTTTATTCACTGGAATAAAGTCGCTTCTTCCAAATTCCTTATGACAGAACTTTTGTTCACAGTAATGACTCAAAGTCATGTTAAGACTGTAAGAGGCTAGCAGAAGTGAAGCCATGGTGATGCCACAGGTAGGATCAATTTGGATCCCCTACCCCCTCTCCCCTGGCCTCTTGACATCTTTTCACTTTGCACAAACTTCACTTGCTCTTCACTTCAGGAGGAGCACCGTAGTCTCCTCAGCTGCATAGCAGCCCATACACAAAGCCAGGCTCAGATCCATTAGGATGTGGTGCTCTTTGGAAGAAGTGACTTCAGGCTGGGCGCCTGAATCCCAGCCTGGCTCAGCCTGTAATCCCAGCACTTTGTGGAGGCCGAAGCAGGCGGATCACCTGAGGTCAGGAGTTGGAGACCAGCCTGGCCCCATCTCTACTAAAAATACAAAAATTAGCCAGGCTTGGTGGCAGGCACCTGTAAACCCAGCTACTTGGGAGGCTGAGGCAGGAGAATCACTTGAACCCGGAAGGCAGAGGTTGCAGTGAGCCAAGATCGTGCCACTGCATTCCAGCCTGGGTGACAAGAGAGAGACTCCATCACAAAAAAAAAAAAAAAAAAGAAGTGACTTCAGACTAATGACTCCCTCCACAGTCAGCCCCAGAGGCAGCGATCAGGGCAGGCATCTGCCTTTGATCCAGGAGACACTGCAGCCCAGGAAACAAGGCCCCAGTTCCCTACTTTTTGAGTAGAGACCACTGCTTTCCAGAATACTCCTCACTTCCCCTTAGGTGAGGAGAAGATGAGCAGTGAGGGAGGGAAGGGGAGGATGAAGCTGGCTCTGTGCCCCACTCCAAGGGCCACGGCTTTGGGTCTACGCCACAGCCCACAACCAAGGGCCATCATAAGCACAATGAGTGCAGCTTCTTATGTCTCAAGTTTTCTGCCCCATCAAATAATCCACCAGGTGTAATTTGTAATTTCCAAAGAGAAAAGGTGTTTTCAACTAATTTAGTAAACCTGACATGTTCTCAGTTGCCTTGGTTTTTGTAGGAGGTCATTTTTGTGGCTACTGTCACGCTGTCTTTTTCTTCAACTTATGGGAAGTGGAAAGAATGCAGGGCTGGCACGTGATCTGCTTGCTGGTCTTGGCTCTGCATCTTACTCACTGGGAGGCCTTTTTTCAGAGGGCAAGTAACTTCGACTTCAGAGTCTTAGTTTTCTCAGCTGTAAAAGAGAGATAAATAATAACTGCCCTTCCAATCTTACAATGGTGGTCATTGAAATACAATTATGGCTTAGAAAAGTCTTGTGAAGCTTTGGAGGGAAAATACAGTGATTAATACATTATCAAAATACACTACTAATAGTACCCTATTTTAAAATGTTCTTCAGTGTTTAGAAAAACATTCTTAGAATAACTCTTAAGGTCTTATCTATTTACCCTATATGTTTTTTGGTTTTGTTTTTGCTTATGTTGACTCTATTAATATTGTTCATTACATTTTTTAGTATGAGGGCAAGGTTGGCCATGAAATATTAAATTCATTAGAATGTGGGATAAAATGACCCAAATGGTTATTTACATGGCAGGGGAGATACACTAAGAATTTGATCTCATGTATAAAGACAATTAGCTTTGTTGAGCCAGTAGGTTTACTACTTTTCCATAGTATATTACTGTTTCACAACAGCACATTATGTCCAGGTCATTTGGTTATAAAGGAGAAAGTCAATCATAACCCCATGGCGACCTATCATCAGGCCAGTTTGTGAACCTCTTCACCTGGTCTTTTTGATTATGAGAGCAGATTGCCCTGAACTGGATCCCTGGAGCTTTGAGCTAAGAACTTCATCAGATTCCTGCTAGAGGCTAATTAATCATCAAATCAGCTCATTGCAAAACCAAGTAGCCATGCTGATCCATTAATGCAAGTCCCCAGAGTCATTAGGGCAGCAAAAGAGAAGGAAATGGCCTAATCTCCTCCCAGGATTAGAAGGGAGAAGTTCCTGAGATCTAATGAGTTCCTGCTAAACTGGGGGTTGTGCTCCAAGAATTATGCTTTTTCTACCTTTTCCAGTAATATTCCTTTCAAAAAGCTACCCAGAAACAAAAGCGCCTGTTGTATTGCCCTGCAGTGCTCAAGCATTTAAGTTTCTCTTCTTGGTGTAAGCAATTCAACACTCATGCAGAGCTACAGGCTAAGGTCACTCAGTGGGTTAGAAAGAGAAATAGCAATCAACTACCTGCCCTTTCTGCCTACATGAAGTCAGACTGATCTGACTGATTTTTTAAAATGCCTTTACCAGTTATGTGGGACTATAGCAAATCTTCTCTTTGTTCTGGAAGAGCATGTGGTTTGCAATTTGGTTCCTATTTGGGTTAACAGTCACTGACAAGAGAGAATAACTTTGATAATTGCTCTAGGTTTTTTTCTGATTGCTCTGAAATGTTTAGCTGTCCAACATGACACCATAATAACTGGCTGAAACGTGAAAAGCCTTCTAGTGGAGCAAGTAGCATGCAAGTAGCTTGCATGGTAGCAGTTTGGTTTTCTGCTGTTGTTGCTGAGATGACTGGTTGTTTTGGTGTTATGTATACACATACCATCCTGGTTTCTTTTTTTCACTGAGTTGCCCTAAAAGTAAGCTCCTTTATTTTATTTATTTATTTTTGAGACGGAGTTTCGCTCTTGTTGCCCAGTCTGGAGTGCAGTGGTGCAATCTCAGCTCACCGCATCCTCCTCCTCCTGAGTTCAAGCGATTCTCCTGCCTCAGCCTCCCTAGTAGCTGGGATTACAGGCATGCGCCACCATGCCCGGCTAATTCTTGTATTTTTAATACAGACAGGGTTTCACCATGTTGGTCAGGCTGTTCTTGAACTCCTGACCTCAGGTGATCCGCCCGCCTCAGCCTCCCAAAGTGCTGGGATTACAGGTGTGAGCCACAGCACCCGGCCAGTAAACTCCCTTTAAAAAAGCGAACTCTTGGCCGGGCACGGTGGCTCACGCCTGTAATCCCAGCACTTTGGGAGGCCGAGGCGGGCAGATCACAAGGTCAGGAGTTTGAGACCAGCCTGGCCAACATGGTGAAACCCTGTCTCTACTAAAAATACAAAAATTAGCTGGGCATGGTGACGGGTGCCTGTAATCACAGGTACTTGGGAGGCTGAGGCAGGAGAATCACTTGAACCCAGGAGATGGAGGTTGCAGTGAGCTGAGATCGTGCCATTGCACTCCAGCCTGGGCAACAAGAGCAAAACTCTGCCTCAAAAAAAAAAAAAAAAAAAAAAAAAAAAAAAAAAAAAAAAAAAAAATGAACTCTCTGAGAGGAAGCATGCTATAAATCATAGACTCTGAAGCCAGACTGACCTAAGTTTATTAGCTGTGGGATCTTGGAAAAGCCAAATAACATCTCTGCACTGTAGTTATCTCATTTTGTAAATCTGACATGATGATATCTGCCTTGTGGTCTTGTTGCAAGATTGTTAGGAGGCTGTTTAGAGCCTACTCTGTGCCAGGCAGTCAGTACTTCCTAACTTTCAATACACAGACAGAGCACCTGGGGAATCTTGTTAAACTGCACACCCTGGTTCAGTCAGTCGTGGGTGGAGCCTGAGGCTCTCCATGGCCAGTAAGCTCCCAGGTAAGCCCATGCTGCTGGGCCACGGACCACACATGGAATAGCAAGGGTCTAGATATCATTTGCAAAGTGCCTAACACAGCTAATGCTCAATACTAATGCCTGTTTACCCTGGAATAATTCAATCACTCATTTTAAAGTGGGTGAGAAGTCCCTTTTTCACAAAAGTAATATCAGTCTGCCAATAGCTATGTACTCATATCCTTTACAAAATCCATCTTGGCCCCGCAGGTGGCTCACACCTGTAATCCCAGCACTTTGGGAGGCGGAGGCGGGTGGATCACTTGAGGTCAGGAGTTCGAGACCAGCCTGGCCAATATGGTGAAACCCCCATCTCTACTAAAAATGCAAAAATTAGCAGGGCATGGTGGCACGAGCCTGTAATCCCAGCTACTCGGGAGGCTGAGACAGGAGAATCGCTTGAACCCAGGAGGCGGAGGTTGCAGTGAGCCGACATTGTGCCGCTGCACTTCAGCCTGGGCAACAGAGTGAGACTCTGTCTCAAAAAAACAAAACAAACAAATAAAAAACACCAAAATCCATCTCATCACAATTGGCCATGGTTGGTAGTTTCTGAAGGCAGGTGATAGGTACATAGGCAGAGTTCATTTATATTATTCTCTTGACTTTTGTAAATATTCAAAATTTTCCATAAGAAATATTTTAAGGTAAGAAAGAAAACCCCAACAGAGGATTTTTAGGGCAGTGAAACTACTACCTATGATGCTATACTGGTGGGTGCATGTCATTAAACATTTGTCCAAACCCATAGAATATATTACACCAACAGTGAACCCTAATGTAAACTATGGGCTTTGAGTGATCATGATGTGTCAATGTAGGTTCATTGATTGTAACAAATGTACCAGTCTGGTGAGGAATGTTGCTAGTGGTAGAGGCTGTGCATGTGGGGGAGGGAGGATGGAGTATATCTGAACTCTGTACTTTCTGAACAATTTTGCTGTGAACCCAAAACTGCTCTCAAAAATAAAGTCTATTAAAAAAAAAACACACAAAGAAACAAAAAACATCTGCTCCCTAGCAGACTGAGAACAGCAAAAGATACAAGTTATCTAGTACAGTGATTAGCTGCAAAAACATGTTTATTAGGAGAGAGGGTGCTTTTGTTTAATAGATTGCATTCCTGGCCGAGTATGATGGCTGACACCTGTAATCCTAGCACTCTGGGAGGCCGAGGTGGGAGGATTGCTTGAACCCAGGAATTCGAGACCAGCCTGACAAAGTGAGACCCCCATATCTACAAAAAATAATAATAATAAATTAGCCAGGTGTGGTGGTGTGTGCCTGTAATCCCAGCTACTTGGGAGGCTAAGGTGGGAGGATCACTTGAGCCTGGGAGGTTGAGGCTGAAGTGAGCCATGATCACAATACTGCACTGCAGCCTAGGCGACAGAGCAAGGCTCTGTCTCAGACAAAAAAAAAAAGAAAGAAGGAGAGAGAGAGAGAAAGAAGGAAAGAGAAAGAAAGAGAGAAAAGAAAAAGAAAGAAAGAGAGAAAAGAAAAAGAAAGAAGGAAAGAGAAAGAGAGAAAAGAAAAAGAAAGAGAGAAAAGAAAAAGAAAGAAAGAGAAAAGAAAAAGAAAAAGAAAGAAAGAAAGAAAGAAAGAAAGAAAGAAAGAAAGAAAGAAAGAAACCAAATCCATTCCTAACCGTGCCTCCTGTGACTTATGATTGTGCAAAAGTAATTTACTGTGGGATTTCATCTGTGTGTATGCGCGCGCGCCTGTGCCACATTTACATTCTGCTTTCTATTCCAGAGGTTGGCAGTTCTCTTAACATAATCACACCTCACACTTCGTTTTGTCAAGACAGATTTCGCATTGTTTTTCTCTACCCTGGTGGACTAAAAAATCTGTCTGTATTCTTATGAAATCATTTCATTTATTCTTTTCACTTTATCAAATCAAGCCTTTCCCCCACCTACCTGGATCACATTCTGAACTGTCTAGCTTATGTGTTTGTTAAGTCAGTGATTCACAAAGCAATCACCCAGCTAATTGGCAAACGTATTTAGTGAGCTGGACATTCCTCACCATCATCTTCTTTGAACTGGACCCAGTTTCTATTAGGCGCTGAAGCTAACATAGCCCATGGCAGGTGTCACTTTGATTTTTGTGACTATCTTTTGATTAACTAAGTGATGGGCAAATCACAGAAAACCTAAATGAACAAAATAAACAGCCAGCTTGCATTTTTGTTCTCTTGGTCATATAAAGCCTCTCCAAACCAGTGTCAATTTATTCCTCCTTTTTCTGCCCATGGCTTACTTAAAGGGTCTTTGATGTGGTAACTGGATAGGCCTCTCTTAGCTGGTCAACTCTTTGTTATTCTGTTTGGTATTTAATCCCGGAGACTAATGTTCTGCTCTGGTATGTTGTTTATCACGTCCAGATTATAGGTGTAGCAAATACTTTCCTAATGAAATAATCACTAACTTGACATTCTGCTTCTAGGATAATGCAGCTAGGCTGGCTGGGCCCCTCCATTTGAATCTTCTAAGATAGCTCTATGGTCCCAGTTCCTCCTACCCCTAACTTCCTTTAGGTCTAAATTGTTCCTTTTAGGCATGCTTTCTCTAAATGGCAGGGTTTTAGGCACCACTTGAAATCTTCAATCTCTTTCATAATAGTCAAGTTTTGAAACCTTAGCGTCTATTTCCGTGTGTGGAAACCCTGTAGATATCACCTCTGCAGCTGCTATAGTCCTTCAACTTACTCATTCAGTGAATGAAACTACCTGGGAGACACTCGTTTCCAGAATCTTTTCTAGAAACTTAAAACTTCACATGCCGACTTTGTACAACTCCTTTTGAAATGAACTCGGGTGGCAGAACTGTGCTGGCCTAACGATTTCGAGGTGGCAGAAACACCCGCAGTGACAGATAATTGCAACTATTGCCATGTCTCTTGCTGTGTTTCCTGTTTGCTAGCTGCCTTCAGGATGAATCATATTTGTTTTCACGAATTACTTCTTTACCTCTTCTCTGACTAAATTTTGTGATACCTGTGGCCCCTTGGCTAGCTTAGTTCTTTCCTCATGAGCATGTGTTCATCCCCATGAGTCATGGCAGTAAAGTTTTCTTCGCAGCAGACAGGAAATAATGGAATACACAACAGCCTCATCTCCCTAGACATTATTTCAAAACAAATCTCACCTTGTGGCACATCCTTGCCTCTTCTCGTGAATCCAATTCCTCTCTGTATGTGAATTAAACTCACCCTTCCAGAGCCAGCTCAAGCCCCAGGTCTCTGACTACTCATCAAACTATTATTGTTTCTATAGAAAAGAAATAAGAATATACAGGTTGAGCGCCCCTAATCCAAAACTCCAAAGTCTGAAATGCTCCAAACTGAAACTTCTGGAGTGCTGACATGATGCCCCAAGTGGAAAATTCCACACCTGACCTCATGTGATGGGTCACAGTCAAAAGGCAGGTGCACAAGTTTATTCAATGTCCCCAAGGGAAAAATAAACTTACCTGCTATGTATATAAGGTATGTATGAAACAAATTTCATGTTTAGAGATGGGGTCCTATCCCCAAGCTATCTCATTATGTATATGCAAGTATCCCCAAATCTGAAAAAATTCCCAAATCCTAAACACTTCTGGTCTCAAGCATTTTGGATGAGGGATACATTTTGGATAAGGGATACTCAACTTGTGTATGTTTTGCATAAAGAAACAGAAGTAGCCTGGCCAACATGGCAAAACCCTGTCTCTACTAAAAATACAAAAATTAGCCAGGTGTGGTGGTGCAAATCTGTAATCCCACCTACTCAGGAGGCTGAGGTTGCAGTGAGCCGAGATTGCGCCACTGAACTGCAGCCTGGGTGACAGAGAGAGACCCTGTCTCAAACACACACACACGTATATTTAAACTAATAAAAGTGGTCACTTGTAAGGGGCTGGGTGCACCAGGAGGGTGAGGAGTGATTTTTCACTGTATATCTATAGTTTTCTACTTTTGAAGCATATGATTGTTACCTATTCAAGAAGTTAAATTACAAAGTGAATTAAATCCCTTGGTAAATCAAGCTGATATATTTCACTGTTTCTATTTTTCCTGTGTCAGTCACAGAAATATGAGACAACTTTAGGAAATAGGAGAGCTAAAACCTTAAGTTCCTCAAAGATAAGTCAAATAAAATGTTTAAATCAATGTGAAGCTCAGGTCTCCATTTCTGTTTATTTTTTAAAGTAATTTCTGTTCTTTACAATGTTATTACACACACACATATGTGCACTTGCACACACGTGCACACACAGGACTTGAGATGGAGAAACAAGAATAGCCTCCACACATCATTTTTACAAAGTTCAAAGTAGATTACATTTATGTGCTTTTCATTCATTACACAATGTACAGACATGATCTGTTTAATGACTTAGGCTCCTCACACGGTTAAACAGTGAGGATTTCCTATGGAAGACTAGACATAGAAGTTTTTAGAAGCAGAGACTGTTTTCTGCAAAAACCAACCTCAGGCATACATTTGTGTTTACATATATTCCTTGAGAATACTACAGTAGCAGTGCATAAGTTCATTCTGTAAAAAGATCTCAAAGATGATTTTCAAGAGACTCAATACATTGTGCTTTCAGGTAAAAATCCTTAGACAAAAGATCAGTTACTATGAAAATAACAGTTAAAACTGCATATGTGTTAGAGATCAGAAGAGGCTATAAAGAAATGTAAATAGTTGTGCTTAGGGGACTTTTTTGGCAAAGTTGTCTTAATAATAAATAAAAACTTAAAAAAAAGTCTCAGTGACTGATATAAAATAGACATAGCTATCAAGAGTTTCTTACACTTGGCTTAGAGTTTAAAGGTGAAAAATCATCTCCACATAAATCACCTGGTATCTGGTAATCCCAGTCTGGGCAAGTCAGGCAGGGAGGGGCTTGGAAGAAAAGATAAAGTGATTTTTCCTTCCTATTAACACAAAGCATTAACCAGAGGTAAAGCCAGAGTGAACCAACTAATTAAACAGATGCCTACCTTCCTTTAGAACTCTTAGACCAAAGAGAGAGGTCACCCTACTTCTATTAGGTTTTTTCAAAAAACCCCTATGATTCTTGGTGTCTGGACCACAACCTGTTCTGTAATTCACAAGATTAATTAAATATGTCCTCTCTTCTGTGAGACCCTAGGATAAGCATGATCCCTTAGTACTTTATGCTTTGTTTGCCCTCTACACATTAATGGTAAAACACTTATTTTTAGAAACACCATGGCAACCATTTATAATGATAGAGGGCAAGGTATAATTAACATAATAACGCTGATGTTTGTAGCTAGGGAATAAATGTCATTTTAGTTTTAGGCCGGTCAGTTTGCTCTTTTAGTCCTGTAACTTCGAAGCATACATGACCCCTAGCAATCAAAGTGAATTAGAAAAAAAGGTGAGAAAATAACAAATGTTTTAAAGTTTCTTGCACAACAGGTATAGATATAAAAAGAATTTCTTCAAATAATTTCCTAGGTGTCGCTCAGAAGCATCCTTGCTGTCTGTAAAATAATGTTCTGCAGTCCTTCAAATTAAATTATAATTTAAAATATATATTATACATTTGCAATTATTTGAAATCATTCAATAGTTTGTTGCATGTTAATGGAGTGAAATAGAGATAAAAGGCAGTCCACATTCATATTTTCAAGACAGATTTACTTCAGAAGTCAATTGAAATCCTTGCTCATGTTCTAAGTATGGCCATTGTGATAAGACCTGAAAGAAGAAAAATGGAGAACAGTTAAAGATACACACCTAACAGAATCTTTCATTCAATAAGCAATTGTTTGGACCTCAATGAACAAATAAAACATAGCACATAGGCAGGCACTCTACCAAGAACTCAAAGTCAATTTGAATTTTGTTGATATCATAAAGAAGAAATCCAATTTACAGCAATGGGCAGTCACTGGAGAGATTTAATTAAATCACTAATGTCTGGCCATAGCAAATCTATCTATCAAACATACCTCCTACTTTATCCAGTCACATCAAACATAATAATAGCAGATGTGCCATTTTGAAGCATGGGTAAAGCCAGTGGACTTTGTTAACAGAAGCATCAAGAGTCTACCTGTATCCCAGGGCCCTAGGGCCACAAAGAGACAGAAGTATGGCATTCCTACTTTGCTTCTCTCTTTTGAAGAGAGAATATATAAAATATAAAATAATAATAAGAATATGCTCAGTCCTAAATGAAGGATGATGAAAGTGTGATAAAAAAAAAAAGTACAGAGAAGGAGGATAACCACATGGGACTGGGGCAGTCAGAAAAGTTGCCCCCAATGATAAAAAGCTGCTTTAAAAGATGGACAGGGGCTAGGCATGGTGGCTCATGCCTGTAATGCCAGCACTTTGGGAGCCCGGGGCAGGTGGATCACACGAGGTCAGGAGTTCAAGACAAGCCTGGCCAACATGGCAAAACCCCGTCTCTACTAAAAATACAAAAATTAGCCGGGTGTGGTGGCAAGCACCTGTAATCCCAGCTACTTGGGAAGCTGAGGCAGGAGAATCCCCTGAACTGGGGAGGCGGAGGTTGCAGTGAGCCGAGATCCAGCCAGCCACTGCACTCCAGCCTGGGTGACAGAGCAAGACTATCTCAAAAAAAAAAAAAAGATAGACAGGAAAGAGAGAGAGAACGAGGAGATGGGCAGGCATTTCAGGTGAGGGAATGGCATGAGTAAGGGCCTGGAGAACTGGGCCGCTAGAGGAGCTTTTCCAGAATGAGTGAATAATCTAAAAGGCTTTATGCAGTGATTTACAGAAGGAAGCAGCTAGACAAAATTGGCTCAGAGAGGTCTCAGATTGTGGAGAGTCTTAAATGACAAGCTATGGCACTGAAGGTTATATACTTCATCCTATGGATTATGGGGAACCACTGAAGGTTTTTGACTAGGGGGTGGTCGTGAGAGCAAAAGAGAAATTAATCTGACAACATGATGGATGGCTGGGGGTGGGAATGAATGGGGGAAAGAAATAGCGAGAGAAGGAACACAGACAGAAGGGAGAGAGACAATCAAGATGATTTCAAAATAAAAAAGAGAGAGCAGCCAGGCATGGTGGCTCACGCCTGTAATCCTAGCACTTTGGGAGGCTGAGTTGGGCGGATCACCTGAGGTCGGGAGTTCGAGACCACCCTGACCAAAATGGAGAAACCCCGTCTCTACTAAAAATACAAAATTAGCCTGGTGTGGTGGTGCATGCCTGTAATCCCAGCTACTCAGGAGGCTGAGGCAGGAGAATCGCTTGAACCTGGGAGGCGGGGCTTGCAGTGAGCCGAGATGGCAACATTGCACTCCAGCCTGGGCAACAAGAGCGAAATTCCGTCTCTAAATAAATAAATAAATAAGAGAAAGCACATATGCCAGGGAATACTGAAAAGAGTTGGCATCTAAGCAAAGGTGAGAGGAGAACATGAGGAAAGTCATTCATCACCAGAACACTAATCCTCGACACATGGAAGGTACGGAATAAATATTTGTTCAATTGAAACAATTAACTCTAAGATTTCAAGCCAGGATGACTGAAATAGTGAATCAACAGGAAATAAGGGAATTAGTTTAAAGAGAAAGGTTCTGAACATGGTGGCTTCAAAAGTAAAGAAAAAATAATAATAAAAGAGAAACGTTCACAATATTAAACAAGGCTGCACTGTTCATCTTTATCACTGTATGTACTTTGTCTGTTTCCCTAGGAGCAATTCCTAAAAGTAGAAATGCTGTATCATGGAATGCATGCGTCTTACATTTTATACATGTTTTATGCCATTGTAAGTCAGCAAAAGGAAAATAATTGAATACAGTATCAGGTACTAGATAAATAAGCTAAAAAGAACTAAATGTGAGTTTAAAAAGTCTTCAAAGGCACCTGACCTCAATATGCTCTTGAAGCATTTCTTTACCTGTTCTTTGGAAGAAAAAAAATCAAACCACCACCACCCTACCACACACATAAAGCCCTACACATATGTCCCAAATGCATCTTTAAAACCCTTACCTAAGATATAAGCAGCCACTAATTTTTGATTCACACTTAAGTGGAGGTAGAGAGGCACCAGCGATTCCACATCCCCCAGTGTAGGCAGCATCAGGGCTGCAATGCACACCACTCCCAGGAAGACAGTTAGTAAACTAGGTCCTGAGGATACAGCTCTGTTTTCTGTAAAAAGACAAAAATCCCTAAGCTTCCTTCTAAAAACTTTAAGACGAAAGTTCCTTCACATACACTGGCCGCCACAGACCAGGATTCTGATTTTGTCTAACTTCTCCAATTGTTTCCCCATCATTTTTATCCATCTGAGAGTTAACTGCTGGGCTGATGTGGAAGCCCATGTCTTAACTGGTCTGAATCATTGCAGGATGGAATGCTGACGTGGCATTGTGAGGTAGTGAGTTCTTACTGAAAGGTGGTCACCAACTCCCCCGACCATCCCACCCTAGTCAGTAGAAAGTATTCAAGCATGTATCATCGATGTATGCACATTTTAAAATTATATGCACAAGTTCTGTACTGTGATGCTTAATATAAAACATACAAATAGATTTTTGGAAGAATGTGCTAAAAATAAATATAAATTGAAGTTCTGATACTTTCTTCCAGTACCCCAGTGGCTTGCCTGTGTATATTCAATTTGAGCCTGCCACACTAGACTTCCACTACCTTTATGAGAATATTTTAAGGAGCTCCCCAGATAGGTTTGATCCTAATAACTGTACATCCCGCTATCAATTTTGAAAATGTTAAGGAACCAAAAGTGTTTCCCTCTGCTCTAACCCATTTATAGCAAAGAAGAAAACAGCAGAAACAGTATCTGGCAAATACGCTAAGAGAAATAAGCCAGTCACAGAAGGACAAATACTGCATGATTCCACTTACACAGGAAATCTAAAATAGTCAAACTCATAGAAGCAGAGAGCAAAATGGGTGGTTGCCAGGGGCTGGAGGAGGAGGATAATGCAAATTGCTAATCAATGGGCATAGGTCTCAATTATGCAAACTGAGTGAGTCCTAGAAATCTACTCGACAATTGTTCCCACATTTAACCAATATTTTATTGTACACGAACATTCATTAAGAGAGTAGATCTCATGTTAAATGTTCCTAAAATAAAATTCTAAAAGATTTTTTAAAAAGGCTGGGCACGGCTCACGCCTGTAATCCTAGCACTTTGGGAAGCCAAGGTGGGTGGACCATGAGGTCAGGGGTTTGAGAACAGCCTGGCCAACATGGTGAAACCCCATCTCTACTAAAAATACAAAAATTAGCCGGGTGTGGTGGCACGCACCTGTAGTCCCAGCTACTCAGGAGGCTGAGGGAGGAGAATCGCTTGAATTCGGGAGGTGGAGGTTGCAGTGAGCCTAGACTGCACCATTGTACTTCAGCCTGGGTGACAGAGCAAGACTCTGTCTCAAAAAAACAAACAAAAAAAAAAAACAAAACAAAAAAGATTAAAAATGTTATCAGACCTGCTATTCTACAGTTCTGGCTCTATGTGTATAGTATACATACTCATATTTTTAAGAAACCCAATAACAGCATTTTCTGTCATACGGCTTTTCCCACTACCTTTCCTTTCATTGAAAGGAATAGCCAACAGCAACACAATCTTTGTGTTTCATTAATGAAATAATGCTGTTCATTCTATTATTAAATGGAACTTTTCTAAATTATTAATACCTTAGCTGTTGTGTGGAGTTTAACTGAACTTCATCAGAGCCAGAGAGGTGAAAACAAATTCAAATTTTATAGTAATTATTGCTTGGAATGAAACAATAGCAGAAATACCTAAAAGAAAAACCCCAAGTCTTGTTTCAGTTAATAGAGTACCTTTATAGTTATCTTTGTTGCAAGGATGAATTCTCAAAGAAAACAGTTATTTATGACAAGTACGCCATTCACTGCAAACCCACAATAAAGATAATTTCAAATAATTTTTAGTAGAGAACATTTAGTATTTAGAGAAATTTGGAATTTTTAGTATTCGAAAAACATTTGCATAAATGCTTGAAATTTTTCAAAATGGAAAAAGCTTTTTTCCCTAGTACTACAGGATCGTTGTAAAATATGTTATAAAGATACAGAAAACGTAAATGTTCCTCCATAATTCCACCCTCCTAGAGCTAACACTGTTAACAGCTTGGTATGTATCCTTTTAGATTTTACAAATGCCCATATAAACATGTAGAAGAATCTTTTACATAAATAAGGCCATATTATACATACTGTTATATAACTGTTTTTTTTTCCTTACTTAGAAATATATTTGAAGCTCTTTCTATGACAATGTATAAGCATTCGTCATTCTATCAGATCCTTGTAAATGTCTGCCTGGCACACTATCTTATGAATATTTATAATTTAATCAATTCCCAATTGATGGACTTTTCGGTTATTTTCAATTTTGTATTATTATAAACAATAATTAAGACCATAATTTTCTGAAGCCAGAGGGCACTGACTCAAACATTATAGCATAGACATAGCAGTTCATTAATAATGTAATTAAGACAAACCCACTAAGATTCAGATGTATCTTTTAAAATGGCTTTTTAATAACCTGAACTCTAGCATTTTATGAAAGTATACTTTGTAGGTTTCCCTTAATTTCACAGTTAAATTTCTGTTGAATGAAAAAAACTCACAAAATATACTCACAAAATGTACTTATGCACATAGGCAAGGTCTGGAAAGTAACATGGAACACTTATATAAGCAGATCTGTTAAGTGTGTGAGATTACAGGTACATTTTCTTATGTTACTGCTATATGTGTTTTATACAATAAACTTAAATTTTTTTCTCGTTTTTACTGACTTTCAATATATTTCAAAATCCAAATTTTTCATAATGTAGCCATCAACCATTTTCCTGCTAAAAGTGAGTCTCACAACACTGCTGCACCTCTAATACTTTATAATACGCATTTGTTGAAATATTCTCTAAGCTAAGGACTTGTAAAAGTAATGACATTTCAAAGCCTCCCCAAAACAATCTCAATTAATTTTCAACATTTTAGTTCAGAAAAACTTAAAAACCTGAGTTTTCCACATGTTGGAAACTACACATAAATTCCTGTAAATTTAATAGACAGGAGACTAAATCGGTCATCATGATACTCTATTAAAGAAGAAAACTTTACTCAACTTACTTCCAGGTAATTAGGCACATTGGGGTAACTACCCATAAACGGGACATGTTGGCCAGGACTGTGAATGGGGCTCTGCTGTGGTATCACCTTTCCTCTAAACAGCTGTCATAGCCATGAAAACCTTGTAAGCCAAAACAAAACAAAACAAAAAAACCATTCCCACAGACCCTCACCAGACCTGAAGTCCAGCCTTCCTAGCTCAGCCCATTTACAAGTTCATTATGTAACTTCTCTGTGCCAGGCCCTGTGCTAGGTGCTGAGGATATAATATTACTAGGAAAAGTGCCTGCCTTCATTGAGCTCCCTTACAGGAATGGATTAGATAATTTTTTCCCTCAAAACAGAGATCACCATGTGTTATGCTAGCATCACCTATCCTCATTCATCTGCCTACTCCAATTTTACTATTAGAAAAATTCTCTAATATACTTTAGATACCAAGGTTTGTTAGAAAACTAAAATAAGGCCGGGTGCGGGAGCTCAGGCCTGTAATCCCAGTACTTTAGGAGGCTGAGGCAGGAGGATTGCTTGAGGCTAGGTAAGACGAGCCTGGGCAACATAGCGAGACCCTGGGTGTGGTGACGAGCACCTGTAGTCCCAGCTACTCGGGAGGCTGAGGCAGGAGGATTACTTGAATCCAGGAGTTGGAGGCTGCAGAGAACTATGATGGCACCACTGCACTCTAGCCTGGGCGATAGAGAGAAACCCTTTCTCAAAAAATAAAAAATAAAACAAAATAAGACAATACATACTTTAATTATTTAGCCTTTTTAGCATGATCTTCGCCTGAATTTTAATAAATTTAAAAATAAAAGGAATAAAGTTCTCCTTACATATATTTACATACACATATACCCCTAAATCTTACTCCTTATTATTCTTGGTTATTAAACCAATCTGTTAAATACAAAACTGAACTTCAAAGACCATTTTAAATTACAAGTGTAACTTCAAAAAACAAATACAAATTAAATGGCCTTCCTTGTACTAGAGGAAGCATTTTAAAAAGGGAATCTTGCATTTCATAACTATGTTAACTTTACAATACTGATCTGACAAAGTGACACTGGACAAAGGTTCTCTTTCAGCTTCAAAAGATGAAAAGCTGGTCCTGTCAGTTGATAATAGTTGCTGAGAATAAAACAATCCACTATAGGTTGGTGCAAAAGTAATTGCGGATTTTGCAATTAAAAGTAATGGCAAAAATCGCAATTGCTTTTGCACCAACCTAATAGCTACTACCTAGTCACTAGTCCTGGTATTACCAGAAAATCTAGATGGTCCCTAATGGACTAGGAAAAAACTCTTGGCTACAGTAAATCAAAGAGGCACTACTCCCTGTTATTGAAATAAACATCCTAAAACGAACAAACTGATACGACTGAATGTAACAGCAAGTAGATTTTTTTTAATTCTTCATAAAATGTTGCAATTTCAAGGACAGCTGCTATCATATTCATGTACCAGTATCACCATCAAAAAGTTTCCAGTTTCCCTGGTTTTCTATGAAAATTTTATCATCCTCCTATTACAACAGGTTTAGGAGGAGATAATGAGAAGTTAAGAAGACGGGATAATGACGTCCAAAGAGTTGAATATGAGGGTAGTGTCAATGTTGAAAGAATATATCATAACACTTCTGAATATCTAAGCTGGAAGGAAATGAGGGCTGGAGAGGGATTCAATTAATAGCCCACAGGGGATATCATAATCTACTTAGTTTAATTAACTTCAACTTTAATGAGATTTTTTTTTTCAAAATAATATGAACAGTGCACTAAGCTTGGCCTATTACCAAACACAATCTCTCTCTTCCTTGGAACTAATTAAATGAGAAAGGATATAGGAAAGTCATGGAAACAAAAGTATAGAACTGCCAAATTGTACTAGCTTCATAAAGTATGGTGCCTGCAGTCTTAGATATATTTATGTTTATGTTTAAATACAGATATATTTAAAAGGCTACAGCAACATCTACCCTCTCCTTACAGCCTGGTCCAGTGAGGGGTATTCCCTCCTCTCAAAGTCCACCTCCAGGCTTCTTGTTCTACTTCAGGTACCTGATTCTCTAGGTGCAGTTTTGAAGTAGTTGACCATGTTTGAAGTGGTAGATGATTTTTCTAGTAATCATTCTTAGCTGCCTGATTATTTTAAAGTTAATAATGTGTAAGACCTCAAAAGGGCTTTAAAAACAACCCAAAACTACCTGGTTGAAACGACTGCTCAAAAAATAAACTTTCAGTTAAATGTTCCTTTAATCTTTTTTCCTCTTCTTCCTTTTGTTGTTCTTTTGCTGATGGGAGAAGAGTAGCAACAACCTCTTTTCTTCCCAAAGCCTTCCTTTGGCTTTGCTCGGAAACTTGGAGACGGAATTTGTCTATTACACCATAGTGACAGGATCGAACATCTCGATGACGAATCACACTGAAAACAGCAAAAAAAACAAATGCTGTTTAGATTTCTGGGGGCTGGCCAAACAGAATGCAGTGAGATATTTTAATATATTAAACAATATTAACTGACTACAACCAAATACTCAAAAACAGAAATTTGCTAAGATGTTAAAAAATCACAGTATAACCCAAAAGAAATGAGTAATTCGGAAACATTGGATGAAAGCACATAATCTAAAACACAGAATAAAAGTCTTAAGCAAAAAAATAACAGGTAAAGAAAATTCCTTTTTGGTCAGGCGCAGTGGCTCACACCTGTAATCCCAGCACTTTGGGAGGTTGAGGCCTGGAGTTTGAGACCAGCCTATGCAACACAGAGACCCCGTCTCTACAAAAAAAATTAAAAATTAACTGGCTTGGTGGCGTGCGTGTAGTCCTAGCTACTTGGGAGGCTGAGGTAGGAAGATCCCTTAAGCCCAAGAGGTTGAGGCTGCACTAAGCTATGATCGCTGCCATAGCAAGAGAGCAAGACTCTGTCTTATTAAAAAAAAAAAAAAAAAAAAAGGAAAGAAAAAAAATTCTCTTTAGCAATCACATTTTTTTTTTTTTCCTGGATAACTCAGCGCAGCAACATTTACTAAATAGGAATACATGCAATTGTTTATTCCCCACAAACATCTCATAAATTTCTATTGCTACTTACTTATTGTTTAGGCAACAAACCTCACCCTACACTTAAAATTGAATTCCATGTATGCAGGTAGAAACGAGCAATCAAATAAGTAAGTAATCCACTATTACCAGTGCAACAGAAGGCCAATAATACACTTCTACTTCTCTAAAGAGAAAAGAGTATACAGCACTGTAATTTTATTTTATTTTTTGAGACGGAGTTTCACTTTTGTTGCCCAGGCTGGAGCGCAATGGTGTGGTCTCGGCTCACTGCAACCTCTGCCTCCTGGGTTCAAGTGATTCTCCTGCCTCAGCCTCCCAAGTAGCTGGGATTACAGGCACCTGTCACCATGCCCAGGTATTTTTCTTTTATTTTTATTTTTAGTAGAGACGGGGTTTCACCATGTTGGCCAGGCTGGTCTTGAACTCCTGACCTCAGGTGATCCTCCCACCTCAGCCTCCCAAAGTGCTGGGATTACAGGCGTAAGCCACTGCACCCAGCCAAACACTGTAATTCTTATGGGTTTTCTGCAATTCCATTTATTTTATTTTGTTCGTACTAGGGAACACAAAACAATTAGGTCAAAGTAACACATTTATTTGGCAAGAGACTACATTTCTTTGTAATAGCTCTTGCTTACTGTGTACTGAATGAAAATTTTTAAAAATATGCAAAAATGTTCTCAAAGATACATCATTTTATGGCCTTGAGCTGGTGAAAAAGTATTCAAAAGAAAAGAATTCTGCTTCTCATTCTCACAGAAGATTTAAACAAATACAGTGTACTTGGTAGCTTAAATTAAGGGCTGGTCAATGGATCCATCTGGTCACCACTAGTTCCAAAATAAAAATTAAATATGAACAGCTTGAACAATCATTTATCTGACACTCTAAGATGAAATTATCTGGAAGAGCTCAAATAATATTTTACAGATGAGTGGTTGCACAACTGCTTCCTGTTTATATAGATTAACTTCCAGGCTTTTCGTTGAATCACTTCAGATGAACTTATATTACCCTTGTTCTTAGACTGTAGTATTACAGTTTTCCAAATGTCACTATAATAGCAGTATGTTCCAAGGAAAGCTAAATCCCCTATTATAGCTGGAGAAATTTAAAGGAATAAGTCAGAACTTTTACCTTTATAAGCATCCCTGGTATGACTAAAACCACAACAATGAGAAAATGTTCATGGAGATACTAACATATACATGAGCTCCAACGTAATGAAATATTATTAAGTATTTGGCCGAATCTCTTAGAAACAATTTCGATAGACAAACTTTCGGCAAAAACTCAAAATATAATAAATGCCTATGTGAGAACAGCTTCAAGAAAATATCTTTTTTTTTCAAGTTAAAAACATAAATATTAACACACTTAAAACGTGTTACCAGGAATTGATCTTGACTTACATATCCACACAACACTGAGGCTTTACTGCACCTGCAGCATCAACGACAACATACTTATTTGGAGTAGTACACAAAACTGAAAGAAAAAGTCACAATGGCCATTAGTGTTTTTTTTTTTTTTAATTAGTTTCTACAAGTAAAAAATTAGTAGGGACCAGTTAAAAACCCAGAAAATAGAGCTAGGAGACTCACCTTTGAACTTTAAGGCAAACTCATAGGGATTGTACAGTGTCAACACTTGCTTATGTGTTGACTGATCATCTGCATAAAATATGAGCTCCGTGGGGAACACGAAAACAGGAAGATTTCCTTCCACTAACTCTGGTTGTCTTTTTTGTTGATGCATTGGCACTGAATCCCCCTTGCTGCAGTTTCTGTTTTTACAGTCTCAAATCTATTTTGGACTTTTCTTAGATTCAGTTAAAAACTCCAAAGCATTTTGGCAATCTAGAAATAGAAGGAGAAAGCGAGAAGAAAAGTGAATGATCCCAATTTTCATTAATCTATAGCCCCTACACAAAAAGTATATTTAGCATGCATTAAAATAGGCCCCTAAATTGGCCAGGTGCAGTAGCTCATGCCTGTAATCCCAGCACTTTGGGAGGTCGAGGCAGGCATATCACTTGAGGTCAGGAGTTCCAGACCAGCCTGGCTAATGTGGTGAAATGCTGTCTCTACTAAAAATACAAAATACAAAAATGCAAAATCAAAAATACAAAAATTAGCTGGGTGTGGTGACATGCCTGTAGTCTCAGCTACTCAGGAGGCCGAGGCAGGAGAATCGCTTGAACCTGGGAGGTAAAGGTTGCAGTGACCCGAGATCACACTGCTGCACTCCAGCCTGGGCTACAGAGGGAGACTCCGACTCAAAAAAAGTCCCCAAATCACTTAAACATGCCTTTTGACTTTTTCCCTTGACTTACATGTATAGCTTTTACCAAATTATGCAAAGAAGTTTATACATGCTCCTTTCACATTGAGGATTTCAACCTATGATTAATAATCTAAATACTCAAAGGAATAAAGAAGACTTTCTCAAATTAATGACCCCCTTTCAAAGAGGTGAGATCAAAGGGATATCGCTCTTTTTAAACCTCAGATTTTTTAAAAAGTAGAATAAAGTATCATCACAACTGATTTTGCATGAGTCCAGCAGAATTCTTAAAGACTAAAAAATAAACACAAAGTAAGTTTCCATGATTTCTGGAGAAAACCATGAGAATCACTTTTACACTCATGTCAACAATACTTTATTTAGTGCCTTCTTGGCAGCATGGGTGGGAGAGTTCTTTTAATCTTTTTTCTACTGAAACCAGAAACAAGCTAAAATGTCTTGAAAGGAGGCCGAATGACCACACATGCTAAGCAGTCCTTGGAATTTTTTTATGAAAATGTGAAGTCAGTAAGTAGGGCTTTGGCATGTGAGTGGCACTGTGCCTCTCCCTCCTACATCAAGTACACACGCTTTGTGAGAGCTATTCTCCAACTTCAGAGGCTTTTTTGGATTCCCTCTGGGTTCCTGAATATGTTCCAGATAGCTATAACTGACAGAAGTCTGAATGCCTGATAAGCGTGATGTTTCTGTATTTATTTCCTAATCTCATTTTAATCAATATTCTTATTTACCAAGCACACCAAGTGTGCCTTTTTTTTTTTTAAGAGACAGGGTCTCCCTATGTTGCCCTGGTTGGATTTGAACTCCTGGCCTCAAGCAATCCTCCTGCCTCAGCCTCCGGAGTAGCTGGGACTACAGGCGTGCCCCCACAATTGAAACATAGCTTTTAAAAATAAAATGCAAAAGCTAAAATGTACAATCAGAGAAAATATCTGATTTTTACCCTGTGGATCACACCTTTAAAATAGACTATAAGCCATTTAACAGTTTCAAGTTCAGGTTCTCATACATTCAAAGAGAAATAAAACGAATGAATGATTTGGTTTTACCAGCTATTGAGGCTCATATGCTCTGATTCTGATAGAGGCCTTTCCAACTTCTATCAAATAGGAGCTATATAGTCATGTATGCAAATGTTTATTCTTTTCTTTCAGCTGGACATCTATTATATGCCAAGAACTATGTCAGAAGCTGAGCAGAGATACAAAGATGAATAATGCACAGGCTCTACTCTCAAGAAGTTCAAGTCTAATTGACAAGCAAAAATATTGAAGCTACCTCTATTATAATAGATACTTGTAAGGATACCATGGTATTTATGGTGCTAGAGAATCAGAAGACTACATGAATAATTCTACCTGTAAGAAAGGCCAGGAGTTGGCCGGGCGCGGTGGCTCACACCTGTAATCCCAGCACTTTGCCAGGCCGAAGCGGGCGGATCACTTGAGGTCAGGAGTTTGAGACTAGCCTGGCCAACATGGTGAAGCCCCCGTCTCTACTAAAAATACAAAAATTAGCCAGGCATGGTGGTGGGTGCCTGTAATCCCAGCTACTTGTGAGGCTGAGGCAGGAGAACCACTTGAACCCGGGAGCAGAGGTTGCAGTGAGCCAAGATCACACCACTGCACTCCAGCCTAGGTGACAGAGCAAGACTCTATCTCAAAAAAAAGAAAGGCCAGGAGTTGATATTTGAGGTGGTCTTGGAAGAAAAGAAGGGTACACACTTAAGTGTTGAGGGGAGAGCATTCAGACCAAGGGAACAACAAAGGCACAGAAACATGAAGGTAAAAAGGAAAGTACTTAATGCATAGGCTGCTTCAGATAATCATTCTACTTTATTTCCATACTTTATAGCATGAATGTAATTAACAACAGTGTCGGATGTGTTTTTGTTTTTTTGACTGAGCTGAAAGCGCCTATCAACATTTTCTTAGTAAAGATATTTAACATTTGTATAATTCATAAGAGATTATAAACTTTTTATTAATTATATAGACTGAATGAATTAATATACTGTATGTAAAGCTCTTGAATAACACTTACTAAAGGCCAGGCAATGTTCTAAGTGTTGTTGTTATTATTATTATTTAATTATGAAGAGACCAGACTGAGACAAAAACAAAAACAAGGTTGAAGCCTGGCGCCATGGTGGCTGACGCCTGTAATCCCAGCACTTTGGGAGGCCGAGGCGGACAGATCACCTGATGTCGGGAGTTCGAGACCAGCCTGACCAACATGCAGAAACCCCATCTCTACTAAAAATACAAAATTAGCCACGCGTGGTGGTGGGCGCCTGTAGTCCCAGCTACTCGGGAGGCTAAGGCAGGAGAATTGCTTGAACCCGGGAGGCGGAGGTTGCAGTGAGCCGAGATCGCTGGGCAACAAGAGCGAAATTCCGTCTCATAAATAAATAAATAAATAAATAAATAAATAAATAAATAAAACAAAAAACCAAAGTTGACAGGCCTCCTGCCTCCTAGGCCAGTATTCTTTCCACTATACTGTCTGTCCACTTCAATAAATAAAACTAAGGCTAGATGCGGTGGCTCATGCCTGTAATCCAAGCACTTTGGGAATCCAAGGTGGGAGGATTTATTGAGCCCAGGAGTTCAAAATCTTCCTGGGCAATATGGCAAAATCCTGTCTCTACAAAGAATACAAAAATTAGCTGGGGGTAGTGGCACATGCCTGTAGTCCCAGCTACTCAGGGGGCTGAGGTGGGAGGATCATCTGAGTCCAGGGACATTGAGGCTACAGTGAGCCATGACCATGCCACTGCACTCCAGCCTGGGTAACAAACTGAGATTTTGTCTCAAAAAAAAGATAAAATAAAACAGAACTAAGATTATCAAGTTCCTGGGTTTATACAAAAAAAAAAAAAAACAAACAAACTAAGATTATTCTAAAAGGCTTCCGATTAAATAATTCTAATTTTGCATTTTTATTTCTTCTACTCAAAAGCATACACATTTCTATTGGGATAATGTGCTCTCAGAAGTTTGATGTGTTCTCTTTTTTTTTTTTCAATAAAAAATGGTAAGCTGTATAATTACTATCTTAGGAAGCATTAGGAAGAGAACATCCAAATTTGGCATCACAAAATTATATGCACCATCTCATTCTAAAACTCTGTCGAGATGAGAATTTAATTTAGGATAAAAGGTGGTATATCTCTGATTTGTGGAGGATAGATTAATCAATAAATGTTGGCTAAAGCAGGTATCTATCTAGAAAAAAATAATTTATCTTTCACTCCTTAATCAGGGAAAATTCTAAACAGATAAACTTTTTTTAAAAAAGTAAAATTAAAAAATAATAATAAAGCCATAAATACTCTAGAAGAAACAATGAGAAAAACAAACAAAAAAACCTCAGGCTTTCTAACAGTGATGTAAAAACAGAAACCAAATTGTTTTTTTTTTCACTTAGAAATTGTCCCTGGCTGGGCATAGTGGCTCACGCCTGTAATCCTAGTGCTTTGGGAGGCCGAGGTGGGCGGATCACCTGAGGTCAGGAGTTCGAGACCAGCCTGACCAACATGGTGAAACGCCGTCTCTATTAAACACACTAAAATTAGCCAGGGGTGGTGGTGTGTGCCTGTAGTCCCAGCTACTTGGGAGGCTGAGGCAGGAAAATCACTGGAACCCGGCAGGTGGAGCTTGCAGTGAGCCAAGATCGTACCACTGCACTCCACCCTGGGTGACAGAGTGAGACTCCATCTCGAAAAAAAAAAAAAAAAGAAAGAAAGAAAGAAAAAGAAACTGTTCCTGAAGGCCAGGCTCGGTGGCTCACGCCTGTAATCCCAACACTTTGGGAGGCCAAGGCAGGCAGATCACGAGGTCAGGAGTTTGAGACCAGCCTGGCCAACATGGTGAAACCCGTCTCTACTAAAAATACAAACATTAGCCAGGCATAGTGGCGTGCGCCTGTAATCCCAGCTACTTGGGAGGCTGAAACAGAGAATTGCTTGAACCTAGGAGGTGGAGGTTGCAGTGAGCGAGACTGTGCCACTGCACTCCAGCCTGGGCAACAGAGCACAAATTTGTCTTGGGAAAAAAACAAACAAACAAATGAAAAACTGTTTCTGAAGACAGAAACAAACAAAAAATGATAAATTCATCTGTATAACTTTTTAAACTCTGCATGGCAAAAAAACTTTACTTCATAGAAAAGGGACATAGAAATTGTCCTTGAACTTACAAAAGGATGTTTAACCTCACTCACAGCAAAGGAAACCCAAACTAAAGCCATACTATGACACAATTTTTTACCTGTCCCATTAGTAAAACTCAAATTTTGATAGCATATGATGGGAACGATCAAGCATGTGCTTACATTGCTTGTGGGGAGGTGAATTGGCATAACCACTACATGTGCCAAAATTAAATGCACATAGCCTCAGTTCCAGAGATTGTACGTCTAGGGATTTATCTGGCATATATATTCCCCTTTTTGTGTGAAGTCATGTAGGTGAAAGGTTTCTCTGCAGTGCTGAGGGTTAAATAAAATGATTTATGTGAAACAACATGGAACAGAACTTGGCACCCAGTAAGAGCTAGTTTTTTGTTGTTAATAGCAAAAGACTGGAAACAAGCCAGGGGAGGTGGCTCACACCTGTAATCTTAGCGCTTTGGGAGGCCAAGGTGGGCGGATCACCTGAGGTCAGGAGTTTGAGACCAGCCTGACCAACACGGTGAAACCCCGTCTCTACTAAACATACTAAAATTAGCCGGGCGTGGTGGTACACACCTGTAATCCCAGCTACTAGGGAGGCTGAGGCAGGAGAATCACTTGAACCCGGGAGGCGGAGGTTGCAGTGAGCCGAGATCATGCCACTGCACTCCAACCTGGGAGACAGAGTGAGACTCCATCTGAAAAAAAAAAAAAGAAGATTGGAAACAGCCCAACTGTCCATTAAAAGAGGATTCATTAAATAAAGTACAGTCTATCCATTCATTGGGATACCAGATATCAAGAGGAGACTGGGATACCAGATATCAAGAGGAGACTATGTAGTTGGAGATGGACTGATCTTCAAGTGGTAGTGTTAAGTGAGAAACGCAAGGAGCAGTGCAGTGTGTAATGCATGCTGCCATTTGTATAAAAAGGGAGATAAGGCCGGGCGCGGTGGCTCACGCCTGTAATCCCAGCACTTTGGGAGGCCGATGCGGGCGGATCATGAGGGCAGAAGATCGAGACCATCCTGGCTAACACAGTGAAACCCTGTCTCTACTAAAAATACAAAAAAAAAATACACCACGCCAGGCGTCGTGGCGGACGCCTGTAGTCCCAGCTACTCAGGAGGCTGAGGCAGGAGAATGGCGTGAACCCGGGAGGCAGAGCTTGCAGTGAGCCAAGGCTGCGCCACTGCACTCCAGCCTGGGCGAGAGAGACTCTGTCTCAAAAAGAAAAAAAAAAAAAAAAAAAGGGAGATAAGAATATGTAAACCTATTATCTTGGATATGGGTGAAATTCTTTGGAAGGATATCCGCGTTTGTCCCTGGAGAGAGAAATGGGGGTGGGAGGAATTTTTCTCTGGATATCCTTTTGTATCTTTTGAATTCTGAAGTCTTTGAATACTTATTAAAAAAAAAACGAATATTTAAAAAAAAAACAAATTAAGTAACAACTCTACTAGGGCCTACTTTGAAAAAGGTGCCTGTTTTTGAAAACACAAGAGGGAATTTAGAAACAATGTGAAAAATCTCTGTTAACTGTATTTTCTAGTTTATAATCCTCTAAAAACATATTGAAAACCTTAAACTATGGGCTAAACAGAATAATTTCAATTATTTAAAATAATTTACATGCAACAGAAACATAATGAGAAAAAGATTTAAGATAACTTGCAAACTTAAGAACATGTATAACTCTAACGTGAAACTATTTGTTTTAAAAGAGTATGAAATGGTTCATAAATCTGACTGGGAAGTCAAAATTAACCACACAGACAAATGCTAAACTCTTGGTTCTAACTTTAAGAAGAAGTTAGTCAACAGAGGTCAAAGTAGAAATTTTACTTTTACTATCTTTGAATAATGCCACAGTAGAAATTCTTTTTCTTTTAATTTCAAAGCTTTCTCTTTGTGAGTTGAACATGTACACATTTTCCCATGAATCACGAATGGGCTATCTCCTTGTTACTATGAAAGAAGTGTTTAATAATTTTTGAGCAGTATACTATTATTTCTTTTCCTATCTCTGTTCCCATTTATCACTTTTTTTTTTTTTTGAGACGGAGTTTCGCTCGTTACCCAGGCTGGAGTGCAATGTCATGATCTTGGCTCACCACAACCTCTGCCTCCCGGGTTCAAGCGATTCTCGTGCCTCAGCCTCCCGAGTAGCTGGGAATAGAGGTGCACGCCACCACGCCTGGCTAATTTTTTTTTTTTTAATTTTTGTAGAGACGGGGTTTCACCATGCTGGCCAGGCTGGTCTTGAACTCCTGACCTCGTGATCCACCCACCTTGGCCTCCCAAAGTGGTGGGATTACAGGCGTGAGCCACCGCGCCCAGCTTATCTTGGCTAAGCTATAAGTTGCATCCTAAACTCCAACCAGTGGAAATTAGGGAAGAATTAGCACCAGGTCAACAGAGCAATATTAGCAACTGTGCCAGTGAACATAATAAGGTGTAACACCTGCCATGAATTGATAGTTTTCTGGAGACTAACACTTTCTCTTTGCTGCAGTCCATATTACAAAATGATAAAGTGCAAAAATCCTGGGGAAAGATTATATATTAAACTGGTAAAAACTTACTGCAAATCGGTTTATGAGGTTGCTTTCCAAAAGTCAAGTGCACACCAAGTCAGAGTTAGTTGGTTCCCACTTTTCTAATTTGACAGATGTGGGAAGCAGGCCCAGGATGGTTAAGAGACTTATGCAAGGTTGCACAGGGTATTGGTGGCAGAACTCTGGTCTCCAGGCTTCCACTTCCTTATACAGTCATCCCTTCTATGTCTCAAGTAAGTCCTGCCTCGGCCTGGCGCGGTGGCTCACGCCTGTAATCCCAGCACTTTGGAAGGCTGAGGCGGGCAGATCACCTGAGGTCAAGAGTTAGAGACCAGCCTGGCCATCATGGTGAAACCCCGTCTGTACTAAAATACAAAAATTAGCTGGGCATGGTGGTGCATGCCTGTAATCCCAGCTACTCAGGAGGCTGAGGCAGGACAATTGCTTGAACCCGGGAGGTGGAGGTTGCATTGAGCTGAGATCGCACTACTGCACCCCAGCCTGGGCAACAGAGCGAAACTCCATCTCAAAAAATAAAAAAATAAAAAATAAAGTCCTGCCTCCCTGATGCTGACTACCACACATGCCCTAATCTGTAGCAATTGTCCCTGCTTATCAAGAAGATCAGAGTTCTCAAAGGATGATCCAAAATTCAAGTCACAACTAAGTCTGCATTATCTTCATTTGTGTTTCCTTTTCAGTTTTATAAAGAAAAATCAAGAGACAATTTCACTTACTGAGTGGCACACACTATTTTCCTGATGATGAAACAGCTATAGTTGTCAGGAACTATTCATCAGGGCATTAATAACGAAGGTTTGCTGCATTCTTCCTCTCTGGACAGCAAAATTTTACTCATTTTTCAAAACCTAATTCAAATTCCCCTTCCCTGGCTGGGCACAGTGGCTCACGCCTGTAATCCCAGCACTTTGAGAGGCCGATGCGGGCGGATCACTTGAGGCCAGGAGTTCGAGACCAGCCTGGCCAACATGGCGAAACCCCGTCTCTACTAAAACTACAAAAAAATTAGCTGGGCGTGGTAGTGCACACATGTAATCCTAGCTACTCGGGAGGCTGAGGCGGGAGAATTGCTTGAACCAGGGAGACGGAGGTTGCACCCAGGCTGGAGTGCATTGGCACGATCTCAGCTCACTGCAGCCTCAAACTCCTGGGCTCAAGTGATTCTTCCACCTCAGCCTCCCAAGTAGCTGGGACCACAGGTTAAGTGCCACCACTCCTGGCTAATGTTTTTAAAAAATGTATGTAGAGACAGGGTCTCCCTATGTTGTCCAGGCTGGTCTTGAACTCCTGAACTGAAGCAATCCTCCCACCTTGGCCTCCCAAAGTGCTGAGATTACAGGCATGAGCCACTGCACCCAGCCAGAATGGAATATTTTGACATTTGTTTTGTGTGCATTAATTTTGACTTCTCAGTTAGATTTTAGGTACAATGCCATATTGTTGTTTGGTGGGATGCTTTTGTTTTTTGCACCCCTCACAGGCCCAAGGTCAGTGCTGGGCACTTAGCAGATAGCTAAAAGCTTACCAGTTATCCTACAGATGTCTACTAATAACTGTCTCCTCCACTGGGGAACATTCCCCCCACCACTCGCCCGTCATAGCTGAACACACTTTGTCTATACAAGACAAGCAAGGGATCCTAATTAGAGGAGCAGTAAATCTTAAGTGGCTGCTCACCATGGGTTGGGGTAAGAGGAGAACAGAGAGAATCAGCACTCCCAGTTACCTCTCTTCCCCTCTTCTCCCCTCCCCTCCTTCTGTTTCCCTCTGATTTTCCCTGGCTCTTCAGTGCCTAACTGTGCCAGCAAGCATTTAGAAATCTGAGGCTCCAACACACTTCTGACCTCACAGGCAGAGAGCGCAGCTGAGATCTGGTGATACAGGAAACTGTCTTGTCTTCCTCCCCTGTACTAAAGGCACAGAAAAACAATCCTGAATGAAATTATAAAGAAAACCTTATGTGTGCACACCACCTTGTGACCAGTTTGCAAACTACTTTGACACAAAAAGAAGCATAAACACTCTGAGATATTCACACATGCCTGCCACTACCATCAATCCAAGGAGACCAGTACCCCAAAGTATGATGGTTTTTTCCATTTTCCTCACTTTGCATTGACCAGAGGAATGAAAAGATAAGACTTTGAGATAAACAGGAATCCATTTTACCACCATAGATACAAAACTTAGAGACCGTTAAGGAGCACTGAAACCACTTTCATAGCATTTTCTCATTTGCACCCCGCAACCTGTATTTAGAAAGAGGAGGCTGCAGGCCGGGCGCGGTGGCTCACGCCTGTAATCCCAGCACTTTGGAAGGCCGAGGCGGGCGGATCACGAGGTCAGGAGATCGAGACCATCCTGGATAACACAGTGAAATCCCGTCTCTACTAAAAATACAAAAAAAAATTAGCCGGGAGTAGTGGAGGGCGCCTGTAGTCCCAGCTACTCGGGAGGCTGAGGCAGAATGGCGTGAACCCGGGAGGCGGAGCTTGCAGTGAGCCGAGATCCGCCACTGCACTCCAGCCTGGGCGACAGGCAAGACTCCCCAAAAAGAAAAAAGAAAGAAAGAGGAGGCTGCAAGAAGCAAGTGAAGTAAGTGGATCGAAGTTTGAAAACAGTTAAGGATGATTCAAAGTACAGCCTTCACCCAGAAACTGGTGACCCATCTGCTTGGTCACAGTGTACCAGCTACTTAACTATCTCTCCCTGGCTCTTGCTGTTTACTCTGATTAAGGTTCCCAGCTCCACCTTCAGGTCAGCTCCCTTTTATCTGGGCACAGGGGCTATCTCCTTCTTCCATACTCTGTGCAATCCTTGCCAATGACCAACTAAATACTAAATTGTTAAGAGCGATATGTTATTTTCCTTTAGTCTCACTAGCATTAAAACCTCCTTCCCTCCCACTTCATAAACTCAGTTGGCCTCCTCTGAATTCCCAGTATTGTTTATTGGGGTTTTTAATTGCTGGCATTTTCCTAAAGTCATAACAAGTGATGTTCTAATGTTTACTTTCTACTTTAATGTTCATTGCTTAATATTTGACACTTTTGTTTTTATATATTTTCTAGATTTTTGGTATGCTTTGCTATTTTAACTAATGGGATTGACTGCTATAAATAATATGTAGTGATTGGCTCTTCTATATTCAAGATGTAAAAGTTGAGTAGTATACATTTTAAGATTTTTTAAAAAAAGAATACCCTAATGTCTCTTTGAAAACAATTCATATTTTCAAATATGTTATTTACAACCCGGTTATAATTAATGTGTTGTTTCCATGTTTTACAACATCTCAGTATGTCCTCATTTCAAGATGCGCAATTCTCAAAGCAAAATCCATATTATATGATTTTATATATATATGTTGCTACATGAAACACTCAGAAGTTTTAGAATCACAAATTCATGGCCGGGCGTGGTGACTCACGCCTATAATCCCAGCACTTTGGGAGGCCGAGGTGGGCAGGATCACCTGAGGTTAGGAGTTCAAGACCAACCTGGCCAACATGGCGAATCCTCATCTCTATAAAAATACAAAAATGAACTGGGCATGGTGGCGGGCGCCTGTAATCCCAGCTACTTGGGAGGCTGAGGCAAGAGAATCACTTGAGCAGAGAAGGCGGAGGTTGCAGTGAGCCAAGATCGCACCACTGCACTCCAGCCTGGGCAACAGAGCGAGACTCTGTCTCAAAAAAAAAAAAAAATCACAGATTCACTCAACAAACATTTCCTGAGCACTTATTATATACAAGGCACTGTGCTAGGGAATATGGAGACAAGATGAAAATATTTTGTCAGCCTTCCAAAAACTCAGACTAGCAGGAAAAACAGATATACAGCAGTAATTAAGATATGATGTGAGCAGTGTTAAACTGCTGATAGATATAAAGTGCTCTGGGAGCATAAAGAAAGTGATCATCTGCCTTAAGGCTAGTCTGCAGTAGAAGTGGAGGGCCGGGTGAATTCCAGGAAGAATGTGTGTAGAAGCATGAAAGGGATGCTTAAAATGAGCTTTGGCATTGCATACGGTTAAAAACAGCAAATATGGGGAGAGGGTCAAGTTTCGGCTAGAAAGATAAGTTAGAGGCAGATTGTGCAAGATTTTGTGAACGTTTGGGGGTTTAGACTTGATTCCCTATGCCAGTGGTTCTGGCTTGTTAGAAACACAAATTCTTGGTTCTCACCCTAGACCTACTGAATCAGAAATTCCGGGATTGGGGCCCAGCCATCTGTTTTAACAAGTCTTCCAGGTGATTCCGATCCACACTAAACTTTGAGAACCACTGCTGCAGGCAATAGGAAACCACTTAAGGATTTTTCTTTTTTAAATATAGGGATAAGGTCTCGCTATGTTGCCCAGGCTGGTCTTGAACTCCTGGCCTCAAGCAACCTTCCTGCCTTGGCCTCCCAAAGCACTGGGGTTACAAGTGTAACCTACGATTTTGCCTGGCCTTAAGGATTTTAAGCACAGAACTGACCAATTCAGATTTGAAGTTGGAGAGGGGTTGCCATTGACCATTCAAGCACAACACCTGACTCCTGAGTAGTTACTATAAAAAATTAAAAAACTGTTGAATGAATGTGGCATGAAGAAATGATGAGGGCCTAGGTTAAGGCTGCAGGAATGGAGAAGAAACAGATTTTAGAGATGTTTTACATGTGACCCAATTCAACCAGGTGACTAGGATATATCCATACAAAGGTGTAACTGAAATGGTTTTTATATAAAAGAAACCTGCAATTGTGTGGAATATATTGACTGCTAGGCTTGAAAAAAGTGGTCCTCATAGAACCTGGAAAAAGGGAAAGTCAAGAGCAAGTTCTTTGTGTTTCCATATAGTCAATAGCAAAGCTTGCCTTGGCTTGTACGTGAGTCTTCTGGTCTGTTTGGCAGTTCTCACTGAGAGTTAGCAAATTGCCATTCATGCTCATAGAAATCTTTTGAGTTTGGTTGGTGTGAATCAATCAGTGAGACTGACAATTTCTTGATGTGCCAATGAAATTTTGAACCTGGAAAAGCTGAAAACCAGACATTGGTTCTGGTGATCTAACCAAGGTACTGCTAAAGTAAGACACTGCTAGAGCCTTCCTTCTTAAAAAAAATTCTAACTTCATCACTAATAACGTGGTCTGCCTAATCCAGGAAGAAGCTGGAATGAGTAAAAGAATCAGACTTTGTTTTCTGCCCTGAAGGTCAAGAAAGTCAACTGAAACTGTTATTTCTAATTTTGGAGGCAGGATTTAGCTGAGGCCATCTTCAATTTCCCGATGAAAAGAGGTATAGGTCAACCTATATGGTTAAAATACCTAATGAGAATTTTGCAGGGTGCAATTCCTATTTCTTTTTCTTTTTGAGACAGAGTTTCGCTCTTATTGCCCAGGCTGGAGTGCAATGGTGCCATCTTGGCTCACCGCAACCTCTGCTCCCAGATTCGAGCGATTTGCCTGCCTCCACCTCCTGAGTAGCTGGGATTACAGGCATGCGCCCCACGCCTGCCTAATTTTGTATTTTTAGTAGAGACGGGGTTGCTCCATGTTGGTCAGGCTGGTCTCAAACTTCCAACCTCAGGTGATCCGCCTGCCTCGGCCTCCCAAAGCTCTGGGATCACAGGCACCTGCCACCATGCCCAGCTAATTTTTCTATTTTTAGTAGAGATGAGGTTTTGCCATGTTGGCCAGGCTGGTCTTGAACTCCCTCAGGTGATCCACCTGCCTCGGCCTCCCAAAGTGCTGAGATTACAGGTGTGAGCCACCACTCCCCACCTTTTTTTTCTTTTTGAGACAGGGTCTCCCTCTGTCACCCAGGCTGGAGTGCAGTGGCATGGCTTCAGCTTAATGCAGCCTTGATCTCCCGGGTTCAAGCAATCTTCCCACCTCAGCCTCTCAAGTAGCTGGGACCACAGGTGCCAAGCCACTATGTCCAGCTAATTAAAAAAAAAACTGGCCAGGCGCGGTGGCTCATGCCTGTAATCCCAGCACTTTGGAAGGCCGAGGCGGGTAGATCACGAGGTCAGGAGATCGAGACCATCCTGGCTAACACGGTGAAACCCCGTCTCTACTAAAAATACAAAAAATTAACTGGGCGTGGTGGCAGGCGCCTGTAGTCCCAGGTACTGGGGAGGCTGAGGCAGGAGAATGGCGTGAACCCAGGAGGCAGAGTTTGCAGTGAGCCGAGATTGTGCCACTGCACGCTCCAACCAGGGCGACGGAGACTCTGTCTCAAAAAAAAAAAAAAAAAATTTTGGCCAGGCACAGTGGATCACGCCTGTAATCCCAGCACTTTGGGAGGCCGAGGTGGGCAGATCACCTGAGGTCAGGAGTTCGAGACCAGCCTGGCCAACACTGGGAAATCTCTACTAAAAAATACAAAATAAAGTTGGCTGGGCGTGGTGGCTCACGCCTGTAATCATAGCACTTTGGGAGGCCGAGGGGGGCGGATCACTTGAGGTCAGGAGTTCGAGACCAGCCTGGTAGACATGGTGAAACCCTGTCTCCACTAAACATACAAAAAGTAGCTGGGCATGGTGGTGCACTCCTGTAATCCCAGCTGCTCGGGAGGCTGAGGTGGGAGATCGCTTGAGCCCAGGAGGCAAAGGTTGCAGTGAGCTGAGATTGCACCACTGCACTATAGCCTGGGTGACAGAGCAAGACCCTGTCTCAAAAAATATATATATTTTTGTAGACATGTAAAATGTCTATATATTCCATTTTAAACTTCTTTAAAAACAGAAAAAGAATAGTAGCAAATTACTTTACTGACCTATTAGGGAATGGAATGGCTTCTCTGATCATTTCTTAACTGTTAGTTTTCAGAAAATGGAGTTAAATGTAAAAGCTCTCTAAGAAAAGAAAAATAAAACACTTGGGAAGCAAATGTACATAAACAATTTAAGGAAGAAGCATGCATTGTTTTTACAAGCTATTTGTTCTATTGTCTATTTTTGCCTATAAAGGAGTAACTTTATACTGAATATTGTCCATTACATTTAATTATATATTATTAATACATGTATGGAGAATCTATCACAGCTATCCCTTACAGAGTTGAAAAACTCCAAAATTTCAACTCTCCTAGTATTTAGGTATACCTGTTGTTTTAAGAGTTCAAGAAATGCTTCAGAAATTAGTTTAATCTCGCATCCTGATTGGGTATGTAGACGTGAACAACTTGAAAGACACATTTGGCCGTTTCCTGTTTTCCAAACTTCCCACTACCAACTATAAGTGTAATCTAAAAGTTGGTATCCACTCCATATTCAATATCCTGCATATAGTCTTTTCTAGGCAAACAGATTTTCCAGTACTCAGAGTAAGTGTGGACAAGATATTCACCAAGAATATTAAATCCCATGTGTGCCTTGCCTGAAAAAGTAGACTTTCTCCTTTCTGTCTGGAATTCACATTAAGAATGCAATGCACTCTGAAAGAACAGGACTGCTTTTTAGGCAAGATCCAAAGGACACAATTTTTCACGTTTGAGTCCTCTTCTTATCTCCCTCAAAGGTCAATTTTCACTTAGCATTTGTCCTCTCGTTCCCCGACGTGAGATCTCTCAGATTCTACTGGGGCAGATCTGCTACTTCAGCTGGAGAGGGCAGATGTCAATTACTTTCTTTCAAAGGGGGAAACCGCAGAACATTGATTAAGGGCAGGAGGGCTGGAGAGGGAGTACAAAATGGACTGTCCTAGGACTTCAGCTCCACCTGATTGGGGCCCAGCCTTCCCAGCCCACGTCCCCACACCGGCCGCTCCATGTGAAACCGGTCATGTGAGCCTGTTTACAGCAGAGCAGCTGGTGCAACCATCAAGATCCGTGCAGAGGTCTGGGGAGGGGGAAGGATACAGGCCACGCACCCCCTACACCCTACCCCATTTTTCCAAGAAGGCGTTCGCTCTCCCCTCCCCGCCTCTCCACCCTACTTTCATCTCCCTCCAGGCAAAGAGAGTAAAGCTGAGGCTATCCCGGGACGCCTCGCTCCAACCCTGCCGATTTCCTTCCAGTTGCTCGCTGGGGCAACCGGCTAGGCTGGAGGAAGGGCGAGGACGGTGTCACCCCAAACGGGGAGTCAACTTCCCTCCCCCAGCCGTCCTCGGTGCGTCCACCGAAGAGTTGTCCCTAGAGCCGCATCCCCGGGGCAACCGAACTCCGTCGGGCAGGCACCGAGAGGCTCCTGAGCCTGCCTTTGCCCGGGCAGGAGCGAGCTACACACCAGCTGGCCAGACCCCGGGGCCGGGCGCCGCGGGCGGCGGAGCCACCGCCAGTCACACACGGGACAGGAAAGGATCCCCTCCGTCTCCTCCCCGCCGCCCACCCGCATCCCGGCGCCGCGGAGCCCCGCTGTCAATCACAGAGCCAAGCTCCGGCTGTGGGGATGGGTCATTCTTTGGCGGGGGGCTCTCAGCCACTAACTTCCACATTTTCCCGAAGTCAGAGGAAGTGGGTGACGGGACGGTGGGGGACTCTCACCTCGGCAACACCGGCTTCCTCGGAAAGCAGCTGCGACTGCTCCTCCGCTCCTTTGTCAGCGTCTCTAGGCTGCACTGCCTGCTGGGATACCGGAGGACTCAAATGCCACCTCTCTCCGCCCTAGAGGATGAGCCGCGGCTCGGGGGTGGGAGGCGGGAGGAAGAAGAGGTGGGGCTGGGGGCGGGGCCGGAGCCTGGGGCGGGGCTTCGGCCTTGCCACCTGGCCTCTTGGGGTTTCTTCATTCATGCTCTAAACTTCTTCCTTCTCTGTCCTCTGATCTGCCCCTCCCCTCCCGCCTCCCCTTGAAGAGACAGACTGGAGGCTCTCACAGAGGGCCATCTCTCTCTGCGCTCCTTAGGCAGTCCCTCTTGCCTCCTGTCCTGTCTCACTCTCCTGCACACACGCACCCAGTGAGTACTCAAGGCTAGTGGCTTCTATTCATACTTCCGAGACATGTCTTGTTGACCGCCTCAGGCTCCACCCCATCCTCAGAACCTGTTTAGGCCCCATGACTTTTTGCTTGGACTCCTTCAGTAGCCTCCTGTTTGAACTCTGCTTTCACTCTTACCTCAGTCTAAACCATCTCCCAGAAAGCAGCCAGAGGTATCGATCTAAGATGTACACATGACCACGTTACTTTTCTCCTTAAAATCTTTCAGTCTCAACAGTACCTACAACACCTTAGCATGGTATATAAAGTGGGCCAAGGCAGGCAGATCCCTTGAGGTCAGGAGTTCAAGACCAGCCTGGGCAACATGCTGAAACTCCATCTCTACTAAACATACAAAAATTAGCCAGGCGCTGTGGCTCACGCCTGTAATTCCAGCACTTTGCGAGGCTGAGGTGGGCAGGTCACTTGAAGCCAGGAGTTCGAGACCAGCCTGGCCAATATGGCAAAACCCATCTCTACTAAAAATACAAAAATTAGCCAGGTGTGGTGGTGCATGCCTGTAGTCCTAGCTACTCCGGAGGCTGAGGCACGAGAATCGCTTGAATCTGGGAGGTCCAAGGCTGCAGTGAGCCAATATCATTGTGCCACTGCACTCCAGCCTGGGTGACAGTCAGATGCTCTCTGAAAAAAAAAAAAAAGAAAAGAAAAATAGAGGTTGTACATATTTTCGGAGTTCAGGTGATATTTTGATATCTTCATATAATGTGTAACAATCAAATCAGAGTAATTAGGATACCCATCACCTCAGAAGTTTGTCTTTTCTGGCCGGGCACGGTGGCTCAAGCCTGTAATCCCAGCACTCTGGGAGGCCAAGGCGGATCACGAGGTCAGGAGATCGAGACCATCCTGGCTAACAGTGAAACCCCGTCTCTACTAAAAAATATTAAAAAATTAGCCAGGCGTGGTGGCAGGCACCTGTAGTCCCAGCTACTAGGGAGGCTGAGGCAGGAGAATGGTGTGAACCCGGGAGATGGAGCTTGCAGTGAGCCGAGATTGCGCCACTGCACTCCAGCCTGGGCCACAGAGTGAGACTCCATCTCAAAAAAAAAAAAAAGAAGAAGTTTGTCTTTTCTTTATACTGAGAACATTCAAATTTTTCTCTTCTACCTATTTTGAAATATACAATAAATTACTGTAAACTACAGTTACCCTATTGAAGTATCGAATACTAGCTCTCATTCCTTCTGAAACTATGAAACTACTAGAAAAACATATTGGGGAAATGCTTCAGGACAGGGCAAAGATATTTTGGGTAAGACTGCAAAAGCACGGGCAACAAAAGCAGAAATAGACAAGTGGGATTACATCAAGCTAAGAAGCTTCTGTACAGCAAAGGAAACATTCAACGAAGAGAAGAGACAATCTACAGAATGAGAAAAGATATTTGGGATCTTGGCTTACTGCAGCCTCAACCTCCTGGGCTCAAACCATCCTCCCACCTCAGCCTCCCGAGTAGCTGGGACTACAGGCGCATGCATTCATAGCTAATTTTGATATTTTCAGTAGAGACGGGGTTTCCCCATGTTGGCCAGGCTGGTCTTGAACTCCTGGCCTCATGTGATCCGCCCGCCTTGACCTCCCAAAGTGCTGAGATTACAGGCGTAAGGCACCACGCCCAGTCTGGAGGTCATTATCTTAAGTGAAATAAGCCAAGGACAGAAAGACAAATATTCAATGCTCTCACTCATTGTGGGAGTAAAAAAGTGGATCTCATAAAGATAGAGAGTAGATTGGTAGTTATTAGAGGCTGGGAAGGGGAGGGGAGAAGGGTGTATTGAAGAGAGGTTGATGAATGGGTAGAAATATTTTCTCCCATTCTGTAGATTGTCTCTTCACTTTGTTGAATGTTTCCTTTGCTGTACAGAAGCTCTTAAGATTGATGTAATCCATTTATCTATTTTTGCTTTTGTTGCCTGTGCTTTTGCAGTCTTACTCAAAAAAATCTTTGCCCTGAAGCATTTCTCCAATATGTTTTTTTTTTTTTTTTTGAGACAGAGTCTTGCTCTGTCGCCCAGGCTGGAGTGCAATGGTGTGATCTCAGCTCACTGCAACTTCCACCTCCTGGGTTCAAGCGATTCTCCCGCCTCAGCCTCCCGAGTAGCTGGGATTATAGCCACCCATCACCACACCTGGCTAATTTTTGTATTTTTTTTTAATAGAGACAGGGTTTCACCATGTTGGTCAGGCTGGTCTTGAACTCCTGACCCCAAGTGATCCACCCGCCTCAGCCTCCCAAAGTGCTGGGATTACAGGCGTGAGCCACCGCACCCAGCCTCCAATATGTTTTGCTAGTGGTGTCATAGTTTCAGGTCTTAGATTTAAGTCTTTCTTTTGATTTGATTTTTGTATATGGTGAGAGGTAGGGGTCTAGTTTCATTCTTTTGCATATGGTTATCCAGTTTTCCCAGCACCATTTATTGAAGGGGCTGTTCTTTCCCCAAGGTATGTTCTTGGGATCTTTTTTCAAAAACGAATTGGCTGTAAATGCATGGACTTTTTCCAGGGTTCTCTATTCTGTTCCATTGGTCTACAGGTTTGTATTTATGATGGTAGCAAGCTGTTTTGGTTACTATGGCTTTGTAACCAAAGTATACTTTGAAGTAAGGCAATGTGATGCCTCCAGCTTTGTTCTTTTTGCTCAGGATCTCTGCAACCCTCTTCTTCTTTTTAAAAAAATATGGAATGCTTCATGAATCTGTTTGTCATCCTTGTGCAGGGGCCATGCTAGTCTTCTCTATGTTGTTCCATTTTTAGTATATGTGCTGCCAAAGAAAGCACTGCAATCCTCTTCTGATGTACCCTATACTCTAGCCCAATACATTTGGCCATCTGTAGAAGAGAGCAGGGTCTGGGACAACTCAACCAGCACTGGCTACCTCAAATACTCTCCCTTGAAAGGAGGCCACACTATCAGTAACTTCCATAGGTCCCTTGGAGTATAATTAAAGATACAATTTTCAAAATCAAATTGTATTGATGCTCACAGGAAGAGTAAGAGATCCCCTCTCCATAAGAAAAAGGCCCAAAGAATTCTCCCCAGTTGCCCTACCCGGGCTGCCAGTAGATCTTCCTTAAGCTCATGCCTCTGATAACTTTGTTCACAGATTTCCTCAATTTATAATGCCCTTCTCTGTCTTTGGAATACCTACTTATCTTTCAAGGCCCAGTGGAAATGCTCCTTCCTCCACTAACCTTCCAGGATCTTCCATGAGAACTATTAACTCCTGCTCCATCACCATAGAATGTTGCTTATTCTGCTTTACAATTCATCTTAGGTAATCACTAGCCACATGTATATCTTCCTTTCTCTCCTACCTAGACTATGAATTCTTCAGGATGCCAGCACAATGCCTGATCCAGAAATGACATTAATACCATTTGATGAAATAAAATCCATCATCTCCATTGCATCTGAAGCCCTAAGTAGGCCCAGAAAGGACCCTAGGCAAGGGTCCATCCACCCTTCCCTAGGACATCTCCAACTTAACCTGGCCATGTGTCACTTTTGCAAATACAAACTGGTTAGGCAGCAGGGCATTGCAAAAGGACCAATGCTTGTACTTCCCTTGCAGGTCAGACTGGTTTGTGGTATAATATGCGGTTGTGGAAAATGTAACTGGTACAGCTCACATAAGAATCCAGTATAGAAGGCCAGGCACAGTGGCTCACGCCTGTAATCCCAGCATTTTGGGAGGCCCAGGCAAGCAGATCACCTGAGGTCAGGTGTTCGAGACCAGCCTGGCCAACGTGGTGAAACCCCGTCTCTACTAAAAATACAAAAATTAGCCGGGCCTGGTGGCAGGCGCCTATAATCCCAGCTACTGAGTAGGCTGAGGCAGCAGAATTGATTGAACCCGGGAGGCGGAGGTTGCAGTGAGCCGAGATCCCGCCATTGCACTCCAGCCTGGGCGACACAGTGAGACTCGGTCTCAAAAATAATAATAATAATAATAATCCAGTATAGAAAAATTGTATGGTGCCAAAAAAACAACTGAATTTCCAAAAGGAGACACGTCTCCCACCTCTGGGAGGCTTTTGACTCCTATTTGCTTTAGACTACCCTTGGGCTTGATATCTCTTCAGATCTTATAAATTGGAAGATTTCTTCTTTTGCAAAAGTGGGCATCTTGTTTTGTGTTGTTCTTGCATCATTTAAGATACATTTGCTTTCTTTCCAATTATATCACAAGTTACACTCTGGAGGGTTTGCAGGTTGCAGTGAGCCAAGATCGCACCACTGCACTCCTGGGCAACAGCCTGGGCAACAGAGAAAGACTTTGTCTCAAAACAAACAAACAAACAAAAAGGGTGAATGGTCTCCCTTTTAGTAAAGCCTATGTTAGTTACTTCAGGAAAGATGCAGAGTCCTCTAGGCATTGGCACTGGCAGTCTTGGGATTAGGACTCAGTGAGAGCCTACTGTTCATAGCCTTTATATATGTGTGCTATTTTTGAGCTGAGGTGAGTTTGAGAGGGGCCTTATGAGAGGAGTGGGGAATATTGCCTAGTTCTCCCATTACCTTGAGGCAAGGGCTGGAGACCAAAAGATGTGGCTAAAACAGGGTTGAACACCAACAAGGCTTCGGCTGCATTCTCATTAGCTGACAATCCAGACACATGGTCAATCCAGCCATAAAAAGGTACTAAAAATCACACCTTTAATTCTAGACTGTTCAGACATGTTGCATTGCCAGTCCATTTTGGTAGCCCTTGCCCAGAGCTCCTCTCCTGTTATTTCTTGCCATAGCTCATTTTGGAAAAAAATTAAGGAACAGGAATCATAATTGCAGTCATTCAGTGGCAGAGCAGACAATAGAGACCCGTTTTAATTCCCTAGAGCACTTTTTGCAAAAGTAGGAACTGGTTTCCACTGTTGCACTAACTAGCTGTACCTTTTTTCTTCCTGGGCCTTGAAATTCACTTCATAAAATGAAGCTGCTGGACTAGAACGAGTCTGTGGCAGGCCTGGTCAGAAATTTCTGTTCAAGGTCCTGGAACTAGCCTTTCTCCTGTCTTGATTCCTTGTGCAAGTTTATAGAATCAAGCCACAGAGAAACTGCCCTGTATTTCTCATCACTCCTACCCCATGACCCATATAAGTTAAATAAAAATGACTAATCAAGTTAATCAAGAGCACTTGAATTGCCTGCTAGACGTCAACACTATGTATGAACAACTTTGTTTTATTCTTTAAATAGTGGGAGCATTTTCCATGCTCCAGAGCTTGGGGTGGCCTCAGGGATGCCAAGAACCCTATGACTTAGTGAGCCTGTGGGCAGAGCTAAGGATGGTTTTTCACCTTCTGTAGTAGCAACCAGGGCACCTGTACTCTTTGCACCTGTTAGGTTACAACACTGTTACACAAGGCTATCTATTCACCATGCTAGAGAAAATTGACCAAGACAAGGAGACTGTCTTGGGCATAGTATTAAGGGGAAAGAAATAAAAGTCAGGAATTCCTTGTGAATGTGGAAAATAACCATGGAATGAGGCATGTGAGGCAGTGTGGTTCACTGGAAGAAACATAGAGTCATGAGCTGTGGAAACTGGCGTAAGTTGCTTAAATTCTCTGAGCTCAAGCCTAGGCAACATGGCAAACCCCTTTCCTGCTAAAAATACAAAAAATTAGCCGGGTGTGGTGGCACACGCCTGTGATCCCAGCTACACGGGAGGCTGAGGCACGAGAATTGCTTGAACCCAGGAGGTGGAGGTTGCAGTGAGCCAAGATTGCACCACTGTACTCCAGCCAGGGGGACAGAGCGAGACTCCATCTAGAAAGAAAAAAAATTCTCTGAGCTCAGATCCTTCATTTGTGAAACTTTCCTTCATAAGGTAGCCTGAGTAGAGGAAATAATGCATGTCTGTGAACTGACTAGAACACAGAAGGCACTCATATATATGTTTATATTATGAAGAAGCTGGGACTTGAAGAATGAAATAAAGGCCATGGCCACTGAGATTAGTCAACTTTGTTGTAAAAATTCAAGAGGCTGTTGATAACGGGGGAGGCTGTGCATATGTGGGGGCAGGGGCTAAATGGGATATCTTGGTACCTTCCTCTCAGTTTTGCTATGAACCTAAAACTGCTCTAAAACAATAACGTCTTTAAGAAAAACTATCAAGGGGAGGACAGGCAGTGGCTCACACCTGTAATCCCAGCACTTTGGAAGGCCGAGGCGGGCAGATCACGAGGTCAGGAGATTGAGACCAGCCTGGCCAACATGGTGAAACCCCGTCTCTACTAAAAATACAAAAATTAGCCGGGCATGGTGGTGTGTGCCTGTAGTTCCAGCTACTCGGGAGGATGAGGCAGGAGAATCGCTTGAACCCAGGAGGTGGAGGTTGCAGTGAGCTGAGATCACGCCACTGCACTCTAGCCTGGGCGACAGAGTGAGACTCCGCCTCAAAAAAAAAAAAAAGACTATCAAGGGGAAACAAAAACAAAACAGAACAAAAAAGCAAGGGAATCCATCTTATCTGATGTTGTAGACCAGATACTGTCTTAGGTCACCCTCAACTGCAGCTCATGTCTCAGCATCCTCCAGGGATTTCCAAGTGGTAATTCATACTTGGTGTCTCCACGCTCTTGGACATTTGTGCATGCTATTTTCACCCTGTCCGGTACCAAACCCTGATGAGTGTTGCTATTTTCCACAAGAAATCCAGATACAATCAGCATTTTCTAAATTTGTCAATTTTACTGCAATTCTTAAGGATTGTGGGGGAGATCCCACATCGTACCCTGAGTAGCTTTGTACTATCCCACTGTCTCTACTCTTCCACTCTGTTCCTTTCCAAAGTCTGTACTTCCTGTGGCCTTATCCTTTATACTTAGCTCCTTGGCTTCTCTCATAAATGGCAGGCCCACCAGGTTCATCTGGAATTTTCTATCTAGCAATCTGGTAGGTGCTCAATGAAACATATTTAAAACTTAAAACTGGACTAAGACTTTTGAAACACCCAGTTGAGGGAATATGCCAAAGGGCATCACTGAAATTTCATTAAGCATCCAAGATGTATAACTTACCACCCTCACCTACTTACCTACTTTCTTCATGGGCAAACTTGGAAGGCAGACTGAACTAATAATATACCTAGAAAAAACCCCACAAGTTTGTTGTTGTTGTTGTTGTTGTTGTTTGAGACGGACTTTCACTTTTTTTGCCCAGGCTGGAGTGCAATGGCGCCATCTCTGCTCACTGCAACCTCTGCCTCCTGGGTTCAAGCAATTCTCTTGCCTCAGCCTCCCAAGTAGCTGGGATTATAGGCACCCACCAACCATGCCCAGCTAATTTTTGTATTTTAGTAGAGACGGGGTTTCACCATGTTGGCCGGGCTTGGTCTTGAGCTCCTGACCTCAGGTGATCTGCCCACCTCAGCCTCCCAAAGTGCTGGGATTACAGGCATGAGCCACTGTGCCTGGCCAAACCACAAGTTTTTAAGGTAAGCATGTGCGTCACAGCACTTCTGGGAATATGTCCTCACAGAGGCACAGATGATTTCAATGACCGGGGTGAGCAAGCCACAGCAAGGGGAGATTCTGCAATAACATATACTTAAGATATAGCTTGTATATAATTATACTCCACTTCAGCCCATGTGATTTTGTACTTCAAAAGTGACCAGCTCTATAATCCAGCTGTAAGTATTTTCCCAAATGTCCACTGCAAGAGGCAGGTATACTATACTGTAGTGCAGTGGTTAAGAGCATGGATAAGAGGCATTCAGACCTGGGTTAAAACTTCATTTTGAAACTTACTAGCTGTGTGTGACCTTGGGCCAGTTTGCCTCTTGTAGCTTCAGTTTCCTTATTTGCAAAATAGGGGTGATTATATAAATGTTGATGTTCTCAGTATAACTCTTCAAAACACATTTTTAATGTTGGCATTTGGAGTAACACCAGCATCTAGATACATATTTAGAATCAGTAACTTTCCTAAATACATGAAATTCAGCATTTGAAATATCTAAACTACATTTTAAAAAGCCAATTCTAGTTTAAGCTGGTTACGCACACCCAAACAAGTTCCTAGTCTTTGAAGTAAAACCCCCAAATAAAAAACCAGTAAAAAACTAAGTTACACAAGATTACGTCCCCAGAATACACTTTCACCAGTGGTACTTTATTATTAATTTTTTTTTTTTAGAGGCAGGATCTTATTCTGTCTCCCAGGCTGGAGTGGAGTGGCACGATCATAGCTCACTGCTGCCTTGAACTCCTAGACTCAAGGGATCCTCCTGCCTCAACTTTCCGACCTGCCTCAGCCTTCCAACCCACCTCAGTTTTCCGAGTAGCTGGGACTAAAAGCACATGCCATGACACCTGGTTAATTTTTTATTTATTTTTTCTTTTTCTTTTTTTTTGAGACAGTCTCATTCTGTTGCCCAGGCTGGAGTGCAGTGGTGCGATCACAGTTCACTGCAACCTCCACCTCCCAGGCAAGCGACTCTCCTGCCTCAGCCTCCTGAGTAGAGGGGATTAGAGGCATGCGCCACCATGCCCGGCTAATTTTTGTATTTTTAGTAGAGATGGGGTTTCATCATGTTGGTCAGGCTGGTATCGAATTCCCAACCTCGTGATCCGCCTGCCTCAGCCTCCCAGAGTGCTGGGATTACAGGCATGAGCCACCGCGCCCAGCCTAATTTTTTATTTTTTGTAGAGATGGGGGTCTCCCTTTGTTGCTCAGGCTGGCCTCAAACTCCTGGCTTCAAGCAATCCTCCCACCTTGGCTTCCCTGCCTCCTGCTTGGGATTACAGGTGTAAGCCACTGTACTGGGTCTACCAGTGGTACTTTTAAGCTGGCATGCTTAAACTTGCCTAACTGTATATGCTCAGCAGTGATAGTCCATGATTGCCTGTCCCCTTGTTCAGAACACTTGGGGCAATTTTTGTTTTTTTCAGAACAAAGGCACATCTGCCTCAAAGAAGTGTACAATTCCATACTTCTTAAGATATAGAAAATGCTGGCTGGGCATGGTGGCTCACGCCTGTAATCCCGGCACTTTGAGAGGCCGAGGCGGGTGGATCACGAGGTCAGGAGATCGAGACCATGCTGGCTAACATGGTGAAACCCCGTCTCTACTAAAAAATACAAAAAACTAGCCGGGCAGGGTGGCAGGCACCCATAGTCCCAGCTACTCGGGAGGCTGAGGCAGGAGAATGGCGTGAACCTGGGAGGCGGAACTCACAGTGAGCGGAGACTGGGCCACTGCACTCCAGCCTGGGCGACAGAGCAAGACTGGTTTGGTCTAGCTCCTGTTTTCCACCGCACAGAAAGCCAATTATTGACACAACAATTATTGCCAAGGAAGAAGGAAGAAGGCTTTAACTGGGTGCTGCAGTCAAGAAGATGGGAGCTCAGTCTCAAACCCATCTCCCTGACCCACTAAAACTAGGGGTTTATATCGCAGGGAAAAAGTGTAACAATGTATAAGAAAGTAGGAACTAAGGAGAAGCAAGGAAGCAATCATGACTAATGAGGAGTCCCACATCTCATTATCTGGATGTGCTTATCTGATGAGTTTCAGTTCTCGATACTTTTCCTGAGAGGCCTGAAGGTCATCTCCTGAGGAAGTAACTCAGATAAAACAAATATAAGTTTTATGCTTTAAGATCAGAAGGCTCAATTTCTGTTTATCAAAAAAAAAAATAAAAATAAAAATAACTATCTATGAGACTATTGGGTCAGTTTCACTTGCAGCTTTGAAATGAATGTTGTTGTTGCTGTTTCAAACCTTAGCTGTATTCTGGAGACCTGAGTTTGCTCCTCCCAGAGGCTGTCAGGACAAAATCTAGGATAGCTTAAGCTCCTCTAGTTACATATTACTCCCACTGAGAGGTGACAGCGTGCTGGCAGCCCTCACTCACTCTCCACACCTCCTTGGCCTCGGCGCCCACTCTGGTCACACTTGAGAAGCCCTTCGGCCCGCTGCTGCATTGTGGGAGCCCCTCTCTGGGCTGGCTGAGGCCGGAGCCGGCTCCCTCTGCTTGCGGGGAGGTGTCGAGGGAGAGGCGCAGGCGGGAACTGGGGCTGAGTTCCAGGTGGGCGTGGGCTCGACGGGCCCCAAGCTCGGAGCGGCCAGGCTGGCTCCACAGGCCCGGGGCACTGAGGGGCTTAGCACCCCGGCCAGCAGCTGCGGAGGGTGTGTCAGGTCCCCCAGCAGTGCCTGCCCACCAGCGCTGCGCTCCAGTTTTCCCCGGGCCCCTGCTGCCTCCCAGCGGGGCAGGGCTCGGGACCTGCAGCCCGCCATGCCCAAGCCTCCCCCGCACCTGGGGCTCCTGCGCAGTCCAAGCCGCCCCCTGCTCCGTGGTGCCCCATCCCATCGAAGGCCCAAGGTCTGAGGAGTGCGGATTCACTGCGCCAGACTGGTGGGCAGTTCCGCCTGTGGCCCCTGTGCAGGATCCACTAGGTGAAGCCAGCTGAGCTCCTGAGTCTAGTGGGGACTTGGAGAACCTTTGTCTAGCTAAGGGATTGTAAATACACCAATCAGCACCCTGTGTCTAGCTCAAGGTTTGTAAATGCACCAATCAGTGCTCTGTGCCTAGCTAATCTAGTGGGGACTTGGAGAACTTTTGTGTCTAGCTCAGGGATTGTAAACACACCAATCAGCACCCTGTCAAAATGGACCAATCAGCTCTCTGTAAAACAGGCCAATCAGCAGGATGTGGGTGGGGCCAGATAAGAGAATAAAAGCAGGCTGCCTGAGCTCAAGTGGCAACTTGCTTGGGTCGGCTTCCACAGTGTGAAAGCTGTTCTCTTTTGCTCTTTGCAATAAATCTTGCTGCTGTTCACTTTTTGGGTCTGCACTACCTTTACGAGCTGTAACACTCACCGTGAAGGTCTGCAGCTTCACTCCTGAGGCCAGTGAGACCACGAACCCACCAGAAAGAAGAAACTCTGAACACATGTGAACATCAGAAGGAACAAACTCCAGACACGCCGCCTTTAAGAACTGTAACACTCACCACGAGGGTTCGCGGCTTCATTCTTGAAGTCAGTGAGACCAAGAACCCACCAATTCTGGATACACCACCATCTCCCAATTATGCTTCTTGCCCTAATTCTCTGCTTCTCCTATTACTTGAAGTTCCACTCTTCCCTCAGCAACCAAAAACTTCTATCATGCCTTTTCTGGAATGGCTGCTATATAACTATGACATACCTTTATATCCTCAACACCTTTTATGAGCATTTTTCCACCTCCTTAGTGGAAATCTGATTTTCCTGTGAGAACACCGTTTCCTCTGTAGCCCCGTTCAATGGTAGCTACTTAATCTCTCAGCACTGCACCTTCCATAGTCTGGGAGGTGGGGTTGGTGTCTTCCACACTGGGGAATGCCACTTTCAAACCATTACTCCTTCGTTTGAGTTACATGCTGTTTGGCTATGATAATGCTTCCCCATCTTGGTCCTTGTTATCTACTGAACTCCTGGCCACTCCTGTGTATTCACTGGAGACTTTAGCAAGTGGCTTTTAGTCTTGCTGTCTACTGTAAGTCCTGCTGCCATCATTCTGGGGGACTTAAGTGTCCGCATGGTCAACCCACCCATTAACCTGGCCATTCTGTCCATTGACCTAATTTTTTTTTTTTTTTTTTTTTTTTTTTTTTTTTTTTTGAGATAGAGCCTCATTCTGTTGCTCAGGCTGGAGTGCAGTGGCGTGATCTCAGCTCACTGCAAGCTCTGCCTCCCGGGTTCATGCCATTCTCCTGCCTCAGCCTCCTGAGTAGCTGGGACTGCAGGCGTCCGCCACCATGCCCGGCTAATTTTTTGTATTTTTAGTAGAGACGGGGTTTCACCGTGTTACTCAGGATAGTCTCAATCTCCGGGTCTCGTGATCCACCCGCCTCGGCCTCCCAAAGTGCTGGGATTATAGGCGTGAGCCACTGCGCCCAGCCTTACCTCCTAATTTCTAATGACCTTCTCCTCCACACAGCCACCCACTTCAACTGTTGCACCCTAGACCTTATAAACAGCAGAAACTTACCCTACCTAATTCAAGCTTGTCCAATCCATGGTCCATGGGCTGCATGCAGCCCAGGATGGTTTTGAATGCAGCCCAAGACAAATTTGTAAACTTTCTTAAAATGTTATTTTTTTGTGATTTTTTGTAGCTCATCTGCTGTCTTAGTGTATTTTATGTGTGGCTGAAGACAATTCTTCTTCCAGTGTGGCCCAGGGAAGCCAAAAGATTGGACACCCCTGCCCTAATTTGAAATTCTACTTTCTGATCAAACCTCCCCGTATGCCATTTTCCCTTCAATTACTCCACTATACCTGATTTTTTTTTTTCTTCGACGAGGAGATATTTGGCTGGCTATGAACACTAATTCTGTTCCTCTTTGATGCTAACAGAAACCCACTTTTTTTCCACGATCCATCTTTTAGGGAATGTGATTCTATTTATCAGCTTTGGGGTCAGTCCTGATTAATCTAAAATGACAATTTTCAAATTGTGGTCCATATTGGTCCCTTTCCAAGGTTTCATAAAGTCAAAACAACTTGCAAAATAATAGTCATTATTTGCCTTTTTTTTTCTTTGTGGGCAATTTCACTGATGGTGTAAAAGCAATGGTAAGTAAAACTGCAGGTGCACTGGCACACAAATCAAGACAGTAGCATCAGCCTACTAATGGTCATTATACTTTTCCCCACCACACACTTGAAGAAAGAAAAAAAATCAAATTTTACCTGATTAAGCAGTGAAAATTACTAATTTTATTAAATATCAACTTTTGAGTACAGGTGTTAATATTCTGTGTGACAAAATAGGAAGTATGCATAAACCACTCTGTATACAAAAGTATGATGGTTATCTCAAAAATAAAAACAACTTGTTACTTGAGTTGCAAACTGAACTAGCTGATTTTGTCATGGAACTCCATTTTTACTTGAAAGAATAGCTGACAGACAAACTGTGGTTGTTTAGACTTGAGTATCTGGCAGATTATTTTTCATAAGTGAATGAAGTGAGCTTGTCACTTTAAAAAAACAACCTTTGTTCTTCACTGCTTTCAACTGTGACAAATGCTCCTGAGCAATCAAAGAAGATGAAAAACAAAAAAATCCATTAGATTTAAGAACATGAAGGTCCTGCTGACCTTCTCAAAAGATTTCACTAGAATGGTGTGGGCGGAATACAGATTAAGGTAGATTGAGAAATGAGTGGGAAGTGAAAAAAATGGAAGCAGTGAGAATAGACAACTCTTTGAAGAAGTTTAACAATGAAGGGGAAAAGGATAGAATGATAGCTGGAAGGAGGAGTGGGATCAAGGAAAATTATCCTAAAGATGTGAGAGACTTGAACTTGTATAAACAATGATGGAATGGAGAAAATATTAGGTTGGTGCAAAAGTAAGTGCGGCTTTTTCCAATTAAAACTAATGGCAGGCTGGGCGCGCTGGCTCACGCCTGTAATCCCAGCACTTTGGGAGGCCAAGGCAGGCTAATCACGAGGTCAGGAGTTCGAGACCAGCCTGGCCAACATGGTGAAAACCCATCTCTACTAAAAATACAAAAAATTAACTGGTCGTAGTGGCGGGCGCCTGTAATCCCAGCTACTCGGGAGGCTGAGGCAGGAGAATCATTGAACCTGGGAGGCAGAGGTTGCAGTGAGCTGAGATCATGCCACTACACTCCGGTCCAGGAGACAGAGTGAGACTCTGTCTCCAAAAAAAAAAAAAAAAAAAAAAAAAAAGTAACGGCAAAAATCGCAATTACTCTTGCACCAACCTAATAAAAAGGGAGTGACCAAAGATACAGAAAAGGGAGAGAATAGTGGGTAAGATTCAGGAGAAGAGTTTGGGATCTGGGGCTCAGCTGATGATGATGGTAGTGGTGGTGGTCGTGGTGTGTGTTTGTGTGGATTGAGTAGGGGTGGTAGAAGTTTTGAAGAAGGTGGAAAAGGTAAATTGTCATTGTAGAAAGTGGGAGAGCAAACAGACCAAAGAAACAAAGTAGTCTTGCTAGGCAGTGTTGATCTTGAGCTCATTCTCTCCCCTTGCTTCTCCCTCCCTCTATAAGTTGCTGGTTTCCAGATCTGTACCTCTAGTCCATGCACTCACTGCCTCTTGATACCAGTGGGCTAGGTGAGATCCCCAAACACTGGTGGGACCTTGACCCTGCCTGTTGTCCAAGCTCTTGACACTGTCTTGAGAAAGAATTCAAGGACAAGTCAGAAAATAGTGAAAGCACACTCTCAAGAAAGGGGCGTGCAAGTGTACTCAAGACAGTCGCACCCAATGGGCTTTGGGGCTTCTATTTTTATGGGTTTCTTTAACCAAGGGATGAAATATTCATGAAGACTTCTGGAAAAAGGTGAAGATTTCTCAGAACTGTGGCACCACCCATTTTTACACCAAATATGGGTGTTCCCAGAACTGTTATGGTGCTGGTGGATGTGAGATTATGTTAATGAGCATATAGTGAGATCCTATAGGTCAAATCCAGGGCCATGTTGGGTCCAGTCATTCTTAGCCAGCTTGGCCCACATCCTGTTATTCAGGGTCTTATGGGTCCTTAGCATATGCAGCTGTTTCAACAGTTTCCTTTTGCTAGTCATGTAAAACTGCTGCCTGAAATTTTCTATTCTCCTGCGACCACCCTATATTATTCCTGTCCCACTCTGACCTCTAGACCCTCATATCTAACCAACAACTGGATATCTCCACTTGGGTGTCACACAAGCATTTCACTCACAACATCCAAAAGCGAACTCGTGATCTTCTCTCCCAAATCAGGTCTTCTCTTAGTGTTCCTTATGCCAGTGAATGATGCTATCATCCATCCTGTTTTACAAGACAGCACCCTAGGAGTCATCCTTGTTTTGTCAATTTTCTTCTCCCTCTATATTCAACCAATTACCAAGTCCTATTAATTCAATTTCCTTCACAAATCTTAAATCTATCCATATCATTCATTCTCCCTACTACCACTTTAATTCAGGCCAGTATTATCATCTGCACTACTGCTATATCCTCCTACCTTCCTCTCCCACCCTTTTATTTTGTTATAAGCAGTCTGAGTGATCTTTTTCGAAAGCAAATATGTCACACCTCTATTTAAAACCCTTTAAGAGCTTTTCATTGCCTCTAGGATAAAGAGCAAAATCTGTAGCTCTTCCTCTTTCCTTCCGTCTGCACCTCCGCCCTCTGTCACACGGCTCATATTCCCAACCCTTCATCCTTCCCTACGTTATCTTTTTTTTTTCCCATAATCACCTTCTTCTTCTTCTCCTTCTTTTTTTTTTTTTTTTTTAGGGTTTTGCCATGCTGCCCAGGCTGATCTCGTTGAACTCCTGGCCTCAAGTGATCCTCCCACTTCGGCCTCCCAAAGTGCTGGGATTACAGGTGTGAGCCACCACACTCGGCCTCCATAATCACTTTCTAACAGTCTATATACTTTATTCGGACTATTATTTGTTGTCTATCTCCCTCCCTCCTCTAGAATGTAAGCTGCATGAGTCCATGGATCTTTGTTTTGCACACAGCTATATCGCTAGTTTGCACCAAATTTGCCCCCTCAAGTCTGCCCCCCACCCCGCCAAAATTCGTATGTTTAAGTCCTAACGCCCAGTACCTCAGAATGTGACTATATTTGACATAGGGTCTTTAGGAGGTAATTAAGTAAAATGAAGTCATTAGGATGGGTCATAATTCGATCTGACTGGTGTCCTTATAAGAAGAGATGAGGGCTGAGCGTGGTGGCTCGTGCCTGTAATCTCAGCACTTTGGGAGGCCAAGGCAGGTGGATCATGTGAGGTCAGGAATTTGAGACCAGCCTGACCAATATGGTGAAACCCCATCTCTACTAAAAATACAAAAATTAGCTGGGCGTGGTGGAGTGCACTTGTAGTCCCAGCTACTCGGGAATTGCTTGAACCCGGGAGGCAGAGGTTGCAGTGAGCTAAGATTGTGCCACTGCACTCCAGCCTGGGCAACAGAGTGAGACTCCATCTCAAAAAGAAAAAAAAAAAAAAGATGAGGACACAGACAAATATAGAGGGAAGATCATGTGAAGACACAGGATGAAGGTGGCCATCTACAGGCCAAAGAGAGAGGCCTCAGAAGAAACCAACCGTACTGACACCTTGATCTCAGACGTCAGCCTCTAGGACTGTGAGAAAATAAATTTCTGTTGTTTAAGCCACCTGGTCTGTGGCACCTTGTTACTGGGCAGCCCTGACAAACTAATACACTCCCAAACACCTAGGACAGCTCCCAGCGCATAGTAAGCACTCAGCAAATATTTGCTAAAAGACTAGATAAATGGGAGGCTGTTTTGGAAAACTTTCAAACTGGTTTTCTCCTCTGCTTTCACACCACCACAGCATCATCACAACAGAAGAAGAATTCTATGAGCAAAAGTGGTGAGGGGGTTTTCCCCCACACACTAAGTCCTCCAATTGAATTCCAACACTCTCTACCTGGAGATACTGTCAGATCCCACAAAGGGAGGGCTCAGTCTCCAAGGCTGCCCCTCCACACACACTAGGTGCAAGTCCAAGCCTCCAGAACTTCTGACTGACTGGTTTAAGTTGGGGTTCCCACAATCGCCTCTTTGGGTTCCATTAATTTGCTGAAGCAGCTCAGAGAACTCAGGAAACAAGTTTACTGGTTTATTATGAAGGGTATTGAAAAAGATACAGGTAAAGAGATGCATAGGGCAAGGTATGGGGCAAGGGGCGCGGAGCTTCTACGATCTCCCTGGGTGCAGCACCCTCCAGGAACCTTTATGTGTTCAGCTATCGGGAAGCTCTCCAAACCCAGTCTTCTTGGATTTTGACGGACGTGTCATTATGTCAGCATTCCTTCCCCTAAGGTATGTGGCAAGACTCTGTCAGGAGAGGGTCTTAAGATCCATAATCAGAAAAGTGGGGGAAAGATTTGAGTTCTGCCTTGCGGCAGGTGAAAGGAGAGTGGGAGAAGATCAGATTCTGTTTCCTGAGGCCAGCTTCTGAGGCCTAGCACACCCAATATTATAACAAGAGTGTAACAAGGGCTATGGGAGTTATGAGCCAAGAACCATGGGCGAAAACCAATATATATATGTACATCATAACACCGCAGAGGCCCTCCTTGATCTGGCCCCTGCTGTCGTCTCCCAACATCCCCTGCAACATTTCCCTTTGATCTCTCAACTCTATCCAAACAGGACTTTTCCGAAGTCCTGAAACATGACTTGCTTTCCCCACTCAGAACCTTTGCATACTGTGCTCTCTGTCCCGGAGTGCTCTCCCCATCATCCCACTAGCCCTCCCCCACACCAGCACCACAGTTTTGCATGATTTATCCTTCAGGTCTCAAATGAAATTCAAAAAAATATTTTCTCAAGCAGATTAATTGGCTCTCAAATGAGGTTAGTTAGGCCTTTGTGTTCTGCTCTCCCATCTATTCATCTCTTCTCTGTGTGTACGTTGCTTAGAAGGAATGTTGTGTTGGTTTGGAAGAATGACTGATAAATTACTCAGAGGAGGGAGTGAGACCCACAGTGAGACATAAGGAAAGTAATTTTTTCTCTTGAGTGGGATGCAGATAAAAGGAAGGAGAGAATAAAAGCTTCAGATTCATCTGCTATAACTTGTTTTTTTGTTGCTGTTGTTGTTTTTGTTTTTTTTTTTTGAGACAGGGTCTCCGTCTCCCAGGCTGGAGTGCAGTGGCGCCATCACGGCTCACTGCAGCCTCGACCTCCTGGGCTCAAGTGATTCTCCCACCTCAGCCTCCCGAGGAGCTGGGACTACCCATGCCCGGCTAATTTTTGTATTTTCTGTAGAGACAGGGTTTTGGCATGTTGCCTAGGCTGGCCTCAAACTCCTGGGCTCAAGTGATCTGCCCTCCTCAGCCAGCATTACAGGCATGAGCCACCGTGCACCCACTGGTGCCCAGTCTCATCTGTTATAGTTTGACAAATACCTGGTATTGGGACAATTTCTGAGCTGTTTGTTTGAGAGACTGATGGAAGATATTGAGATAAATTTTAACTACACTTTTTTTCTAAACAAGGAAAGGGTCTAGCACTGTGATTTCTGCTTGTTGTGGGGTCCTATCATTTATGGAACTTTCTTATATCTTTTATTTTTTTTGAGACAGAGTCTTGCTTTGTTGCCCAGGCTGGAGTGCAGTGGCATGATCTCAGGTCACTGCAACCTCCGCCTCCCGGGTTCAAGCGATTTCCAGATATTTTTTGTATTTTTAGTAGAGACGGGGTTTCACTATGTTAGTCAGGCTGGTCTCTAACTCCTGACCTCAAGTGATCCACCCGCGTCTGCCTCCCAAAGTGCTGGGATTACAGTCATGAGCCACCGCACCCAGCCCCTTTCCTATATCTTTTAACCCAACATCCACTAGCTATGACCTTCTACTCACTCCATTCTCCCTGTATTCACCCCCTCCCCAGACAAACCCCACCTCCTTTCACTGTTCCAATCTGCTTCTCTCACAGCTCTCTGTCCATTTCTGTGACTGGCTGCTGGATTTGATCCAGCAGCACAGAAACCAGCAACCCAATGAAGGTAAGATACCCACCCAGCAGCCTGGCTCAAGTTCCAGGCATACAGAGCCCTGTTTCCAATCCTGTTGGTCCTAAAAATATACCAACCCTTGGCAGGTGGCTGGGCTATTTTCAACCTTGGGGGCCTCAGGAATCAAGGGATTCGTGCCAGGTCAGGAAGTAGAAAAGCAGGCTTTCATTGGTGGGCTTCATATAGAAACAGCTGTCTCGTGGCATGAGTTCAACTGATTCTCAATTGTCTATTTACTGGCATTGCCATTTTGCTGTTTCCTTTTTAAAGCTCAATCACATTTTCCAGTTCCACCCTAAAACATGAACCTGGGATAGCAAATGCAGATATTGGGAGGGGAGGGTGAAAGTCCAGAGAAATATCTTTTTAAAACCTGTCCACCTTCATGTAGTTCTGGAATTACAGAGGAGCGCTGAAGGAACACTGAGTGACTTCTAGTTTCTCAGCAGTTTCAGGCTTAAACATCATGTCTAAAAAGTGGGTCATGGTGCCTGTTTCTGCTGGCAAAATTAAAGTACTATTATTATCCCCATTTTACAGGGGAGGAAACCTGAGGAACAGAGAGGTTAAATTACTTGTCCAAGCTCACACAACTAGGAAGTGGCAAACTCAGATCTGTCAGGTTTCAAAGCTTATGCTCTTAAACACTAGTGTTTCTGACACTGTGGTCCTCAAGTTGTCCCACAGAATGGTATTAAGTGAATGACCATCTTATAACCAAATACTGTCATGCAATTTCAGCACTAAAATTTGCATTTCTGTTTACAATCATAATGGTACCAAAGATTACTACTTTAATTCTTTTGGATCCAAGGGAAAAGAACAGAGGTAGACATAAAGTATAAGTGATATATTTCCTTCAAATGAAGCCAGATAACATCAAAGTTAATTCAGAGGAATTGTTTTAATAATGCACATGCTAATATTCACACTGGGGCAAGTGATTTCATTTTAGCAAAACAACACCATCCATTATATTAAACTAGTGTTAGTGATTTGAGTTGTATTGATTTTTTAGTTTTGTTTGCATTTAATATGTGAAATCATTCTGGATTTACAGTTGTTTAAATGCTATGAGTATAAGGAGTTTATGTCTTGTTTTATGTTATCATATATGTAAGTAATATTATAATAGAAGATCAACACTGAGGGCCTGAAATAATTATTTTCTGATGGAAAGTGTCCACACATTGTTCCTATTTGAGAATCTGCTGTACAGGGCATTGAAAACTGTAAAGAGCTGCATGACTGTCCAGGAATTCTTTTTGTTAGAATTTTGTTTTTGTTGCTGTTATTACCTTGGAGATATCTGAAGGACTCAAGGTGACCCTAACCTCCCTTAAACCACTGGCGCATGTAGGCAATAAAACTAGACATCTTTGGCATGTCTTGACTATTCAGTCTAGTTACTGTATCTTGGTAATTTGTGTTTTAAGCTATTGCTAAAAGATCGGACAATTTTCTCATTTGTTTCTCCAAACAAAAAGGATGCAGTGGCAGGTCTTAAGGTGAGGAAAGAGAAAAAGGGGGATAATTTCTATTTTCTTTCACTTCCTCCAAATTGCATATCATTTTCAGCTCCTTTCAAACCTGAATGTAGTTATGAAATTGGGCAAATTGGTTCAAAATGATTGCCCACTCCCTATTCTCCAAAAAGAAAGAAATGGAATGAAATCAAAGCTCCTCACTCCATCCCCAGAGTAAAGGGAAATGTTTGATGCAACTCAGACTGGAACTCTAATTCTGGCTTTGCAATTTAGAAGCTCTGAGCCTCAGTTTCCTTACATGCAAAATAGGGATAAGATAATACTATCTTCAACCTCATAGAGCTGTAGTGAAGATTAATGTAAATGAGATAATATGTGTATATCATCTAGATGGTGCCTATCACAAAGGAGGTACTCAAAAAAACTTGATTTTTTTTTTTGAGACAGAGTCTGGAGTGCAGTGGCGCAATCTCGGCCCACTGCAACCTCCGCCTCCCGGGTTCAAGTGATTCTCATGCCTCAGCTTCCCAAGTATCTGGGACTACAGGTGTCCATCACCACGTCTGGCTAATTTTTGTATTTTTTGTACAGACAGGGTTTCACTATTTTGGCCAGGCTGGTCTCGAACTCCTGGACTCAGGTAATCCTCCTGCCTCGGTCTCACAAACTGCTGGGATTACAAGCCTGAGCCACCACACCCGGCTGAAAAACAGTGATTATTATCATCTTCAAATCTCTCTCCCAGCAGGACTGCACAAATGTTTTATTCTTCTTTACTTTTGTAAAAATTATTTTGTTACTACTTTAATGCTTTCAGTGGAATCAACAAATGTTTTATTAACTTACTAATTCCCTCTAACAACAGAGCCTATTTTATTTTTTTGTCCACATTCTTTCAGGGCAAACACATGGAAAAATGCTTAAGATATAATGTTAAGCCAAAAAAAAAAAAAAAAAGGTGAAGGGAAACAAAAGTGCGTGTACATGGAACTTACAACCAAGGCTGGGCCTCTGTCTTCCTCTTTGCTGTATCTCCAGTCCTTAGAACAATGATTGTTGCCTGGTAAGTGGTATGACTTAATAAATACCTGTGGAATGAACAAACTATGGAAAAATTTGAAAGCAGCTGAACAAGGACAGAAGGAAACATCTAGGAGTGAAAAATACTGGGATTGGATTAGAGCAGAAATGTGACTCTCTTTTCCTTCCTTCCTCCCTCCCTCCCTCCCTTCCTTCCTTCTTTCCCTTCTTCTTTCCTTTTTTTCCTCTCTCCCTTCCTTTCTTCTTTCTTTTCCTCCTTCCCTTCTTCTTTCTAAAAATTTTTAAAGCATTAAAATATATTTACAGTTGAAACATGGGAAAATGAATGTATCCTGTTTGCCTTACAGAAAAAATGCACGTTAAAAATTTCAGTCAAGCTGGCCAAAGGAGCCACAGATGTATTATTAAATTGTAATCTGGCATTATAAATTATAAGCAGGCTTTGCTGGGAATGTTCCTTGGTCCTTTTATTGCACTGTAAGGAGAAAATATTCAGAACACTTTCAAGCGTTCGCACTTCAAATAAACATAAAAGAAAGGGGCAACTTGGCAATGGGTGAAATGCCATGCAGGCTTCAACATGTGAACCTAATAGAGTTGCTGTAGAGAGCTTGACAAGTAAATTTATTAGAATTTGTTCATGAAATAATTTATTTATAGTGTATGGACAATGAACCACATTCAACTTTTCTATTTAAACTCTTGGAGTTTTGAATGTACCTTGAAAGAGTTCAACTTCTTCATTTTACAGATGAGAAAAGTAATCCCAGTTTGGGGATGTGACTTCTCCAAAGTCACATTTGTATTTCTATCCCTCAGCAGCCTCATCCCAATCAATCTCCACACTTGCATAGGGCTTGAGTTCTCTTTTTTTTTCTTTTGAGACAGAGTCTCACTCTTTTACCCAGGCTGGAGTGCAGTGGTGGGATCTCAGCTCACTGCAACCTCTGCCTTCCAGGTTCAAGCAATTTTCCTGTCTCAGCCTCCCAAGTAGCTGAGACTACAGGCACACACCACCAGGCCCGGCAAATTTTTGTATTTTTAGTAGAGATGGGGTCAGGCTGGTCTCGAACTCCTGACCTCATGTGATCCACCCACCTTGGCCTCCCAAAGTGTTGGGATTACAGGCGTGAGCCACCGTGCCCGGCCACCAGGTTTGAGTTTTGTTTTTCTTTTTTCTTTCCTTTTTTTTTTTTTTTTTTTGAGATGGAGTCTTGCTCTGTCACCCAGTCTGGAGTGCAGTGGCGTGATCTCGGGTCACTGCGACCTCTGCCTCCTGAGTTCAAGCGATTCCCCTGCCTCAGCCTCCCATGTAGCTGGGATTACAGGTGCCTGCCACCATGCCCGGCTAATTCGGGCTTGATTTTTCAAAGTGCATTGACACACATCTTGGTGTCTCAGGTTCTCCATGTACAAATTGGGGTTAATTATGGAAACTACCTCGTTCAAGACTACTGTGAGAATTAAATGAAATAGCCTCCAGTAAGCATTAACAATTGTTATTATCTTCTTAAATAAAAATTGTGGGAAGCCAATTGTTTTGGACTGAGATCCTGGACTAGGCCTAACAGAGCAAACCAAACCAGAATGGAGTCACTAGTTCTAGGTGCCATGTAATCAAACTGAACTTTAAAATGAGCCAACTTTCCAAAAAATAAGATATTCACAGTGGCCAATCAGAAGGGGCCCAGTTTATCTGAGCCAGTATGATAATGAAGTCCCCTCTATTCTAACCCTGTAAGGAAAGTAACTTTGAAATGAACAATTTGCGGGGTGTGGTGGCTCACACCTGTAATCTCAGCACTTTGGGAGGCCAAGGTGGGAAGACTGTTCGAGCCCAGGAGTTCCAGACCAGCCTGGGCAACATAAGGAGACCCTGTCTCTACAAAAAACTAAAAAATTAGCTGAGTGCAGTAATGCGTGCCTGTGGTCCCAGCTACTTACGAGACTGAGGTGGGAGGATTGCTTGAGCCTAGGAGGATGAGGCTGCAGTGAGCTGTGATCACACCACTGCATTCCAGCCTGGGTGACAGAGTGAGACTCTATCATTAAAAATAAATAAATAAATAAAAACAAGTGAAAAAAATGAACAATCTACTTTTTGTTCTCTATTTTTGCTTCTTTACCACTTTTCTGCCTATAAAACCAACCCTCTCTGCTCTGCTCATTGGAATTCCTTTTATTTTATGGATGGGATGCTGCCCAATTCATGAATCATTAATAAAAGCCATTTAGATCTTTTCAACTCAACTTGTTGAAAGTTTGCTTTTCGACATCTTTATTGTTATAATTACTATCTTGTGGAATTTCCTCCACAGCCTTGGAAGGCAGGCAGCATACGCCCTCCCATCATTTTACCTGTGAACATATGAAAGACAGAGGGGTTAAGCGGCTCATCTAGCTTGTAAGTACCACAGTCACATCTGGAACTCTGATATTCTGCCACCCCATGCATTGATCAACTCCTTCAAGATCCTTTCCAACTCTAAAATTCTGTGGTTTCAATATAAATGAATCTCAGGGTCAGCATTTTAAAAACTGAATTTTTTGTCTCAAGAAAGTAGCAAAGGGTAGAGCTCACATTAGATAGAGTCGTCCCTCTGTATCTACAGAGGATTGGCTCTAGGACCCTCATGGATACCAAAATTCTCAGATGCTCAAGTCTCTGATATAAAATGGCATAGTATTTGCATATAACTGATGCACATCCTTCTTTATATAAACCATCTCTAGATTACTTATAATACCCAATACAATGTAAATGCTATGTAAATACATACACTGCATTGTTTAGGGAAGAATGACAACAACAACAAAAAATCTGTACATGTTCAGCACAGGCATTTTTTTTCAAATATCTTTGATTTGAAGTTGATTGAATCCACAGATGCATAACCCACAGATACAGAGGGCTGTCTGTACTAATAAATCAGTGGTGTCCCATTTAGTGCATTTAATTTATGCAGATTTAACTGTGTGGGTATGCTCTACCAATACAGGAAAATAAAAGAAATAGAAAAAGCAAATCCATTTGCCATTCCATTTAGTAAGTATATGCCACAGAATAAGCATGAGACAGGAGTAAATCAGTTGGACAGCATATATGCAAGGGCATGGATAGTATGCTTTATGGGAAATTATTGGAACTTTCAAGAAATATATATATATATATTTTAGACAGAGTCTTGCTCTGTTGCCCAGGCTGGAGTGCAATGGTGGCATCTCGGCCCACTGCAACCTCTGCCTCCTGGGTTTTCAAGCAATCCTCATCCCTCAGCCTCCCAAGTAGCTGGGATTACAGGCATGCACCACCAAACCTGGTTAATTTTTGTATTTTAGTAGAGACAGGCTTTTCCCATGTTGGCCAGGCTGGTCTCGAATGCTGGCCTCAAGTGGTCTGCCTGACTCGGCCTCCCAAAATGCTGGGATTACAGGTGTGAGCCACTGTGCCCAGTCCTTTCAAGAATAATTTTTTTTTCTTTTTTATTTTGAGATGGAGTCTCACTCTGTCACCCAGGCCAGAGTGCAATGGAGCAATTTCGGCTCACTGCAACATCTGCCTCCCAGGTTCAAGTGATTCGCCTGCCTCAGCCTCCAAAGTAGCTGAGACTATAGGTGCCTGCCACCACGCCTGGCTAATTTTTTGTATTTTTTAGTAGAGACGGGGTTTTGCCATGTTGGCCAGGCTGGTCTTGAACTCCTGACCTCAAGTGATCTGTCTGCCTTGGCCCCCCAAAGTGCTGGGATTACAGACATGAGCCACTGCGTGTGGCCTGCTAGTATCTTTTTTTTTAAATGCTTTTTTTTTTTTTTTTTGAGACAGAGTCTCACTCTGTCACCAAGGCTGGAGTGCAGTGGTGTGATCTCAGCTCACTGCAACCTCTGCCTCCTGGGTTCAAGCAATTCTCCTGCCTCAGCCTCCCGAGTAGCTGGGTATACATGCTCCCGCCACCACGCCTGGCTAATTTTTGTATTTTTAGTAGAGACGGGGTTTCACCATGTTGGCCAGGCTGGTCTCGAACTCCTGACCTCGTGATTCGCCCACCTCGTCCTCCCAAAGTGTTGGGATTACAGGCATGAGCCATCGCATCTGGCCAAGAATAATTTTAATGTGATTTTTGGCTTGACATGCTGACTCTGTAACTTAACTTTCACATTAGATATGACACTGCAATACTACTGCTACTGCTACTACTAACAGTATCATTTACAGATTACTACATGTTGAAGTGTTAAGTTATTTTTAAAGTGCACTACCTTATTTAATTACCATAAGAATCCTATAAGAACAGGTACTTAATTATCCCCATTTTCTTTAGGAATTTATGATACTAGTAATAATAGTATTGTAATAAAAGCTGCAAACTTTTGAAAGTCTAATAGCTCAGAAAGGTCACTTGTTCAAAATCTTAACAGCTCTTAAGTATCAGACCCAGAGTTACAACCCACATTGGTGAAGTTACACAGACAGAACTCATAAAATGTGACAGGCATTGAGAAGTGATTTCTTTCTTTTTCTTAGTTTTTTGTTGAGATAGGGTCTCGCTCTGTTGCCCAGGCTGGAGTGCAGTGGCACAACCTTGGCTCACTGCAACCTCCGCCTCCTGGGTTCAAGCGATTCTCCTGTCTCAGCCTCCTGAGTAGCTGGGATTACAGGCACAAGCCACCACGCCCAGCTAATTTTTGTATTTTTAGTAGAGATGGGGTTTCGCCATGTTGGCCAGGCTGGTCTCAAACTCCTGACCTCAGGTGATCCGCTCACCTTGGCTTCCCAAAGTGCTGGGATTATAGCGGTGAGCCACTGCACCCAGCCGAGAAGTGATTTCTTATTGGTCATCATATCTCCATGAGAAGTTGTATCTAAAAGCCCTAGAATGTCATTTGGAATGGATGTATTTGTTTGAGAACATGCATTTAAATCCTGGACAAGACCAGAATGGCTTTGCTGTCACCCTGACAGTTGTTGAGCCGAAGTATTTGTTTCTCTAAAATTATTTGTATAGGTTCCTTTTAAAAAGTTATTGGCTGGGCAAGATGGTTCACGCCTGTAATCCCAGCACTTTGGGAAGCCAAGGCAGGAGGATTGCTTGAGGTCAGGAGTTCGAGACCAGCCTGGGCAACATGGTCAAACTCCATCTCTATAAAAAATACAAAAATTAGGCCAGGCGGGGTGGCTCACGCCTGTAATCTCAGCACTTTGGGAGGCCAAGGCTGGCAGATCATGAGGTCAGGAGTTCAAGACTAGCCTGACCAACATGCTGAAACCCCGTCTCTACTAAAAACAACAAAAAAATATTAGCTGGGCATGGTGGTGCACGCCTGCAATCCCAGGTACTCAGGAGGCTGGGGCAGGAGAATCTCTTGAACCCGGGAGGTGGAGGTTGCAGTGAGCAGAGATCGAGCCACTGCACTCCAGCCTGGGCAACAGAGGGAGACCCCGTCTCAAAAAACAAACAAACAAACAAAAAAACACACAAAAAACCAACAACAACAACAAAAATTAGCTGGGTGTGGTGGTGCACACTTATGGTCCCAGCTATTCAGGAGGCTGAGGTAGAAGGATCACTTGAGCCTGGGAAGTAGAGGTTGCAGTGAGCTGAGATTGTGCCACTGTGCTCCAGCCTGGGTGACAGAGCAAGACCCTATCTTAAAATAAATAAATAAATAAATGTCATTTTGTAAGGTAGCTATTGTTTTATCTAAAAATGAAAATCTGTTCAACAGAAGCAATGCCTGAAGTTTCAAAAATCATGTGACTTTAGAAACTCTGATAAGTTTGTCCATGAGCTTTAAACTGATTTCCCTTCTACAGTAAAGTAGAAATTTGGAGGCCAGTTTCTGCAAATGCTCTGGGTGACTGTGGCCAACACACCTCCTCTAGATGGTCCTCAGTTTTTTTCCTAAATTTGAGATGGTATTTTAGGATTCCATCCAGCTCTATTATATGAATTGAAATATTCCTGGTTTCTCTTAAATACCTGGATAATTCTGGTCCTTATAAATGGCTAATTTTTATTTCATCAGTTACTAAGTCTAAATATCACCTAGAATATGAAGAGTAAAACTTTCAAAGAGCTCTTCAAAATTTGAGATGTTGTTTTTCACAGTGATATGTTTGTGCCAACAAATAAGAAAACAAGTTGTAGGTATATAAACCATTTGTAAGAGCCCATCGACACTGAATGCAAAAGTGGGGATTCTCCTAAACAACTGTGGAAACCACTTTGAAAATAAATATTTTTCTCTTTTATAATACAAGGTTGAGGCCGGGCGCGGTGGCTCGCGCCTTTAATCCTAGCACTTTGGGAGGCCGGGGCGGGCGGATCATGAGGTCAGGAGATTGAGACCATCCTGGCTAACGTGGTGAAACTCCGTCTCTACTAAAAATACAAAAAATAAGCCGGGCATGGTGGTGGGCGCCTGCAGTCCCAGCTACTCGGGAGGCTGAGGCAGGAGAATGGCGTGAACTTGGGAAGTGGAGCTTGCAGTGAGCTGAGATCGTGCGCGCCACTGCACTCCAGCCTGGGCGACAGAGCGAGACTCCGTCTGAAAAAAAAAAAAAAATACAAGATTGATGTTAAAGACAAAATCTATTTCATACTTCCTATGCATTCCTAAAAGTCAATTTTAACTCTTGTGCTGTCTCCTTAACATTTGTTGTATTTTCAAGTCATATCTTTATTTTCCCAGAACTTTCTCATTTTCTGATTGCTTTTTCTGGTTTTATGTTTGTAATATATTTTTTCATCTTTCTGGGGTTCGTTTTTGATTTTTTTATTATCTGCTTCCTTCAGGATCAGCTGTTTCTTTGTTCTTTTTTTTTTTTTCTTGAGATGGAGTCTCACTCTGTCATCCAGGCTGGAGTGCAGTGGCATGACCTCAGCTCACTACAACCTCCACCTCCCGGGGTCAAGCAATTCTTCTGCCTCAGCCTCCTGAGTAGCTGGGACTACTGGCATGCACCACCATGACCGGCTAATTTTTGTATTTTTAGTGGAGACAGGGTTTCACCATGTTGGGAAGGCTGGTCTTGAACTCCTGACCTCAGGTGATCTGCCCGCCTCAGCCTCCCAAAGTGTTGGGATTACAGGCGTAAGCCACCACGCCGGGCCTTGAACTTCTTTTATGTTGTTTTCCTTCAAATTGTTGGTGTTCCTTAGTTGACCATTTGTTTATAATTGGAGGACTTTGATGAATAGGAGAAATAGCTTGTCTTTGAATAGATCTGTTTACCCTAAGGTCATCATTCCTGTAAGGACTATCTGCCTTCAGCCTCTGTCAGAGCAGATGGGTCCCTTAATGAGCAGGCTTGCCTTTGGGTACTGGGCAGTGAAGCCAGCTCAGGTCATCCTCCCAACATCCTCATTGCTAAAGCAAGCAGGACTTTATTCTTTGTGTACTTTACCCCTGGGTGCTGCTTCGTTTCCTTTCTCCCCTCTGGGTCTGCCGTGGAGGCTGGAAGTAACCACAGGCTCTGTCTGCCTCTCTCCTTTGTCCCAATACCCATTTCTAGGGCTGGCAAGATAAACTACCTACTCCAATAAAGAAACAGTTATTGAGTGGGTGCTGGTTACAAATGCTGCTTCATATACCTTGGAAACAGGGAGGAACCTTCAGTCCTAGATGTTCCACCCTGATTTCTGATCCTCAATCTACTTTGCTTTCTGTACCTGTGAACTTCAAGACCTATGAGTTAGTCCTATGAACTTTTTGAGGGTGGGGGACATGTCTCATTCACTGTCGTATCTCCAGAATCTAGAATAGTATCTGCCACAGAGTAGGTGCTCATGAAGTTTTCATGATCCAATGAAGGGGACCAAATTATGGAGGGCCTTGGTGCCAAATTATTTTATCCTGAAGAAAATGAGGAGTTACTGAAGATTTTTTGAGCAAGGGGAAGTCATGATTGGATCTGTAGTTTTGAAAGATCATTTTGACTACAGAATGGGCAGTTAGAGGAAGTCTAGAGACCTGTTAGAAGACTGTTCCAATTATCCAAACAAGAGATGATGATCAGTGCTTAAACTAAATTTGTGGCAATGGGGATAAAGAGATGGGAATTGATTCAAATGTAAACCAAAAATAAAATTCTAACCCCCCCCCCCCCGCCCCCAATCATCTGAATGGACTTCTTCCTTGGCCAGGGCACTCTCGAAATATAACCTGAGAGACTGGTTCAGGCCTTGACGGGAAGTGGGGGCCAGACATGCCTTCTTATACTTCTCTGGTATTAACATCAATGCAGTCTGATAAGAAGCATTTACGGCCAGGCACGGTGGCTCATGCCTGTAATCCCAGCACTTTGGGAGGCTGAGGTGGGCGGATCACCTGATGTCAGTGTTAGATCTCTGAGCCCAAGCTAAGCCATCGTATCCCCAGTGACCTGCACGTATACATCCAGATGGCCTGAATCAACTGAAGATCCACAAAAAAAGTGAAAATAGCCTTAACTGATGACATTCCACTATTGTGATTTATTTCTGCCCCAGCCTAACTGATCAAAGTTACTTTGTAATCTCCCCCACCCTTAGGAAAGTTCTTTATAATCTCCCCCACCCTTAAGAAGGTTCTTTGTAATTCTCCCCACCCTTGAGAATGTACTTTGTGAGATCCGCCCCGTGCCCCCAAAAACATTGCTCTTAACTCCACCGCCTATCCCAAAACCTATAAGAACTAATGATAATCCCACCACCCTTTGCTGACTCTTTTCGGACTCAGCCCGCCTGCACCCAGGTGAAATAAACAGCCATGTTGCTCAAACAAAGCCTGTTTGGTTGTCTGTTCACACGGATGTGTGAGACAGTCAGGAGTTTGAGACCAGCCTGGCCAACATGGTGAAACCCCATCTCTACTAAAAACACAAAAAATTAGCTGGGCGTGGTGGTGCATGCCTGTAGTCCCAGCTGCTCGGGAGACTGAGGCAGGAGAATCGTCTGAGCCTGGGAGGCAGAGGTTGCAGTGAGCGGAGATCTGTCACTGCACTCCAGCCTGGGTGACAGAGTGAGACTCTGTCTCAATAAAAAAAAAAAAGAAGCATTTACAATCTATTCTCTCTGAAGCCTGCTACCTGGAGGCTTCATCTGCATGGTAAAACTTTGGTCTCCACAACCTCTTATCACATCTCAGACATTTCCTTTCTGTTGATACCAGGTCTTCAGATAAACTTAACCAATTGTCAACCAGAAGGTTTTAAATCTACCTATAACCTGAAAGCCCCCCTCCCTGCTTTGAGTTGTCCCACCTTTCTGGACCAAACCAATGTACATCTTAAATGTATTTGATTTAAGTCTCGGGCCTCCCTAAAATGTATACAACCAAGCTGCACCCTGACCACCTTGGGCAAATGTTCTCAGGATCTCCTGGGGGCTGTGTCACAGGCCATGGTCACTCATATTTGGCTCAGAATAAATCTCTTCAAATATTTTAAAGAGGTTGACTCTTTTTGTCGACACAAACAAATATTTATTGTGCACCTAGCAGGTGGCAGGCTTAGTCCTAGATGCTGGGGATGCAGCAGTGAATAACACAAAGTTTTACCCTTATGGAGCTCACATTCTAGGGGCGGAAGGAAGAAAAATAAACAGCAATTTCATATATTACCTTTGTGAGGTCATAGTAAATACTAAGAAAGATAAAGCAGAATAAGGAGGCAGAGATCAAGTAGGGTAGACGTCAGGCCTCAGAGCCCAGGCTAAGCCATCATATCCCCTGTGACCTACAGGTATACATCCAGATGGCCTGAAGTAACTGAAGAATCACAAAAGAAGTGAAAATGGCCTGTTCCTGCCTTAACTGATGACATTACCTTGTGAAATTCCTTCTCCTGGCTCATCCTGGCTCAAAAGCTCCCCCACTGAGCACCTTGTGTTCCCCGCCCCTGCTCGCCAGAGAACAACCCCCTTTGACTGTAATTTTCCTTTACCTACCCAAATCCTATAAAACAGTCCTACCCCTATCTCCCTTCGCTGACTCTCTTTTCAGACTCAGCCCTTCTGCACCCAGGTGAAATAAACAGCCTTGTTGCTCACACAAAGCCTGTTTGGTGGTCTCTTCACATGGATGCGAGTGAAAGTAGAGACATGCCATTTATGATATGGTGTTCTGTGAAGCAGTGGAGAAAAGACTGAAGGAAGTGAGGAAGCCGCAAGAAAACCTGGGGAGCCTGTGGTGGTTCACGCCTGTAATCCTAGCTTCTCAGGAGGCTGAGGTGGGAGGATTACTTGAGCTCTGGAGTTTGAGACCAGCCTGGGCAACATAGTGAGAACCTGTCTCTACAAAAATAAAAAATTAGCCGGGTGTGATGGCACATGCCTGTAATCCCAGCTATTCGGGAGGCTGAGGCAGGAGGATTGCTTGAGCCTAGAAGGTTGTGGCTGCAATGGGCCATGATCTGGCCACTGCGTTCCAGCCTGGGGACAGAGTGAGACCCTGTATTAGTCAGTTTTCACACTGCTATACCCAAGACTAGATAATTTATAAAGAAAAGAGGTTTGACTCACAGTTCAGCATGGCTGGGGATGCCTCAGGAAACTTAAAATCATGGTGGAAGGCAGAGGGGAAGCAAGGCACCTTCTTCACAAGGCAGCAGGAAGGAGAAGTGCTGAGTGAAGGGGGAAGAGCCCCTTATAAAACCATCAGATCTCGTGAGACTCACTCACTATCACAAGAACAGCATGGGGGAAACCACACCCATGATCCAATTACCTCCACTTGGTCTCTCCTTTGGCATGTGGGGATTATGAGGATTACAATTCAAGATGAGATTTGGGTGGAGACACAAAACCTAACCATATCAGACCCTGTCTCTAAAAAATTAAAATTAAAAAAAAAGAAAAGAGGCCGGGCGTGGTGGCTCACACCTTCAGTCCCAGCACTTTGGGAGGCCGAGGCGGGCAGATCACGAGGTCAGGAGATCGAGATCATCCTGGCTAACACGGTGAAACCCTGTCTCTACTAAAAATACAAAAAATTAGCCGGGCATCGTGGTGGGCACCTGTAGTCCCAGCTACTCGGGAGGCTGAGGCAGGAGAATGGCATGAACCCGGGAGGCGGAGCTTGCAGTGAGCCAAGATCGTGCCACTGCACTCCAGCCTGGGCTACAAAACGAGACTCTGTCTCAAAAAAAAGAAAAAAGAAAAGAAAAAAAGAAAGTCTGGGGGAAGAGCATTCCAAGCAGAGGGAATAGTAATTGCAAAGGCCCTGAAGTGTATAAAAGCTATTTAGAAGTTCAATGTGCCATTCAATAATGAGAAGCTGACCTCAGGTGGGTTGGTTGGTTCTATAATCTGAGCCCAAAAAGCAAGGACCACTTTCGCTTTCTTTCTTGCTTTCTTCCTTCCTTCCTTTCTTTTTTTTTTTTGACAGAGTCTTACTCTGTTGCCCAGGCTGGAGTGCAATGGCACTATCTCAGCTCACTGCAACCTCCGTCTCCTGGGTTCAAACAATTCTCCTGCCTCAGCCTCCCAAGTAGCTAGGATTACAGGTGTCTGCCACCATGCCCGGCTAAGTTTTTGTATTTTTAGTAAAGACGGGGTTTTGCCATGTTGCCCAGGCTGGTCTCGAACTCCTGACCTCACGTGATCGACCCGACTCAGCCTCCCAAAGTGCTGGGATTATAGGTGTGAGCCACCACACCTGGCTGCAAGGACCACTTTCTAGGCAAGAAAACCAATAAAAGAAGAAATTCTGAGAACACAACACTGGCTAAGTAGGGAAGGCTCTGTTACCAGAAGGCTCTATTGTAGAAGGGCCCAGATGCCAGAAAATGGCCCTGAGCCAGGGAGCCAATGTCACTCTGGAAACAGGTCAGTAGTGTGAAGGGAGAGGCTCTTTCAGATGTCCCTGGCATGAATATTGTGGCAAGCAGAATAATGGAGCCCCAAAGATACCCATTTTGTAACTCCCAGCATCTGTGAATATTTACATGGCAAGGAGGTGTAAGCTAAAAGAATCCAAGGTCCCTCCACCGACTGAAGGGACTCCTTCTTGGCCAAGGGGACCTCTCACAAAAACCTTAAAGACTGAATTCCTGGCCATGAGAAGAAGTGAGATTGAACGTGCCTCATTATACCCCCACCCCTTTGGAGCTTAGGCACAACTGACCAGACTCTTTATGACTAAGATACCCAATTGTAAACAAGACCTAAGGCTATGCAAGTCAAAGGTTAAATTGCAGTTGCCAGTCATTGATCTTGTGACATAGCATCCTTATCTTAAAACATTCCTTTCTGTTGACTCCCAAGTTTTAGACAGAGCTTTACTCCTTTAACCAACTGCAAGTTAAAGAATCTCGGAGGCCACCTATGACCTGTAAACCCCCACTTCAAAATATCCAGCTTTTTTTGGCCAAACCAATGTATAAACTCTATGTATTGATTTATGACTTTGCCTGTAACTTCTACTTCCCTGAAATATATGAAACAGAGTTGTGACCTAACTGCCTCACGACCACTTACTCAAGGCTTCTTGGATTTGTGTTTCTTCCTGGGCCCCAATCACTCATGTTGGCTTAGAATAAGTCTCTTTAAAATATTTTAGAGTTTGTTTTTTTTGTTAACCGAAGAATTAAGTTTGTAGGTGGAATTAAGGTTGCTAATCAGCTGACTTTGAGATGGAGCAATTATCCTGGATTATCCAGGTGGGCCCAATATAATCATAAGGATCCTTATAAATAAACAAAGGAGGCAGGGAAATTTGTGTCAGAGTGATTTGATATGAGAAACGCTCAACCTATGCCTTTGAAGATAGAGAAAGTGGGTCAGTCATGAGTCATGTGGTGACCTCTAGAAGCTAGACAAAGCCAGGAAACAGATTCTCTTCTGCAGCCTCCACAAGGGAATGAAGGCTGACATCTAAACTCAATCAGCAAAATAAATTCAATAAGGAAGATTTGAAGATCAAAGACCTTCCTCTCTCTGGCTTCACATTTCTCATCACTAGGTCAGTGATGTTCAAATCATTTTTAGGTGATAGTTTTATATGTCAATTGACTGGGCCATGGAGTCAAGAGGGTTTGGTCAAACATTATTCTAGGTGTGTCTGTAAAGGTAGGTAGGTGTGTGTGTGTGTGTGTGTGTGTGTGTGTGTTTTAATATAGAGATAGGGTCTTGCTCTTGCTCTGTTGCCTAGACTGGAGTGCTGTAGCATGACTATAGCTTACTGCAGCCTCAGCCTCCCAGGTGCAAGCAATCCTCCCATTCCAGCCTCCCAAGTATCTAGAACTACAGGTGCATGCCAACACCTCTGGCTAATTTATTTTAATTTTTTTTGTAGAGACAGGGTCTTGCTCTGTTGCTCAGGCTGGTCTCGAATTCCTGGGCTCAAGTGATCCTCCTGCCTCAGCCTCACATAGCCCTGGGATTACAGGTGTGAACCACTGCACCCAGCCTGTAGGGTGTCCCTCCATGAGAATAATATCTAAATCAGTAGGCTGAGTGAAGCAGATTGCCCTTCCTAATGTGAGTGGGCCTCATCCAACAGTTGAAAGCCTGAAAGAACAAAAAAGCTGACCCTTCCCTGAGTAAGAGAGAATTCTTCCTGCATGATGATCTTCAATCTGGGACATTGACTTTTTTTCTGCCTTTGGCCTGAAACATTGGCTCTCCCTGGGTCTCGAGCCTGCGGGCCTTTGGACTGGAACTAAATTATCAGCTCTCCTGGGCCTCCAGGTTGTCTATTCACCCTGCAGATCTTTCAACTTGCCAGACCCCATAATTATGTGAACCAATTCATCATAAAAATAAATCTCAATTGCTGGCAAGATGGCCGAACAGGAACAGCTCCGGCCTGTAGCTCCCAGCGAGATCGACATAGAAGGTGGGTGATTTCTGCATTTCCAACTGAGGTACCTGGTTCATCTCATTGGGACTGGTTGGACAGTGGGTGCAGCCCACGGAGGGCGAGCCGAAGCAGGGTGGGGCATTGCCTCACCCGGGAAGTGTAAGGGGTGGGGGAATTTTCACCCCTACCCAAGGGAAGCCATGAGAAACTGAGCCTGAGGAACTCCAGCACAGATACTGCGCTTGTCCCACAGTCTTCACAACCCACACACCAGGCGAATCCCTCTGGTTCCCACCCCACCAGGGCTTTGGGTTTCAAGCACAAAACTGGGCGGCCATTTGGGCAGACACCCAACTAGCTGCAGGAGTTCTTTTTTTTTTTTTCTTGAGATGGAGTCTCGCTCTGTCGCCCAAGCTGGATTGCAGTGGCGCAATCTCGGTTCACTGCAAGCTCCACCTCCCGGGTTCACGCCATTCTCCTGCCTCAGCCTCCCGAGTAGCTGGAACTACAGGTGCCCACCACCATGCCTGGCTAATTTTTTGTATTTTTAGTAGAGATGGGGTTTCACCGTGTTAGCCAGGATGGTCTCGATCTCCTGACCTTGCGATCTGCCCGCCTTGGCCTCCCAAAGTGCTGGGATTACAGGCGTAAGCCACCGCGCCCGGCCTGCAGGAGTTCTTTTTTTTCCATACCCCAGTGGCGCCTGGAACACCAGTGAGACAGAACCATTCACTCCCCTGGAAAAGGGGTGCAGAAGCCAGGGAGCCAAGTGGTCTGGCTGAGCGGGTCCCACCCCCATGGAGTCCAGCAAACTAAGATCCACTGGCTTGAAATTCTCACTGCCAGTACAGCGGCAGTCTGAGATCGACCTGGTATGCTGGAGTTTGGTGGGGGGAAGGGCGTCCGCCATTGCTGAGGCTTGAGTAGACCGGTTTTACACTCACAGTGTAAACAAAGCCACTGGGAAGTTCGAACTTGGTGGAGCCCACTGCAGCTTAGCAAGGCTGCAGTGGTCAGACTGCCAGATTTCTCTTCTCTGGGTGGGGCGTCTCTGAAAAAAAAGGCAGTAGCCCCAGTCGGGGACTTAAAGATAAAACTCCCATCTCCCTGGGACAGAGCACCTAGGGAAAGGGGTGGCTGTGGGCGAAGCTTCAGCAGACTTAAAGGTCCCTGCCTGACAGCTCTGAAAGAGAGCCGCAGACCTCCCAGCACAGCATTCGAGCTCTGCTAAGGGTCAGACTGCCTCCTCAAGTGGGTCCCAAATGGAACCAACCCAAATGCCCATCAATGATAGACTGGATAAAGAAAATGTGGCACATATACACCATAGAATACTATGCAACCATAAAAAAGGATGAGTTCATGTTCTTTGCAGGGACACGGATGAAGCTGGCAACTATCATTCTCAGCAAACTATCACAAGAACAGAAAACCAAACACTGCATGTTCTCACTCGTAAGTGGGAGTTGAACAATGAGAATACATGGAAACAGGGAGGGGAATATCATACACTGGGGCCTCTCGGGGGGTGGGGAGCTAGGGGAGGGATAACATTAGGAGAAAAATACCTAATGGAGGTGACGGGTTGATGGGTGCAGCAAACAACCATGGCATGTGTATACCTGTGTAACAAAACTGCACATTCTGCACATGTACCCCAGAACTTAAAGTATAATAAAAAAGAAAGAAAGAGAAAAAAGAAATGATTGATGGTGTTTTTCAAAGGACCCCAGTCCCATTATCTGCCTTGGAAATGGGACTGGGGTCCTTTGAAAAACACCTTTTATCATTTCTTATGGTTTTTTTTTTTACACAATTAATACCATACCACTGCAGAAAATGTGTATCAGTAAAAAGGAAATAAAACCACTGGCATTTCTACCACCCAGAGAAAAAAATAATAATAAATCTCTTTTGGCCAGGCTCGGTGGCTCACACCTGTAATCCCAGTACTTTGGGAGGCTGAGGCAGGTGGATCACTTGAGGTCACGAGTTCGAGACCAGCCTGGGCAACATGGCAAAACCCTGTCTCCACTAAAAATACAAAAATTAGCTGGGCACGATGTTGTATGCCTGTAGTCCCAGCTACTCGGGAGGCTGAGGTAGAAGGGTCACTTGTGCCTGGGGAGTGGAGGTTGCAGTGAGCCGAGATCGTGCCACTGCCCTCCAGTCTGGGTGACAGAGTGAGACTCTGTCTGCCTCCCCTAACAAAAAAAATTTTGAACAAATGTAAGTGCATTCTTCCAAGGACAATTCCTCTTTGGAGAGTTGGTGGACCAGAAGATGTTGTGAAACGTGAGCTCGCTGGATGTTGAGTTTTCCAGGTGCTTAAGTCCTCACTGTGCTGCCCTTGTGACCTTCAGGCCTAGGTCATCAAGATGCACAGCACAGGACAGAAGCCCCTCTAGTCCTGCACCTGGTGACATGGAACTGCTGTGCTGGTCCACACAGACACAGCCTCCAACCAAGCCTGGCTCCTGCCCATCACAGTTCTGTAGGCTGCCCATTTGCAGAAGGCCTTCCATCTGACACTCCTCCTCGCCTGCTTGTTCTCCAGCCATGTTGTGGCCAATTTGCCATGAGGAGGTTGCAGTGGCCAAGACTGTTGGAAACTGTGCAGTGTAGCTGGGAGAGAAAGGACACACTCCAAATGTTCTTACTGCCTGTGATGATGCAGCTACAGCGATGTACTAGCTGCTCACAAGCCTGTTCCTTCTTCCATTGTAGGGCATGAAGAATTCCCTTATCACTGGGTAAGAAGGGGGAACAGAAGTTTTTCTCATGCCTAATTTTGCGTTTTCAGTAAGGTCTTTTTCATCTTGTCCAGGAGAAACTGGAAAAAAAAAGATACTTGAAATAAACTGAAGGACATTTAAACAAAGAAACACTTGAAATAAACTGAAAATAATTTTTTTTTCTTTTTTAACATTAACATATTTTGCAGGAAGAAAAAATATAAAGGACACTAGGGGCAAATAAATTTATATGTTTACAATAGCAAAGACATGGAATCAACCCAAATGCCCATCAATGATAGACTGGATAAAGCAAATGTGGCACCTTTACACCATGGAATACTATGCAGCCATAAAAAGGAATGAGATCATGTCCTTTGCAGGGACGTGGACGGAGCTGAAAGCCATTATCCTGAGCAAACTAATGCAGGAACAGAAAACCAAACACTGCATGTTCTCACTTATAAATGGAAGCTGAACAGTAAGAACACATGGACACAAGGAAGGGAACAACACACACTGGGGCCTGCTGGGGTGGCAGGGGGAGGGAGAGCATCAGGATAAATAGCTAATGCATGTGGGACTTAATACCTAGGTGATGGGTTGATAGGTGCAGCAAACCACCAAGACACACGTTTACCTATGTAACAAACCTGCATGCCCTGCACATGTATCCCAGAACTTAAAAAATATGTGTATGTGTGTGTGTGTGTGTGTGTGTGTTTAAATGGAAAACCATCAACCAAGAGAAAAGCAGTATCCACTCGCAGATTCGGATCCCAGAGTCCTGAGGCCTTACATGTCTGGAATCAATGCATTCTCAACTGGTCCTGTAGTAAGATGCTCATGGGGTTTGTCTTCAAACTCACTGTTAGAGGACTTTTTAAATCACAGGCTTAGCAAACCGGCCAAATTACTGCCACTCTTCTAGGTGGGAACTCTCAGCTGTTGCTGAAGGCCCCAGATGTTCCTGTGCTATTCATTCAGATTCCTCACGGTCAGTTACACTCCTTCCTTTTTTGACTAGCAGGAAACAGCAGGACGGGCCAGATTCTCACTTGCCTATCTATCGCTCTTGAATGATTCTTCTCAATTGTGATGCTTCTGTGGCACATTGACCATCTGTACCTCTAGAACCTAAGCAAGGGATTGCTTCTTCTTCTTCTTCTTTTTTTTTTTCCTGAGAGGGAGTCTCGCATTGTCACCCAGGCTGGAGTGCAGTGGCAGTCTCGGCTCACTGCAACCTCCAACTCCCTGGTTCAAGTGATTCTCCTGTCTCAGCCTCCCGAGTAGCTGGGATTACAGGCATGCACTACCATGCCCAGCTAATTTTTGTATTTCTAGTAGAGATGGGGTTTCACCATGTTGGCCAGGATGGTCTCGATCTCCTGACCTCATGATCTGCCCGCCTCAGCCTCCCAAAGTGTTAGGATTACAGGCTTGAGCCACCGCGCCCGGCCAGGGCTTGCTTCTTTTAACCAGCCACGGGCTGGCTTTGTCTGGTGACCTTATCTGCCTGCTATTTCACTGTTCCTGCTTCCATTCACCAATTCCAGTGGTGTAGCATGCTTTCAGCCCTTGGCCGGCTGACCAGCAAGAAGATGGACCTTTACATTCAAGCAAAGGTGGCTTTATAACAAGAAGAACTGAAGGCTGAAACAATCTCTTGCTGCTGCAAAGAACAAATTTTATGTTTCTTCTTCTAATCTTGAAAAATGACCTCTTGAAGAGATTCCGTGCTACTTTCTCTTTCTCCCTGTATGGGACCTTAATGTAGCACAGTGAGACTCAAAGAGGTGCACATTTTCTATTACCAGTGCTCTGGGCTGTGGGGCTTTCAGCTGCTGCTGCCAAAATCTGGTCGTCTAAAATTCTTCCAGTAGAGGCTAAAAGATGATACAATTCCTTAGGGTTCTTAATCTCCACCTGGTTGTTTTCCTGTTTTTTGCTATCTACCTGCGCCGGCTTGGAAGCCTGCTAAGAAAGGCACAATGTGGTGCTTAGGGCATCTCCGGGACCCCAAGACCATCAGGCAATTGCCATATATTCAGAGGGAAGTTTTTTTTTTTTTTTTTTTCATCTGCAACTCAGGAGCTGGGCCTCTGCTACAGGCACTTACAAATGATGTTTTCATTTTAAAAGACTTAACAATCTGATATTCAGTATGGCTCATGGTGGAGCTCCAGCATTTCTCCCTCCCTCCTGGTTTACCTACAGAGGTAGACTCAGAAGGAGATTGTGGTCTGTGTTTCCTGTTAGGAATGTATCAGTGCTCATCTTATTATTATAAGCCGCTTACTTTTGCGAATTTAAAGTAGTACTGACAAGCCTGGATTGTGAAGTGGGCTTTGCTTGGTCCTTAGGAGGCTAGCCTAGATTTTGCCATTGGGGAGGATCAGTTTTCAGTTTCCCACAGTATGCTGTTTTTTTGTTTTTTTGTTTTATTTTTGGAGACAGAGTCTCACTCTGTTGCCCAGGCTGGAGAGCAATGGCATGATCTCAGCTCACTGTAACCTCCACCTCCTGGGTTCAAGCAATTCTCCCTGCCTTAGCCTCCAGAGTAGCTGGGATTACAGGCGACCACCACCATGCCGGGCTAATTTTTGTATTTTTAGTAGAGACGGGGTTTCGCCATGTTGGCCAGAATGGTCTCCAACTCCTGACCTCAGGTGACCCTCCCAAAGTGCTGGGATTACAGGAATAAGCCACCATGCCCGACCAGTGTGCTGCTCTTGTAGTGGCCTTCTTGAGTCCACTCTTACCTCTTGGTGTAGAAGTTACACTGCTATGTCAGTGTAACTTCTGAGGTCAATGTTTCCAAGTGAGATGAAGCCAGTGCTTTGAGCTGGGCTTTGAGCACAAGTGAGCAAACACCAATATTCTCACACTTTTTTTTTGAGACAGAGTTTTGCTCTTGTCGCCCAGGCTGGAGAGCAATGGCACGATCTCGGCTCACTGCAACCCCCATCTCCCGGCTTCAAGTGATTCTTCTGCCTCGGCCACTCCAGTAGCTGGGATTACAGGCTCCTGCCACCACATCCAGCTATTTTTCTTTTCTTTTCTTTTCTTTTTTCTTTTTTTTTTCTTTTTGTATTTTTAGTAGAGACAGGGTTTCACCATGTTGGCCAGGCTGGTCTCAAACTCCTGATCTCAGGTGATCCACCCACCTCGGCCTCCCAAAGTGCTGGGATTACAGGCATGAGCCACCGTGCCTGGTCCCAATTTGCTGTTTCCCAGAAAATCTTATTTCTTTTTATTTAGAGAATGCATGTCTTTTGTGTTAAGAAACCAAAGAGAAATAAAGAACACTTCTTATATATATATATTTTCTATATAATTCCATATAGATCCACCTAAGGTTTTATTAATTAAATGAGAAGAGAATTACTGTTTTTAACCCTAAAGGGTATTGATTACGGTAAAACTGTCGATAAAAAATGGGTTGCAGGCTGGGCACGGTGGCTCACACCTGTAATCCCAGTACTCTGGGAGGCAGAGGCAGGAGGATTGCTTGAGGCCAAAATTTTGAGACGAGCCTGGGGAACATGGCAAGACGTCATCTCTCCAAAAACCTTATTTATTATTTACTTTTATTTTTTTGAGACAGAATCTAGCTCTGTCACCCAGGCTGGAGTATAATGGCACAATCTCGGCTCACTGTGACCTCTGCCTCCCGGGTTCAAGTGATACTCCTGCCTCAGCCTCCTGAGTAGCTGGGATTACCAGCACCCACCACTGCTCCCAGCTAACTTTTGTATTTTTAGTAGAGACGGGATTTCACCATGTTGGCCAGGCTGGTCTCAAACTCCTAACCTCAAGTGATCTGTCTGCCTCCCAAAGTGCTGGGATTACAGGCGTGAGCCACTGTGCCTGGTGCCAAAAAACTGTTTTAAAAAAATGTTAAAAAAATAAAAATTATCACGCCACTGTACTCCAGCCTGGGTGACAGAGTGAGACCATATCTCAAAAACAAAACCAAAACACCTTTTTAATTTAATTGTAGATTCACATGCAGTTGTAAGAAATGAAACAGAGAGATCCCATATACCCTTCACCCAAATTACCCCCATAGTCACATCTTGTGTCACTACAGGACACTGTCACAACCAGGAAATTGACATTGGTACAATCCATTGACCTTATTTGATTTAATCAGTTTTACATATGTGTGTGTGTGTGTGTGTGTATTTAGTCCCATGCAGTTTTATCACATGTAGATACATGTGACCACCACCGCAGTCATGAGACAGAACAGTTCCATCACAAAGATCCCTTGTGGTAACTTTTTTTTTTTTTTTTTTTTGAGACAGGATCTCACTCTGTCATCCAGGCTGGAGTGCAGTGGCATGATCTCAGTTTACTGCAACCTCTGCCTCCTGGGCTCAAGCGATTCTCCAGCATCAGCCTCCCAAGTAGCTGGGACTACAGGTGCACACCACCATGCCTAGGTAATTTTTGTATTTTTTGTAGAGATGCAGTTTCACCATGTTGCCCAGGCTGGTCTCGAACTCCTCAGCCTCCCAAAGGGCTGGCATTACAAGCATGAGCCAACATGCTGGCTGATTGTGCTAAGCTTTTATAGCAACAGCCATCCCCTTCCCTTCTCCAACATCCTTGAGCCCTGGCAACCACAACCCTGTTCTCCATCTCTATAATTTGCCATTTCAGGACTATTATATAAGTGGAATTGTACAGTATGTAACCTTTTGAGATTGCCTTTTTTTCACTCAGCGTAATTCCCTGGAGAGTAATTTGGGTTGTTTTATATGCCAAAAGTTCTTTCCTTTTTTATTGCTGAGTAATATTCCATGGTATGTGTGTACCATGGTTTGTTTCACCATTTAAAAAGTGAAAGACATTTTGGTTGCTTCCAATTTTGGACTGTCATTAATAAATCTGCTAGTTCATTTTCCTACTTAAAAAAAGTTGACTTATTGTCTACATCAGTGATCTTTATACTTGAGTCCATGAACTCCTAGGGAGTCCATTAACATCCTAAAATTCTATTCAAACTTGTTGTTTTTCTTTGAAGAGGGTCCATTGCTTTAGGTGAGAGAGACTCTTACTCCAGTACTCATGTTTCCATAGAGGAGAGGTGACTTCAGTACTCTCTAGGAGGCACATTTCTTTTGTTATTTTAATTTAATTTTATTATTATTTTTTGAGACAGAGTCTTGCTCTGTCACCCAGGCTGGAGTCCAGTGGTGCGATCTCAGCTTGCTGCAACCTCTGTCTCCTGGGCTCAAGTGATTCTTCTGCCTCAGCCTCCCGAGTAGCTGGGATTACAGGCACCCACCACCATGTCCGGCCAATTTTTGCATTTTTAGTAGAGACGGAGATTCACCATGTTGGCCAGGCTGGTCTCGAACTCCCGACTTTAGGTAATCCACCTGCCTTGGCCTCTCAAAGTGCTGGGATTACAGGTGTAAGCCACCACGCCCAGCCTAGGAGGCACATTTCTACTCCCTCTCCACCCTTTATTTGCTTCTCCCCACAGGAGGAGGAGTAACTAATACTTAGGATGGTCTGCTTTTCATTGGTCCCAATTCTGGGCCAGGTTAATATGTTCAAGGTCACTGCAAATAAATGATCTGACCTCTTGCTCCATTTGTCTGTACAAATGGCAAATATTTTGTTTCCTGCTTCTGTGGCCAGGTCATGGCTTCTCCTGCCTGTGGCTGGATGGCTAATTCTGTCTAAATTAGTAGGAAGAAGTAGGAAGTCCATTTTGGCCTTGGGGCTCTTCTATGTTCTCCAATACAGCATTAATATTAGCAAAGCTCATACTTTAACTCCCATCTCATTCTGTATATATTTCATTTTTTTAAAAAAATGTGATACTGTTTATTTAACTTCAAAAACATTTCAGCATTCTAAACATACAAAAGGATAACAGAATGTTGCAAATCGTGTTTGAGTACAGAAGGTTCTTGAACTTTCATTGATGCAGTGGCTCTTTGCTTTGCTGACAACAAAGAGTTCTATAGTTTGTTTTAAAACAAACAGTTTAAAAACTACCACACACACACACACACACACACACACACACACAAACCCAAAAACTTCTCATGCCAGCTGACCCTACTTTGTTCACAGCTAAGATGGCAGCAGAATGCTATGTCAATATATACAGAAACAAGACAACCTGAAGCTAAATGGATGCTCCCTGCAGAGTCAACAGGTCCAGCCTTACACTGTATGCCCTGCGCTACGGCCCCTCCAAAAGACATCTTCCCCACAGCCTCAACACCAAGCAAGGAGCATCAAGAGTTTTTCTCCGGTGTTTTGTTCTTTTTACAAACAATAGATATATACAGTTGACAACTCAGGATTTCTAACCAATAACCATATAGTTAACACCACCTTACAAAAAAAAAAAAAGCCAAAAACATCATTAAGTGCCTTCCCACACCAACAGCAAAGTGCACAGAGTGAGGGGAACAGCAGAGTACCTTTTCATTTTAAAAATGTTTGGAAATATGTACAACTTTGATACAGTTTCAGGGTGCTCTGGACACCCATGGCCACATCATGTAAACCACTGACAATCTCTAGAACACTTTGAGAGACTACAATATGATCGTGATCAAATTTTACAGTTAAGCCTAATGAGGGCAACAGACACTTCTCAAATAAGAGATGTGTCCATTACTGCGCTCCACGCAGCGCCTGTAATCCTCCACTTTGGGAGGCTGAGGCGGGCAGATCACCTGAGGTCAGGAGTTCAAGACCAGCCTGGCCAATGTGGTGAAACCCCGTCTCTACTAAAAATACAAAAATTAGCCAGGTATGGTGGCTCATGCTCGTAATCCCCAGCTACTCGGGAGGCTGAGGCAGGAGAATTGCTTGAACCTGGGAGGCAGAGGTTGCAGTGAGCCGAGATTGTGCCACTGCATTCCAGCTTGGGTGAAAGAGTGAGACTCCGTCTCAAAAATAAAACAAAAACAAAAACAAAAAATTATGGCACTTCCCTACTCTAAGGTATTCACAAGGAGACAGATAAACAGTTTTTAAATTCATCCTCGTCGTCCTCCTCCTCCTCTTCTTCCTCCTCATCTTCTTCATCTTCCTCTTCCACCTTTATCTGGGCAACTTCAGCAGGACTCTTTGCGCCATCAAACTTTCCTTTCGACTTATACTCAGCAACATCCTTCTCATACTCCTCCTTCAGCTTTGCCGCCTTAGTGATGTAAGGCTGCTTTTCACTGTCATTTAAGTTATTCTACATCTCACCCAGCTTTTTTGCCACGTCTCCAATAGAGATACCAGGGTTTGTGGATTTTATCTTGGGGTGGAATTCTGAACAGAACAGGAAGAATCCAGATGGTGGCCTTTTGAAGGTATTAGAATCCTTCTTCTTCTTGCCTCCCTTAGCTGGTCCATAATCCTTCATTTCCCGATCATAGAGTACTTTATCCACCTTTGCCAGTTTATCAAATTTAGACTTTTCTTTCCTGGACATTGTCTTCCACCTCCTGGAGCACTTCTTGGAAAATTCTGCAAAATTGACAGGGACCTCTTGGTATTTCTTCTTACGTTCTTCTCTGCACGTCTGCACAAAGAAGGCATAGGCAGACATCTTGCCATTTGGTTTCTTGGGGTCACCTTTAGCCATCCTGACTGTATTGTTCACTAGTCTGGGCAGCGCAGGGCATGACACGCAGCTCTGTGCTCCCCAGCCTCACGCTAGCTGTCTCCAGGAGAGCTGCCTCCTCCTTCCTTTCTTTCTTTTCTTTCCTTTCCTTCCTTTCCTTCTCTCTCTCTCTTTCTTTTCTTTTTTCGGAGTCTCTCACTTGTCGTCCTGGCTTGAGTGCAGTGGTGCAATCTCAGCTCACCGCAACCTCCGCCTCCTGGATTCAAGCGATTCTCCTGCCTCAGCCTTCTGAATAGCTGGGACTACAGGTGTGTGCCACCACGCCTGGCTAATTTTTGTATTTTAGTAAAGACAGGGTTTCACCATGTTGGTCAGCCTGGTTTCGAACTGCTGACCTCATGATCCGGCCACCTCTGCCTCCCAAAGTTCTGGGATTACAGGCATGAGCCTCCACGTCCGGCCCTCCTGTATATATTTCTTTATTGGCTCAGATTCCATAGGGAAGGTGATTAATTAGCACTCTTGATCCCCTTCCCTATTATGTACATAGCTTTCCATTGAAGAGGATCCCATTACACCACACACACACACAAACACACACACACACACACCTTTACCTTAAGGACCTATACCTATAGGGTATAGTCCACAACTCTTTATCTGAGATTCACGTTCTTCTCAAACCTGCCTCTCCATACTTATCCCCTACTGTCTCCTGAAACAAACCCTTTGTTTCAGTCAGACCACTTCACCCAATTATATTCCAGACACTGGATCTCTGCTTAGCCATTTCCTCTCCCTGAGAAGCTCTTCCCACTGTTCCCTGCCGGTCCAAATCCTACCATATTTCAAAGCCGAGGTCATCTTTCTCTGTGAAAACTCTCCTGGACATTCGTACACAGAGTAAATTTATTTATTACCTGTAGCATAAATTAGGATTAACTTTTCTCTTTCGTTGTCTATACATCCATCTCCCCACAACTAGATTTGTGAGTCCCTGGAGAGCATGGGTCACATTTTCTCTCTTTGTTCCCTCAAAGCTTAGCATGAGTTAGAATCTCAACAAATATTTGTGGCTAGAATTTATCTTCTATTTCCCTATTTCAGAGCACCAGTTTCCTGAGCTAGTGGTTTTAAGGATATGAAATTGCTCTTCAGCCACCATTAATAATAGCAATAGATTATCTTATAAATATACTTTAATAGCTTCCATTTATTACACATTTACTCTGCCAGTCACCACACTTTACCTGGATTAACTCACAGATTCCTCATACCAACACTTTTAGAGATTCAGAGTGCTTAGGTAATTTATTCAAGGTCCATCAGCCCATATGTGCAGAACAGAAACCTCTTCTTCTACAATAGAAAACAGTAATCTTGACCGGGTGCCATAGCTCATGCCTGTAATCCCAGCACTTTGGGAGGCTGAGGCGGGCGGATCATGAGGTCAAGAGTTCGAGACCAGCCAGGCCAATATGGTGAAACCCCGTCTGTACTAAAAATACAAAAATTAGCCAGGAGTGGTGGTGGCACACCTGTAGTCCCAGCTACTCAGGAGGCTGAGGCAGAAGAATCGCTTGAACCCGTGAGGTGGAGGTTGCAGTGAGCCAAGATGGCACCACTGCACTCCAACCTGGGTGACAGAGTAACGCTCTGTCTTAAAAAAAAAAAAAAAAAATCTTATACAGATGTTTACTGTAGCCCTAGCAAGGGCAAATAAATCTCTGCCCTAAGCCTCTTGCTAAGTATCTGCATGGGTTATGACTTAGTAAAGTACCTACAGGAATTCCGTTAATGCTAAAATTCCTTTCTTAAGAACATTGACATAATGAATAGCAACACTCAGCATTCATTCATGAAGATTTAAAAACTAGTAGCAACACCATTCTTTAATCCAGTCAAATTTCACAGGTGCTATCAAAGCAATGCTAAGATTGTCTCTTAGCAATCTTAACTTGATTACCTCTTTAAAGGCCCTATCCCCAGTACAGTCATATCTGGAGGTCCTGGGGGTTAGGACTTCAACATAGGAATTTTGGGAGGAAACAACTCAGCCCATTCCATAGCGGCCCATTATGGTGATTACTTCAATCTTGCCTAGGTCAGTTAAATATCATCATTTGGCTTCTGTATTCTGGAATCCTATAATCTGCATTGATATTGGGAGGCCCAGTTGCACCACAGCATCTCTTACTGTCTCTCTGGACTGCAGAAGACAACCACTATTGATCTCAAAAAAGCTGTCGTGTCTGCTTACCAGTGCACTCCTGGTGAAGGAATGTCTTCTCAGCCTTCCCAGGGAACATGGTCAGGAGGTAGTTTGATATGGTTTGGATCCGTGGTCTAACGGATCTGGTCCCACTTTGTAACTTTGTATTAGGCCATTCTCGCATTGCTGTAAAGAGATACCTGAGACTGGGTAATTTACAAAGAAAAGAGGTTTAATTGGCTCATGGTTCTGCAGGCTGTACAGGAAGCATGGCAACATCTACTTGGCCTCTGGGGAGGCTTCAGGAAGCTTACAATCATGGTGGAAGGCAAAGGGGGAGCAGGCACATCACATGCTCAGGGCAGGAGCAAGAGAGAGAGCGGGGTGGCGGGTGCCACACGCTTTTAAACAACCAGATCTTGCAAGAACTCACTAACTATCACGGGAACAGCATCAAGGGGGATGGTGCTAAACCATTCATGAGAAATCCACCACCATGATCCAATCACCTCCCACCCAGCCCACCTCCAACATTGGGGATTATAATTCATCATGAGATTTGGGCGGGGACACAGATCCAAACCATATCAAACTCCATTCTCACATATCCACATACCTTGTATTTTGAGCTTTATGATACCTTCTCCAGTATCAGTTCTGGTATGCCCACTTCATTTATTATAGAACACTGTCCTCCCCACTCCCCCATTCCCTAGCTTCAAGGAGCAATCCTAGCAGCATATTAGTACTGGCACCACGTGTCCTTGCCAGGCCATTAAACCCTGAGTCACGGGAGGGTGCTCCTGTGACAGTGAGTTCTCCCCATTCCAATCTCATCTTTCTCCCCTTTGTCAAACCTAACTATCCAGGCATCCTAAGGCAGGGACAGCTTGAGGCTGCTCCTCTAGGATATAACTACTTATCCTACCAAAGGACAAGTACATCTTCCAGAAAGTTCTGCCCTGGGACAAAAGCCTGCAGTGGTATCTGCTCTGCAATCTCAGAGGATGACATTCTTTTCTCAGACTAAATAAACGCAGTTTAATGAACAAGCCACTAGGGGGCAAAGCTGCTTTAGTTTAGTAAATTTAAATTGCTGCTTTTTTTTTTTTTTTTTTTAAGACGGAGTCTCACTCTGTCGTCCAGGCTGGAGAGCAGTGGCGCGATCTCGGCTCACTGCAACCTCCGCCTACCGGGTTCAAACGATTCTCCTGCCTCAGCCTCCCGAGTAGCTGGGATTACAGGTACCTGCCACCACACCCGGCTATTTTTTGTATTTTTTGTAGAGACGCAGTCTCACTATGTTGCCTAGGCTGGTCTGGAACTCCCAGGCTGAAGCAATTCTCCTGCCTGGACCTCCCAAAGTGCTGGGATAACAGGCATGAGCCACTGAGCCCGGCCCGAATTGCTTCTTTCTTATTACAAAAGTATGGGTCGGGCGTAGTGGCTCACGCCTGTAATCCCAGCACTTTGGGAGACCGAGGAGGGCGGATCACCTGAGATTGGGAGTTCGAGACCAGCCTGACCAACATGGAGAAATCCTGTCTCTACTAAAAATACAAAATTAGCTGGGCGTGGTGGTGGATGCCTGTAATCCCAGCTACTCAGGAGGCTGAGTCAGGAGAATCGCTTGAACCTGGGAGGCAGAGGTTGTGGTGAGCCGAGATTGCGCCATTGCACTCCAGCCTGGGCAACAAGAGCGAAACTCCATCTCAAAACAACAACAACAACACTAGCTGGGCGTGGTGGCGTGCACCTGTAGTCTCAGCCACTCAGGAGGCTGAGGCAGGAGAGAATCGCTTGAACCCGAGAGGTGGATGTTGCAGTGAGCTGAGATGGCGCCACTGCACTCCCGCCTGGCCACAGAGCAAGACTCTGTCTCCAAAAAAAAAAAAAAAAAAAAAGTGGAATACAAGGAAAATAGAGATAAACTAATAAAAGAAGATAAAAATCACCTGATATCCCATACCTCAGCTAACCACTCAGGACTTTATGGCATTTTGTTTACATTATTGTCCCCCTCCACCTAAATGTAAATAAAAAAATTTAATGTGGTATTTCTCTACATATTATCTGGTTTCTACTTTATAATAAAATCTTGTTTACTTGTCTACTTTGATCTCTTCTTGGCTTTTTGTCTACTTTGATCTCTTCTTGGCTTTTTGACTAAGTGTAGTACTTGTCTACTTTGTAATACAACTTTTCCAAGATTTTAAATATTCTTTCGTGGCATTTTCTTTTTTTCCTTTCTTTCTTTTTCTTTCTCTCTCTCTCTCTCTTTTCTTTCTTTTTTTTTTTTTTTTTGAGACAGAGTCTCACTCTGTCGCCCAGGCTGGAGAGCAGTGGCGCGATCTCGGCTCACTGCAAGCTCCGCCTCCCGGATTCACGCCATTCTCATGCCTCAGCCTCCCGAGTAGCTGGGACTACAGGCGCCTGCCACCACACCCGGCTAATTTTTTTTTTTTTTTTTTTGTATTTTTAGTAGAGATGGGGTTTCACTGTGTTAGCCAGGATGGGCTCAATCTCCTGACCTCGTGATCTGCCCACCTCGGCCTCCCAAAGCATTGGGATTACAGGTGTGAGCCACCATGCTGGGCCCCTTTCTTTCTTTTTATTTTATTATTATTTTTTGAGACAGAGTCTCACTCTGTCACCCAGGCTGGAGTGCAATGGCACGATCTCGGCTCACTGCCACCTCCGCCTCCCGGGTTCAAGCGATTCTCCTGCCTCAGCCTCCTGAGTAGCTGGGATTACAGGTGCCCACCACCATGCCCGGCTCATTTTTGTATTTTTAATGGAGATGAGAGTTCACCATGTTGGTCAGGCTGGTCTCGAACTCCTGACCTCGTGATCCACCCGCCTTGGCCTCCCAAAGTGCTGGGATTACAGGTGTGAGCCACAGTGCCTGGCTGTGACATTATCTTTCTAATGTTTAATTATTATTAAAAACATGGACGGTATAATTTATCATGATTAAATTTTTTTGCACATCATTGATGAACTCCTTGGCTTAGCTTCTCAATAACTAAAAGAGGAATTGCTGGCTCAGAGGCAATGTAATCCTTTTAGGTTTGGGACATGTATTGCCAAATTATTTTCCAGAAAGGGGGTGACAACTACAGTCTAGCTAGCATTCTGAGAGAATGCTGCTATGACTCTCTCATTGGCAACACTGCTCATATCTTTTGAAATTTTTGCCAATTTGACAGGTAACGTGTTGCATTGTGGTTGTTTTTAATTGTACCTCTTCAAAAATCAAATGTAAAAGAAATATTTATTGAGCATGGATTATTTGTCATGCACTGTGCTAATCCCTGGGAATCCAGGAGGGAGTAATGCAGATATTGTTCTTGCTATCTTTAATCTCACATTCTAGAAAGATGAGGGCATGCCAGAAACAAAGTAAACTGATACACAAGTAGTTATGGATTGGAGGAAGCGTCATAGAGGAAAGAAACAGGGTAGTATACTACAGATAGTAAGGGACATGCTCATTGGCTTCTGATAATTTCAACAATTCTATCCTTTATGCTCATCAGCTACCATGTTTCTTCTTTTGTGAAATAGGGAGAAATAGAGGCGCGGGTAAAGGGAGGCTGATAGGAAGTTTGCTGCCATAAAGATGATGTTTTACATTTAGTAAAGGGCACAGTCAACTCCTACACCATTCTCTCTGGGGTGGCAACTCTGAAATGCTGAGGTGGCCTTGGACTAGTAGGAGATCTGTTCCTTATCTCACCACACAAAAGCAGATACCAGTACAGCAGGCCCAGTATGGATGCATTCTTTCTTTCTTTCTCTCTCTCTCTCTCTCTCTCTCTCTCTGTCTCCCTCCCTCTCTCTCTCTCTCCCTCCCTCTCTCTCTCTGTCACACACACACACACACACACACACACACACACACAGCATACACCAAGGTAAGTCATTGTTCCTGATGGGATTAGACAGAAATGATCACCCCAAGTCCCTGAGCAGAAGTCCTGAAACCCACTTCCATCCTTACATGAACCCATAGGTGGGAAGCTTCAAGCCTCAAAATAGGGGATTTTAAATGCAATGTGTATTCTTATTGTGGGAAATTTGTAAGAGTTGAGGATGGCCCACAGCCTCTAAAATACCTCCGTCAAAAGTCCTGTCACTGCTCTTCCTTGAATTCCTAAGTAGTCGAGAGATAAAGTGAGCTCTGGAGGGTTAATTACACCTTCTAGACAGAGCTTGTAACGTTAATTATGTTTAGGATTGCATCTGTCATTGTAGACTTGCATTGGGTCTGGAAGTGTTGACTGAGGAGAACATGCTTTTCACAGCTAATTTTTTTTTTTAAATTGCTGCATAACAACTTCATAGCAACAACAAGGAAAATGCATGAGAGAAAAAATGACCTCAATCCCCTGGCATTAATGCATCAAGTGCAGTGCAATTATTTTTCCTCACCTCTTTTTATGTGGAACATGCCTTCTTTATGCCATTTGAATGACGCAGTAGTTTCTAGAAGATCTATGTACTTGTTACTATTGGCGGTAGACCATGAGGCTTCAGTGGGGTATGACACCAACACCAGCCCACAAGACACAGCAGATGGGGTCTCCTGGGCCAAGATGAATAGAGCTGCCTCTCGTGGGATGTGAGGTCCAAGGTGTGGTTCAGGAAGGGCAGAGCCTGGGCAAACCACCTTGTGTATCCTTACCTGCCTCTCGGCCCGGTCTACTTGCTAATGCTCTTATACAATGGAGTTATGGTGAGTGTGAACACACAAGAGAGTTTGACAAGGAGCCAGAATTCAGAAAATGGCAATGGGCAGCTTGGAAGATGTGTGTTGGAGAGGGCACAGACCACCTCTGCACCCTGCTTCCCTGAGGGTGGCTTGTAGACTGCTCATTTGAACGTGGGGTTCAGTAGCTTTTCTCTGCCTCCTGGAAAACAGTCCCTGACCAGCTGCCAGCAATGCAGTGCCCTAGGGAGCCAGGGCCTAGAGCAATTGATCCTGTGTATCAGATCCAGATGGTAACTCAGTGTTTACCAGGCAAGCTTTGCAGGTGGGCAGCGGGATGGGGAGGTGCGGGACCTGCCTGGCCTCACCTATTGCTCAGTAGTTCTGGTTGTGGTATGGTTCACAGGCCTCTATATGTTTCATGCTTCCAGAAAAAATTAGACTTTCAGCCTTCTCCATATGGGTTTAAAGAGAATGAGAGTGAAAGCTTCAAAACCTTCTTGAATAGTCTCAGAACTCCCAAAATGTTTCTTCTACCACATTCCATAGGTTGAAGCAAGTCACAGGCCAGCCTAGATTCATGGGGATGGAGAAACAGACTCTATCTCTTGAAGGAAGGAGTGGCAAAGTCACAATGCAAAGGGCTGAGCATCCAGGGATGGGAGAAACTTCTGTGGCCTTTATTGCAATCAGTCTACCAGTCTACTTGGAATCAGTATTTTACCACTTCAAGTGCCAGAGAATTGTTCTGGAGTACTAAGCCATTTAAGGACTCACCACTCCTTCTCTATCCATTTTAAATGACATCCAGATGTTTCCCTCTGGCAATGGTTGCTTGTCATGCTTAGTAACTGATTCTCATGGTTAAATGGTAAGTCTGAGAAACAGGCCATGAGAAACATGGGCTGGGAATTGAGCAGTACCATTAGTCATACATAAATATGTTCATTAGCGTTCTTGCTTTCAGACAACATAATCCACTCTTAACTAGTTTAAATTAGCAGACACTTATTACAGGGTATTAGGTATAATACAGAATCTGTGGAACAACTAATGGAACAAACTGGAGGCTGGACTTTTTGGGCCAACTCTGGTGGAGTTGCCAGGGAGAGCTCACAACCATGCTTCATCTGCTACTACCACAGGAAGCTGCTGCTATGAGCCTCGCTCCCAGAACCTGAGTCTGCTGCTGCACACCAAGAAAGTGGATGCCCCTGTGGCCTGCCTCTGTCCATATTTAACTTAGCTTCAAATCAAAGCCTAGCACACTTGCATCTGATTGGTAGAACCTAAGTCATAGGTCTACACCTTAGTGGCAAGAGAAGCTGGGATAGGCACCGAGTTTGTTGGGAGAGGGACGGGGACATATAGTTCTATGAACTTTAACAATCAGATTACAAAAATTTCTATTACCTCCCCCAAAAGATTCTCTTTCATAATCCATTTATAGTCACACCCTCCCCCAACTACTACACTCTAGCAACTTACTGACATTCTCTCTAATACTCTAGTTTTGTCCTTTTAAGAAGGCCATATAGGGCCGAACACGGTGGCTCACGCCTGTAATCCCAGCACCTTGGGAGGCTGAGGTTGGAGGATCACTTGAGGTCAGGAGTTCGAGACCAACCTGGCCAACATGGCGAAACCCCATCTCTACTAAAAATACAAAAAAAAAAAAAAAAAGGCCAAGTGCCGTGGCTCATGCCTGTAATCCCTGCACTTTGGGAGGCTGAGGTGGGTGGATCACCTGAGGTCAGGAGTTCGAGACCAGCCTGGCCAACATGATGCAATGCCGTCTCTACTAAAAATACAAAAAATTAGCTGGGCATAGTGGTGCATACCTATAATCCCAGCTACTCAGGAGGCTAAGGCAGGAGAATCGCTTGAACCTGGGAGGCGGAGGTTGCAGTGAGCCGAGACTGCACCACTGTACTCTAGCATGGGCAAGAAGAGCAAAATTTCATCTAAAAAAAAAAAATCCCTCCCCCAAAAAAAGCTGGGTGTGGTGGCATGTGCCTGCAGTCTTAGCTACTTGGGAGGCTGAGGCTGAAGAATTGCTTGAACTGAGAGGCAGAGGTTGCAGTGAGCCAAGATCATGCCACTGCACTCCAGCCCAGGTGACAAAGCAAGACCCCATCTCACATACACACACACAAAAAGCTTTATAAATGGAATCATATAGTATGCAACCTTTTGAAACTGGCTTCTTTCACTCAACATAATGCCTTTGAGGCTCATTTAAGTTGTCAAGTATATCAAGAGTTCATTCCTTTGTATTGCTGAATAGTATTCCATTTTATAGATATACCAGTGCTTGTTTATCCATTCACAGGTCAAATGATATTTGGGTTGCCTCTCGTTTTTAGCAATTATGAATTGAGATGCTATACATATTCATGTACAGGTTTTTGTGTGAACATACGTTTTCAATTCATTAAGTAAATACCTAGGAGTGAGATTGCTGGATCACGTATGGCATATGCATGTTTAACTCTATAAGAAAGTGCCAAACTTTTTTCCAGAGTGGCTGTACCATTTTGTGTTCCCACCAGCAATATATGACAGTTCTGGTTGTTCTACATTTTTGCCAGCATTTGGAATTGTTTTAAATTTTAGTCGTTCTAATAAGTGTGTAGTGGAATGTAATAGTGGGTTGGAATTTGCATTTTCCTAATGGAATGATGCTAAACATGTTTTCATGTGCTTATTTTTCATCTGTATATTCTCTTTGGTGAAGCATTTGTTCAATCCTTTTGCTCATTTTTAAACTGGGTTATTCTTTTAGTGTGTTTTGAGTGTTCCTTGTATATTCTGGATAGAAGTGCTTTGTTAGATATGTGATTTGCAGTATTTTTCCCTGATCTGTATCTGTTGGAAGAGGCAATTCACCATGGGCCATGTGTATCCCTGCACATTCTTTCTGGGTAAGGCTCCAACCACTCTTTACCCTGGCCATTTATCAGGGTTGTGTTAGCTGTGAACAATCTTGAGGAGTGAGTTGTCTCACCACAGGCAATGAACAGGCTTGCTTCTGCTTGTTATAAAAGCAGTGAATCTCCCAAGCTCAGTGTTCTTCTATAACACAGGCCCATTGCATATGCAGGCACCCATCATGGGCCCTTCACATCACCCCCACAGGATTGAGGTGCATGGAGACTGGCACAAGCATCATACAAACTCTGGCTATTTCTTTTACAGTGAATAGTAAAGTCCCTTGTCACTGATTCTGTAGTCTCATGTTTTCTGCCAGCATCCATGAAACAGTAACAGGCTAACTTGTCAATTTGTAAGTAGGATAAAATCTTAGATTCTGCACAGTGCTTGATAGTTTTGGCAATAAGGATGGAATACTGATAGAGACATAGATTTCTGGAAGAGAAAGAATGAATGCCCACACATGCCAGGTTAGGGGATATAAGAAGACTTCCTGGGACCCAGTAGTGACTTCTTTTGCCCAAATGGTGGGGAAGTGAGAAGGAGTAGGAATCACTGCTATCCTACCTGATATGGTTTGGATCTGTGTCTGCACCCAAATCTCATGTTGAAATGTAATCCCTGATGCTGGAGGTGGGTCTGCTGGGTGGTGATTGGATCATGGTGGTAGTTTCTCATGAATGGTTTAGCACCATCCCCCTAGTGCTGTTTTCATGATAGAGTTCTTACTAGATCTGGTTGTTTAGAACTGTGTAGCACTTCCCCGATCTCTCTTCCTCCTGCTCCAGGCATTTAAGACATGCCTGCTTCCCTTTCACCTTCTGCCATAATTGTAGGTTTCCTGAGGCCTCCCCAGAAGCTGAGCAGATGGCAGCATCATGCGGAACCACGAGTCAGTTAAACCCCTTTTTAAAATAAATTACCCAGGCTGGGTGCAGTGGCTCACACCTGCAATCCTAGCACTTTGGGAGGCCAAAGTGTGCGGATCACCTGAGGTCAGGAGTTTGAGACCAGCCTGGCCAACATATAGTGAAACCCCATCTCTACTAAAAATACAAAAATTAGCTGGGCATGGTGGCACACGCCTGTAGTCCCAGCTACTTGGGAAGCTAGTGCAGAAGAATCGCTTGAACCCAGGAGGCGGAGGTTGCAGTGAGCTGAGATCATGCCACTGCACTCCAGCCTGGGCAACAGAGCAAGACTCTGTCTCTCAAAAATAAATACATAAATAAATTACCCAGTCTCAGTTATTTCCTTGTAACAGGGCAAGAACGCACTAATACACTACATGCATTAGTCCGTTTTCACGCTGCTGATAAAGATACCTGAGACTGGGCAATTTACAAAAGAAAGAGGTTTATTGGACTTACAGTTGTACATGGCTGGGGAGGCCTCACAATCATGGCAGATGTGAAAGGCACGTCTCACATGCCAGCGGCAAAAGACAGAATGAAAGCCAAGGAAACGGGTTTCCCCATATAAAACCATCAGATCTCATGAGACTTATTCACTATCATGAGGACAGTATGGGGAAAACTGTCTCCATGATTCAATTATTTCCCACTGGGTCCCTCCCACAACAAGTGGGAATTATGGGAGTACAATTCAAGATGAGATTTGGGTGGGGACATAGAGCCAAACCGTATCACTATTACCTGATCATGAATGTTAGAAACTAAATGAGAATAAGTAAGACTGAAACAAGCCACCTCATTGGTACCTTATTCCTTGATCCCTCTCCTCCAGGTGGGCAGAGGAAGGGATATTATCATGACAATGGGAACAGTAAGCCTAGAAGCCCTAGTTAGAAAAGAATATGGCTATGGCTGCTGAGTCAAGGGGTTAGCTAAGCTGAAAGAAAGTCAGAAATGAGAATGTAGAGCTTTAGGTAGATGGGAAACATTGGAAGTTTATTTGGTGAACCTGAGTGGGCAACCACTCCAAACTGCAAGTAAACGAAAAGCCTTGCTTACTGAGGCAGAGCTGCTCTCTCCCTCGACACACCCTGCTGCCTCTCTCTTCCTCTACTCTGATTTTTTTTTCTTTTTCTTTTTCTTTTTTTTTTTTTTTTTTTGAGATGGAGTCTCACTCTCACCCAGGCTGGAGTGCAGTGGTGTGATCTCGGCTCACTGCAACCTCCACCTCCCAGGTTCAAGCGATTCTCCCACTTCAGCTTCCCAAGTATCTGGGATTACAGTCTCCCACCACCATGCCCGGCTAATTTTTGTATTTTTAGTAGAGACGGGATTTCACTATGTTGGCCAGGCTGGTCTCGAACTCCTGACTTCAGGTGATCCACCCGCCTCAGCCTCTCAAAGTGCTGGGATTACAGGTGTGAGCCACTGTGCCCGGCCACCCTATTCTGATTTCATGTGCTTTAAAGAACAACAACAAAAAAAGAGTATGCAGAGGAACGAGGTTGTGGGATAGGGTGGAACTCAAACATTTATGGGTTGGTTGGAAACAGGCATCTAAGTCATCATCCTACCCAGTCCTACGGCAGGAGAGGGCATTGGGCACAGAGGTAGCCATTGGCATTGAGGTATCCAGGGTAGAGCTGTGGCATGTGAGGAGGCAGAAAATAAGTGTCCCTGAGGAGGTGGCACCCATCCTGAGGCTAGGAGCCTCCCTGATGGCTCCAGCCACTCCTCATGGGCTGCACTCTTCCCTCTTCCCATTCCCCCTCCCATACTTGGAACTCCTGGACAGGAGATAAACTCCTGGCAGCTGCTTTTGTAACTCCCGAAGTGCAAGTGTTAAACTCCTTTGTCTGTGTTCCCACAGGGAACAAAAAAATCTGAACTCAACTGATAAGGTGTGAGCAAAACTCTCAGTGAAGAAAAGCAGTTAAAGTGACTTTATGGGTGAGAGCCTCTATGCTAATTCAATCTACCGTTATTAAAACATAGGAGGAAATTGATATGATAAATGCTCATACTAGAAATGTTCATAAAGCGTCAGAGGAAATTCTCCCATTTAGGGCACTGACACAAGCAGAGAAGTACTACTGGGACAAACTCCCCTGCCATTTGCCACCATGGGGGTGGAGTGGGGGTCAGCATTTATTGTGAGTGCCTTTATTCTCTGATGTCCAGAGCTTTCACTGTATAGATTATGTTCTGGTGGTTGGCAAGTTGGAATCCTCCAAATTAACGGCCCTGACTGCACTGTTATTACACTTCCACTCAATGGGCAGAATTCAAGGCTGCTCTCATAAGTCTGACCAATACTGCCCTTGATAACACTTGTTACATTTTTACTGACGTGCGACTGTTGCTAATGGTCTAGACTTTTGTCTTTCAAAGACAGTAGAAAGACTACAGACTGGTAGACTAAAGACACCTCTCTTTGGGATCGTAACTGTAGAAACAAATTGTGGATGCTGATGGGACAATGTGGGTCACTCATAGAGATGCACAAAGTAAGGGCCTGCTTTCTGATGAGATCAACTAAATTCAAGCTGACGATCAAATCCACACTGCTCAGACTGCCATCACACATGGCAACACATCTGGTATCAGGGACTGGGCACAGAGTAAAGGACCTGATGTTTCTGATGCAGAAGCCACTACAACATGCCAGGCTTATGACTCTTGCCAAAAGTTGACCTGTTTTTCTTGCAACAAAAGAGGCCACATTGCTTGGGGGCATTGACCCCTACTGGCTTCTGACAGATTGGCTACATCAGAGTGACTACTACATTGACTGTCTCCCTTAGTGTTACCAATGTTCTCTTCACTTTTAATAATGTTTCAGTTTACGTGTTGCTGTTCCAGTGTAATCAGCCAACTCCAACGACACCACTGAGGCTCCTGAGTCTTAGCTATGTTATGTTTTCAGCTTTCCAACCTATTTTCAGTCTGACAATGGTGCACCCTTTTTTTTTTTCTCAAATGTCACCCAGTAATGAGCCGATAGTCAAAGTACTTGATGAACATTCCACACTTCTTACCATCCACTGGTATCTGGTATTGCTGAGTGATGGAACAATGTCTGATCCTACTTCTACTTGGCCCACACAGAGTAGTAGGACAATTTGGTCACTGAATGTGGATGTCCCCAAAAAGTGACCTCTTGGCTGCCTTCTGTGCAAGGATCAGAATACAAGATCAGGAGGCAAGTGGGGAGTGATTGGGGAAAAGGTGAAGCTATAGGTACTCGGATGGGACACACTGATTATGTGGCAGTGGAGGGAAAGTGCCGACCCTGGTACTTTGGGAGAGAACACCTTAGATATTGGGAGATGCAAGGATCAGGGGCAAGGCAATTAATGTTCTCTTTGTCCTCTAGATCCAGCACTGACTGTCACCTGAGCCAAGCAGCAGCTGTGCTGGCAATCTGACCTGCTGCTGAATTTGTAATTTCCTTCTATGTGCTATGAAAACAGAAAAACTTATGTGGATATGACTGATCTGGAACTATTTTGTTATGCCTGATGCCATCAATGACAGCTCTGTAAAGTGATTATGTACGGACACATGATCCAGTGCAAGAGCGTTTCACTGTAATGCAAAGTTATATGTTTCTTTCTCTCTTTTTTTTTTTTTTTTTTTGAGATGGAGTCTTGCTCTGTTGCCCAGGCTGGAGTGCAGTGGCACGATCTCGGCTCACTGCAAGCTCCGCCTCCCAGGTTCATACTTTTCTCCTGCCTCAGCCTCCCAAGTAGCTGGGCCTACAGGCGCCTGCCACCATGCCTGGCTAATTTTTTGGTATTTTTTTTAGTACAGACGGGGTTTCACTGTGTTAGCCAGGGTGGTCTCAATCTCCTGACCTCATGATCTGCCCATCTTGGCCTCCCAATGTGCTGGGATTACAGGAGTGAGCCACTGCGCCTGGCCATATGTTTCTCTTGATAACTGAATGGCCTTGGGTTATACCATGTATGAAGATTGAGGCTATAAATACTTAGTGACACCACCCATGTGGCTTAATCAAACCAATGTAATGATGACAACAAATCCTGAACTGTGCCCCTTTGGATTATATGTTTATATGTGAGGGAGAGTGGGCCACAGAATGTCTCTCCATTGGTGATGGGGATTGCTTTTTGGCCCATCTCTTGCTCCTTATAATTATTGGCAATGACACCAAAGCTGATCAAGGGAGCCTAAACTCTGTATGTGAGTTGTAGTTGATAATAGACTAGCCTTAGATCACATTCTTACTGTTTGAAAGAAGACCCAGTTGTCCTCATGGGATTTCTTCAGAGTTAAATGAGACCAGGACTTTGCGAGGTGTGGATGGGGTCACTACAGCAAGGTGGCCTCGTCCTGCAGCATGGAGTTCTGTTGAAAATGATTTATGAGATTAATTAAACAGATTTGGTCCCAGATTCTGTTGGTCAGATTAATCAGAGTGACGTATTCATGTATAATTCCATATTTGGCCAAGAATGTGTTGGGCTGATGGGTGGCTTGTTGAGAGAGTCAATCCACCATGGGCTGTGGGTATACTTGCACATATTTTTGCTGATTATGACAAGACTGGAAGACCCCAGCCGCTCTCTACCTGGCCATTTCACAGGATTGTATTTGAATTACTGAAAACAGCCTTGAGGGATGAGATGATGTCTTCCCTCAGACAGAGAGGGTTTGTTTCCACTTGCTGTAACAGTAATGAATTCCCCAAGCTCACTGTTCATCCCTTATTATGTAGCCCACTCTGTGTCCCTATCCATGATAGGTCATTTGCTTCACCAACGTGAGACTTGGGGAGCACAGATAACCAGTGGGAACATGGGTAGCCAGTATGTGCATCATGCTGATGCCCTGGCTACTGCTTTTGCCATAAGTAATAAGGCCATTTGTCTCTGACTCAGGAGTCCCATGTCTTCTGCCAGTACCCACAAAACAGTAACAGGTTAACTGTTTGATAAGTAGGGGAAAATCTCATGCCTTGTATAATTCTCTACAATATCTTGTCTTTTCATTTTCTTAACAATGTCTTTTAAGAGCACAAGTTTTTAATTGTGATAAAGTTCAATTTATCAATTATTTTATGGATTGTGCTTTTGTGTCTTACCTAATAATCCTTTGCCTAATCCCAGGTCCCACAGATTTCGTTTTGCCTGTGTTTTCTTCTTAGAGTTTTATAGCTTTATGTCTCACATTTAGATGTATAATCCAGTTTGGATTAATTTTTAAATAAAGTGTTATTTTAGGTCAAGGTTCAATGTTTCTTTTTCTTTTTGCCTATTGATGTTTCAATTATAGCAACACATCTGTTGAAAGGCTATCCTTCTCCATTCAATTGCTTTTCCATCTTTGTAAAAAACCAATTAGCCATATAAGTGCAGGTCTATTTCTGGACTCATTATTCTGTTCCATTGATATGTTTGTTTATCTCTTCTTTAATACCATACTGTTTGATTACTATGACATTATATACATGATAATTTAAAAAGTGAAACAAATTAAAATGCAGACATAAATCTTGATGGTATATTTCCATTACAGAATGTATTTGCTACAGTGTGGAATGAGAGTGTAATTCATATTCCATATTGTATATAGTATTACATACTGCACGCAAACATATAAACTAGTGAGTTTATTAAGTATTAAATAACGAGATGTGTAATCTTTTTGATGTGTTGTTGAATGGGGTTTACTAGTATTTTATTGAGGTTTTTTGCATCAATTTTCATTGGAAATAGTGGCTTGTAGTTTTCTTTTCTTGTTGTGTCTTTGTCTGGCTTTGGTACCAGGATGATACTGGCCTCATAAAATAAATTTGGAAGTATTCCATCCTAGTTCTTTTTTTTGGAAAAGTTTTTAAAAGGATTGATATTAATTCTCCTTTGAATGCTTGGTAGAATTCAGCCGTGAAGCCATCTGTTCCTGGGGTTTTCTTTGTTGGGATGTTTTAATAGCCACTTCAGTACCTTTATTTGTTACTGGTCTGTTCAGGCTTTCTATTTCTCCCTAAGTTAATTTTGGTAAGTTGTAGATTTCTAGGAATTCATCCATTTCCTCTAGATTATCCAATTTGTTGGGATATAGTTGTTCAAAATAGTCCCTTATGATACTTTTTAAAAAAAATTCTGAGGCATCCATTGTCACGTCTTCACTTTCATTTCTGATTTCATTTATTTGTGTGTCTTCTCTTTTCTTTCTTAGTCTAGGTAAAGGTTTGTCAATTTTATTTTTTCAAGAATTAGTTTTATTCATTTTTCTATAGCTTTATTATTCTCTATTTGATTTATCTCTGTTCTTATTTTTATTACTCCCTTCCTTCTGCTAACTTTGGGTTTAGTTTGTTCTTTTTCCTAGTTCCTTGAGGTGTAACATTAGGTAGTTTGAGATGTTTCTTCTTTTTTGATGTAGGTGTTTGTTGCTATATGCTTCCTTCTTAGAACTGCTTTTGCTGCATCCCATATGTTTTGGTATGCTGTGTTTCCACTTGTCTCAAGATATTTTTACATTTCCCTTTTGATTTTTCTTTGACCCACTGGCTGCTCAAGAGCATGTTGTTTAATTTCCACACATTTGTGAATTTTCCTCCTGTTACTTATTTCTAGTTTCATATCATTGTGGTCAGAAAAGGCACTTGATATGATTTTGATCTTTAATTTTTTAATTTTTTAATTTTTTTGAGATGGAGTCTCGCTCTATCGCCCAGGCTGGAGTGCAGTGGTGCGATCTCGGCTCACTGCAACCTCCACCTCCCAGGTTCAAGGGATTCTCCTGCCTCAGCCTCCTGAGTAGCTGGGATTACAGGCACCCGCCACCACGCCTGGCTAATTTTTGTATTTTTAGTAGAGACGGGGTTTCACCAGTTGGCCAGGCTGGTCTTGAACTCCTGACTTCAGGTGATCCACCCGCCTCAGCCTCGCAAAGTGCTGGGATTACAGGCGTGAGCCACCGCGCCTGGCCTCATTATATCATTCTCATGTCTTTGTGTCCTGATAGCTTTGCTCCCACTTATAAGCGAGAACATATGATATTTTGTTTTCTATTCCTGAGTTACCGCACTTAGACGAATGACCTCCAACTCCATCCAAGTTGCTGAAAAAGACATTATTTCATTCCCTTTTATGGCTAAGTAGTATTCCATGGTGTATTATACCACATTTTCTTTATGTACTTGTTGGTTTATGGGCACATAGGTTGGTTCCATATCTTTGCAATTGCAAATTGTGCTGCTATAAACATGTGAGTGTATATGTCTTTTTCATAGAATTACTCTTTTCCTTTGGGTAGATATCCAGTAGTGGGATTGCTGGATTGAATGGTAGTTTTATTTTTAGTTCTTTAAGAAATCTCCATACTGTTTTCCACAGTGGTTGTACTAGTTTATATCCCACCAGCAGTGTAAAAGTGGTCCCTTTTCCCCCACATCCATGCCAACATCTATTGCTTTTGGACTTTTTAATTGTGGCCATTCTTGCAGGAGTAAGGTGGTATCTCATTGTGGTTTTAATTTGCATTTCCCTGATGATTAGTGATGTTGAGCATATTTTCATATGTTTGTTGGCTGTTTGGGTATCTTCTTTTGAGAAATGTCTATTCATGTCATTTGCCCACTTTTTGTTGGGATTGTTTTTTTCTTGCTGATTTGCTTGGGTACCTTATAGATTCTGAGTACTAGCTCTTCTTCAGATGCATAGTTTGTGAATATTTTTCCCACTCTGTGGGTTGTCTGTCTGATCTGTTGATTATTTCTTTTGTTGTGCAGAAGCTTTTTAGTTTAATTAGGTCCCATGTATTTATTTTTGTTTTTGTTGCATTTGCTTTTGGGGTCTTAGTCATGAATTCTTTCCCTAAGCCAATGTTCAGGAGTTTTTCTGATGTTATCTTCTAACATTTTTATGGTTTCAGGTCTTAGATTTCAGTATTTGATCTATCTTGAGTTGATTTTTGTATAAAGTGAGAGATGGGGAACCAGTTTCATTCTTCTACATATGGCTAGTGAGTTTCCCAGCATCATTTATTTAATAGGGTGCCCTCTCCCCATTTATGTTTTTGTATACTTTGTCAAAGATCAGTTGGCTGAAGTAATTGGCTTTATTTCTGGGTTCTCTATTCTGTTCCATTGGTCTACATCCCTATTTTTATATCAGTATTGTTTTGATAATTATAGCCTTGTACTATAATTTGAAGTCGGGTAATGTGATGTCTCCAGATTTATTTGTTTTGCTTAGTATTGCTTTGGCTACGCAGGCTCCTTTTTGGTTCCATATAAATTTTAGGATTTTTTTTCTAGTTATGTGAAGAATGATGATGGTATTTTCATGGAAATTGCATTGAATCTGCAGATTGCTCTGGGAAGTATGGTCATTTTCACAATATTGATTCTTCCCATCCATGAGCAAGGGATATGTTCCTATTTGTTTGTGTCATCTGTGATTTCTTTTAAAGAGTGTTTTAATGACATTTGGGAAAATTGGTTTGGATAAGCTGTGAATACATTATTATTTTTCCCATTTAAATTAATGAAATATAGGCCACTGCTATCCAAACAATTTGATATCCAACACATTTTTAGCAACATATTACCTTTAAATAACCATAGGTACCTATACACTCTTTTTCCATACTTAAAGTTATAAATAACAACAACAGCAATAATAACATGCTGCCACCTAACATAGTTCAACTATGCCTTGTAGAAGACACATCATACTCAACTTCTCCCCAAAAGGTGCCCAAGGTCTCATAAGTCTCATAAGTTATTAAATCCAGCTCTAAATTCAGGATTGTTGAACAATGTGTATTCCTCTTTAGGTCATCAAAATCTTGTACTGATACTCTGTAATTTATAGACTGGATTATGAAGTTTAACTACCATCAATCAAAGTATCTTATATAAAGTGGCAGGGTGAAGAAAATGCCCTACACACACACACACACACACACACACACACACACGCACACATACACGCAGACACAATAAGGAAAAAAAAATATGAACAGCTACTTCCACCTTGTTTCTGAAAGTAGTCACAAGGCCATAGTTGGTAGTTATGTAACTTCTTTCTTCAACTACCGATTCCATTTTCCCTTGCCTTCTTCCAGTTTCTTAGCTATCTTATTATCTTTGCCTGGTGGGCTGAGATAAAGCTTCATTACTGAGAGGCTTGAGCCCTTGTGGTCTCAAGGGCTCTAATCTTTTATTAACATTTACCATTGAACATGACAGTATTAGGAGGAGTTCCAGAGTCTCATAGTTTTACCTGCCTGCCCTATGTAAGATCAACCAATTAACCCCTTGATGACCAGGATCAATCACACCGATCAAACCTATATTTTGCCTGTTGGTCCAGTGACAAAAATAGCTCAAAATAACTAGGTTGAAGTCTTAACATCCAATCCAATGGAATGATTGTTTTTTCTACTGGTAGATGTTATCCTTCCTTAATCAGATCTCTAAATCAGCAGAGGACAAAATCAAGGGCACAGGAAGAAAATATTTGAAAACGGATGTTAAATAGGCAATATACCATTCTAGATGATGAAGAATAAGGTACAACTAGTGTGAATTCTGTTTAGGCCTTTCTTACCTCCTATTGCTATAAAATGAGTTCTTTATTCATAAGCAGTATGGTATGAAATATCATAATTGTGAATACGCCCATGAAAGTGTTGCTGGTTGAAGTGTTGCAGTCAAGGAAAGCAAATTGATACTGCAGTCCCCTGCACAATGGAAGGGAACCAAAACAAATCAAACCTGACTTCTCCCCCAAAAAGGATGCCCAAAGTCCCATAAGTTATTATCTTTTGTTTTAGAGCAAAGTGAAAGCAAATTTATTAAGAAAGTAAAAGAATAAAGAATGGCTACTCCTTAGGCAGAGCAGCCCCATAAGTTATTATCTTATGAACAGCCTTCCACAAGATGGCTGGTTGTAGTCCCCTCGCCCTCCCACACAAGGAAGTGGTATATACTGGGGGTTCAGTATTGGCCTCTGCTGCTGGGAAGTTGGGATTGGACACACAACTTTTATGATCAGCCGTGGTGAGGGGAAGCCCATGCAATTGAGCCCATGTAGAGCCTTCATCTCTGCAGCCATGGGCATTTTGTACATTGGCCCCTTGAGTAAGCTTCAAGATAGTTGGGGAAAGAGGTTGACATTCTAATGCAAGTAATCTTGTTCATATAGTTATCGAGACCCTCCATCACAGTTGATGCCCTCTGTTGGGCACTTATATGGAACACAAATGTATTTACCATTAGTAGAGGTCCAATCACATACCACTTCCCCAAAACCTTCTTGTTACCAATACTATAAATTTTGTTCATTCCAAGTCCCTGAACCATATGGTATAGAGCCATACCTTAGGCCACTTCTCCTTCCAAGCAAAGTGAACAACCAGATATACCACTTGAAATTATGTTCTCAGAAAAGACTCTTCTTCAGTGACCTTCCGGGCTACCCTGTGTGGGGCTGTGATCTACAACAATGTGCTCTGGCTGGTGCCCTCAGGTCATGCAGAAATGTGCTAAAATAGGTTTAAATGTTCTACTCTTCAAATAGCTGGTTATACAGAGGTCCCTGTATTAGTTTGCTAGGGCTGCCATAACAAAGTACCACAGACAGGTGACTTAAACAACAGAAATGTATTTGCTTACAGTTCTGGAGGCTAGAAGTTCAAGATCAAGCTGTCAGCTGAATTGGTTTCTTTTTGCTACAATTTGAATGTTTGTGTTCCCTCCAGAATTCATGTTGAAACTTAATCCCCAATGCAAGAGTGTTAAGAGGTAAGGCCTTTAGGAGGTGATTAGGCCACGAGAGCTCTGCTGTCATGGATGGGATCAGTGCCTTGTGAAAGGGCTGAGGGAACTAGCTAGGCCCTTTTGCCCTTCTGTCCCTTTTGCCATGTGAGGAAACAGTGTTCGAGGTGCCATCTTGGAAGCAGAGACCAGGCCCTTACTAGACAGCGAACTTGCTGTCAACTTGATCTTGGACTTCCCAGGCTCCAGAACTGTGAGAAATAAATTTCTATTATTTTTAAATTACCCAGTCTAAGGTATTTTGTCATAGTGGCAGGAATGGACTGAGTCACTTCTGAAGGCCTCTATTCTTGGGCTTATTGGTGGCCGTCTTCTCCATGTGTCTTGACATGGTATTCCCTATGTGTGTGTTTGTGTCCTAATCCCTTCTTCTTAGAAGAACATCAGTGATGTTGGATTAGGGTCCACCCTAATGACCTCATTTAACCTGAGTTACTTCTTTAAAAACCCTATCTCCAAATATAGTCGCATTCTGTGATTCTGGGGGTTAGGGCTTCAACATATGAATCTGGCACGGACACAACTCAGCCCAAAGCAGTCCCCATGAAACTGTAAGTGTGGGTTGCAAAAGAGAAGGCAGTGTGGCAGGTGTGAACACACTGGAAGTGTGAGCCACTGCTTAGGTACCTTTGTTGTGCCTCCAGAACCTGTTCAAGGCCAATCCATATATACCACTTCTAATTTAAGCTTCCTCTGTATTCTTCTCTAGTCAAACAGGTTCATCAAAAAGGAATGTAATAGGGATCACTACTCCTTAATTTTCTGAGTCTTGATGATGGCCCTAATTTCTGTCAGTTTCCTTTGCATGTACTATTGATTTTGGTTTACTATTTTGACAGTGTAGCACAGTGGTTGAGAGCATGAACTCTGAAGCTAGTTTCTGGTTTACATTCCAGTTCTACCAATTACTAAGTAGTGACCTCGGGCAAGTTACTTAAGCTTTTAATGCCTTAATTTCCTTTTCTGTAAAATGTGTACAATTATAGTACCTACCTTGTAGTGCTGTTTTGAGGAATAATATGTTAACATATGGAAAGTGCTTGAAAGAGTGTCTGGCATGTAATAAGTGCTATGCATGTGTTTGCTATCACTGCTATAATTGGAAGGGAGAGTAAGTTCCAGGCTTCCACCTGGCCCTTCCTATCATAAAGATTCTCACTCTGCAGGTCAGGAAGCCAATTGAGCTGTTTTGCCAGTTGCTAGTTTTATTGATTACAACTGTAAATCCAGCAACTGGGGAAATCACCAGAGTGGATTTATAGACCCACTGAGCCCACCATGAGTTGAATTTAGGCCAAAACTCCAATTATCATTTGATCTTCACAAGCCCTCACTCTGACTGTGGGCAACAGTGTTGTTCTGAGTTCCCAGGATTAGTGGCAGCTCAGAGCTATTGTCCCATAATCCCCGAAGAGTGTGTGTATTTGAACATTTACCTTGGTAAATTGCTGCAGACCTCTTCTGGGGATAGCTGGGAATATTTATAGTACATAATTGCAATGTTGCCATAGCATCCTTCCTCAAGGTACTCAGTCTCCCTTTTATTCTAGGGAATCTGGGTATATGAACTGAGAAGCTGTGACACTCTATCATGGTGACCCAACTTTGTTTGCCAAAATTCCTTTGGTTAAGCAGATCAAGTCTGTATATCAGTCCTAGGGTTCCTATGATTAATTAATTGCCATGAGAGAGCACTGTGGGTCAAACCATTTTGATTGTCATTCAGTAGCTCTATTCTGGGACATGGTTATCAGTTAGTTTTTGCTGTGAAACAAACCACCGAAAGCTTACACAACCACCATTTATTTAGTTAACGATTGTTGGGGGTTGACAATTTGGGCTGGGCTCAGCTGGCTAGTCTTCTGCTTGCATCAGCTGAACTCACTCATATGTCTGTGGTCTGCTGCTGTTGGTTTCAGTGACACTACTTCTAGGGATTGGTTGGCATGAGTTTGGGCCAAAAAGGATGGTTGGAGCATGTATCTCTTGACATCTGGTTTGTTTGCATGATGGCAGCAGGTTTCCAAGACTAGCAAGCCCCAATGCAAAAGCACTTTTCCAGCTTTTGCGTGCACCATTTTAGCCAATGTCCCATTGACCAAAGCAAGTCACACAGCAGATTCAAGAGAAAAGAAATAGATCCAAATAGTTCTTCAAATAATCATCTCATTTTATGTGATCCTCCCACTTCCACTCTCTGTACCTGGAGAGCAGAGGGTGCTTCTTCCATGAAAATGGCTTCCACCTATGCTGCAGCCTTTTCCTGAGAATCATTGGTGCACTATACTCTGACTTATTTTTCAGTTTGATCCACTCAGCATTCATTTCAGGAAGCTATCAAAGTCTTTGCTCTGCCATCCTCACCCTCTCCACTGCTTTTATGAATGAATTTATACTTCTTTATAATTGTTTCTATTTGTTTTGGGAAGGTAAATACCTGTGTTCAATTGAGTATCTTGCACCACAACAACCTCAGATTACATTTTAATCTACTATCTATAGATCAATGGTAGCAGTGCAAAAAATTATATGTATATGTACTATATTCTTCCTATATGTACATGTATATGTATGTATATATGTACACACATACATAAGCATATGTAAATAACATATATATGTGTGTGTATATATACATATATATATATATATAGAGAGAGAGAGAGAGAGAGAGAGAAGCTTGCTCTGTCACCGAGCCTGGAGTGCAGTGGTGAGATCATAGCTCACTGCAGCCTTGATCTCCTAAGCTCAAACAATCCTACCGCCTCAGTCTCTTGAGTAGCTGGGACTACTACAAGCATGTGCCACCACGAGTGGCTGATTTCTTCCTTCCTTCCTTCCTTCCTTCCTTCCTTCCTTCCTTCCTTCCTTCTTTCTTTCTTTCTTCCTTCCTTCCTTCCTTTCTTTCTTTCTTTCTTTTTTTAAATAGAGACAAAGTCTCCCTATGTTGCCCAAGCTGGTTCTGGACTCCTGAGCTCACACAACTCTCCTGTATTGGCCTCCCAAAGTGCTGGGATTACAAGCGTGAACCACCATGCCTGGCCTCTTCCCGTATATATAGAGTGAGTGGTTTAGACAAAAGAATCAAGGTATATGCACTCTACCGTGAGAAAGAAGAGCAAAAGATGACTTGTATAATTCTCCAAAGAGAAGAACTTTGACCTAATTCTACTGTTTCATATTTGGTGTGTAGCATGAGAGAGAAGGGTGCATTTCCTTTGCTTAATGCATTACTTTAGGCCATTTTGACCACTCTGTTTCTCTCCCAGGGCTCTGGTTGGGATTTTATCAATTTTAGGCTGCATGTGCTGTTCTGTCTGCCTTAGGCAAACTTTTTTTTCTTTTTTTGAGACTGAGTCTCGCTCTGTCGCCCAGGCTGGAGTGCAGTGGTGTGATCTCGGCTCACTGCAAGCTCCGCCTCCTGGGTTCATGCCATTCTCCTGCCTCAGCCTCCCGAGTAGCTGGGACTACAGGTGCCTGCCACCATGCTCGGCTAATTTTTTTGTATTTTTAGTACAGACGGGGTTTCACCATGTTAGCCAGGATGGTCTCAATCGCCTGACCTCGTGATCCACCCGCCTCGGCCTCCCAAAGTGCTGGGATTACAGGCATGAGCCACAGCGCCCGGCCTAGGCAAACATTTTAATATAGAAATGAGCAAAGGGGCCAAGGCCTAGGCAATATGAGGGGCAGGGAGATATGAAAAGGCGAGGAGAAGGCTGCCTAGCCCTCTTCCTTGCTGTCACAGCCATCGCCCCTGGGGTTTCCACAGCCTAGTTGTAAGCCTTCTGCCTGGCCACCAGTCATCCCACCCATCTGGCTCTCCTTCCTTTTGACGCCACTACAAATGACCAATAAGCATAATATTAATCCACAGCAGTAATCAAATATAGGTAAATTCAAAATAACTAGGGCCAGGCGTGGTGGCTCACGTCTGTAATCCCAGCACTTTGGGAGGCCAAGGTGGGCAGATCACCTGAGGTCAGGAGTTTGAGACGAGTCTGGACAATATAGTGAAACCACGTCTCTACTAAAAATACAAAAATTAGCCGGGTGTGGTGGCACATGCCTGTAATCTCAGCTACTTGGGAGGCTGAGGCAGGAGAATCGCTTGAACCTGGGAGGCCGAGCTTGCAGTGAGCCAAGATTGCACCACTGCACTCCAGCCTGGGCGACATAGCGAGACTCCATCTCAAATAATAATAATAATAATAATAATAAATAATAATAATTAGAAAGTATTTTATTTTACATTATGATATTAAAATAATACATAATAATATGGGTGAGGGTGTGGAGAAATGAACAGCTTTGTAAATTGCCTGAGGGAGTGGGAATTGTTATAACTTTTTCATTTCATTTAATTTTTTTTGAGAAAAGGTCTTGCTCTGTTGCCCAGCCTGGGGTGCAGTGGCACAATCACGCCTCACTGCAGCCTCAGCCTCTCAGGCTCAAGCAATCCTCTCACCTCAGCCTCCTGAGTAGCTGGGACTACAGACCTGTGCCACCGTGTCCAGCTAATTTTTTACTTTTTTTGTAGAGATAGGGTCTCGTTATGTTACCCAGGCTGTTCTCGAACTCCTAAGGCTCCAGCGATCCTCCTGTCTCTGCCTCCTGAGTGCTGGGATTACAGGTGTGAGCTACCACACCCAGCCTGGAACAACTTTTTACATAGGAATTGGAAATAGCTATTAAAATTAAGACTGCAAAGCTTTAAAAAAATTAATTTACTTATTTATTTTTAGAGATGGGGGTCTTGCTATGTTGCCCAAGCTTGTCTCAAACTCCTGGGCTCAAGCAATTCTCTCACCTTAGCCTCCCAAGTAGCTGGGACTACAGATAAGCACCACTGTGCCCGGTAAGACGGCAAAACTTGACAGAGTGGTTCCTTTCATACAGATGTGCAATGCTATATACACATAAAAATGAACTGTTAATATGTGGATCTATTTCTTTTCTCTTGAATTTGCTCTGTGACTTGCCTTGTTAATGAGACATTGGCTAAAATGGAGCAACCTTGCTAGTAATCAAAACGTGCAAATTAAAACAACAGTGAGATACCCTTTTCACCTATCAGAATGTCAACTGATTAAAAGAATGTGAATGCCAATTGTTAGGAACCGCTGACGGTATGTTCATGTATATATTAGTACAAGCTAGTGGAAGGCAGTTTGACAATACGTATCAAAATCCTTACATGAAAACCCTTTGACCTAAGAATTCCACTTCTATGAATGTATCCCTGGAAAATATCAGAAAGGTGTACAATGATGTGCATGCAAAATATTAATCTCAGCATTGCTTACGATTGCGAAAAATTTGAAACCATCCAAAAATCCATCAACAGGAGATCAGTTAATTATTGGCCATCCATAAGGAATAACACACAGCCAATAAAGTATCAACATGGGAACATATGCAAGACATATCATTATGTTTAAAAGCAAAGGTGGGGGCATATGTTGTTTTGTTTGTTTGGTTTTATTTGGTTTTTGTTTGTTTGTTTTTGAGACCGAGTCTAACTCTGTCACCCAGGCTGGAGTGCAGTGGCACGATCTCGGTTCACTGCAACCTCCACCCCTGAGTTCAAGCAATTCTCCTGCATCAGCCTCCTGAGTAGATGGGACCACAGGCGAGTGCCACCACACCCAGCTAATTTTTGTATTTTTAGTCGAGACAGGGTTTCACCATGCTGGCCAGGCTGGCCTTGAACTCCTGACCTCAGGTGATCCGCCTGCCTCAACCTCCCAAAGTGCTAGGATTACAGGCGTGAGCGCCTGGACTGCATATATTTATCTGATTCCATTTTTGTTTTATGATTTGTAAATATATCTATGTGCGTATACATGTTTGTGCTTATAAATATACGCAAACAATTGATAAAAACATATACAAATTAGTAGTCTTTCTCTCTAGGGGGTTATGAGCCTAGGAATTTTACTTTTCTCATAATAAATATGATGTTTAATGTTTTACAAGCCATCAGAAAAACAATATTGAAAACTTCAGAAATTTAGAAAAGTTGCTCAACTGCACTGACAATTAAATGAATGCAAATTAGAAGAATAATGAAATGTACTGCCTATCATATTGGTAATAAAAAAATTAAGATTGTTAACACTCAAGGTAACATAGAGCCCTGATCTCTAAACTTTTTGATCAATCACATGTATTAGTAAAACGTTTTGGCTTTGAACACTAAATGTATATGTATATGTAATTGTTTTCATAAACAAAGATGGGGTCATATTATTCCTACTGTTCTGCCACTTGTAAATTCATATGTACAGTGATGTTCACTGAAACAATTTTTGACATATGAAAAACTAGAAACATTCAGAATGTCCATCAATAGGGATCTGGTTAAATAAATTATTGACCACTATTAGTCAACATATACATAGACCACTATTCAGTCATCAAAGAGAGTGAAGTAGATGTACATTCTTGAAAAGGTAAGAGCAATATATCAATACATAAAGTCGGGAAGTAGATACAGCAAACGTAATAGTAGTTCATGGCAAGGGTAGGAGGGGAAAGTGAAGCTATGCAGGGAATTTGCTTTCTATTGTTTTACATATTTCTGCTTTGAAAATTTCTAAAAACTTGATTGAATGACTTTTCCAATCAGAAGAATACGAAAGATCTAACACAAAAACAGAAGTATTGCTTGAATTATTCAAGCAGAATGCACACATTTTAATGTCCAGAAAAGTTGCGGGTTTTGTATATTTGTACTAGCTCAAGAGTTGAGGATTGAAAAACGTTCCTAAAGGGATGACAGGAAATGGGTTTGTGCTTCTGAGTTGCTCAAGATCATGCTTATGAAGGACATTTTATATCGTTTTGAGCAAGTTTTGTGTTCCTTTTGTTAAAACTTTAAAAACTGAAAAAAACTTAAAAATTAAACATAATTTTAAAGAAAAGACAGCCCGGATTAGGAAGCTAGGTCTCCCACGTCAGCACGTGCCCTACCCCTCCTGGGGTTCTGGGGCCTGGGCCAGGACAGTCAGGCTAAACTGACTCTAGGCCACGCGGACCCCGTGGGGCGGGGCGGAACCTGGCAGGGCGCCAGTGACCGCTGGGGCCAGAGCCCTGCCGGGAAAGGAGGGCTTCCGCCTTGCAGCGCAGCTCGGATCGGCAGCAGCCCAGGAGGCCTCCCGCCCGTATTTTCCCGCGTCCATCCCTCTGTCCCACGGTCGGTGAGTCAGCGGAGCCTGATGGAGGCCTTGGGCTCTGGGCACTATGTGGGAGGCGGCATCAGGTCCATGGCGGCGGCGGCCCTGTCTGGCCTGGCGGTGCGGCTGTCGCGCTCGCCGGGGACCCGCGGCTCGTACGGCGCCTTCTGCAAGACGCTCACGCGCACGCTGCTCACCTTCTTCGACCTGGCCTGGCGGCTGCGCAAGAACTTCTTTTACTTCTATATTCTGGCCTCGGTGATTCTCAACGTCCACCTGCAGGTATATATTTAGAGCCACTAACTTTGTGGCATTTGGGGGCTCCTCGTCAGGATGGCTGACTTCCACCCACCTGCTCACCCACCCTAGAGCAAAGCGACCAACTCCGCTCGTGCATGCAGACTTGCCACTCATTCTTTCCATTGCCTCATCTTTTAGTATAAATGGGTGGCAAAAAAAGAAAAAACCAGCATTTGTGGAAAGCCTGAAATATAACCAAAATCGTCTAAGATAGAATGAAAAATTGACTCTCAAGGATATATTTGAAGGAACAGAATACAGCTTAAAAATTTGAAAATCCTTAAAAATATCTGAGAAGTTTTTGCATCCGTAAAACAGAAAACAGCACGAACTTTAGGAAATGACAATGGGCACAGAATGCAATAAGAAAAAAAAAAAAAAACGGGGAAAGGTAACTAAAAACTTAAGGAAAGATAAACTGAACAAGAATGGCTCAGACAGCAGGCAAATCTCCCCAGTTAGAATCGAAGTGAATAGACCCAACTGAATGGAATGAATTCTAAGCAATAGATGGATTGAATAATAAGCTGGAGGACATTAATAACATGTTCTGGAAGGCATACATTTCTTCAACCCAAAGGGAAAAAAAATGACAGAAAGAAACTACAGGGAAGAACATTAAAAACTGTGCAAGAAACTTATGTTTCACATATGAAGCAACCTCAGATGTGGCATGGCTTTGAACAGTTGCCAAAAGTGTGAGAAAGGGAATCTGTTTGAATATTGGCACATGGATCAAGACTCTGGAGTTGGTGATGAGAAAATCCAATCAGAGCATTCCACTTTGCTATTCATTGAACCAGGTAGCCAACAGAAGAGTTAAAAATTAGTGATATGACTATATTCAGGGGGAAGGAGAGCTGAGGGGGGCGGCAGGAAGTCAGCAGAAAATGCCTCATGTCATTAAGTCAAGAAATAGTAATAAAGGCATGTTATTGAAAAAGAGGGGTGTAATCTCTAAACAAGCATGTGTAGAAGTTTGTGTTTCTGATTTGGGGAAGCAAGAGTTGAGAAGGAGGGACAGTTCTATTACTTTTCATATATGTCCTTTTTCTACTGTTTGATTTTTAAAAACTATACACATGTATTGCTTTTGCTTCGATTAAAAATCAAGACATTAAAATGAATTTATTGCATTTAGAATGAAATTTGGGGGGCAGTGCTAAGAGTGTCAGGTGGACTCTGAGTTAAAATAAGTGCCTTCCTATCTTTCTTCAGTAGTATCTGTATATCCTACAAGGTTCCTGGGTGATCACACAAACTATGATTTCCTTGACTTTGTAAATGTCTTGTTTCCAAACAGACCACAGGCCATATGGAAATGCTTTAAAACTAAAAATGGGCCGGGTGGGGTGGCTCACACCTGTAATCCCCAGCACTTTGGGAGGCCAAGGCAGGCGGATCCCCTAAGGTCAAGAGTTAGAGACCAGCCTGGCCAACATGGGGAAACCCCGTCTCTACTAAAAACACAAAATACTAGCCGGGCATGGTTGCGGGCACCTGTAATCACAGCTACTCGGGAGGCTGAGGCAGGAGAATCGCGTGAACCCAGGAGGCAGAGGTTGCAGTGAGCCAAGATCATGCCATTGCATTCCAGCCTGGGCAACAGAGCAAGACTCTGTCTCAAATGAATAAATAAAAAAAAAACATAAAAATAAAAATGGCCAATAGTCTTCATGCAGCCCAGAGCTTCTTCACACCATGAAACTTCTCATGAGCAAATCTGTGGAATGTCATAGTTAAGATAAAAATTAAACAATAAATATGTGATTAATTTTCAAAACTTAAAAATTGAAGGCTGGGCACGGTGGCTTACGCCTGAAATCCCAGCACTTTGGGAGGCTGAGGCGGGCGGATTGTTTGAGCTCAGCAGTTCAAGACCAGCCTGAGCAACATGGCAAAACCCTGTCACTAATAAAAATACAAAAATTAGCTGGGCATGGTGGTATGTGTCTGTAGTCCCAGCTACTCAAGAGGCTGACGTGGGAGGATGGTTTGAGCCAGGGAGGTGGAGGTGGTAGTGAGCCAAGATCGCACCACTGCACTCCAGTCTGGGTGACAGAGCCACACTCTGTTTCAAAAAAAAAAAAAAATCGGACAGGGGCCCAGTGATGTTTATATAATCTTAAATTTTGGTGTTGACAATAAGAGCAAAACATGAGTTCACCTGGGGTCTAATTAAGAAACTAATGTAAAATTAAAAAAAAAAAGAAAGAAATACATAATAGCAGAACAGTGGAAATAAACTCCTACATCCAACAATAGGAGCTGGTTAAATCAAAATAGTACATCTATATAGAATACTATGTGGCCATTAAAATGATAAGGAATTATATTTTATTGATGTGGAATGAATTTAGTAAATGTAAAGCCACCTAATCAATGATTCAAGTGATTGAGTCAAAGAGTGATACATGTATATTATATATTCATATACTCAACTCAGTTATAGAGAAATAATAAATGGAAACAGTGCACACTTACAATACGCCATACAATGTTCTAAGCACTTTATATACATCATTTTTTTTTTTTTTTGAGATGGAGTGTCGCCCAGGCTGCAGTGCAATGGTGCGGTCTCGGCTCACTGCAACCTCCGCCTCCCAGGTTCAAGCGATTCTCCTGCCTTAGCCTCCCAAGTAGCTGGGATTACAGGTGTGCACTACCATGCCCGGCTAATTTTTGTATTATTAGTAGAGACGGGGTTTCACCATGTTGGCCAGGCTAGTCTCGAACTCCTGACCTCAGATGATCTGCCCACCTCAGCCTCCCAAAGTGCTGGGATTACAGGCGTGAGCCACCACGCCCGGCCTATATACATCATTTAATCCTCACAACGACCCTGAGATAGGAACTATTACTAGCAATTTTCAAGAGAAGAGAGAAACACAGAGAAGTATAGTGGCAGAGTGATAAAATAAAATATTGCAAACAATATTATTCTTTCTACTAATATGAGACACTCATTGCATGACTAACTTTTAATCGTATTTTTATTATTTAAGAAATTGGGGCTGGGCACGGTGGCTCACACCTGTAATCCCAGCACTTTGGGAGGCCGAGGTGGGTGGATCACGAAATCAGGAGTTTGAGACCAGCCTGGCCAGCATGGTGAAACCCCATCTCCACTGAAAATACAAAAAAAAAAAAAAAATTAGCTGGGCATGGTAGTTCATGCCTGTAGTCCCAGCTACTTGGGAGGCTAAGGCAGGAGAATCGCTTGAACCCGGGAGGTGGAGGTTGCAGTGAGCCGAGATCGTGCCACTGCACTCCAGCCTGGGTGACAGAGTGAGACTCTGTCTCAAAACAAACCCCCAAAAAACCCAAAAAACAAAAAACCAAAAAACAACACACAAAAAAAAAAGAAAGAGAAAAAGAAATTGGAAGGCATCCTTTAAAATTTTCTTGTAAAATTCATGCTGCAAGTGGATGCCATGGATCCTGGAATTTGTGGAACCAAGGCTAGACACTCCATTCCTGCAGCCTCATTTCAGCACTCCCAAGCCGTTGCACCACTGCACTATGGAGAATTGATGGAACTCGTAGTCACTTAAAAAAGAGGATGGGAATTCTTTATGTTGTTTTTGTTTGTTTTTGTTTTTTGTTTTTCAGACAGGGTCTCACTCTGTTGCCCAGGCTGGAGTGCAGTGGTGCAGTCTCAGCTCACTGCAACCTCTGCCTCCCGGGCTCAGGTGATCCTCCCACTTCAGCCTCCTGAGTAGCTGGGACTACAGGCACATGCCACCACGCCCAGCTAATTTTTGTATTTTTTTGTAGAGGCGGGGTTTTGTCATGTTGCCCAGGCTGGTCTGAAACTCCTGGCCTCAAGCCATCCGCCCACCTTGGCCTCCCAAAGTGTTGGGATTACAGGCATGAGCTGCCACGCCCGGTCAAGGATTCTAACAAAAGAAATTATTTTTAATGAAACATCAAAAGTATTCTTTTTTTTTTTTTTGACGGAATCTCGCTCTCTCGCCCAGGCTGGAATGCTGTGGCGTGATCTCGGCTCACAGCAAGCTCCGCCTCCCGGGTTCACGCCATTCTCCTGCGTCAGCCTCCCAAATAGCTGGGACTACAGGCGCGCCCTACCACGCCAGGCTAATTTTTTTTTTTTTTTGTATTTTTAGTAGAGACTGGGTTTCACCGTGTTAGCCAGGATGGTCTCAATCTCCTGACCTCGTGATCCGCCCGCCTCGGTCTCCCAAAGTGCTGGGATTACAGGCGTGAGCCACCGCGCCCGGCCTAAAAGCATTCTTTGTAAAAGGTACTCAAATCAAATTGGTTTTAATGTGGAAATTGTAAATAGTTAAATGTCAGGTTTTTCTCAGAAAACACAGCTTTTTGCCCATTAACAGAACATGTTAAAATATACACATTTCTAAAGTTACTCACAGTTTAAAATTTTAACTTGCAAATAGTACAGGCTTTTTGGCTTTATTATTCACTTTTCAAATAATTTCCTCCACTTCACTGCAGGTGTGATTCCTCTCATACTACAGTACTGCTGCCCCACCTCCCCGCAAAAAAAGGCAAGACAGTCAGTGAAACTACAGCATCCTCTGATTTATCGACCTGCTTGCTCTCTTTCGTGATTGCTGGGCTTTCATGAGCTGAATATCTCTGGCAACTTTTGGCATAGATTTAACCGTAGAGTTAACTGAAATTCTCTTGAGCACTACTAACACGCTTCTGAGCAACAGAAACTCTTTTAACTCAGACTTTCATAAAGGTACAATTCTCTGAAAGCACCAAATGGGAGGGATCTCCTCTCTTATATGCCAGATCAAAGGCGAATTCCTGTTCTACCCTGATTCTTTGTAATTTCCTGTTTCCTTTCCTCTAGGTCCTCTCCTGATATTCCCAGACTTCTGGCTTTACAGGCAGAGATGCAGGTTTCAGGCCCCAGACTTCCCTCAGACCGATCTACAGCCTGGGCTTTCTGTTGCCATCCTTGACCTCTTCCTTGGGTGCAGTTTTGTAACTGCATTCAGACTCAGACAGATACTGGTCACCTGAATGACTACTGGCATTGATCTCCTTCTCCAGAAACTCAGAGAGACTGTTTTTAGAACCCTCATCTCCCAATATAGGGGTGGGAGTGGTCAGAGAGTTATAAATATCCTGTCTTCCAAGGCATGGCTTACCACAAGTCTCCAGTTTGAGTAGTTTTAGTACAAATCTAATAGCTTTGTTTCAAACCTTTCCTGAAACATGCTTGGGAACTTAGAGGTGCGGTTCATAAGACAAGTTTTGTTGAGCCAAATAATCTAAATGATTCTGGGCAAGGTAATCAAATTCTTAACAGGCAGAGGCTCCAGGACAAATAAGGGTATCTATCCAATATTTGTGGCTTTACTTCGTACTAATGTCTGTCTGTCACCTGCATTTATCCTCCAAGTACTCCTTTGTTCTGGAGAAGTGAATCCCGGTGATTTTTAGCAGTTCCCCCAAAGACAAGATGTTAGGTATTAAAAAAAAAAGTAACAGAGACAATAATTACTTTTCATTCCTTGTATTCCCAGCATGTATAAACAACCTTCTCCCATTCATATGATGCCTCTTGGCATAATTTAATTATTCCACATGCAACCAAGAGAGAGGCAACATGTACAAACATTTCCAGCTACCATAGTCAGAGGTGAAGTCATGGGGCCTCTGTTTATAGTTCACGTTCTCCCAGTGATGTCTTTTCTTTTTCTACTTCTGCCATTATCCCAATTTGATATTCTGTAATCCCATGATCTAAATGGTGAATTCACCATCACCACTGTACCCTATTTATAATACTAAAGAAAGAAGAGGTGAGAAAAGTTTCAAAAAAGGAAGACAATAAACAGGGAAATATAAGTAGAGGGTAGAGTCTTCATTGCTGTACATAGCCATGTGGTGGTCCTGTTACTCTATCAATTCCACATTCCCTTTGCTTTAGCCACTGGGGAGGCTCAGTCCTTCAATCCTAAGGAGTCTGAGCCCTTGGGAGTCCTTTGTAGGGTTGCAATATTATGTCATGCACCCTTCAGGATTGTAGTATAAAAAAATACCTTAGAGGACCCCCTGAGAATCATCCATATTACTCTCTGTCCTCCTTCTATAGCAGAAACCACAAAATCACCTTTTTTTTGCATGGCTCTGGGGATCTAAGAGTGGCTTCAAATTCAGTGAAACCATTGTTTTGTCTACTACTAAAAGTATTTCTTCCTAGGAAATTTAAACCTCTAATCTAGTAGAGATCAGAGTTGTAGGTATGGGAAGCAAAACTGTTGCAATGGGTCAGGTGTAATTATGAGAGACACCACCTTTATTTCCACTCCTCTGCTCCCAGACTTGCTAATCTTGGCAGTGGGAGGAATAGCTCTATATGTTGGTTGCTGGTTCATAGTATGTATTGCATCCTAGCAGCCTCCATGGTGAATCTCCTATCAGGGCTTGCCACAGGCTCCATATGGCATTCTTTTTTTTTCTTTATTTGTAGAATTTCTGTTTGCTAAACCCGTATAGCATTATGATTTACTCCAAACATCTTGGGCACCATTGGATCTGCTAGATGATAAGGGCCAACGGGCAGACCTACCAGCACAGTAGCCTACACCAGCTGGAGAGCCTTGTTTTAGCTGTGGATTCACACTAACGACATGTGGCAGGAATAACATCTGCATTTTCCAAGTCTTGAATAGTGGCAAAAATCCCTGAAATTCCCACAAGAATATGCTATTGCATTTATTTCCTCTGTTGATGAGGAGGGGGAGCTCTCATAGCTTCCATTTTCCCCTTGCTTACCCTTATAACCCCTTTCTCCAGGGCCCAGGTAGCCCATGTGGCCATATACTGGAGACTAGCATCTGTTTCTGCCTGGAGATTTCTGAAGTCAGGAGGCTTGCCTGTACCAGCAGGGTGAATAGGGAACATGATATGGTAGAACTAGAAAGAAAAGGATGGGGGAAACCTCCCATTCATGCCTTCGCTCTGCATTCCTCAAAGGGTGCAGAAGATAACTGTTGTGCTTTCCGTGATACCATGTGTTGCAGCACAGAAGTTAGAGGAAGCAACAGAACCTCAGGGCAGCCCCAATAGCCACTAGCCAGATGAGGAACACTCCATCTGGAAGCAATGTGTGGATGCTGACTGATGCTGAGCATGTCCAGGCAGTGGTGGAATAATCCCGGAGGAGGGTTTAGGGTCTCACTCAGCTTACTGGCGGACAGACTCAGAGAAAAACTTCAGTTTCCCCTAACCTCCGTAAATGCTCCCTTCACTCTGAGGTAGGCACTACTGCAGGAGTGTTCTGGTCCATTGGCTTTAACATTAACTTAAAGTCAGTTTCCAATTCATTTCTTTCTTTTTTTGTGGGGACGGGGGGCAAGGTTTCACTCTGTTGCCCAGGCTGAAGTGCAGTGGAGCGATCATGGCTCACTGCAACCTCTGCCTCCCAGGTTCAAGTGATTCTACTGCCTCAGCCTCCTGAGTAGCTGGGATTACAGGCGTGGCCACTGTGCCTGGCTAATTTTTGTATTTTTAGTAGAGGCGGGGTTTCGCTGTGTTGTCCAGGCTGGTCTCAAACTCCTGACCTCAGGTGATCCACCCACCTTGGCCTCCCAAAGTGCTGGGATTACAGGCATGAGCCACCGTGCCCAGCCCCAATTCATTTCTGAAGGTTTGAGGCTATCCTTTCCACTGTAAGTTGCTAAGGTCAATAAGGTACAAGTGTTTTTGGGGGAAGATCAAGGGGGAGATTCACAAGTGTTGTAACAGATTTCTTACTCAGGTTCTCCCGATCATCCCTCATTCTAGAGGCTCTGGGTCTGTTTAATTAATGGCTCATGCCTGGGACTTGTACGTGAGCTATCCCTCTGGCTGCTAGGCTAGTGTGATGGCTCAAATGCCAGGCACCGCTGTTGGTTAGACCAGAGAATCATTTTGGTAGATTTCATTTCTGGGAGCTGCAAAGTTAATTATCCATAGCCAGAGATCTTTGCATGTGTGTTAGTCAGCTTAGGCTGCCATAACAAAATACTACAGATTGGGTGGCTTAAACAACAGACATTGATTTTCTCACAGTTCTGGAGTCTAGAAGTCCAAGATCAAGGTGGCTACTAGGGTTGGTTTCTGGTTGGTTTCCCAGGAGAAGCTGCTGTGGACAGAGTTATTGGCTTAATTGGCCACAATAGACTCCACAGAAAGAACATGCTTGTAGAGTGATAGACACTCATTGGATTAAACCATTGCACTGCCATGCTCAAATTCATCCAATAAATTGCTCAATGTTTCTGCTTGTGCAGGCACAGACTAAAACCAAGAAATAGACTGCCATCTAGAGTCCGTTTATATAATGGGGAAAAGGGTTCAAAGATTAGATTATTTGTTCTATCCATACATGGGCAAGTCATTTCCCCTTCTGGGATCTCAATGTCCTTGCCAGCAAAATGAGAATGTTGCCTTAGACCCGTAGTTTCCAAACTCAGCTCCACAAAACATGCATGCCTTTAATGGTTTGTAATTAGAGTCGCTCATCAGAATGATCCATGATCCTTGAAAATATACATACCCCCATGCTTCACCCTAGATACTCTGATTCAGAAGGAGGTGTGGAGCAGAGTCAGGGCCCGGACACATGTATAAAACAAAAAAACATTTCACAGGTGCTTCCCAAGCCCTCCCCAGGTAAGGAATCAGTGATATAGATGTTAATAGGTACTCCTTTAACAATGGTGCTATGGTTTGGATATGGTTTCTTTGGCCCCTCTATGTTTCATGCTGAAATTTAATCCTCAGTGTTAGAGGTGGGGCCTGGTGGGAGGTATTTGGGTCATGGGGCTGGATCCCTCATAAATGGCTTGGCGCCATTCTCACAGGAGAGAGTGAGCTCTCACTCTTAGTTCCTGCTAGAACTGGTTGTTGACAAGAGCCTGGCACCTCCTTCTCTCTCTCTCTCCCTCTCTCTCTCTCTCTCTCTCTCTCGCCTCCTCTCCTGTCATGTGATCCCCACGCACCAGCTCTCCTTCGCCTTCTGCCATGAGTGGAAGCTCCCTGAAGCCCTCACCAGAAGGAAGATGCTGGTGCCATGCTTCTCATACAGCCTGCAGAACTGTGAGCCAAATAAACTTATTTTCTTTAAAAATTACCCAGTCTCAGATAGTCCTTTATAGCAACACAAACAGACTAAGACAAACAGCAACCAAATCTCCTCATTCCAGGGCTTCTGGAAGCCTTTAATATTCTAAAGTACAGTGCAGCTCTCCAATAGGTATTTATCTAATGTGCCATTCACAGAGGGGTTTGACTATAGAAGCAACACATACCAACAGCTGAGGCATATCAGTGTTCCTCAGGTCATAGTTGAGAATACCCTAGGCTAGGATATATTCAGGGCCACTATGAGTCTACATCCAAAGATTCTAAGTAAACATTTTATTTTGATGAATCATTGTACACGATATTAAGGAATTTTCCATGGGGAAAATAGCACAGAGCAACCTTACAAGGATGCATTTTCAAAGTGTCCTTAGCACCCCCAATGAAATATATTGTCAAAGAACAAAATACTACTATGGTTTCTAATATTTTTGGCGGTTTGTCCTTTTTTATTAAGATGGGAACCAAAACAGAAACTAACACTCTGGGCCTTCTCAGAACGCTATCCATATCACAGTCTCACCTCTGAACTTTGCACAATATTTAAATTATGGCCTAGACAGATGTTTATTTTGTCTTCTACTCTCCTGGAGACAGACAGAAGACACCGCTTTATTTTCAATTCTTCGTAGGGTACAGAGAGGGAAGAGTGAGCTGAAATTCCAATCCCTTGCAAAGCCAGAGATGGTTCCTTTAGACCCATCAGTAGATTAGAAGACATTCACACTCCTTGGGTAAGCTTCTATCTCAAATACAGACTTTGTTCCTATATATTGGCTATTGCCCTTTTATAAGATACTACTCTAAGTATTGGCTCACATTTCCATATACATAAAGTAGTAGGCTGATTCCAACGCAGGCCACAGCAGTTCCTTTCATCCCTGGATGCTCAGCAATTTGCACTGTGACTTTGCCACTCCTTCCTTCGATAAGTGGAGTCTTTTTCTCCACCCCCATGAATCTGGGCTGGCCGGTGACTTGCTTCGACCTTATAGAATTGGTAGCAGAGACGTTTTGGGAGTTCTGAGCCTATTCAAAAGGCTTTGAAGTGTTCACTCTCATTCTCTACCCATACAGAGAAGGCTGAAAGCCTAAATTTCCTGGAAGCTTGAAACATATAGAGGCCTGTGAACCATACCACAACCAGAACTACTGAGCACTAGATGAGGCTAGGCAGGTCCTCCCACCGCCCCGCCCCACTCCCACCCACCTGCAAAGCTCACCTGGTAAATACTGAGTTACCATCTGGATCTGACACACAGGATCAATTGCTCTAGGCCCTGGCTCCCCAGGGCCCCGCATTGCTGGCAGCTGGTCAGGGACTGTTTTCCAGGAGGCAGAGAAAAGCTGCTGAATTCCACGTTCAAACAAGCAGTCCACAAGCCACCCTCAGGGAAGCAGGGTGCAGAGGTGGGTCTGTGCCCTCTCCAACACACATCTTCCAAGCTGCCCATTGCCATTTTCTGAATTCTGGCTCCTTGTCAAACTCTCTTGTGTGTTCACATTCACCATAACTCCATGGTATAAATGCACTGGCAAATAGGGCCGAGAAGCAGGAAAGAGCAGTTTGCCCAGGCTTTGCCTTTCCTGAACCACACCTTGGACCTCACATCCCATGAAAGGCAGCTCTATTCATCATGGCCCACAAGACTCCATCTGCTGTGTCTTGTGGGCTGATGTTGGTGTCATATCCCACTGAAGCCTCATAGTCTACCGCCAATAGTGACACGTACACACATGCCAATAGTGACATGTACACAGATCTTCTAGAAGCTACTGTGTCATTCGAATGGCATGAAGAAGGCATGTTCCACATAAAAAGAGGTGAGAAAAAAATAAATGCACTTGGTGCATTAATGGGGTGGGCTGGGGTCATGTTTCCTCTCTTCATACAATTACTTTCCTTGCTGTTGCTATGAATTTGCACTGCTGGTGAGAATGTAAATTGGTCCAACCAAATGAGAAACGTGTTTGGCATTATCTAGTAAAGTTAAACATAAGCATCCCCTGTGATGCAACAATGTAATTCCAAGTTCTTTACCCAATGGAAACATGTACATATGTTCAACAAAAGATATTTACAAGAACTGGCCATTATCAAGAAAGTGAAGAATTAGACAGGCTAGTTAAGAGGCTATTAGAATAATCCAGGAGAGGTGTAAAGGTGTTTTGGACAGAGGTCGTAACAGTGGAGGTGCCAGGAAGTGGTCAGATTCTGGTTGTATGTTGAAGGTAGACTTGAGTTAATGTGGGGCATGAAAGAAACAGAGGATTCAAGGATGACAGCAAGGCCTTTAGCTTGAGCAACAGAAAGGAAAGAGTTGCCATTTACCAAGATGGGGAAGACAGAGGAAGTGTAGATTTGGGAGATGAAAAATATAAGTCTTGATAAATCCATCATGATTATTAAATCATTCTATTTATTTAAAAAAGCAGGCTGGGCGCAGTGCCTCATGCCTGCAATCCCAGCACTTTGGGAAGCCAAGGCAGGAGGATCACCTGAGGTCAGGAGTTCAAGACCAGCCTGGCCAACATGGCAAAACCTCGCCTCTACTAAAAATTAAAAAATTAGCCAGGCATGGTGGCATGTGCCTGTAATCCCAGCTACTCGGGAGGCTGAGGCAGGAGGACTGATTGAACCTGGGAGGCAGAGGTTGCAGTGAGCCAAGATCACGCCACTACACTCCAGCCTGGGCAATACAGTGAGACTCCATCTCAAAAAATAAAGAAGTAAACCGATAACAGTGAAACTAAGCTTCTCTTAAATGTTCCAATATTATATGTATATATATGTAGTATGTAGTATGTATGTATATATGTAGTATGTATGTATATAAAAATTAGTAAGAGTTTTACTTAAAATCCTAACTCTAAACCCATGATTAAATTATGTATTTTAAATTCGAACCACATCCTCTTTGGGCTGAGCTGTTTTGGGCATCCAAGGGGGGTTGACACACAGCAGTATCTCATAAAAACACATGATTCATGAAAGAAACAGAAGTGTCATTAAAACTGACTGCCCTAAGTAAATGGTGTATTATGTGCATATATGTGATTATGATGTTAAAGAAAGTAATGTAATGATCAGAGTGGCAATTCAATTTTGTGGTGTTGGTAAAACACTAAAAGCAAATGTTTCTGGTAAAATAATACAATCCCTCCTATTTTTATATTTTCAGCATCTCTGAAGATGTCCTATAATTATTTTCATTTAGTGTCCTAATATAGCAAATTAATAGATTTCTGAACATTTAACCCACCTTCTATTAACTGTTCATGGTGCATTACTCTTTGAATGTGCTGCTCTGGATGTTTGCTAATATTTGGGGCTTTCCTATTAATGTTTCAAAGTAACCACATCTGCGGCCAGGGAGCCAATAATCTGGCTGAGAGATGCATGAAGAAGGAGGAAAATGTGTTCACAGAACCTCACTCCAGTGGCGTCCACAGCCGAGAGTCAGTAAAGGGACACGCTACAGCTGATGAGTTAGGTGAGGGGAGGAGTACGGTAGGAGGCCGCATCACCTTCCAGAACACGTGTCCTCTGCTCTCTTTGGGCAGCGGGCGCCATCTCCCCTCACACCGCAAACTGTCCTGGGATCTTCCCCCGCGCACCGCCCCTTGCCCGCGCCTGCCTTGGGAAATCTTGGCCCCACCTTTCTGATTCAGACCCCGCCTCCTGAAGAGAGTTAGGCCCTCCTCCGCGTTCTTACAGCCGCGGCCCGGCCCCGTTCTGAGCTTGCGCACTAGTGACCATCGGGCCTTGGGGGCGGAGCCCGCGCAAGCACTCAGGCCACGCCCATGGCCAAGCCCACATTCCGCCCCATGGACAGGCCCACATTCCGCCCCATGGACACGCCTCCACAACCATGCATTTCCGGTGATGCTTAGAAATATAAAGATCGGAGTGGTAATGTAATTTTGTGACGTTGGTGAACGACTAAAAGCAAATGGCAAAATCATACCCACTGACCTGAAATAGGGTCCAAATGGGGACAAAAAGGGACATTTTTCTTTGCCTCCACCCTCTGACACAGCCTTTAGGAGGACAATGCCCTACGGCTGCCCCCAGCTGCCTAGAATCCACTCTACCCCAGACTACAGTGACAATTCTAAGCCCACCTGTCTTATGCAGAAACCGGGAGGCAGAAGGGGGCACACAACAGGAAGGGGAAGAAATGTTCTCTGAGGGAGAAACAGGTCCGTTTGGCACACCTTTCCACAGATGCACCCAACCCCGACTGGAATAACTGCTGCTTACTCCTCTGCTCATTGTGTCTTTGCAATTAAAAGAAAAAATTGAAGTAATTATCTCTGATGAGTCACTTTCTGTATAGTTCACTTGTTATTCTCTCCTTTGTGCCATTATGAATTGACAAGTCCTTTGCAATAAGAGAACAGTTTTGTAATCAAAAAGAACACAGTTGTTTAAAAAAAAAAAACAAATGAAAACACAGGTTACAAAAAATGAAGCAATAAGGTAATGCACATAAATTAAGTCAAAGCAATGGAAAATAAATTGCAAACACAATAGAGTTATAAATATATATGGAAAAGAAGGACTAGATGACAATAAAACAAGATACAAACTGTTTCAGTTTATATGGTAAGAATAATGCTATTTTTTCTAATAATCTCTGTTTTCAAATTTTCTTTAATGAATATCTGTGTACCAGCCCTTGTCCATTCTAGGGTGCTGTGGGGTTAAGATCAAACAAGGTATAGAATCACACATGCCTGGGTTTTAATCCTGCCTCAGCAAATTACTAACAGTATGTCCTTGAGCAAGTGACTTGACTTCTCTGAGACATACATATAGGGCCTGGCTGCCCAGATTACTATAAGCATGAAGAAAGATGATACAGACTAATGCTCAGCACAGGGTCTGTCAGAGGTAGTAACTGGGCTAATTGTAGCTATTACAATAGGGAACTTGATGGGTTTGTGATTTTGCTATTTATTTATTTTATTATATTACTAATCCTCAGTTAAAAATACATGTGAGAAGCATCCCCCAAATCTCACCAAATTTTTCTTTAGTTTCTTACCCTGTAGGTCCTATTTCTTCCTTGAGGGCATTTACCACATCTTGCCCTCATATAATGTCTCTTTCCCCAGACATTGCCCCTCTCCATCCAGGCTCCTCATCGTCACTTACAGTTTCTCTGGGGAGTTAGGATGGCAGGGTGAACCAGCCTTATATACTCCCTAGTCTATGGATGGTGATAGCTCAGGGAACCTCCAGCAGCAGCAATTCCTGTCTCAGTGTGTCCCTGGCTTTCTGAGACAATGGTCATCTTAACTCACACATTCCCTTGTATAATGAAAAAATGAGGGAAGATGACATGTACTTGGCCAATGACCCTCCACTATCTGGGGGCCAGTGCAACTGGGCATCGAAAGCCTTATCTGGGCTGAGTGGCAGTGGCTCGCACCTGTAATCTCAGCACTTTGGGAGGCTGAGGCAGGAGGATTGCTTGAGGCCAGGAGTTTGAGACCAGCCTGGGCAATATAGCAAGACCCCCGTCTCTACAAAAAAGAAAAAAATAAGCTGGGCGTGGTAGTGCATGCCTGTAGTTCCAGCTACTCGAGAGGCTGAGGCAAGACAATCGCTTGACCCCAGGAGTTGAAGGCTGCAGTGAGCTATTATTGTACCACTGCACTCCAGCCTGGGTAACAGAGCAAGATTCATTACTGGATGCCCATCACAAGCTTTCAAAGACTGTGTGTGGCCGCCATTGGCTGAGACAGTGCTAGAAGGGAATTTGGTTAATGGTAATAACTTGGACGTCACTGGCCATCTGCTCCCTAATCCTTCAGTCCCTTTCAAACTCCCCACTGCCCAGAACAACATTTCAGAGAATCTCTGGGAAGAGTGGCACACATATGGAGGCTTGGGCAACAGTAGCTGGCTGGGAGTGGTTCACAGCCTAATGTGAGACTCATTCTGTAGCACAAGAGAGGGTAATAAAAGGCATATCAATCAAGTTTCAGCTGCAATTGGAGAAGTGATTTGAGCTTAGCATACTAGTAAAACCCTAACACAAGAGGTGAGACACTGCAGCTTGGGCCCCTCTAGACTGAATGGAAAGAATAGAGTTTCTGAAACCTGCTGTTTAAGATCACTATGAAATCCCAGGGAGAGAGCCATGCCCAACCACCCAGTGTGGCACATCTATAGGCAGGACAGACTGTTTGCAATGGTCTTGTTCTCCTTTTCTGTGGGGGCAGATTTTTTTTTTCTTCTTGCTTTGATAGGAGAGGGTGGAGATTTTAATGATCACAACGATATGGTTATTTGATGAAGTGTTTAAATCAAGGTAAGCTGCACAGAGGGTAGGTAATTTTAGTTAATTGGAGATTTTATACAAGCAGTAGAAACTGTGCTGATATGTTTATTTTTTATTTTTTGAGACAGAGTCTTGCTTTGTCGCCCAGGCTGGAGTGCAGTGGCGCTATCTTTGCTCGCTGCAATCTCTGCCTCCTGAGTTCAAGCGATTCTCCTGCCTCAGCCTCCCGAGTAGCTGGGATTACAGGCACCCGCCACCACGCCCGGCTAATTTTTGTATTTTTAGTAGAGATGGGGTTTCACCCATGTTAGCCAGGCTGGTCTTGAACTCCTGACCTCAGGTGATCCACCCACCTTGGCCTCCCAAAGTGCTGGGATTACAGGCGTGAGCCATCGCACCCAGCCTGATATGTTTAAAGAACAAACAATGCCAAAAAACTTCTACCCATTTAACTAATTTAATTCTGCTATTACAAAGCCTTTATAAGACCTAGTGGTGTGTTGTAATGAAAGATGCCTCAGACACAAAAGACCAAGATTCTAATGCAGGGTTTACCAGGAATTAACTGTGTGTCTTCTGCTTCCAGCTGTGGTCCTCATGACTTTTGCAACAATCTTCTGCTGACATACTGGTCATCTTGCCTTCTGTCTCACCCTTGGCAGTATCAGGGTATTTCCCCAACACTCTCACAATCTCCAAATATGTGTTTGTGTCCTTCATGAAGTGGTCAAAAGGATCAGTTCTCCTAAGGAGGTATTAGATCACCTACTATCTTTAGGAGAATACTGCTGTAGACAAAGGGGAGAACTTCCATCATGGCCAGAAGACCTCACACTCTTGCCATGAAGCCCCTGTCCTCAATGTATCAGATTATAGAGTTCAGAGTTCTTCCCTGGTTCATGCAATGATGCACATGGCAGAGCCATACTGGCATTCACTGTGAATAATAAAAATCTACAAGTGGAATCTTCTCAAACATTTTATTGGAAGAACACAAATATTTTACAAAATGCAAGAAACCAAAGTGACAAACACTTTGAAAACACAGAAATGAGGCCGATTGAGGTGAACTCAACGGCAGGACTTCTAAATTACATTATCTGTAGTGAGAAAGTATTAACGGGACTTAACAGGTTGTCACTCATTCTTCAGTCTAATTTCAAACTCTAGACCCCAAGAGCATGACTGGCTCAACTAGGGTGAGGTGAAAGGTACCAAACCAAGTAGCTATGGCCAGTCACATAGGAAACAGAAGGGTGTGGAAAGGTCTCAGAGAAAAGCTGCTTCCTGGACAGACCAATCAGCCTGAGACTGCTGCCTTCCACCCCAGGACATAGATACAGTACATACATGTTTTGACCCGTCCCCGTATGTAAAATATTTAAAACCATCTCTTGAGTAAGTACTAAAGCACATATCATAAACAATGAAAACAACCCAAAGTCCAAGCCAATCCCAAAGTCAATTGCTGTTCGTATGTATAAATAGGTGGTGTCATGGGGCCATTCCTTGAGACAAAGTCCTCCAGATGAAGTGCATGGCTTCTGTAGAACTGTTGGATTTGATGAAATTCAAAAACCTATGGACTAAACGTTAACCTTAAACACTGCCAATGTAAAATACTACATGTAAATTGAAGAATCAAGGCAAAAAATAATATGGAAGCAGTAATGGCATTACCCATTTCCCATGGAGAACCATTCTCCTTTCCTTGCGTTCTAAAATGTAAAAACATTTGGTGAGGAGCACTCATCTGTAATCATAAAAAGTTCTATGCTTACCTCTAACCCCAGGTTCCCAGATCCACCATTTCTGGACTTTGGAGAAGCACAGGTGCTTGTTTTCTGGCTTAAATTATATTCCACATCCTGTAGATCAGCATGTTGACTGCAGAACTAGTAGTCCAAGCTGACACTGGAGTGGAGTCTACAACAGGCCTTTCTAGCATTCTGTAAGGCATCATGTCTGACTGATGGGGAGACCGGGAAAATCCATGAATCCCACTAGGATTCACTGAATACAGCCCACTGCTATTCTTTTCTCAAATTAAGCAGCACTACACTAGGTTTGCATGTGAATACGAAGGTACAAAGAAAGCTCAGAAGACCAACACAAATCTAAACTGTTGGGTGGCCACCCTGGCAGCTGTCAGCAATCCATATACTGCATGACTGGAGTCAGCACAATGGGCTGAGAGGACAAACTCCAATCCAGAGGGATCTGGAGGAACTGATTCAAACTGTATGGGAGTGCATACATTTTGCACATTCTTTCATACCTTTTGGAGAGGCTCATGCACTAAGTATCCAGAAGAGAGGAACTGGGTCCTCATCTACAGCCAAAAATTCTATCAGGTGGTGGATATAACAAGTCATACAAAGTAAATGTCTGTCTACTACAGGAAACCAAACCTCTGCTCATTTAGGACTCAAGGACAGGAGGATATGAGATAAATTGTACAGCCCCACTTGTCAACAGACCATTGACATCAACATGTCAATTTAAGCCATCTGTAAACAAGGCTAATGGTTTGATTCCTCACTCCAACTGGTTATAAAGAACCCTTCATAAAAACACTGGTATGGGTAAAAGCATGCACAGGCTAGAAAATGGGCAAGTGCTCATACTTATTATTTGTCCTTGAGGTCCTGTTTGCACAAGTCCCACATGAGGAACTTCTCTGCACATGCCTGGCTTGAGCAAGGACACAGGAGTCATCATTGTGAAGGGCAAATTGGGGGAACTGGTATCACATGGCAGCATGTTGAAAGGGCAAATACAAAGGAAAATAAGAAATAAAAGTTTAAGTCTCTCTGGTGAAAAAAGAATAGACCTAACAATTCCCTTTTTTAAGAAGATTTACTTTGGAAAACTTGTAAATTCTTCCTCTGCCTCTTTGCAAAGCATGCAAATCTTTTTGAAAGCTAAGTAAGCCTCTTGCCAATTTTACAATCATGAATAAAAGGGGACAGGCAGCCAAAATAATTGGCAGGCATGAGAACAAGGTAAAGAGGAAACTTAAGCAGTTGAAACTAGAACCTCAGCTCAGCCCTCCTGAGAAACATAGAAGGAAATGCACATCACAGGCAGTGTCCAGAATGCCAATAAAGCTACAAGAGAACACCCTGGATTATTAACAAGATGAGGGTATACAGCCTATCAGTGAGGATACAACAGCATCAGCAAAAGTAACAGCAATAACTTTGCAGAAGTCCTCCACATTATAGCACTATGTAACAATATAAGAGGGAGAAGCGCCACCTACCTCTGTGGCCATTTTTCACAGGCTTAAAGCAATACACAGAAGAAGGCTGAGGCAGCAACGCCTTCACCAACAGACAAGGCCACCACTCACTGGGAAAACGGAAAATAACAACCTGTCCCCATCATCCATGTGTGACGTTTGCCAGTGGGCCGTATATGCACATATCACAGCCGTTGATGTGCATTGTTGTCCTGTGTCCTCCAGGTATGCTGCTCCAAAGGTATTGTGAGAAAGGGGAAAAAGGACAGAAGGCACTTCCCTGAACCCTAATGCCCATCGCAACATTCACATCAAAGACCCTTGTCCTCTGAACTGTCTGTATTTTCCTCATGTGCAGGAGATTCTTGACATTCCTGCTTGAACTGTTAGGTAGACTGAAGTAGGGAAACCTGCTCCTCTTCTCAAATTGTGGAAAAGGATTGGCAGCAAAAATGTATGGCCTGCATGAGAACTAGGTAAAGAGAAAATAACTTAAGCAGTTGAAACCAGGATCTCAGCTCAGCCCTCCTGAGAAAGACAGAGGGAAATGTGTATCACAGGCAGTGCTCAAGACTTGCAAAAAAGCTATAGGAAAACACCCTGGATTATCACCAAGATAAAGGCACATAGTGCGTCGCATCAGTATGGATACAACAAATCAGCAAAAGCAAGAGCAGTAACATTCAGGAGTCCTCCATATTATAGTACTGTGTAACAATATAAGTGAGTGAAGGGTCACCTATCTCTGTGGCCATTTTTCACAGGCCTTTAGTAATACACAAAAGAAGGCTGATGCAGCAACGCCTTCACCAACAGACAAGCCCACCACTCAGTGGGAAATGGAAAATAAGAACCTGCCCCCATCATCCATGTGTGACGTTTGCCAGTAGACCATGTATGCTCATATCACATCAGTCGATATGCATTGTTGTCCTGTGTCCTCTAGCCATGCTGCTCCAAAGGTACTGTAAGGTCGGGGGATACGGGACAAGAGGCACTTCGCTGAACCCTAATGCCCACTGCAACTTTCCCATCAAATACCATTGTCTTCTAAACTGCCTGTATTTTCCTCATATGCAGGAGATTCTTGACATTCCTGCTTGACCTGTTAGGTAGCCTGAACTAGGGAAACCCCTGTGCCCTCCTCTTCTTACATTGTGGAAAAGGATTGGCTGCAAAAATGTATGGCCTGCATGAGAACTAGGTAAAGAGAAAATAACTTAAGCAGTTGAAACCAACATCTCAGCTTAGCCCTCCTGAGAAAGATAGCGGGAAATGCATATCACAGGCAGTGCTCAAGATTGCAATGAAGCTATGGGAAAACACCCTGGATTATCACCAAGATGAAGGCACACAGTGCATTGCATCGATGAGGATACAAGAGCATCAGCAAAAGCAACAGCAGTAACTTTTCAGAAGTCCTCCACATTATAGTATTATATTACAATATAATAGGGTGAATGGCCTCCTACGTCTGTAGCCATTTTTCAAAGGCCTAAAGCAATAAACAGAAGAAGGCTGAGGCCCAACGCCTTCACCAACAGACAAGCCCACCAGTCACTGGAAAAAGGGAAAATAAGAACCTGTCCCCATCATCCATTTCTGATGTTTGCCACTGGGCCATGTATGTTCATGTCACATCGGTCAATATGCATTGTTGTCCTGTGTCCTCCAGGCATGTTGCTCCAAAGGTACTGTCAGGGAAGAGGAAAAGGGACAGGAGGCACTTCACTGAACCCTAATGCCCACTGTAACTATCACGTCAAAGTCCCTAGTCCTCTGAACTGTCTGTATTTTCCTCATATGCAGGAGATTCTTGACATGTCTGCTTGACCTGTTAGGTAGCCTGAAGCAGGGAAACCCTGTGCCCTCCCCTGCTCAAATTGTGGAAAAGGATTGACAGCAAAAATGTTTGGCCTGCATGAGAACTAAGTAAAGAGAAAATAACTTAAGCAGTTGAAACCAGCATCTCAGCTCAGCCCTCCTGAGAATGATAGCGGGAAATGCGTATCACAGGCAGTGCTCAAGACTTGAAATAAAGCTATTGGAGAACACCCTGGATTATGACCAAGATGAGGGCATACAGTGCATCCCATTCGTGTGGATACAACAGCATCAGCAAAAGCAACAGTAGTAACTTTGCAGAAGTTCTCCACATTATAGTACTATGTAACAGTATAATTGAGTGAAGGGTCACCTACCTCTGTGGCCATTTTTTACAGGCCTAAAGTAATACACAGAAGAAGGCTGAGGCAGCAATGCCTTCACCAACAGACAAGTCCACCACACACTGGGAAAATGGAAAATAACAACCTGTCCCCATCATTCATGCCTGACGTTTGCCAGTGGGCCATGTATGCTCGTATGACATCTGTGGATGTGCAATGTTGTCCTGTGTCCTCCAGTCATGGTACTCCAAATGTACTGTGAGGGAAGGGAAAAAGGGAATGGGGGCACTTCCCTGAACCCTAGTGCCCACTGCAACTTTCATATCAAAGTCCCTAGTCCTTGAACTGTCTGTATTTTCCTCATATGCAGCAGATTCTTGACATTCCTGCTTGACCTGTTAGGTAGCCTGAAGTAGAGAAACCTCTGTGCCCTCTTCTTTTCTAATTGTGGAAAAGGATTGGCAGCAAAAATGTATGACCTGCATGAGCACTAGGTAAAGAGAAAATAACTTAAGCAGTTGAAACGAGCATCTCAGCTCAGCCATCTTGAGTAAGATAGCAGGAAATGCGTATCACAGGTAGTGCTCACGACTTGCAATAAACCTATAGGAGAACACTCTGGATTATGACCAAGATGAGTGCCTACAGTGTATGGCATCAGTGAGGATACAACAGCATCAGCAAAAGTGACAGCAGTAACTTTGCAGAAGTCCATCACATTATTGAACTAAGTGACCATATAAAACATTAGCAATCTGTAACAGTAAACAGAAGAAGGCTGACACGTCAAAACTTGTATCAACAGAGAAGCCCATCATTCACTGAGGATATGGAAAATAATGACCTGTCCCTTTCATCAATGTCTCAACTTTGCAATGGGCCATATATGCTCATAGGACATCTATCGATGTGCATTGTTTTCCTCTGTCATATTCTGGAGATTCCTCGCATTCCTGCTTGAATTCTTAGGTAGCCTGAAATACGGAAAGCAGTGTGCCCTCCCCTCCTCAAACCGTGGCTTCCCCTTATCCTGTAACAGCTGCAGTAGCTGGAGTACTACACAAGATGTATAAATCCCTCACGGTTGTGTCTGTAACACTCTCTGCTTGAAAGCACAGGCAAGGTCACTTTGAGACCATGTAATTTCCCCTCTGAGAGGACCAAATGGCAGATGGGTCAGATCACCAAGTGGCAACAGCTTATAAACAGGGAAACTGACACCTACAGCCTTGAGGTAGGTGCCATTTTCAGCATGAGGAATAGGAGAGATTAAGCTGCTAGCCTGGATACCTGACATGGGAGCTTCCTGAACACTCAGGCTCTTCTACAGATACCTATAAGGATCCAAATTTCACCAGCTTCATGTACTGGTCATTGACAGGAACCACATGACTTTTCTGTCCCCACCAATGTGCAGAGTATGATCAATGGAAGAGTGCAAGAAGCTAAAACAGAGAAATGCTTGAATAAACTTCAACTGCGTTCCTATTCACTGAATCAGGGGTCCTCATGATGCCTGACATGCCATTCCTCTTCACAGTGGAAACCATGCAGTTCAGCACATTAGTGTCTGAGCACAGAATCCTGACAGAAGGCCATCACTAGTTTCTTCTCTAGAACCCAAATTTCCCGTGCCCAGAATGCTGCCAATGCCAGTGTGTGTTTCCTGTATTACCTTGCACAGGCATTCGAACCATTGGAGCATGGAAGAAAAAAGTTACTGGGTCATATGTTAGAAGAACATACCAGCAACAGCATGTCACTTTCCTAATTCTCTGCTGGTGAACACAGCTCACTACAGATATGAAAGACTGTGTGCTCAACTCAACCAAGACTGACAGCTTCCCAGAAACACTCGCAGTTGCTTCTCAGGTATCTCCCTCAGATTGCTCTACTAAGCTACAGTAAAAGAGGTATAGCTCACCTTTTCCTGAGCCATTTTTCACAGGCTAAGGGTATACACAGAAGCTAAGCCTTCACCAGTAGCCAAGTCTGGAATTCTCAAGGATAATGGAAAGTAAGGTTCTATCCCCATCATAAAAGTCCTGTCTTTGCCAAAAGGTATACTTCTCACGTTACACTCAACAATATGCTTTGTTGTGGTGCCAGGCATGGAGAAGGGAGTAGGAAACACTCCCTTGAATGCAGAGTGCCCATGACAACTTTCCCACCAGAGTCCCTTGGCCTCAACCTCTAGGAAGCAGCTTCACACAATGCCACTGCTTGCAGCCCCTTCCCCACCTCTAGCCTGTAGGCCCCTGGTGAAGGGAAGATGTGTCACTCCATCTTTCCTGATCAGAGAAGCCTTCCCCTTTTCTGAGCCTCTAACCTCTATAATTCTTGTTATTAAAACAACAGATAAAATGGCTGGGGATCCATGAAATCCATTTACTTCAAAACATATTGTCCCTTCTTTTCACAAGCATTTTTACCATCTGTTATCTCTACAACTGCAAAATCACCTTGTGTGTCCTCTGGACAATTATATTGACTGGAAAATGAAGAGGAGATAGAGGTTGGGGTAACTAATGCTTTTTTCTAGCAACAAAAACATACTTTAAAAGGCTTCTTACAGCTTATGATAAATCCCACAGAATTCAAGGCCAGCTAAAACCTAGATCTGAGTCCCTCTCCACCAGCACTCACAATATTTTGGCTGTGATGCCATGTCAAGGTAAGTATATGTTCTGTAGTCATTAATGTTCTTTGAAAAACAGAGATAATAGCAGTATTTAATACACATTTTTATGGGATTAGATAAGAAACTGTTCTTGGTTTTAGTAAGGATTTTATCAGTGGTAGCTTTGGCTGATTTGTTTTAGCATCATTACCACCACTCTCATCATCACCATCGCCATTATATCTTCCTTTCTAGTAGAATAAGATGTCTCTCAAAATGACCATTGTTGTCCCAGTTACACTACTGGATGCATTTAACAGGGAACTAGTATAACAAGGAATACAATCAGTTGCATTTTTCTCACTGGCTAATATCTCCCACTTGTGGCTGGCCCTTATGCTCCAAAATAACATGTTGGGCACTAAGAAGACTCAAGTTGGCATTTAAGTTAGGAGAGACAAGCCTTCAATTCCCAGGGATAAAAATGTCCCTTTCTCGTGACTACAAAATAAAAAAAAATTGTATCAAAGACTTTTTCAAATTTCTGAGTGTGAGAGCATAAATTTACTTGATAAAAATTAATGTCAAGAGTCCTAATTTTTTAAAAATGGGTATTGTCAAGGAACAGCCTAACTGGAAATGATCCAAAATGGTCACAGTGAGTGTAATTCTATGTAGACAGATTTTTAGTGAATTCGATTTCATTATATTCTCCTGAAATCTCTCTACTTTGTACATGAGCACGTATTATATCTGTAACCCAAAATGTCATTTTAAAAAAAGATAAAAATATCAGTCTTCATATTTGTTTTTCTGTTTGAGTGAATACTAGTGAAATAAATTGCCTCCTACATATATAACCCATAGACTTTCAGTCCAAAGCCTTGCTTTAAAGTGTCCATTATCATGCATTCCCTTTCCATGACATAAGAGGCCTCTTATTTCCATGAAATAAGAGGCGTGAAAAAACATGTTAAGGCAAATGTGAGTTTGACATGGAACACTTCACACCAAAATTTGTAGCACATTAACATTCCCATTAGTGAAGAGTCATTCATTGACTACATGCCTGATGAGACTGCCTGTGCTGGCCTAGGAATGAACTCCTGGGAAGGATCTAAGGGGCAAGGTCCCACTTTAAATTCAGAGGAGGCCCACTTTCTTTTTCATCCAGCATCCTGATCCCTGAAACTGTCACCAGAGAGACACCTTTTTGGATCCCCCTACTTTATGAATGCTTCTAAAGTGCCAATAGAGCCAGGCATGATGGCTGATGCCTGTAATCCCAGCATTTTGGGAGGCTGAGGAAGGATTGTTTGAGCCCAGGAGTTTGGAGCCAGACTGGGCAACACAGCAAGACCCCATTTCCACAAACAATTTTTTTAAATCCCAAATTTTAAAACGCCAATAGTCAGTAGAATTACCAACTAAACCATCATTTAGGTTTTCCCCACAGTCTCTTCCACAACAGTGAAGTGACTCAAGATGACTGTGCCATTGCGGGGCAGAGGGCACAACACATACGTGTGTAACAGAGAGGAGTCACAGTCACCTTGTTTCACACCTACTTTTGACTAGGAAATAAACCACTCTAGGTCACTGTCACATTATTTGGTTAATAAACATAGGTTTGGGGTAAAGCTTTTCTATGTATATCTCAGGTCTCAGTTTTTCATTGGGTGGCAAATAACAATGACCCTCATCATCCAAGGATTTAAAGTAACTTAACAAAATACAGGGATAAATCAGAAGAGTGTGAATGTCACTGTGTTGGATAAAGGCTAGACATTTTAGTGTCTATTCAAAAGGAAGTGTGGAATTTGACCTAGGGTGTGTGGCTTCAGGTTCTGTGATGCCACCTTCTGAATGAAAATTGTGTCAAGAGAAAAGTAGAGAAACCAAACGAGAAGTATCTACTGGGACTAAAGGTTAAAAGTCTCTTTGAGAACATTTGAGAAGAGTGCATATTTTCATGTAGCACTTTTCTTCCCTCTGTCAAATTGTCAAATGTCTTCACCTGAATTTCAATAAGTTAATCACCACACCTAAAAGAAATTACTTTACATAGGCAAAGAAAGAGAAGAGACCTCTCTGGCACTGCTAGTCAACAGGCTTCCTCCAGGCTGCTCAGTTTACAGATGGTAGTGAGTCCTGATGGGTGCTGGGTGTTGAGCCCTGTCAGCCTCCATGTAAGGTGTCCGAGCTGGCCAGAACAGAATGTGGCTCAGAAAAAGGAAAAGCTTGGGGTCCTGGCTGCCTCTTACTTCACAGCAGGATTAATGAGGTATGGTTTCCAAGGAGATGCCTCAGTAATCCCTGAGGAAGCTTGCTGGCCCTAGGAAGGCAAACAAACATTTAAATGACATTATGGCAAAGTCAAACAGATTGGACAGGAGTGGGGAAGCAGTGATAGGAAGGGAGTGAAACCAAGCACCCTCATGTTCTCCAATATATGGATTTAGGAAGTAAGATACTAATTCCTTAACCATCTCTTGTGTGCTAGGCCCTTATCAAGGATGATCACACTTGATTCTACAATATCTCTGAAACCATGGTATGAATCCCATTGTGCATATGAGGAAACTGAGGCTCAAAGATGATAGTGAGAAAGGGCCATGGGACTTTCAGACTCAGATACTGGAAACTGGGAATGAGACATGATATGTGGTCCCAGCAATGTCCGCAAAGCAAAGAACTGGCCAACAGTGCCTGACTGGGTGAAGATTTGAAGGTGCATCAATGTATGTATTACTTTCATTGTTAGCCTATGTCTTCCTGGACTCCTGACAAATAAATGTCCTCCCCTTCATGGTGCAGGTAGACTGGCAGAGTACCATTCTCCACCACCCACTTGGTCCACGAGTCCTATCTTTCCCCTTTTTTTACAGATAGACATGGCCTTAAATTACCTTCAGGTCCATGTTTTTACACCAGACATAAGACACCTGAGTAGCACTCCCACACTCTTTTCATTCCTGGAGTTTATTTTTGACTGTCCAGTTCATCTTGCTGCTGACTGTTACTGCAAGAGTTCCAAAGAAGATCAAAAGATCAAAACTTTGATGGCACAATGTCAAGATCAGGTTTTTTTGAAATCAGAGTAATTCAAATAAATTAATTTGTCTGTAAGCGGCACCCACACTGAACAGAGAAATACAAATAATGACTAAAAAGAGATGCTACTCTCTAGCAGGGTCTCTACCATGGAGTTAATAATCAGTGTCCATGGACTGACCCTAACATTGTTGGTAGTTACTAGCTTAGAGATTCTGGAAACGGGTTTCAACACCATCATAAATGATGGTACACCTGACGGGAGACAGGTGGTGCCCTCCACCCAACACCTATCACTTCATACAAGATAAGGTTGCTCTTACTTGTCTGGCTGTTCTGGACAGTTTGTTCTGGCTCCACTGTATCCATGTTACAGGCTCACAGGCTGACCAGTCCTGGACATTCCCACCACAGGTCCTGAAGGAGATAGTGGCTGTATAAATCTACAGGGAGACTTGCCTATGGGTGGACAACCCAGCACCACTGTAAGTATGTACTTGGAAATTCATATGATAGGTGGCTGGGCTACTCATCCTCATTCCCTTATGTAGAAGTCCTTCTGAAAATACCTGATGGGGACTGAGTACTCAATCATGTATCCTGTGCCAGGTAGGCTGAAAGAGTGAAAGGTAACTTACACTGAGCCTCGGTGTAAGACTGAGACTGCATAAGGACAATTAACACTGCTTTTCAGAGGCCTGATTGCGCCTGCCAAAGGATACCATAGGTCTTCTTGCTTTAAGTAAACATCACAGGGAAATTATAAAATATTATGCCAAGACGCAATACCCCCCCCCTTTTTTTTTTTTTTTGCTAGAAGGGGAGTTTCAGAGGAGTCCTTTTATGTTGTTATTCTTCAGTGACAAGGCAATTGATTTATGCAAAACTATGGGTAACAAATCTTTGGTTTTCCTCACTTTGTTACTGATTAGTGACACTCATACCGTGCAATATTATGCATAATAAATTTCCAAATGGATTTCAGCTGAGTATTCAGTATGTTACTGAATACTGGCACTGAAGACCATGAAATGCACATAATAGAACTGTACTTTTGGTGTGTTACTGTCAGTAATCAGTAACATAACTTAGAAAATTTCTTAAATTAAAATGAAGTTAACATCATTTAGAACAGTTTCATAAAGAATTCCTTATGCTAAGTAACGTTATTATCATCTGACATTGAACATAGTTTTTTTTTTTTTTGGAGAAAACAATGGCAAAAATCGGACAGTTGCTAATACAATGTAAATCTGGGAGATTTGCTCTTAATTGGCAAGTATACCTTTAGGATACTATGGGCAACGGGTATGTAATAAAAGTCCTTCATTCCATAAGGAGATATTGTTCAAGGTCCAGGGCTCTGCCTGAAAAGCCAAGATTAATGAGGCTAGTTAGCATCCTAATTTCTCAAATTTGCATTCCTGCCAGTAACAAATACACAGATAACACAAAATCCAAATACCAGCAATCAATCTTGCTGATTTGTAAATATAATATAAGTGGATTATACTTAGAGAACGTCCATGGTCACCAATATAGAAGTCATTAAATCATTTCAAGAAGCAATATACACATTTCTAGTCAGTATCAAGAATTAACCAGCAAAAAGGCTAATAAGCAAACACAACCATCACCATTATAAAAGGGAAATATTTGTGTTTTACTTCAAACCAAGTACCAGATTACTCTCAGTGTTTACTGTCCTCAGGTTTTAGAGCAAAACAAGGGTTTTCCTTTAATGTTTCCCTTTCATACTAGATGTCATACAATGTAGGCATGAGTATAAGGAGGCAGGCATTGTTCATTTCTTACTCCTATATACTTGCACTTGAGGTATTAAGACACAGTCAGCCCAGGTGGCCAAAGGGGTGGGGACAGCACATGATGGAATGGGGGAAGAGCAGCCTATTCCAGCCAATTCTTGTCTTGACCAGCCTGGCTCTAGATCACTCTTCTTTAACTTGTTTGCATATAAAAACTACACACATCATTTTTTCTGTGGGAGAACACCTGGAAATGAGGCCCAAAGCCAAATTTAAAGAAAAACAGCATATTAAATACACAATTATGGTTTTAAAATAAAACTGTGCAACGTGACCTGCAAATGTCATTCATTCCAGAAAACTGAACGCATTCAATCTGACCATGAATTTACTCATTTTTAAATTGAATATTCCCTATAAATTTCAAGGGAAACTTATGCAAAATACTAGGAACAGAATTGGACTGAATAACGTGATATTCGACACGCAATTCACTTGAGATATAAGATTACAAACAATGTTCAATCATGATCGGTGACCAACACTTCAGGCATTCACTGTCATAAAACAAGTGCTGGGTCTGTTCTCACTCATAGGTGGGAATTGAACAATGAGAACACATGGACACAGGAAGGGGAACATCACACACTGGGGCCTGTTGTGGGGTGGGGGGAGAGGGGAGGGATAGCATCAGGAGATATACCCAATGTAAATGACGAGTTAATGGGTGCAGCACACCAACATGGCACATGTATATATATGTAACAAACCTCCATGTCGTGCACATGTACCCTAAAACTTAAAGTATAATTTAAAAAACAAACAAACAAAAGAACAATAACAACAAAAAAACAAGTGCTGGGTCAATGTATGTGGTTTTACATTGAATATACCACAAAACTTCCTTCATTTTTGGTATATCTATGAAACAAGCTACACAAAGACTAAAACTTCACCAAATACAATGGTATTAAAGCAATTTAATGGTAAAATAAAATCAAAGTTCAGGCTACCTGGTAACTTGAGGCCAGAACTGTTGTAAAGCAGGAGGCACAAAGCCAATTAAAACATTTCCCTTATTGTGCATGGAAAATAACAAAAAATTTTTTTACCCAAGCTTATGAAATGTACCAGGATCACATGTAATTGAATAAAATGATACCAAATACCCAATTCTTCTGCAAAATAAAACCCCCTGGTCATCAACCAGGTTTGTATCTAAATTAATGATCTCATTTCTGCATTTCCCCCCACTACCTACATAATCAAGAATTTATAAATGCTTTTGAAAAGCACCTATATAATTCTGTTGGTTCCCTGAATCATGGGTTAAGTAAAATTTTACAGCTGTTCACCAATAATCTGTGTGGGATTTATGGTTTGTAACAATTTGGGAATTGTGTTTTCAAAGCACTTTCTGGAAATGAGGATACCTTTTCCAAGAGCCTGCTGGCTGACTTCTCACATAGTGTTGACCAAAATGAGGTAACGATTCACTTACTAAGAGGCTTGGGATAATCCTAACTGGTTTAGAGGATTCAACATCTGGGACAGAAGGATCACCAGTGGGGACACTATCCCCCAGGTTACCACAGGACTCTATCTTAGATGTTTTATAATGCAGGAGTCAACATCAGTCACTGAATGGCAGGGGATATCGCTTCTGAACAAGATATGAATCACATTTACAGGACCAGGGAGGGAAAGGTGCCATATTCATTCAGACTCTCTTTCTTTCTCAATAGTGTCTGACATTTATTGAAAATATGGAAAATACTTTTCTCCAGGTAGTATAAAGGAGTTAAGCAGAAGATACAAGTTATTTTGTTGATCAAAAAGCACCTGAGAAAATGCTGCAAATTCAGAAGAGAAATGGATTCTGGGCAAAACTAACTGGTCCACAAGAGAAAATGAGAGACTCGATTTGGCTGCCAGGCACAACTGAGCCCTGGCAGTCATGTGGCAGGAGCACAAAAAGTCTCTGGGATTGGGGAGGAAATGGGTCTCGCTGAAGGCAACAGGTCCCTTGATGGGCAGCCAGCTGTCTGGATCATTGTCCAGGGGCTGTGTCCAGCCCAGATACCTCCGAGGTGAGTACAGATCACTAGAAGCAGCAGTCTGTCGGTGGAATGCGATGGATGGCGATGGCAGTGGCAGCGCAGGTCTGTGGGCAGCATGATGTAGTCGTCTGGAAGTCTAGTGAGGAGGAGGGGGGTTGGCAGCGGCGGCTGTCAGTGGTCTGTCAGTGTGTAACAGGAGCTCAGCTTTGTGCAACTGGAGCGCAGGACAGCGTCCAAATGTGCATGGGATGGGCTGGGCTGGCACGAGAGGGCGGAGGCAGCCCGCTCCAGAGTGAGGCCCAGGGGCGGCAGCAGGAGCCTGGAGCGCTATTCCTGGAACAAAGGCAAGCACTACGCGGGAGGGAACAGGAGTGCAGGGGACATCGCGGCGGCTCGAGGGGGAGGGAGGCCCGGAGGGAGGGCACCTGTGGAGACCCTAGCGGTGGCCACTGGCACAGCGGACCCTCCCCAGAACACCCGCCCCCAGGCCCAAGGGTCTCCCGGCCTAGAAGTCTTCGTCCTCCTCCCATCCAAAGACCCGCTTCATCTCAGCCAGGAAGCCCCGGTAATCACTGAGTAGGGGGCTCTCCTTCTTGATGTAGGGGATCACCCACTGCAGGGCGGGCCCCGTGAGGCGGGTGATGAGGAACGTCACCTTCAGGGCGTCGTTGGAGAACGTGTTCTCGTCCACGAACATGTAGGAGCCCGTCTGCACGATGAACTCCGGGAGTCGGTCGGTATCGCCGTCAAACGTCTCGGGAAAGGGAATCGGGTTCCTCCAGCGACGCGCTGCGGGCCGGAGGGGCCGAGCCAGGAGGGCCTTCATCAGCTGCACCCGACCTTCCATCGCGCCGCGCTGGCTCCGCTGAGTTTAGCTGAGCTGCGCTGGGCTTCGCCAGGGGCTGCACCGAGGCGTCGCGGGAAGTGCATGTCGCGGGAAGTGCATGTCGCGGGAGGAGAAGCCGGGATGTGGGCGGAGCCATGGGGAGGGCCCAGGCGCTTTGGCAAGCTCTGCCCAGAAGGCCTGGAGGTCATTAGTGCGCCAGGGGGTCCCGGGGCACCCAGCGGAGCAGGTGGTGGGAAATGTGGTGGCTGGCTTAACTGGTCAAGGAGGCAGGGTCGCACCGTAGGGGTGGGGCAAAGTCTTTCTATGCGGTTGGGGAGTGAGGATTTTTTTGGTGAGGTCCAAGCCCATGTGCTTGGAGAGCAAAGCCTGTAAGTTCTTTAAAGCTGATTAGTCAGCCTGGTATATCTATTCCTTGTCCCATGCTCTCTGTCCTTCCATGTTCCTTCGCAAACCCTCAGCTATGACACTTTTGAAAATTATTGGTCAACAATTTTTTAAATGTCCCTAGATTTGCTTTCCTCTGATGTTTTCTCATGATTAGAATCAGTTATTTTTGCCAGGTATACTACAGCAAAGATTTTGTGTGTTAGTTTATCATATCAAGGTGTTCATGATGTAGTATATTTTGTTATTGATGATGTGTACCTTGATCACTTGTTTGCCATAGATACTTTCAACGCAGTTGGGTTGACTAGGTTATGTAAGTCCTGATGAGCAGAGTAGCATGCATATTTCCGAAACATCCATACAGGCCATTCAGTAAAAGTGTCCTACCAGTACAACTAAATGTGATATATCTTTCCTCCAAATTACAAGATACCCTCCATGAATTTTATCTATTTCTTAATAGGAAATGAAATCAGTCAAATGCATTTTCTGTGTCTATTGATATGGTCCTATGGATTTTCTCTTTGCGTTAGCTTTTCGTTGCTGTCTTAACGAATTACCACAAATTTAGTGGTTTAAAACAACACAAATTTATCATCTTATTGTTTTGTAGGTCAGAAGTTCCATATGGGTCATACTAGACCAAAGTCATAGTATTGGGAGGCTATGTTCCTTTCTGGAGATTCTATGAAATAATTTCTTTCCCATTCATTTAGACTATTGGCAGAATTCAGTTCCTTGTGGTTGTAGGATTGAGGTACTGTGTTCTTGCTCTGTAATATGAGGGCCATTCCCAGCTTGTAGAGGATGCCATATTTACTGGCTTATTGCCACCTTCTTCCCCTTCAAAGTCAGCAATAGTGGGTGTCAAATTTTTCTCATGTGGCTTCTTTCTAATCCTCTCTGCCTTCATCTTCCACTTTTAAGAGTTCATATGATTAGATAATTGATGATAATCTTCATATTTTCAGTGCAACTGATTAGCAACTTTAGTTCTGTCTGCAGCTTTAATTCCTTCTTTGTAGGGAGACACCCTGAAACTATTGCTATGGAATAAAAGATGAAATACTCCTGATTATTGTAAATACAAAATTGCATGCAGGATTGTATAAAGACAATGCCAGGTTGGAGTGCCACAAAGAGCCAACAGCATGTGATGTGCTTCCCCCTGCAGAGAGCCTATGAACGGATGTGCAGTCAGGGAGGTTTCACATCACGGAGATTCCTATCCCAGAAAAGCTGATGTTCATAGCTCTGGGAATGGAATGTTACCCTCGTGGAGAGCCTATAAATGAACGCATGAAGGGTGCCTGTCCATATGGATAAGATAGGGCTATAAATGCCCTCATCTTGCCACGGCTCTTCTAGGCCTCTTTAGGGTTAAGGCATACTCCCTTCTGAGAATTTCTGGTCTAACCGGTTGTCTAGCCTCACGTCCTGTTTCTATGGATTGTTTGTAACCAGTTTTTGCTGCAACTGTTACTGCTGATTAATATCTTGCTAATCATAGGTTATGGAAAGACTGTTTCTGTTTTAAGGCTCTGTTAGAAATTACTGACGCACACACTATATTGTAAATTCTTATCTCTGTATACTGTACTTCTGCATACAGATGTTATGTTAAAGAATTACTTAATCCCCATGTGACCATCTCACCTCATAATCAAATGACCTTAAATCCCTCACTAACCTACCCCCGCCCTCACTAAACTTAATAATAAATGCTGGTATATCCAGTGCATTGTTGGCACCGCGGGACCAGAAGGCGGTGACCCCCCGGACCCAGCTTTCACTATCTTGTGTGTGTCTATTATTTCTTGACCTGCTGATCTGCCTGGGAACAAAGAGAGAGCCCCGTTGCATTGCCGGCTGCTGGCCAGATCCCGCAATACTTCTTGCTTTATATTTTCAGGTTCTGGGAATTAGGACACACACATCTTTGGGGGATTGCCATTTTGTCTGCTACAGTTCCTTTTAGTTAGTACAGTAAATTATAATTGATTTTTGATTCATAAAACAACCTTGCATTGCTGGGATAATTTCATTTAATCACGGCATATTATTCTTTTTGTATTTTACTAGATTGGGCAAATGGATAAATAAATTATCGCATAGTCATACAATGGAATTCTGTATCAGTACACACAGCAATGTGGAGGAATGCTACAGATGTTACATTGAATAGAAGTTGTGAGGCACAAAATTTGTATATACTTTAGGATTCCACTTTATATCAGTGTTAAAAATAGGCAAAGCTAAATGCTTATAGAATTCAGAATAGTGGTCATCTCAGGGGAGGATGAACTATAGTGTGTAAAGCTGGATAAAAGAAACTTGTAAGATGCCAAAAATGCTTTCCCAAGTGGCTAACATTCTGTATTCCCACCAGCAATATATGAGAGATTAAGTTGCTTTTCAAACTCATTTATGCTCAGTATTGTCAGGTTTTGTTTTGTTCTGGGTTCTTTATTTGTTGGTTTTCTTTTTTACTTCAGCCATTCTAATAGGTGTGATTGTGGTTTTAATTTGCAATTCCCTAACTTCATAAATTAGGGAACACAGAACACACATAGACACAGAAAATGCATTTGACTGATTTTACTTCCTACTATTAAGAAACAGATAAAATTCATATGTCCCTGAACACCTTTTTTGTTGCTTATTTGTCATACATTTATCTTTTTCAGTGAAGTGTCTCTTCAGATATTTTTTTCCATTTTAAATCAGGTTGTTGACCTTTACATTGTTGTTTTGAGAGTTCTATATGTATCCTGTATTCAAATCTTCATTAGATATGCCACTTACAAATATTTTCTCCCAGCCTGTGCCTTCTCTGTTCATTCTCTTAACATTGTCTTTTGAAGAGCACATGCTTTTTAATATGATGAAGTCCAATTTACCAAATTTTGCTTATGAGAATTGTGCTTTTGTTGTGATAGCTAAGAAATCTTTGTCTAATCCAAGGTTTCAAAAGTTTCTTTTTCCTGTTTTCTTCTAGGAGCTTTATAATTTTAGGTTTTGCCATTAGGTCTATTAATGTTTTTTAGTTAATTTTTGCATATGGTGTGAGATATGGATCAAATTAATTTTTTTTTGTAAATGGACATTCAACTTTTCCTGCATCATTTTGAAAATATTATCCCTTTTCCACTGAATTGCCTTTACAACTTTACAAAAATCAGCTGTCCATATATGTGTGGGTCTATTTCTGAATTGCATATCCAGTTCTATTCATCTACAGTTGGTCCTCTATATCCGTGGGTTCTGCATCTGCAGATTCAACCAATGGCAGATCAAAATATTCTGGAAAAAAATAATAAAAAATAATTTGTATACATTGATTTTGTATGCTGAGACTATACTGAATTCGTTTATCAGATCTAGGAGCTTTCTGGATGAGTCTTTAGGATTTTCTAGGTATAGAATCATATCATTGGTGAACAACAACAGTTTGACTTCCAATAAATATAGTACATTTATTGATTTGCATATATTAAACCATCCCTGTATCCCTGGTATGAAACCCACTTGATTATAACGTATTATCTTTTTGATATGCTGTTGGATTCAGTTAGCTAGTATTTTATTGAGGATTTTTGCTGCTATACACCAATAACGACCAAGCCGAGAATCAAATTAAGAACTCAATCCCTTTCATAACAGCTTCAATAAAACTACTTAGGAATATACTTAATGAAGGAGGTGAAATATCTTTATAAGGAAAACTACAAAACACTGCTGAGAGAAATCATTGATGACAGAAGTGGAAACACACTCCATGCTCATGGATGGGAAGAATCAATATTGTGAAAATGACCATACCGCCCAAAGCAATCTACAAATTCTATGCAATTACCATCAAAATACCCTCATCACTCTTCACAGAAGTATAAAAAACAATCTTAAAATTCATACAGAACCAAAAAAAAGAGCCCACATAGCAAAAGTCATACTAAGCAAAAAGAACAAATCTGGAGGCATCGCATTTGCTGACTTCAAGTTATACTACAAGGCTATAGTTACCAAAACAGCATGGTACTGGTATAAAAATAGGTATGTAACAGAATGGAGAACCCAGAAATAAAGTCTAACACAACCAACATATCTTTAAAAAAGCATACAAAAACATAATTTGGGGAAAGGACACCCTATGCAATAAATGGTACCGGGAAAACTGTCAAGACACATGTAGAAGAATGAAACTGGGTCCCCATCTTTCACCTTATAAAAAAATTCAACTCAAGATGGAGCAAAGACTTAAACCTTAGACCTGAAACCACAAAAATTCTAGAAGATACCATCACAAAAACTCTTCTAGACATTGGCTTAGGCAAATAATTCATGACCAAGACCCCAAAAGCAAATGCAACAAAAATAAAAATAAATAAATGGGACCTAATTAAACTGAAATCTTCTGCACAGAAAAAGAAATAATCAGTAGAGTAGACAGCTAGTATTAACAAACTATGCATTCAACAAGGGACTAATATTCAGAATCTACAAGGAACTAAAAAAAATCAGCAAGAAAAAAACTCATCAAAAAGTGGGCAAATGACATGAATAGACATTTCTCAAAAGAAGACACACAAACAGCCAGTAAACATGAAAATATGCTCAACATCACTAATCATTAGGGAACTGCAAATTAAAACCACAGTGAGATACCACCTTACTCCTGCAAGAATGGCCATAATTTAAAAGTCCAAAAACAATGGATGTTGGCATGGATGTATGGAAAAGGGAACATTTTTACACTGCTTGTGGGAATGTAAATTAGTACAACCAGTGTGGAAAACAGTATGGAGATTGCTTAAAGAACTAAAAGTAGAACTGCCATTCAATCCAGCAATCCCACTACTGGGAAATAAGGGAAGGAAAATAAGTCACTCTGTGAAAAAGACACATGCACATGCATGTTTATAGCAGCACAATTCGCAACTGCAAAGATATGGAACCAACCTAAGTGCCCATCAACCAACGAGTGGATAAAGAACATGTGGTATATATACAACATGTACTACTACTCAGCCATAAAAAGGAATGAAATAATGTCTTTTTCAGCGACTTGGATAGAGCTGGAGGCCATTATTCTAGGTGAAGTTAACTCAGGAATGGAAAACCGAATATTGTATGTTATCACTTACAAGTCGAGTTAAACTATGAGGATGCAAAGGCATAAGATTGATATAATGGACTTTGGTGACCCGGGGGGAAGGATGGGAGGGGAGTGAGTGATGAAAGACTACATATTGGGTACAGTGTACACTGTTTGGGTGACAGGTGCCCTAAAATCTCAGAAATCACCACTAAAGAACTTATCCATGTAACAAAAAACCACCTGTACCCCAGAAACTATTGAAATAAAAGTAAAAATTAGAAAAAGAGTACAATTAAAGATATGAGGTAACAACTATTTACATAGCATTTATATTGTATTAGGTATTATAAGTAATCTAGATATGATTTAAAGTATATGGGAGGATATACATAGGTTATATGCAAATATTATACCATTTTATATAAGGCAGTTGAGTGTCCTCAGATTTTGGTATTTGCAGGGGTCCTGGAACCAATCCCTTGTAAATTCTAAGGGATGACTGTATTTGTCTATTTTGATAACAATATCACATTGTCTTAATTGCAGTAGCTTTATTATAAATCTTGAAATCAAATATTATTAGTCCTCCAACTTATTTTTTCAATTTCAAAGCTGTTTTTGCTAATGCATTTTTTTTGCATTTCCCTACGAATTTTAGAAGCAATTAGTTGTTTTTTATATGTTAAAACACTTGCTGGGACTTTGAATCTATACATCAATTTTGGGAGAATTGATATACTAACAATATCAAATCTTCCAGTTCATGACTATATCTCTCCAATATTCAGATATTTTGTAATATATGTCAGGAATGTTCTGTAGTCTTCAGGGTACAAGTCTCATCTCCTTTGTCATATTTAACCCTAACATTTTTTACGTTTTTATGGTGTTTAAAATTCTAGCTCAAATTTCTCTCGTTCGTTATTAGGATTACAATTGATTTTTGTATATTCGCCTATGTCCTGCAACCTTGGGAAACTCGCTTCTTAGTTCTAGTATTTTTTGTTGATCTTAGAAAATCTGTTTTCTATATACATGATCCTGTTGTGTATGAATAACAGAAGTTTGCCTTTGCCCTGTCCAATCTAGATGCCTTTTATTACTTTTTCCTTTCCTTATTTTCTTTGCCCTCATTGCACTGTCTAGAATCTCCAGTACAATATTGCACTAAAGTGATGAGAGTGGGCATATATACTTGTTTTGTTGGTCTTTTTTAACTTTCAAGTTCAGGGGTACAAGTGCAGGTTGTTACATAGGTAAATTTGTGTCATGGGAGTTTGTTGTACAGATTATTTCATCACCCAGGTATTAAGCTTATTAGCCATTAGTTATTTTTCCTGATCCTATGCCTTCTCCCACCCTCCACCCTCTGATAGGCCTCAGTGTGTGTTGTTCCCCTCTACGTGTCTTGTTCTTGATCTAAGAGTGAAAAGCATTCAGGCTTTCACCTTTGAGTATGATAGCTGTAAGTTTTTTGTAGATGCTCTTCCTCAGATTTAGGAGCTCCCTTCAAAGTTTAATGAGAGTTTTTATTGGGAACCATATGACACAAATCTTTGCTCTAGGAATTTACTCTAGAAAAATGAAAACCTATGCTCACACAAAAATCTGTACATAAATGCTTATAGCTGATTCCTTTGTAATTTCCAAAACCTGTAAATGTGCCAAATATCTTCCAACAAATGAATGGATCACCAAATTTGTATATCCATGCTGTGGCAGACAGATTCTAAGGTGGCTCCCAACATCCCAATGTCCTGGTCATATCTTTCAGTGCAGGTGGGGATTATGGCTTGCTTCTAACCAATAGAATGTGGCAAAGGTGATGAGATGTAACTCCCATGATTACGTTAGTTTATACATGACTTGTGGGGAAAAGAAAGAGAGATCAGACTGTTACTGTGTCTATGTAGAAAGAAGTAGACATAAGAGACTCCATTTTGTTCTGTACTAAGAGAAATTCTTCTGCCTTGAGATGCTGTTAATCTGTAACCCTAGCCCCAACCCTGTGCTTGCAGAGACATGTGCTGTGTTGACTCAAGGTTTAATGGATTTAGGGCTATGCAGGACGCACTTTGTTAAAAAAGTGCTTGAAGGCAGTATGCTTGTTAAAAGTCATCATCATTCTCTAATCTCAAGTACCCAGGGACACAATATGCTGCCGAAGGCTGCAGGGACCTCTGCCTAGGAAAGCCAGGTATTGTCCAAGGTTTCTCCCCATATGATAGCCTGAGATATGGCCTCCTGGGAAGGGAAAGACTTGACCGTCCCCCAGCCCGACACCCGTAAAGGGCCTGTGCTGAGGAGGATTAGTAAAAGAGGAAGGCCTCTTTGCAGTTGAGATAAGAGGAAGGCATCTGTCTCCTGCTCGTCCCTGGGCAATGGAATGTCTCGGTGTAAAACCCGATCATATGTTCCATTTACTGAGATAGGAGAAAACCACCTTAGGGCTGGAAGTGAGACATGCTGGCGGCAATACTGCTCTTTAATGCACCAAGATGTTTGTATACGTGCACATCAAGGCACAGCACCTTTCCTTAAACTTAATTATGGCACAGAGACCTTTGTTTACATGTTTTCCTGCTGACCCTCTCCCCACTATTACCCTATTGTCCTGCCACATGCCCCTCTCCGGGATGGTAGAGATAATGATCAATAAATACTGAGGGAACTCAGAGACCAGTGCCAGCGCGGGTCCTCCGTATGCTGAGCGCTGGTCCCCTGGGCCCACTTTTCTTTCTCTATACTTTGTCTCTTATTTCTTTTCTCAGTCTCTCGTCCCATCTAACAAGAAACCCTCCCACAGGTGTGGAGGGGCTGGCCACCCCTTCATGACTCCATCTTTCAAGGAGACACAGTCTCCCTTTGTTCCATGAAGAAACAAGCGGCACTGTTGTGAACTGCCTATGGACAGGGCAACATGGCAGAGAACTGAGGGCAGCTTTTATAACAAATTAAGATATTTCTTAATATTTAACCCTCCTTACATTAACTGCTCGTGGTATATTATTCTTTTAAAAAAATATTTATACTTTTTGTGGGTACATAATAGGTATACGTATTTATGGGGTACATGAAATGCTTTAACATAGGCATACAATGCATAATGATCACATAATGGTAAATGGGGCATCCATTCCCCTCAAGCGTTTATCCTTTGTGCTACAAACAATCCAATTATACTTTTAATTATTTTTAAATGTACAATTAAATTATTTTGACTGTAGTCATCTTGTTGTGCTATCAAATACTAGGTGTTAATAATCACATCATGGAGAATGGAGTATCCATCCCTCAAGCGTGGTGCATTACTCTTTGAATATGCTGCTCTGGATTGTATTTGCTAATATGTGGGGCTTCTCTATTAATGTTGCAAAATAGGGAGCCAATAATCTGGTTGAGAGATGAAAGAAGCAGCAGGAAAATGTGTTCACAGAACCTCATACGAGTGGCGTCTAGGGCCAAGGCTCCTTGAATGCATACCCAAGGGCTGATGAGAGGTGGGGACAAGTGCTGCGGAAGGACTCCTCAACTACCAGAACTACGTAGGGCCCCTAACATCCCCTCGGAGCGAGCTCCCCGCGCCCCGTACACCACCAGGTCTCCCTGGTTCCTCTCCTGCTCCCCGTCCCGCTACCTCAGGAAACCTTAGCCCAGCCTCTCCGATACAAGCTGGCCTCCTTGAGGGCTTTAGGCCCCTCTTCGCCAGTGTATACCCCACGACGCGCCTGCGTACTAGGGACCACCCGGCTTTGTGGGCGGAGTCCATGAGAGGGTTGGAGCCCCGCTCGTGGCCCCGCCCACCCAAGCCTAGGCCGGCCTTCGTGGACACGCATTTCCGGCGACGCCTCGGTACTGACCTCTGCAGAGCCGGGTGGAGCCCATTGACGTCCAGCGAAGCGAGGAGCAGCGATGGACGGTCGGGTGCAGCTGATAAAGGCCCTCCTGGCCTTGCCGATCCGGCCTGCGACGCGTCGCTGGAGGAACCCGATTCCCTTTCCCGAGACGTTTGACGGCGATACCGACCGACTCCCGGAGTTCATCGTGCAGACGGGCTCCTACATGTTCGTGGACGAGAACACGTTCTCCAGCGACGCCCTGAAGGTGACGTTCCTCATCACCCGCCTCACGGGGCCCGCCCTGCAGTGGGTGATCCCCTACATCAAGAAGGAGAGCCCCCTGCTCAATGATTACCGGGGCTTTCTGGCCGAGATGAAGCGAGTCTTTGGATGGGAGGAGGACGAGGACTTCTAGGCCGGGAGACCCTCGGGCCTGGGGGCGGGTGCTCTGGGGAGGGTCCGCTGTGTTACTGGCCGCCGCCAGGGTCGCCACCGGCGCCCTCCCTCCGCGCCTCCCTCCCCCTCGAGCCGCCGCGATGTCCCCTGCGCTCCTGTTCCCTCCCGCGTAGTGCTTGCCTTTGTTCCAGGAATAGCGCTCCAGGCTCCTGCTGCCGCCCCTGGGCCTCACTCTGGAGCGAGCCGCCGCCCTCTCCTTCCAGCCAGCCAGCCCCTCCCATGTACATTTGGACGCTGTCCTGCGCTCCAGCTGCAAGCTGGGCTCCTGTTACACACTGGACAGACCACCCACTGCCGCCGCTGCCAAGCCCTCTCCTCCCCACCAGACTGCCAGACGACTACATCATTCTGCCCACAGACCTGCGCTGCCACGGCCATCGCCATCCATCGCATCCCACCGACAGACTGCTGCTCCTAGTGATCTGGACTCACCTCGGAGGTATCTGGGCTGGCCACAGTCCCTGGACAGTGATCCAGACAGCTGGCCGCCCCCTAAGGGATCTGTCACCTTCAGCGAGACCTATTTCCTCCCCACCCCCAGAAACCTCTTGTGTTCTTGCCTAGGCCCAGGTGTGCCTGGCAGCCAAATCGAGTCTCTCATTTTCTCTTGTGGACCAGTTAGTTTTGCCCATAACCCAGTATTCTGAGTTTGCAACTGTCTCTCTGATGTGTGCCTTTTGTTCAACACAGTAACCCCTGCATTCTGCTCTGCTCTAATACACTACCTGGAGAAAGTCTTTTCCTTATTTTCAATAAATGTCAGACATTATTGAAAAGAAATGGTCTCAATGAATATGGCACTTTTCCCTCCCTGGTTCTGTAAATGGGGTCCATATCTTGTTCAAAAACGATATGCCCTGCGATGCTATGACTGATGTTGACACAGAGTCCTGTGGTGTCCTGCAAATGGAGATCTCACCAGTGACCAATCCCAGACGATTAATGTTGTAAACAAGCAGTTTTGTGCCTCTTAGGAAATGAACCTTAATCTGAATGTGGCCAAGATAAGGTAAGGAATAGTCAGAAAGGGTGCTTTTTCTTCCCTCATTTCCAAAAAACTGTCTAAAAGCATATACCCCAAATGGTTACAAGCCATACATCTCACACATTTGTTGGTGAACACCTCTCACAGTTTTATTTAACGCATTATCAGGGAACCAGCTAAGTGGCTTAGATACTTCAGAAAAAGCATTTACATTTATATTGCTTTAATTGGGTAGGTAGTGGAGAAAGGAATGCAGAACTGTAGTTAATTTAGGTACAAACTTGTTTAATGAATGACCTGAAACACAATACAATTACCACCTTCCCTAATGGGCAGAAAAAAAAATTATCTTCAACGTATCTCTGCATGCTAATCTTTGAAATCTACTGTGCTAACATGCCTCTGCCACCACATCTATCTCTGGGAAAAGCTCAATATCCCGATAGATTATCCTAAGGTGGGCTTGTAGGGCAGCACTCAGTCAACAACTCTCTGCCTTCTTCTTTTTTTTTTTTTTTTTTTTGAGATGGAGTCTTACTCTGTTGCCCAGGCTGGAGTGCCGTGGCATGATCTTGGCTCACTGCAACCTCTGCCTCCTGGGTTCAAGCAATTCTTCTGCCTCAGCCTCCCGAGTAGCTGAGACTACAGGCACGTGCCACCACACCTGGCTAATTTTTGTGTTTTTAGTAGAGACAGGGTTTCACCATGTTGGCCAGGATGGTCTCAGTCTTCTGGCTTCATGATCCCCCAGCCTTGCCCTCCCAAAGTGCTGGGATTACAAGTGTGAGCCACCATGCCTGGTCTCTCTGCCCCATTTCTAATATGTGTTATTTTTCCAGAGCATACGAATGAGGAATAAATCACAAGAGTGTTTTTTTTGTTTATTTTATTGCTTCTCTCTCTTCATTTAAATAGGTGAAAATTTGCCATTCAGCAGTGATTCATAGGGCTGTATGTGGAGGTGGAGGTACATTATTATCTGTATTAGGTATGTGATAATATTTGTATTCCCAGAAGTAGTGGAAACATCACGAATTTGTAGTTTGGCATGTAATAGGTCAAAATCTTTTTGAAATCAGAGATAAAATTCAAATTGCTTAATGAAATAAAGTTTTTTGATTTACAGGGCTCTTAAAACACTGAAACCGGGCTAATCATGAAGGCCAATTCAAGGTGCTGACAGCCTTCCTGGATGGGTATGAAAGAAGATTGTGTTAAGCATATTCACTGTTTAGTTTTAAACACAGATTCTGCTGAAGTGGTTGGAAAAGTGCTTGGAAGCAGTTTACATTACTGAGTAGGTCCAGCATATTCCCTGTGCTCTCTGTCCACTGGCTCTGGAGGTAGGTAGAATGGGCAGGGACCTTCTAGGTATCCTTTGAACAATGTCAGTAACCCCCAACTTCCCTCAACAACGATGCCCCAGCAGTTTTCTTCCTCCTACAAGAATGAGACTTATTCCTTGATCTATGCTAGTTTTATCATCTCAAGGGTCCTCTTTTGTGCTGCAAATGTCTTGGGTAGGGTAATAAATCACAATCATGAACATCTTCACAGGATTCCATAAAGGGACAAAGGAATGGCATTTGTAAGAGTAGAAGGGGCTCTTTTGTATTACTTTGCAGTCTCACCTTTTCAGTTGTCACTGTTTCCCTCACTTCATTCTCTGCAATGTGGTCAATACCCAAGCAAGAGGCCTTACCTCCAAAGGATGGAGAAACATAAAAAGTGACAATATGGAAGATGAATATAAGAAAGAGAACAGAAATACAATTAACCTCTTTCTTTTGGTGATTGGGACCAGTAATGACTTGAAGCCTATAATTAAGATAACTTTAAACAAATTTTTGTGACACTCAGATCCACAAAGATTTAATAGGGGAACAAAGTAGCCTTTGGACGGTTCAGTGCCCTGAGGCCTTGGTTCTCAGGGGAATCCTGGTAGAATATACCAGTGAAAGGTCACTCCCCACTTACTACCAGTGGCCTAACTGCAATCCTCTACACAGAGTCAACCTTAAGGCAGAGATGTAGTAAGGAAGGGGATTTCAAAGGGACCCTTTGTGAGTGTCCCTGATCTGCCTGTCACTAGGAGGCTGGAGGGCCAAAGGAGTAGGCTGAGAGATTGAGTACCAGAAGTCCTAGATGCAGGGATGCTTCCTCCAGGTGCCACTGCAGAGGTCTGATGACCTGCCTGCTTCTATAGATACTGCAACACTGTTTTGTCTTCCATCATGAAGGTCACTCAGATTACACAGGTACTGCAATAAGCAGTTCTGAGCATCAAAGAGCCTAAAACGAAAAGTATGAAATCTGTTGGGACCAGGTATGGGATGGACAAAGGTCAGTCAGAACACATACCCAGTGAAATGAAGTAAAATGAAAGGCCATGATGATCTCAAACTATTTGATGACACGGGGAAATGATCACATCTGAACAGTAAAGAATAAAAGGAGTCTACAAAGCCTTCAAAACTTGGTGAGGGCAATCAAAGTCCCTCTATCTTACCACCACTGAAGCTCATCACGGACCCCATACTGAAAGTACCTGGACTTTATGTGCATGAACAATCCCTGACTTTATGATGATGGAGAAGGTGATTCAGGGAAGGCTGCCTGGCTTGATTGTGTAGCTGCCGGCCCAGAACTGAGCTCCTTCTCTTCCCCGTACACAGCTGCTTTTGGCCCTCTTGACGGTTGTACCACCTTCTTTCACTTGTCCCCAGTCCTCTTCATACCCACTCTCTTACTGGTCGTTAACAGATGGTCACCAAATTCATTCTGCCCCCTGACTCTCACTTCAGTGGGTCTCTCTTTTCCAACCCTGAGGCAGTACCCCGATTCTAATGCCTGTCCCCTTTAGCCCACTGCTTGCAGAGGCCCTGCCATAGTGCCCAGCTGATCCTGGAACCTATTTTTCTCTCCCTGATGTGGCTGTTGCTGTGTCTTAGGCTGCTGAGAGCATATTGTCACATGATCAAAAAGAGAACATTTAGGATTTCACAACCCTGAAATTATAGTAAGCCTGTTAATTTGGGTCTTGGGCTAAAGACTGCAATAGTACCCACTCTGCAACCTGAGTGGAGGACTGCATATTTACTCACATTAGAAGCAAACAAAGTTTTGGTAAGATCGTTAGGATAGATTCCTAAAACTAATGTATATATCAAAGGCCATGCAATTTTAACTGTTTGTTAAAAATCTCACTCCAGAAAGATTGTTTTCAAATTATATTCTCATGAGTAATGAGAGGGAATTTTTTTTGCCTCTATCATTACTAAAACTTTAATTTCAATAAAGATAATATTCCCAAAAATAAATACTTTTTCCCACAATAAAATTCCTTTTTTTGGGTCCTGTTTCACCTCTATCACCAAAAAGGTAAGGCTTTTACAAAATGTTTACTTTCTCCCTCTCTTTTGCCCTACCATAATTGAAACAATTGGAATACTTTTAATTCTACTTTCACACCCTACTCTCATCCCCCAAACCATGGGGCTGGTGGAGATAGTTGATGTCTGAAGGTATAAAAGTAATACAGCTAAGGATTTTTTTAAAAAAATCATTTTTAGGCCTCTATAGGGAGCAATATTTAACTTATAATATGAAAGCCTATTAATCAGCTTTCAGATATTGAGCATTAAATGACATTTTTAGGGATGAAGACAACAGCAAAGTTGAATTTAGACCTTGTCAAAATTTAAGGAGGTCTCCAACATTGAGGTGTTCCCAACTTCCCAAAAGAATATAAGTATATTCAAATAATGAATTAGCAAAGTTACCAAGTACAATGGTGAAAGAAAAAAAAAGAATACCTGCCCATAAGATGTTGTGAAAAAATACAAGGATCAAACATTAAAAAAAAAATTGAGATGTAACCACCCACAAATTTGGGGGCCACATTCACATTCAGCAGGAAATCTTAAGGAGGAGAATTTATTCTAAAGTGGTTCTGGGCTGCTTGTGTAGAGAATATAAGGTTAAAGGATATGTACATTCAAATTGACTTTCAACTTAAAAGATTGCCTACAATCCTTCCAAAGGCTCCACTGCTCCCAGTTTGATCTGCCTTCATGGAATCACAGAGATAGCCTATGTTGGAAGCCAAAGCTGTGTAATACCCTGACTATAATCATCATTCTCAGTGCTTTCCTGTACTATTATTACCTGAGTGGGAATATTACCCTGGCTGAATTTGGAGTCCCTCTCTCACCAACTGTCCAGCCATTTCCAAAGTGAGTTTAATGAGTATTCTTATATCTCTAGTGTTAGCAGAAGACTAGACAACAGAGTGCATTGAACAGGACTCTCCTGGGCAATGCTGGAACCTCAGACCAGCATGGGTCATTTGAACCCATTCAATGAATTAGCGTCTACACAATGTATGTAATCAAGGCCATCAAGATGAGAGTAAAGAACTTGCCATGTAAGTAGCCATGACATCAGATCCAGCCTTGTCCCCTCTGCCAAAGCAAAAACATATTAATTTGTAATACTTAAAAATGATGAAGACATGTGTAACGAGGTCCTAATATGTACAAAGAAATGTTAGATGTGCCTCATGCGCATGACCTTATTTCATCATCATTTTAAGATGGAGTCCATATTTCTGCCTACTCTTTTACACCAGTACAGATAGAGAAAAAGGCATTTGCAAACAAGAGATTATACTCCAGGTATTTTTTTAAATTGGAAATTTTAACAATGTTTTCTCAATAGTTAATATAACAACTAGACAAAATACCAGCACGGACATAGAAAATCTAAAGAATAATACACATGTCTAGAACACTGTATCAAACAACTAATACACAGTGTTTTCGAGTGCATATGGTACATTCACCAAGATAAGCCGTTTACTAAGGCATTAAACAAGTCTCGATAAATTTTAAAAGCTTGATGTTCTTTGGTCATAGTAGGAGAAAAAGCATTTGACAACATTGAACATCAGTTCATAAAAAATCCCAGCAAATTGGGATTGGAAGGGAATTCTTGTCTGATAAGGAGCATCTACAAAAACCTATAGCTAACGTCATACTTAATGGTAAAACGTTGAGTGTACTTCAGGTATTTTTAAGTGGGTATATTTAAGCCCTTAGTTCATATAATTGCAAGCAAGGCTGAGGGAGAAGGATCTAGCTGTCATATTATTTACCATGGTGTTAAGATTAATACCCACTAAAACAGATACTGTTAATATTCTATCTTTATCCCCTTGGTACTCTTGGCCATTTTAATCCACCTGAGCTCTGCTTTTGTTTTTTCCCCCAATAGCCAGAATCTGTGGCTCTTTGTCACAGGACTACAGAACCAACCTCCTTTTGTCTCCAAGCATGAAGAGCCAGTATCTGAGAATTAAAGTCCTCCAGAGAGTAGACTTTAGCTAATAATTGGTAGATATATAGTTATAAATATTCCAGCTCTGTTGCTTCTGTTTGAGACAACTCTGATTTGTGACCTGTATTGTCTCCAGTGTCCCCCTATTGGATTGTGCCAAAGTGATCCTAAATGGTACCTTGGTTGATATCAAAATATTGTTCGGCCTTCTTCCTCTCCCTGTTGCATGGTCCCACTCCCTGGTCACTATATTTTTACTTGGACCACTTCCTAATATATCACTTTCTGATGAGTCCTCAATCAGAGTCAGCTTATGGGGAACCCAATCTAAAGGCACAGCCAAGTTGTTTTCCAAAATATTTCTTTTACTTTACACTCTTGCCCTCAATGTTTGTGGTCCCTTTTCCTCACTAGTATTTGGTACCATCGGTCTAACTTTTTGTCAAGTGTGTTGCTTTAATTACTTTGTATTGACTAAATTTATATGTTAACTATGCATATTAACTTTTTGGAGTGATCACTAAAATAATGTAAATAGAGTGTATAACTTCTTAACGAGTAGAAAAAAGTAATGAGTTAATACAAGGAACTTAGAACGCTTTAATTACAAATAATTGCCTCCCAGGGTAAATGTTCTTCTTCTCATTACTTTAGCTCTGTTTTTTCATCTTCAAATTAGACATTTATGCTATTGTTTGTTTAGATTTAGCCATGTATTTGCCATTTTCTTTGCCAGCATTCCAGACATTTATACCAGTACATTTTCCTTCTTCTAAAGTATATCCTATAGGTATACTCCTTTAATAATGGTCTATTAGGGAAACTGTGATGTCTTTCATTTTCTGAAAAGTTATTTTATCCTCATTCTTTTAAAATTATTCTTGTTGAGTCTCTTTGATTTGTGGAACCATTCATATCTCTTTTTTTCTACATAATATTGTATTATGTACCACCAAAACCTTAGTGATGCAATAGTTCTTAAATGACAATTTCACTTTTTTGTCCTAAATTTTTCCCGTTAATCCATCGTCATCAGTTCGGCAAGTTTTGATACAGGTGCTTTTAATGTTTGCATGTAAGCAGGCAGTAACTATTATGTCACAGCAGCCCCTGGGCCAACAACAATTCATAATTTTGATTGATTGTGAGAAACACCTTGATATGAGATATTAAGAAGGTACAAATTTGAATAGAATTGATGGAAACAGCATTATTCTGTAGTCTTCTAGCTTCCATTTTTGCTATTAAAAAATTATTTGTCAGCCTAATTTTGTGTTTCCTCTTTAGTTGTTTGAAAGATCTCTTTGTATTTGGTGTTCTGTAACTTTTCTACTGCTTATCTAAATATACAATCCTTTTTCTTTTTCTGATATTAAAAAAACTGAGATATAAGTTACATCCAGCAAAGGATAAAAATCTTAAGTGTATAACTAGATGAACATTTACATATGTATACATCAGTATAACACCACTCAGATCAATGTATAGAACATTTCCAGCATTCAAAAGGACTCTCATGCCCCCTCTCAGGCAGGAGCCTCTTATGTATAAACATTCTTCCGACCTTTATTACCAAAGATAAACTTTACCTGTTTTTGAACTGCTTGTAAATGAAATTATACAGAATTTATGCTGTATGTCTGTGAGATTCATCTATGTTGTGTGTTTCAAGTGTTCACTCTTATTTATTGAGGTATAAGTTGATAAGTCTGTGGTGATATCTCATTGTGCTAAATTTGCATTTCTAGGCTGAGTGAAGTGGCTGACACCTGTAATCTCAGCACTTTGGGAGGCTGAGGTGGGAGGATTACTTGAGCACAGGAGTTCCAGACCAGCCTGGACAACATAGTGAGACCATATTTCTAAAAAAAAAAAAAAAAAAAAAAAAAATTAGCTGGGTGTGGTGGTATGCACCTGTAGTCCCAGCTACTCAAGAGGCTGACAGAATCACCTGAGCCTGGGAAGTCCAGGTTGCAGTGAGTTGTGATTGTGCCACTGCACTCCAGCCTGGGTGACAGAGTGAGACCCTGTTTCTAAAAAAAAATTACATTTCTATTATTACTAATGATAATGAGTGTCTCTTCATATGCTTTTTACCCACTTTGCTACCCTTTTTAATGAAATGCCGATTACTATGGTTGGAATATTTGTCCCCACTAAAACTCATGGTGCAACTTGGTATGGTTTGGCTGTGTCCCCCCAACCCAAATCTCATCTTGAATTGTAATCCCCATAATCCCCACATGTTGTGGGAAGGACCCAGCAGGAGGTAACTGAGTTATGGGGGCGGTTTTCCCCATGCTATTCTTATGATAATGAGTGAGTCTCACAAGAGCTGATGGTTTTATAAGCATCTGGCATTTTCTCTGCTGGCTCTCATTCTCTATCCTGCCACCCTGTGAAGAGGTGCCTTCCACTGTGATCCTAAGTTTTCTGAGGCCTCCCCAGAACTGTGAGTCAATTTAACTGTGAGTCAATTAAACCTGTTTTCTTTATAAATTACCCAGTCTTGGGTATTTCTTCACAGCAGCATGAGAACAGACTAACACAACTTAATCCCCAGTGTGGCAATGTTGAGAGGTAGGGCCTTTAAGAGGTGATTGGATCATCTCTTAAAGTAAATGGATGAATTCATTCATAGATTAATGGATTAATGGGTTGTTCTGGGAAAGGAACTGGTGGCTTTGTAAGAAGAGAAAGGGAAAGGGAAATCTGAGCTTGCAAGTTAGCACACTCAGCTCCTTCACCATGTGATACCCTGCACCATATTGGGACTCTGCAAAGAGTCCTCACCAGCAGGAAGGGTCTCATCAGTTGTGACCCCTTGACTTGGACTTCTCAGCCTCCATAACTGTAAGAATACATTATTTAAAAAAATTACACTGTTTCAGGTATTCTGTTATAAGCAACAGAAAATTAACTAATACACCCATTAAAAAATTTCACCTATTTTTTATTGGTTTCTCATTTTATTGACTGGTGGCAGCTATTTATATGTTCTTTTTTTAAAAAAAATTTTAGTTTCAGGGGTACCTGTGCAGGTTTGTTATATAAATTGCATGTCGCAGGGCTTTGGCATACAGATTATTTTGTTGCCTAGGTAATAAGCATAGTACCCAATAAGTAGTTTTTCAATCTTCACCCCCATCCCACCCTCCACCTTCAAGTAGGCCCTGGTGTCTATTGTTTCTTTCTTTGTGTTCATGTGCACTCAATGTTTAGCTCCCACTTGTAAGTGAGAACATGTGGTATTTGGTTTTCTGTTCCTGCTTTAGTTCACTTAAGATAATGGCCTCCAGCTCATTCCTTATTGTTGCAAAGGACATGATCTCATTCTTTTTTATGGCTGCCCAGTATTCCATGGTGTATATGTACCACATTTTCTTTATTGAGTCTACCATTGATGAGCATTTAGGTTGATTCCATGTCCTTGCTATTGCTAGTGCTGCAATGAACATATGCATGCATATGTCTTTATGGTAGAACAATTCATATTCCTTTGGGCATGTACCCAATAAAGGGATTGTTGGGTTGAATGGTAGTTCTATTTTAAGTTCTTTGAGAAATTGCCAAACTGCTTTCCACAGTAGCTGAACTAATTTACGTTCCCACCAGCAGTGTATAAGTGTTCCCTTTTCTCTGCAACCTTGCAAGCATCTCTTATTTTTTGACCTTTTAATAATAGCCATTCTGACTGGTGTGGGATGGTATCTCATTGTGGTTTTGATTTGCATTTCTCTAATGATTAGTGATGTTAAGCATTTTTTCTTATTTATTGGCTGCTTGCATGTCTTCTTTAGAGAGGTGTCTGTTCATGTTGTTTGTCCACTTTTTAATGAGATTTTTTTTTCTCATTGAAATTGTTTAAGTTCCTTGTGGATTCTGGGTATTAGACCTTTGTCAGATGCCTAGTTTGCGATTATTTTCTACTATTCTGTAAGTCGTCTGTTTATCTGTTGATAGTTTCGTTTGCTGTGCAGAAACTCTTTAATTAGGTCCCATTTGTGAATTTTTGCTTTTGTTGCAATTGCTTTTGGTATCTTCATCTTGAAATCTTTGCCAGGACTTACGTTCAGAATGGTATTTCCTAGGTTTTATTCAAGGGTTTTTATAGTTTAAAGTTTTACAGTTAAGTCTTTAATCAATCTTGAGTTGACTTTTGCATATGGTGTAAGGAAGAGGTCCAGTTTCAGTCTTATGCGTATGCTAGCCAGTTATCCCTGCACCATTTATTGAATAGGGATTCCCTTCCTCATTGCTTGTTTTTGTCAACTTTGTCGAAGATTAGATGGTTGTAGTTGTGTGGTTTTCTATCTGGGCTCTGTATTCTGTTACATTGGTCCATGTGTCTGTTTTTGTACCAGTACCATGCTGTTTTGGTTACCGTAGACTTTGTCGAATGGTATGAAGTCGGGTAATGTGATGCCTCCAGCAGTTTTGTCCTTTTTGCTTAGGATTGCTTTGGCTATTCGGGCTCTTTTGTGGTTCCATATAAATTTTAGAATAGATTTTTCTAGTTCTGTGAAAAATGTCATTGGTAGTTTGATAGGAATAGCATTGAATCTTTAAATTGCTTTGGGCAGTATGGCTATTTTAACAATGTTGATTTTTTTCTGTAGATGAGCATAGAATGTTTTTCCATTTGTTTGTGTCATCTCTGATTTCTTTCAGCAGTATTTTGTAATTCTTGTTGTAGAGATTTTTCACCTTCCTGGATATCTGTATTCCTAGGTATTTTATTCTTTTGTGGCTATCGTGAATGGGATTTCATTCTTTATTTGGCTCTCAGCTTGGATGTTGTTTGTGTATAGAAATGCTACAGATTTCTGTATACTGATTTTGTGTCCTGAAACTTTGCTGAAGTTGTTCATCAGATCCAGGAGCTTTTGGGCAGAGACTTTGGGGTTTTCTAGGTATAAAATCATAGTGTCTACAAACAAATAGTTTGACTTCCTCTCTTCCTTTTTGGATGCCTTTTATTTCTTTGTTTTGTCCGATTGCTCTTGCTAGGACTTCCTATATTCTTGATGTTCATATCTTCCAGGCAAAGACCACTAGGGACATCTTGTCATTGAACAAATATTGAGTTTATTATTCATTGCAGTGAAGGAGAACATACCATAGAGAACTGTTGGGAATCTCAGCAACAAGGTGTTAGAAAATGTTTGAAGTGTTTGGGCGTATGTTAGGTGATTTTTGAGAAGTTTAAGGAAGTGAAGCTTTGCTCTGGATTGGATGCTGTCAGGAAGCAGGGCTAATTGTATGCTGAGTGTCTTAATAAACATTTTATCTGGGAGGGCAGACATTATTAGTGTTTTTTTGTGTCCTGTTTAATACATCTCTGCCAAACTTAATATCATAGTCTCCTATACTTTCCTCTAATATCGTATTTTAGCTTTCAAATTTAAGTCTATGATCCATACTGAATTAATTTTTATGTATGCTGAGAGGTAGGGACCAATGTTCATTTTTCAATATAGGTATCTAATTGATCCAATAGCACTTATTGCAAAGACTATTCTTTCCCCCCAGTGAATTGCAATGGTGCCTTTGTTATTAATTAGGTCACCATATATGTGTGAATTTCTTTCTGGACTGTTTATTGTATTGCATTTTTCTGTCTATCCTTGTACCAATACCATACACCTTAATTTATGTTCCTTTATAGTAAGTCTTAATATCTGGTAATGTAAGCCATGTAACTTTGTACTTCTTGAATATTACCTTGGCTATTCTAGATCCTTTGCCTTTCCATATAAATTTTAGAGTCACTTACCAATGTCTCTTGTGTAAGAAATCTTTGTCTAACCCAATATCATGAAGATACACTCTACTCTTATGTTTTCTTCTAAAATCTGCTTGATTTTTATTGGGATTGCATTGAATCTAAAAATAAATTTAGGGAAAATATATACTGTAACAATTTTGAATTTTCCAATTCATTAACGTCTTATATCCTTCCATTTATTTAGTTGTTTAATTCATCTCAATGATGTTTTGTAGTTACTAGTGTTGAGGTATTGCAGCTATTTTATAGATTTATTTCTAGATATTTGATACTTTATAACACAACCATAAATGGTATTATTTTGTTAAAATTTATTTCTGCTACTTTGTTGTTATTAAATAGAAATACAATTAATTTTTTATAACAGCTTTATTGAGATATGATTCACTTACTGTAATATTACTCTTTAAAAATATACAAGTCAGTGGTTTTTAGTATACTTGCAGAGTTGTCCAACCATTACCATTATCTAATTTTAGAACATTTCTATCACCCCAAGAAAATACCCCATGCCTCCCTATTTTCTCCTTCCCCAAGCCCCAGGCAACCTCTAAATGATTTTCCACATCTATATATTTGTGTATTCTGGAAGTTTCATTTAAATGGAATCATACAATATGTGGTATTTTGTGACTGGTTTCTTTTATTTAGCATTATGTTTTCAAGGTACATCCAAGTTGTAGCATGTATGTAGCATTCATTCCTTTTTAAGGTTGAATAATATTCCATTGAATGGATATACTATATTTTATCTATTCATCAGTTTCTGGAGTTTTGGGTTGTTTCTCATTTTTTGTTATTATGAATAATGCTGCTATGAACATTCATGTACAAGTTTTTGTGAGGTCATATATTTTCAGTTCTCTTGGATATATACCTAGGAGTAGAATTACTGTATGGCAACTCTCTGCTTAACAATATTAATAATTATATATTATCACCAACTCCTACTGATGACACTTATGTTGCTTCAAATTTTGGCTACTGCAAACAGGACTGCTGCTTATGATCTATAGGTTGCTCACTTCAGAAGTGCGTCTTACCAAATGAGTGACTGAGGCTACAATCTAGCCCCTACCCAGTCCACCATGTGAACCAGTGGGGCTGCATACACACTTAATAAGGTTTGCTTTTTTTGAAGCACAAAATTACTAACAGTTTAACAAACGCGGCATTTATGGGGCTGCTTTCCCCAAGAGGAGGTACCTTTTATTAATTTAGATAAAGGTACTATGCAGCTTAGCAGAGGTACTAATCATACATACATTTAAAAAAATGCTATTGTCAACATCCTTGTTGAAATTGCTTGGTTGTAGGATATGTTTGTCTTAAACTGTACAAGGTGCTGCCACATTCATCTTCAATTTTGTTGTACTATTCTACACTGTTATAAGCAGTATATAAGAACTCTCATTTCTTCATAACCCCTCAACACTTAATATGGTCATTTTTACTTTTTTTTTTTTTTTGAGATGGAGTCTTGCTTTGTCGCCCAGGCTGGAGTGCAGTGGCATGATCTCGGGTCACTGCAACCTCCGCTTCCCAGGCTCAAGCGATTCTCCTGTCTCAGCCTCCCGACTAGCTGGGATTACAGTCACACACCACCACACCTGGCTAATTTTTGTATTTTTAGTAGAGACGGGATTTCACCGTGTTGGTCAGGCTGGTCACGAACTCCTGACCTCAGGTGATCCATTCGCCTTGGCCTCCCAAAGTGCTAGGATTACAGGCATGAACCACCATGCCCGGTCTACTTTTGGCAATGTAATGCTTTTGAAATGATACCTGTTTTTGTTCTATTTAAAATCTCTCTGATTACTATTGCAATTATCCATCTTTTCAAATGTTTCTCACTCGGAATTGATTGTTCACATATCTCCTGGATACCTTCCATTTGCTCTTCCAGATTCACTTTCCACTCTCCTCTATCCTGGAACAGGGTCAGCTCTGTTTCTAGAGGCTGACCTTTATGGACTGCATAAACCATTCCCTTGCTCTCTGGCTTCTGGTTGAGTTTGTCCAATGGTAGAGCTCCATCTCTACCAGATTAAGAGGTGGCTGTGGCTGAGTTCCTCTATCAAAGGCCACAGGTTCTTTCCAGGGATTCTCTTCTATAGCTAGAGCTCTCTGTGTTCCAGTAACCCCTCCCTGCCCTTACCCTTTCATGCCTTGGTGGGAGGCAATGGCTCATTACTGTTGCTAGCCTCAGGATAATTCAAAATCCATTGTTGGTTTCAGTATTAGTCAGCTATTGCTACAATAATGCTGTATAAGAAATCTCCCCCAAATTAATTAACAATCATTTGCTCTCTTTGCTCATGTGCTATGGGCCATCTGGGGCTATTCTTCTCCAGGATGCAGTTCATGTGGGCTTGGCTCTGGGATTCAGATTGTGTTTAGATCTGTTCCATGTGAATCACTGTATGGCCCAAGCTGAGGGATCAGCAACAACCAGGGGCATGCTCTTCTCATGGCAATCATAGGAGGGCAAGAAAACAAGCAAAACCACTCAAGCATATTTAAATCCTCTCTTCATGTCATGTCTGCTCATGTTCCATTGAAAATAACAAATGATGGCCAAGCTTAGAGCCAGCGGAGCAGGGAAGTACACCCACCATAGGGGTGTGGGGAAGTGAGGACTGAATATTTGTGGAACAGTTATCCAATCTATCATAATTTATCTGAAACCTACCCACACATCTGTATATAGTCTCTTCTTTTACTTCTCCTCAATCATCCCATTTGTGTATACCTTCTGTTTCTTTTTGGGACCCTGATGGATACTGTATACCCCTCACAAATTTCTATAGATTTTTCAGTTTTCAATGCCATATATTTAATCTCCCTGTGTTTTAGAGCAACCTTTTTTTTTCTTTCATTTTGTTGTGTGTATCCCCCTCTCTAAGGCCCTACTCCATCTCTGGCATCAACCTTTCCTCCCGTCTTGTGGCCCGCACTAACACCCTAGTGTGTATATGTCTATGTTTTTCTTCATACTTAGCTTATTGTATGTGTGTGTGACTGTGTGTGTGTATTCATATGTAGGCCTTTGGGGTTAACATCTGTTTAACAAAAAATGGGCCACACATTATTCACAATAGCAAAGACTTGGAACCAACCCAAATGTCCAACAATGATAGACTGGATTAAGAAAATGTGGCACATATACACCATGGAATACTACGCAGCCATAAAAAATGATGAGTTCATGTCCTTTGTAGGGACATGGATGAAACTGGAAATCATCATTCTCAGTAAACTATCGCAAGAACAAAAAACCAAACACTGCATATTCTCACTCATAGGTGGGAATTGAACAATGAGAACACAAGGACACAGGAAGGGGAACATCACACTCTGGGGACTGTTGTGGGGTGGGGGAAGGGGGGAGGGATAGCATTAGGAGATATACCTAGTGCTAGATGACGAGTTAGTGGGTGCAGCACACCAGCATGGCACATGTATACATATGTAACTAACCTGCACATTGTGCACATGTACCCTAAAACTTAAAGTATAATAATAATAAATAAATAAATTAAAAAAAACCCAGAATACAATTTTCCAGTTTAATTTGACAGATGGTTTTCATTCTTTAAAAAAAAATACAAGTAGTAACTGCCTTTGTTAATAACTGCCTTTGTGAATAAAAGGTAACTCTACAAGTAGGTATTGCATAAATATTAAAAATTCTCCATCTTATTCTCCACTAAAAAAAAAAATGGGCCACATTGTGCAGTTTTCTGCATATTGTGTTTCTTACTGAACAACACCTTGCAAAAATCTCTCCAAAGTAGCTAGCATAGGTCTATCTTCTTCCTTTTAAATGGTGAATTTAAAAAAAAAAAAGGAGTACACCACCTCCTCCAGGTAACACCACATCAAAAAACTAGTCAATGTGGCCTCTCCTCTATTCAGACAAATTTTTTTCTTTTTCTTTTCTTTTTTTTAGACAAGGTCTTCTGTCGCCTAGGATAGAGTGCAGTGACGTGATCATAGCTCACTGCAGCCTCTAATTCCTGGGCTCAAGCGATCCACCCACCTCAGCCTCCTAAGTAGCTGGGACTACAGGTGTGCACTACCACACCTGGCTAATTTTTAAATTTTTTGTAGAGACAGGGTCTCACTGTGTTGTCCAGGCTGGGCTCCAACTCCTGGCCTCAAGCGATCATCCTGCCCAGGCCTCCCAAAGTGCTGGGATTACAGCCGTGAGCCACTGTGTCCGGTCTCAAATTAGAACATTTCTGAATGGCTGTCCCAACTTTAGATATCCCTGTGGGATCAGGTGAGGCATCGGTTGTTAACTGTGTGTGTCTTCATAAATTCTCCCTCTGCTGGATCCTACTTCAATCACTGCATTACAAGTGTTGTTCATGAGAGTCTGTTTCTGAGGGAACTTAAAGTTTAATATTTGGTGTTAGCAGTGGTCATGAGGCAGATTATAAAATTGGATTTTGGAGCTTGATTACCTGCCAGGTGGCTAGAAATGGGAACTACATCACTATTGGTAAAGGAAGTACTGATAACCTGCTATGTGGTAGTGGTGCAACTGTCAAAACTTTCACCAGTGGTGAACTGAGATAGGATACCAATGGAAGGAGATTTAGTGACAGGTGCAATATCTCAAGAATTTGAAAGGTTCAGAGGAAGTAGTAATTATAAAGATTATGTGATCATATGGTTGTTACTAGAGGCTACTGAATTGCAGAGAGACAATGAAAGGCTAAGGGTGATTAATCACCAGTTTAAGTTAAAGTTGAAAGACAAAGAGTCTCATCTCCCCAAGGCAGAGGACAGAAAACTATAAGGATTGGACCTGTAAGCACCAGTCCTTTTTGTGGTGCAATCAGTCTGTTTTCATTTTCCACCCACGCATCAGGCAAATCTATCTACACACTCAGCCTATTCCCACCTCTTTACATGTTCTGGAAATTCACACAAATTAGAAATAAGGGGCAGAGTTGGATGCGTGATCTTTTAACACCAGAGTGCTGTGCTATTGGGTTCTACTGGAATAAATTTCACCAACAAATTTGAACATCAAATAGTTGATGGAACAGAGGCTGTTTATAGCACTATAGACTTAAGAGATTAGCCTACAGATAAAAAGTAATGAGTATTAACTTTTATTCTGCTCATTAGAGAAAGTTATAATTGTATTATCCTGCAGGTCATCAACCAGGTATGTACCTAAATTAATAATCACAGCTCTGCATCCCTTTCCCCATTACCTCCATATTCAAGGTTTTATAAATATAGAACACCTCTTTCATAGAACACCTCTTTCATAGAACACCTCTGCAATTCTGATGTTTCATTAATGAATCTCTGGTTAAATAAAACTTTGACAGGTGTTCACAAACAAATGTATGGGATTTCTGGTATGTAGCAATTTGAGATTTGTGTTTTGTAGCCATTTTTTGAAAATAAGGAAACCTTTTACAAAACGCTTTTCCACAGCTTTTGACATTGCCTTGGCCAAAATCAGATCAATGTCTACCTCAAAAGTGGCATGAAACTGCCTGGTTTAGAAGGGTCATCATTTGGCATTAGATGGTTGCCGATAAGATCTCCATCCCTAGGACACTCCACAGGACTCAGTCTTTTGTGTTTATAATGCAAGAGTCAACTTCAGCCGTAGTATGACAGGGCACATAGCATTTGAAGAAGACATGGACCCTATTTACAGAACCAGGGAGGGAAAGGTGCCATATTCATTGAGACTCCATTTCTATTTAATAGTGTCTGACATTTATTAAAAATAAGGAAAAAACCTTTGTACAGGTAGTGTATTAGAGCAGGGAAGGGAGCAGGGCTTACTGTGTTGAACAAAAGGCACCCATCAGAGAGACAGCTGCAAATTCAGAAGAAAACAGGATTCTAGGCAAAACTAACTGGTCCACAGGAGAAAATGAGAGATTCGATTTGGTTGCCAGGCACACTTAAGCCCTGGCAGCTATGTGGCAGGAACACAAGAGGTCTCTGGGGACGGGGAGGAAATGGGTCTCGCTGAAGGTGACAGGCTCCTTGGGGGACGGCCAGCTGTCTGGATCACTGTCCAGGGGCTGTGTCCAGCTCGGATACCTCCGAGGTGAGTCCACATCACTAGGAGCCGCAGTCTGTTGGTGAGATGCGGTGGATGGCGATGGCAGTGGTAGCGTAGGTCTGTGGGCAGAATGATGTAGTTGGCTGGCAGTCTGGAGGAGTGGAGGTGGGTTGGCAGCAGCGGCTGTGGGTGGTCTGTCCAGTATGTAACAGGAGCCCAGCTTGCACCTGAAGTGCAGGACAGCGTCCAGATGTGCATGGAGGGGCTGGGCTGGCAAAAGAGGGCGGAGGCAGCGCGCTCCAGAGTGCGGCCCAGGAGCTGCAGCAGGAGCCTGGAGCGCTATTCCTGGAACAAAGGCAAGCACTACGCGGGAGGGGACAGGAGTGCAGGGGACATCGCAGCGGCTCGAGGAGGAGGGAGGCGCGGAGGGAGGGCACCTGTGGAGACCCTAGCGGTGGCCACTGGCACAGCGAACCCTTCCCAGAGCACCTGCCCCCAGGCCCGAGGGTCTCCCGGCCTAGAAGTCCTCGTCCTCCTCCCATCCAAAGACCCGCTTCATCTCGGCCAGGAAGCCCCGGTAATCATTGAGCAGGGGGCTCTCCTTCTTGATGTAGGGGATCACCCACTGCAGGGCGGGCCCCGTGAGGCGGGTGATGAGGAACGTCACCTTCAGGGCGTCGCTGGAGAACGTGTTCTCGTCCACGAACATGTAGGAGCCCGTCTGCACGATGAACTCCGGGAGTCGGTCGGTATCGCCGTCAAACGTCTCGGGAAAGGGAATCGGGTTCCTCCAGCGACGCGCCGCGGGCCGGAGGGGCCCGGCCAGGAGGGCCTTCATCAGCTGCACCCGACCGTCCATCGCGCCGCGCGCGCTCCGCGGAGTTTCGCTGGGTTGCGTGGGGGTCAGCGCTAAGGGGTCGCCGGAAGTGCATATGGAGAGAGGGGGCCCGGGCCGGGGCGGGCTGTGGGCGGAGCCATGGGGGAGAGCCCAGGCGCTTGCGCGAGCTCCGCCCACAAGGACTTGTGGTCACTAGTGCGCTGGTGCGTCACAGGGCGCAGAAGGGCAATGCCGGGAGTTCTGGGGTGGGCCTCATACTGTGGAGGAGGCAGTGTAGCCTCAGAGGAGTGGGGCGGAGATTATGCGAGGCGCGCCAGTGGGACTCTCAGGACAGCAGGCGGTGTGCGGGGAGGCTGAGCCTGTTGCTTCTGGAGAGCAGAAGATCCATGTTCTGGAGATCGATGCGGCCTCCTGCCGCACTCCTGACCCCTCACTCATTAGTCCTTGGACATTGCTTTCAGAACCCTGGGCTCTGGACGCCACTTGAGTAGAGTTCTGTGAACACATTTTTTTTTGCTTCTTCGTATATGTCTCAGTCAGATTATTTGCTCCCTGCTTTGCAACATTAATGGGAAAATCCCAAATATTAGGAAATATAATCCAGAGCGGCATATTCAAAGTGTAATGTGCCATAAGCAGTTAATGAAAGGTGGGTTAAATTCTAAGAAATCTCTTAATTTGCTGTATTAAGACACCAAAAGGAGGACAATCAGTTGATTATCACAAGAGAAGTTGAAAGAGGAAAATGAGAATGGTTGGATGCTTTCCAAACATGACATTATACGTGTTAATACATAAGAATAAAGGAAAGAAATAACAAAGTTTCACAAATTGGAAAGGGGGAAGGAAAATTAAGCATTACACTTTGTATCCTAATTTAGTTGTGTGGCTGAGTACAAAATTAATAGTAATTCATCACTAGATTTCACATATGCAGAAAATAACCTATTAAAATGTATAATTTGGCTTTGGGAGGCCGAGGTGGGCAGATCGCGAGGCCAGGAGATCGAGACCATCCTGGCTAACACGGTGAAACCCTGTCTCTACTAAAAATACAAAAAATTAGCCCGGCATGGTGGCTGGCGCCTGTAGTCCCAGCTACTCGGGACGCTGAGGCAGGAGAATGGCGTGAACCTGGGAGGCGGAGCTTGCAGTGAGCCGAGATCACGCCACTGCACTCCAGCCTGGGCGACAGAGTGAGACTCTGTCTCAAAAAAAAAAAAAAAAAAAAAAAATATATATATATATATACACACACATATATATACACATATATAAATTTGGTTAAAGACCCAATTTGAAAAGTAATTCAGAATAAATAGGGATTTAGAAATAAACATTAAAAATTATAAATTGCCACATACAACTTTTTTTTATTGCTGAAGAGGAAAACAAAAGAATACTCAAAAAATGAAAGGATATCCCTGGATATGGGATAGGATGACTCAACATCATAAAGATGTTAATTTTCTTTATGTGAGGAGATGGAGGAGTTGTAGATTTATACCATGAACTTCACATACTGCCCCAGGAGTTGGAGAAGCTGAAGGAGGAGACCTAGCAGGGCTAAATGAACTACAGATCCAGCTATTGCCCCATACCAACAAGGTGACACAACAAATTTGCCTTCACCTGTGTGAATTGCAACAGTACCTGGTGACACCATAACCTTTCACATGCAAAATATCTGGCAGGCCTGATTAAGGCAGTAGTATTCAGAGAAAGCTGTTCTGAAAAGTGTTGTTCCATTAATGCTTAGTTGATACAAATATAAATACATTACAACTGTGGTGATAAACCAGTATACCCCACTGTAATACAGGCAACACTTTTTTCTTCTGCTTGGCTGGTCCCATGTCAGCACTGAGCTACTCGGGAGGCTGAGGCAGGAGAATGGCGTGAACCCAGTAGGTGGAGCTTGCAGTGAACAGAGATTGCACCACTGCACTCTCTGTCACCTGGGCGACAGAGGGAGACTCCATCTCAAAAAAAAAAAAAAGTAAGGACACATTATATATAGCATTGCATATAAAAGTACATGCATCCATCCAGATATGTAGTCAGGGGTATTCTGGGTGGATTCACGGCCTCACCACTGCAGTCCTGCCTCTGCTAAATTTAAATAGGCCATTTTGAACATTGTCTCTGATAATGTTACTCTTGTATAATATACTGAGAATAAAAAAATATAACTGTGGTAGATTGTATCATTGTTTGCTAAATGGTCTGTTTGCTACCCTTCAGTGTTCCTTGCTAGGTAGCACTCCCTGTCCACATACTTGTCCTGTTGAATGCATGTTGAATGCATTACATGGTCATGTGACTTGCTTTGACAGTGAAACATGGGCAGAAATGTTATGTGTCACTTCAGGGTAGAAGCTTTAAAATATATCAGATGGGTCACCGTGTCTTTTTTCCTTCTTTCCTGGTGACTGCTAATATCTCAAACAGGCTTCTCTGTCAGCTTGAATCCTAGAGTGGAGATGATGTGGAGCAGAATCTTACATGACCCACAGTGGGCATGCTGTATGAGCAAAAACCAAAATTCTGTTGTTGGAATATAGTGAGATTTTTGGTTGTTTTTTTTCCTCAGCCTACCCTGTCTGCACCAACAACAAAATTATTTTGCCTCTTCAAAATTTGTAATGACATACTGAAGGTGGAAAGGGGCTTTGGCCATTTCTTCTTGACAACAACTTAATCTGAAGAGATTTTAGAGTAATTACTATAGGATTAGCTACGGAAGGAGATTATGTTTTTTCCTTTGTACATTAGTAAAGTTGGCTGTTAAAATTCATTGCTTGGGAGGGCTGAAGTGGGGCTAGAATTTCCACACTCTGATGATGGTCTTGTGAATTGAAACACCATTTAAAAAACAGCATAGCAATATGTAAGAGTCACTTTGACTCACTGCTATGGACTAGTGTCCCCCAAAATTAGTATATCAAAGCCCTAACATCCAACGTGATGGCATTTGGTGATAGACCCTTTAAGAGGTAATAAGTGTAAGATGATGGTGTGAGGTAGGGCCCTCATGATGGGATTAATGTCCATATAAGAAGAAACACCAGAGAGTTTGCTCTATGTCTCTAGGATGTGAGGACACAATGAGAAGAGGGTCATATGCAAGCCAGAAGGAGAGCCTTCATCAGAACCTGACAATGCTAGCATCTCAGACTTCCAGCCTCCAGAACTGTGAATACATATATATATACATATGTTGTTTAAGATAGTAGTGCCCAATCTTTTTGGCACCAGGGACTGATTTCATGGAAGACAATTTTTCCATGGATGGGGGTGGGGTGGGGGGTTTCAGGATGAAACTGTTCCACCTCGGATCATCAGGCGTTAGATTCTCATAAAAAGCATGTAACATAGATCCCTCACATGTGCAGCTCACAATAGGGTTCCTGCTCCTATTGATACGGGAGTGCTGTGAAGGGAAGAGTGTGGTCTCTTTAAATGATATGGGAGGGGGGAAGGGAAGTGCTGGGTAGAGAAAGGTGGGTCCCTGGCTAGGGCTCCACGCCCACGGACCTAGGTAAGGACAGGCACTCCTGCTTTCACGCCCAAATGTTGCATTTTCCAAGACCATCCTGGCCCGCCACACCCCCATCCTGGGCCTATAAAAACCCAAGACCTAGCAGGCAGACCCAAGTGGCTGGATGTCGTGAGGAACACATTGGTTGTTGAAAGCACGCTGGTAGAAGAGCACATGGACGGGCACTGGCAGGCCGGCAGGCCATGGACTAGTGGAATGATGTGGAATTTGGCCAGAGTGGTTAGAGAAGAGTTGGGCCACCGAGTGGCCTGACTCCAGGGGAAAACCATCTCCTATCTGGCTCCCCAATCTGCTGAGAGCTACTCAGTAAAACCTTGCACTCATTCTCCAAGCCCATATGTGATCCAATTCTTCCAGTACACCAAGACAAGAAACCCCGGGATATAGAAATCCTTCTGTCCTTTTGATAAGGAAGGAGGTCTAATTGAGCTAACACAAGTCGCCTATGGACGGCTAAACTAAAAGAGCACCCTGTAACACATGCCCACTGGGGCTTCAGGAGCTGTAAACATTCACCCCTAGATACTGCCATGGGGTTGGACCCCCACAGCCTGCCCGTCTGTATGCTCCCCTAGAGGTTTGAGCAGTGGGACACTGAAGAAGCCAGCCACACCCCCATTGCATGCCCTGCGAGGGGGACAGGGGAACTTTCGCGGTTCGCTATGAGAATCTAATGCTTCCCACTGATCTGGCAGGAAGCAGAGCTCAGGCATTAACGCTTGCTTGCCGGCCGCTCACCTCTTGCTGTGCAGCCTGGTTCCCAACAGGCCACAGACTGGTACCGGTCTGCAGCCTGGGGATTGGGGTTCCCTGGTTTAAGCCACTTAATCTGTGTTATTTTGTTATGGCAGTCCAAGCTGACCAAGACATTCGTTAATCCAACACTTGAGAATTAAAAAGAAAATAATTTAACAGAAGAAAATATTATTGAGGCATAGAGATATCCACAACAAGAAAATCTATAATCCTCAAAATATGAAAACCCTAAATATCCAATGAAGGAATAGCCTACACATTAGTATTTACTAATACAATATATATGCAGCCATTAAAATAATTATGAAAACTAAACAAATTAGCAAAATATTATCTTAAAAAGCGGAGTCCAAAATGGTATAAGATGATTAAAACTATGCCAAAGTTAAAATTCGCTGTGTGTAGCAGCACCAAACATCTGATGTTATGAAGTGGCTGCCTAGTCAGGTAGCACATTTCTAATCCTCTTTGAGTCCTCCTGGGTCTATGTGCTTAAGTTTTGGTAAAAGGAATGTATGCAGAACTTCCATGCCTGTCCCAGATAATAGAACAAAAGAGAACGCTATAGAACTGATTTCATGAGGCTGGCAAAACTTGACATGAGAACCTGCCATGGACATTATGAGGCAGGAAAATCACAGGCTGATCTCACTTATAAACACAGATGTAACAATCTGAAACAACATATCAGCATATTGAATCTTGCAATATATAAAAATCACAATATTTTATCATAAACAAGTTTGGTTTATTCCAGGACTATAGAATAAAAAAACAATATAATCCACAATTTTAATTAGAAAATGGAGGAATCATTCATATAATGATTTCTTAAAATCTAGAAAAAAAAATTTGACAAAACTCAGCTACCATTCATGATAACTATTAGCAAGTTTGGAAAAGTATAGAACTTTATTATTTTGGTAAGCAGAATTAAATTCGTTAAATGGGTAGAAGTTTTTTGGCATTGTTTGTTCTTTAAACATATCAGGCCGGGCACGGTGGCTCATGCCTCTAATCCTAGCACTTTGGGAGGCCGAGACGGGTGGATCACCTGAGGTCAGGAGTTCGAGACCAACCTGGCCAACATGGTGAAATCCCTTCTCTACTAAAAATACAAAAATAGCTGCACGTGGTGGCTCACGCCTGTAATCCCAGCTACTTGGGAGGCTGAGGCATGAGAATCGCTTGAACCTGAGAGGCAGAGGTTGCAGTGAACCGAAATTGTTCCACTGCACTCCAGCCTGGGCGACAACAGTGAGACTCCATATTAAAAAAAATGGTACATATACACAATGGAGTATTATTCAGCCATAAAAAAAGGAATGAGATCCAGTGATCTGCAACAACATGGGTGGTACTGGAAATCATTATGTTAAGTAAAATAAGCCAGGCACAGAAAGGCAAACATTGTATGTTCTCACTTGTTTATGGGATCTAAAAATCAAAACAGTTGAACTCATGGACATAGAAAGTAGCAGGGTGGTTACCAGACGTTGGGAATGGTAGTGGGAAGGTATGGAGGAGGTCAGGATTGTTAATGAGTAAAAAAAAACAAAAAACACACAAAAAACCCCAGAAATAATTAATAAGACCTAGTATTTGATAGCACAGCAGGGTGACTATAGTAAATAATAACTTAATGATATATTTTTAAATAACTTAAAGATTGTAATTGGATTGTTTTTAACTCAGAGTATAAGTGCTTGAGGGGATGGATAAAATAATAATAAATTAATAAATTAAAAAAACATTTGGGGAAGAAACAAGCACCACTCGAACACAAAGAGGATAAAAAGCAGAGAATACCTCCCAACTTATTGTTAGGGTCAGCAAGACTTTAAATGCAAAATTTGACAAGGAGAATCTGATAAATAGAAATTATGAAGCTATCTTACTTAGGAATATAAATGCAAGCATCCTAAGCAAAACATTACCAAGCCAATTCCAGCTATATATAAGACAATCAAGTTGGGTTTATTCTGGGAGAGCAAGTTTGGTTTAGCATTAAGAAAACCTCTCAACATAATTCATGATACGATTGTGAGGTAGGAGATTGGCAGGACTTATTTCCTAGACCAGGGGTCCCCAAGCTCTGGGCCATGGACTGCTACCAATTTATTAGAAACCAAGCCGCACAGCAGGAGGTGAGTGGCAGGTGAGCAAGCATTTCCACCTGAGCTCTGCCTCCTGTCAGATCAGTGGTGACATTAGATTTTCATAGGAGTGTGAAACCTGTTGTGAACTGTGCATATGAGGGATCTAGGTTGTGTGCTCCTTATGAGAATCTAACTAATGCCTGATGATCTGAGGTGGAACAGTTTCATCCCGAAACCATCCTTCCCCAACCCCCATCCTTGGAAAAATTGTCTTCCAGGAAACCAGTCCCTGGTGCCAAAAAGGTTGGGGACAACTGTCCTAACCAGACAGGAAACTGGCCAGAACCAGCAAGTGATTCTGTAAGCAATCTCTAGTTGCCCTCACTGCCCATCAGCATAAGACACTCCCACCAGTGCCATGACAGTTAACAAATGCCATGGCAATACCTGGAAGTTACCACCCCTTTCCATGGCAACACCAAAGGTTACCGCTCAGTTTTTAGAGATTTCTGAATAACTTGTCCCTTAATTTGCATGTAATTAAAAGTGGGTATAAAGCTAGCCAACAGCCCATACACTGCCACTCTTGGTGCACAGCCCATGGGCTTGCCATGCTTAACAAGGGGCAGCCACTGGGCTGTAACACTGTCACTTCAATAAAGCTGCTTTCTTCCATTGCTGGTTTGCTCTTGAAATCTTTCCTGAGTGAAGCCCATAACCTGCCCTGCATCATCTGGTGCCTGATGTGGGGCTAGGGAAGATGGTGGCAATAGCAGAGGTAGCTAGGCAGCAAGATGCAGAGAGGCAGCGACTGGAGAGAGAAGGCAGTGAGGCAGCAAGCCAGTGAGAGGCAATGAGATGGCAAATGGCAAGAGACAGTGAGACAATCTGTGATTGAAGCTGCAAGAACTGTAACACAGAGGTTATAAGGCTAAACAGCTGCTAATGCTGAAGAGCTATAACACTAGTCTAAGGCTCTTTTCAGAGCCATCATCTTTCCTGACAGGTGGAGGCAGCAGAGCTGTGTGGACGGGTCAGTGGCTGCCCAGTGCTACCACCTTGCGTGGGACCAACTGTCTTGGCTGGCAGGTCACTGGTGTGTCAGCTGGACCCCCGTAACAGCCGAGCCTGCCCAAGCTGGTGGAATCTGGGGAGAACTTCACCCATGTCCCACATTGGAGACTGGTCAGCACCATTTAGGCAAGTGAAGATGGGTGAGTGTCCTCTCTGCCCCTCCTTCAATATCAGGTAAAACAAGAAATAAGGCCTCTGTCTAGGTGGTCAATTCAATGTCCCCCATCATTTGGGTGCCCGGAAGAGAAGCATGACTGACCACCTACATTCTTATCACCCCTTCTCTTGATCCTTTCTCCTCTAATGCTATTTTATTTGGGGCATTTGGTGAGGGAATCCTCAATGGGTGTTACTTGGGTGCATTGGGTTTTTTTGCACTGGGCTGTTGTCTACCCCCTGAATTCTCTGGGGTTTTTGACATTGGCATTCCCTCTAGGATTGTGGGTTATAGCCCCTCCCCCTGGGAGAACCTTGGTCTTTGATAGGGTTTTGGTCTGTGTCCCCATCCGAATCTTATGTTGAATTGTAATTTCTAATGTTGGGGGAGGGACCTTGTGGGAGGTGATTGGATCATGGGGGCAGATTTCCCACTTGCTGTTCTTGTGATAGTGAGTGAGTTCTCGTGAGATCTGGTTGTTTGAAAGTGTGTGGCACTTCCCCCTTTACTCTCTCTCTCTCATGCTCTGCCATGATAAGACATGCTTGCTTCCCTTTCACCTTGTGCCATGATTGTAAGCTTCTTGAGGCCTCCCAGCCATGCTTCCTGTACAGCCTAAGGAACTGTGAGTCAATTAAAACTCTTTTCTTTAGAAATTACCCAGTCTCAGGTAGTTCTTTATAGCAGTGTGAGAATGGACTAATACAGTCTTGTTTTTTTCTGCACTGAAGTTGGAAATTATCATTTTCTATAACAGCCAGTTGTGGGCCTCTCCCTGTGTTCTGTCTTCCTTTCTGTCCAATAGACTGCCTTGCTTAAGCGCATCTTGGACTGTTGGTTGAAGGGACCAGGGGTTCCCAGACCCCTGGCCTGACAGATGAGTACCCACAGCAGTGGATGAGTGGCTTCCTTAACACTTTCTTTGGTGTCTCTACTGCTGGGTGGATTATCCAGTAGCTGAAGGTCTCTGAGGTCTCCCTTTGAGCCATGTTGTTCACCCATACTCTTCCTCCCTTCCACAATCACTTTCTGTTTTTTTAAAATCCATCTTTGCCCAAACTGAAATGCTTTCTTCACTCTCTTTGGAATTCAGACCCATCATTCTACTGCCCACTCATATCTCATGATCCACTTTTGTAATGCTTTGCTAGCTATACTAATACCTTCTCTGCAGGACGTGAGAATTTGAAAGGGAAAGTAAGGCTCTCACTAAACTTAGGCAAACTTGAAAACCTCCTGCACAGATTCTTACTGGACAATGGGAACAATGGTGAGCATCCTGGAAGACTCAACAATAGGGTGTCTTTTAGGCAATTGGTGCAAATTCAAATTAGAAACTTTAAAGAGAAAAGGAACTCATTTTCTATTGCAACACCATTGGGGTCCAATATAAATTGGGAGGCCAGGAAATTTGGTCTAAAAATGGTTCTTTATGTTAAAATATAATACTATTTTACAATTAGACTTATTCTGTAAAAAAGAAGGAAAATGGGGAGAAGTTCCTTATGTGCAGGCTTTTATATGCCCTCTACCAGGATCCTGACCTAAGGGATAGCTGTAGAATGTATCAGACTCATGTTACTTCCAGGCACCAAGAAGCTGTGCCAGGTATCATAGGTGACCCCCTCCTAGCTGCTCCCACTGGGAGGTCCATGCCCCCCTTGGAGCCTCCTCAGTCCTGCAGTTCTGAGAGGAATTCTGCCAGTTCTCCAGCACAGGATTCCACCCCAAGGTCGTCAGGCACCCCTACCCCTTATCCAACTAGTCCTGTCATATACCCCTGTTGCCTGAGAATGTAAGCCCAACCAGTACTACCAGGAGCAGGGCCCCGTATCAGCCCCTAAAAATGAAACTGTGTCCATTGTGGGTAGCTGATGGAGATGGGGGAACAATCAGAGTATATGTGCCATTTACTGTATCAAATTTGGCTTTATGCAAAGAGAAATTTGGCTGGTTTTTGGAGGATCCATGAAAGTTTATAGAGGAGTTTGATACATTTACCATGTCCTCTGAAATAACTTGGCATAACTTGCACTTATTATTATCCACTTGCTGTACCATAGACATAGAGGAGAAACAAAGGATTCTAGGTATTACCCATGAATTTTCAGATGGAGTGGCCAATAATATCCAAGGCCATGCCATTTATAATGTGGGGGGAGAGGCAGTTCCTTATTTGCACCCTCAATGGGATTCCCAGAGGGGTTCCCAAGATCTCAAACACAGAAATTACATGCCAACTTGTTTAATAGAAGGTATGAAAAAGTGTGTGGTTAAACCAGTTAGTTGTGACAAGGTTAGAGAAGTAACTCAGGGAAAATATGAAAATGCCACTTTATTTCAAGGCCACTTAGTGGAGGCCCTCAGGAAATATACTAATGCAGATCCTGACTCTCTGGAAAGGTGAGCTCTCCTGGGCATGTATTTTATTACTCAAACTATCTCTGACATTAGGAGGAATTTACATAAGGCAGCAATAGAGCATCAAATCCCCATGAGCCAACTATTAAATATGGCCTTTGGAATTTACAATAATAGGGACAAGGTGGAGAAAGAGGTGAAAACTAAAAGTAATAGCCAAAAAGTGCTATTATTCATGGCTGCCTTAAGCCCCCTACTGCCTTAGGGTTACAAATGTCAAGAAAGTGTTACGAGAGTTGTGGTTGGGATGCCCGGATGAAAGCCTCTGACTTCTTGGCCCCTGGGCCAAAATCAATGTGCCTATAAGCAAGAGGAACACTGAAGGAAGGACTGCCTCAGGCTTGAAAGAGAGTCTGAGCCACCCAGACCCATAATGGCTGAGAGAACAGAGGACTGACGGGGCCTGAGGTCTCTTATGGTTTCCAATGGACACCTTACTATCTCCATAGAGGAGCTTTGGGTAACTCTTGATGTGGCAGGCAAAAATAATGAGTTTTTGGTGGACATGGGAGCAGACTTCTCAGTTTCAACCTATTTCTCAGGGCCATTGTTTTCCCACTCTTGTACCATAATGTAGATTGATGGCCAGCCAAAAGTTAGGTGATTCACCCACCCCCTCGGTTACACTGTGGGGAATCATGTGTTTTCCCATAGCTTTCTGCTTATGTCTGAGTGCCCTATTCCTTTACTGGGAAGAGACTTACTTTCCCAATTACAGGCCACAGCTCAATTTGGAGAGCCTTATGAGAAGGCAATAGGCCAGGGAAAGACACTTCTAGCTCCAAGTACATGCCTTAACACAGATAAATAAAAGACCTCTCTTTCACTGCATCTTACTTCTCAAGTAGACCCCTCTGTTTGGGACATGAAAGTTCTTGGTAGAGATGTTAATGTACTCCCAGTCCAGGTTATTTTGAAACCCAGTGTTAAGTATCCATACAAAAAACAATGTACCTTGAGACCTGAGGAGCAGAGACACATTCAACCCCTAATAAGGAAGTTCCTAAAGTATGGATTACTACAGTCCCGTCAGTCCCTATGTAACACCTCCATTTTGGTTGTGAAGAAACTGAATGGGGAATACAGATTTGTTCAGAATCTGAGGGCAGTTAATGAGACAATAGTCCCAGTCCACTGAATAGTTCCTAATTCATACACAATATTGACCCAAGTCCCTGAAGATGTTAATAGTTCATGGTATTAGGCTTAAAGGATGCTTTCTTTTGTATACCGTTACACGTGGACTCCCAGTATATCTTTGCTTTTGAATGGACTGATCCAGACATTCATGCTGCATCTCATCTTACATGGGCTGTTCTTCCTCAAGGTTTTAGGGACAGTCCCCATTTCTTTGTCAATACATTGGCAAAAGAATTAAGGAAACTCTAATTAAATAATGGGTCTCTTTAGCAATATATGGATGATCTATTAATTTCCAGCCCAACCAGGGAAGGCTGTGACAGGAACACAATCCAGATTCTTAATTTTTTTGAGAAGATGAGGTTATTGGGTATTCCTACAATAAAGCCCAAATTTCTGTACAAAAGTTTAAATATTTGGAGTATGTGTTAACTCCTGGGGCAAACACCCTGGCCCAGGAGTAAAAAGAGACCGTCTTGGCACTCCAGCCCCCTCAGACTAAGAAACAATTAAGAATCTTTCTGGGAATGGCCAGATTCTTCTGGATTTGGAGTCCCAGGTTTGGGCTCATAGCAAAACCACTCTATGAAGCTCTAAAAGGGAGTGATCATGAGCCTTTGAATTGGGATGGAACCTGCCAACAGGCATTCTTAACCCTAAAAGAAAAATTGGGAACAGCCCCTGCTTTGTGACTCCCAAACTTAGAAAAATCTTTCACCCTATATGTGGCTGAAAAACAAGGGACAGCTTTGGGTGTTCTAACTCAAAGTCTCGTGAATAGCCCTATACCAGTGGCTTACTTTTCTAAACAGCTAGACCAAGTGGTGGCTGGGTGACCAGGATGCTTTTGAGCTGTGACCACCACCACTCTATTGGTAGAAGTCAGTAAGTTTACCTTGGGACAACAATTAGATGTAATGACCTGCCCCATCAAATACAGGGGATCCTAGAAGCAAAAGGACACCAATGTCTAACAGTGGTTCAATTACTTAAATGTCAGGTTCTTCTATGTGACACTGCAGTTGTTACTTTTAAAATATGTTGTTTTAAATCTTGCTACCCTGTTGCTGGACTTCACGTCCCAGTCCCCAACTCATTCACTCCTGTGTGGAAACTATGGAACAGAGCTCCTCTAGCAGGCCTGACCTTAAAGATGAGTCCCTGCCTAACCCCAATGTTGAGTGGTTTAGAGATGGAAGTAGCTTTATTCATGAGGGATTAAAAAGGCAAGTTATGCTGTGGCTAGTCAACAATAAGTCATTGAGGCCAAAGCTCTTCCTCCCCAGACTTCTGCTCAAAAAGTGGAATTGAATGCTCTAATTAGGGCCCTCCAACTGGGAAAAGACTTAAGAATCAATATATTTACTGATCCAAACATGGGTTCCTGGTGCTCCATGCTCACAAGCCATATGGAAGAAAAGGGGACTGTTAACAGCCATAGGATTCCCCCATACAACATCACTCTGAGATCTTGGAACTTTTAGATGCTGTCCAACTCCCAAAGGAGATAACAATTATTCACTGCTGAGGACACCAAAAGGGAGACACCTCTATTATCAGAGGAAATGCCCTGGTGGATAGAGCAGTCATGGCCACCGCTAAAGGAAGATCAGTACTGCTGGCTGCTGCACTAATACCTGATGCTCCACCCATGTCAACAGTGCCATATTATACACCTTAGCAAATTAAATGGGCAGAACAGAAAGGCTTACAAAAGGATCCTTCAGAGTGATTTCTAGAAATCAATAAACTCTTTCTCCCTGAGGCTGAGCAATGGAAAATAATTAAGCATTTCCATGATTCCTCACATTTAGGATGGGATTCTGTATTCAAATTCGTTTCCCTAATATTCTTGGGAAAGGGACTATTCCAGACTATAAAAAGGGTCACCAAGACCTGTGAACTGTGTGCTCATAATGACCCAGGAAGCCACCCCATACCCCAATCCCTACTCAAACCTGTACAACACCAAGGAACATACCCTAGGCAAGACTGCAAATAGATTTCACCCAGATGCCACCTTACAGGGACTAAAATATTTTCTACTATTTATGGACACTTTCACTGGGTGGGTAGAAGCTTTCCCTACAAAGACAGAAAAAGCATTGGAAGTGTCCAAATTCTTAAAGAAAACATCCCCAGGTTTGCATTACCAAAAAGTTTGCCAAGTAATAACTGACCTTCGTTTACAGCTAAGGTGACTGAGCATGTTCCCTCAGCCTTAGGCATTATCTATCATCTTCACTCCTTCTGGTGGCTTCAATCTTTAGGTAAGGTAGAAAAAAGCAAACCATGTTCTAAAAAGGACATTAGCAAAACTGCGTCAGTAGACCTCAGAGGCCTGGGCTTCTCTTCTACCATAGCCCCTTTGTACATAACGATGGCTCCAAAGGGAACCATAAAACTTAGTCCATTTGAAATGACCTATGGGAGGCTTTTTTTTTTCCTTCAGGCCTCCTGCTTAATGAAGAGACACATAGAATGCTCACATGTATTATCAACTTAGGCCAGGTTCAAAAGGCCCTTCAAGAATACGGAAATGAAGTGTTGCCTCCTCCCACAAGGAAAAGAATTAACTCCATTAACTCCTTCATTCAACGAAGAGACTTAATCTTACTAAAAACTTGGAAAGAAGGATCCCCTGAGGAACAATTACAACCCAAATGGAAGGGTCCTTATCAGGTGTTAAGTACCCTTATTGATATAGTTTGGATATTTGTCCCCATAGCAATGCAAGAATGGCCTAATATACCCACTGTGGGTGGCGAGCCACCCAGGTGCCAAGGCAAGAGACCGAGGGCACAAGCTGTTCCAGTATAATAAAGAAAATATATAGAATAAGAATAGTTATACTAGAAATAGATTATAGATATGATTATATATGAATATTATTAATCATTAGTTTGTAGCATACTCTTTATTCCAATATTGTAATAATCTTTGTTCTACAATTATAACCTAGGAAAAACCAGGGCATACAGAGATAGGAGCTGAAGGGACACAGTGAGAAGTGACCAGAAGACAAGTGTGAACCCTCTGTTATGCCTGGACAGGGCCACTAGAGGGTTCCTTGGTCTAGCGGTAGTGCCAGTGCCTGGGAAGGCACCCGTTACTTAGCAGACTGGGAAAGGGAGTCTCCCTTTCCCCTGGGGGAGTTAGAGAAGCCTCTGTTCCACCACCTCTTGTGGAAGGCCTGATATCAGTCAGGCCCGACCGCAGCCATCCAGAGGCCTAACCATCTCCCTGTGATGCTGTGCTTCAGTGGTCATGCTCCTGGTCCACTTTCATGTTCCACCCTGTACACCTGGCTCTGCCTTCTAGATAGCAGTAGCAGAATTAGTGAAAGTACTAAAGTCTTTGAAATGCATAGAAGAAATAATGACGTAAGCTGTCCCCTCTCTCTCTCTCCACCACGGCTACCAAACAGGGAAGGGCCCCCTGTCTGGTGGACACGTGACTTGCATGACCTTACCTATAATTGGAGATGGCTCACACTCCTTATGCTGCCCCCTTGCCTTGTATCCAATAAATAACAGTGCAGCCAGGCATTCGGGGGCCACTACCGGTCTCCGTGTCTTGGTGGTAGTGGTCCCCTGGGCCCAGCTGTCTTTTCTTCTATCTCTTTGTCTTGTGTCTTTATTTCTATGATCCCTCGTCTCTGCATATGAGGAGAAAAACCCACAGGCCTTGTAGGGCTGGACCCTACAACCCACTGCTGTGAAACTTCAGGACATCACTAGCTGAGTACACCTATCCAGGATGAAACCCATTTCTTATGAGTCCCCACAAGTGCAAAAGAAGAACACCATGACCTATACCTGTGAATCTTTGGAGTACCTCCACTACCTATTTAAAAGAATCAACACTCAGCCAGAAGTGGTAATGCGATGCTGTGAGTGGGAATAGGAACATTAATTTTTCTCTTCTTCCTGATTGTATGCTTCTTTTCTATTGCTTTGGCCACTTGCCTCCTCCTGGGAAATACCTCTTTCGTCCTTGTTGGGTGTAGAGGCCACTCCAAGGTCCAACCAGACACCATGCTGCCACTGTTAATCCTGTTTGCCATCCTGATTAACCTAATCCAGTGTGGTGGGAATAAAACTCTACGGTAAATATTTCAAAAATCATAGCATCAAGGAATCATCTTCATGATTGCTGCATTTGTCATCAACATCCCCAGGATAAAGAGTTCCACTTTCTGACACATCTGGAAAACCTCATGGCCATCTCCCTGGACCTCCTAATTAACCATAGTGATCCCTTAGTACCCAGATCCTTACTTGTTAGGTGGAACTCTTTCCCACTTAATGGATTTGACCTAACTGCCCCTGCCACTATTACCTGGACCTGGGAGATTGGGTACCTGTACTTCAGGTGTCCTAATGACACTATGTTTTGCACTCATTGTGTTAATGACACAAAAGTGGAAACTTTCCTGACATGCTCTGATCCAATCCTAGTTGCCAAATTCCTGAGGTCACAGACAGGTAAATGGGATCCCACTTGTAAGTGAGAAAACAACACATGGTGCTTCCTCCTCGATCAGAACATGCAAGGGAAAAATAACTGTCTAATCTAGGAAGGTAGGAGTACTGGCTTCTTCTGGAAAACAAGGGATGTTTGACTACCCCCATTGGAGCAAGGGAAATATATCTATAGACACGACTGGGTAACAAAGGATAGACATCACATCTCATAGGACTTCTATTTGTGCCCCAACTGGGCTTATTTTTGTCTGTGGCCATGAGTAAGTAGAAGTCCCACCTCGTAACCACTCCTGACTCCCTGGGGAGCTATCTGTTCTTTTAGGAGTAGCTTTTCCTTGTATACTAAAAACTAGAAATGGGGTGAATATATACTGGCCATCATTGCCCCTCTGGGAGTCACCATCTATAATCCCATAAGGCCCAGGAATATCAGAAATAAATGAGCAATAGGGTTAATTCTGGCAGGAATCGAGACAGTAATAGGACTAGTGGCCCCCTGGGGTGGCTTTGTCTCCCATGAGTCAATCCTAAAGAACTTGACTCGGCCGGGCGCGGTGGCTCACGCCTGTAATCCCAGCACTTTGGGAGGCCGAGGCGGGCGGATCACGAGGTCAGGAGATCGAGACCATCCTGGCTAACACAGTGAAACCCCGTCTCTACTAAAAAATACAAAAAATAAGCCGGGCGTGGTGGCGGGCGCCTGTAGTCCCAGCTACGCGGGAGGCTGAGGCAGGAGAATGGCGTGAACCCGGGAGGCGGAGCTTGCAGTGAGCCGAGATCGCGCCACTGCACTCCAGCCTGGGCGACAGAGCGAGACTCCGTCTCAAAAAAAAAAAAAAAAAAAAAAAAAAGAACTTGACTCAAACCCTAGAATCATTGGCCACCAATATAGGCCAGGCATTAAACAGAATTCAAGAGTTCCTAGACTCTTTGACAAATGTTGTCCTTGACAACAGACTAGCATTGGATTATTGGATTATTTGCTAGCTGAACAAGGTGGAGTCTGTGCAGTTATTAATATGACCTGCTGCATGTACATTAATAACTCTGGAGAATCGAGGTTAACATTAAAAAATCTATGAACAAGCTACCTGGTTAGATAGATATAACCAGGGCACTGACCCCAGCTGTATCTGGTCACTTATCAAAAGTGCCCTCCCAAATCTTGCCTGGTTTTTACCTTTCCTAGGAACCTGCTAGCTATCCTGTTACTACTAATTTTTGGCCCTTGCTTGTTTAACCGCTTAGTAAAGTTTGTGTCTTCTAGATTACAGTAAATCCATGTAAAGAATGCTGGCACAAGGCTTCCAACCCATCCTGTATTCTGACCTGGAGAATGAAAATATCCTGCCTTTGGTTCCCTTAGATCAGATATCCAGAAATTTTTACTCCTCCAATGCTAGGCAGGGCCTATGCCCATAAAAACAGCAGGAAACAGTTACAGAAGATGGATCTCTGACCTGCAGCTCCTTTAAGATTAAGGAGGCATATCTAATCTTTGAGCGGGGGAATGAGGTAGGAGAAAAGTAGGACTTGTTTTCTGGACCAGATAGAAAACCAGCCAGAACCAGCAAGTGGCACCAAAAGCAACCTCTGGTTGCCCTTGCTGCCCATCAGCATAAGACACTCCCCCCACCGGTGCCATGACAATTTACAAACTCCATGGCAGCACCCAGAAGTTACTGCCCATTTTCTAGAGATTTCTGAATAACCCACCCCTTAATTTGCATGCAATTAAAAGTGGATATAAATACAGTTAGCCAACAGCCTACACATTGCTATTGTTTTTAGAAAATTTTTATTTTTAATTTTTGTGGGTACATATTGTGTGTATATATTTATGGGTTACATGTGATATTTTGATATAGGCATGCAATGCGTAATACTCACATCAGGGTAAATCAGGTATCCATCACCTCAAGCATTTGTCCTTTGTGTTGCAAACAATCCAGTAATACTTGGTTATTTTAAAATGTACAGTTAAATTATTTTTTACTATAGTCACCCTGTTGTGCTAGCAAATACTTTGTCTTATTCATTCTTTTAAACTATTTTTTGTACCAGTTAACCCTCTCCACTTCCCCCAACCCCCATGAGCTTCCCAGCCTCTGATAACCATCCTTCTATACATGCTGCATTGCCTATGGGCTAGCCCTGCTCTGCAATGAGCAGTCACTGAGCTGTAACACTGCTACTTCAATAAAGCTGCTTTCTTCCACCACTGGCTCGCTCTTGAATTTCTTCCTGGGCAAAACCAAGGACCTGCTCTGCATCAATTGGCTGTGTAGAATACCCAGAATTATCCACAGATGCATCATTAGAATATATCACTGCTGCTGGATACAAAATCAATATGCAAAAATCAGTTGGTATTTCTGTATAACAGCAACATTTAATAAATGAAATTTTAAAAGGCTCTACCATTTAAAATTGTATCAAACTATCAAGTCTTTAAGATTAAGTTTAAAAAATGTGTGCAAGACCGCTAAAGAAAACACTCTAAATGCTTATTGATATATATTAATGAAAATTAAATAAATTTAAAGTTACACTATGCTCATAGATTGCAGGACTCAATATTGTGAAGACTCTTAAACAACAGGAGGAAGGATTTGCTTTAGCAAATGTAAAGTTATTATAAAGCAATAGTAATTAGGACACTTTGGTACCAATATAGTGATGTACACATAGATGAGTGGATAGGCTAGACAGCCCAGAAACTGACCCTGAGCCTGCTTTCCTGGCTGCTTGATTCATGACACTAGTAGCATTGCAGAGCATTTGAGAAAAGAAAATGTTTCCAACAAATAGTGTTGAGACAACAGGTTATACACTTGGAAAGAAATAAAAATAAAACCCCTACTTCACACCAGATATGGGAAAACAATCTTAGGTGTATTTTAGAGCAAAATGTCATAGGCAAAATAATAAAGCTTGTAGAAAAAAATGTAGAAGGGCTTTTCACACCCTCTGGATATGGAAGGATTTCTCAAACAAGTCAAAAAATACTAATTATAGTAGGAAATGTTAAAAAATTATGAACCACATTAAGATTAAGACCTTTCGTTCATAAAAAGACAACATTACTAGCAGGAAAAGGCAAGCCACAGAATGTAAGAAGATATTTATCAAATATTTAGGTGACAATAGCTTAGTTCCAGAGCACATAAACGATTCTCGGAAATCAAAGAGAGGAAGACAAATAACACAATAGTAATGGCCAAGAGACTTAAACAGAACATTGTCCAAAGAGGAAATCCAAATAACCAACATTATTAATCATTAGAGAAACGCACAGTGAAACCACACTGCAGTACCATTTTATATACCCACCAAACTGACTAAACTTAATGAGTCTAGTAATATCAAGAGTTGGTGAGGATGTGGATCAGTAGGCAATTTCTTTTTGTTTTTTCTTTTGGAAACTGATGAGTGCTAAAGTAGGCAATTTCATATACTGCTGTTGAGAGCACAAATTAGTTGAATTGCTTTAGGGAAGAGTTTATTGTTTGTTATGTATTCAAGATGAAGATACACATTCCCTTATGACCCAACCATTTATTTCCCTCTTAAATATTTACCCCAGAGGAATTATGCATATGTGCACCAGGACACAAGTAAAATAATGATCATGTCAACATTATTTACAATAACCCCAAATTGGAAACAACTTGAATTCCCATTGAGTGTAACCTGGATAAAATAATTGTGATAGATTTGTACAATGGAACACTATGCATCAACAAACATGAAAAACTGAAATCACACATGGAAAATCCTGGATTAATTTTGAAAATATGTTATTGAATGAAAGAAACCAGACCAAAACAAGTACGCACTAGCATGATTATATTTCCATAAATTTTAAAGCCAAGAAGAAACTATGTTGCTTAGAGATGCGTATTAAGAAGGTAAACCCTATAGAGAAAAGCAAGGAACTGATTACTGTAAAGGACATCATGATTGCCTCTAGGAAGAATACTGGAGTTGTCAAAGGGAATGGATTATGCCTGTTGCTGATATATTTCTGTAAATATCTGGATGGTATTTACAGGAATATTTGCTTTATAATAGTTTAATAAACTGTACATTTAGTCTCTATGTACTTTTCTGTATGTTATCTTTAATAATTAAAACGATTAAATTATGTGTTGCCTAAAGGTTTTTTTTTTAATTTTTGAGATTTTGGCCAGGTGTGGTGGCTCGTGCCAGTAATCCCAGCTCTTTGGGAGGCTGAGGCAGGAGGATCACTTGAGCCCAGGAGTTTGAGGTTACAATGAGCTATGCTGATACTGCTGTACTCCAGCCTGGGTGACAGAATGAGATGCTGTTTCTTAAAAAAAAAAAAAAAAAAGAAGAGAGTGCGTAATATAGGCAACATGGGTTATTAAAGATTGGATACATTAAAAGGGAACTGAATTTAAAGTCTAGAGGCCTAGGTTTGGTCTCCAGCCTTACTATTCAGTAGCTCAGTAGCTGCGAGCCTTTGGGAATATTTTTTTCTTACTAGAAGAAAAATTATATTTTAATATTTCATGAAAATAGAAGTAAATTAATGTTTTAAAGACAAGCCGTTATAGTATTTTAGCTATGCTTTCTAGTTTGCCTGGGAGAGTCCTATTTTATGCCTGTTTTCCTAGAATAATTTTTTTAATACTTTTAAGTTCTAGGGTACATGTGCACAACGTGCAGGTTTGTTATATATGTATACATGCGCCATGCTGGTGTGCTGCACCCATTAACTCGTCATTAACATTAGGTATATCTCCTAATGCTATCCCTCCCCACTCCCCCCACCCCAAGACAGGCCCCGGTGTGTGATGTTCCCCTTCCTGTGTCCAAGTGTTCTCATCGTTCAATTCCCACCTATGAGTGAGAACATGCAGTGTTTGGTTTTTTGTCTTTGCGATAGTTTGCTCAGAATGATGGTTTCCAGCTTCATCCATGTCCCTACAAAGGACATGAACTCATCCTTTTTATGGCTGCATAGTATTCTATGGTGTATATGTGCCACCTTTTCTTAATCCAGTCTATCATTGATAGACATTTGGGTTGGTTCCAAGTCTTTGCTATTGTGAATAGTGCTGCAATAAACATACGTGTGCATGTGTCTTTATAGCAGCATGATTTATAATCCTTTGGGTATATACCCAGTAATGGGATGGCTGGGTCAAATAGTATTTCTAGATCTATATCCTTGAGAAATTGCCACACTGTCTTCCACAATGGTTGAACCAGTTTACAGTCCCACCAACAGTGTAAAAGTGTTCCTATTTCTCCACATCCTCTCCAGCACCTGTTGTTTCCTGACTTTTTAATGATTGCCATTCTAACTGGTGTGAGATGGTATCTCATTGTGGTTTTGATTTGCATTTCTCTAATGGCCAGTGATGATGAGCATTTTTTCATGTGTCTGTTGGCTGCATAAATGTCTTCTTTTGAGAAGTGTCTGTTCATATCCTTTTATTTTTTATTTTTTTACTTTTATTTTTTATTATACTTTAAGTTTTAGGGTACATGTGCACAATGTGCAGGTTTATTACATATGTATACATGTACCACGTTGGTGTGCTGCACCCATTAACTTGTCATTTAACATTAGGTATATCTCCTAATGCTATCCCTCCCCCCCCACACCCCCAACAGGCCCCTGTATGTGATGTTCCCCTTCCTGTGTCCATGTGTTCTCATTGTTCAATTCCCACCTATAAGTGAGAACATGCCCACTTTTTGATGGGGCTGTTTGTTTTTTTCTTGTAAATTTGTTTGAGTTCTTTGTAGATTCTGGATATGAACATGCCCACTTTTTGATGGGGTTGTTTGTTTTTTTCTTGTAAATTTTTTTGAGTTCTTTGTAGATTCTGGATATTAGCCCTTTGTCAGATGAGTAGGTTGTGAAAATTTTCTCCCATTCTGTAGGTTGCCTGTTCACTCTGATGGTAGTTTCTTTTGCTGTGCAGAAGCTCTTTAGTTTAATTAGATCCCATTTGTCAATTTTGGCTTTTGTTGCCATTGCTTTTGGTGTTTTAGACATGAAGTCCTTGCCCATGCCTATGTCCTGAATGGTATTGCCTAGGTTTTCTTCTAGGATTTTTATGGTTTTAGGTCTAACATTTAAGTCTTTAATCCATCTTGAATTAATTTTTCTATATAAGGTGTAAGGAAGGGATCCAGGTTCAGCTTTCTACATATGGCTAGCAGGTTTTCCCAGCACCACTTATTAAATTGGGAATCCTTTCCCCATTTCTTGTTTTTGTCAGGTTTGTCAAATATCAGATGGTTGTAGATGTGTGCTATGTTTCTGAGGGCTCTGTTCTGTTCCGTTGGTCTGTATCTCCATTTTGGTACCAGTACCATGCTGTTTTGGTTACTGTAGCCTTGTAGTATAGTTTGAAGTCAGGTAGCGTGATGCCTCCAGCTTTGTTCTTTTTGCTTAGGATTGTCTTGGCAATGCGGGCTCTTTTTTGGTTCCATATGAACTTTAAAGTAATATTTATAATCTTCTCTGACACTATTTGTTCAACTACAAAATAGGCATAGCACTTACTGCTTTACTCATATATATCGATGAGGCCACGCTTTTGAAAGACATTTGTAAGCCATTAAACACCATACATGTACAGTGTCTATAAAGGAAGAACAAAAGGCAAAATATAAAAAATGAATGATTTAAAAACATTGATGTCTGTGAGAGAAAATAGTCACAGGAAGACATTCCTAGGTCAGTTTGCTGAATTATCTATCTTGGAAAGGTGGTTTAAAACAGATTTAATAAGATTTTATTTTTTCTGGCATCAGAAGTTAGGACTTGTAATTTGTCCCTAAGTCTGCTTTCCTTTACCAGCTACCCAGGCATAAAAACTTGTCTATAGGGGAAATGTTTTTGTACATGGGATGAAACAATATAAATTCAAAATTTACATGCGAGGATTGTCTTGATCTCATCTCTTTGAAAAGTTTGTATGAATATCCAGTCAAAACCAATGGGAAATCTCCCTTGAAATTTTATATAAATGGAATTCCAAGTATGCTGCAAGACTGCATGCTGTCTTGCAATGTCCTCTGAAGACTCTGACATTGATCATGTAATAAAACTCAAGAGTCCTTACTTTCAAATGGAAAGTAAAATGGAATGGAAGAAGAAAAGACTGAGGGATAAAAGAAACTATTTCAACTTGATCTTCTTTCACTGTGGCTGTGATGCCCTCCTTCTTTTCCTCCTCAGAAGTCTCTCTGCCTGGCTGGGCGTGGTGGCTCACCCCTGTAATCCCAGCACTTTGGGAGGCCGAGGTGGGTGGATCACCTGAGGTCAGGAGTTCGAGACCAGCCTGGCCAACATGGTGAAACCCCATCTTTACTAAAAATACAAAAATATTAGCTAGGTGTAGTGGCACATGCCTGTAATCCCAGCTACTCAGGAGGTTGAGGCAGGAGAATCACTTGAACTCAGGAGGCAGGGGTTGCAGTGAGCCAAGATCATGCCATTGCACTCCAGCCTGGGGGACAGAGGAAGATTCTGTGTCAAGAACAAAACAAACAAAAAGTCTCTCTGCCCCCCAAATCCTATGTGGTCTCTGCCAACAAATCCACCTTTGCCTCTTCTTCCACCCCCTTTACCTCCAAATCCTCTTCTGCCTTCTTCAGCACCTCCAAAGCCATCTTTGCTTTTAGGCTTGGCCTAGTCTAAAGTAACTTCATTTTCATTAATTTTGCCATCTTCCATGGCCTCCTTAGTGGATTTAGCATTTTCCTTACTGCTGCAGTCGAGAAACCAAACCCATCCTGACTGGTGACTATCCTGACGTGAATAGAGGCATCAGTGAATTCTTTCAATGTTTCTTCTGTAGTGTCCTCAGACAGACCCTGAGAAACACTTTCAGATGGCTGGCTTTTTGCATTAGTTGCTCTGGGTCTTTGCAGCTTCAGTGTGATTGCTCTGCCCTTGATTTCTCTTTTATTACAGGAATTTAAAGCTTCTTTAGCATTTTCAAAGGAAGCAAATCCTATCAGTGCATACCCTATAGATCTGCCATTGTGGTTCTGGGGCACCTTGGATAGAAGTTGCCTTCACAAATACTTCCTGCAAAGTTTCTTCTGTTACATTTTAGGAGAGGTTGTTTAAAACCAGTTTTCAATGTACTAATCCAAGAGGTATGCTTTCCACATCTGTAGTCCTGATTTTGATCTTTTTCTCCAGTTTAGTAGAGGGAAATAGACTTCCCTTTGGCTTCTGTTCCCTGCTTTCCTTCCAAGGGTTTCTCTGCATCAGCTTCTGTCTTAAATTCAATGTAGGATATCCCTTTGCTCTTTCCGTTGTCGCTGACTAATCTGATCTCCATAGAATCTTCAAACACTTCTTTAAATTCATCCTGAATGACTCCAAGACAGAATTTTGAATAAAAGTGTTATGAAATCTCAATCTTATTTTTTCCCTTTGGCTTCTCTAGTTTAATTTTATTGCCAAACACTTTAGAACTAGTGAGTTCCAAGGCTTTTTCCAGGTCAGAAGATTCAAAATTCACACAGCTAAGCTCCTAAGATCCATTAATACTGACATCCATTTTCTATTTCTTGGCTTTGGAAGCTGGTTGCTGTTTGGACATTTCCTTCTTCCATTTTCCAGGTGCTTCTTTGGTAGGCTCTTCCTCATCATTGTCACTGTCTTCCCCCTCATTCTCCTCTTCTTCACCATCTTCCTCATTGTTCTCATCATCTTCATCATCGTCCCTGTACTCTTCATCCTCCTTGTCCTCAACCATGCTTTTGGCCTTCACAGGAAGAGATTTTGCATGAACTTTCTTTCCTATCAAAATTATAGTAAATTCATTGCATCTTCTTTAGAGTTATTTTCCTCTTCATCACCTTTGTCCTCCTTGTTGTCTTTGTCATTTTTGTTTTCCTCATCATGGCATTCTTAGTATTCTTTTCCTCCTTAGCTGGTGTGGCGGTTCCCTTCTAGCTAGTGGTTGCCTCAACTGCTTTTCCCAGTGTGACTTCTTTCTTGCCACATATTGCTGCTGCTTTGCCCAGTGCGACTATCTTCTTGACTGACAATGTCTGCTGCCATTTTGCCTGGGATGACAGGTGCTTTCTTGACAGGTGTGGAAACTGCAACCTTGTTGCTTTTGTCGGAGTTATGTCTTATTGCTTTTTCCCCCCTGAGGTATAATAAGCTCTTTTTCGCTGCTATCTTTATCATCTCACATGTCCTCATCTTCACTATCTTCTTCTATCTTCTTTGGGGTATAAGCCATTTTCTTGAGTGTGTCTTAATTTTAACCAGTCATCATAAGCTTCACCATTATGGTCGCTTGTGACTGTGCAGTGTGTCACAGTGGGTCCCAGAAGAACCCACACAATGTTGATGGTGACTGGAGACTACTGAAGATACAGAAGCACACATATCAGGCTGCTAGCTAGAGTTCAAGACTGAGGCAAAAGAATAGGAATGTTTTTAAAAACAGCTTTAATAGAAATGGTTCATTTCTCATGACAGAAGGTGAAATATATATTTCTGCTTATTGAACTATACTTCTGTATATTTGTAGTAAAATTTTTAGCATTTTCATCACGACGTTTGTAGGTTATGCTTTTTCTCCAATATTTGTGGTCTGTTTTGCCAACATCATAGTATTTATTTATTCATTTATTCACTTATAGCATTTTAAAGAGTTTCACCAATGAACTGGTTGGTTTTCCCCTCACAATTTTATATGTATGGTTACTATGCTTTAGGTTTTTTGTGCTAATATATAGAGAACTCTTCTGGGTATCCCCATTTCCTTTCTACTTCTTTGAACATGTTCAGGAGGAATTTTATGTAAACTTATCACGGTGGCATATCTTAAATGCCCCTTGCTAGAATTCAATTTCAGCATTTTATACTTGACAATTTTTTTGAGCTAATTCTGATTTTCTTCATGTTTTGATAGTAATTGTAATATAATTATAATTTAATTAAATATACACTTTAGAGGTAAATTTTATTATTTATTAATTTATTTATTCGGGACAGAGTCTCGTTCTGCTGCCCTGGCTGGAGTGCAGTGGCACCATCATAGCTCACTGTGGCCTTGATCTCCTGGGCTCAAGTGATTCTCCCACCTCAGCCTCCTGAGTGGCTGGGACTACAGGTGTGTGCCACCACACCTGGCTAAATTTTTAAAAAATTTTTTTGTGGAGACGAGATGTTGCTATGCTTCCCAGGCTAGTCTCCAACTCCTGCCTTGGCTCCTGCCTCCAACTCCTATTGCTCAAGCAATACTCCTGTCTTGGCTTCCCAAAGTGCTGGGATTACAGGCATGGTCACTGTGTCTGCCCAGTAAATTTTATTGCGAATTCTAATTCTTCAAGATGCTTTAGACTGTAAATTAATTTTTAATTAAACTTTAATCCAAGACAAATGAATTGAACTTAAATTTAAAATTGAATTAAAATGTAGCATTTAAATTCAATTTATTCATTTTAAAGTTTAATTTGTAATTCCAAGAAATAAAATGTCAACCTGAAGAGTTTGAAAAAGAAAATCCAAAGTGATTATGGTTTGAAAAAATAGAAAATAAGATTTAGAAAAATTTAAAAAGTCAGGTGCTTTTCAGGTATAAACAAAATTTTAGATGGGAAAAGTAGGGTTTGGTACAAGAATATTTCAATTTATACTTATACTGGTCCCTGATTTTGAAGTTTTCCCTCACTTACTAAGGTATATGCACATTATCTTAGGTAATACTCAAACACATTTATTCTAGCTTTAATAAACAAAATGAAATGTTCTTGTTGAAGCTGTTTGCAGGCACAATAATCAGTAAATTTGGCAAATATAGTGAATGGATCATTTGGTAAATTCCTTATGTGGTAAACTGGATTTGAAGAGTTGACCTGCATTTAGAGAGCTGTGGTCCTGCATCACAAAGCAAGGCAGAGAGACTCCTCAACACCATGGCTATGCCTGGCTAATCTAAACTGCATGCTATGCATGGAAGAGAGGTGGCTCCTTGTTGGCAAGGTGTCTTTTCAGCCCCACTTGGATTCTGGTCCCGTACTCACAGGTCCTATTATAGGTTTTGAGCTTTCATGCCACACTGGGAGTAACTAATAGTAATTTTAGCTATCATCTGTTATGTCTTTACTACTCGTCAGGCACCATACTCAGTGCTTTATAAACCCTGTCTTTTATAATACCTACAGCCTCCCCCCCCTGAATTATTATCCTCATTTTTCCAAATCAAGCATCTAAGGCTGAGTGTGGCTAAGTAATTTGCCCAAGGTCACACAGCTAATGAGTGGTAGACCAGGAATTTAAAATCATATTAGTTTCCCTCTTAAATAGTATACTATGTTGTCATCTGGGTGATCTTGACACCTTTGAAGACTTACTTTCCTAGGACACTAGAATGTCTTTAGAAATCAAGCCTTAAACATACTGGTAATTAGTGGATAGGCAGACATTTTCTTTAGGCTCAGAGGATTTCACAGACATAGACATAGTCTACTGGGCAAATCTTTGATTAATGACCAAGTGAATACTTATGGGGTATGCAGAAATTCAGTTGAAAGGAGGATGGAGCTACAGTTCCACACTGTGGTGTTTATGGTGGTCTCTAGGGATCTCCCTCCTCCTTTTTTTCCCTAGAGTTTATCAAGAGTTGGTAGGGTAGTGGGCCAGGTCAAGATGAAACAAGCTATTTCAGTAGAAATCCCTAAATTGTGCTAAGAAGTCTTTTGAAAGAAAAAAGTAATTGCTCAAATCAACCTTTGTTTCTTATTTGCTCATAGTAGAAGTCTCACCAGTACTTTATCAGCTCTGTGACTTACTTGACACTCTCAGTATCCTGACCTGGTTAGAAAGGAAACCCCAGTTATGCCCAGAAAAATTAGTTAGGGTACTGCCAAAAATTTCAAGAAACATGGTCAGAGACAACTACTATGTACCATTCATATCTTGTTGAGTTAAAATATGATTTGATAAGCAGGTGCAAGATTGGGGATCATTCTGGTTCAAAAATTTTAGTTGAATTAAATCCACTGGAATGTGACCATCTTCTTAAGAGCAGAAGCAGTATGCTGTCTGTCTTTGTTTACAGAGCTTCTGGAATGGTTCCTTTCACATGATGGGGCAGAATATTTATTGAGAAGTATCTACATACTCAATACACTGTGTTCTTGGCAACAAACATCAAATTAGAAAAATACAATGAGAAATTGAACAGACATTAGCACTTATTATGTGCTCAGGATGTGTGTAGTACACCAGAAAGAGCTTAATGGCCCTGGGTTCAAATCCAAAGCCTGTCACTTAATGTCTGTGGGACTTGGGTAAGCCATTTAACCTCTGAGCCACAATTTCTTCATCTATATGTGGGGAAACACATACCCACTTTGCAGAGTTGTTTAAAGGATTCATTTATTCATTTTATCCTTTGATTATTAAGCCTTACTGTATGATGTGATGGGCAGTGTGCCAACCTTTACAGCCCAAGAAACTGGTGCTCAAATAATCTCTTAATGATATCAGAATGTCCAATTAGGGGTACTTCCTGGAAAGATTGGAAAGAGGTGATCTAGGCAGGAAACAAAACCTCTTAAAGATCACTTGTTCTAATACTTCATTTTACACATAAGTAAAATGGGACTCACTAAGAATGTGTGTCCATATATAATTGTTGGCATAAAACCAGTCTCCTAGTCCAGCTTCTTTTTACCACACCAGAACAGACCAGAACAATATTCATAGGCCACTTAATGTCTTAAACTCCAGAACCATATTGAGTTAAAGGGGCAAAGGAGATACAATTCTAGTCAGGAAGCTGGGCAAGATGTGTTAAATGAAGCTGTTTGAAAGGAGTGTTGAGAGGGAGTGAATGGAGTGTTCAGGGGTAGTTGGCAGATGTGCTTCATCTAGTTGGGCCTTAGGTCCCAAAACAGCCATGCCAGTGAACGCGCAGCATTAGGACAGGTGGAGATTTTTGTGCATCAAGGACCTCTACTCTCTGGCTCTTGAGGACTTTCCTCTTCCTGTTAACAGTTCTGATAATTGCAAGAACAAATGTTAGAGCTATAATACTGTTCATGATACCTACTGCAATGAGATAGACAAGGACTGGAGAAATAACATTACTTCTATTTTTGAGGAAGAACTATTTCCGTGAGGTAATTGTTCACATAAACATTTTGTCATTGGCAAAACCAAGGGACATCCCTTGTAATAACAAGGGATCATAAACTGGAACTAGCCCTATTATCTTACTCTTAACTCTAGTATACACCATTAGAAATCATCATGAGCAATATTCTAGTAAAGTATTGCTTATGATCAGTGAAGTTAGCAGTCATGTTTGTCATAGAATTTGATGCATACTAGAATGGATTTACTTGTAAGAGAAGGGGAGGAAGGGGGGGTGGAGACAGACAGAGAGAGAGAGAAGAAAATAAATGTTGAGCATACAAATGAATTTCAACATTCATGTTCCAAAAACATCACATAGTCCGCAGAGATAAAAATACACAAAGAATTATGTAACATAAGTTTGACACATATTAAATTCCTGAAATTCAACTGTGTGACATATAAAAAGGGCAGCTTCACGTGGTTCAACACAGTGCAATAGTAAAATAAGCAGACGTTGTTCAATCTGAGGAAGCTGATTGCCCCCCACTCCCCCAAAAATAAAAGAAACAAGCAGATGTTACACAAAGTTCATAAGCAGGTTGGGCATGGTGGCTCATGCCTGTAATCCCAGCACTTTGGGATCCCGCCTTCCCTGACCTGGGGATCACCTGAGGTCAGGAGTTTGAGACCAGCCTGATCAACACGGTAAAACCCCATCTCTACTAAAAATACAAAAATTAGTCAGGTATGGTGGCGGGCGCCTGTAATCCCAGCTACTCGGGAGGCTGAGGCAGGATAATCACTTGAAGCCAGGAAGTGGAGTTGCAGTAAGCCGAGATTGTGCCACTGAACTCTAGCCTGGGCCACAGAGACACTATCTCTCAAAACAAACAAACAAACAAACAAACAAACAAACAACAACAACAAAACAAAAAGCAAAAAAACCAAAGTGCATAAGTAAAGCAGGGTCTAGGTTTGGGTGGTGGAGAGTGGGGTGAGGGTGGAGGCGTGGGCATTAAAATTCACAAACTGTATAGACCTGGAAGAAGAGTAGAAATTGGATCTTTAGTTATCGTTGGCACTAATGTTTTAAATGTTTATGAATGCAGTTGATAATTTGGAAATCACACTAGAGAAGACTCGATTCCTATGGTAAATTCCTTTGAAAAATTAAAGAATATTGTGCTATGTAAATATTTTCCTCTAGTTATTTCTGTTGTAAATTCATACTGGTTCTCTTAAAGGGTGGCACCAGATTAACAGTGTGTGTGCTCAGAACTTGTGTTGTCATCAGACTGAATAATTCTGAATGTTAATAATTAGCATGTAGAGCTTCAGGCATACTGTTTATTCTATTAACCCTCACTCCTCTTTTTGTGTAGTGGAGTTCCTTGTGGAGTTTTCCACCCATGCACTCCTAACAGCATGGTTGCTATCCAGACTTACTGCAGGCTGTCATTCTGATACTTCTCTACTTGCCTTTTACTCCCTACACTCTCAAGCTTCTTTTTTCTCCCCATTTGGGCAGTAATACATCTTTAAGTAGTTTCCCTGAATGAGTCTTGGTATGTGAACTTCCTGAGATTGTGCATTTCTGAAAAGGTCTTCAAACTGTCCTCACCTTTGATTAATATATTAAAATGACTATATTATATATAAGTGGGTAGTGACCACTGTTGTGATGAACCCTATTCCAATCTTTGAACGGTTATTCATTTCTCTTTGAGCTGTTCAGATGTTTTAGTCTGCTTCCTGCATTATAGGGTTGCAGTCACTCTACCTAAGATAACTGTTTTCTGCTCTACAGGGGCATGTTCTCTCTGCTAATGAATACTTCTCCTGACAGGGCTCAGTTTCTAGAGCATAAAGAGGTGGTCAAAGTTCTCATGGAACTATGAAGGGCACAGTTGTTGGTTCCAGCTCATCTTTTTTTTTTTTTTAATTTATTAAAAACTTTTTTTAAGTTCTTTTTTTTATTATACTTAAAGTTCTAGGGTACATGTGCACAATGTGCAGGTTTGTTACATATGTATACATGCGCCATGTTGGTGTGCTGCACCCATTAACTCATCATTTACATCAGGTATATCTCCTAATGCTATCCCTACCCCCTACCCCCACCCTATGACAGGTTCCAGCTCATCTTTTAGTGCCAATCCCTGGGTGTGATGTAACAACCAGGCCAGCTCCAAAGTAAACTCTAATAAATAAAAGATAAATTTGAGAAAGCCAACACCATTTAAACAACAAGACAATAAGATTATTCCATAAATTTGACAGGGAAATGGACTATCTGGAAAAATGACATTTACATTGTTATACTACTATGGAGTGGAATGTAGAGCACCCAGGAATAGACTCACACACATAGTGTTACTTGACTTATGATAAAGTGATAGAGTAGTATAGTTGGAAAATAAAACTGCTAGTTCAACAGGATATCCATTTTTAAAAAATGAATTATTCATCTCCATCTTAGAAAATACTCCAGGGTAATGATTTGGGCTAAAACAAATACTCCAGGCAACTGATTGTCATCAAAGAACTAATGATAGAGGTGAGATGCACCTACCCAGGGAACAAGAGTGGGAAGGAGAGATTCTCCTGATGAGATTCATGATTCACGCTAGTGTACTGGTTTAAGAAATGTTAATAGCAACGGAGCAGAATGTTAGACTGCAGACTACCAATTAATTTGAAAGGTTTTCCATATTTTTATAAAGATAAAAATAAGAGGTAATTTCTCTGTTGACTCAGTAAACTTTTAGAAGAATCTGTTGCTGTCAATGTTCTAATCCCTTGATTCTTTTTTGCCTTTTGCCATTTGTGATTGTTAATTTTATATGTCATCTTGACTGGGTTAAGGGATATCCAGAAAGCTAATAGAACATTATTTCTGCATATATTCATAAGGGTGTTTCCAGAAGAGATTAGCATTTGAATCAGTAGACTGAGTAAAGAAGATCATCCCTCACCAGTGTAGGTGGGCATTATGCAATCCTTTGGGAGCCCGCATAGAATAAAAAGATGGGAAAAAGGCAAATCTGCTCTCTTTTCAGGAGCTGGTATAAGCCATCTCTGCCGCCCTGGGACATGAGAGCTCCTGGTTTTTGGGCCTTCAGACTCCAGGATTTACTCTGGTTTTCAGGCCTTTAACCTTGGACTGAGTTACAACACCAGCTTTCTTGGTTCTCTGGCTTGCTGACTGCACATCATGGAACTTCTCAGCCTCCATAATTGCATGGGCCAATTCCCATAATAAATTTCCTCTTATCTATTGGTTCTGTTTATCTGGAGAACCCTATTACACCTTCCATAGTTCACTAGACTGTTAACCTATAATTTCTGAGACTATAAAAAAAGGTTTTTGAAGTGGCCTAGAGTTTGTCTTTTAAATAGTTAACAACTATTCAATATATTTGTTAAAGAACAGATACAGAAATCAGAAGTGAGGGGTATCTCTCTTACAGTAAAATGTTTGTTCAAAATACCTCTACCCCATTTCATTTGAAAACATTTCTTCATTCGAAAACATTATAATATGCAAATTGTTATTCTTGTTGTATCTTCTTATCAGCCACAAGAATCTCAAGAATTTTATATTTGTTTTTATTTATTTATTTATTTTTGAGATGGAGTTTCGCTCTTGTTGCTCAGGCTGGAGTGCAATGGTGCGATCTTGGCTCATTGCAACCTCCTCCTCCCAGGTTAAACTGATTCTTGTGCCTCAGCCTCCCAAGTAGCTGTGATTACAGGCGTGTGCCACCACGCTTGGCTAATTTTTGTATTTTTAGTAGAGATGGGGTTTCACCATGTATGTCAGGCTGGTCTCGAACTCCTGACCTCAGGTGATCCACCTGTCTTGGCCTCCCAAAGTGCTGGGATTACAGGCATGAGCCACTGTGCCCAGCCAAGAATTTTATTTTTCATAATAAACCCCGACATGATGAATTGTAAAATTCACATTCATTTGAAATGAAAATCAAAATGAAAAGAAATTGAGACAATATATTCCAAATGATTACATTCATAATAATATTTTCAATGAATAAGAACTCATAAAATATATTAGAAAAAGTCTTTCTTGGGTTAAATCTGCTTGGTGTTCTGTAACCTTGTACTTGAATATTAATATATTTTTCTAGATTTAGGAAGTTCTCGATTATCCCTTTGAATAATCTACCGCTACCTCTCTACTTCCTTTTTAAGGCCAATACCTCTTAGATTTGCCCTTTTGAGGCTATTTTATAGACCTTGTAGGCATGCTTCATTCATTTTTATTCTTTTTCTTTTGTCTCCTCTGACTCTGTATTTTCAAATAGGCTGTCTTCAAGCTCAATAATTCTTTTTTCTGCTTTATCAATTTTGCTAGTAACAGACTCTGATGCATTCTTTAGTATGTCAATTGATTTATTAATCTCTAGAATTTCTGCTTGATTCTTTTAAATTATTTTAATCACTTTGTTAAATTTATCTGATAGGATTCTGAATTCCTTCTCTGTGTTGTCTTGGGTGTCATTGATCTTCCTTAAAATAGTTATTTTGAATTCTCTGTCTGAAAAGTCATATATCTCTGTCTCTCTGGGACTGGTACTGATGTCTTACTTAGTTCATTTGCTGAGATCGTGTTTTCTTGTATTGTTTTGATGCTTGTGTATGTTTTTTCATGTCTGGGCGTTGAAGAGTTAGGCACAGCACGAGGACTTGCACAGAAATTGCAGGCTTTGTGGCCTAGACTGCATTTCAAGTTTATTTAGAATCCCAGATAACTTTAGCCTGTGGTGGTGAAGCTTGCTGGAACTCAGGTTCCTGTCATTTGATGGGGAATTTTCCTCCGGTTAGGGCTGGTCTAAATGCTCCCTCTGTGGGTGCCGGCTGACTCCTGCCCCATGTTGCTTTCTGCTGTGACAGGGGATCACTGAGTTTCAAGGCAAAGTCCCACTATAACTGCACTCTCCCTCCCCCAAGTGCACAGATTCTCTCTCCATGCCACACAACCACCCCTGTGGAATGAAGGAGGGGTGGTGTAGGTGATTCAAGACTGTGTTTCCTACCCCCTTTATTGCTTTTTTTTTTTTTTTTGAGACAGAGTCTTGCTCTGTTGCCCAGGCTGGAGTGCAACGGCACGATCTTGGCTCACTGCAACCTCCACCTCTGGGTCCTCCCGAGTAGCTGGGATTACAAGCACGCGCCACCACGTTCAGCTAATTTTTGTATTCTTAGTAGAGACGGGGTTTCACCATGTTGGCCAGACTGGTCTTGAACTCTTGACCTCATGATCTGCCCGCCTCGGCCTTCAACATTGTTTCTTTTTTAATAGGATGTTAAAACCAGGTACTATGATTGTTCATTTGATTTTTGGTTCTTATGGAAGTACTTTTTTTGTGTGGATAGTTGTTCAGTTTGGTCTCCTGCATGGGGACTGATCACTGGAGGCTTGTATTCAGCCATCCTGCTCTGCCTCCTTTCATTTTTGTTGTTTTAAGTGACCCAGTTTGTAGTAATTTCTTTCCACATTTCTAGGAAACTAATACAGGCACCGTAATAAATATTTACTTGTGTACATTATTTCATTGTTTCCTCATAGAACCCTATGAATTACTCATTATTTTACAAATGAAGAAAGTGAAGCCAAGAATATGAGGGATCTGCCAAAGTCACCCAGCTCATAACCTGGAAAGCCAGGATTTAAGCCCAGCTGGTTTCTCCCTCCAAAGCCTGCTTGAACCACATGGTGCCTAATGTAAAACAGGGGGTTGAACCATCTCCCAGTGTTTATTGGTGTTCTGAGAAGGTCCTTGTGACTTATCTGTGTATCTGAGTCTCCAGCCCTGTTTGCAAATCTCTGTTGTAGTGTGTGTAGGAATTAAAAGAACATAACCACCTCATAGGTTCTTATTTGCTTAAGATCGTACACCTTGTATAACTTTTCAAACCTATTATCTCATTCTTATGGGCTATTCAATTACAGAAAGCTAATTTTGTCAAAGCTGTTTGGTGAAACGCCTCTTTTCTCAGCTCACCTGGCTTGCGCTAATGAGAATAGTGCCATCTGTTGGCCACTTCCTTGAACTATATCTAAAAGCCCTTGGGAGGGTGTTGCTAAGGCTTTCAGCAAGAGACACAGTCATCACTGCATCACAGGCTTTGATAAGGGAAAAAGAAAGGCTACAAGGCCATGGTGCACAGGAAAGGAGTGAAGGAAGCAGGTGTCAGTGTGAGGCCACAGAGCCTCAACTTTAACCATTTTGCTGTGATTCCCAGGGTAATATGATCTGACATTTTATTAAATTTGACATTAAACCTGCAGTCATTCCCAGGTGGCATGTATGTGGAGAGTTGCTGTCACCAGGAAAAGTCACAGAAAGTGAGAAACTAGGCAGTGGAAGAGAGATGGGTCTGTCAGTTTCAAATGTTAAAAGGCACTGTGAACATTGCTTCCTCTTCATGAACCGCTGTGCCCATGGGGCAGAGAGGGAGGCAGGTGCAGAGGGGCACAGTGACATGCTCATGTTCCCAGGGCTGGTGAGCCAGATGCTGAACCTCCAAGCCACCCTTTGAGCTCCCAGGCTGACCTCTTCCCTCTGCACTTCCATGGGCAAAAGCCTGTAGAAAAGGGAAGTGGAAAGAGGAGTATGGGAAATACAACTGAGGGTCTGGGGAAAGGCTTTGCATCACATCTGAGCAAAAACTGCTTTAACCAGTGCTCAGATTTGCCATGGTGTTCACTTGGAAAGGCCTTTAGAAAAGACATTCCAGGAAAACTGCATTGAGAGCACTTTTGTAGTATTAATGGAATCACCTTCCAGCTGTGTCTGGTGTGTCCAGTGGGATTCATGTTGCATGTGCCCTGATATTTCTTTTTAACATGCATGATTTGAAAAATGAAATCCTTGGGTGCCAGTCTCTGGGAACTGGGAAGGCCATCTTGCTGCTCTGCTGGTCTGGGTGGCCCAGTTTTTCTGATTCGACCTTTTCCCTAAAGGTAGCGACATCACCCATACCCTAGATTACTTCCTTGGTGGTGGTGAGGAGCATCACATTCCTGTTAGTTGAGCCCTCACTCACACCCTGGCTCCTACTCTGCACTTACATGTTCCTGTGAGCTCCTCCTCTAACTGCCCACAGGGAATATGTGCCTGGTGCCCACCACAGGATCAGACATGGAGAGGGGCTAGAGAATAAGCCATGAGTCCATTTTCAAGGTGTCCTGAAGGCCTTTCCTGGAGCATGAAGGCCTTCTGATTTTGCCAGGTGGTGGGGGATTGTGGCATGAATTAGTATATGTGGGGGGAAAGAAGGAAGGTTTGGTTAATGAGTGAACCCCTGATATCTGTAGAAAGCGGTGTTTTGAGTGGAAAAGCAGCCATGGTTGTTACAGATGGATTCTGGCGGCCAGGAAGAGGAAGTGCTGTCATGGCCGCCACAGAGGGAGACTTACAAGAAATGGCTAGTGGCAGGGCATGAGTCAATCTGGACTCAGAAGGCCCTGGGGACTGTTCTGCCAAACTGGGAGAGGGCCCAAGTTTCAGCATGGTTCCAGGTGGCCAAGTTGGAACAGATGGCAACAGCGACTGGTGTGTTTGCCACAGTCAGCATGGCAGTGGGATGAGAGCCAATAGGGTACAGCCTGCAGCAAGACTGTCTCCCAGTCTCAGGGCTCAGAGAGCAAACTCTTGGAAGTTACAGCCTGCTGGTCCTGCTGAATCTCTGAGGGTCTGCTCACCCCACTTGTGAGACTCTGATATGGTTTGGCTGTGTCCTCATCCAAATCTCATCTTGAATTGTAGTTCCCATAATCCACACATGTTGTGGAAGGGATCCAGTGGGAGGTAATTGAATCATGGGGGTGGCTATCTCCATGCTGTTCTCATGACAGTAAGTTCTCATGAGACATGATGGTTTTATAGGGTGCTTTTCCCCCTTTGTGCTGCACTTCTTTCTCCTGCCACCATGTGAAGAAGGATGTGTTTGCTTCCCCTTCTACTATGATTGTAAGTTTCCTGAGGCCTCCCCAGCCATGAGGAACTGTGAGTCAATTAAACCTCTTTTGTTTATAAATTACCCAGACTCGGGTATTTCTTCATAGCAGTGTGAGAAAGGACTAATACAATAAATTGGTACCAGGAGTAGTGAGGTGCTGCTATAAAGATACCTGAAAATGTGGAAGTGACTTTGGAACTGGGTAACAGGAAGAGGTTGGAACAGTTTGGAGGGCTCAGAAGAAAACATGAGAATGTGGGAAAGTTTGGAACTTCCCAGAGGCTTGTTGAATAGCTTTGACCAAAATGCTGATAGTGATAGGGACAATGAAATCCAGGCTGAGGTGGTCTTAGATGGAGATGAAGAACTTGTTGGGAACTGTAGTAAAGGTCACTCTTGCTATGCCAAGAGATTGGCAGCATTGTGCCCCTGCCCTAGAGATCTGTGGAACTTTGAACTTCAGAGAGATGATTTAGGGTATTTGGTGGAAGAAATTTCTAGGTGGCAAAATGTTCAAGAGGAAGCAGAGCATAAAAATTTAGAAAATTTGCAGCCTGATGATGTGACAGAAAGGAAAACCCCATTTTCTGGGGAGAAATTCAAGCCTGCTGAAGAAATTTGCATAAGTAGCGAGGAGCTGAATGTTAATCACCAAGACAATGGGAAAAATGTCTCCGGGGCATGTGAGAGACCTTCATGGCAGCCCCTCCCATCATAGGCCTGGAGGCCTAGGAGGGATCAATGGTTTCCTGGGCCAGGCCCAGGGCCACCCTGCTCTGTGCAGCCTCAGGACATGGTGTCCTGTGTCCCAGGTGCTTCAGCTCCAGCTGTGGCTAAAAGAGGCCAAGGTACAGCTCAGGCCATTGGTTCAGAGGGTGCAAGCTCTAAGCCTTGGTGACTTCCATGTGGTGTTGAGACTGTGGGTGCACGGAAGTCGTGAACTGAGGTTGGGGAACCACTGCCTTGATTTCAGAGGATATATGGAAATGCCTGGATGTCCATTCAGAAGTTTCCTGCAGGGGCAGAGCCCTCATGGAGAACCTCTGCTAGGGCAGTACAGAAGGGAAATGTCGAGTTGGAGCCCCCACACAGAGTCACCACTGGGGCACTGCCTAGTGGACCTGTGAGAAGCGGGCCACCATTCTCCAGACTGCAGACCCCAGAATGGCAGATCCACCAACAGCTTGCACCGTGTGCCTGGAAAAGCCACAGATGCTCAATGCCAGCCTGTGAAAGCAGCTGGGAGGGGGGCTGTACCCTGCAAAGCCACAAGGGCAGAGCTGCCCAAGGCCGTGGACATCAGCATGACCTGGATATGAGACATGGAGTCAAAGGAGATAATTTTGGAACTTTAAGGCCTAATGACTGGCCTATTGGATTTTGGACTTGCGTGGGGCCTGTAGCCCCTTTGTTTTGGCCGATTTCTCCCATTTAGAATGTGTGTATTTACCCAATGCCTGTACCCACATCATATCTAGGAAGTAACTAACTTGCTTTCAATTTTACAGGCTCTTATGTAGAAGGGAACTGCCTTGTCTCAGACTTTGGATTTGGACTTTTGGGTTAATGCTGGAATGAGCTAAGCCTTTAGGGGACTGTTGGAGAGGCATAATTGTGTTTTGACATGTGAGGACATGAGATTTGGGAGGGGCCAGGGGTGGAATGATATGGTTTGGCTGTGTCCCCACCCAAATCTCATCTTGGATTATAGTTCCCACAATCCCCACATGTGGTGGAGGGGACCCGGTGGGAGGTAATTGAATCATGGGCTTGGTTACCCCATGTTGTTCTCATGATAATGAGTGAGTTCTCATGAAATCTGATGGTTTTACAAGGGGTTTTTCCCCCTTTGCTCGGCACTTCTCTCTCTTGCCACCTTGTGAAGAAGGACGTGTTTGCTTCCCCTTCCACAATGATTGTAAGCTTCTTGAGGCCTCCCCAGCCATGCAGAACTGTGAGTCAAGTAAACCCTTTTTCTTTATAATTACCCAGTCTTGGTTATTTCTTCATAGCAGTGTAGGAATAGACTAATAAAGACTCAATGTCTGCTCTTCATCAATGTCATATTTAAATATTGTGGCAAGTGACTGAGCCGCCTCGGCTGGTCGCTGTTGCCTGGGGTCCTGCTTGTCACTTGATCCTCTTCCTGGGAGGAACTGGGAATGTGAGATGATGTGGGGTTGTGTCCAGAGGGTCAGGCATTCATGTGCTTGTGGCATCCATTAACTACAAGGCCAAGATATCCATGTCCAAGGAGAAGGCCCCAGGGTTAGAGCCAGGAGCCCAGACTAAAGGCAGTGTGGGCAAGCCTGCCAGCATGGGAGGGGAATGTTCTGCTTTTTCTCCAAAACAGGAGGCCAGGAGGAAGAGTCAAGGAGTCTGTGCTGTTCTCCACTGGTCAGGCAGTTGAGGAATACGGCCAGATCAGTCCTCAATGATCCCATCGTTCACTACAGATTCCCACTCTCTGAGCCACCCTAATGGGGAAGGAGTTGAGGGCTAGGATTGCTTGGGAACTAATCGGATGGGGCTACTTTTGTAAGCTTTTTATACCACAGGGGCAGGACAAGGGCTGCAGGGGATTGAATGAAAGGCCAGGAGAGAAGTTCATCTATGGAAAAGGCCCAGTGGTGAGATAGTAAAATGTGTCAGCAAATTTTGTTTTCATTATTGAGTTGAAATCCACATAACATAAAATCAACCATTTTGAAATGTATAATTCAGTGGCATTTAGTACATTCACAATGTTGTGTAACCATCACCACTGTTAGTCCCAAAACATTTTCATCTCCCTAAAAGGAGACCCTGTACTCATTAAGCAGTCACTCTCCATCCTTCCCTCCCCTAGACCATGGCAACCACTAATCTGCTTTCTGTCTGTATGAATTTACATATTCTAGACATTTCATATAAATGGAATCATAAAATTTGTAAACTTTCGTGTCTGATTTCTTTCACTTAGCATAATATTTTCAAAGTTCATCCACCTTGTAATATGTATCAAATACTTCATTGTGGGATTATTTTGGGGCTGAATAATATTCCAGTGTATAAATATACCAAGTTTTGTTTATTCATTCATCAGTTGATAGACTGATAGACATTTGGGTTGTTTCCACCTTCTAGCTATTGTAAATAGTGCTGCTATGAAAATTCATGTTTGAGTACCAGCTTTCAGTCATTTGAGTATGTACCTAGGAGTGGAAATGCTGGGCTATAGGATAATTCTAGGTTTAACTATTTGAGGAACCACCTGTTTTCCACAGTGGCTGCTGTACCAGTTTACATGCCCATTAGTAATGAACAAGGGTTCCAATTTCTCCACATCCTCACCAACACGTGCTATTTTAATTTTTTTAAAAAAAGTTGAGCTGTGCGTGGTGACTCACACCTGTAATTCCAGCACTTTAGGAGGCTGAGGAGGGTTGATCACTTGAGGCCAGGAGTTCAAGACCAGCCTGGCCAACATGGTGAAATCCCGCCTCTACAAAAAATACAAAAACTAGCCAGGTGTGGTTGTGCACGTCTGTAATCCCAGCTACTTGGGAGGCTGAGGCATGAGAATCACTTGAACCCAGGAGGCAGAGGTTGCAGTGAGCTGAGATTGTGTCATTGCTCTTCAGCCTGGGCATTGAAGACTCTGTCTCTAAATAAATAAATAAATAAATAAATATCCTAATGTGTGAAGTGGGTGAGGGTGAAGTGGTAGCTCATTGTGGTTTTGATTTGCATTTCCCTAATGACTAATGACATTGAGCATCTTTATGTGCTTGGTGGCCATTTGTATCCCTTCTTTGGAGAAATGTGTATTGAAACTCTTTGCCCATATTTTGATTGGGTTGTCTGTCTTTTTTTGTTGAGTAGCTAGAGTTCTTTTTATATTTCTGGATACAAGTCTCTTATCAGATATATATTTTAAAATATTTGCTCCCACTCTGCAGGTTGTGTTTTCACTGTCCTGATAGTGACTTCTTATGCACAAAAGTTTTTAATTTTGATGAGGTCCAACTTATCTGTTACTGGAATGTTTATAAAAACAAAACCACAGAAAAAAACCAAACAACCAAGAAACCAAACTCCCCAAATAAACAATAAAGGGAAACAACCAAGAGGCATTGAGAAATGCATGATACCTTCACACAAGAGACTACTAGGTGGTTTTGGATATAGAAAAATACCTAATAACATGGAAAGATAAAGATGAAGTGGGAGGAGAAGTTTTCAAAGTGGTATGTTCTTTCTCCTTCCCTCCACCAACACAAAGTAGAAATTTGTCCAAACGCAGCAGTTTCCCTTGTGGGTGGGGTGAACAGGAGTAGGATGAGGTTTTGCATGCTCTTTATATTTCCCACTTCTTAATGTATTTGCTCTGGTGCCCCCAGAACTGCCTGCTTAGCTGCTCTCTTGCCCTCTCCTGACTCAATCTCTTAGGTCCCAATCAATCTCTGCAGGGAGAATGGAGAAAAGACAGGTGAACCCATCTCAGGGTGGCCCCAGCTGCTCCCACTGGGGAGCTCCATTTGGAGAAGGCTCCCAGGTCTGTCCCCCATCCAAGCCCTGGATTTTTCTTTTCTTTTCTTTTCTTTTTTTTTTCAGACGGAGTCTCACTGTGTCGCCCAGATCTTGGCTCACTGCAACCTCTGCCTCCCAGGTTCAAGCGATTCTCCTGCCTCAGCCAACCAAGTAGCTGGGACTATAGGCATGTGCCACCACGTCCAGCTAATTTTTGTATTTTTAGTAGAGACGGGGTTTCACCATATTGGTCAGGCTGGTCTTGAACTCCTGACCTTGTGATCCACCCGCCTTGGCCTCCCAAAGTGCTGGGATTACAGGCATGAGCCACCGCACCCAGCCACACCTGGATTTCTTATCTGCCTCCTGGACCCCACCCAGAAAGAACAGGGTCATCTTCCACCTTTGCTATTCCATTCCACCATTACTCCAGCCCAATTCCCTGCCTCTCCAGGGGCACTGGGAGCTCAGGAAAAGAGATTCTGCTTGGGGTTCTATTTCAGACTTGGTTCCTGTCCTTGATTTCTCTGTAAAATGGAGATAAAGGTTAGGTGGTTGTGGGATTATGATGAGATTAGGAATGCAAAGCACCTAGAATGGTGCCTGGCACATGGCAGGCTCTCATCGGATGTCCGTTCCCTTCACTTGGTTCCCTTTCCCCACAGTAACAAGGCTTCTCCAGGTGAGAGCTGATGACAAACGTTGAACAGACATTGTATTCGCTGCTGACAAGCATCCCAAAGGAACCTTACTAAAAACTCCAGGTTGTGCAGTTTGCCTGGCACCATACAGTAGTAAGTGGAAGAGCTGGACTCACGGCTCAGGGCTTTGGTCTCCTGGGGTCCCATTTGAGCAGAACTGGCCTTCCTGCCTTCCCTTCCTCTGTTGCAGGGATGGGCCTCTTCAGGAGGCCTTGGAGCCAGGCTCTGGGGGTATCATCCCCCATCTTGGTTTGCCAAGTCACGTGATCCCTGGAGTGGGGATGGGACCATCAGGGACTGAAGAGGACCATCTAGACAAAGGGGAGGGAAGCTCAGGGACTGGGGTCCATTTCTCCTGTGGTGGCAGATGCCATAGGATGTTGGCACTAGTGCTTTTGGAGGGGTTCTTATCAGGGTGCTGTGACCCCTGGGTAGCCCTTGGCAACAGGAGTGCCCCCAGGGCCCCTAAACTCAGACTGCACTCCTGAGTCTGAGCATAGCCCTGTGTCCTCAGGATGCCTCTCACCTAGGCATCTTCCTCTAACACTCCCCTCGGCCTTCCCTCTCCCACCTTTTGCCTGCTTGCCAACCCTTACAGCAGCCATTAGGGAGCTCTCTCCTGTGGGAGCCACTAAGGAGGGGGACTCTGATGGGACAGAGTTTGCCTCCAAGGCTGGGGAAGGGAAGGAGGCTTCTAGGGCCAGGTCCTTTATCTTCTCCAGGGTTCTGCAGTAACCTGGCTGGTAGGGAGGCAGTGGGAGGTGACCTCAGGCAGGGAGAAGGGTCTCAGCGCTACACAAAATGACCTGCGTGGAGTCTGTTTCAGTTCACTTCACCCTAGTCCACCCTCAGGATTCTACTGACTTAGGCACTTTTGATCACCAGACTCTAAAACGGAAGAGGACTTATGTTTTGGGTCATTTGAACAGAGACTGTCAACAGGACAAGCAGCCACCTCTCAGGGCCAGGCCAGGCTGCTGCCTGCTTCTCATGGGGCAGTGGTCTGGGTCAAGTCGGTTCTCAGCACAGCCTCTGAACAGGAAACACGGTCCCTGCTACAGCCTCCCCCACCCCTACTCCTCAGAGGCTTCTCCCTGCCAGCTCCTGGCCATGGGAGCCGGTGACCTTGCCATGGGAGCCGGTGACCTCACCATGGGGCCTCTCTCCACCTGGGGCCATTGCATCACCCCCGCCAGACACGGAAGGCCTCCAGTTGGGATTTTAGTGTATTAAACCAAGGACTTTTTTTTTTTAAACTTAGAGAAAACAAGAAGACGTGACAACACCAGAAACAAGAACATCTCTGTGGCCAGCCTGTGCTGACCAGTACACAGTGAATCACACACAGAAAAGTATGTCATTCCGGTCGGTGTCTAGAAGCTCCACCGCCTAGAAAACAGACTGCAAACAAATAAAGTGCATGGAGACCCCATCACGCAGCAAGGGCCCCGTAGGGGAGAGAAGAGGTGGGGAGGGGAGGTGGAGAAGCAGCAGGCGGGGCTACCACTTCAGGCAGCAGGGGTGAAAAGGCAGGGACAGGAGCAAATGCTGAGGGCTTAGCCCTGCTCCTCCCCAGCCAGCCCCTCTAGGCCAATATAGCCACAGCAGAAGCCACGGGGGATGGGCGGACATGGACTTCCGTGACCCTCTTATGGGGTGGGGTTCCCTGCAGTCGGGGGTCTCTGAGGGTAGGGACCCCTGCAGCTCCGACACACATTTCTCCCAGTAGCGAAGCAGCTTCCAGAGTCCCAGGATGAGCCCCTTGCATGGGGAGGGCTCAGGCATCCCCCACTGTATCACGCATGCAATCAGCAAAGAACTTTCCTCCACCCTTCCTGGCTGGCCCAGGAAGAGGCTGGAGCTAGGGATCCAGTCACCCAGAGGGTGACACCAGGGTTTGAAAGGGCCACATCTGTGCATCAGACACAAGGAGGCCCCTCATTCCTCTTCTCCTCCAGCTCTGTGTCACTCTTGTCCCACAGAGGCTGCCCCCAGAGATCTGTTGGGGGGACCAGCAGGCTGACAGGCCCCCAGAGGTGGTCAAGGGTGGACAGGGTTGGGGCGGATGAGAGGGGCCAGCAAGATCAGGGGTTCTCAGGAGACTTGGGACAAGGAGGCACCCCATCGGGCCCTGGCTGTGGGAGACTGCAGGGGGCACAAGGCAGCCACTGTCCAGCCTCTTCTGGGGTGAGGCAGGCGGACAGCTTCATTCAGGACCTGGGTCCAGTGGGCTGCTGAGGAGGGTACGTGGTAGGTGGTTGGATCACTCTGTCCCTGGAGCTGGCCAGACTGCTGCAGTTTTCAATCCCAGGAACTGAGAATGTGGCCCTCAGGGTACCAGTGCAAGAGATGCGGAAATGGGGATAGCGGGTGAGGGCGAGGGTCCCTTCCTGGCTCCCCTCTGGGCTGCTCCTGAGCATTGTACACCAGTTAGCAGCACAACCGGGGGCCCCCAGGACCAATCCAAGCCGTGAGGATGAGATTCTCCTGTGTGATCCTGGGGATGGGGGGGGGGGGTCGAGCTTGAGGAGAGAGAATTGGGGTCATGCCATGGGTCTCAGCCCCAGCCCACCCCAGGTTTATCCCTTCACCCTCCTGGTTATGTCGTGTCTCCAGGAGCCACGACACCACCATCATCCCCACTTGCCCACCAAACTGGGAGGTTTGTGCCACTTCACTGCTGAGAAGCCCTTGGTGAAGCTCCAGGTGGGGTGGGGAGGCTAGGCTGTGGGGGAAAGCTTGGCTCCCCAGGGATCCTGGGGCCCATCTCTCCTGTCTCCCATCTCAGCTGTCTGTCCTAATCTTTCCTGTGATCTTCTGTACTGCTCCAAAGAAAGCAAGATCCCCAGATTCCCTACCCTTGGGCCCCTCTCCCTTGGTGCCCTAGGAGCCCTATGCTTCCCTCTTCACTTTCCCCTCCCTCCTCCCGCCATGCCAGGTCTTGAAGAAGACTGGGGAGGGGTGTGGGAGCCTGCAGGCCCAGGGGCACACGCAGTTCCTCCTCATCCTATCTGCATGTCAAGGGCAAATCCCCCCCTCCCTGAAGCCTCGGTTTCCTCTGTCATTAGGAGGGGGAAATACACCTCTCTCACAGTGCTGCTAGCCGATTTCAGTTCCCAGGGAACTCAGACCTTCCCTCCCAAGCCAGGACTCGATCACTGGGCACCCCTACCCCTGTGAGCCTTTGTCCATGCTGTGCCTCTACTAGGAAGGCCCTTCTTCTCCTCTTGTTCAGGCCCTTCACGCTGCCTCTGCCCAAGCAGGTCCAGGGTCAGAGGTGTCCCAGGGTAGGGATGAGACTCTTGGCAAGGCCAGAGAAGGGGCGGGTCACCACCTACAAACGTCAATGCCTGAAAGAGAAAGAAAGAGATGGGGACCTCAGTTGCCTGGCCACCAGATATGTCCTTGCTTCCCCCAGGAATGGCCTCCTCTGCAAGCCCCTCCTCCATCTGCTCTGCCCACCCCAGGCTGAGAGCTGCTGTGTGCTCAGGGAGGTCTCTTTTTCCCAGATCACTTCAGTACACAGTGGGCTCCTCGAGGCCGTCTGGGGCTGGAGGATGGGACTCTGGCCCTGGGAGGGCCTTGCTAGCTAGGGTCCTTAGGGAGCATGGGCTGACATGGCGGAAGAGCAAGACTGTGGGGGAGGGGACGGTAGGAATGCGTCTCTCCCACTCTTCCCAGTCTCCAAATGCAAAGCTTGCGGGGTGCCCTCAGGTAGGGGCAGGGGAACACGACGGACAGCAGGAGCAGGCAGAGACCAGTCCTCTGGCCCCAAAGACAGGGCAGGAGGCAGTTTTGCCAAGGGCTGTGCGGGAGCTGCAGAGAGACCCAGGGCTGAGGGCTGAGAAGAGAACAAACGTAGGGCTCGGCCTAGAAGAGAACCGTCCTCCCTATGCCCACCGACTGGTGGGGAAGAGAAGGGTGGGGGCATCGTTGCTCCTCTAGGGCCTTCCCGGGGCCGCCCCCAGCCCACTACCCTCCATTCCCCAGGTTTCAGTGGACACCCTGGGGGCCTCTGCGGAAAGGGAGGCCGGCACTGGGGAATGAGCGGGAGGCGGCTGCCCCTCACCCTATCCCGGAATGATGACTGGGGAGGAGGGGAGAGCCTGCGGTTGCCTTTCCTTTCCCCACCTGGGCTCCACAGCTCTTCGGGCTGGCTTGCTCCGGTGCCTTCCATATTTCCCCCCGACTGCCAAGGCGCCCCGACCTCTGCAGGGCAGAGCCACAGCCCCTCCCCCATTCCAACCTGTCGCCTCCTACCTTTCTGCTCCGGGCGGGGAAAGTCAAGTCGCCGCAGCAGAATTCCCTCCTTCTGGTTTCCCCCTCTTTTGCCAATGTGAGGCAACAGGTAGTCCGAGCTCAGGTAGTTTCTGGAGCCCAATTGTAGGGGCCTGTTCAGTGCGTTTCTGCGCGATCCGGGGTCCCGGGCTGAGACCGCGGCCAGGGCCAGGGCTGGGCCTTCGTGCCCGGGCGGCGTAGGTCTAGAGTCCAGGAGCCCGGGGCGTCCCACCTCCGCCCCCCGCCGCGATCCAGCTGTCCTTCATGCCCGCGACCCGGCCGGGGGCGGGCGGGGACACGGTCGCCCCTCCAGCCGGGCCTCCGCGGCCGCCGCCGCCGCCGGCGCTCACTCGATCCGCACTTGCAGGCGGACGTTGAGCATCACCGAGGCCACGATGTAGAAGTAGGGGAAGTTCATGCGCAGCCGCCAGGCCAGGTCGAAGAAGGTGAGCAGCGTGCGCGTGAGCCCCTTGCAGAAGGCGCCGTATGAGCCTCGGGCCGCCGCCGAGCGCGACAGCCGAACCGCCAAGCCAGACAGGGCTGCCGCCGCCGCCGCCGCAGACAGAGCCGCCGACGCCGCCATGGGCCCGGGCCCCGCGCAGGCCCCGCCGACCGATCGACCCGCAAGAGCTCGAGCCTCAGGACGGCGGGACCCCAACACTAGCGCGCCCCGCCGGCCGCCGGGAGAGCGACGTCCGCCCCGCCCTCGCCCCACCCTCGCCCCGCCCTCGCCCCACCCTCGCCCCGCCCTCGGGTTCTCCAGACTAAGCCTTGCTTCAGGGGCCGCTGCCTCGGTCCCTCCTCTACGAGCCCGCACAGCTCCATCCGCTCCACATCACGTCACTGCGGGCCCCGCCCACCAGCATAGCTCCGCCCCTAACAGCCTCTCCCCCGGCAGAGAGGCCGTCGGCGCAGCGGCCCCGCCCACTAGACCCGCCCTGCATTCTCAGCTCCGCCCACCGCCCGGTTCCGCCCACAAAGCCCTGCCTCTTTTCGGGCGCCTCCCAAGGCAGGAGCGGATTGAAGGGCGGAGCTGCCAGGGATCGATCGCTGTGACACTGTCTCCTAGGGTGGAGCAGGAGTGGAGGAGGACAGTCTGGACCGCTAAGCTGATTCTGTACAGAAAGCACATGCAGAAGACTCTGCCTTTTCATATCACTCCCCTTCTCCCACGGTCTCCCCTGAAAATTTGCCAGCCAAGACCTTTCTTTAATTCGCATTTCTCTTTAATGCGCATAGTGCAGTAATTCTGCGCTAAAGAGTGCCACCAAACCCACAAGCGTGCATTTTTCCCTTTCTGTTGTATTTGCTGGTCACGTATATCTCTGTGTTGGCGAATTTCCCCGTTGTCCTTCCCTTTCTCAGCAGTCTTCTTGATCCATACAATGTTGTCTCGGGTTTTCATTTGCTCTTATTTATGGCCTTTTTTTTTTTTTTGCCGGTGTGCTTAAAAGCCCTTTTGTGGTTTCATTCAATCTTTATTAAACGTAAACCAATCAAAACCCAGTAGCGTTTTTTCGGACTGTTTAATAAAGCGGGGAAATACTCACACTTCGTTATGGTCATCACTTTTGAAAAACTGTCCGCAAGAAGAAGGTTCACCCGACCCCATCCCAGTTTTCACAGCAAAGATTGATGTGGGTATTTAAGAACTCTCAAAATACCTGTTCGCCGTCACACTTGATCATCCCTATGGTATCCCACTTAACTGTTTAAGGAACGTAGTAGATTCATATACACTGATTAGGCAATTGTCCTACCTACATGATCATGTAAAAAAAGACAAAACTGAGCATCAAGGAAACTGAAGGAGATGGTGTGGTGCAGGGCTGATTGGTAGTCCACTTTTCCACCTGCTGCCAAACACAATTAAATAATTTTTTAGAGAAAGGGTCTCACTCTGTTGCCCAGGCTGCAGTGCAGTGGTTTGGTCATAGCTCATGGCAGCCTTGAACTTCTGGTCTCAAGCGATCCTCCTGCCTCAGGCTCTGGAGTAGCTAGGACAATAGATGGGGCTACAAATTCTATATCCATGAATACATCTTTTAAGGATGAAATGGAAATAAAGATATTTTCAGATAAAAGAAGATTAAGAGAATTTGTGAATAACAGACCTATGCTTAAAGAATGGCAGAAGGAAGTTCCCTAAACAGAAATAACAGAAAGATGATGGCATTTCAGGAAGGAAAAAGAACAATTGGAAAGAGTAAATATAGGGGTAGATATAATAGACCATCCTCCTCATGAGTTTTTAAAATGATGTTTGATGGTTGAAGCAGAAATTATTATGTCATCTGATGTGATGCTTAATATATAGAGAGGAAATACTTAAAACATTTGTATTAAAAGTGAGGCAGGCAAATAAACCTAAATGGAAGTAAGATTTCTACAACTTACTGGAAGTGGTTTAAAATATCCATGGTAGTAGAATGTGATAAGTTAATATGTATATTGTAATTCCTATTGATATGGTTTGGCTCTGTGTCCCCACCCAAATCTCATCTTGAATTGTAATCCCCATAATCCTCACATGTCAAGGGCCAGACCAGGTGGAGGTAATTCAATCATGGAGACAGTTTCCCCCATGCTGTTCTTGTGATAATGAGTGAGTCTCACAAGAGCTGATGGTTTTATAGGTGTCTGTGTCTGGCATTTCCCCTGCTTGCACTCACTCCGTCCTGCCACCCTGTTAAGAAGGTGCCTGCTTCTCTTTTGCCTTCTGCCGTGATTGAAAGTTTCCTGAGGCCTCCCCAGCAATGTGGAACTGTGAGTCAATTAAACCTCTTTCCTTTATAAATTACCCAGTCTCTGGTATTTCTTCGTAGCAGCGTGAGACCGAACTAATACACCTACAGTAACCACTAAAGTAACTGTACAAAGACATATATTTTTTAAAAAGCACTATGGATAAATCAAAATGAAGTTCTAAAGAGTATTCAAGTAACCCAAAGGAAGGTAATATATGGAAACAGAAGAACAAGAAACAAAATTAACAAAGAAAAAACATATAATAATATGTCACACTGGAGTCCTAATATATCAATAATTAATGTACATGTAAGTGGTCTAAGCATACCAATTAAAAGATAGAGATAGGTAGAATGGATATAAAACAAAAACCATGACTCAAGTATATCCTATTTATAAGAAACTCACTTCAAATGTTCTTAATTTTTAAAGATTTACTCATTCTCAAGCATAATTTAATGTTCCCCATAAACAAACCATTTCCCCCCAAAACTATACATAATTTTATAATGGAAATAAATTTTAGAAATTGAACTTGGAAGCTCAAAATCTTACAATTGGAGAGGATCTTTAAGACCATCTATTTTAATATCCCCCCTCATAGAGGACTTATTTTAACAATATCCCTGACCAATGATGAATTTCCAGCTGGTGCTAGAACGATTAAGTGACAGGAACGTCATTGCTTCTCAAGATGGTCCATTCCTTATTTCGAACAAAGACAGTTTCAATCCATTGGTATAAATTCTAAATTTTGCACAATAGTAGGTTAACCCTTTAGCATGGTAGACTTTCAGATAGTTGAAGTAACACTCATGTTTCCTTACTAAATATTTGTTCTCTAAACAACAAACTTTTCTTTCAAGTGTTCTTCATAAGGTCAGTTCCTTTATCATCTGCATCGCAGTCCTCTGGAAACAGGCCATTTTATCAATGTTTCTCTTAAAATGAGGCACCTGCAATGGGACTGTATACTACATATGTGGGGTACCAGTTTTATTTTATTTTTTCTATATAGATGTTTGGCTTCAGAAAGAATGAGATTAGAACATGCTTATTTATTTACTAGTATTTATTTTTAACAGATTTTTTGAGATATAATTTATATATCATAAAATTCATCCTTTTAAAATGTGCAACTGAATAGTTTTTAGGATATTTGCAAAGTTGTACAACTATCACCACTATCTCATTTTAGAACATTTTTCTTCCACAAAAAAGAAACTCTGTACCCCTTAGCAATGAATCCCCATTCTCCCCTCCCCCCATCCCCTTGTAAGGGGCTATTTTGATTTATGTATAGTGTTTTTTTTAAATATATGTCTTTTTATGGTTACTTTAGTGGTTACTCTGGGTATTACAATATACATATTAACTTATCACAATCTACTGGCATGGACATTTTAAACCATTTCCAGTAAGGTGTAGAAATCTTCCATTTAGGGCTATTTACCCTCCTCACTTTTAATACAAATGTTTTAGGTATGTCCTCTACATATATTGAGCATCGCATCAGATGACATAATAGTTTCTGCTTCAACCATCAAACATCATTTTAAAAACTCATGAGGAGGATGGCCTATACTGGCAAAAGTTAATATACCTTCTATCTCATAGATTTGCCTATGTTGGACATTTCATATAAATGGAGCATACAATATATGGTATATTGTGAACTGGTTCTTTTACTTGGCAGAAAGTTTTCAATGTTCATTATATAGTAAATATCATTATTTCATTTTTTTATGGCTGAATAACATTCAATTGCATAGATAGAGCAAATTTGGTGTAAATCAAAAGTATCTATGAGAGGTCCCAATCAATTTAGAAAGTTTATTTTGCCAAGGTTAAGGATGCATCTGTGACACAACCTCAGGAGTTACTGATGACATGTGTCAGAGGTGGCTGGGGTACAGCTTGGTTTTATACATTTTAGGGAGACATGAGGCATCAATCAATACATGTTAAGATGGACATTGCTTTGGGCTAGAAAGGCAGGACAACTAGAAGCAGGGGAGTGGGAGACTTCCAGGTTATATGTAGATTTAAAGATTTTCTGATTGGCAATTTGTTGAAAGAGTTATTATCAATAGAAAGGAATGTCTTGGTTATGAGAAAGGGTTGTGGAGACCAAGGTTTATCATGCAGATGAAGCCTTCAGGTAGCAGGCTTCGGAGAGAATAGATTGTAAGTGTTTCTTATCAGAGTTAGAGTCTCTTCTATCAGTAATTCCAAAAGGGAGGAGGGTATAATGAGGTATTTCTGGGTCCCCCTTGCAATCATGGCCTGAATTAGTTTTTCAGGTTAACTTTGGAATGCCTTTGGATGATAGGAGGAATCCATTCAGATGGTTGTGTGGCCTAAGAATTTTATTTTTGGTTTATGATGGACGTTTGGGTTGTTTCCATTTTTTTAACTATTGTGAATAATACTGCTGTGAATGCTTATGTACAAATTTTTGTGTGGGCATATATTTTCATTTCTCTTGGGTATATAACTAGCGGTGAAATTGCTGGACTATGTGGTAACTCAATGTTTAACTTTCTGAGGAACAGCCAGAGGGTTTGCCAAAGTGGCTGTAACATTTAACAATCCCACTACCAATGTATGAAAGTTATAAGTTCTCCACATCCTTGCCAACATTTTTTATTGCCTGTCTTTTGTATTGTAACACCCTAGTGGATGTGCGTCTCATTGTGATTTTGATTTTTAAGCACCCAGTGACTAATTATGTTGAGTATGTTGTTGTGTGCTTGTTGGCCATCTTTGGCACAATGATGTGCAACCATCACCACTATCTAGGTCCAAATCTTTTTTACCACCCCAAATGATACTCATTAAGCAGTTACAACCCATCCTCTTCCTGGTCCTAGCTCATGGCAACCATGAATCTGCTTTCTGTCTCTTTAAATTTGCCTTTTCTGGATATTTCATGTAGATGAAATCATATAGTATGTGTTCTTTGTCATTAGCTTATTTTACTTACCATAATGTTTTTGAAGTTCATCCATGTGGTAGCATCTCTCAGTGCTTCATTTTTATGGCTGAATAATAATGGATGTACCAAATTTTGTTTATTCATCCATTTAAGGGCATTTGCTTCGTTTCCACTTTTTAACTATTGTAAATATTGCAACTATGGACATTTTGTACAAGTATGTGTTTGAATGTTTGTTTTCAATTCATTTGGGTGTACGGTACATGAATGTTTGTTTTCAATTCTTTTGGGTATACTACCTCAAAGAAAAATTGCTGGGTCATATGGTATTATATGGTTTGGATATTGGTCCCCTCCAAATCTCATGTTGAAATATGACCCCCAATATTGGAGGTGGGGCCTGATGAAAGGTGATTAGATCATGGGGATGCATCTTTCATGAATGGCTTAGTGCCATCCTCTTGGTGATGAGTGAGTTCTCTCTCAGTTCAAGCAAGATCTGGTTATTTAAATGAGTCTGGGATCTCCTCCTTCACTCTCTCTTGCTTCTACTTTTGCCATGTGATGTGCCTGCTCCTGCTTCACCTTCTGCATGATTGTAAGCTTCCTAAGGCATCACCAGAAGCTGAACAGATGCTGGTGTCATGCTTGTACAGGCTGCAGAACTGTGAGCCAATTACACCTCTTTTCTTTACAAATTACTCAGCTTCAAGTATTTCTTGATAGCAACACAAAAATGGATAAATGCATGGCAATTCTGTATTGAACATTCTGAGGAAATACCAAACTGTTTTTCACATTGGGTGCACGTTGCCTCTCTCCCTTCACCTTAACCTCTGGAAGATCTCATTCAGTGAGAGACTTCCCTTTATATGCAAGTCATGTAAATGAAGATTGTTGTGTGCTGTGTCCACCTCATGGTCATATCTTTTTCTTTGATCAGCTCTGAAATCCCTCAAGCTCACTACACTCTTCTAGAACGGATTTGTTTTAGTGAGATTTTAGTGAAACAGCCCTGGCTGGAGCATCTGCACCTCAACATGGCCCTGCCCTCCAAAAAGTAACCCAAGCCTTCCTCTGCCCCGCCACTTTCATAGCATGCCATGTGCTCCAGCAAAGGGGCATGGCAGCTGGAGAGAGGAAAATGCCCCTGCTTCATAAGCAACTGGATATTGTTTCTTAATGAATTAGCATTTTGCACATCAGCCTGAGCTCCCAGCAGCTGTGCTGGGGCCACTGAGGCTCTGCCTGCCTGCATCTGCCTTCTGCCCCCTGTATGGGGGAGTAGTCTGTGTTCTGGACAAAGGGATACTTTGCAGGTAGCTTCTAGAACACAACAGCCAGTGAAATTTCTTCTGTCCAGCCACAGCAAATGGAGCCCTAGAGCCCTCCAACTTTCCAGTCAACATTGAGATTTAGAGGAAGTATCACCCCGCGCCTCTCTTCCTTACTTTTCATTTCTTCAGTTTATAGTGTTCTTTCTGAAATCCTGGAATTCTGGCAGAAGCTGTGGAACTTCCATTTCCTTTCCAGCACTAATGGTTCCCAACCCAAGGATTATTTGGAACGCGGAAGGTGGCCATTGCCACCAATCGAGAGAATAGTTTGTCATTTTATGTGTCTGTTTCTAATATTTTATTGAGAGTGAGAGAACAGTCCTCCTCTTTTTAGAATTTTAAAAGACATTTTTGTAAATGTATCAAAAATTGTTGTTCACTGGCTGTTAAAACTCCAAGTTCTTCAGTTTTTACAGACTGAATTTCCTGTTTGTAGCCAGCTCTAGTTGTCACCTCGTCTGTGGGAGGATTCAGAATTGGGACCAAAAATTGTTGTAGCCTCATTTATCTTCCCCAGGTACCATGCCAGCTGGCACACACAGAAACGTGGTGATGATTATGTCAGGTTTCTATCAAGTCATAAAATATTTCCATTGTAAGAGTCTGATTGTTATATTCATGTTGCACTTTAGCTTTTTTAGCATCTTTAAATTTCAGCAGCCATCTTGAAGAGTAATTATCGTCTAAAATCCAGTAATTTGAAAGGGTTGTGACTAAAGGGTTGTGACAGGTCTCTGTTGCCTGTACTTGCAGTGAAGGGGGCTTGTAAGGAGGTGGAAACTGAGGCTCTGAGATAGGTTAGGTGGGAGTCTGTGAACCCAGTGTATTTGCATTCACAATCAGCATTATTATTTATTTATTTTTAAATTTCAACTTTTATTTTATTTTATTTTCTGAGACAGGTTCTTGTGCTGTCACCCAGGCTGGAGTTCAGTCATGCGATCTTGGCTCACTGCAACCTCTGCCTCCCAGGCTCAAGCAATCCTGCCTCAGCCTCTCGAGCAGCTGGGACTACAGGCCATGCCACCATGCCCCGCTAATTAAAATTTTTTTGTGTAGAGATGGGGGTCTCACTATGTTGCCCAGGCTGGTCTCAAACTCCTAGGCTCAAGCAATCTTTCCACCTCAGCCTCCCAAAGTGCTGGAATTACAGGCATGAGTCAGTGTGCCCAGTCTCAGCTTTTATTTTAGATACACAGGGGTACATTTGCAGGTTTGTTACATGGGAATATTGTGTGATGCTGAGGTTTTGGATATGAATCCTGTCACCCAGCTAGTGAGCATTGTATCCAACAGATCGGTTTTCAACTCACCCTTCTCCCTTCCTCCCTCCTCCCCCTTCTAGTAGTCCACAGTGTCTATTGTTTCCATATTTATATCCATGTGTGCTTAATGTTTAGTTCCCATTTTTGAGCTGGAACATGTGCTATTTGGTTTACTGTTCCTGTGTTCATTCGCTTAGGATTATGACCTCCAGCTCCATCCATGTTTCTGCAAAGTAGTAAGATTTCATTCTTTTTTATGGCTGCATAGTATTCCATGGTGTATTTGTGCCACATTTGTTTCATCCAATCTACCATTGATGGGCACCTGGGTTGATTCAGTATCTTTGCTATTGTGAATAGTGCAACCATGAACACATGAGTGCATGTGTTTTCTTAGTATAATGATTTATTTTCATTTGAGTATATACCAGTAATGGGATTGCTGGGTTGAATGGTAGCTGTTTTAAGTTTTTGAGAAATCTGCAGACTACTTTCCACAGTGGCTGAATTTATTTACATTCCTATCAACAGGTATAAGCATTCTCTTTGCAGCCTCACCAGCATCTGTCATTTTTTGACTTTTTAGTAATAGCCATTGTGACTGGTGTGAGATGGTATATCACTGTGGTTTTGATTTCCATTTCTCTGATGATTAGTGATATTGAGCATTTTATAATATTTGTTGGCCACCTGTATGTCTTCTTTTGAGAAGTGTCTGTGCATATCCTTTGCCCATTTTTAATGGAGTTATTTGTTTTTTCTTGTCAATTTAAGTTCACTATAGATTCTAGATATTAGGCCTTTCTTGGATGCATGGTTTGCGAATATGTTATCCCATTATGCATGTTATCTGTGTTTTTTTTTTCTCTATTGACAGTTTCTTTTGCTGTATAGAAGCTCTTTAGTTTAATTAGGTCTTATTTGTCTGTTTTTGTTTTTGTTGCAATTGCTTTTGGGGACTTAGTCAAAAATTCTTTGCCAAGGCTGATGTTGAGAAGAGTATTTTTTAGGCTGTCTTCCAGGATTTTTAGAGTTTGAGGTCTTACATTTAACTCTTTAATTGATTTTGAGTGAAATTTTATATATAGTGAAAGGTAGGGTTCCAGCTTTAGTCTTCTACATATGACTAGCCAGCTATCCCAATACCATTTATTGAATAGGGAGCCCTTTCCCTATTGCTGGTTTTTCTCGGCCTTGTCGAAGATCAGATGGTTGTAGATGTGTGGCCTTATTTCCGAATTTTCTATTCTGTTCCATTGGTGTATGTGTCTGTTTTTGTACCAGTACAAAAAGCTGTTTTGATTTCTGTGGCTATATAATATAATTTGAAGTTGGGTAGCATGATGCCTCCAGCTTTGTACTTTTTTCCTAGGATTGCATTGGCTATTCAGGCTCCTTTTTGGCTTCATGTGAATTTTGGAATAGTTTTTTTTTTCTAATTCTGTGAAGAATGATGTTGGCAGTTTGATATGAATAGCATTGAACCTGTAAATTGCTTTGGGCAGTATGGCCATTTCTATGATATTAGTTCTTCCTACCCATTAGCATGGAATTTTTAAAAATTTATTTATGTCATCTCTGATTTCTTTCATCATTGTTTTGTAGTTGTCCTTGCAGAGATCTTTCACCTCCTTGGTTAGCTGTATTCTTAGGTATTTCATTTTCTTTGTAGCTATTGTAAGTGGGTTATGTTCTTTATTTCACTCTCAGCCTGGATATTGCAGGTGTGTAGAAATGCTCCTGAGTTTTGTACAATGATTTTGTATCCTGAAACATTACTAAAGTGATTTATCAGTTCTAGGATCCTTTTGGCACAGTCTTTAGGGGTTTCTAGGTACAGAATCATATAGTCAATGAAGAGAGATAGTTTGACTTCTTCTTTTGCTATTTGGATGCCTTTTATTTCTTTTTCTTGCCTCATTGCTCTAGCTAAGACTTCCAGTACTATGTTGAAAAGGGGTGGTGGGAGTGGGCATCCTTGTCTTGTTCCAGTTACCAAGGAGAATGGTTTGAGCTTTTGCCCATTCAGTATGAACCTGGCTGTGGGTTTGTCATAGAACCTTATTATTCTGAAGTTTGTTCCTTCAATGCTTAGTATGTTGAAGGTTTTCATCATGAAGGGAAGCTGGATTTTATTGAAAGCTTTTTGTACATCTATTGAGATGTTCATATGATTTTCCTTTTCATTCTGTTTATGTGGTGAACCTTGTTGATTGATTTGCATATGTTGAACCAGTCATGCATCTCAGGAATGAAGCCTACCTGATCATGGTGTATTAACTTTTTGATACGCTGCTAGATTTGGTTTGCTAATATTTTGTTGAGGATTATTGCATCTATGCTCATGACGGATATTGGTCTGAAGTTTTCTTTTTTCATTGTGTCTCTGCCAGATTTTGGTATTAGGCTGATGTTGGCTTAATGGAATGAGTTAGAGATGAGCCCCTCCTCCTTGATTTTTTTTGGAATAGTTTCACTAGGATTGATATTAGTTATTCATTGCACATCTCATAGAATTTGGTTATGAATCCATCTGGTCCAGGGCTTCTTTTGGTTGGTAGATTCTTTATTACTGATTCAATTTCAGAAGTTGATATTGGTCTATTCAGGGTTTCAATCTCTTCGTGATTCATTCTTGGGAGATTGTGTGCTTCTAGGAATTTATCCATTTCCTGTAAATTTTTAGTTTGTATCCACAGAGTTGTTCATAGTCGTCTCTCAGGATCTTTTGTGTTTCTGTGAGATCAGTTGTAATATTGCCTTTGTCATTTCCGACTGTACTTATTTGGATCTTCTCTTTCTTTGTCTTTGTTAATATAGCTGGTGATCTATCAATCTTATTTCGTTTTTCAAATAACCAACTCTTGGTTTCACTGATCTTTTGTATGTATTTTTGCATTTCATTAAGTGCTTCTCTAACTTTAGTTATTTCTTTTCTTCTGCTAGCTTCGGGTTTTTTTTTTCAAGTTCCTTTAGGTGCAAAGTTAGATTGTTAATTTGAGATCCTTCTAACTTCTAGCATTTAGGGCTATAAAGTTTCCTCTTATTAACACTGGTTTGGTTGCATACCAGAAATTTTTGATGTGTCCAAATTTTCATTAATTTCAAATAATTTTTAAATTTCTTCATTAATTTTGATGTTCACCAGGGATTTGTTCAAGAGTAAGTTATTTAATTTACATGTATTTTTGTAGTTTTGAGAGATATTCTTGATATAAATTTATATTTTTATTGCACTGTGGTCCAAGAGTTTGGTTGGTATGGTTTTGATTTTTTGAATTTATTGAGACTTGGTTTTATGACCAAGAATGTGGTCGATCTTAGAATATGTTCCATGTGCAAACGAGAAGAATGTACATTCTGTGGTTGTTGGGTGGAGTGTTCTGTAGATGTTTATTAGGTCCAGTTGATCAAGTGTCAAGGTTACGTCAAGAGTTTTTTGGTTTTTTTTTCTGCCTTGATATGTGTCTAACACTATCAGTGGGGTGTTAAGGTTTCCCACTATTGTTGTATGGTTGTCTACATTTTTTCAGAGGCCAAGAAGAACTTGTTTTATGAATCTGGGTGCAGGTATATTTAGGACATATATATATATACACACACACACACATATACACACACACACACATATATATATATATATATATCCAACATATATATCCAATGTTGGTGCATGTATATTTAGGATAGTTAAGGCTTCTGGTTTGATTATACTCTTTATCATTATGTGATGACCTTCATTGTCCTTAATCTTTAATGGTTTAAAATCTGTTTATCTGACATAAGAGTAGCAACTCCTACCCTTTTTTGTTTTCCATTTGCATGGTTGATCTTACTCCACCTTCTTACTTTGAGCCTGTAGGTGTCATTACATGTGAGATGTGTCTCTTGAAGACAACAGATGGTTGGGTCTTGTCTTTTTATCCAGTCTGCCACTCTGTATCTTTTAAGCCATTTACATACAAGTTTCAAACTGATATGTTGGATTTTGATCCTAACATTGTGATGTTAGCTGGTTGTTATGTAGACTTGATTGCATAATTGCTTTACAGTGCCTGTGGGCTACATGATTTAAGTGTGCTTTTGTGGTAGCAGGTGTTGTTCTTTTGAATCCATATTTAGCACTTTATTAAGGATCTCTTGTAAGATTGGTCTAGGTGTACACTATTCCTTCAGCATTTGCTTGTCTGAGAAGGATTTTATTTCTCCTTCATTTGTGAAGCTTAGTTTGGTGGGATATGAAATTCTTGGTTGGAATTTCTTTTCTTTAAGGATGCTGAAAATAGGTCCACAATTTCTTCTATTGTAAGGTTTCTGCTGAGAGGTATGCTGCTAGCCTGACGGGATTCCCTGTGTAAGTGACCTGCCCTTCTTTTCTCTTTCTTTCTTTCTTTCTTTCTTTCTTTCTTTCTTTCTTTCTTTCTTTCTTTTCTTTTCTTTTCTCTTTTCTTTTTTTTTTTGAGACGGAGTCTTGCTCTGTCACAGGCTGGAGTGCAATGGCACAATCTTGGCTCACTGCAACCTCTGCCTCCTGGATTCAAGTGATTCTCTTGCCTTAGCCTCCTGAGTAGCTGGGATTACAGGTGCCCACCACCACACCTGGCTAATTTTTGTATTTTTAGTAGAGACTGGGTTTCACCATGTTGGCCAGGCTGGTCTCTAACTCCTGACCTCAAGTGATCCACCTGCCTCGGCTTCCCAAAGTGCTGGGATTACAGGTGTGAGCCACTGCACCCAGGCCTGCCCCTTCTTTCTAGCTGCCTTTAAGATGTTTTATCTGGCTGAGCACAGTGGCTCAAAACTGTAATCCTAGCACTTTGGGAGGCTGAGATGGGTGGATCACTTGAGCCGAGGGGTTAAAGACCAGCCTGGGCAACATGGTTAAACCCTGCCTCTACAAAAAATGTACAAACTAGCTGGGCATGTTGGGATATGCCTGTCATCCCAGCTACTCTGAAGGCTGAGATGGGAGAATCGAATGATCCTGTTAGGCTGAGGCTGCAATGAGCCATGATTGTGCCACTGCACTTCCAGCTTGGGCAACAGAGCAAGACCGTGTCTCAAAAAAAAAAAAAAATTATTTGCATTGACCTTGGTGAATCCGATGACTATGTGCCTTGAGGATGGTTTTTTTGTATAGTATCTGACTGGGGTTCTCTGTATTTCTTGTATTTGTATATCAACCTCTCTAGCAAGATTAGGGAAATTTTTGTGGACTATATCCTCAAATATATTTTCCAAGTTGCTTATTCTCTCTCCTTCTCTTTCAGAAATGCCAGTGAGTCATACATTTGGTCTCTTTACATAATTCTATATTTCCCAGAGGTTTTGTTCTTTTTTTCTAATTAATTTTCTTTATTTTTGTCTGACTGAGTTGATTTGATGAACCAGCTTTCAAGCTTGGAGAATCTTTCCTCAGCTTGGTCTATTCTGCTGTTAATACTTTTGATTATATTATGAACTTCTTGTCGTGAATTTTTCAGCTCAAGAAGTTCAGTTTGGGTCTTTCTTAGAATGGCTATTTCATCATTCAGCTCTTGGATTATTTTACTAGATTGTTTGGCTTCCTTGGATTGAGTTTCAGTTTTCTTCTGGATCTCGGTGAGCTTCCCTGCCATCCAGATACTGAATTCCATGTATGTTATTTCAGACATTTCAGACCGGTTAAGAACCATTGCTGGGGAGCTAGTAAGTTCCTTTAGAGGTAAGCGGACACTGTGCCTTTTTGAATTGCCAGTGTTCTTGTGCTGATTGATTATTTCTCATCTGGGAAGGCTGGTGTTCCTTCAACTGTGGTGTAAGTTAAATATAGTCATCTGGCTTTATTTCTCGAGGTTCCCAGAGGTCTAAGGCTCTGTACAGAATATTTGTTTTTTGTTGAATTCTTGCCCTTGATTTCTCAGGAGCGGGACAATCAGTAGTTTTTTGTTGTAGTTTGGGCTGCGATCCAGTAGATGGCACTTGAGAGCAATGGGCAGTAGACAGGCTCTTAGCCACATGACTCTTGTGTATCCTTGCATTTGCAGCTTTATACTGTGGTGCTGGGGGAGAGAGGTGGGTGACCTCCTCACCAAGTCCACTCCTGGGCCTTGGGGGAGCCACCTCTGATTACTGGCACTGTGCTCGTGATTTTGTTGCTGTCGTTGTTAGGTCTTTTGGGCTACAGGGCTCCCTTGGGTGAAGGCCTGGAAGGGAGATAGGCCACATCCTTACCAGACAAGCCCTGTGGAGGGAGGCATCCCTAGGCCCCACACCAGCCAGCAAACCTGTACAACTCACCTCTTTCAGTTTTCTGAGAGTGTGGGCTCCTCCTCTACTCAAGTACTAAGCACAGACCCCAGCTCAGCACTCCTGAGCTGTGGGCTGCAGCCTTGGTGCACCAGGACCTGCTCATAGCTCCCTCCTCCAGATCCTTGGGGTTGGGTTCCAGGTGCACTGGCAGATCCAAAGGACTCCCAGCCTGCCAGAACACACTCAGGTGGAGCAAATCACCCAGGCCAGGCAGCTGAGGCTGCACTGTGTACACATTTCTGTGGGGTGGCCAGTCAGGGGCCCTGTGAGGGCACTGTGAGGGGCTTGTGGGCAGATAAGTCTGCAGGACAGACATGCCCCAGTCCCATGGGGTAGCAGGCCCTGCATTCTTCCTAGTAGTTAGCTGAGACCAGAGCCTCTCCAAAAGAGGTGAGCAGCCCTTGGGGGTGGATGCTTATGGCCAGGCTCCACTGGAGCTGTCCCATGCTCATAGGTCCCCAGCTTTGCACCCGCTGTAGCTCCCTCTCTGTCTAATCTCCAGAGAGATTCCCCTTCCAGCCCAAACATCCACAGAGGGTGGGGTCCCCTGCAGCTAGGATCCCAGAGTTCTGTGGTGAGAGTGGGCAGTCCCAAAGTCCCTTCACTCACCTTCCTCAGGCACCGTCTGGGGCCGAGAACCAGCCATAGTGTTTGGCACCTGTATTAGTCCATTCTCGCACTGCTATAAAGAACTATCTGAAAGTGAGTTATTTATAAAGAAAAGAGGTTTAATTGGCTCATGGTTCTGTGGGCTGTACAGCCTTCTGCTTCTGGTGAGGCCTCAGGAAACTTACAATCATGGCGAAAGATGAAGGGGAAGCAGGCACATTTTCACATGCCTGGCAGGAGAGAGAGAGCATGAGGGGGGAAGTGCTACACACTTTCAAACAACCAGATTTCTTAAAACCAACCATGCTGGCGCCTTGATCTTGGACTTCTAGCCTCCATAATGGTGTGAAAATAAATTTCTGTTGTTTAAGACACCCATTCTATGGCATATTGTTATGACAGATGGAGTTGACTAAGACAACATGCCTTTCATTGATTCACTTATTCATTTATTTATTCATTCATTTATTCAACAAATATTTATTGAGTATCTGCTATGCACTAGGCACTGTGCTATGTGTTTTGTTGAGGACACTGAGGAACCAAACAAATGTGGTCCCTGCCCTCATGGAGCTGATTATTTAAAAGATACACATGAAAAAGATGATTATTTCAAGTTGTGAAAAGTGCCGTGGAGGACAGAGCACTATAGGAACATATACTAGGAAATTAACTGGAGTCACTTATAAGAGCAGTGAGTTGAAAATAACCTGCACAACCATGTAGTGGAGAATGGTTCAAGAAATATCAATTCATCTACTTGAAGGTTAATTACAAAGCCATTTAAATGTCCTTTTGTAAAGTATGAGAAATTGCTGGTGATTTAATGTTAAGGGAAAAAATGGATAAAAATTTGTGGGCCCAGTATGACTAAAACTATGGGGAGATAGAGGGAGAAAAGAGAGAGAGAGAGGTTAACTCCTCCCTCCTCCAAAATTTAGGCATAAAAGACAAAGAATGGAGGAAGAAATGGTAAGATATAACTACATTTATTAATTCATTAATGATTTATTTTCTTTTTCTGCTGGTTGGGAACTTCTCTCATCCATTAAATCATAATGAATAATATACTTAATAATATATGTCATGTAAAGCAACTAATGCTATTATAAGTTTGGAGAAATGTTTGTCTAAACATTAGTAAAATATTCATTGGCAGAAGAGCTTTTGTAGCTTTAAGAACACCATTTTACTACACAAACCCTAAATTATCAAGTGATTCACCTACAAGTTATTGCTACAGCCTGAGCCCTGTCAACAAGTCACAAAACCAGGAAGAGGCAGAATTGAAATGAGATCTCGTGTCTTCTGAGAAATACCCCTTCTGTTTAGAGCCATTCATAACATTATCATAAGTAAGGACAAATAGTGTTTAGAAAGAGGGAAGTGAAATATTCTGATTTGGTCTGACTCACCTTGAAACCAGACTCTTTCGCTAGATCTCCTGGAATTGCCCCCTACCTTACCTTTCTCTCATTCAATTATTCTTCAAATATTATTGAGTACTGACTATCAGACAGGAGTTTTTCTAGGGCTTGTAGGCATGACAGAGAACAACAACAGCAATAAAACCCTTGCCCTCAAGTTGCTGATGTGAAGGAAACAACCATAGGGAAAAAAGCCAGAGGAAATCCATGTGGAGGGAACAGTTATTGCAAAGGCACTGAGATAGATTCTCCCTAGTGATTCTTGATGAGGTCTTTGCTTAAGCCCTTCTTGGAGATTATACATATATATATACAAAATATATATTATTATATATAATTATATATGATATATAATTATATAATTATATATCATATATTTATATATGATATATTATATTATATATATTATATATCATATACAAATATATGATATATTATATTATATATATTATATATCATATACAAATATATGATATATAATTATATATATTATATATCATATAATATTTATATATGATATATAATATTATATATAATATTATATTATATTTGATATATAATAATATAATATATATTATAATATATAATATTATATATATTATATGTTATATATAATATATATTATATTATATATATTATATGTTATATATAATATATATTATATTATATATATTATATATTATATGTTATATATAATATATATTATATTATATATAATATATATTATATGTTATATATAATATATATTATATTATATATAATATATATATTATATGTTATATATAATATATATTATATTATATATAATATATATATTATATGTTATATATAATATATATTATAATATTATATATAATATTATATATATTATATATTATATATAATATATATTATGTTATATATTATATATAATAATATATAATATATAATTATATTATATACTATTATAATAATTATAATAATATTAATATTATAATTATAATAGTAACATATAATAATAATTATAATAATTAGCAGATTATTATATAATATTATTATATAATATATATTAATAACATATAATATGTTATAAATATATAATATATAAAATATATATTATATTAATATATAATACATTAATATATATTATTATTATATATAATATATAATAATATGTGTGGGCACTGGCTGCACCCTGCATAGATTTGTTTCCAGCTGTGATAGGGCAGCATTGAGTTCAAGGTAAAGTCCCCCACTTGCTGCACTCTCCCTCCCCAAAGTGCACAGACTCTCCACGCTGGTGGATGGAGGAGGGGTAGCATTGGTGGTTCCAGACTACCTCTCTTGCCCTGTGCAATGCCTCTTTCAGTGATATGAAGTTAAAACCAGGTGATGTGATTGCTCACCTAATTCTTGGTTCTTGTGGCAGTGTTTTTTGTGTGCAGATAGTCGTTAAAATCTGGTGTTCCAGTGAAGGGAGATGGGATGAGTGGTGTAGGTTTCTATTCTGCCATCTTCATCTATCCCCTGCCAAGGTGACTTTCCCTTCACCCAGTCAATGTGAATGTGTAGGAAACTTTCTTGTAACCATTAGAGTTACAACTTAGGTTCCACATGGTATTATAATCAAATTGACCTCATCTGTTATGATAAGATGGCTCACAACACTGTGTATGCTACCATGTGTTGGGCAAGGGTTTTATTCCTCTGATTAAAGCAACAGTGGTGGAACAGTAATGGAAGTAGAAAAAAGTGGTGAATTGATTTGATTCTTCTCAGTTTGTCCAACTAGATATATGCTTCTCTGCAGGGCTGTGTGTTCCAGAAGGCTGATACCATGGACGACATCACCTTGGCTTCCTGGCTGTCTGGTTAGTGATTTGAGCAATGAGAGGCAGCAGCTAGAAATGAAAGAGTAGAAGAAGAGAGTGTCTCCTGACACTGTGTGCATGGTCTCCAGTCAGCCTCTGATTCCTGTGAGTCAGCTGCATCCAGATTCCCACCCCCTTCCCCGTCCCGAGAAGGTTACATTTGGCCGCCACTAAGATCTCCTGAGAAAAATCTCTTCAGAGGAATTTTGGCCAAATCTTCTCTCCCTCTCCTACAGCCACTTTCCTCCTGAATTTCTTCCTTGTGAGTGTCACTTCTGGAAACAAAAGTCAAGTTCTCTAGGTGAACACTGAGTAGCCCCAACCTTCCAGTGAATTTGAAGTGTGGGAAGTTTTCCTCGTTTAAACTCGGCACAGCCTCCAATCCCTGGGAAGCATGCCTCTCTGGTCTCCAACCCACCCAGACTTCCAGTGTGAGTAGACACCTGCAGGTGGGTGAGTGGTCAGAGGTCACATGATTGTGATTGCCTTCTTTACCAGGCCTCCATTGTTAGGCAACTCCTTGCAAGATGGGAAATAGTTGGTACCAATTGTTTTGGGGCACTAGTCAAGTCGGAAACCGGACAGAGTTCCACTTGAATGTGCTGCTGCTCTAGTTTGGATAACTTTACTGTCTATGTATATACCCAAGTACTGCTTGGCACAGTTGGGTTTCTCTTTGGTACATAATTCTGTGCTACTTGTTTTCTCACTCAGTATGATGGTGAGATTTATCCACACATAACTCTGTATCCTAAATTCTGTCTCTTCTGTTGTGTGGCCATGGAGGGTAGGAGGTTGGCTGTTATCGGCCTCTGCTCCTGTGGGTTTGGCTCCTTCTTGCCCTACCTGCTGCCCTTTCAGCCTCCATTCCCCACCTATTCTCCACCTCACAGCCACTGTTTGATGCTGGACTGCAGGTAAATAGTCACCGACATAGCAGTGTCCAGGCAGCATTCCTCCCAACGGTGCACCCAGGAGGCCCCTCTACCTGGCAGCCTCTAACCCCTCCTCTCCATCCTACAGCCAGCTGCATCCTCTGAGGAGAGGCTGGTGGCTCTTTTTTGGCGATGCCGCATCAGTGCAGGGACAGAGGAGGTGACAGGGACAAAGAGGACGGTGAAAAGGACATACAGCAGTTTAACTTCGTACCACATAAAAAATCTGGAAGAGACCTGGCTAAGGGGAGAGAGAGTAACAGCCCTTTAGATGTAGGTGGGGGAGGGGACACAGGAAGGGGCCTTGGGGAATGCTGGACAGATTGTGAGAACACAGGGAATTAGGGAGGAGAGGAAGAGGGGACAGAGGACTGCTTGCAGGGGCTTATTTTGCAGCTCAAGTGAAAGGACAAGAGAAATGCCTGGAATCTGTGATGGCTTTAATGGTTCACCTTATGTAAATTTCATCTTACTCCTCACTTAGGCTTGCCCATGTTTGCCACGGCTCTGACCTCTTTGCTCTCCCTGTCCCCTCTTTAGCTTTAACTCTCACTTGTCAGTGACCAATTGCCCACATAGTTCCCATTTCAGGTTTCTCAGAATGAGTATCTGACTTGCTCAGCACATTCCTTGGGGACAGAGCTGCTTCAATGGGAGCCATCTCATGTGTGTTGTTGTCCTATCAGGTGGCTTCACTTCAGTCAAATGAATTATCTTTGGCTGTGGCCTGAGCAGGTTTGTTTGACATGACACAAAAAAGTGACCAGAGCATTCTATACTTTCCTGGGGACAAAGGGCAGAGCGGTTGCCTCTGGAAGGCTCTGTGGATATGACATTGGCAGTATTAAAACATATCCCAAACCCCCAGGCCAACTGTTGGTCTGCTCTTAAACAATGTCTTTTCACTAGGACAAGCATTGGGTTTTAGAGGGGAACACCAGGGCAGTCTCTTCAAAATGGCTAGGGAGAAGAGTCTTTGGTCCTTGAATGCCAAGTACTACATCACTTTGACTTTGCAGTGTTTTTCAGATTGATGGTGGGAGAGATCTGGTGTGCAGCATGATCTCACCCTCTCCCCTGGGTCTGAGCACCCCTGCACAGCGTGTTAGGATGAACAGAAGCCCCTTCCAGTGTAACCCAAGAACACCCTGTCAGCAAACACACATCCAACCTAAAGGAGTGAAATGACAGGCTCTGTTTTAATGACTCAAACATGGGAGGAGTTTATTGTTCTAATTATATTTAATTTCTCAAAAATCTGGGCAGGCTTCAGCACATAAGCCACATGACTTTTTGTCCAAGGCCATGTCCACCCTAGAGTTGCTTTATGACAGCATCCACACCCATCTTGACAGGTCAATGTCACTTCTGTGCCTGCCCACTTGTCTGTTGATTAAAAAGATCAGCACATTTTCGGTGGGCTTCTTGCATTTGAAGGATTTGTCTGACTTCTTGATGTTCAGTGCGGGCTCCCTGGGACTGCCTTTAGGGACTTCTTTATCCATGACGTGTTGACTCCACCCAACCTCAGTAGAACAGCACAACCGAGGAAGTCTGAAAAAGATGATGTATTCTAGGTAATCAAGTGTACCCGGCAACCTCTTCCTCACTGGCACAAAACCACACACACACACACACACACACACACACACACACACACACACCCATACACACACACACTGCTACCAGCAGTAGTCACAGGAGATTGCTTTGGGTCATCATCTGATTTGAAGCACCAACCATATTGTTTCTTCTATCTGTCTTACACATGGGGCTGTGCAGCAGCCTGATGGGACCCGGGACATTAAAGACACACTATTGCATCCCTTTAATCATTACCTGACACACATAGGCTTGTTAGATTGTACTCAAAACACTACCTCATAGCTCAAGTGTCATTGTAATTCTTATATCCACACTAATTTTAACTCAATTCTATGTTGCTCTTTTTCAGAGCTGCCTTCTTCTCACCTCTGAGTTTTCCCTGTACCTGGGATATGGGCTTCCTTCTGAACTCCATTATTCATGTTATGCAGAGTAATTCTCTTTGGTAAATCTATCCATAACAAAGTTCAGTACTTTACATTTGCATTTCTTCATTCTACAACTTGCAGGCTGCTATAATTTGTTTCCTCATTCCAAATCTCTTTATGTGACTTGAGCTTCAAATAGGATTTGCCTCCTTTGAAAATCACTGGTGAAGCAGGTATGAATCTTACTCCAAACCCCTGTGTAAGAGATAAACTGGACATTCTCAAGTACTACCTAGTTTCTGTTTCTAAGGTCCATCCTGCTGATTTTCCATCCTGGGAATGTAATCACAGTGGCTTAAAGATTGTACTCACCTCTGATGCCTGGCCCTGCCTCATCCCCAAAAACCCAGTTCTGCATTTCGTTTGAATCTAGCACAGTGCCAAGGCTAGGGGTGGATGCCCACTGTGTTCTCTATTTTGACCTCCCAAGAGAGACTAAAAGACTTGCCCAAGTGACAGAGAGGTGAGATTGGAACTGAGAAAGCCTGTATCTGAAGTTTCTGCTTTTACCCACTGCTCTACAGTGTCTCTGTATCAGTTTGAACAAATGACTCTCTGATAACCTCCCCCCATTACCAAACAGGGTTGGGGTTTATCGGGTAGGTTAGTTAGTTAATGGCACAAAAGGATGCTCTATGATCTTGGTATATCAGGATATTTTACCTGTGAGACCACTCAGGTTTCTTCTGAAGAAAGATCTGGGCCAGAGGGTAAACAGTAACAGCTTGGCACTCCCTCTCTTTCCTTGAGTCCCAGGGCCTGATTGGTTCAGCACCAAGTGAAGTCATAGTCACTATGGTGACTCACAATTGTCCTCAGAACCTAGTGCCAACAGTCTGCAAGATTCGAACACTGGCCACCATGCCTGGCTTCCTTCTGGTTCAAGCCTGAATAAGGTGAGTGGAAGTTGCTGGGAGAGGAGGTGGGTATATCCTGTGGCTGGGTGCCATCTGCATGTCTCCTTCCTAGACAGAACCCTCAACTACCCTGGCCTCAGAGCTTGTTCCTGGCTTGTATAAAATCCATTAAAATTTCTCCTTTCTGTAAATAAACAGCACCCATTGCATCTTGCCTTGTCCCCTGGGTAGTGATCAGCAACTTTGCCCACCATGTTCCAATCCAGGAATTAGTTCCAGGTCGAACTTCCTACTTGCTTCTCAATCTTTCATCCATCTTTGGTCATGACTCTGCAAGTACTCCTTCTATAATACACAATTCATGTAAATGGAGTGTTTAGTTGCAGAAATTGAACACTGCAATTAAACATTGCTGTGTCTCCCACACTTATCTAAACCCTCCCAAAGCTCAGTGCAGTGGAGCCCCTCCCAAAGCTCAATGCAGTGCAGCTTCACACCTTTATTCTGTGGACCTGGGATGCAGGTGGGCTTTTAATGCTTTGGAAAATCTTATGCTAAAACTGGACCAGTTCCTTGAGACATACTCATATGTCTCAAGCCATATTCCCTTCCAAGTCTCTGATCTAGAATAACTACATTGTTACCATTAAAGTGTGACCCATGTGGGTATTGTCTAGATGCTGGACATGGATTTTCCAGGCTGTCAGAGGGATAACGGTGAGGACAGCGCTTTGTGTTTTTTGTAGTGTGGTTCTCATGAGGAACTAAAATGACTATTATGAGATGTGGCTTGCCTCCACACTGGCTGCCCACTCAGTCTTATGTAAGAACGGAGGAAATTGACGTTACTGTAAAGTGACCCAGGTCGCACACTCCCTTTCTTGAGTGGCAGGGAAGGAAGGCTCACTCCTCCAGGTTTTCTTCTAGCCCCCGTAGAACCATGCTTTACATGGTTCTGAACACCCTGAGGCCGTGTTCAGTGTTCTAAACAATTTGGAGAGGGAAGAGAACATATTGGTGTATTTTATTAACAAAGAAAGTGGAAAACTGTCTTTCTTTTAAGGAATTGACATCCTAGAAATCCAAGTCAATCACCTAGGAAATAGACCAGGAGAGGCTGATTGAGAGAAGTTAAGTGCATAAAAACTTTGCAGACTAGGTCAGGCACAGTGGCTCTCACCTATAATCCCAGCACTTTGGAAGGCTGAGGGGAGTGGATCGCTTGAGCCCAGGAGTTCAAGACCTCCAGTTGGCCTTGGGTCATATCCAGCATGCTCCAACTGTAAGACAAAAAGCCCCTAAGGCAGGGAGTCATGGTGATTGCCATAAGCAGCCCTGTAGATGCAAGGATGAGATGTAGCTCTGCAGGGCCAGAGTCTAAATACATAAGTCAGTGTCAGAATCTTTTTGGCACTGTCTGTTCCTTAAATAGGTCAATACTCACCGTTTGTGAAAATTTTCATTGAACTGGAGCTACGTTTCCTTTCTATACATAGCATGTTAAAAAAAATTTTTTTTTTTAAAGAGACCCAGGTCACACGCTCCCTTTCTTGAGTGGCAGGGAAGGAACGCTCAGTCCCGCAGGTTTTCTCCTGGCCACATAGAACCGTGTAAAGGCCCTGAGGCCATATTCATTGTCCTAAACAATTTGGAGAGGGAAGATAACTTATCGGTGTATTTTGTTAACAAAGAAAGTGGAAAACTATCTTTCTCTTAAGGAACTGACATCCTAGAAATCCAAGGCAATCACCTAGGACATAGGTCAGGAGAGGCTGATTGATAGAAGTTAAATGCGTAAAAACTTTGCATACTAGGTGAGGCACAGTGGCTCTCGCCTATAATCCCAGCACTTTGGAAGGCTGAGGGGGGTGGAACGCTTGAGCCCAGGAGTTCAAGACCAGCCTGGGCAACATAAGGAGACCCCATCTCTACAATAAAAATAAATGAATACATAAATAAATTAAAAATTTGCACAGTCTTCCAATAAATAGGGAATATCATAGATTTAAGCTATCCCATTTACATTGGTTGCAAACGTTATGAAACACCTAGAAAAATAATGAAGGTAAATATAAGGAAAACACACATGCCACTTTTTATGAGCCTTCAGTTTGAATAGTCACATAATATTTTAAAATACTACATTTTTCTTAAGAGGAAGATCAATTTTTTCAATGGCATCAATTCGCCTCTAAATAAATCAGTATATCCAGTACAGTCCTAATGATAGTTTATAGCAGAATTTTGAGTGTGTGCGTAACTGGAAGATCGGATGAAATTATATTCCAAAAAAATGTGAAGGATTATGCAAGAGGGGTAGCTTGTCATTCTGGACTCAAAACTTACTCTGTAGTATTGGTGAATGAGACAAGAATTGATAGACATGTCCATGGACCAACGAAGAGATTCTAGAAATATACTCATGCATATGTGAAACTCAAAGAAATTTAAAAATCACAAGTTGCCACAAAGCTGACTTTTATGATCGTGTGTGTGTGTGTGTGTGCACATGCACGCATGTGTGTTAGGGAGGAGAAGTGCAGAGAGGCTTCTGGGGCTACTTGATGCTTCTGCTTCAGGTAATTCTAGATTCCATCAACTTTCACAGGTCTCTCTTCTGTGCTGTCTTCCTGCAGCCATCTGTGGAGTCAAGCAGTCATGGCTCAGGGACACTCTGAAGTAGGTCCCAGCACATCTGCAGGGAGCATCAGGAGGAAGGTGGATGAATACTTAAGATCCAGCCTGGCCTCTAAATCCGTGCTGAGCGTTTTACTCAGTAGACAGCTTGGGAATCATAGAAACTATGCGGATCTGACAGAGTGGCTGTGGACGCTGAAGCAAGCCATACCAGGGTGGACCTGGCCTTTGCCAACACGCCACACAATCAACCCACCTCTGCCCCCTGGGGAGGATGGAAAATCCAAGAAAATGGTGTGGATCAATAAATCCTTCCCCTGATGCAACCATTAAAAGTGGAAGCTGTGTTCTCACTGCTTTCGGCTGGACGTGGTCTTTGATCACCTGGTTTCTTGACTTCTGACCCGTCTCTGTGTTACCCGAGGCCACAGCAGATGAACTTTACCTACTCCCCCGCGAGAAGATGTCTACTAACGTTGTAGAGTCTGGGGATGTTGGAGACACGAGGGGCCCTGCTTAGAGAAGCTGGAAGGGCAGCTGAGTGGACACGTGGAGAGGCCCTGCAACCCTAAATTTCTAGGGGGAGGGGCCTTTAAGGAGCCCACTTAGAGGTCTTGATCTGTCTCCCTTGAAGTTCGGGGGAGAGCATGGGTAGAAATTGAAATCAAATAAATTTAAAATGAGAGTGGCTTGCAGAGTGGGGAGGGAATTCTCGCAAGAGATATATACTTCTTAAATTGAGAAAAAAAGAAAGGCAGCTAAAGAGGTAACCAGAAATGCCCAGGAAATAACGAATGGTCTTTCAAGTGTTGGTGCAAAATAACTTTGAGCCTGCAATTCTACTTCTAGCCAGACATTCAAGTTCGAGGATAAATTAGCATACAAGGTGTTCAAGTGTGGGTTCCCTGGAAATAGACCCTGAGGCACACTTGTGAGTAGAAAACACTTACTTGGGAGGGAGTCCCAGATAGCACAGGTAAGGGTGTGGGGAGGTGAGACATACAAGGAATGCAGCCAATTTAGGTGGGAGGAATAAGCTAGCAGGTTTCCACTGTGGGCGACTGGAGCTAATTCCCAGGGGAACCCTATGGGAGACTTTGTAGAACACTCACCTCACGTTCATCCCAAGTGCAGAATGAGATGGCTTGGGGGTATTTAGCCACCAAATACCCAACCATTCTTGTTAAAGTACTTCCCCCATGGGAGATATAAATCCCTGTCACCTTCAGTTGGCCTTGGGTCATATCCAGCATGCTCTAAGGGTGAGACAAAAAGCCCCCAAGGCAGAGCGTCATGGCGATTGCCATAAGCAGCCCTATAGATGGAAAGGTGAGACCTAGCTCTGCAGGGCCAGTGTCTAAATACATAAGTCAGTGTCAGAATCTTTTTGGCACCGTCTGTTCCTTAAATAGTTCAATACTCACCGTTTGTGAAAATTTTCAATGAACTGGAGCTACATTTCCTGTCTATAGATAGCATGTTTTAAGTGTTTTGCCAATTATCAATTTTAATTGGAAACTGATTGCAGGACCTCTGTCCCAGAGAATTGTGAGATACGTGTTTAGCCATCGAAGGAGCATTGTAGGCATCAAAATCTTCCCCTTGGGGAAAAGAAAGCAGGATTTTTGTAGTGTGTCCTGCCTGCAGATGTGCCATGCTGGGTGTTAGGCACAGGTCTCTCCCTGGGATTTCATGGAGATCTTGGACTGCATTTGTCAGAAACTCTATTCTTGCCATTCAGCCTAGTGGAATCCAAGCTGCAGCATCTCACCTCTTACTGAGGGGCTTCCTCAGCACGTGGAATTCCAAGAACCTCCTCCTCTCCAGGTCTCCCATAGCAGCTGGAACTTTATTCATGTCCCTATCATTACTTTCTCTATGGAACGGGATGAGTAGCTGGTTAGGTTGCTCCCACCCACCTATGCCCATCCGGGCCCACGCTCAGCACACTGTCCCCATAGTGGGTGCCTCTGTCCCCAGGGATTCTTGGAAATGCTGTTCTGGGGTGGTGACTCCATTTCAGCACTGACATAGCCACTGGCAGCAACAGATGGCCTTCTCAAGCTTGTGTTGGGAGTCTAGTAATGAATCCTTTTTGTCGCAGTTCAGATGGGACTCGCAATGCCCAGCTCCACTGCTGTTGCTTTTCACCTTTTTCTGTCTCCAGTCTTACAAGTCATTGATTATTGAAGAAATGCCAAGAAGCTGCAACAACTCCCAGCTGCTCTCTCTGAACACAATGTTAGGTGACTGGGGTCTCCTGTTCAGTTGAAGGGCTCCAGTTGAATGTCTTCTGGATTAGCTTTAAAAGAGTTGAATTAGACCAGGCCTAGTCCCCATTAACAGCAATGCAGGCTACGGCAGCTTGGAAAGAGGCTATACTTAAGTGGGGTCCTATTCTTAGAGAGAAAACCAAGAGGGAGATTCAGAGCACGACCAGCGCAGCGTCAGTCAAAGCAAATTTGAGAAGGGAAAGGATCTTTGGAGTCTCACTGCCCATCCTTTATGTCAAATACCCCTTTTCACCACATTACATTATTCAATTGTATTTCTGAAACTGTTTCATGGAATACTAGATCTATGAGATGTTGCTAACTGTCCTGTAAACAATGTACTCTCTTGGCCAGTATGTTTGGGCAACTATTCTGTGCTATATCCCCCAATGGGTGCTATACGAAGTCCATCAGTGTTGAAGACTCCAAGAAGCCCTCGTGCACTCCTTTACCACTCCTCCTACTCTTCCCCTTACTCTGCCTATTCATCTTCCTCTCCTCCTTCCCCAGCCTCTCTTCCTCTCCCTCCTCTTTTTTCTCTTCTTCTTCCTCAGGAGGCTATCTGGATACAGAGAGAGCTTAAATAAGATGACTGCACAAGAAGGATGGACCTGCCTCTTGGCTCTCTCATCTCCCTTGACCTTTGGATGTTGGCCATTGTCTGCCCTACACCTATGGTGGATATAATTGATTCTGCCTGGCCCTAGGCATACACCGGCGTCTGAGGCTGGTGTCTGCCGTTGCTGTTGTGGCTTGCAATTAGGAGAGTTACATGCTTTGGGTCTTCCTCTTTTCTGTCCCTGGCCTCATCTTGTTGAGCTGTTCTCTCAACTCTTCTGTGGAGTCTCTTTCTGGACCTGCAGCTATAACTCGTCTGTGCTACAAACGACTCATGGGGGACCCCAGGGCACCATGTCAGAACCTTGCTTTCCTAAGTGCCAGGATGTCATTTCTGAGCTCCTGTTGCCTCCTCCTGTTGGAGTGGAGCACTGAGAGCAGGTCTCCTTCCCAGGATGTGGGGCCAGGTGCTTTTCTGCTCTGGGTTTCCCCTGTCTTGAATCTCAATTCATGTTTCCTGTCCCAATACGCCTCCCTTCCTTTGCAAGCCTCTCAATACTTCACCATTTCCTTCCAGTGTCACTGTGTGCAGTTATGCATACAGGTGTGTGTGTGTGTGTGTGTGTGTGTGTGTGTGTGTGTGTGTGTGTCTGGGTAGAAGCTTCTGGAAGAGCCCAGCGGTTGAGTTGGGACGGTTATGGGAGCTACAGACACCAGGTGCTCTGGGGCTGGCCAGGGGCTTGGGTGGGGAAGTGCAGTGATGGGAGTGGGGCTGGGGTCAAGCAGGTGTAAAACCCTGCAAAGCAGCTCTTGGTGAGTCTGTCAGGGGAAGGGGACAGGCATCCAGTGGGAAGGAGTGGGACGGGAGTAAGGGCAGCATCTATAGTGCTGAGCTTTCCAGGAAGAAAGAAGCAAATTCTCTATGCACGCAAAATATTTCAAAATTTAAAAGTTGAAGGGTAAGTTAAAAATAAAAATAAAGGTCAGGGATTAGGCCAACGTCAAAACATTGTGCTGCGGTTTTTAAGTTCTCCTGGGGGTGTATAGATGAACATTTCTAAGATTGCTTGAATGGGTACTGGGTTAGACAAATAAGTTAATGGATGTGTGATGGTAGAAGCCAGATTTCTCACTCTTGGTGAGGAAAGTTAGTGAAGTAAATAGGACAGCTACAGTGACTCATGTGATACGGGATTAGAGTTGGAGAGATTGGTATGAACTCATGCTTATGTTAATGAAGATAAAGAAGGGTAGATGTAGAAACATTTATAGGTATGTGTGTACACAAGATGTATTAGTGTCCTATTGCTGCTGTAACAAATTTCCACAAGTGTAGTGGCTTTAAACAAACAAAAATTTCTCTTAGAGTCTGGAGTTCAGAGGTCTAACATCAGGTTGCTGGTTAGGGCTATGTTCCGTTTGGAGACTTTAGGGCAGAGTTCAATTCCTTGCTTTTTTCAGCTTCTAGGACCGGCCTGGCTTCCTTGTTTCATTATTCCTTGCTGGCATCACTCCAACTTCTTTCCATAGTAATATCTCCTACGATGCACTCTGATCCCTCTGCCTCCCTCTTAAAAGTCTCTGTGGTTCATGTATTTGGGGATTAAAGAAGGAAGAGAAGGGACTGTGAAAGACAGTCGCACAGAAGCTATACTGGGACCATGCTTGGACAGGGTTGTATGAGAGGCAAAGTCTCTGCAAGACACCTTCCAGAGACAGCAGCGTGGGGCCACCACCCAGAAGGGGATGAGGGCAAGGGGATTTCTGAGAAAGAGGAGGAAACCAGAGAGGGGGCTTACATGAGTAGGTGATGTCATCAGCAGCAAGGTGGTGAGTTCTCTGGGTCACAGAGCTTTGAAGGGCAGCAGTGGTTTGGGGGTCTTTTATAGCTATTGAGTTTGTCTTTTCTATGGTTAGTGGATATTGGGAGCAGTTTTGTGAGAGATGGAAAATAGGTACATTCTAAAGGACTTAAAAATACGTTTTCAGATGATATTTAAAGAGACTGAATATATGAGAATGTGAGTGGCACCAGTGGGCTTTGAGGCAATAGTCCTAGCCTGCTGTGAAGAAGTAAACTACATGGGGATCATTTTAGGCCGATAGACAGGGTGCATTTCTGGCTCATTTATAGAACATGACGCTTGTGATTATATGTGGCCCACTCCCATAATGTGGGATAATCTCCTCATGTCACGATCTTTAACTTAATCATATTTGAAACTTTCTTTTTTCGTGTAAGGTAACATATTCACAGGTTATGGGGATTGTGAAGTAGACATCACTGGGGGATCACTGCTTACCTACCACACGTGAGTCAGCTTGCACACACATGATTTCTTGCTCTGTCAGCTGAGAGAGCCAAGAAGCAATGACACCCAAGTAGTAAAGAGCACACCTAGAGCCCAAACCTTGGTTTCTAATGTCATCCAACAATAGAAGGAACGAGGGCTCTTTGGCTAAACGACTGATTCCAAGGCTGAGCCTGGGATTGTGCAATATGAGCCTGGAGAATCTTGTCATACCAGTAAGCACACACACAAACACACACACAATGATGGGAGTATGGCAAAGAGACACAGGAGCCTGCTGAAAGTGCTCCCAATGGCTAAAGCTGGAGCAAGCTGGGCAACAGAACAGATACAGTGCTTTTGGATTATAACTTAAAATACAAAATAAATATCCATGAGTCCATACTGATATAAATAAATAGGGCGAAGAGACAAATCTCCTTTGCAGAATAATTCCAATTTTTCACAGATATTTTACCCAAGATAAGGTAGAAAAGAACTCTCCCCTCCTTCAGCATATGCTGTGCACAGTAACCTCCTTCCAAAGAGTAGAATATGGAAAGGCAGAAAAACATACCTTTACTGCTGAGAAACCTGATACACACGACCTCAGCCAGGTGACCAAGGTTGAACTTAACTGTCATGTCATGTGGATTGTATGCTCTCTTGATAGGGGGTGATGAGAATGGCACTTACTTTCTTGGTCTTCCTCTCGAAAACCCGTAACCCCAGTGTCATCATGAGGAAATCACCTGGCAAATCCCGGTCGAAAGACATTCTACAAAATACCTGGCCAGTGGTCATCAAAGCTGTCAAGAGTCATCAGAAACAAGGGAAGTCTGAGAAACTATCACAACCAAGAGCACCCTAAGACGGCATGATTATTTTAAATATAATGTAGCATCCTGTATGTGAGGCTGAAACAGAAAAAGGACATTTGATTAAAATGGAGGAAGTCTGAATAAAGTGAGGACTTTGGGTCATAATAATGTATTAGGATCGGTTCACTAACCGTATCAAATGCTAATGACACTTTAGTGCAAGATGCATAGGGGAAACTGGGTGAGGGATATGAGGGACCTCCCTGTACTATCTTCACAACTTTTGTATAAATATAAATCTCTTTTAAGGTAAAATGTCTAGATAAAACAAACAACAACAACAAGGCCACTGCCAAATCTAGTCTGAAGACAACAAAACAAGAACATTGCCCAAGTCACAAAAGGCACCAAACACCTGCCATCCTGGCTGATGTGAGTGACTACTGCTTCTGTGCCAACAATAGCTTTTTTCAAATCTTCGTTCCTCTAGGATAAGGTTTACAAATACACCCAGTCACAAAATTACCACCCACTTCCTGGCAGCATCCAATCCAGAGCCAAACCCTGCTTCAGGAAACCCTCCTCTAAATCACCTAGCTGAAGCCCAGATCTTATTTCTTTCTAACACTCTCTTCCTGAGAGTCTCCATGGTTCCCTCATGCCTTGCAGTCTCCTTTTGTTCTTTGAGTAATGAACTCAACTTGTTCATCAAGCAATAAACTGTACCCAGAAAGTTGAGCTTGTTTAACTACAGGTGTGTTGCTGGTGGTCTTTGACTGCAGAGTGGTGACAAGATAAAGAAAATGCCTCTAGCTTCTTGAAAAACCATTCTACCTCCCTGGAGACATCTTTACCTTTCAAAATTTCCCCATCCTCATGTGGCCTGTTCAACCCTAGTTTTGGACCTTTCCCCTGGCTGCCTTTATTCCTTTGGCATCAACCTTGCTCTCATCTTTAACTTTGCGTTTTTGCAAACCTCTCTTCAAAAATTGTCCAGCATTTGATCCAACCACATGTGTTCTGCTCCAGTAAGTGGCTCTCTGCTGTCCTTGGCTGTACATGCTCACAGGAACCTAGGAGGATTTCCTATGCATGGGCGGTCTCCACTGGGAAAACAGTTGACCAAGCCAGTGGTTGGAGAAGGCACAGTGGTGTTGACTCACCACTGTGGGCATGTAATTACATGGCTGTATTTCCACCTGCCTGCCATCTTCCTAGATCACTTACCTTCAGGCCACACTGGGCAATTACTTATAAAATATGAACGCCTTAAATGTCTATCAGGAGGTGCCTGTCTGAATAGATTTTGGTGAATCCATTCAGTGGATTACCTTGTAGCCATTAAAAAACATGTGGTGGATTTCTGTATGGTAATGTGTAAAGATGGCCACATACATCATTACAAGAAGAAAGCAAGCAAGTTGGAAGTGCGTACACTGCACACCCTGTGACGCCAGTTCTACAAACAATGGTAAGCTTTTTTAGTGTTTAAATATTTGGATGGATACATAATAAATAACATGCGGCCACAATGGAGTATAACTGCAGAGAGAGACAATGTGATTTTTCCTCTGGGGGCTGTACATTTGATTGGTTTTCTGTGAGCACTGAAATGCTTCCTGTCACATTACATATAATCGATGCATAGAGTCCAGGGTAAAATTATATAGAACAACAGAAAATATGACCAGCTAAGTGTTAGAGGGGACCTTTGATCTTTTTCCTCATAACTGGTATAAACAAAACTTGTTAAAATCCCACCAACCAAGTGAGATATCCATCTGTACTTCCACTTTGAACTTTCCATTTGTAAGGGGGTTATCCATCAAGATGCTTGCCCTGTTTGCTTTCCCCAGGTAAACATATATCCAGACTGTGTTCGACAATGGATCCATGGCCGTGTGAGGTAGCAATTTTGTACTCGGATCCTTGTCATCGCCTTGCCACATTCACCTGCCTGTCCCCCTTGCCAGGGGGTTATCAGTTGGAATCAACTCACATGTCTATCAACAGGGGCCTGTCTGAATGAACTCTGGTGAGTCCATTCTGTGGATGACACAACATTCATTGAAAGCAATGTGATGGATTTTTGTGTGCCAATGTTCAATGAAGCCCGTGTACATTCTAAAACGAAAAAAGCAAGTTTACAGGACAATGTATGTAATATGAAATTATTTTCGAAATGCCAGAGAAAACTTCTATAGCAAAATATCTGAAAGGAATCACGGAAATATCGTGATTGCCTCTAGACTTTAGAACTGGACAAGAGAGAAGTTGTGCTTTTCACTCGGTGTCCTGTATTTTGATATTTTTCAATGAGCATTTAAACATGTTTTGCCCCCACAAATATATTCTGTAAATGTACATTTTCAGCGTGAAGCAATATGGTAAAACAGAAAATGTAGCACATTTAATGTGAAAGGGGGCCTTTTATGTTCCTCCATAACACGTCCAGCTAGAAAGTGTTAAAATCTCACGCTGTGAAGTGTTTGTTTCACGCAAGTACAGAGGATTCAGAAAGTGATTTTTAAAAGCAGATTGTGCTCATAAAGAAACAAATCTGTGAGGTTTTCCAACTGGGACGTGTTAATGACACAAGGCAAATGAGGAACCTTTAGCCAATATGGAAGTAAACACAGCACAGAACTCTCTTCAAAGGAAGCATAAACACACACATGCATACACAGGGCAAGCATCAAACTAACACAGACACAGACCTTTAACTGGTGCTCAACGTCTGTCCCCTGTACCCCTAGAGAACAAAATGGAAGCAGTGCTGTCTTCTAGGACCTCGCCTCAGAATCCACACAGCTTCACTTGTGCTGTACTCTGTTAAAGCTGGCTCAACCTGTCAAGATTCAAGGGCAGGGGGCATAGACCCCCCCCCCTTGATGATAGGTGTAGGAGCTTCCTACTGCTGTGTAACAAATGACCACAAATTTAGTGGCTTAAAACAGCACAAGTTTATTTTAGTACAGTTCTGGAAGACAGAAGTCTAAAATCAAGGTGCCAGCTGGGCCGAGTTCCTTCTGGAGGCTTTTCTGGACAAACTATTTCCTCACCTTTTTCAGCTTCCAGAGGACACCTGCGTTGCTTGGCTCAGGGTCCCTTCCTGGCATCACTCCAAACTTTAGCTCCTGTCCTCATATGTCCTAGTACTCACTCTGACCCTCCTGCCTCCCTCTTGCAAGGTCTCTTGTAATTACTTTGGATTGACCTGGATAATACTGCATAATGTCCCTAACTGAAGACCCTTGACATGATCACATATGCACTCTTCCTTTTGTGTTGGAAGGCACCGTATTAATCTGTTCTGGGGAATAGGTCTTGGACATCTTGAAGGGCATTTTTTCTGCCTGCCATAGATTGTTAGGACATCATTTACAGCCATCTTTAGCACAACCACAGCAAAGAAAGTAACAAAGACCTGGAGACTTGTCAAGGTGCTTCAGTTGGTAAACATATGGGAGATTTCTCAATGCTAATTATGTCATCTCTCATAACGAAGGGGAAGAATTGTAGCAAGAACCACAGATGTCCTTCACCCTTCTTTCCTGCCTTGGTGCATCGGAGGGCTCTTTAGCATGGGGGAAATTGCCCTGAGAGTAACATCTTGGGAGGAGGAACTTCACCCTGCCCAGGATAGACCAAAGAGGGTCAGCAGGTAGAGCAGTGGAGGTCTTGCCTCTCATACTGCAGACTAGGATGAGAGGCCTCCTGTCTTTCACTGCCTGCCTTTCATACTCTCTCCTTCTTAGTGAGGGAACCTAGTTGGGAAGAGATGTCCGAAGAAGAATTTTTGTAAAATGTAATGCTGATAAGACTCAAGAGACCACTCTCAGACCTGATGATACCGTCTGACTCTTTTTAAAAGGCCTCACATTTTAGTTCTTGAAGTCGTCTTCAATAATTTATACGTTCCTATTCTTGTGTTCAGTATTAGAGATGCCAATTGAAAGTAATTATCTAAACTATATCAATATGTTTGTAACATTTTAATACTCAAGATCCTTAACAATGTGAAACCAACCCTTGCTAGACCTCCGAGAAGTCCTGTCTGAACATGCAAACTGTAAACAACCGGATGGGAGAAAGGAACCCGGCAACATCCCCAAACCCAACTGTTAACAACCAAGAAGTGGGGGCTGAGTGAGCTTAGTATAAATGCAAAAGAGAGCCAGAGGGATGAGCTCTGGATGCATTCTACTTCACATCTGTTACAGAGGACTGGAGGACAAGAAGTAGAGGGCTGGCCCGGGTTTAAGGGTGAGCTTTGTTTATATATGGCAGTATTCAGCCCATATCGCCGGGCTAGAAATGAGAAAGTGTTGCAAGAAGAAAGCCCGTGCAGTTTCCTGGAGGTGCCCATGACTGTTTCTGCTCGGGATGGCCTGTGTGCTGCAGGGGCAAGTGGACAAAGTGTAATGTCTCTCCTCCGTTACCTGATGCTGAGCCGCCTGGGGGCTGATTCCCCTGTGTATTCCTTACTTTCCTGGATTTTAACCTAGACGACATACTTGGCACACTATGAAACCATCCCTGCAGACTCCGGGGCGGGGGGTGTGGGTAAGGGGGGTGGTCAAGGTTGCAAAAACCTTAGAGGGACCCCTACAGGTCCTCTCTATGTTCAGGAGGGAAGACAAGTAAGGGATTCTGGAGGAGACTGTTGTCAGCCTGATTTAGAGAGGCTTGGTCTTTCCTGGGTTTTCAATTTAACCTCCCTTTTCTATTGCTACCTTCATACCTAGGCAACTGTTAAGCATTACTCTGTAACAGAGAACTTCTCTATAGCAAAATCACTCTATGACAAAAGATTACAAATTGCTCTATAACAGCAAATTCTTAAGAAGGAATGGAGAGTACAAAAATGCAGGCATTCAGAATGGGGAGCAAGGCCATCTACTCTGTGTCCTGATGAAACAAAAGCAATTGTGAGTCCCCAGACTGCATGCTACAAGTGCGCTCTACAAATCAAATCCTGATTTTCTTATGGTCTTTAGGATATAAGCCTTCAAGAACATCTAAATAAACTTCAAAGGAGAAATGGAAAGAACCTCAACCATTAATCAAAGTGCAATATAACAAAAAATTGACCGGCACATGTCCACATTGTCCAGTTCTTGAGGCAAGGAGGAAATGAAATAGAAACTGAAAAAAGAAACGTGCAAAATCAGAAGTAAGAACATTGTCTATAACTTATGGAATGTGACCAAAGCTAGACTTAAAGTACAAGTCATAGCCTTAAATGCACTTATCGTTTCAAACAACATAGAAGGAGAGTACAATAGGCTGATATTTTTGGAAAGCTCACTGTGAATAGCACCTGCACACCAATATTTCATCTTCCTGCTATGTATGTGTTGGCCAGTGTTTACTGTCCCTCGTAGTGCTTATGAGTTGCCATTATTTCTTCGAAATAGTCCGTACTTCAAAGGTGGACTGTGTTGAGGGCTCAAAGCATGCACAAACAGAACACTGTGGTTGTATTGAAGAAAGTGATCCTGGCACGTGCTGGGGGCAGGAGTCAAGAGAGATACTTTTCGCCACCGTTCAGGGAAGCATCTCCAACCTCAATTGCTCAGACAATGTGGTAATGAGACTGAAATAGGAAGAGCATATGCCTGTCCACTTGATTAAAATATTGCATAGATAAAGATCAGTCGGGCACCTCATGCTTCCTGCTGTATGGTCCTGAGTTCTGAAAGGAATGCCACTGCTTACATACTCCTTACCCCTATGATGTGGTTGGCTTGGGGCAAAGACATTTTTATCGAAATGATGAAGCAAGATCTGCCTAGGCAGAAAAATATGCAATGTAGGGCAGTGGCAAGGGTAGGTGAACATTTAATAGCAAAATGCAAAGCTATTCTCTTAAATGAGGTCGACGAAAACTCTACTTCCAAGACAGCCTACCGCAAGCAAAGGCCTTTATGAGTAACTGTTCATTTCTGTAGGACCTGTTTCCCTCAAGATATGCTTAGAGAACTCTCTAAAGTGTGCAGCTTGGTGCATCATATGGTCTGCTCTCTTTATGAAGCTTTTAGAGCAGTGCCTACATTTGTATGGCTTCTCCCACGTATAGATTCTTAAGCGAATAACAAGACTTGATCTCTGTCTGTAGCTTGTCCCGCAAGTATCACATACAAATGGTATCCCCTCAGCGTGTGTTCTCAGGTGCAAAAAAGAGCTGTCGACTGACTAAAGCTTTCCCCACAACTGTGACAACCTTGAGATTTTTCACCTGTGAAAGCATTCGGGCGTCCTGTCAGACTTGATCTAGGAGAAACACTTTTCCTGCACTCAAGGCACTCATACATTTCCTTATCACAACGTCTTCACAGGTGCTGTGAGGTGCGACTTATTATTCGCTTGTTATGCACTGTGCATTCACAGGGGTCTCCCACACGTGAACTGGCTGGTGCCGATAACGGTTAGACCTATGAGGAAATCCATTCCCGCATTCAGGGCACTTGTGAGGCAGCTCTCTTGAATGAATGTTGAAGTGCCTAGAAAGTAGCTTCTCTCAAGCAAAACATTGTCTGCACTGAGAACTGCAGGATTCAAAGGGCGTGATTCAGTTACCTGACCCCAAGAGAGGTGGGCAAGTGTTCACTGAACGCCTGGGAAGAAATAAAAGAAAAATGCAGCCTTAATCACGGTAAAGAGGTTTAGGATGTCGCTTGGGAGCTTCTACCTTTCCACTAGGCATCGAAGATGGCTCTTCTTCTTCCCCATCTCTCTGTTCTCCTTGGAGCGGGGTGACATCTGCAATTCCTATCTCTTCTCTCGGGTTTGATATTGGCAAAGAAAATGAAGAAAAAATGTCAGAGCAGAAAAAAAAAAAAAAAACCTGGAGAGCGTGTATTCATTTTTTGTTTCTTTAGACAGGAATGCACTTCATGGTCGCAATTTACAAAAAGACTGTGAATGGCCCGGGCATCACCCCGCGCCCCCCAAGCCCCGAAGGGCAGCTACTGGGTGACACGACGTCTGTGGACTGTCAGAGTCCCTGTGTAGCAGAGAGCGGAGAGCTCAAACCCAGAGGTGCCTCTCAAGCCCAGAACCCACAAGCAAGAGTCCCGCAGAGAAACCTCCTCATTGTTCTCAGAGTTCAATTGTTTTAATTTTTAGCTCCCACAAATGAGTGAGAAGATGCAAAATGTGTCAAAATGTGTCTTCCTGTGCCAAGCTTATTTCCCTTAACATAATGTCCTCCAGTTTCTATTTATTCCTGATTCTCTGTTGGTAGCTTATACGTATCTAGGAATTTTCCCATTATTTCTAGGTCTTCCAATTCGTTGGCATATAATTTTTGATAGTAATCTTTTATGATCCTTTGTATTTCTGTGGTACCAATTGTAATGTCTCCTCTTTTATTTCTGGTTTTCTTTATGTTGTCTTCTTTCTGTTTTTCTTAGTTAGTGTAGCTAACAAAGACGAATTTGTTTATCTTTTAAAAAATCCAACTCTTGATTTCATTGCATTTTTTCTATTGCTTTTATAGTCTCTTTTTCATTTATTTTTGCTCTGATTTTTGTTATGTTCTCACTTGTGCTAATTTGTTCTTAGTGTGTTTGTCTTTCTCTAGTTCCTTGAGGTGTAATGTTAGCTTTTTTATTTAAGATATTTTTGCTCTCTCGATACAGGCATTTGCTGCTATGAATTTCTCACTTGGAAAGGCTTTTACTTCATCCCATACGTTTTGGTATGTTGTATTACCATTGTTGTTTGTGTCAAGGTATTCTTTATCTCACTTTTGAGTTCCTCTTTGGCCCATTTGTTGTTCGGTGGCTCGTGCGTCAATTTCCACATATTTATGAATTTCCTGATTGCCCCAATTATTGGTTTCTAGATTCATATCGTTGTGATCAGAAAACATACTTGATATGATTTCAGTCCTCACAATCAATTGTTTTGACGTGTCTTGTGACCAAACATAGGACCAATCTATCCTGGAGAACGTTCTGTGTGCACTGGAGAAAAACGTGTATTTCTGTTACTCTCCGATGGAATGTTCTGTAGAAGTCTGTTAGGTCCATTTGGTCTAAGGTGTAGTTTAAGTTCAATGTTCCTTTTGTCTGGATGATCTTTCCATTATTGAAAGTGGGTATTAAACTCCCCTACTATTATTGTATTGTGGTTCATCTTTCCCTTCAGATCTACTAATATTTCCTTTATGCATGTTGGTGGTCTCGTATTGGGTGTACTTATACTTACAATTGTTCAGTTATCTTGAGTAATGGATGTCTTTATTATTATAGAGTGACTTTCTTTGTCTCCTTTGCTCTCTTTTGACTTACAGTTATTTCATCTGATATGGGTAAAGATACCCTTGCTCTCTTTTTGGTTTCTGTTTTCATAGAATATATTTCTCAATCCCTTCACTTTCAGTCTATGTGCTTCTTTCATGTGACGTGAGTCTCTCGTAGGAGGATAGAGTTTGGTAAGACTGAAAGCTTTTCCCCTGAGATCAGGAACAAGATAAGGATGCCAGCTTTACCACATCTATTCAGTATTGCACTGGACATTTGAGCCAAATCAATATAGAAAAAAAAGAAAAGAAAGAAGGAGTTTTTGAAGCGGAAAGTTAAAAGCCATCTCTATTAAAAAATGACATGATATTAAATATGCAAAATATAGAGAGAATGTCATGAGAGGTAATAAAGTTTTGGTCTCTGTGGGGCCTTGTAGGGCCCTGAAAGTGTTTCGGACGTTACTGTACATGACATTTGAAATCCCTGAAAGGTTTGGAGCTTTCCAGTGATCCCTCGGGCTGTGTGGTTATGAACAGGCTGGAAGGAGCCAAAACATGAAGCAGGGTGACCAGTTAGGATGGGTCTTCTGTAATTCCTTGGCACTGTGACTGTTATCTGTTTGTCTTTCCTCTCCTGTAGAGAAAACAGGCATGATCACTGCAAAAGATGAACACACAGAGGGAGGGGGAAAGTGAGGGTCTTAAGAACCAGGTGGAAGCAGTGCTGGGGCATCAAGAGAGGTCTACAGGATGGAGGACAGTAGTCCCCAGTGCGCGGGCTGGAAGCGTTCACTGAACGTAGAGGAATGCTGAGAGTCATGGGAATGAATTGGGGTGGTAATAGGTCATGAAAGGAGCATAGTGTGCGTGGCCTGTCTTTTCATCAAGTCTCAGCATGAAAAACATAAGAGAGGGGAAGGAAGATGAATGCAGGCTCCTTCTTTATGGTACTTGTAATTGCAGAGACTTATAGAGTATGTAATCTATGCTGGACACAGTCTTGTGCCCATTATGTGTGACAACTAACTTAATCCTCAAAGCTCTGCAAGGCAGGGATTATTATCATAGCCTTTTTTTGTAGATGAGGAACTGAATGTCTAAGGAAGTTGAACAACTTGCCTAAAGGCCCCAAGCCTGGGAGAATTGGGATTTGGGTCCAAGCAGCCTGGCTCTGTCATCGGTGCCCATAAGCACAGTGTTTGACTCAGTAGCCTGAGGCCAGTTACCTGCTGAGTGCAGACACCCACCCTTCTGTTTCCTTCTTCCTCCCTTCATTCAAGAAACACTCCCCAGGAAGAGATAAAGACCCTAGAGGGAGTGGGTGGTTGACAGATCAGGACAAGACTTGACACGTATCTGTGGCCATTTAGAGACATGGTGGAGGGATTGGCTTCACACAGAAGGAGGTGACAGGGATCCCTCACTGGGGCTCCGTGACTGCACTTCTGGGGGTCTCTGAATTGTACCAGACAGGTTGTGGTTCAGGAGGTTTTAGGAAGGAACAGGTCCACGTTAGCCTCAGATTTTCCAAGGCATAGAAAGCCCACCTGTATCCCACGTCCCCAAAATAAAAATGTGAGGCTCTACTGCTCTGAGTTAAAGAACGCAGTTAGACAAGTGTGTGGGTAGCAGCAGGGATCCCACAGCATCTACCGAGTAAGAGCGTGATGAGACCCAGGACATTATGGATACATTGTTAGACAAATCTGTTCACCACCTGACACACATAGACTTGTTAGATTGTAATAGCAGTGCTAGATTATTTCTCAATTGTTCACTTAATCTACATACTCAAGAGTTTTAGACTAATAGACTATACTTGTTTTAAAGAAAAATTGAGTGGAAAGTACTGACAGTTCACATATGCCCACCACCACCGTCTCCTCTATGATTCACATCTTGCACTAGTGTGGGACATTTGTTACCACCGAAGAGCCAGTATTGATACATTATTATTAACTAAAGCTGGTAATTTATATGGGGCTCACTCATTGTGTTGCATAGTCTATGGGCCCTGACAAATGTAATCAATCGCACTTGGTCATGGCGTATATTTCTTTGTACACCTTATTGGATTTAATTTGATAATGTATTATTGGGAATATTTACATTGGTGTTTGTGAGAGATATTAGCCTATAGTTTTCCTTCCTTATAACATCTTTGTCTGATTTTGGTATTAGGGTAATACCGGCCTCAAGGAATGAGTTAGGAAGAATTCTCTTTGATTCAAACTTTTAAAGAGATTGTAGACAATTCGTATAGTTTAAAACTTAAATGTTTGGTAGAATTTCCCAGTAAACGCAGCCGGGTTTCCTGATTTCCGTTTTGGAAGGTATTAATTATTGATTCACTTTCCTTAATAGTCATAGGCCTATTCAAAGTATCTGCTTCTTCTTCTGTGTGTTTTGATAGATTGTGCCTTTTCAGAATTGTTTTATTTCATCTAGGTTATGGAATCTGTGGGAGTTAAGTTGTTTATTATTCATTTAATGTACATGGGATCATTGGTGGTGGCCCCTGTTTCACTTCTGATATCAGTATTTGTGTTCTCTCTCTCTCTCTTTTTTTTTTACTTAGCCTAGCTAGAGGTTCAAAATTGTTTTGATCTTGTCAAAGAGCCACCTTTTAAAAATTCTTTCCAACTTTTATTTTAGGTTCAGGGGGTACATGCACAAGTTTGTTATATGGAAAATTGCATGTCATGGGGGCTTCGTATACAAATTAGTTCATCACACAGAAAATAAACATAGTACTCATCAGGTAGTTTTTCTATCCTCGTCCCCCTCTCACCCCCCACGGTCACATAGGCCCAGGTGTCTATTTGTCTATTGTTTGTTTCCATGTATACTCAAGGTTTGGCTCACACTTGTAAGCGAGAACACGTAGTACTAGGTTTCCTGTTCCTGCATTTATTCATTTAGGATAATGCCCTCCAGCCCCACCCTGTTGCTGCAAAGGACACAATCTCATTCTTTTTGATGACTGTATAGTATTCCATGGTATAGATACACCAGATATTCTTTATTCAGTCTACCATTGATGGCCACTTACGTCGATTCCATGTATTTGCTGTTGTGAATAGTGCTGCAGTGAACATATGTGTGCATCTGTCTGTATGGTACGATGATTTATAAAATTAGTTAGGTATATATCCAGTAATGGGATTGGTGGGTCGAATGGTAGTTCTGTGTAAGTCCTTTGAGAAATCTCCAAACTGCTTTCCACAGTGGCTGAACTAATTTACATTCCCACCAGCAGTGTATGAGCATTCCCTCTTCTCCACAGTCATGCCAGCTTCTGTTACTTTCTGACTTTTTAATGATAGCCATTCTGACTGACTGGTGTGACATGGTCTCACACTGAGGTTTTAATTTGCATTTATCTGATGATTAGTGATGTTGAGCATTTTTTCATATGCTTCTTGTGGCACGCGTATATCTTCTTTTGAGAAGTGTCTGTTCATGTCCTTTGCTCATTTTTAATGGGGCTGTTTGTTTTATGCTTGTTAATTTCTTTAAGCTGCTTATGGAATTTGGATATTAGACCTTTTTCAGATGCAGAATTTGCAAATTTTGCTCCCATTATAGAGGTCGTCAGTTTACTTTGTTGATAGCTTCTTTTGCTGTGCAGAAGCTCTTTGGTTCAATTAGGTCCCATTTCTCAATTTTTGTTTTTGTCATAATTGTCTTTGGTGTTTTCATCATGAAATCTTTGCCAGGGCCTATGTCTAGAATGGCACTTCTTAGGTTGTCTTCTAGGATTTTTTTTTAATAATTATCTGTTTACATGTAAATCTTTAATCCATCTTGAGTTGGTTTTTGTGTATGGTGAAATGGAGTGGTCCAGTTTCACTCTTCAGCATATGGGTAGCCAGCATAGGGAGGTATCAATTAACTGCCACATTTCTTACCTCAAGAACCGGGAGATCATCCCTCCTGATCTGGAAACCTCTACACCGCTGCCACCAAGCTCCTCACCTCCGTGCACAAGATTATAAAGGTCAGAGCTCTGTGCTGGTACATGTGAGGATGCATGTGGCAGCTCCACAAGTTTCCTTGATCACACTTGTGCTGTTGGCTACTGACAGCAATCCATGAGTGGGCACTCTACAACAAATTTTTATCAGAAGACCATAACTATTCTACAAAATCTGAGAAATAGAAGCAACTGATAAGCTTGATAAAAACAAGAATGCAGGTAGCTCAGGAGAACTCAACAGTGGATCTTCTAAATCACATTTTCTGTAAAGAAATGGTATCATCAGACTGAGCAGGAAAATACTCAGTCATATAGTCTAGTCCAGAGCTCCAAAACTGGCAGGACAAAACCATGATCGACTCCGCTAGGTTGAGGTGAAAAGTATGAAACCAAGTAACTACGGTCAGGGGACTCAGTCAATAGCAAACACAAGGGTGTGTATGCAGTGGGCAGTTCTCAGATAAATGACACCAGCTGGATGGACCAATCAGCGTGAGACCCCTGCTTTTACCTGAAGGATACAAATACAATACATGGACATTTTGACATGTCCAGTAAGTAAAACTCAAAAATTAGTTCTTTAAGTAGAAATGCACGTATAACACACAATGGAGACAACTGAAAGACAAAGACACACCCAAACTCACAGCATCCCTTAAGGTAAACCCTGTCAAAACCATGAAGAGCTAATGTCATGGGACCATGCTTTGACTCAGAGTCCTCCAGGTGAATTTCCCCACTGCTGTAGGACTGCTGTAATGTGTTGAGACTCAGAAAACTATGGGCTAATGTTTCCATGTTGTTACACGGCCATTGCAAAATATTACATGCGATTTTAAGAATCAAGGAAAAGCAGTTACAGGCATACCTCTGACCTATTGCATTTTTGGGTCTTCACCACTGCAATAAAGTGAGCCACACAAATATTTTGATTTACCAGTGCATATAAAAGTTTCATTTACCATATAAAGAAATATATTTAGTGAGCAATAGCATTATGTCTACAAAACAACATACACACTTTAATTAAAAAATACTTGATTGCTAAAAAAGACTAACGATAGTCAGAGCCCCCAGCAAGTCATCATCTTCTTGCTGGTGGAGGGTCTGGTCTTGATGTTGATGGCTGCTGGCTGACCAGCGTGGTGGTTGCCGGAGGGTGGAGTGGCTTTGGAAATTCCTTAAGAGAAGACAACGATGAAGTTGGTCACATTCATTTGACTCTTCCTTTCATGAAAGATTTCTCTGTGGCATGCAATGCTGTTTGATAGCATTTTACCCAGAGTAAAACTTGCTTTAATATCGCACCCAATCCTCTCAACAATCCCCCCGCCCACACACACACACACACACACACACCTGCTTTGTCAACTGCATTAATGTAATATTTTAAATCCTATGTTGTCATTTTAACAACGTTCACATCTTCTGCACTGGGAGTCGATTCCATCTGAAGAGAACACTTTCTTTACTCATCCATAAGAAGCAACTCATCCATTCGAGTTTTATCAATTCACTCACATCTTCAGGCTCCACTTCCAATTCCAATTCTCTTTTTATTTCCAATACATCTGCAGTAACTTCTTCCAGTCAAGTCTTTAACCATCAGTGTCAGCCAGAGGTTTGTAATCAACATCTTCCACACTCTTGTTGACATTCATATTTTGACCTCCTCCCACGAATCATGAATGTTCCTAATGGAATCTAGAATGGTGAATCATTTCCAGAAGGCTTTCTGTTTACTTTGTCCAGCTCCATCAGAGGAGGTTTTCCATTTACTTTGTCCAGCTCCCTATGGCAGCTGTAGCCTTATCAAATGTATTTCTTAAATAAGACTTGGCAGTCAGTCAAAATTACTGCTTGATCTATGGGCTGCAGAATGGATGTTGTGTTAGCAGGCATGGAAACAACATTCATCTTCTTGTACATTTCCATCAGGGCTCCTGGGTGACCACTGCATTGTCAATGAGCAATAATATTTTGAGAGGAATCTCTCTTTTCTTTTTCTTCCTGAGCAGTAGGTCTCAAGAGTGGGCTTAAAATATTCAGCAAACCATGTTGTAAGCAGGTGTGCTGTCATCCAGGCTTTGTTGTTCCATTTATAGAGCATGGGTAGAGCTGATTTAGCATAGTGCTTCAGGGCTCTAGCATATTTGGAATGATAAACGAGCATTGGTTTCAACTGAATATGTTTAGGTGAATTAGCCCTTAACATGAGAGTCAGCCTGTCCTTTGAAGGTTTGAAGGCAGGGATTGACTTCCCCTCCCTAGCTATGAAAATCCTACCTAACATCTTCCAATAGAAGACAGTCTAATTCAGACTGAAAATCTGTTGTTCAGTGTAGCCACCCTCATCATCTTTTTTTTTTCATTGTACCATCTGTTTAATTGTTTATTTTTACAAATACAAAGATTTCCCATGTCATGTTTTTAGATATCTTGGGGGAAGAAATTTCTTTGTTTTATTTCTTTTTTTAAATTTTATTATTATTATACTTTAAGTTTTAGGGTATGTGTGCACAACGTGCAGGTTTGTTACATATGTATACATGTGCCATGTTGGTGTGCTGCACCCATTAACTCGTCATTTAGCATTAGGTATATCTCCTAATGCTGTCCCTCCCCCCTCCCCCCACCCCACAAGAGTCCCCGGTGTGTGAGGTTCCCCTTCCTGTGTCCATGTGTTCTCATTGTTCAATTCCCACCTATGAGTGAGAACATGCGGTGTTTGGTTTTTTGTCCTTGCGATAGTTTGCTGAGAATGATGGTTTCCAGCTTCATCCATGTCGCCACAAAGGACATGAACTCATCATTTTTTATGGCTGCATAGTATTCCATGGTGTATGTGTGCCACATTTTCTTAATCCAGTCTATCATTGATGGACGTTTGGGTTGGTTCCAAGTCTTTGCTATTGTGAATAGTGCCGCAATAAACATACGTGTGCATGTGTCCTTATAGCAGCATGATTTATAATCCTTTGGGTATATACCCAGTAATGGGATGGCTGGGTCAAATGGTATTTCCAGTTCTAGATCCCTGAGGAATCGCCACACTGACTTCCACAATGGTTGAACTAGTTTACAGTCCCACCAACAGTGTAAAAGTGTTCCTATTTCTCCACATCCTCTCCAGCATCTGTTGTTTCCTGACTTTTTAATGATTGCCATTCTAACTGGTGTGAGATGGTATCTCATTGTGGTTTTGATTTGCATTTCTCTGATGGCCAGTGATGACGAGCATTTTTTCATGTGTTTTGGGGCTGCATAAATGTCTTTTTTTGAGAAGTGTCTGTTCGTATCCTTCGCCCACTTTTTGATGGGGTTGTTTTTTTTTTCTTGTAAATTTGTTTGAGTTCATTGTAGATTCTGGATATTAGTCCTTTGTCAGATGAGTAGGTTGCAAAAATTTTCTCCCATTCTGTAGGTTGCCTGTTGACTCTGATGGTAGTTTCTCTTGCTGTGCAGAAGCTCTCTAGTTTAATTAGATCCCATTTGTCAATTTTGGCTTTTGTTGCCATTGCTTTTGGTGTTTTAGACATGAAGTCCTTACGCATGCCTATGTCCTGAATGGATTGCCTGGGTTTTCTTCTATGGTTTTTATGGTTTCAGGTCTAACATGTAAGTCTTTAATCCATCTTGAATTAATTTTTGTATAAGGTGTAAGAAAGGGATCAAGTTTCAGCTTTCTCCATATGGCTAGCCAGTTTTCCCAGCACCATTTATTAAATAGGGAATCCTTTCCCCATTGCTTGTTTTTGTCAGGTTTGTCAAAGATCACATAGTTGTACATGAGTGAACTCCCATTCACAATTGCTTCAAAGAGAATAAAATACCTAGGAATCCAACTTACAAGGGATGTGAAGGACCTCTTCAGGGAGAACTACAAACCACCGCTCAATGAAATAAAAGAGGATACAAACAAATGGAAGAACATTCCATGCTCATGGGTAGGAAGAATCAATATCGTGAAAATGGTTATACTGCCCAAGGTAATTTATAGATTCAGTGCCACCCCCATCAAGCTACCAATGACTTTCTTCACAGAATTAAAAAAAAAACTACTTTAAAGTTCATATGGAACCAAAAAAGAGCCCGTGTTGCCAAGTCAATCCTAAGCCAAAAGAACAAAGCTGGAGGCATCATGCTACCTGACTTCAAACTATACTACAAGGCTACAGTAACCAAAACAGCATGGTTCTGGTACCAAAACAGAGACTCTGGATAATGTGCTGCAGCCTCAACTTCTGCATTTGATGCTTCATCTTGCACTTTGAAAATATTTTCTTTTCAAGTTTTTAGAGGCAGCATCTTGCTCTTTTACCCAGGCCAGAGTAAAGTGGCATGATCACAGCTCACTGCAGCCTCGAACTCCTGGGCTCAAGTGATCCCCCACCCACCATAGCCTCCTGAGTAGCTGAGACTACAGGTGTGTGCCACCACCCTTGGCTCACTTTAATTTTTTTTTTTTTTTTGTAGAGGCAGGGTCTCACTACGTTGCCCAGGCTGGTCTCAAACTCCCGGCCTCATGCAATGTTCCCAACTCAGCCTCCCAAACTGTTGGGGTTACAGGCATGAGCCACCCTGCCTGGGTGCCTATTGCACTTTTATGTTATGGAAACGGTTTAATCTGCTAGCTTACTTCTGCAGTTTCATTACCTCTTGCAGCCTTCATAGAACTGAAGAGAGTTAGGCCTTGTTCTGGATTAGGCTTTGGCTCAAGGGAATGTTGTGGCTGGATTGACCTTCTATCCGGACCACTAAAACTCTTCACACCGCTATCAGACTGTTTCTCGCTTTCTTATCATTGGTGTGCTCACTGCAGTAGCACTTTTGATTTCCCTCAAGAACTTTTCCCCTTTGCGTTCACAACTTGGGTGACTGGTGCAAGGGACCTAACTTTCAGCCCGTCTTGGCTTTTGACATGCCTTCTTCACGAAGCTTAATCATTTCTAGTTTTTGATTTAAAGTGAGAGACTTGTGAGTCTTCCTGTCACTTGAACACTTAGAGGCTATTTTGGGGTTATTGCTTGGCCTAATTTCCATATTGTTGCGTCTCAGGGAATAAGATATCCTGAGGAGAAGGAGAAAGATGGGGAACAGCTTGTCGGTGGAGTCATCAGAACACACACAACATTCGTTTAGTTCGCTGCTGTCTGATATGGGTGTGGTTCTTGGTGCCCCAACAGAATGACAATAGTAACATCAAAGATCACTGATCACAGATTACCATAGCAGATATCACAGGAATGAAAAAGTTGGAAATAAGAGTTACCGAAATGTGACACGGGAACACAAAGTGAGCACACGCTGTTGGATAAATGGCACCAATAGACTTGCTCGACATAGGGTTTCCACAAACCTTCAGTTTCGAAGAAACACAGTAGTTGCAAAGTGCAATGAAGAGAAGTGCAGTAAGATGAGGTATGCCTGAATGTAGAAGCCGTAAATGGCACTTTATTAATTTTCCCTGTTAGGAGAATTCTCCCCGTTGGGTGTAAAATCTGAAAACGTTGAGGGAAGGGGCACACACACATCTGTAATCATGACAGATTCCATGCTCATGTCTAAGTACAAGTTCCCAGAGCAGCGTTTTCTGGGCTACGGAGGAGAGGTCAAGATGTCTCACTTCTGGCATAAAGTGCACTCCACGTGTGTTGGCTCAGCACTCTAACAGAAAAACTTGTAGTCCCCAAGTTGATACTAGAATGGAGTCTACAACAGACCTTTCCAGAATTCTGTAGGACAGGCTGTGTCTGACTGATGGGGAGACTGAGAAAGTCATAGCAATTCACTAGACACAGCCCACTGCTGTTCTTGGCCAAGTGGATCAGAAAGAGTACAGCAGGTCTGCATACAAATAAGAAGAGGTGAGGGGAGCTCAGAACACCGACCCAAATCCACAACATTAGGAGGCCAGCTAGGATGGCAGTCAGTCTTCCTTATTTTGGGATATCATAGTAAGCACAATGGGCTGAGAGGGCAAATGCCAATGCATAGGAACATAGGGGAGATTACCAAAATTACACGTGTGTGTGTGTGTGTGTTTGTGTGTGTGTGTTTATTCTCTGGACACGTTTTGAGAGTCTTGCCTATTCAAATAACTCCAACACAGAATCTGGTCCTTACTTGGTGCCAACTATTCTTTCAGCTTCTGTGTATCAAAAGTACTAAAGATCAGGTATAACTCCCTGTGAAGACATAGTTTTGAATAAAGCATAAGAAGGGGAGAGGTGTGAGCAAATTACTCGTCATTCCTGCTTGTGCCTTCAGGTCCCATTTGCACAAGATCCACTTGATGGGGTTGTCTGAAAATGTGTCGCTTTGCCCAGATTCGGGAATATACAGTTGTGGGTGGCAATTGGTGACATGACATCATGGTGAGATGTTCCCAACGATTCTGTGCTCACCTCCAAACTCAAGTTCCAAGACCAGTCTTTTCTGGACTACGGAGAAGTACAGATGTTTACTTTCTGGCGTCAATCCAAGTGAAGTTAATGAAAAGGAGAAGGGAGCATGGTCTCTCTCTAGAACACCACTGTACATTGGCAAGAACCTCCTCTTGCGGCTTGTCGTGATCTACATAACATGTCTTGATATGCTGCACAAACACCCTCATGCACTGCCCCTTACTGCCTGCTATGGTTGCTTGCATCCCAGCCTGAATCCCCTGGAGAGATTTCTTCCCCTGTGGGACTGAATACCTGTTTTAATATAGGATATTTAAGGTAAAGAGCACCCCTCCAATGATTAGAAGAGACACAGATGGAAATAGGCATTTTATCACTTGCCGATCCTGGAGGGTACATGGCACACCTGGAGGGCACACATGTGTGGCAGGGAGCCCAGGCAGGGAGAGAGAAAGGGACCCGTGGGCCAACAACCTTATGCGCGTCCCAGGGGTTATCCAAACGGGTTTCCCGTGGGGAGTTTTAATTGGTGGGCTTAAAGCAGGCAGACACATGTTTCAGGAGGTCACACTATGACTGAGCAGTGGTCATTGCGGCCTATCTGTGCAAACTGTGCAGGGTATCAGGGTCAGTGGGGCTGGCCAAGTAGGCTATATGTACATCTTCATATGTACAGACCTGAAACATCTCATGATATTTCTTAAAAAGAGGAGGTGGCTTACATGGAATACAACTGATTATAGGTTGATAATGAAGACACATAATACGCATGTATGTATGTGTGTGTGTATATGCATGTATGTACATTTTAACGTGTATATTTATTATCTTACACACACATACACACAGAAATAAATTCTCCTGCTTCATTTATGTTTCCAGCATAAACTCTTAGGAGTGGAATTTCCTGTTCAAAGGTTTCTGATGAAGATTCAATCCATTGAGTTTTAAATCACTTTTCATGTTTCTCATTTGAATAGCCTAGTTCATAGCCCATACCACTTCACAATTGGTGTCTTTACAACCGTCCATACCAATGTCATGGTATTTCCCCTGTATTTGCTTTCACTGAGGTCTTGTGCACCAAGGTCTTGTGTCTCTCTATACCACTACTTGTGTCACTCTCCTAGTGGATGACCCATAAGACACCCCAGCCCCTCTGCTCTCCGACTCCACTCGTCCTCACAGTCAAACCTCAGGCTTCCCCTCAAGTTTCATTTCTCATCCCCAACCCTCCCTCCTCTGTTTCATCTCCTTTGCAAACACCATCACCTGTCAAACTTCATTCACTTTGTCATTCTCCGCTGGCAAAACTGGAGTCTAGTAAGGCCCAGCTATCCAACTATTCTCCACCTGCACCCAAGTAACAGAACTCTGCTGCATAAATTATAACAACAAATGCAGCTATATAGACCCATACCAAAATAGGGACACACATTTCACAGGGGCCACTCAATACTACCCAATAATCCTACTGTATTACCCCCAGGAAGTATGATTTTCCACAATCTGAGGTTATCTACGCTTCTAAATGTAACACAGCTGTGTTAATTTCCTAGGGAGGCCAAAACACATTACCACAACTGGGCAGCTTAAGACAACAGAAATTTATTCTGTGGCAGTTCTGCAGGCTACCAGTCTGAAATCAAGTTGTCAGTGAGGTTGGTTCCTTCTGGTGAGCTCTGATGGAGAGTCTATTACAAGTTTCTGGAGGTTACCAGTAGTCATTGGTGGCTTTTTTTGGGTTGTAGATGCATCACTCCAAGCACTTCCTCCTTCATCTGATGGTGCTCTTATCTGTGTGTCTGTGTGTCCAATATCCCTCTTCTTATAATGCCACCACTCACTAGATTAGTGGTGTATGACCAATCCTAATGCTGTGGGACCTCATCTTAATTTGACTTTTTCGTTTTTTATTTTATTTTTTTGCAAAGACCCTATTTCCAAATAAAGTCACATTCACAGGTATTGGGATTTAGAACTTGAGCATATCTCTTTAGGGGCGAAACTGAACCCACGACAACTGCTCTTGTACATTTTGATTACTCCAATATTCTATGATTGTCAATGAAAAATTAGGACACACAGATAAGCAGACATTTCCTCTTATTTCTCTGAGAAAACAAAGGCCATAGCCGGGCACCGTGGCTCATGCCTGTAATCCCAGCACTTTGGGAGGCTGAGACAGGTGGATCACCTGAGGTCAGGAGTTGGAGACCAGTCTGACCAACATGGTGAAACCCCGTCTCCACTAAAAATACAAAAATTTAGCTGGGCACGGTGTGTGCCTGTAATCCTAGCTACTCAGGAGGCTGAGACAGGAGAATCGCTAGAACCCAGGAGGCAGAGGTTGCAGTGAGCCGAGATCACGCCATTGCACTCCAGCCTGGGGAACAGAGCGAGACTCCAATTCAAAAAATAATAAGAATTTTTTTTAAAAAAGAAAACAAAGGCCGTGAGACAGGAGCTCCTCTGCGAACCTCCTGACACCCAGCCTGGCTTTCTCCTCCTTCTCTCTTGTAACAGTGAAAGGACATATCAGCCCCTTCCCAGGGCTGACCCTCCACTGAGCACATGGAACCATTCTCTTGACACATTTTCTCTGAGGATGTCGCTTCTGTTGCTATTGTCTCTCTTCGTCCTGCATCAACAACCATTCTTTTTGAATCTTTGCTTCTAATGGAATAACATACAAACATACACAAGAATCACCCATCTTAAAAACGTCACAGACAAGTAACTCCCATCTTTAAAAATGTACATAGATAAATAAGCTTCCTTGGCCTCATTTCCCCTTCAGTCCCATTCCTCTGCATCCTGTCCCCCACAGCAAATGCTATTTCGAGAATCACCTCTGCTCACTTCCTGAGCTCCCATTCCCTCCTTATTCCTCTGGCATTAGGCTTTTACCGACATCATGCCCCTAATTTGCTCTTAAGATGGCAGGAAACCTCCAGGTCACCAAATCCAGTGGTCAATATGCTAAGCTCTCATCACTCAACCTCTTAGTGTTTGACGTAGTTGAGGACTCCCCATTTCTTGAAATAAGTTCTTTGGTCTTCTGTGTGACCACCCTCTCCTAGAAAGGCTTCTTCTCGGCTTCTTTTGCGAGATCTTCCTCCTATCAGGATCCCACGAGACTGCTCCAGGGCCCAGGCCCTGAATGGCTTCTCTATCCACACGCCAGCCCCATGGCATCTAAAGGCAGGTAACTCCCAATCCCATATATATACTGAGTCACACACGTGGTTGTCCCATACACATCTCAAGGATAAGGTGTCCAAAATTTCACGTGCCCTGAGCTTCCTTCAACCCCTGCACCTCCTTAAAACTTCTCCGTCTCAGACGATGTCAGCTCAGTTCACACAGTGAGTTAACATCATATCCCTGCCATAACCCTTAGTTTTCTCCATTTTCTTTACACACTCCATGCCATCCATCAGCAAAAACTATCAATCCTTTGAAAACATACCTGTAGTCTCACCACCTCTAAAGAATGATTGAAAAAAAAACCACTGGGTCAAATGTTTTAGTTTCCATCATGGCACAGAAGAAAGCAGAAAGAACCGAAGAGACAGCAGCCACTCAGACATATGAAAACATGCCCAAAACCCTTCCATGTGTCCCTGCTGGCACAAATAGAGCTAATAACGGATGCTGCAGCAAGAGATTGGTGCTAAGAAATAGCCTTAGAAAGAGGTAAGAAATAGCCTTCTCTGGCAAACTTCACTAAGTCAGACTCAGCCTCCTCTGCAGGGTTCAAACTCTGTTGGCAGAGAAGCTACAGGTAGATTCCAGCACCAGGAAGACAGGTCCCTGCTGAGAGAATACTGCAGAACAAAGAAGGGGCTCTTCTATACCACCCTGCTGGAAACATTGTGAATGATCTTTGTGGTAGGAGGTGCCTCCAGAGGCCCGGAACACATCAGATAAGAAATGGCTGCTGGGCCTGAATGCCAGGGGATGAATTCCACTGGGCCACAGAGCACCTGTGCGCCCCCTCTTTCCTGTTTGTGTCCCTGGCTTGGTTGTTGAATGGACACGATGCTACTGGGACTTCTTTCATAGGATTCTTTGTGAACATTAAACGACGTGTGTGTCCCAAGGCCCTTAGCCCAGTGCTTGGCATATACAAGGGCTGGACACAAAGTAGATTAACGGCAATTCTGAACAAGGATGCCATGCACCCCATTAAACCTTCGCACGTTTTAACTGTCTCCCATGAACAAAATGCACACCTTCACAAGTATCCATGAAGCAATCATTCAGTGCCAGATTCCAGCAAAGATATAACCATGTGATTCGCCTTCTTGGCTTCTAATGACCTGCATGTTTCACTCTCAAATCAGGGAAACTGACTCCGACTGAAAATATTGAAAACCATCTGTTCGTGGTCACTGCCATCAAAAACCTCTTATCGGAATCACCTGCTTACATTTCTTTCTGTCACTAACTGCTAGACGGAAATTCTTACTTATTCATATGCTTATCAGAGTATTTATTGTCTATCTCTTCCCACTTGTATGTCAGCTTCATGACTGCAGAGCTTTTGTTCGTGGTTGCTTTTTCCATCTGCTGGGCCTTCAGCATCTAGAACAGTGCTGGGCACATGGTAGGTTCTCAATAAATACCCACAGCAATTAGTTGAATCAGAAAAGGGTAACATCCTGAACCATTCCAGCAACCTGAGAAAGGAACTGGTTTTAAGGCAATTCACACCAAATCTGACTACTTTGCTTTGCTTTGTGCATCTACCTAAACAGTATTGGGCCTCATTCAGAATTATGTTGCAGCTGGCTGTAAATGTAAGAGCTGTAGTTTTGAAGACACTAGATCCCGGCTCAACTCAACTTTTTCCTGGCTTTGCAACCTGTCCCCAGGAGTGTGACCACAGCAGAAACTTATAACGATTATAGGCCAATAAGTTGGGTTCTCTTGCATGTCAGTGACTCAGCCTCCCTTGTGTACATGAGTTGCACCATGGAGTAAAATGTTACTCCTTCCATTACAAAAGCTACACTGGAAATAAGTGTAAATAAACACTGGACTAGTGTTTAGACAAACATTTCTATAAGAATAGAGTGACAAGGTTTAGATGACATGTATCAATACATGTATTATTCATTATGATTTAATGGATGGGGACAATTCCCATCCATGGGAATTTTGGGATCCTCATGTGATGGGAGTTTTCCCAATCCATATCTTTGTTTTTGAAAACACAATGAGTGTATGGATTGCTTTTATTTGTTACAGAATGTCAATGTTAGCTCTCTGTTGTCTTAGCTTGGTCTGCTATAACACGATACCACGGAAATTTATATTGCACAGTTCTGGAGGCTGGCAGGTCCAAGAATAAGGTGCTGACTGATTTGGTTCGGGGCAAGGGCCCTCTTTCTGGATCGAAGATTGTCAACTTCTGGCTGTTTCCTCCTATGGAGGAGTGGAAGCAAATGCTGGCTTCTTTTCCTCTTCTTCTAAGGATACAAATCCCATTATGGGGCTCTAGTCTCATGACCCCATCTAAGCCTAATAGCTTCCCAAATGCCCCTCCTCCGTATATGATCACATTGGGGATTACGGCTTCAACAAAGGAATTTTTGGGGAACACAGATGTTCAGTCCTCCTAACCACTGTGAAGTATGTTCTTTATGCTGTCAAAATAGCTTGTACCTTTCCTTTTGTTTCCTTTCCTTTTCTTTTTTATCTTTTTTTTTTTTCGAGATGGGGTCTCCCTATGTCGCCCAGGCTGCAGTGCAGTGGCACGATCTTGGCTCACTGCAACCTCGGGCTCCTGGGTTCAAAGGATTCTCCTGCCTCAGCCACCTCAAGTAGGTGGGACTACAGGCGCGTGCCACCACGACCCCCTAAATTTTTTGGCATTTTTAGTAGAGACAAGGTTTCACCATGTTGGTCAGGCTGGTCTCAAACTCTTGACCTCAGCTGATCCACCCAACTCGGTCTCCCAAAATGCTGGGATTACAGGTGTGAGCCATGCACCTGGCCACCTTTTGTTTTCTTTCAATGGAACTTCAACAATAAGGTTATGCTTTTCACCCTTTGTATATACAGTAGGCCTTCAACTATGCAGAGGATTTGGGGAATGAAGTTTCTAATTCACCTCATTTAGGGTTGACTGGGGCAATGCTCTTACAAAGTGAAACCACTGTAGGATGACGTTGCCCCAGCAGGGTGAACTCTTTTCCTCCCCCTTATGAGACCAACAAGAGTGCTAACTGATCTGAGTCCTCAGTTATGGATGTTTAGACTGATAGCCCTTAACCAACCCCAAGACTTCACTCTTCTGGCCAGGCCAGCAGCTCTGGAAAGAAACTCACAAAGCATTTAACCCAGGCTGTCCTAGGTGACTATTACAATGAAATGGTGACTAAAAGCCAGTTCTGTGAGGAGTTCCAAAGGCAACAGAGAGCCTTTTTCCCTAGCCCTCCCATCCCTGTAGAGCAGGGCACCCAAGTTTAGGAAGGCAGGCATGGAGCCTGCCAAAAAATGGTTCCAAGGAGGCCTCCTGCAAGCCAGGGTGCATGAGAAGAGGGAGTTAGAGAACAGATGGAAGGCTGTCCACAGTAGGAGAGCATATACGGTAGGATTGTGCAAAGAAGTACATACACAAAGGATAATGGAAGGTAGGGTTCTCCAAAGCTGAGAAGGAAACAATACACATGGAAAGGTGGAAAGAGAGGAAAACATGGAATAAACTCTGTATTCCTGGGCTGGGTACTGGAGGTGTACTTGCAACCTCAAGTTTGCCAATAGAAATAAGAGCTTCAATTCAAAACATCGTATTCTCCAACACCAAGGGAACAGGGATCCTTCTAAATAGGGCTGATTAAGTAGAATTTGAAATTTTGACAAAACAGAGAACTACACACTAAGCATATAACAAAGAGGGGTTGTTTACATTCACAGAGTATATCCCTTTGGCAGATGTACAGTTAAAGATTTATGCATCTCACAAGAGGAGTGAAATGACAAACCAGAACCTCTGAAAGCTACAAGTGGTTAGAGGATGAAGCCATGATCACAATAAGAGACTTCAAGGTGCCCCTTTGATTAACAGTATGCATAATCATGACAGCGAGAACACTAGGTTCAATCTATTGGGCCATGATTAGGCTCCGGGTACCTAAGTATAACTTTATGTTTTAGAATCATTGCAGGCATCAGGCCAGGATTGGCAGAAGGGCCATAGTTTGCCAAACCCGGCTAAAGATCATTATCTTATTTCATGTTCTTCATTGCATGTATCACTAAATGAGCTGAGAAGCATCTGATATCAGCACATCTGCAACGCCTTCACGGCGTGGGGCCAGTTGGAAGCTCCGTGGCAGAACACTGGAGCCCCAGAAACTCGTGGTGACAGGCCCCTGTATTTTCAAGCCAATTCTTTTGTACGTGGGGAAAGCACGTTTCTGACACAGTCTACTATTTCCTAGTCCCTGAGTCCTTCCGTCCTTGTGCCATGAGGTCATCCATTTAGGGACACAGGTGTGATGGGGGTGAGATGATCAAGGACCATTCATTATCAATTGTGGGAAAGAGCCTTGGCATAACACATCCCTGAGGCAAAATATTCCAAATGAACTGCCTCTTGGTCTGCCTTATGAAAGCAAAGCGGTTCTGGGCTTTGCTATTTGAAAGAAGATAGAGGAAGTGTATCCAATCCCTGCCCCCCTGCCCAGCTGAACTGCTGCCTCCCAGATGTTCTTCAGCCCGGTGAGGAAGTTTGTGAAACAGTGGCTGTGACTGAATCATCAGCTGATTGGGCTTATCATAATACATTATAACTCCCAAAGAACATTCTTCCACATCAAACAAACTGCAGAATTAAATGGGGAGGTAGTGAAAGTCATGACCCTTGCATCTCTCAAGTCCAACGTGGACTGCTCTGTAATTCCACAGGGTGTGGGGCTGCTTTTGAATGACGACATTCACAGGGACCTGGTGTTGCCACCGCTCCCACTTGCCGCTTTCAATCATAGGAGCTACTGCTGCATGGGTCAGGAAGCCGAGGACGGTGGGGGCGCCGGGGGGGGGTGGGTGGGGTTGGGGCATTGAAAGAACACAATTCCATTAGGGCCTGGAATTTTGTCCTTTTGGTTAAGGATATAACTCTAGAGCCTCAACAGTGCCTGGCACATCAAAGAGAATCAGTAGGATTTTGTGGAGTGAACCAGTGAATGAAAATGGGAACTTTACAAGACCTTCACTGTTTCTATCAAGCGGGAAACAAATCCCTGGATAACTGAGAGGTCTCACTGGATCTGTAGTGGAAAGTCAAAACACAACTCTGTTTATTCAAGGACCGGTGGTAATGGTGGAATTATGAATCACAGGACTCAGGGTAAGTTTACAACGACACTCAAGCTATGCCCAAAGGTCTGAATATATCCCTTCCCCTAGGTCACAGCTACCTGGTTAAATATTCTATTAGAAGAAAGCATGAAGTTTCCTGGAGTTTACTTGTGGGATTTTAGTATAACCTTTCCCAGTGGGTAAGCAGCTTGTCCTTCCCTCAAGGGGCTCTGTGTTTGTACGTTTCTTCGTGACTTCACATGAGCTGCACCCCTGCAACAAAGTGGCTCACAGAGGCTCATGTACAGCAGAGTCGACTTTCTATGGTTGTTGGTGTTGTTTAAAAATCAACAGAGAGGTCTTAGTGCATTGCTCAACAATTTTACTCCTAAGGAACCAGTGATGAATGAACCACAGGTAAGTATCATTGCTGGCCCAGTCATTCAGTGATTGAACTTAATAACATTGTATCTGCTCATTGAGTCTGCCAGGCACTCTTCTAAGTGCTTGGTGATGCTTTAATGACAACAGAAAAAAAAAAAAGAAAGAAAAAAGAAAAAAAAACAGATTAAAAGGCATCCTGCCATTGTGGAGTTTACATTCTAGCATGGGGAAGAAGGAACAAGTAAAACAATAAACACCGCAAGTTATGTGGGTGACAGAAGATGAAAGAGGCTATGGAACAATACAAGTTGTACAGGCAGCATAACGGGGCTCAAAACTGAAGTCAAATTGTAACTTTAAGTCATGCCTTTAAGATGCTGTCCCTGATGCCTTTTCAGTTAAATGCTTTGGCTCCGACGTTCCCTTTTGGGCCGTCCCAGGCCTCCGTCATCCTGGAATCCGCTGCTGCTAATGGGAAATATGGAATTCAAATTTAATGGCAGTGTTCATTTTAATTAAGAACTCCTTTCCTCCAGTGACTAGCAAGCTAATTTAGCATGCTTTTTAATTAATAAGTTATTTCCCTAAGCTGGGTTCCTGGTCCAGTTGGACTGGCCAGTATCTCAATTAGATTTGCCAGAAAAGTCATATACAAAATACTATTTAGGCTTACTAAGCTAACCTTTTAAGTTAAACCAGCCCCTTTACTGCTCATAAAAGGAAAGATAAACAGAATAAAAATGCTTTGTCATTACGATTTATGCACTGGGGTGATAGAAATCGCTCTCCAAATAAAGCAGAACTGAATGCTCTCCACCATGACCACATTGACGATATCATCTACTTGAGGTACGTATCCATCAGGAAGTTTCACAGAATCCAAGGTGAAAAAAATAGTATAATCTATCACCCCATTTCTTCCATGTACGCTAGTAATGCAGACCTGTGAGTATAAATAATGGAAATGATTATGGAAAAGCCCAATAATCACTGTAACCAGCTTTGCACCTCCTCACCCTGGGTCCTGCATGAGTGCAGGTCACTTCGATGCAAATCATTGATTTCCAACCTGGTTGGCCCGTTGCTAACACCAGGGGTGCTTTGTAGGAATACCCATGTCCACGCTCCACCTCAGACCAATTAAATCAGACTCTCTGGGAATGAGGCCTGGGTCTCTGATGAGAAATCCTGCTCTAAATATTACCAAAATATGTCCATTACCCTGTATTGCCCTGATTTTCCTGCTCATATTCAGACTCCAATAACCGAATCATTCTCAGCATCTACTGGTCAGCTCAAGTCCCACAACACACTCCGTTCATTGTTTCCCTACTGTTTTCTGGCACAAAGATTGTTTTTCTTCCTCCTGTTGTTGGAAGATTCTAATAACGTATGAGTATCGAGTAAAATGCACAATTTAGAACTTAATCATGTGGTTGTTCCACATAATTTTCTGATTATTTCCTTTGGGAAGTCCTGCCTTTTCAATAAGAAAAGTGGCTCCTTTGTTGGCAAAGAATATATTTCTTCATATTTTCTGGAATTCCCATTACACCCAACAGAATCCTGGGCACGAAAATTACCACCAAAGGAAGGGTTCGCAGAAACTTATAGTGGGAGCAACAGGAAAGAAATTACCGCTTCCGCATGAATGCAATGGGTGGGCTTCACAGAGCTTGCCTTGAAGTTTGAGATGCCTGGTTCAGTGGAATATTCAAAATTTAACCAGTTACCTTTATAAGGCACAAAATCTAAAACAGTCATGGAGAAATGTGAGTGTCATGATCTCTTAACTAGGTCAGGTTTAATTTCACATGTTATTTGATAGTGTACTACGTTAAAGTCAGTTCTGCTAAATCTAAAGTCCATTTTGTGCATATTTAAACAGACACACTGTAAATCTCTAAGTTCAAAAAGTTTTAATCCTTAGGCATTGATTCTCCTCTACTGATTTAACAAATTTAAATGGAGCAAAGTGTGAACCGTGCATCACAGCCAATCTGATGGAGCAGCACAGGATTTACTAAACAACTGTTTGTGTTCACAACTCCTTAGTGAGAGGCAGTCAAACGTGTAGGTAAGAGCAGAAGTTTGAACCTGGCCATGTGCGTTCGAATCTTGACACTGCCACTCACTCAGTTTGCAACCTTAGCCAAGGTGCTTAACTTCTCTGTGCCTCGTTTTCTTCATCTATAAAATGAGAAGCACGATAAGTCGCCTTCATGATACACAGCTGCTGTGAGAATTAGTTGATATGCGCGATACGCACAGAATCATCGCTGGCGCATAGCAACCACAAAATAACTGTTGATTGGTAGTAGTGGTAGCAGTACCACTAGGAAATGTTGTTACTTTCAGAATGAATCAATTTCCCCTGGTGTTGTGTTCCGCTGATGAACTCTTAAGTATGTGCCTTACAGGTTACAGTTAAGACCGTTGAGTTTCAAACAGAAGTTTACAGTAAGTTAAAAGTGAGTCACAGGATAACAACGGTACATGGAAGAATGTGGAGCAAATGGAAATCCCAACTGCAACTGAGACAGTAAATTGCCACAATGACTCCAGAAAACTAGCAATAACAACAAAGTGAAACATTTATTCACCTTAGGACCCAGCATTGTAGAATGATACAAGACACAGGGTTAGACCTCTTCTCTCTTTCTCTTTCTCTCTCTCTCTGTCTCTGTCTCTGTTAATTTACATACATTTCTTTTGTGTGGGTTTACTGTATATCTATGGGCCAATAACTCCAAAATGTATATGCCTCCAGCTCTAACCAACCTCAGGGTCAATTATCCATATGCTTACACCAATCTAACGTGTGTAAAGCTGAGTTGTTGGTATTCTCCGTATTCACCAACTTTTGTTTGCCTCAGTCGTCTATATCACAACTGGCAACTCCACCCTCACCACTGCTCAAACCAAAAACTTTGGAGGTACCTTGGACTCATCTTTCCTCCACATCAAAGATCTAATCCATTACCTCCTGGGTTCTTCTCTAACTTCAAAATATATCCAGAGTCAACTCAATCCTCAGGTTCTCCACTTCTCCATTTTCATTCACATCTCCATCATCTCTCACCAGGAATATTACAACGTTTTCCTGACTTCACCCTTCCCCTCATAGTCCCTTCTCGACAAAGCAGACAGAGTCAACATCTTTAAACAAAATTCAGGTCAGAGTCCTGCTTTTGCACCCAAGAAAACAAACTAGTAAGCTGCCTGGGGAAGCGGAGCTAATCTCCCCTTTTTTACCCAAGCTATATGGCAGCTGCAATAGACAAAAATAACACAAAAAAGTGTATCTTTGGGTATAAGCTAAATATTAGATCACATCTGCTGATTACAAAGAGAATTCAACAACACACACACACACACACACACACACACACACAGAGCCAAAAGGCGCTATCTCCAATCTCACATGTGAAGCATTTGAAGTGTATTTTAAAATTAGGTACAGATCTTTTAAAATTAGGTACAGATCTCTAATAACCAACTACAGACAAGAAACTTCTCTAGTAACCAACTACAGAAATGATCCCTGCAAGTATAGTCTTTGAAGGTTATTAAAAATAGTGTCTCTATGTACTTGTAGGATTGTTTGCTTGATTAGAAATTAATTTCTTATGTGAATGAAAAATATATCCAGGCATTACTGAGGGCATTGAACAAATGAACACACAATAGACGACAGCAGACATTTTATAATACTGCCTATTTGCCCCTATATTGTACATATTTTCAACTGGAAAGGTCTACCTCTAACATTGAAGAGGCATTGACTGAAGCCAAGTACACTGTAAGAGTTGTTCTAGGATTAAAATCCTCTCAAAAAATTAAGAATTACATCATATATCTCAAAATGTAAATCATACCTTCAGAAACAATGTCTATGAAGAAATAAATGCTGTTACTAATATAAATAATGTCTTCACATATAGAAGTAACACATCCAATTAAAACTCTGGTTCCTGAGTCTGAGGGTCCAGCACCATAAAGATGGCAAGGCACAACATCCACCTGTAAGACTTAGGAAAGAGTTACTTCAAAAACAATACAAATTTAAACACGAGAACTTACATGATGAAAACACTTGTATTTGAAAATATTTTCAACAGCCATCCTAAACACTGGAGAATGTAGTTCACTTGATAAATGGACCATTGACTTGATATGACAGTAAAAGTCATGTACGTGCTTCAAGAATTGTGAAATGTATCCCAAAACATTAATTGCATACCCAAGTTTAATGTCCTTGTACCATTAGATTCCAAGATTAAAAAAAACCTTCCTTCGCCTGCAGAAATTCACAGTGAAATGATAGTAAAGTGGAAAGATATGTAGTCATAAGCAGGTTGCGATGAAGGATATAAAACTAGTTCAAAGATGGTTTCTGTGAATCATCTAGATGGAGAACATTTCAGACAGGGAGAAAATAGGAGCATTGCTTGGGGGAAGTCAGACTAGTGCTGGGTTGTGAAAGAAGATAGAGGTGTAACATTGTAAACAGGGGTAGAGGGGCAGGGAGACAGAGAGGAAATACAACAGAATTTAGGAGCCTAGGGAGCAAAACCCTAACATCCAAGATCCAGGCCTAGGAGAGAGAAGCACGAGATAAAGTTGGAACAATAACCTCAACTGGGGGAGTTTCAATAACCAAGTCAAATTAGGGCTTTACTTTATCTACAATAGAGAGGCATACACACCTTTTTCCTTATTGGAAGTGTAATAGTCCTTCTTTTATAATCCTTAAAACTTACAAAAATAATGCAAGTTCATTGTCCTAAAAGTAAGGAAAAAAACAGATAAGCAGACAGCAAAAGGCAGTTACCCCATAATCCATATTCCATTACTAAGAGATCACCAGGGACTACATTTTGGCAGTAACACTGATTCTTATGTTTTTGTCTGTGCCATATATGTATGCCTGTTCTAAGAGTAAATTAGCATTGTATTTAGTATTAAAATATCACATTAAATGAGCACAAAAGTTTTTAAATAACAAGAGAGGACGGAAAGAGTCATAGGGAATCCCGATTAATGGATTTGCCGTAATTTACTAACCCAATTTCACATAATTGGACATTTCACTTGTGTCATAGCATTTGGACTACTTGCCTGACTTAACTATAGGATAAACTCCTAGGGTTGGAATTTGCTGATCAGAGACTTCTAATGGAAACTTGAGCCACTGAGTTATAAAGCATTTTTCATGGTTTTAAAAATAGCCTAGTTTGCTGCTATTCCCATTTCTCAACTGGTGTCTTTCCAACTGTCAATACCAATCTGATGTTTATTTTCCCCTCACTTACTGTCATGAAGGAATGAGGCATTAGCCTCCCATCCACATATCTATCACCACTTCCATCAGTATCCCAGTGGATGATCCACAGCACCCTCGGACCTCTCTGTTCCTTGACTCCACGCCAACTCACAGACATATGCAGACTAAAGCTTTGCCCATGTTTCATGGCTCCCAACTCTGTTTCTTATGCCTTGCAAATACCACCAACACAATAGCAGGTACAGACATATTCAAATGTTTGCAATAATGTGTTGTACGACAGAAGTGGCATTTCAACAAAATGGGGGCAAAGTGGATTATCCAATTAATGTTCAGGGCAACTAAATAGCCAGTAGTGAAACAAGACACCCATCCTTCTCTCAGTCCTACACACGGACAGCAAACCCAGGCTGACTGTATCTTTAGATGTAAAGAAATGAATGACTTTCAGAAGAAAAGCTAAGTGAATACTAGTGTAAATTGTGTGTTAGAATTAGCCTAAGGAAACTTCCTGAGCCCAGAAGTCACATGGACAAGATGGACATATTTATAGTATGTAAAAATTAAACAGATGGAGGAGGAGGGGAGCAAGATGGAGAAATGGGACTCTCCAGTGATTGTCCTCCTGCAGAAACATCAATGTGAAAAACTATCCTTGTATGAAAATACCATCACTTGAGAGAAGGAAACCAGGTGAGAGACCACGGTACCCAGTTATAGCATGAAAATAAGAAAAGATGCATTGAAGAGGGTAGTAAAGACAGTTTTACATTACCCATATCACCCCTTCCCCGACCTTCAACAGCACAGCATGGAGAGAGATACCATCCACCCGGAGGAGAGAGAGAGTAGCAAGCATAGGACATTGCCTGGGAACCTAATATCAGGCCTGTCACACATATACGCCATCACTTGACAGACGCCCATGGCCCCTGACTCCAAAATGGTACCTGTGGACAGGGTCTCTAGACTCATCCTGGCACCCGACAGGAAGCCGCAGCCATAGCAAAACAAACCCAATATCTGGCCCAAATCTCTGCTGAGTTATTCCAGTGGACTTATGCTCAGAATAATCTACAGCAACAGTGAGTCCTCAGTGAATGAGTGGAGCCTTGGATTCCAGTCTCGCAAGGCACCAGCCTCAATAGCTAAGGGATTGCATGCCATTGCGGCATCTGTTGCTGTGTCCCTGTGATTAGGAAGCTCCCTAGTGCTTCAATAGCTGTAGCGTTCACAAGCATAAGGACCAAAAGAGACCTATATAGAGTTTCCGGACAGGCTTAGTGCCAAAGGATGTCCCCCAAAAGCTAGACTGTAAAGACTAAAATGAATACCTACTTCATCAATACCCAGATATAAACACATGATCACAAAGATCAAGAACAATAAGGAAAACATGACATCACCAAACTGACAAAACAAGGTGCCAGTAATTGACCCTAGAGAGATAGGAATGTATGAGTTGTTTAATAAATAATTCAAAATATATATTTTCAGCATGCTCTGTGAACCTTGAAAACAATTACAGAGAAATGATTCAGAATTTAACAGAGGAATTTGAGAGAAAGATTGAAGGAATTTAAAAATCCAAACAAATCCTGAAATCAAAAAACACAATGAAGGAAATGCACAACAGAGAACATCCAGAGGACAATTGATTGAGCAAAAGAAAGAATCTGTAAACTTGGAGACAGCTTCATTGAAAATATACAGTCAGAGGAGACAAAAGAAAAAGGAAGGACACGAAACGAAAATAAAAACTTACTGAATTTCTGAGACAATTATCAGCAGAGCAATAGTATGAATCTCTCACATTCAAGAGGGAGGAGAGATTGAAAAAGTGGTAGAAAGATTATTTAAAAAATAATGGAGAGCCAACTAAACCCACAGAAAGTTACAAACATCTGGGTACTGGACGACCAAAGTTCTGCATTCAGATGCAATCCAAATAAGATTACCCCATGACATATTAACATCAAACTGTCAAAGTTGAAAGAGAATGAGAGGATCCTGAAAGCAGCAAGAGGAAAGAAGCGAATCGTATACAAGGCACTTCTAATATGCCTACCAGAAGACTTCTCAGCAGAAGCGGAATAGGCCAGGAGAGAGTAGTATAGTATATGTAAGGAACTCAAGGAAAAAAAATCTCTAACCAAGAATAATGTACCCAGAAGTGAAGGGGAGATAAAGACTTTTACAGAGAAATCACAGCTGAGAAACTTCCTCACCACCACAACTCTTACAATAAATGCTAGGGAGAGTTCTTCCAACTGACATAAGGGACGCTAATGAGTAACGCAAAAACATCTGAAGGTATAAAACTCACCAGTAAACGTAACTACACAAATTCAGAATACTCTAATAAGGTAATGGTGGTTTCCAGATCACTTATATCTTTCATGTAACAGATAGAGAACTGAACTAGTAAAAATAAAATAATTGCAATAATTTGTTGAAGGATATAAAATGTAATAAGTTGTAAAGTGTAAAATAGAGAACTCAAAATCTGGGGTTGGAGTTAAACGGTACAGTGTTTGTATTTTGTGATCAAAGTTATGTTGTCAGTAAAATAAACTGCCATGATTATGTTTTTGTAAGCCTCATGCTTACCACAAAGAAAAAATCCTATAATAGACACATTAAAACAAATAAAGAAAACAAAACATACTAATAGAGAAAAATCTCTTATCCATCAAGGAAAACAGTAAAAGAGGAAGAAAGGAAGAAATTACCTACGAAATAGATAGAAAAATGTTATCTAAATGACAACAGTAAATCCTTACCTATCAATAATTAACTTGATAGAAATGGATGACATTCTTCAACTAAAATACACAGAGTAGCTGAATGGATTTAAACAACAACAGCAACCAAACCTATGAGAGACCCACTTCTCCTTTAAGGACATTCGTAAACTGAAAGTGAAGACATGAAAAAAGATATTCTTCCATGTAAAGGGAAACCAAAAGAGAACAGGAGCAGCTAAACTGACTTCAAATAAAATAGGGTTTAAATCACAAACTGTAAAAAGAGACCAAGAAGGTCATTATATAATGGTGAAGGGGTCAATTCATGAAGAGGATATAATGATTTCCAAAAATATGCACCCAACATAGCAGCACCTAAATATATGAAGCCAATATCAAGGTCTAAATGGTGAGATAGAGTGCAATGCAATAATATTAGGGGAGTTTAACACCCAACTTGCAGCAATGAACAGATTGTCCTGAAAGAACATTGACCCCCAAAAAAGTCAGGTTTATCTGCACTCCAGACCAAATGGACCTAACAGTCATTACAGAACATTCCATCCAAATACTGCAAAACACGTATTCTTTCCAACTGTATGTGGAACATACTGGAGGATAGATTATGTGGAAGGTCATTGTAGGGTCCAGCTCCACAGGGTCGGTGGGTCTCTCCCCGTGTGTGGAGACGAGAGAGTGTAGAAATAAAGACACAAGACAAAGAGATAAAAGAAAAGGCAGCTGGGCCCGGGAGACCACTACCACCAAGTTGCGGAGACCGGTAGTGGCCCCAAATGCCAGGCTGCACTGATATTTATTGGATACAAGACAAAGGGGCAAGATAAGGAGAGTGAGCCATCTCCAATCATAGGTAAGGCCACGTGGGTCACGTGTCCACTGGACAGGGGGCCCTTCCCTGCCTGGCAACCGAGGCAGAGAGAGAGAGAGGAGACAAAGAGAGAAACAACTTACATCATTATTTCTGCTTATTAGAGACTTTTAGTACTTTCACTAATTTTGCTACTGCTATCTAGAAGGCAGAGCCAGGTGTACAGGATGGAACATGAAGGCAGACTAGGAGTGTGACCACTGAAGCACAGCATCGCAGGGAGACGGTTAGGCCTCCGGATAACTGCAGTCAAGCCCGACTAATGTCAGGCCCTCCACAAGAGGTGGAGGAGTAGAGTCTTCTCTAAACTCCCCGGGGGAAAGGGAGACTCCCTTTCCCGGTCCGCTAAGTAGCCGGTGTTTTTCCTTGACACTGAGGCTACCACTAGACCACGGTCTGCCTGGCAACGGGCGTCTTCCCAGACGCTGGCGTTACCGCTAGACCAAGGAGCCCTCTGGTGGCCCTGTCTGGGCATGACAGAAGGCTCACACTCTTGTCTTCTGGTCACTTCTCACTGTGTCCTCTCAGCTCCTATCTGTGTATGGCCTGGTTTTTCCTAGGTTATGGTTATAGAGCGAGGATTATTATAATATTGGAATAAAGAGTAATTGCTACAAACTAATGATTAATGATATTCATATATAATCATATCTAAGATCTATATCTGGCATAACTATTCTTGTTTTATATTTTATTATACTGGAACAGCTCGTGCTCGGTCTCTTGCCTCGGAACCTGGGTGGCTTGCTGCCCACAGGTCATAAAAAAGGTCTTAGGAAATTAAAGGAGTTTGAAACAATATCAAATCACTTCTCTAACCACAATAGTAAAATACTAGAAGTGAATAAAATTAGGAACTTTGGAAACTTTAGAAGCGGATGGAAATTAAACAACATGCTCTTAAATAACTAATGGGTCAATGAGGAAATTAAAAGCAAAGTGTTAACATTTCTTGAGATGAAGGAAACTGAAGGCACAACATACAAAAACCCATGCAATACAGCAAAAGCAATTCTAAAAGTGAAGTTTACATCAATAAAGCCTACCTCAAAAGAAAAGATACATCTTAAATAAACAACCTCACACTCCACCTTGAATAACTAGAAAAAAAAAGAAAAAATGCAATCCAAAGTAGGAGGACAGAAATCATAAACGTAAGAGCAGAAATAAATCAAATAGACATGAGAAGAACAATACAAATATCAATGAAACAATCAGTTGTTTTCTTGAAGAGGTAAACCAAATCAACAAAATTTTAGCTAGACTAAAGGAAAAAAGGGAGAATATTCAAGTAAATAAAATCAAAGATGAAAAATGAGATAGTACAACTGACATCACCAAAATAAAACGGATCATAAGGACTATTGTAACAATCATCTGCCTACAAATAGGACAAGCTAGAAGAAATGGATACATTCCTGGACACATACAGCCTACCGAGATGTAATAGTGAAGAAATGGAAAATCTGTTCAGACAATTAACAAGTAAGGAAAGTGATTCAGTAATAAAAAAAAATCCCCCATCAATGAAAAGTCTAAGACAGAACGGCTTCCCTGCCTAATACTACCAAAATTTCTATATAAAGAAGAAGAATTAATAGCTGTACTTTTAAAACTCTTTCAAAAAAACAGACAAGAAAGGAACACATCCAAATGCATTCTATCACATCATATTACCCTGCTAGAAAACCCAGACAAAGAAACACAAAGAAGAGAAAACTGAAAAAAAGACGTGCCAAAATTCCTGATGAACACAGTTGTGAAAATCTTTAAGAAATTATTAGTAAACCAAATTCAACAGCACATTAAAAACATCATTCACCATGATCTAGAGGGATTCATCCCTGGGATGTAAGGAAGTTTCAACATACACAAATCAATAAATGTGACATATCGCATGAACAGAATGAAGCACAAAAGCCATAGGATCCTTCCAATTTAAGCAGTAAAAGCATTTAACCAAATTCCACATCCCTACTTGATAAAAGCTCCACAAATTAGGTATAGGATGAGTGCACCTCAACACAATAAAGGTTGTATATGATAAACCCACAGGTAATGTCATACTGAATGGGGAAATGTTGCAGGCTTTTCCTATAAGACCTAGAACAAGACAGAAAGCCCACTTTTGCCCATTCTATCGCACATAGTCCTGGAAGTACTGGCCAGAGAAATTAGACAAGAAGAAACAAAAGGCATCTAAATTCAAAAGGAAGAATTTAGATTGGCCCTGTTTGCAGACTGGAAGTTCTTACATATAAATAACCCTGAAGACACCACCAAACAGCTACTAGGTCTAATAAACAAATTCAGGAAAGTGGCATGATACACAACCAACATGCAAGAATCAGTAGTGTTTCTATACGCCAATAATGAACTATCCGAGAAAGATATCAAGAAACAATCCCATTTACAGAAAATTCAAAAAATAGAATAGGAATAAATTTAACCAAGAAGGTGAAGGATTGCGACACTGAAAACAATAAACCATTGACAAAGGAAATTGAATGAGGCAGGAATGAATGGAAATATATCATGTGTTCATGGACAGAAAGAATAAATATTGTTAAAGTGTCCATAACCTAAAGCAATCTACAGATCCAATACAACTGCTAAAAAAATACCAATGACATTCTTCTTGGAAATAGATGAAACACTCCTAAAATTTGTATGGAACCATGAAAGATTCCAGATACCTGAAGCAGTCTGGAATACAAAGAACAAAGCTGGAGGCACCATACTACTTGATGTCAAAACATATGACAAAGCTACAGTAAGCATAACAGCTTGGTACCAGTATAAAAGCAGATACTTCAACCAATGGAGCAGAATACGCAGACCGGAATGAAATCCGTGCTTTTACAGTCAACTGATTTTCGACAAAAGGCCCAGGAACACACAATCTTGAGAAAGTACAGCCTCTTCAATAAATGATGTTGAAAATAACTGGATATTCATCTGAGAAAAATGAATTTCCACCCTTATCTCTCAGCATGTATGTAAATCAACTCAAAATGATTTAAAGCTTTAAAAGGAAGACCCAAAGCTATGAAACTACTAGAAGGAGACATAGGGAGAAAAGCTCCATGACATTGTTTTGGGCAACAATTTTAAAAATAGGACCTCCAAAGTAAAGACAACAAAAGGAAAAACACACAAATGGGATTACATCGAACTAAAAAGGTTCTGCACCACAAAGGAAATGATCAAAGAGTGGAGAGACAATCTACAGGATAGGAAAAACATTGACAATCTATACATCTAGTAAGGGGTAAGTTTATAAAATGTGTGAGTAACTCCAACTCAATAGTAAGAAAAAAATAATCCTATTAAAAATGAGCAAAAGACCTGAATAGACATTTCTCAAAATGAGACATACAAATGGACAATGAGCATAAAAAAATCCTCACCTTCTCTAATCATCAGGGCAATGCAAATCAAAACCACAGAGATACTGCCTAACACATGTAAGAGTGGCTAACATTAAAAAGACAAGAGATAACAAGTGTTGGCAAGGATGTGGAGAAATTGGAACCTTTATGCATGGTTGGTGGGATGTAAATTGTTACAGCCATTATGGAACACAGTATGGAGGGTCGCCAAAATTTTAACAATGGAACTATCACATGAATCCATGAATCCCTCTACTGAGCATGTATCCAAAGAGAGTGTCATCAGTGTGTCAAAGAGATGTCAGCACTTCCATGTTTATTGCAACCCTATTCACAACAGCCAAGAAACAAAAGCAATCTAAGTGTCCATCTATGGATGAGTGGATAAAGGAAATGTGGTGTAAATACACAATGGAATACTATTCAGCCATAAAACAGAACCAAATCTTGCCATTTGGGATAACATGGATGAACCTGAAGAACGATATGTAAGTGAAATAAGCCAGTCACATAAACACAAATAACGGCATGGTCTCATTCACATGCAGAATATAAAAATTTGACCTCATAGCAGTGTAGAGTAAAATGGTGGTTGCCAGATGCTTGGGTTGTTAGGGTGGATGGAGGAATGAGGAGATGCTGGTGAAAGGACATATCATTACAGTTATATAAAAGGAACTTTTTTTAACTGTCCAGAATGGGCAAATATATACAAACAGAAAATGGATAAGTGATTTCCTTGGGCTGGATGTTGTAGGCGGAGGGGACAGTGGGGGATCAGGGAGAAAGGGGAAGACTATGAATAGTTATGGAGCTTCCTTTTACAGTGATGAAAATGTTCTAAAGTTGTTTGTGGTGATGGTTGCCTAACCCTGTGAACAATCTAAAAACCACTGGATTGTACCCTGTAGATGGGAGAATTGCATGGTGAATCACGTGACATATCTCAATAAGGATGTAAAAGAATGAAAGACATAAAGCAAAGAAAAAAGATGGCATCAGAGGAAATACTACAAGGACGTCACATACAAACTTTCCTATTACAAATCTAATTTTCCTACCATAGAGATAGCGGTAAATTTTCCTAATGTATCAGTAGGTCTAAGAAAGGAAACTTGCTGTAATCTCATTAAGATCCTTAATAATTCCAAGTGAACGATGAGACTGCTTTCCCCTTCTCATATTTGCAAAGATTTCAGATCGAGAATGTTGTCGTCCTTGCCTATAGGGGCAGAGAGGCAGTCTCACCTCCTATTGCCGAGAGAATCAATTAGTACAGTAGAGCTAAAGAATAATTTCATAGTAGCCACTGAATGGGTAAACATCTGGACTCAGGTGATGTTCTCAGGACTCCGTAAATCTGCCAAATGTTATTGAATTGTACCCTTAAGAGAGTTCTGTGGTTTGTGAACTATACCTCCATGAAGCTCTTTTTAATATGTTTACAAGGCATATGGTTTCACATAGTAATTCTACTGCTATGAATGCACACAATAGAAAACGTTTTTTTACCTGATAAAGGAAGTTGCAGGATTATCTAGAGTCCAATAATTAATATTGTTACCCATACTGTTTAAAGATTAGAAGAATAGATGAGTAATTTTTATGTTTTAAAGCAGAAATCACTACAAATATTAGAACACAAGAACCTACAGCTTCAGAGGAGGGGGGCTTCAAATTGCAGTCTACATCCACTCTACGGATCACAGTAGAGATGTTGGATTAATACAAGAAAAGAAAGATGCAGAAAGAAAGCCCACTGGGATAAGACACAACTCCCAGACTCATGCACATCTCACCTTGATTGTTCTCAATCCATAAAGTATTTTATCTTCTTCCACAACCACATTAACTTTTTGTCCAACTTTTAGAGGCACGTTGCCAGTCACAACATCACTACTGAAGTAGATCGACTCATCAATCATGCCATAATCACCACAGAAATGTGCTTTTCGCATGTGGGAGAGAATTGGCTTGAATATACAGGGACCTGTCCCCACGAGTTTCTGGGGCTCCAGTGTTCTGCCATGGAGCTTCCAACTGGCCCCACGCCGTGAAGGCGTTGCAGATGTGCTGATATCAGATGCTTCTCAGCTCATTTAGGGATACATGCAATGAAGAAAATGAAATAAGATAATGATCTTTAGCCGGATCTGGCAAACTATGACCCTTCTGCCAATTCTGGCCTGATGCCTGCAATGATTCTCAAAACATAAAGTTCTATTTAGGTAACTGGAGCCTAATCAGGGACCAATAGATTGTACCTAGTGTTCGTCTCATCATGATTATGCATACTGTTAATCAAAAAGGCACCTTGAAGTCTCATCATGATTGTGGTTTCATCCTCTAACCACCTGTAGCTTTTAGAGGTTCTGGTTCGTCATTTCACTCCTCTTGTGAGATGCATAAAAGTTTAATTATACATCTACCAAGGGGATATGTTCTATGAATGTAAACAACTCCTCTTTGTTATGCTTAGTGTGTAGTTCTCTGTTTTGTCAAAATTTCATATTCTACTTAATCAGCCCTATTTACAAGGATCCCTGTTCTCTTGGTGTTGGAGAATACAGTGTTTCAAATTGAAGCTCTTATATCTATTGGCAAACCTGAGGTTGCACGTACACCTCCATTACCAGCCCAGGAATATGGAGTTTATTCTATATTTTCCTCTTTCCACCTTTCCACATGTATTCTTTCCTTCTCAGCTTTGGAGAAACCGACCTTCCACTATCCTCTGTGTATTTACTTCTTTGCACAATCCTGCCGTATATGCTCTCCTACTGTGGACAACCTTCCATCTGTTCTCTAACTCCCTCTTCTCATGGACCCTGGCTTGCAGGAGTCCTTCTTGGAACCATTTTTGGCAGGCTCCATGCCTACCTTCCTAAACTTGGGTGCCCTGCTCTACAGGGAAGGGAGGGCTAGAAAAAAGGCTCTCTGTTGCCTGTGGAACTCCTCACAAAACTGACTTTTAGTCACCACTTCATTGTAATAGTCACCCAGGACAACCTGGGTTAAGTGCTTCATGAGATTCTTTCTAGAGCTGCTGGCCTGGCCAGAAGAGTGAAGCCTTGGGCTTGGTTAAGGCCTATCGGTCTAAACATCCACAACTGAGGACTCAGATGAGTTAGCACTTGTGTTCATCTCATAAGAACGGGAAGGGAGTGCACCCTGCTGGGGCAACCTCATCCTACAGCAATTTCACTTCCTCAGAGCATTGCCCCAGTTAACCCTAAATATGTGGATTAGAAACTTCATTCACTAATCTTCTGTATAGTTGAAGGGCTACTGTATATACAAAGGGTGAAAAGCATATTATTTTTGAAGTTCCATTGAAAAGAAACAAAAAGTGGCCGAGCACATTGGCTCACGCCTGTAATCTCAGAACTTTCGGAGGCTGAGGCGGGCAGATTACCTGAGGTCAAGTGTTTGAGACCAGCCTGGCCAAAGTGGTGAAACTTCGTCTAAAAAATACACACAAAAAAATTAGCTTGGCATGGTTGCATGCACCTTAGTCCCAGCTACTCGGGAAGGCTGAGGCAGAAGAATTTCTTGAACCCAGGAGGCGGAGGTCGCTGTGAGCCAAGAACATGCCACTGCACTCCAGCCTGGGCAACAAAGGGAGACTCCATTTCAAAAAAAAAAAAGAAAGAAAGAAAGAAAAGGAAACAAAAGGTACAAGTTATTCTGACAGCATAAAGAACATCCCTCACAGTGGCTGGGGGACTGAAAATCTGTGTTCCCCTAAAATTTCTTTGTAATTCCCAATGTAATCATATATGGAGGCGGGGCCTTTGGGAGGCTATTAGGCTTAGATGGGGTCATGAGACTAGAGTCCCATAATGGGATTTGTATCCTTAGAAGTAGAGGAAGAGAAGCCAGCATTTGCTCCCACTCCTCCATGGAAGGAAATAGCCAGAAGGTGACCATCTTCAAGCCAGAAAGAGGGCCCTCACCAGGAACCGAATCAGTCAGCACCTTATTCTTGGACCTTCTAGCCTCCAAAACTGTGCGATATAAATGTCCGTGGTATTGTGTTATAGCAGACCAAGCTAAGACAACAGAGAGCTGACATTGACATTCTGTGACAAATAGAAGCAATCCATACACTCATTGAGTTTTGAAAAACAAAGATATGGATTGGGAAAACTCCTATCCCATGAGGATCCCAAACTTCCAAAGGATGGAAATTTTATCCATCTATTAAATCATAATGAATAACATACTTATTGGTACATGTCATCTAAAGCCTTGTCACTCTATTCTTATAGAAATGTTTGTCTAAACACTAGTCCAACACTTATTTCCAGTGTAGCTTTTCTAATGGAAGGAGTAACATTTTACTCCATGGTGCAATTCATGTACATAAGTGAGGCTGAGTCACTGATATGCAAGAGAACCCAATTTATTGGACGATTTTTGTTATAAGTTGCTCCTGTGGTCAGACTCCTGGGGACAGGTTGCAAAGCCAGGAAACAGCTGCGTTGAGCCGGGATCTAATGTCTTCTGAACTACAGCTCTTATGTTTACAGCCAGCTGTAACATTATCCTGAATGAGGCCAAATCCTGTTTAGATAGATGCACGTAGGAAAGCAAAGTATTCAGATTTGGTGTGAATTGCCTTAAAACCAGATCCTTTCTCAGGTTGCCTGGAATGGTTCGGGATGTTACCCTTTTCTAATTCAATTAATTGCTGTGGTATTTATTGAGAACCTACCATGTGCCCAGCACTGTTCTAGATGCTGAAGGCCCAGAAGATGGAAAAAGCAACAACGTACAAAAGCTCTTCAGTCATGAAGCTGACATATAAGTGGGAAGAGACAGACAATAAATACTCTGATAAGCATATCGATAAGTAAGAATTTCTGTATAGCAGTTAGTGACAGAAAGAAAAGTAAGCAGGTGTTTGTGATAGGAGGTTTTTGATGGCAGTGACCACGGACTGATTGTTTTCAATATTTTCAGTCGGAGTCAGTCTCCCTGATTTGAGGGTGAAACATGCAGGTCATTAGAAGCCAAGAAGGTGAATCACATGTTTATATCTGTGCTGGAATCTGGCACTGAATGATTGCTTCATGGATACTTGTGAAGGTGTGCATTTTGTTCATGGGAGACAGTTAAAACATGAGAAGATTTAATGGGGTGCATGGCATCCCTGTTCAGAATTGCTGTTAATCTACTTTGTGTCCAGCCCTTGTATATGCCAAGCACTGGGCAAAGGGCCTTGGGGCACACACGTCATTTAATGCTCACAAAGAATCCTATGAAAGAAGTCCCAGTAGCGTCGTGTCCATTCTACAGCCAAGTCAGGGACACAAACAGGAAAGAGGGGGCACACAGCTGCTCTGTGTCCCAGCGGAATTCATCCCATGACATTCAGGCCCAGCAGCCATTTCTTATCTGATGTGTTCCCAGACTCTGAAGGCACCTCCTGCCACAAAAGATCACAAAGTTTCAAGGGGGTTGTATAGAAGAGCCCCTTCTTTGTTCTGCAGTATTCTCTCAGCAGGGACCTGTCTTCCTGGTGCTGGAATCTACCTGTAGCTTCTCTGCCAGAGAAGATACATTCCTACCTGAAGCTTCTGTTTGCAGAGAAGGCGATTTCTTAGCTCTTTCTAAGGCTATTCCTTAGCAGCAATCTCTCACTGCGGCGTCCATTATTAGCTCTATTTCTGCCAGCAGGGACACATGGAAGGGTTTTGGGCATATTTTTAAGTATCTGAGTGGCTGCTGTCTCTTTGGTTCTTTCTGCTTTCTTCTCTGCCATGATGGAAACTAAAAAATTTCACCCAGTGATGTTGTTTCAATCATTTGTTTTAGGTGCTGAGACTACAGGTATGTTTTCAAGGGATTGATAGTTTTTGCTGATGGATGGCATGGAGTGTGTAAAGAAAATGGAGAAAACTAAGGGTTATGGCAGGGATATGATGTTACCCACTGTGTGAACTGAACTGACATCATCTGAGATGGAGCAGATTAAGGGAGGTTCAGGGGTTGGGAGAAGTTCCGGACATGTGAAATTTTGGACACCTTACCCTTGAGATGTCTACAGGACAAATATATGTGTGACTCAGTATATATATGGGATTGGGAGTTACCTGCATTTAGATGCCATGGGGCTGACGTGTGGATAGAGAAGCCATTCAGGGCCTGGGCCCTGGAGCACTCTTGTGGGATCGTGATAGAGGGAAGAGCTCACAAAAGAGGCTGAGAAGGAGCCTTTCTGGGAGAGGGTTGTCACACAGAAGACCAAAGAACTTATTTCAAGGAATGGGGAGTCTACAACTGGGTCAAACACTAAGAGGTTGAGTGATGCGAGCCTAGTATATTGACCACTGGATTTGGTGACCTGGAAGTTTCCTGTCATCTTAAGAGCAAATTAGGGACATGATGTGGGTTAAAGCCTGATGCCAGAGGAATAATGAGGGAATGGGAGCTCAGGAAGTGAGCAGAGGTGATTCTTGAAATAGCATTTGCTGTGGGGGGCAGGATGCAGAGGAATGGGACTGAAAGGGAAATGAGGCCAAGGAAGCTTATTTATCTATGTACATTTTTAAGATGGGAGTTATTTGTCTGTGAAGTTTTTAAGATGGGTGATTCTTGGGTATGTTTGCATGTTACTCCGTTAGAGCCAAAGATAAAAAATGATTGTTGACACAGGAGGAAGAGAGGCAATAGCAATAGAAGCAATATCCTCAGAGAACATGTGTCAAGAGAATGGTTCCATGTGCTCAGTGGAGGGTCAGCCCTGGGTAGGGGCTGAGATATCCTTCCATTGTTACAAGAGAGAAGGAAGAGGAAGCCAGGATGCGTGCCAGGAGGTTCACAGAGGAGGTCCTGTCTCACGGACTTTGTTTTCCTAGGAAATAAGAGGAAATGTCTGCCTATCTGTGTGTCCTAATTTTTTTATTGACAATCATAGAATATTGGAGTAATCAAAATGTACAAGAGCAGTTGTTGTGGGTTGAATTTTGCCCCGAAAGAGATATGCTGTAGGTCTGAGTACCAGTACCTGTGAATGTGACCTTATTTGGAAATAAGGTCTTTGAAAAAAAAAATCAAGTTAAGATGTGGTCCTACAGCATTAGGATTAATCATACACCCCTAATCCAGTGAGTGGTGTCCCTATATGAAGAGGGATATTGGTCACATAGACACACGGAGAAGAGCACCATGGGATGAAGGAGGAAGAGGTAAGACTGATGCATCTACAACCCAAGGAAAGCCAACCAATGACTACGGCAACCTACGGAATCTTGGAATAGATTCTCCCTCAGAGCTCGCCAGAAGGTACCAGCCTCACTGACACCTGGATTTCAGACACGTAGCCTGCAGAACTGCCAGAGAATAAATTTCTGTCATTTTAAGCCACCCAGTTGTAGTAATGTGTTGTGGCCTCCTTAGTAAATTAACACAGCTGTGTTATATTTTGAGCCATAGATAACCTTCAACTGATCCCTTCATCCAGATGATCATCTTTGGCAAAGATTTTGCCTGTGCTCACTGCAGGATAGGAAAGACACGGTTTCACCCACAGTGCCCATGTATTGCATCAGAATCATCCAAACTTCTTCTTGTTTCATGCCCTGACCTCTTCCATCCTGTTCGCAGCCAAGCACCTGGAGTGATCCCTGGAAGGCTCCAAACCCTTCAGGGACTTTACACATCATGGACAATAAAAGCCAGAGATATTCCAGTGCCCCACAAGGCCACACGCAGCCTGAACATCTATTACCTGTCTGTCCATAATTCCTACTCTTCTAGCTCTCACTGCCTCTGCTCCAACCACTTGGCGTTTCCTTGAGCACATCAGGCACAGTCTTGCTGTACGGCCTTTGCACAAACTAAGCCCTCCATCTGAATGACTCTCTCCAAAATAGCTGCCTGGCTAACTCCAACATCTTTCTCAGCTATTGCTTTCCAATGAGGGCTACTCTGACCATGCTATTGTAAAGTGCAATCCAACCCACCATGCCCAGCACTGTGGATCCCTCTTGTCTTGCTATATTTTTCCACGGCATTTGTTGCCTTCCAACGTATCATATATTTTATTATGTGATGTTTGGTGTCGCCCTTTTGTCATCCTGTGAAAATACTACCCTCACAGGGCCAAGATTCTTGACTCTTTCATTCACTAACAAATTTTAAGAACACGTAACAGTGTCTGGCTCACAGTTAGTGCTCTATAAATTTTTGCTGAATGAATGAATAAGGGTAATGTGTATAGCAGAATAATGTAGGTATAACTAGGTAAGCGATGAGTACATGGTAGCAATTATTATAAAAGGATTCTACTATAAATTATCACTGGACTCAAAACGGGAGTCCTAGTACAAAAGACACGTACTTGACATCACTAAAACATTGCATACCCACATGATGCCCTCTCTCCACAAAACTGATCCCTGCTGAGCAGTAACTATTAACCACCCACTGCCTGGTAAGTCCTTATGCTAAGCACCATGAATACAAGGGCAAGAGCAGGATTTTTGGTTGCACAGCTGGTGTTTCAGGCACCAATCCTGCCAGGGAACCTCACAGAAGTGCCCTGTGTCACCCGAGTATGCAGAACCCAAGCCCCCAAGCCATTTTCCCCATGCCATCCTAATGGCGCCCTCAGCCTTGATGGGAGAAGCCACGATGTTCCTGCCCACCACCTCTTAGTGGCGACAGGAACCTGCCCGCTCACTCACTGCATGCCCATTGGCTGGACAGTGGTAGAGGCGGGACCTGACAAGCGCATGCTCAGAGGGAGGAGCCAGAGGGGCACCTGCCAGCTCCTTGGGTGCCTGCGGTGTCCCTGGCTTTCCTGAGGGGGGGCTCACTAACGGCTGGGTCCCGTCCTGCGGAGGCTGAGGAGAAGCAGGAGGCGAGTCCCCGAGGAGACGCCGTGACCTGAGGGCTTCCCTTACTGAGGAGGCCTCGTGCTTCATCTGTCACAAGCGGTGCCCAGGCCGGTGGTGACAACAGAGGCAATGCTCAGGCTTCTGAGACGTGCTTTGGCCTTCTTCCATAGTACAGCCAACCCCACAGAGCAGCAGCGCCCACAGCAGCAGGGCCCACAGGAGCAGGGCCCACAGGAGCAGGGCCCACAGGAGCAGGGCCCACAGCAGCAGGACCCACAGCAGCAGGGCCCACAGCAGCAGGGCCCACAGCAGCAGGACCCACAGCAGCAGGACCCACAGGAGCAGGGCCCACAGCAGCAGGGCCCACAGCAGCAGGGGCTCCCAGAAGGTATTCCTCTGTGTGTTCCCTTTGCCCCCACCCCAGAAGCCTCCTAATAGGGGCTCTCCTCACCCCCGGTATGAGGATCTGGTGGCTCTGGCGGGTACAGCACGTGACGGCGGCTCCATCTTCTGTGCGTGCATGGGTAGGCGTCCTGCGTCCCCAACAAGTCCCTGAGAACCAACTCCCAAACTCTCCTGTCCATCTAAAGCAGGACGGTGTTGACAGAGACCACCTTGGGGGCTGTACCGCCTGTGGTTTTCCCCAACATGGATGTGCAGCACATGCCTATTTATATTTCCAGTAGGCAAGAAACTCCCTAACTGCGAGTGAATTTAGGCTTGTATCCCAAGCAGAAATTTAATTTGAAGCGAAGTGGATGCCTCATACATATCTGGTCCTGTAGGAGAGCAGAGAACCCGTTGTGCGGGCCAACTGCTGAGGTCAGATCCATAAATATTGCTGGTCAGCTAGGCTTGTGTAGAATTAAAAAGAGAGAGAGAGAGAGAGAGAAAATGAAAAGGAGAAGGAGACCTTTTGGTTGCCGTTTTGGGCTGGCCATCAATCTCCAGATATCTTTTAGTGCTTTGTCTGCTGAGATGGTTAAGTATCTATACAAGGTGCTAGTCATTATGTTGGTGATAATGATGGAGGGATATAGTAGGAGCAGAAGCTAAAAGACTCTCACATGTAGATATGGTGATAACAGGTAACATTTACACTCTCTTGTGCAAGACACTGCACAGCTCTCGACAGTTGATGTGCATGTGTCAGTTAATACAAGGCGGGCGCAGTGGCTCATGCCAGCTCTTTGGGAGTTCCAGGCGGGTGGATCACTTGAGTCCAGGAGATTGAGACCAGCCTGAGATAACATATCGAAACTCCGTCTCTACTAAAAACACAAAAATTAGCCGGGTGTGGCGGCATGCACCCGTCATCCCAGCTGCTCGGGAGGCTGAGACATGAGAACCACCTGAACCTGGGAGGCGGAGGTTGCTGAGAGCCGAGATCGCGCCACTGCACTCCAGCCTGGGTGACAGAGCCAGACTTTGCTCAAAAATTTAAAAATTACTTGAAAATAAAAAAATTTTTAAATTAAAAAAAAGAAAACTGCAACAACCCTATTAGGTGAAAATTTGATTGTTGTGGATTGACAGAAGAAAACAAAGTCAGAGACGTTAAAAAACTTCTCTGCCCAAGTTTATGCAGATGGTGAGTGTAAGACATATTTGTAGTAGATGTTTGCATTTGAGGCTAATAATGTGACTTTTGTTTCTTTATCTTGTAGGTGACACCCAGTTGACAACTGTGCAGGGAGTTGTCACAAGTTTCTGTGGTGATTATGGCATGATTGATGAGTCGATCTACTTCAGTAGTGATGTTGTGACTGGCAACGTGCCTCTAAAAGTTGGACAAAAAGTTAATGTGGTTGTGGAAGAAGATAAAATACTTTATGGATTGAGAACAATCAAGGTGAGATGTGCATGAGTCTGGGAATTGTGTCTTATCTCAATGGGTTTTCTTTCTCCATCTTTCTATTCTTGTATTAATCCAACATCTCTACTGTGATCCGTAGAGTGGATGTAGACTGCAATTTGAAGCCCCACCCCTCTGAAGCTGTAGGTTCTTGTGTTCTAATATTTGTAGTGATTTCTGCTTTAAAACATAAAAATTACTCATCTATTCTTCTAATCTTTAAACAACATGGGTAACAATAATAATTATTGAACTCTATACAATCCTTCAACTTCCCTTATCAGGTAAAAAACCATTTTCTGTAGTGTGCATTCATAGCAGTAGAATTGCTATGTGAAACCATGTGCCTTGTAAACATTTTAAAAAGAGCTTCATGGAGGTATAGTTCACAAACCACAGAACTCTCTTAAGGGTACAATTCAGTAACATTTGGCAGATTTACAGAGTCCTGATAATATCACCTGAGTCCAGATATTTACCCATTCAGTGGCTATTATGAAATTATTCTTTAGCTCTACTGTACTAATTGATTCTCTCAGCAATAGGCAGTAAGACTGCCCATCTGCCCATATAGGCAAGGACAACAATATTATCAATCTGAAATCTTTGCAAATATGAGAAGGGGAAAGCAGTCTCATCGTTCATTTGGAATTATTAAGGATCTTAATGAGATTACAGCAAGTTTCCTTTCTTGGACTTATTATACAATAGGGATATTTACCGCTATCTCTATGGTAGGAACATTAGATTTGTAATAGGAAAGTTTGTATATGACGTCCTTGTGTCATTTCCTCCGATACCATCTTTTTTCTTTGCTTTATATCTTTCATTCTTTTACAGCCTTATTGAGATATAAGTCACGTGATTCACCATGCAATTCTCCCATCTACAGGGTACAATCCAGTGGTTTTTAGTTTGTTCACAGGGTTAGGCAACAATCACCACAAACAATTTTAGAACATTTTCATCACTCAAAAAGGAAGCTCCATAACCATTCATAGTCTTTTCCCATTTCTCCCTGATCCCCCAACTGTCCCCTCCCCCCGCAACATCCAGCCCTAGGAAATCACTTATCCATTTTCTGTTTGTATATATTTGCCCATTCTGGACAGTTAAAAAGGTTCCTTCTATATAACTGTAATGATACGTCCTTTCACCAACATCTCCTTATTCCTCCATCCACCCTAACAACCCAAGCATCTGGCAACCACCATTCTACTCTACACTGCTATGAGGTAAACTTTTTTTATATTCTGCATGTGAATGAGACCATGCAGTTATTTGTGTTTATGTGACTGGCTTATTTCACTTACATATCATTCTTCAGGTTCATCCATGTTGTCCCAAATGGCAAGATTTTATTCTGTTTTATGGCTGAATAGTATTCCATTGTGTATTTATACCACATTTCCTTTATCCACTCATCCGTAGAAGGACACTTAAATTGCTTTTGTTTCTTGGCTATTGTGAATAGGGCTGCAATAAACATGGAAGTGCTAACATCTCTTTGACACACTGATGACACTCTCTTTGGATACATGCTCAGTAGTTCATGGATTCATGTGATTCATGGATTCATGTGATAGTTCCATTGTTAATATTTTGGAGAACTTCCATACTGTTTTTCATAATGGCTGTAACAACTTAAATCCCACCAACCGTGCATAAAGTTTCCAATTTCTCCACATCCTTGCCAATACTTGTTATCTCTTTTCTTTTTAATGTTAGCCATTTTAACATGTGTCAGGCGGTATCTCTGTGGTTTTGATTTGCATTGTCCTGATGACTAGAAAAGGTGAGCATTTTTTTAATATGTCTGTTGGCCATTTGTATGTCTCCTTTTGAAATATGTCTATTCAGGTCTTTTGCTCATCTTTAATAGGATTATTTGTTTTCTTGCTATGAGTTGTTGGAGTTACTCATACATTTTGGAAACTGACCCCTTACTAGATGTATAGATTGTCAGTGTTTTCTGCTATCCTGTAGATTGTCTCGCCACTCTTTGATCATTTCCTTTGCGGTACAGAAGCTTTTTAGTTCAAAGTAATCCTATTGTCTGTTTTTCCTTTTGTTGCCTTTGCTTTTGAGGTCCTATTTTTAAAATGTCATTGCCCAAAACGATGTCATGGAGCTTTCCCCCTATATCTCTATCTAGTAGTTTCATAGCTTTGGGTCTTCATTTTAAAGCTTTAAATCATTTTGAGTTGATTTATATACATGCTGAGAGATAAGAGTGGAAACTCATTTTACTCAGGTGAATGTCTAGTTATTTTCAACATCATTTATTGAAGAGAGTGTACTTTCTCAACATTGTGTGTTCTCGGGCCTTTTGTTGAATATCAGTTGACTGTAAATGCACGAATTTCATTCCGGGCTCTGTATTCTGCTCCATTCGTGGATGTATTCACTGGTACTATGCTGTTATGCTTACTATAGCTTTGTCATATGCTTTGACATCAAGTAGTGTGATGCCTCCAGCTTTGTTCTTTGTATTCCAGACTGCTTCGACTACCTGGAATCTTTCATGGTTCCATACGAATTTTAGGAGTGTTTCTTCTATTTCCAAGAAGAATGTCATTGGTATTTTCATAGCAGTTGCATTGAATCTATAGATTGCTTTAGGTTACGGACATTTTAACAATATTTATTCTTCCTGTCCATGAACACACGATATATTTCAATTCGTTCCTGCCTCCTTCAATTTGCTTCGTTAATGGTTTATAGTTTTCGGCGTTGCAATCCTTCACCTCCTTCGTTAAATTTATTCCTATTTTATTTTTTGAAGGTGTTTTAAATGGGATTGTTTCTTGATATCTTTTTCAGATAGTTCCCTATTGGTGTATAGAAATGCTACTGATTCCTGTGTGTTGGTTGTGTATCTTGCCACTTTCCTGAATTTGTTTATTAGACCTTGTAGGTTTTTCGTGGTGTCTTCAGGGTTATTTATATGTAAGAGCTTCCCGTCTGCAAACAGGGCCAATCTAAATTCTTCCTTTTGAATTTAGATGCCTTTTGTTTCTTCTTGCCTAGTTTCTCTGACTAGTACTTCCAGAACTATATGCGACAGAAAGGGCAAAAGTGGGCATTTCTGTCTTGTTTTAGGTCTTAGAGGAAAAAATACTGCAACATTTCCCCATTCAGTATGATGTTACCTGTGGGTTTATCATATATGACCTATATTGTGTTGAGGTGCACTCCTCCTATATCTAAGTTGTGGAGTTTTTATCACGAAGGGATGTGGAATTCGGTTAAATGCTTTTCCTGCTTAAATTGGAATGATCCTATGGCTTTTGTGCTTCATTCTGTTCATGTGATATAGCACATTTATTGATTTGTGTATGTTGAAACTTTTTTGTATCCCAGGAATGAATACCTCTAGAACATGATGAGTGGTGTTTTTAATGTGCTGTGGAATTTGGTTTACTAACACCTTCTTAAAGATTTTTGCAACTGTGTTCATCAGGAATTTTGGCATGTAGTTTTCTTTGCTTTTTTCTTTTTTGTGTTTCCTAATCTGGGTTTTCTACCAGGGTAATGCGGGTGTGATAGAATGCATTTGGAAGCGTTCCTTTCTTATCATTTTTTTGGAATAGCATTAAAAGTATAACTATTAATTCTTCTTCTTTATATATAAATTTTAGTAGCATTACGAAGGGAAGCCATTCTGTCTTAGACTCTTCATCGATGGGGGATTTTTTATTACTGAATCACTTTCCTTACTTGTTAATGGTCTGTTCAGAATTTCCATTTCTTCATCATTACATCTTGGTAGGTTGCATGTGTCCAGGAATGTATCCATTTCTTCTAGCTTGTCCTGTTGTAGGCAGATGATTGTTCATAATATTTCTTATGATGCGTTTTATTTTGATGATGTCAGTTTTGGTGTCTCCTTTTTCATCTTTGCTTTTATTTATTTGAATCTTCTCCCTTTTTTCCTTTAGTCTAGCTAAGGTTTTGTTGATTTGGTTTACCTCTTCAAGAAACCAACTGATTGTTTCATTAATATTTGTATTGTTCTTCTCATGTCTATTTGATTTATTTCTGCTCTGCCCTTTATGATTTCTGTCCTCCTACTTTTGGATTGCATTTTTTTCTTCTTTTTTTTTTCTAGTTCCTCAAAGTGCGGTGTGGGGTTGTTTATTTAAGATGTATCTTTTCTTTTGAGGTAGGCTTTATTGATGTAAACTTCACTTTTAGAATTGCTTTTGCTGTATTTCATGGGTTTTTGTATGTTGTGCCTTCAGTTTCCTTTATCTCAAGAAATGTTAACACTTCGCTTTTAATTTCCTCATTGACCCATTAGTTATTTAAGAGCATGTTGTTTAATTTCCATCCACTTCTAAAGTTTCCAAAGTTCCTAATTTTATTGATTTCTAATACTTTACCATTGTGGTTAGAGAACTGATTTGATGTTATTTCAAATTCCTTTAATTTGCTAGTACCTGTTTTATGGCCTGCCCCATAATCTATCCTCGAGAATGTTCCACATGCAGTTGGAAAGAATATGTGTTTTGGAGTATTTGGATGGAATGTTCTGTAAATGACTGTTAGGTCCATTTGGTCCAGAGTGCAGATAAATCTCACTTTTTGTGGGGTCAGTGTTCTGTCTGGACAATCTACTCATTGTTGCAAGTTGGGTGTTGAAGTCCCCTACAGTTATTGCATTGCAATCTGTCTCACCATTTAGACCTTAATATTTGCTTCATATATTTAGGTGCTGCTATGTTGGGTGCATATTTTTGGAAATCATTATATCCTCTTGATGAATTGATCCCTTCATCATTATATAATGATCTTCTTGTTCTTTTTACCGTTTGTGATTTAAAGCCTATTTTATTTGAAATTAGTTTAGCTGCTCCCCCTCTCTTTTGGTTTCCCTTTACATGGAAGAATATCTTTTTTCACGCCTTCACTTTCAGTTTACAAATGTCCATTAAAGAGAAGTGGATCTCTCATAGGTTTGGTGGTTGTTGTTGTTGTTGTTGTTTAAATCCATTCAGCTACTCTGTGTATTTCAGTTGAAGAATGTCATCCATTTCTATCAAGTTAATTATTGATAGGCAAGGATTTACTGTTGTCATTTAGATAATTTTTTCTACTTATTTTGTAGGTAATTTCTTCCTTTCTCTTTTACTGTCTTTCTTGATGAATAAGAGATTTTTCTCTATTAGTATGTTTTGTTTCCTTGATATTTTAAAATGTGTCTATTACATGATTTTTTTCTTTGTGGTTAGCATGAGGCGTACAAAAACATAATCACAACAGTTTATTTATTGATAATATAACTTTGATCATAAAACACAAACACTCTACCATTTAACTCCACCCCCAGATTTTGAGTTCTGTATTTTACACTTTACAACTTTTTATATTTTATATCCCTTAATGAATTATTGTACATATTTTATTTTTACTAGTTCCTTTTTTAACTGTTACATGAAAGATATACATGATCTGGACACCACTGTTACCTTAATAGAGTATTGTGAATGTGTGTGGTTACTTTTACTAGTGAGTTTTATACCTTTAGATATTTTTGCATTACTCATTAGCGTCCCTTATGTCAGTTGGAAGAACTCTCTATAGGATTTCTTGTAAGACAGTTGTGGTGGTGAGGAAGTTTCTCAGCTGTGATTTCTCTGTAAAAGTCTTTTTCTGCCCTTCACTTCTTGGTACATTATTCTTGGTTAGTCCTTTTTTTCCTTGATCTCCTTGAATGTATCATCACACTCTCTCCTGGCCTGTTATGCTTCTGCTGAGAAGTCTTCTGGCAGGCATATTGGAACTGCATTATATGTGATTTGCTTCTTTCTTCTTGCTGCTCTCAGGATTTTTTCTTTTTTTCATCTTTGAGAGTTTGATTTTAATATGTCATGGGGTAATCTTATTTGGATTGTATCTGAATGCAGAACTTTGGTCGTCCAGTACCTAGACGTTTATAACTTTCTCTGCGTTTGGATGGCTCCCCATTATTAATTTTTAAATAATCTTTCTACCTCTTTTTCACTCCTCCCTCTTGAACATGAATGACTCATACTATTGCTCTGCTGATAATTGTCCCAGAAATTCAGTAAGTTTTATTTTCATTCCATATCCTTCCTTTTAATTTTGTCTCCTGTGACTGTATATTTTTAATGAAGCTGTCTCCAGGTTTACAGATTCTTCATTTTGCTCGACAATTTTCCTGTGGATGTTCTCTATTGTATACTTCCTTCATTGTATTTTTTGACTTTTGTATTTGTTTGGTTTTTTAAAATTCTTTCAATCTTTCTTTCAAATTACTCTGATAAATTCTAATCATTTCTCTGTAGTTGTTTTCAAGGTTCACAGAGCATGTGGAAAATAGATATTTTGAATTATTTATTAAACAACTCAAACATTCCTATCTCTCTAGGGTCAATTACTGGCACCTTGTTTTGTCAGTTTGGTGATGTCATGTTTTCCTTATTGTTCTTGATCTTTGTGGTCATGTGTTTATATCCGCGTATTGAAGAAGAAGGTATTCATTTCGGTCTTTGCAGTCTAGCTTTTAGGGGACATCCTTTAGCAGTAAGCCTGTCCGGAAACTCTATATAGGTCTCTTTTGGTCCTTATGCTTGTGAACACTACAGCTATTGAAGCACTAGGGGGCTTCCTAATCCCAGGGACACAGCGACAGACGCTGCAATGGCATGCATTCCCTTAGCTGTTGAGACTGGTGCCTTGCAAGACTGGAATCCAAGGCTCCACTCATTCACAGAGGACTCCCTGTTGCTGTAGAATATTCTGAGCATAAGGCCACTGGAATCACTCGGCAGAGATGTGGGACAGGTATTGAGTTTGTTATGCTGTGGCTGTGGCTTCCTGTCTGTTGCCAGGGTGGGTCTAGAGACTCGGTCCACAAGTACCATCTCAGAGTCTGGGGCCATGGGCCATGGGCGTTTGTCAAGTGGTGGCATATAGTGTGGAAGGCCTGATATTGGGTTCCCAGGCAATGTCCTATGCTTGCTACTCTCTCTCTCCTCCGGGTGGATGGTATCTCTCTCCATGCTGTGCTGTTGAAGGTCGGGGAAGGGGTGATGTGGGTAATGTAAAACTGTCTTTACTACCCTCTTCAATGCATCTTTTCTTATTTTCATGCTATAACTGGGTGCCGTGGTCTCTCACCTGGTTTCCTTCTCTCAAGTGATGGTATTTTCATACAAGGATAGTTTTTCACATTGATGTTTCTGCAGGAGGACAATCACTGGAGAGTCCCATTTCTCCATCTTGCTCCCCTCCTCCTCCATCTGTTTAATTTTTACATACTATAAATATGTCCATCTTGTCCATGTGGCTTCTGGGTTCAGGAAGTTTCCTTAGGCTAATTCTAACACATAATTTACACGAGTATTCACTTAGTTTTTCTTCTGAAAGTCATTCATTTATTTATATCTAAACGTACAGTCAGCCTGTGTTTACTTTCCATGTATAAGACTGAGAAAAGGATCCGCGTCTTGTTTCACTACTGGCTATTCAGTTGCCCTAAACGTTGATTGTATAATCCACTTTGCCCCTATCGTATTGAAATGCCACTTCTGTCATACAACGCATTATTGCAAACATTTCAATCTGTCCGTACCTGCTGTTGTGTTGGTGGTATTTCCAAGGCATAAGAAACAGAGTTAGGAGCCATGAAACATGGGCAAAGCTTTAGTCTGCATATGTCTGTGAGTTGGCGTGGAGTCAAGGAACAGAGAGGTCCGAGGTGCTGTGGACCATCCACTGGGATACTGACGGAAGTGGTGGTAGACACATGGATGGGAGGCTAATGCCTCATTCCTTCATGACAGTAAGTGAGGGGAAAATAAACATCAGATTGGTATTGACAGCTGGAAAGACACCAGTTAAGAAATGAGAATAGCAGCAAACTAGGCTATTTTTAAAACCATGAAAAATTATTTACAACTCAGTGGCTCAAGTTTCCATCAGAAGTCTTTGATCTGCAAATTCCAACCCTAGGAGTTTATCCTATAGTTAAGTCAAGCAAGTAGTACAAATTTTAAGACACAAGCGAAATGTCTAATTACGTGGAATTGGGTTAGTAAATTACGGCACATCCATTAATTGGGATTCTCTATGAGTGTTTCTGTCCTCTCTTGTTATTTGAAAACCTTTGTGTTCATTTAATGTGATACTTTACTACTGAATACCATGCTAATTTGCTTTTAAAATGAGTATTTACATATGTATATATATTTGTGCACAGACAAAAACATCAGGATGAGTGTTACTGAGAAAATGTAGTCCCTGGTGGTCTCTTGGTAACGGAATATGGATTATGGTGTAACCGCCTTTTGCTGTCTGCATATCTGTTTTTTTTTCCTACTTTTAGTACGATGAACTTGCATTATTTCTGTAAGTTTTAAGGATTATAAAATAAGGACTATTACACTTCCAATAAGGAAAAAGGTTTGTATGCCTCTCTATTGTAGATAAAGTAAAGCCCTAATTTGACTTGGTTTATTGAACCTCCCCCAGTTGAGGTTATTGTTCCAACTTTATCTTGAACTTCTGTCTCCTAGACCTGGATCTGGAATGTTAGGGTTTTGCTCCCTAGGCTTCTAAATTGTGTTATTTTTCCTCTCTGCCTTCCTGCTCCTCTACTCATGTTTACAAGTTTACACCTCTGCCTTCTTTTACAACCCAGCACAAATCTGACTTCCCCCAAGCAGTGCTCCTATTTTCTCCCTGTCTGAAATGTTCTCCGTTTAGGTAAGTCACAGAAACTATCTTTAAACTAGTCTTATATCATTCATCACAACCTGCTTATGACGACATATCTTTCCATTTTACCGTCATTTCACTGTGAATTCCTTTAGGTGAATGACGGTATTTTTTAAATCTGGGAATCTAATGGTACAAGGGCATTAAACTTGGGTATGCAATTAATGTTTTGGAATACATTTCACAATTCATGAAGCACACACATGATTTCTACCATCATCTCAAGTCTATGGTCCATTTAGCACGTGAACTATATTCACCAGTGTTAAGGATGGTTTTTGAAAATATTTTGGAATACCAGTGTTTTAACCATGTAAGTTCCTGTGTTTAAATTTGTATTATTTTTGAAGTAACTCTTTCCTAAATCTTACAGGTGGATGTTGTGCCTCACCCTCTTAACGATGATGGACACTCAGACTCAAAAATCAGAGTTTTAAATGGATGTGTTACTTCTATAAGTGAAGATACTATTTATATTAGTAACATCATTTATTTCCCTATGGACATTGTTTCTGAAGGTATGATTTACATTTTGAAATATATGATGTAATTCTTAATTTTTTGAGTGGATTTTAGTCCTAGAACAAATTTTACAGTGTACTTGGCTTCAGTCAATGGCTCTTCAATATTAGAGGTAGACCTTTCCAATTGAAATTATGTACAATATAGGGGCAAATAGGCAGTATTTTAAAATGTCTGCTGTCGTCTATTGTGCGTTCATTTGTTCAATGCCCTCAGTAATGCCTGGATATATTTTTCGTTCACATAAGAATTTAATTTCTAATCATGGAAACAATCCTACAAGTACACAGAGACACTATTTTTAATACCCTTCAAAGACTATACTTGCAGGGATCATTTCTGTAGTTGGTTACTAGAGAAGTTTCTGTGACAGGGCAGAGTACCAAATTTTAAAAGAATACACTTCAAATCTTCAAAGTTAGGATTGGAGATAGTGCTTTGTGGCTGTGTGTGTGTGTGTGTGTGTGTGTGTGTGTGTGTGTGTGTGTTGTGGAATTCTCTTTGTAATCAGCCGATATGTTCTAATATTTCGCTTATAACCAAAGATACACTTTTTTTTTTTTTTTTTTTTTTTTGCTATTTTTGTCCATTGCAACAGTCATATAGCTTGGGTATGAAAGGGGAGATTAGCTCCACTTCCCCAGGCAGCTTGCTAGTTTGTTTCCTTGGATGCAAAAACAAGACTCTGACCTGAATTTTGTTTTAAGATGTTGACTCTGTCTGCTTTGTCGAGAAGAGACTATGAGGGAAGGGTGGAGTCAGGAAATTGGTCAGGAAACCGTTGTAATATTCCTGGTGAGAGATGATGGAGATGTGAATGAAAGTGGAGAAGTGGAGGACCTGAGGATTGAGTTGACTCTGGATATATTTTGAAGTTAGAGAAGAACCCAGGAGGTAATGGATTAGATCTTTGATGTGGAGGAAAGATGAGTCCAAGGTACCTCCAAAGTTTTTGGTTTGAGCAGTGGTGAGAATGGAGTTGCCAGTTTGTGATGCAGACGACTGAGGCAAACAAAAGTTGGTGAATATGAAGAATACGAACAACTCAGCTTTACACACGTTAGATTGGTGTAAGCATATGGATAATTGACCCTGAGGTTGGTTAGAGCTGGAGGCATATACATTTTGGAGTTATCGGCCCATAGATATACAGTAAACCCACACAAAAGAAATGTATGCAAATTAACAGAGACAGACAGAGAGACAGAAGTCTGACACTGTGTCTTGTATCAGTCTACAATGCTGGGTCCTAAGGTGAATAAATATTTCACTTTGTTGATATTGCTAGTTTTCTGGAGTCATTGTGGCAATTTACGGTCTCAGTTGCAGTTGGGATTTCCATTTGCTTCAGATTCTTTCACGTACCTTTGTTATCCTGTGAGTCACTTTTAACTTATTGTAAACTTCTGTTTCAACCTCGATGGTCTTAACGGTAACCCTTAAGGCACAGACTTAAGACACCGCATGTTCTCACTCATAGGTGGGAATTGAACAATGAGAACACTTGGACACAGTAAGGGGAACATCACACACCCAGGCCTGTTGTGGGGTGGGGGGAGTGGGGAGGGAAAGCATTAGGAGATATACCCAATGTAAATGACGAGTTAATGGGTGCAGCACACCAACATGGCACATGTACACATATGTAACAAACCTGCACGTTGTGCACATGTACCCTAGAACTTAAAGTATAATATAATAATAATAATAATAATAATAATAATAATAAAAATAAAAAGAGTTCATCAGCGGAACACAACACTAGGGGAAATTGATTCATTCTGAAAGTAACAACATTTCCTAGTGGTACTGCTACCACTACTACCAATCAACAGTTATTTGGTGGTTACTATTCACCAGTGATGATTCTGTGTGTATCAACGGTATCTATTAAGTGTCACAGCAGCTCAGTATCTTGAAGGCTACTTATCGTGCTTCTCATTTTATAAATGAAGAAAACGAGGCACAGAGAGATTAAACATCTTGGCTAAGGTTGCAAACTGAGTAAGTGGCAGTGTCAAGATTCAAACGCACATGGCCAGGTTCAAACTTGCGCTCTTACCTACATGTTTGACTGCCTCTCACTAAGGAGTTGTGAACATGAACAGTTGTTTAGTAAATCCTGTGCTGTTCCTTCAGATTGGCTGTGATGCACAGTTCACACTTTGCTCCATTTGACTTTGTTAAATCAGTAGAGGAGAGTCAATGTCTAAGGATTATAAACTTCTTCTTGAACTTACCGATCTACAGTGTGTCTGTTTAAATATGTGCAAAAATGACTTTAGGTGTTGCAGAACTGACTTTAAAGTAGTACACTATCAAATAATGTGTGCAATTCAAGATGACTTAGTTAAGAGATCATGACACTCACATTTCTCCATGGCTATTTTAGATTTTGTGCCTTATAAGGGCGACTGGTTAAAAGTTGAATATTCCACTGAACCAGGCTTCTCAAACTTCAAGGCAAGCTCTGTGAAGCCCACCCGTTGTATTCATGCGGAAGAGGTAATTTCTTTCCTGTTGCTCCCATCATCGGTTTCTGTGAACCCTTCCTTTGGTGGTAATTTTCGTGCCCAGGATTCTGTTGGGTGTAATGGGAATTCCAGAAAATATGAAGAAATACATTCTTTGCCAACAAAGGAGCCACTTTTCTTATTGAAAAGGCAGGACTTCCCAAAGGAAATAATTGGAAAATTATGTAGAACAAGCATATTAATCGATTAAGTTCTAAATTGTGCATTTTACTCAATACCCAAATTTTATTAGAATCTACCAACAACAGGAGGAAGAAAAACAATCTTTGTGTCAGAAAATTGTAGGGAAAGAATTAACGGAGTGCGTTGTGGGACTTGAGCTTAACAGTAAATGTTGAGAATGATTTGGGTATTGGAGCCTGAATATGACCAGCAAATTCAGGGCAATAGAGGGCAATGGACATATTTTGGTAATATTTAGAGCTGGATTTCTCATCAAACACCCAGGCCTCATCCCTGGAGAGCCTGTTTTAATTGGTCTGTGGTGGAGCATGGACATGGGTATTCTTACAAAGCACCCCTGGTGTTAGCAATGGGTCAACCAGGTTGGAAATCAATGATTTGCATTGAAGTGACCTGCACTCATGCAGGACCCAGAGTGAGGAGGTGCAAAGCTGGTTACAGTGATTATCAGGCTTTCTCATAATCATTTCGATTATTTATACTCACAGGTCCGCATTACTCACATACGTGGAAGAAGTGGGGTGATAAAGAATACTATCTTTTTCACCTTGGATTCTGTGAAACTTCCTGATGGATACATACCTCAAGTAGATGATATCGTCAGTGTGGTCATGGTGGAGAGCATTCAGTTCTGCTTTAAGTAGAGAGCGGTTTCTGTCACCCCAGTACAAAAATCATAATGACAAAACATTTTTATTCTGTTTATATTTCCTTTTAAGAGCAGTAAAGGGGCTGGTTTAACTGAAAAGGTTAGCTTAGTAAGCCTAAATAGTATTTTATGTATGACTTTTCTGGCAAATCTAATTGAGATACTGGCTAGTTTAATTGGACCATGAACCCAGCTTAGGGAAGTGCCTTATCAATTAAAAGCATGCTAAATTAGCTTGCTAGTCACTGGAGGAAAGGAGTTCTTAATTAAAATGAACACTGCCATTAAATTTGAATTCCATATTTCCTATTAGCAGCAGCAGATTCCAGGATGACAGAGGCCTAGGACGGCCCTAAAGGGAACATCAGAGCCAAAGCATTTAACAGAAAAGGCATCAGAGACAGCATGTTAAAGGCATGATTTAAAGTTACACTTCAGTTTTGAGTCCCCCTTATGCTGTCTATACAACCTGTATTGTTCCATAGCCTCTTTCATCTTCTGTCATTCACATAATTTGCAATGTTTATTATTTCCTTATGTTCCTTCTTCTCCATGCTAGAATGTAAACTCCACAATGGCAGGACGTCTTTTGGTCGGTTTTGTTTTTCTCTCTTTTTTTTTTCTTTCATTAAAGCATCACCAGCACTTAGAGGAAGGCATGACAGACTCACTGAGCAGATAAAATGTTATTAAGTTCAATGACTGAATGATTGGGCCAGCAATGATATTTAGCTGTGGTTCATTCATCACTGGTTCCTTAGGAATAAAATTGTTGACCAATGCATTAAGACCTCTGTTGATTTTTTTAACAACACCAACAACCATAGAAAGCAGACTCTGCTGTAAATGAGCCTCCATGAGCCACTTTGTTGCGGGGGTGCAGCTCATGTGCAGTCATGAAGAAACATACAAACACAGAGCTTTTGAAGGAAGGACAAGCTGCTTACCCGCTGGGAAGGGTTATAATAAAATCCAACAAGTACATCCCATGAAATTTCATGCTTTTGTCTAACAGAACATTTAACCATGTAGCTGTGACCTAGGGGAAGGGATGTATTCAGACCTATGGGTGTAGCTTGAATGTGGTTGGGAACTTACCCTGACTCCTCTGATTCATAATTCCACCATTACCCCCAGTCCTTGAATAAACAGAGTTGTGTTTTGACTTTCCACTACAGATCCAGTGAGACCTCCCAATCATCCAGGGATTTGTTTCCCGCTTGATAGGAACAGTGAAGGTATTATAGAGTTCCCATTTTCACTCATTGGTTCACTCTACAAAATCCTACTGACTCTCTTTGATGTGCCAGGCACTGTTGAGGCTCTAGAGTTATACCCTTAACCAAAAGGACAAAATTCCAGGCCCTAATGGAACTTGTGTTCTTTCAATGCCCCAACCCCACCCACCCCCCCGGCGCCCCCACCGTCCTCGGCTTCCTGACCCATGCAGCAGTAGCTCCTATGATTGAAAGGGGCAAGTGGGAGCTGTGGCAATACCAGGTCCCTGTGAATGTCGTCATTCAAAAGCAGCCCCACACCCTGTGGAATTACAGAGCAGTCCACGTTGGACTTGAGAGATGCAAGGGTCATGACTTTCACTACCTCCCCATTTAATTCTCCAGTTTGGTTGATGTAGAAGAATGTTATTTGGGAGTTATAATGCATTATGATAAGCCCAATCAGCTGGTGATTCAGTCACAGCTGCTGTTTCACAAACTTCCTCACTGGACTGAGGATCACCTGGGAGGCAGCAGTTCAGCTGGGCAGGGGGGCAGGGATTGGATACATTTCCTCTATCTTCTTTCAAATAGCAAAGCCCAGAACCACTTTGCTTTCATAAGGCAGACCAAGTGGCGGTATTTTTTGAATATTTTGCCTCAAGGATGTGTCAACTCCAAGGTTCTTTCCCACAGTTGAGAATGAATTGTGTTTGATCATCTCACCCTCATCACATCTGTGTCCCTAAATGTACGCCATCACGGCACAAGGACAGAAGGGCCCAGGGAGCAGGAAATAGTGGACTCTGTCGGAAATGTGCTTTTCCCACGTGCGAAAGAATTGGCTTGAAAATACAGGGACCTGTCACCACGAGTTTCTGGGGCTCCAGTGTTCTGCCACGGAGCTTCCAACTGGCCCCACGCCGTGAAGGCGTTGCAAATGTGCTGATATCAGATGCCTCTCAGCTCATTTAGTGATACATGCAATGAAGAACATGAAATAAGATAATGATCTTTAGCCGGGTTTGGCAAACTATGGCCCTTCTGCCAATTCTGGCCTGATGCCAGCAATGGTTCTCAAAACATAAAGTTATACTTAGGTACCCGGAGCCTAATCATGGCCCAATAGATTGAACCTAGTGTTCTCGCTGTCATGATTATGCATACTGTTAATCAGAGGGGCACCTTGAAGTCTCTCATCGTGATTGTGGTTTCATCCTCTAACCACTTGTAGCTTTCAGAGGTTCTAGTTCATCATTTCACTCCTCTTATGAGATGCGTAAATCTTTAACTGTACATCTGCCAAAGGGATATACTCTGTGAATGTAAACAACTCCTCTTTGTTATGCTTAGGGTGTAGTTCTCTGTTTTGTCAAAATTTCAAATTCTACTTAATCAGCACCGTTTACAAGGATCCCTGTTCCTTTGGTGTTGGAGAATACAATGTTTTGAATTGAAGTTCTTATATCTATTGGCAAACTTGAGGTTGCCCTCCATTACCAGCCCAGGAATACAGAGTTTATTCTATGTTTTCTTCTCTTTCCACCTTTCCACGTGTATTGTTTCCTTCTCAGCTTTGGAGAACCCTACCTTCCATTATCCTCTGTGTATTTACTTCTTTGCACAATCCTGCTATATATGCTCTCCTACTGTGGACAGCCTTCCATCTGTTCTCTAACTCCCTCTTCTCATGCACCCTGGCTTGCAGGAGGCCTCCTTGGAACCGTTTTTTCGCAGGCTCCATGCCTGCCTTCCCAAACTTGGGTGCCCTGCTCTACAGGGATGGGAGGGCTAGATAAAAAGGCTCTCTGTTGCCTTTGGAACTCCTCACAGAACTGGCTTTTAGTCACCACTTCGTTGTAATAGTCACCTAGGACAGCCTGGGTTAAGGGCTTCATGAGATTCTTTCCAGAGCTGCTGGCCTGGCCAGAAGAGTGAGGTGTTGGGGTTGGTTAAAGGCTATCCATCTAAACATCCACAACTTAGGACTCAGATTAGTTAGCATTCTTGTTGGTCTCATAAGGGGGAGGAAGAGATTTCACCCTGCTGGGGCAACGTCATCCTACAGTGGTTTCACTTCCTAAGAGCATTGCCCCAGTTGACCCTAAATGATGTGGATTAGAAACTTCATTCCCCAAATCCTATGGATAGTTGAAGGTCTATTGTATATACCAAAGATGAGAAGCATAACCTTATTATTGAAGTTCCATTGAAAGGAAAAAAATGGTGGTTGGGCGCGGTGGCTCATGCCTGTAATTTCAGCATTTTGGGATGCCAAGGCGGGCAGATCACCTGAGATCAGGAGTTTGAGACCAGCCTGGCCAACATGATGAAACCTCGTCTCTACTAAAAATACAAAAAAAAATTAGGTGGTCGTGGTGTCGGGTGCCTGTAGTCCCAGCTACTCGGGGTGGCTGAGGCAGGAGACTCCTTTGAACCCAGGAGGCTGAGGTTGCAGTGAGCCAAGATCATGCCAATGCAGTCAAGCCTGGGCGACAGAGGGAGACTCCATCTAAAAAAAGAAAAAAGAAAAAAGGAAAAAGAGAAAGAAAGAAAAAGAAAGGAAACAAAAGGTACAAGTTATTTTGATAGTATAAAGAACATACCTCACAGTGGTTAGGGGCACTGAACATCTGTGTTCCCCTAAAATTCCTTTGTTGAAGCTGTAATCCCCAATGTGATCTATATGGAGATGGGGCCTTTGGGATGCTATTAGGCTTAGATGGGATCATGAGAGTAGAGCTCCATAATGGAATTAGTATCCTTAGAAGAAGAGGAAGAGAAGTCAGTGTTTGCTCCCACTCCTCCATGGGAGGAAACAGCCGGAATTTGACAACTTTGAGCCAGAAAGAGGGCCCTTGCCCCGAACCGAATCAGTCAGCACCTTATTCTTGGACCTGCCAGTGTCCAGAACTGTGCAACATAAATGTCTGTGGTATATTGTTATAGCCGACAAAGCTAAGACAACGGAGAGCTGACATTGACATTCTGTAACAAATAAAAGCAATCCAAACACTTATTGTGTTTTGAAAAACAAAGATATGAATTGGAAAAACTCCCATCACATGAGGATACCAAAATTCCCATCGATGGGAATTGTCCCCATCCATTAAATCATAATGAATAATATACTTATTGATACATGTCATTTAAAGCCTTGTCACTCTATTCTTATAGAAATATTTGTCTAAACACTAGTCCAATACTTATTTCCAGTGTAGCTTTTGTAATGAAAGGAGTAACATTTTACTCCATGGTGCAACTCACATGCACAAGGGAGGCTGAATCACTGATCTTCAAGAAAACTCAATTTATTGGCTGATTTTACTTACAAGTTGCTGCTGTGGTCAGACCCTGAGGACAGGTTGCAAAGCCAGGAAACAGCTGAGTTGAGCTGGGATCTAATGTCTTCCGAACCACAGTTCTGACGTTTACAGCCAGCTGTAACATTATTCTGAATGAGGCCCAATACTGTTTAGGTAGATGCACAAAGGAAAGCAAAGTATTCAGATTTGGTGTGAATTGCCTTAGAACCAGATCCTTTCTCAGGTTGCCTGGAATGGTTCGGGATGTTACCCTTTTCTGATTCAATTAATTGCTGTAGTATTTATTGAGAACCTACCATGTGCCCAGCACTGTTCTAGATGCTGAAGGCCCAGCAGATGGAAAAAGCAACCACGAACAAAAGCTCTGCAGTCATGAAGCTGACATACAAGTGGGAAGAGACCGACAATAAATACTCTGATAAGCATATGAATAAGTAAGAATTTCTGTCTAGCAGTTAGTGACAGAAAGAAAAGTAAGCAGGTGTTTGTGATAAGAGGTTTTTGAGGGCAGTGACCACGGACAGATTGTTTTCAATATTTTCAGTCGGAGTCAGTTTCCCTGATTTGAGAGTGAAACATGCAGGTCATTAGAAGCCAAGAAGGTGAATCACAAAGTTATATCTTTGCTGGAATCTGGCACTGAATGATTGCTTCATGGATACTTGTGAAGGTGTGCATTTTGTTCATGGGAGACAGTTAAAACGTGCGAAGGTTTAATGGGGTGCATGGCATCCTTGTTCAGAACTGCTGTTAATCTACTTTGTGTCCAGCCCTTGTATATGCCAAGCACTGGGCTAAGGGCCTTGGGACACACACGTCATTTAATGTTCACAAAGAATCCTATGAAAGAAGTCCCAGTAGCATCGTGTCCATTCAACAACCAAGTCAGGGACACAAACAGGAAAGAGGGGGCGCACAGGTGCTCTGTGGCCCAGTGGAATTCATCCCCTGGCATTCAGATCCAGCAGCCATTTCTTATCTGATGTGTTCTGGGCCTCTGGAGGCACCTCCTACCACAAAGATCATTCACAATGTTTCCAGCAGGGTGGTATAGAAGAGCCCCTTCTTTGTTCTGCAGTATTCTCTCAGCAGGGACCTGTCTTCCTGGTGCTGGAATCTACCTGTAGCTTCTCTGCCAACAGAGTTTGAACCCTGCAGAGGAGGCTGAGTCTGACTTAGTGAAGTTTGCCAGAGAAGGCTATTTCTTATTTCTTTCTAAGACTATTTCTTAGCACCAATCTCTTGCTGCAGCATCCGTTATTAGCTCTATTTGTGCCAGCAGGGACACATGGAAGGGTTTTGGGCATGTTTTCATATGTCTGAGTGGCTGCTGTCTCTTTGGTTCTTTCTGCTTTCCTCTGTGCCATGATGGAAACTAAAACATTTGACCCAGTGATTTTTTTTTCAATCATTCTTTAGAGGTGGTGAGACTACAGGTATGTTTTCAAAGGATTGATAGTTTTTGCTGATGGATGGCATGGAGTGTGTAAAGAAAATGGAGAAAACTAAGGATTATGGCAGGGATATGATGTTAACCCACTGTGTGAACTGAGCTGACATCGTGTGAGATGGAGAAGATTTATGGAGGTGAAGGGGTTGAAGGAAGCTCAGGACATATGAAATTTTGGACACCTTACCCTTGAGTCGTCTATGGGATAATCACGTGTGTAACTCAGTATACATATGGAATTGGGAGTACGTGCACTTAGATGCCATGGGGCTGGTGTGTGGATAGAGAGGCCATTCAGGGTCTGAGTCCTGGAGCACTCTTGTGCAATCCTGATAGGAGGAACTTCTCACAAAAGAGGCTGAGAAGGAGTCTTTCTAGGAGAGAGTGGTCACACAGAAGACCAAAGAACTTATTTCAAGAAATGGGGAGTCCTCACCTGCGTCAAACACTGAGAGGTTGAGTAATGAGAGCTTAGCATATTGACCACTGGATTTGGAGACCTGGAGGTTTCCTGTCATCTTAAGAGCAAATTAGGGGCATGATGTGGGTAAAAGCCTAATGCCAGAGGAATAAGGAGAGAATGGGAGCTCAGGAAGTGAGCAGAGGTGATTCTTGAAATAGCATTTGCTGTGGGGGACAGGATGCAGAAGAATGGGACTGAAGGGGAAATGAGGCCAAGGAAGCTTATTTATCTATGTACATTTTTAAGATGGGAGTTATTTGTGAAGTTTTTAAGATGGGTGATTCTTGTGTATGTTTATATGTTATTCCTTTGCAGGCAAAGATTAAAAAAAAAAGATTGTTGATGCAGGACGAAGAGAGGCAGTAGCAATAGAAGCAACATCCTCAGAGAAAATGTGTCAAGAGAATGGTTCCATGTGCTCAGTGGAGTGTCAGCCCTGGCCAGGGGCTGCGATGTCCTTCCATTGTTACAAAAGAGAAGGAAGAGAAAGCCAGGATGGGTGCCAGGAGTTTCACAGAGGGGCTCCTGTTTCATGGCCTGTGTTTTCTCAGAGAAATAAGAGGAAATGTGTGCTTACCTGTGTGTCCTAATTTTTCATTGATAATCATAGAATATTTGGAGTAATCAAAATTTACAAGAGCAGTTGCTGTGGGTTGAATTTTGCCCTGAAAGAGATATGCTCAGGTTCTGAGCTCCAGTACCTGTGAATGTGACTTTATTTTGAATAGGGTCTTTGCAAAAAAAAAAAAAAAAAAAAAAAAAAATCAAGTTAAGATGAGGTCCTACAGGATTGGGATTAGTCATATGCCCTTAATCCAGTGAGTGGTGTCCTTATAAGAAGAGGTGTATTGGACACACAGACAGATGGAGAAGAGCACCATGACATGAAGGAGGAAGAGATTGGAGTGATGCATCTACAACCAAAGGAAGCCAACCGATGACTACTGGCAACCTACGGAATCTTGGAATAAACTCTCCCTCAGAGCTTGCCAGAAAGAACCAACCTCACGGAAACCTTCATTTCAGACTCATAGCCTGCAGAACTGCAGAAGAATAAATTTCTGTTGTTTAAAGCCACGCAGTCGTAGTAATGTGTTGTGGCCTCCCTAGGAAATTAACACAGTTGTGTTACATTTTGAGACATAGATAGCCCTCAACCGATCCTGTTAACCAGATGATAATCTTCAGCAATGCTCTTACCTGTTCTCACAGTAGGAGAGGAAAGACAAACAGGTTTCATCCACAGTGCCCATGGATTGCATCAGAATCATCCAAACTGTTCTCCTTGCTTCCTGCTCTGACCTCTTCCAGCCTGTTCACAACCAAGCACCTGGAGTGAACCCTGGAGGCTCCAAATCCTTCAGGGACTTTACGTGTCATGGACAATAAAAGCCAAAGGACTTCCAGTGCCCCACTATCCCACATGCAGCCTGAACCTCTATTATCTCTCTTACTTCCCACTCTTCTAGCTATTCACTGCCTCTGCTCTAATCACTGCTTTTCTTTGAATACATCACGCACAGTCTTGCTGTATGGTCTTTGCACAAACTGTGCCCTCCGTCTGAACGGCTCCCCCAAAAATAGCTGCCTGGCTAACTCCAACATCTTTCTCAACTATTGCTTTCCAATGAGGGCTACTCTGACCATGCTATTGTAAAGTGCAATCCAATACCCCATGCCCAGCACTGTGGATCTCCCTTGTCCTGCTATATTTTTCCATGGCATTTATTGCCTTCTAACATACCATATATTTTATTATGTGATGTTTAGTGTCACCCTTTTGTCATCCTGTGAAAAATCTACCCTCACAGGGTGAAGATTCTTGACTCTTTCATTCATTAACAAATTTTAGGAACACAGAACAGTGTCTGGTTCACAGTTAGTGCCCTACAAGTTTTGCTGAATGAATGAATAAGGGTAATGTGTGTATCAGAGTAATGTAAGCATAACCAGGTAAGCGATGAGTGCATGGTAGCAATGATCATAAAAGGATTCTATTATAAATTATCACTGGACTAAAAATGGGAGTCCTAGTACACAAGACACGTACTTGCTATCACTAAAACATTGCCTACCCACATGATGCCCTCTCTCCACAAAATTGATCCCTGGTGAGGAGTAACTATTGACCGCCCACTGAATGGTGACTCCTTATGCTAAGCACCACGAATACAAGGGCAGGAGCAGGATTTTTGGTTGCACAGCCGGTGTTTCAGGCACCCATCCTCCCAGGGAACCCAAGAGAAGAACCCTGTATCTCCTTAGTAAATGCAGAACCCAAGCTCCCAAGCCATTTTCCCCTGGCCATCCTAATGGCTCCCTCAGCCTTGATGGGAGAAGCCATGATGTTCCCACCCATCGCCTTTTAGTAGCCACAGCAACCTGCCCGCCCACCCACTGCACGCCCATTGGTTGGACAGTGGTAGAGGCGGGCCCTGACGAGCGCATGCTCAGAGGGAGAAGTCAGAGGAGAACCTGGGAGCTCCTTTGGAGGCTGCGGTGTCCCTGACTCTCCTGAGTGGGGCTCACTAACAGGTGGGTCCCATACCACAGTGTCTGAGGAGAAGCAGGAGGTGAGTCCCTGAGGAGACGCCGTGACCTGAGGGCTTCCCTTACTGAGGAGGCCTCGTGCTTCATCTGCCACAAGCGGTGCCCAGGCCGGTGGTGACAACTGGGACGATGCTCAGGCTTCTGAGACTTGCTTTGGCCTTCTACGGGAGGACGGCCGACCCTGCAGAGCGACAGGACCCACAGCAGCAGGGCCTCCCACAAGGTATTCCTCTGTGTGTCCCCTTGTCCCCCACCCCAGAAGCCTCCCAATAGGGGTTCTCCTCACCCCGGGAATGAAGCTGTGGTAACTCGGGTGGGTACTGCACGTGACGGTGGCTCCATCTTGTGCGTGCATGGGGAGGCAACCCAAGTCCTCAACAATTCCCTGAGAACCAACCCCCAAACTCTCCTGTCCATCTAAAGCGGGAAGGTGTTGACAGAGAAGACCTTGAGGTCTGTACCGCCTGTGCTTTTCCCCCACGTGGTCGCGCAGCACATGCCTATTTATATTTCCAGTAGGCGAGAAACTCCCTAATTTGCGAGTTAATTTAGGCTTGTATCCCAAACGGGAATGTAATTTGAAGCCAAGTTGATGCCTCATACTTATCTGATCCCAAAGGAAGGCAGAGAACCCCTGCCGGCGACTGCTGAGGTTTGATCCCTAAGTATTGCTGATCAGCTAGGCTTGTGCAGAATAAAAAAAAAGAAGAAGAAGAAGGAGAAATAAAGAAAACCATTCAGATGCCGTTTTGGGCTAGCCTTCAATCTCCAGATATCTTTTAGTACTTTGTCTGCTGAGATGGTTAAGTATCTATAGAAGGTGCTACTCATCATGTTGGTGATAATGATGAAGGAATATAATAGGAGCAGAAGCTTAAAGACTCTTATATGTAGAAATGCTAACAGGTAACATTTACACACTCTTGTGCAAGGCACTCAGAGCTCTCGACAGTTGATGTGCATGTGTCAGTTAATATTCATAAGCTGGGCGCGGTGGCTCACACCTGTAATCCCAGCTCTTTGGGAGTTCCAGGTAGGTGGATCACTTGAGGCCAGGAGCTGGAGACCAGCCTGGGCAACATGGCAAAACCCCGTCTCTATTAACAATTCAAAAATTAGCTGTGTGTGACGGTACACACCTGTAGTCCCAGCTACTGGGGAGGCTGAGACATGAGAACCGCCTGAACCCAGGAGGCAGAGGTTGCCGCTAGCCCAGATTGCGCCACTACACTCCAGCCCCGGCGACAGAGCCAGACTCTGCTCAAAAAATTAGAAAATAATTAAAAATTTAAATTTTTAAATTTTAATAAATTTTTAAAAATATTTTAAAAACCTACAACAACGCTATTAGGCGAAATTGTGATTGTTGTGGATTGACAGATGAAAACAAGGTCAGACGTTATAAAACTTCTCTGCCCAGGGTTATGCAGATGGTGAGTGTAAGACTTACTTGTAGTAGGTGTTTGCATTTGAGGTTAATAATGTGACCTTGTTTCTTTATCTTGTAGGTGACACCCAGTTGACAACTGTGCAGGGAGTTGTCACAAGTTTCTGTGGTGATTATGGCATGATTGATGAGTCGATCTACTTCAGTAGTGATGTTGTGACTGGCAACGTGCCTCTAAAAGTTGGACAAAAAGTTAATGTGGTTGTGGAAGAAGATAAACCACTTCATGGATTGAGAGCAATCAAGGTGAGATGTACATGAGTTTGGGAATTGTGTCTTATCCCAGTGGGCTTTCTTTCTCCATCTTTCTTTTCTTGAATTAATCCAACATCTCTACTGTGATCCGTAGAGTGGATGTAGACTGCAATTTGAAGCCCCCCTCCTCTGAAGCTGTAGCTTCTTCTGTTGTAATATTTGTAGTAATTTGTGCTGTGAAACATAAAAGCTTACTTATCTATTATTCTAGTCTTTAAACAATATGAGTAACAATAATAATTATTGAACTCTTTATAATCTTACAACTTCCCTTATCAGGTAAAAAAACATTTTCTGTAGTGTGCATTCATAACAGTGGAATTTCTATGTCAAGCCATGTGCATTGTAAATATTTTAAAAAGAGCTTCATGGAATTATAATTCACCAACCACAAAACTCTCTTAAGGGTACAATTCAATAACATTTGCAGATTTACGGAGTCCTGGCAACATCACCTGAGTCCAGATATTTGCCCATTCAGTGGCTATTATGAAATTATTCTTTAGCTCTATTGTACTAATTGATTCTTTCAGCAATAGGAGGTGAGACTGCCCATCTGCCCATATAGGCAAGGACAACAATACTATCGATCTGAAATCTTTGCACATATGAGAAAGGAAAAGCAGTCTCATCATTCATTTGGAATTATTAAGGGTCTTCATGAGATTACAGTAAGTTTTCTTTCTTAGACCTACTGATACAATAGGGATATTTACGGCTATCTCTATGGTAGGAAAATTAGATTTGTAATAGGAAAGTTTGTGTATGAAGCCCTTGTAGTATTTCGTCTGATACCATCTTTTTCCTTTGCTTTATGTCTTTCATTCTTTTACAGCATTATTGAGATATAAGTCACGTGACTATACAATTCGCCCACTTAGAGGGAACAATCTAGTGGTTTTTAATTTGTTCCCAGAGTTATGCAATCATCACCACAATCAACTTTAGAACATTTTCATTACTCAAAAGGAAACTCTTCGTGCTCCCCCAACAGTCCCCTCCCCCAACAACATCCAGCTCCAGGAAATCACTTATCCACTTTCTGTTTGTATATATTCTGGACAGTTAAAAAAGGTTCCTTCTATACAACTGTAATTATATGTTCTTTCACCAACATCTTCTCATTCCTCCGTCCACCCTAACAACACAAGCGTCTGGTAACCACCATTCTACTCTACACTGCTATGAGATCAACTTTTTTATCTTCTGCATGTGAATGTGACCGTGCAGTATTTGTCTTTGTGTGACTGGCTTATCTCACTTACATATCATTCTCCAGGTTCATCCATGTTATTTCAAACGACAATATTCTGTTCTGTTTTATGGCTGAATAGCATTCCCTTGTGTATTTATACCACATTTCCTTTATACACTCATCCGTAGATGGACACTTAGATTGCGTTCGTTTCATGGCTATTGTGAATAGGGCTGCAACAAACATGGAAGTGCTGATATCTCTTTGACACACTGATGACACTCTCTTTGGATACATGCTCAGTAGTGGGATTCATGGATAGTGTGATAGTTCCATTGTTAAAATATTGGGGAATGTCCATACTGTTTTCCATGGTGGATGTAACAATTTACATCCCACCAACCATGCATAAAGGTTCCAATTTCTCCACATCCTTGCCAACACTTGTTATATCTTGTCTTTTTAATGTTAGCCATTCTAACATGCGTGACTCAGTATCTCTGTGGTTCCGATATGCATTACCCTGATGATTAGAGAAGGTGAGTGTTTTTTCACATGCCTGTTAGCCATTTGTATGTCTCCTTTTGAGAAATGTCTATTCAGGTCTTTTGCTCATTTTTAATAGGATTATTTGTTTTCTTGCTATTGTGTTGTTGGAGTTACATTTTGGAAACTGACCCCTTACTAGATACATAGATTGTCAATGTTTTCTCCTATTGCATAGATTGTCTCTCCACTCTTTGATTGTTTCCTCTGTGGTGCAGAAGCTTTTTAGTTCAATGTAATCCCATTTGTGTATTTTTCCTTTTGTTGCCTTTGCTTTTGAGGTCCTGTTTTTAAAATATCGTTGCCCAGAACAATGTCATGGAGCTTTCCCCCTATGTCTCCTTCTAGTAGTTTCACAGCTTTGGGTCTTCATTTTAAAGCTTTAAATCATTTTGAGTTGATTTATATACACACTGAGAGATAAGGGTGGAAATTCATTTTTCTCAAATGAATATCCAGTTATTTTCAACATCATTTATTGAAGAGACTGTACTTTCTCAACATTGTGTGTTCTCAGGCCTTTTGTCAAAAATTAGTTGACTGTAAATGCACAGATTTAATTCCAGGCTCTGTATTCTGCTCCATTGGTTGATGTGTCCGTTTTTATACTGGTACTATGCTGTTATGCTTACTATAGCTTTGTCATATGTTTTGACATCAAGCAGTGTGATGCCTCCAGCTTTGTTCCTTGTATTCCAGACTGCTTCAGCTGTCTGGAATCTTTCATGGTTCCATACAAATTTTAGGAGTATTTCTTCTATTTCCAAGAAGAATGTCATTGGTATTTTCATAGCAGTTGCATTGAATCTATAGATTGCTTTAGGTTATGGACATTTTAACAATATTTATTCTTCCTGTTCATGAACACATGATATATTTCCATTCATTCCTGCCTCCTTCAATTTGCTTCGTCAATGGTTTATAGTTTTCAGTGTTGCAATCCTTCACCTTCTTGGTTAAATTTATTCCTATTTTAATTTTTTTGAAGGTGTTGTAAATGGGATTGTTTCTTGATATCTTTTCCAGATAGTTCCCTATTGGTGTATAGAGATACTACTGATTCTTGTATGTTGGTTGTGTCTCATGCCACTTTCCTGAATTTGTTTATTAGACCTAGTAGCTGTTCGGTGGTGTCTTCAGGGTTATTTATATGTAAGAGCTTCCCGTCTGCAAACAGGGCCAATCTAAATTCTTCCTTTTGAATTTAGATGCCTTTTGTTTCTTCTTGCCTAATTTCTCTGGTTAGCACTTCCAGAACTATGTGCGATAGAAAGGGCAAAAGTGGGCATTTCTGTCCTGTTCCAGGTCTTAGAGGAAAAGCCTGCAACACTTCCCCATTCAGTATGATGTTATCTGTGGGTTTATCATATATGACCTTTATTGTGTTGAGGTGCACTCCTCTTATACCTAATTTGTGGAGTTTTTAGTCATGAAGAAGTGTGGAATTCGATCAAATGCTTTTCCTGCTGAAATTGGAATGATCCTATGGCTTTTTTCCTTCATTCTTTTCATGTGATATAGCACATTTATTGATTTGTGTATGTTGAAACTTCCCTGCATCCCAGGGATGAATCCCTCTAGAACATGGTGAATGATTTTTTAATGTGCTGTGGAATTTGCTTTACTAATACTTTGTTAAAGATTTTGCAACTGTGTTGATCAGGAATTTTGGCATGTAGTTTTTTTTGGTTTTCTCTTCTTTCTGTTTCCTCATCTGGGTTTTCTACCAGGGTAATGCGTTGTGACAGAATGAGTTCGGAAGTGTTCCTCTCTTGTCCGTTTTTTTTTTTTTGGAATAGGTTTAAAAGTATAGCTATTAATTATTCTTCTTTATATATAAATTTGGTAGTATTAGGAAGGGAAGTCATTCTGTCTTAGACTCTTCACTGATGGGGGATTTTTTATTACTGAATCACTTTCCTTACTCATTAATGGTCTGCTCAGATTTTCCATTTCTTCACCATTACATCTCGGTAGGTTGTATGTGTCCAGGAATGTAGCCATTTCTTCTAGCTTGTCATATTTGTAGGCAGATGATTGTTCATAATCTTCCTTATGATACGTTTTGTTTTGGTGATGTCATTTGTGCTGTGTCCTTTTTCATCTTTGATTTTAGTTATTTGAATCTTCTCCCTTTTTTCCTTAGTCTAGCTAAAGTTTTGTTGATTTGCTTTACCTCTTCAAGAAACCAAGTCATTGTTTCATTGATATTTGTATTGTTCTTCTCATTTCTATTTCATTTATTTCTGCTCTGACCTTTATGATTTCTGTCCTAATTTTGCATTGCATTTTTTTCTTGTTTTTCTAGTTCCCCAAGGCGCAGTGTGAGGTTGTTTATTTAAGATGTATCTTTTCTTTTGAGGTAGGTTTTATTGATGTAAACTTCACTTTTAGAATTGCTTTTGCTGTATTTCATAGGTTTTCGTATGTTGTGCCTTCATTTTGCTTCAACTCAAGAAATGTTTACACTTTGCTTCTAATTTCTTCATTGACCCATTGGTTATTTAGGAGCATGTTGTTTAATTTCCATCCACTTCTAAAGTTTCCAAAGTTCCTACTTTTATTGATTTCTAATACTTTACCGTTGTGGTTAGAGAACTGATTTGATGTTATTTCAAATTCCTTTAATTTGCTAGTACCTGTTTTATGGCCTGCCCCATAATCTATCCTCGAGAATGTTCCACATGCAGTTGGAAAGAATATGTGTTTTGGAGTATTTGGATGGAATGTTCTGTAAATGACTGTCAGGTCCATTTGGTCCGGAGTGCAGATAAATCCCACTTTTTGTGGGGTCAGTGTTCTGTCGGGACAATCTGTTCATTGCTGCAAGTTGGGTGTTGAAGTCCCCTACTATTACTGCATTGCACTCTATCTCACCATTTAGACCTTAATATCTGCTTCATATATTTAGGTGCTGCTATGTTGGGTGCATATTTTTGGAAATCATTATATCCTCTTGATGAATTGACCCCTTCATCATTATATAATGATCTTGGTCTCTTTTTACAGTTTGTGATTTAAACTCTATTTTATTTGAAATCAGTTTAGCAGCTCCTGCTCTCTTTTGGTTTCCCTTTACATGGAAGAATATCTTTTTTCATGTCTTCACTTTCAGTTTACGAATGTCCTTTAAGGAGAAGTGGGTCTCTCATAGGTTTGTTTTTGTTGTTGCTTTTTAAATGTATTCAGCTACTCTGTGCATTTTAATTGGGGGATGTCATCCATTCCTATCAAGGTAATTATTGATAGGTAAGGATTTATTGTTGTCATTTAGATAATTTTTTTCTATCTATTTTGTAGGTAATTTCTTCCTTTCTTTCTCTTTTACTATTTTCATTGATGGATAAGAGATTTTTCTCTATTAGTATGTTTTGTGGTTTTGTTTGTATTTGTTTTAGTGTGTCTATTACAGGATGTTTTTCTTTGTGGATAGCATGAGGCTTACGGAAACATAATCACGGCAGTTTATTTTACTGATAACATAACGTTGATCACAAAATACAAACACTCTACTATTTAACTCCACCCTGGGATTTTGAGTTTTCTATTTCACACTTTACAATTTTTTATATTTTGTATCCCTTAACAAATTATTGTACTTATTTTATTTTTACTAGTTCAATTCTTTAACCTTTACATGAAAGACATAAGTGATCTGGAAACCACCATTACCTTATTAGAGTATTCTGAATTTGTGTAGTTACCTTTACTGGTGAGTTTTATACCTTCAGATGTTTTTGCATTACTCATTAGCGTCCCTTACGTCAGTTGGAAGAACTCTCCCTAGCATTTCTTGTAAGACAGTTGTGGTGGTGAGGAAATTTCTCAGCTGTGATTTCTCTGTAAAAGTCTTTATCTCCCCTTCACTGCTGGGTACATTATTCTTGGTTAGAGATTTTTTTCCTTGTGTTCCTAAAGTATACTATACTACTCTCTCCTGGCCTATTATGCTTCTGCTGAGAAGTCTTCTGGTAGGCATATTGGAACTGCCTTATATGTGATTTGCTTCTTTCCTCTTACTGCTCTCAGGATTCTTTCTTTATTTTTCATCTTTGACAGTTTGATTTTAATATGTCATGGGGTTATCTTATTTGGATTGTATCTGAATGCAGAACTTTGGTCTTCCAGTACCCAGACGTTTGTAACTTTCTCTGGGTTTGGATGGCTCTCCATTATTATTTTTTAAATAATCTTTCTACCTCTTTTTCACTCCTCTGTCTTGAATGTGAATGACTCATACTATTGCTCTTCTGATATTGTCCCAGAAATCTAGTTTCTTTTCATTCTGTGTCCTTCCTTTTAATTTTGTCTCCTCTGACTGTATATTTTCAATGAACCTGTCTCCAAGTTTACAGATTCTTTCTTTTGCTCGATCAATTCTTCTTTGGATGTTCTCTATTGTGTACTTCCTTCACTGTATTTTTCAACTTCTGGATTTGCTTGGTTTTTAACAATTCCCTCAATCTTTCTTGCAAATTACTCTGATAAATCCTGAATCATTTCTCTGTAATTGTTTTCAAGGTTCACAGAGCATGTGGAAAATAGATATTTTGAATTATTTGTTAAACAACTCATATATTCCTGTCTCTCTAGGGTCAATTACTGGCACCTTGTTTTGTCAGTTTGGTGATGTCATGTTTTCCTTATTGTGTTTGATCTTTGTGGTAATGTGTTTACATCTGCATATTGAAGAAGTAGGTATCCATTTCAGTCTTTGCAGTCTAGCTTTTAGGGGACATCCTTTAGCAGTAAGCCTGTCCAGAAACTCTATATAGGTCTCTTTTGGTCCTTATGCTAGTGAACACTACAGCTATTGAGGCACTAGAGAGACGCCTATTCACAGGGACACAACGGCAGATGCTAGGATGGCTGGGATTCCCTTAGCTATTGAGGCTGGTCCCTTGTGAGACTGGAATCCAAGCCTCCATTCACTCAGAACTCCCTGTCGCTGTAGATTATTCTGAGCACAAGGCCACTGGAATCACTAGGGAGAGATGTGGGCCAGATATTGAGTTTGTTTTGCTGTGGCTGTGGCTTCCTGTCTGTTGCCAGGGTGGGTCTAGAGACTCTGTCCACAAGTACCATCTCAGAGTCAGGGGCCATGGGCATCTGTCAAGTGGTGGCCTGATATTGGGTTCCTAGGCAATGTCCTATGCTTGCTACTGTCTCTCTCCTCTGGGTGGATGGTATCTCTACTTATGCTTTGCTGTTGAAGGTCGGGGAAGGGGTGATGTGGATAATGTAAAACTGTCCTTACTACCCTCTTCAGTGCATGTTTTCTTATTTTCATGCTATAACCGGGTACCATGGTCTCTCACCTGGTTTCTTTATGTCAAGTGACGATATTTTCATACAAGGATAGTTTTTCACATTGATGTTTCTGCAGGAGGACAATCACTGGAGAGTCCCATTTCTCCATCTTGCTCCCCTCTTCCTCTATCTGTTTCATTTTTACATACTATAAATATGTCCATCTTGTCCATGTGGCTTCTGGGTTCAGGAAGTATCCTTAGGCTAATTCTAAGACATAATTTACACAAGTATTCACTTAGCTTTTCTTCTGAAAGTCATTCATTTATTTATATCTAAACATACAGCCAGCCTGGGTTTGCTTTTCATGTGCAGAACTGAGAGAAGGATCCACATCTTGTTTCACTACTGGCTACTCAGTTGTCCCTCAACATTAATTGTATAATCCACATTGCCCCTTTTTATTGAAATGCCACTTGTGTCATACAACACATTATCGTAAACATTTGAATCTATTTGTACCGGCTGTTGTGTTGGTCGTCTTTGCAAGGCATAAGAAACAGAGTTGGGAGCCATGAGACATGGGCAAAGCTTTAGTCTGCATATGTTTGTGAGTTGGCGTGGAGTCAAGGAACAGAGAGGTCCGAGGGTGCTGTGGATCATCCACTGGGATACTGACAGAAGTGGTGATAGATATGTGGATGGGAGACTAATGCCTCATTCTTTCATGACAGTAAGTGAGGGGAAAATAAACATCAGATTGGTATTGACAGCTGGAAAGACACCAGTTATGAAATGAGAATAGCAGCAAACTAGGCTATTTTTAAAACCATGAAAAATTATTTACAACTCAGTGGCTCAAGTTTCCATCAGAAGTCTCTGCTCAGCAAATTCCAACCCTAGGAGTTTATCCTATAATTAAGTCAGGCAAGTAGTCCAAATGCTATGACACAAGTGAAATGTCTAATTATGTGAAATTGGGTTAGTAAATTACGGCACATCCATTAATTGGGATTCCCTATGACTCTTTCCGTCCTCTCTTGTTATTTAAAAACTTTTGTGTTCATTTAATGTGATACTTTAACACTGAATACCATGCTAATTTGCTTTTAAAACAGGCATTTACACATGTATATATATTTGTGCACAGACGAAAACATCAGGATGAGTGTTACTGCCAAAAATGTAGTCCCTGGTGATCTCTTGGTAATGAATTATGGATTATGGGGTAACTGCTTTTTGCTGTCTGCTTATCTGTTTTCTTTCCTACTTTTAGTATAACGAGCTTACATTATTTTTGTAAGTTTTAAGGATTATAAAATAAGGACTATTACACTTCCAACAAGGGAAAAGGTTTGTATGCCTCTCTATTGTAGATAAAGTAAAGCCCTAATTTGACTTGGTTTTTCGAACCTCCCCCAGTTGAGGTTATTGCTCCAACTTTATCTCATGCTTCTGTCTCCTAGGCCTGGATCTCGGATGTTAGGGTTTTGCTCCCTAGGATCCTAACTTCTGTTGTTTTTTCTCTCTGCCTCCCTGGTCCTTTACCCCATCTTCTTTCCCAACCCAGCACAAATCTGACTTCCCCTAAACAATGCTTCTATTTTCTCCCTGTCTGAAATGTTCTCCCTCTAGATAATTCACAGAAACCATCTTTGAACTAGTTTTATATCCTTCATCGCACCTGCTTATGACTATATACCTTTCCACTTTACCGTCATTTCACTGTGAATTTCTGCAGGCGAAGGACGGTATTATTTTAATCTTGGAATCTAATGGTACAAGGACATTAAACTTGGGTATGCAATTAATGTTTTGGGATACATTTCACAATTCTTGAAGCACGTACATGACTTTTACTGTCATCTCAAGTCAATGGTCCATTTACCAAGTGAACTATATTCTCCAGTGTTTAGGATGGTTGTTGAAAATATTTTTGAATACAAGTGTTTTAATCATGTAAGTTCCATGTTTAAATTTGTATTGTTTTTGAAGTAACTCTTTCCTAAATCTTACAGGTGGATGTTGTGCCTCACCATCTTTATGGTGCTGGACCCTCAGACTCAGGAACCAGAGTTTTAATTGGATGTGTTACTTCTATAAATGAAGATAATATTTATATTAGTAACAGCATTTATTTTTCCATAGCCATTGTTTCTGAAGGTATGATTTACATTTTGAAATATATGATGTAATTCTTAATTTTTTGAGAGGATTTTAGTCCTGGAACAACTTTTACAGTGTACTTGGCTTCAGTCAATGGCTCTTCAATGTTAGAGGTAGACTGTTCCAATCAAAATTAAGTACAGTATAGGGGCAAATAGACAGTATTATAAATTGTGTGCTGTTGGTTATTGTGTGTTCATTTGTTCAATGCCCTCAGTAATGCCTGGATATACTATTCATTCATATGAGAATTTAATTTCTAATCAAGAAAACAACCCTACAAGTGCATAGAGACACTATTTTTAATACCCTTCAAAGACTATACTTGCAGGCATCATTTCTGTAGTTGGTTACTAGAGAAGTTTCTGTGACAAGGTAGACTACCAAATTTTAAAGGAATACACTTCAAATGCTTCAAATTTAGGATTGGAGATAGCGCCTTGTGTTTGTCTGTTTGTGGGTGGGTGTGTTGTTGAATTCTCTTTGTAATCGGCAGATATATTCTAATATTTAGCTTCTACCCAACGATATTTTTTTGTCTGTTTTGTCTACTGCAGCTGTCGTATAGCTTGGGTATAAATGGAGAGATTAGCTCCGCTTCCCCAGGCAGCTTGCTAGTTTGTTTTCTTGGGTGCAAAAGCAGGATTCTGACCTGAATTTTGTTTGACGATGTTGACTCTGTCTGCTTTGTTGAGAAGAGACTATGAGGGGAAGGGTGGAGTCAGGAAATCAGTCAGGAAAACGTTGTAATATTCCTGGTGAGAGGTGATGGAGATGTGAATGAAAATGGAGAAGTGGAAAACCTGAGGATTGCGTTGACTCTGGATATATTTTGAAGTGAGAGAAGAACCCAGGAGATAATGGATTAGATTTTTGTTGTGGAGGGAAAATGAGTCTAAGGTACCTCCAAAGTTTTTGGTATGAGCAGTTGTGAGAGTGGAGTTGCCAGTTTGTGATGTAGACGACTGAGGCAAACAAAAGTTGGTGAATATGGAGAATACCAACAACTCAGCTTTACACACGTTAGATTGGTGTAAGCATATGGATAATTGACCCTGAGGTTGGTTAGAGCTGGAGGCATATACATTTTGGAGCTATAAGCATATAGATATATGTCAAATCCACACAAAAGAAATGTATGTAAATTATCAGAGAGAGAGAGAGAGAGAAGAGGTCTAACACAGTGTCTTATGTCATTCTACAGTGTTGGGTCCTAAGGTGAAGAAATGTTTAACTTTGTTGATATCACTAGTTTTCATTGTGGCAATTTACTGTCTCAGTTGCAGTTGGGATTTCCACTTGCTCCAGATTCTTTCACGTAACTTTGTTATCCTGTGACTCACTTTTAACTTATTGCAAACTTCTGTTTGAAACTCAATGGTCTTAACTGTAACCTGTAAGGCACATACTTAAGAGTTCATTAGTCGAACACAACACCAGGGGAAATTGATTCATTCTGTAAGTAACAACATTTCCTAGCGGTACTGCTACCACTACTACCAATCAACAGTTATTTGGTGGTTGCTACGCGCCAGCGATGATTCTGTGCGTATCGCACGTATCAACTAATTCTCAAGGCAGCTGTGTACCATGAAGGCTACTTACTGTGCTTCTCATTTTATAGATGAAGAAAACGAGGCACAGACAGATTAACCACCTTGGCTAAGGTTGCCAACTGAGTGAGTGGCAGTGTCAAGATTCGAAGCCACATAGCCAGGTTCAAACTTGTGCTCTTACCTATATGTTTGACTGCCTCTCACTAAGGAGTTGTGAACACGAACAGTTGTTTAGTAAATCCTGTGCTGCTCCCTCAGACTGGCTGTGATGCATGCTTCACACTTTCCTCCATTTAAATTTGTTAAATCAGTAGAGGAGAATCAATGCCTAAGGATTATAAACTTCTTTTTGGACTTAGAGATTTGTAGTGTCTGTTTAAATATGCACAAAATGGACTTTAGATTTAGCAGAACTGACTTTAAAGTAGTACACTATCAAATAACATGTGAAATTAAAAGTCACCTAGTTAAGAGATCATGACACTCACATTTCTCCATGGCTGTTTTAGATTTTGTGCCTTGTAAGGGTGACTTGTTAGAAGTTGAATATTCCACTGAGCCAGGCATCTCAAACATCAAGGCAACTTCTGTGAAGCCCAACCGTTGTATTCATATGGAAGAGGTAATTTCTTTCCTGTTACTCCCGTCAGCAGTTTCTGCTAACTCTTCCTTTGGTGATAATTTACATGACCAGGTTTCTGTTGGGTGTAATGGGAATTCCAGAAAATATGAAGAAATACATTCTTTGCCAACAAAGGAGCCACTTTTCTTATTAAAAAGGCAGAATTTTCCAAAGGAAATAATTAGAAAATTATATAGAACAAGCACATGATTAAGTTCTAAATTGTGCATTTTACTCGATACCCAAATGTTATTAGAATCTTCCAAGGACAGGAGGAAGAAAAACAATCTTTGTGCCAGAAAACAGTAGGGAAACAATGAACGGAGTGTGTTGTGGGACTTGAGCTGACCAGTAGATGCTAAGAATGATTTGGTTATTAAAGCCTGAATATGCACAGGCAATTCAAGGCAACAGAGGGTAATGGACATATTTTGGTAATATTTAGAGCAGGATTTCTCATCAGAGACCCAGGCCTCATTCCCAGAGAGTCTGATTTAATTGGTCTGAGGTGGAGCGTGGACATGGGTATTCCTACAAAGCACCCCTGGTGTTAGCAACGGGCCAACCAGGTTGGAAATCAATGATTTGCATCGAAGTGACCTGCACTCATGCAGGACCCAGGGTGAGGAGGTGCAAAGCTGGTTACAGTGATTATTGGGCTTTTCCATAATCATTTCCATTATTTATACTCACAGGTCTGCATTACTAGCGTACATGGAAGAAGTGGGGTGATAAAGAATACTATCTTTTTCACCTTGGATTCTGTGAAACTTCCTGATGGATACATACCTCAAGTAGATGATATCGTCAGTGTGGTCATGGTGGAGAGCATTCAGTTCTGCTTTATTTGGAGAGCGATTTCTATCACCCCAGTGCATAAATCGTAATGACAAAGCATTTTTATTCTGTTTATCTTTCCTTTTATGAGCAGTAAAGGGGCTGGTTTAACTTAAAAGGTTAGCTTAGTAAGCCTAAATAGTATTTTGTATATGACTTTTCTGGCAAATCTAATTGAGATACTGGCCAGTCCAACTGGACCAGGAACCCAGCTTAGGGAAATAACTTATTAATTAAAAAGCATGCTAAATTAGCTTGCTAGTCACTGGAGGAAAGGAGTTCTTAATTAAAATGAACACTGCCATTAAATTTGAATTCCATATTTCCCATTAGCAGCAGCGGATTCCAGGATGACGGAGGCCTGGGACGGCCCAAAAGGGAACGTCGGAGCCAAAGCATTTAACTGAAAAGGCATCAGGGACAGCATCTTAAAGGCATGACTTAAAGTTACAATTTGACTTCAGTTTTGAGCCCCGTTATGCTGCCTGTACAACTTGTATTGTTCCATAGCCTCTTTCATCTTCTGTCACCCACATAACTTGCGGTGTTTATTGTTTTACTTGTTCCTTCTTCCCCATGCTAGAATGTAAACTCCACAATGGCAGGATGCCTTTTAATCTGTTTTTTTTTCTTTTTTCTTTCTTTTTTTTTTTCTGTTGTCATTAAAGCATCACCAAGCACTTAGAAGAGTGCCTGGCAGACTCAATGAGCAGATACAATGTTATTAAGTTCAATCACTGAATGACTGGGCCAGCAATGATACTTACCTGTGGTTCATTCATCACTGGTTCCTTAGGAGTAAAATTGTTGAGCAATGCACTAAGACCTCTCTGTTGATTTTTAAACAACACCAACAACCATAGAAAGTCGACTCTGCTGTACATGAGCCTCTGTGAGCCACTTTGTTGCAGGGGTGCAGCTCATGTGAAGTCACGAAGAAACGTACAAACACAGAGCCCCTTGAGGGAAGGACAAGCTGCTTACCCACTGGGAAAGGTTATACTAAAATCCCACAAGTAAACTCCAGGAAACTTCATGCTTTCTTCTAATAGAATATTTAACCAGGTAGCTGTGACCTAGGGGAAGGGATATATTCAGACCTTTGGGCATAGCTTGAGTGTCGTTGTAAACTTACCCTGAGTCCTGTGATTCATAATTCCACCATTACCACCGGTCCTTGAATAAACAGAGTTGTGTTTTGACTTTCCACTACAGATCCAGTGAGACCTCTCAGTTATCCAGGGATTTGTTTCCCGCTTGATAGAAACAGTGAAGGTCTTGTAAAGTTCCCATTTTCATTCACTGGTTCACTCCACAAAATCCTACTGATTCTCTTTGATGTGCCAGGCACTGTTGAGGCTCTAGAGTTATATCCTTAACCAAAAGGACAAAATTCCAGGCCCTAATGGAATTGTGTTCTTTCAATGCCCCAACCCCACCCACCCCCCCCCCCGGCGCCCCCACCGTCCTCGGCTTCCTGACCCATGCAGCAGTAGCTCCTATGATTGAAAGCGGCAAGTGGGAGCGGTGGCAACACCAGGTCCCTGTGAATGTCGTCATTCAAAAGCAGCCCCACACCCTGTGGAATTACAGAGCAGTCCACGTTGGACTTGAGAGATGCAAGGGTCATGACTTTCACTACCTCCCCATTTAATTCTGCAGTTTGTTTGATGTGGAAGAATGTTCTTTGGGAGTTATAATGTATTATGATAAGCCCAATCAGCTGATGATTCAGTCACAGCCACTGTTTCACAAACTTCCTCACCGGGCTGAAGAACATCTGGGAGGCAGCAGTTCAGCTGGGCAGGGGGGCAGGGATTGGATACACTTCCTCTATCTTCTTTCAAATAGCAAAGCCCAGAACCGCTTTGCTTTCATAAGGCAGACCAAGAGGCAGTTCATTTGGAATATTTTGCCTCAGGGATGTGTTATGCCAAGGCTCTTTCCCACAATTGATAATGAATGGTCCTTGATCATCTCACCCCCATCACACCTGTGTCCCTAAATGGATGACCTCATGGCACAAGGACGGAAGGACTCAGGGACTAGGAAATAGTAGACTGTGTCAGAAACGTGCTTTCCCCACGTACAAAAGAATTGGCTTGAAAATACAGGGGCCTGTCACCACGAGTTTCTGGGGCTCCAGTGTTCTGCCACGGAGCTTCCAACTGGCCCCACGCCGTGAAGGCGTTGCAGATGTGCTGATATCAGATGCTTCTCAGCTCATTTAGTGATACATGCAATGAAGAACATGAAATAAGATAATGATCTTTAGCCGGGTTTGGCAAACTATGGCCCTTCTGCCAATCCTGGCCTGATGCCTGCAATGATTCTAAAACATAAAGTTATACTTAGGTACCCGGAGCCTAATCATGGCCCAATAGATTGAACCTAGTGTTCTCGCTGTCATGATTATGCATACTGTTAATCAAAGGGGCACCTTGAAGTCTCTTATTGTGATCATGGCTTCATCCTCTAACCACTTGTAGCTTTCAGAGGTTCTGGTTTGTCATTTCACTCCTCTTGTGAGATGCATAAATCTTTAACTGTACATCTGCCAAAGGGATATACTCTGTGAATGTAAACAACCCCTCTTTGTTATATGCTTAGTGTGTAGTTCTCTGTTTTGTCAAAATTTCAAATTCTACTTAATCAGCCCTATTTAGAAGGATCCCTGTTCCCTTGGTGTTGGAGAATACGATGTTTTGAATTGAAGCTCTTATTTCTATTGGCAAACTTGAGGTTGCAAGTACACCTCCAGTACCCAGCCCAGGAATACAGAGTTTATTCCATGTTTTCCTCTCTTTCCACCTTTCCATGTGTATTGTTTCCTTCTCAGCTTTGGAGAACCCTACCTTCCATTATCCTTTGTGTATGTACTTCTTTGCACAATCCTACCGTATATGCTCTCCTACTGTGGACAGCCTTCCATCTGTTCTCTAACTCCCTCTTCTCATGCACCCTGGCTTGCAGGAGGCCTCCTTGGAACCATTTTTTGGCAGGCTCCATGCCTGCCTTCCTAAACTTGGGTGCCCTGCTCTACAGGGATGGGAGGGCTAGGGAAAAAGGCTCTCTGTTGCCTTTGGAACTCCTCACAGAACTGGCTTTTAGTCACCATTTCATTGTAATAGTCACCTAGGACAGCCTGGGTTAAATGCTTTGTGAGTTTCTTTCCAGAGCTGCTGGCCTGGCCAGAAGAGTGAAGTCTTGGGGTTGGTTAAGGGCTATCAGTCTAAACATCCATAACTGAGGACTCAGATCAGTTAGCACTCTTGTTGGTCTCATAAGGGGGAGGAAAAGAGTTCACCCTGCTGGGGCAACGTCATCCTACAGTGGTTTCACTTTGTAAGAGCATTGCCCCAGTCAACCCTAAATGAGGTGAATTAGAAACTTCATTCCCCAAATCCTCTGCATAGTTGAAGGCCTACTGTATATACAAAGGGTGAAAAGCATAACCTTATTGTTGAAGTTCCATTGAAAGAAAACAAAAGGTGGCCAGGTGCATGGCTCACACCTGTAATCCCAGCATTTTGGGAGACCGAGTTGGGTGGATCAGCTGAGGTCAAGAGTTTGAGACCAGCCTGACCAACATGGTGAAACCTTGTCTCTACTAAAAATGCCAAAAAATTTAGGGGGTCGTGGTGGCACGCGCCTGTAGTCCCACCTACTTGAGGTGGCTGAGGCAGGAGAATCCTTTGAACCCAGGAGCCCGAGGTTGCAGTGAGCCAAGATCGTGCCACTGCACTGCAGCCTGGGCGACATAGGGAGACCCCATCTCGAAAAAAAAAAAAGATAAAAAAGAAAAGGAAAGGAAACAAAAGGAAAGGTACAAGCTATTTTGACAGCATAAAGAACATACTTCACAGTGGTTAGGAGGACTGAACATCTGTGTTCCCCAAAAATTCCTTTGTTGAAGCCGTAATCCCCAATGTGATCATATACGGAGGAGGGGCATTTGGGAAGCTATTAGGCTTAGATGGGGTCATGAGACTAGAGCCCCATAATGGGATTTGTATCCTTAGAAGAAGAGGAAAAGAAGCCAGCATTTGCTTCCACTCCTCCATAGGAGGAAACAGCCAGAAGTTGACAATCTTCGATCCAGAAAGAGGGCCCTTGCCCCGAACCAAATCAGTCAGCACCTTATTCTTGGACCTGCCAGCCTCCAGAACTGTGCAATATAAATTTCCGTGGTATCGTGTTATAGCAGACCAAGCTAAGACAACAGAGAGCTAACATTGACATTCTGTAACAAATAAAAGCAATCCATACACTCATTGTGTTTTCAAAAACAAAGATATGGATTGGGAAAACTCCCATCACATGAGGATCCCAAAATTCCCATGGATGGGAATTGTCCCCATCCATTAAATCATAATGAATAATACATGTATTGATACATGTCATCTAAACCTTGTCACTCTATTCTTATAGAAATGTTTGTCTAAACACTAGTCCAGTGTTTATTTACACTTATTTCCAGTGTAGCTTTTGTAATGGAAGGAGTAACATTTTACTCCATGGTGCAACTCATGTACACAAGGGAGGCTGAGTCACTGACATGCAAGAGAACCCAGCTTATTGGCCTATAATCGTTATAAGTTTCTGCTGTGGTCACACTCCTGGGGACAGGTTGCAAAGCCAGGAAAAAGTTGAGTTGAGCCGGGATCTAGTGTCTTCAAAACTACAGCTCTTACATTTACAGCCAGCTGCAACATAATTCTGAATGAGGCCCAATACTGTTTAGGTAGATGCACAAAGCAAAGCAAAGTAGTCAGATTTGGTGTGAATTGCCTTAAAACCAGTTCCTTTCTCAGGTTGCTGGAATGGTTCAGGATGTTACCCTTTTCTGATTCAACTAATTGCTGTGGGTATTTATTGAGAACCTACCATGTGCCCAGCACTGTTCTAGATGCTGAAGGCCCAGCAGATGGAAAAAGCAACCACGAACAAAAGCTCTGCAGTCATGAAGCTGACATACAAGTGGGAAGAGATAGACAATAAATACTCTGATAAGCATATGAATAAGTAAGAATTTCCGTCTAGCAGTTAGTGACAGAAAGAAATGTAAGCAGGTGATTCCGATAAGAGGTTTTTGATGGCAGTGACCACGAACAGATGGTTTTCAATATTTTCAGTCGGAGTCAGTTTCCCTGATTTGAGAGTGAAACATGCAGGTCATTAGAAGCCAAGAAGGCGAATCACATGGTTATATCTTTGCTGGAATCTGGCACTGAATGATTGCTTCATGGATACTTGTGAAGGTGTGCATTTTGTTCATGGGAGACAGTTAAAACGTGCGAAGGTTTAATGGGGTGCATGGCATCCTTGTTCAGAATTGCCGTTAATCTACTTTGTGTCCAGCCCTTGTATATGCCAAGCACTGGGCTAAGGGCCTTGGGACACACACGTCGTTTAATGTTCACAAAGAATCCTATGAAAGAAGTCCCAGTAGCATCGTGTCCATTCAACAACCAAGCCAGGGACACAAACAGGAAAGAGGGGGCGCACAGGTGCTCTGTGGCCCAGTGGAATTCATCCCCTGGCATTCAGGCCCAGCAGCCATTTCTTATCTGATGTGTTCCGGGCCTCTGGAGGCACCTCCTACCACAAAGATCATTCACAATGTTTCCAGCAGGGTGGTATAGAAGAGCCCCTTCTTTGTTCTGCAGTATTCTCTCAGCAGGGACCTGTCTTCCTGGTGCTGGAATCTACCTGTAGCTTCTCTGCCAACAGAGTTTGAACCCTGCAGAGGAGGCTGAGTCTGACTTAGTGAAGTTTGCCAGAGAAGGCTATTTCTTACCTCTTTCTAAGGCTATTTCTTAGCACCAATCTCTTGCTGCAGCATCCGTTATTAGCTCTATTTGTGCCAGCAGGGACACATGGAAGGGTTTTGGGCATGTTTTCATATGTCTGAGTGGCTGCTGTCTCTTCGGTTCTTTCTGCTTTCTTCTGTGCCATGATGGAAACTAAAACATTTGACCCAGTGATTTTTTTTTCAATCATTCTTTAGAGGTGGTGAGACTACAGGTATGTTTTCAAAGGATTGATAGTTTTTGCTGATGGATGGCATGGAGTGTGTAAAGAAAATGGAGAAAACTAAGGGTTATGGCAGGGATATGATGTTAACTCACTGTGTGAACTGAGCTGACATCGTCTGAGACGGAGAAGTTTTAAGGAGGTGCAGGGGTTGAAGGAAGCTCAGGGCACGTGAAATTTTGGACACCTTATCCTTGAGATGTGTATGGGACAACCACGTGTGTGACTCAGTATATATATGGGATTGGGAGTTACCTGCCTTTAGATGCCATGGGGCTGGCGTGTGGATAGAGAAGCCATTCAGGGCCTGGGCCCTGGAGCAGTCTCGTGGGATCCTGATAGGAGGAAGATCTCGCAAAAGAAGCCGAGAAGAAGCCTTTCTAGGAGAGGGTGGTCACACAGAAGACCAAAGAACTTATTTCAAGAAATGGGGAGTCCTCAACTACGTCAAACACTAAGAGGTTGAGTGATGAGAGCTTAGCATATTGACCACTGGATTTGGTGACCTGGAGGTTTCCTGCCATCTTAAGAGCAAATTAGGGGCATGATGTCGGTAAAAGCCTAATGCCAGAGGAATAAGGAGGGAATGGGAGCTCAGGAAGTGAGCAGAGGTGATTCTCGAAATAGCATTTGCTGTGGGGGACAGGATGCAGAGGAATGGGACTGAAGGGGAAATGAGGCCAAGGAAGCTTATTTATCTATGTACATTTTTAAAGATGGGAGTTACTTGTCTGTGACGTTTTTAAGATGGGTGATTCTTGTGTATGTTTGTATGTTATTCCATTAGAAGCAAAGATTCAAAAAGAATGGTTGTTGATGCAGGACGAAGAGAGACAATAGCAACAGAAGCGACATCCTCAGAGAAAATGTGTCAAGAGAATGGTTCCATGTGCTCAGTGGAGGGTCAGCCCTGGGAAGGGGCTGATATGTCCTTTCACTGTTACAAGAGAGAAGGAGGAGAAAGCCAGGCTGGGTGTCAGGAGGTTCGCAGAGGAGCTCCTGTCTCACGGCCTTTGTTTTCTTTTTTAAAAAAAATTCTTATTATTTTTTGAATTGGAGTCTCGCTCTGTTCCCCAGGCTGGAGTGCAATGGCGTGATCTCGGCTCACTGCAACCTCTGCCTCCTGGGTTCTAGCGATTCTCCTGTCTCAGCCTCCTGAGTAGCTAGGATTACAGGCACACACCGTGCCCAGCTAAATTTTTGTATTTTTAGTGGAGACGGGGTTTCACCATGTTGGTCAGACTGGTCTCCAACTCCTGACCTCAGGTGATCCACCTGTCTCAGCCTCCCAAAGTGCTGGGATTACAGGCATGAGCCACGGTGCCCGGCTATGGCCTTTGTTTTCTCAGAGAAATAAGAGGAAATGTCTGCTTATCTGTGTGTCCTAATTTTTCATTGACAATCATAGAATATTGGAGTAATCAAAATGTACAAGAGCAGTTGTCGTGGGTTCAGTTTCGCCCCTAAAGAGATATGCTCAAGTTCTAAATCCCAATACCTGTGAATGTGACTTTATTTGGAAATAGGGTCTTTGCAAAAAAATAAAATAAAAAACGAAAAAGTCAAATTAAGATGAGGTCCCACAGCATTAGGATTGGTCATACACCACTAATCTAGTGAGTGGTGGCATTATAAGAAGAGGGATATTGGACACACAGACACACAGATAAGAGCACCATCAGATGAAGGAGGAAGTGCTTGGAGTGATGCATCTACAACCCAAAAAAAGCCACCAATGACTACTGGTAACCTCCAGAAACTTGTAATAGACTCTCCATCAGAGCTCACCAGAAGGAACCAACCTCACTGACAACTTGATTTCAGACTGGTAGCCTGCAGAACTGCCACAGAATAAATTTCTGTTGTCTTAAGCTGCCCAGTTGTGGTAATGTGTTTTGGCCTCCCTAGGAAATTAACACAGCTGTGTTACATTTAGAAGCGTAGATAACCTCAGATTGTGGAAAATCATACTTCCTGGGGGTAATACAGTAGGATTATTGGGTAGTATTGAGTGGCCCCTGTGAAATGTGTGTCCCTATTTTGGTATGGGTCTATATAGCTGCATTTGTTGTTATAATTTATGCAGCAGAGTTCTGTTACTTGGGTGCAGGTGGAGAATAGTTGGATAGCTGGGCCTTACTAGACTCCAGTTTTGCCAGCGGAGAATGACAAAGTGAATGAAGTTTGACAGGTGATGGTGTTTGCAAAGGAGATGAAACAGAGGAGGGAGGGTTGGGGATGAGAAATGAAACTTGAGGGGAAGCCTGAGGTTTGACTGTGAGGACGAGTGGAGTCGGAGAGCAGAGGGGCTGGGGTGTCTTATGGGTCATCCACTAGGAGAGTGACACAAGTAGTGGTATAGAGAGACACAAGACCTTGGTGCACAAGACCTCAGTGAAAGCAAATACAGGGGAAATACCATGACATTGGTATGGACGGTTGTAAAGACACCAATTGTGAAGTGGTATGGGCTATGAACTAGGCTATTCAAATGAGAAACATGAAAAGTGATTTAAAACTCAATGGATTGAATCTTCATCAGAAACCTTTGAACAGGAAATTCCACTCCTAAGAGTTTATGCTGGAAACATAAATGAAGCAGGAGAATTTATTTCTGTGTGTATGTGTGTGTAAGATAATAAATATACACGTTAAAATGTACATACATGCATATACACACACACATACATACATGCGTATTATGTGTCTTCATTATCAACCTATAATCAGTTGTATTCCATGTAAGCCACCTCCTCTTTTTAAGAAATATCATGAGATGTTTCAGGTCTGTACATATGAAGATGTACATATAGCCTACTTGGCCAGCCCCACTGACCCTGATACCCTGCACAGTTTGCACAGATAGGCCGCAATGACCACTGCTCAGTCATAGTGTGACCTCCTGAAACATGTGTCTGCCTGCTTTAAGCCCACCAATTAAAACTCCCCACGGGAAACCCGTTTGGATAACCCCTGGGACGCGCATAAGGTTGTTGGCCCACGGGTCCCTTTCTCTCTCCCTGCCTGGGCTCCCTGCCACACATGTGTGCCCTCCAGGTGTGCCATGTACCCTCCAGGATCGGCAAGTGATAAAATGCCTATTTCCATCTGTGTCTCTTCTAATCATTGGAGGGGTGCTCTTTACCTTAAATATCCTATATTAAAACAGGTATTCAGTCCCACAGGGGAAGAAATCTCTCCAGGGGATTCAGGCTGGGATGCAAGCAACCATAGCAGGCAGTAAGGGGCAGTGCATGAGGGTGTTTGTGCAGCATATCAAGACATGTTATGTAGATCACGACAAGCCGCAAGAGGAGGTTCTTGCCAATGTACAGTGGTGTTCTAGAGAGAGACCATGCTCCCTTCTCCTTTTCATTAACTTCACTTGGATTGACGCCAGAAAGTAAACATCTGTACTTCTCCGTAGTCCAGAAAAGACTGGTCTTGGAACTTGAGTTTGGAGGTGAGCACAGAATCGTTGGGAACATCTCACCATGATGTCATGTCACCAATTGCCACCCACAACTGTATATTCCCGAATCTGGGCAAAGCGACACATTTTCAGACAACCCCATCAAGTGGATCTTGTGCAAATGGGACCTGAAGGCACAAGCAGGAATGACGAGTAATTTGCTCACACCTCTCCCCTTCTTATGCTTTATTCAAAACTATGTCTTCACAGGGAGTTATACCTGATCTTTAGTACTTTTGATACACAGAAGCTGAAAGAATAGTTGGCACCAAGTAAGGACCAGATTCTGTGTTGGAGTTATTTGAATAGGCAAGACTCTCAAAACGTGTCCAGAGAATAAACACACACACACAAACACACACACACACACACGTGTAATTTTGGTAATCTCCCCTATGTTCCTATGCATTGGCATTTGCCCTCTCAGCCCATTGTGCTTACTATGATATCCCAAAATAAGGAAGACTGACTGCCATCCTAGCTGGCCTCCTAATGTTGTGGATTTGGGTCGGTGTTCTGAGCTCCCCTCACCTCTTCTTATTTGTATGCAGACCTGCTGTACTCTTTCTGATCCACTTGGCCAAGAACAGCAGTGGGCTGTGTCTAGTGAATTGCTATGACTTTCTCAGTCTCCCCATCAGTCAGACACAGCCTGTCCTACAGAATTCTGGAAAGGTCTGTTGTAGACTCCATTCTAGTATCAACTTGGGGACTACAAGTTTTTCTGTTAGAGTGCTGAGCCAACACACGTGGAGTGCACTTTATGCCAGAAGTGAGACATCTTGACCTCTCCTCCGTAGCCCAGAAAACGCTGCTCTGGGAACTTGTACTTAGACATGAGCATGGAATCTGTCATGATTACAGATGTGTGTGTGCCCCTTCCCTCAACGTTTTCAGATTTTACACCCAACGGGGAGAATTCTCCTAACAGGGAAAATTAATAAAGTGCCATTTACGGCTTCTACATTCAGGCATACCTCATCTTACTGCACTTCTCTTCATTGCACTTTGCAACTACTGTGTTTCTTCGAAACTGAAGGTTTGTGGAAACCCTATGTCGAGCAAGTCTATTGGTGCCATTTATCCAACAGCGTGTGCTCACTTTGTGTTCCCGTGTCACATTTCGGTAACTCTTATTTCCAACTTTTTCATTCCTGTGATATCTGCTATGGTAATCTGTGATCAGTGATCTTTGATGTTACTATTGTCATTCTGTTGGGGCACCAAGAACCACACCCATATCAGACAGCAGCGAACTAAACGAATGTTGTGTGTGTTCTGATGACTCCACCGACAAGCTGTTCCCCATCTTTCTCCTTCTCCTCAGGATATCTTATTCCCTGAGACGCAACAATATGGAAATTAGGCCAAGCAATAACCCCAAAATAGCCTCTAAGTGTTCAAGTGACAGGAAGACTCACAAGTCTCTCACTTTAAATCAAAAACTAGAAATGATTAAGCTTCGTGAAGAAGGCATGTCAAAAGCCAAGACGGGCTGAAAGTTAGGTCCCTTGCACCAGTCACCCAAGTTGTGAACGCAAAGGGGAAAAGTTCTTGAGGGAAATCAAAAGTGCTACTGCAGTGAGCACACCAATGATAAGAAAGCGAGAAACAGTCTGATAGCGGTGTGAAGAGTTTTAGTGGTCCGGATAGAAGGTCAATCCAGCCACAACATTCCCTTGAGCCAAAGCCTAATCCAGAACAAGGCCTAACTCTCTTCAGTTCTATGAAGGCTGCAAGAGGTAATGAAACTGCAGAAGTAAGCTAGCAGATTAAACCGTTTCCATAACATAAAAGTGCAATAGGCACCCAGGCAGGGTGGCTCATGCCTGTAACCCCAACAGTTTGGGAGGCTGAGTTGGGAACATTGCATGAGGCCGGGAGTTTGAGACCAGCCTGGGCAACGTAGTGAGACCCTGCCTCTACAAAAAAAAAAAAAAAATTAAAGTGAGCCAAGGGTGGTGGCACACACCTGTAGTCTCAGCTACTCAGGAGGCTATGGTGGGTGGGGGATCACTTGAGCCCAGGAGTTCGAGGCTGCAGTGAGCTGTGATCATGCCACTTTACTCTGGCCTGGGTAAAAGAGCAAGATGCTGCCTCTAAAAACTTGAAAAGAAAATATTTTCAAAGTGCAAGATGAAGCATCAAATGCAGAAGTTGAGGCTGCAGCACATTATCCAGAGTCTCTGTTTTGGTACCAGAACCATGCTGTTTTGGTTACTGTAGCCTTGTAGTATAGTTTGAAGTCAGGTAGCATGATGCCTCCAGCTTTGTTCTTTTGGCTTAGGATTGACTTGGCAACACGGGCTCTTTTTTGGTTCCATATGAACTTTAAAGTAGTTTTTTTTTTAATTCTGTGAAGAAAGTCATTGGTAGCTTGATGGGGGTGGCACTGAATCTATAAATTACCTTGGGCAGTATAACCATTTTCACGATATTGATTCTTCCTACCCATGAGCATGGAATGTTCTTCCATTTGTTTGTATCCTCTTTTATTTCATTGAGCGGTGGTTTGTAGTTCTCCCTGAAGAGGTCCTTCACATCCCTTGTAAGTTGGATTCCTAGGTATTTTATTCTCTTTGAAGCAATTGTGAATGGGAGTTCACTCATGTACAACTATGTGATCTTTGACAAACCTGACAAAAACAAGCAATGGGGAAAGGATTCCCTATTTAATAAATGGTGCTGGGAAAACTGGCTAGCCATATGGAGAAAGCTGAAACTTGATCCCTTTCTTACACCTTATACAAAAATTAATTCAAGATGGATTAAAGACTTACATGTTAGACCTGAAACCATAAAAACCATAGAAGAAAACCCAGGCAATCCATTCAGGACATAGGCATGCGTAAGGACTTCATGTCTAAAACACCAAAAGCAATGGCAACAAAAGCCAAAATTGACAAATGGGATCTAATTAAACTAGAGAGCTTCTGCACAGCAAGAGAAACTACCATCAGAGTCAACAGGCAACCTACAGAATGGGAGAAAATTTTTGCAACCTACTCATCTGACAAAGGACTAATATCCAGAATCTACAATGAACTCAAACAAATTTACAAGAAAAAAAAAACAACCCCATCAAAAAGTGGGCGAAGGATACGAACAGACACTTCTCAAAAAAAGACATTTATGCAGCCCCAAAACACATGAAAAAATGCTCGTCATCACTGGCCATCAGAGAAATGCAAATCAAAACCACAATGAGATACCATCTCACACCAGTTAGAATGGCAATCATTAAAAAGTCAGGAAACAACAGATGCTGGAGAGGATGTGGAGAAATAGGAACACTTTTACACTGTTGGTGGGACTGTAAACTAGTTCAACCATTGTGGAAGTCAGTGTGGCGATTCCTCAGGGATCTAGAACTGGAAATACCATTTGACCCAGCCATCCCATTACTGGGTATATACCCAAAGGATTATAAATCATGCTGCTATAAGGACACATGCACACGTATGTTTATTGCGGCACTATTCACAATAGCAAAGACTTGGAACCAACCCAAACGTCCATCAATGATAGACTGGATTAAGAAAATGTGGCACACATACACCATGGAATACTATGCAGCCATAAAAAATGATGAGTTCATGTCCTTTGTGGCGACATGGATGAAGCTGGAAACCATCATTCTCAGCAAACTATCGCAAGGACAAAAAACCAAACACCGCATGTTCTCACTCATAGGTGGGAATTGAACAATGAGAACACATGGACACAGGAAGGGGAACCTCACACACCGGGGACTCTTGTGGGGTGGGGGGAGGGGGGAGGGACAGCATTAGGAGATATACCTAATGCTAAATGACGAGTTAATGGGTGCAGCACACCAACATGGCACATGTATACATATGTAACAAACCTGCACGTTGTGCACACATACCCTAAAACTTAAAGTATAATAATAATAAAATTTAAAAAAAGAAATAAAACAAAGAAATTTCTTCCCCCAAGATATCTAAAAACATGACATGGGAAATCTTTGTATTTGTAAAAATAAACAATTAAACAGATGGTACAATGAAAAAAAAAAGATGATGAGGGTGGCTACACTGAACAACAGATTTTCAGTCTGAATTAGACTGTCTTCTATTGGAAGATGTTAGGTAGGATTTTCATAGCTAGGGAGGGGAAGTCAATCCCTGCCTTCAAACCTTCAAAGGACAGGCTGACTCTCATGTTAAGGGCTAATTCACCTAAACATATTCAGTTGAAACCAATGCTCGTTTATCATTCCAAATATGCTAGAGCCCTGAAGCACTATGCTAAATCAGCTCTACCCATGCTCTATAAATGGAACAACAAAGCCTGGATGACAGCACACCTGCTTACAACATGGTTTGCTGAATATTTTAAGCCCACTCTTGAGACCTACTGCTCAGGAAGAAAAAGAAAAGAGAGATTCCTCTCAAAATATTATTGCTCATTGACAATGCAGTGGTCACCCAGGAGCCCTGATGGAAATGTACAAGAAGATGAATGTTGTTTCCATGCCTGCTAACACAACATCCATTCTGCAGCCCATAGATCAAGCAGTAATTTTGACTGACTGCCAAGTCTTATTTAAGAAATACATTTGATAAGGCTACAGCTGCCATAGGGAGCTGGACAAAGTAAATGGAAAACCTCCTCTGATGGAGCTGGACAAAGTAAACAGAAAGCCTTCTGGAAATGATTCACCATTCTAGATTCCATTAGGAACATTCATGATTCGTGGGAGGAGGTCAAAATATGAATGTCAACAAGAGTGTGGAAGATGTTGATTACAAACCTCTGGCTGACACTGATGGTTAAAGACTTGACTGGAAGAAGTTACTGCAGATGTATTGGAAATAAAAAGAGAATTGGAATTGGAAGTGGAGCCTGAAGATGTGAGTGAATTGATAAAACTCGAATGGATGAGTTGCTTCTTATGGATGAGTAAAGAAAGTGTTCTCTTCAGATGGAATCGACTCCCAGTGCAGAAGATGTGAACGTTGTTAAAATGACAACATAGGATTTAAAATATTACATTAATGCAGTTGACAAAGCAGGTGTGTGTGTGTGTGTGTGTGTGTGGGCGGGGGGATTGTTGAGAGGATTGGGTGCGATATTAAAGCAAGTTTTACTCTGGGTAAAATGCTATCAAACAGCATTGCATGCCACAGAGAAATCTTTCATGAAAGGAAGAGTCAAATGAATGTGACCAACTTCATCGTTGTCTTCTCTTAAGGAATTTCCAAAGCCACTCCACCCTCCGGCAACCACCACGCTGGTCAGCCAGCAGCCATCAACATCAAGACCAGACCCTCCACCAGCAAGAAGATGATGACTTGCTGGGGGCTCTGACTATCGTTAGTCTTTTTTAGCAATCAAGTATTTTTTAATTAAAGTGTGTATGTTGTTTTGTAGACATAATGCTATTGCTCACTAAATATATTTCTTTATATGGTAAATGAAACTTTTATATGCACTGGTAAATCAAAATATTTGTGTGGCTCACTTTATTGCAGTGGTGAAGACCCAAAAATGCAATAGGTCAGAGGTATGCCTGTAACTGCTTTTCCTTGATTCTTAAAATCGCATGTAATATTTTGCAATGGCCGTGTAACAACATGGAAACATTAGCCCATAGTTTTCTGAGTCTCAACACATTACAGCAGTCCTACAGCAGTGGGGAAATTCACCTGGAGGACTCTGAGTCAAAGCATGGTCCCATGACATTAGCTCTTCATGGTTTTGACAGGGTTTACCTTAAGGGATGCTGTGAGTTTGGGTGTGTCTTTGTCTTTCAGTTGTCTCCATTGTGTGTTATACGTGCATTTCTACTTAAAGAACTAATTTTTGAGTTTTACTTACTGGACATGTCAAAATGTCCATGTATTGTATTTGTATCCTTCAGGTAAAAGCAGGGGTCTCACGCTGATTGGTCCATCCAGCTGGTGTCATTTATCTGAGAACTGCCCACTGCATACACACCCTTGTGTTTGCTATTGACTGAGTCCCCTGACCGTAGTTACTTGGTTTCATACTTTTCACCTCAACCTAGCGGAGTCGATCATGGTTTTGTCCTGCCAGTTTTGGAGCTCTGGACTAGACTATATGACTGAGTATTTTCCTGCTCAGTCTGATGATACCATTTCTTTACAGAAAATGTGATTTAGAAGATCCACTGTTGAGTTCTCCTGAGCTACCTGCATTCTTGTTTTTATCAAGCTTATCAGTTGCTTCTATTTCTCAGATTTTGTAGAATAGTTATGGTCTTCTGATAAAAATTTGTTGTAGAGTGCCCACTCATGGATTGCTGTCAGTAGCCAACAGCACAAGTGTGATCAAGGAAACTTGTGGAGCTGCCACATGCATCCTCACATGTACCAGCACAGAGCTCTGACCTTTATAATCTTGTGCACGGAGGTGAGGAGCTTGGTGGCAGCGGTGTAGAGGTTTCCAGATCAGGAGGGATGATCTCCCGGTTCTTGAGGTAAGAAATGTGGCAGTTAATTGATACCTCCCTATGCTGGCTACCCATATGCTGAAGAGTGAAACTGGACCACTCCATTTCACCATACACAAAAACCAACTCAAGATGGATTAAAGATTTACATGTAAACAGATAATTATTAAAAAAAAATCCTAGAAGACAACCTAAGAAGTGCCATTCTAGACATAGGCCCTGGCAAAGATTTCATGATGAAAACACCAAAGACAATTATGACAAAAACAAAAATTGAGAAATGGGACCTAATTGAACCAAAGAGCTTCTGCACAGCAAAAGAAGCTATCAACAAAGTAAACTGACGACCTCTATAATGGGAGCAAAATTTGCAAATTCTGCATCTGAAAAAGGTCTAATATCCAAATTCCATAAGCAGCTTAAAGAAATTAACAAGCATAAAACAAACAGCCCCATTAAAAATGAGCAAAGGACATGAACAGACACTTCTCAAAAGAAGATATACGCGTGCCACAAGAAGCATATGAAAAAATGCTCAACATCACTAATCATCAGATAAATGCAAATTAAAACCTCAGTGTGAGACCATGTCACACCAGTCAGTCAGAATGGCTATCATTAAAAAGTCAGAAAGTAACAGAAGCTGGCATGACTGTGGAGAAGAGGGAATGCTCATACACTGCTGGTGGGAATGTAAATTAGTTCAGCCACTGTGGAAAGCAGTTTGGAGATTTCTCAAAGGACTTACACAGAACTACCATTCGACCCACCAATCCCATTACTGGATATATACCTAACTAATTTTATAAATCATCGTACCATACAGACAGATGCACACATATGTTCACTGCAGCACTATTCACAACAGCAAATACATGGAATCGACGTAAGTGGCCATCAATGGTAGACTGAATAAAGAATATCTGGTGTATCTATACCATGGAATACTATACAGTCATCAAAAAGAATGAGATTGTGTCCTTTGCAGCAACAGGGTGGGGCTGGAGGGCATTATCCTAAATGAATAAATGCAGGAACAGGAAACCTAGTACTACGTGTTCTCGCTTACAAGTGTGAGCCAAACCTTGAGTATACATGGAAACAAACAATAGACAAATAGACACCTGGGCCTATGTGACCGTGGGGGGTGAGAGGGGGACGAGGATAGAAAAACTACCTGATGAGTACTATGTTTATTTTCTGTGTGATGAACTAATTTGTATACGAAGCCCCCATGACATGCAATTTTCCATATAACAAACTTGTGCATGTACCCCCTGAACCTAAAATAAAAGTTGGAAAGAATTTTTAAAAGGTGGCTCTTTGACAAGATCAAAACAATTTTGAACCTCTAGCTAGGCTAAGTAAAAAAAAAAGAGAGAGAGAGAGAACACAAATACTGATATCAGAAGTGAAACAGGGGCCATCACCAATGATCCCATGTACATTAAATGAATAATAAACAACTTAACTCCCACAGATTCCATAACCTAGATGAAATAAAACAATTCTGAAAAGGCACAATCTATCAAAACACACAGAAGAAGAAGCAGATACTTTGAATAGGCCTATGACTATTAAGGAAAGTGAATCAATAATTAATACCTTCCAAAACGGAAATCAGGAAACCCGGCTGCGTTTACTGGGAAATTCTACCAAACATTTAAGTTTTAAACTATACGAATTGTCTACAATCTCTTTAAAAGTTTGAATCAAAGAGAATTCTTCCTAACTCATTCCTTGAGGCCGGTATTACCCTAATACCAAAATCAGACAAAGATGTTATAAGGAAGGAAAACTATAGGCTAATATCTCTCACAAACACCAATGTAAATATTCCCAATAATACATTATCAAATTAAATCCAATAAGGTGTACAAAGAAATATACGCCATGACCAAGTGCGATTGATTACATTTGTCAGGGCCCATAGACTATGCAACACAATGAGTGAGCCCCATATAAATTACCAGCTTTAGTTAATAATAATGTATCAATACTGGCTCTTCGGTGGTAACAAATGTCCCACACTAGTGCAAGATGTGAATCATAGAGGAGACGGTGGTGGTGGGCATATGTGAACTGTCAGTACTTTCCACTCAATTTTTCTTTAAAACAAGTATAGTCTATTAGTCTAAAACTCTTGAGTATGTAGATTAAGTGAACAATTGAGAAATAATCTAGCACTGCTATTACAATCTAACAAGTCTATGTGTGTCAGGTGGTGAACAGATTTGTCTAACAATGTATCCATAATGTCCTGGGTCTCATCACGCTCTTACTCGGTAGATGCTGTGGGATCCCTGCTGCTACCCACACACTTGTCTAACTGCGTTCTTTAACTCAGAGCAGTAGAGCCTCACATTTTTATTTTGGGGACGTGGGATACAGGTGGGCTTTCTATGCCTTGGAAAATCTGAGGCTAACGTGGACCTGTTCCTTCCTAAAACCTCCTGAACCACAACCTGTCTGGTACAATTCAGAGACCCCCAGAAGTGCAGTCACGGAGCCCCAGTGAGGGATCCCTGTCACCTCCTTCTGTGTGAAGCCAATCCCTCCACCATGTCTCTAAATGGCCACAGATACGTGTCAAGTCTTGTCCTGATCTGTCAACCACCCACTCCCTCTAGGGTCTTTATCTCTTCCTGGGGAGTGTTTCTTGAATGAAGGGAGGAAGAAGGAAACAGAAGGGTGGGTGTCTGCACTCAGCAGGTAACTGGCCTCAGGCTACTGAGTCAAACACTGTGCTTATGGGCACCGATGACAGAGCCAGGCTGCTTGGACCCAAATCCCAATTCTCCCAGGCTTGGGGCCTTTAGGCAAGTTGTTCAACTTCCTTAGACATTCAGTTCCTCATCTACAAAAAAAGGCTATGATAATAATCCCTGCCTTGCAGAGCTTTGAGGATTAAGTTAGTTGTCACACATAATGGGCACAAGACTGTGTCCAGCATAGATTACATACTCTATAAGTCTCTGCAATTACAAGTACCATAAAGAAGGAGCCTGCATTCATCTTCCTTCCCCTCTCTTATGTTTTTCATGCTGAGACTTGATGAAAAGACAGGCCACGCACACTATGCTCCTTTCATGACCTATTACCACCCCAATTCATTCCCATGACTCTCAGCATTCCTCTACGTTCAGTGAACGCTTCCAGCCCGCGCACTGGGGACTACTGTCCTCCATCCTGTAGACCTCTCTTGATGCCCCAGCACTGCTTCCACCTGGTTCTTAAGACCCTCACTTTCCCCCTCCCTCTGTGTGTTCATCTTTTGCAGTGATCATGCCTGTTTTCTCTACAGGAGAGGAAAGACAAACAGATAACAGTCACAGTGCCAAGGAATTACAGAAGACCCATCCTAACTGGTCACCCTGCTTCATGTTTTGGCTCCTTCCAGCCTGTTCATAACCACACAGCCCGAGGGATCACTGGAAAGCTCCAAACCTTTCAGGGATTTCAAATGTCATGTACAGTAACGTCCGAAACACTTTCAGGGCCCTACAAGGCCCCACAGAGACCAAAACTTTATTACCTCTCATGACATTCTCTCTATATTTTGCATATTTAATATCATGTCATTTTTTAATAGAGATGGCTTTTAACTTTCCGCTTCAAAAACTCCTTCTTTCTTTTCTTTTTTTTCTATATTGATTTGGCTCAAATGTCCAGTGCAATACTGAATAGATGTGGTAAAGCTGGCATCCTTATCTTGTTCCTGATCTCAGGGGAAAAGCTTTCAGTCTTACCAAACTCTATCCTCCTACGAGAGACTCACGTCACATGAAAGAAGCACATAGACTGAAAGTGAAGGGATTGAGAAATATATTCTATGAAAACAGAAACCAAAAAGAGAGCAAGGGTATCTTTACCCATATCAGATGAAATAACTGTAAGTCAAAAGAGAGCAAAGGAGACAAAGAAAGTCACTCTATAATAATAAAGACATCCATTACTCAAGATAATTGAACAATTGTAAGTATAAGTACACCCAATACGAGACCACCAACATGCATAAAGGAAATATTAGTAGATCTGAAGGGAAAGATGAACCACAATACAATAATAGTAGGGGAGTTTAATACCCACTTTCAATAATGGAAAGATCATCCAGACAAAAGGAACATTGAACTTAAACTACACCTTAGACCAAATGGACCTAACAGACTTCTACAGAACATTCCATCGGAGAGTAACAGAAATACACGTTTTTCTCCAGTGCACACAGAACGTTCTCCAGGATAGATTGGTCCTATGTTTGGTCACAAGACACGTCAAAACAATTGATTGTGAGGACTGAAATCATATCAAGTATGTTTTCTGATCACAACGATATGAATCTAGAAACCAATAATTGGGGCAATCAGGAAATTCATAAATATGTGGAAATTGACGCACGAGCCACCGAACAACAAATGGGCCAAAGAGGAACTCAAAAGTGAGATAAAGAATACCTTGACACAAACAACAATGGTAATACAACATACCAAAACGTATGGGATGAAGTAAAAGCCTTTCCAAGTGAGAAATTCATAGCAGCAAATGCCTGTATCGAGAGAGCAAAAATATCTTAAATAAAAAAGCTAACATTACACCTCAAGGAACTAGAGAAAGACAAACACACTAAGAACAAATTAGCACAAGTGAGAACATAACAAAAATCAGAGCAAAAATAAATGAAAAAGAGACTATAAAAGCAATAGAAAAAATGCAATGAAATCAAGAGTTGGATTTTTTAAAAGATAAACAAATTCGTCTTTGTTAGCTACACTAACTAAGAAAAACAGAAAGAAGACAACATAAAGAAAACCAGAAATAAAAGAGGAGACATTACAATTGGTACCACAGAAATACAAAGGATCATAAAAGATTACTATCAAAAATTATATGCCAACGAATTGGAAGACCTAGAAATAATGGGAAAATTCCTAGATACGTATAAGCTACCAACAGAGAATCAGGAATAAATAGAAACTGGAGGACATTATGTTAAGGGAAATAAGCTTGGCACAGGAAGACACATTTTGACACATTTTGCATCTTCTCACTCATTTGTGGGAGCTAAAAATTAAAACAATTGAACTCTGAGAACAATGAGGAGGTTTCTCTGCGGGACTCTTGCTTGTGGGTTCTGGGCTTGAGAGGCACCTCTGGGTTTGAGCTCTCCGCTCTCTGCTACACAGGGACTCTGACAGTCCACAGACGTCGTGTCACCCAGTAGCTGCCCTTCGGGGCTTGGGGGGCGCGGGGTGATGCCCGGGCCATTCACAGTCTTTTTGTAAATTGCGACCATGAAGTGCATTCCTGTCTAAAGAAACAAAAAATGAATACACGCTCTCCAGGTTTTTTTTTTTTTTTTCTGCTCTGACATTTTTTCTTCATTTTCTTTGCCAATATCAAACCCGAGAGAAGAGATAGGAATTGCAGATGTCACCCCGCTCCAAGGAGAACAGAGAGATGGGGAAGAAGAAGAGCCATCTTCGATGCCTAGTGGAAAGGTAGAAGCTCCCAAGCGACATCCTAAACCTCTTTACCGTGATTAAGGCTGCATTTTTCTTTTATTTCTTCCCAGGCGTTCAGTGAACACTTGCCCACCTCTCTTGGGGTCAGGTAACTGAATCACGCCCTTTGAATCCTGCAGTTCTCAGTGCAGACAATGTTTTGCTTGAGAGAAGCTACTTTCTAGGCACTTCAACATTCATTCAAGAGAGCTGCCTCACAAGTGCCCTGAATGCGGGAATGGATTTCCTCATAGGTCTAACCGTTATCGGCACCAGCCAGTTCACGTGTGGGAGACCCCTGTGAATGCACAGTGCATAACAAGCGAATAATAAGTCGCACCTCACAGCACCTGTGAAGACGTTGTGATAAGGAAATGTATGAGTGCCTTGAGTGCAGGAAAAGTGTTTCTCCTAGATCAAGTCTGACAGGACGCCCGAATGCTTTCACAGGTGAAAAATCTCAAGGTTGTCACAGTTGTGGGGAAAGCTTTAGTCAGTCGACAGCTCTTTTTTGCACCTGAGAACACACGCTGAGGGGATACCATTTGTATGTGATACTTGCGGGACAAGCTACAGACAGAGATCAAGTCTTGTTATTCGCTTAAGAATCTATACGTGGGAGAAGCCATACAAATGTAGGCACTGCTCTAAAAGCTTCATAAAGAGAGCAGACCATATGATGCACCAAGCTGCACACTTTAGAGAGTTCTCTAAGCATATCTTGAGGGAAACAGGTCCTACAGAAATGAACAGTTACTCATAAAGGCCTTTGCTTGCGGTAGGCTGTCTTGGAAGTAGAGTTTTCGTCGACCTCATTTAAGAGAATAGCTTTGCATTTTGCTATTAAATGTTCACCTACCCTTGCCACTGCCCTACATTGCATATTTTTCTGCCTAGGCAGATCTTGCTTCATCATTTCGATAAAAATGTCTTTGCCCCAAGCCAACCACATCATAGGGGTAAGGAGTATGTAAGCAGTGGCATTCCTTTCAGAACTCAGGACCATACAGCAGGAAGCATGAGGTGCCCGACTGATCTTTATCTATGCAATATTTTAATCAAGTGGACAGGCATATGCTCTTCCTATTTCAGTCTCATTACCACATTGTCTGAGCAATTGAGGTTGGAGATGCTTCCCTGAACGGTGGCGAAAAGTATCTCTCTTGACTCCTGCCCCCAGCACGTGCCAGGATCACTTTCTTCAATACAACCACAGTGTTCTGTTTGTGCATGCTTTGAGCCCTCAACACAGTCCACCTTTGAAGTACGGACTATTTCGAAGAAATAATGGCAACTCATAAGCACTACGAGGGACAGTAAACACTGGCCAACACATACATAGCAGGAAGATGAAATATTGGTGTGCAGGTGCTATTCACAGTGAGCTTTCCAAAAATATCAGCCTATTGTACTCTCCTTCTATGTTGTTTGAAACGATAAGTGCATTTAAGGCTATGACTTGTACTTTAAGTCTAGCTTTGGTCACATTCCATAAGTTATAGACAATGTTCTTACTTCTGATTTTGCACGTTTCTTTTTTCAGTTTCTATTTCATTTCCTCCTTGCCTCAAGAACTGGACAATGTGGACATGTGCCGGTCAATTTTTTGTTATATTGCACTTTGATTAATGGTTGAGGTTCTTTCCATTTCTCCTTTGAAGTTTATTTAGATGTTCTTGAAGGCTTATATCCTAAAGACCATAAGAAAATCAGGATTTGATTTGTAGAGCGCACTTGTAGCATGCAGTCTGGGGACTCACAATTGCTTTTGTTTCATCAGGACACAGAGTAGATGGCCTTGCTCCCCATTCTGAATGCCTGCATTTTTGTACTCTCCATTCCTTCTTAAGAATTTGCTGTTATAGAGCAATTTGTAATCTTTTGTCATAGAGTGATTTTGCTATAGAGAAGTTCTCTGTTACAGAGTAATGCTTAACAGTTGCCTAGGTATGAAGGTAGCAATAGAAAAGGGAGGTTAAATTGAAAACCCAGGAAAGACCAAGCCTCTCTAAATCAGGCTGACAACAGTCTCCTCCAGAATCCCTTACTTGTCTTCCCTCCTGAACATAGAGAGGACCTGTAGGGGTCCCTCTAAGGTTTTTGCAACCTTGACCACCCCCCTTACCCACACCCCCCGCCCCGGAGTCTGCAGGGATGGTTTCATAGTGTGCCAAGTATGTCGTCTAGGTTAAAATCCAGGAAAGTAAGGAATACACAGGGGAATCAGCCCCCAGGCGGCTCAGCATCAGGTAACGGAGGAGAGACATTACACTTTGTCCACTTGCCCCTGCAGCACACAGGCCATCCCGAGCAGAAACAGTCATGGGCACCTCCAGGAAACTGCACGGGCTTTCTTCTTGCAACACTTTCTCATTTCTAGCCCGGCGATATGGGCTGAATACTGCCATATATAAACAAAGCTCACCCTTAAACCCGGGCCAGCCCTCTACTTCTTGTCCTCCAGTCCTCTGTAACAGATGTGAAGTAGAATGCATCCAGAGCTCATCCCTCTGGCTCTCTTTTGCATTTATACTAAGCTCACTCAGCCCCCACTTCTTGGTTGTTAACAGTTGGGTTTGGGGATGTTGCCGGGTTCCTTTCTCCCATCCGGTTGTTTACAGTTTGCATGTTCAGACAGGACTTCTCGGAGGTCTAGCAAGGGTTGGTTTCACATTGTTAAGGATCTTGAGTATTAAAATGTTACAAACATATTGATATAGTTTAGATAATTACTTTCAATTGGCATCTCTAATACTGAACACAAGAATAGGAACGTATAAATTATTGAAGACGACTTCAAGAACTAAAATGTGAGGCCTTTTAAAAAGAGTCAGACGGTATCATCAGGTCTGAGAGTGGTCTCTTGAGTCTTATCAGCATTACATTTTACAAAAATTCTTCTTCGGACATCTCTTCCCAACTAGGTTCCCTCACTAAGAAGGAGAGAGTATGAAAGGCAGGCAGTGAAAGACAGGAGGCCTCTCATCCTAGTCTGCAGTATGAGAGGCAAGACCTCCACTGCTCTACCTGCTGACCCTCTTTGGTCTATCCTGGGCAGGGTGAAGTTCCTCCTCCCAAGATGTTACTCTCAGGGCAATTTCCCCCATGCTAAAGAGCCCTCCGATGCACCAAGGCAGGAAAGAAGGGTGAAGGACATCTGTGGTTCTTGCTACAATTCTTCCCCTTCGTTATGAGAGATGACATAATTAGCATTGAGAAATCTCCCATATGTTTACCAACTGAAGCACCTTGACAAGTCTCCAGGTCTTTGTTACTTTCTTTGCTGTGGTTGTGCTAAAGATGGCTGTAAATGATGTCCTAACAATCTATGGCAGGCAGAAAAAATGCCCTTCAAGATGTCCAAGACCTATTCCCCAGAACAGATTAATACGGTGCCTTCCAACACAAAAGGAAGAGTGCATATGTGATCATGTCAAGGGTCTTCAGTTAGGGACATTATGCAGTATTATCCAGGTCAATCCAAAGTAATTACAAGAGACCTTGCAAGAGGGAGGCAGGAGGGTCAGAGTGAGTACTAGGACATATGAGGACAGGAGCTAAAGTTTGGAGTGATGCCAGGAAGGGACCCTGAGCCAAGCAACGCAGGTGTCCTCTGGAAGCTGAAAAAGGTGAGGAAATAGTTTGTCCAGAAAAGCCTCCAGAAGGAACTCGGCCCAGCTGGCACCTTGATTTTAGACTTCTGTCTTCCAGAACTGTACTAAAATAAACTTGTGCTGTTTTAAGCCACTAAATTTGTGGTCATTTGTTACACAGCAGTAGGAAGCTCCTACACCTATCATCAAGGGGGGGGGGTCTATGCCCCCTGCCCTTGAATCTTGACAGGTTGAGCCAGCTTTAACAGAGTACAGCACAAGTGAAGCTGTGTGGATTCTGAGGCGAGGTCCTAGAAGACAGCACTGCTTCCATTTTGTTCTCTAGGGGTACAGGGGACAGACGTTGAGCACCAGTTAAAGGTCTGTGTCTGTGTTAGTTTGATGCTTGCCCTGTGTATGCATGTGTGTGTTTATGCTTCCTTTGAAGAGAGTTCTGTGCTGTGTTTACTTCCATATTGGCTAAAGGTTCCTCATTTGCCTTGTGTCATTAACACGTCCCAGTTGGAAAACCTCACAGATTTGTTTCTTTATGAGCACAATCTGCTTTTAAAAATCACTTTCTGAATCCTCTGTACTTGCGTGAAACAAACACTTCACAGCGTGAGATTTTAACACTTTCTAGCTGGACGTGTTATGGAGGAACATAAAAGGCCCCCTTTCACATTAAATGTGCTACATTTTCTGTTTTACCATATTGCTTCACGCTGAAAATGTACATTTACAGAATATATTTGTGGGGGCAAAACATGTTTAAATGCTCATTGAAAAATATCAAAATACAGGACACCGAGTGAAAAGCACAACTTCTCTCTTGTCCAGTTCTAAAGTCTAGAGGCAATCACGATATTTCCGTGATTCCTTTCAGATATTTTGCTATAGAAGTTTTCTCTGGCATTTCGAAAATAATTTCATATTACATACATTGTCCTGTAAACTTGCTTTTTTCGTTTTAGAATGTACACGGGCTTCATTGAACATTGGCACACAAAAATCCATCACATTGCTTTCAATGAATGTTGTGTCATCCACAGAATGGACTCACCAGAGTTCATTCAGACAGGCCCCTGTTGATAGACATGTGAGTTGATTCCAACTGATAACCCCCTGGCAAGGGGGACAGGCAGGTGAATGTGGCAAGGCGATGACAAGGATCCGAGTACAAAATTGCTACCTCACACGGCCATGGATCCATTGTCGAACACAGTCTGGATATATGTTTACCTGGGGAAAGCAAACAGGGCAAGCATCTTGATGGATAACCCCCTTACAAATGGAAAGTTCAAAGTGGAAGTACAGATGGATATCTCACTTGGTTGGTGGGATTTTAACAAGTTTTGTTTATACCAGTTATGAGGAAAAAGATCAAAGGTCCCCTCTAACACTTAGCTGGTCATATTTTCTGTTGTTCTATATAATTTTACCCTGGACTCTATGCATCGATTATATGTAACGTGACAGGAAGCATTTCAGTGCTCACAGAAAACCAATCAAATGTACAGCCCCCAGAGGAAAAATCACATTGTCTCTCTCTGCAGTTATACTCCATTGTGGCCGCATGTTATTTATTATGTATCCATCCAAATATTTAAACACTAAAAAAGCTTACCATTGTTTGTAGAACTGGCGTCACAGGGTGTGCAGTGTACGCACTTCCAACTTGCTTGCTTTCTTCTTGTAATGATGTATGTGGCCATCTTTACACATTACCATACAGAAATCCACCACATGTTTTTTAATGGCTACAAGGTAATCCACTGAATGGATTCACCAAAATCTATTCAGACAGGCACCTCCTGATAGACATTTAAGGCGTTCATATTTTATAAGTAATTGCCCAGTGTGGCCTGAAGGTAAGTGATCTAGGAAGATGGCAGGCAGGTGGAAATACAGCCATGTAATTACATGCCCACAGTGGTGAGTCAACACCACTGTGCCTTCTCCAACCACTGGCTTGGTCAACTGTTTTCCCAGTGGAGACCGCCCATGCATAGGAAATCCTCCTAGGTTCCTGTGAGCATGTACAGCCAAGGACAGCAGAGAGCCACTTACTGGAGCAGAACACATGTGGTTGGATCAAATGCTGGACAATTTTTGAAGAGAGGTTTGCAAAAACGCAAAGTTAAAGATGAGAGCAAGGTTGATGCCAAAGGAATAAAGGCAGCCAAGGGAAAGGTCCAAAACTAGGGTTGAACAGGCCACATGAGGATGGGGAAATTTTGAAAGGTAAAGATGTCTCCAGGGAGGTAGAATGGTTTTTCAAGAAGCTAGAGGCATTTTCTTTATCTTGTCACCACTCTGCAGTCAAAGACCACCAGCAACACACCTGTAGTTAAACAAGCTCAACTTTCTGGGTACAGTTTATTGCTTGATGAACAAGTTGAGTTCATTACTCAAAGAACAAAAGGAGACTGCAAGGCATGAGGGAACCATGGAGACTCTCAGGAAGAGAGTGTTAGAAAGAAATAAGATCTGGGCTTCAGCTAGGTGATTTAGAGGAGGGTTTCCTGAAGCAGGGTTTGGCTCTGGATTGGATGCTGCCAGGAAGTGGGTGGTAATTTTGTGACTGGGTGTATTTGTAAACCTTATCCTAGAGGAACGAAGATTTGAAAAAAGCTATTGTTGGCACAGAAGCAGTAGTCACTCACATCAGCCAGGATGGCAGGTGTTTGGTGCCTTTTGTGACTTGGGCAATGTTCTTGTTTTGTTGTCTTCAGACTAGATTTGGCAGTGGCCTTGTTGTTGTTGTTTGTTTTATCTAGACATTTTACCTTAAAAGAGATTTATATTTATACAAAAGTTGTGAAGATAGTACAGGGAGGTCCCTCATATCCCTCACCCAGTTTCCCCTATGCATCTTGCACTAAAGTGTCATTAGCATTTGATACGGTTAGTGAACCGATCCTAATACATTATTATGACCCAAAGTCCTCACTTTATTCAGACTTCCTCCATTTTAATCAAATGTCCTTTTTCTGTTTCAGCCTCACATACAGGATGCTACATTATATTTAAAATAATCATGCCGTCTTAGGGTGCTCTTGGTTGTGATAGTTTCTCAGACTTCCCTTGTTTCTGATGACTCTTGACAGCTTTGATGACCACTGGCCAGGTATTTTGTAGAATGTCTTTCGACCGGGATTTGCCAGGTGATTTCCTCATGATGACACTGGGGTTACGGGTTTTCGAGAGGAAGACCAAGAAAGTAAGTGCCATTCTCATCACCCCCTATCAAGAGAGCATACAATCCACATGACATGACAGTTAAGTTCAACCTTGGTCACCTGGCTGAGGTCGTGTGTATCAGGTTTCTCAGCAGTAAAGGTATGTTTTTCTGCCTTTCCATATTCTACTCTTTGGAAGGAGGTTACTGTGCACAGCATATGCTGAAGGAGGGGAGAGTTCTTTTCTACCTTATCTTGGGTAAAATATCTGTGAAAAATTGGAATTATTCTGCAAAGGAGATTTGTCTCTTCGCCCTATTTATTTATATCAGTATGGACTCATGGATATTTATTTTGTATTTTAAGTTATAATCCAAAAGCACTGTATCTGTTCTGTTGCCCAGCTTGCTCCAGCTTTAGCCATTGGGAGCACTTTCAGCAGGCTCCTGTGTCTCTTTGCCATACTCCCATCATTGTGTGTGTGTTTGTGTGTGTGCTTACTGGTATGACAAGATTCTCCAGGCTCATATTGCACAATCCCAGGCTCAGCCTTGGAATCAGTCGTTTAGCCAAAGAGCCCTCGTTCCTTCTATTGTTGGATGACATTAGAAACCAAGGTTTGGGCTCTAGGTGTGCTCTTTACTACTTGGGTGTCATTGCTTCTTGGCTCTCTCAGCTGACAGAGCAAGAAATCATGTGTGTGCAAGCTGACTCACGTGTGGTAGGTAAGCAGTGATCCCCCAGTGATGTCTACTTCACAATCCCCATAACCTGTGAATATGTTACCTTACACGAAAAAAGAAAGTTTCAAATATGATTAAGTTAAAGATCGTGACATGAGGAGATTATCCCACATTATGGGAGTGGGCCACATATAATCACAAGCGTCATGTTCTATAAATGAGCCAGAAATGCACCCTGTCTATCGGCCTAAAATGATCCCCATGTAGTTTACTTCTTCACAGCAGGCTAGGACTATTGCCTCAAAGCCCACTGGTGCCACTCACATTCTCATATATTCAGTCTCTTTAAATATCATCTGAAAACGTATTTTTAAGTCCTTTAGAATGTACCTATTTTCCATCTCTCACAAAACTGCTCCCAATATCCACTAACCATAGAAAAGACAAACTCAATAGCTATAAAAGACCCCCAAACCACTGCTGCCCTTCAAAGCTCTGTGACCCAGAGAACTCACCACCTTGCTGCTGATGACATCACCTACTCATGTAAGCCCCCTCTCTGGTTTCCTCCTCTTTCTCAGAAATCCCCTTGCCCTCATCCCCTTCTGGGTGGTGGCCCCACGCTGCTGTCTCTGGAAGGTGTCTTGCAGAGACTTTGCCTCTCATACAACCCTGTCCAAGCATGGTCCCAGTATAGCTTCTGTGCGACTGTCTTTCACAGTCCCTTCTCTTCCTTCTTTAATCCCCAAATACATGAACCACAGAGACTTTTAAGAGGGAGGCAGAGGGATCAGAGTGCATCGTAGGAGATATTACTATGGAAAGAAGTTGGAGTGATGCCAGCAAGGAATAATGAAACAAGGAAGCCAGGCCGGTCCTAGAAGCTGAAAAAAGCAAGGAATTGAACTCTGCCCTAAAGTCTCCAAACGGAACATAGCCCTAACCAGCAACCTGATGTTAGACCTCTGAACTCCAGACTCTAAGAGAAATTTTTGTTTGTTTAAAGCCACTACACTTGTGGAAATTTGTTACAGCAGCAATAGGACACTAATACATCTTGTGTACACACATACCTATAAATGTTTCTACATCTACCCTTCTTTATCTTCATTAACATAAGCATGAGTTCATACCAATCTCTCCAACTCTAATCCCGTATCACATGAGTCACTGTAGCTGTCCTATTTACTTCACTAACTTTCCTCACCAAGAGTGAGAAATCTGGCTTCTACCATCACACATCCATTAACTTATTTGTCTAACCCAGTACCCATTCAAGCAATCTTAGAAATGTTCATCTATACACCCCCAGGAGAACTTAAAAACCGCAGCACAATGTTTTGACGTTGGCCTAATCCCTGACCTTTATTTTTATTTTTAACTTACCCTTCAACTTTTAAATTTTGAAATATTTTGCGTGCATAGAGAATTTGCTTCTTTCTTCCTGGAAAGCTCAGCACTATAGATGCTGCCCTTACTCCCGTCCCACTCCTTCCCACTGGATGCCTGTCCCCTTCCCCTGACAGACTCACCAAGAGCTGCTTTGCAGGGTTTTACACCTGCTTGACCCCAGCCCCACTCCCATCACTGCACTTCCCCACCCAAGCCCCTGGCCAGCCCCAGAGCACCTGGTGTCTGTAGCTCCCATAACCGTCCCAACTCAACCGCTGGGCTCTTCCAGAAGCTTCTACCCAGACACACACACACACACACACACACACACACACACACACACACACCTGTATGCATAACTGCACACAGTGACACTGGAAGGAAATGGTGAAGTATTGAGAGGCTTGCAAAGGAAGGGAGGCATATTGGGACAGGAAACATGAATTGAGATTCAAGACAGGGGAAACCCAGAGCAGAAAAGCACCTGGCCCCACATCCTGGGAAGGAGACCTGCTCTCAGTGCTCCACTCCAACAGGAGGAGGCAACAGGAGCTCAGAAATGACATCCTGGCACTTAGGAAAGCAAGGTTCTGACATGGTGCCCTGGGGTCCCCCATGAGTCGTTTGTAGCACAGACGAGTTATAGCTGCAGGTCCAGAAAGAGACTCCACAGAAGAGTTGAGAGAACAGCTCAACAAGATGAGGCCAGGGACAGAAAAGAGGAAGACCCAAAGCATGTAACTCTCCTAATTGCAAGCCACAACAGCAACGGCAGACACCAGCCTCAGACGCCGGTGTATGCCTAGGGCCAGGCAGAATCAATTATATCCACCATAGGTGTAGGGCAGACAATGGCCAACATCCAAAGGTCAAGGGAGATGAGAGAGCCAAGAGGCAGGTCCATCCTTCTTGTGCAGTCATCTTATTTAAGCTCTCTCTGTATCCAGATAGCCTCCTGAGGAAGAAGAAGAGAAAAAAGAGGAGGGAGAGGAAGAGAGGCTGGGGAAGGAGGAGAGGAAGATGAATAGGCAGAGTAAGGGGAAGAGTAGGAGGAGTGGTAAAGGAGTGCACGAGGGCTTCTTGGAGTCTTCAACACTGATGGACTTCGTATAGCACCCATTGGGGGATATAGCACAGAATAGTTGCCCAAACATACTGGCCAAGAGAGTACATTGTTTACAGGACAGTTAGCAACATCTCATAGATCTAGTATTCCATGAAACAGTTTCAGAAATACAATTGAATAATGTAATGTGGTGAAAAGGGGTATTTGACATAAAGGATGGGCAGTGAGACTCCAAAGATCCTTTCCCTTCTCAAATTTGCTTTGACTGACGCTGCGCTGGTCGTGCTCTGAATCTCCCTCTTGGTTTTCTCTCTAAGAATAGGACCCCACTTAAGTATAGCCTCTTTCCAAGCTGCCGTAGCCTGCATTGCTGTTAATGGGGACTAGGCCTGGTCTAATTCAACTCTTTTAAAGCTAATCCAGAAGACATTCAACTGGAGCCCTTCAACTGAACAGGAGACCCCAGTCACCTAACATTGTGTTCAGAGAGAGCAGCTGGGAGTTGTTGCAGCTTCTTGGCATTTCTTCAATAATCAATGACTTGTAAGACTGGAGACAGAAAAAGGTGAAAAGCAACAGCAGTGGAGCTGGGCATTGCGAGTCCCATCTGAACTGCGACAAAAAGGATTCATTACTAGACTCCCAACACAAGCTTGAGAAGGCCATCTGTTGCTGCCAGTGGCTATGTCAGTGCTGAAATGGAGTCACCACCCCAGAACAGCATTTCCAAGAATCCCTGGGGACAGAGGCACCCACTATGGGGACAGTGTGCTGAGCGTGGGCCCGGATGGGCATAGGTGGGTGGGAGCAACCTAACCAGCTACTCATCCCGTTCCATAGAGAAAGTAATGATAGGGACATGAATAAAGTTCCAGCTGCTATGGGAGACCTGGAGAGGAGGAGGTTCTTGGAATTCCACGTGCTGAGGAAGCCCCTCAGTAAGAGGTGAGATGCTGCAGCTTGGATTCCACTAGGCTGAATGGCAAGAATAGAGTTTCTGACAAATGCAGTCCAAGATCTCCATGAAATCCCAGGGAGAGACCTGTGCCTAACACCCAGCATGGCACATCTGCAGGCAGGACACACTACAAAAATCCTGCTTTCTTTTCCCCAAGGGGAAGATTTTGATGCCTACAATGCTCCTTCGATGGCTAAACACGTATCTCACAATTCTCTGGGACAGAGGTCCTGCAATCAGTTTCCAATTAAAATTGATAATTGGCAAAACACTTAAAACATGCTATCTATAGACAGGAAATGTAGCTCCAGTTCATTGAAAATTTTCACAAACGGTGAGTATTGAACTATTTAAGGAACAGACGGTGCCAAAAAGATTCTGACACTGACTTATGTATTTAGACACTGGCCCTGCAGAGCTAGGTCTCACCTTTCCATCTATAGGGCTGCTTATGGCAATCGCCATGACGCTCTGCCTTGGGGGCTTTTTGTCTCACCCTTAGAGCATGCTGGATATGACCCAAGGCCAACTGAAGGTGACAGGGATTTATATCTCCCATGGGGGAAGTACTTTAACAAGAATGGTTGGGTATTTGGTGGCTAAATACCCCCAAGCCATCTCATTCTGCACTTGGGATGAACGTGAGGTGAGTGTTCTACAAAGTCTCCCATAGGGTTCCCCTGGGAATTAGCTCCAGTCGCCCACAGTGGAAACCTGCTAGCTTATTCCTCCCACCTAAATTGGCTGCATTCCTTGTATGTCTCACCTCCCCACACCCTTACCTGTGCTATCTGGGACTCCCTCCCAAGTAAGTGTTTTCTACTCACAAGTGTGCCTCAGGGTCTATTTCCAGGGAACCCACACTTGAACACCTTGTATGCTAATTTATCCTCGAACTTGAATGTCTGGCTAGAAGTAGAATTGCAGGCTCAAAGTTATTTTGCACCAACACTTGAAAGACCATTCGTTATTTCCTGGGCATTTCTGGTTACCTCTTTAGCTGCCTTTCTTTTTTTCTCAATTTAAGAAGTATATATCTCTTGCGAGAATTCCCTCCCCACTCTGCAAGCCACTCTCATTTTAAATTTATTTGATTTCAATTTCTACCCATGCTCTCCCCCGAACTTCAAGGGAGACAGATCAAGACCTCTAAGTGGGCTCCTTAAAGGCCCCTCCCCCTAGAAATTTAGGGTTGCAGGGCCTCTCCACGTGTCCACTCAGCTGCCCTTCCAGCTTCTCTAAGCAGGGCCCCTCGTGTCTCCAACATCCCCAGACTCTACAACGTTAGTAGACATCTTCTCGCGGGGGAGTAGGTAAAGTTCATCTGCTGTGGCCTCGGGTAACACAGAGACGGGTCAGAAGTCAAGAAACCAGGTGATCAAAGACCACGTCCAGCCGAAAGCAGTGAGAACACAGCTTCCACTTTTAATGGTTGCATCAGGGGAAGGATTTATTGATCCACACCATTTTCTTGGATTTTCCATCCTCCCCAGGGGGCAGAGGTGGGTTGATTGTGTGGCGTGTTGGCAAAGGCCAGGTCCACCCTGGTATGGCTTGCTTCAGCGTCCACAGCCACTCTGTCAGATCCGCATAGTTTCTATGATTCCCAAGCTGTCTACTGAGTAAAACGCTCAGCACGGATTTAGAGGCCAGGCTGGATCTTAAGTATTCATCCACCTTCCTCCTGATGCTCCCTGCAGATGTGCTGGGACCTACTTCAGAGTGTCCCTGAGCCATGACTGCTTGACTCCACAGATGGCTGCAGGAAGACAGCACAGAAGAGAGACCTGTGAAAGTTGATGGAATCTAGAATTACCTGAAGCAGAAGCATCAAGTAGCCCCAGAAGCCTCTCTGCACTTCTCCTCCCTAACACACATGCGTGCATGTGCACACACACACACACACACGATCATAAAAGTCAGCTTTGTGGCAACTTGTGATTTTTAAATTTCTTTGAGTTTCACATATGCATGAGTATATTTCTAGAATCTCTTCGTTGGTCCATGGACATGTCTATCAATTCTTGTCTCATTCACCAATACTACAGAGTAAGTTTTGAGTCCAGAATGACAAGCTACCCCTCTTGCATAATCCTTCACATTTTTTTGGAATATAATTTCATCCGATCTTCCAGTTACGCACACACTCAAAATTCTGCTATAAACTATCATTAGGACTGTACTGGATATACTGATTTATTTAGAGGCGAATTGATGCCATTGAAAAAATTGATCTTCCTCTTAAGAAAAATGTAGTATTTTAAAATATTATGTGACTATTCAAACTGAAGGCTCATAAAAAGTGGCATGTGTGTTTTCCTTATATTTACCTTCATTATTTTTCTAGGTGTTTCATAACGTTTGCAACCAATGTAAATGGGATAGCTTAAATCTATGATATTCCCTATTTATTGGAAGACTGTGCAAATTTTTAATTTATTTATGTATTCATTTATTTTTATTGTAGAGATGGGGTCTCCTTATGTTGCCCAGGCTGGTCTTGAACTCCTGGGCTCAAGCGTTCCACCCCCCTCAGCCTTCCAAAGTGCTGGGATTATAGGCGAGAGCCACTGTGCCTCACCTAGTATGCAAAGTTTTTACGCATTTAACTTCTATCAATCAGCCTCTCCTGACCTATGTCCTAGGTGATTGCCTTGGATTTCTAGGATGTCAGTTCCTTAAGAGAAAGATAGTTTTCCACTTTCTTTGTTAACAAAATACACCGATAAGTTATCTTCCCTCTCCAAATTGTTTAGGACAATGAATATGGCCTCAGGGCCTTTACACGGTTCTATGTGGCCAGGAGAAAACCTGCGGGACTGAGCGTTCCTTCCCTGCCACTCAAGAAAGGGAGCGTGTGACCTGGGTCTCTTTAAAAAAAAAAATTTTTTTTAACATGCTATGTATAGAAAGGAAACGTAGCTCCAGTTCAATGAAAATTTTCACAAACGGTGAGTATTGACCTATTTAAGGAACAGACAGTGCCAAAAAGATTCTGACACTGACTTATGTATTTAGACTCTGGCCCTGCAGAGCTACATCTCATCCTTGCATCTACAGGGCTGCTTATGGCAATCACCATGACTCCCTGCCTTAGGGGCTTTTTGTCTTACAGTTGGAGCATGCTGGATATGACCCAAGGCCAACTGGAGGTCTTGAACTCCTGGGCTCAAGCGATCCACTCCCCTCAGCCTTCCAAAGTGCTGGGATTATAGGTGAGAGCCACTGTGCCTGACCTAGTCTGCAAAGTTTTTATGCACTTAACTTCTCTCAATCAGCCTCTCCTGGTCTATTTCCTAGGTGATTGACTTGGATTTCTAGGATGTCAATTCCTTAAAAGAAAGACAGTTTTCCACTTTCTTTGTTAATAAAATACACCAATATGTTCTCTTCCCTCTCCAAATTGTTTAGAACACTGAACACGGCCTCAGGGTGTTCAGAACCATGTAAAGCATGGTTCTACGGGGGCTAGAAGAAAACCTGGAGGAGTGAGCCTTCCTTCCCTGCCACTCAAGAAAGGGAGTGTGCGACCTGGGTCACTTTACAGTAACGTCAATTTCCTCCGTTCTTACATAAGACTGAGTGGGCAGCCAGTGTGGAGGCAAGCCACATCTCATAATAGTCATTTTAGTTCCTCATGAGAACCACACTACAAAAAACACAAAGTGCTGTCCTCACCGTTATCCCTCTGACAGCCTGGAAAATCCATGTCCAGCATCTAGACAATACCCACATGGGTCACACTTTAATGGTAACAATGTAGTTATTCTAGATCAGAGACTTGGAAGGGAATATGGCTTGAGACATATGAGTATGTCTCAAGGAACTGGTCCAGTTTTAGCATAAGATTTTCCAAAGCATTAAAAGCCCACCTGCATCCCAGGTCCACAGAATAAAGGTGTGAAGCTGCACTGCATTGAGCTTTGGGAGGGGCTCCACTGCACTGAGCTTTGGGAGGGTTTAGATAAGTGTGGGAGACACAGCAATGTTTAATTGCAGTGTTCAATTTCTGCAACTAAACACTCCATTTACATGAATTGTGTATTATAGAAGGAGTACTTGCAGAGTCATGACCAAAGATGGATGAAAGATTGAGAAGCAAGTAGGAAGTTCGACCTGGAACTAATTCCTGGATTGGAACATGGTGGACAAAGTTGCTGATCACTACCCAGGGGACAAGGCAAGATGCAATGGGTGCTGTTTATTTACAGAAAGGAGAAATTTTAATGGATTTTATACAAGCCAGGAACAAGCTCTGAGGCCAGGGTAGTTGAGGGTTCTGTCTAGGAAGGAGACATGCAGATGGCACCCAGCCACAGGATATACCCACCTCCTCTCCCAGCAACTTCCACTCACCTTATTCAGGCTTGAACCAGAAGGAAGCCAGGCATGGTGGCCAGTGTTCGAATCTTGCAGACTGTTGGCACTAGGTTCTGAGGACAATTGTGAGTCACCATAGTGACTATGACTTCACTTGGTGCTGAACCAATCAGGCCCTGGGACTCAAGGAAAGAGAGGGAGTGCCAAGCTGTTACTGTTTACCCTCTGGCCCAGATCTTTCTTCAGAAGAAACCTGAGTGGTCTCACAGGTAAAATATCCTGATATACCAAGATCATAGAGCATCCTTTTGTGCCATTAACTAACTAACCTACCCGATAAACCCCAACCCTGTTTGGTAATGGGGGGAGGTTATCAGAGAGTCATTTGTTCAAACTGATACAGAGACACTGTAGAGCAGTGGGTAAAAGCAGAAGCTTCAGATACAGGCTTTCTCAGTTCCAATCTCACCTCTCTGTCACTTGGGCAAGTCTTTTAGTCTCTCTTGGGAGGTCAAAATAGAGAACACAGTGGGCATCCACCCCTAGCCTTGGCACTGTGCTAGATTCAAACGAAATGCAGAACTGGGTTTTTGGGGATGAGGCAGGGCCAGGCATCAGAGGTGAGTACAATCTTTAAGCCACTGTGATTACATTCCCAGGATGGAAAATCAGCAGGATGGACCTTAGAAACAGAAACTAGGTAGTACTTGAGAATGTCCAGTTTATCTCTTACACAGGGGTTTGGAGTAAGATTCATACCTGCTTCACCAGTGATTTTCAAAGGAGGCAAATCCTATTTGAAGCTCAAGTCACATAAAGAGATTTGGAATGAGGAAACAAATTATAGCAGCCTGCAAGTTGTAGAATGAAGAAATGCAAATGTAAAGTACTGAACTTTGTTATGGATAGATTTACCAAAGAGAATTACTCTGCATAACATGAATAATGGAGTTCAGAAGGAAGCCCATATCCCAGGTACAGGGAAAACTCAGAGGTGAGAAGAAGGCAGCTCTGAAAAAGAGCAACATAGAATTGAGTTAAAATTAGTGTGGATATAAGAATTACAATGACACTTGAGCTATGAGGTAGTGTTTTGAGTACAATCTAACAAGCCTATGTGTGTCAGGTAATGATTAAAGGGATGCAATAGTGTGTCTTTAATGTCCCGGGTCCCATCAGGCTGCTGCACAGCCCCATGTGTAAGACAGATAGAAGAAACAATATGGTTGGTGCTTCAAATCAGATGATGACCCAAAGCAATCTCCTGTGACTACTGCTGGTAGCAGTGTGTGTGTGTATGGGTGTGTGTGTGTGTGTGTGTGTGTGTGTGTGTGTGTGTGTGTGGTTTTGTGCCAGTGAGGAAGAGGTTGCCGGGTACACTTGATTACCTAGAATACATCATCTTTTTCAGACTTCCTCGGTTGTGCTGTTCTACTGAGGTTGGGTGGAGTCAACACGTCATGGATAAAGAAGTCCCTAAAGGCAGTCCCAGGGAGCCCGCACTGAACATCAAGAAGTCAGACAAATCCTTCAAATGCAAGAAGCCCACCGAAAATGTGCTGATCTTTTTAATCAACAGACAAGTGGGCAGGCACAGAAGTGACATTGACCTGTCAAGATGGGTGTGGATGCTGTCATAAAGCAACTCTAGGGTGGACATGGCCTTGGACAAAAAGTCATGTGGCTTATGTGCTGAAGCCTGCCCAGATTTTTGAGAAATTAAATATAATTAGAACAATAAACTCCTCCCATGTTTGAGTCATTAAAACAGAGCCTGTCATTTCACTCCTTTAGGTTGGATGTGTGTTTGCTGACAGGGTGTTCTTGGGTTACACTGGAAGGGGCTTCTGTTCATCCTAACACGCTGTGCAGGGGTGCTCAGACCCAGGGGAGAGGGTGAGATCATGCTGCACACCAGATCTCTCCCACCATCAATCTGAAAAACACTGCAAAGTCAAAGTGATGTAGTACTTGGCATTCAAGGACCAAAGACTCTTCTCCCTAGCCATTTTGAAGAGACTGCCCTGGTGTTCCCCTCTAAAACCCAATGCTTGTCCTAGTGAAAAGACATTGTTTAAGAGCAGACCAACAGTTGGCCTGGGGGTTTGGGATATGTTTTAATACTGCCAATGTCATATCCACAGAGCCTTCCAGAGGCAACCGCTCTGCCCTTTGTCCCCAGGAAAGTATAGAATGCTCTGGTCACTTTTTTGTGTCATGTCAAACAAACCTGCTCAGGCCACAGCCAAAGATAATTCATTTGACTGAAGTGAAGCCACCTGATAGGACAACAACACACATGAGATGGCTCCCATTGAAGCAGCTCTGTCCCCAAGGAATGTGCTGAGCAAGTCAGATACTCATTCTGAGAAACCTGAAATGGGAACTATGTGGGCAATTGGTCACTGACAAGTGAGAGTTAAAGCTAAAGAGGGGACAGGGAGAGCAAAGAGGTCAGAGCCGTGGCAAACATGGGCAAGCCTAAGTGAGGAGTAAGATGAAATTTACATAAGGTGAACCATTAAAGCCATCACAGATTCCAGGCATTTCTCTTGTCCTTTCACTTGAGCTGCAAAATAAGCCCCTGCAAGCAGTCCTCTGTCCCCTCTTCCTCTCCTCCCTAATTCCCTGTGTTCTCACAATCTGTCCAGCATTCCCCAAGGCCCCTTCCTGTGTCCCCTCCCCCACCTACATCTAAAGGGCTGTTACTCTCTCTCCCCTTAGCCAGGTCTCTTCCAGATTTTTTATGTGGTACGAAGTTAAACTGCTGTATGTCCTTTTCACCGTCCTCTTTGTCCCTGTCACCTCCTCTGTCCCTGCACTGATGCGGCATCGCCAAAAAAGAGCCACCAGCCTCTCCTCAGAGGATGCAGCTGGCTGTAGGATGGAGAGGAGGGGTTAGAGGCTGCCAGGTAGAGGGGCCTCCTGGGTGCACCGTTGGGAGGAATGCTGCCTGGACACTGCTATGTCGGTGACTATTTACCTGCAGTCCAGCATCAAACAGTGGCTGTGAGGTGGAGAATAGGTGGGGAATGGAGGCTGAAAGGGCAGCAGGTAGGGCAAGAAGGAGCCAAACCCACAGGAGCAGAGGCCGATAACAGCCAACCTCCTACCCTCCATGGCCACACAACAGAAGAGACAGAATTTAGGATACAGAGTTATGTGTGGATAAATCTCACCATCATACTGAGTGAGAAAACAAGTAGCACAGAATTATGTACCAAAGAGAAACCCAACTGTGCCAAGCAGTACTTGGGTATATACATAGACAGTAAAGTTATCCAAACTAGAGCAGCAGCACATTCAAGTGGAACTCTGTCCGGTTTCCGACTTGACTAGTGCCCCAAAACAATTGGTACCAACTATTTCCCATCTTGCAAGGAGTTGCCTAACAATGGAGGCCTGGTAAAGAAGGCAATCACAATCATGTGACCTCTGACCACTCACCCACCTGCAGGTGTCTACTCACACTGGAAGTCTGGGTGGGTTGGAGACCAGAGAGGCATGCTTCCCAGGGATTGGAGGCTGTGCCGAGTTTAAACGAGGAAAACTTCCCACACTTCAAATTCACTGGAAGGTTGGGGCTACTCAGTGTTCACCTAGAGAACTTGACTTTTGTTTCCAGAAGTGACACTCACAAGGAAGAAATTCAGGAGGAAAGTGGCTGTAGGAGAGGGAGAGAAGATTTGGCCAAAATTCCTCTGAAGAGATTTTTCTCAGGAGATCTTAGTGGCGGCCAAATGTAACCTTCTCGGGACGGGGAAGGGGGTGGGAATCTGGATGCAGCTGACTCACAGGAATCAGAGGCTGACTGGAGACCATGCACACAGTGTCAGGAGACACTCTCTTCTTCTACTCTTTCATTTCTAGCTGCTGCCTCTCATTGCTCAAATCACTAACCAGACAGCCAGGAAGCCAAGGTGATGTCGTCCATGGTATCAGCCTTCTGGAACACACAGCCCTGCAGAGAAGCATATATCTAGTTGGACAAACTGAGAAGAATCAAATCAATTCACCACTTTTTTCTACTTCCATTACTGTTCCACCACTGTTGCTTTAATCAGAGGAATAAAACCCTTGCCCAACACATGGTAGCATACACAGTGTTGTGAGCCATCTTATCATAACAGATGAGGTCAATTTGATTATAATACCATGTGGAACCTAAGTTGTAACTCTAATGGTTACAAGAAAGTTTCCTACACATTCACATTGACTGGGTGAAGGGAAAGTCACCTTGGCAGGGGATAGATGAAGATGGCAGAATAGAAACCTACACCACTCATCCCATCTCCCTTCACTGGAACACCAGATTTTAATGACTATCTGCACACAAAAAACACTGCCACAAGAACCAAGAATTAGGTGAGCAATCACATCACCTGGTTTTAACTTCATATCACTGAAAGAGGCATTGCACAGGGCAAGAGAGGTAGTCTGGAACCACCAATGCTACCCCTCCTCCATCCACCAGCGTGGAGAGTCTGTGCACTTTGGGGAGGGAGAGTGCAGCAAGTGGGGGACTTTACCTTGAACTCAATGCTGCCCTATCACAGCTGAAAACAAATCCATGCAGGGTGCAGCCAGTGCCCACACACAGGTGTGGGGTGGGAGGTGCATTTGGACCAGCCCTCGCCAGGAGAATCACCCTTCCCATCAATTGAAACTTGAGCTTCTTCTCAAGCCTCGCCACTGTGGGCAAAAGTGCTCTAGAGTCCTATGTAAACTTAAAAGGCAGTCTAGGACACAACAACTGCAGTTTCTAAGGAACTCCTAGTGCTGGGCTGGGCTTACAGCCAGTGAACTCAGGTGGCACGTGACCTAGGGAGACAGCAGCTGACATGACTAGCGGAGCCCTTGTGCCATCCCTCCTCCAACCCCTGGTAGTGCAGCTCACAGCAATTAAAACGTCCCCTTACTTCTGCTTAAGGAGAGGAGAGTGAATAAAGGTAGTCCTTTACAGCAGTATAAAAATGGACTAACACATTAAAGGGGACATTATGTTGCATCTTTGATACCAGCTGAATCACAGTAGAATAGGGCACTGGGCAGAATTGTAAGGCTCCTTTTCCAGGCCCTAGCTCCTGGGCGACATTTCTAGATGCACACTAGGCCAGAAGGGAGCCCATTGCCTTGAAGGAAAGGACCCAGTCCTGGCAGGACCTATCACCTGCTGACTAAAGAGCCCTTGGGCACTGAATAACACCCAGCGAGATGCAGGGAGTAAGCCATGGGCCTTGGGCTCTGAGGCGTGCTGACTTCAGGGATGACCCAGCATCCTCCAAGCTATGGTGAAGAACTCCTTCCATTTGAAACAAGAACAGAGAAAAGTAAAGGGGACTTTGTATAAGACCCTAAGTACCAGCTCAGCCAGTGCAGTAGAGCAACAAGCAGGCTGTTGGGGTCCTCGAGTCCAGGCCTCAGCTCTTAGACAGCATTTCTGGACCCGCCCTGGGCCATACGGGAGCCCACTGCCCTGCAGAGTGAGCCCCAGGCCTGGCAGCATTCACTACAAGCTGATGGAAGAACCCTTGGGCTTTAAGTGAACATCAGTGATGGCCTGACAGAACTCCCCATGGACCAGTGGTGATGGTGGCCACAGGGAGAGACTCCTATACTTTTGCAAAGGGGAGGGAAGAGTGGGAAAACTGTATCGTAATTGGAGCACCAGCTTAGCTGCAGTCGAACAAAACAAAAGGTAAATTGCGAAGGTATTTTACTCTAATCCCTGGCTCCCAGACTGCATCTCTGGACATACCCAGAACCTGGGGGAACTCCCTGCCTTGAAGGGAATGACCTTGGGCAAGGCCCACTGCTGTGATGGCTTCATGTCAGGCCCAGTACAGTCCCAGTGGTGGTAGCCACAGAGGACTTGCATCACCACAAGCCAGTGCCAGGTGTTCAGCACAGAGCACCATACTCCATTTGCATGGCATCTGTTTCTGGAGGAGGGGAGGTCTCCGCATGGCAATCCAAGGAATTCTTAGAGATCTTTTATTATTATTATTATCATCATTATTATTATACTTTAAATTCTAGAATACATGTGCACAACATGCTGGTTTGATACATAGGTATACATGTGCCATGTTGGTTTGCTGCACCCATCAACTCATCATTCACATTAGGTATTTCTCCTAATGCTATTCCTCCCCGAGCCCCCCCACCACCCAACAGGCCCTGGTGTGTGATGTTCCCTGCCCTGTGTCCAAGTGATCTCATTGTTCAGTTACCACCTATGAGTGAGAACATGCAGTGTTTGGTTTTCTGTCCTTGTGATACTTTGCTGAGAATGATGGTTTCCAGCTTCATCCATGTCCCTACAAAGGACATGAACTCATCCTTTTTTATGACTGCATAGTATTCCATGGTGTATATGTGCCACATTTTCTTAATCCAGTCTAACACTGATGGGCATTTGGATTGGTTCCAAGTCTTTGCTATTGTGAATAGTGCTGCAATAAACATACGTGTGCATGTGTCTTTATAGTAGCATGATTTATAATCCTTTGGGTATATACCCAGTAATGTGATTACTGGGTCAAATGGTAATTCTAGTTCTAGATCCTTGAGGAATCGCCACACTGTCTCCCACAATGGTTGAACCAATTTACACTCCCATCAACGTGTAAAGGTGTTCCTATTTCTCCACATCCTCTCCAGCATCTGTTGTTTCCTGACTTTTTAACGATTGCCATTCTAACTGGTGTGAGATGGTATCTCATGGTGGTTTTGATTTGCATTTCTCTGATGACCAGTGATGATGAGCTTTTTTTCAGGTCTCTGTTGGCTGCATAGATGTCTTCTTTTGAGAAGTGTCTATTCATATCCTTTGCCCACTTTTTGATGGGGTTGTTTGTTTTTTTCTTGCAAATTTCTTTGAGTTCTTTGTAGATTCTGGATATTAGCCCTTTGTCAGATGAGTAGATTGCAAAAATTTTCTCCCATTCTGTAGGTTGCCTGTTCACTCTGATGGTAGTTTCTTTGCTGCACAGAAGCTCTTTAGTTTAATTAAATCCCATTTGTCTATTTTGGCTTTTGTTGCCATTGCTTTCGGTGTTTGAGTCATGAAGTCCTTGCCCATGCCTATGTCCTGAATGGTATTGCCTAGGTTTCCTTCAAGGGTTTTTACGGTTTTAGGTCTAATATTTAAGTCTTTAACCCATCTTGAATTAATTTTTGTATAAGGTGTAAGGAAGGGATCCAGTTTCAGCTTTCTACATATGGCTAGCCAGTTTTCCCAGCACCATTTATTAAATAGGGAATCCTTTCCCCATTTCTTGTTTTTGTCAGGTTTGTCAAAGATCAGATGGTTGTAGATGTGTGGCGTTATTTCTGAGGGCTCTGTTCTGTTCCATTGGTCTATATCTCTGTTTTGGTACCGGTACCATGCTGTTTTGGGTACTGTAGCCCTGTAGTACACTTTGAAGTCAGGTAGTGTGATGCCTCCAGCTTTGCTCTCTTGGCTTAGGATTGTCTTGGCAATGCAGGCTCTTTTTTGCTTCCATATGAACTTTAAAGTAATTTTTTCCAATTCTGTGAAGAAAGTCATTGGTAGCTTGGTGGGGATGGCATTGAATCTATAAGTTTCTTTGGGCAGTATGACCATTTTCACGATATTGATTCTTCCTATCCATGAGCATGGAATGTTCTTCCATTTGTTTGTGTCCTCTTTTATTTCCTTCACCAGTGGTTTCTAGTTCTCCTTGAAGAGGTCCTTCACATCCCTTGTAAGTTGTATTCCTAGGCATTTTATTCTCTTTGTAGCAATTGTGAATGGGGGTTCATTAATGATTTGGCTCTCTGTTTGTCTTAATGGTGTATAGGAATGCTTGTGAGTTTTGCACATTGATTTTGTATCCTAAGATTTTGCTGAAGTTGCTTATCAGCTTAAGGAGATTTTGGACTGAGACGATAGGGTTTTCTAAATATACAATCATGTCATCTGCAAACAGGGACAATTTGACTTCCTCATTTCCTAATTGAATACCCTTTATTTCCTTCTCTTGCCTGATTGTCCTGGCCAGAACTTCCAACACTATGTTGAATAGGAGTGGTGAGAAAGGGCATACTTGTCTTGTGCCAGTTTTCAAAGGGAATGCTTCCAGTTTTTGCCCATTCAGTATGATATTGGCTGTGGGTTTGCCATAAATAGCTCTTATTATTTTGAGATATGTTCCATCAGTACCTAGTTTATTGAGAGTTTTTAGCATGAAGGGCTGTTGAATTTTGTCAAAGGCCTTTTCTGCATCTATTGAGATAATCATGTGCTTTTTGTTGTTGGTTCAGTTTATGTGATGAATTACATTTATTGATTTGCATATGTTGAACCAGCCTTGCATCCCAGGGATGAAGCCCACTTGATCATGACGGAGAAGCTTTTTGATGTGCTGCTGGATTCAGTTTGCCAGTATTTTATTGAGGATTTTCGCATAGATGTTCATCAGGGATATTGGTCTAAAATTTTCTTTTTTTGTTGTGTCTCTGCCCGGCTTTGGTATCAGGATGATGCTGGCCTCATAAAATGAGTTAGGGAGGGTTCCCTCTTTTTCTATTGATTGGAATAGTTTCAGAAGGAATGGTACCAGCTCCTCTTTGTACCTCTGGTAGAATTTGGCTGTGAATCCGTCTGGTCCTGGCCTTTTTTTGGTTGGTAGGCTATTAATTATTGCCTCAATTTCAGAGACTGTTATTGGTCTATTCAGAGATTCAACTTCTTCCTGGTTTGGTCTTGGGAGGGTGTATGTGTCCAGGAATTCATCCATTTCTTCTAGATTTTCTAGTTTATTTGCATAGAGCTGTTTATAATATTCTCTGATAGTAGTTTGTATTTCTGTGGGATCGGTGGTGATATCCCCTTTATCATTATATTTTATTGTGTCTATTTGATTCTTCTCTCTTTTCTTCTTTATTAGTCTTGCTAGCGGTCTATCAATTTTGTTGATCTTTTCAAAAAACCAGCTCCTGGATTCATTGATTTTTTTGAAGGGTTTTTTGTGTCTCTATCTCCTACAGTTCTGCTCTGATCTTAGTTATTTCTTGCCTTCTGCTAGCATTTGAATTTGTTTGCTGTTGCTTCTCTAGTTCTTTTAATTGTGATGTTAGGGTGTCGATTTTATCTTTCCTGCTTTCTCTTGTGGGCATTTAGTGCTATAAATTTCCCTCTACACACTGCTTTAAATGTGTCTCACAGATTCTGGTATGTTGTGTCTTTGTTCTCATTGGTTTCAAAGAACATCTTTATTTCTGCCTTCACTTCGTTATTTACCCAGTAGTCATTCAGGAGCAAGTTGTTCAGTTTCCATGTAGTTGTGTGGTTTTGAGTCAGTTTCTGAATTCTGAGTTCTAATTTGATTGCACTGTGGTCTGAGAGATAGTTTGTTGTGATTTCTGTTCTTTTACATTTGCTGAGCAGTGCTTTACTTCCACCTATGTGGTCAATTTTAGAGTAAGTGTGATGTGGTGCTGAGAAGAATGTATATTCTGTTGATTTAGGGTGGAGAGTTCTGTAGATGGCTATCAGGTTTGCTTGTTGCAGAGCTGAGTTCAGGTCCTGGATATCCTTCTTAACCTTCTGTCTTGTTGATCTGTCTAATGTTGACAGTGGGGTGTTAAAGTCTCCCATTATTATTGTGTGGGAGCTAAGTCTCTTTGCAGGTCTCTAAGGACTTGCTTTGTGAATCTGGGTGCTCCTGTATTGGGTTCATACATATTTAGGATAGTTAGCTCTTCTTGTTGAATTGATCCCTTTACCATTATGTAATGGCCTTCTTTGTCTCTTTTGATCTTTGTTGGTTTAAAGTCTGTTTTATCAGAGAGTAGGGTTGCAACCCCTGCTTTTTTTTGTTTTCCATTTGCTTGGTAGATCTTTCTCCATCCCTTTTTTTTGAGCCTATGTGCGTCTCTGCACGTGAGATGGGTCTGCTGAATACAGCACACTGATGGGTCTTGACTCTTTATCCAATTTGCCAGTCTGTGTCTTTTAATTGGGGCATTTAGCTTATTTACCTTTAAGGTTAATATTGTTAAGTGTGAATTTGATCCTGTCATTATGATATTCGCTGGTTATTTTGCCCGTTAATTGATGCAGTTTCTTCATAGCATCGATGGTCTTTACAATTTGGCATGTTTTTGCAGTGGCTGGTACTGGTTGTTTGTTTTCATGTATAGTGCTTCCTTCAGGAGCTCTTGTAAGGCAGGCCTGGTGGTGACAAAATCTCTCAGTATTTGCTTGTCTGTAAAGGATTTTATTTCTCCTTCACTTATGAAGCTTAGTTTGGCTGGATATGAAATTCTGGATTGAAAATTCTTTTCTTTAGGAATGTTGAATGTTGGCCTCCACTCTCTTCTGGCTCGTAGGGTTTCTTCTGAGAGATCCACTGTTAGTCTGATGGGCTTCCCTTTGTGGGCAACCCGACCTTTCTCTCTGGCTGCCCTTAACACTTTTTCCTTCATTTCAACCTTGGTTAATCTGACAATTATGTGTCTTGGGGTTGCTCTTCTCCTGGAGTATCTTTGTGGTGTTCTCTGTATTTCCTGAATTTGAATGTTGGCCTGCCTTGCTGGGTTGAGGAAGTTCTCCTTGATAATATCCTGCAGAGTATTTTCCAACTTGGTTCCATTCTCCCCATCACTTTCAGGTACACCTATCAAACGTAGATTTGGTCTTTTCACATAGTCCCACATTTCTTGGAGGCTTTGTTTGTTTCTTTTTACTTTTTTTTCTCTAACCTTGTCTTCTTGCTTTTTTTCATTAATTTCTTCTTCAATCACTGATACCCTTTCTTCCACTTGATCGAATTGGTATTGAAGCTTGTGCATACATCACGAAGTTCTCATGCTGTGGTTTTCAGCTCCATCAGGTCATTTAAGGTCTTCTCTACACTGTTTATTCTAGTTAGCCATTTGTCTAATCTTTTTTCAAGGTTTTTAGCTTCCTTGCGATGGACTCAAACATCCTCCTTTAGCTTGGAGAAGTTTGTTATTACTGACCTTCCCAAGCCTACCTTTGTCAACTCATCAAATCATTCTCCATCCAGCTTTGTTCTGTTGTTGGCGAGGAGCTGCAATCCTTTGGAGGAGAAGAGGTGCTCTGATTTTTAGAATTTTCAACTTTTCTGCTCTGCTTTCTCCCCATCTTTGTGGTTTTATCTACATTTGGTCTTTGATGTTGGTGACCTACAGATGGGATTTTGGTGTAGATGACCTTTTAGTTAATGTTGTTGCTTTTCCTTTGTGTTTGTTAGTTTTCCTTCTAACAGTCAGGTCCCTCAGCTGCAGGTCTGTTGGAGTTTGCTGGAGTTCCACTCCAGACCCTGTTTGCCTTGGTATCACCAGCGGAGGCTGAAGAACAGCAAATATTTCAGAACAGCAAATATTGCTGCCTGATCCTTCCTTTGGAAGCTTCATCCCAGAGGGGTAGACGCCTACACGAGGTGTCTGTCGGCCCCTACTGGGAGGTGTCTCCCAGTTGGGCTACACAGGGGTCAGAGACCCACTTGAGGACATAGTCTGTCCATTCTCAGAGCTCAAACACTGTGCTGGGAGAACCACTGCTCTCCTCAGAGCTGTCAGACAAGGATGTTTAAGTCTGCAGAAGTTGTCTGCTGCCTTTTGTTCAGCTAAGCCCTATCCACAGAGGTGGAGTCTAGAGGTAGTAGGCCTTTTTGAGCTGCAGTGGGCTCGTCCCAGTTTGAGCTGCCCCTGCCACTTTGTTTACCTACTCAAGCCTCAGCAATGGCGGACGCCCCTCCCCTAGCCAGGTTGCTGTTTCGCAGATCGAACTCAGACTGCTGGGCTAGCAGTGAGCAAGGCTCCGTGGGTGTGGGACCCGCCAAGCCAGGCACAGGAGAGAATCACCTTGTCTGCCAGTTGCTAAGACCTTGGGAAAAGTACAGTATTTGGGCAGGGAGTGTCCCATTTTTCCAGGTAGTCTGTCACAGCTTCCCTTGGCTAGGAAAAGGAAATCCCCTGACCCCTTGTGCTTCCTGGGTGAGGCGACACCCCGCCCTGCTTCAGCTCGCCCTCTGTGGGCTGCACCCACTGTCCAACCAGTCCCAGTGAGATGAAACAGGTACCTCAGTTGGAAATGTAGAAATCACGCGTCTTCTGAGTCGATCACACTGGGAGCTGCAGACCGAAGTTGTTCCTATTTGGCCATCTTGGAACGCCCCCTCAGAGATCTTATCTAAGACCACCAAGGTGGTGCCTCTATGAGTCTTCATCCCTTCAAATTCCTTAGAATGGTGTGTTAGTTCATTTTCACACTGCTATAAAGAGCTACCTGAGACTGGGCAATTTATGAAGAAAAGAGGATTAATTGACTCACAGTTCTTCAGGCTTAACTGGAAACGTGACTTGGAGGCCTCAGGAAACTTACACTCATAGCAGAAGGGGAAGCAAGCACATGGTGGAGCAGGAGAGACAGACAGCGAAGGAGGGAGTGCCACACATTTTTAAACCATCAGATCTCATGAGAACTCACTATCACGAGAAGAGCAGGGGCAAAATCCGCCCCCATGATCCAATCACCTCCCACAAGGCCCCTCCTTTAACATGTGGCTATTACAATTCAACAGGACGTGTGGGTGGGGCCACAGAGCCAAACCATAATAAATGCCTTCCCCAGAAGGACAAGCACAAACAAGCCCAGTCTGCATAGACTACAATGAATACCTAACTTTGCAATGCCTAGACACAGATGAACATCTACAAGCATCAACACCATCCAGAAAAACAAGACCTAAACAAATGAACTAAATAAGGCAGCAGGGACCAATTCATGAGAAACAGAGATATGTGGCATTTCAGACAAAGAATTAAACATTAGCTGTTTTGAGAAAAATAAATTCAAAATAACACAGAGAAGGAATTCAGAATTCTAGCAGATAAATTTCACAAAAGATTGAAATAATTAAAAAAGAATGAAGCAGAAATTCTAGAGTTGAAAAATGCAAATGACATCATGAAGAATGCATCAGTCTCTTAATAGCAGAATTTATCAAGCAGAAGAAATAATTAGTGAACCTGAAGACAGGATGTTTGAAAATACACAATCAGAGGAGACAAAAGAAAAAATAATAAAAAAACAGTGAAGAATGCCTACAGGATCTAGAAAATAGCCTCAAAAGAACAAATCTAAGAGTTATTGGCCTTTGGCCGGGAGCAGTGTCTCATGCCTGTAATCCCAGCACTTTGGGAGGCCAAGGCGGGCAGATCACGGGGTCAGAAGTTCGAGACCAGCCTGGCCAAAATGGTGAAACCCCATCTCTACTAAAAATACAAAAATTAGCCAGGTGTGGTGGCATGTGCCTATAATCCTAGCTACTCGGGAGGCTGAGGCAGAGGAATCGCTTGAACCCGGGAGGCAGAGGTTGCAGTGAGCTGAGTTCACGCCATTACACTCTAGCCTGGGCAACAAGAGTGAAACTCTGTCTCAAAAAAAAAAAAAAAGAGTTATTGGCCTTAAAGAGGATGTAGAAAGAGAGACAGGGGTAGAAAGTTCATTCAAAGGGGTAATATCAGAGAATTTCTCAAAGGTAGAGAAGAATGTCAACATCCAAGTACAAGAAGGCTATAGAACACCAAGCGGGTTTAACCTAAAGAAGACTACCTCAAAGCATTTAATAATCAAGCTCTCAGAGGTCAAAGATAAAGAAGGGATCCTATACACAGCAAGAGAAAAGAAACAAATAACGTACAATGGAGTGCCAATACATCTGGAAGCAGACTTTTCGATGGAAACCTTATAGGCCAGGAGACAGTGGCATGACATATTTAAAGTGGTAAAGGAAATAAAGTTTTACCCTAGAATAAAAGCACATAGGCAAAACTGTCCTTTAAGCATGAAGAAGAAATAAAGACCTTCCCGGACAAACAAAAGCTGAGAGACTTCATAAACACCAGACCTCTACTACAGGAAATACTAAAGAGAGTTCTTCAATCTGAAAGAAAATGATGGTAATGAGCAAGAAGAAAACATCAGCAGGTACAAAACTCACTGGTATTAGTAAGCTCACAGAAAAACATAGAATACTATAGCACCGTAATTGTGGTATGTAAACTACAGTTGACATAAGTAGAAAGACTAAATGATGAATGAAAGAAAATAATAACTGCAACAACTTTTCAAGACAGGGACAGTAGAATAAGACATAACAAGAAACAATAAAAACTTAAAAAGCAGAGGGATGAAGTTAAAGTGTTGAATTATTATTAGTTTTCTTTTTGCATGCTTGCTTGTTTGTTTATGCAATCAGTATTAAGTTCTCATCAGTTCAAAATAATGGGTTATAAGATAGTATTTTTGAGCCTCATGGTAACCTCAAATCAAAAAACATATAACACATACACAAAAATAAAATGCAAGAAATTAAAACATACACCAGAGAAAATCACCTTCACTAAGAGGAAGACAGGAAGGAAAGAAAGAAGGAAGAGAAGACCACAAAACAACCAGAAAACAAATAACAAAATTGTAGAAGTAAGTTCCTATTTATCAATAATAACAATGAATGTAAATTGGCTAAACTCTTCAATCAAAAGACATAGAGTAGCTGAATGAATGAAAAAACAAGACCCAATCATCTGTTGCCTGCAAGAAACATACTTCACTCATAAATATACACACAGACTGAAAATAAAAAGATGTAAAAAGATATTCCACACCAATTGAAGCCCAAAAAGAACAAGAGTAGCCACACTTGTATTGGACAAAAGAGGTTTCAGGGAAAACCCTATAAAAAGAGACAAGGAAGGTCCTTATGTAATGATAAAGGGGTCAATTCAGCAAGAGCATATAAGGATTGTAAATATATATGCACCCAACACTGCAGCACCCAGATATGTAAGGCAAATATTATTAGAGATAAAGAAATATATAGACCCCAATACAATTATAGCTGGAGACTTCAACATCCCAACTTCAGCATTAGACAGATCTCCCAGACTGAAAATCAACAAAGAAACATCAAAGTTAATCTGCACTATAGAACAAATGGACTTAATAGATATTTACAGAACATTTCATCCAATGGCTGCAGAATACAATCTTTTCCTCGACACATGGATCATTCTCAAGGGTAGGTCACAAAACAAGTCTTAAAACAATCATAAACATTGAAAAAATATCAAGCATCTTTTCTGACCACAATGGAATAAAACTAGAAATCAACAAGAAGATGAATTTTTGAAATTATACCAACACATGGAAATTAAACAGCATACCCCTGAATGACCAGTGGGTCAATGAAAGAATAAAGAAGGAAATTGAAAAATTTCTTGAAAAAATGATAATGGAAGCCCAACATACCAAAACATATGGGATATAGCAAAATCAGTACCAAGAGGGAAGTTTATAGCTATAAGTGCCTATATCAAAAAAGAAGAAAAACTTCAAATAAGTAACCTAATGATGCATCTTAAAGAACTAGAAAAGCAAGAGCAAACTGAACCCAAAATTATTATAACAGAAATAATAAAAAGCAGAGCATAAATAAATGAATGTGAAAAATGAAGAAAACAACACAAAAGACCAATGAAACAAAAGCTCAGTTTTTTTAAAAGATAAACAAAATTGGCAAACCTTTAGCCAGACTGGCTAAGAAAAAAATGGAGAAGACCCAAATAAATAAAATCAGAGATGAAAAGGGAGAGATTACAACTGATACCACAGAAATTCAAAAAATCATTAATCGCTACTATGAACAACTATTTGCCAATACATTGAAAAATCTAGAAGAAATGAATAAACTGCTAGACATATCCAACCTACAAAGATTAAACAAGGAAGAAATCCAAAACCTGAGCAGATCAACAACAAGTAAGGAGCAAAAAGCTGTCAGGAAAAGTGTCCCAGCAAAGAAAAATCCAGGACACAATATTTCAGTGCTGAATTCTATCAAACATTTAAAGAAGAATTAATATCTCTTCTACTCAAAACTGTTCTGAAAAGTAGTGAAGAAGGGAACACATCCAAACTCATTCTGCAAGACCAGTATTACCCTGATACCAAAACTAGACAAAGATACACCAAAAAAAAAAAAACCTACAGACCAATATCTCTGATGAGTATTAATGCAGAAATCCTCAACCAAATACTAGCAATCAGAATTCAACAATACATTAAAAAGATCACTCATCATGAACAAGTGGGATTTATCCCAGGGATTCAAGGATGATTCAACATATACAAATCAATCAACGTGATACATCACATCAACAGAATGAAGGACAAAAACATATGATCCTTTTGATTGATGTTGAAAGTGCATTTCATAAAGTCCATATTTCTTCATGGTAAAAATCCTCAAAAGCTGGATATAGAAGGAACATACTTCAGCATAATAAAAGCCATGTAGGACAAACCCACATCTAGTATGCTGAATGGGGAAAAATTGAAAGCCTTTCCTCTAAAATCTGAAACATGACAAGGATGCCCAATGTCACCACTGTTATTCAACATAATAATGAAAGTCTTACCTAGGGCAGTCAGACAAGAGAAAGAAATAAAGGGCATTAAAATTGCAAGGGAAGAAGTCAAATCATACTTGTTTGCAGATAATATGATCTTATATTTGGAAAAAACTAAAAACTCCACCAAATAAGTATTAGGACTGATAAATTTATGAAAGTTGCACATTACAAAATCAATATACAAAAATCAGTAGCCTTTCTATATGCCAACAGTGAACAATATGAAGAAGTCAATAAATTAGTCCCATTTACAATACTCAGAAACAAAATTAAATACCTAAGAATTAACCAAATAAGTGAAACATGTCTATTATGAAAAGTATAACACAGTGATGAAAACAATTGAAGACAACACAAAATAATAGAAAGATATTCCATGTTCATGGTTTGGAAGAATAATATCATTAAAATGTCCATACTACCCAAGGCAGCCTACAGATTCAATGCAATCCCTATTAAAACACCAATGACATTCTTCACAAAAATAGAAAAAAAAAATCCTAAAATGTTTATAGAACCACAAAAGACCCAGAAGAGCCAAAGCTGTCCTGAGCAAAAAGAAGAAAACTACAGGAATCACATTACCTGACTTCAGATTATATTACAGAGCTATAGGAATCAAAACAGCATGGTACCGGCATAAACACAGACACATAGACCAATGTAACAGAACAGGGAACACAGAAGAAAATCCACAACACCTACAGTGAGCTCATTTTTGACAAAGGTGCCAAGAACATACACTGGGGAAAAGACAGTCTGTTCAATAAATGGTGCTCGGAAACCTGGATATCCATAAACTGAAGAATGAAACTAGACCCCCTATCTCTCACCATATACAAAAGTAAAATAAAAATGAATTAAAGACTTAAACTTAAGACCTCAAACTTGAAACTCCAAACAAGAAAACATTGGGGGAAATCTCCAGGACGTTGGTCTGGGCAAAAATGTCTTGAGTAACACCCCACAAGCACAGACAACCAAAGCAAAAATGGACAAATGGGATCATATCAAGTGAAAAACCTTCTGCACAGCAAAAGAAACAACCAACAAAGGGAAGAGACAACTCACAGAGTAGGACAAAATTTTTGCAAAGTGCCCATCTGGCAAAGGATGAATTAACCAGAACATATAAGGAGCACAAAAATCTCTACAGGAAAAAATCAAATAATCCAGTTAAAAATGGACAAAAGATCTGAATAGACATTTCTTAAAACACACAAATGACAAAGAGACATATGAAAAGGTCCTCAACATCATTGATCATCAGAGAAATGCAAATCAAAACTACATTTGGATATCATCTCACCACAGCTAACGTGTTATTTTTCCAGAAGTGAGGCAATAACAAATGCTGGTGAAGATCTGGAGAAGAGGGAACACTTCTACATCTTTGGTGGTAATATAAATTACTACGACTGCCATAGAACACAGTTTGAAGGATACTCAAAATACTAAAAATAGAGCTACCACAGGATCCAACAATTCCACTGCTGAGTATATACAGCAAATAAAATTAGTATATCAAAGAGATATCAGCACTCCCATGTTTATTGCCGCACTGGTCACAATAACTAAGATTTGGAAGCAAACTAAGTGTCCATCAACAGAAGAATGGATAAAGAAAATGTGGTACATAAACACAATGGATTACTATTCAGTCATAAAAAGAATGAGATTCTTTCATTTGCAACAACCTGGATAAAAGTGGAGGTCATTATGTTAAGCAAAGTAAGCCAGGCACAAAAAGATGAACATCACATGTTCTCATTTATGTATATGGTCTAAAAATCAAAACAATTGAACTCATGGATATAGAGAATAGAAGGATGGTTGCCAGAGGCTAGGAAATACAGTGAGGGAGCAGTGAGGGAGGTGGGGGTGGTTAATGGGTACAAAAAAAATAGAAAGCTAAATGAGACCTAGTATTTGATAACACAACAGGGGGATCACAGTTGATAATAATTTAATTGTACATTTTAAAATAACTAAAATAGTATAACTGGATTGTTTATAACACAAAGAATAAATTCTTGAGGAGATGGATACCCAATTGTTCATGATGTAATTATTATACATTGCAGGCCTCTACCAAAATATCTCATATATATACATATTTATACATACCTATATACATATATATTATGTACCCACAAAAATTAAAAATAAAAATAAAAAATATTTATCTTACCTCCCTCCCTGTAAAACCATTTCCTTATACTCTGCCAGCACCTGGAAATGTTGGTGGATGTGTACCCGGTGAAATAACCTAAGAATTTGTTGCTGAAAGATAGGAATCCTTGGAAGTGATACCATTATGGAATTGCAACAGTTTTTCATGGAATATTACAGCTGGACATGGGAGTGCTAGGTGGTGCCATACTAAATCCCCTTGGGTCCAGAACTAGTTCTCTTCCCCACATTAGGAAGCAACAAGCCAAACTCCCCATGGTCATCTGGATCCCTCACCCATTCAGGACAGTGACCCCTTCTCAACTCCCACTCTTGTTACCCAAAGACCTGAAAATGGGCAGGGGACAAGGAGTCAGTGTCGGTTTCCAAGATAATGGAACCGTGAATATGTTCCATGGGAGAGGCATCTTGCCTCGAATATTTTAACCTCCAAACCATCCAATTCCTATTTTGGGGAGAAGGAAAAGAGAAAATCTGTGAATCATTTTTTGGGTATAAGAGTGGGAGAGGTCACTCTCTATCCCATCCTGGCTTTGCAGAATGGCTCCATAGGTTGCTTGTGAGTACAGAACTTGAGTTATATCCTATAGAACAGCCCTTCAACCTTGCAGGCTTCTGTTTCCTCTATAATGCTACAACTGAGTTTTCACCAGGCCGCTCTAGCACTGTATGAGGCCAGGTGTTTCTGGGTCATGGTAAGACTGGTAGATTTCACAGACCTGAGCTCATGTATCATCTTCAGTTGCCATAAAAAGAGTTACTGGACAAAGTAATGTTTTGAAGAAACAACGGTATTAGGGAGCTTGTTTGTAAGTCCAAGAATTGTGGCTCTCATAGCATGACTAATATGGATGAAGGCAAATCTATGTCGTGAATATATGTGTACTCTTTTGTGGGAAATTTAAAAAGCCATTCATGATGAATGCATGCTAGACACATAATGGGTGTTTGATAAATATTAAGGAGGTATTAAAATAGTGCCTCTCATTTGCAGATTTCTAGAAATGAATGAAAGTAAGCCAATGCCCTCTCTTCCTAGTCTCCTGAACCAGAAGTGACTTCTATTAATGTCTTGCAAAGCCAGTGACTCTGCAAAGATGAATGCTGGATATAATGATCTCAGCATTCTTGCACGAAAGACAAAATGGGAGTCACAGCATGTTCTGGTCACCTCCTATTCACCCCATTGTTGAAGGAAGGATTCCATACTCTAAATAACTCCAGATGGCTGAACACATATTACCCATCACTGAAGAGATCAGATTGGCAGCAGTTTGTTGGTCTCATATACTCACCACCCTGGGAGGAGGACATAGCACAACACAGAAGACCACAACTGGGTTGCACTTAGGAGCAAAGTGAACCAGTAAGTCCTATGGGAGGTACACTTTTTACTCACATGGTGATGGCATGCCTACCTTCTTGTTCCTATGGAAAGACATGATTGTTTTTTGTTGTTGTTTTGTTTTTAATCGCTTCAGTCTGGCAGAGAACTGAATCTCATTTGGTTGAGGACCAGAGGAAGTGCAGCTGATCTGGCTGACATGGGAACAAGCTGAATGGCTGCATTGCTTATTACCACCACATCCAGAATGTTGTATAAAACTAAATCTGTACTTATGGCATCTGCATATCTCTTAAGAATTTCTCCTTTGCCCTCTTTCTCTTCTTACCAGCATGTAACTAGCCACATTCTGACCTGCTAACTGCATAGTGAGTGATTACTGGGTGTCTTAAGGGGCATTACTTCCTGCATAGGTATTACCCCTCTTCTCTGCTCATATCTAGCATGTCGGTTTCTGCTGGTCTCTGGGGTGTGAGATTTTCCAGATCTCCTTTTTATCTCAGGGTCTCCCCCTCCTGCTCATATCCAGCTATCTGCCTACTCTAACAGAGTCAGTAGAGGAGTTTCAAGGACAAGAATATTTAGCTATCATAATTTCAACTGTATGCAACCATGTTTTTAGTGGGGGAAAACACTGTGTGTTGAAGTCATTTGAGTTTTATTTGTTGTGTTCTCATTACTTTCAAATATACAAAGCAGAAACTGAACAGTAACCCAGAACAGCATTTTAGGCTTATCTCAGTTGTGGGATGAAAATGCCTCCAGTGTAAATTAGATTTACTTAAAAATTAAAAGTGCAGAACACAATAAATTTGGGGAAAGAACTGCAGGTAAAGGTAGTAAAAGCACTAGAGAAGTGAGGCAGGAGAATAGAGTCTGGAGGAAGAGAACATAAGGCCAATTCACACTGACTTCCTAGAACTACATCAAATGGAAACACTTCAGCTATGACAGGAAATATCCTCTCCATTTACATAGGGCGTACACCTAGTAAATGACTTTGTAACTTTACTTTATTCTCTTCATTTATGTAGGGTGTATACCAAGTAACCAATGGGAACCTCTAGAAGGTATTTAAACCCCAGAAAATGTTATAATCTGGCTCTTGAGCCCCTATCCTCAGGCCCACTCCCACCCTGTGGAGTGTACTTTCATTTTCAATACATCTCTGCTTTTGATGCTTCATTCTTTCCTTGCTTTGTTTGTGTGTTCTGTCCAATTCTTCATTCAAGATGCCAAGAACCTGGACACCCTCCATTATAACATATTTTGGTGAGCCAGCCAGGAGGTAAGCCTAAAGTTTGGGATTTATTTTTCACCTTTTCCTTTCTGCTCCATACAGGGGAATATCTCCCTCTCTCTCTCTTTTCCTTTCCAACTCAGGACTCTTGATGGGCAGCGCCTAAACATGGAGGCAACTGCCGGTTTCTGGCTGGGGCCACTCTGAAGGACTCTTTTCTATCTTTTTTGGTTGTGGTCTCTGATCCCTAATTGTGGAACAGCTCAGGGCAAACTCGCAGCTCAGGGCGAACTCACACATGTTTCAGGTAACCTAAACCTTCTTTTCTTATGCTAAATTCTTCCCTAATCCTACTTAACTGACTTAGGACAAAAGAAGCCCACCCAGCCTCCAGTTCCTATTATTACAGTTCAAGGTTATCACCCTAGTGGAACAGAAAGCATGGGAAAGCATGGCCTTATCAAATCATAAGGATGCTAAAAGTCAGGGATTACACACAGGAACCAAAGGAAAGCTAATAGTAGGCCATTGCCTCTGGAGGGAAGACATGCAAAGCAGTACCAGTGCCCACCTAAGGTCAAAGACGTCTGACACTCTAAGAGTGGACCCCAAAAAAGGAATGCCCCAGGGGATCTTCTGGACCTCAACCTCTCCAAGAGGGATCCCCTGGGCAAAGGCTCTGGGGCATAATACTAAGCCCTCCTTAGAATTTTCTCTTGCAGTTGCAATACTGTTTGGCCCCCATATTGTTTGGAATCTGGAGTTTGCTGTTGAATGGGAAAATGGAATGGAATTGCATGTATCCAGGCTTTGGTGCTGCTCTTCTAAACAGGGTCAGGCCTAATTAGTATGTGATGTTCTCCTTTGGTGCTGTTTGGTGCCAGTGTTCTTTGGAGTCTGAAGAAGGTTGGCCTTTAAAAATCAAACTGCCATGGAAACTGCTTTACCCAAAATTTTGGTTCACAGCCTTCATTGGATTACCTATTGAGGCAAACAAAGTAAAACCAGTGACCTTGTATTGCTATCTCGTGGCTAGGGTTCCAAGGTAAAAGCTATTGAATCTTTCTTTGTGTGTGTATGTGCATGCCTCGATATGTTTATTTGTATGTACACTTATAGCTATATGGTGTGTCCACCAAATTGGCTTGTAAGTAAAAGAGCACTCAGAAATTCAGTAACTAAGTCTAAGCAATTTTCAAGTTCACATGACTTAAGTGTAACTTTACTAAACATGCTGGTTTTAAAATTATTGGTAAAATAAAAATGGAAATGCCTTCAGAATTGTCAGCATACATTTTTGTCTGGATTTTATATTTGTCTCTGCTAGATATTTTGAGGTGTCAGGGTTTGGCATAGAAGGTAATAAAACTATAAGCCCAGCCAAAGCAAAATGTTCTTGGTTAGCATGCCTTTTTTTATGAAAAATGAGAGTAATTTAATGTTAGCTAAATCCTCTGAGTTATTGACAAAAATACCCATGTATTTAACTTTGAGGCTCTTACTTAGGTTTACATGAGCACCTAAATGATGCTCGCTGTTTATTAAAAGTATGGTTAACAAGGAAATAGCTAACTTTAAAAGATAGTGTCTAATATCTCAGTATACAGAAGTAATCCAGATAAACTGTTAAAAGTGAAAGAATTGTGTACAGTGAATGGGATAAATATTTTAGGCAAACGTGTAAATTAAAATCTTAAAATTATTTTTGATGCTCACTTAATATCTGGGTCATTTCCAATAAAGAAAGGGCTGTGATACGGTGAAATATGTTTCTAAAATCATGTATTGTTCTTATCTATAAATGCCCATATCTGACAGTTCGGGGTTTCTTGCTTTTTAGGGTTTCACTACAGTTTTAGGTTGCCAAGGATAAGAATTCTAGGTAACACATAATTCTGCTTACAAAATGTGCCAGAAAGTGTTGTGCTAATAGTGAGAAAAAAGTAATTTTGTCTAATTCATAAGTTACCTAAAAGTTAGTTCAAATTACAGATTTGAAAAGGTTAGCCATGAAACAATGTAGTAAGGAACCAGTAAATAGGGGGAAAAGATGTAGAAAAAGTTAAGATAATAAAATATTCTTTAAAACCTGAAAGAGAATTGGCGAATTAACATTTTCATAGTTAAAGCTCTTAGTCTTGATTAATGCAAAATAAGTATTGTAAAGAAAGGCATCAGCAGTTTGGCAAATTTTTAAACTATAGTTAAGCATGAAGCTGGATTTAGTGTGGAGCCAAATTTATCACATGCATGCTTTCAATTGCTTCACACTATGTTTACTGTTTTGCATGTATAGTGCTGGCACTGGAGTACTTATTGGTTGTTCGCCTAGAGTAAATCTCTTGATTGCACAGGATGTATGATGATATTGGTGAACTTAAAGTTATTATTTTGTGTATCAGGAATAAAACATTCATTGTGTGGTTTTTTTGGGGCCCTGCATAAGACTGTAGCCTCCAAGGTAGACTGAGTAGAAAAAATTTAGGGCTGGTTTCCTGTTTATTTGTTTTTGTTTCTAATTTTTATTCATTTGCTGTTTATTTTCCTCTGGTGTTGCTTGTGTATGCACATATAAAACTATATATATATTTTACATATGTATATATAATATATTTATTAGTTTCTAGTGGAAGGCTTTTATTTGGTTCTGTGAATCGATATTTTGTTTCCTATGCATTTCTAGCAAGTCATCTTTTGTTCCATTTATCTGAAATTCCTAGGCTAACTTTGTTGGGACCACAGGAATTAATGGAACACACCAGCTTTTTAACCTTACACTAACTTTTGGGATTTTAGGCTTCCTGATACTTTAAATGTGTCGAGTATACTTTCGTAAACAGAATTTGAGTCATATTTCTCTCTCTGCCTGATTTCTCAAAAATTTGTAAGCTCTTTGAAAATATTCTTAATTCATGGCAATGGTTTGCATACAGTCAAGCAGGGTCACTAGGGCTGCTCAGGGAGAGGGAACCCAAAAATCTGGCAAGACAGCAAAAGGGTAAAAATTTCTTACCATTCAGACTCTGGCTTCTCTCTCTCTCTGTGCAAATTGGTTAAATGAATGGAATTACAAGACACATCCAATAGCCAAAACAATCTTGAAAAAGAGGAACAATATTGGAGGACTCCCACTTCCTTATTTTGAAATTACCGCAAACCTATAATAATTAAAAACAGTGTTGTACTGGCATAAGGGTAGGCATATAGACAAATAGAACAAAATTGAGAGCCCAGAAATAAAATCATACTTTTTTTATATACCACATTTTCTTTATTCATCTACTCATGAACACTTAGGTTGATTTCATATCATGGCTATTGAGAATAGTGCAGCAGCAAATATAAGCTGCACTTTGACATATTGATTTCATTTCCTTTGAACAAATACCCAGTAGTGGGACTGTTGGATCATATGATTAGTTATATTTCTTTCTTTTTTAAATTATACCTTAAGTTCTGGGATACATGTGCAGTATGTGCAGGTTTGTTACATAGGTATACACGTGCCATGGTGGTTGGCTGCACCCATCAACCCATCATCTACATTAGGTACTTCTCCTAATGCTATCCCTCCCCTAGGCCCCCGCCCCCAGACAGGCCCCAGTGTGCGATGTTCCCCCCACTCCTATGTCCATGTATTCTCATTGTTCAACTCCCACTTATGAGTGAGAACATGCAGTGTTTGGTTTTCTGTTCCTGTGTTAGTTTGCTGAGAATGATGGTTTCCAGCTTCATCCATGTCTCTGCAAAGGACATGAACTCATCCTTTTTTATGACTGCATAGTATTCCGTGGTGTGTACGTGTCACTTTTTCTTTATCCAGTCTAACAATGATAGCGTTTGGGTTGGTTCCAAGTCTTTGCTATTGTGAACAGTGCTGCAATAAACATACATGTGCATGTGTCTTTATAGTAGAATGATTTATAATCCTTCAGGTATATACCCAGTAATGGGATTGCTGGGTCAAATTGTATTTCTGGTTCTAGATCCTTGAGGAATCACCACACTGTCTTCCACAATGGTTGAACTAATTTACACTCCCACCAACAGTGTAAAAGCATTCCTATTTCTCCATATCCTCTCCAACATCTGTTGTTTCCTGTCTTTTTAATGGCTGCCATTCTAACTTGTGTGAGATGATATCTCATGGTGGTTTTGATTTGCATTTCTCTAATGACCAGTGATGATGAACTTTTTTTTAATAGTTTGTTGGCCGCATAAATGTCTTCTTTTGAGAAGTGTCTGTTCATATCCTTCACCCACTTTTTGATGAGGTTTTCTTTTTTTCTTGTAAATTTGTTTAAGTACATTGTAGATTCTGTATATTAGCCCCTTATCAGACGGATAGATTGTAAAAATTTTCTCCCATTCTATAGGATGCCGGTTCACTCTGATGATAGTTTCTTTTGCTGTGCAGAAGCTCTTTAGTTTAATTAGATCACATTTGTCAATTTTGGCTTTTGTTGCCATTGCTTTTGGCATTTTAGCCATGAAGTCTTTGCCCATGCCTATGTCCTGAATCATATTGCCTAGGTTTTCCTCTGGGGTATTTATGGTTTTAGGTCTTACATTAAGTCTTTAATCCATCTTGAGTTAATTTTTGTATAAGGTGTAAGGAAGGGATCCAGTTTCAGTTTTCTGCATGTGGCTAGCCAGTTTTCCCAACACCATTTATTAAATAGTGAATCCTTTCCCCATTGCTTGTTGTTGTCAGGTTTGTCAATGATCAGATGGTTGTAGATGTGTGGTGTTATTTCTGAGGCCTCTGTTCTGTTACATTGGTCTATATATATGTTTTGGTACCAGTACCATGCTGTTTTGGTTACTGTAGCCTTGTAGTATAGTTTAAAGTCATGTAGCGTGATGCCTCCAGCTTTGTTCTTTTTGCTTAGGATTGTTTGGCTATATGGGCTCTTTTTTTGGTTCCATATAAAATTTAAAGTAGTTTTTTTTCTAATTCTGTGAAGAAAGTCAATGGTAGCTTGATGAGGATAGCACTGAATCTATAAATTACTTTGGGCAGTATGGCCATTTTCACAATATTGATTCTTCCTATCCATGAGCATGGAATGATTTTCCATTTGTTTGTGTCCTCTCTTATTTCCTTGACCAGTGGTTTCTAGTTCTCCTTGAAGAGGTCCTTCACATCCCTTGTAAGTTGGATTCCTAGGTATTTTATTCTCTTCGTAGCAATTGTGAATGGGAGTTCACTCGTGATTTGGCTCATTTGTCTATTATTGGTGTATAGGAATGCTTGTGATTTTTGCACATTGATTTTGTATCCTGAGACTTTGCTGAAGTTGCTTATCAGCTTAAGGAGATTTTGGGCTGAGAGGATGGGGTTTTTAAAATATACAATCATATCATCTGCAAACAGAGACAATTTGACTTCCTCTCTTTCTATTTGAATACCCTTTATTTCTTTCTCTTGCATGATTGCCGTGGCCAGAACTTCCAATACTATGTTGAATAGGAGTGGTGAGAGAAGGCATCCTTGTCTTTTGGTGGTTTTCAAAGGGAATGCTCCCAGCTTTTGCCCATTCAGTATGATATTGGCTGTGGGTTTGTCATAAATAGCCCTTATTATTTTGAGATATGTTCCATCAATACTTAGTTTATTGAGACTTTTTAGCACAAAGGAGTGTTGAATTTTATTGAAGGCCTTTTCTGCATCTATTGAGATAATCATGTGGTTTTTGTCATTTGTACTGTTTAAGTGATGGATTATGTTTATCGGTTTGCATATGTTGAACCAGCCTTGCATCCCAGGGATGAAGCTGACTTGAAGGTGGTGGATAAGCTTTTTGATGTGCTGCTGGATTCGGTTTGCCAGTATTTTATTGAGGATTTTTTCATTGATGTTTATCAGGGATATTGGCCTGAAATTTTCTTTTGTGTGTGTGTGTGTCTCAGGTTTTGGTATCAGGATGATGCTGACCTCATAAAATGAGTTAGGGAGGAGTCCCTCTTTTTCTATTGTTTGGAATAGTTTCAGAAGGAAGGGTACCAGCTCTTATTTGTACCTCTGGTAGAATTCGGCTGTGAATCTGTCTGGTCCTGGGCTTTTTTGGTTGGTAGGCTATTAATTACTGCCTAAATTTCAGAACTTGTTATTGGTCTATTCAGGGATTCGACTTCTGCCTTGTGTAGTCTTGGGAGGGTGTATGTGTCCAGCAATTTATCCATTTCTTCTAGATTTTGTTGTTTATTTCCATAGAGGTATTTATAGTATTCTCTGATGGTAGTTTTTATTTCTGTGGGATCAGTGGTGATATCCCCTTTATCATTTTTTATTGTGTCTATTTGATTTTTCTCTCTTCTTCTTTATCAGTCTGGCTAGCAGTCTATCTATTTTGTTAATCTTTTCAAAAAAACAGCTCCTGGATTCATTGATTTTTTGAAGGGTTTTTCATGTCTCTATCTCCTTCAGTTTGGCTCTGATCTTAGTTATTTCTTGTCTTCTGCTAGCTTTTGAATTTGTTTGCTCTTGCTTCTCTAGTTCTTTTAATTGTGATGTTAGGGTGTCAATTTTAGATCTTTCCTGCTTTCTCCTGTGGGTATTTAGTGCTATAAATTTCCCTCTAAACACTGCTTTAGCTGTGTCCCAGAGATTCTGGTACGTTGTATCTTTGTTCTCATTGGTTTCAAAGAACTTATTTATTTCTACCTTAACTTTGTTATTTACTCAGTAGTCATTCAGGAGCAGGTTGTTCAATTTCCATGTAGTTGTGAGGTTTTGAGTGAGTTTCTTAATCCTGAGTTCTAATTTGATTGCACTGTGGTCTGAGAGACTGTTATGATTTCCATTATTTCGCATTTGCTGAGGAGTATTTTACTTCCAATTGTGTCATCAATTTTAGAATAAGTGGGATGTGGTGCTGAGAAGAATGTATATTCTGTTGATTTGAGGTGGAGAGTTCTGTAGATGTCTATTAGGTCTGCTTGGTCCAGAGCTGAGTTCAAGTCCTGAATATGCTTGTTAATTTTCTGTCTTGGTGATCTGTCTAATATTGACAGTGGGGTGTTAAAGTCTCCCAATATTATTGTGTGGGAGTCTACGTCTCTTTGTAAGTCTCTAAGAACTTGCTTTATGAATCTGGGTCCTCCTGTATTGGGTGCATATATGTTTAGGATAGTTATCTCTTCTTGTTGCATTGATCCCTTTACCATCATGTAACGCCCTTCTTTGTCTTTTTTGATCTTTCTTGGTTTAAAGTCTGTTTTATCAGAGACTAGGATTGCAACCCTTTCTGTTTGTTTGTTTGTTTCCATTTACTTGGTAAATATTTCTCCATCCCTTTATCTTGAGCCTATGTGTGTCTTTGCACGTGAGATGGGTCTCCTGAATACAGTACAGTGATGGATCTTGACTCTTTATCCAATTTGCCACTCTCTGTCTTTTAATTGGGACATTTAACCCATTTACATTTAAGGTTAATATTTTTATGTGTGAATTTGATCCTGTCATTATGATGCCAGCTGGTTATTTTGCCCATTACTTGATGCAGTTTCTTCATAGTGTCGATGGTCTTTACAATTTTGTATGTTTTTGCAGTGGCTGGTACCGGTTTTTCCTTTCCATATTTAATGCTTCCTTCAGGAGCTCTTGTGAGGTAGGCCTGGTGGTGACAAAATCTCTCAGCATTTGCTTGTCTGTAAAGGATTTTATTTCTCCTTTGCTTATTAAGCTTAGTTTGTCTGGATATGAACTTCTGGGTTGAAAATTCTTTCCTTTAAGAATGTTGAATATTGGCCCCCACTCTCTTCTGGCTTGTAGGTTTTCTGCCAAGAGATCCGCTGTTAGTCTGATGGGCTTCCCTTTGTGGGTAATCCGACCTTTCTCTCTGGCTGCCCTTAACATTTTTTCCTTCATTTCAACTTTGGTGAATCTGACAATTATGTGTCTTTGGGTTGCTCTTCTCATGGAATATCTTTGTGGTTTTCTCTGTATTTCCTGAACTTGAATGTTGGCCTGTCTTGCAAGGTTGGGGAAGTTCTCCTGAATAATATCCTGAAGAGTGTTTTCCAACTTGGTTCCATTCTCCTTGTCACTTTCAGGTACACCAGTGAAATGTAGGTTTGGTCTTTTCACATAGTCCCATATTTCTTGGAGGCTTTGTTCCTTTTCATTCTTTTTTCTCTAATCTTGTCTTCATGCTTTATTTCATTAAAATGATCTTCAATCTCTGATATCCTTTCTTCTGCTTGATCAATTTAGCTATTGATACTTGTGTATGCTTCATGAAGTTCTCGTGCTGTGTTTTTCAGCTCCTTCAGATCATTTGTGTTCTGCTCTAAACTGGTTATTCTAGTTTGCAATTTCTCTCACCTTTTTTCAACGTTCTTAGCTTCCTTGCATTGGGTTAGAACATGCTCCTTTAGCTCAGAGGAGTTTGTTATTACCCACCTTCTGAAGCCTACTTCTGTCAATTTGTCAAACTCGTTCTCCGTCCAGTTTTGTTCTCTTGCTGGCGAGGAGTTGTGGTCCTTTTGAGGAAAAGAGGCATTACGGTTTTTGGAATTTTCAGCCTTTTTGTGCTGTTTTTTCCTCATCTTCATGGATTTATCTACCTTTGGTCTTTGACGTTGGTGATCTTCAGATGGGGTTTTTGTGTGGACGTCCTTTTTGTTGATGTTGATACTATTCCTTTCTGTTTGTTAGTTTTCCTTCTAACAGTCAGGCCCTTCTGCTTCAGGTCTGCTGGAGTTTACTGGAGGTCCACTCCAGACCCTGTTTGCCTGTGTATCACCAGCAGAGGCTGCAGAACAGCAAAGACTGCTGCCTGTTCCTTCCTCTAGAAGCTTTGTCCCAGAGGGGCACCTGCCAGATGCCAGCTGGAGCTCTCCTTTATGAGGTGTCTGTCGACCCCTGCTGGGAGATGTCTCCCAGTCATGAGTCATGGGGATCAGGGACCCACTTGAGGAGGCAGTCTGTCCCTTAGCAGGGCTCGAGCACTGTGCTGTGAGATCCGTTGCTCTCTTCAGAGACTGTAGGCAGGAACGCTTAAGGCTGCTGAAGCTGTGCCCACAGCCACCTCTTCCCCCAGGTGCTCTGTCCCAGGGAGTTGGGAGTTTTGTCTATAAGCCCCTGACTGGGGCTGCTGCCTTTCTTTCAGAGATGCCCTGCCCAGAGAGGAGGAATCTAGAGACGCAGTTTGGCTAGCGTAGCTTTGTTGAGCTGTGGTGGGCTCTGCTGAGTTTGAACTTCCTGGTGGCTTTGTTTATACTGTGAGGGGAAAACCACCTACTCAAGCCTCAGTAATGGTGGATGCCCCTCCCCCCATCAAGCTCGAGCGTACCAGGTCGACTTCAGACTGCTGTGCTGGCAGCGAGAATTTCAAACCCATGGATCTTAGCTTGCTGGGCTCCGTGGGGTTGGATCCAATGAGCTAGTCCACTTGGCTCCCTGGCTTCAGCCCCCTTTCCAGGGAGTGAAAAGTTCTGTCTCGCTGGTTCTCCAGGTGCCACTGGGTTATGACAAAAACTCCTGCAGCTAGCTCAGTGTCTGCTCAAACAGCTGCCCAGTTTTGTGGTTGAAACCCAGGGCCCTGGTGGCGTAGGCACCTGAGGGAATCCCCTGGTCTGTGGGTTGTGAATACCGTGGGAAAAGTGTAGCATCTGGGCTGGAATGCACCATCCCTCAGGGCACAGTCCCTCAGGGCTTCCCGTGGCTAGGGGAGGGAGTTCTCCCAACCCCTTGTACTTCCCGGGTAAGGTGACACCCCACCTTGCTTCTGCTCACCCTCCATGAGCTGCACCCACTGTCTAACCAGTCCCAATGAGATGAGCTGGGTACCTCAGTTGGAAATGCAGAAATCACCCACCTTCTGCATTGATCTCACTGGAAGCTGCAGACCAGAGCTGTTCCTATTTGGCCATCTTACCAGCCACCAAAATCATACATTTATGGTCAACTAATCATCCCAAGTCTCACACTGAGATACACAGAGCCTAAAGAAGGACAAGGGAAATCTTTCTTGGCATTGCATAGGTCCTCCTCCCTACTTCCTCCCTAACTCCCAGCCCTGGAGCAGAACTGCTTCTCAAAGCTGACCTGGCCTCCTTCCCTCTCTTCTTTCCCTGGGTTGTCCAGATCTAAGAGTGATATTATCCCTCTACTGCTCTCAAACATGGCTCCTGACCTCTCCCTTTATATCTCATGATTGATGGTCCTTGAGAGTTTCCCTGGCTCCCTGTCCCTTCTTCTCTACCAGTGTCTCATGCATGAACCCACAATGGTAGGAAGGATCAGGGAGCATGGAGGGAGAAGAGGAAGGCAAAGAAAACAAGAATGAGAATGGGAGGGCTTCGCTGTTGAGCTAAGAACAGAAGTTTGTAGGTAGCCCCCTCCTTTAAATGAGGAACAGCTTCCTCCCCAACATGGTCATCACCATGCCCACCTACCTGCCATTTAGTGTTTTTCAAGGATTAAAGGGGAAGTAGCAAGGAGAGCCTTTAAATTACTTGACAAAAGACTAGGCCATGATTCCGTTTTGTTTATTCTTCTCTCCCCAACTCTGCCTTTCCACTCTCAGTTATTGTGCCCATTCCTCTGGGAATAGTGGAACACAATAACACTCACTACACCCTGTCTTTGGGCCCCTCCTCCTCTCCTTCCCTGAAAGAATGGAAGTGGCAAAGTGGCAGGAGCAGGATTGGCCTGTGGCAGACGGAACAAGGCAATAAAGGAGGAAGAGGTTTCTTGGGAGTGGAGAAGGAGCTAGAAGGAATCCAAAAAGGCCCATGGGTAGAAACCATGTCATTGTTTGCTGGGAGGGAAAAGGTGGAGACCTGAGCCTGGCACAGGGTAGGCTTGACCCACTCACATGCTCTTGTGTCTCATCCACAGCAAGCAATGGCATTCGGCTCCCTGAGTCCCTGACTTCCAATCTCAGTCCTCACAAATGCACACAAGTGGGAAAAGTCTGCTAAACTCTGCTCTCCTAGACCCTTTCTTATCTTTCTCTGCTCAGCTCATCTTCTCTGGGAGCACAGAGACTGGAAAACGAGTTCATACCCCCTCACACTTGGTTCAGGTCTTCAGTTCCATCTCTGTCTGTGGGATCAAAAATTGGAGCATTCTGCCTCTTCACTCTGTCCCATGAATGAATAATCTGTCCATTTCTCCAGTTCCTGAGCTTTTGTATGCTGCCTTTCTCTTGTGTCCTCAGAAAGGCAATGGAGCTCATGTCTATTAGCCATGTGCTGAGAAGGTGGTGGGCAGTTATGCAATAGAATGACATCTCTTCCCTTTATCTCATTCTGCCATTTATTTCCTTACTTCCCATATCTCCATGGACATACATTTCTCCTCTTTTTCTGAGTTGGCAAGGGATGACATGAGTAGTCAGGATGCACGGGGAATGTGGCCCTAGGAGACTGTGTCAGAGGGCTGAAAGGGCAGACTGGGCACTAATGAGTCAGCCAGGAGCACTGATTTCTAGATCCTGTTCCACAACCTCAGGGATGAGAATGTGCTTTTTCCTGGGGCCCTTGTATTCACATGATGGTGGAGTATCTGAACTTGGAATAACAAATCTCAATTCTCTGTTTCTGCTCAGACCCATCTAAAGGCAGTCACTTCCTGCCACTTGCCTTAAATAATTGATCTCTCAAATAGAACCCATGTTCCCTGCTCTCAAACCCTGCTGATAATGATGCCAGTGTAGATGAGGACCTGCACGATAAGCTTTGAAGGTAACAGGTATTATAACAGGGGTAAGCAGCTTTGGGAAAATGGAGTGCTCTTTTGCTGACTTGTTCTGGGGGACTTTGCTGATTCTCATGAGTATAACTGCTGGGTCCATTGACCTAGTACATCCTTGAATTTTTTAGTTAACCTCCCTTCTTTATAAAAGCTACATGAATAAATTTATTTGAATGGTGGTATGATAGCAGCTATCCAGGATGCTAGCAAACATGGATTCACACAGAGAATGGAGTCCTCTGCAGGAATTTGAATTTCCCATTTTAGTTTCAAGGGCACAATCTCAGATCATTCTAGGAGGAGGGGTGGTGAGGCAGTCATAGTCTCCAAGCCTTTGGGAATATAATGAGATCCTTTCCTCCCAGGTCACTTCCTCCTTTTGGCTTAGCACTTTCATTCTTTTTAGTCGCCATTATATGCAGTCACCTCTTTCCTCTTTCATTTCTACTTTATTGGCTTGAGGATGCACCTAGTAGCATAAATACTGTCCACAAAAATTCCACCCCTAGCCATCACCTGCCCTCCATTTTCAGGAATCTCAAGTTGAGGGTTTGTAGTATATTTTGGTTTTGTTACTCATGAGCAGCATAGCTAGCTGAATTGGGACATCAGTGTATTGTTTCAGGCTGACTAGAGAGGAGCACCTCTAGAACCAAATGAATGTCATGCCAGAAGGCTACCATTCTGACCATCATTAGTGGGCCTAAAAACCAGCTAGAAGTGATGGAAAACTCATTAATGAAGAATGCTTAAAAGCTGGGCAAGTAGACAAAGCTTATTTTCTTTTCTAAATAACTAGGTGAAGGAAGAATGAAGAAAGTTCCAAATGTTTAGGAAACACCAAATGTGGCCAATCATTGTGTCAGACATGCTCACATGTGTGCATTTAATCCTCACAGTAGCCCTAAGAAGTAGGAATTATAATCCTCATTTTATAAATTTGGAAACAGGCTTAGAACGGTCTCTTGGAAAAAATATCTGAAGACATCCATTTCAAAAAAGCAAACATTGGCCATTTCTGAGTGATTTGGTAACAAAGTTTTGTTTATTGTCTAAATTTAACATAAAACATGTCATTTTCATTACAAAGTACAATTTTATGGAATACTAAATAAACATATATAAATAAGCCTTGGCCAACATTATAAACCAGGATCTGACATAGATACAAATCCATGCCTTCCAACTTCCCTTGACGTCACATTATCTTCTTTTAAGAGATAGTCACTTTGGCTAATAGGGAAAAGAAAACCAGTAACATCAGAAAACAATTTCCATCTGGCCTGGCTCTGACTGGCGTCATCACTCTGAGCCATATGCCTTACTTTGCTCTGACACTTCAGGATGTTCCCTCCTGGTATCAGCTGTGCACCAAAGCTAAAAGTTCACAAGGCTCTCCTTGCCATTCTCAATAAATCAGTTTTGCAAAATCTCCAGGCCTTCTTGCAGAGTATTCAGGCATATAGGGTTGTAGTTGATCAGCCATAAAGATGGGGCTCCCTTTAGGTCCTGCAGCAGTATGGCACCAGTTTGAAAGCCTCCATCCAGTCCACATAATGAAAGTCAGAAAAAGACCATTTACCACTTATCTGTGCTTTCTACAAAAAAAAAAACAGATGCCTGGATGAGGGCCAAGACTGCCTCCCTCATCATTTCACTATATGTCTATGTTGACAAAGTCAGCAAGAGGAGAGATATCAAGTGCTTGCAAGGTCCCTAGGCCTGTCCTTACATTCAGACCTTCCCTTGCTACTTGTAATTCCTTGACAGAAGACACTGTGGTAGTGGGTACTCAGGAGAGAAGCAACGAGAATGGGACAATTCTCCCAGGGCAAACATTGAATCCTCTCTTTCTGTTACAGAGTAAAGTTCCCTGAGTCCTGGTCTTGATTGTTCATGTAGATAGAATGATAACTATTGAAACTGTCCCTAATTTAGTAATTCTCTCTGAGCTCCCTTAAGAGGGCCCAAGTACTCTTATTTTCCATTTCTCTTGACAAAGAGTAAAAAATGAGACCAAGAGCCTTGACTATCATATGTCTGTTGAGCACTTGATACCTGAAAAATTTAGATGACTGGGGGTGGGGGAGCTTTGAATAACCAGATATATACATATAGATAGATAGCTAAAGGAATCTCATCACTACACTTTCATTTTTTTATTTATAAAATACTCCTTATGTATCAACTCTTGTGCTAGGCACAGAAGATGCAATGCTGAATAAAACAGACAGCTTAGATTCCTTTTTGTGAAGTGTAACATGTACCCTTCCCAAATGTTTTATTAATGACAGATTCCTATCATTGGGTGCCTCATAATTTTGTATTCTTTCACCACTTCTAAGGTCAAGCTCTACATGGTAACTTTCCTCAGTTTGGAGACACTAGACATGCTTCCCTTCTTCTGTGGAGTTTCTGGTGTCTAAGAAGGCTCGATCGCCTACTAAAGTTTCTCTTGCATAAGCTACACGTATAAGGCTGCTCACCTGTGTGAGTTCTCTGGTGTTTAATAAGGTGGGAGTTCTGAATGAATCTTTTTCCACATTCATCACATTTAAAGGGCTTCTCTCCTGTGTGAATTCTTTGGTGTGTGTGTAGATTTGTGTTATGACTAAAGCTTTTCCCACACCATGAGCATCTATATGGTTTTATTCCTTGATGGGTCATGAAGTGCTTATTAAGATCTGAACTCCATCTAAACCTCCTGTCACATTGTTGACATTTATAGGGTTTCTCTCCAGTGTGAATTCTGTGGTGTTTAATAAGATCAGAGCTAACTCTGAAGCTTTTCCCACATTCCTGACACTTAAAAGGTTTCTCCCCTGTGGGGCCTTTCCCATGAAGATCCATAAGTTTTGGAAGCTCTTGTTTACAAGTTGCAAGTTTCTTTCTTTTCTTCCTTGGAAAAGCTCGATGCCATTTCTGTACACTGTGTGTATCACCAGGATTTTCCCTGCCCATTGTTTTCTGGGCAATTTTCATTCTGGTCTTTTTTGATACTTCACATCCTGATGTTTGTATTTCTGATGTAGAAACAGATATAGGATGATCATTTCCAGTGTCATTTTTTAGCTTTAACCCTGTTAGAATAAACAGAATAATCAGCCATCTGTGTCCCAGTGCAGGAAAGCTACATAAATGGAGAGAAAAGTCAATGATGATTGCTTTAAAAGAAATACAGGAACAAGTGATTTCTGGTCCAGTCTGGACAAAATGGCATAGACCCATTTCTCCTTGATCCTCCCTGATAGGCACAACAACAAACCCATTAAGTGATATGAGATAACAAAAAGAAAATTCTAAAAATGGTAAGAAAAAGACAAACTGGTTTAGGACCCCAGAACAAAAAAAATAACATAGCAGGGTGGCTTATATCCCCACACCCAACAGAAGAAGGCAACTATCAACAGAAGGCTGCCTGGGTAGGCTTATTGTTTCCTGAATGTAAAAAGAAGTGCAAATAAAGACTTGTTGATTGAACTCTGGATAAAATAGAATATGTGACTAACGCCAATGTGCAGTTGGTCTTGGGCAAACATACATGATTCTATAACTTTAGCACTGGAGCTGCTGGAAAGGTAAAAGCTAAATGGAGTTTCTGCTCTTTTTTACATTTTCCATGAACTAATGACAACTTCAGAAGACTAGTAGGATTGTGTACTTTGTAACTCAGAAGGCTGCATTTTTGAGCATTAACTTGCAGCATATTTCACTATATTTGTTATTTTCTATTTATTACAACTGGACAGCTCCAAACTCTTATACTATTTAGTATCTTGTAGCTAGGTAATAGTTCACTTTTTGCTTAATTTCTGCAAGCCAATAAAAGGAAATGTATTTAAGTATCGAGATGTTCAAAGGAAAGAGTAAAAAGTATTCATGGGGAAAAAGCTCTGTTTAACACATGTCTTATTGTATTGCATTATTAGCTGATTTCACTCACTTTATATTTGCAAAATAATTGACATTTCTAATATTTATTGAAATTGCTAATTTGCACACCCTGTACTCTACACACAAAAATGTATCAAATATAAGAATGAAGTTAAAATTGTGACTCTGATTCACTGTAGCAGCACTTTAAATTGCCCAGCTTTTTGAAGATATAAGCTACGATATTTGTACTTCCCTATGTCTGTGCCATAAATGCTTGAAAACGTTACGGTTTTCTGTTTTTTTTTATATATATATATATATCAAAATAATCAGTGTAAACCTTGGTTGGTCCCTGAGTTCACTGATATTTGAGGTAATGGGGACCTGCAGATATTCTGACTAGATTTACTACCATGTGCCTTTGCCTACTTCTCTTTGATATAGCAAAATATTTAACTGAGAAATCACTTTATGTTACCATGGTGGATTTTCACCGTGCTATAGCCGTTTTCCTTTGGATTCCCATCAGTGGTGCTGCTCAGTGGCTTGCATATAGACTTGCTATGAAGAAATGCAGAGGCAGCCCATGCTGCCTTATTTCAAAGTTGAACTCTTTAAGCCCTTGGGAGTGGGCTTCACCCGCTATTGCAGAGGCATTTTGCATTTGTTTGTGGCAAGAAATTCACCTTCTCAGGCCAGGCGTGGTGGCTCACGCCTGTAATCTCAGCACTTTGGGAGGCCAAGGCAGGGGATCACTTGAGGTCAGGAGTTTGAGACCAGCCTAGCCAACATGGTGAAACCATGTCTCCAATAAAAATACAAAAATTAGCCAGACATGGTGGCACACACCTGTATTCCCAGCTACTCGGGATGCTGAGGCAGGAAAATTGCTTGAGCCTGGGAGGTGAAGGTTGCAGTGAGCCAAGATTGCACCACTGCACTCCAGCCTGGGTGACAGAGTGAGACTCTGACACACACACACACACAGACACACACACACACACACACACACACACACACACACACACACACAGAAATTCACCTTCTCAAACCAGTAAAATACAGACTTAATTTGTAAGGACTGGAGCTACACATTAATATGTATCACCTTAGAGCAAGAGCTATGTTCTAGGAACCACATCACAATTTTCAGTCATGGAACAATATATCCCATGGCAGAAGACCTTTACGTGTGATCTGCTCTATTTTCATGTGATAATTTAAACTTTGATTGCCTAGTAGTCCTTTAAGTTAACATTTCTGCTTACTGCTACTGGATTTTTGTTGCAAAAATATATCAATGACCCACATGAAACATACTAAGTGAATCATGATAAACAAAAGGGAAAAAATGATTAAGAGAAAATTAAGTGACTGTGTTACACCGCCTATCCCAAACCAGAGAATAAGCCATTTCAAGCAACATCTTTGAAGAGTCGTGTGGTATGAATTGGTTTGTATATGTTAGTATGTATTTATTCAAACATTCATATACACTCAAGATACAGTTGGCCTAATTATAAATGGGGGCATTGGTAAAACTTATGAAGTGTCCTCATACTGAATTGTAATTTTCTCTTACCTGTGAAGTAAAATTTAGATCAATCCCATGTCTTTGTTAAATATATTTTTTTACCAGTCCTAAATTTAGGGTTTATTTCCAACTAGATCAAAATAAATGTAAGTTGTGGAACTCATTTTGAATATGATGGATATGCTCTACATTTAAATTTCAAGAGGCAATAATACTATTGGAGGACAAGGCAACCTGACCTGCATAGGATCACTTGAATGTTATCTTTCTTAGGATTACACTAATATTCTTCTCACAAAAGATCTATAAAATATTGTAGTTGGAAAAAAATTGTATAAAAATGTTTGGAAATTAGAAACTTTTCCTTAACTTTTATTGATATTGACTTGAATTACTATTTTCTAAACTAAGAGCCATATGCCTACCTGTAAATCTTTCCACATATCATTTAAATTTTTGTTTGCATTGTTATCGTTGTTGATTTACAGATTAGTTATTAATTTTTCTGTAGAATAATGACATTGATGTGCATGCTTTTATGTTTTTTAGAGAAGGGTGTGTTTGGATGAAAGATAAAAAAAGAAAAATCTTTCACAGTCAAAATAATTCTATTTAGAATGCGGAAGTGAGACAGGTATTTACAAAAAGCTCTCCAGGGGATCCTGATAATCCCTTTATTTCCCACACATCATCAAGTTGAGAATCAATCAGCTGTTGGAACACTGGGACTCTCTCACAGGGGTGCATTTTCCATAAACAGAGGACATAATATATTACTTAACTTCTACACAATGGGAAGGAAGAATCTTTACCTAGAGAGATGACAGTCTCATAGATATCCTGCATTACATCATTGTAGAGAGTCTTCTCAAGAGGATTCAATAATTTCCATTCTTCCTCAGAAAAATACACAGCCACATCTTCAAATGTCAACAAACTCTAAAGAAGAGAATGGGCTATAGTTTAGTACTTGCCACTTCAGAAGCTGTCCTACCACCCATTTCTGAATTACATGGTAGGCCAGGTGCTGAAGATGTGAACAGTACAAGATTTAGGGGAAAAAAGTGAGAAGGCAGAAAGGAAGGAGCAAAGAGGATCAGTAAATCACCTGGGAGGTGCCCAGTTCCCACTGTGCCAAGCCTAGTTGCCTAGAGAATAACTGGGGCTAAAATGCCTCAAAGCACCTGCTGGACACTATGAGTCCTAGGCAATAGGGACAAGCAGAGGCAAGGCCACAGTCAAGTCACCTGAAAAAAGCCAGAAATAACAGCTCACCAGGGACTCAGGCAGGATGAGTTTAGATGCCATCTTCCAGTGTTTGATTCTTTTCTGCTCAGAAAGGGCTAACATCTGTTGATCATGCACAGCTGTGGGTAGAAAATAGCCAGGGAAAATTTCTTTTTCCTATTTACAAACATCCCAAGCTGATTTCTAAAATACAGAACATCAAGATGCCTTCAGTAAAGATGGGTCACATTGACAAGTGTGTGTGTGGTGCCAAGAAGTGGCCATCTCATTGTAAATAAGAACCAAATATCTACCACTCATACAACCAGTTCCCCAGTTCATGAACTCTTTAGATTTCATAAAAGAAATTAATCAAAGGAAATCTATTCATTTTTCCTCTCGTACCATAAGCTGGGCAAGAATTGAAGGTTTGAAAATGAAAGGCTCAGGTCCTCCAGTGTACAGTAGGTAATGTGGGAGACTTTTGTCTTTTATTACTTTTTCCTAGTGCACAATTTTTATCACATTCTGCCACTGATAGCCCATATCTGTCCCCAATTTTTCCTACAACTTGTGAGAGGGAGGTGGCCCCACCTGTCCCTGTTCCATCTTCTTCTCTCCTCTCAAGTTTCAAAGGAGTAGAGTCTATAGTGTGAATAGCAGGGTTCTGTGGTTTGGATATTTCTGTCCCCCAGGCTGACCCCCACCTTCAACCACCATCAACCCACTGTACTCCCACCTGGGAGACATCATAGCTGCTAGCATGGCTGGCCACCTGGAAAATTCCCAGGACATTCTAGGTGAACTAATTACTACCACAGCTCCCAGGAGAAGACAATTATGATGAAGCTCCTCACCTCTTTCATATACAGGCTGGGTTTCTCTGTGAGTGTTCCAGCCCAGCTGTTCTTGTAGTACCCGGTATGTATTCCAATATTCTTTCTGGAACACACCCATTGGTTGGGGCTCTGCTGGCTTCCACTTGAAGCCTGGGGCCACTGCTGTTCCTCCCAAGAGCACTGCCTCCTTTCCCAGCTCATGGGCTGTGACCTAGAAATAATCCCCATCCTCATTAGCACAGAACTTACTTTTGGTTTTGGGGTGGTAGTGGAGGGAGGAACAAGAGCAGAGCCCAGATTTGGGGAATGCATGACATTAGAGAAGTAATAAAAAGAATGAAGAGGGATTGTGCCACTATGTTCTCATAAAGAACTATACTCAAAATCTGGGATAATTAGGATAAAATAGAAAAAGCTGTGACTACTGCAGATCCCCCGCCCCCCAACCCAGTGGCCCCCACCCCGATGCACAGAGCCCTGGCTCAAGCCACTAGCAGAGTTGGGTAGGCAGCCTGTTCCCCTGCTGGGGAACTTTCACTGGTTTACTTTCTTGACTTGGATCCTTGTTTTAGTGAATTTTTATCTTTTGGTTTTCTGTAAAAGAAAAGGAATTGAGTAAAATAAGCTTTCCTGTTAGCCAGTTTCCAATCCTCCAGGAAAGAATTTCACAGGGAACAGACATGGATAGAAGAATAAATGGGGAGAAGAGTTGGGCTCTAATCTCTCTTCACATGATTTGGTAGTAATAAGACACCAAAAATATGCCCTGCCCTGGATTTTTCAAGGTAGGCTCCTGAAAAAACAAAGTGTGCTGCCATCTTCCAAGGACAAACCTTGGTTTCCCACTCACCAGAAGGGCCAATGACAAGCCACTAAGTGAGGGCAATGGAGGCTCTTTCCTCCCAGCCCAGAGATGTGTGTTTCTGCTACAGAAGATACTACCCCTTAGCATCCTGATTCCCTCCACTTCTCTGTTGGCAATTGTCTTCTTTCCATATCCTTGTTTCCTTTTTTTCTTTCCATTTTGTTCTCTTTCTTTGCAGTCTCCCCAGAGCCGCTTGATTCATACTTCTGTTTGCTAACCTCTCTCTCCTTTGGTCTCTGTAAGTGCTGCCCATCTTGTGGATCTTCTCCCCTTTCCCAACTCTTTCTTGCCCTTTATTTCTCTTTTTCTAAGAACTCAACTCTTGTCCTTGCCCATGCCAGACTAGGCCCACCACCATCAATTCACCCTGGCCCTAGAGAAGACAAAATGCATTTATTTTCTCTAAGACAAGGAAAGGCTCTGCCAGAAATCTTGAAACCTGTGGACTATTGATGCATGTATGTCATTTCAGATCCTTGCTAGCTGTCCTAAAGGAGCAACAGAAGAGCGACTTAATCTGTCTAATTCTCTGATAACTCCTCCATTCTGATATATCCACTTTTATCCTACTTCATTGTACATGTAGGGAATCTTTCTTCTTACCTCATTCTTTGTTCCATCAGGCTCCCTCTGCAAGAATTCCACCAGGACCAGAGCCTGTTTGACATTCTGTGGATGATGCTTCTGCACCCAGTTCTGGGTCTCCTTGGGCAGAATGCTCAGGAACTGCTCTAACACCAGCATTTCCAAGATCTGCTCTTTTGAGTGGATCTCTGGCCTCAGCCACTGATGGCACAATTTCTGAAGTTGGCTGATAGTCTCAAGCGGTCCGGTTGCTTCATGATAACGGAAGCTCCAGAAGTGCCTGCAAGCGCTCTCAGGACCAAGATTCTCTATTTTTGTGCTGTATTTCTTACTCTGACTGGAGTTCTCTTTCACAGACCCACTAGTCTCCCACATAGCCCCCATCTGGGGGCTTGAGCATGAATCCGTGTTCAGCTCTCTCATCGTCATTTGCTCTAGGAACAGTTTTACTCTTGTATGTGACACTGACACCCACCTGGTACCACCTTTGACAAATCAGGGTGCATCAGGTTGGTACCAAATCAATGAATTGTTCTTCCCAAGAGCACTGAGGGAGAGCAGAAGAAAAGTACATGTCAAGAAGAAAACCACATGACACATATTTCCTTGCTATTTATTGTTAGAGGAAAATGAAGAGAAAAGTTCCTGTCTGGCTTCTTCTTTAAAATCAACTGCCAAGAATTAGAACATTCATGATTAGATTACTCAGGAGGTAAGTTTCTCTCCTTTTCTTTGTTTTTCAACTTTGAAACAAAGCACAGCTAAGAGAAGACAAATGTCAATCAATGTATTTCCTGTTTTTTTTTTTGTTTTGTTTTGTTTTTTAACAGTTGAGGAAAGATTGGTGGGTGAGAAAACTGGCACCAATTGGCCAAAAGGAGCTTTGAGATTATCCAATACTTAATCTGTGGGTTTCCTGTCCTATATTGGCAAATAGGGCCTATTTGAGTTTCTCGAAACTTTAACAGATCATCCCAATCATTTTTCTTTAGTCAGAGGAAAAACAGTTTCTATATCCCTTCATCTCATTTAGATTGAAGCCTTTTACTAAATGGAACTCTTAATATTCCCTTTTATACTGTATCAATGCTGGTAGGAGAACTGAGACAGCAAGATCAGAGTAGAAGTAAAGTAATTAGAGAAAAAATAAGCAAATGCCCTCCCGCTAAGCAAGCAGATCATCAACATTTGATGTGGCAGGGTGTAGTACTTCTTCGAAAGACTTATAAAGGGCACTGCACAGGTTTGTACTTGCGTATTAAATTTTTTGTTTACTTTAACTGGAAAAATTTACAGATGGTCTTCCTTTACATATATACAAATGTCAGGTGGTTAAAAACAAAAAAGAAAGAGAGATGGTGATGATTAAGGTTCTTTATAGATGGGAAGGGTCTTAGTAATGGCAACCTTTCTCCTGACTTAACATGTCCTCAAAACTGATTTTCCCTGAGGTGATCCAGCAGAAACAGTAACAAAATTCTTTCAAGGATGCCACAGGTATTCAAAAAAATGGTTGGCTCCTTGCTGACCATTCAGGCTCAGGAGGTACAGGAACACTTCTTATATTTTTTTGTCAGCAGAAGCCATTGTCTTTAATGTTGAAATGACCCTTTCTTTGGTGTTATGTTCATAAGCCATCAAAAATCAGGAAGTTTCGCTGAGTGTGGTGGTAGACATTGCTGCCCCAAATCCCCATCCCTGATTCACTACAACTTCTAGATCAACCACAGGGATGCCCACAAGAACTCTGAACGTGGGCAACCTTTGAGTGTGCTTCACTAGTATCCCTGGGTTATATTTGTACATCCGGTAGAAAGAAGTTGCTTCCATAGGTAAGAAGTGGCTGTAGGAGCCTGCGGCCAGGCGGCCTCGCTGTGGACAACTCCCACCAGCTCTCCAGGCGACCTGCCGCCTGTCAGTGGCGCCACTGCCCACTGAAAAATACTGTATCACATCCCCCACCCTCATTCCCTGCTACGCAGCAGCCGCAAAGGCTGCAACTGGCAGGAGCGCCCGGTATTTCTCAGCGGATCGCTAAACGAATCTAAAGAGAAAATCAGCTTCTCGGTTACCTTCAGTCAGCTCTGGCTTCCCCGGAGGCCACTTTCCTCTTCCTCGGCTCGGCTCGACTACGCCTCTGCCTCTGTGGCCACGCCTCCCTGCTGCTCTGGGTAGCAAAGCTCTCCGCTGCTGCACCACTAGGGGAAGCGATGTCAGGAAAGCGCGGGATGCCTGGCGAGTGAAGCTCCAAGATGTGGGGAGTCTTGGAATATCAGTTCCCTCATTCGATCCCTCCACCTCCCAAAGACCTGACCCCGACTCTCTCTTCCAGGGTCGAGTTCTGTGGACCTGAACCGGAATCAACCAGAAAATGAAAGATGCATTTCCGGTGGCTTTGTGACAGCTACGCCCAGCTATCCCCCTCCCTCTACCTGCGAAGTCTCAGCCTAGCCAAGTTAGGAACTGTCCCGGGGGTCCTTTCCATCCCAGAAGAACCAGCCTCCTGCTCCAGTTAGGTCCTGGATGCAAGAAAGAGTTAATGCTACCGAGTCTCTAGCCCTGCTGGAAGCCTAGAGGAGCCCCTCAAATGGCTCTTCCCTGGGAGCCATGTAGCTTACAGACTCCTGGTGCCAAGGTCTCCTATCCCTGATTTGCCACGTATTGTGCATCCAGATTGTTCCTGCTGGCTTCCTGGCGGCTGGCAGCCCATTCTACCAGGAGCCTCACCCAGTAAGGGATGTCACCTCAAAGGTCTAGGGGCCACGGAAGAGTGGCTCACAAAGTCAGAACCAGTTCAGCACTCTTGTGGGCAGAGCTGTGTTCTGGGCCTTCCTGAGTCCCAGCCAGAGAGAGCTCCAGCTGTAGTCACTAGACTTATCAAAAGCCTCCTTGAGTAAAAGGCAATTTGATCCTGGTCAAGCCTCTTGCTAGATCAGAAACAACAGTCCCTTACATTTTCAAAACCATATTCTAGTTATCAGACATGTGCTCCCCAACCATTATCTTGTTTTATTCTTGTTAGGTAGATTTTAACCTTTTGAGATAGGTCCCATTTATACTTCTCTTTGACATATAAATAATTTGAAACGGTATGACATGACATGACTTCACCTACTACTTCATGTTCAGGGTCACATAGATTACCAGTGGCAGATTTTAGCCAGGAATTTAGGTATCCTGTTGTCATATCCTGTCCTTTTTCTACTACATTATGCTTTCCCTGGAGGACAGAAATCTTGCTTCCATTTTTATCTCCTGCAGTGCTTAGCATAGTTCTCTGGGTAAGGTATTTCATATTTACAGAATCATCTTTCTAAGAAGCTGAATATCTTGGGTTGTCAGTATTCTCCAAGTTTTCAGTATTTACCAAGTGTTGAGCCATTTGGACAAAAATTGCCAATGTGAATCTAAACAGGAGAAACTGTGTGTAGCTTAGTTTTACAATGGGGATGAAACTGACATATTTTGGAAGCCAGTGTGAAAAACCACTCAGACAAGCCAAAGAGATGTCTGCATGTCCAGGAGGAAAGTAAAAAGCACCTGTTTGACTCTATATATAAATGCAGATGACACTAAGTTAAAGTCAATCATCATTCAAAATCGAAGCTCCCCAAAGGTGTGTAAAAGGACACAGTGCATTATCTATGATATATAAACTTAGTAAAAATGTTTGGTTCATCGGAGCATCGTCTTCAGAATGGTTCTTTCAAAACTATATTCTTCAAGTCAGGCATTTTCAACATAACATTTTATAACTCAATGAAGAGGAAGTCAGGGCACTGTGACTTCTGTATAATCCCCAGGCTTACATTTCAATGAATCACTAACCAGTGAGGATGGTCAGATAAAAGTCATTTTCTTTCCCCTAAACACTTCAACCTTGATTCACCCAATAAATCAAGGTGTGATCTTGAGCTGCAAACAACTTTATAGGTGGAAGCAACTTAAAGAGAATATTGTAATTTTGAATAAGGTCATGATGAGCAAGATAAAGAAGGAAAAAGAGTTTCCAAAGTCAAACCTACAAACCAAGAATGCGTAATTTTTAAGTGAGCAAAGTTGAGATGCAGTAAAACAAACAACTATAGCAAATACCTAAGACGTCTTTACAGAAAGGAATCTCAAAATGATGAAGGCTTAACCAGTAAACATTTTTCATGGTCTGGAAACTGGAAGTCTGACATCAGGGTGCCAGCATGGTTGTTGGGTTTATGGTAAGGGTCTTCTTCCTAGTCATGTCTTCACAAGGCCTTTTCATTGTGTGTATATGCAAAGAGACAGACTGAGATCTGATGTCTTTTTTTCTTTTTTTCCATAAGGGCATTAATCTCATCATGGGGGCTCCACACTAATGACCCCATCTAAACCTGATTACCTGCCAAAGACCCCACCTCCAAATACCATCACATTGGGGATTACAGATTCCACCTAGGAGTTTTGGGTGTACACATTCAGCCAATAGCAGCTTAGAGGAGGAAAAATGTAGATCAATTTTCGAGAAATATGGAAAACTGGAAACCAACTTAGAAAAAGATAGGATATAAATGAGAATGAAGAAAAGGGTTACCTTCCCCCTCTCAAATTTGTGATTACAAAGGAAGTTGTTCAAAAAAAGAGGAGAGACTGATGAAGAACAACAACAGATGGCTAAATTTAAATGATGTGCTGTGAGACAGAGGTTGGACAACCTCACTGATTTTTTTTTTATTTTACAACTGAATTTTAAAGGTTTCATTTCATGCCGAAGGAGATGCAACAAGTAGTAATCAAACAAGTAGAATCTACTCTGAACAGTTTCAGAGTAGATTCAATTCTAAAATTGGTAGCTTTCAAAATCAAGGCCTCATAATAGTGAGTTGTTAAACATGACTTTGATTTCTGGTTCTAGTAATTAGAATTTTTTAAACAGCTAAATTATGATATAATTCACAAATCACATAATTCATTCATTTAAAGTATTCTAAATATCAGTGTTTTTAAAATATACTCAAAGAGTTGTGTAACCAATGTGGCAATCAATTATAGAATATTTACCTCACCCCGCAAAAAAAATTGAACCATGCAGCTTTAACTTCTCATTTCCTGTCATCCCCCACCTCCCAATCAGCACCAACCCTAGGCAACCACTGATCCACTTTTTTTTCTCTATACATTTCCCTGTCCTGGATATTTCATATAAATGGAATCATATGATATGTGATCTTTTGTGTCTCCCTTTTTTCCTTAAGCATAATGGTTTCAAGCTTCATCCATATTGTAACATGTGTCATTACTTCATTCTTTTTTACTGCTGAATAATATACCATTGTGTGGATATATGACATTTTGTTTATCCATTCATCAGTTAATTGGTATTTGAATTTTTTCAATTTTTGACCATTATGTATAATGCTGCTATGAACATTTGTGGACAAATTTTGTGTGGACATATATTTTTATTTATTTTACATACATTTGTAGTGGTGTAATTGCTAGATCATATGTTAACTTTATGTTTAAACATTTGAGGAGCTGCCAGACTATTTTCCAAAGGGACTACACCATTTTACATTCCCCCCAGTACTGTGTGAGGGTTCTAATTTCTCTACATTCTTGCTAACACTTGTTATTACATGCCTTTTAAAATTATATCCATCTTAGTGAGTGTATCGTGACATCTCATTGTGCTTTGATTTGCATTTCCCTTATAATTAATGATATTGAGCATATTTTCATGTGCTTATTAGGCATTTGTATATTTTCTTTGGAGAAACTTTTTTCAGATCCTTTGCTCATTTTTAACTGTTATTTGTCTTTTATTATTGAGTTGTAATCATTGTTTATATATTCTAGACACAAGCCAGACATATAATTTGCACATTTTTCTTCCATTCTGTGGATTAACTTTCAACATTCTTGATGGTGTCCTCTGCTGCACAAAGATTTTAATTTTGTAATGGCCAGTTTATCTATTTTTTCTTTAGTTTCTTATGTCACATCTGAAAAACCAGCCACCTAATCCAAGGGCACAACATTTACACCTGTGTTTTCTTTTAGACGTTTTATAGTGTTAGCCCCTAATTTATTTAGATCTTTCATCCATTTTGAGTTAATTTTTGTGTATGATCTAAGATAGAGGTACAACTTCTTTTTTTTTGCATATGGATATTCAGTTGACCTAGCATAATTTGTTGAAAGACTATTCTTTCCCTATTAAATTGTTTTGGCACCCTTGGTGAAAATCAGTTAACTCAAGGTGTATGGCTTTGTTTCTGAACTTTCAATTCTATTCTATTGATCTAAATGTCTAGTCTTATGCAAATACCACACTGTCTAGATTACTGTTGCTTTGTAGTAAGTTTTGAAATTACAAAATATGAATCTTACATCTTTGTTCTCCTTTTTCAAAATTGTTTTAGACTCTGGGTCCCTTGAATTTCCATAAGAATTTTAGGATAAACAGGTCAGTTTCTGCAAATAAGTCATCTAGGAATACCATATTAATGTGGTATTCGGTGTTCAATCTTCTTTATGCAGCAGAATGTCACAGCTGAATAAAAAATGATCAAAAGTTGGCCCTTTCTTATACAAAGAAGCAGAAGAAGGAAATGAACTGAATGTTATAAAGCTTCCCCTTGTCCTTGCCCCTGCACTTTTTTCCAGGCATAAAGTGATGGGACAAAGTAGGTAGCATTCATACTTGGAAATTGACAGCTCAGGGCCAAATGGACCCTATGCAAAAGGGGAAAGTCAGAAGTGGACCTTCATTGTGTCAACTTAAAAATCACACAATTTGGCTGCGTGCGGTGGCTCATGCCTGTAATCCTAGCACTTTGGGAGGCTGAGGCTGGTGGATCATGAGGTCAGGAGATTGAGATCATCCTGGCTAACGTGGTGAAACCCCATCTCTACTAAAAATACAAAAAATTAGCTGGGTGTGGTGGCACATGCCTGTAGTCCCAGCTACTCGGGAGGCTGAGGCAGGAGAATCACTTGAACCCAGGAGGCGGAGGTTGCAGTGAGCCGAGATTGCACCACTGCACTCCAGCCTGGGCGACAGAGTGAGACTCCATCTCAAAAAAAAAAAAAAATCACACAATTTATCCATTTAGAAAGGAGAACTTTATTTCTTAAGTAGGGGATGACAACCTGCAGGAGAGAAGTGCAGCCTCTGGCTGCAAACAAAAAGCAAGCGCTTTGAGGGAGGGAAGGATGAGGCAGGGCTTTATGCTGAACCATATGCATGCTTGGTTGGCCAAGCATAAATATTCAACAGGCGTATTAGTCCGTTTTCACACTGCAATAAAGAAATACCTGAGACTGGGTAATTTATAAAGGAAAGAAGTTTAATTGACTCACAATTCCACATGGCTGGGGAGGCCTCAGGAAACTTACCATCATGACAGAATGTGAAGGGGAAGCAGGCACCTTATTCACAAGGTGGCAAGAGAGAAGTGAGAAAGCAGGAAAAACTGCCATTTATAAAACTGTCAGATGTCATAAGAACTCACTCACTATCACGAGAACAGCATGGGGGAAACCATCTCCATGATCCAATCGCTTCCCTCACTCAACATATGGGGATTACAGGTCCCTCCCTCGACATGTGGGGAATACAATTCAGGATGAGATTTGGGTGGGAACACAGAGCCAAACCATATCATTCCACTCCTGGCCCCTCCAAAATCTCATGTCCTCACATTTCAAAACACAATCATGCCTTCCCAATAATCCCCCAAAGTCTTAATTCATTCCGGCATTAACTCAAAAGTCCAAGTCCAAAGTCTCACCTGAGACAAGACAAAATCAAAAGAAAATGCATTACTTCCAAGATACCATGGGGACATAGGCGTTGGATAAATGCTTCCATTCCTAATGGGAGAAATTGGCCAAAACAAAGGGACTACAGGCCCCATGCAAGACCCAAACACAGTGGAGTAGTTGTTAAATCTTAAAGCTCTGAAATAATCTCCTTTAACTCCATGTCTCACATCCAGGGCATGCTGATGAAAGGGGTAGTCTCCCATGGCTGGCCTTGAGTGCCTGCAGTTTTCCAGGCACACGGTACAAGCTGTTGGTGGATCTACCCTTCTGGAATCTGGAGGATGGTGGCCCTCTTCTCACAGCTCCACTAGGCAGTACCCCAGCGGGGACTCTGTATGGGGGCTCCAACCCCACATTTCCCTTCTGCACTGCCCTAGCAGAGGTTCTCCATGAGGGCTCTGCTCCTGAATTAGACTTTTGCCTGGATATCCAGGTATTTCCATACATCCTCTGAAATTTAGGTGGAGGTTCCCAAACCTCAATTCTTGACTTCTGTACACCCACAGGTCCAACACCACGTGGAAGCTGCCAAGGCTTGGGGCTTGTACCCTCTGAAGCAATGGCTCAAGCTATAACTTGGCCCATTTTACCCGTGGCTGGAGCTGGAGTGGCTGGGAGCTATGACTATTATTCATGAAGCGGGGATATGTGCATGTGTGGTAAGCAAACACATATGTTACATGCATCTCATGTTCACTTTGGGGCAGAGACTTAACATTTAAATACATTATATTTAGGCCCTATACATCAAAGGTGAAGCAAGGATATGAAGGCATTCAGTGTGCAGCCTTAAACTGGCCAGAATCAGTTCATGTTCAGTGGTCTCTTATCAGGAGAGGGTTATTGAAATCCATCTCTTGTCCAATAAAAGCTGTAGTTATGGCTTGTGGAACAGGTGAGTGGAGGTCAGTAAGTCAGCAAGTGAGTGAGCTGCAATTGTTTCAATATTGCTTATCTCTAGGGCAGTGCTTGTTTAGCTGCTAGAGAGAAAGAAAAGTTTTGTGGCAATTAGAACATACTTTATTCTTTAAGTGTAGCAGAGCGGGACTTAACCCTTGACTGGCATGGCCTTAGGCTTTGTTTATAATTTGGTATCTTATTACCACAAAGAGTGCATTCAATTAGCCTTGTGATCTCTATTTGAACAGTAACCCTAGTCAGTCGTGATCTAAATCACAAAAGGGAAGGAGTATAATGTGATAGTGTGGTGCAAAGTTTTGCATAGGTCAGGGATGGGCTAGCCAGTGAAGGGGTGGGTTGCCCCTCCACACCTGTGGGCGTTTCTCGTTAGGTGGAATGAGAGACTTGGAAAAGAAGAGACACAGAGACAAAGTATAGAGAAAGAACAAAGGGGGCCCAGGGGACCGGCGTTCAGCACACGGAGGATCCCACCGGCCTTTGAGTTCCCTTAGTATTTATTCATCATTATTGGGTGTTTCTCGGGGAGGAGGATGTGGCAGGGTCATAGGATAATAGTGGAGAGAAGGTCAGCAGGTAAACACGTGAACAAAGGTCTCTGCATCATAAACAAGGTAAAGAATTAAGTGCTGTGCTTTAGATATGTATACACATAAACATCTCAATGCCTTAAAGAGCAGTATTGCTGCCCACATGTCCCACCTCCAGCCCCAAGGCGGTTTTCCCCTATCTCAGTAGATGGAATATACAATCGGGTTTTACACCAAGACATTCCATTGCCCAGGGACAGGCAGGAGACAGATGCCTTCCTCTTGTCTCAACTGCAAAGAGGCGTTCCTTCCTCTTTTACTAATCCTCCTCAGCACAGACCCTTTACGGGTGTCGGGCTGGGGGATGGTCAGGTCTTTCCCTTCCCACGAGGCCATATTTCAGACTATCACATGGGGAGAAACCTTGGACAATACCTGGCTTTCCTAGGCAGAGGTCCCTGCGGCCTTCCGCAGTGTTTTGTGTCCCTGGGTACTTGAGATTAGGGAGTGGTGATGACTCTTAACGAGCATGCTGCCTTCAAGCATTTGTTTAACAAAGCACATCTTGCACCGCCCTTAATCCATTTAACCCTGAGTTGACACAGCACATGTCTCAGGGAGCACAGGGTTGGGGGTAAGGTTACAGATTAACAACATCTCAAGGCAGAAGAATTTTTCTTAGTACAGAACAAAATGGAGTCTCCTATGTCTACTTCTTTCTACACAGACACAGTAACAATCTGATCTCTCTTTTCCCCACAAGGGATGGGCTAGCCAGCTGTGAAGCTGGAGCAGATTAATGGTTGGTCCCCAGATGCCCACCAGCAACAGTTAGGTGTGTAGACTCAGGGATATACAAGTATAGAAGTTTCCCAGGAATATACTTAAGTATAGCCTCTTTCTAAGCCCCTATAGCCTGCATTGCTGTAAACAGGCACTATGCCTGGTCTAATTCAACTCTTTTAAAGTTAATCGAGAGGACAAGCAGTTGGGCTCATTAAACAGAACAAACAGGAGGCCCCAGTCACCCAACATAATGCTCAAAGAGAGCAGCCAGAAGTTGTTGTAGCTTCTCAGCATTTCATCAATAATCGCTGATTTGTAAGACTGGAGATAGAAGAAAAACAAAAAGCAACACCAGTGGAGCTGGGCATTGCAAGTCCCATCTGAACTGTAACAAAAAGGATTCATTACTAGACTCCCAACATAAGCTTGAGAAGGCCATCTCTGGCTGCCAGTGACTATGTCAGTGCTGAAATGGAGTCACCACCCAGAACAGCATTTCCAAGAATCCCTGGGGATAGGGGCACCCACTACGGGGACAGTGTGCTGAGCGTGGGCCTGGATGGGCATAGGTGGGTGGAAGCAAGCTAACCAGCAACTCATCCTATTCCATAGAGAATATAATGATAGGAACATGAATAAAGTTCCAGCTGCTATGGGAGACCTGGAGAGGAGGAGGTTTGTATTCCACGTGCTGAGGAACCTCTCAACAAGAGGTGAGACACTGCAACTTGGGCCCCTGTAGCCTGAATGGTAAGAATAGAGTTTCTGACAAATGCAGCCAAAGATCTCCATGAAATCCCAGGGAGAGACCTGTGCCCAACACCCAGCATGGCACATCTGCAAGCAGGACACACTACAAAAATCCTGCTTTCTTTTCCCCAGGGGGAAGATTTTGATGTCTACAATGCAAATGTTCCTTCCACGGCTAACCGTGCATCTCACAACTCTCTGGGACAGAGTTCCTACAACCAGTTTCCAATTAAAATTGATAATTGATAAAACATTTAAAACATGCTACCTATAGAGAGGAAGTGTAGCTCCAGTTCAATGAAGATTTTCACAAATGGTGAGTATTGACTTATTTAAGGAATAGACAGTGCCAAAAAGATTCTGACACTGACTTACATATTTAGACTCTGGCCCTGCGGAGCTATGTCTCACCTTTGCATCTACAAGGCTGCTTATGGCAATTGCCATGACTCTCTGCCTTGGAGGCTTTTTGTCTCACACTTAGAGCATGCTGGACTTGACCCAAAGCCAACTGGAGGTGACAGAGATTTATATCACCGCTGGGGGAAGTCCTTTAAGAAGTATGGTTGGTTATTTGGTGGCTAAATACCCTCAAGACTTTTCATCCTACCCTTGGGATGAATGTCAGGTGTGTGTTTGACACAGTCTCCCATAGGATCCCCCTGGGAATTAGCTCAAATTGCCCACACTGGTAACCTGCTAGATTATTCTTGCCACTTAATTGGCTCCATTCCTTCTAAATCTCACAACACCCCTACCAGTGCTACCTGGGACTCCCTCCCATGTAGGCACTTTCTACTCATAAGTGTGCCTCAGGGTCTATTTTTAGGGAACCCACATTTGTACACCTTGTATGCTAATTTACACTCACACTTGAATGTCTGGCTAGAAGTAGAATTGTAGGCTCAAAGTTATCTTGCACCAACAGCCAAAAGACGATTCTTTCTTTCCTAGGCATTTCTGGTTACCTCATTAGCTCCCTCTCTCTTTTTCTCAATTGAAGAAGTATATATCTCTTGCGAGAATTCCCTCCCCACTCTGCAAGCCACTCTCATTTTAAATTTATTTGATTATAACAGCTACCCAATCCCTCCCCCAAACTTCAAGGGAGACAAATCAAGACCTGTAAGTGGGCTTTTAAAGTCACCTCCCTCTAGAAATTTAGGGCTGCAGGGCTTCTCCACGTGCCCACTCAGCCGTCCTTCCACCTTCTCTAAACAGGGCCTCTCTTGAATCCAACACCCCCAGACTCTGCAATGTTAGTAAACTCCCTCTCAAAGGGGAGTAGCTAGAGTTCATCTGTTGTGGTCTCGGGTAGCACAGAGACAGGTGAGAAGTTAAGAAACCATGTGAACAAAAGGCACATACAACCAAAAGCAGTGAGAAAACAGCTTCTATTTGTAACAGTCGCATTATGGGAAGGATTTATTGATCCACACCATTTTCCTGGATTTTCTACACTCCCTGTGGTACAGAGATGGGTCAATGGCATAGTGTTTTAACAAAGGCCAATTCCACCCTGGTATGGTTTGCGTCTGTGTCCACAGCAACTCTGTCAGATTCGCATCATTTCTGTGATTCCCAAGCTGTCTGCTGAGTAGAATGCTCAGCATGGATTTAGAGGCCAGACTGGGTCTTAAGTATTTGTTTGCCTTCCTCCTGGTGCTCCGTGCAGATGCGCTGGGACTGACTTCAGAGTGTCCCTGAGCCATGACTGCTTGACTCCACAGATCCACAGATGGCTTCAGGAAGACAGGACAACAGAGATACATACACACACACGCGCGCGCACACACACACACACACACACACGGGATCATAAAAGTCAGCTTTGTGACAATTTGTGATTTTAAATGTCAGCTATATCATTTCTTTGAGTCCTACATATGCATAAATGTATTTCTAGAATATCTTTGTTGGCCGATGAACATGTCTATCAATTCCTGTTTCATTTACTAACACTACAGACTAAGTTTTGAGTCCAGAATGACAAGCTCCCCCTCTTACATAATCCTTCGCATTTTTTCCAGTATAATTGCATCTGTTCTTCCACTTACACATACACTCAAAATTGTGCTATAAATTATGATTGGGATTGCACTGGATATACTGATTTATTTAGAGAAGAATTGATGCCATTGCAAAAATTGATCTTCCTTTTCAAAAAATGTAGTATTTTAAAATGTTATGTGAATATTCAAACTGGAAGCTCATAAAAAGTTGCATGTGTGTTTTCCTTGTATTTGTCCTCATCTTTCTAGGTGTTTCATAACATTTGCAACCAATGTAAATAGGACATTTTATTTCTATGATATTCCCTATTTAAGGAAGACTATGCAGATTTTTAATTTATGTATTCATTTATTTTTATTTTAGAGATGGGGTCTCCGTATGTTACCCAGACTGGTCTTGAACTCCTGGGCTCAAGCGATCCACCCCCCTCAGCCTTCCAGAGGCTATAATCCAGCTGGAATTATAGATGTGAGCCACTGTGCCTGGCCTAGTATGAAAAGCTTTTGGAGGAGCCAAGATGGCTGAATAGGAACAGCTCCAGTCTACAGCTCCCAGCGTGAGCGACACAGAAGATGGGTGATTTCTGCATTTCCATCTGAGGTACCGGGTTCATCTCACTAGGGAGTGCCAGACAGTGGGCGCGGGTCAGTGGGTGCGCGCACGCGAGCTGAAGCAGGGCGAGGCATTGCCTCACTTGGGAAGCGCAAGGGGTCAGGGAGTTTCCTTTCCGAGTCAAAGAAAGGGGTGACGGACGCACCTGGAAAATCGGGTCACTCCCACCCGAATATTGTGCTTTTCAGACCGGCTTAAAAAATGGCGCACCGAGATTATATCCCACACCTGGCTCGGAGGGTCCTACGCCCATGGAATCTCGCTGATTGCTAGCACAGCAGTCTGAGATCAAACGGCAAGGCGGCAGCGAGGCTGGGGGAGGGGCGCCCGCCATTGCCCAGGCTTGCTTAGGTAAACAAAGCAGCCAGGAAGCTCGAACTGGGTGGAGCCCACCACAGCGCAAGGAGGCCTGCCTGCCTCTGTAGGCTCCACCTCTGGGGGCAGGGCACAGACAAACAAAAAGACAGCAGTAACCTCTGCAGACTTAAATGTCCCTGTCTGACAGCTTTGAAGAGAGCAGTGGTTCTCCCAGCACGCAGCTGGAGATCTGAGAACGGGCAGACTGCCTCCTCAAGTGGGTCCCTGACCCCTGACCCCCGAGCAGGCTAACTGGGAGGCACCCCCCAGCAGGGGCACACTGACACCTCACACGGCAGGGTATTCCAACAGACCTGCAGCTGAGGGTCCTGTCTGTTAGAAGGAAAACTAACAAACAGAAAGGACATCCACACCAAAAACCCATCTGTACATCACCATCATCAAAGACCAAAAGTAGATAAAACCACAAAGATGGGGAAAAAACAGAACAGAAAAACTGGAAACTCTAAAACGCAGAGCGCCTCTCCTCCTCCAGAGGAACGCAGTTCCTCACCAGCAACGGAACAAAGCTGGATGGAGAATGACTTTGACAAGCTGAGAGAAGAAGGCTTCAGACAATCAAATTACTCTGAGCTACGGGAGGACATTCAAACCAAAGGCAAAGAAGTTGAAAACTTTGAAAAAAATTTAGAAGAATGTATAACTAGAATAACCAATACAGAGAAGTGCTTAAAGGAGCTGATGGAGCTGAAAGCCAAGGCTCGAGAACTACGTGAAGAATGCAGAAGTCTCAGGAGCCGATGCGATCAACTGGAAGAAAGGGTATCAGCAATGGAAGATGAAATGAATGAAATGAAGCGAGAAGGGAAGTTTAGAGAAAAAAGAATAAAAAGAAATGAGCAAAGCCTCCAAGAAATATGGGACTATGTGAAAAGACCAAATCTACGTCTGATTGGTGTACCTGAAAGTGATGGGGAGAATGGAACCAAGTTGGAAAATACTCTGCAGGATATTATCCAGGAGAACTTCCCCAATCTAGCAAGGCAGGCCAACGTTCAGATTCAGGAAATACAGAGAATGCCACAAAGATACTCCTCGAGAAGAGCAACTCCAAGACACATAATTGTCAGATTCACCAAAGTTGAAATGAAGGAAAAAATGTTAAGGGCAGCCAGAGAGAAAGGTCGGGTTACCCTCAAAGGGAAGCCCATCAGACTAACAGCGGATCTCTCGGCAGAAACCCTACAAGCCAGAAGAGAGTGGGGGCCAATATTCAACATTCTTAAAGAAAAGAATTTTCAACCCAGAATTTCATATCCAGCCAAACTAAGCTTCATAAGTGAAGGAGAAATAAAATACTTTACAGACAAGCAGATGCTCAGAGATTTTGTCACCACCAGGCCTGCCCTAAAAGAGCTCCTGAAGGAAGCGCTAAACATGGAAAGGAACAACCAGTACCAGCTGCTGCAAAATCATGCCAAAACGTAAAGACCATCGAGACTAGGAAGAAACTGCATCAACTAACAAGCAAAATCACCAGCTAACATCATAATGACAGGATCAAATTCACACATAACAATATTAACTTTAAATGTAAATGGACTAAATGCTCCAATTAAAAGACACAGACTGGCAAATTGGATAAAGAGTCAAGACCCATCAGTGTGCTGTATTCAGGAAACCCATCTCACATGCAGAGACACACATAGGCTCAAAATAAAGGGATGGAGGAAGATCTACCAAGCAAATGGAAAACAAAAAAAGGCAGGGGTTGCAATCCTAGTCTCTGATAAAACAGACTTTAAACCAACAAAGATCAAAAGAGACAAAGAAGGCCATTACATAATGGTAAAGGGATCAATTCAACAAGAAGAGCTAACTATCCTAAATATATATGCACCCAATACAGGAGCACCCAGATTCATAAAGCAAGTCCTGAGTGACCTGTAAAGAGACTTAGACTCCCACACATTAATAATGGGAGACTTTAACACCCCACTGTCAACATTAGACAGATCAACGAGACAGAAAGTCAACAAGGATACCCAGGAATTGAACTCAGCTCTGCACCAAGCGGACCTAATAGACATCTACAGAACTCTCCACCCCCAATCAACAGAATATACATTTTTTTCAGCACCACACCACACCTATTCCAAAATTGACCACATACTTGGAAGTAAAGCTCTCCTCAGCAAATGTAAAAGAACAGAAATTATAACAAACTATCTCTCAGACCACAGTGCAATCAAACTAGAACTCAGGATTAAGAATCTCACTCAAAACCGCTCAACTACATGGAAACTGAACAACCTGCTCCTGAATGACTACTGGATACATAACGAAATGAAGGCAGAAATAAAGATGTTCTTTGAAACCAACGAGAACAAAGACACAACATACCAGAATCTCTGGGACGCATTCAAAGCAGTGTGTAGAGGGAAATTTATAGCACTAAATGCCCACAAGAGAAAGCAGGAAAGATCCAAAATTGACACCCTAACATCACAATTAAAAGAACTAGAAAAGCAAGAGCAAACACATTCAAAAGCTAGCAGAAGGCAAGAAATAACTAAAATCAGAGCAGAACTGAAGGAAATAGAGACACAAAAAACCCTTCAAAAAATTAATGAATCCAGGAGCTGGTTTTTTGAAAGGATCAACAAAATTGATAGACCGCTAGCAAGACTAATAAAGAAAAAAAGAGAGAAGAATCAAATAGACACAATAAAAAATGATAAAGGGGATATCACCACCGATCCCACAGAAATACAAACTACCATCAGAGGATACTACAAACACCTCTACGCAAATAAACTAGAAAATCTAGAAGAAATGGATACATTCCTCGACACATACACTCTCCCAAGACTAAACCAGGAAGAAGTTGAATCTCTGAATAGACCAGTAACAGGAGCTGAAATTGTGGCAATAATCAATAGTTTACCAACCAAAAAGAGTCCAGGACCAGATGGATTCACAGCCGAATTCTACCAGAGGTACAAGGAGGAACTGGTACCATTGCTTCTGAAACTATTCCAACCAATAGAAAAAGAGGGAATCCTCCCTAACTCATTTTATGAGGCCAGCATCATTCTGATACCAAAGCCGGGCAGAGACACAACCAAAAAAGAGAATTTTAGACCAATATCCTTGATGAACATTGATGCAAAAATCCTCAATAAAATACTGGCAAAACGAATCCAGCAGCATATCAAAAAGCTTATCCACCATGATCAAGTGGGCCTCATCCCTGGGATGCAAGGCTGGTTCAATATACACAAATTAATAAATGTAATCCAGCATATAAACAGAGCCAAAGACAAAAACCACATGATTATCTCAATAGATGCAGAAAAAGCCTTTGACAAAATTCAACAACCCTTCATGCTAAAAACTCTCAATAAATTAGGTATTGATGGGATGTATTTCAAAATAATAACAGCTATCTATGACAAACCCACAGCCAATATCATACTGAATGGGCAAAAACTGGAAGCATTCCCTTTGAAAACTGGCACAAGACAGGGATGCCCTCTCTCACCACTCCTATTCAACATAGTGTTGGAAGTTCTGGCCAGGGCAATTAGGCAGGAGAAGGAAATAAAGGGTATTCAATTAGGAAAAGAGGAAGTCAAATTGTCCCTGTTTGCAGATGACGTGATTGTATATCTAGAAAACCCCATTGTCTCAGCCCAAAATCTCCTTAAGCTGATAAGCAACTTCAGCAAAGTCTCAGGATATAAAATCAATGTACAAAAATCACAAGCATTCTTATACACCAACAACAGACAAACAGAGAGCCAAATCATGAGTGAACTCCCATTCACAATTGCTTCAAAGAGAATAAAATACCTAGGAATCCAACTTACAAGGGATGTGAAGGACCTCTTCAAGGAGAACTACAAACCACTGCTCAAGGAAATAAAAGAGGATACAAACAAATGGAAGAACATTCCATGCTCATGGGTAGGAAGAATCAATATCGTGAAAATGGCCATACTGCCCAAGGTCATTTACAGATTCAATGCCATCCCCATAAAGCTACCAATGACTTTCTTCACAGAATTGGAAAAAACTACTTTAAAGTTCATATGGAACCAAAAAAGAGCCCGCATCGCCAAGTCAATCCTAAGCCAAAAAACAAAGCTGGAGGCATCACACTACCTGACTTCAAACTACACTACAAGGCTACAGTAACCAAAACAGCATGGTACTGGTACCAAAACAGAGATATAGATCAATGGAACAGAACAGAGCCCTCAGAAATAACGCCGCACATCTGCAACTATCTGATCTTTGACAAACCTGAGAAAAACAAGCAACGGGGAAAGGATTCCCTATTTAATAAATGGTGCTGGGAAAACTGGCTAGCCATATGTAGAAAGCTGAAACTGGATCCCTTCCTTACACCTTATACAAAAATCAATTCAAGATGGATTAAAGACTTACAGGTTAGACCTAAAACCATAAAAACCCTAGAAGAAAACCTAGGCATTACCATTCAGGACATAGGCATGGGCAAGGACTTCACGTCCAAAACACCAAAAGCAATGGCAACAAAAGACAAAATTGACAAATGGGATCTAATTAAACTAAAGAGCTTCTGCACAGCAAAAGAAACTACCATCAGAGTGAACAGGCAACCTACAAAATGGGAGAAAATTTTCGCAACCTACTCATCTGACAAAGGGCTAATATCCAGAATCTACAATGAACTCAAACAAATTTACAAGAAAAAAACAAACAACCCCATCAAAAAGTGGGCGAAGGACATGAACAGACACTTCTCAAAAGAAGACATTTATGCAGCCAAAAAACACATGAAAAATGCTCATCATCACTGGCCATCAGAGAAATGCAAATCAAAACCACTATGAGATACCATCTCACACCAGTTAGAATGGCAATCATTAAAAAGTCAGGAAACAACAGGTGCTGGAGAGGATGTGGAGAAATAGGAACACTTTTACACTGTTGGTGGGACTGTAAACTAGTTCAACCATTGTGGAAGTCAGTGTGGCGATTCCTCAGGGATCTAGAACTAGAAATACCATTTGACCCAGCCATCCCATTACTGGGTATATACCCAAAGGACTATAAATCATGCTGCTATAAAGACACATGCACATGTATGTTTATTGCAGCATTATTCACAATAGCAAAGACTTGGAACCAACCCAAATGTCCAACAATGATAGACTGGATTAAGAAAATGTGGCACATATACACCATGGAATACTATGCAGCCATAAAAAATGATGAGTTCATGTCCTTCGTAGGGACGTGGATGAAATTGGAAATCATCATTCTCAGTAAACTATCGCAAGAACAAAAAACCAAACACCACATATTCTCACTCATAGGTGGGAATTGAACAATGAGTTCACATGGACACAGGAAGCGGAATATCACACTCTGGGGACTGTGGTGGGGTGGGGGGAGGGGGGCGGGATAGCATTGGGAGATATACATAATGCTAGATGACGAGTTAGTGGGTGCAGCGCACCAGCATGGCACATGTATACATATGTAACTAACCTGCACAATGTGCACATGTACCCTAAAACTTAAAGTATAATAAAAAAAAAAAAAAGAAAAAAAAAAAGAAAAGCTTTTATGCATTTAACATCTATCAATCAACCTCTCCTGGTCTATTTCCTAGGTGATTGCCATGGTTTTCTAGGATGTCAGTTCCTTAAGAGAAAGACAGTTTTCCACTTTCTTTGTTAATAAAATACTGAATACCAATAAGTTCTCTTCCCACTGCAAATTGTTTAGAACACTGAACACGGCCTCAGGGTCTTTACATGGTTCTGTGGGGGCTAGGAAAAAACCTGAAGGACTGAGCCTTCCTTCCCTGCCACTCAAGAAAGGGAGTGTGTGACCTGGGTTGCTTTACAGGAACCTCAATTTCCTCAGTTCTTACATAAGATTGAGTGGGCAGCCAGTGTGCAGGCAAGCCACATCTCCTCATAACAGTCATTTTAGTTCCTCATGAGAACCCCACTATAAAAATCACAAAGCCCTGTCCTCACCGTTATCCCTCTGATAGCCTGGAAAATCCATGTCCTGCATATAGACACTACCCACCTGCGTCACACTTTAATGGTAACAATGTAGTTATTCTAGATCAGATACTTGAAAGGGAATATGGCTTGAGACATATGCATATGTCTCAACAAACTGGTCTAGTTTTAGCATAAGATTTTCCAAGGCATTAAAAGCCCACCTGCATCCCAGGTCCACAGAATAAAAGTGTGGAGTTCCACTGCTCTGAGCTTTGGGAGGGGGTTACACAGTTGTGCGAGACACAGCAGTGTTTAACTGCAGTGTTAAATTTCTGCAACTAAACACTCCATTTACATGAACTGTGTATTATAGAGGGAGTAATTGCAGAGTCATGACCAAAACTGGATGCAGAGATTGACAAGCAAATGGAAAATTCAACCTAAGACTAATTCCCTGATTGGAACATGGCAGACAAAGTCACTGATCACTACCCAGGGAACCTGGCAAGATGCAGTGGGTGCTGTAATCTACACAAAGGATAAATTTTAATGAAGGGATTTTGCACAAGCCAGGGACAAGCTCTGAGGCCAGGATAGCTGAATGTCCCATCCAGGAAGGAGACATGTAGATGGCACCCAGCCACAAGATATACATACCTACTTCCTCTCCCAGCAACTTCCACTTACCCTATTCTGCTCTGAACCAGAAGGAAGCCAGGTGATGGTTGCCAGTGTTTGAATCTTGCAGACTGTTGGCATTAGGTTCTGAGAGCAGTCGTGAGTAATCATAGTAACCGTGACTTCACTTGGTGCTGAACCAATCAGGCCCTGGGACTCAGGGAAAAAGAGAGTGTGCTAAGGAAAGAAGTCATGTTTCCTCTCACTGTTTACTCTCTGGTCCAGGTCTTTCTTCAAAAGAAACCTGAGTGGTCTGACAGGTAAAATATTCTGATATACCAAGATCATAGAGCATCCTTTTGTGCCATAACCTAACTAATCTACCTGATAAACCTCAACCCTGTTTGGTAATGGGGGGGAAGGTATGGGAGAGTCATTTGTTCAAACTGATACAGAGAAACTATAGAGCAGTGGGTAAAAACACAGGCTTCAGATACAGGCTTTTTTCAGTTCCAATATCACCCTTCTATCACTTGGGCAAATCCTTTAATCTCTCTTGAGGTCAAAATAGAGAACACAGTTGGCATCCACCCCTAGCCTTGGCATTATGCCAGATTCAAGTATAATACCACTCAGCACTTTTTGGGGTGAGACTGGGTCAGTTATCAGAGGCGAGTACAATCTTTAAATAACTGAGATTATGTTCCCAGGATGGAAACTCAGAAGGATGGGCCTTAGAAACAGAAACTAGGTAGCACCTGAGAATGTCCAGTTTATTTCTTACACAAGGGTTTGGAGTAAGATCCATACCTGCTTCACCAGTGATTTTCAAAGAAGGCAAATCCTATTTGAAGCTAAAGTCACATAAAGAGATTTGGAATGAGGAAACAAATTATAGCAGCCTGTAGTTTGTAGAATGAAGAAATACAGATGTAAAATAATGAATTTTGTTATGGATAGATTTACCAAAGAGACCTACTCTCTCAACTTGCTGCACAAAATGCAGTAGAAGAAAGCCCCTATCCCAAGTACAGGGAAAACTCAGAGGTGAAAAGAAGGCAGCTCTGCAAAACAGCAACACAGAATTGAGTTAAAATTAATGCGAATATAAGAATTACGTCGACACTTGAGCTATAAGCTAGCACTTTGAGTACAATCTAACAGGTCTGTGTGTGTCAGGTGATGATCAGATTGATACAACAGTGTGTCCTTAATGTCCCGGGTCCCATCAGGCTCCTACACAGCCCCATGTGTGAGACAGATTGAATAAATGATATGGTTGGCATTTCAAATCAGATGATGGCCCAAAGTGTGTGTGGGTGTGTGGCAGTGAGGAAGAGGTCCCCAGATCCACTTGATTACATGGAATTCATCATCTTTTTCAGGCTTCCTTGGTTGTGCTGTTTTACTGAGGTTGTTTGGAGCTGCTGCTTCATGGATAAAGAACTCCCTAAAGCCAGTCCCAGTGAGCCTGCACTGAACATCAAGAAGTCAGGCAAATCCTTCAAATGCAAGAAGCCCACCAAAAATGTGCAGGTCTTTTTAATCAATAGACAATGGGCAGGAACAGAAGTGACACTGACCTGTCAAGATGGGTGTGGATGCTGTCATAAAGCAACTCCAGGGTGAACATGGCCTTGGACAAAAAGTCATGTGGCTTATGTGCTGAAGCCTGCCCAGAATTTTGAGACACTAATTATAATTAGAACAATAAACTCCTCCCATGTTTGAGCCATTAAAGCAGAGTCTGTCATTTCACTCCTTTGGGTTGGATGTGTGTTTGCTGACAGGGCTTACTTGTGTTACACTGGAAGGGGCTTTTGTTCATCCTAACACACAGTGCAGGGGTGCTCAGACACAGAGCAGAGAGTGAGATCATGCTGCACACCAGATCTCCCCCATCAATCTGAAAAACACTGCGAAGTCGAAGTGATGTAGTACTTGGCATTCAAGGACCAAAGACTCTAATCCCTAGCCATTTTGAAGAGACCACCCTGGTGTTTCTCTCTAAAACCTAATGCCTGTCCTAATGAAAAGACATCGTTTAAGAGCAGACCAACAGCTGGGCCGGGGGTTTGGGACATGTTTCATCATTGCAGATGTCATGTCCACAGAGCCTTCCAGGGGCAACTGCTCTATTCAGTGTCCCCAGGAAAGTGGAATGCCCTGGTGGCTTTTTTGTGTCATGTCAAACAAACCTTCAGGCCACAGCCAATCAAAGATAATTAATTTTCCTGAAGTGAAGCCACCCAATAGTCCAACAAGACATATGAGATGGTTCCCATTGAAAAAGCTCTGTCCCTAAGAAATATCCTGAGCAAGTCAGATATTCCAAGAAACCTGAAATGGGAACTATGTGCACAATTGGTGACTGAGAAGTGAGAGCTAAAGCTGAAGAGGGGACAGGGAGAGCAAAGAGGTCAGAGCCATGGTGGATATGGGCAAGCTTAAGTTAGGAATAAGATGAAATTAACATAAAAGGAACCATTAAAACCATAACAAATTCCAAGCATTTCTCTTGTCCTTTAATGTAAGCTGCAAAATAAGCCTGCAAGCAGTCCTTCTGTCCCCTCCACCTCTCCTTCCCAATTCCCTGTGCTCTCACAACCTGTCCAGCATTTCCCAAGTCCCCTTCCTGTGTCCCCTCCCCCACCTACATCTAAGGGGCTATTATTCTCTCTCCCCTTAGCCAGGTCTCTTCTGGATCTGTATTAGATAGAAAATTTAACTCCTCTATGTCCATTTAACTCTCCTCCCTGTCCCTGTCAACTTTGCTTTCCCTGCTCTGGTTCAGCATTGCCAAAATAGAACCACAAGCCTCTCCTCAGAGGATGCAACTGACTGTAGGTTGGAAGGGAAGGGTTTAGAGGACATCCAGGTAGAGGGGCCTCTTGGGTGCACTCTTGGTGGGAAAGCTGCCTGGATACTCCTCTGTTGGTTACTATTTTGCTGCAGTTCAGGATCAAACAGTGGCTGTACCAGCTGGTAGAGAATCAGTCTTTTTGGTTGAATACCAGGGGATATGCAGCTGATCTGGCTGATAGGGGATGTAGCTGGGTGAGCTTTTCCCACTTGGTAGGGAGCATATCTGATGAGAGCAGGGAAAATCGTGGCTAGGCCTTTGATGCCCTGTGAGGCTCAATTATGCCAAGGCAGCACATGGAATTTCAGGCCTTGTAACACATGGCAGTAGACAAAATCGCTGAGAAGAGTGAATGAACTGAGGAGTGAGCCAGCAAAGCATGGTGAAGAAGGCTGAGACTCTGAGGGTGCAATCAGCAGCTGACAGCGGTAAGGCAGTCAGGAAGGAGAGCTGGGTGTAGACTCTAACCCACAGTGGGAAATGGCCCGATCTTTTAAATTAATTCATTTTTCATTGATAAATAAAAATTGTGTCATGTACAACATCATGCTTTGAAATGTGTATACATTGTGAAATGGCTAAATTAAGCTAATTACATTACATTACATGCTTATCATTTTTTTGTGTATGGTGAGAACACTTAAAATCTACTCTTTTATCAGTTTTCAAGAATACAATACAGTTAGTTACTAGCTGTAGTTAACATGTTTAACAACAGATCTGTTGAACTTGTTTCTCCTTTCTAACTGAAATTTTGTATTCTTTGACCAACATCTCCCCTCACTGTTCCAGGCCCTGGCAGCCACCATTATCTTCTCTGCTTCTATGGGTTCAACTTTTTAGACTCCACATAGAAGGGAGATCATGCAGTATTTGCCTTTTCTGTGCCTGGCTCATTTCACTTAGCAAAATGTCCCCTAGGTCCATTCAGGACATGGCTTGATTTTTTTATTGATAATTTTGTACCTGTTTATGGGATACATGTGATATTTTGTTACAAGCATGGACTATGTAATGATCAAGTAAGGGTATTTGGGGTGTCCATCTCTTCAAGTATTTATCATTTCTATCTGTTGGGAACATACCGAGTTCTCTCTCCCAGCTATTTTGGAATCCATAGTACATTTGATGTTAACTATAGTCGCCTTACTTTGCTATCAAACATTAGAACTTATCCCTTCAATCTACCTGTATGTTTGTACCCATTAACCAACTTCTCTTTATCACTTCCTACCAACACACCCTTCCCAGACTCTGGTATCTATTATTCCATTCTCTCCCTCTATGAGATCAACGTTTTTAGCTATCATACATGAGTGAGAACATGAAATAATTGCCTTTCTGTACCTGGCTCATTTCACTTAACATAATCACCTCCAATTCCATCCATGTTGCTGCAACATGGATTGCGGAATTTTTTATGGCCAAATAGTATTCCATGGGTGTATATACACTACATTTTCTCTTTCCACTCATCCACTGATGGACACCTAGATTGATTCCATATCTTTGCTATTGTAAATAGTGCTGTGATAAACATGCGAGTGCAGGTATCCCTTTGACATACAGATTTCTTTTCCTTTGGATAGACACTCAGTAGTGGGATTGCCAGATCATATAGTAGATATATTTTTAGTTTTTTTGAGAAATCTTTATACTGTTTTTCATAGTGTTTGTACTAATTTCCATTCCCAAAAAAGTGTATGAGTTCTCTTTTCTCCACATCCTTGCCAGCATCTGTGACAGTTTTTTTTTTTTTTTTTAATAGTAGCCATTCAAACTGGGGTAAGATGGTATCTCATCGTGGTTTTGATTTGCATTTCCCTGATATTTAGTGATGTTGAGTACTTTTTTCGTATACCTGTTGGCCATTTGTATGTCTTCTTTTGAGAATTGTCCATTTATGGCATTTGCCCACTTTTTAACGGGATTATTTGTTTTATTATTCTTGACTTGTTTGAGTTTCTGGTATATTCTGAATATTAATCCCTTATCAGATGAATAGTTTGCACACATTTTTACCCATTCAGCAGGTTATCTCTCCACTCAATGGATTGTTTCCTTTGCTATGCAGATTTTTAGTTTGATATAGTCCTTTTTGTCTCTTTTTGCTTTAGTTGTCTGTGCTTTTGAAGCCTTAGCCATAAAATCTTCACTTATGCCAATGTCCTGAAGATTTTTCCCTGTGTTTTCTTCTACTAGTTTAACAGTTTTGGGTCTTAAGTCTTTAATCCATCTTGAGTTGATTTTTGTATATGGTTAGAGGTAGGGGTCTAATTTCCTTACTCCACATATGGATATCCAACTTTCCCAGCACCATTTATTAAAGAGGGTGTCATTTCCTCAGTGCATGTTGTTGGTGCCTTTGTTGAAAATCAGTGGGCTGTAAATATATGAATTTATCTCAGAGTTCTCTATACATTGGTCTAAGTGGCTATTTTTATACTAATTCTATATTGTATTCGTTACCATAGACTTGTAATGTATTTTGAAGTCCAGTAGTGTGATGCTTCCAGCTTTATTCTTTGTGTTTAGGTTTGCTTTGGCTATTCTGGCTTTTTTTGTTGTTGTTGTTCCATATGAATTTTAGGATAATTTTTTCTATTTCTGTGAAAAAAATGGCATTAGCGTTTTGAATCAGTAGATTGCTTTGGGCAATATGGTTATTTTAACAATACAAATTCTTCTGATCCATGAGCATGGAATGTCTTTCCATTTGTTTGTGTCCTCTTCAATTTCCTTCATCAGTGTTTTGTAGTGCTTTGTAGTTTTCCTTGCAGAAATCCTTCATCTCCCTGGTTAAATTTATTCCTAGGTATTTTATATTTTTGTAGCTAATGGAAGTGGTATTGTCTTCTTGCTTTCTTTTTCAGCTATTTCATTATTGGAGTACAGAAACAGTACTGATTTTCGTATGTTGATTTTGTATCCTGCAACTTTATCACATTTGTTTATCAGCTCTAAGAGTTTATTGGTGGAGTCTTTTGATTTTTCTAAATATAAGATCATGTCACCTGCAAAGAGGAACAGTTTGGCTTCCTCTTTTCAAATTTGGGTGTGTTTTATTTCTTTCTCTTGCATGATTGCTCTGGCTTGGACTTCCAGTGCTGTGTTGAATACGAGTCATGAAAATGGGCATCCTTAACTTGTTCCAGTTCTTAGAGGAAAGGCTTCCAACTTTTCCCCATGAAGTATGATCTTACCTGTGGTTTTGTCATATATAGCGTTTATTGTTTTGAGATATGCTCCCTCCATGCATAGTTTGTTGTGAGTTTTTATCGTAAAGGGATGTTGAGTCTTATCAAATGTTTTTTTCTGCATCTATCAAGATGATAATATAGTTATTGTTCTCCATTCTGTTCATATGATGTATCACATTTATTGATTTGTATATGTTAAACCATCCTTACATTTCCTGGTATAACTCCCACTTGATCATGGTGTATTATCTTTTATGATGTGCTGTTGAATTCAGTTTGCTAGTATTTTGTTGAGGATATTTGTGTCTATGCTCATCAGGGATATTACCTTATAGTTTTCTTTTTTACTATGCCCTTGTCTGGTTTGGGTATCAGGGTAATTCTGGCCTTGTAGAATGAGTTAGGGAGAATTCCCTTCTCTTAATAGTTTGAGAAGGATTGGTATTGCTTCTTTACGTATTTGGTAGAATTCAGCAACGAACCTATCCAACCCCGGACTTTTCTTTGTTGGGAGATTTTTTACTAGTGATTTAATGTTACTACTTGTTATTGGTCTGTTCAGGCTTTCTCTCTTCCTGATTCAAGCTGGGCAGGTTGTATGTTTCCAGGAATTTACCAATTCCCTCTAGGTTTTCCCGTTTATGAGCATATAGTTGTTCATAATACTATGATGATCTTTTGTATTTCTGTGGTATCAATTGTAATGCCTCCTTTTTCATTTCTGATTTTATTTATTTGGGTCTTCTCTCTTCTCGATTATTCTAGCTAGTGGTTTATCAATTTTGTTTATCAACCAACTTTTCATTTAATTAGTCTTTTCTATTGTTTCTAGTCTCCACTTAATTCTGCTCTGATAGTTTAAGTTTCTTTACTTCTAATTTTGGGTCTGTTCTTAATTTTGATAGTTCCTTGAGGTGCATTGTTTGATAATTTGAAATCTATTTTTTCAATGTAGCCTTTATTGTTATAAATTTCTCTCTTACCACTGCTTTTGTTGTATTCCACAGGTGTTGTTATGCTTTATTTTATTTTCATTTGTTTCAAAAAATGTTTTGATTTCCATCTTAATTTCTTCATTGAGCCAGTGGTTGTTCAGGAGCATGTTCTTTAATTTCCATGAATTTGTATTGTTTCCAAAGTTCCTCTTAATATTGATTTCTAGTTTTATTCCATTGTGGTCTGAGAAGTTACTTGGTATGATTTCAATTTTTATAATTTGTTGAGCCTTTTTTTGGTCGTGGCCTAACATATACTCTATCCTGGAGAATGTTCCATGTGCTGATGAAAAGAATGTTTATTCTGCATTTGTTGGATGAAATGTTCTATAAACGTCTGTTAGGTCCATTTGGCTTAAAGTTGAGTTTAAATCCAATGTTACTTCTTCTTTGTCTAGATGACCTGTCTAATGCTGAGAGTGGGTGTTGAAGTCCTCCATAATTACTGTATTAGAGTCTAAATCTTTAGATGTAGTAATATTTGCTTTATGAATCTGGGTGCTCCAGTGTTGGTTGCATATATATTTAGAATTGGTATTTCTTCTTGCTGGTTTGATCCCTTTATCGTTATATAATGACTTTCTTTGTCTTTACTATTTTTGGCTTAAAGTATCTTTTATCTGACATAAGCATAGCTACTCCTGCTGGCTTTTGGTTTCCATTAGTGTGGAATATATTTTTCCACCCCTTTACTTTCAGTCATACATGTCTATATGTAAAGTGCATTTATCATAGGCAGCATGTAGTTAGATCATGTTTTTTTACCCTTTTACCCAGTCCATATTTTTAAGTGGAGAAATTAATCCTTTTATATTCAAGATTACTATTAATATGTGAGGTTTTGTTCTGTCATGTTATTCATTGTTTTCTGGTTATTTTGTAAAATCTTTGTTCCTTTTTTTCCCTTATCGTTTGTCACTGTGGTTTGGAAATTACCTGTAGTGGTATCAGTTGAGCACTTTTTCTTTCTCATCTGTATGTTTGCATTACCATTCAGCTTAATACTTAACATTTTGTTTTCATGGTGGTAAATGTTGTCCTTTTGCTTCTAGGTTTATGACTCCCTTGAGCATTTCTTGTAGGGGCAGTCTAGTGATGATGAATTCCCCCAGCTTTTGCTCATCTGGGAAAGACTTTATTTCTCCTCCATTTATGAAATATAATTTTGCCAAAAAATGGTATCCTTGGCTAGCAGATTTTTTTCCTTTTAGCACGTTGAATATATGATTTCATTCTCTCTGGCCTATAATATATCTGTGGGGAAATCTGCTGTTAGTCTTATAAGGGTTCCTTTATAGGTAACTAGATGCTTTTTTAGAATTATTTGTCATTGACTTTAGACATTGTAAATATAATGTACCATGGGGAAGATCTTTTTGCATTGTATGTTTGAGGATCCCTGGGCTTCCTGTATATGAATGTCCAAACCTCTTGGTAGACCTGGAAATTTTTCATCTATTATTTCATTAAATAGGTTTTCAAAATCTTTTGTTCTCTCTTTGCCTTTTGGGACACCAATAATTTGTATATTTGGTTACTTTATGGTGTCCCATATATCACAAAGGCTTTGTTCATTCTTTTTTATTTTTGTCCAGGTTATTTCTAAAAACCTTTCTTCAAGATCTTAGATTCTTTCTTCTGCTTGATCTAGTCTATTGTTGGAGTTTTTCAAGTGCTTTTTGCAGTTCAATGTAGTCTTCAGTTCCAGAATTTTTTTTAATGATAGATATTTTTCTCATTCATGTCCTAAATTGTTTTCCTGATTTCTTTTTATCATTTTTTAGAATTTTCTTCTATCTCACTGAACTTCTTTAGAATTGATAATTTGAATTATTTTTCCAGGATTTAATGAATTTCTTTTTGATTGAAATCTGGTTTTGGATAATTATTTTGTTCCTTTTGGAGGTGTCATGTTTCCTTGCTTTTTCGTGTTTCCTGTGTCCTTACATTGATACTTGCCTATCTGGTGTATCAGTCACTTTTTTCAATTTTTTGAATTTGCTTTGTTAGAGGAGGGCTTTTTCCTGAAGATCTATCTATAGTATTGGTTGAGTAGGGCACTTTGGCTGTTATTCTGGGTGCATGAAGTAGTGTAGTCTCTGTATGATTTCTTTGGCTATAAACAGTGTCAGTGGTATCTAAGGTTTCCTTGCTGGCTTATGGTAAAGTTATTGGTGGAGGCTGTGAAACAGTTTTGCAGGGGACTGGTACACCAAGTATGCCAGTCTTTGGACCCCACTGGTGGCAGCAGTGGGCAGAGCATGCCTGTCCTTGGGTCCCAGGGTGGCGTACACTGGCACCATTGTTAGCAGGTCCAGGCATGCCAATGCTTGGGCCTCCAGGTAGCTTACTTGGATGCCAGTAGAGGCATATATGGATCAGGCAAGTGGGTGGGTTCTCAGGATCCTGGGCAGTCAGTGTGGTGAGGGTGATGGCAGTGGTGGTGGTGGGATGATGCTCTGCTTCCCAAGTGGTTCATGCTGGTATGGGCAGTGGTGGCTGTAGTGGCCTGGAAACTGGCCCACAGGTAGGTGTCACCTGTGGTAGAGGCAGCTGGGTGGGTAAGAACAACCTCAGGCCCCTGGGAGGAGTATTCAGGTGCCAATGTTAGCGGACTGGGCTTGGTAATCCCCTGGCTCCTGGACTATGTGCTCTGTCTGAAGGTAGGATGAGGAGGGACAAAGCTTGGCCAGGATGGCTTGTCCTCGGGCCTCTTGATGATATGTACAGGTGCTGCCTATGAGAGGCAGGGGAAGAGCAATCATCAGACCACTGGCAGGATGCTTGGGTGGGCAGTAACAGCACAGCTGCTACTGGGTGCAGTGTCACCTTCAGTGACAGCAGCCTAGGTCGGTAGGTGGGGAGTGCAACACACCACTCACACCTCAGCACTCACCTTAGCCCTGGGTGTGGTAGCCTATGCTCACTTGTGTCTAAGAGCCAAGGTGAGCAATGGCTTGATATATATATATATATATTTTTTTTTTTTTTTTGCATATTGACAATGCAAGGGAATTTAGATCGTCCTGGCACTGGTTCTATCACTACTCTAGCTCTTGCACCTTTGTGATCTCTGCTTGCCATTTGCCTCTTTGCTCTCAGATGCATATCCTGCCATAGTGGTTGGAGATTAACTAATGCCTCTGGGATTTTACACAGGTGAAGGTGTTCAGAAGAGGTTCTGCAGAACTTGCCTGGTCACACAAAATGCACTACTGACCATATTTACCAACTTTCCTCTTCCAGCTCCAACTTTCTTTCTTTTCCTTTCTCTACTAAGCCTGATACAACTAGGTTAAAGAGTGTTTCTACATAATGTCTAAAAATGTTGATTCTGAGAAACAGTAAGACAATTTGGCAAAGTAAGAACAAGTTTGGTGTATTTCATTTTGGAACTTAGATGACCAAAATCCATTAAAAAATTAAAACTTTAATAATGATTAAAACAGTTTGCAGCTTTGTGACTGTTTATTAATTGGTTTAATATATATTCATTAACAAAATTAATATTCATTAACAATTATAAACAAAAATTAATAAACATATAAAACTTTCATGCTGTACATGCTAAAACATATTCCAGACAAAAGATGCCTTAAAATGTTCCTACCATTGGTTTAGAAATGGTATACCAAAAAACTAGCCTAAGGAAAAAAGAAAGGCAACTAAAACTGATGTGGCGTGGTATTTAGTACAGGAGGTCAAAGATATTTAAATCTTTGACGTAAGATAGACAAAATACTAGAAAAAGTAAATATTTCATAATATATGAAGGAAAACAGGGAGATGTTTTCTCTCACTAAGTTACATCTGTAATGTGGGTTGATATACGGTCATGAAAAATGGCAGTAGTCACAGACTGGTCATTCTGTCCAACAGACTCCTTTTCTCTGAGACCTTCCAACTGTACACACATTCTTCTATTTTCTGTGTGACTGAGTCCCATGGCCATTGCTACTTGGTTTGATACTTGTCACCTCACCCTAGATGAGCCAATCAGGTATTTTTCCTGATAATTTGGAGTTTGGAACTAGACCCCAAAACTCAGTGTTTTTCCTCTAAGTTTCATTACTACCATTTCTGTATAGAGAACATTATTTAGAATACCTACTATTGAGTTCTCTTGAGCTACCCTTGTTTCTGTCCTTGCGAAGCATGCTTGCTGCTTTGGTTTCTTGGATTCTGTAAAGTACTTATGTTCTTCTAATTAATTATTTCGTTGTAGAAGTTCCCACTTTGTATTACATGCAACAAATATAAGCATTATCAAAGAAGTGTGTGGTTCTGCAATGTGCTTTATCAAGTGTACCAGAGCAGAGCTCTGAAGTATGTCATCTGGTGCATTGAGGACAAAATATTGGCAGCAGGGGCATAGAGGCTTCCAGGCCAGGGTAGAAACTCTCTCCTTTGTAATAAAGGTAAGAAATATAGTGGGTAATCTAACATCTTCCTATGAGGAGTGGTCTTTTTTGGCCATTACATGAGGCCACAAATACATTTTGAATGATTGTGGAGGTGATTAGGGAAATTTACTGAAATGTCTAAGGATAAGGCAAAGTTGGGGGGCCAATATGGTTCTGCAAAAGATCAGTTCAGAAGTCATGAGGACCTGAAATGGAAGTAATGGGCACACAGTTAATTCTTGGCGAAACCTGAAGTAGAACTTTTGTCTCTTAGTCAGTGGTGTTTTTCATTATACCATAGTGTTTAGTTTTGAAGGATGAGAGTCAAAATAGATAAGCCAGTGTGAGAATTTTTTTGGCATTCTCTAAATATTTTAATATTCTACCTACTGTTTCTTAGTTTTAAAAATTATCTTTGCAACTTCCAAACAGACATTTGTCAGATTTTTGACATATATAACAAAAATGATATAATTTCAGAACCTTAAAAGAGGATCTTGGCTGGGTGAGGTGGCTCATGCCTGTAATCCCAGCACTTTGGGAGGCCAAGGCAGGCAGGCCACGAGGTCAGGAGTTTGAGACCAGCCTGGCTAACATGGTGAAACCCTGTCTCTACTAAAAGTACAAAAATTAGCTGGGCATGGTGGCATGCACCTGTAATCCCAGCTACTTGGAAAGCTGAGGCAGGAGAGCCACTTGAACCTGGGAGGCAGAAGTTGCAGTAAGCCGAGATCGTGCCACTTCACTCCAGCCTGGGCAACAGAGTAAGACTCCATTTCAAAAAAAAAAAAAGATCTTAGAATCTAGAAAATAAAATATATGTTCCCAATCCATACTAATTGGCCTTTAGAGCAGAATATCCTTAATTCTTAAGGCATACCATTAATTTAATAATATACATTTAAAGTATATATATCTTATCATTATCTTCTTGATCTCAGAAATGTTAAAATGTAAAAAAGTAAGCATCTTGAAATACAAGAAAAACTGCTTATAGCCCTTATCTGGTTGTCTTGTTACTGTTTTATTGTATATACATGATACTGACAATTGCTTTGAAATATTTTTGATGGTTTTGGCAAATAAATGTTTATCCATATTAGGTAACTTCTTAAAATGATGAATGATGGTTTCCAACTGTGTTTTAGCATCCTCAAAATCTTCACTTTTTTTCCCTATGAGCTCTTAACATGGAGAAAAATATGGGTCATTTTCCTAAAATTATGCTATTCTTACTTTATGGGAATAATCTCCATTTGTTACGATGTACAATTATTCCAATGCATTATGGGATTTGTTTGGTTATTTTTCTTCAGGATTTTTGCATCTCCATAAATGGAAATGATCTTATGGTTATCTCTCTTTATGCTCGTCTTGTCAGTTTTTGAAGTTGCTACAGAGGAAAGAAATGAGACTTAAGGGGAAGCAAGGTTGGGGGGGATTATCTTAGTCCATTTTGTGCTGCTATAACAGATTATCACAGACTCGGTAATTATAAAGAACAGAAATATATTTTCTCACAGTTCTGGAGGCTGGAAAGTCCAAGATCAAGGCACTGACACCTGGTCTGGTGAGGGCCTTCTTGCTGCATCCTCACATGGTATAAGGTAGAAGGGGTAGAGAGGATGAACGCTGTGTCTCATATGGCAGAAAAGTGAAAGTGGGTGAATCCACTCCTGCAAGCCCTTTTAATAACAGCATTAATCCATCCATGCATCCATGAAGATGGAACTCTCTTGACCTAATTACCTCCCAAAGGCCACACCACCCAGCACTGCTGTACTGGGGATTAAGTTTCCAACCCATGAATTTTGGAGGGGACACATTCAAATTATAGCAAGGTTTATTTATATAATTTTATATTTTTAAATAGATTCCAGAATTGTTTCTTTTGATTAATTAGAAAGAGGAAACATTGTTGATGTAGGAAGAGAAGCAATTAGTGTTGGATGTTTATGCAGGAGTGAAGTCCCCATAAAGGCAAAATCTTCATGAAGGCCATGTGCACAGTGGAGGGATTTGGGAAAGGGCTTAGACATCTCTCCATTGTTACAGGAGAGTAGGCAGAGAAAGCTGGAAGATGTCAGGATGTTGATAAAGGAGCTCATGTCTAATGGCTTTTGTGTCAGATTCGGGGAATGAGATGTGACTGCAGAAGCAGAGGCTGACGTGATGGGAACCAGCAACCAGTGAATGTGAGCAGTATGTAGAAGCTGGAAAAGGCAAGGGAATATATTCTTCCCTAGAGCTACCTGTGGGGGTTCAATCAGGCTGGTGGGAAAAATTTTAGTTATAATAGCCACAAATGCTCTTGGAAGGCCTGAGAGTTTGCATAACTTCGGTAATAGATCTGGCTGAAGGCAGCCAGAGTCTCTATGCAGGAGCCAGAGAGCTCAGGGCGCAAATACAAAGGAATGTAGAGTAGTTTATCTAACTAACTTGTTTACTCATGTGGTCCTAAGACTAACCTTTGATTTACTGCAGTTGCTTAATTGCTTTCTACTCGGGAAGTCCACAATGTCAATTACCCTCTAGTGGTGTTGACTCAAGCCTTTGTCAATTAATCTTTGCTGAATAAATGCGAGTCTCACTAGCTGGTCAGGACCTCGGCTGCTACTAAGTGGCCTGGACACTCAGCTGGACAGGCAAAGCAGAATATCTGTGTGTCAGTGTACTTTATTCATCCATCGTTGAGTCAGGGTCTGCAGGACGGACCCCTGCAGCTGCCAAAAGGAACATAATTCTGTCAACCCATTTTAGAATTCTGACACTCACAATGTTAATATATTTGTGTCATTTTAAGCTACTTAAGTTCATGGCTATCTGTTAGAGCAGCAACAGAAAACTAATACAAAGGCCTTAATCAAGGCCTTTCAACCTTGACATCAAAGTTGAGGAAATATGCCATGAAATGCCATTTATTTTTTCCAAGTTTAAGAACAGGTCAAATTGAGCTGTTAAATGGAGATACAAGGGAGATAATTACCACTTTCTCTCTTTTTCTCCAAATGTATTTATAGAGAGAGAGATAGATAGGTAGATAGATAGATAGATAGACAGATAGGATAGATATAGACATATAGATACAGATAATGGGTTTCAATACTTAAAGGACCTGTTTTAATTTATATTTGCCTGCATTATTTCAACTGGTGGAGATGAGGTAGTGTGCGCAGGGTCTATGGGGTCCTTTTAAAACTCAAGCTGATTGTAAGTGCCAAACACTTAATTTTAACTTTTTACTCATTTGAGTCTGAGTATCCATGCCCACTATGAGATAGGGCAATGGGGACTACGGCCATGGAAAATTAGGCAATGTAACAGTTCTGTTGTTTAAGGTAAGACATACTTGTGTATCTTCTATTTTATGTTTGATAACTGCCCTAAGAGTATAGGGGGTACTTTGTTTAAATGTAGTGGGATCCCCAGATATAGCTGTACTTTAGACCCCAGTACTGATTAAGGACATGAAGGTTTACCAACTGGTGTATTTTAGCAGGTGTTAAAATTAATTCTGAATCCAGAGGCATAAAAACAAATCAGCACCCTTTTGTTTTTCTGTTGTATATAGTATTTTAGTAAATGCTTGCCTTCCAATTGGGTCAATTTTGTTTCTTCACCCTTGTATTCAGGTTTTTTAAGGAAATGCTAAATATACTTTGGGAGGTCTTCCCTACCCTGCTCATATTTATTGGTTTCTTCTTCCAGATAGTCTCAAGTTATTATTATCAGAGTTAGCGGCCTTCCTTACGGCAGTGATTGCTTTACTGGGTTTAAGGATCCTGGGCTTAAGTCGGGTTTGAATGGACCCCTTGATTGTGCAACAGGGCACATGAAAATATCATTAGCATTTTCCAATAACATAATCAGGGGTTCTGTTGTTACAAAGTCATAGGCTGCAGTGACAACAAAAGCATTCTGTAGGGTCCTAGTGAGGCTTTTGCTTTTAGGAGCAAGAAGTCAGCCTGCCACATGGTAACTGCTCTTCCTCCATATGAGTGACCACCTCATGGGCACATAGATTGCACAGGGCATTATTCTTTCCATTGAGTTCTATAGAATGGGGCCAATGCCTGGTTGAGACACACAGACAGTAGTCACAGGGTAAGATTCATTCCCCTGAGCCCAGTGACAGTCATGGCTTATTCTGGAATTCAATGTAATCTGAGACACACAGATACATTTGGAACCAGACACATTACCCAGGGTCATTTTAAGGATGACCCCAATCCCATAATTCTATCCCCAAAGTTAACTGTTGAAATTTCCATATTAGGTTAGTTAAACTGAAGCTTGGTAGGATTCAATAAATGCAGAGCAAAGAAACATAGCTCAAAGAGCAAGCTTTCTAGCAGAAAGCAGCTCAAAGTGCATCCTTTCAGTCAGCAGCTGAGCCAGTGAGGAAGCCAAACCAAGAGATCAAAGATACTCTGTGATAGTGGACATTGTTTAGAAAGCGTGCTCACTGTACCAATACTTGTTGCAGCACACACACACACACACACGCACACCCAAAGAAGGTTTTTAACAGGTTTATTACTCACATACCGAGGCTTTCTGGGGAGAGGAGGGCAGGCAACCCGAGGCACTGATTAAAATCCGTCACAGTAAAAGATAAAAAATGGAGGTAAGATACTTGATGACACATTTTCTTGACAAACTTTGAAGTAGGAATGATTGTGACCCCAGTTTACAGATGAGAAAATGAAGCTTAGAGAAGTGAACCCAAATGATCTAAAAATAATTTGTAAGTGTCAGCAATGGAACTTGGATACACATTTACCTTATGTTAGTGACTATGTTCTTAATCCAGGCCAGGTAAAGTGGAAAACATTTGAACTAGTAAAAAGTTGATTTCCAAAGCAATGGAGAGACATTGTCTTATTATGTGTGGATACCTGTTAAGTTAATAATAAATGCTGCACCAATTATGTGCAGTATACAATTATACTTTAAAACAGAGGATGCTGCTGTTAGTATACTAACTCTTGTTCGAATTGGACATTACTTTACATCAGTGCTTCTTAGTGCACTAATAAAAATATAGTTTCTTGCCTCAGGACACACACACCTCTGTGACACCAGTAACACTGTAGTCAGAGGCTGAAGGTCAGTGTGTCGGTAGGCTATTGGATCTCACAGTGTTGCAAGTGACTTAAGGTCATGACTCACCTGAGCACCATTAGTATCACCGGCGGCAGGGCTTCAGGCCCAGATGCCCACGCTCTAACATTGGGAGAACCAGAATTGAGGTCATGCATGGCTGCAAGGGTAGTTGTCTTAGGTCTCTGAGAATACAGTACATGCTGTGTTAGCCCAGCTGAGGTTCTCAACAGCAGATGCTAGCAGAAATCTCAGGGACAAAAATGGGATGTCCTTTCCTGAGTGAAAACAAGCAATTCCATAGCCAAGGACCTGACCATCGGCCATGGTGTAGAGACCAGCTTAAGACTCAGGAGCCCTGCCCCTTCTGCTACTGTGAGGAGCATGAGCTTTGCCTTACTCTAAGATGTCTTCTTTGGAAATGGGAAGAAGGCAGGGGAAACAACCCTACTGATGAGACACACTTTCAAGGAAATGTATATCCAATGGTGACTGCTTAAATCAGAGGTTAGCTGAGGTGACCACATGATAAATGCTAAGGGAGGAGGATTAAATGAGATGATATTACTAAAGCACTCAGAACAGTGGCTGGCATGCAGAGAGTGCTCAGAGCCAGTGCATGCCAGCCACTGTTCTGAGTGCTTTAGTAATATCATTGAGAGGTGACAGCACGCTGGCAGTCCTCACAGCCCTCGCTTGCTCTCGGCGCCTCCTCTGCCTGGGCTCCCACTTTGGCGGCACTTGAGGAGCCCCTCAGCCCACCGCTGCACTGTGGGAGCCCCTTTCTGGGCTGGCCAAGGCCAGAGCCGGCTCCCTCAGCTTGCAGGGAGGCGTGGAGGGAGAGGCGCAAGCGGGAACCAGGGCTGCGAGCGGCGCTTGCGGGCCAGCTGAGCTCCGGGTGGGCGTGGGCTTGGCGGGCCCCGCACTCGGAGCAGCCAGCCGGCCCTGCCGGCCCCGGGCAATGAGGGACTTAGCACCCGGGCCAGCGGCTGCGGAGGGTGTACTGGGTCCCCCAGCAGTGCCAGCCCACCGGCGATGCACTCGATTTCTCACCGGGCCTTAGCTGCCTTCCCACAGGGCAGGGCTCAAGGCCTGCAGCCGGCCATGCCTGAGCCTCCCACCCCCTCCATGGGTTCCTGTGCGGCCTGAGCCTCCCCGACGAGCGCCACCCCCTGCTCCATGGCGCCCAGTCCCATCGACCACCCAAGGGCTGAGGAGTGCGAGCACATCGCGTGGGACTGGCAGGCAGCTCCACCTGCAGCCCCGGTGCGGGATCCACTGGGTGAAACCAGCTGGGCTCCTGAGTCTGGTGGGGATGTGGAGAACCTTTATGTCTAGCTCAGGGATTGTAAATACACCAATCAGCACCCTGTGTCTAGCTCAGGGTTTGTGAATGCACCAATCGACACTCTGTATCTAGCTACTCTGGTGGGGCCTTGGAGAACCTTTGTGTCTAGCTCAGGGATTGTAAATACACCAATCGGCATTCTGTATCTAGCTCAAGGTTTGTAAACACACCAATCAGCACCCTGTGTCTAGCTCAGGGTTTGTGAGTGCACAAATCGACACTCTGTATCTAGCTGCTCTGGTGGGGCCTTGGAGAACCTTTATGTCTAGCTCAGGGATTGTAAATACACTAATCGGCACTCTGTATCTAGCTCAAGGTTTGTAAACACACCAATCAGCACCCTGTGTCTAGCTCAGGGTTTGTGAGTGCACCAATCGACACTCTGTATCTAGCTACTCTGGTGGGGCCTTGGAGAACCTTTGTGTCGACACTCTGTATCTAGTTAATCTAGTGGAGACGTGGAGAACTTTTGTGTCTAGCTCAGGGATTGTGAACGCACCAATCAGCGCCCTGTCAAAACAGACCACTCGGCTCTACCAATCAGCAGGATGTGGGTGGGGCCAGATAAGAGAATAAACGCAGGCTGCCTGAGCCAGCAAAGGCAACCCGCTCGGGTCCCCTTCCACACTGCAGAAGCTTTGTTCTTCCGCTCTTTGCAATAAATCTTGCTATTGCTCACTCTTTGGGTCCACACTGCTTTTATGAGCTGTAACACTCACCGCTAAGGTCTGCAGCTTCACTCCTGAAGCCAGCAAGACCATGAGCCCACCGGGAGGAACGAACAACTCCAGATGCGCTGCCTTAAGACCTGTAACACTCACCGCAAAGGTCTGCAGCTTCACTCCTGAGCCAGCGAGACCACGAACCCACCAGAAGGAAGAGACTCCGAACACATCCGAACATCAGAAGGAACAAACTCCAGACGCGCCACCTTAAGAGCTGTAACACTCACCACGAGAGTCCGCGGCTTCATTCTTTAAGTCAGTGAGACCAAGAACCCACCAATTCTGGACACATCATCTCATATAATCCTCAGAAATTCCCAAAAATGATGGTGCTATTGTTATCTTTACCATACAAAAGGGGAACCTGAAGATCACAGAGGTTTAGGGACTTGCCCAAAATCCCACAGAGCTTGGATTAAAAATCAGACCACCTGTCTCTTGAGCCTGTGTTCTCAGCCATGTCTGTATGTAATGATGTTTTACTAATTTGGACAAATGACAGTCCCCACCCTACCATTATACAGCAGGGTTGGAGTTCATGAGTTAAATTAGTTTGTTGATGGCAAGTAAAGATGCTACATTATCTGGATGTATCTAGATGTTTTATCTCCCAGACCACTGAGCAGCCACAGTTCCCAAAGGAGTAGCAATTGGTCTGGGAGAGAGGGTTAAGAAAAGAGAGGAAAAATTAATTTCTCTTTCTCCTACATTGTTTCTCTGAGTCCCAGGACATGATTGGTTAAGTGCCAACAGGAGTCATGATGACTCACAATGCAGCTGAGAACCCTGTTACCATTTGCAATGACAAGAACTAAACACTAGCCACTACCACCAGGGTTACTCCTGGTTCAGGGCTGAATACAGTGAGTAAGTGGGAGGTGCTGGCAGAGTGGGTAGATATTACTTTGTAATATCTGTTCCCTAGACACTCAGTTATCTTGGCCTCAGAGCTATTCCCTGGCTCATGCAAAATCTGTTAACAGGCCAAGAACACTGTTAAAATATTTTGGTAACTTCTGTGGGAGGAGTTACCAAAATCTGTTAACAGTATTCATTGCATTTCCACAGGTCCACTAGGCAATGATCAGCAATTCTGACTTCAAGATCCAAACACCTAGTGAAAGCTACAAGAGAACTCAGTACAAGGTAGTATTCCCTTTTCTCCCTCAGTCTCTACACCCAGCTTTGGTCATGACTGTAATTATCACTTTTATAATACACAATTCATGTAAATGGGGTGTTTAATTGCAGAAATTTGACTGAGAGTACCCATATGTTTCAAGCCATATTCCCTTCCAAGTCTCTGATCTAGAATAACTATATTGTTACCATTAAAGTGTGACCCATATGGGTATTGTCCAGAGGCAGGATATGAATTTTCCAGGCTGACAGAGGGATAATGGTGACGACAGAGCTTTGTGTTTTTTATAGTGCTGTTTCCCTGAGGAACTAAAATGACTATTATGAGTAGATGTGGCTTTTGTCCACACTGGCTCCCCACTCAGTCTCACATAAGAAGGGAGGAAATTGAGGTACAAGTGCCTGAAAGTGGGACGTTTGTGACCCAAGTCACAAACTCTGTTGTTTGAGTGGCAGGAAAGGCTTAGTCCTCCAGGTTTTCTTCTACCCCAGGTAGAACCATGTAAAGACCCTGAGGCCGTGTTTAGTGTTCCAAACAAATTAGTTCTGAACCCAAACTAATTGGGTTCACATCCTGGTACTGCCACATACTAGCTATGTGACCTTGTGCCAATTCCATGATTTTCCTGTGCCTGTCTCCTGCCCTAGATAAATGGGAATGACAGTTACACCCACCTCAAGGTGTTATGAAGCTAGATGAGTTTCTGCATGTCAAGCCCTCAGAGAAGTGCCTGGCAAGCAGACAGTGCAGAGCTGAGGAGGGTGAGTAATGTTCATATTGCTGGTGTTGTTATTCTTCTCATTACTGTATTACTGGTAAAACAGAGGATGCCAAGGAAGCCTAAGGGACTAGACAATAGATGTCTTCACCTCTTCACTTTCCCAATGCAAGGAGAACCTCTTAAAGTCACAGACAGGGTTGACAATTTTCCCTGGCTCCGTCTGTTCTCTTTCCTTGAACTCCATTGACAGGTTCATTGTCTATGTTTTTGTGGGTTTTTGGTTTTGGATGACTTCCCTCTGACCACGCTCCTTGTGTAACAATTCCTTTGGAAGAAATAGGTGAGACAATGACTGTAAGTCAACTTGCCTTAGTGTTGCCTGTCCATGTCTCAAATCTGTACCTCTGAAGAATCTTGTTTCATTTAAATACCACTGACAGAATTGGCTTGCACACATATTCTCATGCTTTTTTGTGGAAATACACTCAAAAATGACACTTATACAACTGATAGTCCCAACTCCTTTCTTACAGTCCTCCAACTTACATTTCTATACCAGAACTTCCATCATCACTATGCTGTAAATTCTTCTAGACCTTGTTTTCTGCATTTACTTTTATATATGGCTCCATGAAGAAACAAAAATAGGATAAAATGCATAATGTTTTGCAAGTTTCTTTCTTCAATTACCACTTTTTTTTTTTTTTTTTTTTTTTTTTTTTTTTGAGACGGAGTCTCAGTCTGTCGCCCAGGCTGGAGTGCAGTGGCGCGATCTCGGCTCACTGCAAGCTCCACCTCCTGGGTTCACGCCATTCTCCTGCCTCAGCCTCCCGAGTAGCTGGGACTACAGGCGCCCGCCACCACGCCCGGCTAATTTTTTTTAGTATTTTTAGTAGAGACGGGGTTTCACCGTGTTAGCCAGGATGGTCTCGATCTCCTGACCTCGTGATCCACCCGCCTCGGCCTCCCAAAGTGCTGGGATTCAATTACCACTTTTTAGAGATATTTTTCATGCCTTTTTAAAAATTGTTTATTTATTTATTTATTTATTTATTGAGACGGAGTCTAGGTCTGTAGCCCAAGCTGGAGTGCAGTGGTATGATCTCGGCTCACTGCAACCGCTGCCTCTTAGGCTCAAGTGATGCATCAGCCTCCCGAGTACCTGGGACTACAGGCACATGTCACCATGCCCAGCTAATTTTTTGTATTTTAGTAGAGATGGGGTTTCACCATTTTTTCCAGGGTGTTCTCAAATGCCTGAGCCCAGGCTATCTGCCTGTCTCGGCCTCCCAAAGTGCTGTCATGCCTTTAAATAGAGAACCCCATCATCTTTTTCAATGGCTGCTTTTTATTTCACATTATTGATATAACAATCTATTAACAATAGGAATTCAGAAAAATTGCCTCTGTCAACCAAGGAAATCACCCAGTTTGACAAAAATGTAAGGTAGACACAAGCTAAACACATAAAAGAAGATATTGTATGCTCCTCTAAGAATTATGAAATAATAGGAATAATATATCCAGTTCACACTGGCCATCAGATATACCTGAATATGATTTTTTTAAATACTGAGAATTATTCATGAAACATTTTTATATGTTTCCTGTTTGACACTATTATACCATTATTTCTAGATTGAAAAATTAATTACTATATCATTTCTGCCACCATTTTAATCTGTGAACTCAGTGCAAGCACAGTCATGAACCTCCATATGAATTTGACATGAAACAAAATGAGCTGATTATTCAATTAAAAGGACAAGAACACATATGGGAATAACCTTGATAGGGAGCTTGGCCTACAAGACATGAAAACCTACATGATAGATTTAGAAATTAAAACAGGAATGAAAATTGCCTCAATAAAACAGAGCAGATTATAGATACAGACCCGTGTGTATGACAGAATGAAAGAAATAGTATCGTTGGCATTTTAAATCAGATCATGGCCCAGAGCAATCTCTTATGACTGCTGCTGGTAGCAGAGTGTGTTAGTATGTGTCTGTGTGGGTATGGGTGTGGGTGTGTGGGGGTGATGTGATAGGGATGTGATAGTGGACAGTGAGGAAAAGACCCCTGGGTCCACTTGGTTATCTTGATTTCATCATTTTTACCAGGCTTTCTTGGTTGTGCTGTCTTTCTGAGGCAACGTGGAGTCTACCAGTCACGGACAAAGGACTCTCTGAAGTCAGTCCCAGCACACCTGCACCAAATATCAGGAGGAAGGCAGATGAATACTTAAAGTCCAACATGTCCCCCAACAATGTGCTGAGTTTTTTACTCGGTAGACAACTGGGGAGGCACAGAAATGATGTGGATCTGACAAAGTGGTTGTGGATGCTGACACGAGCAATGCCAGGGTGGAGCTGGCCTTTGCCAAAAAAAATCATGTGACTTACAAGCACATGCCTACACAGAATCTTGGAAAATAATTTTTTTTAAAAGGTATTAGAATAAAATTCTTCCCTAGCTTCAGCTATTGAAATAGAAGCTGTGTTTTCATTTATTTTGGTTTGATATGTTTTTATGCTGATATGGCTTTCTTGAGTTACACTGGACAGGGGATTCTATTCATTCTAAACACTCTGTGCAGGAGCACTCAGACACAGGGGAGATACAGGTCATGCTGCAGATCAGATTTCTTCCACCATAAATCTTTCTTTTTTTTTTCAAAGCAAGGGAGTACTTAGGTTAGTACCAGGCCATGCAAGGATGCAAGACTCCTCTCCCTAAGGATTTTGAAGAGACATCCATCCAGTTCTCCTCTAAAACCTAATTGCTTACCCAGATGAAAAGATATTTGAGAATAATGAACCCATGAGTTGGGTGGGAGGTTTAGGATACCTTTTTATTCTGATGCTCATGAGAGCACCATTTAGAAACTACAGCCTTGTGGATTTTTGGTTCTGTTTACTATTTAAAAATTAGAGCACAAGGCATTTTAATATAGGGAACAGCATACTTTCAGATCCTTCTAAAAGCAGTTGTTCTTCTCATTGTCCCCAAAGAAGTAGAATCCCCAGGTGCACTTATTTGTGCCATGTGAAATAAATCTGTTTAGGCCACAGCCAATTGAAGAGAATTCATCTGACTGAAGTGGAACTAAACCAGAGGATAACAAGACTGTGACATGGCTTCCAGGAAAAAAAAGCTAAAGGAGTGGGAAATACAGGTATTCGCTCTGAGACAAGTGAAATGAGAATTATGTAGGCAATTGGTCACTGAGAAGTGAGAGCTCAAGGTGAAGAGGGGACAGGGATTGCAAAGAGGTCAGAGCCATGGTGGATATGGGCAAGCTTAAGTTAGGAGTAAGATGAAATTAACATAAGGTCAACCATTAAAGCCATTGCAAATTCCAAGCATTTCTCTTGTCCTTTCCTGTGAGCTGCAAAATAAGCCTGCAAGCAGTCCTTCTGTGCCCTCTTCCTCTCCTCCCAAATTCTCTGGGTCCTCACAACCTGTCCAGCACTCCCCAAGGCCTCTTCCTGTCTCTCCACCTCCACCTACATCTAAGGAGCTGTTACTGTCTCTCCCCTTAGCCAGGTTTCTTCCAGATTTGTGTTAGGTAGAAAATTTAACCCCTCCATGTCCTTTTCACCCTCCTCTCTGTCCCTGTCGCCTTCTCTGTCCCTGCTCTGATTCAATATTGCCAAAAAATAGCCACCAGCCTCTCTTCAGAGGATGCAGCTGGCTGTAGGATGAAATGGGGAGAGGTTAGAGACTACAAGGTAGAAGGGCCTCCTGGGTGCACTGTTGGTGGGAACACTGCCTGGACACTCCTGCATCGGTGACTATTTTCCTGCAGTCCAGCATCAAACAGTGGCTGCGAGGAGGAGAAAAGGTGGGGAATGGAGACTGAAAGAGCAGCAGGTAGGCCAAGAAGGAGTAAAACCCACAGGAGCAGAGGCCGATAACAGCCAACCTCCTATACCCCATGGCCACACAACTGAAGAGACAGAAATTAGGATGCATAATTACACATGGATAAATCTCACCATCATATTGAGTGAGAAAACAAGTAGCATAGAAGGGTCCAGTAGTGCTTATGCTATGCTCTGAAGGCTTGTTCCCCACCCCTCCACTTCATATGTTGAAATCCTAAGGTGATAGTATTAGGAGGTGGGGCCTTTGGGAGGTGATTGGGTCATGAGGGTGGAGCCCTCATGAATAGGATTAGTGCCTTTATAAAATAGGCCCAAAGGAGCTCATTCATCCCTTCTGCCATGTGAGGAAGCGCTGTTGTATAAACCCGGATGTGAGCCCTCTCCAGGAACTGAATCTGCTGGCATCTTGATCTTGGACTTCCCAGCCTCCAGAACTGAGAGCAATAGACTTTCTTTTTATTATGTTACCCAGTTTATGGTTTTTTTGTTATAGCAGCCCAATTGGACTAAGTAAGACAAGTTTGTTACATACAAAGATAGTAAAGATTCAAACTAGTGTAGCAGGATGTTCAACTGGTACTCTATCTAGTCTCAGACTTGGCTGACTTCCTAGAAAAACTGATATCAACTACTCATCATCTCACAGGCAGTTACCTGTCCATCCACAGAGAATTGGTAAATAAGGTAATCACAAACAGTGGAATGAACTCTCACTATTCACCCATGTGAGGGTATGTACACACATGGGAGAATCTGGGTAGGCTGGAGACCAGAGAAGCCCCACTTCATGGAGGTTGTATAGTATGCTAAGTTTACAGAAGGAAAGTACCCTTCACCTCAAACTTACTGGGGAAATTAAGTAGTCTCTAAGTGTTCACTGGGAGGGCTTGATTTGTTGCTCCAGAAGTCAGAATCACAAGTAAAAAATCCAAAAGGGGAGTGACTGGCAGAGAGAGAGAGAGGCAGAGAGAGAGAGAGAAAGAAAATTTGGCTGGGATTCTCCTAAGAAGAATATTCTTAAGAGATCTTAGAGGAGGTTATGTGTAACCCTAACAGAGAAATTCTTGGTGCAGGTGAACCTCAGGACTGGAGGCTGATTGGAGTGTTTTATTCTGTGTCATGGAAATACTCTCTCCTTCCACACCTCAATTTCTGCCTGCTGCCTCTTATTGGCCAAATACATATGCCTGCTGCCTCTCATTGGCCCACTAGTCAGAGGGCAAGGAAGGCCAGGTGATATAGCCTTTATGTGTCAAGTACCTGAGGAACAGAGCAGTATAGAGAAGGAAGTAGGATATATCTGATTAAACAAACTGAGAATAACAAAAAATAATCCACCACTTTTCCCACAACCAGCACCCACTGTTGCTTTAAGCAGATGAAGGAACCCTTTGCCTAGCACAGGGTACCACACAAAGTCCCATTAGCCCTTATATTATCATAGGGTGAGGTCACTTTTTATCATAATCCCACTTGAAATCTAAATTGTAAATTGTAACCTTAAGGCTGATGAGACATTTTCCTACACAATATCATGGGATGGACAAAGAATAGATCATCCCACCTACCTTCCCGCAAAACAAATTCTGCCAAAATCTTAAAATATTGGTAGATCTTTACCTGGTGGGGCAACCAAAGTTTTAATTCCCCCCAAAAAAAATCAGTCTAAAAAATCTCAGTCTTTAGAGGTGATATAATTATGGAATTGCAGCACTTTTACAACGAACATCAGAACTGGACACAGGAGTACTAGGAGGTACCCCAGTGAATCCCCTCAGTTCCAGAAATAATCATCTTTTCATCTCTATGAAGCAGCAAACTAAAATTCCCCCTTAATAATCCAGTTTACTTACTTATTCAACACCCCTTCTCAGCTATCAGTTCTGCAACCTGAGCAGCTTAGAATGGACAGGAAACAATTGGTCATTGTCAGTTTCCAATTTAATGGAACCATGGATATGTTCCATGGGAGAGGCATATTGTCTTGAAGACTTTAACCTGAAAACCACCCAATTGCTATTTTGGCGGAAAGGAAAAGAGAAAATCTGTAAATGATTTTTTGGTATAATAGTGGGAGGGGTCACTTTCTACCCCAAGCAATCTATGATGCCATTCCCCCAGGCCAGGTTGGGGTAGAGAGTGACCCTTCCCTGGGCCTGCTCCATAGGACCAGTCATGTCCACACTCATCAGCCTTAGGATGCCTCCAGGCCTCTGGTTTCCTTTGGTTTGTCTAGGGGCTTACAGTCCTAGTCTGATAAGTTCACTTCCTGTGGAGCTTGACCAACATCTGTTGTCCTGTGCCTGAAGAACCAATGCCAAATATGCAGGGAGATCCTTGATCATTCCCAAAGGCTCTCAAAGAAAGCAGCACAATGCCCACCACTGCTCGGCCTTCTAGGGGTAGGAAAAGGAACAGGAACAAGAAGTAGGAATGAAACCAGGAAGGGGTGGACCCCCTCTCCCTCCATCTTTTCTATGGGCTGCCCTACTCTCTCTCACTCCACTTCAAGCTAGTGCCAGCTTGAAGGAAAAAAGATGAAGGGGTTCCCTACTGTGTATGGAGGGGCCTGTGCTCTAGGCGATGATCATAACACACAGCTGCATGATTCCAGTGCAGGGTCTCTGATCATCGCCCAGTGTGTCATGTATATTTATACATGTGCATGCTAATACTATTTCTTCTTAGTGCCAGGGAATCCAGTGCCTGAAATACTTTCTTTTTAACCTCACATTTACCCCCAGGACCACAGTTATGAGGGAGCACATGGCCCAGAGAAGATTGGAGGTCCAGAATCTTTACCTCTTTACCTTCCCTGTATGCTGCTACTCCTGGGCCTCTTAGCAGTGGCAGCACCTTCCAAATCCTCTTCACCCCTAACCTCTGTTTTGACCCCAAGCAACTCTACAAACCCTCTAGTCCCAACTGCTGCAAGGACCTACTTCTTTTTACTTCCCAGTCTGAGAAAAGAATGTGTGTGAGTAAAGGACCTCATGGGGATTAAAGAACAGGAGGGCAGAATGGCTGGGGCAGTGATGAGAGGTTGAAGTTTGAGAGGAGGTAGACTGGGAGAAGTAAGCAGGGCCAACTTCTCCTAGGACCTTGTTATATCTGAGAAGGTTTGGGATCTTCTTCTAAGTTCGATGGAGAGTACTGACTATCCCCTTTCCCTATTCCAGTGCATCACGGGGAGCAGCTCCTGAATGCCCCTTCTCTGGGAGGCACTGCTCTCCTGGCTTGCTCTAGCTCGACCACCAGGACTTACCTAATGCCTCCCTGAAGTTGCCTTCTCACTCCCCTTCTGCCCCTCTAGCCAATTTAGTCTCCAGGACACTCTCCCTACCTCACAGCTATGGTGACTTAGGATCAACCTTCAAGGTAATTCCAAGGAAATGATGAAGCCGTTTACTCTCCTTGGCAGGATGTGAGTTGTGTTCTGAGTGTTGGGAGAAGAAAACAGATCAAAAGCTGAGCTTGTGCTTTACCTGCCCTGGCATGGTATATAAAGACTTCACCTCCAAGTCCTGAGCACCCACATACATATACTCATATATAATTGTGCTATACGCATGTCTGTGTGTATGGATAAACCAGTACTTCACAGATATACACAGCTCAATGATCTACCGCAAGTAAAACCTGGAACTGCCATCCAGATAAATAAATACAACTTGCCAGCAACTTTGAAATCTCACACCTGGCCCCTCTTAATCACAATATTCTCTCTCCCTCTTAAAGGTTACCATTATCCTGAATTTTATGGTAATCACCAACTTATTCTTTTTTTGTTTTTGCTTCCCACCTAAACTCGCATCATTAAATACTATTCTTATGTTTTCTTCATTAAGAAAAAGTAACCTTTTTGTTATTGTGGTTGCTGTCTGAATATTCCTGTCCCCACATAATTCATATGTTGGAACCTAATAATGTGATAGTATTAAGAAGTGGAGCCTCTGAGAAGAGATTAATTCATGAGGGCTGTACCCTCAGGAATGGGATTAGTGTCCTTTTAAGAGGCCTGAGTGAGTCCCCTACCCATTTGTGCCATGTGAAGATGCAGCAAGAAGGCACCATCTATGAAGCAGGGAATGAAGCCTCTCTAGAGACCAAATCTGCTGGTGCCTTGATTTTGGACTCCCAACCTCCAGAGCTGTGAGCAATAAATTTCTGCTATTTATAAATTATCCAGTCAAAGGTATTTTGTTATAGCAGCCCAAATAGACAAAGACTGTGGTACATAATATGCACGAAGATGTTCGAAGGAAAATGGAATGAAATATCTAACCATATCTGAGGAGTCTGGCTCCTGGCCAAAAACGTATGAGTGACTTTTTAGGCAGCCCTCATGATCTGGGTGAAAGGCTGCCCTCCTCACATCAGAGGTGTTCCACAGCCAATGCACTGCACTGTCCAAAGGGAGCTGCAGTCAAGGGCTCAGTCCCCTACCCAGGCAGCCATCCTCTTACCTATATCTGCATTCCTAGCCCTAGCCCTACTCCTAGCCCACTTATCTGGGGCCTTTAGCCCTGGTGCCTCTGCCTGAACTTCCTTATGGAGAGAGGAAAAGAAATCTTCAAGACACCTTTCTCCATGCTGGCTCAGTACTCAGAACTTTTTCACTCCAGACCTTCCCCTCTCCTTATTCCCAGGTTTGTAAAACCACAGGAGCCTTTGTTCAGGGATCCCTTGACAGTGAGACTATTCTTCAAGTGTGATTTCTGTGCTTTACATTCAATCATTGGCCAATGTCATTAAGTTGTTAGGGACCTCCACTAATCAGATACCTGCAAAGAAGTCGTTGAAGTTCTTTCCCAAGGACACACAGCTAGTAAGTTGCAGAGGCACGATTGGAACTAGGTGTGTGTTATCTGTAGCCTGAGGGCCCTTAACCCCACAGCACCTAGAATGACATGGAACTTATCTGCGTGTGGGGGCAGGTAAACAGATATTCATTAAAGGTATGTTGAAAATGAAGATAAGGAAAATTAACTTTTTTCTTGCTATCTAAACAAAATGCTTTTCATATTTTGCTTTATTTTCTTCTTGTCCTTACTTTGTATACACACACATACACACAATGTATATAATTTTTTTCTCTCTCAACTTACAGTCATTACACTGTTATTACTTTGTTTTTGTAACCTGTGTTTTTAATTTTATTTGAAAATAAGTGCATTCTTTCTGATTACAAAGCTGGTTTCTTACTGCAGAGGCCTTTTAGTTTCATAATTTCATAATGGCACAAAGCAGAGAATAAAGAGTGAACTATACTGCCATAATGTCAATTATCCAGAGAGAACCACTCAAATTTTTACTTTTATTCATTTTTTACTTTTTAAAATATTTGTAAACATTTTTATATATTTCCTTCTACTCAGTTCTCTACATACCTACCCATTTTTCCTGTTATAAAACTGGAATCACGTGAAAACTTTCAATTGTACCTTCTTTTTGCTCAGGACAGAGTCTTGAAGACACCCACATGTAGGTGGCAGGAATGGAGGAGTGCATTAGGTAAATGGTGTCAGAAGAGGTAAATATTGGAATCCTAAATGCAAGGAGAATTCTCCAAGCAGTCATCAAATGCTTCTGAGAGGTGAGATGTGAAGGAAAACTGCTAAGAGGAAGTGGCATTCACTACCGAGACGTTCCCTTATGTCATTGGAAAGCAGGCCAGTAGGATGAGGGCGTCAGCTCTAGACTCAGGGCAAAGGAGGCAGGGAAGGGTCAAGAAGGAGAGGGAGCAAGGACAGGGTGCGTCTCATGTCAATTTGGTGTGTGAGGTAAGCAGAGAGGAAAGATGATGCAATTTGAGGATTTTGGGGGTTGAGAAGCCCTGAGAGGTGAAGGATCTACTGTCATGTGAGAGAGGGATGAGATGCAAGGAGGAGGAAGGTCACTGATGCAGCAGGAGACAGAGCTCGCAGGATGGGGAGGGATCAGAGACACAATGAGCAGAGGAGGAAGCAACAGTTATTCCAGTTGGGGGTTGGGTGCATCTGTGGAAAGGTGCACTCAACAGACCTGTTCCTCTCTCAGAGAACATTCCTTCCCCTTCCTGTTCTGCACTGTCTTCTGTCTCCTGGCTTCTGCACAAGACAGGTAGACTCAGAATTGTCACCGCAATCTGGGGTAGAGAGGACTCTAGACAGCTGGGGCAGCCTGAGGGCACTGTATACCTGAGGGGGTGTCAGAGGATGGAAGCAGATGGTACCCATCAGTACCAAAGATTCCAAGAAAGCATGCGATTACAAGTACATATTTCTTTTCTTTAACTCAGGTTTTCTTAATTTTGTTTTAGCATGGAGAACTTTCATCCATATAATAGCTGATAAGGTATTGTAAAACTGCTGTTTCATGAAGTTCAGCTAGAGAAATTTCCTAATGTACATGTAAGCATTTTGGCAATACTTGGAAACTCTGCAGATGTTGACACTTTCTAGTAGATCTGTAATTTGAAGTAACAACTGAGCTGATCAGAAATGTGACTCTCTTTATAACTCATCTCAACATGCTCATAAACTCTTATTTCTACTGATAGAAGAAACTACCAAACCTTGCCACTTTAAGGTGACTCAATTCCTTCTGGTTTAAAATATAATCACTTTTAGGCAATTAATTGCTTATTTTGTTCTTCATTTCAGTTGTGTAGATTTAAAGTCCAATATCCTTATGAAGGCTGCCCTGTCCCTCTCATGTGCCCTTCCCTACTCTCCCTCCTAATCCTTCCCCCTTTTCCTCTTTCTTCATCCCCTCCTCATGCCCCCTTCACCTCCCTCCTGCTATTCTTCCTCCTCTACTTCTCCTCCTTGCTTTTCTCCTTCTTGTCCTCCTCTCCCTTCTCTCCCTCTCCCTACCCAATCCTCACTTCCTTCTCCTTCAACTCCTCTTCTGACTCTCACTCTTCTTCCCCTCGTCTTCCTCCCCAAGAAATTATCTGGCTACAGATGGCTGCAGCAAGGAGGATGGGCCTGTCCCTTTTGCTCCCTCATCTCCCTTGGTCTTTGAGTGTTTGCCATTTTCCTCTCTATCTTCAACAGATAAGACTGACTCTTCCTGGCCTTTGGCACACAGATGCTGGTATTGATGGTTTCCATCATGGCCTCTAGTCAGGACAGCTACATACTCTGAACCATTCTCTTTCAAGTCCTGGTCCTTGTCTTGCTGACCAGTCTTCTCAGTGCCTCTGTGGATTCTTTCTGGGCCTGCAGCTGGAACTCATTCATGCTACAAATGACCCATAGGGAATCTGACAGCACTGTGGCAGGACCTCTCTTTCCTAAATACCAGGCTGTCATTTCTGAACTCCTGTTGCTGCCTCTTGTTGGTGTGGGGCACTGAGGGCAGGTCTCACTCCCAGAGCTACCAGTAGGATGTGGGGCAACATGCCATTATGCTCCGGAATTCCCAACCTTTCATGGTTCCTGTCTCAATACTCCCTACTTCTTTCCCAAGCCTCCCTCCAGGGTCACTGCATACATTTACACATATTGTGCACTCTGCAATTAAAGTAGATCCATTCACATGCAATATATCCTGGAGTTGTGCAGTGTACAGCCTGCCTGACAGTACATATTTACCCCGTGCCCAGCCCCCTCCCTCGCTCCGCCTTGCCCAGCTCTAGAAGAGCCCTACTCCCTCCTAGGGGTCAGATATCAGCACCTATATCTCTCCGAAAGATTTGAGGTTCAGCAAATGTATACTTAAACACAAGTCTAGCTCTAAGAAATTGTGCTCTGAACTTCTCTCCATACACAGCAGTCACTGAAAGAGCTGTGCACAACTTTGGGCACCACAGTACTTAAACAGTGATAGGAAGAATGTGGAGATGGTCCCAATGAAGAGAGACAAATTCAGAATTAGTGCAAATGCTTTTACAGTTGTGATTCACTTTATGCACTTCATACATGAAAACAAACTGAAGTGTTATTCTTTCTTTTCATGTGTGCTCCAATGTAGAAATTACGTCATACTTAGGTCTTGTTTTATGTTTTCTAGACTTTCCCAAGCTTTTTTCTATAAGGATTTTCCTACATATGGAAAAGTTGGAAAAACTGTTCAGTAAACACCTGTACACCCTCCACCACAATCCAATGATTAGCTTTTGGTCATATTTTATGGGTATCATTTTTAATCTCTACATAATAGTTCATCAAATCAATGCATCTTAATTTTTTAGACAATCTCCCCATTTTGGATATATTCCTCGATTCCAAATCCCCAAAATTATAAGTAGTAATGCTTAATGATAATCTCTGAGCACAAGACCCTCCTTCCTGAATTTTTGAAGCCTGTGACAGCTGATAAGCTAGAATGTTGATGCCAGTGCCCCTGAAATTTTAATCTTTGAGGAAGGGTCTAAAGGGACTAATAGAGAATAGAAATTATAAGTGAATTCAGAAGAACAAGTACCTTGATACTGCTAGGAATCCAAATCTTAGAGCAGGCACAGTGTCCCGGGCCTCTGTGAGTGTGTGTTTATGGGGGAGGGGTGTCACTGGATTCTACTTGTTCTGCCCAGGAGTACAGGCATGAGCCACTGTGCCCAGCCCATGAAATGTTAAAGTGGATTGATCTGCTCATCCATGTTGGAGGGTCCAAAAAACATACGTCTCGTGACTGAGAAACAGATTTGTGAGAGGAGCCCCTGCAACCCCAAAAAGTTTTGTAATTGCTCTTCTTTTTTTTTTTTACTTTTTTTATTTTTTTATTGATCATTCTTGGGTGTTTCTCACAGAGGGGGATTTGGCAGGGTCATAGGACAGTAGTGGAGGGAAGGTCAGCAGACAGACAAGTGAACAAAGGTCTCTGGTTTTCCTAGGCAGAGTGATTGTGTCCCTGGGTACTTGAGATTAGGTAGTGGTGATGACTCTTAACCAGCACGCTGCCTTCAAGCATCTGTTTAACAAAGCACGTCTTGTACCGCCCTTAATCCATTTAACCCTGAGTGGACACAGCACATGTTTCAGAGAGCACAGGGTTGGGGGTAAGGTCATAGATCAACAGGATCCCAAGGCAGAAGAATTTTTCTTAGTACAGAACAAAATGAAAAGTCTCCCATGTCTACCTCTTTCTACACAGACACAGCAACCTTCTGATTTCTCAGTCTTTTCCCCACCTTGCCCCCTTTTCTATTCCACAAAACCGCTATTGTCATCATGGCCCATTCTCAATGAGCTGTTGGGTACACCTCCTAGACGGGGTGGTGGCCGGGCAGAGGCGCCCCTCACCTCCCGGACAGGGCGGCTGGCCGGGCGGGGGGCTGACCCCCCACCTCCCTCCCGGATGGGGCGGCTGGCCGGGCGGGGGGCTGACCCCCCACCTCCCTCCTGGACGGGGTGGCTGCCAGGCGGAGACGCTCCTCACTTCCCAGACGGGGTGGCAGCCGGGCGGAGGGGCTCCTCACTTCTCAGACGGGGCGGCTGCTGGGCGGAGGGGCTCCTCACTTCTCAGACGGGGCGGTTGCCAGGCGGAGGGTCTCCTCACTTCTCAGACGGGGCGGCCGGGCAGAGACGCTCTTCACCTCCCAGACGGGGTCGCAGCTGGGCAGAGGCGCTCCCCACATCTCAGACGATGGGCGGCGGGGCAGACGCGCTCCCCACATCTCAGACGATGGGCGGCCGGGCAGAGACGCTCCTCACTTCCTAGATGGGATGGCGGCCGGGAAGAGGCACTCCTCACTTCCCAGGTGGGATGGCGGCCGGGCAGAGACGCTCCTCACTTTCCAGACTGGGCAGCCAGGCAGAGGGGCTCCTCACATCCCAGACGATGGGCGGCCAGGCAGAGACGCTCCTCACTTCCCAGACGGGGTGGCAGCCAGGCAGAGGCTGCAATCTCCGCACTTTGGGGGGCCAAGGCAGGCGGCTGGGAGGTGGAGGTTGTAGCGAGCCGAGATCACGCCACTGCACTCCAGCCTGGGCGCCATTGAGCACTGAGTTAACGAGACTCCGTCTGCAATCCCGGCACCTCCGGAGGCCGAGGCTGGCGGATCACTCGCGGTTAGGAGCTGGAGACCAGCAGGCACTCGGCAGGCTGAGGCAGGAGAATCAGGCAGGGAGGTTGCAGTGAGCCGAGATGGCAGCAGCACAGTCCAGCTTTGGCTCGGCATGAGAGGGAGACCGTGGAAAGGGGAGAGGGAGAGGGAGCCCGTGGAAAGGGGAGAGGGAGAGGGAGAGGGAGAGGGAGAGGGAGAGGGAGAGGGAGAGGGAGAGGGACATTGCTCTTCTTTATAGGTCAGAAATTCTAGTGGAAACTACTGCCACTGAACTGGTATAATTAAATGCAATGAGGATAGCTGGATTGTGGGGTGGCAGGGGCCAAGTGGGGGCACTTAATTGACAAAGACAAAGTGTGCATAGTTACTGTAATGGGCAGCAGATTCAATGCAGCAATAAGAATAGTCTGACTCACAGGGACATATGGCATTGATTAGTTGGTCATGGTGTCCCTTGAAGAGAAACAGATGGCAGTCTACTAAATTCTTACTTGATATATATAAGTGGATGAGTTCTAGATTGAGTGCACAGAAGTCTAACCTGAATCACCAAAATAGTCCTAGCCCTTCGATCAATTCCCAGATTTGAGTCAATTTACAGACCCAGAACCCTATGAATAAAGAAGGACTCCACTCCACTCCACTGCCAAAAATATATACTGCTAATTTTCTGCAGCTTTCCCCAAAGAGATCTATGGCTTTAGGGGTGAATGTGCAGTAGGGAAAATGAAACAATCAAACTTTTCAGCGATTACTGTATATTGCTTCTGAACTAGCACTGATTCCAAAAGCCTCAAAATGTCACTGCAGTTCACCAGTCAGAGTTAACAGTTTATGGCGGTCAGGGGATTGATAGAGTTTTACTTCAGGTTTGTCTCACAATGGGTCCTCCGGGTCTCTAAACTTATCCTATGGTTATTTCCCCAGTTCCAGAATGTATAATTGGAAGAAAAATACTCAGCAACTGACAGAATCCTCATACTATTTCCCTGATCTGTGGAGTGAGGACTAATGTGGTAGGAAAACGCAAGTGGAAGCCACTAGAACTGTCTTTACCTAGGAAAATAGCAAACCAAGAGCAATACCATACTCCTAGAGAGATTGCAAGAGATTAGTAATACCATCAGTGACTTCAAATATGCAGACATCCCCATTTAACTCACCTGTTTGGCCTATGCAGAAGGCAGATGGATCTTGGAAGATGGTAGTGGGTCATTGTAAACTAAGCCAGGTGATGACTCCAATTGCAGCTGCTGTTCCAGATGTGGTTTCATTTCTTGAGCAAATTAACATATTCCCTGGAACCTAGTATGTACCTCTTGACCTTGAAAATGCTTTTTTTCTCAATAACTGTTAGTAAAGACCACCAGAAGCAATTTACTTTCAGCTGGTAAGACCAGGAATACACCTTCGCCATCCTACCTCAGGCGTATTGTATATCAATTTTCAAGCCCTACATCATAGTTTAGTTCACAGGGATCTTATCACCTTTCTCTTTCACAAGACAACACACTAGTCTGTTACACTGATGACATGCTAATTAGACCTAGTGAACAAGAAGTAGCAACTACTCTACACTTCAGGGCTCCTCTAAGTATCCATTGGCTCCAGTTTGAAATCTCAGTATCCATTGGCTCAATGACTTTCATGCTGTTTTGTAAGGAAAAGGCTCTTCTGAAAACACTTCTGTGCTGGGTCCATGGTGTATGATCTAGGAACCAACCTGCTATCACTTATCATCATGACAGGGCTCGATAGAAAAGAAAAATTATGACAGGAATCTGTGGGTAAACCTTCAAAAGAAAACCAGAGTCGTCCATTTGGACCCAACAAGAGAAAGGGATGGTTTAAACTCAAGGTTTTTATGATGCCATGACCCAGAGTGAATGTGTGTATGTGCTTGTGTGGAGGGTGTGGGGAGAAAGCCCATTTCAGTACACACATGTCCCCCATAGGTCTTCGGTTCCTCCCCCACATTCTCCAGATGCTCCTGTTCCTCTCAATTAGACAAGCTTACTTGGGTGGCCCTGGGGCAATGACCCCAAAGCCTCAGTGCCAAACTGTTTAAGTTCACAATTAACTGAGACCCATCTCTGCAGAGGAGACCAGACTGCTGCCCCTAACCTAACAGCAGCTCACAGTTTCAAGCACTAGCTGTGTGCCAGCAGTGCGATTGCTACGGACATACTGCTCTCCCTTTAATCCTCCAAACAACCCCAGAAGGGTCTATTACCCTTTCTGCATTTGACCAGTGCAGAAAGTGAAGCCCAGCCAAGCAAAAGTCACTTGCCCAAAGTCGCACAGCTAGTAGGGAGCAGAGCCAGGAGTTGAAAGCCCCCTTTGATCTACCTCCAGAGCTGACACTATGACAGCGACACTGCCTCCCCGTGGAAACCAAAAGCAATAGCACACTCTTCACTGCACTGGGGGGAAATCTGGAGGATGAAGGTTCTAGAGAAGACAACAACAACAACAACAAAACAACAACAACAACAACAACAAATCACTGGCCCGTGTAAGGTCTACTCAGGGCAATCAAGAAAATCTGAATGGGGAATTAAGACAGCGAGATGTCTCAGTCCTCTGGACCCACCAGACCCAGAACCCTGTGAATAAAGGGGAGGCTGGGCCTCCTTGAGGAAGATGGCAGATAAAACCTCTCTCTCACTCACCTATTCCCTCAGTTTCACAAGCTCTCTCTTTTAAAAGTCATACATATACTTTAAAAGAGTTACAGCTTCTTCACAGCTCGCCTGTTGCAGCTTCTGCACCCTGCTGTGGATGTCCTGGGACAGGATAGTCAGGAACTCCTCCAGCACCAGCAACTCCAGAATCTGCTCCATGGAGCGCATCTCAGGCCAAAGTCACCCATGGCGAAACTCCCATGGCGAAACACCCATGGCGAAACTGCTGGTGTCCCGGGCACCAGCAGCCTCTTGGAAGCAGAACCCTCAGAAGCACAGGTGGGAGGCCGCCAAGCTAGACCTTGGGTCGGGCGGGAGCAGCAGGAGTTCTGGCTCCGGGCGTAGGAACTTCCATAGTTTCCCTCTCACAGGAGGGGAACCCTTTCCGCTCGCGGGAGCCCAGGCCAGACGCCACCGTCAGGCTTCCAGACCACCTTGGCCCCGAAACCAGTTGTGCCCGCCGGCCAAGGCGCCCGGGGCCAGGAGAGAGAGATGATGGCTTCAGCAGGAGTCCGGCGTGCTCGGGTTTCAAGTTCCAGCCGGTGAGCCCAACTTTGGACCCGGCGGAGCTGTCTCCAGTAGCTTCGCCTCACTGGGCTTGGGACGCTGCAGCTCCTGTCCCCGTTTCGCTTCTACCAGGACCTCCGGGAGGCACAAAAGCAGGCAGCTTTCTCCTGTCTGTGTTGGACCCACGCAGGACTAGGCCCCCGGTCCACACGCAGAAAGTCCTAGCACGGAAGTTTGGCGTCCACAGACCAATTTGTCAGCTTAGGACCAACGTTAGGGCTGCGTTTCCCGAACGACACCATTGTATCAAGCGGCCATTGGATCAGGTCTAGCCACAACTCGCAGCTGACCAATCAGAAAAGAAAATTTGGCTCCAGGACGGGACCAGCGAGGGACCAATTGAAAGACAAGAGGCGGGGCCAGCAGGCAAACCTTAACCCCAGTGACCTCCGTGGCTGTTGAAGGCAGAGGGTAATGGGCGGGGTCGCTAGATCGAAGCTTAGGTCTTGAAGATGGGGATACTAAAAAGCAAATCCAAAGCCACTGTGAACTGCAGGCGGACGACCGGAGTCAAAATCTCCAGGATGGTTTGTTAAAATGCGAATCCCCGGGTTCCTGTGAGATTCAATGCGTCAGGGTAGCGGGTGGAGCCCCGAAATACGACTTTTTAACAAGCTCTCCCTACAAATTCTCCCCATACAGCCAGGTTTAAGAATCACTGACCGGGTCGTAACAGATTTAAAGGTGGTCCCCACCCGCTCCAGTTACTCCAAGGCTCAAGGAGAAGCGCTCATTTGGATCACGACCCGGGGTTCGCCCCACCCAACACCCTGCGACTAAGAAGCGCTTAAACAGGAAACGGGAGCCCTTCCAAAACAGCTTGAGGCTGGTTGGAAGCCAGGGAGAGTCCCGGCCCCTCCCACGTCAGCATCCCTGTGGGCGCACAGCGCGGCGGGCGGCGTGTGGCCTGCCGGGAGATGTAGTCCGTAGCGCAGTCCCGCGCCTGCGCCCTGGGCAGTTGCCGGTGAGCTTGGGAGAACCGTGGGCGCTGAGGCGGTGAGTCCCCGAGCGGCCAGAGGGCGTGGCCGTTCCCTGGGGCGCGGGCGCGGGTAGCGGGGCTCCTTTCCGTGGCCGGGGCCATGCTAACTGGGTGATTCCAGCTGTGCCCCGGGCGGCGGGCGCCGGAAGGAGTGGTGGGCGGTGGGCC